>NW_027361803.1:12907500-15607212 GCF_039654945.1 Dendrobates tinctorius
AAAAAAGCTTTTGACAGAATTGTGTTGTGAGTTCATTCTCTGGTTCACCAGTTGTGAGTTCTCCTTCCAGACTCCCTCTGGTGGTAACAGGAGGTAGTGAGGCTGATTTGATCGGTGGAGATCTGCCACCTGAGAATGAGGATGACGATTGGACCTCAGGAGTCTCAGATTGAATTTAAGACAGCCGACGCCCTATTCAGATGGTGGTGTTTCCTTCTGCTTGTCAGGTCTTGGTTTTCAGCTCTGCTCCAGTCATCTAAAGCTAAGTTTTTCTGCTAATGTTCACACTTGATTTTGTTGGTCTATTCAGTTTTTTGGTGTGGTCAGCCAGCCCCGGCTGGGGGCTGTGCTGAATTTCCACTCTTATTTATCAGTATTTTGCCAATTTGCTTTTTGTCCCTTACTAGTTTGGTCTCTTTTTGCTCTGTCTCAGAATATCTCAGAGTGCTGATATAGTGGGAGAAGTCTAGTCATTTCAGGGTTAATTTTGCTATCAGAAGTGTTGGACATTATTTTTGTAGGGTTTTTTGCAGGTTGCAGACAGTGTCTTTCCTTTCCTCTCTAGTTAGTTTGGGCCCCATCGTTTGCTCAGCCTATTTTCCTGCTTGTGTTTGTGCCTTCATCTTGTTTCATCATCAATACATGTGTGGGGGCTATCTATTCCTTTGGGGTCTGCTCTGGGGCAGTTAGTTTTCCCCTTTTCATGCTTCAAGCTTATTTAGTCCTCCGGCTGTGACGAAGCATCTAGGAACATCGTAGGTACGCTCCACGGCTGCTGCTAGTTTTGTGGTAGGATCATGGATCTGCAATCTGCATAGTTACCAACCTCTCTGGTTTTCTGTGACTTAGCTTGTTTTGCTTTTTTCTCCTCGGTGACCCATTCATAACAGAATTGATTGGGAATACATGGAAAAAACTTTACTGAAATTTGGCTTCCCTGAACCCTTGATTGGGAAGATTTTGGCTCTATACTCCTACCCAACAGCTCGACTGAAAATTAATAATGACTTATCCCCTAGCTTTGGGATACGGAATGGGACAAGACAGGGATGCCCTCTTTCCCCACACTTATTTGTACTAGTCATGGAAACATTTCTACAAAAAATTAGACAAAACCCCAGAATTCAAGGTGTAAGATGCGGAGAAAAGGAACATAAAATAGCTGCATTTGCAGACGATGTTCTTTTCTACCTAAAAAAACCCTGGCAATCTATCAAACCATTAATTGAAGAAATACGTGAATTTGGCCTAGTATCAAATTTTAAGATAAATTTTTCTAAGTCAGAAATGCTTAATCTCAATGTTGACCAGGAAAATTGGAATCTCTTATCTAAAAAATCTACATTCAGAAATAATTGTTCCCATATCACATACTTGGGGACCAAGATGGGCAACTCCATTTCTTCCTTGTACAATCTTAATTTCTTACCTCTAATACGCAACCTGGAACGTGATGTTTTTTCATGGAAGGAGTTACCCATTTCGTGGTTTGGCAGAATTAATATCGTAAAGATGATGACACTGCCTAAAATACTCTATTTCCTTCAAGTGTTACCTATTGATCTTACACAATCCTTTTTTCAAAAAATTAAAACCCTAATTTCCAAATTTATTTGGCAAAACAAAAGTAGTAGGATTAAACATTTAACACTAATTAAAAGGAAATGCAAAGTAGGGCTGGGCCTGCCAGACTGAAAAATATAGACTCGCTTCACATATGGCTAGACTAAGGGAAACAAGAATCTTTCCTCCGAGGAAATTATGGGTCGACGTTGAACTTAATCTTTTAATAAAAAACATCAATCATTATCTCTGGTTAACACCATACAACAAATTTAAATATTGTGAAATTATAAACCCGGTAACTAAACTATCAATATCTCGAACAGAACTAATAAAAAAACAGACTTGGTTCCAGATATTTGTACCTGGACTCCAGATATAGAACCATCAAAAACAAACTCAAAGCCTTGGGATCTATTTCCTATATACATATTGGCCACTTTATTCATAAGAATAATATTATCTCTATGAATGAATTTAAGACCATATTTAGTGGTGTTAAAATGTCAGAAGCAGAATTTGAAATAATAAAAGAATCAGTCAGAATACAGATTCCCAATATCTCCAATAACCTTATTGAGAAACCTACGCAAGACACTTTTTTTTTACTTAAAAACAAATAAAAAAATCATATAAAAATTCTACAAAATACTCTGTGACACAGGGGAGCCTCCCAACTTCATAAGCAAATGGGAGAAAGAATTAAATATATCATTGACACTAGAGGAAACCTCTAGACTTTGGAAGGAGATACATTCTATCTCTCCTTCAACGAGATACAGAGAGCTAAATTATAAGATTATTTCTCGCTGGTATAAAACCCCAGATACTCTCTGTAAGATTGATAAATCTTATGTGGCCCCCCTAAGGTGTAGTGCCCCACCATCCAGGTAGGCTGGGAACTCCTTTCCGCATTCCAACACCTGCACCCCACACACAGGATAGTTCAGCAGGGACCCATCCATGCTTTATGCTGGAAAGGTCATAGGGTGCCTTTTGTGGTCCCTGGCTTCGTAACACGAGAGGTGCTGGGGAGGCGGGTGGAGTTAGATATAAAAGAGAGGGAAGGTGTAGGATTTCAGGTCAGTCTGGGGTGAGTCCCAGAGAAGGAGGTCAGTCAGACGAGGGTCTGAGAGAGAGAGAGCCTGAGAGGAGCTCAAGGCGGAGGAAGGCAGTCAGTCAGGAGAGGCTGAGCACTGGTCTTAGTGGAACGAGCTCCCTAGGGAAGGAAGAGAAGGAGAAAGAGACATAGACTGGAGACTACAGATTCCAAAAGAGAGATAGAACAGATCGGAATGAAGGAGAATAGAAGGATGGTGGGAAGCTGGTTGAAGAAAGATAGAGAACCCTTCCAGTCCAGCGAGCGCAAAGGCCGGGGCCCGGTCCCCGAGGTTGATTGGATCTTTATGTCCGGCAACAGACACCGGAGGAGTAGTGAGCCACTAACGCCTTGCACCCATCATAGACTTGGGACACAACAGCAACTGAATAGAGAGTCGGGACGCAGTGAGGAGTCCCCGAAGCAGGCTACAGCTGTCTGTCATACAAGTAAAGACTAGGAACACATAGAGAGAGGCATTCCAGGGTAACTAAGTACTGGAGTGCTTCGCACCTAAAGGCGCATTGGAGGAGTCGTTCAGTAAGGTACATGTTGGCGGAGTGTGGAAGGGAGAATCCTATCCTGCCTGGAGGTTGGTTGGAGCCCTGACCTGGAGAACATGGTACGGAGGCAGGCAGTTGAGCGAACTGCAAACAGTGAGTAAAGCTTTGGAACCGCATACTCGGGTGTCCTCCAGTTATTCCCGCACCACTACACCTGCGTACCAGCATCTATACCATTCTGTGCCTCTCCTCATCCATTGCACCTACACTGCCTTGGGACTACAGCTCCACCTGTGGGGAGCTACACCATCTTTGCTGCACCACACCATCAGTCCCAGCGGATCTGCATGCAGCGTTGGCTCAACATCTTACTTGCCAAACACCACGGGTGGCGTCACGAACTATTCTAATAAACTTTAACACCATTAACATCACCGCCATTGATATTGGGCACCCAGGGCCACGGACCGGGTCACCGCTGCTGTGACACATTCCCAGCTTGACACCGGCCCGGTACCGAGTACCCCGCTGCCCTGGGCGTGTGAGGGTGACCCACTTACTCATCTAGCTGTTGGAGATGCAACCTACTACCGGGCACGCCCTCTCATATTTGGCTTGAATGCTCTAAAATTAGTCCCTACTGGAAAATGATATATGGACACATAAAAAGGGTTTTTCGAACATTACCCCCTTTGACACCCAAGCAAATCCTCCTAAATGTTCGTCCTTATCACAAATGTGTAAACGAATATATTGTAAGCTCTCATTTGCTCAATGCAGCTAAAATCCTCATAGCTAGACATTGGAAGGATAGTGACCCTCCCTCCTTATCAGAATGGGTTAACGAAGCCAATAGCATCTACTCTCTCGAAAAAATTCGACTGACTTATTGTAAACAAGGAAAGCTACAAGCTAAATGGCAGCAATGGTTCTTGTGCCAAAATAACATTAAGTTTTAATACAAGGAATTTGGTTAATGTATATTATTTATGCTATATGTGACTGTATTTATCTTGCTCTTTTTTCTCACTTCTTAAACGACGGAGGCCATCATCCAACTGGACTACCACCCATACTCCTCCCTTCCTTCATGTTTCCCCTCCTCTCCCTCTCCCTAACTCCCCTCCTGAACCTTCCCATAAAGAAAATTGAATGTTGAAAATACTGACTTGTATTCTGATAATATTTTTGTAATGACATTCTTAAATAAAGAATTTATAAAAGAAAAAAAAAAGAAGAAAGTGGTGGCACTCACCCTGCCGTAAAAAGTTCCTTTATTGTTTCACATAAAATCATGGATGCAGAAGAGTCTGTGGATATATGTCGGACAATGGCCGTTTCGCACCTCCTGCGCTTCAACGGGTCCCATACTGAAGAGGAAATGATGAGGATCTTGGTAAAAATAAGAGGATCTCCCCAAACATTGCATCATTGTAGTACAGGATACACCTGCATTTTTTGGAAAATACGCAGCATTGTGTGGTCAAATGGATGGGACAAAAGGTACGACGTCCATAGGGCCATATTTAAAGCTATAAAGGAACCTCTTGCCTTTTGTTGTTCATGTGGCTCTGGTTACCTGTCAAGAAATCTCGTTGGGAAAAAGTGCGTGCTCTATTCGGGACCCATTGAAGCGCAGGTGGTGCGAAACGGCCATTGTCCGACATATAGCCACACACTCCCCAGCATCCATGAAATATTACTGTGTTTTATGTGATTTTTTGTTTTTTTTGTGATCTAATATGGATTTTCTAAATACCAGTATTGACTTGTTAATAACTACGTGCCCAATGGCAATCAGCAACATTCAACACCAAAACAAAACACCATAACTGCAGCCTAAATTATTATAAGACACAATAAACCATAAAAAAAAGTTCAGTAATAAAAGTACCTAAGGCTTTGTTCACTATCGTGATCTCCATTTACCTTAAAGTGACTCAGTTGGGTCTGACACCTGGGGACAGAATAATATAGAGAATGGTGAACCAGAGAGTGGTAGTATTTTAAGATTTAATTCAGTATTTTCTTGCAAAATAATTTTTACCTGTGAGTCCTGCTTCTTCTGCCCATTCCTAGAGAAAGCCTGTGAGTCCTGCTTCCTCTGTCCAATCATAGTGTAAGCCTGAGAGTCCTGCTACCCCCTCCCAATCATAGAGAAAGCCTGAGTACTGCTTCCTCCAACCACTCATAGAGAAAGTCTGAGTTCTGCTTCTCCCTCCACTTATGGAAAAAGCCTGTGAGCCCTGATTCCCCCACCCACTCATAGATGTGAGTCCAGAACCCCACTCCACACTCATGGAGAAAGCCTATGAGTCCTGCTTCCCCCCTTTATTAATAGAGAAAGCCTGTGAGTCCTGCTTCCCCTCCACATATAGAAAAAGCCTGTGAGTCCTTCTTCCAACTCCCACTCATAGAGAAAGGCTGAGTACTACTTCCCCAGAACACGCATTGAAAAAGCCTGTGAGTCCTGCTTCTAACACCTATTAATAGAGAAAGCTTGAGCCCTACTTACCTTGCCCACTCATAGAGAAAGCCTTTGAATCCTGTTTCTTTCTGCCCACCCGTAGAGTAAGCCTGCGAGTCCTGCACCTCTCACACCACTCATAAAGAAAGCTTGAGTCCTGTTTTCTCACCCACAAATAGAAAATGACTGTGTCCTGCTTCCCCCGCTTACTCATAGAGAAAGTAGAAAAA
The DNA here is from genome assembly GCF_039654945.1 of Dendrobates tinctorius. Lineage (NCBI taxonomy): Eukaryota > Metazoa > Chordata > Amphibia > Anura > Dendrobatidae > Dendrobates > Dendrobates tinctorius. Next base: position 12,913,363 of record NW_027361803.1, read on the forward strand.
CCCTGTGAGTCCTTCATCCTACCCTCCACTCATAAATAAAGCCTGCGTGGCCTGCTTCCCTGCCCACTCATATAGAAAGACTGCGAGTCCTGCACCCCACTCATAAAGAAAGCCTGCATGTCCTGCTTCCCCACCCACTCATAAAGAAAGCCTGCGAATCCTGCTTCCCCGCCCACTCATAAAGAAAGTCTGTGAGTCCTGCTTCTCCTGCCCACTCATAAAGAAAACCTGTGAGTTTTGTTTTCTCACCCACAAATAGAAAATGACTGTGAGTCCTGCTTCCCTCCACTTACTCATAGAGAAAGTAGAAAAAGCCTGTGAGTCCTTCTTCCCTGCCCACTCATACAAAAATTCTGCGAGTCCTGCACCCCACTCATAAAGAAAGCCTGAGTGTCCTGCTTCCCCACCCACTCATAAAGAAAGCCTGCGAGTCGTGCGTCTCCTGCCCACTCATGAAAAAGCCTATGAGTCCTGCTTCTCCTGCCCACTCATAAAGAAACCTGTGAGTTGTTTTCTCACCCACAAATAGAAAATGACTGAGTAATGCCTTCCCCTCCCACTGACAGAGAAAGAAAAAAGCCTGTTAGTCCTTCATCCCACCCTCCACTCATAAAGAAAGCCTTCGAGTCCTGCTTCCCCACCCACTCATGAAGAAAGCCTGTGCATCCTGCTTCCCCGCCTACTCATCAAGAAAGTCTGTGCATCCTGCTTCCCCGCCTACTCATCAAGAAAGTCTGTGAGTCCTGCTTCACTGCCCACTCATCAAGAAAGCCTGTGAGTCCTGCTTCTCCGCCTACTCATAAAGAAAACCTGAGTCCTGCTTCATGACCCACAAATAGAAAAAGCATCCCTTCCTATTCACAGAGGACCCTCTTGGCCCTTCTTCCCGCACCCACTAATAAGGAGATCCTGTGAGTAGGTGAGTCCTGCACTGACGCCCACTTCTAAATAATGAAGATTTCACATGGCTTCCATGTGACAGTTCATGTGAGGGACAGAATACTGAACATACCAGTTTGCTAATCAGTTTTATATTCATAGTTTATATCAACTGGATTTTTTTTTTCAACTACAAATGTCCTTTGACCGCTTGGTGACATATCAGCTCTATTGCATTACAAGGAATACCTGTGATGTAATAATTGCCCAAACCTTAAATGAGGAGGAGGAGCTCAGATTTTGTCTGACTAAAGTTGTCAAAAGTTAAAATGGGACTGATCTTCAAGGGGTTAAAAGTCCAAGTTGTTGAATTTTTTTAAAATTATTTTTGCCCCAGGATAAGTAATCAATCACAATGTGTCACATTGCACATTCATGGCGATTGCACAAGAGCGATGTCGGTCTACGGTATTGCAAATATTTCATAGACTAGTGAGGCATCTGAAGTGTACTGTACATTGTGTGCACAGCGAGCACCCTCAGCTACAAATGCCGCCACCAGCCTGTATGTCTCAATATGGCATGAGGATTACCTAGCAAATACCTTCTGAAGACACAATGTACAGTACCTCCTACTGAATAACCCACCGGAGGTACAGCATCCCCCAAGGGCACCTTTGAGGAGGTCTCCAAGTCCAACCTTGTTTTATTTGTAAGCTAAGTGTGAAAAAAAGACCTTTGAGGGTGTCCTGTACATACAGGTTCAGGTGAGCACGGAGAAAACCTGGGGCACCGGTAGAAGGAAGAATGCAAATACAACTGCGTTGGTAGCTGGTGCCAAGAGGCTCATGGCACATACCCCCGTGCCAGGTGCTAGCATAGCCACTTGTACACACCATAGATTAATATTAGACAGCTGCTATGAGAAACATCATGCATTTTTCAGAATTATCTGTCATGTGTTTATGTAGGGAATAACACTATCTCTGGCAATTATATGACCCCCTATCCTGCTTTTTTTGTCAGTTTTTCCCTTCGCAGGCTCTATCTCCAGTTGTTTGTTGACTCTGAGCTGGTGGGTGGACACTGGCTGTTATGGTGTCTGACATACACTTGCACAACTCAAAGGGCGTTAACGACGATAGCGGCACAGCACACGGCAATTGTGCGACCTGTGCTTTGATGTGCCTGGTCCCTTCCAAAACCACTCCCTTGCCTTTCCCCCACTCCCCCTGCCCTTTGACACAGTTTCAACGGTATCTACATCCTCCGGGTACCAGGAAAAACAATGGTGGAACAGGGAGCTGCCGGTTCCCTGCTGCTCCATTCCGCTTCTACATCTGAGACTCTCCCCACCATACATGATGATGGCACTAAATCGCATGTGAGCAGGTTGCGGGATGCAGTGACAGACGGGAGACAGATGAAGGGTTAACGTATTTACTTGAACAGGGATACCGCAGGGAGTTAAGCAGTTTTGCAGGGTTATTACAGTAACGGGGGAAAACAACAAGGAAATAAGGTGAATGAAGCAACACCGGTGATCAGGTAAAAACGAGTTCTTAAAGGATAACTTATCCGGTCAGTTGACTACAGGTGCCGGTTTCAACGATGCAGAGTGGTCAGCGAAGGTTTGTTCCTGTGGAGTTCTGAGGTAAGCGAGTACCCAGTGGAGTCTTGACGGCGACGGTTCGTCTCTGTTACCCTACACAGGGTTCCTGAGCGGGGGATTATGGTTGCAGGTATAGAGTACGCCGCAACACAGTTCAGGCCCACTATGGCTCTGCAGATATGGACCGGGGAGTCAGGACACAGTTCACGGTCACGTACCTGGTCTCTCTGATGCGGTACAAGCGTGGCACAAGCAGACCCCCAGTGTTCAGCACCCTGGTTTGGGAGAGCCAGCGGAGGCACTCCAAGTCTATGTCCACAGTCTCTGGAGGTGGCTGAGGGGATTCCCTGGCGCGGGCCTGCGCTGCTCTGGTGCTGTAGGGATGGAGTACTGTCTTCTCCCTGCCGCGCGCTGTATGTTCTTGCAAAGTCTGATCGCTTTTGTGCACGCTCCACTCTGCCTAAGCTAACCACGCCCCCTGCTACTGAGTGCAAAGGTTGGTCCGGGTGATTAAGCTTTCCCCCGGACAACAGTAGAGACAGCCCCAACAGTTCCGGACTCGGCGGAAGAAAGGTACCCCCAGCCCGGTTCTTCTGCTTACATTCCTCCTCTCCTTTTGCTCGCCATTCCACAGGCGAGAATTCTTGTAGCAACCGTTGACACACTTCCATTTCCTAGATGATTCTCTGCCAAATGAATTGATTGCAAAGTAGGATAAGGTTGAGTAGTAGAGTCAGGTTGGTACTGAGCAAAGGGTCTGAATACTTATATTTGCTGAATACATGCTTGCTCTATCCTGGATCTCCTCATACCTTACCAACCGCACATTTAGCATTTCCTACTACCATACTACCTCTTCATCTCACCTCCTCTCTGTTGGTGTCCCTCAAGGCTCTGTCCTAGGACCCCTTCTCTTCTCAATCTATACCCTTGGCCTGGCACGACTCATAAAGTCCTATGGCTTCCAGTACCATCTATACGCTGATGACACTCAGATCTACCTGTCTGACCCAGATGTCACCTCTCTGCTGTCCAGAATCCCGGAGTGTCTATCAGCCATATCCTCCTTCTTCTCCTTTCACTTCCTCAAACTCAATGTGGACAAATCTCAACTAATTATCTTTCTTCCATCTCGCATACCTTCCCTACCTGATCTATCTATCACAATAAGTGAATTCACACTTTCCTCTCTCCCGATTATCCGCTGCCTCAGAGTAAAGGCCCCGTCACACATACAGATGCACCAGCGATTCCGACAACGATACGACCTTGTCAGGATCGCTGGTGCATCTCTACATGATCGCTGGTGAGCTGCCAAACAGGCAGCTTCACCAGCAATCAGCACCAGCGAGGACGCTGGTCTCTAAGGTAAATATCGGGTTACTAAGCGGCGCGCATCACTTAGTTACCCGGTGTGTACCTTAGAAACCTGCATGCTCGCGCCGGGAGCTGTCAGCACGCAGGTTTCTAAGGTACACATCGGGTAACTAAGTGACGCGCGCCGCTTAATACCCCGATATTTACCTTAGAGACCAGCTCCCAGCGCCTGCTTAGAGCACTGGGAGCCTCACTGATCGTTGGCTCCCGCTGCCACACGCAGCGATGTGCGCTGGCCTGCGAGAGACCAGCGATCAAAAAATGGTCCAGGCCGATCGAGCACGATCAGAGATACCCGCGGGGGAGCCGGTCGCTGATCCCCATCACACAAAGCGATCTCGCTAGGCGAGATCGCTGTGTGTGATGTGGCTTTAACCCTTGACTCAGCCGTCCTTCAAATCGCACATCCAAATTCTCGCCACCTTCTGTCGCCTCCAGCTCAAAAATATTTCCAGAATCCGTCCTTTCCTTAACCTTCACTCTACCAAAATGCTTGTGTATGCCCTAATCATCTCCCACCTCGATTACTGCAACATCCTCCTCTGTGGCCTACCTTCTAACACTCTCGCACTCCTCCAGTCCGTCCTTAACTCTGCTACCCGACTAATCTCTCTCCTCGCTACACTCCTGCTTCCCCTCTTTGCAAATCCCTTCACTGGCTCCCATTCCCCAGCGTATCCAGTTTACAAGGCTATCTATAACCTGTCTCCTCCGTATATTTCCGAACTAATCTCTCAATATCTTCCCTTACGTAATCTCCGGTCCTCCCAAGACCTCCTTCTCTCCTTCACGCTTGTTCGCTCCTCACCCGATCGCCTCCAAGACTTCTCTCGAATATCCCCTATCCTCTGGAATTCTTTGCCCCAACACGTCTGACTATCAACCACATTTGGATCCTTCAGACGGAACTTGAAAACCCATCTCTTCAAAAAGCTTACAACCTGTAATGACCACGCTTCCACCTCAACACCATCGGAGCTACTCCAACCCCTGACCTACTGTTTCCTTCCCCATAATCTTGTAGAATGTAAGCCTGAAAGGGCAGGGTCCTTTTCCCTCTTTACCAGTCTGTCATTGTTAGTTTTGTTTACTCTAAGTGATATCTGTATTTTGATGTAACCCTTTTTCATGTACAGCACCATGGAATCAATGGTGCTATATAAATAATAATAATAATAATAATAATAATAATAATAATAATAATAATAATAATAATAATAATAATACTTATGACCACGTGATATTTCAGTTTTTCTTTTTTAATAAATTTGCAAAAAATTCTACATTTCTGTTTTTTCGGTCAACATGGGGTGCAGAGTGTATATTAATGGCTGCAATGAAACAAAGAGTGAAAAATTTAAAGGGGTCTGAATACTTTCTGTATCCACTGTATGTACACCAGGAGACAAGTTCTATGTGAACAAGGCTGTATCTATTATCTGGCAGTATTTTCCAAATCCTGCAGAAGCATTTATGCTTCAGTCTTACCAGCCTGTACTGAATCCCAGGGACCGATGCACCTGCACCCACCCCAGGTGGTAAGGCTGGTAAGACTTATTATGTTTGTCTCTATTTCTTTATATCATTTATCTATGAGATGGTTATGTTATTTTCTTACTCCTATTTGCCTTATTTTTTGCCTCTACTGATCCCTTCAGACATTGGATCTGGATTTAGATATCTAATCTTCCCTTCATCTCTAAACTCCTGGAACCAGGGGCGTAACTACCGGGGTAGCAACCGAAGCGGTTGCTTTGGGGCCCGGCCCATATAGGGTCCCGCCGCCCAGGTCCCCGGCTCCGATCGGTGCTACCCAGTAGTGCAATTTAATTACCCCAACCACCAGTCCACGGCCCAGCACCGGGCCGTTGCAGTGCTCTTGCCGGTCCGCGGACACAAGGGGAGCCGGCGGCTGTGTAGCAGCTGATACTCACCCTGCATAGCGGTCCCTGTCGGCGCGGCGGCCTCATCCAGATTCCAGCGCTGAGCTGTCAAGTGTACCACTCATTTAAGGTCATGAATATGGACGCCACTCCTCTCCCATAGGCGTGGCGTCCATATTCATGCACCTTAATGAGCGGTAGCACATGACCGCTTCGCACAGGAAGAAGCTGAAGCACCGCGAGATGCAGGGAGGGAAGTTCAGCGACGGGAGGGAAGTTCAGCGATGTGAGGGTAAGTATGATGGGGGAGCCGAGCAGAGCCATATATACAAGGGAGAGAGAGTGGGAGCAGAGCCATATATACAGGGGAGGGAGAGTGGGAGCGGAGCCATATATACAGGGGAGGGAGAGTGGGAGCGGAGCCATATACAGAGCAACTGTTACCACCCACCTTTCGTGTCTACCTCTTTCCTCATAGACTGTAAGCTTGCGAGCAGGGCCCTCACTCCTCTTGTTATTTGTTATAATCTACTGTATGTGATTATTGTTATGCTGTAATGTCTATTGTCTGTACAAATCCCCTCTGAAATGTAAAGTGCTGCGGAATATGTCGGCGCTATAAAAATAAAATTTATTATTATTATTATTATTATATATACAGGGGAGGGAGAGTGGGAGCGGAGCCATATATACAAGGTAGGGAGAGTGGGAGCGGAGCCATATATACAGGGGAGGGAGAGTGGGAGCGGAGCCATATATAAGGGAGAGAGAGTGGGAGCAGAGCCATATATACAGGGGAGGGAGAGTGGGAGCGGAGCCATATATACAGGGGAGGGAGAGTGGGAGCGGAGCCATATACAGAGCAACTGTTACCACCCACCTTTCGTGTCTACCTCTTTCCTCATAGACTGTAAGCTTGCGAGCAGGGCCCTCACTCCTCTTGTTATTTGTTATAATCTACTGTATGTGATTATTGTTATGCTGTAATGTCTATTGTCTGTACAAATCCCCTCTGAAATGTAAAGTGCTGCGGAATATGTCGGCGCTATAAAAATAAAATTTATTATTATTATTATTATTATATATACAGGGGAGGGAGAGTGGGAGCGGAGCCATATATACAAGGGAGGGAGAGTGGGAGCGGAGCCATATATACAAGGGAGGGAGGGTTGGGAGCGGAGCCATATATACAAGGGAGGGAGAGTGGGAGTGGAGCCATATATACAGGGGAGGGAGGGTGGAAGCGGAGCCATATATACAAGGGAGAGAGAGTGGGAGCGGAGCCATATATACAAGGGAGGGAGAGTGGGAGCGGAGCCATATATACAAGGGAGGGAGAGTGGGAGCGGAGCCATATATACAAGGTAGGGAGAGTGGAAGCGGAGCCATATATACAAGGGAGAGAGAGTGGGAGCGGAGCCATATATACAAGGGAGGGAGAGTGGGAGCGGAGCCATATATACAAGGGAGAGAGAGTGGGAGCGGAGCCATATATACAAGGGAGGGAGGGTGGGAGCGGAGCCATATATACAAGGGAGAGAGAGTGGGAGCGGAGCCATATATACAAGGGAGGGAGGGTGGGAGCGGAGCCATATATACAAGGGAGGGAGGGTGGGAGCGGAGCCATATATACAAGGGAGGGAGAGTGGGAGCTGAGCCATATATACAAGGTAGGGAGAGTGGAAGCGGAGCCATATATACAAGGGAGAGAGAGTGGGAGCGGAGCCATATATACAAGGGAGGGAGGGTGGGAGCGGAGCCATATATATAAGGGAGAGAGAGTGGGAGCGGAGCTATATATACAAGGGAGGGAGGGTGGGAACGGAGCCATATATACAAGGGAGGCCGGGAGAGTGGGAGCAGAGCCATATATACAAGGGAGGGAGAGTGGAAGCAGAGCCATATATACAAGGTAGGGAGAGTGGGAGCGGAGCCATATATATAAGGGAGAGAGAGTGGGAGTGGAGCCATATATACAAGGGAGGGAGGGTGGGAACGGAGCCATATATACAAGGGGGGCCGGGAGAGTGGAAGCAGAGCCATATATACAAGGGAGGGAGAGTGGAAGCAGAGCCATATATACAAGGGAGGGAGAGTGGGAGCGGAGCCATATATACAGGGGAGGGAGAGTGGGAGCAGAGCCATATATACAAGGGAGGGAGAGTGGGAGCGGAGCCATATATACAAGGGAGGGAGAGTGGGAGCAGAGCCATATATACAAGGGAGGGAGAGTGGGAGCGGAGCCATATATACAGGGGAGGGAGAGTGGGAGCAGAGCCATATATACAGGGGAGGGAGAGTGGGAGCGGAGCCATATATACAAGGGAGGGAGAGTGGGAGCAGAGCCATATATACAAGGGAGGGAGAGTGGGAGCGGAGCCATATATACAAGGGAGGGAGAGTGGGAGCAGAGCCATATATACAGGGGAGGGAGAGTGGGAGCAGAGCCATATATACAGGGGAGGGAGAGTGGGAGCAGAGCCATATATACAGGGGAGGGAGAGTGGGAGCGGAGCCATATATACAAGGGAGGGAGAGTGGGAGCGGAGCCATATATACAAGGGAGGGAGAGTGGGAGCGGAGCCATATATACAAGGGAGGGAGAGTGGGAGCAGAGCCATATATACAGGGGAGGGAGAGTGAGAGCGGAGCCATATATACAATACAAGGGAGGGACAGTGTATTGCCAACTGTTTAGCAATAAGGTTCGGATACGGTTTTAAAGAAGGCACCACTTGGATATGACGCAATTTTATTTGAAGGTACAAAATTAAAGGAATAGTATGATTGGATAGTATGATTGCGTACACTTTTGTTGTATATTTTAAGATACAAAGGTTAAGTACATATAAAGCTTGAACACATATATTGATTAAGTATATATAAAGATTAACTATATACAGTATACTTACACCATCAATCACCAAGAGGCTTTTAAACATCATCTGTCTGGAATATCAGAGAAGCAACACCAAGACAGAGAACCCCTGGAAGATTCACTACACTGCACGGGCATCCCCACTTATGCAGGTATCAGCACTGTACATGTGTACAGGTATGCAGTTTTTGCTTCTGTCTAAGTCATGTTTCTCTGTCCTTATATAATAAATTACACTAATGTGTAACTAATAGTTTCACTCAACCCTTCTGGTGGCCAGCCTTCAACATTGGATGAAACAGACAACATGGCATCACCAGACAATGGGTTATAGACCCTAGAATATAAAAGCCACATGGGTTTAGATAAAATCAACACAGACAGAGGTTAAATAAACCTTAATGTTTTACAATGACAAACAGCAAACATAGATTCTCAAGATTGTCAATATAACCCTTATCTTGTCTGTAACTGTTTGACTAGAAATGCAGCTCTGTCATATACAGAATTCATTCTATATATTTCAATATGGACTCAAAATAGCCATTTTTATATTCACACTACAATCCACCCTTGGCTAATTTGAGCCAAACATCATTTATACAAGGTACCATATAAGTGTACACTGTAAACAACAACACAAATCAGTGCATGCACAAAGTATAGCAAAAATTCCTATTGTATATGAAGTTTTGAGTCACATCTTCTTCTTGTATGTCTTCATCTTGTGTAGATACCCCTATCAGCTTTGTCCATAACTGTAAAGGGGTTGGTACCGCCACCAGTCAAGTTTCTAATATATTGGTAGCAGTAGTAGTCTTTGTCACACCAAAATGACTAGTGTTCATCAGCTAAGCCAAGTAAATCCATAGATTTTCTTTGGTTTTCCATAAAACTCTATTTTCCATGGTTGGTCTCTCGGATTTTCATCTGAAGATCTCTTGGGTAGTGGCAGAAGTTGAAAGGACCATGACACTGTGACTGCAACGATACACCATTTCCAGATTCTGATCTAAAGGGAAAAATATATATATATTATTCTCTGAGAAAACACCTGTCAGTTGGGACGTGTTCCCACTTCTTTTGCTCAGGTTTCCAAACTATCAGCACATTATCTGCTCCACGAACAATTACTTCAGCAGGTTCTGGAAGACCTTTGTCCCCCAGATTTTTACACCATCATTGATAGGATGTGAGGATCCAAATCCTTTATCAAATCTAACCTGATGGGCACCCCTCTGGTCTGTGCCCATTGGTAAGCAGCTATTTTTCCATATTTCTGGTGTGCCCACTGAGTCAATCTGAGCAGTCCCTCAGTGGCGTCAGTCTTTGAACTGGATTCAGCGACTGATATTTTGGAAGGTTCCTCTGCTAATAAGTTGAAGAGTCTTTCCAGTGTACCTGAAGCACAATAAGTATCAACATTAAACACAGTCACTTTAATTCGTTGTACAATTGTCCAGATATCTTGCCACAACTCTTTCTCCACACACAGGATTGTCCCATTCAGTAGTAGTAGGCACAAGCACAGGGTCTCCTCCTAATACTGTAACCTTGCACCCCTTGAATTGTTTTGGATTTACATAAATAAACTGGCCTCCACCCTCCACTCTTGTATCTACCAAAGCTTTATCATGTTGGCTGTTTTTATTGTTCAGTTAATCACCAAATCTACAAGGGGGCGTCTATCCATTTGTGGAGTGTGGCCAGCAAGTCAATAACTCTTATCTTCTTCCCCCCATTGATCCTCCATTTTAGATAATAACATCTTGGAAGGCTCAAATGATGACCTCTTCATATGGGCTTTGAATTCCTGTATCAACGATTTCATTTCAGCATAAAGATCCTCAATCCCCTGTGCTGTGGGCTTTGATGAAGACGGAGAGGGAGTGGGCCCTCTCTCTCCCCGTGTCCTCTCTCTCCCCGTGTCCTGTCTCTCTCCATGTGTCCTGTCTCTCTCCACGTGTCCTGTCTCTCTCCCCGTGTCCTGTCTCTCTCCCCGTGTCCTGTCTCTCTCCCCGTGTCCTTCCTCTCTCCCCGTGTCCTTCCTCTCTCCCCGTGTCCTTTCTCTCTCCCCGTGTCCTTTCTCTCTCCCCGTGTCCTGTCTCTCTCCCCGTGTCCTGTCTCTCTCCCCGTGTCCTGTCTCTCTCCCTGTGTCCTGTCTCTCTCCCCGTGTCCTTTCTCTCTCCCCGTGTCCTCTCTCTCCACGTGTCCTGTCTCTCTCCCCGTGTCCTGTCTCTCTCCCCGTGTCCTGTCTCTCTCCCCGTGTCCTTCCTCTCTCCCCGTGTCCTTCCTCTCTCCCCGTGTCCTTTCTCTCTCCCCGTGTCCTTTCTCTCTCCCCGTGTCCTGTCTCTCTCCCCGTGTCCTGTCTCTCTCCCTGTGTCCTGTCTCTCTCCCCGTGTCCTCTCTCTCCCCGTGTCCTTCTCTCTCTCCCCGTGTCCTGTCTCTCTCCCCGTGTCCTGTCTCTCTCCCCGTGTCCTGTCTCTCTCCCTGTGCCCTCTCTCTCCCCGTGTCCTGTCTCTCTCCCCCGTGTCCTCTCTCTCCCCGTGCCCTCTCTCTCCCCGTGCCCTCTCTCTCCCCGTGTCCTGTCTCTCTCCCCGTGTCCCGTCTCTCTCCCCGTGTCCCGTCTCTCTCCCCGTGTCCCGTCTCTCTCCCCGTGTCCCGTCTCTCTCCCCGTGTCCCATCTCTCTCCCCGTGTCCTGTCTCTCTCCCCGTGTCCTGTCTCGCCCCTGCTGTGGAGATTCAGAATCTTTTACTGTGACCTCTCTATTATGTGAAACATCGGCTTTTTATTAATTCCTCTCTTTTGATAGTTTCCACATCTCTCCAGTACCAATCCCATATAGTCTATCCCTGTGGGCGCCATCCTTTATTAAGGCCCTAAACATATATTTCCGGGTAATGTGGGGTCTAGGATTCTAATGACTTTTGTCACTGTAATGCTGCTCTTCAGCGTGAAAATTACCTTTTTGTTTGGGATCCCAATCTCCCAGATCCTCTCTTGAATTGCCTACAATGTATTAGCGATTGTTTTCCCAGTCTGATTTACCATAAACGTCATCATGACATGTTTATAAGCTGGAGGGGCATGTCTAATGATACGATTTCTAACAGATACAATTACACCAACTTGCATATAATCATTATGGGCGTTTGCTGAAATAGTATCTTTCATTACCTCCTCCTTCAACCTCTGAGCACAATCTTTTAACATAAACCATGGTTTTTCATTGGGCGGCCAGTCCGCCTCCGATGGGTATTTATGCCGCAATGCCATAGCCACAACATCAAGCATACTACACACTACATGTGGTGGCTGGATTATCAAGGTACGGAATGCCTCCTTCACTACAGGCTCGTGACTGAGTTGGACAAATTTTGGGCCATCCACAGCATCCACCTGTACTTCATGAGCCCTCATCTCCCATAATCTGACTGCCCAAGCTACCAGGGATTCATTTGACTTTTGAGAAAAGCGACCATGAAGGTCATTAAGCTCCTGCTGGCTGTAATCCTCTACCGCATTCTCATTCCATTTACCTGTCGCTGTCTCTACAATCCGTCTCCGATATATAGGATGAACTTTCACTGGGTTAAGAGGAGGAGCAATTTCCCTCTTTCTATGGAAATGTTCATCCTCCGACTCGGGATCGGTGATGTTTTCGGAGTCAGTTGAATTCCACACATCACCATCCCACTGATCAGGGTCCCACTCTCTCCCTGCTCTGGCTATGGCCAAAGCTACTCTCTTTTTATTCACCTTGCCTTTCCTCCTTCTGTTCTTATACTCTGCTACACGTACGGCAGCCTTTTCTGCAACATTTTGATAATCATCACATTTATCCATTAATATCTTATTCTGACATTGTGCTATAACCAATGCATTCTGGGCCTCACACAACTGTTTTTCTAATTCCTGTACTTTTGTTAACATACATATTCTTTCCTTATGCTGTTTTCTATATGCAGACAACAATATCCATCCGCGCCTACCCACAGCGCCCAACTCTTTACCTTTCTCCACTTTCACTTTCTCTAAGCATGCAGCCACATCAGCCGTTTCAGCGTCCTTCAGACATCTGTCCCATGCTTCACCCAAACCAGCACTGTGCGACCACTTGGTTGCCAAAATATGATAGGGAGCCCGTTCCCAGCCTGGAATCTCAATAGATTCACACACAGACACCTTTTTCTTAAAGACTGGCATCGCATGTTCTACGCAGTATCACACTATCACACAGAGTCCTGTTAATATTAATAAAAAACTTTGGAGACTTCTGCGTATCCTGCCGACTACGCCAATTTATGCATTGCCAAGTTTTTAACACCAAGGTTCGGATATGGATTTAAAGAAGGCACCACTTGGATATGACGCAATTTTATTTGAAGGTACAAAATTAAAGGAATAGTATGATTGGATAGTATGATTGCGTACACTTTTGTTGTATATTTTAAGATACAAAGGTTAAGTACATATAAAGCTTGAATACATGTACAGTGTTGATACCTGCATAAGTGGGGACGCCCGTGCAGTGTTGTGAATCTTCCAGGGGTTCTCTGTCTTGGTGTTGCTTCTCTGTTATTCCAGACAGATGATGTTTAAAAGCCTCTTGGTGATTGATGTGAGTATACTGTATATAGTTAATCTTTATATATACTTAATCAATATATGTGTTCAAGCTTTATATGTACTTAACCTTTGTATCTTAAAATATACAACAAAAGTGTATGCAATCATACTACCCAATCATACTATTCCTTTAATTTTATACCTTGTAATAAAATTGCATTATATCGCAAATAGTAGCCTTTTTTTAAAGCCGTATCCGAACCTTGGTGTTAAAAAACTTGGCAATACATATACAGAATTCATTCTATATATTTCAATATGGACTCAAAATAGCCATTTTTATATTCGCACCACAGACAGTGGGATCAGAGCCATATATACAAGGGAGGGAGAGTGGGAGCAGAGCCATATATACAAGAGAGGGAGAGTGGGAGCGGAGCCATATATACAAGGGAGGGAGAGTGGGAGCAGAGCCATATATACAAGAGAGGGAGAGTGGGAGCGGAGCCATATATACAAGGGAGGGAGAGTGGGAGCAGAGCCATATATACAAGGGAGGTAGAGTGGGAGCGGAGCCATATATACAAGGGAGGGAGAGTGGGAGCAGAGCCATATATACAAGGGAGGGAGAGTGGGAGCGGAGCCATATATACAAGGGAGGGAGAGTGGGAGCAGAGCCATATATACAAGGGAGGGAGGGTGGGAGCGGAGCCATATATACAGGGGAGGGAGAGTGGGAGCAGAGCCATATATACAAGGGAGGGAGAGTGGGAGCGGAGCCATATATACAGGGGAGGGAGAATGGGAGCGGAGCCATATATACAAGGGAGAGAGAGTGGGAGCAGAGCCATATATGCAAGAGAGGGAGAGTGGGAGCGGAGCCATATATACAAGGGAGGGAGAGTGGGAGCAGAGCCATATATGCAAGAGAGGGAGAGTGGGAGCGGAGCCATATATACAAGGGAGGGAGAGTGGGAGCAGAGCCATATATACAGGGGAGGGAGAGTGGGAGCGGAGCCATATATACAAGGGAGGGAGAGTGGGAGCGGAGCCATATATACAAGGGAGGGAGAGTGGGAGCGGAGCCATATATACAAGGGAGGGAGAGTGGGAGCAGAGCCATATATACAGGGGAGGGAGAGTGGGAGCGGAGCCATATATACAGGGGAGGTAAAGTGGGAGCGGAGCCATATATACAAGGGAGGGAGGGTGGGAGCGGAGCCATATATACAGGGGAGGGAGAGTGGGAGCAGAGCCATATATACAAGGGAGGGAGAGTGGGAGCGGAGCCATATATACAGGGGAGGGAGAATGGAAGCGGAGCCATATATACAAGGGAGAGAGAGTGGGAGCGGAGCCATATATGCAAGGGAGGGAGAGTGGGAGCGGAGCCATATATACAAGGGAGGCAGAGTGGGAGCGGAGCCATATATACAAGGGAGGGAGAGTGGGAGCGGAGCCATATATACAAGGGAGGGAGAGTGGGAGCGGAGCCATATATACAAGGGAGGGAGAGTGGGAGCAGAGCCATATATGCAAGGGAGGGAGAGTGGGAGCGGAGCCATATATACAAGGGAGGGAGAGTGGGAGCAGAGCCATATATACAGGGGAGGGAGAGTGGGAGCGGAGCCATATATACAAGGGAGGGAGAGTGGGAGCGGAGCCATATATACAAGGGAGGGAGAGTGGGAGCGGAGCCATATATACAAGGGAGGGAGAGTGGGAACAGAGCCGTATATACAAGGGAGGGAGAGTGGAAGCAGAGCCTTATATACAAGGGAGGAAGAGTGGAAGCAGAGCCATATATACAAGGGAGGGAGAGTGGGAACAGAGCCATATATACAAGGGAGGGAGAGTGGGAGCGGAGCCTTATATACAAGGGAGGAAGAGTGGAAGCAGAGCCATATATACAAGGGAGAGAGAGTGGAAGCAGAGCCATATATACAAGGGAAGGAGAGTGGGAGCGGAGCCATATACACAAGGGAGGGAGAGTGGGAGCGGAGCCATATATACAGGGGAGGTAAAGTGGGAGCGGAGCCATATATACAAGGGAGGGAGAGTGGGAGCGGAGCCATATATACAAGGGAGGGAGAGTGGATGCAGAGCCATATATACAGGGGAGGGAGAGTGGGAGCGGAGCCATATATACAAGGGAGGGAGAGTGGGAGCGGAGCCTTATATACAAGGGAGGGAGAGTGGAAGCAGAGCCGTATATACAAGGGAGGGAGAGTGGGAGCGGAGCCATATATACAAGGGAGGGAGAGTGGGAGCGGAACCATATATACAGGGGAGGGAGAGTGGGAGCGGAGCCTTATATACAAGGGAGGGTGGGAGCGGAGCCATATATACAAGGGAGGGAGACTGGGAGCGGAGCCATATATACAAGGGAGGGAGAGTGGGAGCGGAGCCATATATACAAGGGAGGGAGAGTGGGAGCGGAGCCATATATACAAGGGAGGGAGAGTGGGAGCGGAGCCATATATACAAGGGAGGGAGAGTGGGAGAGGAGCCATATATACAAGGGAGGGAGAGTGGGAGCGGAGCCATATATACAAGGGAGGGAGAGTGGGAGCAGAGCCATATATACAAGGGAGGGAGAGTGGGAGCGGAGCCATATATACAGGGGAGGGAGAGTGGGAGCAGAGCCATATATACAAGGGAGGGAGAGTGGGAGCGGAGCCATATATACAGGGGAGGGAGAATGGGAGCGGAGCCATATATACAAGGGAGAGAGAGTGGGAGCAGAGCCATATATGCAAGGGAGGGAGAGTGGGAGCGGAGCCATATATACAAGGGAGGGAGAGTGGGAGCAGAGCCATATATGCAAGGGAGGGAGAGTGGGAGCGGAGCCATATATACAAGGGAGGGAGAGTGGGAGCAGAGCCATATATACAGGGGAGGGAGAGTGGGAGCGGAGCCATATATACAAGGGAGGGAGAGTGGGAGCGGAGCCATATATACAAGGGAGGGAGAGTGGGAGCGGAGCCATATATACAAGGGAGGGAGGGTGGGAGCAGAGCCATATATACAAGGGAGGGAGAGTGGGAACAGAGCCGTATATACAAGGGAGGGAGAGTGGGAGTGGAGCCATATATACAGGGGAGGGAGGGTGGGAGCAGAGCCGTATATACAAGGGAGGGAGAGTGGGAGCAGAGCCGTATATACAAGGGAGGGAGAGTGGGAGCAGAGCCATATATACAAGGGAGGGAGAGTGGGAGCGGAGCCATATATACAAGGGAGGGAGAGTGGGAGCGGAGCCATATATACAAGGGAGGGAGAGTGGGAGCGGAGCCGTATATACAAGGGAGGGAGAGTGGGAGCTGAGCCATATATACAAGGGAGGGAGAGTGGGAGCAGAGCCATGTATACAAGGGAGGGAGAAAGGGAGCGGAGCCATATATACAAGGGAGGGAGAGTGGAGCCATATATACAAGGGAGGGAGAGTGGGAGCAGAGTCATATATACAAGGGAGGGATAGTGGGAGCGGAGCCATATATACAAGGGAGGGAGAGTGGGAGCGGAGCCATATATACAAGGAAGGGAGAGTGGGAGCGGAGCCATATATACAAGGGAGGGAGAGTTGGAGCGGAGCCATATCTACAAGGGAGGGAGAGTGGAAGCGGAGCCATATATACAAGAGAGGGAGAGTGGGAGCAGAGCCATATATACAGGGGAGGGAGAGTGGGAGCAGAGCCATATATACAAGGGAGGGAGAGTGGGAGCGGAGCCATATATACAAGGGAGGGAGAGTGAGAGCGGAGCCATGTATACAAGGGAGGGAGAGTGGGAGCGGAGCCTTATATACAAGGGAGGGAGAGTGGGAGCGGAGCCATATATACAAGGGAGGGAGAGTGGGAACAGAGCCATATATACAAGGGAGGGAGAGTGGAAGCGGAGCCATGTATACAAGGGAGGGAGAGTGGGAGCGGAGCCTTATATACAAGGGTGGGAGAGTGGGAGCGGAGCCATATATACAAGGGAGGGAGAGTGGGAGCTGAGCCATATATACAAGGGAGAGAGAGTGGAAGCGGAGCCATATATACAAGGGAGGGAGAGTGGGAGCGGAGCCATATATACAAGGGAGGGAGAGTGGAAGCGGAGCCATATATACAAGGGAGAGAGAGTGGAAGCAGAGCCATATATACAAGGGAGGGAGAGTGGAAGCGGAGCCATGTATACAAGGGAGGGAGAGTGGAAGCGGAGCCATGTATACAAGGGAGGGAGAGTGGGAGCGGAGCCTTATATACAAGGGAGGGAGAGTGGGAGCGGAGCCATATATACAAGGGAGGGAGAGTGGAAGCGGAGCCATATATACAAGGGAGAGAGAGTGGAAGCAGAGCCATATATACAAGGGAGGGAGAGTGGGAGCGGAGCCATATATACAAGGGAGGGAGAGTGGAAGCGGAGCCATGTATACAAGGGAGGGAGAGTGGGAGCGGAGCCTTATTTACAAGGGAGGGAGAGTGGGAGCGGAGCCATATATACAAGGGAGGGAGAGTGGAAGCGGATCCATATATACAAGGGAGGGAGAGTGGAAGCGAAGCCATGTATACAAGGGAGGGAGAGTGGGAGCGGAGCCTTATATACAAGGGAGGGAGAGTGGAAGCAGAGCCATATATACAAGGGAGGGAGAGTGGGAGCAGAGCCATATACACAAGGGAGGGAGAGTGGGAGCGGAGCCATATATACAGGGGAGGTAAAGTGGGAGCGGAGCCATATATACAAGGGAGGGAGAGTGGGAGCGGAGCCATATATACAAGGGAGGGAGAGTGGGAGCGGAACCATATATACAGGGGAGGGAGAGTGGGAGCGGAGCCTTATATACAAGGGAGGGTGGGAGCGGAGCCATATATACAAGGGAGGGAGAGTGGGAGCGGAGCCATATATACAAGGGAGGGAGAGTGGGAGCGGAGCCATATATACAAGGGAGGGAGAGTGGGAGCGGAGCCATATATACAAGGGAGGGAGAGTGGGAGCGGAGCCATATATACAAGGGAGGGAGAGTGGGAGCGGAGCCATATATACAAGGGAGGGAGAGGGAGCAGAGCCATATATACAAGGGAGAGAGAGTGGGAGCGGAGCCATATATACAAGGGAGGGAGAGTGGGAGCGGAACCATATATACAGGGGAGGGAGAGTGGGAGCGGAGCCTTATATACAAGGGAGGGTGGGAGCGGAGCCATATATACAAGGGAGGGAGAGTGGGAGCAGAGCCGTATATACAAGGGAGGGAGAGTGGGAGCGGAGCCGTATATACAAGGGAGGGAGAGTGGGAGCGGAGCCGTATATACAAGGGAGAGAGAGTGGGAGCGGAGCCATATATACAGGGGAGGGAGAGTGGGAGCGGAGCCATATATACAGGGGAGGGAGAGTGGGAGCGGAGCCATATATACAAGGGAGGGAGGGTGGGAGCGGAGCCATATATACAAGGGAGGGAGAGTGGGAGCGGAGCCATATATACAAGGGAGGGAGAGTGGGAGCGGAGCCATATATACAAGGGAGGGAGGGTGGGAGCGGAGCCATATTTACAAGGGAGGGAGGGTGGGAGCGGAGCCATATATACCGGGGAGGGAGGGTGGGAGCAGAGCCATATATACAAGGGAGGGAGAGTGGAAGCGGAGCCATATATACAAGGGAGGGAGAGTGGGAGGGGAGCCTTTAATACAGGGGAGGGAGAGTGGGAGCGGAGCCATATATACAGGGGAGGGAGCGTGGGAGCAGAGCCATATATACAAGGGAGGGAGAGTGGGTGCGGAGCCATGTATACAAGGGAGGGAGAGTGGGAGCGGAGCCATATATACAAGGGAGGGAGAGTGGGAGCGGAGCCATATATAGAAGGGAGGGAGAGTGGGTGCGGAGCCATGTATACAAGGGAGGGAGAGTGGGAGCGGAGCCTTATATACAAGGGAGGGAGAGTGGGAGCGGAGCCATATATTCAAGGGAGGGAGAGTGGGAGCGGAGCCATAAATACAAGGGAGGGAGAGTGGAAGCAGAGCCATATATACAGGGGAGGGAGAGTGGGAGCAGAGCCATATATACAAGGGAGGGAGAGTGGGAGCGGAGCGATATATACAAGGGAGGGAGAGTGGGAGCGGAGCCATATATACAAGGGAGGGAGAGTGGGAGCGGAGCCATATATACAAGGGAGGGAGAGTGGGAGCGGAGCCATATATACAAGGGAGGGAGAGTGGGAGCGGAGCCATATATACAAGGGAGGGAGAGTGGGAGCGGAGCCGTATATACAAGGGAGGGAGAGTGGGAGCTGAGCCATATATACAAGGGAGGGAGAGTGGGAGCAGAGCCATGTATACAAGGGAGGGAGAAAGGGAGCGGAGCCATATATACAAGGGAGGGAGAGTGGAGCCATATATACAAGGGAGGGAGAGTGGGAGCAGAGTCATATATACAAGGGAGGGATAGTGGGAGCGGAGCCATATATACAAGGGAGGGAGAGTGGGAGCGGAGCCATATATACAAGGAAGGGAGAGTGGGAGCGGAGCCATATATACAAGGGAGGGAGAGTTGGAGCGGAGCCATATCTACAAGGGAGGGAGAGTGGAAGCGGAGCCATATATACAAGAGAGGGAGAGTGGGAGCAGAGCCATATATACAGGGGAGGGAGAGTGGGAGCAGAGCCATATATACAAGGGAGGGAGAGTGGGAGCGGAGCCATATATACAAGGGAGGGAGAGTGAGAGCGGAGCCATGTATACAAGGGAGGGAGAGTGGGAGCGGAGCCTTATATACAAGGGAGGGAGAGTGGGAGCGGAGCCATATATACAAGGGAGGGAGAGTGGGAACAGAGCCATATATACAAGGGAGGGAGAGTGGAAGCGGAGCCATGTATACAAGGGAGGGAGAGTGGGAGCGGAGCCTTATATACAAGGGTGGGAGAGTGGGAGCGGAGCCATATATACAAGGGAGGGAGAGTGGGAGCTGAGCCATATATACAAGGGAGAGAGAGTGGAAGCGGAGCCATATATACAAGGGAGGGAGAGTGGGAGCGGAGCCATATATACAAGGGAGGGAGAGTGGAAGCGGAGCCATATATACAAGGGAGAGAGAGTGGAAGCAGAGCCATATATACAAGGGAGGGAGAGTGGAAGCGGAGCCATGTATACAAGGGAGGGAGAGTGGAAGCGGAGCCATGTATACAAGGGAGGGAGAGTGGGAGCGGAGCCTTATATACAAGGGAGGGAGAGTGGGAGCGGAGCCATATATACAAGGGAGGGAGAGTGGAAGCGGAGCCATATATACAAGGGAGAGAGAGTGGAAGCAGAGCCATATATACAAGGGAGGGAGAGTGGGAGCGGAGCCATATATACAAGGGAGGGAGAGTGGAAGCGGAGCCATGTATACAAGGGAGGGAGAGTGGGAGCGGAGCCTTATTTACAAGGGAGGGAGAGTGGGAGCGGAGCCATATATACAAGGGAGGGAGAGTGGAAGCGGATCCATATATACAAGGGAGGGAGAGTGGAAGCGAAGCCATGTATACAAGGGAGGGAGAGTGGGAGCGGAGCCTTATATACAAGGGAGGGAGAGAGGGAGCGGAGCCATATATACAAGGGAGAGAGAGTGGAAGCAGAGCCATATATACAAGGGAGGGAGAGTGGGAGCAGAGCCATATACACAAGGGAGGGAGAGTGGGAGCGGAGCCATATATACAGGGGAGGTAAAGTGGGAGCGGAGCCATATATACAAGGGAGGGAGAGTGGGAGCGGAGCCATATATACAAGGGAGGGAGAGTGGGAGCGGAACCATATATACAGGGGAGGGAGAGTGGGAGCGGAGCCTTATATACAAGGGAGGGTGGGAGCGGAGCCATATATACAAGGGAGGGAGAGTGGGAGCGGAGCCATATATACAAGGGAGGGAGAGTGGGAGCGGAGCCATATATACAAGGGAGGGAGAGTGGGAGCGGAGCCATATATACAAGGGAGGGAGAGTGGGAGCGGAGCCATATATACAAGGGAGGGAGAGTGGGAGCGGAGCCATATATACAAGGGAGGGAGAGGGAGCAGAGCCATATATACAAGGGAGAGAGAGTGGGAGCGGAGCCATATATACAAGGGAGGGAGAGTGGGAGCGGAACCATATATACAGGGGAGGGAGAGTGGGAGCGGAGCCTTATATACAAGGGAGGGTGGGAGCGGAGCCATATATACAAGGGAGGGAGAGTGGGAGCAGAGCCGTATATACAAGGGAGGGAGAGTGGGAGCGGAGCCGTATATACAAGGGAGGGAGAGTGGGAGCGGAGCCGTATATACAAGGGAGAGAGAGTGGGAGCGGAGCCATATATACAGGGGAGGGAGAGTGGGAGCGGAGCCATATATACAGGGGAGGGAGAGTGGGAGCGGAGCCATATATACAAGGGAGGGAGGGTGGGAGCGGAGCCATATATACAAGGGAGGGAGAGTGGGAGCGGAGCCATATATACAAGGGAGGGAGAGTGGGAGCGGAGCCATATATACAAGGGAGGGAGGGTGGGAGCGGAGCCATATTTACAAGGGAGGGAGGGTGGGAGCGGAGCCATATATACCGGGGAGGGAGGGTGGGAGCAGAGCCATATATACAAGGGAGGGAGAGTGGAAGCGGAGCCATATATACAAGGGAGGGAGAGTGGGAGGGGAGCCTTTAATACAGGGGAGGGAGAGTGGGAGCGGAGCCATATATACAGGGGAGGGAGCGTGGGAGCAGAGCCATATATACAAGGGAGGGAGAGTGGGTGCGGAGCCATGTATACAAGGGAGGGAGAGTGGGAGCGGAGCCATATATACAAGGGAGGGAGAGTGGGAGCGGAGCCATATATAGAAGGGAGGGAGAGTGGGTGCGGAGCCATGTATACAAGGGAGGGAGAGTGGGAGCGGAGCCTTATATACAAGGGAGGGAGAGTGGGAGCGGAGCCATATATTCAAGGGAGGGAGAGTGGGAGCGGAGCCATAAATACAAGGGAGGGAGAGTGGAAGCAGAGCCATATATACAGGGGAGGGAGAGTGGGAGCAGAGCCATATATACAAGGGAGGGAGAGTGGGAGCGGAGCGATATATACAAGGGAGGGAGAGTGGGAGCGGAGCCATATATACAAGGGAGGGAGAGTGGGAGCGGAGCCATATATACAAGGGAGGGAGAGTGGGAGCGGATCCTTATATACAAGGGAGGGAGAGTGGGAGCGGAGCCATATATACAAGGGAGGGAGAGTGGGAACAGAGCCATATATACAAGGGAGGGAGAGTGGAAGCGGAGCCATGTATACAAGGGAGGGAGAGTGGGAGCGGAGCCTTATATACAAGGGTGGGAGAGTGGGAGCGGAGCCATATATACAAGGGAGGGAGAGTGGGAGCTGAGCCATATATACAAGGGAGAGAGAGTGGAAGCAGAGCCATATATACAAGGGAGGGAGAGTGGGAGCGGAGCCATATATACAAGGGAGGGAGAGTGGAAGCGGAGCCATATATACAAGGGAGAGAGAGTGGAAGCAGAGCCATATATACAAGGGAGGGAGAGTGGAAGCGGAGCCATGTATACAAGGGAGGGAGAGTGGGAGCGGAGCCTTATATACAAGGGAGGGAGAGTGGGAGCGGAGCCATATATACAAGGGAGGGAGAGTGGATGCAGAGCCATATATACAGGGGAGGGAGAGTGGGAGCGGAGCCATATATACAAGGGAGGGAGAGTGGGAGCTTAGCCTTATATACAAGGGAGGGAGAGTGGAAGCAGAGCCGTATATACAAGGGAGGGAGAGTGGGAGGGTAGCCATATATACAAGGGAGGGAGAGTGGGAGCGGAACCATATATACAGGGGAGGGAGAGTGGGAGCGGAGCCTTATATACAAGGGAGGGTGGGAGCGGAGCCATATATACAAGGGAGGGAGAGTGGGAGCGGAGCCATATATACAAGGGAGGGAGAGTGGGAGCGGAGCCATATATACAAGGGAGAGAGAGGGAGCAGAGCCATATATACAAGGGAGAGAGAGTGGGAGCGGAGCCATATATACAAGGGAGGGAGAGTGGGAGCGGAACCATATATACAGGGGAGGGAGAGTGGGAGCGGAGCCGTATATACAAGGGAGGGTGGGAGCGGAGCCATATATACAAGGGAGGGAGAGTGGGAGCGGAGCCATATATACAAGGGAGGGAGAGTGGGAGCGGAGCCATATATACAAGGGAGGGAGAGTGGAAGCAGAGCCGTATATACAAGGGAGGGAGAGTGGGAGCGGAGCCGTATATACAAGGGAGGGAGAGTGGGAGCGGAGCCGTATATACAAGGGAGAGAGAGTGGGAGCGGAGCCATATATACAGGGGAGGGAGAGTGGGAGCGGAGCCATATATACAGGGGAGGGAGAGTGGGAGCGGAGCCATTTATACAGGGGAGGGAGAGTGGGAGCGGAGCCATATATACAAGGGAGGGAGGGTGGGAGCGGAGCCATATATACAAGGGAGGGAGAGTGGGAGCGGAGCCATATATACAAGGGAGGGAGAGTGGGAGCGGAGCCATATATACAAGGGAGGGAGGGTTGGGAGCGGAGCCATATATACAAGGGAGGGAGGGTGGGAGCGGAGCCATATATACCGGGGAGGGAGGGTGGGAGCAGAGCCATATATACAAGGGAGGGAGAGTGGAAGCGGAGCCATATATACAAGGGAGGGAGAGTGGAAGCGGAGCCATATATACAAGGGAGGGAGAGTGGGAGGGGAGCCTTATATACAGGGGAGGGAGAGTGGGAGTGGAGCCATATATACAGGGGAGGGAGCGTGGGAGCAGAGCCATATATATAAGGGAGGGAGAGTGGGTGCGGCGCCATGTATACAAGGGAGGGAGAGTGGGAGCGGAGCCATATATACAAGGGAGGGAGAATGGGAGCGGAGCCATATATACAAGGGAGGGAGAGTGGGTGCGGAGCCATGTATACAAGGGAGGGAGAGTGGGAGCGGAGCCTTATATACAAGGGAGGGAGAGTGGGAGCGGAGCCATATATTCAAGGGAGGGAGAGTGGGAGCGGAGCCATAAATACAAGGGAGGGAGAGTGGAAGCAGAGCCATATATACAGGGGAGGGAGAGTGGGAGCAGAGCCATATATACAAGGGAGGGAGAATGGGAGCGAAGCCATATATACAAGGGAGGGAGAGTGGGAGCGGAGCCATATATACAAGGGAGGGAGAGTGGGAGCGGAGCCATATATACAGGGGAGGGAAAGTGGGAGCGGAGCCATATATACAAGGGAGGGGGAGTGGGAGCGGAGCCATATATACAAGGGAGGGAGAGTGGAAGCAGAGCCATATATACAAGGGAGGGAGAGTGGGAGCGGAGCCATATATACAAGGGAGGGAGAGTGGGAGCAGAGCCGTATATACAAGGGAGGGAGAGTGGGAGCGGAGCCATATATACAAGGGAGGGAGAGTGGGAGCGGAGCCATATATACAGGGGAGGGAGAATGGGAGGGGAGTCATATATACAAGGGAGGGAGAGTGGGAGCGGAGCCATATATATAAGGGAGGGAGAGTGGGAGCGGAGCCGTATATACAAGGGAGGGAGAGTGGGAGCTGAGCCATATATACAAGGGAGGGAGAGTGGGAGCGGAGCCATATATGCAAGGGAGGGAGAGTGGGAGCGGAGCCATATATACAAGGGAGGGAGAGTGGGAGCGGAGCCATATATACAGGGGAGGGAGAGTGGGAGCGGAGCCACACTGTATATACAGGGGAGGGAGGGTGGGAGCGGAGCCATATATACAAGGGAGGGAGAGTGGGAGCGGAGCCATATATGCAAGGGAGGGAGAGTGGGAGCGGAGCCATATATACAAGGGAGGGAGAGTGGGAGCGGAGCCATATATACAGGGGAGGGAGAGTGGGAGCGGAGCCACACTGTATATACAGGGGAGGGAGGGTGGGAGCGGAGCCATATATACAAGGGAGGGAGGGTGGGAGCGGAGCCATATATACAAGGGAGGGAGAGTGGGAGCGGAGCCATATATACAGGGGAGGGAGAATGGGAGGGGAGTCATATATACAAGGGAGGGAGAGTGGGAGCGGAGCCATATATACAAGGGAGGGAGAGTGGGAGCGGAGCCGTATATACAAGGGAGGGAGAGTGGGAGCAGAGCCATATATACAAGGGAGGGAGAGTGGGAGCGGAGCCATATATGCAAGGGAGGGAGAGTGGGAGCGGAGCCATATATACAAGGGAGGGAGAGTGGGAGCGGAGCCATATATATAAGGGAGGGAGAGTTGGAGCGGAGCCATATATACAAGGGAGGGAGGGTGGGAGCGGAGCCATATATACAAGGGAGGGAGGGTGGGAGCGGAGCCATATATACAAGGGAGGGAGAGTGGGAGGGGAGCCATATACACTGTGTTCCAAATTATTATGCAAATGATATGTTTCTATGATTTTCCTAAATAGTCAGTACAAATGACAGTCAGTCTAATAAAAGTCATCACCCGTTAGAGTATACATCAAATTTTATTGAAGAAGCCTCCCAATAATAACAGTATAATCTCCAAAATGAATAAAAACTCAAATTGCACTTTTCCAAATTATTAGGCACAGTAAAATTTCTAAACATTTGATCTGTTTTAAAGAACTGAAAATGCTCATTTGTGGAATTTGCAGCATTAGGAGGTCACATTCACTGAACAAAAAGGATATTTTGGAGTTAAATAGCTTAACAGGCCAAGTTACATGTTAACATAGGAATCCTTCTTTGATGTCACCTTCACAATTCTTGCATCCATTGAAATTGTGAATTTTTTGGAGAGTTTCTGCTTGTATTTCTGTGCATGAAGTCAGAATAGCCTCCCAGAGCTGCTGTTTTGATGTGAGCTGCCTCCCACTCTCATAGATCTTTTGCCTGATGATACTCCAAAGGTTCTCTATAGGGTTGAGGTCAGGGGAAGATGGTGACCACACCATGAGTTTATCTCCTTTTATGCCTATAGCAGTCAATGACTCAGAGGTATTCTTTGCAGCATGAGATGGTGCATTGTCATGCATGAAGATGATTTTGCTCCTGAAGGCACGTTTCTGCTTTTTATACCATGGAAGACAGCTGTCAGTCAGAAACTCTATATACTTTGCAGAGGTCATTTTCACACCTTCAGGAACCTTAAAGGGCCCTACCAGCTGTTTCCCCATGATTCCGGCCCAAAACATGACTCCTCCACCTCCTTGCTGACGTCGCAGCCTTGTTGGGACATAGTGGCCATCCACCAACCATCCACTACTCCATCCATCTGGACCATCCAGGGTTACTCAACACTCATCAGTAAACAAGACTGTTTGAAAAATAGTCTTCATGTATGTCTGGGCCCACGGCAACCATTTCTGCTTGTGAACACTGTTTAGGGGTGGCCGAATAGTAGATTTATGCACCACAGCAAGCCTTTGAAGGATCCTACACCTTGAGGTTCGAGGGACTCCAGAGGCACCAGCAGCTTTAAATATCTGTTTGCTGGTTTGTAATGGCTTTTTAGCAGTCACTCTCTTAATCCAATGAACTTGCCTGGCAGAAACCTTCCTCATTCTGCCTTTATCAGCACAAACATGTCTGTGCTCAGAATCAACCACAAATCTCTTAACAGTACAATGATCACATTTAAGTTTTTGGGAAATATCTAATGTTTTCATCTCTTGACCAAAGCATTGCACTATTTGATGCTTTTCAACAGCAGAGAGATCCTTTTTATTTCCTAAATTCCTTGAAACCTGTGCCCTGCTTAATAATGTGGAACATTATTCTTAAGTAGCTTTCCTTTAATTGAGCTCATCTGGTAAACTAATTATCACAGGCGTTTGAGATTGATTTCAGTGATCCAAAGAGCCCTGATACACAATACCATCTATGAGTTTATTTGATAAACAAAAAATTACATCTTTATAACACTTAAATCCAATTTGCATAATAATTTGGAACAAAGTGTATACAAGGGAGGGAGAGTGGGAGCGGAGCCATATATACAAGGGAGGGAGAGTGGGAGCGGAGCCATATATACAAGGGAGGGAGAGTGGGAGCGGAGCCATATATACAAGGGAGGGAGAGTGGGAGCGGAGCCATATATACAAGGGAGGGAGAGTGGAAGCAGAGCCATATATACAAGGGAGGGAGAGTGGGAGCGGAGCCATATATACAAGGGAGGGAGAGTGGAAGCAGAGCCATATATGCAAGGGAGGGATAGTGGGAGCGGAGCCATATATACAAGGGAGGGAGAGTGGGAGCGGAGCCGTATATACAAGGGAGGGAGAGTGGAAGCAGAGCCATATATACAAGGGAGGGAGAGTTGGAGCAGAGCCGTATATACAAGGGAGGGAGAGTGGGAGCGGAGCCATATATACAAGGCAGGGAGAGTGGGAGGGGAGCCATATATACAAGGGAGGGAGAGTTGGAGCTGAGCCATATATACAAGGGAGGGAGAGTGGAAGCAGAGCCATATATACAAGGGAGGGAGAGTGGGAGCGGAGCCATATATACAAGGCAGGGAGAGTGGGAGGGGAGCCATATATACAAGGGAGGGAGAGTTGGAGCTGAGCCATATATACAAGGGAGGGAGAGTGGAAGCAGAGCCATATATACAAGGGAGGGAGAGTGGGAGCGGAGCCATATATACAGGGGAGGGAGAGTGGGAGCGGAGCCGTATATACAAGGGAGGGAGAGTGGAAGCAGAGCCATATATACAAGGGAGGGAGAGTTGGAGCTGAGCCATATATACAAGGGAGGGAGAGTGGAAGCGGAGCCATGTATACAAGGGAGAGAGAGTGGAAGCGGAGCCATATATACAAGGGAGGGAGGGTGGGAGCGGAGCCATATATACAGGGGAGGGAGGGTGGGAGCGGAGCCATATATACAAGGAAGGGAGAGTGGGAGCGGAGCCATATATACAAGGGAGGGAGAGTGGGAGCGGAGCCATATATACAAGGGAGGGAGAGTGGGAGCGGAGCCATATATACAAGGGAGGGAGAGTGGGAGCAGAGCCATATATACAAGGGAGGGAGAGTGGGAGCGGAGCCATATATACAAGGGAGGGAGAGTGGAAGCGGAGCCATGTATACAAGGGAGGGAGAGTGGAAGCGAAGCCATATATACAGGGGAGGGAGAGTGGGAGCGGAGCCGTATATACAAGGGAGGGAGAGTGGAAGCAGAGCCATATATACAAGGGAGGGAGAGTTGGAGCTGAGCCATATATACAAGGGAGGGAGAGTGGAAGCGGAGCCATATATACAGGGGAGGGAGAGTGGGAGCGGAGCCGTATATACAAGGGAGGCAGGGTGGGAGCGGAGCCATATATACAAGGGAGGGAGAGTGGAAGCGGAGCCATATATACAAGGGAGGGAGAGTGGGAGCGGAGCCATATATACAAGGGAGGGAGAGTGGGAGCAGAGCCATATATACAAGGGAAGGAGAGTGGGAGCAGAGCCATATATACAAGGGAGGTAGAGTGGGAGCAGAGCCATATATATAAGGGAGGGAGAGTGGAAGCGGAGCCATGTATACAAGGGAGAGAGGGTGGGAGCGGAGCCATATATACAGGGGAGGGAGGGTGGGAGCGGAGCCATATATACAAGGGAGGGAGAGTGGGAGCGGAGCCGTATATACAAGGGAGGGAGAGTGGGAGCGGAGCCGTATATACAAGGGAGGGAGGGTGGGAGCGGAGCCATATATACAAGGGAGGGAGAGTGGAAGCGGAGCCGTATATACAAGGGAGGGAGAGTGGGAGCGGAGCCATATATGCAAGGGAGGGAGAGTCGGAGCGGAGCCATATATACAAGGGAGGGAGAGTGGGAGCGGAGCCATATATACAAGGGAGGGAGAGTGGGAGCGGAGCCATATATACAAGGGAGGGAGAGTGGGAGCGGAGCCATATATACAAGGGAGGGAGAGTGGGAGCGGAGCCATATATACAAGGGAGGGAGAGTGGGAGCGGAGCCATATATACAAGGGAGGGAGAGTGGGAGCGGAGCCATATATACAAGGGAGGGAGAGTGGGAGCTGAGCCATATATACAAGGGAGGGAGAGTGGAAGCGGAGCTATATATACAAGGGAGGGAGAGTGGGAGCGGAGCCGTATATACAAGGGAGGGAGGGTGGGATCGGAGCCATATATACAAGGGAGGGAGGGTGGGAGCGGACACATATATACAAGGGAGTGAGGGTGGGAGCGGAGCAATATATACAAGGGAGGGAGGGTGGGAGCGGAGCCATGTATACAGGATGGGACAGGGGAGCCATGTTTACAGGATGGGAGAGTGGGAGCAGAGCCATGTATACAGGATGGGAGGGTGGGAGCAGAGCCATGTATACAGGATGGGAGGGTGGGAGCGGAGCCATGTATACAGGATGGGAGGGTGGGAACGGAGCCTTGTATACAGGATGGGAGAGTGGGAGCAGAGCCATGTATACAGGATGGGAGAGTGGGAGCGGAGCCATGTATACAGGATGGGAGGGTGGGAGCGGAGCCATGTATACAGGATGGGAGAGTGGGAGCAGAGCCATGTATACAGGATGGGAGAGTGGGAGCGGAGCCATGTATACAGGATGGGAGAGTGGGAGCAGAGACATGTATACAGGATGGGAGGGTGGGAGCGGAGCCTTGTTTACAGGATGGGAGAGTGAGAGCGGAGCCATGTATATAGGATGGGAGAGTGGGAGCGGAGCCATGTATACAGGATGGGAGTGTGGGAGCGGAGCCATGTTTACCGGATGGGAGGGTGGGAGCGGAGCCATGTATACAGGATGGGAGAGTGGGATCAGAGCCATGTATACAGGATGGGAGAGTGGGAGCAGAGCCATGTATACAGGATGGGAGAGTGGGAGCAGAGCCATGTATACAGGATGGGAGAGTGGGAGCAGAGCCATGTATATAGGATGGGAGAGTGGGAGCGGAGCCATGTATACAGGATGGGAGGGTGGGAGCGGAGCCATGTATACAGGATGGGAGAATGGGAGAAGAGCCATGTATACAGGATGGGAGACTGGGAGCAGAGCCATGTATACAGGATGGGAGAATGGGAGCAGAGCCATGTATACAGGATGGGAGAGTGGGAGCAGAGCCATGTATACAGGATGGGAGGGTGGGAGCAGAGCCATGTATATAGGATGGGAGAGTGGGAGCGGAGCCATGTATACAGGATGGGAGGGTGGGAGCGGAGCCATGTATACAGGATGGGAGAATGGGAGCAGAGCCATGTATACAGGATGGGAGAATGGGAGCAGAGCCATGTATACAGGATGGGAGAGTGGGAGCGGAGCCATGTATACAGGATGGGAGAGTGGGAGCAGAGCCATGTATACAGGATGGGAGAGTGGGAGCAGAGCCATGTATACAGGATGGGAGAGTGGGAGCGGAGCCATGTATACAGGATGGGAGGGTGGGAGCGGAGCCATGTATACAGGATGGGAGAGTGGGAGCAGAGCCATGTATACAAGGGTGGGACAGGGGAGCCATGCATACAACAGGGGAAGCCACACAGAACTGGACAGGACGGGGGGAACACATACATTTTATGATGATTAGAAAATAATCAGCATGTACAGTACTCCAGTACAATTTTTCTTTAGTGCTCAATGCTCCATTTCCTTGTACGTTCCAATCATCATTAGCAGTGTCGGTCATCAGTAGAAGTAGCCCAGTGCTCCCACTGAAACAGAGAAACAAGCCCGGTGCTCCCACTCATTCAAAACCTATGGTGAGCTGAGTCACATTATAAATATTATAATTAAATGATAAATATGCACTGCTAAACTACAACCACGTTTATAGCCTCGCCCCCTTATGACCAAAGACCCGCCCCTGTCACACCTCCATCCACGCCCTGCCAGGCCATGGAAAAATGGTCTTGCTTGAAGCCGGTCCCTGGTGCAAAAAAGGTTGGGGACCACTGGTGTAGGGGATCCGGGGCCCCGGCGGAAAAAAATGTACACTATGATTTCGCAGCCTACGCTGCATTTCTGTGCCTGCTGGGCGGAGCAAAGCACATATTGGGCCCACCTCCCTGCCTGCAGCCAGTCACAGAGTGTATTGCTTCAGACTAGTTCAATCCCGCCCCTTCCCTGAGCCCTCACTGTCTATTAGCTCTCTGCAGAGCTGCCTGCCGCATGGACCTCTAGGAAATGTAGTTCCTGGAGGGGTGTGTCTTTGAGGGGGCCCTGTTTAAAAGTTTGCTATGGGGCACAATCAGTTCTAGTTACGCCCCTGCCTGGAACGCCTGGTCCACTCCTGTCTTATCCGCTATCTCTTTGATAACTCTCTTCTCGACCCTCTCCAATCCGGTTTCCGCTCTACACTCTACTGAAACTGCCCTCACTAAAGTCTCTAATGATCTACTAACAGCTAAATCAAATGGTCATTACTACATGCTAATTCACTTGGATCTCTGTTATGATTGAGTCACCGTAGGATGCAAAAATAGAAATGCTAGCTAAGTCCAGAAAACCAGAGAAGTTGGCAGCTATCGGATTGCAGACCCCTGAACCTATCAACACAACTAGCAGTAGCCGTGGGGGGCTCCTACGATGCCCTAGGCCCCTCGATCACAGCCGGAGGACTGCATAGCCTAAAGACAGAAAGGGAAATCTAAACTGCCCCAGAGCAGACCCCAAAACAAAAGGCAGCCCCCCACATATAATGATGGTGAAGCAAGATGAAAGAACAAAACACAGACAGAAAGATAGACTGAGTAAAGATGGGGCCCAAGCTAGCTTATCTAGGAAAGGACAGGAAGGCTGCTGTCTGCAATCCGTGAAAAAACCCTATGAAAATAAGAGCCAACAAACTGACAGTAAAAAAGGCCCTGAAGACGCTAGGCTTCAAAAAAGGCTATGTCAGTACTCAGGAATATTCTGAAGACAGAGCAACAGGCAAAAGGAGATTCATCTCACCCCAGCAGGGAATGGCAGAATCCAGAAAAGCAAGGAAAACAAAACACTAATGCAAAAAGGCAAAGCAGAAATCTTAGCTTTAGATGAGCAGGAATCAGACTGGTTTCCTAGAAGTCCACAGAGAAATCACCCGCAGGCCAGAAGGGCGTCGGTAGCCTTATATCCAGTCATTAACTCCACTCAGCCAGTCATCATCATCAGCCCCAGGTGTTTGACAATCAGGCTCACTACCTTTCTTCACCAGAAGAGGGAGTTCCTCGGGCCTCAGTAGTGAAGGGGAAAATGAACTCACAACAGATCTCTCTGCAGCACTGTGGATCATCAGCTCCTCCTCACTGTGCTCTACTACATCGGCATCAAGGACACCGTTCTCTCCTGGTTCTCCTATCTCTCTGACCGCTCCTTTACTGTATCTTTTGCCGGCTCCTCCTCGTCTCATCTTCCCCTTACTGTTGGGGTTCTTCAAGGATCAGTCCTAGGCCCCCTCCTCTTCTCTTTGTACACTGCCCCTATTGGTCAAACAATCAGTAGATTTGGTTTCCAGTACCATCTCTATGCTGATGACACCCAATTATACGCTTCTTCTCCTGACATCACGCCTGCCTTTCTAGAAAACACCGGCGATTGTCTAAACGCTGTGTCTAACATCATGTCCTCACTATATCTGAAACTGAACCTGTAAAAGACTGAACTCCTGGTGTTTCCTCCCTCTACTAATGTACCTATACCCGACATTGCCATTTCCGTGTGTGGTTCCACTATTGCTCCCCAGCAACATGCCCGCTGTCTTGGGGTCATACTTGACTCCGAGCTTTCCTTTGTCCCCCACATATGATCACTGGCTCGCTCTTGTCATCTGCACCTCAAAAACATTTCTAGAATTCGACCTTTTCTTACTTTTGACTCCGCAAAATCTCTTACTGTTTCTCTTATTCATTCTGGTCTCGACTATTGTAACTCCCTTCTAATCGGTCTCCCTCTTACCAAACTCTCCCCCCTCCAATCTGTCTTGAATGCTGCTGCCAGGATCTTATTCCTCGCCAATCGTTCCACCGATGCCTCTACCTTGTGCCAGTCATTACACTGGCTATCCATCCACTCCAGAATCCAGTACAAACTTATTACCCTCACCCACAAAGCTCTTCATGGCTCAGCACCACCCTACATCTCCTCCCTTGTTTCAGTATACCATCCTACCCGTGCCCTCTGTTCTGCTGATGACCTGAGGTTAGCATCCTCAATAATCAGAACCTCCCACTCCCGTCTCCAAGACTATACTCGTGCTGCGCCAATTCTTTGGAATGCACTTCCAAGGTCAATATGATTAGTCCCCAATCCCCACAATTTTAAGCGTGCCCTGAAAACTCATTTATTCAGACTGGCCTACCGCCTCAACACATTAACCTAATCTATCCCTATGTGGCACAGCCAAAAGTTTTACCATAACCAGGTTCCCCGCATCATGTTCCCACATGCTTCATGCATCCATTAGCCCTCTGCGTCTGTACTGTTACACACTTAACATTATGGCTGGTCCAGTTGGGTCGCCCTCCCAGGGCTGTGGGGTACTCGGTATCGGGCCGGTATCAGTGGGATGTGTCACAGCGGCGGTGACCCGGACCGTGGCTCTGGGCGCCCAAGTAATAGGAAGATGTGAATGATGCAATGTAGTTAGATGAATAGTTCGTGACGCCACCTGTGGTGTTCGGCAAGGGAAGTGTTAAGCCGACGCTGCAGACAGATCCTCCGGGACAGATGGTGTGGTGCTGCAGTGATGTTATAGCCCTCCACAGGCAGGGCTGTTGACCCAGGGCAGTGTAGATGTGGGGACACCCAGATGGTGTAGTGTCTGGCGCAGGGGATGTAGCAGTGCCAGGCGGACGGACGCAGGAAGGAATGGAGGACACCAGGGCATGTAGTTCCAAAGCTTTACTCACAGTCTGTAGTGCCCGCTTCTGTGGCGTGTCTTCCGGGTCAGGGACTCAGTCAAACTCCAGGCAAGATGGAATGCTCCCTTCCACACTCCGCCAACTTACTGTATGTGCCTTTTCTGAACGTCTCCTCTATAGCGCCTTTAAGTGTGAAGATCTCCTAGTACCGTGTTACACTGGAGTTCCTCCTGACAGATGTTCCCAAGAACTCTACTTGCACGGCAGACAGCTGTAGCCTGCTTTGGGGACTCTCTACTCCTGTGTCTCGGCTCTCTATCTGTGTTGCTGTTGTGCCCTCAAGTCTAAGATGGGAGTAGTGCATTTACAGCCCACTACTCCACCGGTGTCTGCTGCAGAACCACTAGTGTCCATACAACCTCGGGGACTGGGCCCCGGCCTTGCGCTTAGAACTTCTAGGCAGGGTTCTTCCTCTAACCCACATCCTCTGTGTTCCCTTTTTCTCCTACGTTCCGTACTTGTCTTTTCCCTTCTATGGAAGCTCAGGCTTCGGTTCAATGTCTTTCTCCTTTTCTTTCCCGTGCCAGCTGGCTCAGATCACTGAGGAAGCTGCAGCACTCCTTCCTCCATCCCTCTTCCAGGGATCCCCTCTCCTCCCGAGTGGCTTTCTCTCCCAGACTCTCTGTCTGACTGAACCTCTCTGACTGAACCTCAATCCTGAAACCGTCCTGCTCTTTTATATATTCTAAACTCCACCCACCTCCCAGCACATCTAGTGTTCCAAGCAGGGAACCACCAAAGGTGCTCTGCTTCTCTCTAAGCAAGGAGCCGCAATGTGGTTTTGCTGAACTACTCTATTGTGTGGGGTGCGAGTGTTGGAGCATGGTCAGGAGCCTCCAACTTACCTGGATGGTGGGGCACCACACCTTAGGAGAAGGTGTAGTACCTCTGTGGCGACTGAGCCTCAGGGGCGCCACACATACAATCAGGGCAACTGTTACCACCCACCTTTTGTGTCTACCTTTTTTCCTCATAGATTGTAGGCTTGTGAGCAGGGCCCTCATTCTTCTTGGTATCTGTTATAATCTATGTGATTATTGTTATGCTGTAATGTCTATTGTCTGTACAAATCGCCTCTGAAATGTAAAGTGCTGCGGAATATGTCGGCACTATAGAAATAAAATTTGTTATTGTTATATTATTATATGCAGGAGTACTTGTGATTACTTTGTCTGGGATATGTATTTCCATTTATTCACATTGACCGTTTGCCCCATGCATCCTTGGATGTTTTATTCTGCTTGACGCACATGTGCATTTTTGTTCTCCCCCTATTTATCTGTGCCCTGAATATGGAAGATTTACAATAAAGTATATTCTTTTATAGTTGCTGGATCTTTTGGTGGATTTTTTTTTCTGTTTTACTCAGCACTTCCTGCAGAGTCACTCCCGTTCCAGGGTGGGGTCATATTCTGTCTCCCCACTCATTTACCTGCATTGTGGGACAATCGGCAAATGTCCATCTGTACATAGCATTCCCACCAGTGGCGGACCTGGCATTGTTGACAACTCTTGTTTGGTGCCATCCAGATGCCGTCACGCCCACGAAGTGCACCTTGCAGACAGGGACAGACCTTTTTGGCTCCACAGCTCTCCATCTTGGTGTCGCCATCTTGGTGTTCACACAGTCACTCTCCATTTTTTGTTTTGGTCACATTCAGTTTAGTTTTCTCTTCGTCGCAATCTTCAACTATGAGTCACTTTAATCACTTCCACTTTGTATTCTTTCTTCACCCCCACCGCGGCTTCACCGCCATATGGGGCAGTGAGATCCTGCCGACTACGCCACTTGTAAAATACCGACAGGGTAGTAGTCATGTCCGCACGACCTGTACTCACTGTGCTGTCGACTGCTTCTTCACTGCTGTGTCCCCTGTTATGAACAGGTCACCGAGGGGGATGGCAGGAATAGGCTAGGCCACCAGGAAACCAGAAAGGTTGATAACTTAGTGAATTGCAGACCCCTAATCCTAACAACACATCTAACAGTAGCCGTGGAGCATACCTACGATGCCCTAGATGCCTCGACACAGCCGGAGAACTAACTAGGCCTAAAGCAAGAAAGGTGAAATCTAAACTGCCCCGAAGTAGAACCCCAAAGAAATAGATAGCCCCCAAGCATATATTGTCGGTGAGACCAGATGAGGGACAAACACAGACAGAAAATAGACTGAGCAAATGATGGGACCCAAACTGTCTAGATAGGATAGGAAAGGAAAGACACTGTCTGCAATCACGCAAAAACCCTAAAAAATCCAACACGTCTGATGTACCTAAAACACTGAGGTCTCACGACCTCTCCCCCATGATATCAGCATTCTGGTGTAAACTGGCAGCAAAGCAAAAGAGACTAATATAACAGGGGATTGAACAAACTGACACAAGCTTTAACATATGGAGCGGGGTCCAGCACAGCCCCAGCAGGGAGCACGCTGAACCCGCACAGGAAAGCAGAAAGAGGCAAAACCAGATCAGAAGCAAAAGATTAGCAAATGAACAACTTAGCTGAAAAATGCAGGATCGGGCAAGAGACAGCAGACCTCAAGTTGCACAGGAAGAACTAAAACCAGCAACAATTGAGGGAAGCCTGCTCACTTAAATACTCTCAATCAGTAACCCCAGATTTCCAATCATCATCAGGTGGCAGACCTCTGTCAATCCGGCCAGTTCCACTAGCCACAGTAACCACTAGAGGGAGCCCCGACTTAGAAGGAAGAGAATTCACAACATTCCCCCATTCTTCCCTGCATTCAAAGGACAGGAGGCAGAGTCCAAAGCAACTTTAAACAATACGGGCTTACTGTCTTCAGGACACAGCACATCCATAACACTTCCAGCACAATCGTCACTGTACCAGCAATACATTTCTCCGTCTCTCCCTACTGCTTCTTCTGTGTCACGGAATAGGCCACAAAGATATAACAGGAGGAGGAGCCCAGTGAAAATGCCACTGCAAAATTTCTCCCTGCAGCCCGCTTCATCTCAGACGTGGAAATACTGATTACACGGTCATCCACCCCTTCTATGGTTATCCTGCCCACACACTTTTACGGTGGCTCACTCTAACTTCTTCTGTAAATTGCTTCACTCTTCACTATGTTGCTGCGCATACTGTGCTCTTTACTCTTCTCTTATACTCCCACTCCTTTCCAGAGATGGCTGGGCTTCTACTTTAGAACATTTTGTGGTAGCTGAGCAGCTCAAGCCACAGGCCACCTGAGCGGCACACAGGGGTCTACTTCTGACTGACTATGTACAGGAGGTCTCCCTATCTTATTCCCCAGCTACCCCTCCTAGTATTAACTCTTAAGTGCCCTACAGCTAAACCATAACATGAAATGTACTCAGTGCCCCCATCTAGTGGCCCTTTTCTCTAACTACACTGTCCCTATCTTACACAACATACAAGGATAACGAAAACATGACACAACGAAATATATAACAAATATTTACAGGTAAATATAAATAGCAGCATGGATATTTAAAGGGGTAAAGCCCACACCCCCTTACATTTTCACATTCAAAGGGGCATAATGGATCTTACAAGGGGAAGGGAATGAGTAAGGAGGAGGACATTCTGGAAAAAGGAGGCATGGTCACCTTTTTTGGCACTTTGGGCACCACAAGTGGTAACCTCCCGGACACCCATCCTGGATAGTTGGTAAGTATCCATATACAGTTTGCTATTTCTAAAAGTACTGTATGGATACAGAAGGAAGTTTATGGTGTGTTTCCAGTACTCTACCTACAGGATATGACTTTCAGTATAGACATATTGTTTAAGGTAATGAATCAAAGGCCTGAAGGTCTTCTTGGTGATGGCCGTATCGGAGACACACACGTCCCTCCAGCATTCTCCTTATTGGTAGCACGGTAGGGTGTGTACTCTATATGGCAGATGCAATGAATGGGAAGAACACTGACCTTCCAGGAAACGTGGGACAGCTTCCCACACCTGGGATTGTCCTGTTAGGACACAAGCACTAATATTGTAGTCTACCCTAATGGACCAGAATAGGAATCTATAGGAGGATTGGGATGGGGTAATGAGGCAGCACAGATACCATATTACCCCGCCTCATACAGATATCAGTAGGTTACACACAGCTCAGCCGTGTATTATAATTCCCGAGTATCCACAGAATAATCACTGCTCTTATCTAATATCCTTGGAATAAATAAATAATAAAAATTGATTAAAGCTCTACAAGCAATCCTCCGCTGGCCTTATCTTCAGGTCATTAAGTCTCCTTGGAACGGAGTCAGTTCTTTATCTTGTCTGGTTTTGTATAATGAACAATTATTCCTACTATTTATTTCCGTGAGACTTCGGGCAAAACTCAAAATAAGTAACATGGAGCCGTTAGGGTGACGTAAAATACTGAGGCTGTTATTTGTACTTCTCTGGTTCCTTAAAGGGAAATCAGCGCGGTCCGGTAATAGAAGACACCGGGTTAACAAGTCCATTTGTAAGGGGGTGAAACACCAAAGGAGCCGAGGGGGAGTTGCCTTCCTAGCTCCGTGCCCGGAACCATCGAGCAGGGCATTAGGTTCCCCGGGGGATGCTTTAGGGGACTGTACTAGAACCAGGAACAGGAAGCCTGCAGAGCGCAGGGCGGGAGAGAAGTGCGGGCTTTTCTCAGAGCAGCGCGGGGACGGGAGCAGAGAGGACGCTGACACAGGAGAGCAGAGGAGACAGGTGCAGCGACTGAACACTGAAGGACCGCAGACACAGGCGGTGAGCACTGAGCACGAGACGGAGTACGAGAAGCCTGTCACTGCACTGCTTGGAGGGCTGGTTGCTCCCCTCCTGTTAGAGACTTTGTCACACCGACAGACCGGGCGCCTTGACAAGACGCTCCCCTGCAGTGAGACCCTGCCTTACCCTGAGACGCTTCCCTGCGACCAAGGAACATACCGCAACGTGACACTGACCTGCCAGGAGAGTCTGTCCCAGGCAGAGCTCCTGACCCTGGTGAGGGGACACCGCTGCCGCAGCAGAGGGAAGAACCTTGCATACAGGGGGATACCGCCATCCGCATACCCCTTGAGCTCTCACGTTAACCCCCCATACGCCAGTTGGACTATACCCAGGACCCCAGAGACAGACGACATCAAGCACCCCTGGTGCCTGGGTGCCTACGTGGGAGAAGA
The DNA here is from genome assembly GCF_039654945.1 of Dendrobates tinctorius. Classification (NCBI taxonomy): domain Eukaryota; kingdom Metazoa; phylum Chordata; class Amphibia; order Anura; family Dendrobatidae; genus Dendrobates; species Dendrobates tinctorius. The sequence goes on from NW_027361803.1 coordinate 12,952,534, forward strand.
GTGATCTCTACAATCAAGGTCTCCAGGAACTGATAAGTTTCTTCCCCATAAGAGAATAACTGTCTGTTGTTTTGCACTTCTGTTATTTCTTCAGTCTCTGATATCACCTGTTACAGCATTTTCTCTGTTATATTATATGTTCACCAGATATTCTCCCTGCAAATAAACCTCCCCTTTTACTGTTGGTCTGCCTGCTCCGTGGTGACATAGATCTCTCCTGCACCTTATTACACACTCATGACATTTCTTCTTCCTGAATCTTCTCTCATCACCTGTGAGTGATATTATTGAGAAATGGAAGGAACAGCAGCAACTCGACCACGAAATGGAGACCCCGTAACATTAGAGAGCAAGGGTGCGAGTGCTAAGGAGCAGAGGGCAGAAAAGTCAAAACCACTCTGCTGACCCCATAACTGTAGAGTCCATACTTCCCCTGGTATAAAATCAGCACAAACACACTCGCCCCCCCGCCGAGAGATTCATGGCTTAACAGCTACATGCAGCCGTACATCACCAAGCACAATGCCGAGCGTCGGATGGAGTGGTGTAAAGCCTCCACCACTGGACTCTGGAGGGGATGTGTTCTGTGCAGTGACGGATCACATTTCTCTATTTGTGTCTAATGAAGTAGTCTGGGACTGGTGATTCTAGGAGGACTTTACCCCCTGACTGCACTGTGCCCCCTGTACAGATGGTGGAGGGGATAATGTTATCAGGTAGCGGCCTCGGTCCCTCAGCACCAGTGATGGTAAATCTGAATCTTCAGCACAAGACATTGTGGACAATTGTAGCTTCAGCTTTGTGGGAACAGTTTGGAGAAGACCCTTTTCTGTCCCCCATAACTAAGCCCAGTGCACAAACTCCATACAGACATGGGGGAAGAACATGAGCGGCTGCACAGAGCTTGGTCCTCAGATCTATCCAACACCAATAATGGAGATTGTGACCCCGGCCTCCCACCAACATCCGAGTCTGACCCCACAAATGCTCTTCTGGATAAGGAGGCAAAAAATCCAACAGATGCCTCCAAAATCTTGTAGAAATCCATCACAGAAGAGAGGGGGCTGTTATATCTGTAGAGGCTGACTCCATAATAATGTCTATAAATGTAGGCTGGGAGGTCAGAAAAGTCCTTGGGCTTGGAGGTGGAGGGGGCACGTACTTTTTTCCGTATAGTGTGCATAGATAGATACAACATGCCATAACAATGAAGAATGCTGATGATAGGCCATGTTCCAGGTTTCTGAGTAGATCAGTTCCTTCAGGTCAAAAATAGCAAAGATAGTTTCTCGTCAATGTTGTCTTCGAGGTCACACACAGTCAAAAAAATGGCTGAGAATCAGGGTGTAGTCAGTTGGGCGAAATACATCTCTCGTGAAAGGTAGATATGATGCCACCATTCTTCTGTCACGGGAGCATTGAGGTTTATGAATAACTGTAGTAGGAAGCTGATTAGAAGTTTTTACAAGACCTTTAAAATGGTATTTTTACCCTAACTGATATGTGTTTTTTCTATGCTCCCAGTCCAGAACAACAACATCTAAACACTATAGAGGTTGGTTCAGTGAGATCACTACTCTATAGCGACATAAGCAGTAGTAAAAATTAGATCTCTAATTTTGAGTCCCTTTCTAATGGCCTATATGGCATAATCAGCTCTTAAACATTCCACCAAGGAACTACCCTGCAGTATTTGGCTTGTAACAGGGGCACAAAAATATTATCTGATCCCATTAGATGGGCTCTTGAGGCTTCCTTTCCCCCACAGAGTTGGTTACCAAACAATTTTTTCCCAAAATCCCCCCAAATATAGTGCTCCAAAGACTGATCTTACCATTCTTACCACTGACTATAATCTGTGGTTATGTGCTGTTCTCTGCTTCTCCCTAGGACTTGAGTCTATTTACATGGTCCTAGCACTTTATGTAGCAAGCCTCGTGAAAGTGCACTTTGACCTAAGCGTTTCTGTAGTCAATCCCTTCTCTGCTCCACAAGTCAACTTCCCCTTAAAACTGTTTTAATATTTGCAGTTTAAACCCAAAGCCCATCCTCACACAAGCCTAGCCTCAACCAAGCCCAGCCTCACCCAAGCCTACCCTCAACCAAGTTCAGCCTCAACCAAGCCCAGCCTCACCCAAGCCTAGCCTCATCCAAGCCCACCCTTAACCAAGCCCAGCCTCATGCAAGCCCAGACTCAACCAAGCCCAGACTCAACCAAGCCTAAACTCAACCAAGCTGAGCCACAACCATGCCAAGACTCACAAAAGCCTAGCCTCAATCAAGCCCAGCTTTAATGAATCCCAGCGTCAACCAAATCCAGCCTCAGCCAAGCCTAGCTTCAACCAAGTTCAGCCTCAGCCAAGTCTCACACAAGCCTAGCCTTAACCAATCCCAGCCTCAACCAAGGAGGCCAGACTCAACCAAGGCCAGCCTTATGCATGCCCAGTCTTGTAGTCAACTGTGAGACTGTGGGGTTTTCGGAGGTGTGAGGCTGATTTTGGCATTGTGTTATCAGACGATGACTGATCAAACATTTGGTCCTCTAATACTTGGGAGCTACTGAATACCTTAAGGCTTGGTACTAGCAGGATGCAGTGACGAGGCGCGAGACGGTTTAGTGCTTTTAGTAATAACGTTTATAGGCCTAGAGGTAACTGTCCTCAGTCACAGCCTGACCAACCACGGGGTAACAAGAGTTGCCCTCGCAGGGGCTCAATACAAGCAAACACGAACAGAGTAGAACACGACAGCATCCGGCGAAAGCCGGTCACTATAGGGCCGTGGTATGGCCGACTATGGGAACTTAACTATATAATCAACTTAGCCGTCCTGACGTCCCTCGGCGTTCTGGACGGTGGTACTTCGGCGTAGCAGCCGCTGGGCCCAGCTGCTGAAGAGTTGACGTAGTCTTCGAGCGTTCCGACGCTCCGGTGACACCAGGGCACCACAGGCCCCGGAGGAGTTCTTGGATGGATGGGCCGCAGCCGCCGGACTGGGGCAAACGGCAGCGATGCGGGGTGGCGATTGGCAGGCCACCTGTGTAGCTAACAGTTGCAACGGGGAATCCACGGCGAGCAACAGCCCAGCCCTTGTCGCGGACCGGAGTGGGACAGTGGTGGCCACCGACAGCACTGGACTTGCCATGGCCACGGGTGAGAGCAGGGCGGCTGCGGGTGGCAGGAGACAGGCCGCAGCTGTGGGTTGGAGCGAGGTGGCAACGGCCGTGAGCGACCGCGTAGGCCGCAGCCACGGGCTGGAGCGAGGCGGCAATGGCCGCAAGCGACCGCGGGCAAGCCGCAGCGGCCGCGGGTTGAAGCGGGGCAGCGGCTCTCGGACGGTTGTCTGGGCGCCGTCCCTCTAATGTCCTAGGTGAACGTCTCTCCTGGCTCTGGTAAGTCGCTTTGGCTCTCAGTCGCTCCCACGGTGTCCTGCTGCTTCTGTCCTGGTCTGCTGACTCACCGTGACTAGCGTTCCCCGCCTCTTTTATACTGGCTCCTCCCCCAGCCCATCTGTCCATCTCAATGGTCCGTCCCTGAACTCTGTCCCCCGGGAACAGTTTCCCCCGGAACCTAGGTGACGGTCCCCTTGGTTCCTGCACGGACACTCGGCGAGGGCCCTTCTTCCCACACTTGCAATCCAACATTAAGGACAGTAGGAGGTGGCGTTTGGCACCTGCCACTGCCAGTATAGCCAGGGTGGTCCCAGGATTTTTTTTTATTGTTTAGACTGCTTTCAAGGATGCCAGACACTGAAGGGCATGCTCCATGTGTAGTAACTATGCTCTGTAGCATGGGTGCTTTCGGGGGATGCATACATTCATATCTTAACTCTCACTGGTAACAATTTTATTATTATTATTATTATTATTATTATTTATATAGCACCATTGACTCCATGGTGCTGTACATGAGAAGGGGTTACATACAAATGAGGAAAAACCCTTGAGAGGTCATCCTGAAAAAAAGAAAACTCATAACATACTCCACTATTCCAGAATTTTATTTTCTTTTGTCTTCTAGGGCAATGAGAAAACCATGGCATTATCATGAAAAAAGCAAACTCTTGGCTAAACAATTCTCTTGGTAACCAATATTACTGATGAGAATTTGACTTCCACACTAGAGATTTAATGGATAGATTCCAGTCAATATGGTACCCTCTGGACCAATTATGTCAGAAATAAGACATACCCACTTTGCCATTGCTGACTTTTTCATCATTCATGAGCAGAATGGTTGCCATTGTTGGTTGATTACAAGGTATTGTTGTTGGCCTGCTCCTCTTCTTTCTTCTCATCTATTTTCTCCCTTCTTTTATTTCCTTCTCCTTCTTTCACCTTTTTACTGGACCTTCAAATAACAACTAGTATGTACCTAGAGTTTGAAAGCCAACTCAATACTATCCACGTCTCTACACCCCACTTCTTCACTTGTGTCAAGTGTTTGCTAAGTGAGTGTTACACTAGTATATTTTAGTTTTTTTGTAGTTCACTTTTGCAGTTCAAAATAGGTGAAAATTGGGGGATTTCATTTTTTGACAAGTTTGTAGATCTGTCAGTCAGCATCAATAATCATATCCAGCCATATTGGGATGATGCTGCATTTGTAGGCTAATGAATTTGCTAATTGATAGTGTAAGAACCTTCCTTCCTAGTACTGGTTTGTACATATGGAGATCCAAGTGATTCCTCTATTTAGATTCCCATGAAATAGCAAAAAGAAAAATAGGAGGACACACACTTATGTTGGATCATCAATTGTGAAGGATTGTGGGCTACAAATCATGCAAGCAGATGGAAAGATCAAGACAAGGGTCATCAAGGGAAATACCCAAAACAAATTTCCCCATTCACTTTCTTGACAAAGGGCTCAGTGGGTGTGTGCTGCACTATTTTTGCCATTTTTAGAATACAGCAAGCCAAACAGGACCATTTCCACACCATGCATGTGACCGATGATGGTGGCTGGAGAAAAAAATTGATTTCAAGAAACAAGTGCATTGTTATTCTGTGATGGTCTTTGGTAAGGAGAGGGGCCTCAAACTGTCCCTGGAACTGGTACTCTAACTATCTGTGTCCCAGGGGTACTCTTGAAGGTAAAGAGGCCTGAGTCTCCAACCTTACTATGCTCCTGGTAAACTCTGATCTGTCCCTTTCCTGACCCCATGAGGCATGGGACAGAAATGAAAGGTAAACAAGACACAAAGACAAAACAGGGATAACAGAAAACCTCTATCATACAAAAGCACTAACAAACAATAGGGAGGAGGATAACAAAGGGAGGAATAAACTAAATGGGAAGAGGGACCAGGAGATAAACTCACAAGTACTACAGCAAACCACAGAACAACTCTACAACAACTCTACTTCAACCACTTAGCTTGAGCACACAGCACAGGAAGACAAATCTTTCACAGGCAGGGACAAGAAGGCACATTTGTGACCAGCATAGAAAAGGTCACTAACCTCTTCAGCATCAGAAGAAAATAAATCCATTTAATGTGGGACACAAAATTCTAAAGAAGACCTACAATTCATTATCCGACTTGACCGTCTAACACAAGGTCTTCCAGGGGATGTCAAACCCTCGTGACATGCATCCATTATTTGGCAAGATCTTCATTATCCTAAAATCCCACAGAGGAGTGCAGAGATCCTTTTGAGCTCTACTTTAGATAAGTCCCACGATAGGTGACAAATTTTTCACTGCTGCGGACCCAGTGACCTTCATCAGTCATGATATCTGTCATGATCAAAACATGTATCTGTCTATTTTCCTGCAACATCTTAAACATTGGAATGAAAGAATGAATGGAACCCAATAAATATAAATTACTTTTACACTATGTGGCCATTGATACTTTTCTGGTTGCAAACCAAGCCAAGCCATAGGAAAACCATGAGCACGGCATCTAAAACACACAGACTGTGCTAAACTAGTTTTCTTCTTCGTGGGACACGATTTGAAGATTCTGTGCACAAAGTCCAGACTCCAGACCACCGGAAGAGGAGAATTAAGGGTGAGATTGCTTAATCCCTTAGAGTCCATCAGCCATATCTAATAGTGATGTAGTGGTCTGAAGCCTACTGGGAGTGGGAGACCTACTCATATGCCAGAAGGTCAAAATGGACATAACAAAAGAGGTGAATTAAAGCAAACGACCCCTAAATCACCCATGAATCCTGATATCTGGAGGATGGACCCATGTATATGGCTTCTCTCTTGATATAAAGCATCATCACCCTAAAGATTTCCCTTCTGGTTTTAATTCTTTTAAATGCAGTTTTAGCATTAGATGGTTTGGTATTTATGTTTTCTATGATATGTTGTGATCAGATACATACACGGAGCTTCTTTGTACTTTGGTTACATAATTTATGCTTTCATGAACATTTGGTGTCCAGAGCTCGTACTGCATCGGAGAACATCCTCAGCCTTCATACAGTAGTATTTAACCCCTTCACTACCAAGGGTGGTTTGCACGTTAACTCCCGGGCCAATTTTTACAATTCTGACCACTGTACTTTTATGAGGTCATAACTCTGGAACGCTTCCATGGATCCCGGTGATTCTGACATTGTTTTCTCGTGACATATTGTACTTCATGTTAGTGGTAAAATTGCATTCAAATAACTTGCGTTTATTTGTGAAAAAAACGGAAATTTGGCGAAAATTTTGAAAATTTCGCTATTTTCCAACCTTGAATTTTTATGCCCTTAAATCACAGCGATACGGCACACAAAAAACTTAATACATAACATTTCCCACATGTTTACTTTACATCAGCACAATTTTGGAACCAAAATTTTTTTTTGTTAGGAAGTTATAAGGGTTAAAAATTGACCAGCGATTTCTCATTTTTGCAACACCATTTTATTTTTAGGGACCACATCACATTTGAAGCCACTTTGAGGGGTCTATATGATAGAAAATACCCAAAAGTGACACCATTCTAAAAACTGCACCCCTTAAGGTGCTTAAAAACACATTCAAGAAGTTTATTAACCCTTTAGGTGCGTCACAGGAATTTTTTGAATATTAAAAAAAAATGAACATTTAACTTTTTTTCACAAAAAAATACTTCAGGTTCAATTTTATTTATTTTACCAAGGGTAACAGGACAAATTGGACTGCAAAAGTTATTGTGCAATTTGTCCTGAGTACGCTGATACCTGATATGTGGGGGGGAACCACTGTTTCGGCGCATGGCAGACCTCAGTAGGGAAGGAGCGCCGTTTGACTTTTTCAATGCAAAATTGGCTGGAATTCAGATCGGACGCCATGTCGCGTTTGGAGAGTCCCTGATGTACCTAAACAGTGGAAACCCCCCCAAGTGACCCCATTTTGGAAACTAGACCCCCAAGGAACTTATCTAGATATGTGGTGAGAACTTTGAACCCACAAGGGCTTCACAGAAGTTTATAACGTACAGCGGTACAATTAAAAAATCATATTTTTTCCACAAAAATGATCTTTTCACCCTCAATTCTTATTTTTCCAAAAGTAACAGGACCCTAAAAGATATTGTGCAATTTATCCTGAGTGCGCTGATACCCCACATGTGGGTGTAAACCACTATTTGGGCGCATGGCAGAGCTCGGAAGGGAAGCAGCGCCATTTGACGTTTTTGGCTGGAATTGAGATCGGACACCATGTCGCGTTAGGAAAGCCCCTGATGTACCAAAACAGTAGAAACCCACCACAAATGACACCATTTTGGAAACTAGACCCCCCAAGGAACTTATCTAGATGTGTGGTGAGCAATTTGAACCCCCCAGTGCTTCAATGAAGTTTATAACGTCCGGGCGTGAAAATAAAAAAATCGCATTTTTTCCACAAACATCATCTTTTAGTCCCCATTTTTTTTATTTTCCCAAGGGTAACAGGAGAAATTGGACCCCAAAAGTTGTTGTCCAATTTGTCCTGAGTACGCTGACACCCCATATGTGGGAGAAAACTACTGTATGGGCACACGTCGGGGCTCGGAAGGGAAGTAGTGACGTTTTGGAATGCAGATTTTGATGGCATGGTCTGCGGGTGTCATGTTGCCTTTGGAGAGCCCCTAATGTACCTAAACAGTGGAAACCCCCCATAAATGACCCCATTTTGGAAACTAGACCCCCTGAGGAACTTATCTAGATGTGTGGTGAGCACTTTGAACCCCCAAGGGCTTCACAGAAGTTTATAATGCCCAGGCATGAAAATAAAAAAATAGTATTTTTTCCACAAACATGATCAATTAGTCTCCAATTTTTTTATTTTCCCAAGGGTAACAGGAGAAATTGGACCCCAAAAGTTGTTGTCCAATTTGTCCTGAGTACGCTGATACCTCATATGTGGGAGAAAACTACTGTATGGGCACACGTCGGGGCTCAGTAGGGAAGTAGTGACGTTTTGGAATGCAGACTTTGATGGCATGGTCTGCGGGTGTCATGTTGCTTTTGGGGAGCCCCTGATGTACCTAAACAGTGGAGACCCCCGACAAGTGACCCCATTTTGGAAACTAGACCCCCAAATGAACTTATTTAGATGTGCGGTGAGCACTTTGAACCCCCCAGTGCTTCACAGAAGTTTATAACGACCGGGCGTGAAAATAAAAATATCGTATTTTTTCAACAAACATCATCTTTTAGTCCCCATTTGTTTTATTTTCCCAAGGGTAACAGGAGAAATTGCACCCCAAAAGTTGTTGTCCAATTTGTCCTGAGTACGCTGATACCTCATATGTGGGAGAAACTACTGTATGGGCACACGTCGGGGCTCGGAAGGGAAGTAGTGACGTTTTGGAATGTAGACTTTGATGGATTGGTCTGCGGGTGTCATGTGCGTTTGGAGAGCCCCTGATGTACCTAAACTATTGAAACTCCCCACAAGTGACCCCATTTTGGAAACTAGACCCCCCACGGAACTTATCTAGATGTGTGGAGAGCACTTTGAACCCCCAAGTGCTTCACAGAAGTTTATAACGCCTGGGCGTGAAAATAAAAAAAACATTTTTTTCCGCAAAATTATATTTTTGCCCCCAATTTTTTATTTTCCTAAGAGTAACAGGAGAAATTGAACCCCAAAAGTTGTTTTGTAATTTGTCCTGAGTAGGCTGATACCCTACATGTGGGGGTAAAACACTGTTTGGGCGCATGGCAGAGCTTGGAAGGGAAGGAGCACCATTTGACTTTTTCAACGCAGAATTGGCTGGAATTGAGATCAGACGCCATGTTGCCTTTGGAGAGCACCTGATGTGCCAAAACAGTGGAAACCCCCCAATTATAACTCCAACCCTAACCCCAACACACCCCTAACCCTAATCTGAGCCCTAGCCCTAACCCTAGCCCTAACCCTAACCCTAACCCTAGCCCTAACCCTACCCTAACCCTAACCCTAGCGGGAAAATGGAAATAAATACATTTTCTTTTAGTTTTATTATTTTTCCCTAACTAAGGGGGTGATAACGGGGGGTTTGATTTACTATTTATGGCGGTTTTTATGTTTGGCAGCTGTCAGACGCTAAAAGACGCTTTTTATTGTAAAAATAGTTTTTGCATCACCACATATTGTGAGCTATAATTTTTCCGTATTTTGACCAACCGAGTCATGTGAGGTCTTATTTTTTGCGGGACGAGTTGACGTTTTCATTGGCACCATTTTTGGGCACGTGACATGTTTTGATCGCTTTTTATTCTGATTTTTGGGACGCAGAATGAACAAAAACCAGCGTTTCATGAATTTCTTTTGGGGGGTGCGTTTACACCGTTCTGCGTGCGGTAAAATTGATAAAGCGTTTTTATTCTTCAGGTCAGTACGGTTACAGCGATATCTCATTTAGGTCTTTTTTTATGTTTTGTCGGTTTTTTGCAATGAAAACAATTTTATATAAAAAATAATTATTTTTGTATCGCTTTATTCTGCGAGCTATAACTTTTTTATTTTTTTGCGGATGATGCTGTATGGCAGTTCGTTTTTTGCGGGACAAGATGATGTTTTCAGCGGTACCATGGATATTTATATGCGTCTTTTTGATCGCGCGTTATTGCACTTTTTGTTCGGTGGTATGATAATAAATCATTATTTTTTGCTTCGTTTTTTATTTTTATTTTTTAAGGGGTTCGCTAAAGGGGTTAACTAATGGGACAGTTTTATAGGGCGGGTCGCTACGGACGCGGCGATACCAAATATGTGTACTTTTATTGTTTTTGTTTTTTTTTATTTTGAAAAAATGGATTTATTGGGGAATATTTTTTTTTACTAATTTATTTAGCGATTTTTTTTTTAATTATTTTTAAATTATTTTTTTTTTTTTATTACTTTATTACCTTGTCCCAGATGGGACATCACTGTCCTGTGACAGATCGCTGATCTGTCACATCACAGATCACTGTGACAGATCAGCGATCTGTCACAGGCACTGCTGCAGACTTCCTCATGCCTGCGCTTTGCAGGCAGTGAGGAAGTCAGCTCCCTGCAGGCCCCCGAAGGCCCCCGTCACCATCTTGGATCCAGGGGCCTGTAGGGAAGGAGCCCCCCACAGCAGCGCTGCACATTGCGCTGCCGTGGGGGGCTCAGGGAAGCAAGGAGGGAGCCCCCTCCCTGCCGATGCTTCCCTTTAACCCCCGGTACACCGCGATCGAGTTTTATCGCGGTGTACAAGGGGTTAACGTGTCGGGGGCGGTCCGTGACCGCCCCTGACACATTGTGTCGGGTGTCAGCTGTGATAATCAGCTGACACCCGGCCGCGATCAGCGGCACTCACCACGTGGGCGCCGCTGATCGCTGGGACGTAATATTCCGTCCATGGTAGTTAGGTCCAGGGTCACATGGACGGAATATTACGTCCATTGTAGGTAAGGGGTTAAGAGCGGCTAAATCATGAATGGAGTAGACAGAGAGACGTACATAGAAATCATGGGGCCCCATAGCAAAAAATCTAATTGGGCCCCCACCACACACAGAAAATAATAGAGGGGTCATAGAAGTGCACATCCCACAACTTAGCAGCCGTTAGAAAGTAATTTTTACCTATTGAAACTCCATAGTGTTCCTGTAAGGAACACCGCACTGCACTTGCTCACTGAGCCAGTGTGCGTGTCCTGAGTACAAAGACTGTGCACAAAGATACCTGCGGAGCGGGGTCTCAGTGGTGACGATGCGTGCTCCAAGCTTACAGGACCTGAAGCACGTGACTGCTGGGGGCGTGGCCTCAGCTCCACAGAGCCAGGAGCTGCAGGGAAACTCCTAGAAAGGTAACTACAGGGCAATGTTACCAAGGGGCATAGGCAGAGACAGACACCAGATCAAGCCGGGGTCAAAGCACAAGATAGCAATACAGTACCAAAGGGTTAGACAGAATGGATAGTCAGGACGTAGCAATAGATCAGAAAACCAGAACGGGCAATAGACGGTACAATAGGCACAAACTGTAATGGAGTAACGATAGCCAAGCCAGGAGGTCAGAACCAGAAAAGACAATAGTACAAAAACGAGAGACGGAGTACAGAGTGAGGGAACGGACCGGGTCATACACGGGAAGCAAACAAGCAACACAGAATACACGCACACCAGGGGTCAGACACACCAGAACAACAGTATAGCTGACAGAGAACCCTGGTAAAGAGTGAGTATAAATACCCCTCCCACATCCAGAAAGAGGTCACAAACACTTAACCCTGTGAGTGCAGGGCAAGAACCCTGTTCAAACCATGACAGTTCCCACACAATGATACCACTTTCATGACCCCGATAAAGTATAATGTCAACAAATGTGCCCTCCAAACACAGTAAGATACTCCCACAGTGAAATCCACCATAGTACCCGCCAAACGCTCAGTAGGGTGACCTTACTGAACTCCCCACAAAGTATGATACCCTCATAGTGAAATTTACCACAGTACCTGCCACACGCTCAGTAGAATGACATTAAAGAACTCCCCACAAAGTACAATACCCTCACAGTGACCCCAAAACAATATGATGGCCCCAACACAGCCCTCTACACAATGATGACCCCCCCACAGCCCTAAATACAGTATACTGGCCCTACAAACAGTATGGTGGCCCCCACACAACCCTCCACACTGTATAATGACTTGCACACATTATAATGGCCCCCAAATAACCCTACCAACAATGTAATGGCCCCCCATAGCCCTCCATACTATATAATGACCAGCACACATTGTAATTGTCCCCAAATAGCCCTACAAACAGTGTAATTGATCCCCAAAATCCCTCCACTCAGCATAATGGAGCCCACACAACTCTGCACAGAGTATAATGGACCCCACACAGCCCTACAAACAGTATCATGGCCCCTACATAGTCCTTCAAATAGTATGATTCCCTCCAAAGAGCCCTCCAAATAGTATGATGACCTCTCTCCCAAATAGCACGATGGCCGCCTCCACATAGCTCTCCAACTTGTATGATGGTCCCCACATACCCCTCCAAATAGTCTGATGGTGTCACAAATAGCCATCCAAATAGTAAGATGGCCCCACAAATAGTATGACGGCCCACGCATAGCCCTCCAACTAGTATGATGGCTGTTGTGAGTTCATTTTCCCCTTCGTCACTGAGGTCTGGTGAACTCCCTATTCTGGTAAAGGAAGGTAATGAGCCTGATTATCAGGCACCTGAGTCTAATGAGGATGACTGGCTGAGTGGAGTCACGGACTGGATATAAGGCTGCCGACGCCCTTCTGCCCTGCGGGTGATTTCTCTGTGAACTTCTAGGACACCAGTCTGATTCCTGCTCCTCTAAAGCTAAGTTTTCTGTTTTGCCTGTTAGCTTTTTTGCTTTGTTTTTTGTTTTCCTTGCTTTTCTGTATTCTGCCATTCCCTTCTGGGGTGAGCTGAATCTCCTTTTGCCTGTAGCTCTGTCTTCAGAATTTTCCTGAGTACTGACATAGCTTTTTTGAAGCCTAGCGTCTTCAGGGCCTTTTTCACTGTCAGTCTGTTGGCTCTTATTTTCATAGGGTTTTTCACGGATTGCAGACAGCAGCCTTCCTGTCCTTTTCTATCTAATTTAGCTTGGGCCCCGTCTTTGCTCAGTCTATCTTTCTGTCTGTGTTAGTATTTTCATCTTGCTTCACCGTCATTATATGTTGGGGGCTGCCTATTGCTTTGGGGTCTGCTCTGGGGCAGTTTAGATTTCCCCTTTCTTTCTTTAGGCCTATTTAATTCTCCGGCTGTGATCGAGGGGTCTAGGGCATCGTAGGAACCCCCCACGGCTACTGCTAGTTGTGTTGATAGGTTCAGGGGTCTGCAATCCGATAGCTGCCAACTTCTCTGGTTTTCTCGACTTAGCTAGCATTTCTGTTTTTCCCTCCTACGGTGACTCAATCATAACAGAATCACCCGCCATACCGCAGATCCTAGGGTACTCAATAGCAGGAAAGAATTGTGTTTAAAAAAAAAAAAAAAGGTGTGTGTATATTCTTTCCTCTATATCTCTGAGGCCGTAGGGGAATTTTTTTTTTCTCTCTCAATGGAGATAAAGCAATTGTCTGATCGTGTGGAGCAGCTCGCTGCGGAAGTGCGGGGAATTTCCGCCTACCTTGCTCGTTCGCATGCTGTTGAACCAAAGATCCCTACACCTGATGTATTTTTTGGGGATCGATCTAAATTTTTGAGTTTCAAAAATAATTGTAAATTATTTTTTGCCTTGAAGCCTAACTCGTCAGGGAGCTCCGCGCAGCAGGTTAAAATTGTCATCTCTTTGCTGCGTGGCGATCCCCAGGATTGAGCGTTTTCTTTGAAACCAGATGATCCTATTCTGACTAATGTGAACGCATTCTTTCAAGCTTTGGGGTTGTTGTATGACTAACCTAATGCTACTGATCAGGCTGAAAAGACCCTGTTGGCATTGAACCAGGGTCGAGATTCTGCAGAGTTGTACTGTCAAAAGTTCCGAAAGTGGGCGGTCCTTACTACCTGGAATGATAATGCCTTGGCTGCTCTCTTTCGGAAGGGTTTGTCAGAAGCCGTAAAAGATACTATGGCATTAGCCATTCAGGTTGATCGGTGTTTATGTGAACGCAGGATTGCACGAGAGGTGTTGCCACCGGTAGAACAGACGTCTGAACCTATGCAATGTGATAGAGTTTTGTCTAAGGTGCAAAGTCAGGAGTTCAGAAGGCGTAATAAGCTGTGTTTTTTCTGTGGAGATGCCTCGCATATTATTTCTGTTTGTCCTAAACGAGAGAAACGCTTTGCACACACGTTTTCTGTTGGTGGTGTTCAACCTAAGTTTCTTCTGGCAATTACTCTGATCTGCTCCCTGTCCACATTTTCCGCCAAGGCTTTTGTGGATTCGGGAGCAGCGCTAAACCTAATGGACTTGGATTTTGCTAAACGTTGTGGATTTCCAATGACACCTCTGCAGACGCCTATCCCTTTGAGGGGGATTGATGCTACTCCTTTGGCTAAAAATAAACCTCAGTTTTGGACCCAGGTGGTCATGCGGGTCGCCCCAGACCATCAAGAAAATTGCAGATTTTTGGTATTGCATGGTCTGCATGATGCCGTTGTTCTGGGGTTTCCCTAGTTGCAAATTCATAATCCAGTTTTGGATTGGAAATCTGTGTCTGTGGTGAGTTGGGGTTGTCTGTGTGCCTTTAGTGAGGCTCCGGTTTTTTCCACCTCTCCTCAGTCGCATGATGTTCCTGACTATTTGGCAGACTTTTATGATGTATTTAGTGAGAATGAGTCTGCGTCCTTGCCTCCTCATAGAAGTTATAACTGTGCAATTGAACTAAGCCCGGGGTGTAAATTTCCCAAGGGTCGGCTCTTCAATTTATCTGTACCCGAGCACGAGGCTATGCGGTCCTATATTAAGGAGGCGTTGGAGAAGGGTCGTATTAGACCATCCTCTTCACCCTTAGGTGCCGGGTTTTTTTTGTGGCCAAAAAGGATGGTTCATTAAGGCCTTGTATTGATTATCGTGCCCTCAATAAAATTACTATTAAATATCAGTATCCGTTACCCCTGATTTCGGATCTATTCTCTAGAGTTAGAGGTGCTTGCTGGTTTACCAAGCTTGACCTCAGGGGGGCGTATAATCTTATCCGCATTAAGCAGGGGGATGAATGGAAGACGGCATTTAATACTCCGGAGGGACATTTTGAGTACCTGGTGATGCCCTTTGGGCTCACTAATGCCCCTTCTGTCTTCCAGTGCTTCATGAACGATATTTTCCGAGACTTTGTCGATAAATTTTTGATTATCTATCTGGATGATATTTTGAACTTCTCCAAGGATTGGGATTCTCATGTGGAACATATTCGGACTGTTTTCCGGATCTTGAGGGAGAATTCCCTGTATGTCAAAGGATCGAAATGCCTTTTTGGAGTACAGAGGATTTCATTTTTGGGATTTATTTTGTCTCCGTCAACTATTGAAATGGACCCGGCCAAGGTACAGGCCATTTATGATTGGGTTCAGCCCACTTCTTTGAAGGCCCTCCAGAAGTTTTTGGGTTTTGCTAATTTTTATTGGAAATTTATAGAAAAATTTTCTAGTATTGCCAAGCCATTGACTGATCTGACTAAGAAGGGTGCTGATGTGTTGAATTGGTCTCCTGAGGCTGTTGCTTCCTTTCAGGAGCTGAAGCGAAGATTTACCTCCGCCCCGGTTTTGCGGCAACCTGATGTCTCACTCCCGTTCCAGGTAGAGGTGGATGCTTCTGAGATTGGTGCAGGAGCTGTTTTGTCCCAAAAGGATCCTGTAAAATCTAAAATGAATCCCTGTGCTTTCTTTTCCCGAAAGTTCTCTCCATCTGAACGTAACTATGATGTGGGGAATCGGGAACTGTTGGCCATGAAATGGGCATTTGAGGAGAGGAGACATTGGTTGGAGGGAGCTAAACATCAAGTTGTGGTCCTCACTGACCACAAGAATTTAATTTACCTAGAGTCAGCTAAACGCTTGAACCCTAGACAGGCTAGGTGGGCCTTGTTTTTTACACGTTTTGATTTTGTGGTCTCTTTTCTTCCTGGAACTAAGAATGTCAAGGCAGACACCCTCTCTAGGAGTTTCTTTGCTGATTCTCCTGTGGTGACCAAGCCTGCTACCATCTTAGGCGAAGGGGTAGTTCTTTCTGCCATCTCGCCCGATTTGAGACTTGCTCTGCAAGAGTTCCAGGAGGACAAACCTGAGCGTTGTCCAGGGCTGCCACTAGGAATTTCGGGGCCCCATACTGGCAAAATTTTCGGGGCCCCCTTTAGACTCTGCCCAGGCTCCATCCAGCCCCGCCTCCACCACTCGAACTGTCCACAGTCCCACCGCTCTCTCTTGGATAAACTCCACTTCTCACCTATCACACATTAACAGTTCCCATCACCAGGTCACACATATAGCCAGCAGCTTTTGCTTTGGCCAAAAGATTGTTTTAAGTCGCCACCATAACAGGGTAGACACTTTTGGCTAGGCCCTACTCTACTATAACCTATTAAATATTTGTTAAAATATGCAATACAATTTAGGTATATTTTTATTTATTTTTCAATTTTTTAAAATGACCAATAATATCACATACAAGGAACAAATACCACCGCACCATGTCCAGACCACAACTTACCACCACATACAAGGAACAAATACCGCCACACCATGTCCAGACCACATATTACCACCACATAGTGACCTATAATAAGACATACAAGGAACAAATACCGCCATACCATGACCAGACCACATATTACTACCATAGTGACCGAATAATATCACATACAACGAACAAATACCACCGCACCATGAACAGACCGCAAATTACCACCACAAAGTGACCAAATAATAGAATATACAAGGGACAAATACCACTGCACCACGCCCAGACCACATATTACCACCACATGGAGACTGAATACTACAATACTGACATTAATTAAAAAAACATAATACTATGACCATAAGAGACATTATACACACAAGATCTGTACTTAGTATGCAGTGTCTGAGTACAGGTAATATAGTGATCAATGACATTATACACAGGAGCTCTGTATATAATGTACAGGTAACACAGTGATCACCGGTGACATTATACACAGAAACTCTGTACATAGTGTCAGTGTACAGGTAACACACTAACTCACCAGTGATGTCTCTAGGTGAAGTCCTTCATCTTTGGTTTTCATCTTTCATCCAGCACAGATCGCCATCACGTCTTCCAGCCAGAACTTGTCTCTGCAGGAAATAACACAGTTATCTAGAGCTCCGCTTGCAGAACACATTACTTATTTTTTCCCAACTTGTACATTACACCACATGAAGAAAAAAAGGCGACATAGTATCACTCTACACAGTAACAGGACCGCCCCCCCCATTTACAACAGTATCCTCAAGAAAATAAAATAAATACATCACTGCAATAATAATATCCCTTAATTAGCCCCTATGGTAATAATATCCCCCATCCTGACCCCCGTGTGTCTCATTCCTGGCTTCAGCCATATGTTCTCCCATCCTACCCTCATCAGTATCCATTCTGCCCCATATGATCTCCCCTCCTGACCAATCTGTCTAAATCGTATCCATCCTGCCCCATCTGTCTGCAATCATGCCCGGTGTCTCACATTCTGCCCCCTCCTGTGTCTCACTGTCACATTCTGCCCCCTCCTGTGTCTCACTGTCACATTCTGCCCCCTCCTGTGTCTCACTGTCACATTCTGCCCCCTCCTGTGTCTCACTGTCACATTCTGCCCCCTCCTGTGTCTCACTGTCACATTCTGCCCCCTCCTGTGTCTCACTGTCACATTCTGCCCCCATGTCCAGCATTCTGCCCCAGTGTCTTGCATTCTACCCCCAGCGTCCACCATTCTGCCCGCAGCGTCCAACATTCTGCCCAAGCTCACAGCCTGCCCCCATGTCCAGCATTCTGCCCCCAGCGTCCAGCATTCTGCCTCAGTCTCCAGCATTCTGCCCCAGCTTCGAGCATTCTGCCCCATGTCCAGAATTCTGCCCCAGCGTCCAGCATTCTTCTGCCCCATGTCCAGCATTCTGCCCCCAGCGTCCAGCATTCTGCCCCCAGCGTCCAGCATTCTGCCCCCAGCGTCCAGCATTCTGCCCCCAGTGTCCAGCATTCTGCCCCCAGCATTCTGCCCCCAGTGTCCAGCATTCTGCCCCCAGCATTCTGCCCCCAGCGTCTAGCATTCTGCCCCCAGAATTCTGCCCCCAGCGTCCAGCATTCTGCCCCAGCATTCTGCCCCAGCATCCAGCATTCTGCCCCCAACATTCTGCCCCCAGCGTCCAGCATTCTGCCCCCAGCATTCTGCCCCCAGCATCCAGCATTCTGCCCCCAGCATCCAGCATTCTGCCCCCAGCGTCCAGCATTCTGCCCCCAGCATTCTGCCCCAGCGACCAGCATTCTGCCCCATGTCCATTCTGCCCCCAGCATTCCTGCCCCATGTCCAGCATTCTGCCCCCAGCATTCCTGCCCCATGTCCAGCATTCTGCCCCCAGCGTCCAGCATTCTGCCCCCAGCATTCTGCCCCCAGCATCCAGCATTCTGCCCCCAGCATCCAGCATTCTGCCCCCAGCGTCCAGCATTCTGCCCCCAGCATTCTGCCCCAGCGACCAGCATTCTGCCCCATGTCCATTCTGCCCCCAGCATTCCTGCCCCATGTCCAGCATTCTGCCCCCAGCATTCCTGCCCCATGTCCAGCATTCTGCCCCCAGCGTCCAGCATTCTGCCCCCAGCATTCTGCCCCCAGCATCCAGCATTCTGCCTCCAGAATTCTGCCCCCAGCGTCCAGCATTCTGCCCCCAGCATTCTGCCCCCAGCGTCCAGCATTCTGCCCCGGGCCCCCTGGATAGCCGCTCTCAAAAAAAAAAAAAAAATTCTTCTTACCTTGTTATCTGGCTGTGCTCCAGCGGTGAGGCTCCCTCCCTCTCCTGAATGAGGAAGTGGAGGAGCAGAGCAGTGTGTGACGTCAGGTGAGGGCGGAGCTGTGGCTGGACCATTGTGCAGGGGGGGATTTCGGCGCTGGCTGGACCATGGTGCGGGGGGGGCCTGCCCGAGGGGCCCGGGGGGCCCGGCAGGCGCTGAGTCTGAATTTAAAATAAAGCTGCAGAAGCCTGTATAAAATGTAGGGGGGCCCCAGCGCGGATCGGACTGCCAGCATGGTCGGGCCCCCCTAATCACCGGGCCCCATACACATGTAAGGCCTGTCATGCCCTGATGGCGGCCCTGGCGTTGTCCCAGTGGAAAGTTGTATGTTCCTGACCAGTGGAAGAAGAGAGTGATGTCTGAAGTTCATTGCTCTGCTTTGGCTGGTCATCCAGGTATTTTTGGTACTAGAGATCTGGTGTGTCGCTCTTTTTGGTGGCCCACCTTGTCTCATGATGTCAGGAATTTTGTGCAGTCCTGTGGGACTTACTCCCGGTCTAAATCTTGTTCTCGCTCTAGTGGGTTGTTGATGCCTTTGCCGGTCCCCAGGAGGCCATGGACCTATATTTCAATGGACTTCATCTCTGATATGCCGGTCTCTCAAAGAATGACTGTTATTTGGGTGATTTGTGATAGGTTCTCTAAGGCTTCTTTCACACTTCAGTTTTTTACAATCAGTCACAATCCGCCAGGTTTTGAAAAAAACGGATCCACAATTTTTTTTTGAGGATCCGTTTTTTTCCCCATTGACTTCCATTATTGGCGGATTGTGACGGATTGCCGTCCGTTGCATCCGTTTTTTTTGCGGATCCGCCAAAAGTTGCTGTCCGTCACCATCCTCAAAGATTTCAAAACGGAGCTTGCAACGTTTTTTTCTCTGGCGGATCCTCCAGACACTGTTTTAACCCGAAATTCTTTCTGGGTGCCGGACAAAAAATTCTCTCTCTCTCTCTCTCTCTCTCTCTCCTTTTCCAGGCTGCGATTCCTTAAAAATTCTTCATTTGTCGGATCCGTCAAAAAAACGGACGGGTGGCATCCGTTGTCATCAGTACTACAACGGATCCGCCATCCGTCCTTTTGGCGGATTATGACTGATGCAAAAAACTAAAGTGTGAAAGAGGCCTAAGATGGTTCATCTTGTACCACTCCCTAAGTTGCCATCTTCCTCTGAGTTGGTGCCCCTGTTTTTGCAACAGGTGGTTCGCTTACAAGGGATTCCTGAGAACATTGTGTCTGACAGAGGAGTTCAGTTTGTGTCTAGATTTTGGAGGACCTTCTGTTCCAAGCTGGGAATTCAGTTGTCCTTCTCCTCTGCTTTTC
This sequence comes from Dendrobates tinctorius, assembly GCF_039654945.1. Lineage (NCBI taxonomy): Eukaryota > Metazoa > Chordata > Amphibia > Anura > Dendrobatidae > Dendrobates > Dendrobates tinctorius. Next base: position 12,972,733 of record NW_027361803.1, read on the forward strand.
ACCCTCAGACCAATGGGCAGACAGAGAGAACAAACCAGACCTTGGAGTTGTATTTGAGATGTTTTATTTCCGCTGATCAGGATGATTGGGTTTCATTTTTGCCCTTGGCCGAATTTGCTTTAAATAATAGAGCTAGTTCGGCCACTTTGATGTCACCCTTTTTTTTGTAACTTTGGGTTTCATCCTCGATTTTCTTCAGGGCAGGTGGAGCCTTCTGCCTGCCCAGGTGTTGACACTGTGGTGGAGAGAATGCACCAGATCTGGGACCAAGTGGTGGATAAGTTATCTCTCTCCCAGGAAAAGGCCCAGCGGTTTTCCAATCGACATAGGACCATTGGTCCCCAGTTTAAGATTGGTGATATGGTGTGGTTATCATCAAAAAATATCGCTATGAAGGTGGCTTCTCCTAAGTTTAAGCCTAGATTTATTGGACCTTACAAGATTTTGGAGATTATTAATCCGGTCTCTTTTTGTTTGGCTCTTCCTGTCACATTTAAAATCCATAATGTGTTCCATAAGTCCTTGTTGAAGAGGTTTGTTGAACCAGTTGTTCCTGGGGTGGCACCTCCTGACCCTGTATTGGTTGAAAGTAACATGGAATATTAGGTAGAGAAAATACTGGATTCCCGTCTCTCTAGACGGAGACTCCAGTATTTGGTTAAGTGGAAGGGTTATGGTCAGGAGGATAATTCCTGGGTCTCTGCCTCTGATATTCATGCCAAAAGATTGGTGCGTGCATTTCATCGGGCTCACCCTGATCGCCCTGGTGGCGTGGTTGAGGGTTCGGTGACCCCTCCTCAAGGGGGAGGTACTGTTGTGAGTTCATTTTCCCCTTCGTCACTGAGGTCTGGTGAACTCCCTATTCTGGTAAAGGAAAGTAATGAGCCTGATTATCAGGCACCTGAGTCTAATGAGGATGACTGGCTGAGTGGAGTCATGGACTGGATATAAGGCTGCCGACGCCCTTCTGCCCTGCGGGTGATTTCTTTGTGGACTTCTAGGACACCAGTCTGATTCCTGCTCCTCTAAAGCCAAGTTTTCTGTTTTGCCTGTTAGCTTTTTTGTTTTGTTTTTTGTTTTCCTTGCTTTTCTGTATTCTGCCATTCCCTTCTGGGGTGAGCTGAATCTCCTTTTGCCTGTAGCTCTGTCTTCAGAATTTTCCTGAGTACTGACATAGCTTTTTTGAAGCCTAGCGTCTTCAGGGCCTTTTTCACTGTCAGTCTGTTGGCTCTTATTTTCATAGGGTTTTTCACGGATTGCAGACAGCAGCCTTCCTGTCCTTTTCTATCTAATTTAGCTTGGGCCCCGTCTTTGCTCAGTCTATCTTTCTGTCTGTGTTAGTATTTTCATCTTGCTTCACCGTCATTATATGTTGGGGGCTGCCTATTGCTTTGGGGTCTGCTCTGGGGCAGTTTAGATTTCCCCTTTCTTTCTTTAGGCCTATTTAATTCTCCGGCTGTGATCGAGGGGTCTAGGGCATCGTAGGAACCCCCCACGGCTACTGCTAGTTGTGTTGATAGGTTCAGGGGTCTGCAATCCGATAGCTGCCAATTTCTCTGGTTTTCTGGACTTAGCTAGCATTTCTGTTTTTGCCTCCTACGGTGACTCAATCATAACAGATGGCCACACATAGCCCTTCAAATAGTATGATGGTCCCACATAGCCCTTCAAATAGTATGATGATCCCCCATATAGTATGATGGTCCCTATATAGCTCACCAAATAGTATCATAGCCCCTACATATCTCTCCAAATAGTATGATGGCCCCCACATAGCCCTCCAAATAGTATGATGGCCCCCACATAGCCCTCCAAATAGTATGATGACCCCCACATAGCCCTCCAAATAGTTTGATGGCACTCAAAAAGTACTCCCTTGATTTAAAAAAAAAATACTCACCTATCCTTGATCCCCAGCCACTCCGATCTCTGCATTGTGTGGTCTGCACTGTTCGACTCAGTGGTCGTCATGTAATGATGTCAATGCGCCCGCTGCGCTGAGCTGTCAGGGAGAATGATGTAAGAGGGAGCATCAGCTGGTGACTTTTCCCTCTTCTACCACAACTTTCAACTTTATGGGCATCCCGGTGGTGGATACAGTTGAAAGTTGGGGGGGTGAGGAGCCGCACTGGCACCGAGCCCTACAGCCGCCGCGTGGTCTGCCACTATTAGAGGTACTCCACTGGAGAGATGCAAGAACGCCCTAAGCCTTGTTAGTATCCAAGAGTGAAAGGAGTCTCAGATCATCCAAAGCCAGTGTAGAGGAAGAGTCCACAGCCTGAGCAATATCCGAGAGAGTAGACTTGGAAGGGATTTACAATCTGTTCCCCTTTCGGCAAACGTCCTCCTGGAACTCTCAGTAAAGCATCAGGCATATGGTCAAGTTTAGTGGGACTATAAATCATAAAGAAAAGTTTAAATAAAATGTTTAAAAAAATATATTCTTACAAATTCTTTAATACAGAAAAAAAAATTCAAGTAGTTGTCTTGAATTTATATAATAATGACAAAGCCTTGGAAAACATCATTAATATGAGATCTGTAGGACCGGCGCAGGGGATGTAGCAGTGTCAGGCAGACGGACGCAGGAAGGAATGGAGGACACCAGGGCATGTAGTTCCCTGTAGCTTTACTCACAGTCAGTAGTGCCCGCTTCTGTGCCGGGTCCTCCGGGTGAGGGACCCAGTCAACCTCCAGGCAGAATGGAAAGCTCCTCTCAAACACTCCGCCAACATGTATCTTTCCTGAACGACTCCTCTATTACGCCTTAAGGTTTGAAGATCTCCAGTACCGTGGTACTCTGGAGTTCCTCTTGTCAGATGTTCCCAAGAACTCTACTCGTATGGCAGACAGCTGTAGCCTGCTTCGGGGACTCCCTTCTACTGAGTCCCGGCTCTCTATTCGTGTTGCTGTTGTGCCCCAAGTCTTGGATAGGTGTAGTGCATTTACAGCCAACTACTCCACCGGTGTCTGCTGCAGAACCATAAGTGTCCATACAACCTTGGGGACCGGGCCCCGGCCTTGCGCTGAGAACCTATAGGCAGGGTTCCTCTTCTAACCCACGTCCTCTCTGTTCTCCTTACTCCTTCGTTCCGTACTGATCTTTCTCTCTTATGAAAGCTTAGGTTACAGTTCTACGTCTTTCTCCTTCTTTCCCTTTCCTGTGCCAGCTGGCTCAGATCACTGAGGCAGCTGCAGCACTCCTTCCTCCATCCCTTCTTCCAGGGATCCTCACTCCTGTCTGAGTGACTTCTTACCCGCCTGACCTTCTGCAAGACTTAACCTGACTGACTGAACTCCCATCCTACACTTTCCCACTCTTATATATCTCCACTCCACCCACCTCCCAGCACATCCAGTGTTCCATGCAGGGAACCACCAGAGGTGCTCTGCTACTCTCTAAGCACTGAGCCGCAATGTGATTGTGCAGAACTACCCTGTTGTGTGGGGTGCGAGTGTTGGAGTGTGGAAAGGAGTTCCCACCTTACCTGGATGGTGGGGCACTACACCCTAGGAGAAGGTGCAAGTACCTCTGTGGCGACCGAGCCTCAGGGGCGCCACACATACATACACACACTTGAGCTTTATATATTAGATATGAAAACCTCGGATAATTCCTATAAATAATAGTTACATAATTGGTTAGATAAATAACCCGTACTGTGAAAGCAACAGAATCAACACCATAAAAACTGCCTTTGTTAATTTGCTCTGCCAGTAAAAAGGAGTAAGAGTTAATCAATAACTACAACTTAGCCCCAGAATAAACTAGTTCACCTACTAGTACATCTATATAAAGCACAGCAATGGAGCTGTACATAGGTTTGTGTGTGGTATTCTACATGTTTCTTTTTTATTCGGTACAATAAATAGTGCTGTACCTAGTACTATGTTCCTGGTACTATACATGTAACTGTGCCTGAAACTATGTAGATTTGTCCATACGTTATACTGTACATGCAGCTGTGCCTGGTTCTGTACTTTCATCTGAAACATGTATAGTACATGCAACTGCGCTTTATAGGATATATCCACCTATGTTTGGTACTGTGCATGCCATTGTGCATGCACCAGGGGCGGACACTGACAGCTTGGGGCCCCTGTGCAAGAAATGTGTCTGGGCCCCCTTACTTTTATGGCAACAAAGCTACATATATATATATATATATATATACAGTGGGGAAAAAAAGTATTTAGTCAGTCAGCAATAGTGCAAGTTCCACCACTTAAAAAGATGAGAGGCGTCTGTAATTTACATCATAGGTAGACCTCAACTATGGGAGACAAACTGAGAAAAAAAAATCCAGAAAATCACATTGTCTGTTTTTTTTTCATTTTATTTGCATATTATGGTGGAAAATAAGTATTTGGTCAGAAACAAGCAATCAAGATTTCTGGCTCTCACAGACCTGTAACTTCTTTAAGAGTCTCCTCTTTCCTCCACTCATTACCTGTAGTAATGGCACCTGTTTAAACTTGTTATCAGTATAAAAAGACACCTGTGCACACCCTCAAACAGTCTGACTCCAAACTCCACTATGGTGAAGACCAAAGAGCTGTCAAAGGACACCAGAAACAAAATTGTAGCCCTGCACCAGGCTGGGAAGACTGAATCTGCAATAGCCAACCAGCTTGGAGTGAAGAAATCAACTGTGGGAGCAATAATTAGAAAATGGAAGACATACAAGACCACTGATAATCTCCCTCGATCTGGTGCTCCACGCAAAATCCAACCCCGTGGGGTCAGAATGATCACAAGAACGGTGAGCAAAAATCCCAGAACCACGCGGGGGGACCTAGTGAATGAACTGCAGAGAGCTGGGACCAATGTAACAAGGCCTACCATAAGTAACACACTACGCCACCATGGACTCAGATCCTGCAGTGCCAGACGTGTCCCACTGCTTAAGCCTGTACATGTCCGGGCCCGTCTGAAGTTTGCTAGAGAGCATTTGGATGATCCAGAGGAGTTTTGGGAGAATGTCCTATGGTCTGATGAAACCAAACTGGAACTGTTTGGTAGAAACACAACTTGTCGTGTTTGGAGGAAAAAGAATACTGAGTTGCATCCATCAAACACCATACCTACTGTAAAGCATGGTGGTGGAAACATCATGCTTTAGGGCTGTTTCTCTGCAAAGGGGCCAGGACGACTGATCCGGGTACATGAAAGAATGAATGGGGCCATGTATCGTGAGATTTTGAGTGCAAACCTCCTTCCATCAGCAAGGGCATTGAAGATGAAACGTGGCTGGGTCTTTCAACATGACAATGATCCAAAGCACACCGCCAGGGCAACGAAGGAGTGGCTTCGTAAGAAGCATTTCAAGGTCCTGGAGTGGCCTAGCCAGTCTCCAGATCTCAACCCTATAGAAAACCTTTGGAGGGAGTTGAAAGTCCGTGTTGCCAAGCGAAAAGCCAAAAACATCACTGCTCTAGAGGAGATCTGCATGGAGGAATGGGCCAACATACCAACAACAGTGTGTGGCAACCTTGTGAAGACTTACAGAAAACGTTTGACCTCTGTCATTGCCAACAAAGGATATATCACAAAGTATTGAGATGAACTTTTGTTTCTGACCAAATACTTATTTTCCACCATAATATGCAAATAAAATGAAAAAAAAACAGACAATGTGATTTTCTGGATTTTTTTTTCTCAGTTTGTCTCCCATAGTTGAGGTCTACCTATGATGTAAATTACAGACGCCTCTCATCTTTTTAAGTGGTGGAACTTGCACTATTGCTGACTGACTAAATACTTTTTTGCCCCACTGTATATATCCACACACACATACATGTATATATATTACATAGTCTCCTTTATTATGTACTAGCTGAAGATCCCGGCGCTGCCCGGGCATAGTAACTAACTGTGGTTAGTTATAGCAAATTATAATTATCCTCCATCCCATAGTCCCGTGCCCATATACCCATCATACATATCCTCCATCCCATAGTCGAGTGCCCATATACCCATCATACATATCCACGATCCCATAGGCCCGTGCCCATATACCCATCATACATATTCGCCATCCCATAGTCGAGTGCCCATATACCCATCACACATCCTCCATCCCATAGTCCCATGCCCATATACCCATCATACATATCCTCCATCCCATAGTCGAGTGCCCATATACCCATCATACATATCCACCATCCCATAGTCCCGTGCCCATATACCCATCAAACATATCCTCCATCCCACAGTCCAGTGCCCATATACCCATCACACATCCTCCATCCCATAGTCCCATGCCCATATACCCATCATACATATCCGCCATCCCATAGTCCCGTGCCAATATACCCATCACACATCCTCCATCCCATAGTCCAGTGCCCATATACCCATCACACATCCTCCATCCCATAGTCCAGTGCCCATATACCCATCACACATCCTCCATCCCATAGTCAACCATTATGACATCATAATGAGCGGCGGGGCTTGATAAACACACACTTTTTCCCCATTATGTAGATAGGGGCAAAATTGCTTGGTGAATTGGAATGCGGGGTTAAAATTTCGCCTCACAACATAGCTTAGGACGCTCTCGGGGTCCAGACGTGTGACTGTGCCAAATTTTATGGCTGTAGCTGCGACGGTGCGGATGCCAATCCCGGACATACACACACACACACATACATACACACACATACACACCCACACACCCACATTGAGCTTTATATATTAGATATTGCTGTCCCTTATATAGTGCCCCCTCTTGTTATGTACAGTACTGTCCCTTACATATTGGATTATAAAGAGCCTGTTTTTTATTACATACCGTCCTGTCTTGTTAGATATATAATGCAATGATGGCTCATGGAGCATGGGAAAGCTTCCTTTCTCATGGAGGAGCTGATGGACTGGTTGTCTGGTCACCGGCTCCTCGATCAGCAGTCATTTTATATCTAACAAGAGAGGGGACTATGTAACAAAAGAGGGCGCTATGAATAACAAAATTAACAAGAATAAACTATGTAAGAGACAGCACTATACATAACAGCAGAGGAAACTATATAATAAGGGACGGCACCATATATAACTAGAGAAAATGGTACGTAATAAGAGATGGTGTTATTTATATATATAGCATTGAATGTGTGTGTGTGTGTGTGTGTGTGTGTCACCAACCAATCACGAAGCATCTTTCCTGTCACCAGAGCTGTTTAAAAGAAGCTGAGCTGTGATTGGTTGCTATGAACAGTTTTCCCACTCCAGAAAACACCTCAGCAGACACTGACTGGGTGGGAGGAATCTAGCATCCCCGGAAACATAAGCTCCCAGCCATTGTCTGCCCCCCAGGAAGGAGCAGAGAGCACATGACAGAAATGAATCCCCCCCCCGTGCCCATATACCCATCACACATCCTCCATCCCATAGGCACATCTTCCCTCTTAAAGGGATCTCCGGTATGGAAGTCAGGGCAAATCCACTCTGCGCTCTGATTTAGACCCCAGGCTTCAATTAAAGGGATCATTGGTATGGAAGTCAGGGTAAATCCTTCCAGTGCTTTGGTTTTGACCCCAGGGTCTCTTAAAGGGGTAATTAGTATGGAAGTTAGAGCAATTCCACTCAGCGCTCTGGTTCTGATCCCAGCCCAGGCCCCTCTTAAAGGGATCCCCGGTACGAAAGTGAGGGCAAATCCACTCTGTGCTTTGGTACTGACCCCAGGCCTCTCTTAAAGGGATCTCCGGTATGGAAGTTAGGGCAAATTCCTCAGCGCTCTGATTCTGACCCCAGGCTTCTATTAAAGGGATCATTGGTATGGAAGTCAGGGCAAATGCATCCAGCGCTTTGGTTCTAACCCCAGGCCTCTCTTAAAGGGATCCCCGGTAAGGAAGTTAGGGCAATTCCACTCAGCGTTCTGGTTCTGACCCCAGGCTCTCTTAAAGGGATCCTGTTATGATTAGGTAAACGAGGAGGATAACAGGGGAATAGGCGAGGCAACCAGAGAGGTTGGTAACTTAGCGGATTGCAGACCCCTAAGCTGACAACACAACTAGAATTAGCCGTGGGACGTACCTACGATGCCCTAGACGCCTCGGTACAGCCAGAGAATTAATTAAGCCTAAAGAGAGAAAGCTAAACTGCCCCGGAGTAGAACCCCAAAGGAATAGATAGCCCCCGAACATATATTGTCGGTGAGACAAGATGAAACACAAACGCAGGTAGGAAAATAGAGTGAGCAAATGATGGGGCCCAAACTGTATAGCTAGAACAGGACAGCAAAGGAAAGACACTGCAATCACGCAAAAAACCCTAAGAAAAATTCCAACATGTCTGATATGCAAAAATACTGAGGCCACATGACCTCTCCCCCACTAAATCAGAACCCTGGTGTAACTGGATGCAAACAAATGATACTGATATAACAGGGGATTAGAAATACTGCAAAGACAGACATAAGCTGTGGCAAATGAAACAGAGTCCAGCACAGGTCCCAGCAGGGAGCAAGGCTGGACTCACACCAGCAAAGCCGAAATCAGAGAAAAGCAAAAAATGGATCAAATGCAAAAAGATTCAAGCAGACAAATAACTTATCTGAAAGGTGCAGGACGAAGCAGGAGGCAAGCAGACTTCAAAAATGCTCAGGAAGAAAACCAAATCACCGGGAAGAGCTGAGGGAAGGTTGCTCACTTAAATCACTCCAGACTGTAACACCTGACCTCCAATCATCCTGCTCAGGTGATTGACTTCTGTCAGCCAGACCAGCTCCATTACCAGCAGCAACCACCAGAGGGAGCCCAAACTCAGAAGCAAGGTCAAAAGTGTTCACAACAGGATCCCCAGTATGAAAGTCAGGGCAATTGCCTTCAAATGCTCTGGTACTGACCCCAAGCTCTCTTAAAGGGATGGAAGTCAGGGCAAATCCCTCAACGCTCTGAATCTGACCCCAGGATTCTATTAAAAGGATCATTGGTATGTAAGTCAGCACAAATTCACTCAGCGCTCTGGTTCTGACCCCAGGCTCTCTTAAAGGGATCCCCGGTATGGAAGTTAGGGCAAATCCACTCTGCGCTTTGGTACTGACCCCAGGCCTCTCTTAAAGGAATCTCTGGTATAGAAGTTAGGGTAAATCCCTCAGTGCTCTGATTCTCACCCCAGGCTTCTATTAAAGGGATCATTGGTATGGAAGTCAGGGCAACTCCACTCAGCGCTCTGGTTCTGACGCCAGGCCTCTCTTAAAGGGATCCCCGGTTTGGAAGTTAGGGCCATGCCACTCAGCGCTCTGGTTTTGACCCCAGGCTGACGGGATGATGTGGGATATTAGTGGTAGTTGTCCGGTGGCTATGGCTGACGGGATGATGTGGGATATTATGGGTAGTAGTCTGTGGCTTTGACTGGATGATGTGGGATATTAGTAGTCCGGTGGATCTGGCTGACGGGACGATGTGGGATATTAGGGGTAGTAGTCCGGTAGCTCTGGGTGACGGGACGGTGTGGGATATTAGGGGTAGTAGTCCAGTAGCTCTGGCTGACGGGACGATGTGGGATATTAGGGGTAGTAGTCCGGTGGCTCTGGCTGATGGGATGATGTGGGATATTAGTGGTAGTAGTCCAGTAGCTGTGACAGGATGAATATTAGTGGTAGTAGTCTGGCGGCTCTGACGAGATGATGTGGGATATTAGTAGTCCGGTGGCTCTGGCTGATGGGATGATGTGGGACATTAGGGGTAGTAGTCTGGTGGCTCTGGCTGACGGGATGATGTGGGATATTAGGGGTAGTAGTCTGGAGGCTCTGGCTGACAGGATGAGGTGGGAAATTAAGGGTAGTAGTCTGGTAGCTATGGCTGACGGGATGCTGTGGGATTTTATAGTGAATGTGGCTATGCGGAGAGGGCGGGGCTGTAAATTCAGCTTTATATATATATATATATATATATATACATAGATATAGATATAATCATTATAATTTGTTGTAACTAACCGTAGTTAGTTACTATGCCCGGACAGCGCCAGGCTCTTCAGCTAGTAAATAATAAAGGAGGAAACTATGTAACTAAGGATGGTGTTATACAAAATTAGTGAGTACACTATATGCTAAGAGACTGTGTTATACATAATAAGTACGTACACTCTATGCTAAGGGACTGTGTTAGACATAGTAAATGAGTACACTATATACTAAGGGACTGTGTTAGACATAGTAAGTGAGTACACTATATACTAAGGGACTGTGCTAGACATAATAAGCGAAAATATCTTCCTCCACCTCCCCCTGTTCCTACGACCATTATAAGTCCCCCTTCTTCCCATCCCATTCCTTCACACCCCTCATTGTCCTCCTTCCCCCCGCATCCCATTATTGTTCCCCATCATTGCCCTCTTTACCACCTCCATCATTTTCTTCTCTCCACCACTATCTTTGCTTTCTCCCCCACCACTCCCATTATTGCCTATTCCACCACCTCCATCATTTCCTTCTCCTCCACCACCCCCATTATTGCTCTTTCCACCACCACCATCATTGCGTTCTCCCCCACCACCCACATTAACATTTCTTTTTCCCCACCACCCCATCATTGCCCTTTCCACCACCTCCATCATTGCCTTCTCCCCTACCACCCCATCATTGCCCTCTCCATCACCCACATCATTGCCTTCTCCATCACCCCATCATTGCCTTCTCCTCATCACCTCCATCATTACCTTCTCCCCATCACTCCCATCATGGCCTTCACTCCATCACCCCCATCATGGCCTTCTCCCCGTCACCCCATCATGGCCTTCTCCCCATCACCCCATCATGGCCTTCTCCCCATCACCCCATCATGGCCTTCTCTCCATCACCCCATCATGGCCTTCTCCCCGTCACCCCATCATTGCCTTCTCCTCCACCTACACACACACATACACACACATACACACACACACACACAAATACATACATACATACAAATACACACACACACAGCACCTCTCACCTGTCTGCAGCATCACTGGCGCCCGCGCTTCCTCGCTCTGGCACAGCGGCCGCTGAATGATGATGTCATCCAGCGACGCTGCTCTCTGTGTCAGAGACAGGAAGCGCGGGCACCGGGCAGGAAGTAGGACGGATCCCTGCAGCTCCGCTCCGCTGCTATATTCTTTTGCAGGCAGCGGAGCTGCTGGGATCGCTCCCTGCCCGCCGCACATGAGGGCACTCTGGCCAGGGGCCCCCCCCGGAGCCTCAGACCCAGAGAAACCGGACAGATTGCCCTCATCATTAGCCGCCCTGCAGGGGCCCCCTGGAGCCTCTGGGCCTCGGTGCAGCCGCACCGGTTGAACCGGCGGCATGTCCGCCCATGGCATGCACATGAAATGCAATAAAGAAAAGTGATCAGCTCACTTATCATCGAGTGCACAGGATCCCACAATCCAGGGGGAAGCAGTCCATGTACAAAAAAAGAAGAAACGGATCCAGCACCTCTGTTAAAATCTCAGGCTTTATTTCATGCTTTAAATCATAGTATCAGGGTAAAGTTCACACTTGACATGGATTGTATATCATATCCGAGGAGATAGTGCCACGAGAAATTCAATAACAGGGTTGACACGTTTTGAAGCAATGCTTCTTAATCGTAACCTGCACATAGTACTATACATGCGACTATTCCTAGTGCTGTGAAAGTGCCTGGTACTCCACCTGAAGCTGTGACTGATACTGCATGTGAAGCTGTGCATGGAATTATTAATGCCGTGGTGCTTAATAAAGTACACACCTGTGCCATTAATTCGGCTGTGCCTAGTACTGTACATGCACCAGTGCCAGCCAAGCACTATATGTGCTGCATTGCCTGGTAATGTACATAAAGATATATTATGGGTCTGGAAATTTATTTGTGGGTCGCCCTCCCAGGGCTGTGGGGCACTCGGTACCGGGCCGGTGTCGACGGGATGTGTCACAGCAGCGGTGACCCGGTCCGTGGCCCTGGGCGCCCAAGTAATGGGGGAATGGAAATGGTGGATTATAGTTAATGGGAATAGTTCGTGACGCCACCTGTGGTGCTCGGCAAGTGAGATGTTAAGCCGACGCTGCATGCAGCTCCACTGGGACTGATGGTATGGTGCAGCAAAGATGTAAAAGTTCCCCACAGGTGAAGCTGTACCAGGGCAGTGTAGATGTGGTTGGCACAGGGATGTAGCAGTGCCGGAAGGGCACGAAGCAGACAAGACACAGCGGGGTGCAATTTCTGTACCTTTACTTGATAACTGCAGTCCAGGTTCCTGATTACAGATGGTACCGGAGCAGGCTAGCCTGGAAGCAGCTCAGGATTCTCTCTCAGCAGATGGGCTGTGCAGTCTCCTTCTTAGAAGCCTTTAAGGGTGAAGTACTCCTAGTACTGAGTTACACTGAAGTTCCTCCTAATTCTCTCCTACTCTCACTCCTCGTATGGCAGACAGCTGTAGCCGCTATTCCTCTCTTGGCTCACTCCGCGCTGTTGTGCCTCCGAGTCTTAGATGGTGGTAGGGCATTTACAGCCTCCTACTCCTCTGGTGTCTGTTGCAGGACCATTAGTATCCGTACAACCGTGGAGACCAGGCTCCAGTTCATGCGCTCTCACTGTGAGGGAGCTCTCTTTCCTCAGCTCAACCTCCAGCTTCTCTCCACACGTCTGCACACTTCACCCTCCTCACACTAACTGACCACTCCTTCCTCTTGGCCCTCAGAGAGCACTCCTCCCCTTAATCCCGGTTCAGAGGCCCCCCCTGCTGGCCCAGAGTGGGAACTGTGTTGCATGTATAGGTTAACTGCGAGAGAGACCCTTCACTGCTTCCAAGCATGACCTCACCCTCCCTGGAGGAAGGCAAAGCCACTGTGGCGGCCATACTCCTGGGGGCGCCACATTTGTGCCAGTACTTTTCATATACTTGTGCCTGGTGCTATACATGAAATTGTGCCTGATGCTGTTCATGGATCTGTGCCTGTAACTATACATGCTACAGTGCTTGGTACAGGAATTGCCTGTGCCTGGTACTGTCCATGTGCACCGGCATCTACTACAGTATATTCTTCACACTCTAATCCCTCACTTCACCTTTTATAGGCGCGTCTTCTCCTAATTCTTCACTTACGTCACGATAACCCGCACTATTCCATATTTGTTCTGCTTGCTGTGTCTATGTCACTCTCTTCTTTCCCATGCTGTCAGCACTTCAGGAATCAAATTGTCTCTGCCGTGCATTTTCTCTTATATTGTAATCCAAAATTTTAAATGAGTTTTCCTGGAAAAGAAAAATAACATTAAACTAAAAATAAATCTGCTTAGCTAGTATGTATAACAATGGGGGGTGCAGAGGTAGCAGCAGCGCCTGAGGGGGTCCAAAGACCTTTCTGCAAACACACAAGTAATAGCACCCCCGGCTGTTACACACTTGTTTGGCGCCCTCTGGTGTTACACACTTGTTATGGTGCCCCTTGCTGATACATACTCATTATGACATCCACGGCTGTTACATACGTGTTATGGCGCCCCCTGCTGTTACATACGTGTTATGGAGCCCCTGCTCTTACATACTTGTTCTAGCGTCCCCTGCTGTTACATATTTGTTATGGCGCCTCCTGCTGTTACATATTTGCTATGACACCCCCTGCTGTTACATATTTGTTATGACACCCCCTGGAGTTACATACTTGTTATGGTGCCTCTTGCTGTTACATATTGTTATGGCACCCCCTGCTGTTATTTATTAGTTATGGTGCCCCCTGCTGTTACATACTTGTTATGGCGCCCCCTGGTGTTATATATTTGTTATGGCGCCCCCTGCTGTTACATACATATTATAGCATCCCCTGCTGTTACATACTTGTGATGGCGCCTCCTGGTGTTACATACTTGTTATGGCGCCCCCTGCTGTTACATACATATTATAGCGTCCCCTGCTTTTACATACTAATTATTGTACCTCCTACCGTTACATTCTTGTTATGGTGCCCCCTGGTGTTATATACTTGTTATGGCGCCTCCTGCTGTGACATACTAGCTATGGCGCCCCCTGCTGTTACTTATTAGTTATGGGGCCCCCTGCTGTTACTTATTAGTTATGGCGCCTCCTGCTGTTACATACTTGTTGTGGCGCCTCCTGGTGTTATATACTTGTTATGACGCCTCCTGGTGTTATATACTAGTTATGGCGCCACCTGCTGTTACATATTAGTTTTGGCGCCCCCTGCTGTTACATACTTGTTATGGTGCCTCCTGGTGTTACATTCTTGTTATGGTGCCTCCTGCTGTTACATGCTAGTTATTGCGCCCCCTGCTGTTACATACTAGTTATGGCGCCTCCTTCTGTGACATACTAGTTATGGCACCTCCTGCTGTTACATACATGTTATGGCGCCCCCTGCTGTTACATACTAGTTATTGCGCCCCCTGCTGTTACATACTAGTTATGGCGCCCCCTGCTGTTACATACTCCAGAAATAATCTGCAGAAGAATTTGACATACTGCAGATTTAAAATCTGCAACGCACAAAGATTTTTCAGAGGGCACAGATGAAGCTTGCTGAAATCCGACGACTTTGCTGCTCCTGTAAGGCAATGTTCACACACATCGTTTTTTTGCATCTTCTTTTATGCAAACAAGAAGCCCCTTTTTAGAGTAGCAGCAAAAACTATACGATTTCCGAAATCTTGTTGACACAGTTGTTGTTTTTATTCCTGACTGACCTTGAAAACTGCAGCGTTAGGGAAACCTACATTGTGTCAATTCTTTCAGAGTTTTTGCAGCGTTTTTTTCATAATGAGAAACTGAATAAAACTCTGGTGAATAAATCTAACTTTAGTAAACATGTATTTGTCGACAAGAAATCGCCCAAGTATTCCGCACCAAAAAAAAAGTATAAAAAAATGCTAAAAACATGCAACAAACAAAAACACAACAAAAAACGTCCTTTGGCTGCAGAAAAAAATGCTGCTTGTGAACATAGCCTTATACTCAGAGTGCAAATCTGGCTGAGAGATCGTCAGGATATCCAGTGCGTGTGAACACGGCCTTAGGCGTCAATAGTAATGTAGATCATGGTCCTTGGCACATCTCGCTTTCTCTGCATTTTTGACAAACGACTGTCTCAATTATGAGTCAATCACATCTGGATGAGCCTCAGAACGGTCACTCCCTCCAGCGCAGAGCGAGGGGCATTGCTGAGATACTTGTGTCATACTTTCTGCTACTTCATAACTCTCATTGACAAGTGAATGACACTTGTGTCTATCACCCTGACGCGCGCTGATCTTGTCTTCTAATCTTTGAAAATCCTCAATGACCCGTGAAATTGAGAAAAGTTTTTTGGGGTTTTTTTGTGTCACGGCCTCTTACGAAATCCAGAAAAATTAATCCCAGTTTTTGAAAATTCCAACTTTTTCCAAACTTGGCCCATCTGAATGTTTGGTTGCTGCTGCTGTCACGTCCCGGGACACGTCTCGCTTAGTCTGTGAGTGCAGAGTGGCCGAGGTGGATGGACAAAAAATATTTCTCAATAGAAGAATTAAAGCAAAAAATAAAACTCCCAAACTGGATGGAATTTACTGCCGGTTTGGTTTTTATATTTGTGTTCAAAAGAAAAGGAGCAAAGAAAGTTATAGATGATCCTGTGCTCTGAGCCCCGTATGCAGGATCTGTACCATCTAATTATCCATTAACCACTTCCAAACCTATTTTTCATACACTGTATGACAGCATTATTCCGGGACTGTGTGTCAGTATTATTCAGTCACTATAGCGCAGTATTATTTAGTAACTGTGTGGTAGTATTTATTCACAATGTGCTAGTATTATTCAGTCACTCTATGGCAGTATTATTTGGTAACTGTGTTTCAGTATTATTCAATCACGATGTAGCAGTATTATTTCGTTACTGAGTGTCAGTATTATTCAGTTGCTATAGGGCAGTATTATTTAGTAACTCTGTGTCAGTATTATTCAATCACGATATAGCAGTATTATTTAGTAACTGTGTCAGTATTATTCATTCATGATACAGCAGCATTATTTAGTAACTGTGTGTCAGTATTATACAGTCACTCTATGGCAGTATTATTTAGTTACTGTGTGGTAGTATTTACTCAATATGTGTCAATATTATTCAGTCACAGTATGACAATGTTATTTAGTAACTCTGTGGAAGTATTATTCAATCACGATATAGCAGTATTATTTAGTAACTGTGTGTCAATACTCAGTTACTTTGGATTAGTAAATTCATTTACTGTGGGGTAGTATTATTCAGCCACAGTATGGAAGTATTGTTCAGTCTCACTTTGGCAGTATTATTTAGTTACTGTGTGGTAGTATTATTTATTCACTACGTGTCAGTATTATTCAGTCACACTATGGAAGCATTATCAAATCACAGAATGGCAGTATCACTTATTTACTGTGAGGTATTATTTTATCATTGTGTCAGTATTATTCAGTCACTATATAGCAGTATTATTTAGTAACTACTGTATGTGTCAATATTCAGTTACTTTGGAGCAGTAAATTAATTTACTCTGGAGCAGTATGGGAGTATTGTTTAGTCTCACTTTATCAGTATTTTTTAATTACTGTGTACTAGTATTATTTATTCATTATGGGTCAGTATTATTCAGTTACAGTATGGCGGTATTATTTAGTCATTGTTAGGCTGTATTATTCATTTACTCTGCGGCAGTATTATTCAGTCACTGTATGGCAGTATCATTTATTTACTGTGTGGTAGTATTTTATCACTGTGTCACTATTATTCATTCACAGTACAGCAGTATTATTTAGGGACTGTGAGGCTGTATTATACAGTTACTTCATTCCAGTATTATTCATTGCCTTTTTGGGAATATTTTTTCATTTACTGAGGGGCAGTAAATTCATTTACTATGTGGCCGTATTATTCAGTAACTGTGGGGCAGTAATATTTAGTCAGCATTATTTAGTCACTAAATAGCAGTATTATTTAGTCACTATGTGTCAGTTTTCAGTTACTTTGGAACAGTAAATTCATTTACTCTGGAGGAATATTATTCAGTCTTTGTTAGGAAGTATTGTTCAGTCTCACTATGGCAGTATTATTTAGTTACTGTGTAGTAGTATTATTTATTCACTATGTTTCCGTATTATTCAGTCACAGTATGGCAGTATTATTTAGTAATAGTGAGGCTGTATTATTCATTTACAGTGGGGTAGTATTATTCAGTCACTATATCGAAGTATCGTCAAATCACAGTACAGCAGTATTATTTATTCACTATGTGTCAATATTCAGTCACTGTATGGCAGTTATGTCTGCATTCTTTAGTCACTGTGAGGCTGTACTATTTATTTGCTGAGGGTCAGCAAATTTAATTAACTTGTCACAGTATAGCAATATAATTTAATCACTGCATGGAAGTATTACACAGTAACTTTATTCCAGTATTATTCATTGACTAGAGAAAGAATTTCTCAGTCACTGAGAGGCAGTAAATTCAGTTACTATGTGGCAGCATTATTCAGTGACTGCGGAGCAGTAATATTTAGTCACTGTGGGTCAGTATTATTCGGTCACAGAATGGCAGTATTATTTATTCATTGCATGGCAGTATTTTTCAGACACTGTACAGAAGTCCAGTGATATTCAGTCACTTTGGGGCAAGACAGTGACTACTGGTAAAGGATCCAGTACGACCCCGGGGAAGAGCTGGAAAATGCCGCTACTTTTTGTATGCCCGCCCAAGCTAAGTGGGTAAAGCAGTCAGATGCGCTGACACCAGTTCCTATGCAGGGCACAGCAGTCAATATAAGTTTGCAATTGGCTGTTGCACTCTGCATAGGCAGCAAGCAAGACAAAAAAAGTTCTCGGGTTAATGAAATGAGCATTATCATCTCATTTGCTGCCTTTGCAGGCGGCAGGAGGTGCGGCTGATGACAAACTTTCCTTCACTTCAGCGCTCTGCATAGGCAGCGACTAAGGCTGAGCAGTGAATAAATGAAGACGGTATTGAATAATGTGTACTGTATATTTGCAGCTCAGTGCTTCTCTTCACTTGTCAAAAAAATTATTAACTTTATAATACATTTTAAATTTTTACATACTTTTCCAAACCTATACTGGGAATAAGGCTGGGGATAGGACTAAGATTAGGGTTAGGGTTAGTGGTATGCTTACTGCTAGGATTAAGGTTAGGGATAGTGTTATAGTTAATGCTAGGCTTAGGGTAGGGTTAGGGTAATGGTTAGTGCTAAGATTAAGATTAGGGCTAAGATTTTGGTTTGTGCTAGGATTAAGGTTAAAGTTAGTGTTAGGCTTATGTTAGTACTAGGATTAATATTAGAGCTTGGGCTAAATTTAAAATTATGGTTAATGCTAGGATTAAGGTTATGGCTAGTGTTATAGTTAGTTCTAAGCTTAAAGTTAGAGCTTGGGTTAGGGTTAATGCTAGGATTTAGGTTAGGGCTATGGTTAAGGTTAGAGCTAAGTTTAAGGTTAGAGCTAGGGTTAGGTTTATGGTTAGTCCTAGGATTAAAATTAGGGCTTTGGCTAGGGTTAGTGTTAAGCCCCCGTCACACATAGTGATCTCGCTAGCGAGATCGATGCTGAGTCACAAGTTTTGTGACGCAACAGCGATCTCACCAGCGAGATCACTATGTGTGACACTGACCAACAACCGGCCCCCCTGCCGGGTATCGCTGATCGTCCTGGAATAGTCAGGACATTTTTTTGGGAGACCTGCGATCAGCGATCTGCGCGCTGGTAGCTAAGGTAAACGCAGGGTTTCTAAGCACCGCGCGGTGCTTAGAAACCCGATGTGTACGTTAGTTACCAGCGCGCTGATGCGTCGCTGGTGCTGATCGCTGGTGAAGCTGCCTGTTTGGCAGCTCACCAGCGATCGTGTAGCGACTCACCAGCGATCTTGACAAGTAGATATCGTTGTCGGGATCGCTGGTGAGTCGCTATGTGTGACGGGGCCCTTATGGTTAGCGCTAGAATTAAGGTTAGGGCTAGGATTAGAGTTATGGTTAGTACTAGGATTAAGGTTAAAACTGGGATTATAATTATGGTTAGTGCTAGGATTAAGGTTAGGGCTTAGGCTAGGGTTAGAGTTATGGTTCATGTTAGGATTAAAGTTACAGCTGGGTCATGGTTAGTGCTAGGATTAAGGTTACAGCTCGGTCATGGTTGGTTCTAGAATTAAGGTTACAGCTGGGACATGGTTGGTGCTAGGATTCAGGTTACAGCTGGGTCATGGTTAGTGCTAGGATTAAGGTTAGGGCTGCTAGGGTTATGGTTAGTGCTAGGATTAAGATCAGGGCTTGAGCTAAGGATAGAGTGTTGGTTAATGCTAGGATTAAGGAAGGGGCTGGAGTTATGGTTAGTGCTAGGATTAAGGTTAGGGCTTGGGCTAGGGTTAGATTTATGGTTAGTGCTAGGATTAAGGTTACAGCTGGGTCATGGTTAGTGCTAGGATTAAGGATAGGGCTGCTAGGGTTATGGTTAGTGCTTTGGCTAGGGTTAGTGTTATGGTTAGTGATAGAATTAAGGTTAGGGCTAGGGTTTGAGCTATGGATAGTACTAGGATTAAGGTTAAAACTGGGATTATGGCTATGGTTAGTGCTAGGATTAAGGTTAGGGTTTGGGCTAGGGTTAGAGTTATGGTTCGTGCTAGGATTAAGGTTACAGCTGGGTCATGGATAGTGCTAGGATTAGGGTTAGGGCTGGGTCATGGTTAGTGCTAGGATTAAGGTTACAGCTGGGTCATGGATAGTGCTAGGATTAGGGTTAGGGCTGGGTCATGGTTAGTGCTAGGATTAAGGTTACAGCTCGGTCATGGTTAGTGCTAGGATTAAGGTTACAGCTCGGTCATGGTTAGTGCTAGGATTAAGGTTACAGCTGGGTCATGGTTAGTGCTAGGATTAAGATTAGAGCTGCTAGGTTATGGTTAATGCTAGGATTAAGATTAGGGCTTGAGCTAAGGTTAGAGTTTTGGTTAATGCTAGGATTAAGGAAGGGGCTGGAGTTATGGTTAGTGCTAGGATTAAGGTTAGGGCTAGGGTAAGGATTAGGTTAAAGGTGATAAATTAGTAACATTAAATTAAAGACCCAAACATAATATTAAGCAAAAAAACATAATATTTATAACATTTTATTTTTAAGCAAAAATAAGGTGAAAAAACTTTAAAGCCGAAGAGAAACTATAATTGTATCAGTATTTCTTTCACACACCTGTTCTTGGGAAATAAGATCCAATACTGGACGGGTGGATCAGGGATCAGGGATCCACAGGTTAGGGGATGTGAAATGCTTCCCTTCCCCCGGGTGCTGCGGCCCCGCACTGCGTCACTGCGCACATCTACACATTCACGGGAACTGGAAATTCCAGGCTGGTGGTGGGTTCTACTGGTTTTCGGATTATATTTCACTTCTGAGTTTATTGTTCTTATTCCTAAAAGCATCAAGGACAAAATATCTGACTATAATCGGTTGTGACTTTTACTTGCCAACTTTTGATTGTAGGAATTTGAGAGGTTTATCCAAATTTTGGCTTTTTTTTCATCCTTCCGTGAATGAAACCTCCTGGAATAGCTGGTAGGTTTTAGGAAAGTTCCTAAAACAAGAGGTTTCTGCTCGGATCCTGGTCACATAAGCGCTGCAGTCAATCGTCATCTGCCGCTTTTACAGATCCATCGGAGTGGATGTCGGCACCGATGGAACAGTGGCGGCTGCAGCCTTGTGCTCGCGTGAAATGCCGCATGATCGCTGAAGGATAAAGGTCTCAGCATAGGATGGCGCCAGTGTGAAGAAATTGGGGACATTGGACTTTAAGGGGCTATATATTATAAGTCCTTAGTGGTCCTAGGGGTTAAAAGTTTGGCTAATCCCAACTCTGGAGAGAAGAGAGCAGTCAGTCGAATGAGTATTTAAAATTTATTTCCTTCTGCAATGAGCACAGCGAAAACCACCTGAAGGCTCATAGTTCACCCCAGAAAAAAAGCTCCAGTCACAAAGTCAGGAATTACAACTATTTCTCTAAGCCCTAAATCACACTGGAGTTTCTGCAGCTCAGGGGCCCTGGGTTCAAATCTGACCAGAGGCAAAATCTGCAAGCAATGCAAAATCCCCATGTCCTGCACTCAGAGGATGTATGTGAGTCCTACGTGACCCTTTTTTATCATCCTCGGAGTTATGTACCCATCGTAATCGGTGATCCATAATAGTGCACCCAATAAGGGCTACAAGGGTGACACGTAGGGCCGAAATATCTAAGGAGAGGCTTTTGGCCATGTATGAAGAGGGGGCTGTACTTTTTGTTGCTTATTATTTAATGCTGACCTATCACCACATTTAACAAAAAAATATACTGCTTAAATTATTAAAGAGATCTCATAGACCTGATGAGACTGATGTACTTGCTGTATAATCTATTTTCATAGTTCACGCTCATTCGCTCTCTGCTGCTGCTGAATCTCCAGCTTAGCTTGATTGACAGCTCCTGACAACTGCTTCTACCGCACCCGTTACGGCTACTCCTCAGCCGCACCTTTCCTGTGTGCTTGCATTGCTGTATTTGGATATTTTGTATTGTTTAAAATCAAGTGTATTTCTATGTATTATTATTAGTCTGCAATATTCAATGTGAACAGTCTGTGCCATGTTTTATCGGGTACTAGATGGCCATGGATGGGGCAATATACCGGTCCATGGGCACATGGATATCCGCTATTCATAAATCATGTCACATTTCACTAGAAAATACAGATAAATGAGCTGTAATCCAGAAAGAATCAGTATAAAGGTCAAGAATAAAACAAAAATAATCATTGTTTTATCTAGTTATATTATTCCATAAATCAACAATGCACCTGAAAATAAGGAATTTTGTAATAAATCTTATCAGAGGAGAAATCTGCTAATTTCTAGTCCTGGACCGATCTTTCTTTCTCACAATTCTCAGTTCTGGGGTAAAATCTGCCTTCAGGGAGTACAGACACTCCCTTTACTTAGATGAGAGATGACAGTTGGGGCTCATAAATTTCTATGGATAAATGTAACTGAGGAATGTCTGTCTTGGCCTCTAGCTCCTCCCTAGAATGTCTGTGTCTGCCTCTAGCTCCTCCCTAGAATGCATGTGTCTGCCTCTAGCTCCTTCCTAGAATGTATGTGTCTGCCTCTAGCTCCTCCCTAGAATGTCAGTGTGATCCTCTAGCTCCTCCCTACAATGTTTGTCTCTGCATCTAGCTCCTCCCTAGAATGCCTTTCTCTGCCTGTAGCTCCCCCTTAGAATGTCTGTGTGTTCCTCTAGCTCCTCCCTTTAATGTCTGTCTCTGCCTCTAGCTCCTCCCTAGAATGTCTGTGTCTACCTCTAGCTCCTCCCTAGAAAGTCTGTCTCTGCCTGTAGCTCCCCCTAGAATGTCTGTGTGTTCCTCTACTCCTCCCTAGAATGTCTGTCTCTGCCTCTAGCCCCTGCCTAGAATGTCTGTCTACCTCTAGCTCCTCCCTAGAATGCCTGTCTCTGCATCTAGCTCCTCCCAAGAATGTCTGTGTGTTCCTCTAGCTCCTCCCTAGAATGTCTGTCTCTGCCTCTAGTTCCTCCCTAGAATGTCTGTGCCTGTCTTTAGCTTCTCCATAGAATGTCTGTGTCTGCCTCTATATCCTCCCTAGAATGTCTGTCTCTGCCTCTTGCTCATCTCTAGAATGTGTAACAACTCTGCCGGAATCACTGCATGGCCTCCCATCCCAGTGTGCACCTGCCTAAGGTGTCCCTGGCCAATTGTCAAGAGGTCCAGTACTTAAGGCATCCTTGCCCATAGGAGGAGGCCTGAGCAACTATTTCCCTCAGTCAGTGTCTTGCTGCTAAGGTGCTAGGTCCTTTCCTGTTTCTGCCTTCCCTGGGGGCTGCATACCCACATCTGTTTTCCGTGCACTTGGTGTCTTATGTTTCCACCTCCCTGAGGACTGTATACTCAGGCCTGTATCTTGTCCAGTATTTGCTCCCGTGTCCGTCCTTCTGTGTACTGTACCCTATTCTTGTTCCTGACCTTGTCTGAACTCAATCCTAACCTCTGTCTCTTGGTCTCCTTGTCTGTGGCTCCTTTCCCTGCTGTGTCTATCCTTGTGTTCTCACCCTCTGCCTGTGCGCCGCACTCCTGCGGCTCTGCCTTTGCTCTGCACTCTTTCGGCTCTGCCTTTGCTCTGCACTCTTGCGGCTCTGCCTTTGCTCCGCACCCCTGGGGCTCTGCCTTTGCTCCGCACCCCTGCGGCTCTGCCTTTGCTCCGCACCCCTGCGGCTCTGCCTTTGTTCCGTGCCTCTGCGGCTCTGCCTTTGCTCCGTGCCCCTGCGGCTCTGCCTTTGCTCCGTGCCCCTGTGGCTCTGCCTTTGCTCTGCGCTCCTGCAGCTGTGCCTTTGCTCCACGCTCTTGCGGTTCTGCTCCGTTCTCGCTCTGCTTCCTGCGTCTCTTTATCTGTCCCTGCTCCTCCAGTCTAAACAGGTCTCTACCTGTTCCCACACACTACTCTTACCTGTCCGTGTTGCCATCCTTCCCGAGTCCGTCCCTGCTTCTCCAGCCTCAATAGGTCTCTTCCTATTCCATACACCATTCTTTCCTGCCCGTGTCCCTGTGCCTTCAGAGTCAGTTCCTGCCCCTTTTGTCTCAGCCATGCCTGCCTGCCAGTGTATCAGTCATGCCCGCCTGCCAGTGTCTCAGCCGTATACCGCCTGCCAGTGTCTCAGCTGTGCCCTACTGTCAGTGTCTCAGCCATGCCCGCCTGCCAGTGTCTCAGTTGTGCCCACCTGCCAGAGTGTCAGCCACACCCACCTGAGTGTCAGCCAAGCCCACCTGCCTGAGTATCAGCCATGCCTGCCTACTCATCTGAGTATCAGCCATGCTCCACTGCCTGTCTACCAGTCGTGCCTGTCGCCCGCACCTGTCCTAGCGTTCCATTGCCCAGTGGGATCAGCAGCCACAGCCAGACACCACCCTGAAGTGGCACCTGGCAGCTACCTGCCGCACCAGCCTGACCTCACCATCAGATGCTCCAGTGAACACCAAGGTAGCTGCTTAGTCACGCCCCTTCCAAGGTAGTCTGGTTTGTGGCATAGTGGGGCCACATCCCCCCGCTCACACCAACCAGTCAGGGCGCGAGCATGACAGCATGCCTGGCTCTGCATCCAGCTTCTCCCTAGAGTGTCTGTCTCTTCCTCTAGCTCCTCCCTAGAATGTCTGTATCTGCATCTAGCTCCTCCCTAGAATGTCTGTGTTCCTCTAGCTCCTCCCTAGAATGTCTGTGTCTACCTCTAGCTCCTCCCTAGAATGTCTGTCTCTGCCTCTAGCTCCTCCCCTCTCCTTGGAATATTAAAAGCACCAACTGTCATCTCCTATATCAGTAATGGGAAAATCTGTCTTCACTAAATGCAGATTTTACAGATTTTTTCCCCTGAATTGAGAATAAATGATCAGTCCAGGAGAAGAAAAAAAAATTCCCCTAAAATAAAAAAAATCATTCCATTAGTCATAGTGATATCTGCCACTGCTACACCCCGTGTGGTCACCACTTTATCTTCTACTGGTAATGTCCATGACATGGGGGCATCCACAAGTATTTCCTCGTAACTCCTTAAAACTTATGGAGTTTTTTTTTTACTATGTAGATTCTAAATTGTGTAAAAATATATTTAGTTGGTCTCCTTTTTCCAAGACCAGTAACTTTTTTATTTTTCCATTCTTGGGGTCTGGATGCGGTTTGACTTTTTTTTCATGCCAAGTTGTAGTTTTTATTGATACCATTTTGAGTCACAAATGATATTTTGTTAACTTTTTATTGCATTTTTGTGGGGGGAGATGTGGCGATCAAATATGGCAATTTTGATGTTTTGATATCATGTATTGGACTTTTATTGATGCAGTGATATCAAATATATATTTTTTTTTCAGTTGGGAAGAAGACTAAACTTTTTATGTTTTTTTAAATTTTTTTTATAGATATTTAAAAACTTTTTGTTTTACATTTTGTTTATTTTTTAGTCTTCACTTGAACCTGGAATCCTTTGGGTCCTTTTTCTGGATATTACATTGCCGTAATATTCGAGTGTATAGTCCTAAACATGGTGTCTAATGAAGCGCTGACCATAACTGGAACCCATCGGCACCCTGTCATCGTGTCGCGGTCATCCGGCAGCCCACACAGGACATTAGCGGGTCTACGAGGTCTTACATAGCTAGAAGAGCTCTAGTTGTCCTCTTATTGTTGTCCCTTAATTTGGGATTGAAAATTTGCCAAAATTTGCATGTTCTTGATTGTGAAGCAGATTGCCCATTTAGGAGACTTGCAGAGCAGCGTGACGTCACATCGGTTGGCACGCCGCTTCCCCGTGCAGCTAATTTTGACTTTTTTGACTTTCAACACCGTTGGTCCAATAGATTATAATTACATTCCCACCGGCAATAATAATACTTAGGATTATAGTGGATTCCATAATATAATATGCGAATCACGAGTTCATTCCAAGTCCTATCATCAAATTCTTCCATGAATGCGTCTCGCACATTAACATGAGGCTGCACAGCAATTTCTCCCGCACAGTGCCAAATGTTCCATTAAGTTAATTTGCAGGAAGATGAAGCGTAATAATAATCCACTGCCGGAATGTGAGTCTGCCGCCTGTAACTCACAGGAACACCACCGGCTGCACAACGTCTCCGACCAATGTGCAATGTCAGATTAAGATCTACCGTGCTCCAGTTTCATTCCAGAATGCTCCAAGACGTCAATGTTCCCAGCGGTCCCCAAGGAGCGGTAGAACGGAGCTTTATTTATTTGCCTTTGCAATTTATACACTAAGGAAGAGTTTAATATTCCTGAGCGTAGTCCCCCAGGCTCCCGATAATCCCCACATTGTTTTATCAAGCAATTAGTTGCTCTTGATTTAACAGAATGAGTTAGGAGGATGCGAATGTGCAAAAAAAAGAAGACAAATAGTCTAAATTAGAAGTAAAGGACTGCAAAGTCCAAAGGGCCAGAACAGATCGAGACCAAGAGATGAAGCAAGAACTGGGAAGTGGGATGCCATCTTCAAGGGGGTAGCATAAAAGCGGACCGTGCAGCTATTACGGGCTCTTGGATAGAGAGAAGACTAAGCTCCTTTCTAATGTTACTTCCTTGTTGGAAGATTCCACTCCCCGGAGGAACATGGAGTTGTGAAATTACCCGAAAAACATGGAAAAAGAGAAAAGTTAAAGGAAAAATCCAATATAAGGTGCTCCATACTAGACTAGATTTTGAGGTCATCTTCTCATACTTGTCAACTCTCCCAAAACATTCAGAAGACTCTCGGAAAAAGTAAAAGACCTCCCGTAGAAGTTGTCGAAATTGCAATTCTGAGAGGGCTTGGAAGGGGCATGGAGGGGATATACTTCAAAATGGGACAAAATTCTAATCACCATTAGGACTTTTTGCAGAGCGCTTTGCAAGCTACACTCAGGTTTCTATCAGATGGCCATCCTGAAAAGTTGGCAAAAATAACATGGGTAGAGCGTTCAACAACTTCCCCCTTAAAAAAAGGATGGAACCTGGAAATGAGAAAGCAAATTGGGGCTTCATGTCTGGAATCTGCATTTATTTAGGGGTCTTGTTTGGGGGTCTGTACTTATTTATGGGGTCTAGTCTGGTGCTTGTATTTATAAAGAGGATCTGATGTATGTTCTAGGGTCTATATTCATCCAGGAAGTTTATTTGGGGACTCTTATAAGTTTACAGGGTGTGCTTTATAGCTTGTATACATTTATGGGGTTCTGATTTGGGGTCTTTAGAGCATCAGTTGGAAGCTCTGTTTTTTTGAGATGTCATCATGAGGCTGTGCCCAAACGATGTAAATTTTCAGTACTTTAATGCCCTTTCTCAAATGTTACAGTCACCATGGGCATGAGGTATATGTTTAAGATGTTGGGGCTGATTTACTAAACTGACTGTGCCAGACATTTAGCTTAATTTTTGCCCCCAAAAACCCAACTTTAGTGTTGTGTGCCACATTTAATATGTCCCTTTAAGAACATTTTTTTAGACATATTTTTTCAATACTTGACAATAGGGGCATAGTCTATGGGAAAGTTGCCAGATAAAGGGGTCTAAATCTTTATGCCGAGTGTCAAAAATGTTGAAATTCCACCAAAAATTATCATAACTATGTTGGCAAAAGTAAACTAACTAACAATTGGCATAAACTTAGACCCCAATCCACCATTTCAAGTGTTTTTTTCTAAATCACTTTGCATTTTTGTCTCACGGTATCTATTGCTTTTTTTTGCTCCAAATTTTTCAAAATTGTGCACGAGGGTTGATGAGTTTTGTGCCAAATCAAAAATGCTGGCCTTAATTCATTATATGTAGTGATCTCTGGGGAGATCTCAAGAGCGCAGTTCATGCTAGACAGCCCAGGAATTTACAGGAACTGGAGGCTTTTTGCCAAGAAGAGTGGGCAGTTTTACCATCTGAGAAAATAAAGGACCTCATCCACAACTACCACAAAAGACTTCAAGCTGTCATTGATGTTAGAGGGGGCAATACACGGTATTAAGAAATGTGGTATGTAAACTTTTCATCAGGCTCATTTGGATGTTTGGGGTTGTCATTATGATTTAAAACTAGAAAACACAGTAGCTTGACAATAAATGGCTTCACTCAACCACTAACCATGAATAGAGAAAAAGTTATATCATTCACATTCTCTGAAAAAAGGCCAAGAAAGCAAAAATTCTGCCGGGGTATGTAAACTTTTGAGCACAACTGTATATATTTGCTTCATATACACTCCTTAGTTTTTCCTGATTTAGGTATGGGTCTTGTGTTCTTGCTGAATAGAAGTACTGTATGTTTTTGTCTTGTCTCTTTTTGCCCTTACACTGGCCAGTGTCTACACAATAGAATCATAGAATCCTAGAATGGTAGAGTTGGAAGGGACCTCCTGGGCCATCTGGTCCAACCCCCTGCTCAAAGCAGGATTTGCTAAATCATCCCAGATATATGTCTGTCCAGCCTCTCTTTGAAGACTTCTATTGAAGGAGAACTCACCACCAGCCTGTTCCATTCATTGATCACTCTAACTGTCAAAAAGTTTTTTCTAATATCTAATATGTGTCTCAACCCATTCAGTTTCATCCCATTGCTTCTAGTCTTTCCTTGTGCAAATGAGATTAAAGATGATCCTTCTACAATGTGACAGTCCTTGAGATATTTGTAGACAGCTATTAAGTCTCCTCTCAGTCTTCTCTTTTGCAGCTAAACATTCCCAAATCCTGCAACCATTCCTCATAAGACAGGGTTTGCAGACCGGTCACCATTCTGGTCGCTCTTTTCTGAACTTTCTCCAGTTTGTTGATGTCTTTTTTAAAATGTGGTGCCCAAAACTGGACACAGTATTCCAGATGAGGTCTGACCAAAGAGGAGTAGAGGGCAATAATGACTTCACGTGATCTAGACTGTATGCTTCTGTTAATACATCCTAGAATTGCATTTGCCTTTTTTGCTGCTGCATCACACTGTTGACTCATATTCAGTCTGTGATCTATTAGTATACCCAAGTCTTTTTCACATGTGCTGTTGCTTAGCCCTATTCCTCCCATTCTGTATATGCTTTTTTCATTTTTATTGCCCAGATGTGGTATTTTGCATTTTTCCCTGTTAAAAAACATTCTGTTAGCTGCTGCCCACTTCTCCAGTTTATTTATATCTTTTTGAATCCTCTCTCTCTCTTCTCTAGTATTAGGTATCCCTCCTAGGTTTGTGTCATCAGCAAATTTAATCAGTTTACCCTCAATTCCTTCATCTAAATCATTGATAAAGATGTTGAACAATACAGGGCCCAGGACAGAGCCCTGTGGTACCCCACTTGAGACATTCTTCCAACTGGATGTGCAGCCATTTACGACCACTCTTTGGGTCCGATCACTAAGCCAGTTATGAAGTCACCTAACAGTTGCCTTGTCCATTCCATACTTAGCCATTTTTTCAAAAAGGATTGTGTGAGATACTTTGTCAAATGCTTTGCTGAAGTCAAGATATACTATGCCTACAGCATTTCCCTGATCCACCCAATCAGTGATTCTGTCATAGAAGGAAATTAAGTTAGTCTGACATGACTTATTAGTTACAAACCGATGCTGACTCTGTTTAATCACTTCATTCTTATCCAGGTACTGACATACATGTTGTTTAATAATTTGTTCAAAGATCTTTCCTGGTATAGAAGTCAGACTCACCGGCCTATAGTTGCCTGGGTCCACTTTCTTCTCCTTTTTGAAGATAGGAACAACATTTGCTCTTCACCAGTCTTCTGGGACTTCTCCTGTTCTCCAAGAATTTTCAAAGATTATGGAGAGGGGTTCAAAAATTTCTTCTGCTATCTCCTTCAGTTCTCTGGGGTGTAATTCATCTGGACCTGGAGACTTGAATTCATTTAGGTTAGCTAAGTGTTTCCTCACTATCTTTCTGTTTATAGATATCCTGGATTCTTCTATTCCCTTAATAGGACAGTGAAGAACAGTTGATGTTACATTTCCTTTCTGAGAGAAAACTGATGCAAAATAGGAATTTAAAAGTTCGGCCTTCTCAACATCCTGTCTTACCATTTCATCATTTTTATCCTGTAAAAATCCTATAGCATCTTTGACTTTTCTTTTACTTTTGACATATCCCAAAAATCCTTTATTATTGCTTTTGACATCTCCTGCATGCCTCAATTTGTCAGCTTTAGTAAATCTGATTTGTGCCCTGCAGGTTCTGCAGACAGCATTATATTCTTCTTTAGATATGCCTCCCTCTTTCCATTTTATAAACATTTCTTTCTTCCTTTTTAGCATGTGCTTAAGTTCTGTGTTCATCCATATCATTGCTACAATCTTATCCAGCCTAGACAATCCTCTGTGGGAAACAGACTGATACATTGTAACAAAATATTCTGAGCAGAGATAGTCAGCATGTATTTACCCCATGGAGGATACCACTGTGGCAAACACTCAGCTGATCCAATAGTGATCCTTGGATCGCGTTGTGTATTATTATTGGGTTTTTTTTAATATTTATTTTTATTCTATAGTCTGGGATAAACAGCGTTTCTTCAGTGCTTCCTCCTCTTACTGAGAACATTGCTCATGAGTAAATCTAAGCGTAATTACATTGTACGTTAACTGCTGATGTACGAGCGATTTACACACTTTCTTTTGACCATTTACCATATCTGGGTGCCTTTTGCGCATCTGTTTCCTCTGTGTCTTTCCTGATTATGTAGGTAACGTATGATTATCTCGTACGTTTTTGCATGGAATGCATCCGCCAAGCTTACAAGCATATCTCTTCGACGACAGTCCTCCGGTAAGTCCAAACAGCTGACTTGCGTTATTGCTTCACTTATGTGTATACAGAATGCGTGCTACACACCCTTATCCACAAGCCCCTGAGGAAGCCACATTTGGTTGGCGATACGCGTTGGGCATATTAACCCTGTCTTGTGCTCTTACTTTACTTGCTACACCTTTGACCATCACCATTGGCATCTTAGCTATTCATACGCAGGTATTATCCCTTCTCTTGCATTAGGGGCTTTCTAGCACTATCAGCACCTTGTTTTTTCATAACATGCTTATGGTCTATATGTTTTTATCAGGTGACTGCTATTATTGCTTTCACCGATGATTAGCTAATCACACATTACTTGTTTTATGTGTTATCAAGGTTTTTTGGTTCTACTGTGGCATTAGGTCATTAGCTCTGATATTGTTGCCTCATTGGGGGTATTACAGTGCATGACTAGTATATATACATATTTTGTAATATCACAGTGCTATCTATTTATATTATCCTACTTTTTGCTTGTTGTAGCTTGCATTAATAAAGGAATTTAGCATATTTCATTCTGGTGATCCCTTTTTACATAGTATGCTCTTTTTCTATCTTTTTCTACATGTTTTGCATATATTGCCTTTGCCTAATATATATATATATATATATATATATATATATATATATAGTGTTTAGTGCTGCCTGAACTGGTAACCAACCAGTGTGTACAGTACAGACACAGAAGGCTATTAAATGGCTAAAGGATGTGAGTACAGATGCTACGAGGGTCCTGATTTTAAGAAAATGTTATGGGTATCACAGGCATAGTTAGATAAGTGAGGTGAAGCGATAGGCCAGACTGAAGAAACGTGTTTTTAGGGCACGCTTAAAACTGTGGGTATTGGGGATTAATCGAATTGTCCTGGGTAGTGCATTCCAAAGAATTGGTGCAGCACGTGAGAAGTCTTTTTAGATGGGAGTGGGAGGTTCTGATTATTGAAGATGTTAATCTTAGGTCATTGGCAGAACAGAGGGCATGGGTAGGGTGGTATACTGAGACAAGGGAGGAGATGTAGGTTGGTGTTGAAGCGTGGAGCTCTTTGTAGGTGAGAGTGAGAAGTTTATATTGAATCATAGTGAATGGGCAACCTGTGCACCGAGTGGTCATTTGAAAACCTGTGCAAGATCAGCAGGGGCCTGACCACTCCCAGTCTGATCACCACCAGCATGCTCAGACACATATCATCCAAGCACCTGACAAGGTGGGCCAAATGCATGTGCCTACAATCAATGTCTGCGGGTGACACCACAGCTTTTCCCCCTGTGCTATGTGCTTGCCAATCTCCTGACCAGGACGCAGGCGTGGATGCCTCCTGCCCTGCACCTGTGGATCACATTCGCAACCACCATCAGCAACCATGTCCACTTCCTTGTCTCAGCTCAGCGTTCAGCTGTCCTTACCCCAGGCCTTGGAACACATGCAGAAATACGCAGCCACCCACAGGCCCACATATTAAATAGCCACATTTCCAAACTGCTTGCCCTGGAAATGTTGCCGTTTATCCTTGTGAACAATGAGGCTTTCCGCAACCTGATGGTGGCGGCCATCCCCCGGTTCTCGGTCCTCTGTCGCCACTATTTCTCCCGATGTGCCGTCCCTGCCTTACACAAGCACGTATTCCATAACATTACCTGTGACTTGACCAACGCAGTTACTTGCAGGGTTCACTTAACCACCAACACATGGACCAGGGACACTACATTTCCCTGGTGACACACTAGGTGAACCTTGTGGAGGTCGGGACTGAGTCGGGCCCTGAGACGGCAGACGTTCTACCAAAGCCTAAAACTGCAGGTCCTGGTTTCATCAGGGTATTCCCCACCTTCTACACTGGTTTCTGCATCCCTCTTCCTCCTCATCCTCCATCTCCTAATTATATTCTATATCGATCACAAGTTGGAAGCACTGCCTCGGTGAAGTGGCAACTAATGAAACTAATTTGTTTAGGTGACAAACAGCACATCGCTGCAGAGTTGTTGAAAGGTCTGACAGACCAGAGAGATCTGTGGCTCTCACCACTGAACCTACAACCAGGCATGGTCGTGTGCAGGGTCGGGCTGGCATCTGTGAAATGCCCGGTGGGCCCGTCGCCCAACAGAGGGAGAGAAGGAGGAAAAACAAAGTTTTTAGGGGCACAGGCCCTATGAAAGCACAGGAGGCAGGGGCGTAACTACCACGGTCTCAGGAGTTGCCACTGCGACCAGGCCCGGGGGAGGCAGGGGCCCAGCAGGCATATCTCCCAATCGTCCCGATTCTTGAGGGACAGTCTCATTTTTAACCCCCTCACGTCCCACACTGCACTGAGCTGCCACACACCCCCAAAGCACCCCATCCTCGTCCTCCTGCAGAGACCCACCGCACTGACAGCAGCCCGTCACTAGGCTGTTTTCTCCAATGTGCGCACAGGACCTGTGAAGAGGTCACAGGAGGGGAGGAGTCATGGGTCACATGATCAGGAGCCTCCATGTCTGCAGGACTCTGCTGTGCTGGTTGTCATGGTGCTGGATGAGGTAAAGTTTATGTGTGGGGTCAGGAGGGGTTTACAGGGTAGATGTAGCAGAGCTGTGTGTGTAGAATTTTGGACGGAGCGGAGCCATGTGTGTACGAGGTGTACGGAGCAGAGATGAGCGTGTATTTTGGCATGGGGGGCCCCATTTGAAAGTTTGCAAGGGGCCCATAACTTTGTAGTTATGCCACTGGCACACCCAGGCAAGTGCTGGGGCTCACTTGACATCGGGGACACCGGCACGCTATGGGATCTGTGAGTTGGTGGATCCCCACACTCAAATACTCACCTTCTCTCATTCCCTGCAGCTCCAGTGTTGTCAGTGTCTTCTGACTCTGTGATGTCTCAAGGCAGAGAGCGCGATGATGTCACTACAGCACGCCCACTGTGCTGAGCAGTGCACAGCCAGGAGACGCTGAAGGGAACGGGAGAAGTGAGTATTTGAATTTTCTTTTTATGTATGCAGCATTATATGGGGCCCATTATACTATATAGAACAATATATGGGGCCATTATTCTCTATGGAGCACTATATGGGGGTCCATTATACACTGTGTTCCAAATTATTATGCAAAAACTATTTCCTCATATTTTCTCTAAATTACCTATATGAATTGCAGTCATTGTTATTTTCCAGTCATCTAATATTCTAGTATAATTGCAATGTTTTTGAACAAACTGCCTATGAAAACAGTATATTTTTAAAAATAAGAAACACTCAAAATGCATGTTCCAAATTATTATGCACCGCAGAGTTTTCAACCTTTTTATTTTTATTTTGAACAAAAAAATGGTGAATTGTGAAGTTATAAGCATTATCAGCTTATTACAAAATGAAATCAAACAGTTTTCAAGTCAGAACTTTCTTCTAGGTGATGTTACATTTGCACATAGGACCCCTTGTTGGAAAGAAGCTTCTGAACTCTCTCGTCCATTGAATTTGTCAGTTTTTGGATGGTTTGTGCTTCCATTGTTTTGCATGTGGACAGAATACCCTCCCAGAGCTGCTGCTTAGATGTGAGCTGCCTCCCGCCATCATAGACACTCCTTTTGATGATGCTCCAGAGGTTCTCAATGGGGTTGAGGTCAGGGGAAGATGGTGGCCACACCATAAGTTTGTCCTCTTTTATGCCCATAGCAGCCAGAGATGCAGATGTGTTATTTGCAGCATGAGACGGTGCATTATCATGCATGGAAATGATCTTGCTGCGGAAAGCACGGTTCTTCCTCTTGAACCATGGCAGGAAGTGCTGTTCTAGAAACTCCACATAGATTATGGAGCTCATCTTTACCCCTTCAGGAATCCTAAAGGGGCCGACAATCTCTCTCCCCATGATTCCAGCCCAAAACATTACTCCACCTCCTCGTTGGCGCCTTAGCCGTGTTTTCATGGGGTGTCCATCAACCAGCCATCCTCCACTCCATCCATCTGGACCATCGAGCGTTGCACGGCACTCATCGGTGAACAGAACAGTTTGGAAGTCAGTCTTCATGTATCGTTTGGCCACTGGAGCCGTTTCTGCTTGTGTGCAGTGGATAGAGGTGGTCGACAGGATGGCTTATGCACAGCTGCAAACCTCTGAAGGACCCTGCATCTTGTTGTTCGGGGGGACGTTGGAGGCACCAGCAGCTTCAAAAACTTGTCTGCTGCTATGACAAGACATTTTTGCAGCTGCTCTTTTAACCTGACGCAATTGCCTGTTGGAAAGAATCCTCAGTTTTTCCTTATCAGCACGCACACGTGTGTGCTGGGAATCAGCGACATACTTCTTGATTGTGCGATGATCACGATGAAGTGTCTTGGCAATGTTGATTGTAGTCATGCCTTGACCTAAATACTCCACAATTTGTTGCTTCTCAGCAGCTGACACATCCTTTTTCTTTCCCATTTTGGCAAAAACTGTAGGCTGCTTAATAATGTGGAACAGCCTTCTTAAGTAGTCTTGCCTTTATTTGGACACACCTGCCAAATTAATTTGCCCAGGTAACTGCAATTGCTTTCAGTGATTAAAGAGCCCTGACACACATCACCAGCAATGAGTGTAAATGACAAACAAAAAAATTCTAACCTTATCACTCCTAAACTCTTTTTGCATAATAATTTGGAACACAGTTTATACTGCACAGAGCAATATATGGGGGCCATTATACTCTGTATGGAGCAATGTATGGGGGCCATTATACTGTATGTCGCAATATATGAAGATATTATACTGTATGAAGCATTTTATGGGGGCCATTACATACTGTATGGAGTAATATATGGGCGACATTGTGCTGTATGGAGCATTATATGGGAGCCATTATATACTACATAGAGCATTATATGGGGCCATTTTATACTGTATAGAGCATTATATGGGGCCTATTATACTGCATAGAGCAAAATATGGGGCCCAATATATGGCCGCCGACTGCTGCTGTGGCAGGGCGCTCTGCTCTGTGAAAGGCAGAGTGCTGACATCGCATAGCAATGACGTTAAATAGTTGCCTGCAGCCTTTGATAGGTCAGCGGGCTTTCAATGTTACTGCTATGTGATGTCAGCAAGCAGCTGGTCACAGATCAGAGCGCCATGTCATAGCTGCAGTTGGCATCCATTTTAACGACCACCATGGTACATTATTACTGGAAGGGGCCTAGAATGGAGACATTATCATTGGGGATGCAAAATGGGGTCCTGTTACTGTGCAGGGCAGCACTATGTTGCTTTTTAACTTTGTCTAACATAGTGTAGAAGTCGGGGAAAAAGTGGGGAATGTGCTATAGAAGCGGTCAGCTATACATGACTTTTATTTTCCGTACAGACAAGTCCTGGCTGGAAGAAGTGATGGCGGTCTGCACTGGATAAAGAAGAAAAGCAAAGATATAGGACTTCAATTACAGATGTCACTGGTGAGTCAGTGTGTTACCTCTTACATTGGCACTATATATTATATACAGAGCTACTGTGTATAATATCACTGGTGGTCACTGCATTACCTGTACACTGACACTATATACAGAGCTCCTGTGTATAATGTCACTGGTGATCACTGGATTACCTGTACACTGACACTATATACAGAGCTCCTATATATGTCACTGGTGATCACTGTATTACCTGTACACTGACACTATATATAGAGCTCCTATATATGTCACTGGTGATCACTGTATTACCTGTACACTGACACTATATACAGAGCTCCTGTGTATGATGTCACTGGTGAACACTGTATTACCTGTACACTGACACTATGTACTAGGAGAACTTTCCATCTCGCCTTCGTGTAGCAGAGAGGGCGCTGGTTGAACAATTAGTCAAAAACTTCCCATCTGACAATGCTATTGGCAGAGGTAAGAGTTCTTTGGGAAACCAAGAACTATAGACAAAAGAGACACATACCAGGGCCAACACAGGCAGAGGAACACTATCAAAGGTTTGGGATAGTTTTTTTTAGACCCTCCCAGCACAAGACCCTGATTTTCCTGGAACTCGGACAACTAGGGAAAAGTTTTGGAAGATGGTGAAGGAGTACCTAGCTGACCTTACCAGCATCCTCCGTGATTCCTTTGTGCCGTACAACTATCGGGTATCCAAGATGGACACGTGACATGAACTGTCCCGTCTTGGAGGTGCTGACCTGCCATGCCACTTTTGTCTGAGCAGGTTTTTAGCGCTGTCGGAGGCCTAATAACTGATAGGTGCTTCCACCTGTCCAGTTAGAATGCTGACAGGCTGACTCATCAAAATGAACAAGGGCTGCATTGGCCCAGACTTCTCAACCCCACCTGATGACAGCAGCAGAACATAAAGTCCTTTTATTCTGGTGTATTCACATGCCCCCTTCCCACACAAACAAGGCTATTTGGTTCTTGGTTTCTAATTTTCCATGTCTTCCTACTACACCATATCTTCAGGCTCATAATTTTTCCAGGGTGTGCATGATGCCCTATTACAAAATTTTTACAGGATGTGTATGAGGCCTACCTCTACAATTCTCTTACATATATGTATGTATAACCCCCCAGGGGTAAATATTTTTTCAACCACATAGTGCATACGCTTTACCAGTCCCGGTCATTAAAAATGTTTTCTGAGGCTCGCCTATGTGTTTCTTCCAGGGGATATTCGAGTCTCTTCTTCTAATTTCTGGCAGCCCTTGCACTTTATGAATGGATTTTTTTATTTTAGTGTAGGGCTGTCTGCTGGAGAAGAAGGGATAGTTTAACATTAGTGGCATATAGGCAGGGTTTATTACATTACAGTCCTTGCTGATGCAAGCTAAAACCAAAGTATTGTATTAGAGGCATATAGGCAGGGTTTAATGGCTTCCACTCCTTTTTATTTTCCCACATAATACAGTAAAGTTTGCATGCATTCATTATATAAATAATTTTAAATTTGCAAGGAGTGTGGAAAGGGAAGGAGAAGTGGATGTGCTTCTGATGGTGGTGCATGCAGAGGCTGTGGCTGTGGGCCAAGGCAAACTGAGGGCGTGGGTCAAGGAGTCCAACTCTTTTTTTTATTATTGTAATTTAATTTAATTGTTCTAAGTCTCTTTCAGGGTGTACTGCAATCCCTCCTTTAAATTTTTGCTTGGTCTTGCAGTAATGCACAGGCTTTACCAGTGCAGGAGTCCCACTCTTTTTAAAATTCTCTCTCTGGACATGAGTCTCTCTGAAAAATGCCCATGGACAGTGACTCTCCACTCAGTTCCTGAGCGCATAGGTCCTCCTCTTCCGGGGCTGGTCCGCTGACGCGCTGCCAGTCACTTGTGGCGCCCCTGAGGTTCAGTCGCCACAGAGGTACTGCACCTTCTCCTAAGGTGTAGTGCCCCACCGCCTAGGTAAGTTGGGAATAGTTCAGTAGGTCCGCCTAGCAGCTTCAGGCTGGGGGTAGCAGAGCACCCTTCGTGGAACCCTGCTTCGTAACACAAGATGTGCTGGGAGGTGGGTGGAGTTAGTATAAAAGACAGGGAAAGTTGAGAATTGTAGGTCAGTCTGACGGGAGGTCAGGCGAGTTGAGTTCAGTTCTGAAGTTAGTTTTGAGTTCAGTTTGAGTTCAGTTTAGAAAGAGTGCTGCAGCTGCCTCAGTGATCTGAGCCAGCTGGCACGGGAAAGAGAAGAGAAGGAGAAAGACGTAGACTTGCAACCTAAGCTTCCATAAGAGAGAGAAGGAACAGCGCTGAACGAAGGAGTAGGAGAACAGAGAGGAGTTGTGGGTTGGAAGAGGAACCCTGCCTATAGGTTCTCAGCGCAAGGCCGGGGCCCGGTCCCCGAGGTTGTATGGACACTTATGGTTCTGCAGCAGACACCCGTGGAGTAGTTGGCTGTAAATGCACCACTCCCATCAAAGACTTGGGACACAACAGCAACTGGATAGAGAGCCAGGACTTCTGAGAAGGGAGTCCCCGATAGAGGCTACAGCTGTCTGTCATACAAGTAAGGTTCTAGGAACATCTGACAGGAGGAATTCCAGAGATCTACGGTACTGGAGTTCTTCACACTAAAATGCGCAATAGAGGAGTCGTTCAGGAAGGTACATGTTGGCGGAGTGTTGGAGAGGAGAACCCTGACTTGCCCGGGAGGTTGATTGAGTCTCTACCCCGGAGGACATGGCACGGAGGCAGGCACCAGTGGGTACCATGAACTGTGAGTAAAGTTTTGAAACTGCAAGCCCTGGTGTCCTCCATTCATTCGCCGTTGACACCTTCAGCACCGCTATATCTGGGTACCAGCACCTATACCATTCTGTGCCTCTCCTCATCGATTGCACCTACACTGCCCTGGGACTACAGCTCCACCTGTGGGGAGCTACACCATCTTTGCTGCACCACACCATCAGTCCCAGTGGATCTGCACGCAGCATTGGCTCAACATCTTACTTGCCAAATACCACGGGTGGCGTCACGAACCATCTAAATAAACTATTACACTATTGACATCACCGCCATTGATATTGGGCGCCCAGGGCCACGGACCGGGTGACCACTGCTGTGACACATCCCCCCCTGACACCGGCCCGGTTCCGGGTACCCCACTGCCCTGGGTGTGAGGGGCGACCCACACTCTCTTCAGCTGAACTGCTCTGACTGTTCTTCATTAGTTACAGTAAATGTGGTCTTCTTCTGTCCATTGTAGTTTTGGGGTGTTTCTATTTATAATACAGCAATGGTGGTAAGATCTTTACTATCCATGTAGTTTTCACTAGCCACGTCAACAGTCTTCACAAGTCACATCAACAGCTTTAGTCTCATTTAAGTCAAGTTCTTCCCATCTTGTTCTGTTTCCCGTTGTCTCGTGTCAGTATCATATGATGGTAATGAGTGATCCTTCTGGTCACATACATCTCTTCCACAGTCCACAACACGGTAGCTTCTTTCCATGAATTCACTGACAGATTCTGTCTCTTTGTTTTAATCTTTTTAAAATTCTAAAAAAAATTATTCTGAGTTCCTCCTCTACGTGACTTCCAGGGTGTCTAGCAGTCCCGCCTTTAAATTTTTTCTAGGCCTTGCATCTAGTGCACATGTTGTACCAATCTAGGAGTCTCACACATGGAAAAAAATGTTTTCTGAGGCCCTCCCCTACGTGTGTTCCAGGGTATTGCAGTCCCTCCTTCTAATTTTTGGCTGCCGTTGCACTTACTGCAAAAGATTTAAGAGTCTACGAGTCCAACTACCTAACAATTTTAACAGAACGTGTATGAGGCACTCCTTTATGTCTAATACACGTGTGAGGGGTTGACACACTTGGTGGCTTCCTCAGGTAGACACCGGAGCCGTTCTGGAAAAGAATCACCTGCTGGTTTATTGTGGATAGCATAAACCTTGGCAGGGTTCAGCAAAATAAACAGAGCCTTGGTGGCAAAACGGTAAAGCAAACAAAACACAGTTCATATGAGTCCATTCCCTGCAGAGTTCACCTGCAGTTATCCCGCACAGTCCTTTTTAGCTCCTCCGGGAGCTATGTGGGAGTTCCTGCTCTCCCAAGACACAACACACACTGACTCACATGGCCAGGTATTTACCACCCATGTAATGGTCACATGACCTTGACCTCACACAGGTCCTGGCAGGACTCTGCATGTGGAGATAGGGTGGACCTCCACCCACCCGCTCTATGAAGGTCCACTAAAACCAGCCCATAAGATAAGTTCCTACTAATCCTCTCAGCACTTAGTGTGCTGGAGGAAAAAAGTCTGGTTTTACAGCACTGACCGCAGTAGGCGCAGTGACACGTATCTCCCTTCACATACTATGCCAGTGACTCTGTCACATATCCCTCCCCCCCTCTGCCCAATGCCGAGGGTTTGGGCGCATTCAGACACTAAGCAGGGAATTCGGGAGAGAGCATCCACATTACCATGTAACTTCCCTGGCTTATGCTCCGCCTGTACCTTGGGCAAGTGTGAGCTCCAGTCAGGGTTAAATTCATAAATTATACAGGATCTGTCGGACATGTCCCACCCACCCCAGCCCAGATGAGGTAGTAAAATGTTACAATTACATTTACTGGCGAATGTTTTTAACCACCGAAAACAATGAAAAAGTGCAAAAACGCTACGTGTGAATAAAGCCTGAGGGTGGATGAGGAGGGTTTTATTCTCTCTTTTTAACTTTGCCGTATATACAGGTCATTATATAGCAAGGAATGTTTCCTAACATTTTTTTCTGTAAAATCCATTCTGTCTTTGCTTTTGTATATTTTATTGTCAGTCCGTAAAAGTGGCGTAATACTCTGACAACATTGTTCCCAGCAGTGACCTACAAGTCGGAGATGCGTCCAGGCCTGGGCCGGCGTTAGGGGCAGGCAGACCAGGCAGCCGCCTAGGGCCCCAGCTCCACCAGGGGCCCCCAGCGGCACACCACTTAGCCGCTATGGAGCCCATGAGTAAGAGGGGCCCGGTGCCGCCCCCCCTCGCATCGCGCATTCAATTTATCAGTTGAAAGCAGTGATGGAGGAGAGAGCATCATGTGACACTCCCTCTCTCATCACTCAGCCTCTGACTCAGCAGCGTGCGCCAGCAGTGGAGCTGGTCAGACGCCTGCAGAAGCCAGAGGGTGGGGGAAGGATGAGAAGAGGTAAGTATTGTGTGTCTGTATGTACTGTATGCATGCATTATACAAGTGTGTGTGTGTGTATGCATGCATTATAGTGTGACAGTGTGTGTGTGTATGCATGCATTATAGTGTGTATGTGACTGTGTGTATATGCATTATAATGTGTGTGTGACAATATGTATGCATGCATTATAGTGTGTGTGTGAATATGTGTATGCATGCATTATTGCGTGTGTGACTGTATGTATGCATTATAGTGTGTGTGACTGTGTGTGTATGCTTGCATTATAGTGTGTGTGTGTCTTCTGCACAATACTGTGTGTGGGGGAACTGCACTATACTGCGTGTGGGGGCTGCATTACACTGTGTGTGGGGGGGGCTACACTATACTGTGTATGTGGGGGGCTGCATTATACTGTGTGTGGGGCTGCTTTATACTCTGGTTGGCCTGCATTATTGTTGAAATATGTTTGGTGCAACAACTCCTTTCTTGTCTATGAGTGTTTAGTTGATAGACTTGTATGCTGTTTATAAAGATAGAACAAAAAAAACTCTCAGAGGCTCACACAGGGAGAGCATGTGACTATTTCCTGTTTTCCTGTGTCTGTGTATGAGAGAAGCAGCCTACTGCAGATGCTGCACAGATAGAGACACACAAATGATTTATTCCTGATCTATTAAGCTTATCATATCTTGTTCCTGATTGTTCCTGAATAAAGAAGCTCTGTTGTCACACGCTTGGAGCGTATCCTGAATAATCTGCTGCCAACAATTATACTGTGTGTGGGCGGCTGCATTATACAGTGAGGGGGCTGCTTTATCCTCTGGGAGGGGCAGCACTATACTGTTTGGGGCTCCATTATACTCTGAGGGAGCTGCATTATACTGCGTGTGGTGGGCTGCATTATACTCTGAGTTGGCTGCATTATGGTATACTGTGTGTGGTGTGCTGCATTATACTGTGTGTGTAAGGCTGCATTATACCCTGAGGGGGGCTGCATTATACTGTGTGTGGGGGGGGCTGCATTATACTCTGAGGGGGCTGCATTATACTCTGAGGAGGCTGCATTATATTCAGAGGGGGCTGCAGTATATTCTGAGGGGGGCTGCATTATACTCTATGAGGGGCTACAGTATACTCTGAGGGGGGCTGCATTATACTCTGAGGGGGGCTGCATTATACTCTGAGGGGGGCTGCATTATACTCTATGCGGGGCTACAGTATACTCTGAGGGGGCTGCATTGTATTCTGTGGGGGGCTGCATTATACTCTGAGGGGGGCTGCATTATACTGTATCAAGGACCATGGAGAATGCATTTTGCCGTATGTACTATATGAGACCTGCATTATACTGTATCGAGGTCTATCTGTACCAATCATACCTCCTCAGCTGGAGTAAGGGTAGGTGCACATGGTCAGTAAACAATGCGGGATGGGATTTCAAGACATCCCATGCCCACTATGCGTGCACAGACGCCCGCGGCTCACCCGCAGAGCAGTACATGCGGCGCGTCTCTCCAGACCACAACATGTCTGTTTATCTTGCGGAGACTCACGTACAATGTATTGGACGCGGTATAGAAGTCAGTCAAACTAAGTCAAATCCTTTTGGGGCTTGTTAAAAATTCTTCATAACTAGCGAAAGTGTCAAATGTAGAAACCGCACTCATAGCATTTTAATGAATGGACCCTGTTGTGCAAGTAACGTAAAAGGTCTCGCAATCTGCCAGTAAATCCTTAATAAAATCTGACAACGCAAATGTTTTGGATGACGGCCAGCGATATGTTATACTGCGTCTGAACGTACGTGACCTAAATATTGCATTGGAGACATGCCATTTCTGGCTTGGTTCTATCGCCATATATTATATATAGTCTTACATTTCCCATCATGCATCTGGACTTTTCCAAAGACCTTACAAGTGCAGCAACGTTTTGACAAGCCCTGCACTACTTCACGGTAGCTATATATAAGAATGTGACCTGTCATTTACCAGCCACTGTCCTGCCATAAGAGCAGCTAATGAGATAACAAGTAACCTTAGACTTCAAGTGGAAAGGATATTCAACCCCTTCACCCCCGGAGGTATTTTCGTCTTTGCGTTTCTGATTTTCGCTCCCCTTCTTCCCAGAGCCATCTACTTTATTTAAGTGGTGAAAACAAATTCCAAAGTTTGCTTAAAAAAAAAAAAAATTGCGCCATTTTCCGATACACGTAGCGTCTCCATTTTTCGTGATCTCAGGTTGGGTGTGGGCTTAATTTTTGAGTGGCGAACTGACGTTTTTAATGATACCATTTTGGTGCAGATACGATCTTTTGATCGCCCATTGTTGCATTTTAAGACAATGTTGCGGAGACAAAAAAAAAAAATGTAAATTTAGCGTTTTTACTTTTTTTCTTGTTACACCGTTTAACGGTTTGTTTGTTTTTTATTGATAGATCGGGTGATTCTGAATGCGACGATACCAAATTTGTGTATGTTTTATTTATTTTTAATGTTCTACTGTATATTGCATGGGGAGAAAGGGGGGTGATTTGAACTTTCATATATTTATTAATTTAATATTTTTAAAAACTTTTTTTTAAACTTTTGGCATACTTCAATAGTCTCCATGGGAGAACTAGAAGCCCCCATTATCCGATCGGCTCAGCTACATACAGGCGATGATCAGATTGCCTGTTTGTAGCAGAAATGCTCACTTGCTATGAGCACCGACCACCAGGCAGCGCTCATAGCAATCCGGCAGTGATAACCATAGAGGTCTGCTGGAGACCTCTGGTTGTCATGCCAAACAATTGGTGACGGGCCACCGATGGGCGGGATTTCTGGCGCACTTGCCGCAAGTGCTAGTTAAAAGACGCTGTCATAGATTGACAGCGGAATTTAACGGGTTAAACGCCGCAGGTGGATCGCGATTCCACCCGCGGCTGCTGATGGCACATGTCAGCTGTATAGATCAGCTGACATGTGCCCGGAAAGGAGCCGGCTCAGCGCCAGAGCCCGCATCAAACAGGGGGAGTCCGACATCAGTGTACATTTACGCCTGATGTCAGAAAGGAGTTAACCTGAGTGATTTTTATGGTAAAAGACTGAACACACAATAAATTGCTCTTGTGACTTTAGTGTACATACTGGTAAAGAGTTATCATAGTCATCTCATCATTGATGGGTATTAATTAAATCCTTTCAGCATCGAACAAGTGTCCTGACAGTAAAAAACTGCAAAGAATATAATACTGCCTCCTATGCAAAACTATAAATACTAAAATATTGACCGAATATGGAAGAAAATAACTACGATAGTTCTGCTAATTTGTACACAAATAATTCTACTATAATACTGCTCCTATGTACAAGAATATAACTAGTATAATAGTGCTCCTATGTACCAGAATATAACTACTATAATACTGCCCCTATGTACAAGAATATAACTACTATAATACTGCCCCTATGTACAAGAATATAACTACTATAATACTGCTCCTATGTACAAGAATATAACTACTATAATACGGCCCCTATATACAAGAATATAACTACTATAATACTGCTCCTATGTACAAGAATATAACTACTATAATACTGCCTCTATATACAAGAATATAACTACTATAATACTGCCACTATGTACAAGAATATAACTACTATAATACTGCCCCTATGTACAAGAATATAACTACTATAATATGGCCCCTATGTACAAGAATATAACTACTATAATACGGCCCCTATATACAAGAATATAACTACTATAATACTGCCCCTATATACAAGAATATAACTACTATAATACTGCTCCTATGTACAAGAATATAACTACTATAATACTGCC
The DNA here is from genome assembly GCF_039654945.1 of Dendrobates tinctorius. NCBI lineage: Eukaryota > Metazoa > Chordata > Amphibia > Anura > Dendrobatidae > Dendrobates > Dendrobates tinctorius. Next base: position 13,017,465 of record NW_027361803.1, read on the forward strand.
CCTATGTACAAGAATATAACTACTATAATACTGCCCCTATGTACAAGAATATAACTACTATAATATGGCACCTATGTACAAGAATATAACTACTATAATACGGCCCCTATATACAAGAATATAACTACTATAATACTGCCCCTATGTACAAGAATATAACTACTATAATACTGCCCCTATGTACAAGAATATAACTACTATAATACTGCCCCTATATACAAGATGTAAACTACTATAATACTGCCTCTATGTACAAGAATATAACAACTATAATACTGCTCCTATGTACAAGAATATAACTAGTATAATAGTGCTCCTATGTACAAGAATATAACTACTATAATACTGCCCCTATGTACAAGAATATAACTACTATAATACTGCCCCTATGTACAAGAATATAACTACTATAATACTGCCCCTATGTACAAGAATATAACTACTATAATACTGCCCCAGTGTACAAGAATTTAACTACTATAATACTGCCCCTATGTACAAGAATTTAACTACTATAATACTGCCCTTATGTACAAGAATATAACTACTATAATACTGCTCCTATGTACAAGAATATAACAACTATAATACTGCCCCTATGTACAAGAATATAACTACTATAATACTGCCCCTATGTACAAGAATATAACTACTATAATACTGCCCCTATGTACAAGAATATAACTACTATAATACTGCTCCTATGTACAAGAATATAACTACTATAATACTGCCCCAGTGTACAAGAATTTAACTACTATAATACTGCCCCTATGTACAAGAATATAACTACTATAATACTGCCCTTATGTACAAGAATATAACTACTATAATACTGCTCCTATGTACAAGAATATAACAACTATAATACTGCCCCTATGTACAAGAATATAACTACTATAATACTGCCCCTATGTACAAGAATATAACTACTATAATACTGCCCCTATATACAAGATGTAAACTACTATAATACTGCCTCTATGTACAAGAATATAACAACTATAATACTGCTCCTATGTACAAGAATATAACTAGTATAATAGTGCTCCTATGTACAAGAATATAACTACTATAATACTGCCCCTATGTACAAGAATATAACTACTATAATACTTCCCCTATGTACAAGAATATAACTACTATAATACTGCCCCTATGTACAAGAATATAACTACTATAATACTGCCCCAGTGTACAAGAATTTAACTACTATAATACTGCCCCTATGTACAAGAATTTAACTACTATAATACTGCCCTTATGTACAAGAATATAACTACTATAATACTGCTCCTATGTACAAGAATATAACAACTATAATACTGCCTCTATGTACAAGAATATAACTACTATAATACTGCCCCTATGTACAAGAATATAACTACTATAATACTGCCCCTATGTACAAGAATATAACTACTATAATACTGCTCCTATGTACAAGAATATAACTACTATAATACTGCCCCAGTGTACAAGAATTTAACTACTATAATACTGCCCCTATGTAAAAGAATATAACTACTATAATACTGCCCTTATGTACAAGAATATAACTACTATAATACTGCTCCTATGTACAAGAATATAACAACTATAATACTGCCCCTATGTACAAGAATATAACTACTATAATACTGCCTCTATGTACAAGTGTCACGGGGTCCTTCTCTGGTATCACACAATCAACAGAGCAAGCGAAGAGTGAACAATTCCAAGACCTTTATTCAGGCGAAAAGGTCCCTATTCAGTCCACCACACAAAGGATAAGATAGTCCAGAATAAGAATGCAGTCCAGTATCAGGATAAAATGTCCAGGGAAACGAGATTCCACAACTCTAGCATTCAGAGGATAAAAATGGATCCTTCTCTCTGAAATGCAGCCTTTTCACCATCATGTCTATACCGGAACTGACCTGTCCAGCTGCCGTTCTTCCCCCCACCCCCTTCCTTGTCCAGGGGTAGTCCAACAAGTTGCCTCCCAGAGGAGAACAAAAGGCCTTAGGGATTAATGCACTACAGGGGGTCATCAAGAGTCAGATACAGTGAGGCTGTAGGCTTACAATGTAATAAGAAAAACACTATGAAAATAACTGGAATTGTTAAAAATAGGAATATACAAAAATGACATCCACATAACATATCACACCATCACAACCTCTCCCCCCCCATAATAAGTGAGCACGCTATGAGGTCTACACAGACCTCTGGCCTGCTCACTTTAGTCCACATTGCTCAGTTATTTATAGTTCCTTATACAGTGGCAGGGGTAGGTCGGCCTGGGGAGCCTATGGTTCTTCTTGTCGAGACAGTCCATCAGCGTTCTGGTGTTGGCTTCCCCGCTTGTATTGGATGGAGAAGCTGTAGGGTTGTAAGGACAAGCTCCACCGCAGCAATCTTCCATTGTCCCTGGATACGCGTTTCAGCCATGTGAGGGGGTTGTGGTCTGTAACAATTGTGAAGTCTCTGCCATACAAGTAGGGCTGCAATTTTTTTAGCGCCCATACGATGGCAAGGCACTCCTTTTCAATAGTGGCATAGGCAACTTCCCGATCCAGTAGTTTCCGACTGGCAAAAGTACTGCCCCAATCCCAAAGGTGGATGCATCTGTCTGCATGAGGAACCTGCGTTTATAATCCGGGGCAGCCAAGACAGGAACAGTGACGAGGGCAGTCTTTATCGCTGAAAAGGCATCCTCGCATGCCGTCGTCCACGTCACATTCCTAGGCATGTTCTTGCGGGTCAGGTCGGTTAGGGGCTTGGCCAAGGTGCTGAAGTTAGAAACAAATTTGCGATAGTAACCAGCAGTTCCTAAAAACGCAAGTACCTGCTTTTTAGTCTGGGCTCTACACCAGTTGCTAATGGCTTCCACCTTGGCAGGCTCAGGCCTTAGTGTCCCACCCCCTACTCTATGCCCGAGGTACTGCACCTCGCCATCCCTATTTGGCATTTATCAGGGCGAATGGTCAGTCCTGCAGTAAGGATACAGTCCAGCACTATGCCCAAGTGTTTAAGATGTTCCTCCCAGGTTGTGCTAAAAATGGCGATGTCGTCTAAGTAAGCACAGGCAAAGTCCTGACATTGTTGTAACAGTCGATCCACCAGTCTCTGGAAAGTAGCGGGGGCAGTTTTCATCCCAAAGGGCATTCCCAGGAACTCATAAAGCCCAAATGGAGTAATGAAGGCTGAGCGCTCCCGGGCGTCCTCCGTTAGGGGTATCTGCCAGTACCCCTTGCTCAAGTCTAACGTGGTCACAAATTGGGCACTGGCCAGACGATCCAATAGATCATCAATCCTGGGCATGGGATAAGCATCACTCTTGGTGGCATCATTTAGTCGTCTGTAATCAACACAGAATCGTGTTGAACCATCCTTCTTGGGGACCAGGACGACAGGAGAGGCCCAAGAACTGAGATGGCTGAATAACTCCCAGTTGTTTCATCTCCTCCAGTTCGTTCTTTATCATGCCTTGAACAGCCTCTGGAACCCGGTAGGCAGCCTGCTGGATGGGGCGTTGTCCGGGGGTTTCTACATGGTGACTGGTGAGAGTAGTCTTCCCCGGCTTTGAGGAGAAAGCAGCAGCCCTCGGCCTTAGTACGGTGACAATATCGTCTTTTTGTATATCCGATAAATGGGAGCCCAGGGGCACTTGTTCCAGTGATCCTCCCGCTTGGGCAACCTGGAGGAGATCTGGGAGATACTCGTCGGCGGCGGTATCACTAGGGGGGTGGCAGACAGCTAGAACAGGCAGAGATCGGTCGTGGTAGTCTTTCAGCATGTTAATGTGGACGATTTTCTGTCGTCGACCACTACAGTCCAGGGCAATAACATAGTTAGTGTCATTAATTTTCTTGACAACCTGGTAAGGGCCTTCCCACACTGCTTGAAGCTTGTTGGCAGGGGAAGCAGTAATCATGAGCACTTGCTGTCCTTCCATAAATTCCCGGTTCCTGGCATTACGGTCATACCAGGTTTTTTGTCTGGACTGGGCCATTCGCTGATGTTCTTTAGCGAAGGTAGCTAGCTGGGCGAGACGGTCTCTGAGCTCTAGAACATAGGGAACGATGGGCATTCCGGTATCTGAGATGTCTCCCTCCAAATGTTCTTTCAGAAGAGTGAGAGGCCCACGGACCTTCCGGCTAAACAGTAGTTCGAAGGGAGAGAACCCTGTGGACTCTTGGGGAACCTCCCGATAGGCGAAAAGGAGATGTGGCAGGTACTTTTCCCAGTCTTTTTCAACGTCAACAAAAGCCCTCAGCATATTTTTTAGGGTTCCATTAAAGCGTTCACATAGTCCGTTGGTCTGCGGGTGGTATGGGGTGGTGCGAATGGCTCGAACACCACAGGTATGCCATAGGGACTGGACCAGATCTGACATGAACTGAGTGCCTTGATCTGACAATATTTCACTAGGAAACCCTACCCGAGTAAAGATGGTAACAAGGGCCTCGGCTACCTTTACTGCTGTAATACTGGACAGGGCCACAGCTTCAGGATACCTAGTGGCATAGTCCACCACGGTCAGGATATATTTTTTCCCCGACCTGCTGGGGTGGGCCAGAGGACCTATGATGTCGACGGCTACACGTTGAAGTGGTTCCTCAATTATGGGCAGGGATTGCAGGGGTACCTTATGTCGAGCTCCTAGATGCCGCATTCGCTGGCACACATCACAGGTGCGGCAATAATGGGCTACAGCAGGGGTCCCCAACTCCAGTCCTCAAGGCCCACCAACAGAACATGTTTTCAGGATTTCCTTAGTGCTGCTCAGGTAATAATTGCTTCACCTGTGCAATACTAAGGAAATCCTGAAAACATGATCTGTTGGTGGGCCTTGAGGACTGGAGTTGGGGAACCCTGGGCTACAGACTGCGAGACGCCCGGCCAGTAAAAACTTTGGGTGAGTCTCTTTTCAGTCCATTTTCTCCCTTGATGCCCAGCCAAGGGGATGCCATGGGCCAGTTGAAGTAGCTGTGCCCTGTACTTCTGAGGGACAATGAGTTGCCTGGTCGTTGCGTCAGGGTTGCCCTGGTCACTGCCCTTTGTTACACGATAATACAGTCCGTTTTCTCGAGTGAAGCCATCCCCATTATCTCCCATGTGCCCAGTTTCTGCCTTTCGCCTAAGGGCTGCTAAGGTAGTGTCACCCTCTATTTCTCTCCTAAACTCCTCTCTGTCCGAAGACTCTCCCAATGTAGTAGCAGCGAAAGTATTGCTTACCGTCTCTGATGCGGTTCGTGGTGGTTGCTCCCCAGTGGGGTCTGGATGACGTAGTGCTTGAAGGGCCTGTAGTCGGGTGACTGCTCCCACAAATTGGCACTGTAACTCCCCAATGTCGTTCCCAAGGAGGATATCTGCAGGAAGTCCTCCCATAACTCCAATCCAACACAGTATTTCTCCACAACCATAATCCAAACGCACAGAAGCTCGCTGTATATATTTGCGGGCACCGCCCGCCAGGACTATGGGAATTCCCGGACCCTGGTAAATTGCCTCGGGTCGAACCACACGGGGGTCAGCGATAGTCAAGAATGCCCCCGTGTCTCTAAATCCTGACACTTTGTATCCATCAATAAAGACATCCTGCAGGTGGCGTTGCCGTTGCTCTGAGTAGCTAAAGGACAGAGGCCGGAGTCCGTACACTCCAGGAGGGGTATCTGTGGTGCCGTGGTCGGTGGTCCACTCTGGTGGGGGTGGTGGTAGCTCTTCCTCAGGTGTGGTGGAATGTACAAGATGCACTGGACGAGGTGGGGCTGCGTGGGGCTCCCTCCGAATCTTGGTGGGGCAGCCAGACTGCAAATGTCCAGGTTGCCCACACCCATAACACCTCCTCTCTGTGATACCCTCAGGTCGTGGTCGGAACTGTTGGGGCCTAGGATTGTGAGCCGTGATTGTCATCGGCTTGCGACTAGGTGGAAGGGCAGATATAATTGGAGGGGGACGGGGCGCGGGAGCAGGTCGTGGTTCATTGTCCAGAAGCCTCCTCCATTGCGGCCGGATAGTAAGGGCTTCTTCGGCCAGGGCTGCAGCTCTATCCACGGTACACGGCGTGCGCTCCCGGACCCATTCCCGTACCTCTGCAGGGCACTTGGCAAGAAATTGTTCTATAAGGAACGCCTGTATAACATCTTCCACAGTAAAGGCGTTTTCTGCTTCCAGCCATCTCCGACATGCCTCGGACATCTTATGTGCATACATCCTAAACGATCCCCCCGTGGTGCATGGGAGGTCTCGGAACTTGGCCCTATATGAGTCTGGGGTGATAGCATGGTAATCCAGGATAGTCCGCTTTATAATGTTATAATCCCGATTCCGCAGTGCATCAATGGTTCGGTAAGCCTCCGCCAAGTTTCCGTTCAGAAGCCCCACTAACAAACGCATCCAGCTAGAGTGGGGCACTTCCATCACAGCACACTGCTGCTCAAAGTCTTTGAAGAACCCCTCCACATCACCAGAAGCCTCATCAAATGGCTTAAACTCTGCCCGGGTGATCCGTACAGGCTCCCGGATTGTTGGGGTTACACTCCACATTGCGTTACTCCCTTTTTCAAGCTCCATTGCTTCCTGTCTCTGCTGTGCCCGGCGGGCAGCCTCCTCCTTGTACTCCTGAGAGACGCCAGGGCCCAGAACCGCCATCTCTTCCTCATACCACACCAACCACTGGCTTTTCTGGATGGGGATCCCGGTCTCCAGTGCTTGTCCTTCAGACATCTGGGAGGAGGTGGCCGGGCTAGCGCCCACCAGTAGATCGATTAAGGCCTCTTTAGTCAGTCCCTGGTAGTTCAGGCCCAGGTCTCTGGCTCTCTCCTGTAAACTGCATACAGTCCAATTTCTGTACTCACTCTGTGGGTGGTTCTCCATTGGGTTACGCTCTGTTGATCCCACTGCTGCCACCAGTTGTCACGGGGTCCTTCTCTGGTATCACACAATCAACAGAGCAAGCGAAGAGTGAACAATTCCAAGACCTTTATTCAGGCAAAAATACAAAAAGGTCCATATTCAGTCCACCGCACAAAGGATATGAAAGTCCAGAATAAGAATGCAGTCCAGTATCAGGATAAAATGTCCAGCGAAACGAGATTCCACAACTCCAGCATTCAGAGGATAAAAATGGGTCCTTCTCTCTGAAATGCAGCCTTTTCACCATCATGTCTATACCAGAACTGACCTGTCCAGCTGCCGTTCTTCCCCCCACCCCCTTCCTTGTCCAGGGGTAGTCCAACAAGTTGCCTCCCAGAGAAGAACAAAAGGCCTTAGGGATTAATGCACTACAGGGGGTCATCAAGAGTCAGATACAGTGAGGCTGTAGACTTACAATGTAATAAGAAAAACACTATGAAAATAACTGGAATTGTTAAAAATAGGAATATACAAAAATGACATCCACATAACATGTCACGCCATCACAACCAGAATATAACTACTATAATACTGCTCTCTATGTATAAGAATATAACTATTATAATACTGCTCCTATGTACAAGAATATAACTACTATAATACTGCCCCCTATGTACAAGAATATAACTACTATTATACTGCTCCCTATGTACAAGAATATAACTACTATAATACTGCCCCCTATGTACAAGAATATAACTACTATAATACTGCCCCCTATGTACAAGAATATAACTACTATAATACTGCCCCTATGTGCAAGAATATAACTACTATAATACTGCTCCCTATGTACAAGAATATAACTACTATAATACTGCCCCTATGTAGAAGAATATAACTACTATGATACTGCCCCTATGTACAAGAATATAACTACTATAATACTGCTCCTATGTACAAGAATATAACTACTATAACACTGCTCCTATGTACAAGAATATAACTACTATAATACTGCCTCTATGTACAAGAATATAACTACTATAATACTGCCCCTATGTACAAGAATATAAGTACTATAATACTGCTCCTATGTACAAGAATATGACTACTATAATACTGCCCCCTATGCACAAGAATATAACTACTATAATACTGCTCCTATGTACAAGAATATAACTACTATAATACTGCCCCTATGTACAAGAATATAACTACTATAATACTGCCCCTATATACAAAAATATAGCTACTATAATACTGCCCCTATGTACAAGAATATAACTACTATAATACTGCCCCCTATGTACAAGAATATAACTACTATACTACTGCCCCTATGTACAAGAATATAACTACTATACTACTGCCCCTATGTACAAGAATATAACTACTATAATACTGCCCCTATGTACAAGAATATAACTACTGTAATACTGCTCCAATATACAAGAATATAACTACTATAATACTGCTCCCAATGGCAAGAATATAACTACTATAATACTGCCCCCTATGCACAAGAATATAACTACTATAATACTGCTCCCTATGTACAAGAATATAACTGCTATAATACTGCCACTATGTACAAGACTATAACTACTATTATACTGCTCCCTATGTACAAGAATATAACTACTATAATACGGCCCCTATGTACAAGAATATAAGTACTATAATACTGCTCCTATGTACAAGGATATATCTACTATAATACTGCTCCCTATGTACAAGAATATAACTACTATAATACTGCTCCGATGTACAAGAATATAACTACTATAATACTGCCCCTATGTACAAAAATATAACTACTATAATACTGCCCCTGTGTACAAGAATATAACTACTATAATACTGCTCCCTATGTACAAGAATATAACTACTATAATACTGCCCCTGTGTACAAGAATATAACTACTATAATACTGCTCCCTATGTACAAGAATATAACTACTATAATACTGCTCCGATGTACAAGAATATAACTACTATAATACTGCCCCTATGTACAAGAATATAACTACTATAATACTGCCCCCTATGCACAAGAATATAACTACTATAATACTGCCCCCTATGTACAAAAATATAACTACTATAATACTGCCCCTGTGTACAAGAATATAACTACTATAATACTGCCCCTATGTACAAGAATATAACTACTATAATACTGCCCCTATGTACAAGAATATAACTACCATAATACTGCTCCTATGTACAAAAATATAACTACTATAATACTGCTCCTATATACAAGAATATAACTACTATAATTCTGCTCCTATGTACAAGAATATAACTACTATAATACTGCCCCTATGTACAAGAATATAACTACTGTAATACTGCTCCTATATACAAGAATATAACTACTATAATACTGCTCCTATATACAAGAATATAACTACTATAATACTGCTCCTATGTACAAGAATATAGCTACTATAATACTGCCCCCTATATACAAGAATATAACTACTAGAATACTGCTCCTATGTACAAGAATATAACTACTATAATACTGCCCCCTATATACAAGAATATAACTACTATAATGCTGCCCCCTATATACAAGAATATAACAACTATAATACTGCTCCTATATACAAGAATATAACTACTATAATACTGCCCCTATGTACAAGAATATAACTACTATAATACTGCTCCTATATACAAGAATATAACTACTATAATACTGCTCCTATATACAAGAATATAACTACTATAATACTGCTCCTATGTACAAGAATATAGCTACTATAATTCTGCCCCCTATATACAAGAATGTAACTACTATAATACTGCCCCCTATGTACAAGAATATAACTACTATAATACTGCCCCCTATATACAAGAGTATAACTACTATAATACTGCTCCTATGTACAAGAATATAACTACTATAATACTGCCCACTATATACAAGAATATAACTACTATAATACTGCTCCCTCTGTACAAGAATATAACTGCTATAATACTGCCCCTATGTACAAGAATATAACTACTATAATACTGCTCCTATGTACAAGAATATAACTACTATAATACTGCTCCTATGTACAAGAATATAACTACTATAATACTGCCCCCTATGTTCAAGAATATAACTGCTATAATACTGCCCCTATGTACAAGAATATAACTACTATAATACTGCCCCTATGTACAAGAATATAACTACTATAATACTGCCCCTATGTACAAGAATATAACTACTATAATACTGCTCCTATATACAAGAATATAACTACTATAATACTGCTCCTATGTACAAGAATATAACTGCTATAATACTGCCCCTATGTACAAGAATATAACTACTATAATACTGCCCCTATGTACAAGAATTTAACTACTATAATACTGCCCCTATGTACAAGAATATAACTACTATAATACTGCTCCTATATACAAGAATATAACTACTATAATACTGCCCCTATGTACAAGAATATAACTACTATAATACTGCCCCTATGTACAAGAATATAACTACTATAATACTGCTCCTATATACAAGAATATAACTACTATAATACTGCCCCCTATGTACAAGAATATAACTGCTATAATACTGCCCCTATGTACAAGAATATAACTACTATAATACTGCCCCTATGTACAAGAATATAACTACTATAATACTGCCCCTATGTACAAGAATATAACTACTATAATACTGCTCCTATATACAAGAATATAACTACTATAATACTGCCCCTATGTACAAGAATATAACTACTATAATACTGCCCCTATGTACAAGAATATAACTACTATAATACTGCCCCCTATGTACAAGAATATAACTACTATAATACTGCCCCCTATGTACAAGAATATAACTACTATAATACTGCCCCTATGTACAGCTGATTTTTCTGCCCAGGTCTCTGTGACAATGGAGAGACCTCGGTATTTGTAGTTACAGCTGTTCTTGTCTTTATTGCTGACTAATGAGTTTATTTTAATTGCTTTCGTCCGTAAACTCTTCGATAATATTATGTGAATTTAATATAATGAAAGACACCCATATCGCTGCTGATATCCTCTACTTTCCCATACAGAGCCTGACATACCGCACACCGTGCACACTGGCACATGCAGGAATACACGCTCATGGCTGAGGTGTGGGTATCACAGACTGCCAGCAATGGAAATTTGCAAGGACTGCAATGGTAACTAACTACTGTGAGCGATGTAACCAGATGTCTGAGCATCATTAGAAAGTGGAGCACAAACACATCTGAGATGTTACATGCCTGGCTCGGAGTGTGAACAGGTGCACTGGGACTATTTAAGCCGCTACTAGAAGTGTAATGCACCCGTGGGAGTCGTTACCATGGGGCACCGTCCTCCCTTGTTAAATGCAAAAGCTTGAAAAGAGATCATTGCGTGACAGAGAATGCAGCGATGGCACAAGCCGGGTTATCGGAGAAGTAAATGAAAGCAACCGCCCTGCAGATGCTCGCCCCACCGCCCCCGAGAAGAAGAAATGATAAACAGACATGATCATAAAGACAGGGGATAAACTCAGTACAGCCACGTCTGCAGCAGACCAGTTGTGTAATGTTACATCACGCGGAATATCGCAGAGCAAGGATAAATGGTGGAGCAGGATATGGCCGTTACGGCAGAGCTGGGGCTGGCCATTTATTGAAATCAAAATTTGTTATTTTGCACAAACCAAAAAAAAAGTAAATTTCCTAGCAAATTTTATCAAGACCATGTTGCAAAAATTGGCACACCCCAATGGAAGTCTTAGGAGCAAAGCTAAAGATTACACTATAAAATTTTAATTAACATGAATTCACCCACAGGTCCATTTCGTGTTGTCAACAATGGCACCACATGGAAGAGAAATGTCACAAGAGCTGAGAAAGAAAATCATTTCCTTGAAGCCACCTTTCTTGTGTAAGGAAATGATTTCCTTTCTCAGCTCATGAAGATAAGCATAACATTATTTTTCAGTTATATACTAGAGCAAAAGTGATAGAAAAATGTAACAAAGATGGAACTGCAGCATCTCACAGAGACGTCCAGTGACCACGGACATCACAACTTAAACAGGAGCATCTTCTGATGATAAGAGGGAAGAAGACGCATATGTAAGTTCACTGCAGTTATCTAAAGAAATAGAAAGCCAAACCGGGGTGCACACTGCAGAGGAGCGACAGCATGGGGGTGTCCACAGAGGAAGTCACTCCTAAAGCCTATGCTCAATAAAGAGTGACTACAATGTGTCAGAGCCCAGGCTGAAAAATATGACTGTGATAGTGTAATATGCTATGTGGGTATCATTTTGTGTATATTTCTCTTTCACTGATTTTCATAATGCTCTCTTGTTGCCTTGTATCATTCTGCGTATTCCCCATATTGTCTAGAGTCTCAATTACCTTCCAAAAGGCTGATAATTGAATTAGCTCACTAAAGGACCTGTCACACTAAGCGATATCGCTAGCAATATCGCTATATTGTCACTGGTTTTTGTGACGTTATAGCGATATCGCTATGTCTGATACTTACCTCCGACCGCTCCCCCGCTGGTTATCGCTGATCGCGCGAGAACGTCCAGGACCGTTTCTCGTCGTCAGCTTCCTGCTGGGCTTCCTGCTGTGGAGACGAGCGATGCGTGGACGCGGGCGGGAGGACATCAGGATCGCCTCGTCTGACAGGTAAGTAGCGACCCCTGACCCCTGTGATGTCGCTGGTGAGATCTGCCTGTGTGGCAGCTCACTCGCGACCACATAGCGATGTACCAGCGATCCTGACCACGTGATATTGCTGGTTGGGATCGCTGCTACATCGCTAAGTGTTACAGTACCTTTACTGTCTGCAGTCTGACTGTATCCCCCTGTAGTGTCTTAATCCCAGAGGCACCTTTGTCAGGTCTGGGAGGCCTGAAAACCACCCCAACCCGTCTGACTACTCCTGGACATAGGGAGGGGGCTGGGAAGGACAGGAGGGGGGAAGTCAGTTCCTGTGTGGTGAGGATCGTGTGAACACAGCACGCCAGAGAGGAAGGGAAGCGTATGGACTTTTTATCCTCTGGCTGCTGGATTATTGGACTCTCATCTCCCTGGACATTTTATCCTGTTACTGAACTGTATTCATGCTCTGGACTATTGTATCCTCAGTGTGGTGGATTGTTTATGAACCTTCTATTTTTGCCTATAATAAAGGTTTTGGGATTGTTCATACTTACCTCTCTCAGTTGATTGTGTGGTATCGGAGAAGGACCCGTGACAATGACGATACTGGGACTCTATAATCTGGTGTGATGAGATCAAGATAAATGTATTTGGAATAGATAGCTTCAAAATTGTATGGCGTAGAAAACATGAGGAGTTTAAAGAAAAATGCATGGTGCTTACAGTGAAACATGGTGGTGGCAGTGTCCTTGTGTAGGAACACGTGAGCTGCTGGGGTCGGGGGGCACATAAGCTGCTGAATTCAGGGGGCACAAGTCATTGATGGTGTCATGAATTCACAGAAGTACTGCTCTGTAGTAACAGAGAAGATGCCGCCATCACTCCGTGTTCTTGGTAGACGTCCACTTTTCCAACATGACAAAAATCAAAAAACACATCTGTTGAATTTCTTAAGAAGAGCAGAATGACAGTGACTCGGTGGCCAAGCGTCTTCTGATTTGACCCAACCGGACACCTGTGGGGAATTCTGAAGAGACAAGTAGTCATCACTCTCCATCCAGTTCTTGAAGAAGTGGAAAAGATCGATGTTGCAATATGTCTTCCATGCCTAGAAGACTTGGCGCCTTCCTTAGAAATGATACATATCTGTCTGTAAATATTGATATGTATCCATATGCACGTGTTTAAAATGCACACATGTAGTGTAGTGAGCACCATGGAGACATTCGCTTTGTGCCATGGAGTGTCATCTTATTTGCATAGCTTCCAAACTACAATACAAATTTAATGCAAACTTCATCATATATATGTACGACACATGTTGGGAGACCAAATACATCCAATGTCACGATCATAGTGTGTCCGGTTTAGCTGACAATGAGCATGTGTCATGGTGGAAGATTAAAAGCCTGGGCATTAGGAATGGTTTCCATATGTCTACTGTCTGATGTTCTGGTTGGGGGTAGGGTGCATGTAATCTATGCAGAAAGAAGTCAATGAATATTTGTCGGCCTTGTGTTTGTGATTAGGAGTCAATGTAATTAACATGAACGTGACTGAACGACTTCAGAGCAAATTGTGCCGCCAAATTGACCTAGAAATAATAAAGTCACGGACTTCATATGTAGGACTTCACTCTTTATATCACACGTGTATAATGTATGGATGTATAATGCAAATATCGGAACATTTCTTATACAGCCGAATTCACAAAATTTGGGGGCTGCTGCGCAAAATGTACAGAAAACAAGAATTCAATGATTTAGAAATCTCTTATCGCCATATCTTATACTTACAGAACGTTGGACATTTTTCCATTTTATTTGAAAAAATTAACTCATTTAGAAATTGATGGCAGTGACATCTCTCAGAGCAGTTGTGTCCGGGCCACGTATACCATTGTGTAGCATCTCTTGTTCTTCTTACTTCAGTCTGTAAACATTGGGGAAGTGAGGAGACAATTGCTGGAGTTTTTGGATAGGAACATTGTCTCGTTCTGGAGTGGCTGCATTATATTCTATAGGATGACTGCATTATACTCTATGAGGTGGCTGCATTATACTCTATGGGGTGGCTGCATTATACTCTTGAGGGCTATGGGCTGCTCTACACTATATGGGAGCTGCATTATACTCTATGGGGTGGCTGTATTATATTCTATTGGGTAGCTGCATTATACTTTATGGGGTGGCTGCATTATACTTTGTGGGGGGCTGCATTATACTCAAGGGGACTATGGGCTGCATTATACTATATTGGTGCTGCATTATACTATATGGGGGCTGCATTATACTATATGTACTATATGGGACCTGCATTATACAGTATGAAGGACAATGGGAAATGAATTATACCATATGAAGGACTATAGGGTGCATTATACTATGGGGAGTGCATTGCACTATATGGAGGACTATAGGGAGTGCATTATACTGTATGGAGGACTATGGGTGTATTATATTATATTGAGGACTATGGGGTGTGTATTATACTATGTGTAAGATGGTGGGGTGTACATTAAACTATGTGGAGGACAATGGGGTGTGCATTATACAATATGGAGGACTATGGGGAGTGTATTATACTATATGGAGGACTATGGGGGTGTATTATACTATATGGAGGACTATGGGAAGTGTATTATACTATATACTGTGTGGAGGACTATAGGATGTGTGATGGTATGATATGCTATGTGGATGTCATTTTGTGAATATTTCTATTTCACTTGTTTTCATAGTGTTTTTCTTGATGCCCTGTGGGTCTACAGCCTGACTGTGTCTGTCTCTTGATGACCCCCTGTAGTGCATTAATCCCCAATGCTCCTTTGTTCTCCTCTGGGAGGCCTGTGAACCGCCCCAACCTGTTTGACTACCCCTGGACACAAGGAAGGGGGTGGGAAGAACAGGAGCTGGTCAAGTCAGTTCCTGTTTGGAGAGGTTCGTGTATAGACTGCACTTCAGAGAGAAGGACCCATTTTATCCTCTAGAGCTAGAGTTTTGGAATCTCGTCTCCCTGGACATTTTATCCTGTTACTGGACTACATTCTTGTTCTGGACTTTTGTATCCTCAGTGTGGTGGATTGTTTATGGACCTTCTAACTTTGCCTGTAATAAAGGTCTTGGGATTGTTCACCCTTCCCTCGCTCTGTTGATTGTGTGGTATCGGGGAAGGACCCCGTGACAGGATGTATAAGCAAAATGCTGCCTATTCATTGAGTGATTGAATTATTTATGGCGGAACTGATATCATTGCTCTCAGCAGCACATCGCCCAGTGAAGACAGCAGCTATGCTGCTAATAACATGATACTGTATGGGGACAGATTGCTCTACCAGTGATCATTCTGTGCCCGTCATTCTTCCTTGGCCAGTGTAAAGAGGCCGTGTCATGACCGACAAGGCAAAATCCAGCAGATGACACAACTTATACCTACAACAGGATGTAATGGTGTAAGGAAAGCCCTAACCGTAGGGAAGGAGGGATGGGGGCACCTCCTGAGCTCCAACCTGAGCCTGTCCCTAATCTTCCCTAATGCTCTAAGTGGGTCCCCCCCGCTGCCGTCACGTGCCTAGTCCCTAATTGTCACCTCACTAATCCCTGGCTAGTGCACTGGCCAGCAAGGACACTAGACTCACCACTGCAGATGATGAACAACACAGGGAGAGTGACAAAACACAAGACAGACAGGGCAGAACTTATACTTAACAACTGTCTCTGCTGAAAAGCACCACACAGCAGAGGGTAGGCACCAGGATCACAATGTCATGACTCAGGACAGGGTGGTTCTGGCTCCATCCTGGTCAGGTCAGGGTTATGTCTGTTTGCCTCTCTTTGATTCTGGGGTGGCTATTTATTGTTGGTAGTTCCTGGGTCCAGTGTCGGTGATACTTCCGTCTACTTGGTTTGAGGTCGCTGACACAGGTTACTCTCGGTATCGTTGGTCCTCTGCGTGTGTTAGTTTGCTGTGTATGACTCGGTTTGCCCCCTGACTATTGCCTCTGTCTTTCTGCTTGGTACTGATTCATCCCTCCTGGTAATCTGACCCCTTGGCTTGCCTCTGGTTACTCATCTGTCTTGTCCCTGGTTACCTCATTCCCATCTGGCTTCTGACCCTCGTCTTTGCTCTCTAACTACATTATTGGTTTTGTCCTTTATATTATGTGCCCTCGGCCAGCTCCCTGTCCTCGTGAGGGGTAGCTCCGCCCCCTGTGGTCACGTGACCGGCTAGCTCTGCCCCCTGTGATCACGTGACTGGCTAAGCACAGGTCCTGTGCGCACTATGCTCCTTGGTCTCCGCACACCCTGTCTATTGGCGCACGTCCCCTGTTAGCGCCCCCAGGTTTAACCCTGGTGACACTGTCCCCATGTCACTACATTATCACCGACTGTACATTTTTTCGATGAGAGTCAAAGAGTGGAAATAGTTATATCTCTGTTACGAAAGGGGCCGCAAGCTTGGGCTTTCTCCCTATCTCCCACCTCTCCTGAGAGACTGTCTGTGGATCAGTTCTTCGAGGCCTTGGGTCTGATTTACGATGAACCCGATCGAGTGAGTTTGGCAGAGGACACATTTATGGGTCTCACCCAGGGAAAACGCTCTGCTGAGTGGTATTTTTCGGAGTATAAGTGATGGGCATCAGAAGTGTCTTGGAATAACTACGCTCAGAGGGCTTTTCCAAAGGGGTATGTCCAAGTATTTAAAGGATGCGTTGGCTCTGCATCCCCCGCCAGACTCTTTGGAGGACGCTATGACACAGGCCGTCCGTATGGACCATAGACTGTGTGAAAGAGGAGTGGTGCAACGTGAAGCTTCATTATTGCCAGTTAAACCTGAACCTCCTTCACCGGTTGAGCCCATGGAGGTGGGGGTGGTCTCCTCGAAAGAAAGAGAAAGGAGACGTCATAGGGAAAACAAACTCTGCTTCTATTGTGGAGCTCCGGGCCATTGGAGAGAAGACTGTCCTTCCTGCCCTCCGGATTCCAAGGTCTCAGGAAACGCCTAGGTATGGTAGCTGCCGAAGAGGTTACCCAGATCCTCATGTACTTTTTTCCTCAAATTTCAAATTTTTGCTAAAAGGGGAAGTTTGTATGAACAATTTTTTTTCCCTCTTCTGCTTTTGTGGATTGTGGATCTTCAGTAAACTTGATTGACTTGAAATTTGTGGCCCATTGTGAGATAGGGATAGTCAGGTTGGGTAAACCCATGAAACCCTTTCACCATGGATGGGATCTACTTGGCCACTAAAGAATTTGTCCTTAAGGTGGGCTCTGTTCATTTGGAGCATATAGTCTGTTTTGTTCTGGACAACCTCCTTGCCGGGTTGGTTTTGGGGATCCCTTAGTTGCAATGTCATAACCTAGTCATTGAGTGGGAGGCTCGAAAAATTGTTAAATTGTGGTCCGAATTGTGAACATAAATGTCTGATTTCTGCATCTGTGTCATCCGTCGGTCTGGAGGGTGTTCCGGAGTACCTAAAGGACTTTGAGGATGTGTTCTCCGAAAATCAGGCTGAAGGGTAACCACCGGCACCTGTTGTGAGTTCATTCTCTGGTTCACCAGTTGTGAGTTCTCCTTCCAGACTCTCTCTGGTGGTAACAGGAGGTAGAGAGGCTGATTTGATCGGTGGAAATCTGCCACCTGAGAATGAGGATGACGATTGGATCTCAGGAGTCTCAGATTGGATTTAAGACAGCCGACGCCATATTCAGTTGCTGGTGATTCCTTCTGGCTTGTCAGCTCTTGGTTTTCAACTCTGTTCCAGTCATCTAAAGCTAAGTTTTTCTGCTAATGTTCACACTTGATTTTGTTGGTCTCTTCAGTTTTTTGGTGTGGTCAGCCAGCCCCTGCTGGGGGCTTTGCTGAATTTCCATTCTTATTTATCAGTATTTTGCCAGTTGGCTTTTTGTCCCTTACTAGTTCTGTCTCTTTTTGCTCTGTCTCAGAATATTTCAGAGTGCTGATATAGTGGGTGAAGTCTAGTGACTTCAGGGTTAATTTTGCTATCAGAAGTGTTGGACATGATTTTTGTAGGGTTTTTTGCAGGTTGCAGACAGTGTCTTTCCTTTCCTGTCTAGTTAGTTTGGGCCCCATCATTTGCTCAGCCTATTTTCCTGCCTGTGTTTGTGCCTTCATCTTGTTTCACGGTCAGTGTGGGGGCTATCTATTCCTTTGGGGTCTGCTCTGGGGCAGTTAGTTTTCCCTTTTCTTGCTTTAGGCTTATTTAGTCCTCCGGCCGTGACGAGGCATCTAGGAACATCGTAGGCACGCTCCACGGCTACTGCTAGTTGTGTTGTAAGATCAGGGATCTGCAATCTGCATAGTTACCAACCTCTCTGGTTTTCTGTGACTTAGCTTGTTGTGCTTTTTTCTCCTCGGTGACCCATTCATAACAGAGCTCTGAACCAAAACTGGGGGAGGAGTTGCTCTCTGAGGGCCAGGAAGGGGAAATGAGGAGTTTATGTGAGGAGGGCAACGTGTGGATGGAGCAAAGTTGAGAGCTCACTAGCTATAGCGCATGATCTGGATCCCGGTCTCCAAGGCTGCATGGATACTGATGTTCCTGCAGCAGAAACCGGAGGAATAGGAAGCTGTAAATGCTCTGTTCCCATATAAGACTCGGAGGCACAACAGCAACGGGTGAGCCAGAAGAAGAAGGCTACAGCTGTCTGCCAGACGAGGGAGTTCTAGATGAGAACAAGCAAGTGGAACTTCAGTGTAACACAGTACTGCAAGTACCTAAAATAAGTGCTAGAAAGGAAACTACACAACCCATCTGATAGAGAGATTCCTAAGTTGCTTCCAGGCCGGCCAGCCTCTGTTCCATCTGTAATCTGGAATTCTGGACTGCATTTACCAAGCAAAGTAAAGGTAAAAGAAACTGAACCCTTTTGTGTCCTTGCCTTCTTCCTGCAAACTCTCCAGCACTGCTACATCTCTGTGCCAAACACTACACCCTCTTCCTCAACACCTATCCTCTTCGTCTACTCTGCCCTGGGACTACAGCCTTGCCTGTGGAGGGCTACACCATCATTGCTGCTCCACACCATCTGTCCCAGAGGATCTGTCTGCAGCGTCGGCTTAACACCATCATTGCCGAACACCACAGGTGGCGTCACGAATCATCCACTTATAAACTTTAACCAGCCACTCTTAACCCCTTTTACATGGACGCCCAGGGCCACGGACTGGGTCACCGCTACTGTGACACTTCCCTCTGAGATACCGGCCTGGTACCAAGTACCCCACAGCCCTGGGAGGGCGATCCAATACTTTAGGTTCCGGATGAGCCAAGACTTGGGTCGAGACCAAGAACCCCGTCACCTGCTGAAGCTGAAGCACCACCTGAGTCCGCAACTTGGAAACCTCATCCATGAAGGACTGGATCAGGCAAGCAAAAGTCTCAACATGAGCCATGGGTTCACTGGAAAAAAGTATGGGTGGGTGATAATGGTACAACTGACAAGGTTAAGTCTAGCGGACAACACAATTATACTTACAATGGGAAGAAATGGGGTGAGGAAGGCCCTAATCGTAGGAAACGAGGGACGGGGACACCTCCTGAGCTCCAACCTGAACCTCTCCCTAAACTCCCTTAACACACTAAGCGGGTCCTTCCCCCCCCCGCCACCGTCACGTGCCTAGTCCCTTATTGTCACCTCCCTAATCCCTGGCTAGTGCACCGGCTGGGAAGGACGCTAGCACCAACACTGTAGATGATGAACAACACAGTGAGAGTGAAAAACACAAGACAGACAGATAGAGGGGAACTTATATTTAACAACGGTCTCTGCTGCAAAACACCACACAGCAGAGCGTAGGCACCAAGACCATGAACTCCACGTAAACAGCAGAATCACTACTGCAACCAGAGCGCTCTTTACTCCAGGCTGGGTCAACAAAGATTGCTCTATCAACGACAGTCAGCTGATGGATTATGTGACTTTTTAAAGGATAGTGGGAGTGGTCACCACCCACATCAGCTGACCAGCAGCAAAGCTGCCAGCAAGGAAACAGACATTTCACCCTTGCTGGCCTGAAAGGAAAAAAACTACATTTAAATTATAGCAGAACCAGAGCTGCCACGCATCCAAAAACGAATAGTGAAAGGATGGGAAAAAAGCGTCAAACGACTTCAATATTGTTGATCGTACTCGTTTAGCGGCATGAACTCAGCGCATGTAAATACAATTGAAAAGTTTCTGTGTGATGGTGCCCCACTTTAAACTTTTGCCCAGGGCCCCACTTTTTCTAAAACCAACCCTGGGGCAGAGTCAGTCACTCTCTACCTGTCCTCCATGTAATCACAAAAATGTCCAAAATGTCTATAACCCCGTATCCATTGGGGTATTTGTATCCCTTTAATAGTATCAAAACTAGTCACACACAATGATACCTAAATAAATAATCTGGTAACAAAAAAGGGTCCTTAAAAAATATATTTTTATTGAAAATCAATATTAAAAAATGTGTTTAAAAAACGAAAGGTACTGAATATACAAAAAGAGAGACCTATTACCATGGAGTACCACTAATGAACAGGCTGTTGTATAAACAGCGGCTCAATAATAAAATGAAATATTCAATAATATAGCCGCAATACAATAGATATCAATATATAGCACTAATAAGTAAACAAATAAATTGTGCATCAAGGAGCAAACACTAATGTTAAGCAACCTATGGAAATACGGGCTATAGTGAAATATGCCATATAGGTAAAGTGTTAAGTGCTCACTATGTAAATAAACTAAAAGAAGTAGGTGACAAAATATGCCATGAAAGTGTTAAGTGCGTATCACCTAGATATGATATCCACTTAAATAATATAGCCGCAATACAATAGATATAATAGCATTAATATGTAAAAAAAAAGTATATTGTGCAAAAAGAAGCAAACACTAATGTTAAATGACCTGCAGAAGTATGGGCTATAATAAAATATGCCGCATAGGTAAAGTGTTAAGTGCTCACTATGCAAATAGACTATAGATCATAGGTATGACACAAAATGGGCTAAGTGCTCACTACCTGGACATGATGTCCACATAAAAATACATATTAGCGGTAGGCATACAAAGAAACAATTTCATGCTGCAAAAGTTGGGCAAAAATTACCTGTGAAGTGCACGTGGATTTCCTGGCATCCCTGCTGTAGTGCAGGTGTAGTGCGGGGTCTGTCACTCTCTCTCCTCCATGTGTAGTGTGGGGTCTGTCACTCTCTCTCCTCCATGTGTAGTGTGGGGTCTGTCACTCTCTACCTGTCCTCCATGTGTAGTGTGGGGTCTGTCATTCTCTACCTGCCCTCCATGTGTAGTGTGGGGTCTGTCACTCTCTCTCCTCCATGTGTAGTGCGGGGTCTGTCACTCTCTACCTGTCCTCCATGTGTAGCGTGGGGTCTGTCGCTCTCTATCCTCCATGTGTAGTGCGGGGTCTGTCACTCTCTACCTGTCCTCCATGTATAGTGCGTGGTCTGTCACTCTCTACCTGTCCTCCATGTGTATTGCGGGGTCTGTCACTCTCTACCTGCCATCCATGTGTAGTGTGGGGTCTGTCACTCTCTACCTGTCCTCCATGTGTAGTGCGGGGTCTATCACTCTCTCTCCTCCATGTGTAGTGTGGGGTCTGTCACTCTCTACCTGTCCTCCATGTGTAGTGCGAGGTCTGTCACTCTCTACCTGTCCTCCATGTGTAGTGGGGGGTCTGTCACTCTCTACCCGTCCTCCTTGTGTAGTGTGGGGTCTGTCACTCTCTCTCTCCTCCATGTGTAGTGCGGGGTGTCATGGTTTGAACAGGGTTCTTGCCCTGCACTCACAGGGTTAAGTGTTCGTGACCTCTTTCTGGATCTGGGAGGGGTATTTATACTCACTCTTGTTGCTCTGGTGTGTCTGACCCCTGGTGTGCGTGTATTCTGCATTGCTTGTTTGCTTCCCGTGTATGACCCGGTCTGTCCCCTCACTCTGTACTCCGTCTCTAGTTTTTGTATTATTGTCTCTTCTGGTTCTGACCTTCTGGCTTGGCTATCGTTACTCCGTTACAGTTTACCCCTATTGTACCGTCTATTGCCCGTTCTGGTTTTCTGATCTATTGCTATGTTCTTACTATCCATTCTGTCTAACCTTTTGGTACTGTTTTGCTATCTCGTGCTTTGACCTGGCTTGATCTTGTTTCTGTCTATGCCTCTCGGTAACATTGCTCTGTTGTTACCTTTCTAGGAGTTTCCCTGCAGCTCCTGGCTCTGTGGAGCTGAGGCCACGCCCCCAGCAGTCACGTGCTTCAGGTCCTGATACTCTGAAGCACGCATCGTCACCACTGAGACCATGCTCCGCAGGTATCTTTGTACACAGTCTTTGTACTCAGGACACGCGCACTGGCTCAGTGAGCAAGTGCAGTGCGGTGTTCCTGACATTATAGCTGACCATTTCAGCTTTTTCTCCTCTGAAAAAAAAAGTGTTTTTTATCCTCATAGATCCCATACAAGCTTCTGCTGATCAGGTCAAGCACCTGACCCAAATGTTCCACAAACTTAATGTGGAACAGCGCACGATGGCCCATGCCCAGCAACAGTTGGTGGTTACTGTGCAGGGGGCTGTCACTACAGGGGCTCCTAGTGCTGGGGATAGAGATGTTTCATTGGCATCCCCCGAATCTCCGGTTAAATTGCCAGACCTTTTCTCAGGGGATAAAAGGGAGTTCAGGTCGTTCAGAGAAGGATGCAAGCTTTTTTTTTCTTTGAGGCCCCGCTCCTCCGGGGATGAGTTCCAGAGGGTGGGGGTCGTCATTTCCCAACTTCGGGGGGCTCCACAGGCATGGGCTTTCTCTCTCTCTTCCTCTGCTCCTGAAAGTATGTCTGTGAACTTGTTCTTTGAGGCTCTGGGGCATATTTATGATGAGTCTGATAGAGTGCGTCTGGCAGAGGATATGGTGATGAATGTGACACAGGGGAGGCACTCTGCTGAATGGTTCTGCTCTGAGTTCAGACGCTGGGCAGCGGAGGTCTCCTGGTATGATGCTGCCCTCCGGGGTTTCTTCTGTAGAGGCCTGTCCGAACGTTTGAAAGATGCCCTAGCCCTTCATCCTCCACCGGATTCTTTGGAGGATCCAGGCTGTCCACATGGACCGTAGGCTGCGGGCAAGAGGAGTCATGCTGCAGGAGACCCCTTTGTTCTCCAATCTGAGAGACTCTGCATCTAGTCCTGAGCCCATGGAGGTTGGTGCCACGTCATTGGAGGAAAAAGAGAGGAGACGCCGTAGAAACAACCAATTGTGCTTTTACTGTGGATCCGCTGGACATTGGAGAAGGAACTGTCCTTCTTGCCCTTCTTCAGTGAAGCCGTCAGGAAAACGACTGAGTCTGGGTAACAATCGAGGAGGTTGCCCAGACTCCCAGGTACCCTTTTCCTCACTTACTAAAATTCTGCTTCCGGTGGAACTGGAACTTACAGGTGGTCCGGTTGGGACTACCGCCTTTGTTGACTGTGGTTCTTCTATTAATCTGATCGATGCCAAAGTTGTGACTTTTCGTAAGATAGGGACAGTCAGGTTAAAATATCCTGTTAAAATTGTGGCAATTGATTCTTCTCCTATCACCCAGGAGGGAATTTGATTCATGACTGATACCTTTTCTCTGAAAGTGGGTTCCACTCACATGGAAAAATTAAGGTGTTTTGTTCTAAATAATCTGCAGGCTGGACTGGTACTGGGTATGCCTTGGCTTCAACGTCACAATCCTACTATTGAATGGGTGACGGGGGAGATCATTCAGTGGGGTTGTATGGCTAACGGTCTATGTTGTAACTTGACAACTCTTGTCACCCCAGTAAAATCTGTGTCAGTGTCATCTGTCGATCTGGAAGGTATTCCAGAGTACCTGAAAGATTTTGAAGACATTTTCTGAAAGTGAGGCTGAGGCACTACCACCACATAGACCCTTCGATTGCACCATTAATCTAGTCCCTGGAGCCAAGTTACCCAAGGCTCGCCTGTTCAATTTGTCTGGGCCCGAACGTCTAGCCATGAAGGAGTACATTACCGAGAGTCTCCGCAAAGGGCATATTAAGCCTTCTGTTTCACCTGTGGCGGCGGGCTTCTTTTTTGTTAAGAAAAAAGATGGTGATTTGCGGCCGTGCCTCGACTTTCGGGAATTAAACAAAATTACTGTGAAAAATACATACCCTCTCCCCCTAATTCCTGATCTATGTAACCAACTCACCGGGGCCAAGTGGTTCTCTAAACTGGATTTACGTGGGGCATACAACCTTATAAGAGTCCAGGAAGGGGACGAATGGAAAACAGCACTCCTGACGACTGAAGGGCTGTTCGAAAACTTGGTTATGCCCTTTTGTCTCACCAACGCTCCTGCTGTTTTTCAGAATTTTATTAATGTAATTTTCTCTGATTTAATTGGTCGTTTTGTGGTCATCTATTTGGATGACATTCTGGTGTACTCGGTGGACAGGCAATCTCACTTGCACCATTTGCGGATGTTGGTCGCCCTCCCAGGGCTGTGGGGTACTCGGTACCGGGCCGGTGTCAGGGGAATGTGTCACAGCAGCGGTGACCCGGTCCGTGGCCCTGAGCGTCCAAGTAATGGGGGGAATGTAGTTAATGGAATGGAATAGTTTGTGACGCCACCTGTGGTGCTCGGCAAAGGGAGGTGTTAAGCCGACGCTGCATGCAGATCCGCTGGGACTGATGGTAGGGTGCAGCAAGGATGTAAAAGCTCCCCACAAATGAAGCTATAGTCCCAGGGTAGTGTAGAGGTGGTTGGCACGGGGATGTAGCTGTGCCATAAGGGTAGGAAGCAGATGGGTCGCCCTCTCACACCCAGGGCTGTGGGGTACTCGGTACCAGGCCGGTGTCAAGGTGGGAATGTGTCACAGCAGCAGTGACCCGGTCCGTGGCCCTGGGCGCCCAATATCAATGGCGGTGATGTTAATGGTGTTAAAGTTTATTAGAATAGTTCGTGATGCCACCCGTGGTGTTTGGCAAGTATGATGTTGAGCCAACGCTGCATGCAGATCTGCTGGGACTGATGGTGTGGTGCAGCAAAGATGGTGTAGCTCCCCACAGGTGGAGCTGTAGTCCCAGGGTAGTGCAGGTGCAATGGATGAGGAGAGGCGCAGAATGGTATACACTGTGTTCCAAATTATTATGCAAATTGGATTTAAGTGTCACAAAGATGTAATTTTTTGTTTTTCAAATAAACTCATAGATGGTATTGTGTATCAGGGCTCTTTGGATCACTGAAATCAATCTCAAACACCTGTGATAATTAGTTTACCAGGTGAGCCCAATTAAAGGAAAACTACTTAAGAATGATGTTCCACATTATTAAGCAGGGCACAGGTTTCAAGTAATTAAGGAAAGAAAAGGTATCTCTCTGCTGCTGAAAAGCATCAAATAGTGCAATGCCTTGGTCAAGAGATGAAAACATTAGATATTTCCCAAAAATTTAAACGTGATCATCGTACTGTTAAGAGATTTGTGGTTGACTCTGAGCACAGACATGTTTGTGCTGATAAAGGCAGAATGAGGAAGGTTTCTGCCGGGCAAGTTCATCGGATTAAGAGAGTGGCTGCTAAAAGGCCATTACAAACCAGCAAACAGATATTTAAAGCTGCTGGTGCCTCTGGAGTCCCTCGAACCTCAAGGTGTAGGATCCTTCAAAAGCTTGCTGTGGTGCATAAACCTACTATTCAGCCACCCCTAAACAGTGTTCACAAGCAGAAATGGTAGCAGTGGGCCCAGACATACATGAAGACTAATTTTCATACAGTCTTGTTTACTGATGAGTGTCGAGCAACCCTGGATGGTCCAGATGTATGGCGTAGTGGATGGTTGGTGGATGGCCACCATGTCCCAACAAGGCTGCGACAACAGCAAGGAGGTGGAGGAGTCATGTTTTGGGCCGGAATCATGGGGAAACAGCTGGTAGAGCTCTTTAAGGTTCCTGAAGGTGTGAAAATGACCTCTGCAAAGTATATAGAGTTTCTGACTGACAGCTGTCTTCCATGGTATAAAAGGCAGAAATGTGCCTTCAGGAACAAAATCATCTTCATGCATGACAATGCACCATGTCATGCTGCAAAGAATATCTCTGAGTCATTGACTGCTATAGGCATAAAAGGAGATAAACTCATGGTGTGGCCACCATCCTCCCCTGACCTCAACCCTATAGAGAACTTTTGGAGTATCATCAAGCAAAAGATCTATGAGGGTGGGAGGCAGTTCACATCAAAACAGCAGCTCTGGGAGGCTATTCTGACTTCATGCAAAGAAATACAAGCAGAAACTCTCCAAAAACTCGCAAGCTCAATGGATGCAAGAATTGTGAAGGTGATATCAAAGAAGGGTTCCTATGTTAACATGTAACTTGGCCTGTTAGGATGTTTTGGAGTTAAATAGCTTTTTTGTTCAGTGAATGTGACCTCCTAATGCTGCAAATTCCACAAATGAGCATTTTCAGTTCTTTAAAACAGATCAAATGTTTAGAAATTCTACTGTGCCTAATAATTTGGAACAGTGCATTTTGAGTTTTTATTCATTTTGGAGATTATACTGTTATCATTGGGAGGTTTCTTCAATAAAATTTGATGTATACTCTAACGGGTGATGACTTTTATTAGCCTGACTGTCATTTGTACTGACTATTTAGGAAAATCACAGAAAAAAATCATTTGCATAATAATTTGGAACACAGTGTAGATGTTGTTACCCAGGTGTAGCGGTGCTGGAATAACTGGAGGACACCAGGGTGTGCGGTTCCAATGCTTTACTCACTGTTTGCAGTTCACACGCCTGCCTCTGTACTGTGTTCTCCCGGTCAGGGCTCCAGCCAACCTCCAGGCCAGATAGGATTCTCCCTTCCACACTCCGCCAATATGTACCTTCACTGAACGACTCCTCCAATGCGCCTTTAGGTGCGAAGCACTCCAGTACTTAGTTACCCTGGAATGCCTCTCTCTAGGTGTTCCTAGTCTCTACTTGTATGACAGACAGCTGTAGCCTGCTTCGGGGACTCCACTCTGCTTCCCGGCTCTCTATTCAGTTGCTGTTGTGTCCCAAGTCTATGATGGGAGCAAGGTGTTAGTGGCTCACTACTCCTCCGGTGTCTGTTACTGGACATAAAGATCCAATCAACCTCGGGGACCGGGCCCTGGCCTTTGCGCTCTGGACTGGAAGGGTTCTCTCTCTTTCTCAACCTGCTTCCCACCGTCCTTCTATTCTCCTTCGTTCCGATCTGTTCTCTCTCTCTCTTATGGAAGGTTAGGTTATCAATCTTATCAGTCTCTTTCTCTGGTCTTTCTCGTGCCAGCAGCCCAGATCACTGGGACCTGCTGCAGCACGTCCTTCAGACACCCATTTTCACTCTTCTCTCTCTCTCTCCAACTAACTCTCACTCTTCCCACTCTTTTGTATCATCTCACTCCACCCGCCTCCCAGCACATCTCGTGTTATGAAGCAGGGTTCCACAAGGGGTATTCTGCTAACCCCCAGCCTGAAGCTGTTAGGTGGCCCCACTGAACTATCCTGTGTGTGGAATGCAGGTGTGGAGTGTGGTCAGGAGTTCCCACCTTACCTGAATGGTGGGGCACTACACCTTAGGAGAAGGTGCAGTACCTCTGTGGCGACTGAAGCCTCAGGGGCGCCACACAGACAAGACACAGCGGGGTGCAATTTCTGTACCTTTACTTGATAACTGCAGTCCAGGGTCCTGATTACAGATGGTATTGGAGCAGGCTAGCCAGGAAGCAATTCAGGGATTCTCTCTCAGCAGACGGGCTGTGCAGTCTCCTTCCTAGCGCTTGTTTGAATGAAGTACTCCAAGTACTAAGTTACTCTGAAGTTCCTCCTGTCAGATGTTCTCAAGAACCTTACTTGCACGGCAGACAGCTGTAGCCTCTCTCGGGGACTCTTCGCTCTGAGTCCTGGCTCACTATCCAAGCTGCCTCAAGTCTTAGATGGGAGTAGGGCATTTACAGCCTCCTACTCCTCTGGTATCTGTTGCAGGACCGTTAGTATCCGTACAACCGTGGAGACCAGGCTCCAGTTCTTGGGCTCTCGAGCTGAGGGAGCTCGCCTTCCGCAGCTCAACCTCCAGCTTCTCCCTACATGTCTGCACACTTCACCCTCCGCAGACTAACTGACCACTCCTTCCTCTTGGCCCTCAGAGAGCACTCCTCCCCTTAATTCTGGTTCAGAGCTCCCCCTGCTGGCCTGGAGTGGAACTGTGCTGCATGTATGGATTGACCGCGAGAGAGACCCATCATTGCCTCCAAGCCTGGCATTACCCTCCCCTGGAGGAAGGCAAAGCCACTGTGGCGGCCATACTCCTGGGGGCGCCACAGATGGTTCTCCTGAGACTGAGGGAGAATCATTTGTATGCCAAGTTGGAAAAATGCTCATTTTTTCATGCAAGAAGTGTCCTTTCTGAGGTTGATTGTGTCAGGGGAGGGGTTCCGCATGGATCCTAAGAAGGTCCAGGCTGTTACAGATTGGGTGCAGCCTCATGACTTGAAAGGGTTGCAGCGATTTTTAGGCTTTGCTAACTTTTATAGGAAATTTATTAAGGGCTTCTTGCAGGTGGTAAAGCCTCTAATGGACCTCACTCTCAAGGGAGCTGATGTAAAAAATTGGTCTGTAGCTGCAAAAATTCTTTCATGACATTAAAAAAGTGCTTTTCTTCAGCCCCTGTATTGGTACAACCGACCCGTCAAGACCTTTTTATCGTGGAGGTTGACGCCTCGGAAGTAGGGGTGGGGGCAGTTTTGTCTCAGGGCCCTCCTACCCTTACTAATCTGAGGCCTTGTGCCTTCTTCTCTAAAAAATTTTCCTCTGCCGAGAGAAATTACGATGTCGGCAATAGAGAGTTGTTGGCGGTAAAGATGGCTTTTGAAGAATGGAGGCATTTCCTGGAGGGGACTATTCATCCCATTACAGTCATCACTGATCACAAAAAATTTGGCGTAAATCGAGTCTGCCAAGAGATTGACCCCCAGACAGGCTCTGTGGGCGCTTTTTTTTTTCTCGATTTCAGTTTACCATCACATTCCGCCCGGAATCTAAAAACAACAAGGTTGATGCCTTATCCCGAAGCTTTGATTCGGTGTCCCCTCCAGAACCTACCTCCTCCATTCTTCAACCAGGAGTAGTGGTGGCCGAAATCTCATCTGAGTTACAGAGAGAGATTTTGGAGGCCCAGGCTGTTAAACCCCCAGGTAAATTGTTTGTACCGGAACGTTTCCATCTCGGACTTATGCAGGAATTTCACGATTCTATGTTGAGTGCTCACCCTGGGATTGCAGCTACCCGGGGGTGGCAATTGCGAGGGGTTTCTGGTGGCCCTCTATGGTAACAGATATTAAAAAGTTTGTGACTGCATGTGGGGTGTGCGCTCGTTCTAAAAGTTCTCAGGTCCAGCCGGCCAGGGAGTTGGTGCCTTTGCCAATTCCGGATAGACCATGGACACATTTGTCCATGGATTTTATCTCACATCTTCCTCCTTCTAGGGGCAACTCGGTGATATGGGTGGTGATGGATAGGTTTTCAAAACAAGCCCACTTTGTACCTCTCCCCGCGTTACCATCTGCTGAAACCCTGGCCCGCTTATTTATGCGGCATATAATTCGGTTGCATGGAGTGCCTATGAATGTGGTGTCAGACAGAGGGGTACAGTTTGTAGCCAGATTCTGGAGGGCTTTTTGCAAAAAGCTGGGGATTTCGTTGTCCTTCTCCTCTGCCTACCACCCAGAGTCTAATGGACAGACGGAGCGCACGAACCAATCGTTGGAGCAGATTCTGAGATGCTTGGCCTCTTCCAGGCAGGAGGACTGGTGTGAGGTATCGCCCATGGCAGAGTTTGACTCACACAACCGTTGAATGCAATCTACTGGGAAGTCTCCCTTTCAGATCAACTATGGGTTTAACCCACATTTTGGAGAGTTTTCCCGCATGGATTCAGGTTGTCCTGGAGCTGAGGGTGTGACACAACGTTTTAGAATTCTTTGGAGGGAGGTTCAGAGGAATATTTCCAAGGCCCAGGAAAACTATGTGGTTTGCTGACAGGAGGAGGGGGTCAGGTCCAGCATTTGCAGTTGGGGAGGTGTGCCTATCCACCCGCAATATCAAGCTTAAGATTCCATCTATAAAGCTGGGCCCCAAGTTTATTGGCCCATACAAAGTTGTGGAGGTTGTTAACCCAGTAGCCTACCGACTGCAGGTGCCCACCTCCTTTAAAATTTCTGATGTCTTCCACAGGTCCCTGTTAAAGCCTGTGGGGACGGTGAGAGAGGATCCCTCATCAAATGCTCTGCCAGTGCTGGTAGAGGGGCAGCTGGAGTATGAAGTAGGGCGCATTGTCGACTCCCGGTGGGTGCGCCGGAGACACCAGTATCTGATACACTGGAAGGGGTACTCTCTGGAGGATCGGTCATGGGTTCCAGCCAGTTCGGTGCATGCCAATCGTCTGGTGCGGGCTTTCCACGCCAGATACCCAGAAAAGCCTAGGGGTCCAGTGGCCCCCCGTTAAGAGGAGGGTACTGTCATGGTTTGAACAGGGTTCTTGCCCTGCATTCACAGGGTTAAGTGTTCGTGACCGCTTTCTGGATCTGGGAGGGGTATTTATACTCACTCTTTACCAGGGTTCTCAGTCAGTTATACTGTTGTTCAGGTGTGTCTGTCCCCTGGTGTGCGTGTATTCTGCGTTGCTTGTTTACTTCCCGTGTATGACCCGGTCCGTTCCCTCACTCTGTACTCCGTCTCTCGGTTTGTTACTATTGTCTTTTCTGGTTCTGACCTCCTGGCTTGGCTATCGTTACTCCATTACAATTTGTCCCTAGTGTACCGTCTATTGCCCGTTCTGGTTTTCTGATCTATTGCTACGTCCTGACTATCCATTCTGTCTAACCCTTTGATACTGTATTGCTATCTTGTGCTTTGACCTGGCTTGATCTTGTTTCTGTCTCTGTCTATGCCCCTTGGTAATATTGCCCTGTAGTTACCTTTCTAGGAGTTTCCCTGCAGCTCCTCGTTCTGTGGAGCTGAGGCCACGCCCCCAGCAGTCATGTGCTTCAGGTCCTATGAGCTTGGAGCATGCATCATCACCACTTAGACCCCGCTCCGCAGGTATCTTTGTGCGCAGCCTTTGTACTCAGGACACGCGCACTGGCTCAGTGAGCAAGTGCAGTGCGGTGTTCCTGACACGGGCTCTGTCACTCTCTACCTGTCCTCTATGTGTAGTGTGGGGTCTGTCGCTCTCTACCTGTCCTCCATGTGTAGTGTGGGGTCTGTCACTCTCTACCTGTCCTCCGTGTGTAGTGTGGTGTCTGTCGCTCTCTACCGATCCTCTATGTGTAGTGTGGGGTCTGTCGCTCTCTACCTGTCCTCTATGTGTAGTGTGGGGTCTGTCACTCTCTACCTGTCCTCCGTGTGTAGTGTGGGGTCTGTCACTCTCTACCTGTCCTCCGTGTGTAGTGTGGGGTCTGTCACTCTCTACCTGTCCTCCGTGTGTAGTGTGGGGTCTATCACTCTCTACCCGTCCTCCGTGTGTAGTGTGGGGTCTGTCACTCTCTACCTGTCCTCCATGTGTAGTGCAGGGTCTGTCACTCTCTACCTGTTCTCCATGTGTAGTGTGGGGTCTGTCACTCTCTCTCCTCCATGTGTAGTGTGGGGTCTGTCACTCTCTACCTGTCCTCCATGTGTAGTGCGGGGTCTGTCACTCTCTACCTGTCCTCCATGTGTAGTGTGGGGTCAGTCACGCTCTCTCCCCATGTGTAGTGTGGGGTCTGTCACTCTCTACCTGTCCTCCATGTGTAGTGTGGGGTCTGTCACTCTCTCTCCTCCATGTGTAGTGCGGGGTCTGTTGCTCTCTACCTGTCCTCCATGTGTAGTGTGGGGTCTGTCACTCTCTACCTGTCCTCCATGTGTAGTGTGGGGTCTGTCACTCTCTACCTGTCCTCCATGTGTAGTGCGGGGTCTGTCACTCTCTACCTGTCCTCCATGTGTAGTGTGGGGTCTGTCACGCTCTCTCCCCATGTGTAGTGAGGGGTCTGTCACTCTCTACCTGTCCTCCATGTGTAGTGTGGGGTCTGTCACTCTCTCTCCCCCATGTGTAGTGCAGGGTCTGTTGCTCTCTACCTGCCCTCCATGTGTAGTGTGGGGTCTGTCACTCTGTACCTGTCCTCCATGTGTAGTGCGGGGTCTGTCATTCTCTACCTGTCCTCCATGTATAGTGCAGGGTCTGTCACTCTCTACCTGTCCTCCATGTGTAGTGCAGGGTCTGTCACTCTCTCTCCTCCATGTGTAGTGTGGGGTCTGACGCTCTCTACCTGTCCTCCATGTGTAGTGCGGGGTCTGTCACTCTCTTTCCTCCATGTGTAGTGCGGGGTCTGTCACTCTCGCTCCTCCATGTGTAGTGCGGCATCTGTCACTCTCTCTCCTCCATGTGTAGTGCAGGGTCTGTCACTCTCTACCTATCCTCCATGTGTAGTGCCGGGGTCTGTCACTCTCTACCTGTCCTTCATGTGTAGTGTGGGGTCTGTCACTCTCTCTCCTCCATGTGTAGTGTGGGGTCTGTCACTCTCTATCCCCCATGTGTAGTGTGGGGTCTGTTGCTCTCTACCTGTCCTCCATGTGTAGTGTGGGGTCTGTCACACTCTACCTGTCCTCCATGTATAGTGCGGGGTCTGTCACTCTCTACCTGTCCTCCATGTGTAGTGCGGGGTCTGTCGCTCTCTCTCCTCCATGTGTAGTGTGGGGTCTGTCCCTCTCTCTCCTCCATGTGTAGTGCGGGGTCTGTCACTCTCTTCCTGTCCTCCATGTGTAGTGTGGGGTCTGTCACTCTCTCTCCTCCATGTGTAGTGCGGGGTCTGTCACTCTCTACCTGTCCTCCATGTGTAGTGTGGGGTCTGTCACTCTCTACCTGTCCTCCATGTGTAGTGCGGGGTCTGTCACTCTCTACCTGTCCTCCATGTGTAGTGCGGGGTCTGTCACTCTCTACCTGTCCTCCATGTGTAGTGCGGGGTCTGTCACTCTCTGCCTGTCCTCCATGTGTAGTGCGGGGTCTGTCGCTCTCTCTCCTCCATGTGTAGTGCGGGGTCTGTCACTCTCTCTCCTCCGTGTGTAGTGTGGGGTCTGTCCCTCTCTCTCCTCCATGTGTAGTGCGGGGTCTGTCACTCTCTACCTGTCCTCCATGTGTAGTGTGGAGTCTGTCACAGGGCTGTGGAGTCGGAGTCGTGGAGTCGGAGTCGGTGCTCATTTTGGTGGAGTCGGAGTCGGAGTTGGAGTCGGTATAAAATGGACCGACTCCGACTCCTAAAATATATAATAAATTGGGTACAGTAATTCAATGCAGAATATGCTGAATATTTTTTCATAGGAGTTTGGGAAAGTTATGAAATGTCCTATAAATGACTGTTATATTCCTGATCTAAGGCTACATTCACACACAGCGTTTTTCCTGTGTTTTTTGAGGATACGTTTTTCAGCTGCAAAAGCTGATCATCTTTTTAAAAAACTGCATCACCTGAAAGGTTTTTGAGCTCATAGATAATGTTTTCAATAGCAAAAGCAGATTAGAAATCTGCTCTATCTATCCATTTATCCATATCTGTCTATCCATATCTTATCTGTACCAAAAAGAATGAAAACCGGGTAGTACACCAATATACACTCACTGGCCACTTTATTAGGTACACCTGTCCAACTGTGTGTTAAGACTTAATTTCTAATCAGCCAATCACATGGCGGCAACTCAGTGCATTTAGGCATGTAGACATGGTCAAGACAATCTCCTGCAGTTCAAACCGAGCATCAGTATGGGGAAGAAAGGTGATTTGAGTGCCTTTGAACGTGGCATGATTGTTGGTGCCAGAAGGGCTGGTCTGAGTATTTCAGAAACTGCTGATCTACTGGGATTTTCACGCACAACCATCTCTAGGGTTTACAGAGAATGGTCCGAAAAAGAAAAAAAAACCAGTGAGCGGCAGTTCTGTGGCCGGAAATGCCTTGTTGATGCCAGAGGTCAGAGGAGAATGGGCAGACTGGTTCGAGCTGATAGAAAGGCAACAGTGACTCAAATTGCCACCCGTTACAACCAAGGTAGGCAGAAGAGCATCTCTGAACGCACAGTGCGTCGAACTTTGAGGCAGATGGGCTACAGCAGCAGAAGACCACACTGGGTACCACTCCTCTCAGCTAAGAACAGGAAACTGAGGCTACAATTTGCACAAGCTCATCGAAATTGGACAGTAGAAGATTGGAAAAACGTTGCCTGGTCTGATGAGTCTCGATTTCTGCTGCGACATTCGGATGGTAGGGTCAGAATTTGGCGTAAACAACATGAAAGCATGGATCCATCCTGCCTTGTATCAACGGTTCAGGCTGGTGGTGGTGGTGTCATGGTGTGGGGAATTTTTTCTGGGCACTCTTTGGGCCCCTTGGTACCAATTGAGCATCGTTGCAACGCCACAGCCTACCTGAGTATTGTTGCTGACCATGTCCATCCCTTTATGACCACAATGTACCCAACATCTGATGGCTACTTTCAGCAGGATAATGCGCCATGTCATAAAGCTCGAATCATCTCAGATTGGTTTCTTGAACATGACAATGAGTTTACTGTACTCAAATGGCCTCCTCAGTCACCAGATCTCAATCCAATAGAGCATCTTTGGGATGTGGTGGAACGGGAGATTCGCATCAGGGATGTGCAGCCGACAAATCTGCGCCAACTGTGTGATGCCATCATGTCAATATGGTCCAAAATCTCTGAGGAATGCTTCCAGCACCTTGTTGAATCTCTGCCACGAAGAATTGAGGCAGTTCTGAAGGCAAAAGGGGGTCCAACCCCTTACTAGCATGGTGTACCTAATAAAGTGGCCAGTGAGTGTATATTCTGTTCTATCTAAATATCTTGATTATTGGATCATAAAAATGATTAAATGTCTGAGGTTCACATTGTACTACAATAAATTTTTCACTTAAATATAAGCAATATGTGTGGGAGTCGGAATCGGAGTCGTGGAGTCGGAGTTGGAGTCGGTGTAAGGGAAATTGAGGAGTCGGAGTCGCAGGTTTGGCTTACCGACTCCACAGCCCTGGTCTGTCACTCTCTCTCCTCCATGTGTAGTGCGGGGTCTGTCACTCTCTACCTGTCCTCCATGTGTAGTGTGGGGTCTGTCACTCTCTACCTGTCCTCCATGTGTAGTGCGGGGTCTGTCACTCTCTTCCTGTCCTCCATGTGTAGTGTGGGGTCTGTCACTCTCTCTCCCCCATGTGTAGTGCAGGGTCTGTTGCTCTCTACCTGCCCTCCATGTGTAGTGTGGGGTCTGTCACTCTCTCTCCTCCATGTGTAGTGCGGGGTCTGTCACTCTCTACCTGTCCTCCATGTGTAGTGTGGGGTCTGTCACTCTCTCTCCCCCATGTGTAGTGCAGGGTCTGTTGCTCTCTACCTGCCCTCCATGTGTAGTGTGGGGTCTGTCACTCTGTACCTGTCCTCCATGTGTAGTGCAGGGTCTGTCACTCTCTACCTGTCCTCCATGTGTAGTGCAGGGTCTGTCACTCTCTCTCCTCCATGTGTAGTGTGGGGTCTGACGCTCTCTACCTGTCCTCCATGTGTAGTGCGGGGTCTGTCACTCTCTCTCCTCCATGTGTAGTGCGGGGTCTGTCACTCTCGCTCCTCCATGTGTAGTGCGGCATCTGTCACTCTCTCTCCTCCATGTGTAGTGCAGGGTCTGTCACTCTCTACCTATCCTCCATGTGTAGTGCCGGGGTCTGTCACTCTCTACCTGTCCTTCATGTGTAGTGTGGGGTCTGTCACTCTCTCTCCTCCATGTGTAGTGTGGGGTCTGTCACTCTCTATCCCCCATGTGTAGTGTGGGGTCTGTTGCTCTCTACCTGTCCTCCATGTGTAGTGTGGGGTCTGTCACACTCTACCTGTCCTCCATGTATAGTGCGGGTCTGTCACTCTCTACCTGTCCTCCATGTGTAGTGCGGGGTCTGTCGCTCTCTCTCCTCCATGTGTAGTGTGGGGTCTGTCGCTCTCTCTCCTCCATGTGTAGTGCGGGGTCTGTCCCTCTCTCTCCTCCATGTGTAGTGCGGGGTCTGTCACTCTCTTCCTGTCCTCCATGTGTAGTGTGGGGTCTGTCACTCTCTCTCCTCCATGTGTAGTGCGGGGTCTGTCACTCTCTACCTGTCCTCCATGTGTAGTGGGGGGTCTGTCACTCTCTACCTGTCCTCCATGTGTAGTGCGGGGTCTGTCACTCTCTACCTGTCCTCCATGTGTAGTGCGGGGTCTGTCACTCTCTACCTGTCCTCCATGTGTAGTGCGGGGTCTGTCGCTCTCTCTCCTCCATGTGTAGTGCGGGGTCTGTCACTCTCTCTCCTCCGTGTGTAGTGTGGGGTCTGTCCCTCTCTCTCCTCCATGTGTAGTGCGGGGTCTGTCACTCTCTACCTGTCCTCCATGTGTAGTGTGGGGTCTGTCACAGGGCTGTGGAGTCGGAGTCGTGGAGTCGGAGTCGGTGCTCATTTTGGTGGAGTCGGAGTCGGAGTTGGAGTCGGTATAAAATGGACCGACTCCGACTCCTAAAATATATAATAAATTGGGTACAGTAATTCAATGCAGAATATGCTGAATATTTTTTCATAGGAGTTTGGGAAAGTTATGAAATGTCCTATAAATGACTGTTATATTCCTGATCTAAGGCTACATTCACACACAGCGTTTTTCCTGTGTTTTTTGAGGATACGTTTTTCAGCTGCAAAAGCTGATCATCTTTTTAAAAAACTGCATCACCTGAAAGGTTTTTGAGCTCATAGATAATGTTTTCAATAGCAAAAGCAGATTAGAAATCTGCTCTATCTATCCATTTATCCATATCTGTCTATCCATATCTTATCTGTACCAAAAAGAATGAAAACCGGGTAGTACACCAATATATATTCTGTTCTATCTAAATATCTTGATTATTGGATCATAAAAATGATTAAATGTCTGAGGTTCACATTGTACTACAATAAATTTTTCACTTAAATATAAGCAATATGTGTGGGAGTCGGAGTCGGAGTCGTGGAGTCGGAGTTGGAGTCGGTGTAAGGGAAATTGAGGAGTCGGAGTCGCAGGTTTGGCTTACCGACTCCACAGCCCTGGTCTGTCACTCTCTCTCCTCCATGTGTAGTGCGGGGTCTGTCACTCTCTACCTGTCCTCCATGTGTAGTGTGGGGTCTGTCACTCTCTTCCTGTCCTCCATGTGTAGTGTGGGGTCTGTCACTCTCTGCCTGTCCTCCATGTGTAGTGTGGGGTCTGTCACGCTCTCTCCCCCATGTGTAGTGTGGGGTCTGTCACTCTCTACCTGTCCTCCATGTGTAGTGTGGGGTCTGTCACTCTCTACCTGTCCTCCATGTGCAGTGTTGGGTCTGTCACGCTCTCTCCCCCATGTGTAGTGTGGGGTCTGTCACTCTCTACCTGTCCTCCATGTGTAGTGTGGGGTCTGTCACTCTCTACCTGTCCTCCATGTGTAGTGTGGGGTCTGTCACTCTCTACCTGTCCTTCATGTGTAGTGTGGGGTCTGTCACTCTCTCTCCTCCATGTGTAGTGTGGGGTCTGTCACTCTCTATCCCCCATGTGTAGTGTGGGGTCTGTTGCTCTCTACCTGTCCTCCATGTGTAGTGTGGGGTCTGTCACTCTCTACCTGTCCTCCATGTGTAGTGCGGGGTCTGTCACTCTCTACCTGTCCTCGATGTGTAGTGTGGGGTCTGTCACTCTCTCTCCCCCATGTGTAGTGCGGGGTCTGTTGCTCTCTACCTGCCCTCCATGTGTAGTGTGGGGTCTGTCGCTCTCTCTCCTCCATGTGTAGTGTGGGGTCTGTCGCTCTCTCTCCTCCATGTGTAGTGCAGGGTCTGTCCCTCTCTCTCCTCCATGTGTAGTGCGGGGTCTGTCACTCTCTTCCTGTCCTCCATGTGTAGTGTGGGGTCTGTCACTCTCTCTCCTCCATGTGTAGTGCGGGGTCTGTCACTCTCTACCTGTCCTCCATGTGTAGTGTGGGGTCTGTCACTCTCTACCTGTCCTCCATGTGTAGTGCGGGGTCTGTCACTCTCTACCTGTCCTCCATGTGTAGTGCGGGGTCTGTCACTCTCTACCTGTCCTCCATGTGTAGTGCGGGGTCTGTCGCTCTCTCTCCTCCATGTGTACTGCGGGGTCTGTCACTCTCTCTCCTCCGTGTGTAGTGTGGGGTCTGTCCCTCTCTCTCCTCCGTGTGTAGTGTGGGGTCTGTCGCTCTCTCTCCTCCATGTGTAGTGCGGGGTCTGTCGCTCTCTCTCCTCCATGTGTAGTGTGGGGTCTGTCACTCTCTACCTGTCCTCCATGTGTAGTGTGAGGTCTGTCACTCTCTCTCCTCCGTGTGTAGTGTGGGGTCTGTCCCTCTCTCTCCTCCATGTGTAGTGCGGGGTCTCTCACTCTCTACCTGTCCTCCATGTGTAGTGCGGGGTCTGTCACTCTCTACCTGTCCTCCATGTGGAGTGCGGGGTCTGTCACTCTCTACCTGTCCTCCATGTGTAGTGCGGGGTCTGTCGCTCTCTCTCCTCCATGTGTAGTGCGGGGTCTGTCGCTCTCTCTCCTCCATGTGTAGTGCGGGGTCTGTCACTCTCGCTCCTCCATGTGTAGTGCGGCATCTGTCACTCTCTCTCCTCCATGTGTAGTGCAGGGTCTGTCACTCTCTACCTATCCTCCATGTGTAGTGCCGGGGTCTGTCACTCTCTACCTGTCCTTCATGTGTAGTGTGGGGTCTGTCACTCTCTCTCCTCCATGTGTAGTGTGGGGTCTGTCACTCTCTATCCCCCATGTGTAGTGTGGGGTCTGTTGCTCTCTACCTGTCCTCCATGTGTAGTGTGGGGTCTGTCACACTCTACCTGTCCTCCATGTATAGTGCGGGGTCTGTCACTCTCTACCTGTCCTCCATGTGTAGTGCGGGGTCTGTCGCTCTCTCTCCTCCATGTGTAGTGTGGGGTCTGTCGCTCTCTCTCCTCCATGTGTAGTGCGGGGTCTGTCCCTCTCTCTCCTCCATGTGTAGTGCGGGGTCTGTCACTCTCTTCCTGTCCTCCATGTGTAGTGTGGGGTCTGTCACTCTCTCTCCTCCATGTGTAGTGCGGGGTCTGTCACTCTCTACCTGTCCTCCATGTGTAGTGGGGGGTCTGTCACTCTCTACCTGTCCTCCATGTGTAGTGCGGGGTCTGTCACTCTCTACCTGTCCTCCATGTGTAGTGCGGGGTCTGTCACTCTCTACCTGTCCTCCATGTGTAGTGCGGGGTCTGTCGCTCTCTCTCCTCCATGTGTAGTGCGGGGTCTGTCACTCTCTCTCCTCCGTGTGTAGTGTGGGGTCTGTCCCTCTCTCTCCTCCGTGTGTAGTGTGGGGTCTGTCGCTCTCTCTCCTCCATGTGTAGTGCGGGGTCTGTCGCTCTCTCTCCTCCATGTGTAGTGTGGGGTCTGTCACTCTCTACCTGTCCTCCATGTGTAGTGTGAGGTCTGTCACTCTCTCTCCTCCGTGTGTAGTGTGGGGTCTGTCCCTCTCTCTCCTCCATGTGTAGTGCGGGGTCTCTCACTCTCTACCTGTCCTCCATGTGTAGTGCGGGGTCTGTCACTCTCTACCTGTCCTCCATGTGTAGTGCGGGGTCTGTCACTCTCTACCTGTCCTCCATGTGTAGTGCGGGGTCTGTCGCT
The DNA here is from genome assembly GCF_039654945.1 of Dendrobates tinctorius. Taxonomy (NCBI): domain Eukaryota; kingdom Metazoa; phylum Chordata; class Amphibia; order Anura; family Dendrobatidae; genus Dendrobates; species Dendrobates tinctorius. Next base: position 13,057,689 of record NW_027361803.1, read on the forward strand.
CTCTCTCCTCCATGTGTAGTGCGGGGTCTGTCACTCTCTCTCCTCCGTGTGTAGTGTGGGGTCTGTCCCTCTCTCTCCTCCATGTGTAGTGCGGGGTCTCTCACTCTCTATCCCCCATGTGTAGTGCGGGGTCTGTCACTCTCTACCTGTCCTCCATGTGTAGTGTGGGGTCTGTCACAGGGCTGTGGAGTCGGAGTCGTGGAGTCGGAGTCGGTGCTCATTTTGGTGGAGTCGGAGTCGGAGTTGGAGTCGGTATAAAATGGACCGACTCCGACTCCTAAAATATATAATAAATTGGGTACAGTAATTCAATGCAGAATATGCTGAATATTTTTTCATAGGAGTTTGGGAAAGTTATGAAATGTCCTATAAATGACTGTTATATTCCTGATCTAAGGCTACATTCACACACAGCGTTTTTCCTGTGTTTTTTGAGGATACGTTTTTCAGCTGCAAAAGCTGATCATCTTTTTAAAAAACTGCATCACCTGAAAGGTTTTTGAGCTCATAGATAATGTTTTCAATAGCAAAAGCAGATTAGAAATCTGCTCTATCTATCCATTTATCCATATCTGTCTATCCATATCTTATCTGTACCAAAAAGAATGAAAACCGGGTAGTACACCAATATATATTCTGTTCTATCTAAATATCTTGATTATTGGATCATAAAAATGATTAAATGTCTGAGGTTCACATTGTACTACAATAAATTTTTCACTTAAATATAAGCAATATGTGTGGGAGTCGGAGTCGGAGTCGTGGAGTCGGAGTTGGAGTCGGTGTAAGGGAAATTGAGGAGTCGGAGTCGCAGGTTTGGCTTACCGACTCCACAGCCCTGGTCTGTCACTCTCTCTCCTCCATGTGTAGTGCGGGGTCTGTCACTCTCTACCTGTCCTCCATGTGTAGTGTGGGGTCTGTCACTCTCTACCTGTCCTCCATGTGTAGTGCGGGGTCTGTCACTCTCTTCCTGTCCTCCATGTGTAGTGTGGGGTCTGTCACTCTCTGCCTGTCCTCCATGTGTAGTGTGGGGTCTGTCACGCTCTCTCCCCCATGTGTAGTGTGGGGTCTGTCACTCTCTACCTGTCCTCCATGTGTAGTGTGGGGTCTGTCACTCTCTACCTGTCCTCCATGTGCAGTGTTGGGTCTGTCACGCTCTCTCCCCCATGTGTAGTGTGGGGTCTGTCACTCTCTACCTGTCCTCCATGTGTAGTGTGGGGTCTGTCACTCTCTACCTGTCCTCCATGTGTAGTGTGGGGTCTGTCACTCTCTACCTGTCCTCCATGTGTAGTGCGGGGCCTGTCACTCTCTTCCTGTCCTCCATGTGTAGTGTGGGGTCTGTCACGCTCTCTCCCCCATGTGTAGTGTGGGGTCTGTCACTCTCTACCTGTCCTCCATGTGTAGTGTGGGGTCTGTCACTCTCTACCTGTCCTCCATGTGTAGTGTGGGGTCTGTCACGCTCTCTCCTCCATGTGTAGTGTGGGGTCTGTCCCTCTCTCTCCTCCATGTGTAGTGTGGGGTCTGTCACTCTCTCTCCTCCATGTGTAGTGCGGGGTCTGTCACTCTCTACCTGTCCTCCATGTGTAGTGTGGGGTCTGTCACTCTCTACCTGTCCTCCATGTGTAGTGTGGGGTCTGTCACTCTCTACCTGTCCTCCATGTGTAGTGCGGGGTCTGTCACTCTCTTCCTGTCCTCCATGTGTAGTGTGGGGTCTGTCACGCTCTCTCCCCCATGTGTAGTGTGGGGTCTGTCACTCTCTACCTGTCCTCCATGTGTAGTGTGGGGTCTGTCACTCTCTACCTGTCCTCCATGTGTAGTGTGGGGTCTGTCACTATCTACCTGTCCTCCATGTGTAGTGTGTTGTCTGTCCCTCTCTCTCCTACATGTGTAGTGCGGGGTCTGTCACTCTCTACCTGTCCTCCATGTGTAGTGTGGGGTCTGTCACGCTCTCTCCCCCATGTGTAGTGTGGGGTCTGTCACTCTCTACCTGTCCTCCATGTGTAGTGTGGGGTCTGTCACTCTCTCTCCCCCATGTGTAGTGCGGGGTCTGTCACTCTCTACCTGTCCTCCATGTGTAGTGTGGGGTCTGTCACACTCTCTCCCCCATGTGTAGTGTGGGGTCTGTCACTCTGTACCTGTCCTCCATGTGTAGTGCGGGGTCTGTCACTCTCTACCTGTCCTCCATGTGTAGTGTGGGGTCTGTCACGCTCTCTCCCCCATGTGTAGTGTGGGGTCTGTCACTCTGTACCTGTCCTCCATGTGTAGTGCGGGGTCTGTCACTCTCTACCTGTCCTCCATGTGTAGTGTGGGGTCTGTCACGCTCTCTCCCCCATGTGTAGTGTGGGGTCTGTCACTCTCTACCTGTCCTCCATGTGTAGTGTGGGGTCTGTCACTCTCTACCTGTCCTCCATGTGTAGTGTGGGGTCTGTCGCTCTCTCTCCTCCATGTGTAGTGTAGGGTCTGTCACTCTCTCTCCTCCATGTGTAGTGCAGGGTCTGTCGCTCTCTACCTGTCCTTCATGTGTAGTGTGGGGTCTGTCACTCTCTCTCCTCCATGTGTAGTGCGGGGTCTGTCACTCTCTCTCCTCCATGTGTAGTGTGGGGTCTGTCACTCTCTACCTGTCCTCCATGTCTAGTGCGGGGTCTGTCACTCTCTACCTGTCCTCCATGTGTAGTGCGGGGTCTGTCACTCTCTACCTGTCCTCCATGTGTAGTGTGGGGTCTGTCCCTCTCTCTCCTCCATGTGTAGTGCGGGGTCTCTCACTCTCTACCTGTCCTCCATGTGTAGTGCGGGGTCTGTCACTCTCTACCTGTCCTCCATGTGTAGTGCGGGGTCTGTCACTCTCTACCTGTCCTCCATGTGTAGTGCGGGGTCTGTCGCTCTCTCTCCTCCATGTGTAGTGCGGGGTCTGTCACTCTCTCTCCTCCGTGTGTAGTGTGGGGTCTGTCCCTCTCTCTCCTCCATGTGTAGTGCGGGGTCTCTCACTCTCTACCTGTCCTCCATGTGTAGTGTGGGGTCTGTCACAGGGCTGTGGAGTCGGAGTCGTGGAGTCGGAGTCGGTGCTCATTTTGGTGGAGTCGGAGTCGGAGTTGGAGTCGGTATAAAATGGACCGACTCCGACTCCTAAAATATATAATAAATTGGGTACAGTAATTCAATGCAGAATATGCTGAATATTTTTTCATAGGAGTTTGGGAAAGTTATGAAATGTCCTATAAATGACTGTTATATTCCTGATCTAAGGCTACATTCACACACAGCGTTTTTCCTGTGTTTTTTGAGGATACGTTTTTCAGCTGCAAAAGCTGATCATCTTTTTAAAAAACTGCATCACCTGAAAGGTTTTTGAGCTCATAGATAATGTTTTCAATAGCAAAAGCAGATTAGAAATCTGCTCTATCTATCCATTTATCCATATCTGTCTATCCATATCTTATCTGTACCAAAAAGAATGAAAACCGGGTAGTACACCAATATATATTCTGTTCTATCTAAATATCTTGATTATTGGATCATAAAAATGATTAAATGTCTGAGGTTCACATTGTACTACAATAAATTTTTCACTTAAATATAAGCAATATGTGTGGGAGTCGGAGTCGGAGTCGTGGAGTCGGAGTTGGAGTCGGTGTAAGGGAAATTGAGAAGTCGGAGTCGCAGGTTTGGCTTACCGACTCCACAGCCCTGGTCTGTCACTCTCTCTCCTCCATGTGTAGTGCGGGGTCTGTCACTCTCTACCTGTCCTCCATGTGTAGTGTGGGGTCTGTCACTCTCTTCCTGTCCTCCATGTGTAGTGTGGGGTCTGTCACTCTCTACCTGTCCTCCATGTGTAGTGCGGGGTCTGTCACTCTCTTCCTGTCCTCCATGTGTAGTGTGGGGTCTGTCACTCTCTGCCTGTCCTCCATGTGTAGTGTGGGGTCTGTCACGCTCTCTCCCCCATGTGTAGTGTGGGGTCTGTCACTCTCTACCTGTCCTCCATGTGTAGTGTGGGGTCTGTCACTCTCTACCTGTCCTCCATGTGCAGTGTTGGGTCTGTCACGCTCTCTCCCCCATGTGTAGTGTGGGGTCTGTCACTCTCTACCTGTCCTCCATGTGTAGTGTGGGGTCTGTCACTCTCTACCTGTCCTCCATGTGTAGTGTGGGGTCTGTCACTCTCTACCTGTCCTCCATGTGTAGTGCGGGGCCTGTCACTCTCTTCCTGTCCTCCATGTGTAGTGTGGGGTCTGTCACGCTCTCTCCCCCATGTGTAGTGTGGGGTCTGTCACTCTCTACCTGTCCTCCATGTGTAGTGTGGGGTCTGTCACTCTCTACCTGTCCTCCATGTGTAGTGTGGGGTCTGTCACGCTCTCTCCTCCATGTGTAGTGTGGGGTCTGTCCCTCTCTCTCCTCCATGTGTAGTGTGGGGTCTGTCACTCTCTCTCCTCCATGTGTAGTGCGGGGTCTGTCACTCTCTACCTGTCCTCCATGTGTAGTGTGGGGTCTGTCACTCTCTACCTGTCCTCCATGTGTAGTGTGGGGTCTGTCACTCTCTACCTGTCCTCCATGTGTAGTGCGGGGTCTGTCACTCTCTTCCTGTCCTCCATGTGTAGTGTGGGGTCTGTCACGCTCTCTCCCCCATGTGTAGTGTGGGGTCTGTCACTCTCTACCTGTCCTCCATGTGTAGTGTGGGGTCTGTCACTCTCTACCTGTCCTCCATGTGTAGTGTGGGGTCTGTCACTATCTACCTGTCCTCCATGTGTAGTGTGTTGTCTGTCCCTCTCTCTCCTACATGTGTAGTGCGGGGTCTGTCACTCTCTACCTGTCCTCCATGTGTAGTGTGGGGTCTGTCACGCTCTCTCCCCCATGTGTAGTGTGGGGTCTGTCACTCTCTACCTGTCCTCCATGTGTAGTGTGGGGTCTGTCACACTCTCTCCCCCATGTGTAGTGTGGGGTCTGTCACTCTGTACCTGTCCTCCATGTGTAGTGCGGGGTCTGTCACTCTCTACCTGTCCTCCATGTGTAGTGTGGGGTCTGTCACGCTCTCTCCCCCATGTGTAGTGTGGGGTCTGTCACTCTGTACCTGTCCTCCATGTGTAGTGCGGGGTCTGTCACTCTCTACCTGTCCTCCATGTGTAGTGTGGGGTCTGTCACGCTCTCTCCCCCATGTGTAGTGTGGGGTCTGTCACTCTCTACCTGTCCTCCATGTGTAGTGTGGGGTCTGTCACTCTCTACCTGTCCTCCATGTGTAGTGTGGGGTCTGTCGCTCTCTCTCCTCCATGTGTAGTGCAGGGTCTGTCACTCTCTCTCCTCCATGTGTAGTGCAGGGTCTGTCGCTCTCTACCTGTCCTTCATGTGTAGTGTGGGGTCTGTCACTCTCTCTCCTCCATGTGTAGTGCGGGGTCTGTCACTCTCTCTCCTCCATGTGTAGTGTGGGGTCTGTCACTCTCTACCTGTCCTCCATGTCTAGTGCGGGGTCTGTCACTCTCTACCTGTCCTCCATGTGTAGTGCGGGGTCTGTCACTCTCTACCTGTCCTCCATGTGTAGTGTGGGGTCTGTCCCTCTCTCTCCTACATGTGTAGTGCGGGGTCTGTCACTCTCTCTCCTCCATGTGTAGTGTGGGGTCTGTCACTCTGTACCTGTCCTCCATGTGTAGTGCGGGGTCTGTCACTCTCTACCTGTCCTCCATGTGTAGTGTGGGGTCTGTCACTCTCTACCTGTCCTCCATGTGTAGTGTGGGGTCTGTCACTCTCTACCTGTCCTCCATGTGTAGTGTGGGGTCTGTCGCTCTCTCTCCTCCATGTGTAGTGCAGGGTCTGTCACTCTCTCTCCTCCATGTGTAGTGCAGGGTCTGTCGCTCTCTACCTGTCCTTCATGTGTAGTGTGGGGTCTGTCACTCTCTCTCCTCCATGTGTAGTGCGGGGTCTGTCACTCTCTCTCCTCCATGTGTAGTGTGGGGTCTGTCACTCTCTACCTGTCCTCCATGTCTAGTGCGGGGTCTGTCACTCTCTACCTGTCCTCCATGTGTAGTGCGGGGTCTGTCACTCTCTACCTGTCCTCCATGTGTAGTGTGGGGTCTGTCACTCTCTCTCCTCCATGTGTAGTGCGGGGTCTGTCACTCTCTCTCCTCCATGTGTAGTGTGGGGTCTGTCACTCTCTACCTGTCCTCCATGTCTAGTGCGGGGTCTGTCACTCTCTACCTGTCCTCCATGTGTAGTGCGGGGTCTGTCACTCTCTACCTGTCCTCCATGTGTAGTGTGTTGTCTGTCCCTCTCTCTCCTACATGTGTAGTGCGGGGTCTGTCACTCTCTACCTGTCCTCCATGTGTAGTGTGGGGTCTGTCACGCTCTCTCCCCCATGTGTAGTGCGGGGTCTGTCACTCTCTACCTGTCCTCCATGTGTAGTGTGGGGTCTGTCACACTCTCTCCCCCATGTGTAGTGTGGGGTCTGTCACTCTGTACCTGTCCTCCATGTGTAGTGCGGGGTCTGTCACTCTCTACCTGTCCTCCATGTGTAGTGTGGGGTCTGTCACGCTCTCTCCCCCATGTGTAGTGTGGGGTCTGTCACTCTGTACCTGTCCTCCATGTGTAGTGCGGGGTCTGTCACTCTCTACCTGTCCTCCATGTGTAGTGTGGGGTCTGTCACGCTCTCTCCCCCATGTGTAGTGTGGGGTCTGTCACTCTCTACCTGTCCTCCATGTGTAGTGTGGGGTCTGTCACTCTCTACCTGTCCTCCATGTGTAGTGTGGGGTCTGTCGCTCTCTCTCCTCCATGTGTAGTGCAGGGTCTGTCACTCTCTCTCCTCCATGTGTAGTGCAGGGTCTGTCGCTCTCTACCTGTCCTTCATGTGTAGTGTGGGGTCTGTCACTCTCTCTCCTCCATGTGTAGTGCGGGGTCTGTCACTCTCTCTCCTCCATGTGTAGTGTGGGGTCTGTCACTCTCTACCTGTCCTCCATGTCTAGTGCGGGGTCTGTCACTCTCTACCTGTCCTCCATGTGTAGTGCGGGGTCTGTCACTCTCTACCTGTCCTCCATGTGTAGTGTGGGGTCTGTCCCTCTCTCTCCTCCATGTGTAGTGCGGGGTCTCTCACTCTCTACCTGTCCTCCATGTGTAGTGCGGGGTCTGTCACTCTCTACCTGTCCTCCATGTGTAGTGCGGGGTCTGTCACTCTCTACCTGTCCTCCATGTGTAGTGCGGGGTCTGTCGCTCTCTCTCCTCCATGTGTAGTGCGGGGTCTGTCACTCTCTCTCCTCCGTGTGTAGTGTGGGGTCTGTCCCTCTCTCTCCTCCATGTGTAGTGCGGGGTCTCTCACTCTCTACCTGTCCTCCATGTGTAGTGTGGGGTCTGTCACAGGGCTGTGGAGTCGGAGTCGTGGAGTCGGAGTCGGTGCTCATTTTGGTGGAGTCGGAGTCGGAGTTGGAGTCGGTATAAAATGGACCGACTCCGACTCCTAAAATATATAATAAATTGGGTACAGTAATTCAATGCAGAATATGCTGAATATTTTTTCATAGGAGTTTGGGAAAGTTATGAAATGTCCTATAAATGACTGTTATATTCCTGATCTAAGGCTACATTCACACACAGCGTTTTTCCTGTGTTTTTTGAGGATACGTTTTTCAGCTGCAAAAGCTGATCATCTTTTTAAAAAACTGCATCACCTGAAAGGTTTTTGAGCTCATAGATAATGTTTTCAATAGCAAAAGCAGATTAGAAATCTGCTCTATCTATCCATTTATCCATATCTGTCTATCCATATCTTATCTGTACCAAAAAGAATGAAAACCGGGTAGTACACCAATATATATTCTGTTCTATCTAAATATCTTGATTATTGGATCATAAAAATGATTAAATGTCTGAGGTTCACATTGTACTACAATAAATTTTTCACTTAAATATAAGCAATATGTGTGGGAGTCGGAGTCGGAGTCGTGGAGTCGGAGTTGGAGTCGGTGTAAGGGAAATTGAGAAGTCGGAGTCGCAGGTTTGGCTTACCGACTCCACAGCCCTGGTCTGTCACTCTCTCTCCTCCATGTGTAGTGCGGGGTCTGTCACTCTCTACCTGTCCTCCATGTGTAGTGTGGGGTCTGTCACTCTCTACCTGTCCTCCATGTGTAGTGCGGGGTCTGTCACTCTCTTCCTGTCCTCCATGTGTAGTGTGGGGTCTGTCACTCTCTGCCTGTCCTCCATGTGTAGTGTGGGGTCTGTCACGCTCTCTCCCCCATGTGTAGTGTGGGGTCTGTCACTCTCTACCTGTCCTCCATGTGTAGTGTGGGGTCTGTCACTCTCTACCTGTCCTCCATGTGCAGTGTTGGGTCTGTCACGCTCTCTCCCCCATGTGTAGTGTGGGGTCTGTCACTCTCTACCTGTCCTCCATGTGTAGTGTGGGGTCTGTCACTCTCTACCTGTCCTCCATGTGTAGTGTGGGGTCTGTCACTCTCTACCTGTCCTCCATGTGTAGTGCGGGGCCTGTCACGCTCTCTCCTCCATGTGTAGTGTGGGGTCTGTCACTCTCTTCCTGTCCTCCATGTGTAGTGTGGGGTCTGTCACGCTCTCTCCCCCATGTGTAGTGTGGGGTCTGTCACTCTCTACCTGTCCTCCATGTGTAGTGTGGGGTCTGTCACTCTCTACCTGTCCTCCATGTGTAGTGTGGGGTCTGTCACGCTCTCTCCTCCATGTGTAGTGTGGGGTCTGTCCCTCTCTCTCCTCCATGTGTAGTGTGGGGTCTGTCACTCTCTCTCCTCCATGTGTAGTGCGGGGTCTGTCACTCTCTACCTGTCCTCCATGTGTAGTGTGGGGTCTGTCACTCTCTACCTGTCCTCCATGTGTAGTGTGGGGTCTGTCACTCTCTACCTGTCCTCCATGTGTAGTGCGGGGTCTGTCACTCTCTTCCTGTCCTCCATGTGTAGTGTGGGGTCTGTCACGCTCTCTCCCCCATGTGTAGTGTGGGGTCTGTCACTCTCTACCTGTCCTCCATGTGTAGTGTGGGGTCTGTCACTCTCTACCTGTCCTCCATGTGTAGTGTGGGGTCTGTCACTATCTACCTGTCCTCCATGTGTAGTGTGTTGTCTGTCCCTCTCTCTCCTACATGTGTAGTGCGGGGTCTGTCACTCTCTACCTGTCCTCCATGTGTAGTGTGGGGTCTGTCACGCTCTCTCCCCCATGTGTAGTGTGGGGTCTGTCACTCTCTACCTGTCCTCCATGTGTAGTGTGGGGTCTGTCACTCTCTCTCCCCCATGTGTAGTGCGGGGTCTGTCACTCTCTACCTGTCCTCCATGTGTAGTGTGGGGTCTGTCACACTCTCTCCCCCATGTGTAGTGTGGGGTCTGTCACTCTGTACCTGTCCTCCATGTGTAGTGCGGGGTCTGTCACTCTCTACCTGTCCTCCATGTGTAGTGTGGGGTCTGTCACGCTCTCTCCCCCATGTGTAGTGTGGGGTCTGTCACTCTGTACCTGTCCTCCATGTGTAGTGCGGGGTCTGTCACTCTCTACCTGTCCTCCATGTGTAGTGTGGGGTCTGTCACGCTCTCTCCCCCATGTGTAGTGTGGGGTCTGTCACTCTCTACCTGTCCTCCATGTGTAGTGTGGGGTCTGTCACTCTCTACCTGTCCTCCATGTGTAGTGTGGGGTCTGTCGCTCTCTCTCCTCCATGTGTAGTGCAGGGTCTGTCACTCTCTCTCCTCCATGTGTAGTGCAGGGTCTGTCGCTCTCTACCTGTCCTTCATGTGTAGTGTGGGGTCTGTCACTCTCTCTCCTCCATGTGTAGTGTGGGGTCTGTCACTCTCTACCTGTCCTCCATGTCTAGTGCGGGGTCTGTCACTCTCTACCTGTCCTCCATGTGTAGTGCGGGGTCTGTCACTCTCTCTCCTCCATGTGTAGTGTGGGGTCTGTCACTCTCTACCTGTCCTCCATGTCTAGTGCGGGGTCTGTCACTCTCTACCTGTCCTCCATGTGTAGTGCGGGGTCTGTCACTCTCTACCTGTCCTCCATGTGTAGTGCGGGGTCTGTCACTCTCTGCCTTTCCTCCATGTGTAGTGCGGGGTCTGTCGCTCTCTCTCCTCCATGTGCAGTGCGGGGTCTGTCACTCTCTACCTGTCCTCCATGTGTAGTGCGGGGTCTGTCACTCTCTACCTGTCCTCCATGTGTAGTGTGGGGTCTGTCACGCTCTCTCCCCCATGTGTAGTGTGGGGTCTGTCACTCTGTACCTGTCCTCCATGTGTAGTGCGGGGTCTGTCACTCTCTACCTGTCCTCCATGTGTAGTGTGGGGTCTGTCACGCTCTCTCCCCCATGTGTAGTGTGGGGTCTGTCACTCTCTACCTGTCCTCCATGTGTAGTGTGGGGTCTGTCACTCTCTACCTGTCCTCCATGTGTAGTGTGGGGTCTGTCGCTCTCTCTCCTCCATGTGTAGTGCAGGGTCTGTCACTCTCTCTCCTCCATGTGTAGTGCAGGGTCTGTCGCTCTCTACCTGTCCTTCATGTGTAGTGTGGGGTCTGTCACTCTCTCTCCTCCATGTGTAGTGTGGGGTCTGTCACTCTCTACCTGTCCTCCATGTCTAGTGCGGGGTCTGTCACTCTCTACCTGTCCTCCATGTGTAGTGCGGGGTCTGTCACTCTCTCTCCTCCATGTGTAGTGTGGGGTCTGTCACTCTCTACCTGTCCTCCATGTCTAGTGCGGGGTCTGTCACTCTCTACCTGTCCTCCATGTGTAGTGCGGGGTCTGTCACTCTCTACCTGTCCTCCATGTGTAGTGCGGGGTCTGTCACTCTCTGCCTTTCCTCCATGTGTAGTGCGGGGTCTGTCGCTCTCTCTCCTCCATGTGTAGTGTGGGGTCTGTCACTCTCTACCTGTCCTCCATGTCTAGTGCGGGGTCTGTCACTCTCTACCTGTCCTTCATGTGTAGTGCGGGGTCTGTCACTCTCTCTCCTCCATGTGTAGTGTGGGGTCTGTCACTCTCTACCTGTCCTCCATGTCTAGTGCGGGGTCTGTCACTCTCTACCTGTCCTCCATGTGTAGTGCGGGGTCTGTCACTCTCTACCTGTCCTCCATGTGTAGTGCGGGGTCTGTCACTCTCTGCCTTTCCTCCATGTGTAGTGCGGGGTCTGTCGCTCTCTCTCCTCCATGTGCAGTGCGGGGTCTGTCACTCTCTCTCCTCCATGTGTAGTGCGGGGTCTGTCGCTCTCTCTCCTCCATGTGTAGTGTGGGGTCTGTCACTCTCTACCTGTCCTCCATGTGTAGTGCGGGGTCTGTCGCTCTCTCTCCTCCATGTGTAGTGTGGGGTCTGTCACTCTCTACCTGTCCTCCTTGTGTAATGCGGGGTCTGTCACTCTCTACCTGTCCTCCATGTGTAGTGCGGGGTCTGTCGCTCTCTCTCCTCCATGTGTAGTGTGGGGTCTGTCCCTCTCTCTCCTCCATGTGTAGTGTGGGGTCTGTCACTCTCTCTCCTCCATGTGTAGTGCGGGGTCTGTCACTCTCTACCTGTCCTCCATGTGTAGTGTGGGGTCTGTCACTCTCTACCTGTCCTCCATGTGTAGTGTGGGGTCTGTCACTCTCTACCTGTCCTCCATGTGTAGTGCGGGGTCTGTCACTCTCTTCCTGTCCTCCATGTGTAGTGTGGGGTCTGTCACGCTCTCTCCCCCATGTGTAGTGTGGGGTCTGTCACTCTCTACCTGTCCTCCATGTGTAGTGTGGGGTCTGTCACTCTCTACCTGTCCTCCATGTGTAGTGTGGGGTCTGTCACTATCTACCTGTCCTCCTTGTGTAATGCGGGGTCTGTCACTCTCTTCCTGTCCTCCATGTGTAGTGTGGGGTCTGTCACGCTCTCTCCCCCATGTGTAGTGTGGGGTCTGTCACTCTCTACCTGTCCTCCATGTGTAGTGTGGGGTCTGTCACTCTCTACCTGTCCTCCATGTGTAGTGCGGGGTCTGTCACTCTCTACCTGTCCTCCTTGTGTAATGCGGGGTCTGTCACTCTCTACCTGTCCTCCATGTGTAGTGCGGGGTCTGTCGCTCTCTCTCCTCCATGTGCAGTGCGGGGTCTGTCACTCTCTCTCCTCCATGTGTAGTGCGGGGTCTGTCGCTCTCTCTCCTCCATGTGTAGTGCGGGGTCTGTCACTCTCTACCTGTCCTCCATGTGTAGTGCGGGGTCTGTCGCTCTCTCTCCTCCATGTGTAGTGTGGGGTCTGTCACTCTCTCTCCTCCATGTGTAGTGCGGGGTCTGTCGCTCTCTACCTGTCCTCCATGTGTAGTGCGGGGTCTGTCACTCTCTACCTGTCCTCCATGTGTAGTGCGGGGTCTGTCGCTCTCTCTCCTCCATGTGTAGTGCGGGGTCTGTCACTCTCTCTCCTCCATGTGTAGTGCGGGGTCTGTCGCTCTCTCTCCTCCATGTGTAGTGTTGGGTCTGTCGCTCTCTCTCCTCCATGTGTAGTGCGGGGTCTGTCGCTCTCTCTCCTCCATGTGTAGTGCGGGGTCTGTCGCTCTCTACCTGTCCTCCGTATGCAGTGCAGGGTCTCTTTTGCTGCCATAGCAGCCAATCACAGGACAGTGTTCATTTTTCAGGCATGGAATATGACATGAAGATATGACATGGAGAGGATTAAAAGAGGTCACCAATTATAAAAGCCACCCCACTATAGTGAACCCCAGCAGATGTCTGGCAGCAGAGTTAAATGAATTCTACTGCAGATTTGAGGCAAGCTCTACACACAGTGGCTATTCATCCCTAAGCTCCTCAGTCTGTTCATATAAAGATCATTCATTGTGCAACACCCAAGTAGTGATCTCCGAGGCAGAGGTGATACGCATCCTGACCCTGATGGTGTATCTCCAATGTGTCTGAAAGTATGTGCTACCCAGCTTGCCCCTATACTGACAAATATATACAATGTGTCACTGAAAGAGTGCGTTGTACCTCAGTGTTGGAAAAGTTCCACAATTATCCCTGTCCCCAAGAAAGTGGGATCCTCTGAGTTGAACGACTATAGACCAGTAGCACTCACATCTGTAGCTATGAAAGTCTTCGAAAGAATTATGATGTCCCACCTGATAAAATTCACGCAGAAGCTATGGGACCCGCTTCAGTTTGCCTATAAGGAGAATCGTTCGGCAAACGACACTGTCAATCTGGCACTGAAGTACATTTTGGATCATACAGATGAACTGCACTCATATGTCCGGATTCTTTTCATGGACTTTAGCTCAGTGTTCAATACCATTGATCCGAATTTACTTCATAAGAAAATGGTAGCTCTTGGAGTCCCTCTTAACTTATGCTTGTGGATTTATAACTTCCTGACAGCCAGGATACAGAGTGTAAAAGTTGGACCATTCACTTCGGACACCTTGGTCACAAACATCGGGGCACCTCAGGGGTGTGTTTTGTCCCTGTTACTGTTTTCTCTCTATACGAATGATTGCATCTCTTCAGCAGACTCAGCAAAAATCTTGAAATTTGCCAATGATATGACACTGATTGGTCTCATCAGGGGAAATGCTGAAGACTTGTATCGGAGTGAGGTGGAAAGAATATGTGACTGGTGTAAAGCCAATAATCTTGTACTCAACACTAAAAAAACTGCTGAGATGGTTGTGGATTTTAGGAAAGATCAACATGAGATACTTCCAATCTACATCCATGTCGAAGTGGTTCTTAGGGTCACAGAGACCAAATTCCTTGGTGATATCATCTCTCATGACCTTAAATGGGGGAAAAACGTGGATGCTGTTATAAGAAAATCACAACAGAGGATGTTCTTCCTGCGTCAGCTGAAAAGATATGGTTTGTCTAAGAATCTGCTGATCTTATTCTTTAATGCTGTCATCAGATCTGTGATTTGTTCCTCTCTGATAGTCTGGTATGGGGGAGCCACTGCGCATGACAAACTCCGCTTACAAAGGACTTTCAGAACAGCAGAGAGAATTATAGGTTCCCCCCTGCCTAAAATCCAGGATCTTTATGATAAGAGTATTCGATCCCACGCATTGAAAATTTCATCCGATCCCTCTCACCCGGGACACTCCTCATTCCAACTACTCCCTTCAGGACGTCGCTTCAGAGTCCCCAAATGCAGCACCAACCGCCATATGAACAGCTTCTATCCACTCTCTGTTCAACAATTAAATCGTCATGTGTAGACTATATACTGTATCTGTCTTGTTAGATGTTACTTGTTGTATCTGTTGTTATATATTATGTTGCCTCTTTGCCACAAAGAATTCCTTGTATATATGTAATATGTACTTGGCGATAATAAATTTGATTGATTGATTGAACGTTGTGCAGTTTTATAAATCCTCCCCTGGCTCCTGTGGATCGCCGCCATGGGGTTCAGTCAGGGGCCCGCGCTGAGGATCATCCATTTTGTTTGGGTTTCTTAGATTCCGATTTATAAATGTGACACGTGCGGCCTGGATGTGGCTGCTGTGTAATCCACCCTGGCAGGGACACGGCGTGCTGATATCCAGCTGATATCTGGAGGACACCTGCCCGGAGGGAACGGACAGATCCTCTTCTGCTTTTTTCCTAAGGTCGTCCAAGCTGAGCGGCGAGGATGCGGCTCCATCTAATCCTCCTCGGTTTTGCTTCGAGAGCACAAGGATGTTGCTATGGTAACCCAGCTGCGGTTTCTACGGCAGAAACTTGTCGACGTGAAGTCAAGGTTGAAGCGAGGCCGGACAAGTGGATCATTACTGTAATGTGCGGCTCTACAGCACGAGGACCGACGATTACTCATCAGTCCTAGAAATGGATCCCACTGAGTCACTGCGAGGAGCCGCGGGGGCATCGATGGCGGGCGGCGCACACTGACACTGCACCCGGTGAACCTAACGGGGGAAGAAGAAATACCACAGCGTAACACCATAAAAAGTGCGGTCATACTATATACACCCCGATAATACAATACACACCGCCATAATATATACACCTACACCGCCATAATATCACATCTACACACCGCCATAATATCACATACACACCGCCATAATATCACATACACACAGCCATATCACATACACACCGCCATAATATCACATACACACAGCCATAATATCACATACACACAGCCATATCACATACACACCGCCATAATATCACATACACACAGCCATATCACATACACACCGCCATAATATCACATACACACCGCCATAATATCACATACACACCGCCATAATGTCACATACACACAGCCATAATATCACATGTACACACAGCCATAATATCACATACACACTGCCATAATATCACATACACACAGCCATAATATCACATACACACTGCCATAATATCACATACACACAGCCATAATATCACATACACACTGCCATAATATCACATACACACAGCCATAATATCACATACACACAGCCATAATATCACATACACACAGCCATAATATCACATACACACTGCCATAATATCACATACACACAGCCATAATATCACATACACACTGCCATAATATCACATACACACAGCCATAATATCACATACACACAGCCATAATATCACATACACACAGCCATAATATCACATACACACAGCCATAATATCACATGTACACACAGCCATAATATATACACATACACTGCCATAATATCACATGCACACCACTATATCACATCTGCACACCCCACCATAATATCACATACACACCGCCATAATATCACATACACACCGCCATAATATCACATACACACAGCCATAATATCACATCTACACACCGCCATAATATCACATACACACAGCCATAATATCACATACACACAGCCATAATATCACATGTACACACAGCCATAATATATACACATACACTGCCATAATATCACATGCACACCACTATATCACATCTGCACACCCCACCATAATATCACATACACACCGCCATAATGTCACATACACACAGCCATAATATCACATACACACAGCCATAATATCACATACACACAGCCATAATATCACATACACACAGCCATAATATCACATGTACACACAGCCATAATATATACACATACACTGCCATAATATCACATGCACACCACTATATCACATCTGCACACCCCACCATAATATCACATACACACCGCCATAATATCACATACACACCGCCATATTATCACATACACACAGCCATAATATATACACATACACCGCCATAATATCACGTACAGTCATGGCCAAAAGTATTGACACCCTTGAAATTCTGTCAGATAATATTCAGTTTCTTCCTGAAAATGATTGCAAACACAAATTCTTTGGTATTATTATCTTCATTTAATTTGTCTTAAATTAAAAAACACAAAAGAGAATGAAGCAAAAAGCAAAACATTGATCATTTCACACAAAACTCCAAAAATGGGCCAGACAAAAGTATTGGCACCCTCAGCCTAATACTTGGTTGCACAACCTTTAGCCAAAATTACTGCGACCAACCGCTTCCGGTAACCATCAATGAGTTTCTTACAATGCACTGCTGGAATTTTAGACCATTCTTCTTTGGCAAACTACTCCAGGCCCCTGATATTTGAAGGGTGCCTTCTCCAAACTGCCATTTTTAGATCTCTCCACAGGTGTTCTGTGGGATTCAGGTCTGGACTCATTGCTGGCCACCTTAGAAGTCTCCAGTGCTTTCTCTCAAACCATTTTCTAGTGCTTTTTGAAGTGTGTTTTGGGTTATTGTCCTGCTGGAAGACCCATGACCTCTGAGGGAGACCCAGCTTTCTCACACTGGGCCCTACATTATGCTGCAAAATTTGTTGGTAGTCTCCTGACTTCATAATGCCATGCACACGGTCAAGCAGTCCAGTGCCAGAGGCAGCAAAGCAACCCCAAAACATCAGGGAATCTCCGCCATGTTTGACTGTAGGGACCGTGTACTTTTCTTTGAATGCCTCTTTTTTCTCCTGTAAACTCTATGTTGATGCTTTTGCCCTAAAAGCTCTACTTTTGTCTCATCTGACCAGAGAACATTCTTCCAAAATGTTTTAGGCTTTTTCAGGTAAGTTTTGGCAAACTCCAACCTGGCTTTTTTATGTCTCGGGGTAAGAAGTGGAGTCTTCCTGGGTCTCCTACCATACAGTCCCTTTTCATTCAGACGCCGACGGATAGTATGGGTTGACACCGTTGTACCCTCGGACTGCAGGGCAGCTTGAACTTGTTTGGATGTTAGTCGAGGTTCTTTATCCAACATCCGCACAATCTTGCGTTGAAATCTCTTGTCAATTTTTCTTTTCCGTCCACATCTAGGGAGGTTAGCCACAGTGCCATGGGCTTTACACTTCTTGATGACACTGCGCACGGTAGACACAGGAACATTCTGGTCTTTGGAGATGGACTTGTAGCCTTGAGATTGCTCATGTTTCCTCACAATTTGGTTTCTCAAGTCCTCAGACAGTTCTTTGGTCTTCTTTCTTTTCTCCATGCTCAATGTGGTACACACAAGGACACAGGACAGAGGTTGAGTCAACTTTAATCCATGTCACCTGGCTGCAAGTGTGATTTAGTTATTGCCAACACCTGTTAGGGGCCACAGGTAAGTTACAGGTGCTGTTAATTACACAAATTAGAGAAGCATCACATGATTTTTTGGACAGTGCCAATACTTTTGTCCACCCTCTTTTTTGTGTTTGGTGTGGAATTATATCCAATTTGGCTTTAGGACAATTCTTTTTGTGTTTTTTCATTTAAGACAAATTAAATGAAGATAATAATACCAAAGAATTTGTGTTTGCAATCATTTTCAGGAAGAAACTGAGTATTATCTGACAGAATTGCAGGGGTGTCAATACTTTTGGCCATGACTGTATACACACCGCCATAATATATACACATACACCGCCATAATATCACATGCACACCACTATATCACATCTGCACACACCACCATAATATCATATACACACTGCCATAATATCACGTATACACACCGCCATAATATCACATCTACACACACCGCCATAATATTACATCTGCACACACCGCCATAATATTACATCTGCACACACTGCCATAATATCACATACACACCGCCATAATATCACATACATACCGCCATAATATCATATACACACTGCCATAATATCACATACACACTGCCATAATATCACATGTACACACCGCCATAATATACACATACACCGCTATATCACATGCACACCACTATATCACATCTGCACACACCACCATAATATCACGTATACACACTGCCATAATATCACGTATACACACTGCCATAATATCACATACACACTGCCATAATATCACATACACCGCCATAATATCACATGTACACACACCGCCATAATATATACACATACACCGCCATAATATCACATGCACACCACTATATCACATCTGCACACACCACCATAATATCATATACACACTGCCATAATATCACATACACACTGCCATAATATCACATGTACACACCGCCATAATATACACATACACCGCTATATCACATGCACACCACTATATCACATCTGCACACACCACCATAATATCACGTATATACACTGCCATAATATCACGTATACACACTGCCATAATATCACATACACACTGCCATAATATCACATACACACTGCCATAATATCACATACACCGCCATAATATCACATGTACACACAGCCATAATATATACACATACACCGCTATAATATCACATGTACACACTGCCATAATATCACATACACGCCACCATAATATATACACATACACCGCCATAATATCACATATACACACCGCCATAATATATACACATACACCGCCATAATATCACATCTACACACACTGCCATAATATATACACATACACCACCATAATATCACATACACACTGCCATAATATCACATACACCGCTATAATATCACATAAACACCGCCATAATATATACACAGCCATAATATCACGTATACACACCGCCATAATATATACACATACACCGCCATAATATCACATCTACACACACCGCCATAATATCACATCTACACACAGCCATAACATCACATGCACACCACCATAATATCACATACACTGCCTGTTAGGCGTCGGATTCCTGGCACTGCACAGCAGGAATCCAGAGCCAGACATCCTGCGGTCTCCCATTCTCCTCCGACCGCTCGGACTCCTGCTCAGCAATCACGGCGAGCCAGGCATTCTCCTCAGACTCATTCTGTGAGCCTGGATGTTGCTGCCACCTCTGGTGCAGCAATGGTAGCACAACCTACTTTGCAGGGAACCGCTCCAGAGGCTAAGTCCTCGTGCCGTGCTACTGGGCATGCCCGCAATGTGCCCTCTCAGTGGAGAGCAGGGGTCACATGTGCAGGTCCTGTGTCGGATCTGATTGGTCCTTCCCAAAGTATTGGAAGGTCCCGGAAGCGCATGGCTATAAAAGCTCCGCATGGCGGCTCGGCCATGCGCTAGTGTAGCATATTATTCTGTGTGTGTATGGTGATGGATGCATGGACTGGTGTCTGACTCATTATGAAACCCCTACCCTCTGATATTACGAGTGGTGATCGAGTGTGTATAGTCAGCTCCAGGGTTGTGGCAAGCTACACGCCACTTGCTCCACGCCTACACTAGCGTCCGTCGGCGCCCGGTCCTCGGCGCCGACGCTTGCGGCTTTCTCTGCCGCTGCGCTGTAGTAACAGCAGCTATTGGTGTTCGCGGCTGCGACGCCACACGCAGGCCTCTGTGACGCTAACAGGGCCCGCGCCTTTGCTTTAGTGTTCGCCAAGCGACTCTGTGTTTGTACGGAGCCGCCCTTAGCATTCGGGTGACGTTAACCCGAGCGCAGTACCGCACCTACTAGGTGCATCTGCCATTGTTCAGCAGCGGTCTTGTCACCTACCGCACGGTGGACCCCGGGCAGCGAACGCATCTACTATTATTTATATTTGGTGCGTTCCGCCGACCCTAACATTACACTAGCGCCAGGGTCTGGCTGGCAATGGCAGACGTGCAGCAGCTGCAGCGCTACATTCGGCAGCTGGAGAGCAGGTTGGCGGCTACTGAGAGCACCAACTCAGCTGCGAATGCTGCGCTACCTGCTGCTCAGACAGTCGCCGAGGCTGTCTCACGTGCGCCCACACTTTTGCCCTCGCCGCCAATTTCTCGCCTCCCGCTCCCCGATAAGTTTTCGGGTGACAGTGCCACCTGTAGGGGATTCGTTAGCCAGTGCTCCATTCAGCTGGAGTTGCTGGCTGCACGGTTTCCTACAGAGCGGGCTAAGGTGGGGTTTATTGTCTCCTTGTTGTCTGGCCGGGCATCACAGTGGGTCACGCCATTGTGGGAACGTGATGATCCCGTGGTTCAGGGACCTGCTCAGTTCCTCGCGGCTCTGAAGCAAGTCTTCTTGGGACCACGGGTCACACACGATACGGTCTCCAACTGTTATCCCTAACACAAGGCTCACTCTCGGTTAGCCATTATGCTGTCCGGTTTCGGACACTGGCTTCCGAATTAGAGTGACCGGACAAAGTCTTAGTCCCGGTGTTTTGGAGAGGCCTGGCTGAGCACGTCAAGGATGCTCTAGCCACTAGGGAGATTCCCACAAGTCTGGAGGAATTGATCGCCGTTTCCACCCGCATCGATCTCCGCTACACGGAGCGCGGGTTGGAACGAGCGCAATCCAGATGTAGGGTTAATTTGGCCCCCACCTTTACCATGCCGCTGGAGGACCCCGCACAAGAGCTCTCTTCCTCTGAGCCTATGGAGGTGTCTCGCACCAGCACTAAGCCGCGTCCGATGCGAAGCTCTGTGCGCTGTTATCAGTGCCGACAGTTTGGCCATTCGGCTGGCACATGTCCTCAGCGACCGAAAAAACGACCACGTCCAGTGGTCGTAGGTGGTGGTCAATAAAATATGGGACCCTTTTCACCCAAACCGGTGTTCTGGGGTACTTTAGATAGTGGGTCCTCCACCTGGGAGGCAGAGGTCACCCTGGATTCCGGGGCCGAGGGGAACTTTATGTCCTCGACTTTTGCCCAGAGTCACGCTATCCCTCTGGTGTTACTCTCGCAACCTCTGTCCATTAGGGTGGTAAATGGGGCACCGTTATCGTCTCAGGTGACCCATCAGACAGTCCCACTCGGACTCTCTATTTCACCCTCACATCAGGAGACTCTGTCCCTGCTTATCATGCCCAATGGCATCGATCAGGTGCTCCTCAGAGTTCCCTGGCTTCGTTGCAACTCCCCTCACGTTGACTGGGTTTTGGGGAGGATACTGGGCTGGGGCAAGGACTGTGAGGGAAGGTGTCTGAGGGGCAGTGTTCAGGTGGCTTTCACTGAGGTGCCTGAGGATCTCTCCGCGCTCCCCAGGCCCTACCACCAGTACGCGGACGTCTTCTCTAAGAAGTCTGCGGAGACGCTCCCACCACACCATTCCTATGATTGTCCGATCGATCTCCTGCCAGGTACAGAGCCTCCCCGAGGCTGTGTTTATCCGTTATCACTCCCTGAGACGGAGGCTATGTCTCAATATATCCCGGAGAACCTGGCTAGGAGTTTTATCAGGAAATCTGTGTCACCGGCTGGTGCAGGGTTCTTCTTCATGCAGAAGAAGAATGGAGAGTTACGTCCCTGCATTGACTACAAAGGTCTCAAGGCGATCACAGTTAAAAGCAAATACCCCCTACCGTTGATCGCGGAGTTGTTTGACAGGTTGCGGGGGGCCCGGATCTTTACTAAATTAGATCTGCGGGGGGCATACAACCTGATCCGCATTCGCAAAGGACACGAATGGAAGACAGCTTTTAATACCAGGGATGGCCATTACGAATACCTGGTTATGCCCTTTGGCCTTTGTAATGCGCCAGCTGTCTTCCAAGATTTTGTCAACGACGTCTTCCGCGACATGCTCTCTACCTCGGTGGTGGTCTATCTGGATGACATACTCATCTTTTCGCCAGGTTTGACCACCCACCGGAGAGACGTCTGCAGGGTCTTCGACCGTCTGCGGGCGAACTCGCTATTCGCCAAGCTGGAGAAGTGCCAGTTTGAGCAGGAGTCCTTGCCGTTCCAGGGCTATATCATCTCGGCCCAGGGGCTGGCCATGGATCCTGCCAAACTACAAGCGGTAATGGACTGGCAAGAACCCCATTCCCTCAAAGCGGTGCAGCGCTTTTTGGAGTTCGTGAATTGCTACCGCCAGTTCATACCACACTTTTCCACACTGGTGGCTCCTTTGGTTGCTCTCACCAAGAAAGGAGCTAACCCCAATGCTTGGTCGGAACAGGTCTCCAAATCCTTCTCGGCTATAAAATCGCATTTTGCTGGCGCTCCCATATTACATTGTCCCGATGTGGATAAGCCGTTTATCCTTGAGGTAGACGCTTCTTCCGTCGGTGCAGGAGCAGTCCTTTATCAAAAGGATGCTCAAGGTCGAAAGCATCCCTGCTTCTTCTATTCCAAGACCTTCTCACCGGCGGAGAAAAATTACTCCATCGGCGACAGGGAGCTGCTAGCCATGAAGTTGGCTTTTTCCGAGTGGAGACATCTCTTGGAAGGAGCCCGCTTCCCCTTTCAGGTATATACAGACCATAAAAACCTGGTCTACCTACAGACGGCCCAACGCCTGAATTCCCGCCAGGCCAGGTGGTCGCTCTTCTTTTCCTGATTCCGCTTCACCCTGCACTACCTCTCTGGAGAGAAGAACGTCCGTGCAGATGCTCTCTCACACTCGGTGGTCTCAGCGGAAGAAGGAGAAGCTGAGCCTCGGTTAATTCTCCCGCCGGAGAGTTTTACGACCGTGGCTCCAGTCGCTCTCGAGTCAGTACCACCGGGCAAGACCTTGGTGCCTCCTCAGCTACGGCCGGAGGTCCTCGCCTGGGCACATGCCTCCAGGGTGGGTGGCCATTTTAGCAATAAACGGACCACCGAACTCCTGGCAAGGTCATATTGGTGGCCACATATGGCTCGAGATGTCAAGGAATACGTGCAAGCATGCGTCTCGTGTGCTCGGAACAGACCCTCTAGACAGAGGCCGGCGGGGTTGTTGTTTCCCCTGCCAGTGGCAGATAGACCATCGGAGATGGTTGGCATGGATTTCATAGTTGGCCTGCCCAAGTCTGGTGGCAGTACGGTCATCTGGGTGGTCACCGACCATTTTTCCAAAATGGTGCATCTGGTGCCACTCGCACGCCTGCCATCCGCTCGAGGTCTGGCCACCTTGTTCATTAAGCACGTATTCCATTTACATGGTATGCCAGACAAAATCGTGAGTGACCGAGGTCCTCAGTTTGCATCTCGGTTTTGGAGGGAGCTCTGCAGTTTACTTAACATCGAGCTAAATCTATCCTCCGCCTATCATCCTGAGACGAATGGCTTGGTCGAGAGAGCCAATCAGACCTTGGTCACCTATTTACGGCATTTTGTCTCTGCCAGGCAGGATGACTGGGCATCCTTGCTACCTTGGGCTGAATTTGCTCTAAACAATGCGGTGGCTGATTCCACTGGTCAGACGCTCTTTCTCCTAAACTATGGTCAACATCCACGCGTCCCTGTCCCGATGCCAGTGTCCTCCACTGACTCCAGGGTGGCAGACTGGGTAGTGGAGGCCCGGGACATTTGGGATCGCACTCAGGATGCTATCTGGGCATCTAAAGAAAGGATGAGGGCGTCCGCCGACACGCATCAGCGGCCCGCGCCAAGCTTTTCCCCTGGCGACATGGTATGGCTCTCTACCCGAAATATTAAACTGCGGGTCGAGTCTCCCAAGTTCGCACCGCGATACATTGGACCATTCAAGGTTCTCGAGCGACTTAGCTCGGTGGTCTACCGCCTGGCTCTTCCTCCACATTTGGCCATTTCGGACGTGTTCCATGTGTCCCTCCTCAAACCAGTTCACATGATCCGGCTTTCTGAGTCATCTGCCGGGTCATCAGACTTATCGTCTGACAAGTTTGAGGTTAACGCCATCGTGGGGCGCAGGTTTGTCCGTGGCAAAAAATATTATTTGGTGGACTGGAAGGGTCATGGTCCCGAGGCTCGGACCTGGGAGCCGGTGGAAAACATTCATGCACCGCTCGCTCCTGATCGCAGCCTTTGAGCGCAGTGAGGCGGGCCCTAGGAGGGGGGGTAATATTAGGCGTCGGGTTCCTGGCACTGCACAGCGGGAATCCAGAGCCAGACATCCTGCGGTCTCCCATTCTCCTCCGATCGCTCGGACTCCTGCTCAGCAATCACGGCGAGCCAGGCATTCTCCTCAGACTCGTTCTGTGAGCCTGGATGTTGCTGCCACCTCCGGTGCAGCAATGGTAGCACAACCTACTTTGCAGGGAACCGCTCCAGAGGCCAAGTCCTCGTGCCGTGCTACTGGGCATGCCCGCAACGTGCCCTCTCAGTGGAGAGCAGGGGTCACATGTGCAGGTCCTGTGTCGGATCTGATTGGTCCTTCCCAAAGTATTGGAAGGTCCCGGAAGCGCATGGCTATAAAAGCTCCGCATGGCGGCTCGGCCATGCGCTAGTGTAGCATATTATTCTGTGTGTGTATGGTGATGGATGCATGGACTGGTGTCTGACTCATTATGAAACCCCTACCCTCTGATATTATGAGTGGTGACCGAGTGTGTATAGTCAGCTCCAGGGTTGTGGCAAGCTACACGCCACTTGCTCCACGCCTACACTAGCGTCCGTCGGCGCCCGGTCCTCGGCGCCGACGCTTGCGGCTTTCTCTGCCGCTGCGCTGTAGTAACAGCAGCTATTGGTGTTCGCGGCTGCAACGCCACACGCAGGCCTCTGTGACGCTAACAGGGCCCGCGCCTTTGCTTTAGTGTTCGCCAAGCGACTCTGTGTTTGTACGGACCCGCCCTTAGCATTCGGGTTACGTTAACCCGAGCGCAGTACCGCACCTACTAGGTGCATCTGCCATTGTTCAGCAGCGGTCTTGTCACCTACCGCACGGTGGACCCCGGGCGGCGAACGTACCTACTATTATTTATATTTGGTGCGTTCCGCCGACCCTAACACTGCCATAATATCACATCTACACACACCGCCATAATATCGCATACACACTGCCATAATATCACACCGCTATAATATCACATCTACACACACCGCCATAATATCACATGCACACCACTATATCACACCTGCACACACTGCCATAATATCACATCTACACACACCTGTTGTGAGTTCATTTTTCCCTTCACCATTGAGGTCTGATGAACTCCCTCCTCTAGTGAAGGAAGGTAGTGAGACTGATTACCAAACACCTGGGCAGCTAGATGATGACTGGGTGGCTGGAATTGAGGACTGGATATAAGGCTGCCGACGCCCTTCTTCCTGGCTGGTGATTTTCCTGCTGGATTCTTGGAGACCAGTCTGATTCCTGCATCTCAAAGCTAAGTTTTTCTGCTCTGCTTTGTACTCTTCAGTTTTGTTTTTGTTTTGCCTTGTTTTTTGGGAGTTCTGCCATCCCCGGCCGGGGGTGAGCTGAATTCCATTTTTGTCTCTGATCTGTTGATATTTTGCTCTGTCTTCAGAATATACCTGAGTGCTGATATAGTCTTTTGAAGCCTAGCGACTTCAGGGCCTGTTTTTCCTATCAGTCGGTTGGCTCATTTTGATAGGGTTTTTGCGGATGGCAGACAGCAGCTTTCCTATCCTGTCCTATGTAGTTAGCTTGGGCCCCATCATTTGCTCAACCTATCTTTCTATCTGTGTTAGTGTTTTCATCTTGCTTCACCGTCATTATATGTTGGGGGCTGCCTATTGCTTTGGGGTCTGCTCTGGGGCAGTTTAGTTTTTCCCTTCTGTCTTTAGGCTATATAGTTCTCCGGCTGTGATCGAGGGGTCTAGGGCACCGTAGGAACCCCCCACGGCTACTGCTAGTTGTTGTGGATAGGTTCAGGGGTCTGCAATCCGATAGCTGCCAACCTCTCTGGTTTTTCTGGACTTAGCTGGTATTTTGTTTTTTTCCTCCTTCGGTGACTCATCATAACAGAATCAAAAACAGGCCCTGAAGTCGCTAGGCTTCAAAAGACTATATCAGCACTCGGGTATATTCTGAAGACAGAGCAAAATATCAACAGATCAGAGACAAAAATGGAATTCAGCTCACCCCCGGCCGGGGATGGCAGAACTCCCAAAAAACAAGGCAAAACAAAAACAAAACTGAAGAGTACAAAGCAGAGCAGAAAAAATTAGCTTTGAGATGCAGGAATCAGACTGGTCTCCAAGAATCCAGCAGGAAAATCACCAGCCAGGAAGAAGGGCGTCGGCATCCTTATATCCAGTCCTCAATTCCAGCCACACAGTCATCATCTAGCTGCCCAGGTGTTTGGTAATCAGTCTCACTACCTTCCTTCACTAGAGGAGGGAGTTCATCAGACCTCAATGGTGAAGGGAAAAATGAACTCACAACACACACCGCCATAATATCACATACACACCGCCATAATATTACATGTATACACACCACCATAATATCACACACATCGCTATAATATCACATGTACACACAGCCATAATATACACATACACCGCTATAATATCACATCTACACACACCGCCGTAATATCATACACACTGCTATAATATCACATACACACCACCATAATATCACGTATACACACCGCCATAATATATACACATACACCGCTATAATACCATATCTACACACACCAGCATAATATCACATGCACACCACCATAATATCACATCTGCACACACTGCCATAATATCACATACACACCACTATAATATCACGTATGCACACCGCCATAATATATACACATAAACCGCCATAATATCACATGTACACACCGCCATAATATATACACATACACCGCTATATCACATCTACACACACCACCATAATATCACATACACACCACCATAATATCACGTATGCACACCGCCATAATATATACACATACACCGCCATAATATCACATATACACACCGCCATAATATATACACATACACCGTCATAATATCACATCTACACACACCGCCATATCACATACACACACCACCATAATATCACATGTACACACCACCATAATATCACGTATACACACCACCATACTATATATACATACACCGCCAGAATATCACATCTACACACACCGCCATAATATCACATCTACACACACCGCCATAATATCACATCTACACACACCGCCATAGTGTCACATATACACCCCGCCATAATATTACATCTACACACCACAGCGTTATGGTATCGCACAATAACAAATTAAAGCTGCGCTCTGAAACACTATAATATGTACATATTGAATATATGAAACTGGAATTCCATTACTGCTGTGTAGAAAACATGGTAGAAAAAAAATCAAGGCACAAATTGGCCAATTCATATGAGCCAAACAGCCAGCTACACGGTGTACCCCTTTGTTGTGACCCTAAGCCTTACATGATGCCTCTCCTGGGCTAAAAGACTACAATTATATGGGCAGGTAGGATCATGCTCTATTTAAAAACCCCTTAGGCTGATGGGAGGAATGCTCAGTCAGAGGCCAATGTAGCAGAGCCCAGCAGCACAGCAGAGCTTGGAGCTTGGTATGTAATGTGGCTCACAAGTAGCAATGTAGCCATGCCAAGCAGCACAACGGAGCTTGGCATGTATGGTAGCTCACAAGTAGCAATGTAGCAGAGACCAGCAGTACAGCAGAGCTTAGTATGTAAGGTAGGTGACAAGTAGCATTGTAGCAGAGATCAGCAGGACAGCACAGCTTGAAATGTAAGGTGGTTCACAAGTAGCAATGTAGCAGAGCCCAGCAGTACAGCAGAGTTTGGTATATAAGGTGGTTCACTAGTAGCAATGTAGCAGAGCCCAGCAGTACAGCAGAGTTTGGTATATAAGGTGGTTCACTAGTAGCAATGTAGCACACCCAGCAGCACAGCAGAGTTTAGTATGTAAGGCGGCTCACAAGTAGCAATGTAGCAAAGATCAGCAGTAGAGCAGAGCTTAGTATGTAAGGTGGGTGACAAGTAGCAATGTAGCCGAGTTCAGCAGTACAGCAGAATTTGGTATGCAAGGTGGCTCACAAGTAGCAAAGTATCAAAGCCTAGTAGCACAGCAGAGTTTAGTATGTAAGGTGGTTCACAAGTAGCAATGTAGCAAAGCCCAGCAGCACAATGGAGCTTGGTATGTATGGTGGCTCACAAGTAGCAATGTAGCAGAGACCAGCAGTACAGCAGAGTTTGGTATATAAGGTGGTTCACTAGTAGCAATGTAGCAGAGCCCAGCAGTACAGCAGAGTTTGGTATATAAGGTGGTTCACTAGTAGCAATGTAGCACACCCAGCAGCACAGCAGAGTTTAGTATGTAAGGCGGCTCACAAGTAGCAATGTAGCAAAGATCAGCAGTAGAGCAGAGCTTAGTATGTAAGGTGGGTGACAAGTAGCAATGTAGCCGAGTTCAGCAGTACAGCAGAATTTGGTATGCAAGGTGGCTCACAAGTAGCAAAGTATCAAAGCCTAGTAGCACAGCAGAGTTTAGTATGTAAGGTGGTTCACAAGTAGCAATGTAGCAAAGCCCAGCAGCACAATGGAGCTTGGTATGTATGGTGGCTCACAAGTAGCAATGTAGCAGAGACCAGCAGTACAGCAGAGCTTAGTATGTATTGTGGGTGACAAGTAGCATTGTAGCAGAGATCAGCAGAGCAGCACAGCTTGAAATGTAAGGGTATTCACAAGTAGCAATGTAGCAGAGCCCAGCAGTACAGGAGAGTTTGGTATCTAAGGTGGTTCACAAGTAGCAATGTGTTAAAGTCCTGCAGCACAGCAGAGCTTGGAATTTAAGGTGGATCACAAGTAACAAGTAGCAAAGATCAGCAGTAGAGCAGAGCTTAGTATGTAAGGTGAGTGACAAGTAGAAATGTAGCATAGTTCAGCAGGACAGCAGAATTTGGTATGTAAGGTGGCTCACAAGTAGCAATGCAGCAGAGACCAGTGGCACAGCCAAGCTTGGTATGTAAGGTGGTTCACAAGTAGCAATGTAGCAAAGCTCAACAGCACAGCAGAGCTTAGACTGTAAGGTGGCTCACAAGTAGCAATGTAGCAGAGCCAAGCAGCAGAGCTTGGTGTTTAAGGTGGTTCACAAGTAGCAATGTAGCAGAGCCCAGCAGCACAGCAGAGCTTGGAATGTAAGATGACTCACAAGTAGCAATATAGCAGAGCACAGCGGCCGATTACAGAGGTTAAAAATCTCTCCATTTTTTAGAACAAATGAGATATTTAATGAAAGGGGCTGGAGCAAGAATGGGAGGAAGGAGGCGTCTCTATATCAGATTGCATGTTAGACACAACAGTAGCTGACATAAGGGGGCGCTGTGTAATGGGCTACAATAAACCATTCTTGCACGGGGCCCTCTACAGGACTAGAGCGGAACTGATGTATATTAGTATTAGTAGATGAAGATCCCATGTCATTAGCATGAGAAAATATTGGATTACTGCCGCTTCATGCCTGATGTGATATAACGCCCCTGACCCATTAATTATCACCCAAAGTACAAAGAGGAACAATTATATTTGTGTTTAGCATAAGCCGCCGCGCACTGAGAATTATCCATGTGAGATAAGGAAACATCCAGGCCTCCCAGCAATGAAACCATTAATGTAAAGTCAAAAGAGCGAAGAGACACCACTGCCATCCACGCCAGCGATCAGCCACGCCGGCACCACCATGGAAATCGGAGTTACTGCCGACGCTTTACATCCCTATAGACATTTAATTAAAGGTCCGAAGATCAAAAAAGGCAATTTCCCAACAATGTGTTTTTTCTTTGAGAAAAAAAATATATAAAGATTCTCAGTGGAGAAGAATGGAGGAGACACGTACGGAGGCGAGCGAGCGCAACGCAGGAGCGCGTAATCAGGGAAGAAGAGGTCGCTAGGAAAGGACAAATATCACGATTTGGGACATTTCCCATCAAACCAGTTTTTACGTTAAATGGCACCGATACATGATGAATTTCAGATGTACGACATATTGCAATATTGGGGCACAATGGAGGCCGGTGAGCGGGGCGATCCGGGGTGTTATTATGTGTCGCTGACATAAACAATCCTACGGAATCGGAATAGTCAGCTCTTCGCCGTCTGCTCCAGAGACTCGTTAATTATGCATCTTGTATGCAGGAGATTTTACGCTGTGTGATTTGGGAATTTACATATGAATGATTTATACTTGTGCTTTGCTTTAAAAATTCATGACTTTTCCCTGTCTCCTTGTCTGGTAAATATTCCAGGTGCAATGCGTTAATTGTCCCTATTTCTGGGGAGAGCGGATGTCACTCAGCTTTCTAGGGATCCGGAATGGTAAATGTGCTTCGTTACTTATCCGGAATCTCTTACTTTCTTGCCCCTTGGGTGTTTGTGAGTAATTGACACTTGGATGAATAGTCAGTCATGTAATGCATGGATGTTCCGGATCCGTGCCGCCATATAGAGGGGTCCAAAGTGGGAATAATTGGCCATCTGGAGCGTATGGCCTGGAAACAACAAGATATTTCAAGTTTCTGCTACATTATGTTCTAGGCAAGGCCGGGGGCTACGTGGCATCTTTGGCTGTGACACAGGTTGCACGGTCGATGATCGCTATACTCCACCGTTGCATCTCAGCATAATGTGGATGAATGGGTCCACATTACACCCCAGCCCCTAGAGAACCGCAGCTGCGGCAAGCAAGTGACTTGGTGGTGGTCGCGTAGAAGTGGCAATGCAGCCCCACTCACCTGCGTTTCCCTGCGATGTACAAAGCGATCTTTGGCTTTGCAACCTGTATCATGACAAAAGTCACTGTGTAGACCCAGCCTAAAGCTGATAGCGATACACTGTCATACCCAGTAACACAATATATCACTTTCTCCTGAAGAGAACAATTACTTTCCACCAGACTTTGGCTAGTGGATACCTGTTGGTCCTACTCACTGAATTATCATCATTTGCAAGAATTGGATTCTGCAGAGGTCATCTAGAATGGAGCTGAGCTGGGCATGCTCAACCTCCGCCTCATTCATCGCCGGAGAGACCACGCTCCACTAATTCTGACAGTCCCATAAAGAATAAGTGGTGTGCAGCTGGTTGTGCTCGACCTCCGCCTCATTCATCACCAGAGAGACCACACTCCGCTATCGCTGACATTCCCATAGAGAATAAGTGGTGCGCTGCTGGTTGTGAGCGACTGGGTCGCCCTCCCAGGGCTGTGGGGTGCTTGGTACCGGGCGGGGCTCTCAGAGGGGAATGTCACAGCAGCGGTGACCCAGTCCATGGCCCTGGGCGCCCATGTAAGAGGGATTAAGTGATGGAATAAAGTTTATGAGTGAATGATTTGTGACGCTGTGGCGCCCCTGAGGCTTCAGTCGCCACAGAGGTACTGCACCTTCTCCTAAGGTGTGGTGTCCCACCATCCAGGTAGGCTGGGAACTCCTTTCCGCATTCCAACATCTGCACCCCACACACAGGATAGTTCAGCAGGGACTCATCCATGCTTTATGCCGAAAAGGTCATAGGGTGCCTTTTGTGGTCCCTGGCTTCGTAACATGAGAGGTGCTGGGTGGGCGGGTGGAGTTAGATATAAAAGAGAGGGAAGGTGTAGGATTTGAGGTTAGTTGGTTAGAGGAGAGAGAAGATGGGTGTCTGAGGGACGTGCTGCAGCAGGTCCCAGTGATCTGGGCTGCTGGCACGAGAAAGACCAGAGAAAGAGACTGATAAGATTGATACCCTAACCTTCCATAAGAGAGAGAGAGAACAGATCGGAACGAAGGAGAATAGAAGGACGGTGGGAAGCAGGTTGAGAAAGAGAGAGAACCCTTCCAGTCCAGAGAGCGCAAAGGTCGGGGCCCGGTCCCCGAGGTTGATTGGATCTTTATGTCCGGCAACAGACACCGGAGGCGTAGTGAGCCGCTAACGCCTTGCACCCATCATAGACTTGGGACACAACAGCAACTGAATAGAGAGCCGGGACGCAGAGAGGAGTCCCCGAAGCAGGCTACAGCTGTCTGTCATACAAATAAAGACTAGGGACACCTAGCGAGAGGCATTCCAGAGTAACTAAGTACTGGAGTGCTTCACACCTAAAGGCGCATTGGAGGAGTCGTTCAGTAAGGTACATGTTGGCGGAGTGTGGAAGGGAGAATCCTATCCTGCCTGGGGGTTGGCTGGAGCCCTGGCCTGGAGAACACAGTACGTAGGCGGGCAGTTGTGTGAACTGCAAACAGTGAGTAAAGCTTTGGAACCGCATACTCTGGTGTCCTCCAGTTATTCCAGCACCGCTACATCTGGGTAACATCATTCATACCATTCTGAGCCTCACCTCATCCATTGCACCTACACTGCCCTGGGACTACAGCTCCACCTGTGGGGAGCTATACCATCTCTGCTGCACCACACCATCAGTCCCAGCGGATCTGTATGCAGCGTTGGCTTACCACCTTACTTGCCAAACACCACGGGTGGTGTCACGAACTATTCATATAAACTCTAACACCATTAACATCCCCGCCATTGATATTGGGTGCCCAGGGCCACGGACCGGGTCACCGCTGCTGTGACACATTCCCGCCTTGACACCGGCCCGGTACCGAGTACCCCGCTGCCCTGGGTGTGCGAGGGCGACCCAATTTTGGCGTCACGAACAGGATTACGAGACCCGATGCCATCGAACAGGATGACAAGACCCGTTGCCATCGGGTTCTTGTGTGCCTTGGATTTACAACTTTTGAAAATGTGCAGAAGACCAAATTTAATAGACTGTAAAATGGACATTAGAAATGGCCGCTGGCGCGGAGAAGAAGGGAGTGAAGAGATGGGAGGTCCTAGGAAAAGACCGCGAAGAGTCTTGGGCCGTCCCTGCCTGAATTACTATGTGACCGATGCATGGCCCACCCCCCGAGGGGTTCGTATACTGGCTTGATAAGGAGGCGCGGGAAGAAGAAGTTGCCCCCGGAAGGAGGGGCAGAGAAAGCCAGTGGCAAGCAGAAGGGCGGAGCAAGAAGAAGAACACCAGAACGCCATTTTGGAGAGTGAGGGAAGGAGGCCTGCGGAGCGCGGGGAACTGAAACTCCCTGGCGCCATGGCTGAAGGCTCCGACCCGATCTCTGGAATGGATCTCCAACAGCTGGAGGACGAGATTATCCAGCTGACACGACGCCTGCGAATGAGGCGAGAAGCGCTATGGACATTAGACTTGCAGCGTTCCCGGGAAGGGCCCACACCTGCGGTACCCGCGACACCGGTACCCGTCGCTGCTGCACCAGATCTTTTCCTGGCAGACCTTGCGGAGCTTGGAGCCGCTGCCATGCCATCAGCAGCGTACGTTCCTTCCTTGCCGCTCATACCGGAGGAGTTGTACACAGCCCAGGGAGCTGAAGCGGAGAAAGAGGAGCTCCTGCCCGGACCTGGCGCAGCTGCGCAGGTCCCGCCAGCGACCCCCGCGGAACCGGAGCTGCCATGGGCTCCACTGCCATCCCCGGTGTCTCACCAGGCAGCATCCGCTGCCACACCACCTGCCCTGGAGCAGAGGCCGCACCGTCGGGAACTCCCAGGCATTTACCCCGGCCTTCCTAATGGGTTGATGAGGAGGAGGACCATGCTGGTGGGGGTACAGTTGGAGCCGGCATGCCCGATCCGACATCTACAGGTCAGAGGGGGGTCTGGATCGTTTTGGGACGGTGATCTTGGGATCCCTTTACTGCCAAATCCCCAGGCAGTTGTTCATCAGCACCAACACACTGCAGAAGCCTTAGGAGCTAGACTTCGTACCAGAAAAGACCCCATAGCAATGAACCAGCATCAGGATAAGAACAGTTCCAGTTCAGCTTCCAGAACCCCAGGAGGGGACTACAATTGAAATTTACATTCACTAAATCTCATTACCCAGGAGGGTTTGTTTGCACCAGTTGTGCCTTGTTTGCTATCATGTTTTTCCGGTAGCACTTTTGTTGCCTGTTTTTCTACAAATGGAACTGTGGAGATCATGAACACTGTGTGATCCAAAACTTTCTTGTAAATAGTTTGCACCCCTTTGGGTGCTCTCTCTTGGTTTTACATATAAAGAGACTCTGCGGAGATAATGTTTCTGCATGGACACTTTTCAAAGAATGATGTCTACCTCAAGGGACACTGCAAGAAATCCTGGCTGGGAGCAGTGTTCAGCACCTTACAAGAATTTTGAATGTTTTATCATAAAGTATTTGATAATGTTGTGTCTTATGAAAAGTAAATGTCTTTTATAGAATATTTGATACAGAGAATTAGAAAAGTTTTGAGATAGAATGTGAGAATTGAATAAAGAATGCAGAATTGAAAGTGACAGGTGACAGGCCAAGCGTAGATGGTCAGTGTCTTGCGTCCAGTAGAAGAGAAAAAGGAAAAGAGAATAATGTAATAAAGAAAATGTGTTGAGTATAGCACTTTAAACTAGGAATTGCATTTAAGTAAATTTTTGATACTAAGATAGGAAGTTAACCTGTTTGTAACGTTTAAGAAATGTACCTCCTACATTAGGAAGATTAGATAAGTATTGTTAAACAGCATTTAAATTTTTTTGTGTGTTCCTGTATTGTACCTTTTGTTGTCTTGCAGCCCGTGGATGTGCTGTGTTTAACGGGGGGTATGTGGCACCCCTGAGGCTTCAGTCGCCACAGAGGTACTGCACCTTCTCCTAAGGTGTAGTGCCCCACCATCCAGGTAGGTTGGGAACTCCTTTCCGCATTCCAACATCTGCACCCCACACACAGGATAGTTCAGCAGGGACCCATCCATGCTTTATGCTGGAAAGGTCATAGGGTGCCTTTTGTGGTCCCTGGCTTCGTAACACGAGAGGTGCTGGGGAGGCGGGTGGAGTTAGATATAAAAGAGAGGGAAGGTGTAGGATTTGAGGTTAGTTGGTTAGAGAAGAGAGAAGATGGGTGTCTGAGGGATGTGCTGCAGCAGGTCCTTGTGATCTGGGCTGCTGGCACAAGAAAGACCAGAGAAAGACTGATAAGATTGATAACCTAACCTTCCATAAGAGAGAGAGAGAACAGTTCGAAACGAAGGAGAATAGAAGGACGGTGGGAAGCAGGTTGAGAAAGAGAGAGAACCCTTCCAGTCCAGAGAGCGCAAAGGCCCGGGCCCGGTCCCCGTGGTTGATTGGAACTTTATGTCCGGCAACAGACACCGGAGGAGTAGTGAGCCTCTAACGCCTTGCACCCATCATAGACTTGGGACACAACAGCAACTGAATAGAGAGCCGGGACGCAGTGAGGAGTCTCCGAGCAAGCTACAGCTGTCTGTCATACAAGTAAAGACTAGGAACGCCTAGAGAGAGGCATTCCAGGGTAACTAAGTACTGGAGTGCTTCGCACCTAAAGGCACATTGGAGGAGTCGTTCAGTAAAGTACATGTTGGGGGAGTGTGGAAGGGAGAATCCTATCCTGCCTGGAGGTTGGCTGGAGCCCTGACCTGGAGAACACAGTACGGAGGCAGGCAGTTGTGTGAACTGCAAACTGAGTAAAGCTTTGGAACCGCACACCCTGGTGTCCTCCAGTTATTCCAGCACCGCTACATCTGGGTAACATCATCCATACCATTCTGCGCCTCTCCTCATCCATTGCACCTACACTGCCCTGGGACTACAGCTCCACCTATGGGGAGCTACACCATCTCTGCTGCACCATACCATCAGTCCCAGTGGATCTGCATGCAGCGTTGGCTTACCACCTTACTTGCCAAACACCACGGGTGGCGTCACGAACTATTCATATAAACTTTAACACCATTAACATCCCCGCCATTGATATTGAGCGCCCAGGGCCACGGACCGGGTCACCGCTGCTGTGACACATTCCCGTCTTGACACTGGCCCGGTACCGAGTACCCCGCTGCCCTGGGTGTGCGAGGGCGACCCAACGCCACCTGTGGTGTTCGGCAATGAAGATGTTAAGCCTACGCTGCCAACAGATCCCCTGGGACAGATGGTGTGGTGCAGCTATGATGTTGTGGCCCTCCACAGGTAGGGCAGTAATCCCAGGGCAGTGAGGATAGGTGTTGAGGAAGAGGGTGCAGTGCCTGGCACAGGGATGAAGCAGCGCTGACGGGGTTGCAGGAAGGAGGCAAGGACACAACAGGGTGCAGTTTCTTTACCTTTACTTTGCTTGGCAAAAGCAGTCCAGATTACAGGTGGCACAGTAGCAGGCTAGCCTGGAAGCAACTTAGGAATCTCTCTATGCAAATGGGTTGTGTAGTCTCCTTCCTAGCGCTTATTTTTAGGTACTTGCAGTACTGTGTTACACTGAAGTTCCACTTGCTTATTCTCTTTAGAACTCCCTCGTATGGCAGACAGCTGTAGCCTTCCTCTTCTGGCTCACACGTCGCTGTTGTGCCTCCGAGTCTTATGTGGGAATAGAGCATTTACAGCTTCCTATTCCTCCGGTTTCTGTTGCAGGACCATCAGTGTCCGTACAGCCTTAGAGACCGGACTCCAGATCATGCGCTATAGCTGGGAATGAGCCTGAACTCTCTGCTCAGTCTCCCAGCTCTTCTCCTACACGTCCACACACATTGCCCTCCTCACATGAACTCCTACTCTTTCCTCCTGGCCTCCAGAGAGTAGCTCCTCCCCCAGTTTTGGTTCAGAGCTCCCTCTGCTGGCCTGGAATGGAAAACTGTGTTGTGTGTTGTGGTTAACTGCCAGAGAGATCCTTTATTGCTTCCAAGCATGATATCACACTCCCTAGGTGGAAGGTAATGCCATTGTGGCGACCATACTCCTGGGGGCGCCACATAACCTCCGCCTCATTCATCGCCGGAGAGACAGCGCTCCGCTATCTCTGACATTCCCATAGAAAATAAGTGGTGCGCTGCTGGTTGTGCGCGACCTCCACCTCATTCATCACCGGAGAGACCACACTCCACTATCTCTGACAGTCCTATAGAGAATAAGTGGTGCGGAGCTGGTTGTGCGCGACCTCCGCCTCATTCATCGCAAGAGAGACCACACTCCACTATCTCTGACAGTCCCATAGAGAATAGGTGGTGCCGAGCTGATTGTGCTCGACCTCCGCCACATTCATTGCCGGAGAGACAATGCTCCGCTATCTCTGACAGTCCCAAAGAGAATAAGTGGTGTGTAGCTGATTGTGCGCAACCTCCCCCTCATTCATCGCCAGAGAGACAACGCTCCGCTATATCTGACAGTCCCATAGAGAATAAGTGTGCGGAGCTGATTGTGCGCGACCTCCACCTCACTCATTGCCAAAGAGACAACGCTCCACTATCTCTGACAGTCCCATAGAGAATAAGTGGTGCGGAGCTGATTGTGCGCTACCTCCGCCTCATTCATTGCCGGAGAGACAACGCTCCGCTATCTCTGACAGTCCCATAGAGAATAAGTGGTGTGCAGCTGATTGTGTGCGACCTCCCCCTCATTCATCGCCAGGGAGACAACGCTCCGCTATCTCTGACAGTCCCATAGAGAATAAGTGGTGAGGAGCTGATTGTGCTCGACCTCCACCTCATTCATCGCCAGAGAGACAACGCTCCGCTATCTCTGACAGTCCCATAGAGAATAAGTGGTGCGCAGCTGATTGTGTGCGACCTCCACCTCATTCATTGCCAGAGAGACAATGCTCCGCTATCTCTGACAGTCCCATAGAGAATAAGTGGTGAGGAGCTGATTGTGCTCGACCTCCACCTCATTCATCGCCAGAGAGACAACGCTCCGCTATCTCTGACAGTCCCATAGAGAATAAGTGGTGACGAGCTGATTGTGCTCGACCTCCACCTCATTCATCTCCAGAGAGACAACGCTCCGCTATCTCTGACAGTCCCATAGAGAATAAGTGGTGCGCAGCTGATTGTGTGCGACCTCCACCTCATTCATCGCCGTAGAGACAATCCTCCGCTGTCGCTGACAGTCCCATAGAGAATAAGTGGTGCACAGCTGATTGTGTGCAACCTCCCCCTCATTCATCGCCGGAGAGACAACGCTCCGCTATCTCTGGCATTCCCATAGAGAATAAGTGGTGTGGAGCTGATTGTGCTCGACCTCTGCCTCATTCATTGCCAGAGAAACAATGCTCCGCTATCTCTGACAGTTCTATAGAGAATAAGTGGTGTGCAGCTGGTTGTGCTCGACCTCCACCTCATTCATTGCCGGAGAGGCAACGCTCCGCTATCTCTGACAGTCCTACAGAGAATAAGTGGTGTGCAGCTGGTTGTGCTCGACCTCCGCCTCATTCATTGCCGGAGAGACAGCGCTCCGCTATCTCTGACAGTCCCATAGAGAATAAGTGGTACGGAGCTGATTGTGCTCGACCTCCACCTCATTCATCGCCGGAGAGACAATGCTCCGCTATCTCTGACAGTCCTATGGAGAATAAGTGGTGTGCAGCTGGTTGTGCTCGACCTCCGCTTCATTCATCGCCAGAGAGACAACGCTCCGCTATCTTTGACATTCCCTTAGAGAATAAGTGGTGCGGAGCGGATTGTGCTCGACCTCCACCTCATTCATTGCCAGAGAGACAACGCTCCGCTATCTCTGACATTCCCATAGAGAATAAGTGGTGCGGAGCTGCTTGTGCTCAACCTCCGCCTCATTCATCACCGAAGAGACAACGCTCTGCTATCTCTGACAGTCCTATAGAGAATAAGTGGTGCGCAGCTGGTTGTGCTCGACCTCCACCTCATTCACCGTTGTAGAGACAACGCTCCACAATCTCTGACAGTCCTATAGAGAATAAGTGGTGTGCAGCTGATTGTGCTCGACCTCTGCCTCATTCATCGCCGAAGAGACAACGCTCTGCTATCTCTGACAGTCCTATAGACAATAAGTGGTGTGCAGCTGATTGTGCTCGACCTCCACCTCATTCATTGCCAGAGAGACAACGCTCCGCTATCTCTGACAGTCCTATAGAGAATAAGTGGTGTGCAGCTGATTGTGCTCGACCTCCACCTCATTCTTTGCCAGAGAGACAACGCTCTGCTATCTCTGACAGTCCTATAGAGAATAAGTGGTGTGCAGCTGATTTTGCTCGACCACCGCCTCATTCATCGCCGAAGAGACAACGCTCCGCTATCTCTGACAGTCCTATAGAGAATAAGTGGTGCGGAGCTGGTTGTGCTTGACCTCCACTTCATTCACCGTTGTAGAGACAATGCTCCGCTATCTCTGACAGTCCTATAGAGAATAAGTGGTGCGGAGCTGGTTGTGCTCGACCTCCACCTCATTCATCGCCGGAGAGACAACGCTCCGCTATCTCTGACAGTCCTATAGAGAATAAGTGGTGTGCAGCTGATTGTGCTCGACCTCCGCCTCATTTATTGCCGGGGAGACAACGCTCTGCTATCTCTGACAGTCCTATAGAGAATAAGTGGTGCGGAGCTGATTGTGCGCGACCTCCCCCTCATTCGTTGCCAGAGAGACAACGCTCCGCTATCTCTGACTGTCCTATAGAGAATAAGTGGTGCGCAGCTGGTTGTGCTCGACCTCCACCTCATTCACCGTTGTAGAGACAACGCTCCGCTATCTCTGACAGTCCTATGGAGAATAAGTGGTGCGGAGCTGATTGTGCTCGACCTCCACCTCATTCATCGCCGAAGAGATAACGCTCTGCTATCTCTGACAGTCCTATAGAGAATAAGTGGTGTGCAGCTGATTGTGCTCGACCTCCGCCTCATTCATCGCCGAAGAGATAACGCTCTGCTATCTCTGACAGTCCTATAGAGAATAAGTGGTGCGGAGCTGATTGTGCGCGACCTCCCCCTCATTCGTTGCCAGAGAGACAACGCTCCGCTATCTCTGACAGTCCTATAGAGAATAAGTGGTGCGGAGCTGGTTGTGCTCGACCTCCACCTCATTCATCGCCGGAGAGACAACGCTCCGCTATCTCTGACAGTTCTATAGAGAATAAGTGGTGTGCAGCTGATTGTGCTCGACCTTCGCCTCATTCATTGCCGGAGAGGCAACGCTCTGCTATCTCTGACATTCCCATAGAGAATAAGTGGTGTGCAGCTGATTGTGCTCGACCTCCGCCTCATTCATCGCCGGAGAGACAACGCTCCGCTATCTCTGACAGTCCTATAGAGAATAAGTGGTGCGGAGCTGGTTGTGCTCGACCTCTACCTCATTCATCGCCGGAGAGACAACGCTCTGCTATCTCTGACAGTCCCATAGAGAATAAGTGGTGTGGAGCTGATTGTGCTCGACCTCCGCCTCATTCATCGCCGGAGAGACAACGCTCCGCTATCTCTGACAGTCCTATAGAGAATAAGTGGTGCGGAGCTGGTTGTGCTCGACCTCTACCTCATTCATCGCCGGAGAGACAACGCTCTGCTATCTCTGACAGTCCCATAGAGAATAAGTGGTGTGGAGCTGATTGTGCTCGACCTCCGCCTCATTCATCGCCGGAGAGACAACGCTCCGCTATCTCTGACAGTCCTATAGAGAATAAGTGGTGCGGAGCTGGTTGTGCTCGACCTCTACCTCATTCATCACCGGAGAGACAACGCTCTGCTATCTCTGACAGTCCCATAGAGAATAAGTGATGTGCAGCTGGTTATGCTCGACCTCCGCCTCATTTATTGCCGGGGAGACAACCCTCCGCTATCTCTGACAGTCCTACAGAGAATAAGTGGTGCGCAGCTGGTTGTGCGCGACCTCCCCCTCATTCGTTGCCGGAGAGACAACGCTCCGCTATCTCTGACAGTCCTACAGAGAATAAGTGGTGCGCAGCTGATTGTGCTCGACCTCCACCTCATTCACCGTTGTAGAGACAACGCTCCGCTACCTCTGACAGTCCTATAGAGAATAAGTGGTGCGCAGCTGGTTGTGCTCGACCTCCACCTCATTCACCGTTGTAGAGACAACGCTCCGCTCTCTCTGGCAGTCCTATAGAGAATAAGTGGTGCGGAGCTGGTTGTGCTCGACCTCCACCTCATTCACCGTTGTAGAGACAACGCTCCGCTATCTCTGACAGTCCTATAGAGAATAAGTGGTGTGCAGCTGATTGTGCTCGACCTCCGCCTCATTCATCGCCAAAGAGACAACGCTCCGCTATCTCTGACAGTCCTATAGAGAATAAGTGGTGCGCAGCTGATTGTGTGCGACCTCCACCTCATTCACCGTTGTAGAGACAACGCTCCGCTATCTCTGACAGTCCTATAGAGAATAAGTGGTGTGCAGCTGGTTGTGCTCAACCTCCACCTCATTCATTGCCGGAGAGACAACGCTCCGCTATCTCTGACATTCCCATGAAGTGGAGTTGGCCATGCTCAACTATTGCTCCATTGAGACAGTGCTTTAGGCTGGAGACACACTAGCGATTTTAAAATCGGTCCGATTTTGATGCAGGAGAGTTGGACGAATACAATGAAAGTGTCATGTGAGTGTCATGCGTTTTTTAATGCGAGTGCGATCCAATTTTTCGCACCTAGCATCCGATTTACATCAGAATGCAGTGCAATTTTAACATGAGCTTTTACGTACAGTAGTTCTCTGTCATTTACTCATGGTTTTCAAAGGAAATATTCTTCAAAACACACACACACACACACATATATATATATATATTGTAGTGTAACTAATGGTCGCATAATTAATGGGAGGTATGTGTCACAGGGACGGTTGCTCCCTGTGATGTAACCCGGAGTCTTCTTTCTTTAGTACATGTAAGCCCTAAGTGGTTGTTGTTCACACTTGGGTCCGGGTTACGGGTAGCTCTGAGAGATGGGAGGGTCAGGCTACCCATATACCTCACCACGAGGTGAGGGTGCTCACTGTGCCCCTTTTTCCCTGTAGAAGCTTGTGTGTTTGAGGACCTGCGGTGATGTCACAATCCCGTGACTAGCCATGTGTGGTTACAGCTGTGTAATGGAGGTGTGTTTGGCACATGGCAGCGAGTGTTTGGGAGTCTGTCAGGGTGGACACTACGGAGTGGACGGTTTGACAACCGTGAGTAATACTGACCGGGGTCAGTGAGGAGTGTTTATTGGATACCTCTGAGGAGAAGAGGCACCCGGGAACCTGTGCGGCCGACACCAACAGGTAACGGACAGGA
This sequence comes from Dendrobates tinctorius, assembly GCF_039654945.1. NCBI lineage: Eukaryota > Metazoa > Chordata > Amphibia > Anura > Dendrobatidae > Dendrobates > Dendrobates tinctorius. The sequence goes on from NW_027361803.1 coordinate 13,099,687, forward strand.
ATCCGTGTTGTGCTGACCGGGGTCAGTGAGACTGTGCTTTCCCATAGAGCTGAATGTGTACTGGAGGCTGCATGCTACTTGGTTCCTGAAGAGCGGTTTATGCTGTTTACGAATAAAATGAATGGACTTTTAACTTTTAACCCTGGGAGGGTTTTTCTTTTATTTGGTGCAGATTTCACATTTCTATCGTCTTTTGTTGCTTTCCAGTGACTGTGCCAGAATTGGCGCATGTCAGAGATCCAATTTTTTTTAATACAATCGCAGCATGCTGCAATTTTTTTTCCAGTCCAATCGTGATCTGATCCGAACATTGGTCAGAATTCAATCCGATATTTTATTGGATTGAACTTGGCCGACTTCATCGCAAGTGGGCATGAACCCTTATAGAGAGATCCCAGTTGATGGTCCCCACAGCGAGACCTCCAAAAATCAGCAAGTTGTAATCTACATTTGACTCTGTAGACGTTCATCCTTTCCACTTTGTCACCCAATAAGTGACTTGGTAACCTCTGATGAGTACATGTAACTGTGGAGTACATGGCAGAGCCAGGTTCAGGGGGTGTATGGTGGCAGACATAGGGTCCTTTCTTCTAAAGGATGGAAACCCCATTAATAAAGCATCCTATGATTCAATCTATATTTTTTTTCCCGCAGATTCCTACTGGTACAGTATACCCCCACTAACGTTCATGGTTGACCTACTATGGCCATAATGTACAGAACAGTTCTTTGCATGAGACCTTAAAGTGATTCTACTCTTTGGACAGTAAGACCCTTTTAACATTGAGCTGATCATGAAGAGTCCTGGAACGATCAGCTGTGATCTGTGGGTAAACAAGGAAGTGTTCAGTTTCCCTACAGCACACCAACAGGAGAAATGAAGTATTGCACTATGTCCACTCAAATCAATGGCTTGTGTGTGATACAGGACAGGACGGGTCCTCCACTGGGAGAGACGCTCTTTATAACCCTGACCATGAGATTGAGATCGGGATTCTGAACACATGACCATGACCATAATGAAGGTGTTTTCTCGCCATTCACATTTAAGTAATTTCGGCAGCTATACTAATTGTAGATGTAGTAAAAACAATATTGGATATTTCCAGCGCAAGCGTTTTTGTTACACGTTCCCTGGTACATTACCGAGAATACAGGGAACTCTCGTACTAGGTACATAATAGAAAATGTGAGAGGGATAATTCTATGCAGGGCCCCCAGGAATGTGCTCATATCTGGTGCAGAATCCTCGGGGGGATCAGCAGCTCGTTAGCTGGTATTATACGTGTGCTTATGTTATTACTGTAGATCTGCTCTGTCATCAAACATTTATCGTGTTTTCCATAAGAACGTGCTCAAAAGGTAATAATAAAAAATTCATGAAATAAATGCTCCCCCCCCCCCACTCATGTTAAGCTGCAAGCAGGAGAATGTATGTGTATGGGCACACTGCTATTCCAAAGATGTATGTCATAGCAAAATAGGGGTTAAACTGCCGCAATCTGAGCGGACTCCCACCACGGCAGCAACAGGGGGCGCTCTATAATGTCTCCTCCAATACATATAGTAGAACTACTTTTAGGGGGGGTCTGAATTATTTTTAGGGGTCTAATCTAGAGTTTGGATAATTTAAGGTTTCTGAATAAATTGAAAGTTCTGATCAAAGATGTGATTAATTTTAAGGGTCTTGTCTGGGGTCTTATAAATTGTAGAAGTCTGGTCTAGGGCTTGAATAACTTTATAGATCTGGTCTAGGGTATAGTTATTTTTGTGGGGGTTGATTGATTTTATGGGTCTGGTTTAGGATCTATTTGATTTTAGGAGTCTAGTCTGGAATCTGATTAATTTTCGAAGTCTGGTCTGGGGTGTAGTTAATTTTAAGGGTCTGATCTGAGGTTTGATAAGTGTAAGGGTCTAGTCTTCTAGTAATTTTTTATCTGAAATTTGCAAATTTAGTTTTTTTTCTGGGATTATTTTTTTCTACCTATATATTTCTACCACAATTTCTATTGAATGTGGCAATACACAGTATAATGCCCCACAACCCCACACACAGTATAATGCCCCACAACCCCACACAAAGTATAATGCCCCTCAACCCCACACACAGTATAATGCCCCACAACCCCACACACAGTATAATGCCCCACAACCCCACACACAGTATAATGCCCCACAACCCCACACACAGTATAATGCCCCACAACCCCACACACAGTATAATGCCCCACAACCCCACACACAGTATAATGCCCCTCAACCCCACACACAGTATAATGCCCCTCAACCCCACACACAGTATGATGTCCCACAACCCTACACACAGTATAATGCCCCACAACCCCACACACAGTATAATGCTCCACAACCGCACACACAGTATAATGCTCCACAACCCCACACACAGTATAATACCCCTCAACCCCACACACAGTATAATGCTCCACAACCCCACACACAGTATGATGTCCCACAACCCTACACACAGTATAATGCCCCACAACCCCACACACAGTATAATGCCCCACAACCCCACACACAGTATAATGCTCCTCAACCCCTCACACAGTATAATGCACCTCAACCCCACACACAGTATAATGCCCAAGCAACCTCCTCTCACACAGTATGATGCCCCAACACCCTTTCTCCATACAGTATGATGTCCCTACAAACCTCCCACACACAGTATAATGCCCCTCAACCCCACACACAGTATAATGCCCCACAACCCCACACAAAGTATAATGCCCCACAACCCCACACACAGTATAATGCCCCACAACCACACACAGTATAATGCTCCTCAACCTCACACACAGTATAATGCCCCACAACCACACACACAGTATAATGCTCCTCAACCTCACACATAGTATAATGCCCCTCAACCCAACACACAGTGTAATGGCCAAGCAACCTCCTTTCACACAGTATAATGCCCACAACCCCACACACAGTATAATGCTCCTCAAATTCACACACAGTATAATGCGCCACAACCTCACACACAGTATAATGCCCCTCAACCCAACACACAGTATAATGCCCAAGCAACCTCCTTTCACACAGTATAATGCCCCACAACCCCATACACAGTATAATGCCCCTCAACTCCACACACAGTATAATGCCCCTCAACCCCACACACAGTATAATGCCCCTCAACCCCACACACAGTATAATGCCCCACAACCCCACACACAGTATAATGCCCCTCAACCCCACACACAGTATAATGCCCCTCAACCCCACACACAGTATAATGCTCCTCAACCCCACACACAGTATAATGCCCCTCAACCCCACACACAATATAATGCCCCTCAACCCCACACACAGTATGATGTCCCAACAACCTTCCTCCATACAGTATGATGTCCCTACAAACCCCCTCACACACAGTATAATGCACCTCAACCCCACACACAGTTTAATGCCCAAGCAACCTCCTTTCACACAGTATAATGCCCCACAACCCCACACACAGTATAATGCCCCTCAACTCCACACACAGTATAATGCCCCTCAACCCCACACACAGTATAATGCCCCTCAACCCCACACACAGTATAATGCCCCACAACCCCACACACAGTATAATGCCCCTCAACCCCACACACAGTATAATTCCCCACAACCCCATACACAGTATAATGCCCCTCAACTCCACACACAGTATAATGCCCCTCAACCCCACACACAGTATAATGCCCCTCAACCCCACACACAGTATAATGCCCCACAACCCCACACACAGTATAATGCCCCTCAACCCCACACACAGTATAATGCCCCACAACCCCATACACAGTATAATGCCCCTCAACTCCACAACAGTATAATGCCCCTCAACCCCACACACAGTATAATGCCCCTCAACCCCACACACAGTATAATGCCCCACAACTCCACACACAGTATAATGCCCCTCAACCCTACACACAGTAGAATGCCCCACAACCCCACACACAGTATAGTGCCCCTCAACCCCATACACAGTATAATGCCCCTCAACCCCACACACAGTATGATGTCCCAAAACCTTCCTCCATACAGTATGATGTCCCTACAAACCCCCTCACACACAGTATAATGCACCTCAACCCCACACACAGTATAATGCCCAAGCAACCTCCTCTCACACAGTATGATGCCCCAACACCCTTCCTCCATACAGTATGATGTCCCTACAAACCCCCCACACACAGTATAATGCCCCACAACTCCACACACAGTATAATGCCCATCAACCCTACACAAAGTAGAATGCCCCACAACCCCACACACAGTATAGTGCCCCTCAACCCCATACACAGTATAATGCCCCTCAACCCCACACACAGTATGATGTCCCAAAACCTTCCTCCATACAGTATGATGTCCCTACAAACCCCCTCACACACAGTATAATGCACCTCAACCCCACACACAGTATAATGCCCAAGCAACCTCCTCTCACACAGTATGATGCCCCAACACCCTTCCTCCATACAGTATGATGTCCCTACAAACCCCCCACACACAGTATAATGCCCCACAACCCCACACACAGTATAATGCCCCACAACCCCACACACAGTATAATGCCCCTTAACCCCACAGAGTATAATGCCCCACAACCCCACACACAGCATAATGCCCAAGTAACCTCCTTTCACACAGTATAATGCTTCTCAACCCCATGCACAGTATAATGCCCCTCAACCCCACGCACAGTATAATGCCCCACAACCTCACGCACAGTATAATGCTCCTCAACCCCACACAAAGTATAATGCTCCTCAACCCCACACACAGTATAATGCCCCACAACCCCACACACAGTATAATGCCCCACAACCCCACACACAGTATAATGCCCCACAACCCCACACACAGCATAATGCCCAAGCAACCTCCTTTCACACAGTATAATGCTTCTCAACCCCACGCACAGTATAATGCCCCTCAACCCCACAGACATTATAATGCCCCACAACCTCATGCACAGTATAATGCTCCTCAACCCCACACAAAGTATAATGCTCCTCAACCCCACACACAGTATAATGCCCCACAACCCCACACACAGTATAATGCCCCACAACCCCACACACAGTATAATGCCCCACAACCCCACACACAGTATAATGCCCCACAACCACACACACAGTATAATGCTCCTCAACCTCACACACAGTATAATGCCCCTCAACCCAACACACAGTATAATGCCCAAGCAACCTCCTTTCACACAGTATAATGCCCACAACCCCATACACAGTATAATGCTCCTCAACCCCATACACAGTATAATGCTCCTCAACCTCACACACAGTATAATGCCCCACAACCTCACACACAGTATAATGCCCCTCAACCCAACACACAGTATAATGCCCCACAACCTCACACACAGTATAATGCCCCTCAACCCAACACACAGTATAATGCCCAAGCAACCTCCTTTCACACAGTATAATGCCCCACAACCCCACACACAGTATAATGCCCCTCAACCCCACACACAGTATAATGCCCCACAACCCCACACACAGTATAATGCTCCTCAACCCCACACACAGTATAATGCCCCTCAACCCCACACACAGTATAATGCTCCTCAACCCCACACACAGTATAATGCCCCTCAACCCCACACACAGTATGATATCCCCACAACCTTCCTCCATACAGTATGATATCCCTACAACCCCCCCACACACACAGTGTGGAATCTGCCCGACAGAGTGGCTTGTTCCAAGTCCATCAGAGGAAGTAGAATTTTTGGGCCTATGGCCTCTGACAGACATGACACCTGTGTGTCCTGTCTCATGCCTGTACCTCTACTACTGAGCTGGACTCTGTTGCCCAGTCGCAGGACCTGAGAAGGTCACCTGACCTGAAGGCCATTGCAAGTTCTATCCAGATATAATAATGGAGCAAAGAATTTATGGTTCCCTGCGCCACCATTATATTCAACTGTTCTGGGTACACAAATACAGGTAAATTTGGGACAAACCCCCGACCTCCTGGGACAGTGGGACACCTAACCAAGTTCGGGACTGTTCTGCTGGATCCAAGACAGATGGTATGGAGAGTGGGGAATTGATGAGGGGAAGCGTGGGTCATCTGGGCATGCTCATGAGCACAGGGGGAGGCAACCGCCAGAGAACTTGCCCACGAAGGGGGCAGAGCTGCTTGACGTGCATGGAAACACTTGCAAGCTGCAGAAGATACATTGTTCAAAACAATTTCAGAAATGTTTAAAAAATACAGTACATCCAATGGTCTCTGCTATAAAAAAATAAAACAAAGGACACATCCTTTAACAATACGACGTCTTTACTTTTGGTAAACTCGGACACATAATAAGACATTTGCAAGAACTATAGCAGTTAAGTAAGTTCCATACAACAACAACATATATTTCTAAAAAACATAACAGTAGATTAAATAAAAACTTCTAAGAACTGTACAGGTCTCATGAGATAATGGACCCGGCCAAGGGGCGCAGGTGCCGTCCAGAAGATTTATCCGCTCACCGCTGTTAAACACGAGTCCAATATATTTTCCACTTTATGGTTGACACAAAGTCATAACTTATGTGGTTGAAAGTGGCAGGGCAAGGTCTAGAATTTACTACTAAGGTACCTTAATAAATCATGGGACTATTGATATTACCATATACGAAGGCCATGTAGAATTCCAATGCTGGAAATAGACTTCTATATATATTGAAAGATTATGGGGATATTGATCTCATATGCAAGGAGAGGAATACGATGAAAGGGATACGAGAAGATGGGAAAACTGTAATATACAGCTTAGTCGTAAACCATTGTGTGATATAACCATGTACCTAACAGCACAAGAGTGCCCCCAACTATCTCAGGAAATGCTGATGGTAGAGGGTATGTGCAAGGGTCAATAATAATAACCCTACCGGCCTACAGTGGAAAACTCACTAATAAAAATGTCTACGGTCTGTAGCATTTGCAGCTGGTCTCCGACTTCCTCTTCATGTTCGATTTGTCTGAACAGTGACGCCAGCTCTGATTGTGTGCCGGCGTCATGTGTCACAAGACCGCACGACAGGCCCAGGGAGAGGGCGTGCCGACATCGCGAGAACGGCGCCAGCATGGGAAGTGAATATAAGCTTTATTATGTTATCGGGGCCAAGTGAGGGGCATGAGAAGAAGTTGTCCTAGTAGGGGACAACTTCTTTAACAGCTCTGATAGTATTTGGCGGCAAAGGTTTTATGAAGAAAGCTGTTAGGCTCATCTGTTGAGGAGGATCTTCCAAGACCAAGGACCATGAGAGCACAGAGGCCATGGGTGTCAATGCAGCAAGCAGGTGAGGCACCAAGGAAACAGATTCTGGAGACCACACGGGGACAGGAGACCGAGACCAGGTAGCAGAGGTCCTGGAGATTGCAGGCAGACAGGAGACTGTGAACAGGAAGCAGAGGTCCAGGAGACCACAGGTGGACAGAGACCGTGAACAGGAAGCAGAGGTCCAGGAGACCACAGGTGGACAGGAGACAGTGAAAAGGTAGCAGAGATCCAGGAGACCACAGGCAGACATGAGACAGTGAAAATGTAGCAGAGGTCCTGGAGATTACAGGCAGACAGGAGACTGTGAACAGGTAGCAGAGGTCCTGGAGAACACAGGTGGATGGGAGACTATGAACAGGTAGCAGAGGTCCTGTATATCAAAGGTGGACAGGAGACCGTAAACAGGAAGCAGAGGTCCTGGAGACTATAGGTGGACAGGAGATAGTGAAAAGGTAGCAGAGATCTAGGAGACAAGAAGTGGACAGGAAACCAAGAACAGTTAACAGAAGTCATGGAGAGAACAGACAGCAGGAGGTTGGGAAGCACTTAAAAGTCTTTATACCATGCTGGTCCTTCTTCAAAGCCCAATGTGGAACACAACAAAGTGCAGCGGACCGGGGTGAGGGAAGCAAGGATCGGATCTGGAACAGATGAATAACTATCACACTGGTAGCCTAGAGAAGTGAGTGAATTAATAGAAAAATCTATGGTCTTCAGTTTGGGAGTTAATAATGGATAACATCCCTCATGGTCAAGGCTGGTGACGACGGGGTTATTTGATTATCCTGAGGCTTACATATTTCTCTAGAAAATAGTTGTAAAAATTACAATAAAAGTTTAACAGTAGCCAAATTGTTGCTACTGTGAAGAAAATGACAAAATAAAAAAAAAAAAATTCTAATGACGTCTCTCAAAAATATTAAAGGAAAACCTATGAAAAATTACCCAAAAACGATGCCAAAAAAATATTGGTCACTGCAAAAAAATGAAGTTTTTCCATCTCCAGCGATGGAAAAATCAAAAGGTTGTAGTGGCCAAAGAAGACACATTTATATTCTTAAAAAGTTTTTTTTTATCTTTATAAAAGTAGACAAACTTAAAATAAACCTGTATAAATTTGGTATCGTTGTAATTGTACTGACATGAAGAATCATGCGGACCTGTCATTTTTAGAGTTGAGCGATACCGTCCGATACTTCAAAGTATCGTATCGGATGGTATCGGCCGATCTTTAAAAAAAGTATCGGTATCGCCGATTCCGATACCGGAAGTCCCATTCAAGTCTATGGGACTTCCGGTATCGGAATAAGAAAAACCCTTTCCTGCCCTTGTACAGCCTCTCTGGGGTCTGTACGGGCCTTTCGGGGGGCTGTGCCGGCCTGCCAGGGGGTCTGTGCAGGCTCCGGTGGTCTGTGCCGGCCTGCCGGTGGTCTGTGCAGGCTCCGGGGGGCTGTGCCGGCCTGCCGGGGGGCTGTGCCGGCCTGCCGGGGGGCTGTGCAGGCTCCGGGGGGCTGTGCCGGCCTGCCGGGGGGCTGTGCCAGCCTGCCGGGGGGCCTGTGCCGGCCTGCCGGTGGTCTGTGCAGGCTCCGGGGGTCTGTGCAGGCATCGTCCGATGGGACTACAAGTCCCATCGGGCGATGCCTGCTACCATGACAGTGATTGACACATTAGCCAATGATGGGACAGTAGTAGTCCCATCATCTGGCTAATGTGTTAAATGTAAAAAAAAAAAAAAAAAATTACATGCTACATACATACAACATGCATACTACATACATGCTACATTCATACTACATAAATACTACATGCAACATACATACTACATATATACTACATGCATGCTACATTCATACTACATACTACATACATGCTACATTCATACTACATAAATACTACATGCAACATACATACTACATATATACTACATGCATGCTACATACATACTGCATGCTACATATATACTACATGCATGCTACATACATACTACATGCTACATACATACCACATACATACTACATACATACTACATGCTACATACATACTACATATATACTACATGCATGCTACATACATACCACATACATACTACATACATACTACATACATACTACATGCTACATACATACCACATATATACTACATACATACAATACATTCATACAATACATACATAGACATACAGTACATATAACATAGAGTAACATACTTACCAATACTTGTCACATTGTTCCCCGAAGCCATTGTCTTTTCCGGAATAAATATTAACATAACAAACCACAAAAATACTCACCCACGATCCGAAGCAGTCCCACACAGCAATGGCATAAAGTGAGACTAGGGACTTTTTTTTTTAAGTGGCGGAGGAATACAGTGCGGAAGGATACCTACCTTCCGTCATTGGATTCCTGCAGCCCGTAGAGAACGGCAGCATCATCTGATGCTGCAGTTCTCTACCCAAGATCGTCGTGGGACACACTCGTGGACTGCTTCGGATCGTGGGTGAGTATTTTTGTGGTTTGTTATGTTAATATTTATTCCGGAAAAGACAATGGCTTCGGGGAACAATGTGACAAGTATTGGTAAGTATGTTACTCTATGTTATATGTACTGTATGTCTATGTATGTATTGTATGAATGTATTGTATGTATGTAGTATATATGTGGTATGTATGTAGCATGTAGTATGTATGTATGTAGCATGCATGTAGCATGTAGTATGTATGTAGCATGCATGTAGTATATATGTAGTATGTATGTAGCATGCATGTAGTATATATGTAGCATGTATGTAGTATGTATGTGGTATGTATGTAGCATGTAGTATGTATGTAGCATGCATGTAGTATATATGTAGTATGTATGTAGCATGTAGTATGTATGTAGTATGTATGTAGTATGTATGTGGTATGTATGTAGCATGTAGTATGTATGTAGCATGCATGTAGTATATATGTAGTATGTATGTAGCATGTAGTATGTATGTAGTATGTATGTAGTATGTATGTGGTATGTATGTAGCATGTAGTATGTATGTAGCATGCATGTAGTATATATGTAGTATGTAGTATGTATGTAGTATGTATGTGGTATGTATGTAGCATGTAGTATGTATGTAGCATGCATGTAGCATGCATGTAGTATGTATGTAGCATGCATGTAGTATGTATGTAGCATGCATGTAGTATGTATGTAGTATGTATGTAGTATGTATGTAGCATGCAGTATGTATGTAGCATGTATGTAGTATGTATGTAGTATATATGTAGTATGTATGTAGCATGTAGTATGTATGTAGCATGCATGTAGTATATATGTAGTATGTATGTAGCATGCATGTAGTATGTATGTAGTATGTATGTAGCATGTAGTATGTATGTAGTATGTATGTAGTATGTATGTAGCATGTAGTATGTATGTAGCATGCATGTAGTATATATGTAGTATGTAGTATGTATGTAGTATGTATGTGGTATGTATGTAGCATGTAGTATGTATGTAGCATGCATGTAGCATGCATGTAGTATGTATGTAGTATGTATGTAGTATGTATGTAGCATGCAGTATGTATGTAGCATGTATGTAGTATGTATGTAGTATATATGTAGTATGTATGTAGCATGTAGTATGTATGTAGCATGCATGTAGTATATATGTAGTATGTATGTAGCATGCATGTAGTATGTATGTAGTATGTATGTAGCATGCAGTATGTATGTAGCATGTATGTAGTATGTATGTAGTATATATGTAGTATGTATGTAGCATGCATGTAGTATGTAGCATGCATGTAGTATGTATGTAGCATGTATGTAGTATGTATGTAGTATATATGTAGTATGTATGTAGCATGTAGTATGTATGTAGTATTTTTTTTTTTTTTTTTTTTTTTAACATTTAACACATTAGCCGGATGATGGGACTACTACTGTCCCATCATTGGCTAATGTGTCAATCACTGTCATGGTAGCAGGCATCGCCCGATGGGACTTGTAGTCCCATCGGACGATGCTTGCACAGACCCCCGGACATCAGCACAGCCCCCCGGCAGGCCGGCACAGCCCCCCGGCAGGCCGGTACAGACCCCCACAGGGTGCACAGACCACCGGCAGGCCGGCACAGCCCCCCGGCAGGCCGGTACAGACCCCGGGCAGTCCACACAGCCCCCCGGCAGGCCGGCACAGCCCCCCGGCAGGCCGGCAGAGACCCCCGGAAGGCCCGAAATGACGGCGCATCATGATGCGCACACACCGCGCATCATGATGACGTCAGGCCGTCAATCAACTGAACTTCCGATTCCGATGCCGAATTCCGATATTGAAAAAATATCGGAAGTCGGTATCGGAATTCCAATACAGCAAGTATCGGCCGATACCCGATACTTGCGGTATCGGAATGCTCAACACTAGTCATTTTTATCACACAATGAATGACTTAAAAAAGAAACCCAAAAATCAATGGCGGAATTGCACTTTTCTTCATCCTTTTATCCCACTTGGATTTTTTTTCCTATTTTCAGAATATTATACGACAATGTGCATGGTGTCATAAATGTGAAAACGACAACTTGTCCTGAAAAGAAAAATATTAAAAAAAAAGAAAAAGCAAAAATGAAAAATGGCTCCAACAAAAGGGACAAATGTGTTGCAGAGGTAAAAGTCGATACTAGTTCCAGATGCCTGAAAAAGTCAAAAAAGTCCAAAGTTACCATATAAGAAGCCTCCAGTACTATGAATGCTTTGTGACAGGAGGGGGCCGTGGCCCATATTTATCACTGGGGTCTAAGGATTCAACTTCATGAAGAATTTCTCTATAGATTTTTTTTTTTTCTACTAACGAAATTCCCGCTCGGGAAGGAAATTGTAATTTCACGCCCTCACCGACACTAGATCTGGAGCATCCGATGTTTAATAACGAGACTGGTTTTACTGGAAAATGCAAGAACGGGAGAAATGTTTTTCTTCTTGGAAATTCTGTGGAATAATAAAATGTCCTCTCATATTGATGTCAGAACCAATAAATGTGACCTCCTTCAGAGGAGGCTTCAAGAAACGTGTGTGGCTATGACCCCAGAACATGGAGAGAGCAGGAGCCTTCATCCTATCAGGTCTGGGGTCTCTATTTGTATACAGAGTCTACTCTGGGGTCTTTATTGGGATTTTCAGCCCATTTTGATCTTTGCTATGGGGCCTTCCCTTATTTTTCCGGGAGGAGCCACAAATACCCACATTCTAGCAGAAGCATCCTTTCTTATCACAGATGTCCCTATTTTGGCCACACAGGTCAACACCGAGACCACAGATCTTCCAGTCTACCCCAGATCCTGTGGCGTAGCACTAATAGTAGCAGACCACATGTACACTACGGGACCTGTAAGTCGGGGAGATCCGGTGCCAGCGCCTGCTCTGGGCCCTCTGCACCCGACATCTCACTTTCAACTGTTTTGTCATCCTGGATAAAGAATACAGCTGCCAGAAATGTGAAAGTGGGAGCGTCAGCTGAGCTTCCCTCTTAGATCATTCTCTTCGTCATCGAGCTCGCTTTGTAGAACTGTGCAGATGGTTCAGACCACACGCTGTGGAGACAGGAGCAGCGGGGGAACAGGGAGAGGTGACTATTTTTTTAAATCAATGAGTACATTGTGAGGGCCATTGTACTACATGGAGGGCAATGTGGGGGCCATTATACTACATGGAGGGCAATGTGGGGGCCATTATACTACATGGAGGGCAATGTGGGGGCCATTATACTACATGCAGGGCTATGTGGGGGCCATTATACTACATGGAGGGCTATGTGGGGGCCATTATACAGTTTACAGGAATATGTGGGGGCCATTATACAGTTTGCAGGGCTATGTGGGGGCCATTATACAGTTTTCAGGGCTATGTGGGGGCCATTATACAGTTTGCAGGGCTATGTGAGGGCCATTATACTACATGGAGGGCTATGTGGGGGCCATTATATAGGTTGCAGGGCTATAGGGGGCCATTACACAGTTTGGAGGGCTATTTGGGGGCCATTATACAGTTTGCAGGGCTATGTGGGGGCCATTATACAGTTTGCAGGGCTATTTGGGGGCCATCATACAGTTTGCAGAGCTATATGGGGGCCATTATTCAGTTTGCAGGGCTATTTGGGGGCCATTACAATACATGGAAGGCTATCTGGGGGCCATTATACAGTTTGCAGCGCTATATGGAGACCATTGTACAGTTTGAAAGGCTATGTTGGAGCCATTATACAATTTGAAGAGCTATGTGGAGGCGATTATGGGCCGCCCTCCCAGGGCTGTGGGGTACTCGGTACCGGGCCGGTGTCAGGGGAATGTGTCACAGCAGCGGTGAACCGGTCCGTGGCCCTGGGCTCCCAATATCAATGGCGGTGGTGTTAAAGGTGTTAGAGTTTATTGGTATAGTTCGTGACGCCACCCGTGGTATTTGGCAAGTGAGGTGTTAGCCAACGCTGCGTACAGATCCTCTGGGACTGATGGCGTGGTGCAGCAAAGATGGTATAGCTCCCCACAGGTGGAGATGTAGTCCCAGGGCAGTGTAGGTGCAATGGATGAGGAGAGGCTCAGGATGGTGTAGATGTTGTTACCCAGGTATAGCGATGCGGGAAGAACTGGAGGACATCAGAGTATGCGGTTCCAAAGCTTTACTCACTGTTTGCAGTTCACACCACTGCCTGCCTCCATACTGTGTTCTCCAGGTCAGGGCTCCAGCCAACCTCCAGGCAGGATAGGATTCTCCCTTCCACACTCTGCCAATATGTACCTTCACTGAACGACTCCTCAAATGCGCCTTTACATGCGAAGCACTCCAGTACTTAGTTACCCTGGAATGCCTCTCTCTAGATGTTCCTAGTCTTTACTTGTATGACAGACAGCTGTAGCCTGCTTCGGGGACTCCTCTCCTGAGTCCCGGCTCTCTACCCGTTTCGCTGTTGTGTCCCAAGTCTATGTTGGGAGTAAGGCGTTAGCGACTCACTACTCCTCCGGTGTCTGTTGCCGGATATAAAGATCCAATCAACCTCGGGGACCGGGCCCCGGCCTTTGCGCTGAGAACCTATAGGCAGGGTTCCTATCCAACCCACTCCTCCTCTCTGTTCTCCTTCTCCTACATTCCGATCTGTTCTATCTCTCTCCTATGGAATCTGTAGTCTTCAGTCTACGTCTCTTTCTCCTTCTCTTCCTTCCCTGAGAAGCTCGTTCCACTAAGACCAGTCCTCAGCCTCTCCTGTCTGACTGCCTTCCTCCGCCTTGAGCTCCTCTCAGGCTGACCTGCTGTCAGCCTGCTCTCTTCTCTGGGTCTCTCCATAGACTCAACTGACCTCCTACACTTTCCCTCTCTTTTATATCATCTAACTCCGCCCGCCTCCCAGCACATCTCGTGTTACGAAGCAGGGTTCCACTAGAGGTGCACTGTTAACCCCCAGCCTGTAGCTGTTAGGTGGCCCCACTGAACTATCCTGTGTGTGGAATGCAGGTGTGGAGCATGGTCAGGAGTTCCCACCTTACCTGGATGGTGGGGCACTACACCTTAGGAGAAGGTGCAGTACCTCTGTGGCGACTGAAGCCTCAGGGGCGCCACAATTATACTACATGGAGGGCTATGTGGGGGCCATTATAAAGTTTGCAAGGTTATGTGAGGGCCATTATATAGATTGGAGGCCTATGTGGGGGAAATTATACTACATGGAAGGCTATGTGGGGTCTATTACACTGGGTGCAGGACAATGTAGGGCCCATTATACTTTATGGAGGGCAATGGAGGGGCCATTATACAGTTTGGAGGGCTGTGTGTGGGCCATAATATAGTTTGGGTGGCTATGTGGGGGCCACTACAAAGTTTGCATGGCTATTTTGGGGCCATTATACAGTTTGGAAGGCTATGTGGGGGACATTATACTAAATGAAAGGCTATGTGGTGTCCATTACACTGTGTGCAGGGCTATGTAGAGCCAATTATACTATATGGAGGGCAATGTGGGGGCCATTATAAGATTTTGAGGGCTATGTAGGGGCCATTATACAGTTTGGAGGGCTGTGTGGGGCCATTATACTGTTTGCAGGGCTGTGCAGGGGCCATTATACAGTGTGCAGCGCTATGTGGAGTCCATTATACATTTTGGAGGGCTATATGGGGGCCCTTTTACAGTTTTCAGGCCTATGTGGGGAGCAATATATATTGTTTGCAGGGCTGTGTGTGGGGCATTATACAGTGTGCTATGAGGCAGCCATTACACAGTTTGGACACTATGTGGGGGTCATTATACTATTTGAAGGGATATGTGTGGGTGTCACGGAGTGACTAACCAGTGTGACACGACCCAACGGTTGCTCGGTCACCAAACGGCACAACAACACCATGCCGATGGAATAGGGGAGAGGAAGGCCCTGACAAAAGGGAATCAGGGACGATCACCTCCTGAGCTCCACCCTGAGCCTGTCCCTTTTCTCACCTAACACCCTATGCAGGTCCTTCCCCCTGCTGACGTCAGTATACCTCGTCCCTATTTGTCACCTAGATCTGCCCTGGCTAGTGCACTGGGGGGCAAGGAGCGCTAGCCTCACCTCTGCAGATAAAACACACAGGGGAAAGTGACAGACACCAAAGGGACAAGGTAACAAAAATACAACACTTAGCTTGTGTACACCACTGCTTAACTCCACACCACAGATAGCACAGCAACAGGACTCCAAACACTAGACTTGGCTGACACCAGAGAACTTCTTCTGCAAAGGTTGGTCTTCAAAGAGGACCTGTATCACCAAAAGTCCGCTCATGCATCAGGTGACCTTTTAAAAGATGTGGGAGTGGTCACCAGCAACATCAGCTGACCCAGCAGCACTGAAGTAACAGCAGCTGGCCAACAGGAAAAAACTGCATTTAACCCCCGCTGGCCTGAAAGGAAAAAAGTTTTAATGTGAGTGGAACCAGAGCTGCCACAAATCCAAAAATGGATCATGACAATGGGCCATTATAGTGTTTGGAAGGCTATGTAGGGACCATTATACTGTTTGGAGGGCTATGTTGGGGCAATTAAACAGTTTGTAGAATTATGTGGGGGCCATTATACTATTTGGAGGGCTATGTTGGAGCCATTATACAGTTTGCAGGGCTATGTCGCGGTCATTATAATATTTGTAGGACTATATGGGGGTCGTTATACAGTTAGGAGGGCTATGTGGGGGCCATTATACAGTTTGCATGGCTCTGTGGGGACCATTATTGAGTTTGCAGGGCTATGTGGGGGCCAGTTAATTGTTTGGAGGGCTAGGAGGCCATTATATTGTGTACGGGCCATTCTACAATGCGAAGGGTTGTGTAAGGGCCATTATGCTGTTTGGGGGCTATTATACTGTATGGAGGACTGTGTCAGGGCCTTCATAATGCGTTTGGGTCATTGTGGGGGCATCATACATTGCGGATGGTACAGTAGGGTCATAAAACTGTGTGAGGAGTTTACTGTGTAGGAATTCCCTGTGGGTTTCTCTTTCTGTGTTTCGGGAATACTTTTGTTCATATCATACTTTAAGGGGGCGTGAAAAGGAATTTTAATGTGTGGGAACAATAAGGGTCTTCAATGGAAGGAAAATTACTTTCCAAGAGCTGCAAAGTGGTGAGATATGCTCTTCTGTGACCTTCCTGAACATTTTTTTTTTTTTTGTAGAAGGGACCTATTAGGACTTCTACCAAAGGGCCCCATAATTTTTTGTTTGCCCCCTGTCCAGAAACCCTACAGACCTGCTACAAATGCCTCCTATAGCGCTAGCCACAGATAATACCTATAATTTCTCTATAGATTACTTTCTTTTATTTCTAGGAACGAAATCCCTGCTCTGGAGGTAAACTGTAATTTCTCGCCCTTGTTAACACTAGATCTGGAGCATCCGATGTTTAATAACGAGACTGGTTTTACTAGAAAATCCAGGAACGGGAGAAATGTTTCTCTTCTTGGAAATTCTGTAGAATAATAAAATGTCCTCTCATATTGAAGCCAGATCCAATAAATGTGACATCCTGCAGAGGAGGCTTCAAAAAACGTGTGTGGCTATGACTCCAGAACATGAAGAGAGCAGGAGCCTTCATCCTATCAGGTCTGGGGTCTCTATTTGTATACAGAGTCTACTCTGGGGTCTTTATTGGGATTTGCAGCCCATTTTGATCTTTGCTATGGGGCCTTCTCTTATTTTTACGGGAGGAGACACAAACACCCACATTCTAGCAGAAGAAGCATCCTTTCTTATCACAGATGTCCCTATTTTGGCCACACAGGCCAACACCGAGACCACAGATCTTCCAGTCTACCCCAGATCCTGTGGAGTAGCGCTAATAGTAGCAGACCACATGTACACTACGGGACCTGTGAGTCGGGGAGATCCGGTGCCAGCGCCTGCTCTGCGCCCTCTGCACCCGACAGGATACAGCTGAAAGCACTGTGAAAGCAGTGATGAGAGCGGGAGCGTCAGCTGAGTTTCCCTCTTAGATAATTCTCTTCATCATCGAGCTCGCTCTGTAGAGCTGTGCAGATCGTTCAGACCACACGCTGTGGAGACAGGAGCAGCGGGGGAACGGGAAGAGGTGGCTTTTTTTTAAAATCATTGAATACATTGTGGGGGGCCATTATACTACATGGCACGCTATGTGGGGGTCATTATACAGTTTACAGGGCTACAGGGGGGCCATTATACAGTTTGGAGGGTTATATGGGTCCATTATACTACATTGAGGGCTACCTGGGGGCCAATATCCAGTTTGCAGTGCTATGAGGGAGCCATTATATAGTTTGGAGGGCAATGTGGAGGCAATTATACTACATGGAGGGCTATGTGAGGGCCATTATAAAGTTTGCAGGGCTTTTTGGGGGCCATTATACTGTGTGCAGGGCTATGTAAGGCCCATTAGACTATATGGAGGGCAATGTAGAGGCCATTATACAGTGTGGAGGGCTGTGTGGGGGCCATTATATAGTTTGGAGGACTATGTGGGGACCATTATACTACATGGAGGGCTATGTGGAGGCCATTATACAGTTTGGAGAGCTATGTGTGGCCATTATGCTAAATAGAAGTTTATGTGGTGTCCATTATGCTGTGTGCAGGGCTATGTAGGGTCATTTATACTATATGGAGGGCTATGTTGGGGCCATTTACAGTTTGGAGGGCTGTGTGGTAAAATTATACTGTTTGCAGGGCTGTGCAGGGGCCATTATACAGTGTGCAGGGCTATGTAACGCCCATTAGACTATATGGAGGGCAATGTAGAGGCCATTATACAGTTTGGAGGGCTGTGTGTGGACCATTATACAGTGTGCAGCACAATGTGGCGGCCATAATGCAGTTTCCAGGGCTGTGTGGGGGGCCATTATATAGTCTGAAGAGCTATATGGGGGCCATTATACAGTTTTCAGGGCTATGTGGGAGCCATTATATACTGTAGTTTGGAGGGATATGTGGGGACCATTATACTACATGGAGGGCTATGTGGAGGCCATTATACAGTTTGGAGAGCTATGTGGGGCCATTATGTTAAATAGAAGTTTATGTGGTGTCCATTATGCTGTGTGCAGGGCTATGTACGGCCATTTATACTATATGGAGGGCTATGTTGGGGCCATTATACAGTTTGGAGGGCTGTGTGGTAAAATTATACTGTTTGCAGGGCTGTGCAGGGGCCATTATACAGTGTGCAGCGCTATGTGGAGGCCATTATATGGTTTGCATTGCTATGTGGGGCTTATAATACATTTTGGATAGCTATGTGAGGGACCTTATACAGTTTACAGGGCTATGTGTGGGGCCAGTATGTTGTTTGCAGGGCTGTGTGTGGGCCATTATACATTGTGCGGTGCTATGTGGGAGCCGTTATTCAGTTTGGAGAGCTATGTGTGGGTCATTATAATATTTGGAGGGCTAAGTGGGGACCATTATACTGTTTGAGGGGCTATGTGGGGCCCATTATTTATTTTTTACCCCCCTGCCCAGAACCCCTATAGACCTTCTACAAATGCCTCCTATAGTGATAGCCACAGATAATCCCTATAGTACAAGCCACATATGTCCCCTATAATGCTACCACAGATCCATGATATTATAATAAAGTCACCAGAAGACCAGATGAAGATTGATGATTTGTGGTGGCTTCCCTGGATTTTGGTCTCTGCAGTTACTGCTACAGTCTTTTGAGATCTGTCTCTACCAGCTTTGCACATCTAGGGATTACATTTTTGCCCCTTCTTCACACAATCACTCTCTTTCAGTGAGATTGGAAAGAGGCGTCTGTGATCAGCAATTTTCAAGTCTTGTCACAGGTTCTCTGTTACTACAACGCTCACCGCCACGTCGGCGCGCTCCCTCACTGTTGCTGGCCGCGCCCTCTGTCACTTCCCCTGTGTCTCTTAGGGGCCGGAAGCGCACTCACTCTGCCTCCTTATCCCGCACTGTGACCTGACCCGGCAGTATTGCCGGGCCAATAGGGAGCTAGCATTGGGTATTTCAGGCCGCCCTTCCCTAGTGGAGGCACCTGATTGTTGAGTTATCTCCGCTGTCCAGGCCCGTCTTGCATGCTTGTGCCCAGCATCACTGGCATATTAACTCCTTGTCTCCCTTCTCTTTCAGGGTCCGCCCTGTCCTGCGTCCTCCTGGATCCTGCTACCATCTCCCATCTCCTTCTCCGTCTCTCCTCAAACCTGCATACTATTTCCACCTTGGCTTCCCTCTGCCCTGTACCCTCATCATCTTGTGGGTTACCTCCCTCCGTACATCTCCTGCTCTCCTCCCGCTCTGCTCTTTCTCTCTTCCTGTTTCCCAAGTCCTGTCTCAGTTTGTACGCTGCCCCTGAGCCGACCCCTGGTCCTGGCATCCTTGGTACTAGAGGCCCCTGAGCTTGCTCCCTATCGATCCCTGTATAGGGGTTGGTCAATCCAGGTGCGCTCGCTCCGGGGAGTCTCGGTATCACGGTCCAGTGTGTCCACTCTTGGTTCCCGCCGCCTCCAGCGTAACAGTACAATCAGGCCATGGACCCTGCTGGGACCTTTACCCAGAAGGAGCTGGTATTTCTGCGAGAAAACCAAACTCGCATCATGTCTTTCATGAAGTCAATGGATTCTCGCCGGTCTGCTTTACAGGCCATGATTCCCGGTAATGCCTCCCAGTTAGCCAGCCTCCAACAGGAGCTGGTCCAGCAGCGCGATACTCAGGCTCACATTTTATCCTATATAGTCTCCGTGGATGATCGCCTGCTTTTCTTGCAGTCTGCTTCCTCGAAAACACCATCCCGCGCCTCTGTGTCAGCACCCTGCCCCCGTCTCGCTGAACCGCCACGTTATGGCGTTGACCCTAAGCTGTGCCGGGGTTTTCTTAATCAATGTCGCTTGCACTTTGAGTTATTGCCTCAGCGGTACTCCACCGACCGGGCTAAGGTGGCTTTTATCCTATCCCATTTGGAGGGTGAGGCCCTTTCCTGGGTGAATCCTCTTTGGGAATGTGACAACCCCGTTGTGTCTAGTATTGCTACCTTTTTGGATACCTTCCGGGGGGTCTTTGATGAGTCTGGGCGCCTTGCTTCCACCACAGAGTCCCTTTTTAATCTCCAGCAGGGTACTCTCATGGTCGGACAATATGCAGTCTGCTTCCGCGGAGCTGGGGTGGAACAATGAGGCCTTGATTTGGGGCCTTTTGGAGAGGGCTGTCTGGCAAGATCAAAGATGAGCTCACTGGACGAGATACTCCGACCACCTTGCGCTTTCAGGAGCGTTCTCGGGATGCTGCCAGGGAGAGGAGACCCTTTAGGCCTTCTTCTTCTTCTGCTCATAGACCACCCAGTCCTCGGCCTTCTGGTTCCTCCAGCAGTTCTGCACCAGAGCCTATGCAGGTTGACCTGGTTAAGTTGGCGGAACAACGTCGGAGAGAGAGGCTGGCACAAGGCTTGTGCTTATACTGTGGTGGAACGTCTCATTTCCTGCGCTCATGTCCAGAGAGGCCGGGAAATGCCTCCACCTAGGTCAGGTAAGAGAGGCCTCCCTAGGTGTGTCAGATTCCTCTCCACCTCTTACTCTTTCTGTTTTGATTGTCCAGGGTCAGAGACGTGGGTCTGAAGTGACGTATATGGATTCGGGCGCGATGGGCAACTTTATTCGGCTTAAGGAAGTGAAGAAATACCAGATCCCCGTGATCTTCTTAAAGCACCCTCGTATGATTGCCTCCGTAGATGGTAAACTCCTGCAAGTGTCTGTCTCCATCGTTACTGAGGAAGTGGTTCTGCAAATTGGGGCCTTACATCAAAAAAGGATCGCCTTCTATGTTCTGCCCAACCTGTCTCATGCGCTGCTTCTCGGCCTTCCTTGGCTTCGGACACACGAGCCCGTTCTGGATTGGCGTTCTGGAGAGGTCCTTCGGTGGGGGCATCCATGTCAAGAAAGATGCTTACAGTCTGTCCGTCCAGTCACTCCCCCTCAACCCTCTTCTGGTCCTGTGGGACTGCCTTCCGCCTACTGGTCTTTTTCGGACGTTTTTGATAAAAGGGAAGCTGAGACTCTACCACCTCATCGGCCCTATGACTGCCCAATAGAGCTACATCCAAGAACCACCCCACCAAGAGGCCGAATCTATCCTCTATCTCTGGCCGAGACATCTGCCATGTCCGAGTATATCCGTGAGAACCTTCCAAGAGGTTTATACGAAAATCCTCCTCGCCACGCTGGTGCCGGCTTCTTCTTTGTAAAAAAAGGACGGTTTTCTTCAGCCGTGCATCGATTACAGAGGTCTGAATAACATCATGATAAAAAAATAAATACCGTCTGCCGCTCATCCCTGAGCTCTTCGATCGCCTGAGAGGGTCCTGGGTGTTCTCTAAATTAGACTTGCGTGGAGCCTACAACCTCATTCGAATCCGCCCTGGAGACGAGTGGAAGACCGCGTTTAACACCCGGGACGGGCATTGAGTACTTCGTTATGCCTTTTGGCCTGTGTAACGCTCCTGCGGTATTTCAGGATTTTGTCAACGACATCTTCCAGGACCTGATATACTCCTGCATTGTGGTCTACCTAGACAATATCCTCGTCTTCTCCCCGGATTTATCCTCCCACCGGAGGAGCGTCCGTCTGGTGATGCAGCGCCTACGAGAGAACCGTCTATACGCTAAGATGGACAATTGCATCTTCGAGCAGTCTTCATTGCCCTTTTTGGGATATATCGTCTCTGAGCTGAGTCTGGACTGGAAATGGACCCTGAAAATTTGTCTGCGATTCTCCAGTGGCCACGCCCGGTAGGAGTTAAGGCTACCCAACGCTTCCACAGTTTTGCCAACTACTACCGTCATTTCATCCCGCATTTTTCCTCCGTAACCAAACCAATCTCGTGCCTCACTCGGAAAGGAGTCTGCTCCGCAACTTGGTCTCCGGAGGCCAAAGATGCTTTTCTAAACTTAAAACAAGCCTTTGCGGCTGCGCCTGTATTACATCGGCCCGAGGCGAACAAACCGTTTGTCATGGATGTGCACGCATCTTCCACTGATGCCGGCGCAGTGCTGTCTAGCGGTCTTCTTCTGGTCAATTGGTCACCTGTGGGCTCTTTTCTAAGGCCTTTTCTCCTGCGGAGTGCAACTATTCCATCGGGGATCGAGAGCTGTTAGCCATAAAAATGGCCCTGGAGGAGTGGCACTACCTACTGGAGGGAGCAGTCCATCCTTTTACCATCTTCACGGACCATAAGAACTTGGCCTACCTTCAGTCAGACCAAAGGCTAAACCCCCGACAGGCCAGGTGGTCCCTGTTCTTTGCCCGTTTTGACTTCGAGTTGCATTTCCATCCTGGTCAGAAGAATGTCAAGGCTGACGCATTATCTCGTTCCCTCCAGCTTCCAGACTTGGAAGAGAAGCCCTCTCACATTATTGATCGTCACGGCGGCATCCGTAAAGCTGTTCACTCCGCCTCTAGGTGAAACATTCGTGCCTGAGGCTGATAGGAGACTGATCTTGCATTGGGGACACTCCTCCAAGTTCTCTGCTCATGTCGGAGTAAAGAAGACTCTGGACCTCATTTCCCGGTTCTACTTCACTGTCTTGTGCCCCTCCTGTGTCAAAGTCAAGGTCCCCAGGTGATTACCTTCGGGGCTCCTGCTTCCATTACCTGTTCGATCGTCTCCGTGGCAACAAGTAGCCTTAGACTTTATTACAGAACTGCCTCGCTCCTCCGGTTGCAACACCATTGTGGTGGTAGTAGACCAGTTCTCTAAGATGGAGCACTTTGTACTACCGGGGCTGCCCTCTGCTCCTTAATTGGCTAAGGTCTTTGTCCAGCATGTCTTCCAACTTCATGGATTCCCACAACACATTGTATCTGATTGCGGAGTCCAATTCATGTCTCATTTTTGGAGGGCCTTAGACTGGTTTCACACTTGCGTTTTTTTGCGCTGTTTTTTAGCGCAAAAAAAGCATGCATTTTTTCCCTATACTTTAACATGGGTGCGCAGAGGTGCGCATACACATGCGTTTGTATGCGCATGCGTTTTTTTGTAGTGTGCGCTCGAGCGCACAAAATGCATCCTGTTGCATTTTTTATGCGTCCGACTTGCCTCAAAAAACACATGCGCACGCAATGTGTTTTTTTTTACAGCAAAACACCCATTATAGTCTATGGGTGCGCATACGTGCACGTTTAAAAAACGCACCAAAACCCGCAAAAAAACGCACACAAATGCATGATACGTTTTTTTCATGCGTTTGTGTGCGCAAAAAACGCGCAGCAAAAAAATGCAAGTGTGAAAGTAGCCTTATGTGGTCTTTTGGAGGTAAAGTTGGACTTCTCTTCTGCATACCACCCGCAGACCAATGGCCAAGTGGAGCGTGTAAATCAAGTATTGGCATCCCATCTACATAATTTCTCCAATGCACATCAGGATGACTGGTCCGGTCTTCTTCCGTGGGCCGAGTTCGCCTATAATAACCATCCCAATGAGTCTTCAGCCAAGTCTCTATTCTTTGTAGTTTTTGGCCTGCTTCCCGGCATTCCTTTGCCGGTTTCCGCCACCTCGGGGTTCCTGCAGCCGACTCCGTAATCATGGAATT
This sequence comes from Dendrobates tinctorius, assembly GCF_039654945.1. Lineage (NCBI taxonomy): Eukaryota > Metazoa > Chordata > Amphibia > Anura > Dendrobatidae > Dendrobates > Dendrobates tinctorius. The sequence continues at coordinate 13,124,074 of NW_027361803.1, forward strand.
CACCAGAATCTGACAAAAGACTAAAGAGGCACTCGGGAGAGCCGGAGAGCGTATGAAGAGACATGCCGACAAAAGGCGCTTGGATTCTCCAACTTATCTGCCGAGCGAGGCGGTTTGGCTCTCGTCTAAATATATTAGATTGAAGATGCCTTCCTACAAGTTGGGACCTCATAACATCGGTCCTTTTGAAGTCCTCTGGCGCAGTAACAATGTTGCCTACATTCTGAAGTTTCTTTCCTCGCTCCGCATTCCCAACGTCTTCCACGTCTCTCTCCTAAAACCAGTCATTCTGAATCATTTTCATCCTGCTCCCGGCTCCTCTTCCCCAACAGTCAGTACCGATTATGTTTTTGAGGTGAGGGATATTCTAGCCTCCAAGAGAGTCAGAGGCAAGACCTTCTTTTTAATTGATTGGAAGGGGTTTGATCCCGAGGAGAGGTCTTGGGAACCTCGGGAGAACATTAATGCGCCCGGTATTCTTAAGAGGTTTTTGTCCAAGGAAAGAGGAGGGGAGTGTAAGAGAGGGGGTACTGTTACTACGACGCTCACCGCCGCCGGCCCCGGGGCTGTCACTGCCGGCACCACGCTTACCACTCCTTCCTCATCCCTCGCCGCTGCAGTAGGCTTCTCCCTGGACAGCCTCGGGCACGTCAGCGCGCTCCCTCACTAATGCTGGCTGCGCCCCCTGTCACTTCCCCTGTGTCTCTTAGGGGCCGAAAGCGCACTCACTCTGCCTCCTAATCCCACACTGTGATCTGACCCGGCAGTATTGTCGGGCCAATATGGAGCTGGCATTGGGTATTTCAGGCAGCCCTCCCCTAGTGGAGGTGCTTGATTTTTGAGTTATCTCTGCTGTCCAGGCCGGTCTTGCTTGCTGGTGCCCAGCATCACTGGCATATTAACTCCTTGTCTCCCTTCTCTTTCAGTGTCCGCCCTGTCCTGCGTCCTCCAGGTTCATGCTACCATCTCTTCCTCCATCTCTCCTCAAACCTGCAAACTATCTCCACCTTGGATTCCCTCTGCCCTGTACCCTCATCATCTTGTGGGTTACCTCCCTCCGTACATCTACTGCTCTCCTCCTGCTCTTTCTCTCTTCCTGTTTCCCAAGTCCTGTCTCAGTTTGTACCCGGCCCCTGAGCCGACCCCTGGTCCTGGCATCCATGGTACTAGAGGCCCCTGAGCTTGCTCCCTATCAATCCCTGTATAGGGGTTGGTCAAACCTGGTGCGCTTGCTCCGGGGAGTTTCGGTATCAATGTCCAGTGGGTCCACTCTTGGTTCCCGCCACCTCCGGAGTAACATTCTCAATTGAATTTATGTCAGGACTGTGACTGGCCCATTCACACACATGGATATGCTCTGATCTAAACCCTCCATTGTAGCTCTGGCAGGATATTTAGGGTCGCTTTCCCAGCTGGCAGGTGAACCTTCTCCCCAGTCATGTCTTTTGCAGCCTCTAGCAGGTTTTCCTCTGGAATTGCATTGTATTTATCTCCATTCATCTTCCCATCGACTATGAATAGCTTCCTGTCCCTGCTGAAGAAAAGTCTCCCCACAGCATGATGCTACCACCATGTGTGATGTTGTGGATGGTGTTTTCAGGGTGACGTGCAGTTCTAGTTTTCCACCACATATAGTGTTTTGCATTTAGCCCAAAAAGTTCTCATTTGGTCTCATCTGACTAGAGCCCCTTCCTCCACATACTTGCTGTGTCCCCTACATGGCTTTTTGCAAACTGCAAACAGGGCTTCTTACGGTTTTTAAAAATATCTTTCTTCTTGCCACTCTTCCAGAAGGGCCAGATTTGTGGAGTATATGACTAATAGTTGTCCTGTGGGCAGATTGTCCCCCTTGAGCTATTGGATCGCCCTCCCAGGGCTGTGGGGTACTCGGTACCGGGCCGGTATCAGTGGGATGTGTCACAGCAGCGGTGACCCGGACCGTGGCCCTGGTCGCCCAAGTAATAGGAAGATGTGAATGGTGGAATGCAGTTAGATGAATAGTTCGTGATGCCACCTTTGGTGCTTGGCAAGGGAGGTGTTAAGATGACGCTGCATGCAGATCCTCCGGGACAGATGGTGTGGTGCAGCAATGATGTTATAGCCCTCCACATGCAGGGCTGTTGTCCCAGGGCAGTGTAGATGCGGTTGGCACGGGGATGTAGCGGTGCCGGAAAGGTAGAAAGCAGACAAGACACAGCGGGGTGCAATTTCTGTACCTTTACTTGATAACTGCAGTCCAGGGTCCTGATTACAGATGGTATTGGGGCAGGCTAGCCTGAAAGCAATTCAGGGATTATCTCTCAGCAAATGGGTTGTGCAGTCTCCTTACTAGCGCTTATTCGAATGAAGTACTCCCAGTACTGAGTTACACTGGAGTTCCTCCGAACAGATGTTCTCAAGAACCTCACTTGCACGGCAGACAGCTGTAGTCTATCTTGGGGACTCCTCTCTCCTGAGTCCCGGCTCACTAAGTTGCTGTTGTGCCCTCAAGTCTTAGATGGGAGCAGGGCATTTACAGCCTCCGACTCCTCTGGTGTCTGTTGCAGGACCGTTAGTATCCGTACAACCGTGGAGACCAGGCTCCAGTTCATGCTCTCTCTCCAGAGATGAGCTCGTCCTCTCCGCTCTATCTTAGTGCTCCTTCCACACGTCTACACACTTCACCCTCCGCAGACTAACTAACTCCTCCTTCCTCTTGGCCCTCAGAGAGCACTCATCCCCTTAATCCCGGTTCAGAGTTCCTCCCGCTGGCCTGGAGTGGAACTGTGTTGCATGCATAGATTGACTGCGAGAGAGACCCATCATTGCCTCCAAGCCTGGCATTACTCTCCCCTGGAGGAAGGAAAAGTCACTGTGGAGACCATACCCCTGGGGGCGCCACACTATGGATCTCCTCAGCTGCTTCAGAAACCATAGGCCTCTTGACTTCTCTAATTAGTGGCTTGGGATGTCAGGTTAGGTGGACGTCCATGTCTTGGTAGATTTGGAGTTGTGTCATACTCCTTCCTTTTTTGGATGATGGATTGTACAGTGGATACCTGTGAAATGTTCAGAGCTTGGGTTACTTTTTTTTAATAACCTATCCCTGCTTTCCTCTTCTCCACAACTTTATCCCTGACCTGTCTGGTGGGCTCCTTGGTTTTCACGATGTAGATTGATCCCTAACGTTCTCACACAAACCTCTGAGGTCTTCACAGAACAGCTGTACTGTAGTTATACTGAGAAGAAATTACACAGAGATGGACTCAATGTACTAACTGTGTGAGGCAATTGGTCACTCAGGATTTTATTTAGGGGTATAAGACTACAGGGGGACTGAATACAAATGCACCTCACAATTTGTAAATGTATATTTTTTTAAATATTTAGAAAACCCTATATCATTTCCTTTACACTTCACAAATACTCGCTACTTAGTGTTGGTATCACAGAAAATCACAATAAAGTAAATTTACGTTTGTGGGTCTAAAATGTAGAAAATGTCACAGAGTATGAATACTTTTTCAAGCCACTGTATATATGTAAAGTCATCCCTAGAAATGCTGCAGGCAGTTCACTGTGTGATTTCTACTGTGCTTAGGGGATCAATAGCAGATAATGAAGCCGCCTCGCACCCAGGACACGAACTAAACTCACAATCCGGAAAATTGTCAATTTGCGTTTATTGCAGCAGTGAAAAGACGACAAGTAAAATGTGAGCGCAGCGTTCAGTCCCATGGCCGTCCACTTCATGGTTTGGTTACTTTTATAATTGGTTTTCAGGGCAACAAGGAGAATTTGTTTTCTTTGATACAAAGTGACACAGAAATTACAGATTGTGAATATTTAGCTGAAACTAGATTTGTACATTAAAGTCCTGTTACTTTTGGGAAATATCCTGAGCTGAACTATTTATTTCCAAGTGATTGTTGTGTATAGCTACTCACGCAGCAGAACAGTGAGCGCAGCTCTGGAGTATAATACAGGATGTAACTCAGGATCAGTAATGTAATGTATGTACACAGTGACTGCACCAGCAGAATAGTGAGTGCAGCTCTGGGGTATAATACACGATGTAACTCAGGATCAGTAATGTAATGTATGTACACAGTCACTGCACCAGCAGAATAGTGAGCGCAGCTCTGGAGTATAATACATGATGTAACTCAGGATCAGTAATGTAATGTATGTACACAGTGACTGCACCAGCAGAATAGTGAGTGCAGCTCTGGGGTATAATACAGGATGTAACTCAGGATCAGTAATGTATGTATACAGTGACTGCACCAGCAGAATAGTGAGTGCAGCTCTGGAGTATAATACATGATGTAACTCAGGGTCAGTAATGTATTGTATGTACACAGTGACTGCACCAGCAGAATAGTGAGTGCAGCTCTGGAGTATAATACAGGATGTAACTCAGGATCAGTAATGTAATGTATGTACACAGTGACTGCACCAGCAGAATAGTGAGTGCAGCTCTGGAGTATAATACAGGATGTAACTCAGGATCAGTAATGTAATGTATATACACAGTGACTGCACCAGCAGAATAGTGAGTGCAGCTCTGGGGTATAATACAGGATGTAACTCAGGATCAGTAATGTAATGTATGTAGACAGTGACTGCACCAGCAGAATAGTGAGTGCAGCTCTGGGGTATAATAGAGGATGTAACTCAGGAACAGTAATGTAATGTATGTACACAGTGACTGCACCAGCAGAATAGTGAGTGCAGCTCTGGAGTATAATACAGGATGTAACTCAGAATAATGTATGTACACAGTCACTGCACCAGCAGAATAGTGAGTGCAGCTCTGGGGTATAATACAGGATGTAACTCAGGATCAGTAATGTAATGTATGTACACAGTGACTGCACCAGCAGAATAGTGAGTGCAGCTCTGTGGTATAATACAGGATGTAACTCAGGATCAGTAATGTAATGTATGTACACAGTGACTGCACCAGCAGAATAGTGAGTGCAGCTCTGGAGTATAATACAGGATGTAACTCAGTATCAGTAATGTAATGTATGTACACAGTGACTGCACCAGCAGAATAGTGAGTGCAGCTCTGTGGTATAATACAGGATGTAACTCAGGATCAGTAATGTAATGTATGTACACAGTGACTGCTCCAGCAGAATAGTGAGTGCAGCTCTGGGGTATAATACAGGATGTAACTCAGGATCAGTAATGTAATGTATGTACACAGTGACTGCACCAGCAGAATAGTGAGTGCAGCTCTGGGGTATAATACAGGATGTAACTCAGGATCAGTAATGTAATGTATGTAGACAGTGACTGCACCAGCAGAATAGTGAGTGCAGCTCTGGGGTATAATACAGGATGTAACTCAGGAACAGTAATGTAATGTATGTACACAGTGACTGCACCAGCAGAATAGTGAGTGCAGCGCTGGAGTATAATACAGGATGTAACTCAGGATAATGTATGTACACAGTGACTGCACCAGCAGAATAGTGAGTGCAGCTCTGGAGTATAATACAGGATGTAACTCAGGATCAGTAATGTAATGTATGTACACAGTGACTGCACCAGCAGAATAGTGAGTGCAGCTCTGGGGTATAATACAGGATGTAACTCAGGATCAGTAATGTAATGTATGTACACAGTGACTGCACCAGCAGAATAGTGAGTGCAGCTCTGGAGTATAATGCAGGATGTAACTCAGGATTAGTAATGTAATGTATGTACACAGTGACTGCACCAGCAGAATAGTAAATGCAGCTCTGGGGTATAATACAGGATGTAACTCAGGATCAGTAATGTAATGTATGTACACAGTGACTGCACCAGCAGAATAGTGAGTGCAGCTCTAGAGTATAACACAGGAAGTGACACTGAGTTTGCAGAGTGACTGCAGAATGTTGGCCCAGGCCTGGACAATCCCTTTAATGTATCTATTTTATAATTATCAGCACACTATGGCTGAACTTTTTCTGGTAATGAGAGATAGGAAAAAGACGTAGAAGATTAGTAAATCAGATTACACGGCCCTCAAATAGAATGTATATTTATTTCAGCAATGTGAAACTAATCCTGATACTTGAGCCATTCTTGAGTTCTTTTCCGGCAGAAATGCAGTAGCTGCCGGGATGGAGGCGATGACAGATATCAACTTGAATCAGGTTCCTGTGACCGTCTGAACCTTGTAAGATGCGTAGTTTTCACTGCAAGAGAAGGAAACCTGTTAATAACTGACAGTTATCAGGTGAACTGTGTGACGGGTCTGAGATGCTGCAGAAACTTAAGAAATACTCTAATGAAAAATCATTAAGAAACACAACCCCGACACGGACAGATGTATACTGACACCAGGCTGTGCCGACACTTCCACAATTTCTTCCTTATAATTTTTAAGGAACATCTATGTACTATGTCCAACTACTATATATTCTAAAATGGGGCATGTAAGGAGGATTTTTTTTATATAACAATCCCCATCTGAACTGCTCAGAAAAAAAATCTATAAAAGCTGAATTTCTTTACTGATAGGTGATGCTCTGTGTGTAAATGTAATATTGAGTTCAAAAACTGTTCATTGAGCTCCCTCTAGTGGCCAACATCCAAAACATCAAATACAAAATCACATTTTTTACCCAACTTGAGTGAAATTTTGGACTGCTAGTCTTTAATACCATACTAAAAATACTGTGAAGATTAAAACTCAAAATCTCCTCCCCGTCAAGAGATTTGGCCCCCCAAATTAAGACTCTGTAAAAATAAAGAAGAAAATGGGTGTCTGCGTGTTGAATGTAAACGGATGAGACAGGCTGAATCAATGGATGCGGAAACATCTGAACAACAGGAACATTGTCTTCAGGAGAAAAGGATGAGACAGGCTGAAAACAAGTGTAGATGAAACATCTGAACACCGGGAAAATCATCTTCATGAGAAATAGATGAGACCGGCTGAATGAAGGGAAGTGGAAACATCGGGAACATCGTCTTAAGGTGTAACAGATGAGACAGGCTGAATCAAGGGATGTAAAAATATCTGAACACTGGGAACATCTTCAGGAGAAACAGATGACACAGGCTGATTCAAGGGATGTGGAAACATCTCAACACTAGGATTGCTACTAATGTACCTATACCCGACATTGCCATTTCCGTGTGTGGTTCCACTATTATTCCCCAGCAACAGGCCCGCTGTCTTGGGGTCATACTTGATTCCGAGCTTTCCTTTGCCCCCCACATTCGATCACTGGCTCGCTCTTGTTATCTGCACCTCAAAAACATTTCTAGAATTCGACCTTTTCTTACTTTTGACTCCGAAAAAACTCTTACTGTTTCTCTTATTCATTCTTGTCTCGACTATTGTAACTCTCTTCTAATCGGTCTCCCTCTTACCAAACTCTCCCCCCTCCAATCTGTCTTGAATGCTGCTGCCAGGATCATATTCCTCGCCAATCGTTACACTGATGCCTCTACCTTGTGCCAGTCATTACACTGGCTACCCATCCACTTCAGAATCTAGTACAAACTTATTACCCTCACCCACAAAGCTCTCCATGGCTCAGCACCACCCTACATCTCCTCCCTTGTTTCAGTATACCACCCTACCCGTGCCCTCCGTTCTGCTGATGACCTGAGGCTAGCATCCTCAATAATCAGAACCTCCCACTCCCGTCTCCAAGACTTTACACGTGCTGCGCCAATTCTTTGGAATGCACTTCCCAGGTCAATACGATTAGTCCCCAATCCCCACAATTTTAAGCTTGCCCTGAAAACGCATTTATTCAGACTGGCCTACCGCCTCAACACATTAACCTAATCTATCCCTATGTGGCACAGCCAAAAGTTTTTACCATAACCAGGTTCCCCGCATCATGTTCCCACATGCTTTATGCATCCATTAGCCCTCTGCGTCTGTACTGTTACACACTTAACATTATGGCTGGTCCATACAATCAGGGCAACTGTTACTACCCACCTATCGTGTCTCCCTTTTTTCCTCATAGACTGTAAGCTTGCGAGCAGGGCCCTCATTCCTCTTGATATCTGTTATAATCTATGTGATTATTGTTATGCTGTAATGTCTATTGTCTGTACAAGTCCCCTCTGAAATGTAAAGTGCTGCGGAATATGTCGGCGCTATAGAAATAAAATTAATTATTATTATTATATTGTCATCTTCAGTAGAAACGGATGAGACAGGCTGAATCAAGGGATGTGGAAACATCTGAACACTAAGAACGTCATCTTCAGGAGAAACGGATGAGACAGGCTGAATCAAGGGATGTAAAAACATCTCAACACTAGGAACATCATCTTCAGGAGAAACGGATGAGACAGGCTGAATCAAGGGATGTGGAAACATCTGAACACTGGGAACGTCATCTTCAGGAGAAACGGATGAGACAGGCTGAATCAAGGGATGTAAAAACATCTCAACACTAGGAACATCATCTTCAGGAGAAACAGATGAGACAGGCTGAATCAAGGGATGTGGAAACATCTGAACTCTAGGAATGTCATCTTCAGGAGAAACGGATGAGACAGGCTGAGTCAAGGGATGTAAAAACATCTCAACACTAGGAACATCATCTTCAGGAGAAACAGATGAGACAGGCTGAATCAAGGGATGTGGAAACATCTGAACTCTAGGAATGTCATCTTCAGGAGAAACGGATGAGACAGGCTGAATCAAGGGATGTAAAAACATCTCAACACTAGGAACATCATCTTCAGGAGAAACGGATGAGACAGGCTGAATCAAGCGATGTGGAAACATCTGAACATCAGGAATGTTGTCTTCAAGACAAAACAGATGAGACAGGCTGAATTGAAGGCTGAATTCCTGTTTAAAATCTTATCTATGGAGACATATTGAGAAGCCAACTCTGACTGCTATTATGCGGGATCACTTGATGGGAAATACTACTGTGGTCAAATTTGCACACCACCGACTATGCCTTGGTATCGACAGGTTCCCTACAGATTCCACTACTGGCTTAATTTCCTTCCTGGAAGACTTTTACAAAATTACATCCTCGGTACTGGAGGTTAGTGACCAAGTTTTCCCTGACATCAGCTCCATTAATCTACAGTTACAAGGGAGACTCTCCGGTCCAGCGACCACATACATCTCCATTGATACAGTCACGGATAGTGAACAAGCCATAATGTACCCATTGGAGTTCCCGAATTCTTTGGAGCCTCCTGGAATTCCACTTCATAAGTTCACTTTAAAAATAGGAGCTCGGATAATGTTGCTTAGGCACCTTGACCCACCAAAATTGTGTAACGACACAAGGTCATGCGCTAAGAGTCTCATGCCCGAAGTTATTGAAGCCGCTATTTTTATGGGAAACTTTAAGGAAGAAAATGTTTACATTCTGCGTATCTCCTTCAATTTTAGGCGTCTGCCGTTCCCAATCCAACTTGCATTTGCTATGACTATAGACAAAGCACAAGGTCAATCACTTAAGGTAGTCGGCATTCATTTGGAGAGCCCGTGTTCTTCAAATGGTCATCCCTATGTTGCTTGCTTTAGGAAGAGTAACCCCCAAAATATTTTCATATATCCACCTGACTGAAATCGAAAATTTTAATATTTAATAAAAATTGTTGTTCGCCTCATTTCTAGGACAAATTTGTAAAAATAAATAACTGTTAATGCCAAACTAACAAAAAAGAAAAGTTGAAAAACTAATTTTAAATGCTGAAAATGTCAACTTCAAGGTGAAACTGAAAATGTAACCTTAGCAAACGGAACCAACAACTTAACATATCATTTGCCGCGAGCAAAGCTGCTGTTATTTTGCTAGTAGTACCCATTCAAAAATGTACTTAGACTATCGGAGAATCTTTGGAGAGGCATCCAGAGTGGTGAAAAGGAACAAGGAGAGAATGTTTCTGCTTTATAATAAGTGTTTTGTCTCACCCCAGAGCTGCATTCACAGGTACACAGCTCAGTAATGGAGTATAATGTCCTCAATGCTTCTGCTTTCTAATCAGTGTTTTTTGTGTCACTTCCAGAGATGCATTCACAGGTGAAAAGTTCAGAATTAGGGTACAATGTCCTTCATATTTCTGCTTTCTAATATCTATTTTGTCTCACCCCAGAGGTGCATTCACAGGTATCCAGCTCAGTACTGAAGTATAATGTATTCAATGTTTTTGCTTTCTAATAAGTGTTTTGTCTCATCCCACAGCTGCATTCACAGGTAAACAGCTCAGAACTAGGGTACAATGTCCTCCATATTTATACTTTCTAATAAGTGTTTTGTCTCACCGCAGAGCTGCATTCACAGGTACACAGGTCAATAATGGAGTATAATGTCCTCAATGCTTCTGCTTTCTAATCAGCATTTTGTATCACCACAGAGATGCATTCACAAGTGAACAGTTCATAATTTGTGTATAGTGTCCTCCATATTTCTGCTTTCTATTAAGTGTTTTGTCTCACCCCAAAGCAGCATTCACAGGTATACTGCTCAGTGCTAGTATATAACATCCTCCTGGCTAAAATTACTGTATTGGTCACTGAAATTTATTGGGAAATGTCAGAAATGTATTTTGCACATTGAGCCGTTTGGTTCTTATTCTCACTGCAACAGATGAAAACAAACAATTGAGATTGAAAATTTCCATTGGTCATTTAGGTACATAATAATTCTGCACACAGAGAAATTCTCCTAAGACAAAATCGGACTATTAGTTTGTTAAATATTCATGTTTCAGGCTTATTAACCTTCGGGAGTGACGGACAGCACCTGAGATGTGCAATAACAAAATTACTCAACAAAAATACAAACTTCCTAATAATTCTGCACACAGTGTATGTCACGAACACAATTCCTATAATGAAGCCGTCTGTGTGTAAAGAAGCCGCATAAGAGGCTGAGAATAAATGGATGCAGAAAATCTCTGCACAATCTGATACAGTCTGGTATATGTACATCAATGACTGCACCCAAGGGGATGGAATCACATGCACATCTTCTATACGGCTATATATGCAGTACTGCAGCGCCCCCAAGTGGCCGCTCGCCGCTCCACTCTGCTGTGTTGCTGGGGATGGATACAATGCACTGTATCCACAGAGATGATTTAAAAGCTCTGCAATTTGCTGACTACCCGCGGCTTTACTGTAGTGTCAACTGGAAACGGCGGGGTATTCCTGCGCAGGTGCAGGAGTCACTGCAGGGACATGAGCACCGAAGTCAGCCGATGTGTTAGGCATAGAGGGCTCCAAAGTAAAATCTGTAACACGGGGCCCCTTTCTACCATCAAATAAACCCATTGGAAATTTGGTTTATTTGTCAAATTTAGGCTGAGTTCACACGTGGCGTTTTTTTTCGCGTTTCCGCGGCGGTTTTAACCGCGCGATTTTGCCGCGAAAACGCGAAATATAGGCATCCCATGCATTCCCATGGGATTCCGCAATGCTGTACTAATGCTGCGGTTTTTACCACGGCGGAATCGCTTCGCGGTAAAAACCGCAGCATGCTCATTAATTTGCGGAATCGCGGCGATCCCGCACCCATAGGAATGCATTGTTCCGCTTACTTCCCGCATGTGGCTGTGCACACCATGCGGAAAGTAAGCAGAACAATTGCGGATGGTTCCCACGGTCCGGAGGAGAGGAGACTGTCCTCCAGGCTTTGGGTACCATAGCCCTGTAAAAAATAGAATTTAAAAATAAAAAATATTGTTATTCTCACCCTCCGACGTCCCACGCAGCCTTCCCGCTTCTCTTCACACTCTCGTTCCCAGTAATCCTTTGCGAAAATGCCCGCGATGACGTCCGTTCTCGCGGGATCGCGAAGTCTCGCGGTCATTCACGCGACGTCATCGCGAATTACCGCGAGACGTCGCGATCCCGCGAGAACGGACGTCATCGCGGGCATTTTCGCAAAGGATTACTGGGAACGGATGCGCGGGACGTCGGAAGGTGAGAATAACACCGTTTTTTTTTTTTTTTTACATTCTATCTTTTACTACTGATGCTGCATAGGCGGCCTCAGTAGTAAAAAGTTGGTCACACTTGTCAAACACTGTGTTTGACGAGTGTGACCAACCTGTCAATCAGTTCTCCAAGCCATGATATAGATCGCTTGGAAAACGCTAGCATTTTGCAAGCTAAATACGCTTGCAAAATGCTAGTTTTTCCACGGGAAAATCGCGGGAATTTAAAATGCGATTTTCCTGCGGACTGGAATTCCGGAATTCTCGCGGTAATTTCCGCGAGAGTTCCGGTACGTGTGCACTTAGCCTTAGCAAATGTGCAATAAATTAATGAAACAAGAACATTGAAAATAGCGGATATACAAAAATATCAAGTTGTGTCTCCAAATTCCCCACACAATGTCACTTTTACTGACTCCTGCAGTCTCAGGATTATTCACCCCTTCATAATCGGCATCTATTCAATAGAGCCACTCTGGCTGTTATGACCAGCTACCCCTGATTGTAATGACCAGCTGCTCCTCTGGCTATTAAGACCTGCTGCTCCTCTGGCTGTTATGACCTGCTGCTCCTTTGGCTGTTATGACCTGCTGCTCCTCTGGCTATTATGACCAGCTGCTCCTCTGGCTGTAATGACCACTCGCCCTTCCGGTTGTTATACCCAATTGCTCCTCTGGCTGTTATGACCTGCTGCTCCTCTGGCTGTTATGACCTGCCACTTCTCTGGTTGTTATGACCTGCTGCTCCACTTGCTGTTATGACCACCTGCTCTTCCGGTTGTTATACCCAACTGCCCCTCTGGCTGTTATGACTTGCTGTACTTCTAGCTACTATGACCTTCTGCCAATATAATGCATACCCAGACACCATTTTCTGGCAGTATTAATGATGAATCTTAGACCATTCCTCATGGGCAATGGCCCCAAGTCACTAATATTCTTGGGTTTGCTGCTGCAACTGCCTTCTTCACATCCCACCAAAGAGTTTTTATTTGGTTCAAGTCAGACGACTGTGCTGTCTTCTGAAACTAAAATGAAAACATACATTGATGACAGGACTCTCCCTTACTGGACTGTAGGACTGTGTTGGGTTGTGGTGAAGGCAGAGGAACTTGGGGACAGAAACAAGTAAGCCTGGAAGAGATAGAGAGACCGTGTGTGAAGATGCTCCATGTTGTAGAGGAAACGTTCGTGAAGTTATGCTCCCGCTCTCTATTGTACATTGTTCCCACCAAGTTAGTGTTAAGTAAACGACCAATTATTTTCGAGTCCTGGTCTCCCTCATTAAACTTTACACCATCTGGTCTTAGCTACCTGAAGTCGCCGGCACCATGCAGTCTGCAAGGGTGTAGTGATCACCATAGACAAAGCCCCCACACCCAGCCAGGACCACCATCTTCATGTAACATCCCAGGATGTAAGAGACGAGCACCTCACCTCACTAACTGATGTTACCTCTGCATTCCCACTAGCTAGAACTACTTCTTCACCCCCACTAGCTACTGCTACCGCTGCACCCCACTAGCTGCTGCTACTTTTCTACCCCACTAGCTGATGCTACCTCTGCACTCCCTAACTTCTACCTCTGCACCCCACTAGCTACTGCTACCTCTGCAACCACTAGCTGCTGTTACCTCTGCACCCCACTAGCTACTGCTACCTCTGCACCCCACTAGCTACTGCTACCTCTGCACCCACTAGCTGCTTTTACCTCTGCACCCCCACTAGCTACTGCTACCTCTGCACCCCCACTAGCTACTGCTACCTCGGCACCCCACTAACTACTGCTACCTCTGCACCCACTAGCTGCTGTTACCACGGCACCCCACTAGCTACTTCTACCTCTGCACCCACTAGTTGCTGTTACTGAGTCGCCCTCGCACACCCAGGGCAGCGGGGTACTCGGTACCGGGCCGGTGTCAAGGCGGGAATGTGTCACAGCAGCGGTGACCCAGACCGTGGCCCTGGGCGCCCAATATCAATGGCGGCGATGTTAATGGTGTTAGAGTTTATATGAATAGTTCGTGACGCCACCCGTGGTGTTTGGCAAGTAAGGTGGTAAGCCAACGCTGCATACAGATCCGCTGGGACTGATGGTGTGGTGCAGCAGAGATGGTATAGCTCCCCACAGGTGGAGCTGTAGTCCCAGGGCAGTGTATATGTGATGGGCACAGTGATGTAGCAGTGCCGACAGGTTAGGAAGCAGACACAACACAGCGGGGTGCAATTTCTGTACCTTTACTTGGTAACTGCAGTCCAGGGTCCTGATCACAGATGGTGTTGGAGCAAGCTAGCCTGGAAGCAACTCAGGGATTCTCTCTCACAGACGGGCTGTGCAGTCTCCTTAATAGCGCTGTGTGTGTGAAGCACTCCAGTCCTTAGTTACTCTGAAGTTCCTCCTGTCAAATGTTCCTAGACTTCCACTTGCACGGCAGACAGCTGTAGCCTCTCTCTCTGGGACTCCTCTCACTCTCTGAATCCCCGGCTCTCTATCCGTTTTGCTGTTGTGCCTCAAGTCTTCGATGGGAGCAGGGCATCTACAGCCTCCTACTCCTCGGGTATCTGTGGCAGGGCCGTTAGTACCCGTACCACCGTGGAGACCCGACTCCAGTTCTGTGCGCTCTCAAGCTGAGGGAGCTCGCCTGCTGCAGCTCAACCTCCAGCTTCGCATTCCCCGTCTGCACACTTCACCCTCCGCAGACTAACTGACCCTTCTTCCTCCTGGCCCTCAGGGATCACTCATTCCCTCAATCCTGGGCCAGAGCTCCCCTTGCTGGTCAGGAGGGGAACTGTGTTGTATGCATAGATTGACTGTGAGAGAGTCCCATCATTGCCTCCAAGCCTGGCATTACCCTCCCCTGGAGGAAGGCAAAGCCAGTGTGGCGACCGTACTCCTGGGGGCACCACATTCCCCCCCAGCGAAAGTCAGCACTCCTGGGCTGAACAAAAGAAAACATGAAAAACAATATATAAACATTTGAACAATAATATTTGTACAAGATTTGAAAAAGGAAAAATGTACAAAAACCAAGTGTTTCCAAAAATGGTCCTATGATGGTAAGTTCAGCATCGATGTCCATGGTCCATTCCTGGGCAAATGGTAAATTATTTATAAATAAAGTTTTTGACCACACACAAGTCCTGTGGTTCCGTGTCCATAAAAATCAAAGGGAACTCTTACAGGTTACCTGTAGGCACAAAAGCTTGAAAACAGTTACATATTTACATTTCAACAGTTTCATCATTCACATTTACTTTAGATGCGGAACCTAACTGGTAGTGCACCCTGTTTGGTACGTGTAGATCTACGTAACACTGGTGCTGTAGTGTGAGAGGTACTGGGTACACTACTAGGGATTCTACATGGCACAGGGATATGTGTTTGTCTAGTGACTCTTGGACTCCCCAGGGGTAAAACAGGTTCACCACTGGCAGGGCGAGGTTTCTCTGGCTCCACTGCTGGTGTGGCTTCTGCTACCTGATTCTCCTGATCTTCTTGAGTCACGTCCTCCTGTGCTTCCACTTGAGGGAATAACAACACTGGTACCACTATTGCATCTTTAATTCTAGTCCAATTCGCAGGGAACTCCCCAAGCACTGTGCTGACCTTCTCTTCCGCCTCTATCGGTTGGAGGTTATCGGATTCTTCTTTTCTCTCTTTTAACTGGTCAGGGCACAACTTCAAATGGTCCCTGGATACCGCTGCTGAGGTCTCTTCTCCATTCATCTTGACTAACAAGGCATACTTTAGCATTATCAAAGTTTGAGGGCAGAATGATGTAAGGCTCATCTTCCCATTGATCATCCAGCTTATGCAGTCTTCTTTTTCTCTTGAGAACTTGTTCTCCCAGCAAAAAAGGAACAGCAGGTGCATTTTGGTTATAAAATCTCTCCTGCTTCTGCCTTGCCTGAGCCAGACTCTTCTCCACACACTCCTGTACCCTTCTGTACTGCTGCTGCCTCTCCTTGTCCCAGTCAGCATCTGGTGACGTTACTTCAGGCGTCAGGACTCCCATGTCCAACTCAATAGGCAGCTTACCAGGCCTTGCTCTCATCAGGTACGCTGGAGTACAGTTGGTAGAGTTCACTGGGATATGGTTGTAGAGGTCCACCAGATCGGGCAACTTTTCTGGCCACAGATTTCTCTCCTCCAAGGGCAATGTCTTCAGTAAATCAATCACTACCTGGTTCATCTTCTCGCACATGCCGTTGGTCTGTGGGTGATAAGGTGTTGTCCGGATCTTCTTACAACCATACAAGTTGCAGAACTCATGGAACACTTCTGCCTCGAAAGCTGGACCTTGATCTGTGAGTACTCTTTCAGGATACCCATGTGGCCTACAGAAGTGCTGTTGGAAGGCTCTGGCTGCTGTCCTGGCAGTGAGATCTTTGACGGGTACAACTACCAGGAATCTTGAGTAGTGGTCCACAATGGTGAGAGCATAGCTGTAGCCCGACTGGCTTGGAACCAGCCTCACATGGTCCAGGGCTACCAACTCGAGGGGCTGTTTGGTGATGATTGGTTGCAGGGGAGCTCTCTGGCTGTCTCGATCCTTTCTGCGCAGGTTACATCGTCCACACTCCCGGCACCACCTCTCAATGGCTTTCCTCATACCAGCCCAGTAGAACCTCTCTCGGAGCAATGCTTCCAACTTCTTCCATCCGAAGTGTCCAGCTCCTTGGTGGTATGCTTCCAGGACCATTGATGCCTCTCTCTTCGGGACTATTACCTGCCAGATCAGCTCATGTGTGTGGGCATTGATACTCCTCCGACACAGCTTCCCTTCGTAGATAAACAGCCGGCCTCTCACCTTCCATAGTTGCTGGGTTTCTTCAGGAGCATCCGACTCCAGACGTGAGTCAGCTCATATCAACAGCTCTTTCACCAGGAGGACTGCTGGGTCACTATCTTGCGTTTCTGCCCAGTCATGATGGGGCAAAGGATTCAGGGTGACCTCCTTCAAGCCAGACCGTCTGTCTCTCATTCTTTGAGCACGTTGGGCCGCCAGTGGGCTGTGGAAGGGAGGCAGTTCGATCTCCTCCAGAGCCTCAGGGTCTTCTCCTGCATCTGGCAGATTAGGCATCCTGGATAGCGCATCAGCATTGGCATTCTTGTGCCCTGCCCGGTACTTGATGGTGAACTCGTAATTGGACAGCCGAGCCATCCATTGCTGCTCCAGGGCACCTAGGTTTGCAGTATCCAAGTGGGTCAACGGGTTGTTGTCCGTGAAGATTGTAAATTTGGCCGAAGCTAGGTAATGCTTGAACCTTTCGGTGACAGCCCAGACTTTGGCAAGGAACGCCAGCTTGAAAGAACTGTAATTATCAGGGTTCCTCTCAGTGGGACGCAGCTTCCTGCTGGCGTAGGAGATCACTCTCTCTTTTCCATTCTGTACCTGCGACAGTACTGCTCCTAATCCCACGTTGCTGGCATCCGTCTACAGCACAAAGGGTTTGTCATAATCTGGGTAGGCCAGAACTTCATCACCTGTGAGAGCCATCTTCAATCTGGTGAAAGACCTCTCTAACGCTTCAGTCCATTCAATGGTGGAATTCTTCTGCTTATTCTTCTTGGACTGCCCCACCAAAAGGTTTTGCATAGGGCTAGCTATTTCAGTAAAGCCTTTGATGAATCTCCGGTAGTAGCATACCAGTCAAAGAAATTGGCGTACCTCATGGAGGTTGCTGGGCTTCTTCCAGTTCCGGATGACCGTGACCTTGTCAGGATTTGGAGTCACACCTTCTGCACTGACCACGTGACCAAGGTACTGTACCTTAGGCTTCAGGAGGTGGCATTTGGAAGGCTTCACCTTCAGGCCAAAATTGGATAAAGCTTCAAATACTTCAGCCAGGTGTTCCAGATGCTCTTCATAGGTCTTGGAGAAAACAATGACATCATCCAGGTACAACAGGACTGTTGTACAACTGGACTGTTCATGTGTCCCAGGCAACACTCCATCAGCCGTTGAAATGTTCCTGAAGCAGTGCAGAGCCCAAATGGCATGTAATTGAACTCACAGAGACCCACTGGAGTAGTAAATGCAGTTTTCTCCTTGTCTGCCTCTACCACGGGAACCTGTCAATACCCACTGGTGACATCCAAGGTGGAAAAGTAGTTAGCAGTTTTAAGTGCAGCTAATGAATTCTAGGCAATGGGTAGGCATCTTTATGTGTGATACTGTTAATTTTCCTGTAATCAACACACATTCTCATGGTACCATCCTTTTTCTTTACAAACACTATTGGAGCTGCCCAGGGGCTACAACTGTCCCTAATGACCCCAGCTTCCTTCATCTCTTTCAACATACTCTTAGCACATTGGTACTGTGTTGGGGATATAGGTCTGTACCTCTCTTTTATGGGTGGATGGTCTCCGGTGGGGATATGATGTTGGACCCCTTTTGCCTGCCTAAAATCTAGTGGGTGTTTGCTGAATACCCGCTCATACTCTTGTGTCACTCTGTAAACCCCATTTCTCTGGTATGAAGGTGTAGAGTCAGTTCCCACCTGCTGTTGCTGGCACTACTCCTCTGGCTGTTTCACAGAACCATTGTCCTCCACCTGATCAGATGAGACCAAAAGCTCTGCTGCCTGCAAAGAGTTGTTGTTAACTGTGAGCAGCTTAGCAACTGTGGCGTACCGAGGTATTGTGGCTTCCTCTTCCCCGCAATTCAGAAGACGTACAGGTACTCTCCCTTTTTTTACATCAACCACCCCTCTAGCTGTCAGGACAGTGGGCCTACTTTCGGAGTATACTGGTTCTACCAATGCCTGGTAATCTCTCCCTCTAAGACCCATGGCTGCCCGACACCATACCAACATTTCACATCTGGGGGGGTATTGCAATGGGGAAGGCATCACTCACTCTGACGCTGCCAATCTCGCCACCAGCGAGTTCCACTTGTTGACTTTGCATCAGGGCTCGGCTCTCCTTCTGCAGGAATATAATGCTGTCTGCAGAACCTGCAGGGCACAAATCAGATTAGCTAAAGCTGAAAATGAATTGAGGCTTGCAAGAGATGTCAAAAGCAATAATAAAGGATTTTGGGGATATGTCAAAAGTAAAAGAAAAGTCAAAGATGCTATAGGATTTTTACAGGATGAAAATGATGAAATGGTAAGACAGGATGTTGAGAAGGCTGAACTTTTAAATTCCTATTTTGCATCTGTTTTCTCTCAGAAAGGAAATGTAACATCAACTGTTATTCACTGTCCTATTAAGGGAATAGAAGAATCCAGGATATCTATAAACAGAAAGATAGTGAGGAAACACTTAGCTAACCTAAATGAATTCAAGTCTCCAGGTCCAGATGAATTACACCCCAGAGTACTGAAGGAGATAGCAGAAGAAATTTTTGAACCCCTCTCCATAATCTTTGAAAATTCTTGGAGAACAGGAGAAGTGCCAGAAGACTGGAGAAGAGCAAATGTTGTTCCTATCTTCAAAAAGGGGAAGAAGGTGGACCCAGGCAACTATAGGCCGATGAGTCTGACTTCTATACCAGGAAAGATCTTTGAACAAATTATTAAACAACATGTATGTCAGTACCTGGATAAGAATGAAGTGATTAAACAGAGTCAGCATGGGTTTGTAACTAATAAGTCATGTCAGACTAATTTAATTTCCTTCTATGACGGTATCACTGATTGGGTGGATCAAGGAAATGCTGTAGATATAGTGTATCTTGACTTCAGCAAAGCATTTGACAAAGTCTCTCATACAATCCTTATTGAAAAAATGACTAAGTATGGAATGGACAAGGCAACTGTTAGGTGGATTCATAACTGACTTAGTGATCGGGCCCAAAGAGTGGTCGTAAATGGCTGCACATCCAGTTGGAAGAATGTCTCAAGTGGGGTACCACAGGGCTCTGTCCTGGGCCCTGTATTGTTCAACATCTTTATCAACGATTTAGATGAAGGAATTGAGGGTAAACTGATTAAATTTGCTGATGACACAAAGCTAGGAGGGATAGCTAATACTAGAGAAGAGAGAGAGAGGATTCAAAAAGATTTAAATAAACTGGAGAAGTGGGCAGCAACTAACAGAATGGTTTTTAACAGGGAGAAATGCAAAGTACTACATCTGGGCAATAAAAATGAAAAAAGCATATATAGAATGGGAGGAATAGGGCTAAGTGACAGCACATGTGAAAAAGACTTGGGTATACTAATAGATCTTAGACTGAATATGAGTCAACAGTGTGATGCAGCAGCAAAAAAGGCAAATGCAATTCTAGGATGTATTCACAGAAGCATACAGTCTAGATCACGTGAAGTAATTATTTCCCTCTACTCCTCTTTGGTCAGACCTCATCTGGAATATTGTGTCCAATTTTGGGCACCACATTTTAAAAAAGACATCAACAAACTGGAGCAAGTTCAGAAAAGAGCGACCAGAATGGTGACCGGTCTGCAAACCCTGTCTTATGAGGAAAGGTTGCAGGATTTGGGAATGTTTAGTTTGCAAAAGAGAAGACTGAGAGGAGACTTAATAGCTGTCTACAAAT
The DNA here is from genome assembly GCF_039654945.1 of Dendrobates tinctorius. Classification (NCBI taxonomy): domain Eukaryota; kingdom Metazoa; phylum Chordata; class Amphibia; order Anura; family Dendrobatidae; genus Dendrobates; species Dendrobates tinctorius. Next base: position 13,144,502 of record NW_027361803.1, read on the forward strand.
ATCTAAAGGGCTGTCACATTGAAGAAGGATCAACTTTATTCTCATTTGCACAAGGAAAGACTAGAAGCAATGGGATGAAGCTGAATGGGAGGAGACACAGATTAGATATTAGAAAAAACTTTTTGACAGTTAGAGTGATCAATGAGTGGAACAGGCTGCCACGAGAAGTGGTGAGTTCTCCTTCAATGGAAGTCTTCAAACAGAGGCTGGACAGACATCTAACTGGGATGATTTAGCGAATCCTGCTTTGAGCAGGGGGTTGGACCAGATGGCCCAGGAGGTCCCTTCCAACTCTACGATTCTATGATTCTATGATTCTATGACTCTTTGTTCTCTGGAACCAGCAGTTTCAGCCACCTGTTGCAACAAGACAAGAGTTGAGCGACTTTTGGTTTTTTAGGGTCGAGTTTCGTTTCGTGACTTTTTCCAAAAGTCGGGTCGAGCAAGATCGTCCGATTATAGGGAAAAGTCGGGGTCGTCCCGAAACACGAAACCCAATGTAAGTCAAAGGGGAATAAAAGTCGGCAGTGAGAGGAGGACAGGAAACACACCTACAGTGCCCATTTGAATGCCAAAAGCATCAATTCTTCTTACTTAAGCTGGTCAACCTTAATTAACTTCATAATACAAGTTACGCACTGAAAAATGGGGGTTATTTGGCTAAAGTTGGGGGGGGGGAGGGCTGGCTCCAGGTTTTCATGTGCCCTGAGCGAAAGAGCGCCCCTTTAACACATACCACAACTCATCATGCTCCGATACGGCAGAGAAATAGCGGTATAGTACAATGAAAAATACCTCACTTTTTACATCTCATGACGAGGCCCATCTATTTCTCCATACAGAATCATTGGTCCCATATAATGTTTGAAACAGTATATGATGAGCTCCACATAATGCTACAGTATATGTTGGTCCCCATGAATGAAGCTCCACTGTCTTATGGGCCCAAATAATGCTCCAAACATAATGGGCCCCATTTCTAATGCTCTAGTGTATAATGGGCCCTGTAAATGCTGCTCCAGTGTCTGATGTCCACCTTTGGAATGTTCCAGTGTATGGTGGGCCCCATCTATCATTCTCCAGAGTATAGTGCTCCCCAAAAATTGCTGTCCCAACATTGAAAACAATCAAATAAGTCTCCTCGCTAGGGAATCCCTGTACTAGTCTAGACTCCTCGTCGTCCCCATCTTCCATCTCACTGCACAGTATTTCAACTTTGCAAGTGCTGTGATCCTGGGCAAGCAGGGGGGGCCCACTCGTTGGCGACGGCATTGGCACAGGGCCCCTGATAGTACGGTGGTGTGTCTGATGGCGGGTGGGCCGTACCTGCACTTTCATCTGCAGCTTCCTCTTTGTCACCGTGTAAGATGGAACTGTATATGGGAAGGGTAACCTGAGTTTCATCAGGGTCAGATTCAGGTCGTGTAGCGTGCGAGGGGAATGTAGTGGTCTGGGTTAATGTACCAGCAGATTCATCGAGCAGTGGCTGGGCATCAGTGCACTTGTGTCGCCCCCAGGAGTACGGTCGCCACAGTGGCATTACCTTCCTCCTAGGGAGTGTGATGTCATGCTTGGGAGCAACGAAGGATCTCTCTAGCAGGTTAACTGATTGGGGGGCGTTATTCCCAAGAGTCATGACCCTCCAAACAGCGTTCATGAAGGCAAAGTGTTTGTTTTACGTGGGCAGTATGGTTGCAAAGCTGAACCTTAAAGGAATGTCCAGAAGGGCACCACCAGGAGTGGAGCCTACGGTTAAATTCGACTCCACCTGGGAAACCTCAACCTTGCCAGCTACAGAACAGATGCACACATTGCAAGCTTAATTCCGTTAACGAACGAGACTCCGTAATGCCCCGCGGTCCGAGTCCGGCTTACTAGAGGGACACGTGAGGCTCTGGCACGTGAGATTGGCCAATAACTGGTGTGTCATGCCCTTACATGTCCGTGGCTGCATGTGCGCTACACTGAAAAGGCCAGCGTTTGTCGCTTACAGGTGCAGATAACCCGCTGAACAACGTTAGTGATGGGGATCACTGATTACAATTATTACCCGCGAACGATGATTTCCCAGTAAGTGCAGGTCAACCGCAGTTCCGGAATTAGGCCTAACCGTCATTCCTGAAAAAATGAAAAACTTACGTGTGCAAACCACAGGTGCTGTAGCTTGCTTAACAGCTCGCCAGCCGTTCTCACGCCCAGTATGGATTACACGTGATTGCACAAAGGTGAGAAAGGGTACCGTATCCCCAGATAACATGTATGGATAGCGTACACATTCAAAATATATGTCTATACATCAGGAGGCAGGCTCAGACGGTGTCAGGCCCAGTATGGATTGCACGTGATTGCACAAAGGTTAGAAAGGGTACCGTATCCCTGGATAACATGTATGGATAGCGTACACATTCAAAATATATGTCTCAGGAGGCAGGCTCAGACGGTGTTAGGCCCAGTATGGATTGCACGTGATTGCACAAAGGTTAGAAAGGGTACCGTATCCCTGGATAACATGTATGGATAGCGTACACATTCAAAATATATGTCTCAGGAGGCAGGCTCAGACGGTGTTAGGCCCAGTATGGATTGCACGTGATTGCACAAAGGTTAGAAAGGGTACCGTATCCCTGGATAACATGTATGGATAGCGTACACATTCAAAATATATGTCTCAGGAGGCAGGTTCAGACGGTGTTAGGCCCAGTATGGATTGCACGTGATTGCACAAAGGTTAGAAAGGGTACCGTATCCCCAGATAACATGTATGGATAGCGTACACATTCAAAATATATGTCTCAGGAGGCAGGCTCAGACGGTGTTAGGCCCAGTATGGATTGCACGTGATTGCACAAAGGTTAGAAAGGGTACCGTTTCCCCGGATAACATGTATGGATAGCGTACACATTCAAAATATACAGTGGGGCAAAAAAGTATTTAGTCAGTCAGCAATAGTGCAAGTTCCACCACTTAAAAAGATGAGAGGCGTCTGTAATTTACATCATAGGTAGACCTCAACTATGGGAGACAAACTGAGAAAAAAAAATCCAGAAAATCACATTGTCTGTTTTTTTTTTCATTTTATTTGCATACTATGGTGGAAAATAAGTATTTGGTCAGAAACAAGCAATCAAGATTTCTGGCTCTCACAGACCTGTAACTTCTTCTTTAAGAGTCTCCTCTTTCCTCCACTCATTACCTGTAGTAATGGCACCTGTTTAAACTTGTTATCAGTATAAAAAGACACCTGTGCACACCCTCAAACAGTCTGACTCCAAACTCCACTATGGTGAAGACCAAAGAGCTGTCAAAGGACACCAGAAACAAAATTGTAGCCCTGCACCAGGCTGGGAAGACTGAATCTGCAATAGCCAACCAGCTTGGAGTGAAGAAATCAACTGTGGGAGCAATAATTAGAAAATGGAAGACATATAAGACCACTGATAATCTCCCTCGATCTGGTGCTCCACGCAAAATCCCACCCCGTGGGGTCAGAATGATCACAAGAACGGTGAGCAAAAATCCCAGAACCACGCGGGGGGACCTAGTGAATGAACTGCAGAGAGCTGGGACCAATGTAACAAGGCCTACCATAAGTAACACACTACGCCACCATGGACTCAGATCCTGCAGTGCCAGACGTGTCCCACTGCTTAAGCTTGTACATGTCCGGGCCCGTCTGAAGTTTGCTAGAGAGCATTTGGATGATCCAGAGGAGTTTTGGGAGAATGTCCTATGGTCTGATGAAACCAAACTGGAACTGTTTGGTAGAAACACAACTTGTCGTGTTTGGAGGAAAAAGAATACTGAGTTGCATCCATCAAACACCATACCTACTGTAAAGCATGGTGGTGGAAACATCATGCTTTGGGGCTGTTTCTCTGCAAAGGGGCCAGGACGACTGATCCAGGTACATGAAAGAATGAATAGGGCCATGTATCGTGAGATTTAGAGTGCAAACCTCCTTCCATCAGCAAGGGCATTGATGATGAAACGTGGCTGGGTCTTTCAACATGACAATGATCCAAAGCACACCGCCAGGGCAACGAAGGAGTGGCTTCGTAAGAAGCATTTCAAGGTCCTGGAGTGGCCTAGCCAGTCTCCAGATCTCAACCCAATAGAAAACCTTTGGAGGGAGTTGAAAGTCCGTGTTGCCAAGCGAAAAGCCAAAAACATCATTGCTCTAGAGGAGATCTGCATGGAGGAATGGGCCAACATACCAACAACAGTGTGTGGCAACCTTGTGAAGACTTACAGAAAACGTTTGACCTCTGTCATTGCCAACAAAGGATATATCACAAAGTATTGAGATGAAATTTTGTTTCTGACCAAATACTTATTTTCCACCATAATATGCAAATAAAATGAAAAAAAAAACAGACAAGGTGATTTTCTGGATTTTTTTTCTCAGTTTGTCTCCCATAGTTGAGGTCTACCTATGATGTAAATTACAGACGCCTCTCATCTTTTTAAGTGGTGGAACTTGCACTATTGCTGACTGACTAAATACTTTTTTGCACCACTGTATGTCTATACATCAGGAGGCAGGCTCAGACGGTGTCAGGCACAGTATGGATTTGACGGCCCAGATTACACAGCGGAGGAGCAGGGAGAGGTAAAGATTGCAAATGCTGGGGCCCTGCCCAAGCAAGGGGGGCCCACTCGTGGGCGTCGGTACTGGCACTGGGCCCCTCATAGTACAGCGGTGTGTCTGACGGCGGGTGTGCACCACCACCGTCAGAGACACTTGATTGCACTATGAGGGACCCTGTGCCAGTGCCCGCGCCCAAGAGTCGGCCTACCCACCTGTCCAGGGCAACGGCACTCGCACAGTGTCGTGCGCTAGGTGGTGACCCCGGCCATGGGGGGGAGGCAGCACAGTTAGGGAGTTTTAGAAAGTGGCATATGTTGATGTTGGACATTCAGCTGATGCAAAAGGCGAAATAGGTGAAGTCCCAGGAAGAGGTGGACCAAAGCAAGCCATTTTTCTGTCACCCTATGTATCATCAGGGGAAGGTGGGACAAAATCCTTGGAAACCCATGCATGGTTCATTTTAATGAAGGTTAGATCATCCACATTTTGGGTTGACAGACGGGTCCTTTTTTCTGTCAGGATTGATCCAGCTGCACTGAAGACTCTTTCCGATAGCACACTTGCAGCTGGGCAAGCGAGCTCCTGTAAGGCATATTGGGCCAATTCAGGCCAGGTGTCCAGTTTAGCGGCCCAATAGTCAAAGGGGAATGACCTGTGTGGGAGAACATCGATATGGGAGGAAAAGTAGTTTGTAACCATAGTTGACAACTGCTGTCTCCTGTCACTTTCCATCGATGCAGTATTACCAGTTGTGTGAGCGGTATTTGAAAAATCAGTCCACAACATTGTCATGAAACCCCTGTCTCCAACGCCACTTCTGCTGTTTGCACCACGAACACCTCTGCCAAGCTGCCCCCGGCCCGTACGGCTCGTGTGAGAACCATCACCGCTGCTGTGTGCTGGGAATGCCTCAAGCAACCGATTTACCAGAGTTGCTTGTTTATTAGCCAATATTAGGTCAAGGTTGTCCTGTGGCATGATGTTTTGTAATTTGCCTTTATAGCGTGGATCCAGGATGCTGGCCAACCAGTAGTAGTCATCGTTCATCATTTTGGCAATGCGGGGGTCCCTTTTTAGGATCTGCAAGGCATAATCTGACATGTGGGCCAATGTTCCCGGTGTCAATGATGCACTGCGAGTGCTGGGTGGAGGAGCACTTTCTGGCAAATCCACATCCCTCCAGTCACGCACAAACCCTGTACCAGACCTTGCCACGCCAACATTTTCACTTGCCCCATGAGATGCATCCTCCTCCCCTAAGTAATCATCCCCATCATTATCCTCCTCCTCCTCTTCTTCCTCCACCTCGTCCAGGAGAGGTCCCTGAGCAGACAATGGCTGAATGTCATCAAGGATTCCCTCCTCCTCTTCCTCCTCATCAACATTGGCTGCAGACGCCTGCTCCTTAAGGTGCGTCAAAGTTTCCATGAGCAGACGCATAAGTGGGATGCTCATGCTTAGGATGGCGTCGTCTGCGCTTACCAGCCGTGTGCATTCCTCAAAACACTGAAGGACTTTACAGAGGTCTTTCAGCTTCGACCACTGCACACCTGTCAACTCCATGTCTGCTCTCAAAGTGCCTGGCCGTGTATCCTCCCACAAATGCATTATGGCCTGCCTCTGCTCGCACAGCCGCTCCACCATGTGCAGGGTGGAGTTCCACCTTGTTGCAATGTCGATAATGAGGCGGTGGTTGGGAAGGTGGAGCAATCGCTGCAGCTTCTGCATACGAACGGAGTGTACAGGCGACCGGCGGATGTGCGCGCACAGTCTTCGCACCTTCTGGAGCAGGGCTGTTAACTCCGGATAATTTTTGAGGAAGCACTGCACCACCAGGTTCAAGGTGTGAGCCAAGCAAGGTATGTGGCTGAGTTTTGAAAGGGCTATGGCTGCCACAAAATTACGGCCGTTATCACTAACTACCTTGCCTGCCTCAAGATGTACACTCACTGGCCACTTTATTAGGTACACCTGTCCAACTGTGTGTTAAGACTTAATTTCTAATCAGCCAATCACATGGCGGCAACTCAGTGCATTTAGGCATGTAGACATGGTCAAGACAATCTCCTGCAGTTCAAACCGAGCATCAGTATGGGGAAGAAAGGTGATTTGAGTGCCTTTGAACGTGGCATGATTGTTGGTGCCAGAAGGGCTGGTCTGAGTATTTCAGAAACTGCTGATCTACTGGGATTTTCACGCACAACCATCTCTAGGGTTTACAGAGAATGGTCCGAAAAAGAAAAAAAATCCAGTGAGCGGCAGTTCTGTGGCCGGAAATGCCTTGTTGATGCCAGAGGTCAGAGGAGAATGGGCAGACTGGTTCGAGCTGATAGAAAGGCAACAGTGACTCAAATTGCCACCCGTTACAACCAAGGTAGGCAGAAGAGCATCTCTGAACGCACAGTGCGTCGAACTTTGAGGCAGATGGGCTACAGCAGCAGAAGACCACACCGGGTACCACTCCTCTCAGCTAAGAACAGGAAACTGAGGCTACAATTTGCACAAGCTCATCGAAATTGGACAGTAGAAGATTGGAAAAACGTTGCCTGGTCTGATGAGTCTCGATTTCTGCTGCGACATTCGGATGGTAGGGTCAGAATTTGGCGTAAACAACATGAAAGCATGGATCCATCCTGCCTTGTATCAACGGTTCAGGCTGGTGGTGGTGGTGTCATGGTGTGGGGAATTTTTTCTTGGCACTCTTTGGGCCCCTTGGTACCAATTGAGCATCGTTGCAACGCCACAGCCTACCTGAGTATTGTTGCTGACCATGTCCATCCCTTTATGACCACAATGTACCCAACATCTGATGGCTACTTTCAGCAGGATAATGCGCCATGTCATAAAGCTCGAATCATCTCAGATTGGTTTCTTGAACATGACAATGAGTTCACTGTACTCAAATGGCCTCCTCAGTCACCAGATCTCAATCCAATAGAGCATCTTTGGGATGTGGTGGAACGGGAGATTCGCATCAGGGATGTGCAGCCGACAAATCTGCGCCAACTGTGTGATGCCATCATGTCAATATGGTCCAAAATCTCTGAGGAATACTTCCAGCACCTTGTTGAATCTCTGCCACGAAGAATTGAGGCAGTTCTGAAGGCAAAAGGGGGTCCAACCCGTTACTAGCATGGTGTACCTAATAAAGTGGCCAGTGAGTGTACACTGCCCAGCCATGACTCAGTTTGTCGCTTCAAGTACTCGGCCAGCACCTCGGCGGTGTGTCTGTTGCCCAAACACATCATCTGCAACACAGCCTGCTGACGCTTTCCACTAGCTGCTCGATAGGGGGACACATCGTGTGCAACAGTGGCAGCTGCAGATGGAGTGCTCGTACGACTGCGCTCTGTGGACGAGCTTTCACTTCTGGAGGAGGAGGAGGAGGGTCGAACGCCTACAGCCAACTGTTTCCTATACCGTGGGCTAGGCAGCACTGTCCCCTGTGGACCCTGCATCCACCACATTAACCCAGTGCGCAGTGATGGACACGTAACGGCCCTGGCCATGCCGACTGGACCATGCATCAGTTGTGAGGTGCACCTTTCCGCTCACTGACTGCTTGAGTGCATGGACAATGCGGTCTTTCACATGATGGTGGAGGGCTGGGATGGCTTTGCGAGAGAAGAAGTGGCGACTGGCTAGGTCATAGCGTGGTACTGCATAGGCCATGAGTTCGCGGAAAGCTGTGCTTTCCACCAACCGAAAGGGCATCATCTCAAACGAGATTAGTTTGGCAATGTGGGCGTTCAAACCCAGTGTACGCGGATGAGAGACTGAGTACTTTCTTGACCTACTCATAGTGTCTGGGAGGGTGAGCTGGACTTGAGAGCTGCATATGGTGGAAGTAGCGGTGGACAGGGCGGACTGAGAGAGGGTTGATGATGGTGATGGAGTTGGTGTTCTTTCTGATGGCCTAGAATCAGTCTTTCGTTGATATAACAGTGGGATTCCCTGACTGCTGTGGCCTTGCAACGACACCTCAACATTTGCTGCTGTGCTAACCGGTGGGCTTACAGTGGGGGAAACAATGTAGCGTTGCTGACTACCTTCGTTGTGATCAGTTGCACATGTGGCACTTGAGGTTTGGTGTTGTGTCCACGCTTGCAAGTGCATGCTGGTTAAATGTCTAAGCATGCAACTGGTATTCAAATTTTTCAGATTTTTCCCTTGGCCTGATCATGAGGATTTTGTTCAAAAAAGTGCCACACTGCACTCTTCCTACTTTGGCAGACATTTTGCGGCCTAGCACGCTGTGATCTTTTGACCCTCTGGACAAGCTGTCCAGCAACTCTTTTGATGTTTGGAACCTGTCTTTGGAGTGCTCCGGGCCTGCCAGATAACAGCTGTTGCGATGTCAATGTCTGCTGTGGATGCTCCTCATCTGAGCTATTGGAAGCAGCACCCTCTTCCCCCAATGGATGCCAATCTGGGTCAACAACTGGGTCATCCATCACCTCCTCTTCTAAGGTATGGTTCATGAACATGAGCCTCCAATGATGACTCAGTGCTTTTACTTTTTACAACTGAAGAAGAGGAGGCGATAGAGCTGGAGGCTGAGTCAGCAATGTAAGACAAAACTTTTTCCTGATGCTCTGGCTTTAAAAGCGGTTTGCCAACTCCTAGAAAACTAAGCGTTCGAGGCCTTATGTAGCCAGACGATGACGCAGGCTCAACACCTCCTGCATTCGGTCCTATTTTGCTCTTGCCACTACCATCAGATCCACCACCAACACCATCATTACCAGCTGCCAACCCCCGCCCAATTCCACGGCCTCTTCCACCAGCCTTCCTCATTTTTGGTAGAAATGTAGACAAAATCCAACAAACTATATAGTAATGTAAAACAAGGTACAAGGTGTCTATAGGACAGGGGAGATTTTGAATTTCTGCAGACACTTGTGGACACTGGACACTTTTGGATTGTGTGAGGCCCACTGATATCTGAGCGCTATGTGGCAGGCTCGATGGCACAGCTGTGACCAAAGTGACTAGAGGATAAGGGAGATTTTGAATCTCTGCACACACTTTTGGACACTGGACACTTTTGGATTGTGTGAGGCCCACTGATATCTGAGCGCTATGTCACAGGCTCGATGGCACAGCTGTGACCAAAGTGACTAGAGGATAAGGGAGATTTTGAATCTCTGCACACACTTTTGGACACTGGACACTTTTGGATTGTGTGAGGCCCACTGATATCTGAGCGCTATGTCACAGGCTCGATGGCACAGCTGTGACCAAAGTGACTAGAGGATAAGGGAGATTTTGAATCTCTGCACACACTTTTGGACACTGGACACTTTTAGATTGTGTGAGGCCCAATGAATATCTGAGCGCTATGTGACAGGCTCGATGGCACAGCTGTGACCAAAGTGACTAGAGGATAAGGGAGATTTTGAATCTCTACACACACTTTTGGACACTGGACACTTTTGGATTGTGTGAGGCCCACTGATATATGAGCGCTATGTCACAGGCTCGATGGCACAGCTGTGACCAAAGTGACTAGAGGATAAGGGAGATTTTGAATCTCTGCACACACTTTTGGACACTGAACACTTTTGGATTGTGTGAGGCCCACTGGTATATGAGCGCTATGTCACAGGCTCGATGGCACAGCTGTGACCAAAGTGACTAGAGGATAAGGGAGATTTTGAATCTCTGCACACACTTTTGGACACTGGACACTTTTGGATTGTGTGAGGCCCAATAAATATCTGAGCGCTATGTCACAAGCTCGATGGCACAGCTGTGACCAAAGTGACTAGAGGATAAGGGAGATTTTGAATCTCTGCACACACTTTTGGACACTGGACACTTTTGGATTGTGTGAGGCCCAATGAATATCTGAGCGCTATGTGACAGGCTCGATGGCACAGCTGTGACCAAAGTGACTAGAGGATAAGGGAGATTTTGAATCTCTGCACACACTTTTGGACACTGGACACTTTTGGATTGTGTGAGGCCCAATGAATATCTGAGCGCTATGTGACAGGCTCGATGGCACAGCTGTGACTAAATTGACTAGAGGGTAAGGGAGATTTTGAATCTCTGCACACACTTTTGGACACTGGACACTTTTGGATTGTGTGAGGCCCACTGATATCTGAGCGCTATGTCACAGGCTCGATGGCACAGCTGTGACCAAAGTGACTAGAGGATAAGGGAGATTTTGAATCTCTGCACACACTTTTGGACACTGGACACTTTAGGATTGTGTGAGGCCCAATGAATATCTGAGCGCTATGTGACAGGCTCGATGGCACAGCTGTGACCAAAGTGACTAGAGGATAAGGGAGATTTTGAATCTCTGCACACACTTTTGGACACTGGACACTTTTGGATTGTGTGAGGCCCAATGAATATCTGAGCGCTATGTGACAGGCTCGATGGCACAGCTGTGACCAAAGTGACTAGAGGATAAGGGAGATTTTGAATCTCTGCACACACTTTTGGACACTGGACACTTTTGGATTGTGTGAGGCCCAATGAATATCTGAGCGCTATGTGACAGGCTCGATGGCACAGCTGTGACCAAAGTGACTAGAGGATAAGGGAGATTTTGAATCTCTGCACACACTTTTGGACACTGGACACTTTTGGATTGTGTGAGGCCCACTGATATCTGAGCGCTATGTCACAGGCTCGATGGCACAGCTGTGACCAAAGTGACTAGAGGATAAGGGAGATTGGATTGCTTTTAAAAAAGCAGTTTGCGGAGCAGTGGGTAAACAGCAATGCAGGAATGTCAGGAAGCCTTAGAAGGCAGCCCAACAACCAACACCACTGATACACCACTATATAGCCTCCCCTTGCACTGCACACACAGTGACTGGTGTGTTGTGCAGGCCACATCGCTAGCAGCAGAAGCAGTTTTTTTGTCTTCTTCCCTGCCTAACGCTCTCCCTACAGAATCAGCAACCTCTCCCTATACTGAGATCGGCAGAAGTAAGATGGCGGTCGGCGTGCACGCCCTTTTATACCCCCTGTGACGCCCACCAAAGCAAGCCAATCACTTGCATGCCCTTCTGAAAGATGGTGGTGACCCCTGCCTATGTCATCACGTTGCCCACAGTGTCCGTGGATCCTGATTGGCTGAAAAAGAGCGCAAAACAAACTTTTGAAACGCGACTTTGGCGCGTAAGTCGCCGACCTCGTGGCCGACCTCATCCTAGGGTCGGGTTTCGTTTCATGAAACCCGACTTTGCCAAAAGTCGGTGACTTTTGAATTTTTTCGACCCGTTTCGCTCAACTCTAAACAAGACAATAACCTCGGACAGACAGTTTTCACTTACATTGGTACCAAGAGTCATCATTGGGTTAAATTCACGTCTATCAATATCAACAATGATCAGACCTTGAGACTTTAATTCCACCCTCCCCACTTTGACAGTAATCTCCTTACATCCAATCTGCGGTAAGGTCTGACCATTACTAGCAACTACTGTCAGTTCATCAGTGGGACCACGGGTGAGTTCAGAATCAGCCCAATACCTCTTGTAAAGAGTATATGGCATAGTGGTCACCTGGGAGCCAGTGTCCAGCAAAGCGTTCATGGGGATACCATCAATCACCACAGGAAGGATTGGTCTCCCTCCCACATACTTGGCTCTCCAGTTCCTTGGGCCTGGGGATCGTATTTGGGGGTTGGCCCTCTGCCCAAGGGGTTGCTTGTTTAAAGGACAGTACCGGGCAAGATGACCTGCCTTGTGACAGTGACGACAGATGGGACGTCCGTCCTGGTCATAGCGATTGTTGGTCCTTCCTCGAAGTGGTGGGGCTCTCCTCCGGAGCCACGGGACATCCTCTGGACTGGAAGCAAGCTGGATCTTGTCTTTGGAGGACATCTGTAGGGACTGCACGGTTTTAGTGAGTGCAGCCATTCCTTTGGTCAACTCCTGGACCTGTAGAGGCAGCTCCTCAGTGGGGTCCTTGTCCAAAGTCTGTGCATCGGCCTCCACAGGGATGGAAGGAAAAGACGTCGCTTCCTGATGATAGGTGATCGCCGGGCGTCTAGGGGGCGCTGGACAGCTGTCAGTGGATTCCTGCAGTACCCGAATAGCCCTGTCCTTGAATTCAGCAAAGTCCAGATCAGGGTTTTGCAGGGTTATTATACGCAACTGTCCTCGGTGGGTACTGGACAGGAGTCCTTCAATGAACTGCTCCTTCAACAGTTTATCTTCTTCCTTTACGCTGTCGGGATCCACTTGTTTAACTGCTCGCAGCGCCTCCTGCAGGTTGAGAGCATAGTTCCTGATACTGTCCTGTGCCCTCTGCTTGCAGCCAAAGAACCTCATCTTGATCTCTGCGGCAGTGCGGGTGTCAAAAGTGCTCTTCAGCTTTGCCAGGACCTTTGCAACAGTCTCTTTATCTGTGTCCTGCCAGGCTTTCACTTCTCTCAGTGCTGCACCCATGAGCTGTCCAATCAGGATATTTACTTTCTGGCTTTCAGACAGGGGGTAAACTTTAAACAAGCTGCACAGTCTTTCTTTAAACTCACTCAGGGTGTGTGATTCACCCGACTACTGCGGTAGCCAGGCCGCTCCCGGTATGTAGGGCATGGATAGCGGCATTATGGGGACCGCTGCGGCAGGCGCTCCTCCTTGCGGTGCTGCGGGATTGGCGACGGCATCCGCCGCTGCATTGCCGCCCGGCGCGGACATTCTCTCCCCTCTAGTTAACGTTAGCCAGGGCCGGGGGTTGCGGGAGCTCACCGGCGGCCGCTTCGCAGGCCCAACGCTCCGGGCTGTAGGCCTCAGCTCCTCCTCCTCTCGTGCTCTCTTCTCTCTTCCCGCGCGGCACTTAACTGCTTCGCGCTCTGTGGCAGGTGCCGCCCACGAAGGCCCGCCACTTTCTTCCCACGCGCGCCAAGCAGCACGGCAATGGTGGCAACTGGCGCCAAATCTCACCCAGTTCACAAACACAGTCTATGGCACACAGGACCCGGGGATACCGGGCTCCGTAATCCTGTACGTGACGCCAAAAATTGAGTCACCCTCGCACACCCAGGGCAACGGGGTACTCGGTACCGGGCCGGTGTCAAGGTGGGAATGTGTCACAGCAGCGTTGACCCAGTCCGTGGTCCTGGGCCCCAATATCAATGGCGGTGATGTTAATGGTGTTCCCCCTGGAGGAAGGCAAAGCCAGTGTGGCGACCGTACTCCTGGGGGCGCCACATTACCTCTTCACCCCACTAGCTGCTGTTACCTCTGCAACTCCTCTAGCTTCTCCTAGCTCTGTACCTCACTAATTGATATTACCTCTGCACCCCCACTAGCTACAGCTATCTGTGCACCCCCACTAGCTATTTCTACCTCTACACCCCGATAGCTACTGTTACCTCTGCACCCCCACCAGCTACTACTACCTCTGCACCCCGACTAGCTACTATCTGTGCACCCCCACTAGCTACTTCTACCTCTGCACCCCCACTAGCTACTGTTACCTCTGCACCCTCACTAGCTACTGCTATCTGTGCACCCCCACTAGCTGCTGTTACCTCTGCACACCCACTAACTGCTGTTACCTCTGCACCCCACTAGCTGCTGTTACCTTTGCACCTCACTAGCTGCTGCTTCTTTGTGCACCCACTAGCTGATGCTACCTCTGCACCCCCTAACTTCTACCTCTGCAACCCAGTAGCTACTGCCATCTCTGCACCCATTAGCTGCTGTTACCTCTGCACCCCACTAGCTACGCTACCTCTGCACCCCAACTAACCACTGCTACCTCTGCACCCCCACTAGCTACTGCTACCTCTGCACCCACTATCTGCTGTTACCATTGCACCCCAATAGCTACTGCTACCTCTGCACCCACTAGCTACTGCTACCTCTGCACCCCAATAGCTACTGCTACCTCTGCACCCACTAGCTACTGCTACCTCTGCACCCCCACTAGCTACTCCTACCTCTGCACCCACTAGCTACTGCTACCTCTGCACCCCCACTAGCTACCGCTACCTCTGCTAACCACTAGCTACTGCTACCTCGGCACCCTACTAGCTACTGCTACCTCTGCACCCACTAGCATCTGTTCTCAGTTCTCAGAGATCTCAACACTTTACCTTTGCCCAAACCCTTGGCACAAGGTGAAGAGATGTTTTGGCGTTCATTCAGAGGAACTGATAACCTGACACACTCTTCTACTTCACCACAAGTAAATGGCAATCACAGCTGTCAGTGACTCGCCCCCGGAGGCAGCCGGGCGCGTTGATTTCAATGGGAAATGTCACAGTGGCTGTGACCCGGTCTGTGGCCTCAGGCGGTCATGTAAAAGAGGTAGAATGATGGGGATAAAGTTTATGAGATGAGTTGTGACGCCACCTGTGGTTTCTGGTCAGTTTGACCAGTGCTGCAGGGTTGCTTCTCTGGGACAGATGTTGTGGTCCAACAATGATGTTGAAGCTCCCCACAGGTAGAGCTGTAGTCCCAGGGCAAATGAAAGAGTTGGTAGATGGTGAAGAGAATGTAGAGTGGAGGATGTAGCGGTGCTGGATGGGTGGCGCAGGAATAAAATGGAGGACACAAGGGCTTGTGTGGCGCCCCTGAGGGTTCAGTCACCACAGAGGTACTGCACCTCCTCCTGAGGTGTGGTACCCCACTATCGAGGTAAGGTGGAGACACCTGACCTCGCTCCAACACCTGCATCCCACACAACATAGTAGTGTAGCAAAGCACCCTTTGGTGGTTCCCTGCTTGGAACACGAAGCGTGCTGGGAGGCGGGTGGAGTTTAGTTTGCACTAAAAGAGCGGGAAGAGGATAGGATTTAGTCAGTTAGTCGCAGGAGTCTGACAAGGTCAGTCTGTGAGAGGAGATCCCCAGAGTGGGATGGATGAAGGAAGTGCTGCAGCCGACCTCAGTGATCTGGGTCCGCTGGCACAAGAAAGGAACATTGATAGAAAGCCTGACTCTCCATACGAAAGAAAGGATTAGTATGGAACGTGAGGAGAATAAGAGAACAAGGACCAGGGTTAGAGGAGAACCCTTCCCAAGTTCTAAGCGCAAGGCCGGGGCCCGGTCCCTGAGGTTGTATAAT
Organism: Dendrobates tinctorius; assembly: GCF_039654945.1. NCBI lineage: Eukaryota > Metazoa > Chordata > Amphibia > Anura > Dendrobatidae > Dendrobates > Dendrobates tinctorius. Next base: position 13,160,131 of record NW_027361803.1, read on the forward strand.
AATAATAATAATAATAATAAATTTTATTTCTATAGCGCCGACATATTCCGCAGCACTTTACATTTCAGAGGGGATTTGTACAGACAATAGACATTACAGCATAACAATAATCACATACAGTAGATTATAACAAATACCAAGAGGAATGAGGGCCCTGCTCGCAAGCTTACAGTGTATGAGGAAAGAGGTAGACACGAAAGGTGGGTGGTAACAGTTGCCCTGATTGTATGGACCAGCCATAATGTTAAGTGTGTGACAGTACAGACAGAGGGCTAATGGATGCATAAAGCATGTGGGAACATGATGCGGGAAGTCTGGATATGGTAAAACTTTTGGCTGTGCCACACAGGGATAGATTAGGTTAATGTGTTGAGGCGATAGGCCAGTCTGAATAAATGCGTTTTCAGGGCACGCTTAAAATTGTGGGGATTGGGGACTAATCGTATTGACCTGGGAAGTGCATTCCAAAGAATTGGCGCGGCACGTGTAAAGTCTTGGAGACGGGAGTGGGAGGTTCTGACTATTGAGGATACTAACCTCAGGTCATCAGCAGAACGGAGGGCGCGGGTAGGGTGGTATACTGAAACAAGGGAGGAGATGTAGGGTGGTGCTGAACCATGGAGGGCTTTGTGGGTGAGGGTAATAAGTTTGCACTGGATTCTGGAGTGGATGGGTAGCCAGTGTAATGACTGGCACAAGGTAGAGGCATCGGTGTAACGATTGGTGAGGAATATGATCCTGGCTGCAGCATTCAAGACAGATTGGAGAGGGGAGAGTTTGGTAAGAGGGAGACCGATTAGAAGGGAGTTACAATAGTCGAGACGAGAAGGAATAAGAGAAACAGTAAGAGTTTTTGCAGAGTCAAAAGTAAGAAAGCGGCACAGTTTTGGTCGAGGGATGGTTTTTTAAGTAGTGGATGTATGACGGCATGCTTAAATGAGGAGGGAAAAATACCAGAAAAGAGAGAGAGGTTAAATATTTTAGTTAGGTGAGGGGTGACAGTAGGGGAAAGGGACTGGAGGAGATGTGACGGAAATGGGTCACTGGTGCAAGTAGTTGGGCGAGAAGATGCAAGGAGCCTGCTTACTTCTTCTTCTGTGACTGGTTCAAAATCAGAGAGTGAGCTAGATGCAATGGGGGAGGGAGGACAGTGCATGGTATGAGGTGATTGGGAGATAATTTCCTGTCGAATCTGATCAATTTTTTCTTTGAAGTAATTGGCCAGATCGTCAGCTCTGAGCTCTGTGGTTGGGGCCTGTACTCTTGGATTGAGTAGAGAATGAAAAGTGTCAAAGAGACGTTTTGGGTTATTTGACAGTGAGGTGATGAGGGTGTTGAAATAGGTTTGTTTGGAGAGGTGAAGGGCAGTGTTATATGTTCTAAGCATAAACTTAAAATGTATGAAATCTTCGTGTAGATTGGATTTTCTCCACAGACGTTCGGCGCACCTGGAGCACCGCTGCAGGAAACGTGTTTGCACCGTGTGCCAGGGTTGTCGCCGTCTGCGTTGTGGTGTTGTATTTATAGGGGGTGCAAATTCATCCAGGGCACTTTGAAGTGTTTCATTGTATTGCTTCAATGCAGAATCAGGACATGAGAGGGAGGAGATAGGGGCCAATGAAGACTGCAAGTTCTTCATAAGTTTCTGGGTGTTAATGGCCTGTATGTTTCTATAAGTATGGACAGTGGGGGTGACCTGAGCGGGGTGGTAGTTCTTGATAGAGAATGAAAGAAGGCTGTGGTCAGAGAGCGGGAGAGGGGAGTTTGCTAAATCATCCACTGCACAAAGCCGAGAGAAGACCAAGTCGAGGGAGTTTCCGTCTTCATGCGTTGGAGAATTAGTAAGCTGCGAAAGGCCAAACGAGGAGGTTAGAGATAAAAGGTGAGTAGCAGATGGGGAGAGGGGAAGAGCAATGGGGATGTTGAAATCGCCCATGATGAGGGTAGGGATGTCACAGGAGAGAAAATGTGGAAGCCAAGTGGCAAAATGATCCAGGAACTGATGGGAGGGGCCGGGAGGACGATACACCACCGCCACTCGCATGGAGAAGGGGGTGTAGAGTCTGACGGCATGGACCTCAAAAGAAGGGAAGACTAGTGAGGGTACTTGAGGGATAACCTGAAAGGTACATTTTTGTGATAGGAGGAGACCAACGCCTCCACCTGCTCTATTGTCTGATCTTGGGGTATGAGAGAAGTGTAGCCCCCCGTATGAAAGAGCAGCAGCAGCGGTAGTGTCTGACTGCTGGATCCAGGTTTCAGTAAGAGCCAGGAGGTTAAGAGAATTAGAAAGGAAGAAGTCATGGATGAAGGAGAGTTTGTTACACACTGAGCGAGAATTCCAAAGTGCACAATTAAGAGAGACAGATGGCAGGCAGGGAATATTAATCAGATTAGAGGGGTTTCTAAGTGTAGCAGTTGGGGGGTTTGACTTTCTATAACATGGGGGACCAGGATTGGGAGCAATGTCTCCTGCGACTAGGAGAAGGAGGATAGAAAGAGTAAGCAGATGGTTAAGTGATTTGTGAGAGCGTCTCTGATGTTGAATGGTGGGACTGACTGGATCTGTGCAATTTAACAACGTGAAAAGAGCGTGAGTGCTATACATAGCAGAGGAAAGACGCGAGGGGCCAATATGGATGGAGTGTAGAGAGTTAATGCCAGGGCAGTGGATGTGTGTGAATGCAGCGGCCAGGATATAAATTACACAAATGCATATGGTATATATTTGTTGTATTCTAAATGTACAGGGAGTAGATGTATATAAATGTCTTACCTGTCTCCTGCCCTGTCTAACTGCCATGTTATAACTGCCAATAGTACTTTGATACATGTACATCGATTACATGTGCATAAATGCCCCATGCATAAATTGCATGTTGTTGCATGTAGTTGTATGGATACTAATGGTCCTGCAGCAGACACCGGAGGAATAGAAGTAGTGACCACTTTATTCCCGCACCAGACTTGGGGGCACAACAGCAACGTGTGTGAGCCGGGACTAGGTAGAAGGAGTCCCTGAAGTAGGCTACAGCTGTCTGCCATACAAGTAGAGTTCATAGGAACATCTGACAGGAGGAACTCCAATGTAACTCAGTACTGTGAATACTTCACTCAAAGGCGCTAAGAGGGAGACGTTCAGAAAAGGCACATATGTTGGCAGAGTGTTGGAAAGGAGTACTTCATCTTGCCTGGAAGTTGGCTGAGCTCCTGACCTGGAGGACACGGCACGGATGCGGGCACCTGTACCACAACAGACTGTGAGTTGAGTAAAGCTTTGGAACTACATGCCCTGGTGTCCTCCACTTATTCCTGCTCCAGCCTGCCCGACACCGCTACATCCCTCCTGCGCCCGACACTACACCATCTAAGTGTCACTTCACCTACACTGCCCTGGGACTACAGCCCTGCCTGTGGAGGGCTATAACATCACTGCTGCACCACACCATCGGTCCCAGAGGATCTGTCTGCAGCGTCGGCTTAAAATTTGCTGAACACCACAGGTGGCGTCACGAATCACTTATAAACTTTCACCACCATAAGCACACTGCAACAACCCCTTTTGCAATGGAGCCCCAGGGCCACGGACCGGGTCACTGCTGCCGTGACATCTCCCGTTGAGAACATCAACCGGCCCCGTACCGAGTACCCCATGGCCCTGGTGAGTGAGGGCTCTCCACATGTAGTTCCAAGGCTTTAGTCACAGTCTGTTGCGCATACAGATGCCCACTTCAGTACTGAGTCCTCCAGGAAAGGGGTCCAGATAACTCCCAGATAAGACGGAATGCACCTTTCCAGCTTTCCCGGTCAGTGTGTTCCTTTCCTGGCCGTCTCCAAACACTACGCTGCTTAAACTCCTTTTTCCACTTCAGCGCTTCACAATTAGCGTTCTGGGCCAGCGACTGCGAATCCTGGCCAGACAACGTATGGTTTCCCGTTTCAGTGATTCTATATAGCCACCTTTCCAGTCGGACTAACTGTGGTAGGGGCGATGGTCCATAAAGCAACCAAAGCTATCGGCTTGCTAGTGGCACCCAGAGGAATGCGATCTAGACTAGGGGCTGTTCCCTTTGCGACCAGTCTGGTTCCTTCCTCCACCTGACAGCCGTCAGCGTGGAATGAGACCCACAGGATAACTTTGCAACCGTGTCCCTGGAAGAACAACTCTTCCTACGGAGAATCTGCTGTTTCAGTCCAAACCGTCTGGCACTCCACATATAGCCAGGAGCTGCGCAGACTACGTCCCTCTCCTTTCCTCCCTCTCAGGGGATCTGCTCTCAAACCTCAGCCTAGGATTCTCCCGCCTTTCTACGCTCCACCCACCTCCCAGCACACTTCGTGTTCCAAGCAGGGCACCATGAAGAGTGCTCTGCTACACTACTGTGTGTGTGGAATGTGAGTGTTGTCCTGCTGGTCGGGTGCACCCACCTTACCTGTTAGCGGGATACCACACCTCTGGTTGAGGTGCAGTACCTCTGTGGTGTCTGGACCCGCAGGGGCGCCACATCAGCGTGAGATAAATGCTCCGCTGATCCTCTATACTGCCGTCATTCCCGGAGAGGAACTCTGAGTCACATCTCCACATTTACACATAGATCTCTGCCGCGGATCGGCAATGAGTAGGTGGGTAAGTCCCTGCAAGCTGGAGTTGTGGGGGCAAATCACTTGTCTTACAGATCATTCTGTCCCCTGACGGACCTTAACCCACTAGACAGCATGAAGGAATAACCTCTTCACCAAACTGTACTTAACCTTTTCATGCAAAACACTAGACCACCAGGGATTAAGACATAAATCTCCTTATGCCATAGATCACTATGGAGTCAAATATAAATCCCACTCTTCCCTAAACCATCAGGAATTCAGACATAAATCCTACTTTCCCATAGACCACCAAGTATTCAGACATAAAACCTTTTCGCCAAAGACCAACAGGGATTCAGATATAAATCCCATTCTTCCCTAGACCACCAGGGATTCAGACATAAACCCTTTTCTGCCTTAGGCCACCAGGGATTTTGATCAAATCCTCTTTCTGCCCAAGACCACCAGGGATTCAGACATAAACCCAATTTTTAAACAAAAAACTATACACAGTGCCTTGTGAAAGTATTCGACCCCCTGGAACTTTTCAACCTTTTCCCACATATCATGCTTCAAACATAAAGATTAGAGTTGAGCGAAACGGGTCTAAAAATTTCAAAAGTCGTCGACTTTTGGCAAAGTCGGGTTTCATGAAACGAAACCCGACCCTAGGATGAGGTCGGCCACGAGGTCGGCGACTTACGCGCCAAAGTCGCGTTTCAAAAGTTTGTTTAGCGCTCTTTTTCAGCCAATCAGGATCCACGGACACTGTGGGCAACGTGATGACATAGGCAGGGGTCACCACCATCTTTCAGAAGGGCATGCAAGTGATTGGCTTGCTTTGGTGGGCGTCACAGGGGGTATAAAAGGGCGTGCACGCCGACCGCCATCTTACTTCTGCCGATCTCAGTATAGGGAGAGGTTGCTGCTGATTCTGTAGGGAGAGCGTTAGGCAGGGAAGAAGACAAAAAAACTGCTTCTGCTGCTAGCGATTTGGCCTGCACAACACACCAGTCACTGTGTGTGCATTGCAAGGGGAGGCTATATAGTGGTGTATCAGTGGTGTTGGTTGTTGGGCTGCCTTCTAAGGCTTCCTGACATTCCTGCATTGCTGTTTACCCACTGCTCCGCAAACTGCTTTTTTAAAAGCAATCCCAATTTTTTTTTTTTGTCCTGCTGAGAAGAAAAAAAAACTGCTTCTGCTGCTAGCGATTTGGCCTCTACAACACACCAGTCACTGTGTGTGCAGTGCAAGGGGAGGCTATATAGTGGTGTATCAGTGGTGTTGGTTGTTGGGCTGCCTTCTAAGGCTTCCTGACATTCCTGCATTGCTGTTTACCCACTGCTCCGCAAACTGCTTTTTTAAAAGCAATCCCAATTTTTTTTTTTTGTCCTGCTGAGAAGAAAAAAAAACTGCTTCTGCTGCTAGCGATTTGGCCTGCACAACACACCAGTCACTGTGTGTGCAGTGCAAGGGGAGGCTATATTGTGGTGTATCAGTGGTGTTGGTTGTTGGGCTGCCTTTTAAGGCTTCCTGACAGGCTGGCATTGCTGTTTACCCACTGCTCTGCAAACTGCTTTTTTAAAAGCAATCCAATCTCCCTTATCCTCTAGTCACTTTTGTCACAGCTGTGCCATCGAGCCTGTGACATAGCTCTCAGATATCAGTGGGCCTCACACAATCCAAAAGTGTCCAGTGTCCACAAGTGTCTGCAGAAATTCAAAATCTCCCTTATCCTCTCGTCACTTTTGTCACAGCTGTGCCATCGAGCCTGTGACATAGCGCTCAGATATCAGTGGCCCTCACACAATCCAAAAGTGTCCAGTGTCCACAAGTGTCTGCAGAAATTCAAAATCTCCCTTATCCTCTAGTCACTTTGGTCACAGCTGTGCCATTGAGCCTGTCACATAGCGCTCAGATATTCATTGGGCCTCACACAATCCAAAAGTGTCCGGTGTCCACAAGTGTGTGCAGAAATTCAAAATCTCCCTTATCCTCTAGTCACTTTGGTCACAGCTGTGCCATCGAGCCTGTCACATAGCGCTCAGATATTCATTGGGCCTCACACAATCCAAAAGTGTCCAGTGTCCACAAGTGTGTGCAGAAATTCAAAATCTCCCTTATCCTCTAGTCACTTTGGTCACAGCTGTGCCATCGAGCCTGTCACATAGCGCTCAGATATTCATTGGGCCTCACACAATCCAAAAGTGTCCAGTGTCCACAAGTGTCTGCAGAAATTCAAAATCTCCCTTATCCTCTAGTCACTTTGGTCACAGCTGTGCCATCGAGCCTGTCACATAGCGCTCAGATATTCATTGGGCCTCACACAATCCAAAAGTGTCCAGTGTCCACAAGTGTGTGCAGAAATTCAAAATCTCCCTTATCCTCTAGTCACTTTGGTCACAGCTGTGCCATCGAGCCTGTCACATAGCGCTCAGATATTCATTGGGTCTCACACAATCCAAAAGTGTCCAGTGTCCACAAGTGTGTGCAAAAATTCAAAATCTCCCTTATCCTCTCGTCACTTTTGTCACAGCTGTGCCATCGAGCCTGTGACATAGCGCTCAGATATCAGTGGGCCTCACACAATCCAAAAGTGTCCAGTGTCCACAAGTGTCTGCAGAAATTCAAAATCTCCCTTATCCTCTCGTCACTTTTGTCACAGCTGTGCCATCGAGCCTGTGACATAGCGCTCAGATATCAGTGGCCCTCACACAATCCAAAAGTGTCCAGTGTCCACATGTGTCTGCAGAAATTCAAAATCTCCCTTATCCTCTAGTCACTTTGGTCACAGCTGTGCCATCGAGCCTGTCACATAGCGCTCAGATATTCATTGGGCCTCACACAATCCAAAAGTGTCCAGTGTCCACAAGTGTCTGCAGAAATTCAAAATCTCCCTTATCCTCTAGTCACTTTGGTCACAGCTGTGCCATCGAGCCTGTCACATAGCGCTCAGATATTCATTGGGCCTCACACAATCCAAAAGTGTCCAGTGTCCACAAGTGTCTGCAGAAATTCAAAATCTCCCTTATCCTCTAGTCACTTTGGTCACAGCTGTGCCATCGAGCCTGTCACATAGCGCTCAGATATTCATTGGGCCTCACACAATCCAAAAGTGTCCAGTGTCCACAAGTGTGTGCAGAAATTCAAAATGTCCCTTATCCTCTAGTCACTTTGGTCACAGCTGTGCCATCGAGCCTGTCACATAGCGCTCAGATATTCATTGGGTCTCACACAATCCAAAAGTGTCCAGTGTCCACAAGTGTGTGCAGAAATTCAAAATCTCCCTTATCCTCTCGTCACTTTTGTCACAGCTGTGCCATCGAGCCTGTGACATAGCGCTCAGATATCAGTGGGCCTCACACAATCCAAAAGTGTCCAGTGTCCACAAGTGTCTGCAGAAATTCAAAATCTCCCTTATCCTCTAGTCACTTTTGTCACAGCTGTGCCATCGAGCCTGTGACATAGCGCTCAGATATCAGTGGCCCTCACACAATCCAAAAGTGTCCAGTGTCCACATGTGTCTGCAGAAATTCAAAATCTCCCTTATCCTCTAGTCACTTTGGTCACAGCTGTGCCATCGAGCCTGTCACATAGCGCTCAGATATTCATTGGGCCTCACACAATCCAAAAGTGTCCAGTGTCCACAAGTGTGTGCAGAAATTCAAAATCTCCCTTATCCTCTAGTCACTTTGGTCACAGCTGTGCCATCGAGCCTGTCACATAGCGCTCAGATATTCATTGGGCCTCACACAATCCAAAAGTGTCCAGTGTCCACAAGTGTCTGCAGAAATTCAAAATCTCCCTTATCCTCTAGTCACTTTGGTCACAGCTGTGCCATCGAGCCTGTCACATAGCGCTCAGATATTCATTGGGCCTCACACAACCCAAAAGTGTCCAGTGTCCACAAGTGTCTGCAGAAATTCAAAATCTCCCTTATCCTCTAGTCACTTTGGTCACAGCTGTGCCATCGAGCCTGTCACATAGCGCTCAGATATTCATTGGGACTCACACAATCCAAAAGTGTCCAGTGTCCACAAGTGTGTGCAGAAATTCAAAATCTCCCTTATCCTCTAGTCACTTTGGTCACAGCTGTGCCATCGAGCCTGTCACATAGCGCTCAGATATTCATTGGGCCTGACACAATCCAAAAGTGTCCAGTGTCCACAAGTGTGTGCAGAAATTCAAAATCTCCCTTATCCTCTAGTCACTTTGGTCACAGCTGTGCCATCGAGCCTGTCACATAGCGCTCAGATATTCATTGGGACTCACACAATCCAAAAGTGTCCAGTGTCCACAAGTGTCTGCAGAAATTCAAAATCTCCCTTATCCTCTAGTCACTTTGGTCACAGCTGTGCCATCGAGCCTGTCACATAGCGCTCAGATATCAGTGGGCCTCACACAATCCAAAAGTGTCCAGTGTCCACAAGTGTCTGCAGAAATTCAAAATCTCCCCTGTCCTATAGACACCTTGTACCTTGTTTTACATTACTATATAGTTTGTTGGATTTTGTCTACATTTCTACCAAAAATGAGGAAGGCTGGTGGAAGAGGCCGTGGAATTGGGCGGGGGTTGGCAGCTGGTAATGATGGTGTTGGTGGTGGATCTGATGGTAGTGGCAAGAGCAAAATAGGACCGAATGCAGGAGGTGTTGAGCCTGCGTCATCGTCTGGCTACATAAGGCCTCGAACGCTTAGTTTTCTAGGAGTTGGCAAACCGCTTTTAAAGCCAGAGCATCAGGAAAAAGTTTTGTCTTACATTGCTGACTCAGCCTCCAGCTCTATCGCCTCCTCTTCTTCAGTTGTAAAAAGTAAAAGCACTGAGTCGTCATTGGAGGCTCATGTTCATGAACCACACCTTTCCTTGTGTCCTTCACCCCAACCAAGATTGAAGGATGACGCAGGCCATACTACTGATTACGCCATGGAGCTGTTTTCACATACCATGCCTGGATTATCAAGTCAAATGGTGAATTACCCAGGCCAAGATGAATCTGACATGGAGTGCACTGATGCACAGCCGCTGATGGATGATTCTGCTGGTACATTCACTCAGAGCACTACATTGTCCTCGCAGTGTACAGAGCCAGATTCTGACCCTGATGAGACTCAGGTGCCCCTTCCCGCACACTATACCACCATACACGGTGACACAGAGGAAGGTGCACATGACATAGAAGAGGAGGTGATGGATGACCCAGTTGTTGACCCAGATTGGCATCCATTGGGGGAAGAGGGTGCTGCTTCCAATAGCTCAGATGAGGAGCATCCACAGCAGACATCGACATCGCAACAGCTGTTATCTGGCAGGCCCGGAGCACTCCAAAGAAGGGTTCCAAACATCAAAAGAGTTGCTGGACAGCTTGTCCAGAGGGTCAAAAGATCACAGCGTGCTAGGCCGCAAAATGTCTGCCAAAATAGGAAGAGTGCAGTGTGGCATTTTTTTGACCAAAATCCTCATGATCAGGCCAAGGTTATCTGTAAGAAGTGCACAAAGACCTTTAGCCGAGGGAAAAATCTGAAAAATTTGAATACCAGTTGCATGCTTAGACATTTAACCAGCATGCACTTGCAAGTGTGGACACAATACCAAACCTCAAGTGCCACATGTGCAACTGATCACAACGAAGGTAGTCAGCAGCGCTACATTGTTTCCCCCACTGTAAGCCCACCGGTTAGCACAGCAGCAAATGTTGAGGTGTCGTTGCAAGGCCACAGCAGTCAGGGAATCCCACTGTTATATCAACGAAAGACTGATTCTAGGCCATCAGAAAGAACACCAACTCCATCACCATCATCAACCCTCTCTCAGTCCGCCCTGTCCACCGCTACTTCCACCATATGCAGCTCTCAAGTCCAGCTCACCCTCCCAGACACTATGAGTAGGTCAAGAAAGTACTCAGTCTCTCATCCGCGTACACTGGGTTTGAACGCCCACATTGCCAAACTAATCTCGTTTGAGATGATGCCCTTTCGGTTGGTGGAAAGCACAGCTTTCCGCGAACTCATGGCCTATGCAGTACCACGCTATGACCTACCCAGTCGCCACTTCTTCTCTCGCAAAGCCATCCCAGCCCTCCACCATCATGTGAAAGACCGCATTGTCCATGCACTCAAGCAGTCAGTGAGCGGAAAGGTGCACCTCACAACTGATGCATGGTCCAGTCGGCATGGCCAGGGCCGTTACGTGTCCATCACTGCGCACTGGGTTAATGTGGTGGATGCAGGGTCCACAGGGGACAGCGGTGGTGGGACAGTGCTGCCTAGCCCACGGTATAGGAAACAGTTGGCTGTAGGCGTTCGACCCTCCTCCTCCTCCTCCAGAAGCGAAAGCTCGTCCACAGAGCGCAGTCGTACGAGCACTCCATCTGCAGCTGCCACTGTTGCACACGAGGTGTCCCCCTATCGAGCAGCTAGTGGAAAGCGTCAGCAGGCTGTGTTGCAGATGATGTGTTTGGGCAACAGACACACCGCCGAGGTGCTGGCCGAGTACTTGAAGCGACAAACTGAGTCATGGCTGGGCAGTGTACATCTTGAGGCAGGCAAGGTAGTTAGTGATAACGGCCGTAATTTTGTGGCAGCCATAGCCCTTTCAAAACTCAGCCATATACCTTGCTTGGCTCACACCTTGAACCTGGTGGTGCAGTGCTTCCTCAAAAATTATCCGGAGTTAACAGCCCTGCTCCAGAAGGCGTTCGTATGCAGAAGCTGCAGCGATTGCTCCACCTTCCCAACCACCGCCTCATTATCGACATTGCAACAAGGTGGAACTCCACCCTGCACATGGTGGAGCGGCTGTGCGAGCAGAGGCAGGCCATAATGCATTTGTGGGAGGATACACGGCCAGGCACTTTGAGAGCAGACATGGAGTTGACAGGTGTGCAGTGGTCGAAGCTGAAAGACCTCTGTAAAGTCCTTCAGTGTTTTGAGGAATGCACACGGCCGGTAAGCGCAGACGACGCCATCCTAAGCATGAGCATCCCACTTATGTGTCTGCTCATGCAAACTTTGACGCACCTTAAGGAGCAGGCGTCTGCAGCCAATGTTGATGAGGAGGAAGAGGAGGAGGGAATCCTTGATGACATTCAGCCATTGTCTGCTCAGGGACCTCTCCTGGACGAGGTGGAGGAAGAAGAGGAGGAGGAGGAGGATGATGGGGATGATTACTTAGGGGAGGAGGATGCATCTCGTGGGGCAAGTGAAAATGTTGGCGTGGAAAGGTCTGGTACAGGGTTTGTGCGTGACTGGAGGGATGTGGATTTGCCAGAAAGTGCTCCTCCAACCAGCACTCGCAGTGCATCATTGACACCGGGAACATTGGCCCACATGTCAGATTATGCCTTGCAGATCCTAAAAAGGGACCCCCGCATTGCCAAAATGATGAACGATGACGACTACTGGTTGGCCAGCATCCTGGATCCACGCTATAAAGGCAAATTACAAAACATCATGCCACAGGAGAACCTTGACCTAATATTGGCTAATAAACAAGCAACTCTGGTAAATCGGTTGCTTGAGGCATTCCCAGCACACAGCAGCGGTGATGGTTCTCACACGAGCCGTACGGGCCGGGGGCAGCTTGGCAGAGGTGTTCGTGGTGCACACAGCAGAAGTGGCGTTGGAGACAGGGGTTTCATGACAATGTTGTGGACTGATTTTTCAAATACCGCTCACACAACTGGTAATACTGCATCGATGGAAAGTGACAGGAGACAGCAGTTGTCAACTATGGTTACAAACTACTTTTCCTCCCATATCGATGTTCTCCCACACAGGTCATTCCCCTTTGACTATTGGGCCGCTAAACTGGACACCTGGCCTGAATTGGCCCAATATGCCTTACAGGAGCTCGCTTGCCCAGCTGCAAGTGTGCTATCGGAAAGAGTCTTCAGTGCAGCTGGATCAATCCTGACAGAAAAAAGGACCCGTCTGTCAACCCAAAATGTGGATGATCTAACCTTCATTAAAATGAACCATGCATGGGTTTCCAAGGATTTTGTCCCACCTTCCACTGATGACACATAGGGTGACAGAAAAATGGCTTGCTTTGGTCCACCTCTTCCTGGGACTTCACCTATTTCGCCTTTTGCATCAGCTGAATGTCCAACATCAACATATGCCACTTTCTAAAACTCCCTAACTGTGCTGCCTCCCCCCCCATGGCCGGGGTCACCACCTAGCGCACGACACTGTGCGAGTGCCGTTGCCCTGGACAGGTGGGTAGGCCGACTCTTGGGCGCGGGCACTGGCACAGGGTCCCTCATAGTGCAATCAAGTGTCTCTGACGGTGGTGGTGCACACCCGCCGTCAGATACACCGCTGTACTATGAGGGGCCCAGTGCCAGTACCGACGCCCACGAGTGGGCCCCCCTTGCTTGGGCAGGGCCCCAGCATTTGCAATCTTTACCTCTCCCTGCTCCTCCGCTGTGTAATCTGGGCCGTCAAATCCATACTGTGCCTGACACCGTCTGAGCCTGCCTCCTGATGTATAGACATATATTTTGAATGTGTACGCTATCCATACATGTTATCTGGGGAAACGGTACCCTTTCTAACCTTTGTGCAATCACATGCAATCCATACTGGGCCTAACACCGTCTGAGCCTGCCTCCTGATGTATAGACATATATTTTGAATGTGTATGCTATCCATACATGTTATCTGGGGAAACGGTACCCTTTCTAACCTTTGTGCAATCACATGCAATCCATACTGGGCCTAACACCGTCTGAGCCTGCCTCCTGATGTATAGACATATATTTTGAATGTGTACGCTATCCATACATGTTATCTGGGGAAACGGTACCCTTTCTAACCTTTGTGCAATCACATGCAATCCATACTGGGCCTAACACCGTCTGAGCCTGCCTCCTGATGTATAGACATATATTTTGAATGTGTACGCTATCCATACATGTTATCTGGGGAAACGGTACCCTTTCTAACCTTTGTGCAATCACATGCAATCCATACTGGGCCTAACACCGTCTGAGCCTGCCTCCTGATGTATAGACATATATTTTGAATGTGTACGCTATCCATACATGTTATCTGGGGATACGGTACCCTTTCTCACCTTTGTGCAATCACGTGTAATCCATACTGGGCGTGAGAACGGCTGGCGAGCTGTTAAGCAAGCTACAGCACCTGTGGTTTGCATACGTAAGTTTTTCATTTTTTCAGGAATGACGGTTAGGCCTAATTCCGGAACTGCGGTTAACCTGCACTTACTGGGAAATCATTGTTCGCGGGTAATAATTGTAATCAGTGATCCACATCACTAACGTTGTTCAGCGGGTTATCTGCACCTGTAAGCGACAAACGCTGGCCTTTTCAGTGTAGCGCACATGCAGCCACGGACATGTAAGGGCATGACACACCAGTTATTGGCCAATCTCATGTGCCAGAGCCTCACGTGTCCCTCTAGTAAGCCGGACTCGGACCGCGGGGCATGACGGAGTCTCGTTCGTTAACGGAATTAAGCTTGCAATGTGTGCATCTGTTCTGTAGCTGGCATGGTTGAGGTTTCCCAGGTGGAGTCGAATTTAACCATAGGCTCCACTCCTGGTGGTGCCCTTCTGGACATTCCTTTAAGGTTCAGCTTTGCAACCATACTGCCCACGTAAAACAAACACTTTGCCTTCATGAACGCTGTTTGGAGGGTCATGACTCGTGGGAATAACGCCGCCCAATCAGTTAACCTGCTAGAGAGATCGTTCGTTGCTCCCAAGCATGACATCACACTCCCTAGGAAGAAGGTAATGCCACTGTGGCGACCGTACTCCTGGGGGCGACACAAGTGCACTGATGCCCAGCCACTGCTCGATGAATCTGCTGGTACATTGACCCAGACCACTACATTCCCCTCGCACGCTACACGGCCTGAATCTGACCCTGATGAAACTCAGGTTACCCTTCCCATATACAGTTCCATCTTACACGGTGACAAAGAGGAAGCTGCAGATGAAAGTGCAGGTTCGGCCCACCCGCCATCAGACACACCACCGTACTATCAGGGGCCCTGTGCCAGTGCCGTCGCCAACGAGTGGGCCCCCCCTGCTTGCTCAGGATCACAGCACTTGCAAGGTTGAAATACTGTGCAGTGAGATGGAAGATGGGGACGACGAGGAGTCCAGACTAGTACAGGGATTCCCTAGCGAGGAGACTTATTTGATTGTTTTCAATGTTGGGACAGCAATTTTTGGGGAGCACTATACTCTGGAGAATGATAGATGGGGCCCACCATACACTGGAACATTCCAAAGGTGGACATCAGACACTGGAGCAGCATTTACAGGGCCCATTATACACTAGAGCATTAGAAATGGGGCCCATTATGTTTGGAGCATTATTTGGGCCCATAAGACAGTGGAGCTTCATCCATAGGGACCAACATATACTGTAGCATTATGTGGAGCTCATCATATACTGTTTCAAACATTATATGGGACCAATGATTCTGTATGGAGAAATAGATGGGCCTCGTCATGAGATGTAAAAAGTGAGGTATTTTTCATTGTACTATACCACTATTTCTCTGCCGTATCGGAGCATGATGAGTTGTGGTATGTGTTAAAGGGGCGCTCTTTTGCCCAGGGCACATGAAAACCTGGAGCCAGCCCTACCCCCCCACAACTTTAGGCAAATAACCCCCATTTTTCAGTGCGTAACTTGTATTATGAAGTTAATTAAGGTTGACAAGCTTAAGTAAGAAGAATTGATGCTTTTGGCATTCAAATGGGCACTGTAGGTGTGTTTCCTGTCCTCCTCTCACTGCCGACTTTTATTCCCCATTGACTTACATTGGGTTTCGTGTTTCGGGACGACCCCGACTTTTCCCTATAATAGGATGATCTTGCTCGACCCGACTTTTGGAAAAGTCGGGTTTCACGAAACGAAACGCGACCCTAAAAAACCAAAAGTCGCTCAACTCTAATAAAGATACCAAATGTAAATTTTTGTGAAGAATCAACAACAAGTGGGACACAATTGTGAAGTTGAACGAAATTTATTGGTTATTTTAAATTTTTGTTGAAATTCAAAAACTGAAAAGTGGGGCGTGCAATATTATTCGGCCCCTTTAACTGAATACTTTGTTGCGCCTCCTTTTGCTGTGATTACAGCTGCAAGTCGCTTGGGGTATGTCTCTATCAGTTTTATACATCGAGAGACTGAAATTCTTGCCCATTCTTCCTTGGCAAACAGCTCGAGCTCAGTGAGGATGGATGGAGATCGTTTGTGAACAGCAGTTTTCAGCTCTTTCCACAGATTCTCGATTGGATTCAGGTCTGGACTGTGACTTGGCCATTCTAACACCTGGATAGGTTTATTTGTGAACCATTCCATTGTAGATTTTGCTTTAAGTTTGGGATCATTGTCTTGTTGGAAGACAAATCTCCGTCCCAGTCTCAGGTCTTTTGCAGACTCCAACAGGTTTTCTTCAAGAATGGTCCTGTATTTGGCCCCATCCATCTTCCCATCAATTTTAACCATCTTCCCTGTCCCTGCTGAAGAAAAGCAGACCCAAACCATGATGCTGCCACCACCATGTTTGACAGTGGGGATGGTGTGTTCAGGGTGATGAGCTGTGTCACCTTTACGCCAAACATATCGTTTGGCATTGTTGCCAAAAAGTTCGATTTTGGTTTTATGTGACCAGAGCACCTTCTTCCACATGTTTGGTGTGTCTCCCAGGTGGCTTGTTGCAAACTTTAAATGACACTTTTTATGGATATCTTTGAGAAATGGCTTTCTTCTTGCCACTCTTCCATAAACGCCAGATTTCTGCAGTGTACGACTGATTGTTGTCCTATGGACAGACTGTCGCACCTCAGCTGTGTCATGATCTCAGTGTGGGTTTGACTCGCACACGTGGGGTTAATGTTTGGAACCAGTGCTGATGACTGGCATTTCTGGGGTTAAAGGTTGTGATCCCGGTGCAGGCTTACCTGCACACCTGGGGCTATGATTGTGGCCTCTCCCTGGTTCTGGGGGAGGCTTCTTATAGCCTCAGGACGCTCCCATCCCTGTCAGTTATACTCTCGCCCTTGGCATTGTGTGGTGACCCCTGAGTGTGTTTGTGCTGTGTTCTGGTTACTTGATTCTCTGTGTATGACTCGGTCTGTTCTCTGGATATCGCTTTGGATTCTGCCTGGTACCTCCTATGTCTGTTTGGTTTTGATCTCTGCTTGGCCCTGATTATCCGCTCTGTCTCCTCCCTGGTACTGTACTGTGATCCTGTGTATGACCTTAGGCTTTGTCTGAACTCCCATCTGTTTATCTCTCCTGTACCTCGCTGGTCTGTACTGTGCATAACCTCTGCTTTGCTTGGACTCTGAGTTCTCTTCCTTCTCTGTGTGCAGGACGCTAAGCCCCGCCCCCTTGCAGTCACATGACCATTCACATGACCATAGGTCCTATGCTGGCTTCCTAAATTTCAGCATCCACAGCAGGCCCGGATTGGCAATATAACCAACCGGGCATTTTCCCGCTGGGCCGCTGTAACGTGGGCCACTTGCCAGCTGCTGCGGCCACTGTTGCTCCTGCCGGCGGTGATAGTTTCAAGTTCCTCCCGCACTGCAGGGAGATAAGCCGCCACGCCCCCCCACGCACCCCATCCTCGCCTTAGCATGAGACCCCCTCCCCCCCGCAGCCACTCACAGTGTCGCACTCGCTTGCCTGCTCGCTCTGTTCGCAGGACCTGTGATGAGGTCACAGGAGGGGAGGAGTCAGGGGGTCACATGATCAGGAGCCTTTGTCCAGACCCCCGTTCATGTCACCCCTGACTCCGCCCCTCCTGTGACCTCATCACAGGTCCTGTGCGCTCAGCCTTGCCTCTACCGTCTGCAAGACTCTGCTTTGCTGTTGTCATGGTGCTGGTTGAGGTAAGTATGTGTGGGGTCAGGATTTACAGTGTGGATGTAGCAGAGCTGTGTGTGTATGAGGTGTACGGAGCGGAGCCGTGTGTACGAGGTGTACGGAGCGGAGCCATGTGTACGAGGTGTACAGAGCGGAGCCGTGTGTACGAGGTGTACGGAGCGGAGCCGTGTGTGTAAGAGGTGTACGGAGCGGAGCCGTGTGTGTACAAGGTGTACGGAGCGGAGCCGTGTGTGTAAGAGGTGTACGGAGAGGAGCCGCGTGTGTAAGAGGTGTACGGAGCGGAGCCGCGTGTACGAGGTGTACGGAGCGGAGCCGCGTGTACGAGGTGTACGGAGCGGAGCCGCGTGTACGAGGTGTACGGAGCGGAGCCGCGTGTACGAGGTGTACGGAGCGGAGCCGCGTGTACGAGGTGTACGGAGCGGAGCCGCGTGTACGAGGTGTACGGAGCGGAGCCGCGTGTACGAGGTGTACGGAGCGGAGCCGCGTGTACGAGGTGTACGGAGCGGAGCCGCGTGTACGGAGCGGAGCCGCGTGTACGAGGTGTACGGAGCGGAGCCGCGTGTACGAGGTGTACGGAGCGGAGCCGCGTGTACGAGGTGTAAGGAGCGGAGCCGCGTGTACGAGGTGGACGGAGCGGAGCCGCGTGTACGAGGTGGACGGAGCGGAGCCGCGTGTACGAGGTGTAAGGAGCGGAGCCGCGTGTACGAGGTGTAAGGAGCGGAGCCGCGTGTACGAGGTGTACGGAGAGGAGCTGCGCGTGTACGGAGCGGAGCCGTGTGTACGAGGTGTACGGAGCGGAGCCACGCGTGTACGAGGTGGACGGAGTGGAGCCGTGTGTGTATGGAGTGGAGCCATATGTGTACGGGATGTACGGAGAGGAGCCAAGTGTGTACGAAGCATACAAAGCGTGCTTTTCCCATGGACACAGGAGTACACGGCGGAGCCCCGAGGAGCATTTTAAAACACACACATGACGTTCCACCTGAAGTGATGTGCTGGAAGCTGAAAATGAGATAATTTCTTGAGGAGATTGTGACGGAACCAGGAATGCTTCACATCCATCACCGTGTCCTCCTCCGACAGCGCAGACAGCAGGATCGCCTTGGAATCGGGGATGTCGGCCATGTGAGCGGATCATGATAGGTCCTGCACCGGGAGGCTCAGGTGGGCACTACAATGGGAGCCGGGCTGCTATAGTATCTTTATAGAATCTTTATTTCTTTCTCTCTTTTTCTTTCTCTCTCTGTTCTTTCTTTCTCTCTCTAATCTTTCTTTCTTTCTCTCTCTGTTCTTTCTTTCTCTCTCTAATCTTTCTTTCTTTCTGTTCTTTCTTTCTTTCTTTCTCTCTCTGTTCTTTCATTCTTTCCCCTTTCTTTCTCGCTCTCTCTGTTTTCTTTTTTCTCTCTCTCTCTGTTTTCTCTCTTCCTTAGTGCCAGTCAGTGTGCCCATAATGCCAGCCACTGTGCTCTCAGTACCAGTCAGTGTGATCAGCAGTGCTAAATGGGTGCGATTAGGTGTGGACATGGGTGTGACTAGTTGTGAAATGGGTGTGGCTGGGCGTGGCCAAAAATTTGCAGCGGCGTGCGCCGCAGTCTTTGTCCATCTTTCCCTTCTTCAAAAGTTGGGAGGTATGATAGGGGCAGCTATGACCAGGGGGTCTGGTTGCCCAATAGAGAGCAGTTCTGCCAGGAATTCTGGAATCATGCATACAAAAGGGGACAGAGCTTTGGGAGGAGTACTGTACCTAAAAGCAATAAATAGGACTGAGCTGAAATACTGAGCACAGCTGTGACTACATGTTATATAGTCGTGTTAATCTCCTCACTTCTTGTAAACTACAAGTGTACAAAGATATTATATAGTCACCATGTGACTAGTGGGCCTGTGTAACTTCAAATGCCAGGGCTGAATTTTAGTCCCAGTCCGGCCCTGATCCACAGGTCCTGTGCATCGGTACTTTCTGGCTGTACCTGACCCCGGTACCCCTACATTGCGGGTGAGTCACTGCTCAGCGGAGGCTGCACGCCGGCGCTGACACTCAGGACACGCGCACTGGCTCAGTGAGCAAGTACAGTGCGGTGTTCCTGACAAGCTGTAGATCTCTGCAGTTCATCCAGAGTGATCATGGGCCTCTTGGCTGCATCTCTGATCAGTCTTCTCCTTATTTGAGATGAAAGTTTAGAGGGACGGCCGGGTCTTGGTAGATTTGCAGTGGTATGATACTCCTTCCATTTCAATATGATCGCTTGCACAGTGCTCCTTGGGATTTTTAAAGTTTGGAAATCATTTTGTACCTAAATCCGGCTTTAAACGTCTCCACAACAGTATCACGGACCTTCCTGTTGTGTTCCTTGGTCTTCGTGATGCTCTCTGTGCTTCAAACAGAACCCTGAGACTATCACAGAGCAGGTGCATTTATACGGAGACTTGATTACACACAGGTGGATTATATTTATCATCATTAGTCATTTAGGGCAACATTGGGTCATTCAGAGATCCACAATGAACCTTCTGGAGTGAGTTTGCTGCACTGAAAGTAAAGGGGCCGAATAATATTGCACGCCCCACTTTACAGTTTTTGAATTTCCACAATAAATTTCCTCCAACAATTGTGTCCCACTTGTTGTTGATTCTTAACCAAAAGTTTACATTTGGTATCTTTATGTTTGAAGCATGATATGTGGGAAAAGGTTCAAAAGTTCCAGGGCACTGTAGAAATGAAATACTATAAATGAAAGTCAGTCAGCGGTGCTATGAATACCCAAACCACAAAGCATAAACCAAAAGAGAAGTATTCACAGAAAAAAGAATACAATATGATCTTTTATTAATGAATATTAAAACATGATTACACAACAATAGAATAATAAAACATAATTACACAAAGACATAATTAAACAAAACCAAGGAGAAGTTACAAAAAAGTAATATAAAACAATGATATGTGAGGGGGCAGGATATGTCACCCGGATTAGCAATTAATGCACACTAAGAAGCATCCATAGTAACAAGCACAATTATGGGGGCTGCTGTACAGATAATATCAATTACCAATGATAATAAGATGCATTAAATCATGGTAAAAAGTTCACAGTGCTGCGAGTAATGTAAATATCAGTATAGCCTTAGTAATATTGGAAATATAAAGTATGTATAAAAAAATATTTAACTTAATTACATGACAAATGAAGTAATTACATCATGCTGTAAGTTTGTATCAATGACTGGAAAAGTGAACAGTGCGATAATAGTCATTGCGGCTAGATGGGCAGCAGTCCACCGTAATAAAGAATACAGAGGAGGAGCAATTTCAATGAAGACAATGCATAATCGTAGCTTGGTACCAACCAAAGTGACTCACCACTGCCTCCTCACAGCACTCCATTTTTACCTAGACCACCAAGGATTCACACATAAACCCCCTCTTTGCCTTAGACCACCAGGGATTCAGAAATAAATCCCATTTGTGATGACACCGGTGGTGTCACTGGCCCTGCGTAGGGGGCGCTATCAGGGGGTGCAGGAACAAGGCACGCTGTGCACAAGGACCTGAGACTAAGCAGTGAGCAGCGCACATGACTTGGCACTGAGCAGTCACATGACCAGGGTGGCGGAGCCACCTCGCGTGAGTGCAGAGAAAGCAACCGAATGCACAGAGTGTGCAGGGGAAGTGGGCTGACGTACGGACCTGTCTGCAGAGGAAGGGTTAATGTACACTGTGCTGGAAATGGACTGCTGTAAAGGAAGGTGGGAGACAGCTAGACAGGGGCGAAGGTTGTTGTAGTACAGGGTTTTTGCCACTAGGGGGAGACCAAGGACAGCAGAAGTGTAGGAAGGTGTAGTACTGCAGTTTGGCCACAAGATGGCAGTAGAGAGCTGTGAGGAAAGGACTGAACATTAGCTTAGGGCAACGAAACCGCACAGTCATGGGGGGCGGGGTTACAAGGACTCTAGGGGAATTCCCAAGGAGGGGGATAAAAGGAAGACAGAGAGTTCTAGAAGCGGTCAGTCCAGGAGAGGAGCGCAGAAGAGGAGAAGACTAAAGGAAGAGGTGGACAAAGAAGAATCTCCGGAAGGGACTGGCAACAGAGACAGTCAGGGGGGTGACCCTGACGGGAGAAGCCGCAGACAGAGAGCCTGGGGTACCACAAGACGGATGGACTCGGACAGGTGAAGCGCTGTGGTGGTAGGGTTAGGGCAGTCACAGTGAAAGAGCCGCGAGGGACGTCAAACAGGAAAGGAAGGAAGTGAAGGTACCCGGGCCTGTGTGTGGAGTCGAGCAGCTGCTGTGTTGTGCTGTGGGTCGTCGAGAGGACGGCCAATAAAGAGGACCAGTTGGACGCACTACAGTCTCTGTCTCAGTCTGTTCGCGGCGGTAAGAGGACCCCCCCAGGAGGGAGACCTAGTCTCCTACTGCAAGGAGTACTGCCACCGCAGCTACTATGTGGTGGCGTTCATCGCATACCCCGAGGGGTATTAGCCCCCATATAAGTGAAGAGGACTCCTGGGTATTGGGCATCAGGGACACTCGGGGCCCAGAACAGTGTTTAGGGGCCCGATTGCGAAGCTGCAGCCACTCATTGGCTGTGCAGTTCCTTGCTTTGAGTGGCTGCCAGGCTGCAGTGCAATTGGCCTGATGCAATGGCTGCACACAGGACCTGTGATGAGGTCACAGGAGGGGAGGAGTCAGGGGTCACATGATCAGGAGCCTCGTGTATGCAGGACTCTGCCGACCTGGTTGTCATGGTGAGCTGCTGGATGAGGGTAAGTTTATGTGTGGGGTCAGGAGGGGTTTACAGGGTGGATGTAGCAGAGCCGTGTGTGTACTAGGTGTATGGAGCTGAGCCGTGTTTGTATGAGGTATATGGAACGCAGCTGTGTGTGTATGGAGTGTACTTAGCGGAGACGTGTGTGTACGAGGTGTACGGAGCGGAGCCACGTGTGTATGAGGTGAGCAGAGCCGTGTGTGTACGAGGTATGCGGAGCAGAGTCATGTGTGTATGAGATGAGCGGAGCCATATGTGTACGAAGTGAGCAGAGCCATGTGTGTACAAGGTATGCGGAGCGAGCCGTGTGTGTACGAAGTGAGCAGACCCATGTGTGTACGAGGTGAGCAGAGCCATGTGTGTACGAGGTATGCGGAGCGGAGCCGTGTGTGGACGAGGTGAGCGGAGCCATGTGTGTACGAGGTGAGCAGAGCCATGTGTGTTCGAGGTGTACTGAGCGGAGCCATGTGTGTATGGAGCGGAGCCGTGTGTGTATGAGGTGAGCGGAGCCGTGTGTGTACGAGGTGTACGGAGCGGAGCCGCCTATGTACAAAGTGAGCGGAGCCGTGTGTGTGCGCAAGGTGTAGACCCATGTGTGTACGAGGTGTACGGAGTGGAGCCGTGTGTGTACGAAGTGAGCGGAGCTGCGTGTGTACGAGGTGAGCGGAGCAGTGCGTGTACGAGGTGTATGGAGCGGAGATGTGCATGTATTTTGGCATAGTGGGGGCCCCATTTGAAAGTTCGCACCAGGGCCCATAACTTTGTAGTTACGCCACTGATTCCAGGAAACCTCAGATGCCCACCGCTTGTACTCGGAACAGTACCACTCAGCAGAGAGCTTTCCCTGGGTAAGACTCATAATCGTGTCCTTTGCCAATCTCACATGATCAGGTTCATCATAAATAAGACCCAAAGAACCGATCACCAGACGGTCTCGAAGGGGAGGTAGGGGATAGGGAGAAAGCCCAGGATTGCGGCCCCTGATGCAACAGGGAAAAAACTATCCCCACCCTTTGACTCTCATCACCCGAGTAGCGAGGACGCAGAGAAACAAGTAATTTACAACTTTCCTTAAACACCCAGAATTTTTTCTTATCCCCAGAAAGGTATCCGGAAGTTTGACAGCATGTTCAGGGGAAGATAGGGAAATATCACGGTACCCTTGAGTCCACATTGCCAGACGAGGAAGAGGCACCCCGAACAGTATTAACTGTATCTGCCAATTCCCTCTGCACCTGTTGGTGTGAAGCAACCAACGCTCTTTGCTCTACAGAGAGGTTCTGCATCATCTTAGTCAGGTAAGATACCTGATCTGACAGAGCACGCAGCGGATCCATAACAAACAACAAGACCCCCCTGAAAAATGGTATAGGGTCGGTGATAATGTGATAACACCGGTGGTGTCACTGGCGCAGTCCAGAGGCGCTTTCAGGGGCCATCTGAACAAGCATTGGGAGAGAAGGAGCCAGGCACAGTGTGCACAAGGACTTGAGACTAAGCAGTGAGCACAGGACCTGGCACTGAGCAGGGTGGCGGAGCCACTGCGTGCGAGTGCAGGGAAGGCAACTGAATGCACAGAGCGCAAGGCAAAGATAGTACACGTGGTCAAGGAAAGCCGAGGGTCAAAAGCCAGACAAGAGCGTAGTACCTAGGGATAAGACAAAGTAAAAGGAGACAAGTCAAGGGAGTCAGATAACCGGGAGAGACAGGACAGTATGGGTCGCCCTCCCAGGGCTGTGGGGTACTCGGTACCGGGCCCGATGAGCTTCAATAGGAGATGTCACGGCAGCTGTGATCCGGCCCATGGCCCTGGGCGCCCATTGTTTCAGTGTGCTTGTGGTGATGAAAGTTTATAAGTGATTCGTGACGCCACCTGTGGTGTTCGGCAATGAAGATGTAAGCCGATGCTGCAGACAGATCCTCTGGGACAGATGGTGTGGTGCAGCAGTGATGGTATAGCCCTCCACAGGCAGGGCTGTAGTCCCAGGGCAGAGTAGGTGAAGTGACACGTAGATGGTGCAGTGTCAGGTGCAAGAGAGGTAGCAGTGCTGGGCAGGTTGGCGCAGGAATAAGTGGAGGACACCAGGGCATGTAGTTCCAAAGCTTTACTCACAGTCTTTTGTACACACAGGTGCCTGCTTCCGTGCCCTGTCCTCCGGGTCAGGGACTCAGTCAACCTCCAGGCCCGATGGAATACTCCTTTCCAACACACCGCCAACATGTGCCTTTCTGAACGTCTCCTCTTATAGCGCCTTTAGGTGAAGTACTCCTAGTACTGAGTTACACTGGAGTTCCTCCTGTCTGATGTTCCTATGAACTCTACTTGTACGGCAGACAGCTGTAGCCTGCTTCGGGGACTCCTTGCTACTATGTCCCGGCTCACTATCCAGTTGCTGTTGTGCCCCCAAGTCTTGTGTGGGAAAAAAGTGGTCACTACTTCTATTCCTCCGGTGTCTGCTGCAGGACCATTAGTATCCATACAACCTCGGGGACCGGGCCCCGGCCTTGTGCTTAGAACTTCTAGGAAGGGTTCTCTTCTAACCCAAGTCCTCTGTTCTCTTTTACTCCTCACGTTCCGTACTGATCTTCCTCTCTATGGAGAATCAGGCTTTCAGTCTATGTTGCTCTCTGTCCCTTTCCTGTGCCAGCAGCCCCAGGTCACTGGGATCTGCTGCAGCACTTCTATCCATCTATCCCTCTCTGCGGGGATCTTCTTCTCTCCAGCTCTCCAACCAACTGACTGACTTATTAATCCTAAACTCTTCCCGCTCTTTGTAATGTCATCTAACTCCACCCACCTCCCAGCACGTTTCGTGTTCCAAGCAGGGAGCCACCAATGGGTGCTTTGCTATACTCCAAGCAGGGAGCCGCCGAAGGTGCTTTGCTATGCTACTTTGTGGTGAGGGGTGAAGGTGTTGGAGTGTGGTCAGGAGTCTCCACCTTACCTGGATGGCGGGATACCACACCTCAGGAGGAGGTGCAGTACCTCTGTGGTGACTGAGCCTCAGGGGCACCACATACCCCCCCATTAAACACAGCACGTCCGCGGGCTGCAAGGCAAACACAGTTGACAATACAGGAACATACAAAATTTTTATATTGCATAATAAACATGTCTTATGCTAAACTTCCTAATGTGGGAGGCACTGTTTCTTGAATGTTGCAAACAAGTTAACTGTCTATCTATATTTAAAGTTATGCTACCTAATTCAAAGTGCTATGGAAGCAAATTCACTATCAGAACACATTTTCTAGTGACACATTTCTGTTATCTGTTACACTTTCCACTTTCTTAATGAATGACAACCGTCAACACCTGGTTCGTCACTTGCATACCTTTATTCAACTCTCACATCTTTATTCACGTATTGCAAAACATCCACTATATTTCTTTCTCAATTAAACCCTATAAAATCTGTCATTAATACTGTTACTACACATTATCACTTTCTAGTTTCCTGTTCAAAAATACTAAGCATTATTCATAAGTGCAAAGAATAGACATTGGTCCGGCCATCATGTCTGGAAATGTCCTTATAACGAGGTAGTCCTTGTTCAAGGGAAGGTTCCTATGTAAAACCAAGAGAGAGCACCTAAAGAGGTGCAAACTATTTACAATGACAGTTCCGGATCACTCAGCGTCCATGATCTCCACAGTTCCAGTATGCAAAACGCTGCCAATAAAACTGGGCAACAACGGGATCAACAAATAAACATCATAATCAAAAATAGAAAAATATTAGAAAAAACTGAAAAAACAAACACAATGGTGCAAATACCCTCCTGGGCAGCAGTTAGTTAACTGTAAGTTACTAGTGGTGGTCCCCTCCTGGGGTTCTGGAAGCTGATTGCTTGGGCTGCTTCCAGGGGAGATGCTCTGGATGCTCTCATCTGGCATGGCTGCTGCTTGAGGTACAGCAGGGGTGGTGATATCAACGGTGGCTGATGATGCCCCTGCCACCGGGAGTGCAGTAAAAGTAGCAGCTGACACTAATGGATACTGTCCCTCCCGTACGGGTGGTACTGCTGCTCTGGGGCGGGACCTGACATCTTGGGACGCTGCGGCCTGTTGGCGTTGGTAGGAAGCCACACGGGGGCTTTGTGGCAAGGGATTTCGATATCCCCAAGCAGCCTGGATTCCTCCCAGCCCCGAAGGTGTCGAATCGGGCGCGCCTGCTCCAGCCGGACCCTTCTCAGTAGGGACCTCTTCCACCTCCCCATTTCCGACAGCCTGCTGCCCCTGGATGGCTCGTCCAACATCCCCATTTCAAGCTCCCGCAGGCCAGCCTCCGACAATGTAAATTCAGGGGGTAACCCATTAGGAGGGCCCGGATCTATACCTGGTGCCTCCCGGCGGCGTTGTCTCAGGTCCGGTACAGGTACGATGGGGTTACCGGTGGCAGCGGCGATGGTCATGGCGGCCCGGTCAAATACCGGAGGCGGCGATGGAACAACTGGCAGCTCCCGGTCTGCGGGGGTCTCCGTTGGGCTCTGCGCTGCTGCGTCAGGTCCAGGCGGGAGCTCCTCTTCCTCCGCTTCGGCTCCCTTGGCAACATGGAGCGGCAGGGAGATGCCCACAGACGCTGCCGGGTCTTTGCAGCCGTCTCAGGTGCTACCGGGTCTTCCTGGGGGGAGATCCGCTGCAGTGGTGACAGCTACCGGTGTTGCGGGTACCGCAGGTGCAGGCCCCTCCTGGGCGCGCTGCAGGTTCAATGTCCATAATGTTTCCTGCCTCAGTCGCAGGCGGCACGTCAGCTGGGTTATCTCATCCTCCAGCTGTTGGCGGTTCATCCCGGAGACGGGGTCGGAGCCTTCAGCCATGGCGCCGGGGAGATCCAACTCAACCTCCGCTCGCTCCACAGGCCTCCTCCCTTCTCCTTCCAAGATGGTGTTCTGGCGTTCTTCCTCCTTCCTGGGCTCTTTTCCCACCACTGGCTTCCGCTCCTCCTTCTGGGGGCAGCGTCTTCTTCCTACTCCTCCATACCAAGCCAGTATACGAACCCCTCGGGGGGTGGGCCATGTTGCTGTCGCATAGAAGTTCAGACAGGGGAGGCCCAGGACAGTCCGCGATCTTTTCTTAGGACCACCCATATTATCACGCCCTTCTTCATCGCACCGGCGGCCATTTTTAACATTCATTTCACAGTCTATTAAATTGGGTCTTCTGCACATTTTCAAAAGATTTGAGTCTTAGGCACACAGAACCCGATGGCATCGGGTCTCGTCATCCTGTTCTTGACGCCACCTGTGGTGTTCGGCAATGTAGATGTTAGGCCGACGCTGCAGACAGATCCTCTGGGACAGATGGTGTGGTGCAGCAATGATGTTATAACCCTTCACAGGCAGGGCTGTAGTCCCAGGGCAGTGTAGGTGAAGTGACACTTAGATGATGTAGTGTCAGGTGCAAGAGATGTAGCAGTGCTGGGCAGGTTGGCGCAGGAATAAGTGGAGGACACCAGAGCATGTAGTTCCAAAGCTTTACTCACAGTCTTTTGTACACACAGGTGCCTGCCTCCGTGCCGTGTCCTCCGGGTCAGGGACTCAGTCAACCTCCAGGCCAGATGGAATACTTCCTTCCAACACTCCGCCAAAATGTGCCTTTCTGAACGTCTCCTCTTATAGCACCTTTAAATGAAGTACTCCTAGTACTGAGTTACACTGGAGTTCCTCCTGTCCGATGTTCTTATGAACTCTACTTGTACGGCAGACAGCTGTAGCCTGCTTCAGGGACTTCTTGCTACTAAGTCCCGGCTCACTATCCAGTTGCTGTTGTGCCCCCAAGTCTTGTGTGGGAATAAAGTGGTCACTACTTCTATTCCTCCGGTGTCTGCTGCAGGACCATTAGTATCCGTACAACCTCGGGGATCGGGCCCCGGCCTTGCGCTTGGAACTTCTAGGAAGGGTTCTCTTCTCACCCACGTCCTCTGTTCTCTTTTACTCCTCACGTACCGTACTAGTCTTTCTTTCTATGGAGAATCAGGCTTTCAGTCTTTGTTGCTCTCTCTCTTCCTTTCTCGTGCCAGCAGACCCAGGTCACTGGGATCTGCTGCAGCACTTCCATCCATCTATCCCTCTCTCCGGGGATCTTCTTCTCTCCAACTCTCTAACCAACTGACCTCTCATCCTAAACTCTTCCCGCTCCTTGTAATGTAATCTAACTCCACCCACCTCCCAGCACGTTTTGTGTTCCAAGCAGGGAGCCACCAATGGCGCTTTGCTATACTCCAAGCAGGGAGCCGCCGAAGGTGCTTTGCTACACTACTTTGTGGTGTGGGGTGAAGGTGTTGGAGTGTGGTCAGGAGTCTCCACCTTACCTGGATGGTGGGATACCACACCTCAGGAGGCGGTGCAGTACCTCTGTGGCGACTGAGCCTCGGGGCGCCACAAGTACAAAGCAGGATACAGAGGCGAGAGTCAGGACAAGCCGGGTCACACACAGCAAGGCACACAAGCACAGAGCCACGACGATTACGGAAGTAACCTCAGTCAGCAACCACAAACCGAGTATACGGAAGTATCACTTACACCAGGCCCAGGAACTACCAACATTAAATAGCCACCCCAGAGCCAAAAAGAAGCAAACTAAAGTTAACCCTGACCTGACCAGGATGGAAGCGGAACCATCCTGTCCAGGGTCATGACACCATTCTTCCCTAGACCACCAGGGATTCAGATATAAACATCATTCTGCTCTAAACCACCAGGGCTTTAAATCAAAGCCTCTTTCTGCCCAAAACCACCATGGATTCAGATATAAATCCCACTCTTCCCTAGACCACCAGGGATTCAGACAAACTCTTTTCTGCACAAGACCACCAGGGACTCAGACATTAACTTCTAATAGCTTTATATTACCATGAATGCTGAAATTACCGTGTTTAAAGTTCTAGACCACCAGGGAGACTCAAATTAACCCTTTAACATTCCTAGACCAAGTAGAGAATAACAGGAATAGCAGGAAGCTCCGGTCAGATGTCACATGAGTGCTGCAGCCAATCAGCCGCCGCCGATCATCTGCAGCCTTCACCGTTCCCTCATATGGAATAGTTAAACCCCTTTAACCCCTAGACGCCAGGAATGGGTAACCTGTTCACTACATTAGACCAGTCCCTATGATTAACCTTGTGGGGTACTTTTTTATTACCTGAGTCATGTACTTTTGGGTAATAATAATGTTTGCAAATGGGTTTCATTAGTAAAAATGTATTGGCATAACTGAGCTCGATCCCACTGGGAACTTATAACTTTTTCTTTCTTTTTCTGAGCTCGGAGAGGGAAGGGAATAAAAAAAGTTAGAAACTCTACATCAGTAGGAGCTCACTGATGGATCCTCAGTTGACTCATTCTGCAGCCAGCAATGAGCTTTTAAATCAAAGAGCCTGTGAAAGCCAAACGGTGCAAAATATTTAATGATACCCAATTGCAAAAAAGTTTATTTTTATCCCAATCTACATGACTTTAAATCATTTGGTGTATGGACTATAGAACGTAATATCCATCAGAGTCAAATGTTAATTAAGATGTAAAATAATATATAAGATACACAGATGGTGGAGAATAAACAGAGCTGGTGCCAGCAACTGGCAGTCCTATGTAAGGGTCGGGAGGGGCCACTCAGCCCTTGTGCACCCTGCATGCATGGAGCGGGATCAGCAGCGGCGTCTTACAGCCAGCGTCGATTGCTGCCGTTTAACCCCTCGAATGCCACTGTCAATTGTGACAGCGGCATTTAACTGGTTGAAAATGGCGTGCCAATGGTGTGGTCTTTGGCCTGCTGAAGACCCCCACGCCTGCCCTGTTTGTACCCCATCGGCCGGGCTTGATTTTACCATACACTACAATGTTACAGTATTACTGTGTATTGAACAAGTGATCACAAGTCACCAGAGGGTGTAATTTTTATTTTTTTTAAATGAAAACCATCAAATAAATTTATATATATGAATATTTATTTAAAAAAAAATATATTTCTCAAAAAGTATGTTTTTTTTTATTATTGATGATGATGATCAATTATTATTATTGACTACCTTCATCAGCCTGCTGTACACTGTGCTGCCAGCAGGGGGCGCGCTGCGCTCACTCTCCACAAGCACTCGCCGCTGCGCCCTGTGCTCTGGGTAACGGTCGCTATGGTTGCGGTTGTCATGGAGAGAGGACGCGGCCTGGAGGCTCTGGTGAGCAGAGCAGAATACCGAGCGGCGGGTGATGACCCCGGAGCGGCGGAGCCATGACCGAGATCATCTGCCAGTGGCTGAACGAGGAGCTGGGACTGTCCCGGCGCGTGGGTGAGTCTTGTCCGGACATGCTGGTACTTGTAGTGCCCCAAGTCTGCATCCTGTGTCCAGGAGACCTGGCAGCCGGACTGACAATCACTGTGGGAGCTGTGGAGGCAGACATGACAGTTGTCAGCTCTCCCAGGTGGAGGGCATCAGGGGTGGCTGATACATACCTGGGGGTCTCCAGTAGTGATGGGGTTAATGAGTCCATCTGAGGGGGTCTCCAGTAGTGATGGGGTTAATGAGTCTGTCCCAGGGGGTCTCCAGTAGTGTTGGGGTTAATGAGTCCGTCCCTGGGGGTCTCCAGTAGTGATAGGGTTAATGAGTCCGTCCCTGGGGGTCTCCAGTAGTGATAGGGTTAATGAGTCCGTCTGTGGTGGTCTCCAGTAGTAATGGGGTTAATGAGTCCGTCTGTGGTGGTCTCCAGTAGTGATGGGGTTAATGAGTCTGTCCCTGGGGGTCTCCAGTAGTGATGGGGTTAATGAGTCCGTCTGTGGTGGTCTCCAGTAGTGATGGGGTTAATGAGTCCGTCCCTGAGGGTCTCCAGTAGTGATAGGGTTAATGAGCCCGTCTGTGATGGTCTCCAGTAGTGATAGGGTTAATGAGCCCGTCTGTGGTGGTCTCCAGTAGTGATGGGGTTAATGAGACTGTCCAAGGGGGTCTCCAGTAGTGATAGGGTTAATGAGTCCGTCCCTGGGGGTCTCCAATAGTAATGGGGTTAATGAGTCCGTCTGTGGTGGTCTCCAATAGTGATGGGGTTAATGAGACTGTCCAAGGGGGTCTCCAGTAGTGATAGGGTTAATGAGTCCGTCCCTGGGGGTCTCCAATAGTAATGGGGTTAATGAGTCCGTCTGTGGTGGTCTCCAGTAGTGATGGGGTTAATGAGTCTGTCCCAGGGGGTCTCCAGCAGTGATGGGGTTAATGACTCCGTCTGTGGTGGTCTCCAGTAGTAATAGGGTTAATGAGTCCGTCCCTGTGGGTCTCCAGTAGTGATGGGGTTAATGAGTCCGTCTGTGGTGGTCTCCAGTAGTGATGGGGTTAATGAGTTCATCCCTGGGGGTCTCCAGTAGTGATGGGGTTAATGAGTTCATCCCTGGGGCTCTCCAGTATTGATGGGGTTAATGAGTTCATCCCTGGGGGTCTCCAGTAGTGATGGGGTTAATGAGTCCTTCTGTGGTGGTCTCCAGTAGTGATGGGGTTAATGAGTCTGTCCCAGGGGGTCCCCAGTAGTGATAGGGTTAATGAGTCCGTCCCTGGGGGTCTCCAGTAGTGATGGGGTTAATGAGTCCGTCTGTGGTGGTCTCCAGTAGTGATAGGGTTAATTAGACCATCTGTGGTGGTCTCCAGTAGTGATGGAGTTAATGAGTCTGTCCCAGTGGGTCCCCAGTAGTGATAGTGTTAATGAGTCCGTCCCTGGGGGTCTCCAGTAGTGATGGGGTTAATGAGCCCATCTGTGGTGATCTCCAGTAGTGATGGGGTTAATGAACCTGCCCCAGGGGGTCTCCAGTAGTGATAGGGTTAATGCGTCCGTCTGTGGGGGTCTCCAGTAGTGATGGGGTTAATGAGTCCGTCCCTGATGGTCTCCAGTAGTAATGGGGTTAATGAGTCCATCCCTGGCGGTCCCCAGTAGTGATGGGGTTAATGAGTCCGTCGGTGTGGTCTCCAGTAGTGATAGGGTTAATGAGTCCATCCCTGGGGGTCTCCAGTAGTGATGGGGTTAGTCAGTCTGTGGTGGTCTCCAGTAGTGATGGGGTTAATGAGTCCGTCTGTGGTGGTCTCCAGTAGTAATGAGGTTAATGAGTCCTTCTGTGGTGGTCTCCAGTAGTGATGAGGTTAATGAGTTCATCCCTGGGGGTCTCCAGTAGTGATGGGGTTAATGAGTCCTTCTGTGGTGGTCTCCAGTAGTGATGGGGTTAATGAGTGTCCCAGGGGGTCCCCAGTAGTGATAGGGTTAATGAGTCCGTCCCTGGGGGTCTCCAGTAGTGATGGGGTTAATGAGTCCGACTGTGGTGGTCTCCAGTAGTGATGGGGTTAATGAGTCCGTCTGTGGTGGTCTCCAGTAGTAATGAGGTTAATGAGTCCTTCTGTGGTGGTCTCCAGTAGTGATGAGGTTAATGAGTTCATCCCTGGGGGTCTCCAGTAGTGATGGGGTTAATGAGTTCATCCCTGGGGGTCTCCAGTAGTGATGGGGTTAATGAGTCCTTCTGTGGTGGTCTCCAGTAGTGATGGGGTTAATGAGTCTGTCCCAGGGGGTCCCCAGTAGTGATAGGGTTAATGAGTCCGTCCCTGGGGGTCTCCAGTAGTGATGGGGTTAATGAGAACATCTGTGGTGGTCTCCAGTAGTGATGGGGTTAATGAGTCCGTCCCTGGGGGTCTCCAGTAGTGATGGGGTTAATGAGTCCGTCTGTGGTGGTCTCCAGTAGTGATGGGGTTAATGAGTCCATCTGTGGTGGTCTCCAGTAGTGATGGGGTTAATGAGAACATCTGTGGTGGTCTCCAGTAGTGATGGGGTTAATGAGTCCGTCCCTGGGGGTCTCCAGTAGTGATGGGGTTAATGAGTCCGTCTGTGGTGGTCTCCAGTAGTGATGGGGTTAATGAGTCCATCTGTGGTGGTCTCCAGTAGTGATGGAGTTAATGAGTCTGTCCCAGTGGGTCCCAGTAGTGATGGGGTTAATGAGTCCATCTGTGGTGGTCTCCAGTAGTGATGGGGTTAATGAGTCTGTCCCAGGGGGTCTCCAGTAGTGATGGGGTTAATGAGTCCATCTGTTGTGGTCTCCAGTAGTAATAGGGTTAATGAGTCCGTCCCTGTGGGTCTCCAGTAGTGATGGGGTTAATGAGTCCGTCTGTGGTGGTCTCCAGTAGTGATGGGGTTTATGAGTTCATCCCTGGGGGTCTCCAGTAGTGATGGGGTTAATGAGTTCATCCCTGGGGCTCTCCAGTATTGATGGGGTTAATGAGTTCATCCCTGGGGGTCTCCAGTAGTGATGGGGTTAATGAGTCCTTCTGTGGTGGTCTCCAGTAGTGATGGGGTTAATGAGTCTGTCCCAGGGGGTCCCCAGTAGTGATAGGGTTAATGAGTCCGTCCCTGGGGGTCTCCAGTAGTGATGGGGTTAATGAGTCCGTCTGTGGTGGTCTCCAGTAGTGATAGGGTTAATTAGACCATCTGTGGTGGTCTCCAGTAGTGATGGAGTTAATGAGTCTGTCCCAGTGGGTCCCCAGTAGTGATAGTGTTAATGAGTCCGTCCCTGGGGGTCTCCAGTAGTGATGGGGTTAATGAGCCCATCTGTGGTGATCTCCAGTAGTGATGGGGTTAATGAACCTGTCCCAGGGGGTCTCCAGTAGTGATAGGGTTAATGCGTCCGTCTGTGGGGGTCTCCAGTAGTGATGGGGTTAATGAGTCCGTCCCTGATGGTCTCCAGTAGTAATGGGGTTAATGAGTCCATCCCTGGGGGTCCCCAGTAGTGATGGGGTTAATGAGTCCGTCTGTGGTGGTCTCCAGTAGTGATGGGGTTAATGAGTCCGTCTGTGGTGGTCTCCAGTAGTGATGGGGTTAATGAGTCTGTCCCAGGGGGTCCCCAGTAGTGATAGGGTTAATGAGTCCGTCCCTGGGGGTCTCCAGTTGTGATGGAGTTAATGAGTCTGTCCCAGTGGGTCCCCAGTAGTGATGCGGTTAATGAGTCTGTCCCAGTGGGCCCCCAGTAGTGATGGGGTTAATGAGTCTGTCCCTGGGGGTCTCCAGTAGTGATGGGGTTAATGAGCCCATCTGTGGTGATCTCCAGTAGTGATGGGGTTAATGAGCCCATCTGTGGTGATCTCCAGTAGTGATGGGGTTAATGAGCCTGTCCCAGGGGGGTCTCCAGTAGTGATAGGGTTAATGCGTCCGTCTGTGGGGGTCTCCAGTAGTGATGGGGTTAATGAGTCCGTCCCTGATGGTCTCCAGTAGTAATGGGGTTAATGAGTCCATCCCTGGGGGTCCTCAGTAGCGATGGGGTTAATGAGTCCGTCTGTGGTGGTCTCCAGTAGTGATGGGGTTAATGAGTCCGTCGTTGGTGGTCTCCAGTAGTGATGGGGTTAATGAGTCTGTCCCTGGGGGTCTCCAGTAGTGATGGGGTTAATGAGTCCGTCCCTGTGGTTCTCCAGTAGTGATGGGGTTAATGAGTCCGTCTGTGGTGGTCTCCAGTAGTAATGAGGTTAATGAGTCCTTCTGTGGTGGTCTCCAGTAGTGATGAGGTTAATGAGTCTGTCCCAGGGGGTCTCCAGTAGTGATAGGGTTAA
The DNA here is from genome assembly GCF_039654945.1 of Dendrobates tinctorius. Taxonomy (NCBI): domain Eukaryota; kingdom Metazoa; phylum Chordata; class Amphibia; order Anura; family Dendrobatidae; genus Dendrobates; species Dendrobates tinctorius. The sequence continues at coordinate 13,194,915 of NW_027361803.1, forward strand.
TGAGTTCCTCCCTGGGGGTCTCCAGTAGTGATGGGGTTAATGAGTCTGTCCCTGGTGGTCTCCAGTAGTAATGAGGTTAATAAGTCCTTCCCTGGGGGTCTAGTGCAGGGAAAGTGTTAAAAGACTGGTCCCTGGGGGGCCCCATGATGAGTATGTGTCATGTCTCTGCTTGCATAAGTATAACAGACACATCCCTGGTGGTCTAAGGCAAGAAAGGATAAGGGGCTGTTATTGCTGGTCATGGAGAGTGAAAGGGTTAATTAATGCTCCCCTGCTAGTGCAGAGCTGCATGCTTGAGAATGAGAATGGGTAGGGTGGTAGACAGATTAGAAGGAGACCTAGGGCGATGCAGCACTGTGGAGAGGACGGGTAGGGTGGTAGACAGAGATGAGGAGGAGACGTAGGGCGGTGCTGCACTGTGGAGAGGACGGGTAGGGTGGTAGACAGATTATGAGGAGACGTAGGGCGATGCAGCACTGTTTAGAGGATGGGTAGGGTGGTAGACAAATGAGGAGATGTCGGGAGGTGCAGCACTGTGGAGAGGACAGGTAGGGTGGTAGATAGAGATGAGGAGATGTAGGGCGGTGCAGCACTGTGTAGAGGATGGGTAGGGTGGTAGACAGATGAGATGGAGATGTAGGGAGGTGTAGCACTGTGGAGAGGACGGATAGGGTGGTAGACAGATGAGGTGGAGATGTAGGGCGGTGCAGCACTGTGGAGAGGACAGGTAGGGTGGTAGACAGATGAGGAGGAGATGTAGGGTGGTGCAGCACTGTGTAGAGGACGGGTAGGGTGGTAGACAGATGAGATGGAGATGTAGGGAGGTGCAGCACTGTGTAGAGGACGGGTAGGCTGGTAGACAGATGAGATGGAGATGTAGGGCGGTGCAGCACTGTGGAGAGGATGGGTAGGTTGGTAGACAGATGAGGAGGAGATGTAGGGCGGTGCAGCACTGTGGAGAGGACGGGTAGGTGGTAGACAGATGAGGTGGAGCTGTAGGGAGGTGCAGCACTGTGGAGAGGATGGGTAGGGTAGTAGACAGATGAGGAGGAGATGTAGGGCGGTGCAGCACTGTGGAGAGGACGGGTAGGGTGGTAGACAGATGAGGAGGATATAGATGTAGTCCAGAGAAGAGAATCATGAATATAAAAACAAAAGACTTTATTTGAGATCATTAAAAATATTAAATACAAAAAAAGAAACAAAAGTGTCCAGTAGGAGGGGCCCTCATAACGGAATACAGAATCACATAGCAAAAATAGTAAATATAGAGCTCCTAAAGTTCAATAACAAATAATAAATGTAACGGGGGCTTCCTATCTCAGGTCCCTCTTTCAGTACCACCCCGTGTTTCCGGAGGTCCGCTCTGCGTTGGCTGGAGTCTGAATGAATGACGCTGGCTGGAATTCCTTGGTTACATGGGCGCATATAAAAGATCACTGCTTCTCCATGTATTTCCAGTCTGACAACACTTTACTCACAGGACACAGAATATATCACACAGATACAGAGGGCAGGCCAATAGACAAGCGTCAGGCCAGACATGCATTACAAAAGCCGCAGGTGGCCGGAGCCTGTGGATGTTTACCGTGGGAATTACAAAGGTGGGGGGAGGGCGGACACTGCTGATACATTAAGGACAAGCATCTCATATAGAACCTATTATGCATACATATAACTGCACAACATATTCTGGGTGCTGAGTGGTTCTGTAACACGGCTCTCCTTTTCAGCGACGCGATCGGCATGCACAGTCTGATCCTTAACGGAACGGTTTGGGGATGACCGAAGTTTATGGGGTTGGTACAAGTTCCGTTTGTCGACTTAGTCCATCGGCGTTACCGTTTTGTTTGCCGGGTCTGTAGTGGATGGTGAAGTCCAGAGGTTGTAGGGCTAAACTCCACCGCAGCAATCTGGTGTTGTCTCCGGAGACCCGATTAAGCCAGACTAGGGGATTATGGTCCGTTAGGAGGGAAAACTGTCGTCCATACAAATATGGTTGCAACTTCTTGAGTGCCCATACTACCGCCAGGCACTCCTTCTCGATGGCCGCATAGCTTACTTCACGGGGCAGTAGTTTCCGACTCACGTAAGCTACCGTGTGTTCTTGGCCATCCGGCCCGACTTGGCTCAGTACTGCCCCCAATCCAAACATAGAAGCGTCTGTATGAACCAGGAAACGTGTAGTTGGATCGGGTGCGGCCAATACAGGGGTATTGGTGAGGGCGTCCTTTAGTTGGCGGAAGGCTTCCTCACACTCTGAGGTCCAGGTTACCTGGCAGGGTTGGTTCTTACAGGTCAAATCAGTGAGGGGCTTGGCTACGCTGCTGTAATTGGGAACAAATTTCCTGTAATACCCCGCTGTCCCTAGAAACGCCATGACCTGGGTTTTAGTGCGTGGGATGGGCCACTTGGCTATGGCCTCAATCGTGGCTGGTTCTGGTCGCTGTTTCCCACTTCCCACCCAATGCCCTAAATACTGAACCTCTGCTTTGCCAACATGACACTTGTTTGGGTTCAGGGTGATTCCGGCCTGGTGGATCCTGTCCAATACTGTCTCTAGGTGATTTAGATGCTCTTCCCATGTCGCACTGTAGATGGCGATGTCGTCCAGGTAGGCACAAGCATAGTCCTGGAGACCATCCAGAAGCCGGTCAGCCAGCCTTTGGAAGGTCGCCGGGGCATTCTTCATCCCGAATGGCATAACTGGAAACTGGAATAAGCCGAACGGGGTGACAAATGCCGACTTGGGAATAGCGTCAGGACTAAGGGGAATCTGCCAGTAGGCTTTGCAAAGATCGATGGTGGTCAAATACTTTGCCCCCGCCAGCCGGTCTAACAATTCATCCACACGCGGCATGGGATATGCATCCGTCACTGTTTTCTCATTGAGCTTACGACAGTCTACACAAAACCGTGTAGTCCCATCCTTCTTGGGCACTAACACTACAGGGGGTGCCCAGGGACTATCTGACTCTTCAATGACCCCTAAACGCAACATCTCTTGTATCTCTTGTCGCATCCCCTCTCGTACAGACTCAGGGACGCGGAAGGGGTTTTGTCGCAGGGGGGTCTGATCCTGGGTCTCAACCTTGTGTTGTGCCAGGCGAGTGTACCCTGGTCTCCTCGAAAACATCCTCTGTCGCAGCCTCAACAACGCCTCCACCTGCTGTCTTTCCCGGGGGCCTAGGTCTTCACCCAAGTGTACCTGGTCCCATGTTTTAGACTGAGTTCTTTCCCCTAAGACATCCGGCAAGGGAAGTCTGGCTAAATCCTCTGCTTCAGGTGCACAGATGGTCACTACCTCTTCAGGGCGCTCCCGGTAGGGCTTCAGCATATTCACGTGGAACATGCGGATAACCCTGGGGTCGTCACAATCGGCGATATTATAGGTTGTCGGCTATTTTCCCCACTACCTGGTAGGGCCCCTGCCATGCAGCTTGGAACTTATTCTGCTTAGTGGGCTCTAACACCAGGACCTTCTGTCCTATTTTCAAGGTGCGCTCTCTGGCCCTCCGATCGTACCATACGCGCTGGCGCCGCTGGGTCGCCTGCATGTTCTCACGTACAGCCTGGGTCAGCGCCTGTAGGCGGTCACGGAATTCCAGCACATAGGGTACAATAGGTACCCCTTCTATGAGGCCCTCCCCCTCCCAGTGTTCCAGCACTAAGTCTAGGGGTCCCCTTACCCGTCTCCCGTATACCAGCTCGAACGGGGAGAACCCCGTGGAATCTTGGGGCACCTCCCGATAGGCAAACAGGAGGGGTGGCAAGAATTTCTCCCAGTCCCTGTAGGTCCTGGTAAAAGTCCCAATGAGCTGTTTTAATGTCCCGTTAAAGCGTTCACACAACCCATTGGTTTGCGGGTGGTACTGGGCGCTTCTAATGGACTTTACGCCACACAGCTTCCACAGTTGGTCACCTCTGCTGTAAACTGGGTACCCTGGTCCGAGATAATCTCCCGGGGAAATCCAACCAGTGAGAAAACCTGAAGCAGGGCGTCCGCCACCGTCTCTGCCAGTATGTTAGGTAATGCAACCGCCTCTGGATACCGTGTGGCATAATCTACCACTGTCAATATATACTTTTTCCCAGACGGACTGGGTTTGGCTAACTGCCCTATCAGATCGACCGCTACTCGGCTAAATGGTTCCTCCACAATGGGGAGGGGGCGTAATTTGGCCTTGCATCGATCCCCCCTCTTGCCAATGCGCTGACAGCTGTCACAGGTCTGGCAGTACTGACGAACATCATAGGTTACCCCCGGCCAAAAGAAGTTTTGTGTCAGACGATGCCTGGTGCGACTGACGCCGAAGTGCCCAGCCAAGGGTATATCATGAGAGATTCGCAGTAGTTCCTGCCTATACTTCTTGGGAACTACCAGCTGTTGTTTTATAGTGGGGCTCGTCCCTGTGTGGTGCTGCTCTGTGATCCGGTAGAGAAGTCCCTGCTTCCATACAAACTGTTCCCCTTCCAGTACTCCTCTCCCCTCCTGTGCTTTCCCACGATATCCCTACAATGAAGGATCCTCAAGTAACTCCCTCTTAAATTCATCTGGGGTGGCCCAAGAAATGTGTCTGGCTATGGGAATACATGTAGGGCTGGGATGTCTTACCTGGACCTCCTCTGAGTGTGATTCCGCCTCCGCAGCTCGAGCTTGTCTCCGGGTGGTCACAGGGGGGACCAGAGGGGCAACCGAGAATGCAGACAACATGAGCCCCAAGTCATTTCCCAGCAAGACGTCTGCAGGCAAATCCTCCATCAAGCCGACCTCAACAAGGCCATCCCCGACTCCCCAGTTCAGGTGAATACTGGCAGTGGGCAGTCGATGTATGGCTCCCCCTGCTACACGTACTGCCACTGTCCGGTCCGTCTTCTCTTTGTCCCGGACGAGATGAGGCTTCACAAGGGTCAAAGTTGCCCCGGAATCTCTTAGTCCCTGCATACGTTTCCCATTAACCCACACGACCTGTCGATGCTGTTGTCGATTATCTGCCCGGGCTGCCTGCACGTGGTCTACTTCATGCAGCACTTCCTCCATCTCTTCCACCCCTTGGTTAGTCGTAGCCCCCAATGCCGGGTCAGCTTTTCCTTGGTGGCAGTGTACAGCAGCCCGGCTGAAGGTAGCTGTTCCCGCCTTTGGCCACTGGGTATGCTGAGTCCGGTTGGGACATTGTCTTTGCAGGTGGCCCAGCTGACGGCAGGTGTGGCATCGCTCCCCAGGGGGACTGTGGTAGGCCGGGATTCTAGCTGGTACCCCTACAATCTTCGGTGGTTTGGGGCCCTCCAGGTCCATGGGCAGGCCCCTAGCAACCATCTTTGATCCGGACAACTGAGGCCTCTTGGCATCATGATGTTCATCGGCCAGACGAGTGGCTTCCTCAAGAGTCGTTGGCCGCCTATCCCGAAGCCATTCCTGTGTCTCGGGGGTTAGTCCATTAAAGAATCGTTCTAACAAGAAGAGCTGGAGGACGTCCTCCTTAGTGGTTGCTTGGCTCCCTTGTACCCACAGTAGCAGTGACCGCCGTAATTTACAGGCCCATTCAGCGTGGGTATCGGTTACGCGTATTATAAGTCCGCGGATCTTTTGGCGGTATGCTTCTGGTGTCAGCGCATACCGGGCCAAAATCACTTCTTGGATCCTCTCATAGTCCATACAGTCCTCATCAGGTACCGTGCGATAGGCGTCCACTGCCCAGCCTGTAAGCTTGCTGGCCAGAATCTGAACCCGTTCCTCCGACTTTACTTGATGAAGGGCACACTGCCGCTCAAAGTCCTGCAGAAAGCCATCAATGTCTTCCTCTGCCTCCCTCAACTGTCGGAAGGCATTATACTGGATCTTTTTGTGGCTTACTGTTGAAGGTACCTGGTCGAAGGCCAGAGCTCCCCCTGCTCGCTGACTCTGCTCTCTCCGCTCTGCCATCTCCATCTTGGCCAGCTCCACTTTGGTCCGCTCTGCCATCTCCATCTTGGCTAGCTCTATCCTGGTCCGCTCGGCCATCTTTTCCTTCAGATCAGTACGCACATCAGCCATCACCTCTCGTATGATCTCTACTGCATTGTTTGGGCCATAGACAGCCAGTCTGTTCTTTACCTCCCTCTGGAATTCAGTCTCCTCCACGTTCACATTGGGGGGCGCTGCACTGTCGTGTTCCATGATGGCTGCTATCAAATCCGCCTTTGTTTTGTTGCTGGCGATCAACCCTCGGGCTTCCACCAGATCTTTTAATGTAGTCCTCTTTAACTTCTGGTAGTTGTTTTACATTCATTCCTTTCCTCCTATAGAAGGGGTATCATATCCCGCTGGCTGCCACCAGTGTAACGGGGTCTTCCAATCTCGGGTACCTCTTTCATTACCACCCCGTGTTTCCGGAGGTCTACTCTGCGTTGGCTGGAGTCTGAATGAATGACGCTGGCTGGAATTCCTTGGTTACATGGGCGCATATGAAAGATCACTGCTTCTCCATGTATTTCCAGTCTGACAACACTTTACTCACAGGATACAGAATATATTACACAGATACAGAGGGCAGGCCAATAGAAAAGCGGCAGGCCAGACATGCATTACAAAAGCCGCAGGTGGCCGGAGCCTGCCGATGTTTACTGTGGGAATTACAAAAGGTGGGGGGGAGGGGGACGGCTGGGCGCAGCCTGTGGGCTGATGCATTAGGGACATGCATCTCCCATGGAACCTATTATACATACATATAACTGCACAACATATTCTGGGTGCTGAGTGGTTCCGTAACACGTAACAATAAACTTCCCATATAAAACGGGATAATAATAGGTTCATCACTCGTCCCCCAGACACGCCCCCAGAAGAAGCTAGGGCGAAACGTGCGTTGGGTGGGGGGGGTCACTTGGCCGGCGCTGACTCTGGCACTGGTTTCTGTCTTGCTGTATTGCAGGCAATGTATTCTACTTACTTATTTATGTCATCATATGTTGGGAAACTCCTTTTTAAAATCCATTGAGGATCCTGCACCTTGAATGTGTGGAACGTTAATTGCATCCCTTATATGGTGCAGGAGCGTTATGATTTTATATATAGGGAGTCTATTGTATTGACAGTCACTTGTGCTAGGGTCACTTTTGCTCCTAATAATTTGTATAGCAATTGTTCACTATACTTCCTACTCTAGGATTGATTAATATCCCGTTTTATATGGGGAGTTTATTATTTGTTATTGAACTTTAGGAGCTCTATATTTACTATTCTCGCTATGTGATTCTGTATTCCGTTATGAGGGCCCCTCCTACTGGACACTTTTGTTTGTTTTTTTGTCCTTAATATTTTAATGATCTCAAAGTCTAGTGTTTTTATAGTCATGGTTCTCTTCTCTGGACTACGTGTTTCGTAAGTCCGCCTGTGATCGTATATTGTCTGTAGTGCCATACCTGTTGTGTGATGATATATAGGTACTCGTTGCTCGGGATTTCTGTAAAATAATGCTTATCCTGTAAAATACTCAGGACTAGTTACCAGATAAAAATATAGTGGTTTATTTGGATTCTTCCATCAAAGAAAGGTTATTACAGAAAAACAGGTGAATAAAAATAAGTGAAAGAGATATTGTCCGTTGTTCATAGCAAAGCAGCATGTATTCTTCTTTCTCTCCGGGATCTCACATGGCAAATGGCGTCTGTCTCTCAGTTCGGCTTCTTCGTACTAAAGTAACATACCAGCTGTTGAGTTATGTCATCTTGCGTCTGTGTCTCATGATGGTGAGGGAAGAAGAAGAGCGACCTCTACAGTTAGCCATGAATTATATACGTCTCCTAAAGCACGTGGTCTCTACATATATGGAGCTGTCTTTCTACCATGAGCCAAGCTTAAAAATAGCCTATGTCGTGTAAGCTAAAGCAATGTACAGAACTGAGTCTTATAAGAAATTAACGGATTATTAATATTTAACAATTCCCCCTTTTGAGGGAGACAGACATTAACTGGAACCCTCAAATATAACGATCTTTTTTCTTCTTTTCTTCTTCTTTGACAAAATAATTTAATATCAATAATAATAATAATAATAATAATATCAGATTACCGTTATAAGTACTCAATGACATAATTGATGTGAATTCATGTTATGGTAAGTCGTGAACAATATTTATATAAAATATGTATAATTATACTTCCCTAAGTCTAAATTGAAGCATCTCAGGTCCAGTCATCATCTGATGTCATCTGGTCTTCATTTTGATGTCTTCTGTCCTCTTCTTGGTTCTTTTAAAAATACAGTTTTTCTATAGCATATAGAAATTGTGTTGTGTATCAAATCAAAGTCCATAATTTCAAATGTTAATACGAAAACAAAGTCTATGCAGCTTTAATATCTGTGCAGTGTCATCTTTAAAAACCTGGGCTTATATTGGCTCGCCTTGGATATTCTGGAATCCTCCATCGGCACTGGTCTTTGAACAGGTGTGACGTCTTTGGTCAGCAAAGCAAGGGTTAAAATGACTCTTCCTTGCTAAACATAGCACCATAACCAGTCCTTGTCCTAATGCACAGGACATATGTCAGGGTTGTAGCTTCCTGATAATTACCTTCATTGTTCACCAGCTTTCATCGAAGCTTTTCAGGTGATTGAAAACCTCTGGAACTTGATAAGAACGTGATAACACAGTTCATCTCAGCATCATAGGATCATCGTCCTCTGGTTGTCAGGTTAGACACTTTAATCGTGACTGTCGGTGGTGGATACTGCACTTGTGACTGTCAGTGGTGGATACTGCACTTGTGACTGTCAGTGGTGGATACTGCATTTGTAATTAACACAGTTCATTACTCAGTAATCATAGCTTTGTTACCTTCTGGGACTTCTGGATCGCGGCATTCTTCTTCTTGCAACTGATAAAAATCAATGAAGTTTAGAAATGTGAAAAGTCTTTATTAACATAATTTCAGTATCTTGCTTGAAGTCTTCATTCCCTAGTCTATACCAAATCTGGTAATTTTCCTATCCTATAATATCACAGCGTACCATAGCAATCAGTAATATCCATAAAATTATTATCAGAATTTGTACCATATATGGATTTCAATATTTGAAATAATAAACCAATAATAAGTGATAATACATTATTATCCGTATTTTTTCATGTGATAGAACATTTTTTTTTATGTCATAGGTGTAATTACCTTTTTCAACCCATAGGTGTCACTGTGTTTTATGTAACCAGTGTTATCATCTTTATTAATAAGGACTATATTTATTATACTAATAATATGTAGGAATGTAAAGCCATGAACCAAAATAAGAATATATGAGTGAGCGAATGAATGAATAAAAGAATTGTTGCATATAACTCAGAAGTGAAACATTTTCCTTAGTAAAAGAACCATATAATTGCTATATTTAATGAAGCAATATTCTCAGTAGATATTACTTTACTAAATATTGGTGAAAGAATTAAAAATAATGAAAAATAAGAATAAAAATAAAAATAAGAATAAGGCCTTTATGTTGATGCAGAGTAGTTATGTCTTCAGTAACATATACCCTTAATATTTCCATGATCTGGATTATTTCATAATTGTCATAAACTTGTGTTATCAAAATATTCAAATTATGCAACTTTGCATGTAATTCCTCTTAGTGTAAAGAAATGACTCTTTATAATACTTGTTATTATACCCAATACTTATACCATTGTACCTTATTAATATTCTTTCCTATTAAAATGTGTGAAGAAGAGGTATTAATCAAATGTGATGATGTAGTCAGGATCAAAAACATATTTTCCCCCTTAATACCAAAAAATATTGTTCTATGAAATAATTCATTTATCAAAACCAAAATAAAAATAATTAATGTATAAATTATGTAAATATTATACTTGCTTATACCATTATTTGTCTGAAGATGTGTAACCATCAAAATTAATTTGAATATCATAAAATTATTCTTTGGAAAAATTAATTTGCATAAACCATTTTGATGTGCGATTGCACTTTGCACTTATCCACAATTAACTAAATCAAGAAATAATTACTATAGAAATACAGAAATATATGTTGTATAGATAATATTTCATTATATATCCTAATATTCTAATAATTTAACTGATCTGCATATTTCTCCTAAAGATAAAAGCTTTGGGTTTTTTTTTTTTTCTTTCCTCATTCAGAATCCTGAGGCCTCATACAAACGTATCACATTACTCGCTCAGCAGCTGCTCATACACTCAGTCACTGTCACTCAGACTGTGTCACATATTAACTTTAAACCAAATACCTCACATATGAAGGTGTGATGAATACACGTATTTTAACCCAAATTATCCTAATTATCAATGCATTGTAAACTATTTCAATTTAGTCTCTTAATTTCTTTGAATATTCCCCACATGACATAAATATATGTATATGTATACTTGACATTTAGGCCTGGAAAAAAAATTCCATTGCTTTGCAAAAGTTGAGACCCCCTTAAAAATTCTTTTCCCAAAGAACAGGGACATAGTATACTGGTCTACTTGTATTATTAGAACAAGGTTCAAATTCCCCTGCTGTGGTTGTCATTCAAACCATGCAGTAAAGCACACACCCAGAACATTTTAAAAAGCAATTAGTTATTTCCTTTTAAGGGTTAGATATATAAAATCATGCAATATTGCAACTTCCTGTGTAAATAAAGGCATAAATCCTTGGAAGAGAATTTTTCTCGATTAAGTCCTGCTTTGAAATGAAAATTCTAAGGAAACATAAAAAATAAGGTTAATATCATATTCATATTCTAAATATTATTACTGATGTAGATTTTAATTTTCATTAAAAAATACAGTTCTACTATTTCTACTTCTACAAACACTCTATATATACTGTATGACTATGTATATATCCACAAACCATAAAACTACAGGATTATACTCTATAACTCACTAATTGTATAACACTGTTACACAATATATATTACTTTTTTCCTAGCCAATTCCTACACCCATACTTATTTCTCTGCAAAAAATATCCTGAAAGGTTCTTGCCATTTTAAAGCTGATAGATTCTTGGAGCAGAGTATTCAGTTTACAGGCCATGATGTCACTCACCACCTGTTTCTGTCTGTTAAATTCGGCCATCTTTGTTACAGAAAGAAAATCAGAACTCATCATTTTTCTTAATTCAATTTGTGTCTTTTCGGTGATTCTTTGCATCATTCCATATGGCTTATAACAAACATGTGATTTTCTTTGTTCTTCATATATTTGCTTTTGGGGAAAACTCATTTTAGAAGGCTTTGCTAATACAGGCTTCTGATAAGATTTTACTCCGCCTGTCTTTACAAAATTAGCACAATGTACTTTCCTCTCACGATTCTCGTGTTTTCTGGCAAAATCAAGGGATTGCGCACATTCAAACAAAGAATCTTTTTGTGACGCAATAACACGAGATGCAGGATTTAGAAACCAAAATTTGCTTACAAAACTCCTTATGAGGGACGGTGTTTTGACATTCTCACTCAGCATTTTGTACAAACGTTCATATATGGACATGAACGTAAAAATACATTCCTTCCGACCAATTCTTAATTTTTGAAGAATATCAATATCTGGATGATTTTCATTTGATGAACAAAAAATGAGAATTTTTAATCTGTCTTTATCAGTTAAATTCTCATGTGTTTCACCAGATAACTTTAAAGACAATCTCCTAGCAAAATTTACAGGGATCCACATTTTGAACAACTGATTCTTCTCCTCGTTAGATAAATCAAATTTATCAGTACAACTTTCAAAAATCTCAGAGTTTCTACAAACATCTATTTTGTTGTCATAAGCAGGAATTATTTGGCATATCTTTATCAAAGTTTTCCTTCGGATTTGGGCCTGTGAGTCGTCTATTTTTAGTGGTACATCTTTCCCTTGTACGTCCTCTACGTCAGTTCTGAAGTCTCCTCCTACTTCTCCATCTTGTTCCACGTCTGCAAGGTCACCTTCAATAACTGCTGCTACTGACACTTGATTACAGTCAATCTCACTAACTTTACAGCCAATCTCGAGAACATCACAACAATCATTTTTGGATTTCTCTGACACAGATCTATGAAATATATCTACCATCTGTAGAATATTTTTTAATCTCTCTCTTTCTCTATTGAAAAACTTAGAATCTAACCTCTGATTCTCGAGTTCACACTCGGCATATAAACTTAACCATAAAACTTCTGAATTAGAATTGTCTACAGACTTAAATTTCAATTTACTCTGCTTAGCAAGACAATTAATGACATCCATTTTATCTTACCTTGAAATGTCTCAGCTTGTTCCTTTGATGGACAACGCTGGGTTCCTGTCTTGGTTTCAGCACGTCTGACACTTTGGCACTTGTTGTACTTCTCAATCTATCTGGCAATTCTTACTTCTAGGTTCTGTGTGATTCTTGTAAGTAGTGGAATTCCCGATAACTTGCACATATGATTTGACGTTAGCAAAGTCCAATCCCCCGTGTGGGCAAGTTGAGGGAAATCCGCAAAAAAGTACAAAAATTCAGATCTGGCTGGCTCTCCAATGTAAAATAATGCTTATCCTGTAAAATACTCAGGACTAGTTACCAGATAAAAATATAGTGGTTTATTTGGATTCTTCCATCAAAGAAAGGTTATTACAGAAAAACAGGTGAATAAAAATAAGTGAAAGAGATATTGTCCGTTGTTCATAGCAAAGCAGCATGTATTCTTCTTTCTCTCCGGGATCTCACATGGCAAATGGCGTCTGTCTCTCAGTTCGGCTTCTTCGTACTAAAGTAACATACCAGCTGTTGAGTTATGTCATCTTGCGTCTGTGTCTCATGATGGTGAGGGAAGAAGAAGAGCGACCTCTACAGTTAGCCATGAATTATATACGTCTCCTAAAGCACGTGGTCTCTACATATATGGAGCTGTCTTTCTACCATGAGCCAAGCTTAAAAATAGCCTATGTCGTGTAAGCTAAAGCAATGTACAGAACTGAGTCTTATAAGAAATTAACGGATTATTAATATTTAACAATTTCCAGCTGCATGATTTGCGACTGCTAGACAGCTTGAATACATGTGTGGAATGCCTTCTTCGTTAGGGAATTCCCACATGTATTCAGCCTGTCTACAAGTCGCAAATCATTGAAATGAGATGACGAAAACTAAATCTCCGAGCACGCCAAAATACTCGGGGGACACCCGAGCAACGAATATACTCACTCATCACTAATAGGGACATATTGCGATATTACAGATGAGGAGGATATGTAGGGCGGTGTAACACTGTGGAGAGAATGGGTATTGTGGTAGACAGGGGAGGAGGCAATGTAGGGCGGTGCAGCACAGTGGAGAGGACAGGTATTGTGGTAGACAGGAGGAGGTGATGTAGGGCTGTGCAGCACTGTGGAGAAGATGGGTATTGTGGTAGACAGGAGGAGGTGATGTAGGGCGGTGCAGCACTGTGGAGAGGATGGGTATTGTGGTAGACAGGAGGAGGTGATGTAGGGCGGTGCAGCACTTTGAAGAGGACGGTTATTATGGTAGACAGGAAGTGGTCATGTAGGGCGATGCAGCACTGTGGACAGGACGGTTATTGTAGACAAGAGGAGGTGATGTAGGGCGATGCAGCACTGTGGAGAGGACAGGTAGGGTGGTAGACAGGGGAGGAGGTGATGTAGGGCGGTGCAGCACAATGGAGAGGACAGGTATTGTGGTAGACAGGAGGAGGTGATGTAGGGCGATGCAGCACTGTGTAGAGGATGGGTATTGTGGTAGACAGGGGAGGAGGTAATGTAGGGCGGTGCAGCACTGTGGAGAGGGCAGTTATTGTGGTAGACGGGAGGAGGTGATGTAGAGCGGTGCAGCACAGTGGAGAGGACAGGTAGGATGGTAGACAGGTGGAAGTGATGTAGGGCAGTGCAGCACTGTGGAGAGGACGGGTATTGTGGAAGACAGGAGGAGGTGATGTAGGGCGGTGCAGCACTGTGGAGAGGACGGGTATTGTGGAAGACAGGAGGAGGTAATGTAGGGCGGTGCAGCACTGTGGAGAGGACGGGTATTGTGGAAGACAGGAGGAGGAGGTGATGTAGGGCGGTGCAGCACTGTGTAGAGGATGGGTATTGTGGTAGACAGGGGAGGAGGTAATGTAGGGCGGTGCAGCACTGTGGAGAGGGCGGTTATTGTGGTAGACAGGGGAGGAGGTGATGTAGAGCGGTGCAGCACAGTGGAGAGGACAGGTAGGGTGGTAGACAGGTGGAAGTGATGTAGGGCAGTGCAGCACTGTGGAGGGGACGGGTATTGTGGAAGACAGGAGGAGGTAATGTAGGGCGGTGCAGCACTGTGGAGAGGGTGGTTATTGTGGTAGACAGGGGAGGAGGTGATGTAGAGCGGTGCAGCACTGTGGAGAGGACGGGTATTGTGGAAGACAGGAGGAGGTGATGTAGGGCGGTGCAGCACTGTGGAGAGGACGGGTATTGTGGAAGACAGGAGGAGATGATGTAGGGCAGTGCAGCACAGTGGAGAGGATGGGTATTTTGTAGACAGACATGAATGTAATCACCATTATCTGTCATTATAGGAGTGATTAGATCCTGTTTTCTCTGTTTTGCTCCTGTCACTACCTAGTAAACAGAAGGCATGCCGTACTTATTCCCCGTAGAGTCTGACAATTTCTCTTGTGAATTATTACATTGGGAATCTCCTCTGTGCACTGGAGTCACCCTTTAAGGTTCACCTGCCGGCGGCGTCTTATTGACGAGCACAGATGGTGACGGCGAGCTCAGCCCTGTGCACACATCCATCCATGCGCCGCTGCTGACACTTTGACGGCCTCACCATATTTGCTTTAGTTACTGATGTTTTGTACCGTAGTGTTGCTGGTGCTTGTCCCCAAGGTGTCCCCTGTGTGCTCCGGGGAGGAAATCCTGCACAGCTCAGGGAGGCTCATCATCCAGCTCAGGATTACTGATGTGCGGGATTATACTGCCATCATAGAATCATAAAATCGTAGAGTTGGAAGGGACCTCCTGGGACATCTGGTCCAACCCCCTGCTCAAAGCAGGATTCACTAAATCATCCCAGTCAGATGTCTGTCCAGCCTCTGTTTGAAGACTTCCATTGAAGGAGAACTCACCGCTTCTCGTGGCAGCCTGTTCCACTCATTGATCACTCTAACTGTCAAGAAGTTTTTTCTTATATGTAATCTGTGTCTCCTCCCATTCAGTTTCATCCCATTGCTTCTAGTCTTTCCTTGTGCAAATGAGAATAAAGATGATCCTTCTACAATGTGACAGCCCTTTAGATATTTGTAGACAGCTATTAAGTCTTCTCTTCTGCAAGCTAAACATTCCCAAATCCTGTAACCTTTCCTCATAAGACAGGATTTGCTGACCGGTCACCATTCTGGTCGCTCCTTTCTGAACTTGCTCCAGTTTGTTGATGTCTTTTTTAAAATGTGGCACCCAAAACTGGACACAATATTCCAGATGAGGTCTGACCAAAGAGGAGTAGAGGGCAATAATGACTTCACGTGATCTAGACTGTATGCTTCTTTTAATACATCCTAGAATTGCATTTGCCTTTTTTGCTGCTGCATCACACTGTTGACTTATGTTCAGTCTGTGATCTATTAGTATACCCAAGTCTTTTTCACATGTGCTGTTGCTTAGCCCTATTCCTCCCATTCTGTATATGCTTATTCATTTTTATTGCCCAGATGTAGTACTTTGCATTTTTCCCTGTTAAAAACCATTCTGTTAGTTGCTGCCCACTTCTCCAGTTTATTTATATCTTTTTGAATCCTCTCTCTCTTCTCTAGTATTAGCTATCCCTCCTACCTTTGTGTCATCAGCAAATTTAATCAGTTTACCCTCAATTCCTTCATTTAAATCGTTGATAAAGATGTTGAACAATACAGGGCCCAGGACAGAGCCCTGTGGTACCCCACTTGAGACATTCTTCCAGCTGGACGTACAGCCATTTACGACCACTCTTTGGGTCCGATCACTAAGCCAGTTATGAAGCCACCTAACAGTTGCCTTGTCCATTCCATGCTTAGTCATTTTTTCAATAAGGATTGTGTGAGATACTTTGTCAAATGCTTTGCTGAAGTCAAGATATACTATATCTACAGCATTTTCCTGATCCACCCAATCAGTGATTCTGTCATAGAAGGAAATTAAGTTAGTCTGACATGACTTATTAGTTACAAACCCATGCTGACTCTGTTTAATCACTTCATTCTTATCCAGGTACTGACATACATGTTTAATAATTTGTTCAAAGATCTTTCCTGGTATAGAAGTCAGACTCACCGTCCTATAGTTGCCTGGGTCCACCTTCTTCCCCTTTTTAAGATAGGAACAACATTTGCTCTTCTCCAGTCTTCTGGGACTTCTCCTGTTCTCCAAGAATTTTCAAAGATTATGGAGAGGGGTTCAGAAATTTCTTCAGCTATCTCCTTCGGGACTCTGGGGTGTAATTCATCTGGACCTGGAGACTTGAATTCATTTAGGCTAGCTAAGTGTTTCCTCACTATATTTCTGTTCATAGATATCCTGGATTCTTCTATTCCCTTAATAGGACAGTGAAGAACAGTTGATGCTACATTTCCTTTCTGAGATAAAACAGATGCAAAAGTACTGAGGGAGCAGGGCTCTCTGAATGCTTTCTCTTTGGTTCTCTGTTTTTGTAAGATTTTTAAAGATCTCCAGAATAATATTGCAATGATAGTGAAGGAGTCAGGAGTCCTGCTGAAAACCATCGGCGATTCATTTTGCTGACCCCATTGACCATTATCATTTCCAGCATGGTCACTGGGAAGGAAGAGTTTATTACACCAGTGGGAACATTCCTAAATAAAACCAGCCCTTTACACCAGCTCCTCCGTTCTGTGAGTCACCTCCATCAACCAAACAAACACTTCTCCGTCCCCATAGGATCCACCTTACATGTCTGCACTGCTGCCGAGCTGATGAGATCCTGTAATGATTTGGTTTTTTTCCTATCTAAAATAGTAGACCAGCCGGGTAATATTCATTATAGACTATAGGTTAAAAGTTTACAGATCCCTGTCCACAGCTCAATATGTATTAACTCTTATCTTATACACCTATATTACATCCTGTATTATACCCCAGAGCTGCACTCACTATTCTGCTGGTGCAGTCACTGTGTACATACATTACATTACTGATCCTGAGTTACATCATGTATTATACTCCAGAGCTGCACTCACTATTCTGCTGGTGCAGTCACTGTGTACATACATTACATTACTGATCCTGAGTTACATCCTGTATTATACCCCAGAGCTGCACTCACTATTCTGCTGGTGCAGTCACTGTGTACATACATTACATTACTGATCCTGAGTTACATCATGTATTATACTCCAGAGCTGCACTCACTATTCTGCTGGTGCAGTCACTGTGTACATACATTACATTACTGATCCTGAGTTACATCCTGTATTATACCCCAGAGCTGCACTCACTATTCTGCTGGTGCAGTCACTGTGTACATACATTACATTACTGATCCTGAGTTACATCATGTATTATACTCCAGAGCTGCACTCACTATTCTGCTGGTGCAGTCACTGTGTACATACATTACATTACTGATCCTGAGTTACATCCTGTATTATACTCCAGAGCTGCACTCACTATTCTCCTGGTGCAGTCACTGTGTACATATGTACATACATTACATTACTGATCCTGAGTTACATCCTGTATTATAACCCAGAGCTGCACTCACTATTCTGCTGGTGCAGTCACTGTGTACATACATTACTGATCTTGAGTTACATCCTGTATTATACTCCAGAGCTGCACTCATTATTCTCCTGGTGCAGTCACTGTGTACATACATTACATTACTGATCCTGAGTTACATCCTGTATTATACCCCAGAGCTGCACTCACTATTCTGTTGGTGCAGTCACTGTGTACATACATTACATTACTGATCCTGAGTTACATCCTGTATTATACTCCAGAGCTGCACTCACTATTCTGTTGGTGCAGTCATTGTGTACATACATTACATTACTGATCCTGAGTTACATCCTGTATTATACCCCAGAGCTGCACTCACTATTCTGCTGGTGCAGTCACTGTGTACATACATTACATTACTGATCCTGAGTTACATCCTGTATTATACCCCAGAGCTGCACTCACTATTCTGCTGGTGCAGTCACTGTGTACATACATTACCTTACTGATCCTGAGTTACTTCAGGGTTGGGGTCTCTGTTATTTTTTAGTCGCTCTATCGACTTATAGTGAGGTACATTGATTCAGGTGTCTGTGTTGCCTCCTGGAGGCAGAGTATGCAGGTCCCTTGGTCATTCTGCTCCATTGTCTTATAGAGTCGGTCATGTTGGCGTTTGCTACATCTGTTTCTGTCTATCAGAAAATTCCAGCCTGGTGATCTGTGATATCCATGTAGACCATTGGAGGAAAGAGGCACAATCGCTCTGCGCCTCTTACTATGATCCGCCTGGTACGGTGCTCGGCTATGGCACATAATAAACATCTCCACAGTTTGAGGATCCTCTGCCATTCCTCCTTGCAGATCCTCTCCAGTTCCGTCAGGTTGGATGGTGAACGTTGGTGGACAGCCATTCTCAGGCCTCTCCAGAGATGCTCAAATGGGTTTAGGTCAGTGCTCTGGCTGGGCCAGTCAAGAATGGTCACAGAGTTGTTCTGAAGCCACTCCTTTGTTATTTTAGCTGTGTGCTTAGGGTCATTGTCTTGTTGGAAGGTGAACCTTCGGCCAAGTCTGAGGTCCAGAGCACTCTGGAAGAGGTTTCCATCCAGGATATCTCAGTACATGGACACATTCATGTTTCCTTCAATTGCAACAAGTCGTCCTGTCCCTGAAGCTGAAAAACACCCCATAGCATGATGCTGCCACCACCATGTTTCACTGTTGGGATTGTGTTGGGCAGGTGATGAGCAGTGCCTGGTTTTCTCCACACATACCGCTTGGAATTATCATCAAAAAGTTCTATCTTCGTCTCATCAGACCAGAGAATCTTATTTCTCATAGTCTTCATGTGGTTTTATTGCAAACTCTATGTGGGCTTTCATATGTCTTGCACTGAGGAGAGGCTTCCGTTGGGCCACTCTGCCATAAAGGCCCGACTGGTGGAGGGCTGCAGTGGTAGTTGACTTTGTGGAACTTTCTCCCATCTCCCTACTGCATCTGTGGAGCTCAGCCATAGTGATCTTGGGGTTCTTCTTTACCTCTCTCACCAAGGCTCTTCTCCCACGATTGCTCAGTTTGGCTGGACAGCCAGGTCTAGGAAGACTTCTGGTGGTCCCAAACTTCTTCCATTTAGGGATTATGGAGGCCACTGTGCTCTTAGGAACCTTGAGTACTGCAGAAATTCTTTTGTAACCTTGGCCAGAGCTGTGCCTTGCCACAATTCTGTCTCTGAGCTCCTTGGCCAGTTCCTTTGACCTCATGATTCTCATTTGTTCTGACATGCACTGTGAGGTCTTATATAGACAGGTGTGCGCCTTTACAAATCAAGTCCTATCAGATTAACTAAACACAGCTGGACTCCAATGAAGGAGTAGAACCATCTCAAGGAGGATCACAAGGAAATGAACAGCATATGACTTAAATTATTATTATTATTTATTTATTTATATAACACCATTGATTCTATGGTGCTGTACATGAGAAGGGGTTACATACAAATTATAGATATCACTTATAATAGACAAACTAACAATCACAGACTGATACAGGGGGGGAGATGACCCAGCCTTTGCGGGTGTCACGGTCCTGTCAGCGCCGGCGTGCAGCCACCGCTGAGCAGGGACTCACCCACACTGCAGGGGGGCCCAGTGTCAGATATGGCCGGGAAGCTCAGGCAAACAGGACCTGGAGACGCTGAAGTTAGCAAGTAGCGAAGGACCTACGGTCATGTGACTGCAAGGGGCGGGGCTTAGCGTCCTGCTGCCAGAGATCAGCAGGACACAGCAACAGGAATGCTCAGGTCAGACAAACGGGGTCATACACAGAGATAGCAGTAAAGTACCAGGAATGAGACAGAACGGATAGTCGGGGCCAGGCAGCGGTCAAAGCCAAACAGACATAGAATGTACCAAGCTGAATCCAACAAGCAGTATCCAGAGAACAGACCGAGTCGAAACCGAAGTATCAGGCAAACAAGAACACAGCACAAACACACTCAGGGGTCAACACAACTCTGCCAAGGGCGAAAGTATAACTGATGGGGATTGGAGCTTCCTGAGGCTATAAAAAGCTTTCCCAGAACCAAGGAGAGGCCACAATAATAAGCCCCAGGTGTGCAGGTAAGAGCCTGCACTGAGATCATAACATTTAATCCCAGAAGTGCAGGTCCACCAGCACTGGTTCCAGACATTAACCCCAAGCGTGTGGGTCCAACCCGCACTGGAATCATGACAGTGGGCTTACATTCTACAGGATGGTGGGGAAGGAGACAGTAGGTCGGGGGGGTTGCAGCAGCTCCGGTGTTGGTGAGGCGGTAGCTTTGGTAGTGGTGAGGAGGCAGCGGGGATCATTTGCAAGCTGTGAGCTTTCCTGAAGGGATGGGTTTTCAGGTTCCGTCTGAAGGATCAGAATGTGGTTGATAGTCGAACGTGTTGGGGCAAAGAATTCCAGAGGATGGGGGCTATTCGGGAGAAGTCTTGGAGGCGATTAGGTGAGGAGCGAATTAGCGTGGAGGAGAGAAGGAGGTCATTGGAGGACCGAAGATTATGTGAGGGAAGATATTGGGAGATTAGTTCAGAGATATATGGAGGAGACAGGGTATAGATGGCTTTGTAGGTTAGTGTTATTAATTTGAACTGGATATCTTGAGGAATGGGAGCCAATGAAGAGTTTTGCAGAGGGGAGAAGAGGAGGAGTAGTGAGGATAGAGATGAATTAGTCGGGCAGCAGAGTTAAGGATGGACTGGAGAAGTGCGAGGGTGTTAGCAGGGAGACCACAGAAAAGGATGTTGCAGTAGTTGAGGCGGGAGATGAGGGCATGCACAAGCATTTTAGCAGATTGAGGGTTGAGGAAAGGACGGATTCTGGAGATATTTTTGAGCTGGAGGCGACAGGAGGCAGAAAGAGCTGTGGTTTGAAGGACAGGGCAGAGTCAAAGGTTACTCCGAGGCTGCGGACTTCCGGTGCGGGGGAAAGCGTGATGTCGATAATTGTGATAGATAGGTCGGGTAAGGAATATCTGTGAGATGGAGGAAGGATGAGGAGTTCAGATTTGTCCATATTGAGTTTGAAGAAGCGAGAGGAGAAGAAGGAGGATATGGCTCATAGACACTCCGGGATTCTGGAGACCAGAGAGGTGATGTCTGGACCAGAGAGGTAGATCTGAGTGTCATCAGCATAATGGCTCATACTCACTTGCAAGTATGAAAATTTGGCACAGCCGAAGGCACTGGGACCGGAGCGTACGGCTACATGTATTTCTATGCAGCCGCACGCTGCAGTCCCAGTGCTGGCGTCAGTGCCGGGTTTTCATGCATTACAGAATGCTGTAGATAAGCCCCTGATGGTGGTGCCGGCAGCTAATAGTCGAAAAATGGGGTGACAGATCCCTTTAAGAACAGCGGTTGAAGAGGCTTGTAAACTCTGTCGGGCATGTGAGTTGGCCAAATCCCCAGAACAAAGGGCTCCTACACAAACCATAGTGACATCAGCCCCCCTGGAATTATTGACCATTGACTACTTGACCATTGGGCCAGCACATCAAGGATACGATCACTGTCTAGTGATGGTAGATCATTTCACGAAGTTCATTGTTGTAATGCCCACCCGGGACCAAACAGCTGAGTCTGCTGCTCATGCCCTCTGTAAAAATTTCATCCAGGTCTACGGTTGCCCGCTGCGGATCCATTCTGATCAAGGAGCCTGTTTCCTGGGAAGAGTAATGGATGAGCTACAACAGATAAATCAGTTTGACAGGTCTCATACCACACCGTACCACCCTCATGGAAACGGGGCCTGCTTCCGATTTAACCGTACTCTGATCCAGATGTTAAGGACCTTGGAAGAGGATCGGAAGGCTCGGTGGCCCGAGTACGTGTCTGAGATCATGTGGATCTGCAATGAGTCCACCAAACCACCGGTTACACGCCCTATTCCCTGTTGTTCGGCTGAACAGGGAAAGAAGTCACGGAACTGGAGTTGGACTCAGGGGAGGACTACCTACGGACGAGGGTGTCTACCTGGGTCCGAGAACATCGTCACCGTTTGCAGACCTTACATCGTCTAGTACAAACTCGGCTCCAGAAGTTGGAGCACCCTGAGAAGGTCCCTCTGCGGGGGACAGATCTTCAGGTTGGTGATCGAGTGTTAGTGCGGGAAAAACGTCCACGGGACAAGCTGGAAAACCAGTGGGAGAGTAGGCCCTACAGAGTTAAGCGTCAGGTCAGTACAGAGATTTATCCAGAAGGAGAAGAGAATGCTCCCACTCGGGTAGTATGCCGAAGTATGCTCCAGCCATGCCTCTCAGAAGACCCCATACAGGAGGAAGAAACACCTGAGATTCCTGGTTGGTGCCTCCCATGAAAGAGGAAGATGAAGAGGAAGAAAGTCCCGAACAACAGCCTGAGGATGCACCTGTTAGTCAGGGCACTGAGACCCCAGAAAAAAATGCTACGGCAGGTACAAACACAACTTTGCCTCCACTAGGACAACCCGATGTGATCCCATTAGAAGACTCCACTATTCCTTCCAATCTACGTCGCTCTGAACACAAAATGGCTGGACAACCCCCCAATTGTTACAATCAAGATCAGTTCATTTGGCAACAATTCGCTAAGAAAGGCAACAAAAGTCCAGCATTTCACAAGATTACTCGCCCATGGAATAGCGAGTGGAAAGAGAAGGGGGGTGTAAGAAGATGAGCCAGAACATAGTCAGCAGTTCTCTATGCACTTTAGGGCCTGAACTATCGGAACTGTCACCACTGTTGCCGGGGGACAATTTATCCCAAAGGAAAGTAACTTTTTACTGGACAGTAGGGGGCATGGGGGAGATTAAAGTGACTGAGCGCGGGAACAGGTGAGATTTGGCGGGAAGGTGACATGACTACAGGGTGAAGGTTGACTCCCTTCCCCCTGCTCCGACTGCGAACATCACATACTCTAGTTCCCTGCAGATTGACTTACCATCAGAGAGCATCCTGACTGAGCTGCCCTTGAATGTTCCTGTACTAGTGATGGGCGAGTCCTAAATTACTCGGAATCGCTTGACTCTAGCGAGTCCGAGCCCGGGACTCGCTACTTGTTGCGAGTCTAGCGAGTCCAATGTTAATGAATGGGGAAGCGAGTCTTAGCGAGTAATGTGCGATTTACAAATCGCAGATGTGTCTCGGAAAGCGCTTGCATTGGCGATTTGTAAACCCCACTCGCAACAGTTTGTTGCTGCTGTGTCCGAGTCCAAACTCGCATTTGTTTGTCTTATTTAGCGCCGATGAGGCGAGGGAAGCGATTTTCTCTAGCACACACCATGCTTTGAGCAAACAGGAAATAATCCGAGTCGAGTTGTGCACACACACACAGAGCAATACAGAGCAATCATGGCCCGTGTCACTGTCAACACGCTGCAGTTGATTGATCTGGTGGAGGCTCGGCCCCTGCTTTGGCTCCCCACTGACCCTGCCTATGGGCATAACATCCAGCGGACTACAGCCTGGAGGGAGATCGCTCAAGTGATGTTCCCTGCACTGCTACGGCCACGACCTCGTCCCTTTGCAACCTCTTTTTTGGGAAATTGTGGTTTTTGTGACATTGTTGACAAATGCACAGTCACCGAGATGGAGTTAGGTGGTGCTGTAGGCGTCACTTGCTGGCGGGGTAAGTGTGTGTGCTGACACCTAGCAGTGAAGCTGCACACTAGTCCCTGCACTGTGCACTGCACTGTAAGGCTTGATCCTCCCTGCCTGCCTGCCTACAGTCTACACAGTACTCCTCTGTCCTCCTGGTAGCTCTCAGAAGAGCTGTTTGGGTTTAATATAAGGAATCTTGAAGTTTCCCTACACTAACTGACAATCCCTATGATCTGTTCAAGCATCTACCTCACCCTGCTCTATCTCAGATCTCTCAGGAATGTAGAGGAAATGGCGGTGGAAAAGGCTTATATACAGCCTCGCCTCTCATACATGACATAGGCATCACGATGGACAGAAGCCAATCATAGTCCTGCCACAACCAACATTACTGAATATGATTGGCTAACATGCTTGTCCATCTAAAAAAGTTTTCTGACCTAACACGCTAGGCTGTCTCGGAAGCTTTGTAGGAACATAACAGATTCTATGTTTGCGAGTCCCGAATCCAGTATACAGGACTCGGAATCGTAG
The DNA here is from genome assembly GCF_039654945.1 of Dendrobates tinctorius. Classification (NCBI taxonomy): domain Eukaryota; kingdom Metazoa; phylum Chordata; class Amphibia; order Anura; family Dendrobatidae; genus Dendrobates; species Dendrobates tinctorius. The sequence continues at coordinate 13,219,246 of NW_027361803.1, forward strand.
ACTCGCTCAGACTCGCTCACAATCGCTGTGTGTTGACATAGGCTGTCTTGGAAACTTGTAGGAACATAACAGATTCTGTATAAGCGAGTCCCGAATCCAGTATACAGGACTCGGAATCGTAGACTCGCTCAGACTCGCTGTTGACAGCGATGTGATATAGCGAGTCTAGCGAGTGAGAAAAAAAACTCTGACAAAACTAGGATTGCCATTGACTTGCATTGGACTCGTTACTGTGCGAGTAATCACTGGGAGACTCGCCGAGTAACGAGTCCAGCGAGTCCCTTACTATTCGCCGAGTAACGAGTCCTAGCGAGTAGACTCGCCCATCCCTATCCTGTACCGGTCCGGTTCTTATCACTCGCAGTGAAAGATACTTTTATTCGCTCTGATCATAGCGAGCCTGTTAGAGGTTCGCACGCTGCCGTGGCCTGCAAGCCTGCATGCTGCTGGTGTACTGCGCCATCCCAGAGGAATCAAAAAAAGAGACTGTTCCCACATACCAACGTACTCAAGCCAAGCAAGCCCGGACACATCGGCACGGTCAGGAGACAGTGCATTTCTTTCCTCCACAACAGAGCCAGAGACATTTTCCACGGAATACGATGCCGGTAGGAGGTATTCCAACCTCTCCCCAACAAGAACTTCAAGTGATGTTACCTCTTTCGTACACCCCTTCCTCAGATATTGTGTTTTTGTGCAAATTCTGATGTTGCGCTCAGTGTTCCTGTACCATTTCGTTGTTGATTTCATCTCCCTGTACTGAGTATCCTGTTTGAAGTAAACTCTGTTAACCCCTTCTCTGCCTCCTGCTCCTCACTGCATCCAACGAACTTCACTTCCTGTACCTTTACACAGACACAGGTAGAGAAGGAGCTAGAGGCTGACACAGGCAGAGGAGGAGGAGCTGAAGGCAGATACAGGCAGAGGAGGAGATAGAGGCTGACACAGGCAGAGGAGGAGGAGCTGAAGGCAGATACAGGCAGAGGAGGAGATAGAGGCTGACACAGGCAGAGGAGGAGAAACTAGAGACTGACCCATGCAAAGGAGGAGCAAGTGGCAGACACAGGCAGAGGAGGAGGAGTTAGATTCTGACATGCAGAAGAGGAGGCTGACACAGGCAGAGGAGGAGGATTTAGAGGAAGAGTAGCTAGAGATCATCACAGGCAGAGAAGGAGGAGCTAGAGGAAGACAGAGAAGGAGGAGGTAGAGGCCAACACAAGCAGAGGATAAGCTAGAGGCAGACACAGGCAGAGGAGGAGGAGCTAGAGGCAGACACAGGCAGAGGAGGAGGAGCTAGAGGCCATCACAGAAATAGGAAGAGGTGGAGGAAGGCACAAGCAGAGGAGGAATAGCTAGAGGCAAACACAGGTAGAGGAGGAGGATACAGAGTCTGACACAAGCATTCTGCTGCAAGTTCTGCTGTAATGGCAGTTACATGTCTCCATAGAGCTTTATGAGCACCAACTGTCGTCTCTTTTGTCTGTGATAGGAAAGTCTGTTTTCAGATTTTACACATTAATTGGAAATTTTGGCAATGAAAGGTCAGTCCAGGTGCAGAAAGAAGCAGATTTCTCTGATAAAAAATTAAGTACAAAAGTTGTTTATTTTAACCTGTCCTGTTCATTTATGAATTAAAAAATTAAAGTGACGATTACTTTTTAAATGTCAGGTTCTCTTTAAGTGATCATTATATTACAGCACTCCTCTGCCCATTCTGGATTATTATCTCTCTTTTTTTTCCTTCTAGACCCAAAGACTTTTGCCCGGGAGTTCTGCAGCGGATACCTGATTGGTGAAGTGTTGCACAAATATGAACTCCAAAATGACTTTGAAAAGTTTTCACAAAACAGGTGAGTCCTAAATCTGTAACACCTTCCGACACCCCTCCTGCTCCCGGTCACAGTGTAGATGATTATAGCTCATCCTGAGTCTGTCATTCGCTTCATCTGTTGTTCATATATAATTTTCCTTTCATTCATCCATCTTTTAATTTCCTATAACAGTGATTTTAAAGAGTATATGCCCCCTATATTCAGGATCTTCCCCTTTTATTCTCAGTGTGAAGAGTTGATAAAGAGCGTCTTTCCCTCTGGAGGACCCATCCTATCTTGTATTACACACGCAACCATTGATATGAATGGAAACTGTGTAATACCTCATTTCCCCTGTGGAGGAGCTGCAGGGAAACAAAACACTTCCAAGTTTCTCCACAGGAGGGGGGGAATCATGTGATCAGCTGATTGTCAAAAGACTACAAGAAGAGACCCTAAAATCAGAAAAGAATTGCGGAAAGTTTATTACAAAATAGCGGAACCTGTTTATAGTTTTATTTGCTAAACTTAGAGTACCCCTTTAATTTTTTTTTTCCATTTACGATCTATGTCTTTTTTTTTTCTATTTTTTGTATAATATCAGTTTTACTCTTTCTCATCTATTCACTGTGCAGTACATCTACAGTACATGCACTTCGGGGGTCCATTTCTGCAGGGTTTCACCATGTGCAGCGTATTATCACTGATGTTATCCCGTTTTGACTTGTGAAAAGTTAGAACATTACAGGCACCTTAAAGGAGTTGTCCATATTGATTACCTATCCTCAGGTTTTCATATCGGTGGCGGTCTGACGCTCAGCACCCCTGCCGATCAGCTGCCAAACTCCATACACTGCGTAGTGGTCATTCTCAGTACTGTGGCTAAGGTCACATTCACTGCAGTAGGAGCTGAACTGCAGTACCAAGAACAACCACTACAGCTGTGCTGTTCTGCCTGATCGGTGGGGGTCTCAGGGGCTGGACCACCATCAGTCTGATACTGATGGCTTATCCTATGGGTAGTTCTTCAATGTGAAAGTATTTTTGCAGAACGGCCAACTCCAAACTGAACAATTTCACCCGGGTGGAGCCCATCTTACAGCTTCTGAGCATCCCGTTCGACCAAAATGTGGCCCAGAATATCATGTCCGAGCAGCACGGAGCCGCCACTAGGCTCCTCTACCAGCTATACATCGCCCTGCAAAAGAAAAAGAAAGCGGGGCTGACCTGCGTGGCCCTGGAGACGTTGAGAGCCGCTGCCCCAGCAAAGCTGCAGAGCATAGGAACGGAAATGTATAAGGAGGTGAGCGCCACAATCTTCTCCATGCAGGTGGGGGACCATATACTTTATTCGGGGGGTGCTAAGGTTTGGGTTTTTTTCCCTGGAATTTCTAGAGATTGAAGACCTTGGTCCCTCGTCAGTCTGACTTAAGTCTTCAGCAAGTGACCAAACAGTTCGAATTAAGAGCCAAAGAGATGGAGGAAAGACTTGCCCGACTTCAGAATGACGAGATGAAGAAAATCCAGAAGATACAAGAAGAATTAAGAATTCAAGACATCGAAAAGGTGGCTGTCAAGGGGGGACTCTGTGTCTCCCACTCACTCAACTCCTCACTTATCACAACTGGCTGACAAAGAGCTAAGCGCACCCCACAGGCTGACCACCATTCCACACTGGTCACATGCAGGTCACAACCTGAGAGATCTGGGGTTAGAAAATCACTGTGTTGTGAATCCCAGATCTTCCATTTAGCCAGTGTGTTTGTGTTTCATATTAAATGGATTTAGTTTCCTTTGGTGCTGAAGAGGTAATGACCCTCACTATGCTGGTTAGAAAATTGCAGCTCCATCTCACAGCTGTTCCTGACCTGGTCATTTCCTCTCCCAGTAAAATCTGGTCAGACCTTCTCTTCCTTGCCAGTGATAGCTTTGCTTCCTAGCTCCTTGGAGACGCTGTGCTGAATTGGAGGTCGTTGTTGCTACTGGAGATTGTTACGTGCTGTTTTTGGGTGTATGCTTTCCTCATTGTCCTTTTCCCATTGGTTCATACAGTAGCATTTCTGTCCCGTGCCTCGTGGGGGAGGGGGGGGGCAAGACAGCTTAGGGAATAACAGGAGAACAGTAAGGCTGGTGGCCCAAACCTCACGTTTAGAGGTACTTTTGGGAGCAGGGATAGTTAGGGTCCCAGTCCTAGGGACGATTTAGGGCCCTTTTCCCTAATCACGAACAGTCACAGCACACTTTTCGCTGCCACCACCCGTCGTTTTATTAGGACAATAGGACACCTGCACTAAGTAATACACCAGCAAACACGCCACCAAGCTTTCCCAAGCACCTGATAGATACTTAACTTGCACTCAAGCATCCACACGATCACACAACCAGACTATACTTTCCCTCTTCAAGGTTGTGGGTACATTTAGAGCAGCAAGGAACAAACATTAAATTTTAGATAAAATATACAAAAACAAGTACAGTGCTCACAAAAGAGATTAAATAAGACATAAAAACAGGCAAAAACAGTACCCGGTAAAAAGGGGTAAAAAAAGAAACTTCTTATGATTAGATCGGTGAGCGCTTATTTGCAAAGAAAATGCCGCCAAAAGTTTGGCCAGAACTGCAATACACGTTGCTTCTCCGAGATTTTCTGGATGAGATATAAAGGGTCTCATCCACATGTCTCCTCCTAGTCAGTGGAGAGGAGGATGACTTACTGTATGCACAGAAAGATGGGTGCAAGGAAAAAAATCCAATTTATGTAATATTTTCCCACATTTCCAAGCATACTGTCACCATCCTAAACACCCCAAAAATGACTATGATTTATCCCTATTGCAGATTGATATCACATTTCTGGGGTTACCCAGAATCCTGGGACCCACAGAAATGATCATGTCTCTTATCATATGGATGGTGTTGATATCAGATTACTATCGATATGGCAGGAAAATATTGAATTTCCATTGCTATGTGATGTCCCTGGTATGGACCGGAGACGTCCGGTCTGCCTAAGGGAAATTGTCGGCACCTTTGATGTAACTAATGAGAAAGTACACAGTAAAAGTTTGTTGTTCCTGAAGCTGTCATCCACTTGCTAACCTTCACCCAGCAGATGCTGCCAGGTGTCCAGTGATAATGGATATATTAATCTAATCCATGACCGTTGGTAAAAAGTAGCAGCGAGGATTAAGAAACTCACCAGGCCCATTCATTCCTAGTCCCTCATAAACCAGATTCCAAGCTGACAACGACCGCGGCATGTCACAGGGATGTTCATCAGAAGTTGACAAAACCACCGCCGCCACCTCTCTGACCTCACTTCCTGCTCTGCAGCTATTGCTTGAGCCTGCACCTTACAAACTTCCCGTGCCGCCAGCCCACCCAGCGCATCTAAACCATTGATACTGAGCAAATTCTGGTCCATCAGTTGGACTTTAGGCTTGTCACTAAGTAGTCGGATATGACATATCGGTTTTATTAGTGGGGTCTGACCTTCGCTCCTAAGAAAAAAGTGACGTTGGTCCATTTGGCTTTTTTTCCTGGCACAGCCTGGCTCCGGCCCATCCGATCAAGTAAATGTGGCTGCGGTGATTCTAGCGATATGTCACAACCCTGTAGTTTATGGATCAGCTCCAAAATGTCTCATGTCATTTTGCTTTTATTTCTTGCACCCATCAGCTTCGTCGCGCAAGAAGAAGACAAAATGAAATAATGGCCAGAATCCAAGCTGCGATCGTCCAGATACCTAAGCCACCGGCAAACCGGACATTAAAGGCCATCGAGGAGCAGAAGATTCTGAGGAAGAAGAAGGAGGCCGAGGTCAGGGCAACGTGCGGTGTCCTGTGTCCAGTGCATGTGTGTGGTTCTTAAAGGGATTGTTCACTGTTGGACAACCCCTTATTTAATGGGTCCAGGCAGGGAGATGAGAAAAATAAAAATAACTGATACCCACCTCCCTGACTGTTGCCTCTCCTGCGTACTCAGCTGGTCTGCTGGGATCAAACGGGGTACACAGTACTGAATATCTGGGTGCTGCAGCCAATCAGAGGCCTATGATCAGCTGCAGCAAGCACACTTTGACATTTCACAATGCTCTGACAAATCACGAAAGCTGTAGCTAATCAGTGGCTGTTGATTGGATGTCTGCAGCTCTCAAGTGACGCCACCGGAGGCCGGAGAGGGGTGTTGGGGAGTTAGCGCGGAGTACAGAGGAGCAAACCTCATTTTTTGGGTCCATTAAAGGGGTTGTCCAGTAAAAATAAGCTATGACTTGATCAGTGGTGGTGCGACTGCGGGGACCCTCACCGATCAGCAGAACGAGCACTTTTATTCCCTATGGGGTGGTGAGCTCTGCACTCGGCTTTTTCCAGCAGATCCATGCAGAACGAATAGAGAAGCGGTCTGTATCCAACACCCTGCTTCATATGGTATCAGGGATACTAGTGCACTGTCAGGGATAAAAAGTCCTCCTTCTGCTGATCGGTGGGGTCCCAGCCTTCGGACCCCCACCTGTCGGTAAGTTATCATCTATCCTGTAGTATCATTCATTTCTAGGCTATAAGGGAGTCCCTTATTTGTGATTGCCATTAATCTGGAGATGAGATCGGCTATAGAAGCCTCGCTCTTCCTCTGGAGGACCGGGGCCATGTAATACTTCATTTTCTCTGTGGTGGCGCTGCAGAGGAATCCAACACTTTCTACCATACAGATCGCAGCTGATCACTAGCGATCACAGTAGCAAGACACCTTGGGATCAGTTTGTTTTTACCCTTTTTAAATTACCCAAAAGAATAAACTTGTCAACAAGATGTACACTTGTTAGACCTCCTCGACCCTATTGAGCATGTGGATGTGTTTTTATGTCCAGGGACACCGGAGGTTACAACATAACATTCTGCTTTATTCTAGGAGGTTTATAATGAATTAACAACATTTGAGAAGTCAGCGAAAAAGGACGGCCTGACCAGCAGCGTCACCCTGAACGGGAGGTAAGACCTCGGCCCCAATTCTGGTTTTGGTGTTTTTGATTTGCTCCAAATTCTTCTTTTCATTGGGGCCTTTTTTAAGTCTATTTTAAGCATTTACATGTTTTTCTTCACATTCATTTTCGTGGTCAGGGTTTCAGTTTTTTTCCCAAATATTTTCATCTGATTCATCAATTGTGACTTTTCAAGAAAAAAAAGTGATATTTTTTTTACAGAAATGTACTCCATTCCACCCCATAATGCCCTCAACAAATTTTTTTTATATTTTTTTTTTTTTGCTATAGCATAAATCAAATTATCTGCGACATGCAACTTTTTTTTTTCACGGAAAGGTGAAAGACAAAAATAAAGAAAGTTTTTGATTTAGCACAAAATTCACAAACTATTTTGGAAAATTTAGCTAAAAAAACCCGAAAGACGAAAAAGAAAGGTGACCTAAAAAAAAAAAGCCAAAAACTCAAATGATGAACATGGCAAAAAACAGTGCCTATCCTGTCTACAGGTTGTGTCCGGTATTTCAGCTCAACTCCATGGAAGTGAAAGGTGCAGAGCTGCCGTACCACACACAAGCTGAGCCACAGTGACTGGCCCTACTTTCATCATGAGTCGGGATGTGATTGATCCCACCGATCACGGTACTGACAGGACGCAATGCTATGGTCTTTCAGGGGCCCAACCTTACAGAGACTCAGGTCCACAGCGAGCATTGGTGCGGCCGTGGTAAAACTGGACTGTTCCGAAGACTATGTAAAGAAAATTCAGAAGAGGGTAGAGGAGGACGCCGTGTCCCGTGAGCAGAGGGAGAAGCGACGGCGCAGAATCCTGATGGAGCAGCTTGTCGCTCACGGAGCACAGGAGGTAACGCATTTATGTGTTCTGCGTCTTCACACAATGGTTTTTTATGGACATGATAGGTTTGGCCCACTACAGACGGCCTCTTTCATGTGGTAGCTGCAGGCAATTGCCATTAGGCCGGTTTTGCAAATTTGCATTTCACGATGCGCAGGCTGTCCGTGGATCTCCTAACTTAAACTCCTTGGTCTCCGATGTGACTGTTTACAGGGCTGTTGAGTTTGGGTCAGGAGATTTCCGATTTGTCTGGGTACAGGCTGTTGAGCTTGGGTCAGATCTCCGATGTGCCTGTGTACGGTGGGCCTGTTGAGTTTGGGTCAGGAGATCTCTGATATGCCAGTGTATATGGGGCTGTTAAGTTTTGGTCAGGAAATCTACAATGTGCTTGTGTAGAGGACTGTTGAGTTTGGGTCAGTAGATCTCTGATGTGCCTGTGTACAAGGCTGTTGAGTTTGGGTAAGGAGATCTCCGATGTGCCTTTGTACGGCGGGGCTGTTGAATTTGGGTCAGGATTTCTCTGATGTGCCAGTGTATACGGGGCTGTAAAGTTTGGGTCAGGAAATCTCCAATGTGCTTGTGTAGAGGGCTGAGTTTGGGTAAGGAGAGCTCTGATGTGCCTGTGTACAGCGGGACTGTTGAGTTTCGGTCATGAAATCTCCAATGTGCCAGTGAGCGGGGCTGTTGAGTTTGGGTCAGGAGATCTCCAATGTGACAGTGTACGAGACTGTTGAGTTTGGGTCAGTAGATCTCCGATTTGCCTGTGTATGGTGGGGCTGTTGAGTTTGGGTCAGGAGATCTCCGATGTACCAGTGTACATGGCTGTTGAGTTTGGATCAGGAGTAGTGATGGGCGAACACCTGAATGTTCGGATCTGGCGGGTTCGGACGAACAGTTAAAAAAAAATTGATTCAATTACCAGAACTGTACCCGAAACCGGACCCCATTCACTTGAATGAGGGGCTCAAACATCTCGTGTTTGCCACACTGCCTCTGATCAGCTTACAATCATTAATACCTGTGAGAGATCTGCGGTTGCCCTGCTGTCAGCTTGAGCCTGTAGCTGTGATTGAAGGTAAAAAGTTTACTTCCGGTGACTGGTGTCGGCTGATGGGACTACTACTCCCATAAGCCTACGCCTTCTTTGCCCGGCTCTTCCCACTTGCACTGTGGCGGTGGCAAGTTGAGTAATATTTGTGGGGTTGATGTCACCTTTATTTGTCCGGTGACACCAAGCCCACAGATCACTAATAGAGAAGCGTCTGTAAGACACCTATCCATTACTAATCCTATAGTTATATGGTAAATAAAGACACAGCCAGAAGAAAGTCCTTTATTATAAATAAAACAAAACACACTTTTACATTTTTATTTAAAAATAACAAACACAGTTTTACTCACCTAACACTCATTCCACTGAATCCCTTGTCTCCTGTAATCAAACAAAAATAAAAAACAACCATATCCCTCACCTCTCTGTCGTTCTGTCCCATGCCGTAATCCATGTCGGGGGATAAACAGTTTTCAATCTGGATGGTGCCAAGATGTGACCATCCAGGCTGTCAATCACTGAGGAATGAGCTGCTGTGAGCTCAGCGTAAGTGACTAGCGGTAACGTCATCAAGGTTACTGCCGGTCACTGAGGCTGCGTTCCCAGCCGGCAAATAAACTGTGGTGACCTCAGTGAGATCACCGCAAGCACAGTGAGAAAAAGTCTCAGTGCAGCGGTGAGTTCACAGTGAGAAGTTTCTCAGGATTCAGCGCTGCACTGTGAGACTTTTTCTCACAGTACTAGCAGTGATCTCACCGACGTTACCGCAGTTCATTGACCCAGCTGTGAACTCGATGATGTCACCGCTAGTCACTGAGGCTGAGCTCGCAACAGCTCATTTCTCAGTGGTTTTTAGCTTGCACGGGTGCATCTTGACACCATCCAGGTTGAAAACTGTTTATCCTCAACATGGATTATGTCGGGAGGTGAGGTATATGGTTTGTTTTTTTTACAGGAGACCATGGGTTCAGTGGAATTAGGCGTTAGGTGAGTGTAACTGTTTGTTATCTAATATATAAAGCTCAAGTGTGTGTATGTATGTATGTACTGTATGTCCGGGATTGGCATCCGCACCGTCGCAGCTACAGCCACAAAATTTGGCACAGTCACACGTCTGGACTCCGAGAGCGTCCTAGGCTATGTTGTGAGGTGAAATTTTAACCCCGCGCGTTCCAATTCACTAAACAATTTTGCCCCTATCTACATAAAGGGGATAAAGTGTGTGTATCAAGCCCCGCCCCTCATTATGATGTCATAATGGTTGCCATGGCGACGCTGATGTCATCATAGGTTGCAAGCCCCGCCGCTCATTATGATGTCATAATGGTTGACTGTGGGATGGAGGATGTGTGATGGGTATATGGGCACTGGACTATGGGATGGAGGATATGTATGACGGGTATATGGGCACGGGACTATGGGATGGAGGATATGTATGATGGGTATATGGGCATGGGACTATGAGATGAAGGATCTGTGATGGGTATATGGGCACTCGACTATGGGATGGCGAATATGTATGATGGGTATATGGGCATGGGACTATGGGATGGAGGATGTGTGATGGGTATATGGGCATAGCACTATGGGATGGAGGATAATTATAATTTGCTATAACGGGACTATGGGATGGAGGATAATTATAATTTGCTATAACTAACCACAGATAGTTACTATGCCCGGGCAGCACCGGGCTCTTCAGCTTGTGTGTTTTTTTATTTCAAGTAAAGGACTTTATTCTGGCTGTTTGTTTATTTACAATCTTATAGATGCCTCTCCATTACTAAGCTGTGTGCTTGATGTCACCGGACAGTGCAAAGGTGACATCAACCCTACAAATATGAACCCCACTTTCCACCATTACAGGTCAAGTGGGAAGGGCTGGGCAAAGCCTTTTCTGGGGCAGCGCTGGCTGCAATTTTTAGGCTGGGGCACCAATATCCATGGCTCCTTACAGCTTGAGAATATCCATTCCCAGCTGTCTGCTTTAGCTTGGCTGGTTTTCAAAAATGGGGAGGGACCCCACAACATTTTTATTTTATTATTTATTTATTTAAATAATTAAAAAATTGGCATGGGGAACCCTCTATTCTTGATAACCAATCTTGCTAACGCTGATAACTGAGGGTTGCAGCCCATAGCTGTCAGTTTTGCCTGGCTGGTTATCAATAATACAGTGGAACCCACGCCTTGAAGTCCGTGGTCCGTGCACGAACAGTAGGTGTTTGGTACAGACACCAAACTTTGGGTTTTCCCATCTCTAGTCAGTAGATCTCTGATGTACCTGTGCAGTGAGCTGTTGAGTTTGGGTCAGGAAATCCCCGGCCAGTGATGTATGATACCAGTCTGAGTCTCTATTGGGCTACTTTCAGATTTCAGTTATCTCGCATCAGGCGCGATGCGGCGCCGTGCCGCATCGCCGGATCTGGCATAAAATGTAAAAAACTGATGCACCGGTTCCGGTTTTTTACCGGATCCGGCATAATCTGGTGGCCGGATCCGGCAAAAAAACGGAACCGGTGCATCCATTTCGTCCGTTTTTTGCCGTATCCGGTTTTTAAAAAACGCCCAAAAGCCACCATTGGCTAGTGGTATTCACAAGAAAACCTATATATACCTTGGTATACACCCTGTTGATAGGTTGTTGTTTTGGAGCAAGATGGAAGGTATTATTGGGAACATCGCGCAGGCTTTCATTGATTTCACTTTTGAGGCCAATTCTTTGGCAGCAGTTGTCATGGCGAAGGAGCGACAAAGGCAGCGTATCATGCGTCTGCGCCGACGTCGTTTCTGGATTCACCCTATAACCGCACAGAGGATGACACTGGGAGTCTTTGCAACGTTATATCTGGCGTTGCGAGGAAATCCAGAGAAGTTTTTGCTTTATACGAGGATGAAAGTGGAAACTTTTGACTTTTTGCTGGACAGGGTTGGAGAACTGATCCGGAGACGTGACACCTACTGCCGCTTCTCCATCTCACCACCGGAGCGTTTGATGGTCACTCTCCGGTAAGCCAATTCTTATTGTTTCTCCTCCAAAGCAGACTTCAGTATACTGGAAATGTGTCTCCTCCTGTTGCAGTTATTTTGCATTAATTGTTGTTTTTGACTTTTCCCACAGATTCTTTGCAACAGACGAATCCCTTTTGTCGCTACATTACCAGTATAGGATTGGGATTTCAACATTATCAGGTATCATCAAGTACACATGCCGCGCATTGTGGGACGGTCTACATGAAGAGTTTATCCCACAGCCCACAACAGAGAGGTGGCTCGAAATAGCTGACCAATTTTACAGCATCTGTCCGTTTCCGAATTGCCTGGGTGCAGTTGATGGCAAGCACATCAGGATCACTAAACCAGCTGGATCGGGATCTGAATTGTTTAATTATAAAAAATATTTCTCTATAGTCCTGATGGCGAATGCAGACGCCAAGTACAAATTCATTGCGGTGGATATTGGGGCCTATGGCCGCTCCAATGACTCACAAGTTTTTAAAGTTTCAGCAATGTGCCGTAATTTGTACGGAAACACATCCCAATTCCCACCTCCAAGACCGCTTCCTCAAACTTCGGGGCCACCATTGCCATTAGTCTGCGTAGGTGATGAAGCGTTTCAACTGTTGGAACATCTGCTGAAGCCGTACGCAAGCAGAGACTTGACACCAACAAAAAGAGTGTTCAACTATCGCCTGACACGAGCACGGAGGATGGCGGAGTGTTCTTTTGGAATTCTTACCGCTAAATGGAGAGTTCTGCTGACCGCAATTAACTGAAAATGTGGATGAGGTGGTAAAAGCATGTGTGGTCCTACACAATTTGGTTATTACTAAGGAACAGATTGCCATAGAAGACAATGATGTGGAAACCACATTGCATGATTATCGCACTGTTAATGTGGGAAGTACTCCAGCAGTGTCCAGAATGAGGGACACATTTGCCGAGTACTTTATGTCACCTGAAGGTAGAGTTGAATGGCAGGATGACACGGTTTGAGATTTTAAAACCAATTTTGTACCTTGTTTTACTTTTCAATTTTTTGGCTAAAGTTATTGTACCTTGTTACCTCACATTTTGTAAAAGTATTGTACCTTTGTAACACTATTCTAACTTCTTTAACTAACTTTCGTTTACCCAAAGTATTGTAAGTTATGAAATTCCTGACAATAAATCTCTTTAAAAGCTAAAAAGGAATCATTTATTTAAAAACTTGATACAAATTCATGTAGTGTGGGGTGTAGAAAATAATATAGGGGCTATATAGCGGTATTATGGAGGGAGGATGGGGTTGGTGATTTCGACTATATTATTGACCTCTTTGGCCCTTTAAGAAAGCAATTATTTTCTCGTTTTTTAACAATTCTGACCGGCACTACGCCGACCGCCATATTAAAATACCCCAATGATGGGTATGCCAATGTGGCACCCGCTGGTGATCCAAGGACCTTCCACAATACTGCCAACCAGCAGGCCTCGCCCCACCGCCACACGCGTACGTTTACTCATACACGTGCTTGTACACACACTCACATACTCACACACACACACACCTACTCTCACACAATCACTCACACACACACTCACCTACTCTCACACACTAACTCACACACTCACACACACACTCACCTACTCTCACACAATCATTCACACACTCACATAGTCTCACACTCATTCAGTTTTATAGATAGTTTAGATTCAACAATAAAAGAAACAAAATACATTTTATTGACTCAAAAGCAAAATTTATTTTTTATCAGCTTTTAGCTGAAAGTTTTTCTTTAATATTTTTTTAAGAAAACTTTTATTTGTAACAAAACACCTTAAAGATTTGTGTAATGTGTAGCAGAAATAGTATTGGAGGGGCTTTCAGTTTGGGCCACTTCAACAGCGGGGTTAGTGTGGGAGGATGGACTTTGTAAGGGGTCAGAGACCAAAGGACAAGGTATAGGAATGGAGAAAGGAGGTGAAGGGGTGGGTAAAGCTGATGAAGGGGTGGAGAAAACAATAGACGGGGGGGAAACTAAACTGTGGGTGAAGGACGTTTGAATTTGGGATGTGGAAGCAGACTGGATGTATTGGGCAGGAAGTGTAGGTTGGGAAGGGAGTGTAGGTTGGGCAGGAAGTGTAGGTTGGGAACGGAGTGTAGGTTGGGAAGGGAGTGGAGGCACGGATGCAGTTGGGAACTGGTACGGGGAAGCAGACTGGAAAGGGGCAGGAGGTTGGTACTGGGTAAAATGGTATGGTACAGGAGGGGTAGAAAGGACCGGGCCTGGAGCAACTACTGGGCCGGTTGTAGGGGCTACTGATGTCACCTGTGCTGAGGACACCTGGCAGGCTTGCATTACATGCAGCTGCTGTTCAGGAGTTAGGTTGTCCTGCCGCTCAATTACAGCTTTGAAAAATGAATGATGTGGCGCTTTATTTGCAACTAGATGCATCCTTTCAACACGCGTGCCTAAATCCAGCACCTCTCTACTAACAAGATTGAACCCAGCAGACATTTGCTGGGTCATGACTTTCATAGCGTGTTGAAAGGATGCATGTAGATGCAAAAACTCCGTAGCTAACTGCCTTTCCTGACCCCGGTGACGCAGCCGCCCAGAACTCAAAGGTGTTCTATGGCGGACAGCTGTGTCAGAGGTGTGAGGTAAAGGAAAGCCTACCTCGTCAATAGCAGCTTCATGTAATGAAGCCTGCACAGATGCTCCAGCAGAGGTGGATGGGGCTGAGGGATCACACACAAGGGAAGGCAGGGAGGGTGCAGAGGGGTTGGGTATGTCGTGGTCCCCGGTGACGGCCTCCTGGGGGATCGCTCCAGAAGGGTGCAATGCAGGCTCCCGTGTGCTGCTGAAGGTGCTGTTGAAAAATGTAGAAAAAAAATAGACATTAATATGATGATATTGATTAGCCCTGGCTGCCAAAAAAAAGGTTACACATTTGACCATTTTTTATTTAGTCACTTCAGGTAGGAATGTTTACCTTCTTGTCACCATAGTTGACCAGAGGAACGACAGGGCCTGGGCATATTTATAGCGGCTCCTGCGTCCTCCTGATCCGCTGGGAGCCTGCATCTCCTTGTTGAACTTCTTCTTGAAGCGATCCCGCATTGACCGCCACTGCAACTGAACTCTTTCCCCTGAAAATTGAAAACACAAAATGGTTAGGATCAAGCACAATACATCCGGAAACATTACTGGAATTTGAATACTTACGCTGTTCTTTCTGTGCCCGAGAATGGAGTTCCTCCCAGTTAGATACCACAGCCTGGCACACTTCCTCCCAGAGTCGTCTAGTAACACTAGCATCCGCATGGAAGCGGTCCGCCATATTCTATAGCGGCTCACGATCTCTCACCATATCAATTAGGAGGTCCACATCAATAGCCACATCCTCACTGTCGAATCGTGAGCATGCTCTGAAGCCTGTTTAAAGACAAAAAAGGTAAACATAACAATCACAGCATTAAGTACAAACCTTATAAAGTCCTAAAAAAAAATCCTTACTCTATGGCGACCGCCCCGACGTGGTTGCCGATGACTCTGGGAGGCACTTTGAGGAACTCTCTGACGAGCCACAGATTCAGAAGCCTTTAATGAAAAAGCAACAAGAAAAGGAAAATTAAATGCTGTTATGTTGACCTGTTTTTTGAGTCCAGTGATGTGTATGAAGATCTTGCAATGCATGCAAAGATACTTACACTCGGGGAGCCCACTCCAGGCATTTTTCCGCTACGTCCGTCTCCTTCTGAGAGACCCTCTGGTTCAGCTTCCTATTAAACAAGAATGCATATATAGGGTTATGTGTACCAAGAATGGCCTGGCCAAAACAAAAAAAATGTACCTCATTTCGCTGGCGGTGTGAGGGAGGGCTCCCAGAAGAAGACATGTCTGGCTGAAAATCTGTAAGTGCAAATAATTGTTACCTACAACACAAACCATATTAAAGCTTTCAGGCCTTAATACTTACATTATGGGTTGCAATGGGTCACGCAGGGTTTTGTCAGTGGTGCCCTGGGCAACTTCCTGCATGAAACAAGCACGATGTAGTTAATGTTTGTGATGTGTGCAACAATGACTTTTACAATCCAACAAAAGAACAAAAATATTAAAAAATAAGATATTTTGAATTCCACTCTCACCACCCTATAAAATGCAGCTTGGACAATAAACCATCGCAAAAACTTCTAACAACTTAATCTGTATATACTCGTGTATAAGCCGACCCCCCTAAGTTAGGCCCCAAAAAATGGTAACACTTATTGTATAAGCCGAGGGTGGAATCCATAGACTATGGCCCCATATGCTTCTCCATTGAATATGCCCCCATATGATGCCAAAAAAAAAATAAAAAATTACCTCTTGTGGGTCCATCGCCACTTCTTGTGTCAGTGACTGTACAGCCAGCAGAGGGGCGGCGCGCACTTATCACGTCAACGCACCCCCTGCTGACTAAACGCCACTTTCAGAGGATGCAGCAGAGACCGCAGTGAGCAGCAATGGACCCAGGAGAGGTGGATATCGCTATACTCACATCGCACAGACTCAGGAATGGTAAAGAGCGGAACCACGTTACCACTGAAGACAGGAAGGGAGACAGTGGAGAAGCGAGCAAGGCTACAGATACGGCAGCAGGACTGGTATGATCTGTGACACCCCCGCTCCCCCTCCGACCCACAAGTATATGACCCGTGTATAAGCCAAGAGGGGGACTTTAAGCCCCAAAAAAGGGCTTAACATCTCGTCGCATACACGAGTATATACAGTACGGTACCTCCCTCTACAGTAGTTACACATAAATACACACACCCAACCACGCAAACTACATCGCACTGTCCTTCATAATTAAAATCCCTCCCCACACTGATGACCACAGCTGTAACTTTTTAACAACAATAGTACAATGCAAGAACAACATTAGCGTACATGTGTGTGTATATATACATATACATGCAGCAGCAGGTTCAGCATGGGACTCCGGCGTGGTGCCCAGCACTGACGGCAGTGATGGGGGTTCTGCAGCGGAGGGGTCCAGTGGCGGTTGTGGGGGTCATGGTGGCGACAAGTCAGCAGCAAAGGCCGCAAGCGGCAGGGGGGGGAGCCGTGGCAGTGGTGGGGTACCAGCAAGGACCTGCTGGTGGTACTGCGGAAGGGCATGGTACCAGCAGTGGGTGCCATATTGAAATAGCCATCTCTTGGGTATTTCAATTTGGCGGTCGACGTGTTTTCAATTGGTGCAGTGGATTGTGTGAATCAAGGACATGCAGACAAAACAAAAACCTATGCTTGCATGGAAATGTTGAAACTCACACTCAAACTCCTGCTCGATGGAAGTCCAATAGTGGATGGCTGGTGGCAAATCCAGTAGGTTGGTGGCTATCTGGCAGATCCAGTGGCTGTGTGGATCCAGTCAGCTCTTCCTCCTCTGCATTCAGTGTGATTAATGCCCTCTACCTTTCCTATAGGGGGGGTGGAGATTGGCAGGTGTTTTTCTCAAAATTTGATACTTTTTGGAGCATGCTCAGTGCAAAAACTGGATCCGGCGCCGGAATCAGGCAAAAACCGGATACGCCGCATAGGCATCCGGCGCAATGCGACAATAATGAAACTCTATGGGAAAAAAAACGGACCCGGTGGCAACAGGCGCCGGATCCGGTTTTTACACTTTTCGTCGCATCGCGCCTGATGCACAAAAACTGATGTCTGAAAGTAGCCTTAGACATCTTTTATTTTATGGCTACACAGCGGGACGGTCTAAATGTGAAATATCACGGGTGTCATGTGATCTTAGTATTTTCCTGGGAAATGTGGGAAAAAAGTTGCCAGCAGTTAGCATAGAGAGAGAGAAAATCTGTCCGCCCCCTCTGACTTATGGCCGCTGTGGAGCCAGACCCTTTAGTGCTGTGTTTTATTTGTGGCATTATGGGGTATAATACATACCGTAACTTTTCTAAAACTTTTGTATTGGGGAGGAGGAAATGGGCAGTGCCAGTGGGTAATAAATCAGCAATTACAACGATACCAGATTTATATTGTTTTTGTTTTGCAGCTGTATATAAAAGACTCTGAAGTTTTTTCTTATTATTTCTCCATCATTTGATTTGCTTGGGGCTTAGTTTTTGCAGGATGACTTAACAAGTTGTCATTGCTGGCGTCTATTCTGGGGCTACACATGCAAACAGAAGTTTAGCTGTTTTGATTTTCTTTACAGCGCTGACCTTGCAGGTTAATTAATTTATAGATATCATTCCCTCACACTTACATGCTGTAACTTGATGTCTCTTCAGGAAGCTTTTCGGGAAGAGCAGCTCATTAACCGCTTGATGAGACAGTCTCAGCAGGAGCGCAGGATCGCCGTCCAGCTCATGCACTGTCGACACGAGAAGGAGGTCATGAGACAAAACAGAATTTTCCGGGAGAAGCAGTACGAAGAGAGACGCGAGCGAGAGTTCCAGGACGCCCTGGACAGGGAAGCGGTGCGGCAGAAATATACCCTGTATTCCCATTACTAATCAGCCATCCCTGGACAAGGAAGCGGTGCGACAGAAATATACCCTATATTCCCATTTACTAATCGGCCATCCCTGGACAGGGAAGCGGTGCGGCAGAAATATAACCTGTACTGCCATTACTAACCGGCAATCCCTGGACAGGGAAGCGGTGCAGCAGAAATATACCCTGTATTCCCAGTACTAATCAGCCATCCCTGGACAAGGAAGCGGTGCGACAGAAATATACCCTATATTCCCATTTACTAATCGGCCATCCCTGGACAGGGAAGCGGTGCGGCAGAAATATAACCTGTACTGCCATTACTAACCGGCAATCCCTGGACAGGGAAGCGGTGCGGCAGAAATATACCCTGTATTCCCATTAATAACCGGCCATCCCTGGACAGGGAAGCGATGCGGCAGAAATATACCCTGTATTCCCATTACTAACCGGCCATCCCTGGACAGGGAAGCGGTACGGCAGAAATATACCCTGTATTCCCTTTACTAACCGGCCATCCCTGGACAGGGAAGCGATGCGGCAGAAATATACCCTATATTCCCATTACTAACCGGCCATCCCTGGACAAGGAAGCAGTGCTGAAGAAATATACCCTGTATTCCCATTACTAACCGGCCATCCCTGAACAAGGAAGCGGTGCGACAGAAATATACCCTATATTCCCATTACTAATCAGCCATCCCTGGACAGGGAAGCGGTGCAGCAGAAATATACCCTGTATTCCCATTACTAATCGGCCATCCCTGAACAGGGAAGCGGTGCAGCAGAAATATACCCTGTATTCCCATTACTAACCGGCCATCCCTGAACAAGGAAGCGGTGCGACAGAAATATACCCTATATTCCCATTACTAATCAGCCATCCCTGGACAGGGAAGCGGTGCAGCAGAAATATACCCTGTATTCCCATTACTAATCAGCCATCCCTGGACAGGGAAGCGGTACGACAGAAATATACCCTGTATTCCCATTACTAATCGGCCATCCCTGGACAAGGAAGCGGTACGACAGAAATATACCCTGTATTCCCATTACTAACAGGCCATCCCTGGACAGGGAAGCGGTGCGGCAGAAATATACCCTGTATTCCCATTTACTAATCGGCCATCCCTGGACAGGGAAGCGGTGCGGCAGAAATATACCCTGTATTCCCATTATTAACCGGCCATCCCTGGACAGGGAAGCGGTACGACAGAAATATACCCTATATTCCCATTACTAACCGGCCATCCCTGGACAGGGAAGCGGTGCGGCAGAAATATACCCTGTATTCCCATTACTAACCGGCCATCCCTGGACAAGGAAGCGGTGCGACAGAAATATACCCTGTATTCCCATTACTAACCTGCCATCCCTGGACAGAGAAGCGGTGCAGCAGAAATATACCCTGTATTCCCATTACTAATCAGCCATTCCTGGATAGGGAAGCGGCGCGGCAGAAATATACCCTGTATTGCCATTACTAACCGGCCATCCCTGAACAGGGAAGCGGTGCAGCAGAAATATACCCTGTATTCCCATTTCTAATCAGCCATCCCTGGACAGGGAAGCGGTGCGGCAGAAATATACCCTGTATTCCCATTACTAATCGGCCATCCCTGAACAGGGAAGCGGTGCGGCAGAAATATACCCTGTATTCCCATTACTAACTGGCCATCCCTGAACAAGGAAGCGGTGCGACAGAAATATACCCTATATTCCCATTACTAATCAGCCATCCCTGGACAGGGAAGCGGTACGACAGAAATATACCCTGTATTCCCATTACTAATCGGCCATCCCTGGACAAGGAAGCGGTACGACAGAAATATACCCTATATTCCCATTACTAACCGGCCATCCCTGGACAGGGAAGCGGTGCGGCAGAAATATACCCTGTATTCCCATTTACTAATCGGCCATCCCTGGACAGGGAAGCGGTGCGGCAGAAATATACCCTGTATTCCCATTATTAATCGGCCATCCCTGGACAGGGAAGCGGTACGACAGAAATATACCCTATATTCCCATTACTAACCGGCCATCCCTGGACAGGGAAGCGGTGCGGCAGAAATATACCCTGTATTCCCATTTACTAATCGGCCATCCCTGGACAGGGAAGCGGTGCGGCAGAAATATACCCTGTATTCCCATTACTAACCGGCCATCTGTTATGATGAGTCACCGAAGGAGGAAAAAACAAAATACCAGCTAAGTCCAGAAAAACCAGAGAGGTTGGCAGCTATCGGATTACAGACCCCTGAACCTATCCACAACAACTAGCAGTAGCCGTGGGGGGTTCCTACGGTGCCCTAGACCCCTCGATCACAGCCGGAGAACTATATAGCCTAAAGACAGAAAGGGGAAAAACTAAACTGCCCCAGAGCAGACCCCCAAAGCAATAGGCAGCCCCCAACATATAATGACGGTGAAGCAAGATGAAAACACTAACACAGATAGAAAGATAGGTTGAGCAAATGATGGGGCCCAAGCTAACTACATAGGATAGGATAGGAAAGCTGCTGTCTGCCATCCGCAAAAACCCTATCAAAATGAGCCAACCGACTGATAGGAAAAACAGGCCCTGAAGTCGCTAGGCTTCAAAAGACTATATCAGCACTCAGGTATATTCTGAAGACAGAGCAAAATATCAACAGATCAGAGACAAAAATGAAATTCATCTCACCCCCGGCGGGGGATGGCAGAATTCCCAAAAAACAAGGCAAAACAAAAACAAAACTGAAGAGTACAAAGCAGAGCAGAAAAACTTAGCTTTGAGATGCAGGAATCAGACTGGTCTCCAAGAATCCAGCAGGAAAATCACCAGCCAGGAAGAAGGGCATCGGCAGCCTTATATATCCAGTCCTCAATTCCAGCCACCCAGTCATCATCTAGCTGCCCAGGTGTTTGGCAATGAGTCTCACTACCTGTTTGGCAATGAGTCTCACTACCTTCCTTCACTAGAGGAGGGAGTTCATCAGACCTCAATGGTGAAGGGAAAAATGAACTCACAACAGCCATCCCTGGACAAGGAAGCGGTACGACAGAAATGTACCCTATATTCCCATTACTAATCAGCCATCCCTGGACAGGGAAGCGGTACGACAGAAATATACCCTGTATTCCCAATACTAATCTGCCATCCCTGGACAAGGAAGCAGTACGACAGAAATATACCCTGTATTCCCATTTACTTACCGGCCATCCCTGAACAGGGAAGCGGTGCGGCAGAAATATACCCTATAATCACATTACTAATCAGCCATCCCTGGACAGGGAAGCGGTACGACAGAAATATACCCTGTATTCCCATTACTAACCGGCCATCCCTGAACAGGGAAGCGGTGCGGCAGAAATATACCCTGTATTCCCATTACTAACCGGCCATCCCTGGACAGGGAAGCGATGCAACAGAAATATACCCTGTATTCCCATTACTAACCGGCTATCCCTGGACAGGGAAGCAGTGCGGCAGAAATATACCCTGTATTGCCATTACTAATCGGCCATCCCTGGACAGGGAAGTGGTACGACAGAAATATACCCTGTATTGCCATTACTAACTGGCCATCCCTGGACAGGGAAGCGGTGTAGCAGAAATATACCCTGTATTCCCATTACTAACCGGCTATCCCTGGACAGGGAAGCGGTACGACAGAAATATACCCTGTATTCCCATTACTAATCGGCCATCCCTGAACAGGGAAGCGGTGCGGCAGAAATATACCCTGTATTGCCATTACTAACCGGCCATCCCTGAACAGGGAAGCGGTGCGGCAGAAATATACCCTGTATTCCCATTACTAACCGGCTATCCCTGGACAGGGAAGCGGTACGACAGAAATATACCCTGTATTCCCATTACTAATCGGCCATCCCTGAACAGGGAAGCGGTGCGGCAGAAATATACCCTGTATTGCCATTACTAACAGGCCATCCCTGAACAGGGAAGCGGTGCGGCAGAAATATACCCTGTATTCCCATTACTAATCGGCCATCCCTGGACAGGGAAGCGGTACTACAGAAATATACCCTGTATTGCCATTACTAATCGGCCATCCCTGGACAGGGAAGCGGTGTAGCAGAAATATACCCTATATTCCCATTACTAACCGGCCATCCCTGGACAGGGAAGCAGTGCGGCAGAAATATACCCTGTATTCCCATTACTAACCGGCTATCCCTGGACAGGGAAGCGGTACGACAGAAATATACCCTGTATTCCCATTACTAATCGGCCATCCCTGGACAGGGAAGCGGTACTACAGAAATATACCCTGTATTGCCATTACTAATCGGCCATCCCTGGACAGGGAAGCGGTGTAGCAGAAATATACCCTATATTCCCATTACTAACCGGCCATCCCTGGACAGGGAAGCGGTGTAGCAGAAATATACCCTATATTCCCATTACTAACCGGCTATCCCTGGACAGGGAAGCGGTGTAGCAGAAATATACCCTATATTCCCATTACTAACCGGCCATCCCTGGACAGGGAAGCGGTGTAGCAGAAATATACCCTATATTCCCATTACTAACCGGCCATCCCTGGACAGGGAAGCGGTGTAGCAGAAATATACCCTGTATTCCCATTACTAACCGGCTATCCCCGGACAGGGAAGCGGTACGACAGAAATATACCCTGTATTGCCATTACTAATCGGCCATCCCTGGACAGGGAAGCGGTGTAGCAGAAATATACCCTGTATTCCCATTACTAACCGGCTATCCCTGGACAGGGAAGCAGTGCGGCAGAAATATACCCTGTATTGCCATTATTAATCGGCCATCCCTGCACAGGGAAGCGGTGCGGCAGAAATATACCCTGTATTCCCATTACTAACCGGCCATCCCTATATTCCTATTACTAACCGGCCATCCCTGGACAGAGAAGCGGTGCAGCAGAAATATACCCTGTATTGCCATTACTAACTGTCCGTCCCTGAGCAGGGAAGCGGTGCGGCAGAAATATACCCTTTATTCCTATTAATAACTGGCAGTCCCTGTATTCCTATTGCTAACCGCCCATCCGTGGACAGGTAGGCAGTGCGGCAGGAATATACCCTGTATTCCCTTTACGATCTCCCTTTACTAACCGCCCATCCGTGGACAGGGAAGCAGTGTAGCAGAAATATACCCTGTATTGCCATTACTAACCATCCGTCCCTAACAGGGAAGCGGTGCGGCAGAAACATATCCTGTATTTCCATTACTAACTGACCGTCACTGAACAGGGAAGCGTTGCGGCAGGATTTTACTCTGCATTCCCATTACCAACCAGCCGTCCATGGACATGGAAGCAGTGAGGCAGAAAAATATCCTGTATTCCCATTACTAACCGGCTAGTGATTGACATGTGGGCATCTCAGTCATACTGTAGGATCCAGTTCTGACGTGCAGCCTGTGCAGCCAATCACTGACCACAGTGGTGATATATAGAAACTTTATATGTCCAGATTGTCAAACTGTTTGAAAAGAAGGAGTAGAGTAGCGGAATCCAAAATCTGTCTAATTTTTTTCTTTTAATTATTTTTTTGCACAGTCGACATTTTAAAGTTTATTGAAAGGATCTTGTTAGAGTTTACTGTACAAAGGTACAAGTAAAAGCAAAAAAAATAGAAGAAAAGCAAAACAAAAGAGCATCCTTGGAATTTACCCACATTTATCAAACATGATTCTCCATTTTGATGAATGTTGTGCAAAAATAAAGACAAAAACATGATTTAAAAAAAAATAAATGCAATTGATGAATCGGGACATCAGTTTACACCACCTGTTAGCTAGCGTCTTTTGCACCAGAAATTGGCCCCAAAATATAACACATTAGACCACCCCCCCTTTCAAATAAACCTTACCCCCTTTTCCGTTAGGTCATGCCCCTTTTTTGGATAGTACATGTAAATACGAGCACTTTTGCAATTTACTGCTCATTAAAATTCTTAGTCGTTCTTGAGATATTAACACTTTTCTTGTTTTTGCAGCTCGTTGCCCCGGAGAACGACCGCCGCTGCTTGTACAGAACATCGAAGCTGCCGGGATTAGGAGGTAACAGCGCTCTCCATCGATTCTGGCCTGGCTTCAAAACAGAGCTTACCAGGTCATCAGAAAAGAGCTTGCAAAAGCACAGTGCGTATTCTGCTGTCTATCAGTGGTGGTCAGTCTCTGAGGCAAAGCATGTTGTGTACAAGCTAGACAGCGGTGGTCGGTCTCCAAGGCAACAAGCCGAAAATAAAAGAAAAATGTTAGTATCTCAAGAACGGCTGCAAATATTAATAAGCAGTAAATTGCAAAAATGCTCGTATTTACAAGATCTATCCAACAGTATCACCAATGGAGATGAGAATGCATTACATCCCGAAAAGACTTGGCCCGATCAGTGATGATGTCCCGTATTTTGGGGACAGGAGGTGTCGAGGTCACATATCTGACCCATGTATGTTACGTGTTACAGGCCATTGAGGAACAAGCCAGGCTGGACCGCGAGGACGAGATCCAGAAAGTCCAGGAGCTGTATGAGCGGATGGCGGCCGACAGAGCGGAGGCCCGATACAAGAAGCACTACTCCACCTGTCAGACAGTCGTCCGACAGATCATAGACCTGGTCACAAAGATTGAAGACTACAGAGAGCTGACAAACAGGTCCGGTACACCAAACCCCAACATTAAATACATCCCAGACCAGGCCCCAGAATTAATCTGCACCAAAGATCAGACGCCGAATTCAAATTCAGAGCCCAGATCAATTCATTAATGCGGACCCCCTGACCAGACCCCTCCATACACTTACCGTCTTCTCTCCCAGCTCCCTCTATCCCTCATGGTGACACTGCCGCCCAGGAGCGAGGATGTTATCAGCACATATGTAACAGCTGGAAGTAAGGTGGTTTTGGGGTGAGATTGCCCCAGTCTTAGTAGTCTGAAATCCGCCCCTGTGTCAGATAAAGTTGTAATATCTCATTATCATTATTTCAGACTTATCCCTCGAAAATTAATGCGAGAATGGAAAGAAATCTTTTTCTCGGGATTACCTCTGTACCAAGAAGCCTCCATAGATCCGACCCCAGAGCAGCGGGTAGAGCTGGAGAAGGAGCGTCTGCTGGATGAGAAGGACTACGAGGAGTACAAGGTACGGCCAGACTCTCCCTCCGTGCGTCAGCAAGAAAATACCAGAGGTCCAGATTCTACCGAGGATTTATTTTCTCTTCTCTATATCTTTGCTATTACAATTATTAGTATCAAATTTAAGGGAGATCTCAACCAAAACGTTTTCTATGAGCAGACATTACAGATGATTGTGTTGGTTGTGTCCTTGTGCTCCTCGGCTATAATTGGGGGTCTGAGCTCCATGGTCTCCTCCTCCGATGTCATCTTCTTGGATGTTTATAGGACACACACTATACAGTATGGAGGAAAGTATAGGACGCTTGTCTTCATCATTGACTTCCAGTTTCTCATCCGGCCCCAATGCCCCCATTGTATAACATCAAGCCCCTAGTCTCCATGTATGACATCCAGCCCCCCAGTCTCCATGTATGACATCCAGCCCCACGCTCCCCACTGTGTAACATCAGGCCCCTCGCCCCCCATTGTATAACATCCAGCCCCCCAGTCTCCATGTATGACATCCAGCCCCACGCTCCCCACTGTGTAACATCAGGCCCCTCGCCCCCCATTGCATAACATCCAGCCCCCCAGTCTCCATGTATGACATCCAGCCCCTCGGTCCTCACTGTGTAACATCAGGCCCCTCGCCCCCCATTGTATAACATCCAGCCCCCCAGTCTCCATGTATGACATCCAGCCCCACGCTCCCCACTGTGTAACATCAGGCCCCTCGCCCCCCATTGCATAACATCCAGCCCCCCAGTCTCCATGTATGACATCCAGCCCCTCGGTCCTCACTGTGTAACATCAGGCCCCTCGCCCCCCCATTGTATAACATCCAGTCCCCCAGTCTCCATGTATGACATCCAGCCCCACGCTCCCCACTGTGTAACATCAGGCCCCTCGCCCCCCCATTGTGTAACATCAGGCCCCTAGTCTCCATGTATGACATCCAGCCCCACGCTCCTCACTGTGTAACATCAGGCCCCTCGCCCCCATTGTGTAACATCAGGCCCCTAGTCTCCATGTATGACATCCAGCCCCACGCTCCCCACTGTGTAACATCAGGCCCCTAGTCTCCATGTATGACATCCAGCCCCACGCTCCCCACTGTGTAACATCAGGCCCCTCGCCCCCCATTGTATAACATCCAGCCCCCCAGTCTCCATGTATGACATCCAGCCCCTCGCTCCCCACTGTGTAACATCAGGCCCCTCGCCCCCCATTGCATAACATCCAGCCCCCCAGTCTCCATGTATGACATCCAGCCCCACGCTCCCCACTGTGTAACATCAGGCCCCTCGCCCCCCCCATTGTATAGCATCCAGCCCCCCAGTCTCCATGTATGACATCCGGCCCCTCACCCCCTGGTGTAAAACCTCTGGCCCCCACCTTGCCCCCTGCAGTTACTACCATGTGACAGAGCGGCCGGTGGTGCAGAGCTCACTGATACCAGTGCTGTCCTGTAATAAGAGTCACCAGTGTAACAAGTCCGTCCATGACATTTCTTCCTCCTGAATCTTCTCCCATCACCTGTGATAGATATTACTGAGGGTATGTGCACATGCTGCGGATTCTGCTGCGGATCCGCCAAGGACTTGGCCCTGCGGATCCGCAGCAGTTTCTGCTGCATTGTACAGTATCATTATATTCAATGTAAATTAAAAAACGCAGTGCACATGCTGCGGATTTTTCCGTGCGGATTTGCTGTGGTTTTAAATCTGCAGCATGTCACCTCTTTGTGTGGAATCCGCAGCGGTTTGACATCTGCTCCATCACCAGGTGTCAAACCGCAGGGGAAAACCGCAGGCTAATTCACAGGTAAAACGCAGGTCTTTTGACCTGCGGATTTACTTGCGGATTTAGCCAAATCCACGCGGAAAAATCCGCAGAGTAATCCGCAGCATGTGCACATACCCTGAGAAGTAGAAACTGCAGCAACTCAGTCACAAAGTGGAGACCTCGTAGTAATGTTACAGAGTGGGAGGTTGAGAGCTGAGGAACAGAGGGCAGAAAAGCCACCACCACTCTGCTGAGCCCAGAGTCCAGACCTCCTCTGGTATCAGCACAAACACTGCGCCCCCGCTGGGAGCTTCATGGCCGAGCAGCTGCATGCAGCCGTAGATGACCAAGCACAATGACGAGCGTCGGATGGAGTGGTGTAAGTCTATGTAATGATCCAATAGAACAGATCCAGCAGAAATCCTTTAGCAAAAATGTTATGCTGAGACTGTGGATCACCTGCTCCTCCTCACTATGCTCCGATCTATCGGCCTCAAGGGCACCGTTCTCTCCTGGTTCTCCTCCTACCTCTCTTACTGCTCCTTCACTGTGTCTTTTGCCCGCACTTACTTCTCTCCTCTTCCCCTTATTGTCGGGGTTCCTCAGGGGTCAGTCCTCCTCTTCTCCTTATACACCGCCCCTATTGGACAAACCATCAGCAGATTTGGTTTCCAGCATCATCTCTATACTGACGGCACCCAATTATACACATCTGCCCCTGATCTCACCCCCAGCTTAATACAAAATACTAGCGATTGTCTGTCCACTGTCTCTATCATCGTGACCTCCCTCTATCAGAATCTGAATCTCTCCAAAACTGAAATTCTCATGTTTCCTCCCTCTATAAACCGACTTATGCCCGATATTGCAATTTCCTTGCTTGGTTCAGCACGCTCGCTGTCTTGGGGTCACATCTTAAAACTTTCCTTTAATCCTTATATCCGATCATTCGCTCATGTCACCTGCATCTTAGGAAAATCTCCAGAATCCGACCTTTCTCACCTCTGAAACTTCAAAAAACTCTTCCTTTTGCTCTTATTCTTTCTCGTCTGGACTACTGCAACTCTCTACTGATCGCTCTCCCTCTTACTAAACTCTCCCCTCTCCAGTCCATCCTGAAAGAGTCAGAAGTGTCGTATTTCTGTCCAGCTGCTACACTGATGCCTCCACCTTGTGTCAGCCATTGCACTGGTTACCCCTCCACTACAGAGTACAATACAAACTTATCTCTTTCACCCACAAAGCTCAAATGTAAAAAAAAAAAAGAGATCGATTAGTGTTTAACCAACTAAAAAGTTGTGTCGGTACAACTTTTTTTTTTCCTAAAGGATTTTTGCTGGATCTGTTCTAACAGATCATTACAGGACGTGGGAACATAGCCTAAAGCCGCCACCACTGGACTCTGGAGTCCAGAGACGTGTCCTGTGCAGTGACGGATCGCACTTCTCTGATTGAGGAGTTTGGGTTTGGTGACTCCAGGAGGACATTACCCCCTAACTGCATTGTGCCCCCTGTACAGATGGTGGAGGAGGATAATGCTATGGGCTGTTATCAGGGGGCGGCCCCGACTGCTCAGCTCCAGTGATGGGAAATCTTAATCTTCAGCACAAGACATGGTGGACGATTGTAGCTTCAGCTTTGTGGGAAGAGTCTGGGGACGGGCCTTTTCTAGTAGTGGACAGCCCCTTGTACTATGTTCAGTAGAAGAAAGTGAATGAACAGTTTGTATCTCTACGGAGCAGCAAATACTTGAGTTTCTTGTGTTTCCTGTTGTGCCTTTGCCACAATAATCGCACCCTGCGGCCACTTCCTGACAGCGCCTGCACCCTCATCTGCGGAGGAAGTAACAGCATTATTTTGGGTCGGCTGAAGTCATTACACTCCTGCTACCTGATATACAACATTAGATGCTGGTTCACGTGCAAAAAAAAAAAAAAAAATGAAAACCCAAAAGTGAAGACTATTGTCCATGTTGGTCTAGTGGTCAGCAGCAGTTACCGATTCCCCGGTGGTGACGGCAGCCAGAGGTGTATTCAGTGCGGTTTACCCTAGCAAAATGACAAATTAATCTCTGCTGCTCCATTCAGATAAATGTGACGGTTTGAATGGGAGAGAGGTTGCAGTACCACTCACAGCCACTACTCAGTGTGCGGCGCTGTGGCAATTCCTGTTCGCCACCACATCGGCGATCAGCCGATCAGTGATCTGATCTGCACCGATCTGATATCGATGACCTGTGCTAAGGATAAGTCATCAATATTAAAGTTCGTAATAACCCCTTTAACAGCTCTAGATTTTAAAAAAATGCCTCCAGTCTATGAATATTAACTATTTCAGCACAATCTCCTTGTTCTTTCACAGACAATGACTGGAGAGTGGATATCATCCGATACTGCGGCCATCAAACCTGCCCCCAATAATAACATTCTGGGCCATGTAGTTCACAGACTGATGAATATCGTCAATCCTCCCCCACCGCCGACAGCAGCCCCCGGGTTTCCTCCATTCCCCATTAAAGGCTGCGTCCTTGGAAATATTTTTTCTGGAAAGAGCACCTGCCTGAAGCATCTAGCACAAGGTACGGCTCATAATGTGTGAAGATAAAACATCATGTCTCATTGCAATTTCTTCATAAATCGTTAGTGCAAGTGAATATAAGAAACTTTATAATATATCTGATCACGATAATATGGCTTTTTCTCCACTTATGAGACACTTCTCTCCCCCTGACACCCTGATCCTCTCAATCTGTCGTGCTTATGTAAAGTCAGACTCACTGAGAAGTAGTGCAGTATAATGCCTTTCATGTCGCTGTTTCTAGTAAATGTTCGCTCTCACTCCAGTGCCGGATTCACAGGCACACTTCAGTAGGGCTGTATAATGTCCTTCATGCTGCTGCTTCTAGTAAATGTTTGCTCTCCAGTGCCGGATTCACAGGTACACTTCAGTAGTGCTGTATAATGTCCTTTATGTTGCTGCTTCTAGTAAATGTTCACTCTCACTCCAGTGCTGGATTCACAGGTACACTTCAGTAGTGCTGTATAATGTCCTTCATGTTGCTGCTTCTAGTAAAAGTTCGCTCTCCAGTGTTGGATTCACAGGTACACTTCAGTAGTGCAGTATAATGTCCTTCATGTTTCTGTTCCTTGTAAATATTTGCTCTCATTCCAATTCTTAATTCACAACTGTGCAGCACTGTAGTGTAATGTCATCCATGCTGCTGATTCTGGTAAGTGCATTATTTTGCCCCAGTACTAAATTCACAGCTACATTGTTCAGTGCTGTTTTATAATGTCCTGCATGCTGCCAATTTCTTGTAAGTGTTTATTTCATCCCAGAGCTTGATTCACAGCTACACTGCTTAGTACTGCTGTGTAATTTCTTGCTGCTATGGAGTAGGTGTTTTAACTCACCGTAAGAATGGATTTGCAGTTACCCTGCTCAGTACTGAAGTATAGTGTCCTCCAAGTTGCTTCATATAGTAAGTGTTCTCTCTCACCCCAGTGATGGATTTACAGCTACACTTCCCATTACTGCTTGTATTGTTCTATAAGCTGCTGCTGCTGCTTCTGTTCATGTGCTACATAGAGACACAAGAGCAGGAATCCCCTAATCTGTGCTTGTGCTCTCTGGCGGCAGAATACGGCGTCCAGGTGTTGAGTGCGGATAACCTGGTGCAGGAGTCTATAAAGGCCTATAATGAGGATGAAATGGAAGAAGAGGTTGAGGTTCCTGCAACGAATCCTGATGAAGCTGGTGAAAATAAGGTAAAGCACACGACGGACGGTGGACGGAAACTCACATATTTGCCTTCTGTTGTTACAGATGTAACAGACGCCATTTTGCAGCCACGGCGCACTGTGCCAAAAGTGTAGGGTGGGTGCGCCATCTAGATAAGATGCCACCCATGCACCATTCACCTATGACCGATATATGCTTCAAGGTGCAGGTGTTAGCGTGGGTAGTCTGGAGCCGGAAACTCCAGGAATGGACCCTCTGGACCGTGGCACCGAGGGGCCCCGGGCGAGCTGCCAGGTGGAACCGACCCCTATACAGGGACCGTTAGGAGCAGGCCCAGGGGTTCGAGTACCACGGTAGCCGGTACCGAGAGGGGCGGCTCAGGATGGACCGGAGTAGGACTGTGGGACTGAAGTATAGATGACAGAACAGAAACACTGGAGGCAGGACTGGAGTAGGACGGCAGGACTGGAGCAGGATGGAACAGGAACACTGGAGGCAGGACTGGAGTAGGACAGCAGGACTGGAGTAGGATGGAACAGGAACACTGGAGGCAGGACTGGAGTAGGACGGCAGGACTGGAGTATGATGGAACAGGAACACTGTAGGCAGGACTGGAGTAGGACGGCAGAACTGGAGCAGGATGGAACAGGAATACTGGAGGCAGGACTGGAGTAGGATGGCAGGAACACCGGAGACCGGACTGTGGTAGAGAGCAAGGAACCCGGGTAGCAGGACTCAGAGGCTGCTGTGGAGAGCAGGCAAGAACGGAACTGCAGGAGCCGAGAGCACACGATGCAGCGAGGCCAGTGTGCTAGGAAACACAACAATCAGGCACCTCCCTCAGGGGGAAGCGGCCTGATATGCTCCTGTCTGTTCTGCCATTGGTCAGGGAGGTGCTTCCGGGTCAGGGCATAGCCGGAGCACAAGAAGCAGGAGGGAGGCGCGGCCGCGGCCTATGGCGCATGCGCATTGCATGCAGGGACGCTGCCGGCCGCGCACCTGCCAGAGGCGACCTCCGTGGATGTCTGGCGGCGGGAGGCTGCGGCGTGAGAGTGATGGTCGGGTGAGTACGCAGGGACGGCGTAACAGTAGGTTAGGTTATAGGGAGCGGGCTCAGGATCAGAGCCTGCTCCACTGACGGAAATGCCGGTTTTGCACCTGCCTCAAACAGATGTGTCCAGAGATGATCTCTGATCATTGCTGTTAGTCATTTAGAAACCACTGTCACCTGTGCTCACTCTCCACCTCCCATCGGCTCCCTGCGACACTGTTGCGGGGAACCAATGGTGAATTGCCCCACAGCTGTTAAATCGACACTGTGGCTGAACTTTATAGAAGGCTGTGATCTATATACACTAGTCTTACAAAAAAATAGAAGAAAAAAAAGTTTAAAAAATAAATAATATATCAAAAATGCAAATTACTTTTCTTTTCTCCCATGAAAAATAAAGAAATTGCAAAAATATTTTAAAAAAAAACATTTGGTATCGCACCATCCATAAAAAAGTTTGGTCTGTCAAAATATATAATAAGTTATGTCAAAGGAAAAATGGAAAGTTTTCAGTCTTTTGGAAGAAGAGGAGGAAAAAACAAAATCTTAATAATCGATTGGTCCTTAAAGGGTATCTGTCATCCCCAAAACTCAAATTGAACTATTTAGACATTCATGTAGGGGAGGGAGCCCCTATAAAAGACATACTTGTAGTGTAGTATAATTGATATATAAACAGTATTATAAGATATGAAGACGAGGGGCTTCAGCGCACCATTGGAGTAGCCAAGTGCTCAGTGCACCATTCAGCCCCCACAATAACCATCCTCCATACCTGCCCTTATGGTGACTGCATCTGCTGTGTCAGTGCCTACAGGCCTCCAAAACGTGCTGTCAGAGTGTCAGTGTGCACAGGATCGTTCTCATCCTTTTCCTGTGTTTTGCGGCCGCTCGCTGCACACCGGATCACACAGCAGCAGGAGGCCAATGATGACAGAAGGAGGTGATGTCAGTGTGTGGGCGCCATTATCATCTGCCAGCATCGGCCATCTGCTGATGTGTTATACTGTCTGCAGCGAGCGGCCACCACACACAGGAGAGGGATGAGAAGGCACACTGACACTGTGTGTGTGTGCTCTCGCCCCCTGCAGTGTCAGTGTGTGGGCGCTGTTATTATCTCCTCCTGTCATTATTGGCCGTCTGCTGCTGTGTGATCCTGTGTGCAGCAAGCGGCCGCTACACTTAGGAGAGGGATGAGAAGGCTCCTGCCACACTGACACTGTGTGTGCTCTCGCCCCCTGCAGTGTCAGTGTGTGGGCGCTGTTATTATCTCCTTCTCCTGTCATTATTGGCCGTCTGCTGCTGTGTGATCCTGTGTGCAGCAAGCGGCCGCTACACATAGGAGAGGGATGAGAAGGCTCCTGCCACACTGACACTGTGTGTGCTCTCGCCCCCTGCAGTGTCAGTGTGTGGGCGCTGTTATTATCTCCTCCTGTCATTATTGGCCATCCGCTGCTGTGTGATCCTGTGTGCAGCGAGTGGCCACTACACATAGGAGAGGAATGAGAAGGCTCCTGCCACACTGACACTGTGTGTGCTGTCACCCCCTGCAGTGTCAGTGTATGCCGGTCTGGGAAGTTAGGTCAGGCAACACTCCAAAGTGCGCGCTGTCAATCACCATACGGGCTATTTTGGATTACTGGTAGTGAGGGGGTTGGACGGTAAGTTGAGCCCTTGGCCACTGCAAGAGTGCACCGAAGCAGTGTCATCTACAACTCTAATAACACTGTTCTTTATAGAAATCTAAATGACTAAAATCCACGGTACAGATTGGATTTTGTAGACACGGCATTAGCACAGGGCAGACTCCACAGCTTAAGTAAAGTGGATGAGATTTCATGGCCGCTCATGCCCACTATGCGTTTCAAGACGCTGTTGAATGGCGCAATTATTTTTGTACTTTTTTTTTTCCCAATAAACTTTTATGTGAAGCCTGAAAAATTCACAGAAAGAAAAATGCTGCGTCAAATCTGCACTAAAAACACATAGAAAAGGAGGACACATAAAAAAAAACGCAGATAGTCAGTGCCGATTGCTGCAGTCTATTCTGGTGCAAAAAAAAAAATGCAGCTGAAAAAAACTGGGTGTAAGGATGTCAAGCTTTAACCCCCGCTGGTGTCATTAAAGGGTTTGTAAATTCACCAAAAAAACAGCGCCACTTTTCTTTACAGGCTGTATCTGGTATTACACATCATGTATCTGATTTTAGTAGTTTAGTCTACTAAAGTGTGTCAGTGCATGAAAAAAGGGGCACAAACCTGTGACCGGACCCTAAACACGACGTCTTTTGTATTTATTTTATCCCAAAACAGATGACGGAGAGTTTTACTACTGCTCCGAACGGTCCCGAAACACCGTCCTCTGAAAGTATTACTGCAGCTAAAAGTAAGTGACCCCTTGGCGTAATCGCCTGACGTGGAATTTTGTGGTGTGTGAAATGCGCCAGTCTGAACCCGGCCTAAGCATCGCTCTGAGTCACTAGGCTTACATTGGGAGCTGACAAAGCAGAAGTCCCATGGGTAAGAAGAGGATCGGAGCAGCGCTGCAAGCGGGGAAGGTGGCGATCTACAGAATGTAACGCACTTACACCACATCACACACAAAGGACTAAAGGGGAAAAATTGCTAACTTGCTGGGAGATGTTAAAGGGGGTGTCCATTATTGCATGACCCCCCTACTCGATCACTTTAGAACCCTACAGAGAATGAAAGCAGTGCCTACTCCTCTGCCGC
Organism: Dendrobates tinctorius; assembly: GCF_039654945.1. Lineage (NCBI taxonomy): Eukaryota > Metazoa > Chordata > Amphibia > Anura > Dendrobatidae > Dendrobates > Dendrobates tinctorius. The sequence continues at coordinate 13,253,841 of NW_027361803.1, forward strand.
AGCGCCGCTGTTTCCATCCGGCAGTGTGACATCGTTGTATCACGTAACCGCTACAGACATCGCTCATCATTTCCATCAGATCCGACATCCGCTCTGTTGAAAAGTGATTGGCTGCAGCGGTCACGTGATACAACAGTGTCGCACTACCCGATGGAAGCAGCAGTAGCCTATCAGAACATGCACGACATAGGGACAGATACCTGTTAATTGATGCCTTTCAGAGACTGACGACCCTTCTCAGCCGCAGACCCTGACGTCACCGGGAGAACACGCGCAACCAAAGGAAAGAACGGTAGCGTACAGCGAACATCAGTGCAAGTAACAGGGAATCGGCTTTTTCCAAAGACTCAAAAAAAAAGTTTTAAATTGCTCAAAATAAGTTTTCTGTACGCTCAGCTTTAGTCTTGGGCTTTAACCGTGCGTAATTGTAAATTTACAGTATGGGGTTAAATTTCCTGCCATCTAGTAGGAGGCGGTCCGGAACCTGGGGAGAAGACAGAAGCGGTTTATTACTGCGTCTGCCTTCTCTTTTGCCAGCTTCATAACGCTCAGGAAACAATAGCGAACAGAAGCATCTGTAGGAGCTAGTGATCACATGATCGCCGCGTCTCTGCTGGGCCTTAGCGGACCCGCCAGGCACAGGGGGCTGTATTGCCTTTTACATGGGAATCTTATAGATCCCCAAATTACAGTGGAGAAAAAAAACAGCAAAAGAAAATAGATCCTTTATGATCCCTTAGGGAACACATTTTATATAAAGAAAAAAAAATAAAACCATATAGAACATCTAAAAAAGAAAGTAATAATAAATAATATAGACCAAAAACTAAACCTAAAATCACTTTTTTTTCCCTGTAATTGTGTCACAATAAATAAAAAAAACAAAACAATTAACAATAATAATTAAATATAAAACAGTCTTTTACATTTTCCCCAAAACAGCGGCAAAAAAATAAATACAATTTTTCACATATAAAATAAATAAATTCTGGACGGTGCAGAGACGAGAAGCAAAAAAAAAACGTAGGAAATGTTCTCGGTCAGGAAGGCCCAGTCTGACCGGGTCACGAATGGGTTAACCGTACGCCATATTTATGCTGCATCTATACAGAAATCCCCAGGAATGAATCGTGATGCGGATTTGTTTCGCTTTTTCGCTATTAGTGACCACAACGTTACGATAAACCATAAGTCCCTTCTAAATTCTCCATAATGGCGTCACATAGGACAAGGGGGGGGGTGTACATAATTAGCACAGAACTGTGCGTTTCTCCTCGGCCGTCCTTTAATCTACGTTATTCTCTTTTCTTGAAGCTCTCCCGGCGGGCTCAGCTCGGAGGGATGATGGAGAAACAGTTGAGAAAAGGGAAGCCGGTGCCGGATGAACTGCTTGTCGAAATCCTGGTTGAAGCCGTCAAGTAAGATCGATACTTTTGTCTGTAATTCCCAGTTTAAAGCTTTATTAAACGGGTTTTCCAGGACCTTTCTTTGGATGTCAGATCGGTGGAGGTCCCACACCCGCCTCCCCCACCAATCAGGCGTTTGCATGTGGTATTGAGCCAGGCACAGCGCCGTTGACCATGTAGTGCCAGTTCTTGGTACTGCAGATCGTCTCCTATTGAAGTGAATGTGATCAGGGCTGCAGTACTGAGTACGGCCTCCGCGTGGTGTATTGAGCTTTGCTCTTCTGGCTCTATACACCATGTAGTGGCCGTTCTCGGTACTGCAGATCATCTCCTATTGAAGTGAATGTGATCTGAGAACGGCCACCACGTGGTATACAGAGATTTGAGGTTCTGGTTCTATACACCGTGCAGAGGCCATTCTTGGTACTGCAGATCATCTCCTATTGAAGTGAATGTGATCTGAGAACGGCCACCACGTGGTACACAGTGATTTGATGTTCTGGTTCTATACACCGTGCAGAGGCCGTTCTTGGTACTGCAGATCATCTCCTATTAAAGTGAATGTAATCAGAGCTGCAGTACCGAGTATGGCCACCACGTGGTGTATTGAGCTTTGCTGTTCTGGCTCTACACACCGTGTAGTGGTCGTTCTTGGTACTGCAGCTAATCTAATTGGATCCTATGGATAGGACCTCAACATCTTAGTCCTGGAAAATCCCTTTAATCTTCTTACCTTTTTGGCCGTCACCACTAGGGGCAGCAGAGGAGCTCACTGAGTACAAGATATAGGCAGTATGCACTAGGTTCCCCTAGTGTGGCGGCCGACAGCTAGGATCGTCTGATGGAAATCTATGTCTGTGTATCTGACGATCAAAACTCTCTGACTTCGATAAAGATATATTAAAACATCATTTTTTACTTATTCACAACACTTACTTTAAAGGGTTAGAAAAACATGGCTGCCTTCTTCGAATAACAGCGCCACCCTTGTGCACAGGTTGGGTCTGATATTGCAGCTCCACTGACTATGAATAGCGCAGAGCTGCAATGCCGCACGCAACCTGTTGACGTGGGGAGGCGCTGTTTTTGGAAGAAGGCAGCCATGTTTGTTTGTTTAAGACAACCCCTTTAGGCTAGTTTCACACTTGCTTTTTTTTGCAGCGCGTTTTTCCCGCAAAAAAACGCATTGAAAAAACGCATACAAAAGCATACAACTGCTGCGTTTTTTTCAAGCATTTTTATGAGCATGCATGAAAAAAACGCAGCGTTTTTATGCGTTTGTATGCGTTTTTAGTGCGTTTTTACCGCGTTTGCGTTTTTTTCCAACATTAGGTGGCCCCTCACACTAACCCAAACCATGACTTTACTAACCATAACCCTGACCCTAACCCTTAACCCTAACCCTGACCCTAACCCTTAACCAAACCATACTTAACCCTAAACCCTAACTAACCCTAAACCCTAACTAACCCTAACCCTGACCTTAACCCTGACCCTAACCCTAACCCTGACCCTAACCCTAACCCTGACCCTAACCCTAACCCTGACCCTAACCCTAACCCTGACCCTAACCCTGACCCTAACCCTTAACCAAACCATACTTAACCCTAACCCAAACCCTAACTAACCTTAACCCTAACCCTAACCCTGACCCTAACCCTTAACCAAACCATACTTAACCCTAACCCAAACCCTAACTAACCTTAACCCTGACCCTAACCCTGACCCTAACCCTTAACCAAACCATACTTAACCCTGACCCTAACCCCAACCCTAACCCTGACCCTAACCCTAACCCTAAACCCCCTTAACTAACCCTAACTCTAACCCAAACCCCTAAATTCCATGGTTAACAAAAAAAAACGCATGTGCAAAAAAACGCATACATGAGCATGCCAGTGCGCACGTATGCGCATCCATAGGCTATAATGGCCATTTTTAGCGCAAAACGTGCACATACGTGCGCATGCGCTTTTTTGCAGGGCCAAAAAATGCAACATGCTGCGTCTGGAAAATACAAACGCACACCCCAAAAAAACGCAGCGCATGAAAATCGCATACGTGCGCTTACCAGCACGCAGGTATGCGCACCCATGTTAAATATAGGGGAAAAAACGCATGCGCACGTATGCGTTTTTTTCCAGCGCAAAAAAACGCAAATGTGAAACCAGCCTTAAGGGTTTTTTTTAAGAGGGCAAGGTGCATCTTGTCTCTTACCAGGATGGAGGGGTTAATTCTTATTATGGAGTGACACAGCGTGATCTCATATGACAGGCTCACAAAATCACTCCTCCAGTGGAAAAAAAAAACATCTTGTAGATAAACAGATTTCTGAGAATCTCATCTGACGTCTCATCGCTCGTCTCCTGAGAATTCAGAGAGCGGAACAATAGCCGCCGAGGTTCACGTGAGGACGTTATCTCATCAGGCCGGGTGACGAACGGCCGCTAAATAAGTCCCATAGATCGCCACATATACCGCCTGATACCGCTGTGTCCTCATGTACTCTTCCAGACCAGGACCCTTGGGGTTCAGACTCCCAAAAGGCCGCTCTTCACTTTTGATTTTTTTCTCACCTTTCAGGAGCTATAACTTTGTTTTTCACTCCGTAGGGTTGTATCACGACTTGTTTTTCTGTGGTGCGAAATTCAGTTTTTATTATCATCGTTTGGGGTTCATTCAACTTTCTGATCTATTTTTATTCAATGTTCTTTTTTGTTGGGGGGGGGGCGAAAAACATTGCTTCTACTATTACAATTTTTGTTTTTCTTAAAGCCGCGCACGGTGATACCAAAAGTGTGTATTTTTTTTTACTTTATATATTTAACACGTGTGTATTTTATTTTTTTACTTTTATATGTATTTAGTACGTGTGTATTTTTTATTTTTTTCGCAGAATTTGTTTTGTCCCCCAAGAGATCATAAAAGATCTTGGGGGTGACATTGCATTAATATCAATATTCCTATGGTTTCCACTGTAACTGGAGCAGCCAGAGGAGCCCCAGTTACAGGGGAAAACGGCTCAGTTTAGTGACGAAAGTCACCGACATAGCTGATCGAGGTCGGCTGGAAGCATCGGCAGTGCCAGTGCTTCTATCTGTTGCATGACGCTCACTGCAAAAGAGAAGACAGATCCGGTAATAAACCACTTCTGTCTTTTCCTCAATGTCTGAGGCTGTGTCTTCACTCCCTCACCCCAAGTTTAGAATGAAAGCCAATGACTAGAAGTAAAAAAAAAAATTAAGCAAATTCACTTGCAGGGGTCTCCCAGCGAACGCAGGATGGATCCTGGATGGATTTCCAGCCACTGTGAATCAGGCGAAGCTGCTTGAAAAATCTCTGACCGGAGACGATCCAGAGAAAACTGCAGCAAAAAACAAGAAGAATAAAGCATCAGCCTTAGTGGAAGATCCGGCGGCGCCTGCGGAGGCTCCCACACATTCCCCAGGACTGGACTTCATCGCTTTCATCGAGGTGTCAGACACAGCAGTGTTACAGCGCGCCGCCACCGCCATGATGGGTAAGAGGTAACTGGGTATCACCAGCATGGCCTGGTGTCCGAGTGATACTAGTATGGCGGTCAGTAGTTATGATCTTAAGGCTATGTGCACACGGTGCGAAATCTGCTGAGAAATTTTCCGCGCTGATTTTACTAAATCCGCAGATAAAATGACCTGCATGTTACACCTGCGGTTTTAGTGTCGATTTACTGCGGATTTACTGCAGGTTTTGTGCGGTTTTCCCCTGCGGTTTCACACCTGTGGATTTCTAGAATGGAGCAGGTGGAAAACTGCAGCAAATCCGCACAAAAGAAGTGACATGCTGCATTTTTCGATCCACAGCAAATCTGCACGGAAAAAAAACGCTGCATGTGCACAGCAGATTTTGATTTACATAGGCTATAATGGTACTGTACATCACATGCAGTTCTGCTGCGAATCCGCAGGGCCAAATCCGCTGCAGATCCGCACCGCGTGCACATAGCCTTACTGCAATTCCGGCAATGTGGGGGGCACGTCTTTTGCCAACGAAAAAAGCAAACCCTTCTCCTGTCATCTCAGAAAGCCCCCCCTTTAAATTGACGACTGCAATTTACCCTTCACCCTAATGGCATCTGTCAGAGAAATAAGCTATAAAACCCCTATCATTATTATCCACAGGTGGAAGCGATGCGGGTGTAGGAGACGTCCCTCCGATAAACCAGATACCGCACAGGTAGGTGCCCCCAGAGCATAGTATCAGTCGTCATTCCAGTGGAAACGGAGTAGTTACACGACCGGCATCAGCGAGCGACGATCAGTGATGTGCAACCGTTCGGACGCTGCTGTCAATCTCCGACATCGGCGTGCAAACGGTTTGTAACGGTATGAGAACGTGGTCGCCGTCCCCTCCTGCGGCACAACTACCAGGGTGCCGATGGAGATGATTTATTTTTACTATATACTACAATAATAAAGCATATAAAAATATAGAGTTTTTTTAAATAAATAAAATGTAAATAATCCCTACTCTTTTCCCAATCCAAAAATAAAACAAAAAGTATATTTGGTATAAAAATCCAAATTATTAAATTAATCCCTATCATTAACATTGTAAAGAAAGAAAAAACGAAAAGCCAAAATTGCCATTTTTCACCGTACTTAACCAAAATAAATATTTATAAAAAAAAAAAAAACTACAAGTTTGGTTTTGTCGCAGTCGTACCGTCCTGAAGAATCATGTCCCCAGATCATTATTGCTGCAAAAATGAACGTTGTCGAAACTAAAGTCAAAAATCAAGGATGCGTTCCATCATGGCTGCTGCCGCGAAGACCACGACCATGAGTAGGGGGGAATGAGCACTTCTACAACCCCGGGCAAAAATTATGGAATCACCGGCCTTGGAGGATGTTCATTCAGTTGTTTAATTTTGTAGGAAAAAAGCAGATCACAGACATGGCACAAAACTAAAGTAAATTCAAATGGCAACTTTCTGGCTTTAAGAAACACTAAAAGAAATCAAGAACAAAAAATGTGGTAGTCAGTAGTGGTTAGTTTTTTAGACCAAGCAGAGGGGAAAATTATGGAATCACTCAATTCTGTGGTAAAAAAATTATGGAATCACCCTGTAAATTTTCATTCCCAAAAGTGACACCTGCATCAAATTAGATCTGCTCGTTATTCTGCATCTAAAAAGGAGGGATCACACCTTGGAGAGCTGTTGCACCAAGTGGACTGACATGTATCATGGCTCCAACACAAGAGATGTCAATTGAAACAAAGGAGAGGATCATCAAACTCTTAAAAGAGGGTAAATCATCACGCAAATGTTGCAAAAGATGTTGGTTGTTCACAGTCAGCTGTGTCTAAAATCTGGACCAAATACAAACAACATGGGAAGGTTGTTAAAGGCAAACATACTGGTAGACCAAGGAAGACATCAAAGCGTCAAGACCGGAAACTTAAAGCAATAAGTCTCCAAAACAGGAAATGTACAACAAAACCAATGAGGAACGAATGGGAGGAAACTGGAGTCGTCTGTGACCGAACTGTAAGAAACCACCTAAAGGAAATGGAATTTACATACAGAAAAGCTAAACAAAAGCCATCATTAACACCTAAACAGAAAAAACAAGGTTACAATGGGCTAAGGAAAAGCAATCGTGGACTGTGGATGACTGGATGAAAGTCATATTCAGTGATGAATCGCGAATCTGCATTGGGCAAGGTGATGATGCTGGGACTTTTGTTTGGTGCCGTTCCAATGAGATTTATAAAGATGACTGCCTGAAGAGAACATGCAAATTTTCACAGTCATTGATGATATGGGGCTGCATGTCAGGTAAAGGCACTGGGGAGATGGCTGTCATTACATCTTCAATAAATGCACAAGATTATATTGATATTTTGGACACTTTTCTTCTCCCATCAATTGAAAGGATATTTGGGGATAATGAAATCATTTTTCAAGATGATAATGCATCCTGCCATAGAGCAAAAACTGTGAAAACATTTCTTGAAAAAAACACACATACGGTCAATGTCATGGCCTGCAAATAGTCCGGCTCTCAATCCAATTGAAAATCTTTGGTGGAAGTTGAAGAAAATGGTCCATGACAAGGCCCGGGGTTGTATACTTTGGGCTTGTTTTTGCTCTCTTCTGCCCGGATTATTTTGCAGCACTTTTTCATATGACGCACTTTACGGCAGCAGATAGACGTGCAATTCCTGTTGGTACTTTGCGATGGATTTGGAGATTTCTGCTCCGCACGCGTCTTCTTTTTTTCCTCCATAGCCATTAACAAAAAACCATGACAAAAAGAAAACTGCAGACGTCGGTCTAATAGGAAAGATTTGTAGGAACATTTCCTAGAACTTTGTCATTACAAAGAAAAATCTGCAATTACGATGCAATAAGACCCAACGTCCTCATACTGAAAATGCAGACGTACTAACCAGAAAGGATTCTCATTGGTAAGAGCAATTGTCAGGGTGTTAGATGTCGATGTGCTGGGTGGTCGCACCTCCGCCACAGTCAAAATAAATGCTGCAATAACGTGTCAGCGTACACCGCTGCATCCTGACCATCTGTCCTGATAAATGTCACTTAAAGGGGACGTCCAATAACGATGAGTTGGCACCTAGGCGGAAATGTATCACCATTTTTCCTTAATTTATCGCAACGTCCCCCTAGCAAGATGACAAGTTTACCTAGAGGAGTGGGGGCCACTGTGCAAGAAATGTGTCTGGGCTCCCCTCCCTGTCCGGTACGATGCTTAGGATGAGGGCAATCTGACCATGGGACCCCCGGAGCCTCAGGCTCCGAGCACCAAACCAGATTTCCCTCATTATCACTGCAAGCAGGGGCGTACATAGAGTTCACAAGGCCCCATAGCAAGAGTTCTGTTTGGACACACACTAATATATATATAATCTCCGTTACGATTCGGTTCTGTTGGCTCCAGCGCAATCAGACTTGCAGTCAAGTGACAACTCGAAAGTGAATGGTCAGCTATGTCGGGGAATAGAAGAACAATGCAGACACGGCTGACAGCAAGTGTGCAGAGCGCCTCCTCGTGGTAACGTGATAACTGCTGGAACCAGCAGAGCCTGACCATGTATATATTATATTACATTATATGTCTGGTATCTGATAGTATACTACAAATAAATGTATGGCATAGTGTAGTAGACTGCACTATTCCATACAACAGTATCCTGTAAAAGATGTACTACAGTGGGAACCCCCCCACTTCTCTCCCTGTATACAATATGTGACCCCACATAGCCTCCTATATACAGTATGAGCCCTCACATAGCCTCCTATATACAGTATGAGCCCTCAAAATAGCCTCCTATATACAGTATGAACCCCCAGACAACTCTCCCTATATACAATATGTGCCGCCACATAGCCTCCTATGGTCATGATCCATGCTGGATCAGGACTGATAGAAAGCACAGGTAACCTTTTTTTTCCCTAAGCTGTGCTTAAGGTTGGTTTTTGCCCCCCGGTGGCCATTAGGAGTATTGCACTGTGGTGTTGTTTGTTCTAAGTTTGCCCCCGGTGGTGGTGTGCGTCATTGCACTCTAGTTTCTTTAGTTTAGTGCACATGATTATAATGCTGGTGTGATAGCTGGCTCTGCTATAAAAGAGTCACAGGTGTTGCAATCAGTGTTGGTGATAGTGTTCATTTCAACCATCCTTGGCTAAGGAAGGAGCTGGAGAGCGTTCCTTGCAGCACTGTCTTAGCCCTGGTGTGAAAGGAGTCATAGGGGATTTCCTTGTAGCTCTGGCAGAGCTTGGTGGCAGCGATTCAGGAGGAGAGCTGCATGCTGGTGGTGGACTCTGTTGCCAGGAGCAAGTGCAACAGAGTAAAGCTAAGTGGTGTTTCCCTGTTTGTGGTTTTCCTTAGTGTGTATTAGTACAGCGGTGGGGCCAGTGCCAGCGCCACCCAGCTCCCTAGCAAGGGATAGGTGTAGGGTGTGCTAGGGCGACAGGTTCCTGAAAGACGCCCGGTGCGGAACCGGCATAGGGAACGTTAGGAGCGTTAGGGACACTGACTCAGGGGAGTGCAGGAGGTCTCCACGTCCCCTTTCCCTATCGCAGGGCCCACCGTTGTAACTGTTTCCCCTTTCCCCGTGTCCTGTTGTTTTAGTTACCGGCCTGCGAGCCGTGTCACACAGGACAGTATCACGTGCCGCATCCTGTTGTTCTAGTTACCGGCCTGCTGGCCGCGTCACACAGGATGGGTCCACTTGACATTATCACCAACCTAACTTTTTTTTCTGCTGAGCCATGGACCCAGTTCAGCCCTTTGCCCAATTGCTGCAGACCCTTACTAATGAGATTAGGGAGCTGCGCGGTGAGTTGGTGCAGCAACTGCAGCAGTTGGTGGACTTTGGGGGCTTGGTTCAGAGACAGGCTCAGCCAGAACCCAAGATATTCCTCCCTGACAGATTTTCTGGAGGGCGAGATCAATTCTTTTTCAACAAGCCTGTAAATTGTATTTCAGGCTGCGCCCTCGTTCATCAGGGAGTGAAGAGCAACGGGTGGGAATCATTATGTCCCTTCTTAAAGGGGATCCCCAATCCTGGGCCTTCTCCCTACCGGACGATTCTCCATCTTTGGGGTCCGTGGACGAGTTCTTTGCTGCTTTGGCGCTTGTGTATGGGGATCCTGATGGCGTCGCCCTGGCGGAATCTCGAATCCGTAGGTGTAAACAGGGAGCCCGGGTCGCTGAGGAGTACTGCTCAGAGTTTAGGAGATGGGCCACGAATACTCAGTGGAATGACCCTGCACTTAGGAGTCAATTTGTGCAGGGTTTTTCTCCAAAGTTGCAGGATACTCTGGTGCAGTACGCCGCCCCCAGGTCGCTGAAGGCCGCCATGTCCCTTGCCATCCAGGAGGATATGCGCCTTAGGGAAAGACATATACAAAAAGTGCCCCCTAATGTCCTCGCTAGGGAGGACCCACCAGTGCGGTTGGAGGAACCCAGACAGCCCGGTGTTGTTGATACAAAAAAGGGGGTGTCTGCGGCTCGTTGTGGTGGGGGGGTATGCTTTTCCTGTGGGAAGCCTGGCCATTTTATGAGAGCCTGCCCAGTTCGTGCCAAGTCTCCTGACGAACCCATGCAAGTAGGAGGAGCTAGTTTGTTTTCGGAGCTGCCTACGGTTCGGGGAGTGGTGTCGTCATGTTTGTGCTGTGGGCAGACTGGTCATGTCCTGAAGGCTTGCCCATTGCACGCCAAATTATCTGTGCCATTTGAGAAGCCGCATTCCCCTGGTCGCTTGGAGGGAGGCGACCATGGAGTATACATTTCCTCCATTTTGCCCTCCCAAAGTACCATGTCAGCAAAGGTCTTGGCTGGCGGGGTACCGGAGGTGATACCGGTGTTTGTGGACAGCGGAGCAGGAGTCAGTCTGGTGGATGCTCGCTTTGTCCAGACTCATGGTCTGAGGTGTAGGACGCTAGCCCAGCCTATATGCGTCCGGGCCATAAACTCTGTTCCACTGAGCCAGGGGAGCTTGACCAAGGTCGTAGAGAATATCCATCTGCGTTTAGGACATCATGAGGAGTCCTTATCATGCTACGTCTTGGAGGGAATTCCAGTACCTATTGTTTTAGGCCTCCCTTGGCTGAAGAGACACAACCCGGTAATAGATTGGCGGGCGAGGGAAGTGGTCAGCTGGGGGCACTCGTGTGAGGGCTGCTGCCTAGGAACTACTGTCTCTGCCGTCTCTCTTCAACGGACCCCTTCCTCTCTGGTGAGGGCAGCACTGTCTTAGCCTGGTGTGAAAGGAGTCATAGTGGATTTCCTTGTAGCTCTGGCAGAGCTTGGTGGCAGCGATTCAGGAGGAGAGCTGCATGCTGGTGGTGGACTCTGTCGCCAGTAGTAAAGAGTAAACAGAGTAAAGCTAAGTGGTGTTTCCCTGTTTGTGTTTTTCCTTAGTGTGTATTAGTACAGCGGTGGGGTCAGTGCCTGCGCCACCCAGCTCCCTAGCAAGGCATAGGTGTAGGGTGTGCTAGGGCGACAGGTTCCTGATCGGCGCCCGGTGCGGAACTGGCATAGGGAACATTTGGAGCATTAGGGACACTGACTCAGGGGAGTGCAGCAGGTCTCCACGTCCCCTTTCCCTATCGCAGGGCCCACCGTTGTAACTGTTTCCCTTCCCTTTGTCTTGTTGTTTTAGTTACCGGCCTGCGAGCCGTGTCACGCAGGACAGTATCACGTGCCGCGTCCTGTTGTTCTAGTTACCAGCCTGCTGGTCACGTCACACAGGATGGGTCCACGTGAAACCTATATTCAATATGTGCCACCACATAGCCTCCTATATACAGTATGAGCTCCCACATAGTCTCCTATATACAATATTTGCCCCCACATAGCCTCTTATATACAGTATGAGCCCCCACATAGCCTCCTATATACAGTATGAGCCCCCACATAGCCTCCTATATGCAGTATGAGCCCCCACATAGCCTCCTATATATAGTGAGCCCCCACATAGCCTCCTATATACAATATAAGCCCCCACATAGCCTCCTATATTATATATACAGTGAGCCCCCACATAACCTATATACAATTTGAGCCCTCACATAGCCTCCTATTTACAGTATAAGCACCCACATAGCCTCCTATATAGAGTATGAGCCCCCACATAGCCTTCTATACACAGTATGAGCCTTCACAGAGCCTCCTATATACAGTATAAGCTGTCACAGAGCCCCTATATACAATATGAACCCCCACATAGCCTCCTATATACAGTATCAGCTCTCAAAGAGCCTCCTATATACAGTATGAACCCCCACATAGCCTCCTATATACAGTTTGAGCCCCCACATAGCCTCCTATTTACAGTATGAGCCCCCACATAGCCTATACACAGTGTGAGCCTTCACAGAGCCTCCTATATACAGTATAAGCTGTCACAGAGCCCCTATATACAATATGAACCCCCACATAGCCTATATACAATATGAACCCCCACATAGCCTATATACAATATGAACCCCCATATAGCCTCCTATATACAATATGAACCCCCACATAGCCTCCTATATACAGTATCAGCTCTCACAGAGCCTCCTATATACAGTATGAGCCCTCACATAGCCTCCTATATACAGTATGAGCCCCACATATCCTCCTATATACAGTATGAGCACCCACATAGCCTCCTATATACAGTATGAGCCCCCACATAGCCTTCTGTACACAGTGTGAGCCTTCACAGAGCCTCCTATATACAGTATGAGCCCCCACATAGCCTCCTATATACAGTATGAGCCCCACATATCCTCCTATATACAGTATGAACCCCCACATAGCCTCCTATATACAGTTTGAGCCCCCACATAGCCTCCTATTTACAGTATGAGCACCCACATAGCCTCCTATATACAGTATGAGCCCCCACATAGCCTATACACAGTGTGAGCCTTCACAGAGCCTCCTATATACAGTATAAGCTGTCACAGAGCCCCTATATACAATACGAGCCGCCACATAGCCTCCTATATACAGTATCAGCTCTCACAGAGCCTCCTATATACAGTATGAACCCCCACATAGCCTCCTATATACAGTATCAGCTCTCACAGAGCCTCCTATATACAGTATGAACCCCCACATAGCCTCCTATATACAGTATGAGCTCTCACAGAGCCTCCTATATACAGTACAGTATGAGCCCTTACAGAGCCCCCAGTATACAGTGAGCCCTCACATAGCCTCAATATATGCAGCATGATTCCCCACATAGCCCCATATACAGTATGAGCCATCACATAGCCTCCATATATACAGTATGAGGCATCATATATCCCTCTATATACAGGAATAAATCCCACACACACACTTAAAAAGAAAAAAACACACATACTCACCTCAATCCCCCGGCGCTCTGCTCCGATCTTTGCTGTGTTCACTGACTCTCCGCACAGCAGAAGTGATGGAGTGACGACGTCCCGTCTCCTGTCTCAGTCGCACATGCTGTGACAAGTGGAAGGAGCCGGTGGTTCTGTCCTCCACCATTATATTCACTGCTTTGTGCATCCTGCATGCAGGTCGGCCGTATGGTGCAGCCTGCCAACCAGTGTTTTCGGGCGTTTAGCTATCTCAGATAGCCCGGTCCGATTGCCGGACTTTGCCCAGGTCTGTTATATATGAGCCATATACTAATCTGTGTACTGGGTGTTATGTATTTTACAACAGTGTTATATGCAGTGGCTGAGCACTGCCCCCTCCCGCCCCCTCCACAGTGGGGGCGTTCTAATTTTGAGGTTGATTGTCTCTAATGAGACTGTCCTGTCTTATCTTGGCCTCCCAGCAGTATAATAGCTATCATTAGCTGATCCACATGATAATGAGATGACTGTGATCATTCTGTCTCAGTCTATACAGCACAGCTGAAAAAGAGAATTGCATAACAAGCAATGGGGTAATGAAGTGCGGCACCCTTCTTATGAGAGCCAGGGGAACTGCATACTGAGTATTATATTGTGTGTATATACAGTGCAGCGGAGAGGGTACTTTTATAGCTGCTGCAGTAAATAGGAGTTAAAGGACAGAGTCATGTTATAAATTAGTGCAGTCTCAAGGAAGCGATGGAATACAGATCCTCACCCAGAGACCAAGGAGTGACGGGAAGCTGTATACAGAGCTTTTTTCTCTACTGATAATGAAAGGACTATGGCCATCCAGTTCTAGTCTACACTGAAAAGCTGACAAGTGAATCTCACAAAAAGCATGGAAATGACCAGCAAGAGACAGGGGTACTGCATATAGCCTTATCTAGGCCTCTAACTGTACAATAGGCCTGTGATTACCACCCCCACTCTCTAGTACTAATGAGATGACTCTGCTACTCTGTCTCAGTATGTACAGCAAAGCTGACAATTGATATGAAGAAAATAGGAAATATGAGTTTTTTGTGTGCCCTAGTACACTGTGTGGGAACTGCAGTATGCCAAGATTTTATTTTTTTGCACGACTAGTTACATAAAAAATGAGTTGCTCTTCTTTTTTTGCCGTTTGATACTCGTGCAGATCTATGTCCTGCTGAACGATTGCAGTAATCACATGTAGACGCGCTCTCATCAGCCTGAAAGCCAATAGGTGTGAGCCTGGCCGTAGTGTGGGGGGGGGAGACGTAGGATATATTGTGGGTGCGTATACGCCATGGATCTGTTCTTGTGGGTGACGAGATCTTTGTCTTGCAGGATAAAAGGTTTCCTCGATAACTGGCAAAGACTAGAGACGTGGTTTTCAGCGCAGCCGAATGTTTTAGTGAAAGTTAATGGGGACGTGGAGGAGGGCGTCCTGTGCAAGACGATGGAAGAAGTCTACTTATCAGCCCTATATAATAAACAGAATCAAGGTACGCTGCGATAGTGCCCAGATAACCAAGTGCCCATATAAACAGTGTGGCACACTCGCCATAAATACAGTATTTACTATGCACAAAGTGCCCAGATAAATAGACGTAGTATTTGTCAGAAATGTAGTGTATTCAATGCTCAGATAACACCAAAGTCCCCAGATAAATAGTGCAATAAATACAGCATTTATAGTGTCTAGATAATTCCACAAAGTGCCCAGATAAGCAGTATATTGGTTAAAAAGTATATCTACTGTATCTAGATAACACTACAAAGTGCCCAGATAAAGTATGCCATGTTCTAACCATAAATACAGTATTTATAATGCCCAGATAATTCCAATGGGTCCAAATAAATAGTGTCATACGCGTGACAGAAATACAGTATATACAACTCCCAGATAAATAGTGCCGTACACTGGCAAGAAGGACAGTATATTTAATGCCCAGATCGCGCCACAAAGTGTCCAGATAAATTGTGTCATACACTAGCCATAATTGCAGTGTTCATAATGCCCAGATAATTCCCAAAAGTGTCCAAATAAACTGTCATACACTGGCCAGAAATACAGCAAATACAATTCTATGCACAGATATAACACAAAGTGCCCAGATAACTGGTGTACATTAGTATATGCAATTTCCAAATAAATAGTACCGTACACTGGCAAGAAGGACAGTATATTTAATGGCCAGATTGTGCCATAAAGTGCCCAGATACATAGTGCTGTATACTAGTTAAACATGCAGTATATATAATTCCCAGATAAATAGTTCCATACACTGGCAAGAAGGACAATACATTTAATGCCCAGATAGTGCCCAGATACATAGTGCTGCACACTACACATAAATCCAGTATTTACATTATCCAGATAACACAAAGTGCACAGATAAGTAGAGCTGTTCACTGTCCAGAAATATGGCGTCCAGATAAATGATGCCATATACTAGCCAGAAAGACAGTATATACAATGCCCAGATAATGCTATAAAGTACCTAATGATCATTAGCCTTGTTAAAAAAAAGGAAGGGGTTGATGTCTTCAGTCGCCAATTCTTATAGGGTCATTCTCATGAGAACACAAAGAAACAAATAAGTGATGAGGGGTGAGCTTATGACGGGAGGATACAGCAAGAGTCTGTACTTTGCAGCTACAGTATAAGCACTAATTTATATCGTGTTAGAAGGCCTTCCTTTACCTGCCTTTATCTGCTTTAATCTACAATTCTGCCTGGATCGTCTGTATTTATGAAGGGTATAAAATAAACAAGCTCTTCATATTTCCTTGGAAACTCTTGGCAATCACATGCCTGTGTATTTCTGTGGTTCTCACCGGTACCAAATGAGTTGGAGTTAGAACCGCTCCCACACCACGAAGTGTGTGCTTCCAAAAAATGTCTGAAAGCCAATGCAAACCAATGTAATCCTTAACCACACAGGGAAAAAGCCTGAGAAGAAAGAGGAGATGCCTCCAAAACCAACGACAGCCTCTCCTCCTCCGCCGTCCCCGCCACCTCCTGTGGATACCACCCACCATCCTCCTGCTGCACCGTCAGAGAAGAAGACCTCTGCTAAAAAGGGAAAGGGACAATCCAAATCCCCCAAAGGTCTTGTAACTTCTGTTTCTTCTTAATTGAGAAACTGTTTTAGTCCGTGGCCGTCCGACCTGACGTTGACTGTCCTGATTATTTGGCCAACAAAGCCAACATGAGACTTATCCACCCCTTCAGGGATCCTATGTACCCTTCTTCTCCCTACACCTGTGCTGTCCTCACTGCTCTGCTCCTTTTCTTGGCCTCTGCTGGACCTCGCCTGGATCTCTGCGTCTTCCCACATAAGCTGCCACCTTACTAACCAGACTTTACCACCTGTCAGAGTCTTGTTTTCTGAACTTCACCGTCATCTTACCTTTTTGCTGGACCGACTTCATTAACCACTTTTATGGGACTTTCTTTGTACCCATGCACCACATTAGCCTGTAAGCTCTCCGGAGCAGCGCTCTCTTTATAATTTGTGGTTACATTTACTAATTTGTACAGCGCTACAGTATAAGCTTGGCACATTCTAAATAAATGCATAGGTGTAAAAGCTTTGGATCATTACATGTTGCCATCATATTGGCTTGAGGCCATATATAGCCCTGGTCGAGACACTTCACTTCTCCTCGTAATATTCACAGAAACTATGTTAGTCGTGTCTAGATGTTAAAAAACAAAGTAAAGGACATTAAGGAAAAAATACTAAAAAAAAGTGAGTCACCCCTACCTTTCCCAATGCAAAATAAAGAAAAGTAAAAAAATTTATAAAATAAACCTACTGTATATACTCGAGTATAAGCCGAGGCACCTAATTTTACCATAAAAAACTGGGAAAACTTATTGACTCGAGTATAAGCCAGATATGTATGGCTCCTCATCCCTATCCTGGTCTGCATGGCTCCTCATCCCTATCCTGGTAATCATGGCTCTTCATCCCTATTCTGGTATGCACGGCCACCTTATCCCCATCCTGGTATGCATGGCTCTTCATCCCTATCCTGGTATGCATGGCTCCTCACCCCCATCCTGGTATATATGGCTCCTCATCCCTATCCTGGTCTCCATGGCTCCTCATCCCTATCCTTGTATATATGGCTCCTCATCCCTATCCTGGTCTCCATGGCTCCTCATCCCTATCCTGGTATGCATGGCTCTTCATCCCTATCCCGGTCTGCATGGTCACCTCATCCCTATCCTGGATTGCATTGCTCTTCATCCCTATCCTGATCTGCATAGCTCCTCATCCCTATCCTGGTATGCATGGCTCCTCATCCCTATTCTTGTATACATGGTTCCTCATCCCTATCCTGGTCTGCATGGCTCCTCATCCCTATCCTGGTATATATGGCTCCTCATCCCTATCCTGGTCTCCATGGCTCCTCATCCCTATCCTGGTATGCATGGCTCTTCATCCCTATCCCGGTCTGCATGGTCACCTCATCCCAATCCTGCTATGTATGGCTCTTCATCCCTATCCCGGTCTCCATGGCTCCTCATCCCTATCCTGGATTGCATTGCTCTTCATCCCTATCCTGATCTGCATAGCTCCTCATCCCTATCCTGGTATGCATGGCTCCTCATCCCTATTCTTGTATACATGGTTCCTCATCCCTATCCTGGTCTGCATGGCTCCTCACTCCTCATCCCTATCCTGGTATGCATGGCTCCTCATCCCTATCCTGGTCTCCATGGCTCCTCATCCCTATCCTGGTATATATGGCTCCTCATCCCTATCCTGGTCTCCATGACTCCTCATCCCTATCCTGGTATGCATGGCTCTTCATCCCT
The DNA here is from genome assembly GCF_039654945.1 of Dendrobates tinctorius. Taxonomy (NCBI): domain Eukaryota; kingdom Metazoa; phylum Chordata; class Amphibia; order Anura; family Dendrobatidae; genus Dendrobates; species Dendrobates tinctorius. The sequence continues at coordinate 13,271,944 of NW_027361803.1, forward strand.
ATCCCGGTCTGCATGGTCACCTCATCCCAATCCTGGTATGTGTGGATCTTCATCCCTATCCCGGTCTCCATGGCTCCTCATCCCTATCCTGGATTGCATTGCTCTTCATCCCTATCCTGATCTGCATAGCTCCTCATCCCTATCCTGGTATGCATGGCTCCTCATCCCTATTCTTGTATACATGGTTCCTCATCCCTATCCTGGTCTGCATGGCTCCTCATCCCTATCCTGGTCTGCATGGCTCCTCATCCCTATCCTGGTATGCATGGCTCCTCATCCCTATTCTTGTATACATGGCTCCTCATCCCTATCCTGGATTGCATTGCTCTTCATCCCTATTCTTCTATGCATGGCTCCTCATCCCTATCCTGGTATGCATAGCTCCTCATCCCTATCCTGGTATGCATGGCTCCTCATCCCTATCCTGGATTGCATTGCTCTTCATCCCTATTCTTGTATGCATGGCTCCTCATCCCTATCCTGGTATGCATGGCTCCTCATCCCTATTCTTGTATACATGGTTCGTCATCCCTATCCTGGTATGCATGGCTTCTCATCCTTATCCTGGTATGCATGGCTTCTCATCCTTATCCTGGTATGCATGGCTCCTTATCCTTATCCTGGTATGCATGGCTAATCATCCCTATCCGGGATTGCATTGCTCTTCATCCCTATCCTGGTCTGCATGGCTCCTCATCCCTATCCTGGTATGCATGGCTCCTCATCCCAATTCTTGTATACATGGTTCCTCATACCTATCCTGGTCTGCATGGCTCCTCATCCCTATCCTGGTCTGCATGGCTCCTCATCCCTATCCTGGTATGCATGGCTCCTCATACCTGTCCTGGATTGAATTGCTCTTCATCCCCATTCTTCTATGCATGGCTCCTCATCCCTATCCTGGTATGCATGGCCCCCTCACCCCTTATGCTGGTATGCATGGCTCCTCATCCCTATCCTGGATTGCATTGCTCTTCATCCCTATTCTTGTATGTATGGCTCCTCATCCCTATCCTGGTCTGCATGGCTCCTTATCCCCATCGTTGTATGCATGGCTCCTCATCCCTATCCTGGTATGCATGGCTCCTCATCCCTATCCTGGTATGCAGGGTTCCTTATCACTATCCTTTTATTCATGGCTCCTCATCCCTATCCTTGTATGCATGGCTCCTCATCAATATCCTTGTATGCATGGCTCCTCATCCCTATCCTTGTATGCATGGCTCCTCATCCCTATCCTTGTATGCATGGCTCCTCATCCCTATCCTTGTATGCATGGCTCCTCATCCCTATCCTGGATTGCATTGCTCTTCATCCCTATTCTTGTATGTATGGCTCCTCATCCCTATCCTGGTCTGCATGGTACCCCTCATCCCCATCCTGGTATGGATGGCTCCTTATCCCCATCGTGGTATGCATGGCTCCTCTTCCCTATCCTGGTCTGCATGGCTCCTCATCCCTATCCTGGTATGCATGGCTCCTCATCCCTATTCATGTATACATGGCTCCTCATCCCTATCCTGGATTGCATTGCTCTTCATCCCTGTTCTTCTATGCATGGCTCCTCATCCCTATCCTGGTATGCATGGCTCCTCATCCCTATGCTGGTATGCATGGCTCCTCATCCCTATCCTGGATTGCATTGCTATTCATCCCTGTTCTTCTATGCATGGCTCCTCATCCCTATCCTGGTATGCATGGCTCCTCATCCCTATCCTGGATTGCATTGCTCTTCATCCCTATTCTTGTATGCATGGCTCCTCATCCCTATCCTGGTCTACATGGCTCCTCATCCCTATCCTGGTCTGCATGGCTCCTCATCCCTATCCTGGTATGCATGGCTCCTCATCCCTATCCTGGATTGCATTGCTCTTCATCCCTGTTCTTCTATGCATGGCTCCTCATCCCTATCCTGGTATGCATGGCTCCTCATCCCTATCCTGGTATGCATGGCTCCTCATCCCTATCCTGGTATGCATGGCTCCTCATCCCTATGCATGGCTCCTCATCCCTATCCTGGATTGCATTGCTCTTCATCCCTATTCTTGTATGCATGGCTCCTCATCCCTATCCTGGTATGCATGGCTCCTCATCCCTATTCTTGTATGCATGGCTCCTCATCCCTATCCTGGTCTGCATGGCTCCTCATCCCTATCCTGGTCTGCATGGCTCCTCATCCCTATCCTGGTATGCATGGCTCCTCATCCCTATCCTGGATTGCATTGCTCTTCATCCCTGTTCTTCTATGCATGGCTCCTCATCCCTATCCTGGTATGCATGGCTCCTCATCCCTATCCTGGTATGCATGGCTCCTCATCCCTATCCTGGATTGCATTGCTCTTCATCCCTGTTCTTCTATGCATGGCTCCTCATCCCTATCCTGGTATGCATGGCTCCTCATCCCTATCCTGGTATGCATGGCTCCTCATCCCTATCCTGGATTGCATTGCTCTTCATCCCTGTTCTTCTATGCATGGCTCCTCATCCCTATCCTGGTATGCATGGCTCCTCATCCCTATCCTGGTATGCATGGCTCCTCATCCCTATCCTGGATTGCATTGCTCTTCATCCCTATTCTTGAATGCATGGCTCCTCATCCCTATCCTGGTCTGCATGGCTCCTCATCCCTATCCTGGTCTGCATGGCTCCTCATCCCTATCCTGGTATGCATGGCTCCTCATCCCTATCCTGGATTGCATTGCTCTTCATCCCTGTTCTTCTATGCATGGCTCCTCATCCCTATCCTGGTATGCATGGCTCCTCATCCCTATCCTTGTATGCATAGCTCCTCATCCCTATCCTGGATTGCATTGCTCTTCATCCCTATTCTTGAATGCATGGCTCCTCATCCCTATCCTGGTCTGCATGGCTCCTCATCCCTATCCTAGTCTGCATGGCTCCTCATCCCTATCCTGGTATGCATGGCTCCTCATCCCTATCCTGGATTGCATTGATCTTCATCCCTGTTCTTCTATGCATGGCTCCTCATCCCTATCCTGGTATGCATGGCTCCTCATCCCTATCCTGGTATGCATGGCTCCTCATCCCTATCCTGGATTGCATTGCTCTTCATCCCTGTTCTTCTATGTATGGCTCCTCATCCCTATCCTGGTATGCATGGCTCCTCATCCCTATCCTGGATTGCATTGCTCTTCATCCCTATTCTTCTATGCATGGCTCCTCATCCCTATCCTGGTATGCATGGCTCCTCATCCCTATTCTTGTATACATGGCTCCTCATCCCTATCCTGGATTGCATTGCTCTTCATCCCTGTTCTTCTATGCATGGCTCCTCATCCCTATCCTGGTATGCATGGCTCCTCATCCCTATCCTGGTATGCATGGCTCCTCATCCCTATCCTGGTATGCATGGCTCCTCATCCCTATCCAGGATTGCATTGCTCTTCATCCCTGTTCTTCTATGCATGGCTCCTCATCCCTATCCTGGTATGCATGGCTCCTCATCCCTATCCTGGTATGCATGGCTCCTCATCCCTATCCTAGATTGCATTGCTCTTCATCCCTATTCTTGTATGCATGGCTCCTCATCCCTATCCTGGTCTGCATGGCTCCTCATCCCTATCCTGGTCTGCATGGCTCCTCATCCCTTTCCTGGTATGCATGGCTCCTCATCCCTATCCTGGTATGCATGGCCCACTCACCCCTAATCCTGGTATGTATGGCTCCTCGTCCCTATCCTGGTCTGCATGGCTACTCATCCCTATCCTGGTATGCATGGTACCCCTCATCCCTATCCTGTTATGCATGGCTCCTTATCACTATCCTTTTATGCATGGCTCCTCATCCCTATCCTTGTATGCATGGCTCCTCATCCCTGTCCTTGTATGCATGGCTCCTCATCCCTATCCTTGTATGCATGGCTCCTCATCCCCATCCTTGTATGCATGGCTCCTCATCCCTATCCTTGTATGCATGGCTCCTCATCCCTATCCTTGTATGCATGGCTCCTCATCCCTATCCTGGATTGCATTGCTCTTCATCCCTATTCTTGTATGTATGGCTCCTCATCCCTATCCTGGTATGCATGGTAACCCTCATCCCCATCCTGGTATGGATGGCTCCTTATCCCCATCGTGGTATGCATGGCTCCTCATCCCTATTCTGGTATGCATGGCTCCTTATCCCTATCCTGGTATGCATGGCTCCTTATCACTATCCTTGTATGCATGGCTCCTCATCCCTATCCTTGTATGCATGGCTCCTCATCAATATCCTTGTATGCATGGCTCCTCATCCCTATCCTTGTATGCATGGCTCCTCATCCCTATCCTTGTATGCATGGCTCCTCATCCCTATCCTTGTATGCATGGCTCCTCATCCCTATCCTTGTATGCATGGCCTCCTCATCCCTATCCTTGTATGCATGGCTCCTCATCCCTATCCTTGTATGCATTGCTTCTCATCCCTCTCCTTGTATGCATTGCTCCTCATCCCCATCCTGGTCTGCATGGCTCCTCATCCCTATCCTTGTATGCATGGCTCCTCATCCCTATCCTTGTATGCATGGCTCCTCATCCCTATCCTTGTATGCATTGCTTCTCATCCCTCTCCTTGTATTCATTGCTCCTCATCCCTATCTTGGTATGCATGGCTCCTCATCCCTATCCTTGTATGCATGGCTCCTCATCCCTATCCTTGTATGCATGGCTCCTCATCAATATCCTTGTATGCATGGCTCCTCATCCCTATCCTTGTATGCATGGCTCCTCATCCCTATCCTTGTATGCGTGGCTCCTCATCCCTATCCTTGTATGCATGGCTCCTCATCCCCATCCTTGTATGCATGGCTCCTCATCCCTATCCTTGTATGCATGGCTCCTCATCCCTATCCTTGTATGCATGGCTCCTCATCCCTATCCTGGATTGCATTGCTCTTCATCCCTATTGTATGTATGGCTCCTCTTCCCTATCCTGGTCTGCATGACTCCTCATCCCTTTCCTGGTATGCATTGTACCCCTCATCCCCATCCTGGTATGGATGGCTCCTTATCCCCATCGTGGTATGCATGGCTCCTCATCCCTATCCTGGTATGCATGGCTCATCATCCCTATCCTGGTATGCATGGCTCCTTATTACTATCCTTGTATGCATGGCTCCTCATCCCTATCCTTGTATGCATAGCTCCTCATCCCTGTCCTTGTATGCATGGCTCCTCATCCCTATCCTTGTATGCATGGCTCCTCATCCCTATCCTTGTATGCATTGCTTCTCATCCCTCTCCTTGTATGCATTGTTCCTCATCCCTATCTTGGTATGCATGGCTCCTCATCCCTATCCTTGTATGCATGGCTCCTCATCAATATCCTTGTATGCATGGCTCCTCATCCCTATCCTTGTATGCATGGCTCCTCATCCCTATCCTTGTATGCATGGCTCCTCATCCCTATCCTTGCATGCATGGCTCCTCATCCCCATCCTTGTATGCATGGCTCCTCATCCCTATCCTTGTATGCATGGCTCCTCATCCCTATCTTTGTATGCATGGCTCCTCATCCCTATCCTTGTATGCATGGCTCCTCATCCCTATCCTTGTATGCATGGCTCCTCATCCCTATCCTTGTATGCATGGCTCCTCATCCCTATCCTTGTATGCATGGCTCCTCATCCCTATCCTTGTATGCATGGCTCCTCATCCCTATCCTGGATTGCATTGCTCTTCATCCCTATTCTTGTATGTATGGCTCCTCATCCCTATCCTGGTATGCATGGTACCCCTCATCCCCATCCTGGTATGGATGGCTCCTTATCCCCATCGTGGTATGCATGGCTCCTCATCCCTATCCTGGTATGCATGGCTCCTCATCCCTATCTTGGTATGCATGGCTCCTTATCACTATCCTTGTATGCATGGCTCCTCATCCCTATCCTTGTATGCATGGCTCCTCATCAATATCCTTGTATGCATGGCTCCTCATCCCTATCCTTGTATGCATGGCTCCTCATCCCTATCCTTGTATGCATGGCTCCTCATCCCTATCCTTGTATGCATGGCTCCTCATCCCTATCCTTGTATGCATGGCTCCTCATCCCTATCCTTGTATGCATGGCTCCTCATCCCTATCCTTGTACGCATGGCCTCCTCATCCCTATCCTTGTATGCATGGCTCCTCATCCCTTTCCTTGTATGCATTGCTTCTATTCCCTCTCTTTGTGTGCATTGCTCCTCATCCCCATCCTGGTCTGCATGGCTCCTCATCCCTATCCTTGTATGCATGGCTCCTCATCCCTATCCTTGTATGCATGGCTCCTCATCCCTATCCTTGTATGCATTGCTTCTCATCCCTCTCCTTGTATGCATTGCTCCTCATCCCTATCTTGGTATGCATGGCTCCTCATCCCTATCCTTGTATGCATGGCTCCTCATCAATATCCTTGTATGCATGGCTCCTCATCCCTATCTTTGTATGCATGGCTCCTCATCCCTATCCTTGTATGCATGGCTCCTCATCCCTATCCTTGTATGCATGGCTCCTCATCCCCATCCTTGTATGCATGGCTCCTCATCCCTATCCTTGTATGCATGGCTCCTCATCCCTATCCTTGTATGCATGGCTCCTCATCCCTATCCTGGATTGCATTGCTCTTCATCCCTATTCTTGTATGTATGGCTCCTCATCCCTATCATGGTCTGCATGGCTCCTCATCCCTATCCTGGTATGCATGGTACCCCTCATCCCCATCCTGGTATGGATGGCTCCTTATCCCCATCGTGGTATGCATGGCTCCTCATCCCTATCCTGGTATGCATGGCTCCTCATCCCTATCCTGGTATGCATGGCTCATCATCCCTATCCTGGTATGCATGGCTCCTTATCACTATCCTTGTATGCATGGCTCCTCATCCCTATCCTTGTATGCATAGCTCCTCATCCCTATCCTTGTATGCATGGCTCCTCATCCCTATCCTTGTATGCATGGCTCCACATCCCTATCCTTGTATGCATTGCTTCTCATCCCTCTCCTTGTATGCATTGCTCCTCATCCCTATCTTGGTATGCATGGCTCCTCATCCCTATCCTTGTATGCATGGCTCCTCATCAATATCCTTGTATGCATGGCTCCTCATCCCTATCCTTGTATGCATGGCTCCTCATCCCTATCCTTGTATGCATGGCTCCTCATCCCTATCTTTGCATGCATGGCTCCTCATCCCCATCCTTGTATGCATGGCTCCTCATCCCTATCCTTGTATGCATGGCTCCTCATCCCTATCTTTGTATGCATGGCTCCTCATCCCTATCCTTGTATGCATGGCTCCTCATCCCTATCCTTGTATGCATGGCTCCTCATCCCTATCCTTGTATGCATGGCTCCTCATCCCTATCCTTATATGCATGGCTCCTCATCCCTATCCTTGTATGCATTGCTCCTCATCCCTATCCTTGTATGCATGGCTCCTCATCCCTATCCTTGTATGCATTGCTCCTCATCCCTATCCTTGTATGCATGGCTCCTCATCCCTATCCTTGTATGCATGGCTCCTCATCCCTATCCTTGTATGCATGGCTCCTCATCCCTATCCTTGTATGCATGGCTCCTCATCCCCATCCTTGTATGCATGGCTCCTCATCCCTATCCTTGCATGCATGGCTCCTCATCCCTATCCTTATATGCATGGCTCCTCATCCCTATCCTTGTATGCATAGCCTCCTCATCCCTAAACAAGAAGAAAAAACAGACTTACAGTCCAAAAATGTGACACAAATGATAACTTTATTGTCAACATGGGCAAGTGATTTAGAGGAGGGAACAGATAACCAGAAAAAATGGACACACCTCAAGGGACAATATACTCAAGGGTTTATAGATAAAAGTAGCAGCAAAATTCAGATATCATATAGCAATAATAAATAGTACAGAAATCATATGCAAAATAATAATCAGAATCTCAGTTTACTACTAATATTGGCTGTAGTACCATATAAAGCTACCTACAGTTAAAAAATGGAGAGGAGGGAGTAAAGTGCATGTGCGGTGGAATAGCTGTGCAAAGTCTACCAAAAAAAAGAGTAAGTGGTAATACTGCTCTGTCTAAATCAGGACAGAGCACAGATGCAATGCAGTGATGTAAGAAGGGCTTTGACTAGCAATACATAGCTGCTATAACATGCTACACCCAGTAAAGGGATTAATCAAATTTCACATATTAGATAGTACAGTATGTTACCTGATAAGCTGTATTATGTCCCCTGGATGCGCTCACCCCGACGCACGTTTCGGCGTCTGCCTTCGTCAGGCACCATAAAGCATTAAAAAAAAAAAAGAAAAATGCAGTAAAGTGATTAAATCTTTGAATAAACCTCAAAATGATTAATGAAATCTACAGCATCCCATGTGCAAAAAATAAAATCTTATCTCAGCAACTCCGTGGACTGAAAATAAATAAATAAATTGGGGCAATGCAATCCATCATTCACCATTTCACAGCACTTGGAAGTAAAAAATGCCTAGTCTGGAAGAGGTTAATTCTGCGCTGGTGTAAATTCCCGGAATCAAAGCCACCGACCCTGAAGAGAAGGCAGCAGCAGTTTATTACAACTTCTGTCTTCGGCTACATGAGCGCTATGTGCTGAGTAGAAGCAACCACAATGCCGATACCTCTGTAGGATCTTGCGATCACATAATCAATAGGAGTCTGCAGGGCAGAGTAGAGCTGCTGCGTCTTAGCTGCCAATGGCTTAACTCTCGGTGGCATTTTTCCCTGTAACTAGGGCTTTATCCCCTGTAACTGGGGCTCCTATAGATACATATATAATACTTTTTTTTTCTTTTATATGTAACTGCAATTTTTATTTTTTATTTTATTTTTTACATAATTAAAAGCATAAATACTGGACAACACCTTCCGCATGCCCCCTTTTTAGCTGCTGAATGTATTTTTATAGCGTTCATTTTTTTTTTTACTGATACAAAGCTCAAATTTGACAGTAAATTATAAACTTCTGCTACCTGCGGCCACCACTAGAGGGAGCTCAAGAGTTCACTGCATACTGTGCTGTATAAATTGTGTGCATTGAGCTCCCCCTAGTGATGGCTACCAGGATTACATCTAATTCTCTGAGCTGGAAATTCGAAGTATAAGAAAATCAGAGCTTCTCTCAGTATAAAAATAACGTGGCAAAGTAACCAGCACACGATAAATGAGCAACAACAAAAAAAAGGCACAATGATGATAAAAAGCGAGGATTCACTTTAAGATGTGGGTGGGGTCTAAGGCTCATGAGATATAAATCTGCTCCTGCATCTAATAAAGTATCACCCCCCCCACAGACACCTTCATGATAGACATCCACTGCTGTATTATTAGGCTATAAACTCCTGTGGGTGAATACGGCCGTGTAACTTGTAGCGGATTTTGCTCCTATTTTATCATCCTAGATAGTTCTGTGGAAAGCAAAGACAAGAATGACAGACCTCAGGGCAAAGACTCTGCGCCAAAGTCTCCAAAGTCAGGTAATGGAAGATCTTTATGAGCACAGAGTCCTTTATATGGGTTCTTGGGTTATTAATATCAGATCTGACGTGAAAGAGAGTAGCGTCCGCTGCCAGGTGCTGCAGAACAGATGCCCTTCTCTAGAATAGGAGCTGATCTGCAGCACCCGGCAGGGGCTGCTACACATAGGACTGAGTTGGGCGATTTCGGAGCAATGAATCACTCTGTCTTCAGTACTTACTTTTTATTCTACATCCATAAGGATCTCCGAGAGGTCGATCTCCGGGCAAAAAGACTAAATCTGCTCCAGCTACACCAGAGCCGCCTACTCCTCCGCCACCAGACGGTCCTCCTCCTATAATGCCAGGGTCACTGGAGTGGGTGTATGTGGACGAGCCTCTTCCACAGGTACGTAAGTGTGGGCAGTCAGGGCACATCTAGACCCTTGACATGTCTCAGGACATCAGCTATTTAAAGGGGACCCGTCGCTTGCAATGAATACGTATTTTTTTCATCCGGTGTAAATGCCGATGTTCTCCGGAATCCGGCGATGTTTTTCTTTCGTTCCTGCGCCTCTCCGTTCCTGAGATATGGTCCCATCTTCACTGTCTATAAATTTAATGGGTTTGGTCAAATGGGTGTGTTCTTAAACGCGTATTTGCGGGTGACTAACAAGAGTTGACATGGAAAAAGAGGCCATATCTCCGGAACGGAGAGGCGCAGGAACAAAAGAAAAACAACGCCGGATTCAGGAGAACAGTGGCGTAATAATCACATATTTAGGGACCTGGTAGATAAAATGTAACATAATAAAAGAATATGGTACAGTGTAAAATGTGGTAAATATTATAACATAATAATACACTAATATAAAATGTTATAAAATGTGATTTCTGTTGCCCAGGAGGTTCCCGAATACCTGGTGCCATACTGGGAGGCCATAGAAAACACCTATGAAAGCCACGTGAAGGTCGGACTGCGGAGTCTGAGACACGAGCGGCTCGTAATGATCCATCACCTGTATGATATCAGGTACGGGTTGGTTTTTACATCCAAAATTCACAATGAATTAAGTTATCTCTAAAGTAAGTGCCCCCCCCCAATCGCTCAGGACCGAGGGGTGCATGAGCTCCAGCTACTTCCTAGTGTTTGGTGCTGTTGATGGCTCTAGTAAGACATGCTAGGACATAAGATTAGTGCCGCTCTGGGTAGTACAGTCATGGCCAAAAGTTTAGAGAATGACACAAATATTAATTTTTACAAAGTCTACTGCTTCATTTTTTCTAATGGCAATTTGCATATACTCCAGAATGTTATAAAGAGTGATCAGCTTTACAGCAATTACTTGCAAAGTCAATATTTGCCTAGAAAATTAACTTTATCCCCCAAAACACATTTCAACATCATTGCAGCCCTGCCTTAAAAGGACCAGCTAACATCGTTTCAGTGATTGCTCCATTAACACAGGTGTGGGTGTTGATGAGGACAGGGCTGGAGATCAATCTGTCATGATTAAGTAAGAATGACACCACTGGACACTTTAAAAGGAGGCTGGTGCTTGGCATCATTGATTCTCTTCTGTTAACCATGGTTATCTCTAAAGAAACACGTGCAGTCATCATTGCACTGCACAAAAATGGCCTAACAGGGAAGAGTATCGCAGCTAGAAAGATTGCACCTCAGTCAACAATCTATCGCATCATCAAGAACTTCAAGGAGAGAGGTTCCCTTGTTGCCAAAAAGGCTCCAGGGCGCCCAAGAAAGACCAGCAAGCGCCAGGACCGTCTCTTAAAAGTGTTTCAGCTGCGGGATCGGGCTACCAGCAGTGCAGAGCTTGCTCAGGAATGGCAGCAGGCAGGTGTGAGTGCATCTGCACGCACTGTGAGGCGGAGACTCTTGGAGCAAGGCCTGGTCTCAAGGAGGGCAGCAAAGAAGCCACTTCTCTCCAGAAAAAACATCATGGACAGACTGATATTCTGCAAGAGGTACAGGGAGTGGACTGCTGAGGACTGGGGTAAAGTCAGTTTCTCTGATGAATCCCCTTTTCAATTGTTTGGGACATCTGGAAAACGGCTTATTCGGAGAAGACCAGGTGAGCGCTACCACCAGTCTTGTCTCATGCCAACTGTCAAGCATCCTGAAACCATTCATGTGTGGGGTTGCTTCTCAGCCAAGGGAATGGGCTCTCTCTCAGTCTTGCCTAAAAACACAGCCATGAATAAAGAATGGTACCAGAATGTCCTCCAAGAACAACTTCTCCTAACCGTCCAAGAGCAGTTTGGCGATCAACAATGCCTTTTTCAACATGATGGAGCACCTTGCCATAAAGCAAAGGTGATAACTAAATGGCTCAGGGAACAAAACATAGAGATTTTGGGACCATGGCCTGGAAACTCCCCAGATCTTAATCCCATTGAGAACTTGTGGTCAATCATCAAGAGACGGGAGGACAAACAAAAACCTTCAAATTCAGACAAAATAAAAGCATTGATTTTGCAAGAATGGACTGCTATCAGTCAGGATTTCATCCAGAAGTTGATTGAGAGCATGCCAGGGAGAATTGCTGAGGTCCTGAAGAAGAAGGGTCAACACTGCAAATATTGACTTGCTGCATTAACTCACTCTAACTGTCAATATAACCTTTTGTTACTCATAATATGATTGCAATTATATTTCTGTATGTGATAAAAACATCTGACAAACACACATAAAAACCAGAGGCCAGCAGATCATGTGAAAATATAATATTTGTGTCATTCTCAAAACTTTTGGCCATGACTGTACTATGCCCATTATCCTCATGTGCTACCACCTCCCCGTGGCCCCTCCGTCTCATGCCTGTAATGTTACTCTACAGGAGCAGATATAAGGATTACCTGTCACGGCCGGACCACAAGCAGGAGTTCGTGTCTCAGTGGCAGAACGATGTCAACTGCATCGCTGAGGATATGAGGGAGGATGAGGAGACGAAAGCCGAATTACACCAGAGAGTGGATGTAGGTGGCAGGTAGTGAGGACACGGTGATGTTATATCTGAGGCTTCTGGAGGGTACGTGAGAATTAGAGGGTAGATGAGCATTGGCGGATACATGAGCATTGGAGGATACATGAGCATTGGGGGGTACGTGCGGATTGGGGGGTACGTGCGGATTGGAGGGTACGTGAGCTTTGGAGGGTACGTGAGCATTGGAGGGTACGTGAGCATTGGAGGGTACGTGAGCATTGGTACGTGAGCATTGGAGGATACGTGAGCATTGGAAGGTACCTGAGCATTGGAGGGTACGTGAGCATTGGAGGATACGTGAGCATTGGAGGGTACGTGAGCATTGGAGGGTACGTGAGCATTGGAGGGTACGTGAGCATTGGAGGATACGTGAGCAATGGAGGATACGTGAGCATTGGATGGTACGTGAGCATTGGAGGATACGCGAGCATTGGAGGGTACGTGCGGATTGGAGGGTACGTGAGCATTGGAGGGTACGTGAGCATTGGAGCGTACGTGAGCATTGGAGGATACGTGAGCATTGGAGGATACGTGAGCATTGGAGGATACGTGAGCATTGGAGGATACGTGAGCATTGGATGGTACGTGAGCATTGGAGGATACGTGAGCATTGGAGGATACGTGAGCAATGGAGGATACGTGAGCATTGGATGGTACGTGAGCATTGGAGGATACGCGAGCATTGGAGGATACGCGAGCATTGGAGGATACGTGAGCATTGGATGGTACGTGAGCATTGGAGGATACGTGAGCATTGGAGGGTACGTGAGCATTGGAGGATACGCGAGCATTGGAGGATACGCGAGCATTGGAGGATACGTGAGCATTGGATGGTACGTGAGCATTGGAGGATACGTGAGCATTGGAGGGTACGTGAGCATTGGAGGATACGTGAGCATTGGATGGTACGTGAGCATTGGAGGGTACGTGAGCATTGGAGGGTACGTGAGCATTGGAGGATACATGAGCATTGGAGGTGCATGAGCATTGGAGGGTACGTGAGCATTGGAGGTACATGAGCATTCGAGGGTACGTGAACATTGAATGATACGTGAGCATTGGAGGGTAAGTGAGCATTGGGGGATACGTGAGCATTGGAGGGTACGTGAGCATTGGAGGGTTTATGCACATTGAATTTTTGTTCTGATACAACGAAGGACACGGGAAGACGACTCTTTCATTAATTACACGCATCCTCGCCCACTAGGGGGAGCTCCCTGTATACAGAGATACATGATAAGACCCCGTCTGCAGCCACCACTAGGGGGAGCTCCCTGAATATAGAGATACATGATAAGATCCTGTCTGCAGTCACCACTCGGGGGAGATCCCTGTATACAGCGATACATGATAAGATCCTGTCTGAAGCCACCACTAGGGGGAGTTCCCTGTATACAGAGATACATGATAAGATTCTGTCTGCAGTCACCACTAGGGGGAGATCCCTGTATACAGCGATACATGATAAGATCCTGTCTGAAGCCACCACTAGGGGGAGTTCCCTGTATACAGAGATACATGATAAGATCCTGTCTGAAGCCACCACTAGGGGGAGCTCCCTGAATATAGAGATACATGATAAGATCCTGTCTGCAGTCACCACTAGGGGGAGATCCCTGTATACAGCGATACATGATAAGATCCTGTCTGAAGCCACCACTAGGGGGAGTTCCCTGTATACAGAGATACATAATAAGATCCTGTCTGCAGCCACCACTAGGGGGAGCTCCCTGTATACAGAGATACATGATAAGATCCTGTCTGCAGCCACCACTAGGGGGAGCTCCCTGTATACAGAGATACATGATAAGATCCTGTCTGCAGCCACCACTAGGGGGAGCTCCCTGTATACAGAGATACATGATAAGATCCTGTCTGCAGCCACCACTAGGGGGAGCTCCCTGTATCCAGAGATACATGATAAGATCCTGTCTGAAGTCACCACTAGGGGGATCTCCCTGTATACAGAGATACATGATAAGATCCTGTCTGCAGTCACCACTATGAGGAGCTCCCTGTATACAGAGATACATGATAAGAGCCTGTCTGCAGTCACCACTAGGGGGAGCTCCCTGTATACAGAGATACATGATAAGATCCTGTCTGCAGTCACCACTAGGGGGAGCTCCCTGTATACAGAGATACATGATAAGATCCTGTCTGCAGCCACCACTAGGGGGAGCTCCCTGTATACAGAGATACATGATAAGATCCTGTCTGCAGTCACCTCTAGGGGGAGCTCTCTGTTTACAGAGATGCATGGTAAGATTCTGTCTGCAGCCACCACTAGGGGGAGCTCCATGTATCCAGAGATACATGATAAGGTCCTGTCTGCAGTCACCACTAGGGGGATCTCCCTGTATACAGAGATACATGATAAGATCCTGTCTGCAGTCACCACTAGGGGGAGCTCCCTGTATACAGAGATACATGATAAGATCCTGTCTGCAGTCACCTCTAGAGGGAGCTCTCTGTTTACAGAGATGCATGATAAGATTCTGTCTGCAGCCACCACTAGGGGGAGCTCCATGTATCCAGAGATACATGATAAGATCCTGTCTGCATTCACCACTAGGGGGATCTCCCTGTATGCAGAGATACATGATAAGATCCTGTCTGCAGTCACCACTAGGGGGAGCTCCCTGTATACAGAGATACATGATAAGAGCCTGTCTGCAGTCACCACTAGGGGGAGCTCCCTGTATACAGAGATACATGATAAGATCCTGTCTGCAGTCACCACTAGGGGGAGCTCCCTGTGTACAGAGATACATGATAAGATCCCGTCTACAGCTACCACTAGGGGGAGCTCCCTATATACAGAGGTACATGATAAGATCCTGTCTGCAGCCACCACTAGGGGGAGCTCCCTGTATACAGAGATACATAAGATTCTGTCTGCAGCCACCACTAGGGGGAGCTCCCTGTATAAAGTGCACTCAGCGATAACAACAGTATACAGCGAGCTCCTCAGCTCCCTCCAGTGGTGGCAGCAAACATTTAGGCTACGGCCACTATATGGATAGTGTAAGGACTTTAAATGGCGTCATAAGGTGGAAATTCTTCTGAATTCTTTATTTTTCCTTTTGATGATTTTTCACCTTTTTCCCTTAAAGGATTTAAGAGATCGTCTGTGGGATATCTGCGACAACAGGAAGGAGGAGGCCGAGCAGGAGCGGGCCGAGATCATGAGCGACGGATGGCTGGAGGATCGTCTGGGGATTCTCATGAACCATTTTTTTTCATTGATGCAGGTATTTGTATGTGACTGTTCACTCACAGATTGGGGGTAGTCCGATCTCCATAGGGTGCGACTAATGATCGCTGGGGGGGGTCTCTTCCAAGATTGGATCTCCGGTGATCATTAGTGAGCGCCCCACAGAGATCCATCATGTCTGATCCCACTGTACACATTAGACCATTGATGGGTGCAGCGGGACCTGCCTTATGGTGCGGATTATGGGGCCACATAGGGCCTTGGACCCCCCCAATCTCCCGTTCAGCGGTGATCTGGTAGCTACTAATTATAGCAGCCCGATCCCTGCGATACAGAGGGCCTATGGTGCGGCAGCGGCTGCAGGTGGAGGATGAGATCAGTAGTAACGGCCTCCGCAGCCTCTGATCTTTGGGAATGTGGTTTGTGTGCAGTTCCCAGGCCCAGGCATCATCACATCCGCAGCTGCCGGTGTCGTGCCCCCCTCACCCATCGTGGTAAGCCGTCACACCATCACTTTGCGCCAATGAATCCTTTAATTTAAAGGGGTTATCCGACACCGCTCCTTTCCACCATCGTAATGAAAAATGCACATCGTGGTCTGTGAAAACAGGCGCCGTACCCGGAGGAGGGGGTGCGGGTAACTACCGGAAGTACAGAACGCATCGCGGAGACCACTGACACTTTTAGAAGACTTTTTTTGATACTTTTTTTTTTTTTCTTTTTTTTTGTTACTTGTCTGTTTGTCTCTTCTTTTTTGTGTTTGTAAATAAATTAAATATTTCAGTGGAATTCCTTTAATCTGGAATCCGATAATCCAGAAAGCCTCATAAGCCCCCACTTACACAGCAGTCATGGAGGGGTTAAACGCCGGACACTCAGGAGCGCTCCTCTGTCACCGCAGGTGGAGGTGGATCGTTTCCAGGACACCATGCGGTTTCTGAACGATTACTACAAAGGGATGGAGAGTAAAATCCCAGCGGAGAGCCTGCAGGGGTTCGTCCGCCTCCCGCTCCTGGACATCTGTAATTCCGGCTCGGCGGATGAGTCCGACAACCCAAGAAGGTAAAAACGTCACATTACGTCCTGTACGGTGGTCGCCAAACTGATTGGCATTTTTTGTTGTGAATCGCTGCGTGTTCCGGTGTCACCGGTACAATTATGGGGATAAATAAAGAAAGGTAAGTGGTGAAAAAAACTGGGAGACTTGTAAAAAGGAAAATGAATTAGTTTGTGTCGCCATTTTCCCAGGTCTGTAACCTTTTTGTTTTTACCGGTTGCGGTTTATTCTCGTGTGAGGCGACGTGTTTATTGATAGCATTTGTCCAAAATAAAACGCACTTCTCACATATAGGTTTTTTTCCTATTTACGGCGTTTACCGATGGGGTTTATTTTATGTTTGGATAGATCGGACTTTTCTGGACACAGCGATACTGAATATGTGTATTTTATTAATTACTTTATTTTTAATCGGAGAAAGTGGGGAAGTAATATAGTGGAGGAGTCATATGGTGGGGGAGTCATATAGTGGAGGAGTCATATAGTGGAGGAGTCATATAGTGGGGGAGTCATATAGTGGGGGAGTCATATAGTGGGGAAGTCCTATAGTGGGGGAGTCCTATAGTGGGGGAGTCATATAGTGGGGGAGTCATATAGTGGGGGAGTCATATAGTGGGAGAGTCATATAGTGGGGGAGTCATATAGTGGAGTCATATAGTGGGGGAGTCATATAGTGGAGGAGTCATATAGTGGGGGAGTCATATAGTGGGGGAGTCATATAGTGGAGGAGTCATATAGTGGGGGAGTCATATAGTGGAGGAGTCATATAGTGGAGGAGTCATATAGTGGAGGAGTCATATAGTGGGGGAGTCATATAGTGGAGTCATATAGTGGGGGAGTCATATAGTGGAGGAGTCATATAGTGGGGGAGTCATATAGTGGGGGAGTCATATAGTGGAGGAGTCATATAGTGGAGGAGTCATATAGTGGAGGAGTCATATAGTGGAGGAGTCATATAGTGGGGGAGTCATTTAGTGCGGGAGTCATTTAGTGCAAAGTGTCGTTTAGTGGGGGAGTCGTTTAGTGTGGGAGTCGTTTAGTGCGGGAGTCATGTAGTGCGGGAGTCATGTAGTGCGGGAGTCATGTAGTGCGGGAGTCATGTAGTGGGGGAGTCATTTAGTGCGGGAGTCATGTAGTGCGGGAGTCATGTAGTGGGGGAGTCATGTAGTGGGGGAGTCATGTAGTGGGGGAGTCATGTAGTGGGGGAGTCATGTAGTGCGGGGTCATGTAGTGGGGGAGTCATGTAGTGGGGGAGTCATGTAGTGGGGGAGTCATGTAGTGGGGGAGTCATGTAGTGCGGGAGTCATGTAGTACGGGAGTCATGTAGTGGGGGAGTCATGTAGTGCGGGAGTCATGTAGTGCAGGGTCATGTAGTGGGGGAGTCATGTAGTGTGGGGTCATGTAGTGGCGGAGTCATGTAGTGCGGGGTCTTGTAGTGCGGGGTCATGTAGTGCGGGGTCATGTAGTGGGGGAGTCATGTAGTGCGGGGTCATTTAGTGGGGGAGTCATGTAGTGCGGGGTCATGTAGTGGGGGAGTCATGTAGTGCGGGGTCATGTAGTGGGGGAGTCATGTAGTGCGGGGTCATGTAGTGTGGGGTCATGTAGTTCGGGGTCATGTAGTGCGGGGTCATGTAGTGCGGGAGTCATGTATTGGGGGAGTCATGTAGTGGGGGGTCATGTAGTGGGGGGTCATGTAGTGCGGGGTCATGTAGTGGGGGAGTCATGTAGTGCGGGGTCATGAAGTGGGGGAGTCATGTAGTGCAGGGTCATTTAGTTGGGGAGTCATGTAGTGCGGGGTCATGTAGTGGGGGAGTCATGTAGTGCGGGGTCATGTAGTGGGGGAGTTATGTAGTGCGGGATCATGTAGTGGGGCAGTCATGTAGTGTGGGGTCATGTAGTGGGGGAGTCATGTAGTGCTGGGTCATGTAGTGGGGGAGTCATGTAGTGCGGGATCATGTAGTGGGGCAGTCATGTAGTGTGGGGTCATGTAGTGGGGGAGTCATGTAGTGCGGGGTCATGTAGTGGGGGAGTCATGTAGTGCGGGGTCATGTAGTGGGGGAGTCATGTAGTGCGGGGTCATGTAGTGTGGGGTCATGTAGTTCGGGGTCATGTAGTGCGGGGTCATGTAGTGCGGGAGTCATGTATTGGGGGAGTCATGTAGTGGGGGGTCATGTAGTGGGGGGTCATGTAGTGCGGGGTCATGTAGTGGGGGAGTCATGTAGTGCGGGGTCATGAAGTGGGGGAGTCATGTAGTGCAGGGTCATTTAGTTGGGGAGTCATGTAGTGCGGGGTCATGTAGTGCGGGGTCATGTAGTGGGGGAGTCATGTAGTGCGGGATCATGTAGTGGGGCAGTCATGTAGTGTGGGGTCATGTAGTGGGGGAGTCATGTAGTGCTGGGTCATGTAGTGGGGGAGTCATGTAGTGCGGGATCATGTAGTGGGGCAGTCATGTAGTGTGGGGTCATGTAGTGGGGGAGTTATGTAGTGTGGGATCATGTAGTTGGGGAGTCATGTAGTGCGGGGTCATGTAGTGCGGGGTCATTTAGTGGGGGAGTCATGTAGTGCGGGGTCATGTAGTGGGGGAGTCATGTAGTGCGGGGTCATGTAGTTTGGGAGTCATGTAGTGCGGGGTCATGTAGTGGGGGAGTTATGTAGTGTGGGATCATGTAGTTGGGGAGTCATGTAGTGCGGGGTCATGTAGTGCGGGGTCATTTAGTGGGGGAGTCATGTAGTGCGGGGTCATTTAGTGGGGGAGTCATGTAGTGCGGGGTCATGTAGTGGGGGAGTCATGTAGTGCGGGGTCATGTAGTTTGGGAGTCATGTAGTGCGGGGTCATGTAGTGGGGGAGTCATGTAGTGCGGGGTCATATAGTTGGGGAGTCATGTAGTGCAGGGTCATTTAGTGGGGGAGTCATGTAGTGCGGGGTCATGTAGTGGGGGAGTCATGTAGTGCGGGGTCATGTAGTGGGGGAGTCATGTAGTGTGGGGTCATGTAGTTGGGGAGTCATGTAGTGCGGGGTCATGTAGTGGGGGAGTCATGTAGTGGGGGAGTCATGTAGTGCGGGGTCATTTAGTGGGGGAGTCATTTAATGTTTTTTTGTTATTTTGGTTCCAAAGTATTGTAGTATACTTTATAGTAATATCGCTGTCTCCTATGATGCCCAGCCACTGTGCACTGTCATGTCAGACCCCCAGTTTATCAACGCCTCGCTAGGGGGAACGTGGAATGACTCCCCCCATCCCAGGCTGTAATTGCTGCTGTTGGAGGAACGTGGCGGCTCTTGTCACCGTCTCTTGTATCTCAGCCTCGGTCTGATCTGATATCTGTCCTGGAAGAAACCTTCTGCGTATTGCAGCGAGACGTCGGGGTTCTCAGAAGCCAATCATCATCAGACATTTTTGCTGTGTCAGTCCAGACAGCGACCCTCTATGTACCTGTAATCCTCTCTAGACTGATACATTGTACCAAACCACCAGAGAGATCACTGCATCCACTCCTCAGCTGAGAGCAGGACGAGCCGGGCTGCTAATTGGAAATCGGCGCTCTCATTCACTGACAGCAAGAAGGAGTCTTAAAAAAAAAAAATAATGGAAAATAAAGTCAATTTAAAAAGTTAAAGATTAAGCTTAAAGGGGTATTCCCGTCTCTAATAATAATGATAATAATAATATTTATTTATATAGCGCCAACATATTCCGCAGCGCTTTACAGTTTAACAGTTTCAATACACAAGTCATAAGAAACAACGTTAACAATACATTAAAGCACAATAAGCCGCCCCTGCTGGTGAGAGCTTACAATCTACAATGAGGTGAGGGAGATACAGAGTACAGGTGTGTATTTACAATGATGTATTTACAATGATGGTCCAGCCATCTTGAGGGAGTGGGGGATGGATGGAGATAGTGAATGGGCTACACACACACACTTACACAGAGAATGACTTTGATTAGTGAACGTGATAGGACGCTCTAAACAAATGCGTTTTGAGGGAGCGCCTAAAACTATGCAAATTGTGGATAGTCCTAATTTCTTGGGATAGAGCATACCAGAGGATTGGCGCATCGCGGGAGAAGTCTTGGAGTCGGCAGTGGGTGGTGCGGATTAGTGCGGAGGGTAGTCGAAAGTCGTTTGCAGAGCACAGCGATCGGTTAGACCGATAGACAGAAATGAGGGAGGAGATGTAGGGGGGTGCCGCACCGTGGAGATCTTTGTGGTTGAGAACAAGTACTTTGAATTGGATCCTATAATGAATGGGCAGCCAATGTAAGGACTGGCGAAGAGCGGACGCGTCCGAGTACCGATTAGCCAGGTAGATGACCCTGGCTGCTGCATTATGAACTGGAAAGGGGAAAGTCAAGTAACGGGGAGGCCAATTAATAGAGCGTTGCAGTTGTTCAGGCGGGAGTGGATCAGGGCGACAGTGAGGGTTTTTGTTGTTTCCATTGTGAGAAAAGGGCGGATTCTAGAGATGTTCTTTAGGTGTTAGCAGCAAGAGCGGGCAAGAGATTGTATATGGGAGGTGAAGGAGAGATTGGTGTCAAACATAACACCTAGACAGCACGCCTGCTGCCGGGGTGTTATTATGGTGCCACCCATGGAGAGGGATATGTCAGATTTAGGGAGGTTAGTAGACGGTGGGAGCAGAAGAAGTTCAGTTTTTGATAGGTTGAGTTTCAGATAGAGAGTGGACATGATGTTGGAGACTGCGGACAGACAGTCACTGGAGTTCTGTAGTACAGCGGGAGTAAGGTCGGGGGATGACGTGAATAGTTGTGTGTCATCAGCATAAAGATGGTACTGAAAGCCAAATCTGCTGATGGTCTGTCCAATTGGGGCCGTGTAGAGAGAGAAAAGAAGGGGGCCAAGGACTGAGCCCTGAGGTACCCCGACAGCAAGAGGAAGAGGAGATGACGTGGAGCCAGAGAACAAAACACTGAAGGAGCGGTCAGAAAGATAGGAAGAGAACCAGGAAAGAGCAGTGTCCTTAATGCCTAGTGACTGGAGCCTAGAGAGTAGGAGATGGTGGTCAACAGTGTCGAAAGCTGCAGATAGGTCAAGAAGAATGAGCAGAGAGTGGTCACCGTTACATTTTGCTGTCAGAAGGTCATTGGTAACTTTGATGAGTGCAGTTTGTCGAATGTAGAGGGCGGAAGCCGAACCGTGAAGGGTCTAGGAGGGAGTGAGTGGAGAGGTAACGGGTAAGGCGGGAGTAGACTAGGCACTCCAAAAGTTTAGAGATGAAGGGGAGATTGGAGACTTGTCTGTAGTTGTTTTTGCAGGATGGGTCGAGAGCGGGATTCCTTAGTGATAGTGTTTGAAGGAGGATGGGAAAATGTCGAAGGAGAGGGAGAGATTAAAGATTGTAGTTATCATGTGCAGCTGGATACACCGCCTCTAGCAGGGCGAATTTCGATGACACGTGTGACTGGATACACCGCCTCCAGCAGGGCGAATTTACAGAGTAAAGGGGAACACCGGGAAAACAGTTACAGTGGTGGGCCCTGCAATAGGGAACGGGGACGTGGAGACCTCCTGAACTCCCCTGAGGCAGTGTCCCTAAACTCCTACCGATCCCTATACAGGTTCCTCACCTGTTGCCGAGTCGGATACCTCAATCCCTAGCTCGCCCTGCACCTATCCCTTACTAGTGCATTGGACGGTGCAGAAACTAATCCCACCACTGCACTAATACACACGCAAGGAAAAATATAACAAACAGGGAAAACACCACTTAGCTTTGCTCTGTTGCTATTGCTCCCAGCAACAGAGTATGACACCCGAATTCAGCTTCCACCTGAAGCTACTACACCAGAGCTCTGACTGAGCTGCAAGGAACTCCTCTCTATAGCTCCTTCCGTCACCAGACTTGGTTGGAAATGACCAATATCACCAACAGTGAATGAGACTACCTGCCACTCCTTTATTGGAAGGAGCCAGGTTCCTCACCTGCTTGGTAATTACGTGTAATAACGCTAGTGACCACCGGGGGCAAAACTAGAACTAAAGAAACCACAGTGTAATGACGCCAGCAGCCACCGGGGGCAAAACTAGAACTAAAGAAACCACAGTGTAATGACCCTAACGGCCACCGGGGGCAAAACTACTTTAAGCCAACAGCTTAAAGGAAAAAAAAAGGTTATTTGTGCAAAATCTGTCACAGTTCAACCTGGATCATGACAGTAGTTAGGTGAATTGTGACGACTGAAGAGAGAGACTGGAGGAGATGTGAGGGAATGGGGTCGGTAGTGCATGTAGTCGGACGAGAAGACGAGAGGAGCCTGGACACTTCTTCTACTGTGATGGGATCAAATGTTTAGATTGAGCCAGGGGAGATGCAGGGAGGGATGGGAGTCACAGCACTTGGTGGTTGAGAGCGGTTTTCCTGACGGATAGTATCTATTTTCTCTATAAAGTGGGAGGCCAGGTCATCAGCACAAATGTCTGTGATAGGGGCTTGTGCTTTTGGCCTGAGGAGGGAGTGAAAGGTGTCAAAAAGTTTCTTGCGGTTGTTGGCTAGTGAGGAGATCAGGGTGGTAATTTAGGTCTGTTTGGCGAAGTGAAGGGCAGAGTTATAGGTTCTTAACATAAATTTGAAGTGGATGAAGTCTTCTGGTGTGCGGGTTTTTCTCCATCGGTGTTCAGCACTCCTAGAGCATCGCTGGAGAAGTTGAGTTTGCGATGTGAGCCAGGGCTGTTTTACTCTGTGCTCGGAGGTTCTGAGGGTGAGAGGAGCTACTTGGTCGAGGGTGCTTCTAAGAGTGTCATTTTAGTGATGTACAACCAGATTAGGACAGGAAAAAGAGGAGATTGGGGACAGTGATGAGTGTAGGGAGTCTGCAAGTGTCTGAGGGTTAATGGCTTGTAGATTTCTGAATGTGTGGTAGGTAGTAGTGAGCTGGGGTGGGCGAAGATTTGTGAGCATGAAGGAGAGAATGTTGTGGTCAGAGAGGGGAAGCCGTGAGTTATTTAGTTGGGAGATTGAACAGAGCCGGACAAGGACCTGGTGAAGGGTGTTACCGTCTTTGTGTGTCTCAGAGGTTGAGAGCTGTGAGAGGCCGAGGGAAGTGGTTAGTGATAGAAGCTGGGATGCAGATGTGGAAGTGGGGCTGTTAATGGGGATGTTGAAGTCTCCCAAGATAAGGGTTGGTAGTTCTGAGGACATGAATTGCGGCAGCCAGGCTGATAAGTGGTCAAGGAAGTGGGTGAGTGAGCCTGGGGGCCGGTATATGACTGCTACTTTGAGGGAGAGGGGACGGAAGAGCCTGATGGTGTGGACCTCAAAAGAAGGGAATGAGAGTGATAGAACAGGGAGGATGACCTGGAAACTGCATTGTGGGGGCAGGAGTATGCACTACTCCACCAGCAAGTAGTGTCAGAATCCTGAATCCAGGTTTCAGTGAGGGCCAACAGATTCAGAGAATTGTTCCGAAAGTAATTGTGCAGGAAAGGAAGCTTGTTACATACAGACCGTGGATTCCAGAGGGCTCAATTGAAAGAAGGAGATGAAGGAGATCAAGTAATATTAATAAGATTATTATGGTTTTGATGTGAGGTAGGGTAGGGGTTGAGGGTTGGGGGAGATGTCCCCCGAAATCAGTAGGAGTAGGAAGATAAAGAGCAACTAGTTACTGGAATTGTAGGAAGTTTTTTTGTGCAATGTGTTTTGGCAAGATGGGCTGAGGTTTGTCAGGAAGGTGAGGAGTGCATGGGAGCTGTACATGGGAGAGGAAAGTATAGAGGGGCTGATGTGTATAAGTCGTGATGGAGGGGGGATGGGGCAGTGAGTGTGGATGGCAAGGGAACACAGGAGGATACAAATAAAGCACATAGATAAAAGGGAGTGTGGGTTACCTGACTTCTGCCCCAACTAACTGCCATGAATTAACTGCCTTTTGCTTGATGCTTAGCTAATGCGATGCTTTGCTGAATGCGTGCGACCCCTCACATGCGTGTACCCCTTAGAATGTTGCTAAATTTATAGGCCCCAGTACAGGGACAGGAGAGAGGGATTGTGGGAGCTGGTTAGTTATAAATTAGCAACAGCTGCTCAACACATCCTGGTGTAGAAAAGATGATGAAAGATGCAGTCCTGATTCCATCTCTATGCTATGGCACCTCTCCTGAGATAACATCTACAGAGATCCCCCCATGGATAACTAAGATCCTATCCCAATATTTAGAAGGTATTCAAACTAAAGGAACAAAAAAGCGCAATAGGGTCTTATCCGGGTTATTTCAGGAGAAATAGATTAGAATTTACTCACCCTTTTTAGGAGAGGTTCAGGCATGTGGGATCAGTAATCTGCTTGCTGCACATCCAAAGGTCAGCTCTGCGACCGCTTGAAACATCAAATTTCGGAATAAATTCTTGGACTTTTGTGCGCTGCCAGATAAATTCACTAGTCCAGTTTATGAGAAAGATTAATCCATTTATTTCCCAACGCGTTTCGAAATGTATACCATTTCTTCTTCAGGGGATGACATGTATGATCAGATAGAGCTGTCACAGATTATATACATCAAGAATTCAAAAAACGGCGCCAAAGGGTCACATGTCATCTAGTGCATCTAGAACGCTGACATTTGCACTAGATGACATGTGACCCTTTGGCGCCGTTTTTTGAATTCTTGATGTATATAATCTGTGACAGCTCTATCTGATCATACGTGTCATCCCCTGAAGAAGAAATGGTATACATTTCGAAACGCGTTGGGAAATAAATGGATTAATCTTTCTCATAAACTGGACTAGTGAATTTATCTGGCAGCGCACAAAAGTCCAAGAATTTATTACGAAATTTAATATTTAGAAGGTGTAATAATAATAATAATTTTTGAAAATAACTCCAATTAGAAATGTATTATAGTTCTTCTGATTCAGTATATTGTTTACCCCAGGTGCAGGGCTTAGCAGTAGCTTAGGTATCCATGGTTACGACCATTCATATAGTGACAGTTAGTTGCTAGTGGTTGTAACCATGGATATCTAAGCTACTGCAATACCCTGCACATGGGGTAAGCACATAGCAAATCAGAAGAACTATACAACATTTCTAATTGGAGCTACTTGCTAATATTATTGTTATTACTACTACATCATGTTGGGTGCTAGCACAGCTCCTGAGCTCGATCCATCCGACCACGACCAACGTGTGCATACATGTACGTTACTCGCTATAAAGGGGACAAGCGATCAGAGAGATCGGCGCCTAAAAGCTGTGAAGTTCTGTTGATGCAAAATTACTTTTCACTCCTTCTGTTTCCCGACTGAAGGATCCCGCTGGTTCCCAGAAGGCCCCCGACTCCAGAGGTGAATGTGGGGAAACAGAAAAGTAAAGCTGCCACTGGGAAAGGGAAGGAGGACGCCAGCGCGGAGGTGACGGGGCAGCCATCCGAAGCCGATCAGAAGCTCGTTCATGACACGTGGCAGGCCGCGCTGTCAGCCGTCGCTAACATGGTACGCCGGGACGTGCGCTGCACATTGTAGGGGGGCACAGCACCGCTTTACCATTGATGGACTATGTCTCAGACGGGTAAGGTCACTGGAGGCCGTGGTGCTCTGGGGATTCACACCTTGTTCATCTAAGGGTAGGCCTTCAGTTTCAAAGAAGCGGATGCCCCTTTAAGGGCATGTGCTGTGCTGAATACGACCAAAATGCACATGGTTATGGGGGTACTAAAGCCAGAATATGTGGGCGGACAATAAGTCTAATGTCTGCACCCCCCAAACCCAGGCCCCATCTATATAATGGCTGACCCCCTATTGAGGCCTCAGCAGGGGCCCCCGGGGTCACCATATTTCAATGTGTGCCCCCATCGCTAGAGCAGATGTGTTTGGGGAAAAGGGTTGTCTGGAGTTTAGGTGATGTGAAGCCCCCATCAGCCACGTCTCTCTGGTGGTTTTAGTGGTGGTCCCCACTCCTATATACCCCATATTATAAGCTTCCTGTGTGTCGGGGCGCACTCACTTTTGGGCGTCTCCCATCTGTTCACCTCTTTTACGCCCTCTGACAGGTATCGGCTGAAAAGCAACGTCTGGAGGCGGAGGAGGAGAAGGAGCGGCAAATATCGGAACTGAAGGAAAGGGAGAGAGTGAGAGCCCCCCCAACGGCGTCTCGAGACAGTCAGAAAGGGGCAAAAAAGAAGTCACCCAACAGGAAGAAAGGTGAGCGCCCACTAGTGGGCTATTACAGCTGGCACTGCTATGGGGGTAATATGGCTGGCATTGTTATGGGGTATTATGGCTACATTGTTATGGGGGGCATTATGGCTGGCATTGTTATGGAGGTATTATGGCTGGCCCTGTTGTGGGGTATTATGGCTGGCACTGTTATGGAGGTATTATGGCTGGCACTGTTATGGAGGTATTATGGCTGTCACTGTTATGGAGGTATTATGGCTGACACTGTTATGGAGGTATTATGGCTGGCACTGTTATGGAGGTATTATGGCTGGCACTGTTGTGGGGGTATTATGGCTGGCACTGTTATGGAGGTATTATGGCTGGCATTGTTGTGGGGGTATTATGGCTGGTACTGTTATGGGGCTATTATGGCTGGCACTGTTATGGAGGTATTGTGGCTGGCACTGTTATGGGGGTATTATGGCTGGCACTGTTATGGGGGTATTATGGCTGGCACTGTTGTGGGGGTATTATGGCTGGCACTGTTATGGAGGTATTATGGCTGGCACTGTTATGGAGGTATTATGGCTGGCACTGTTGTGGGGGTATTATGGCTGGCACTGTTATGGAGGTATTATGGCTGGCACTGTTATGGAGGTATTATGGCTGGCCCTGTTGTGGGGGTATTATGGCTGGCACTGTTATGGAGGTATTATGGCTGGCACTGTTATGGAGGTATTATGGCTGGCAGTGTTATGGGGGTATTATGTCTGGTACTGTTATGGGGGGTGTTATGGCTGGCACTGTTATGGGGGTATTATGGCTGGCACTGTTATGGGGGTATTATGGCTGGCACTGTTATGAAGGTATTATGGCTGGCAGTGTTATGGGGGTATTATGGCTGGCACTGTTATGGGGGTATTATGGCTGGCACTGTTATGGAGGTATTATGGCTGGCTCTGTTATGGAGGTATTATGGCTGGCACTGTTATGGAGGTATTATGTCTGGTACTGTTATGGGGGTGTTATGGCTGGCACTGTTATGGGGGTATTATGGCTGGCAGTGTTATGGGGGTATTATGGCTGGCACTGTTATGGAGGTATTATGGCTGGCTCTGTTATGGAGGTATTATGGCTGGCACTGTTATGGAGGTATTATGTCTGGTACTGTTATGGAGGTATTATGGCTGGCACTGTTATGGAGGTATTATGGCTGGCAGTGTTATGGGGGTATTATGTCTGGTACTGTTATGGGGGTGTTATGGCTGGCACTGTTATGGGGGTATTATGGCTGGCACTGTTATGGAGGTATTATGGCTGGCAGTGTTATGGGGGTATTATGTCTGGTACTGTTATGGGGGGTGTTATGGCTGGCACTGTTATGGGGGTATTATGGCTGGCACTGTTATGGGGGTATTATGGCTGGCACTGTTATGGGGGTATTATGGCTGGCACTGTTATGGGGGTGTTATGGCTGGCACTGTTATGGGGGTGTTATGGCTGGCACTGTTATGGGGGTATTATGGCTGGCACTGTTGTGAGGGTATTATGGCTGGCACTGTTGTGAGGGTATTATGGCTGGCACTGTTATGGAGGTATTATGGCTGGCACTGTTATGGAGGTATTATGGCTGGCAGTGTTATGGGGGTATTATGTCTGGTACTGTTATGGGGGGTGTTATGGCTGGCACTGTTATGGGGGTATTATGGCTGGCACTGTTATGGGGGTATTATGGCTGGCACTGTTATGGGGGTATTATGGCTGGCACTGTTATGGGGGTATTATGGCTGGCACTGTTATGGGGGTGTTATGGCTGGCACTGTTATGGGGGTGTTATGGCTGGCACTGTTATGGGGGTATTATGGCTGGCACTGTTGTGAGGGTATTATGGCTGGCACTGTTATGGAGGTATTATGACTGACACTGTTATGGAGGTATTACGGCTGGCACTGTTATGGGGCAATATGGCTGGCACTGTTATGGGGTATTATGGCTGGCACTGTTATGGGGGTATTATGGCTGGCACTGTTATGGGTATTATGGCTGGCACTATTATGGGGTATTATGGCTGGAACTGTTATGGGGGTATTATGGCTGGCACTGTTATGGGGGTATTATGGCTGGCACTGTTGTGAGGGTATTATGGCTGGCACTGTTATGGGGGTGTTATGGCTGGCACTGTTATGGGGGTATTATGGCTGGCACTGTTGTGAGGGTATTATGGCTGGCACTGTTATGGAGGTATTATGGCTGGCACTGTTATGGGGCTATTATGGCTGGCATTGTTATGGAGGTATTATGGCTTGCACTGTTATGGGGGTATTATGGCTGGCACTGTTATGGGGGTATTATGGCTGGCACTGTTATGGGGCTATTATGGCTGGCACTGTTATGGGGTATTATGGCTGGCACTGTTATGGGGCTATTATGGCTGGCACTGTTATGGGGTATTATGGCTGGCACTGTTATGGGGGTATTATGGCTGGCACTGTTATGGGGGTATTATGGCTGGCATTGTTGTGGGGGTATTATGGCTGCCACTGTTATGGGGGTATTATAGCTGGCATTGTTGTGGGGGTATTATGGCTGCCATTGTATAGAGCTATGGGGCAGTTTATAGTGAGGGTACATTATCTAGTCCAGACTTCCATATACTTTTTATTCCAGGGGGTAAATCGCCAGGACCTGCCGCCCCCACACCACCACCCGCGGCCCCCGAGGACGACTCCGGGCTGCAGAAGAAGCAGGAAATGAAAATGAAGCAGGAATATCTGGCAGCTCTGGAGTACGAAGGTCGGTAATAGTAAGAGCAAAAAGTACCACGGCCTTATTGGCCCGAAACCAGGGAGCAAAACACGAACCCTCCTCATCCACCCTAGACTCCTCGGTATAAGCCCCTCTCCTCCTCTAGACCACCAGGGAGCAAAACACGAACCCTCCTCATCCACCCTAGACTCCTCGGTATAAGCCCCTCTCCTCCTTTAGACCACTAGGGAGCAAAACACGAACCCTCCTCATGTACCCTAGACTCCTAGGTATAAACTCCTCTCCTCTAAGCCACCAGGGAGCAAAACACATGAACCTTCCTCATGTAACCTAGACTCATAGGTATAAACCCCTCTCCTCCTCCAGACCACCAGGGAGAAAAACACACGAACCCTCCTCATGTAACCTAGACTCATAGGTATAAACCCCTCTCCTCCTCCAGACCACCAGGGAGCAAAACACATGAACCTTCCTCATGTAACCTAGACTCATAGGTATAAACCCCTCTCCTCCTCCAGACCACCAGGGAGAAAAACACACGAACCCTCCTCATGTAACCTAGTCTCATAGGTATAAACCCCTCTCCTCCTCCAGACCACCAGGGAGAAAAACACACGAACCCTCCTCATGTAACCTAGACTCATAGGTATAAACCCCTCTTCTCCTCCAGACCACCAGGGAGAAAAACACACGAACCTTCCTCATGTAACCTAGACTCATAGGTATAAACCTCTCTTCTCCTCCAGACCACCAGGGAGCAAAACACACGAACCTTCCTCATGTAACCTAGACTCATAGGTCTAAACCTCTCTTCTCCTCCAGACCACCAGGGAGCAAAACACACGAACCTTCCTCATGTAACCTAGACTCATAGGTATAAACCTCTCTTCTCCTCCAGACCACCAGGGAGAAAAACACACGAACCTTCCTCATGTAACCTAGACTCATAGGTATAGACCCCTCTTCTCCTCCAGACCACCAGGGAGAAAAACACACAAACCTTCCTCATGTAACCTAGACTCATAGGTATAAACCCCTCTTCTCCTCCAGACCACCAGGGAGAAAAACACACAAACCTTCCTCATGTAACCTAGACTCATAGGTATAAACCTCTCTTCTCCTTCAGACCACCAGGGAGCGAAACACACGAACCTTCCTCATGTAACCTAGACTCATAGGTATAAACCCCTCTTCTCCTCCAGACCACCAGGGAGCAAAACACACGAACCCTCCTCATGTAACCTAGACTCATAGGTATAAACCCCTCTTCTCCTCCAGACCACCAGGGAGCAAAACACACGAACCCTCCTCATGTAACCTAGACTCATAGGTCTAAACCTCTCTTCTCCTCCAGACCACCAGGGAGCAAAACACACGAACCTTCCTCATGTAACCTAGACTCATAGGTATAAACCCCTCTTCTCCTCCAGACCACCAGGGAGCAAAACACACGAACCTTCCTCATGTAACCTAGACTCATAGGTATAAACCTCTCTTCTCCTCCAGACCACCAGGGAGCAAAACACACGAACCATCCTC
Organism: Dendrobates tinctorius; assembly: GCF_039654945.1. Lineage (NCBI taxonomy): Eukaryota > Metazoa > Chordata > Amphibia > Anura > Dendrobatidae > Dendrobates > Dendrobates tinctorius. Next base: position 13,303,108 of record NW_027361803.1, read on the forward strand.
ATGTAACCTAGACTCATAGGTATAAACCCCTCTTCTCCTCCAGACCACCAGGGAGCAAAACACACGAACCCTCCTCATGTAACCTAGACTCATAGGTATAAACCTCTCTTCTCCTCCAGACCACCAGGGAGCAAAACACACGAACCCTCCTCATGTAACCTATAGGTATAAACCCCTCTTCTCCTCCAGACCACCAGGGAACACCACACGGACCCTACTCTTCCTCCATTGATGGTTATACTTTTTTCTTTGCTGTCGATCACCTGGGAATACATATTCTCTCTGTGATACCCCGGGGTCTCCGGACCATTAGGAATTAATCCCTCTTGTCACTCAGAAGCACCCGGGAGTATTTTTCACCTCTAGATGGCAGATACAGGGGGCCGTATATAGACCACCGCAGCTGCAGCTCCGGATACGACGCTGAACCTTTGTTTCTATTATTTTTCCCTCCTTTCTTCAGAGGCGTCTGTGACCTCCAGACTGGAGCTGATCAAATCGAAAGCCCTCGAAATGTGCCAGGAGACTGTGACCCGATCGGAGCAGGCGTACAAAGACCTGGACATGTGGCAGGGAGCGCAGTTTCTGGCGGAGATGTCAAGGTAAAGTTCTCCATGGTGCGCGGAGTCGGCGGGGGCATTTATCGCTCCTTCACACGGGGCGGAATCTGCAAGAGATACATTGTAGAATTCACAACGGATCTTGTGACTTTTTTGGTGGGAATTTGCCATGGACCCAGTCACGTTCCCAATACTCACATGTACGGCTCATCCAGTGATTGCAGCTGGGTAACCCCCATATAGCCTCCGTATACCCACTCATCTACCCTCTGTATACCCCGCCGTATACCCACCCATCTACCCTCTGTATACCCCGCCGTATACCCTCTGTATACCCCTCCGTATATGCCTTGTGTACCCCCTGCTTATTCCCCGTATACCCCCTGAATACCCTCCGTATACCCACCCATCTACCCTCTGTATACCCCGCCGTATACCCTCTGTATACCCCTCCGTATATACCTTGTGTACCCCTTGCTTATTCCCCGTATACCCCTGTATACCACCTGAATGCCCTCCGTATACTCCCCATATACTCCCCGTATACCCTCCGATCGATAACGCTGGGCTGTACCTCTGTCCTCGCAGTATCGGGAAGCTGATCCAGATCGCTCATTACTGCGTTGAAACCAAAACGAAGATACAACACGAACTCGTCCTGGAGAAAAGCGACTTCTACATAAACGCAGATATAAAAGTGCTGCCTGATCCAGTGCCGCAACCCCCTCCCCCACCAGTAGAGAGCGCCACAGGGGCAGCCCTCACCGTTTCTCAGCTCTATCGACTTCTCAAGCTGTTTTTACAGGTGGCTCCGGGCGGTGAGTTCTGTGTATAGTGTACAGGATTTGTAAAAGTGTTAGATATTAAAGGGAAACAAATTTGTCATTTAGACACTGCACCGGCCACAGATACCCCCATTTACACACTGCACCGGCCACAGATGCCCCCAGTTACACACTGCACCGGCCGCAGAAGCCCCCAGTTACACACTGCACCGGCCGCAGAAGCCCCCAGTTACACACTGCACCGGCCACAGATACCCCCAGTTATACACTGCACCGGCCGCAGAAGCCCCCAGTTACACACTGCACCGGCCACAGATGCCCCCAGTTACTGCACCGGCCGCAGAAGCCCCCAGTTACACACTGCACCGGCCACAGATACCCCCAGTTACACACAGCACCGGCCACAGATACCCCCAGTTACACACTGCACCGGCCACAGATACCCCCAGTTACACACTGCAACGGCCACAGATGCCCCCAGTTACACACAGCACCGGCCACAGATACCCCCAGTTACACACTGCACAGGCCACAGATACCCCCAGTTACACACAGCACCGGCCACAGATACCCCCAGTTACACACTGCACCGGCCACAGATACCCCCAGTTACACACTGCACCGGCCACAGATACCCCCAGTTACACACAGCACCGGCCACAGATGCCCCCAGTTACACACTGCACCGGCCACAGATACCCCCAGTTATACACTGTACCGGCCACAGATGCCCCCAGTTATACACTGTACCGGCCACAGATACCCCCAGTTACACACTGCACCGGCCACAGATACCCCCAGTTACACACTGCACCGGCCACAGATACCCCCAGTTACACACTGCACCGGCCACAGATGCCCCCAGTTACACACTGCACCGGCCACAGATACCCCCAGTTACACACTGCACCGGCCACAGATGCCCCCAGTTACACACTGCACCGGCCACAGATACCCCCAGTTACACACTGCAAGGGCCACAGATGCCCCCAGTTATACACTGCAAGGGCCACAGATACCCCCAGTTATACACTGCAAGGGCCACAGATACCCCCAGTTATACACTGCAAGGGCCACAGATGCCCCCAGTTATACATTGCACCGGCCGCAGAAGCCCCCAGTTACACACTGCACCGGCCACAGAAGCCCCCAGTTACACACAGCACCGGCCACAGATACCCCCAGTTACACACTGCACCGGCCACAGATACCCCCAGTTACACACTGCACCGGCCACAGATACCCCCAGTTACACACTGCACCGGCCGCAGATGCCCCCAGTTATACACAGCACCGGCCGCAGATTCCCCAGTTATACACAGCACCGGCCACAGATGCCCCCAGTTATACACTGCACCGGCCGCAGATGCCCCCAGTTATACACTGCACCGGCCGCAGATGCCCCCAGTTATACACAGCACCGGCCGCAGATGCCCCCAGTTATACACAGCACCGGCCGCAGATGCCCCAGTTATACACTGCACCGGCCGCAGATGCCCCAGTTATACACAGCACTGGCCGCAGATGCCCCAGTTATACACTGCACCGGCCGCAGATGCCCCCAGTTATACACTGCACCGGCCGCAGATGCCCCCAGTTATACACAGCACCGGCCGCAGATGCCCCAGTTATACACTGCACCGGCCGCAGATGCCCCAGTTATACACTGCACCGGCCGCAGATGCCCCAGTTATACACAGCACTGGCCGCAGATGCCCCAGTTATACACTGCACCGGCCGCAGATGCCCCAGTTATACACAGCACTGGCCGCAGATGCCCCAGTTATACACAGCACCTGCCGCAGATGCCCCAGTTATACACAGCACTGGCCGCAGATGCCCCAGTTATACACAGCACTGGCCGCAGATGCCCCAGTTATACACAGCACCTGCCGCAGATGCACGCTTACATTCTGTGCCTATAGAAGATGGACCCGCACAGGCCCCTAGTACAACCTGCCCCCTTATCTGATCTGTAGAGAAAGCTGTAAATTTTCAGCAGAGGGGTGAGCCCTGGAGCTCCTGCACTCAATGCCATTATCTGCTCTTTTTCCTACAGGACTTATGTCAAGCAAGTTATTTTCGGAGCTTCTGATGGATCTGACCTCGGTGCCTCTCGGAGACGACACGCTGCCCGACATGTGGATGCATCTGTCACTGTCAGAGGTGAGGTTACACTTACAACGAATTTATGGGGTTCCTGGACAGATTGGTGGTGATAGATCGGAACAGAGGTGGTGATGGATGGGGGAAGAGATGGTGATAGATGCGTGCAGAGGTGGTGATGGATTGGAGCAGAGGTGGTGATAGATCAAGGCAGAGGTGGTGATAGATCGGGGCAGAGGTGGTGATAGATCGGGGCAGAGGTGGTGATAGATCGGAGCAGAGGTGGTGATAGATCGGGGCAGAGGTGGTGATAGATCGGGGCAGAGGTGGTGATAGATCGGAGCAGAGGTGGTGATAGATCGGGGCAGAGGTGGTGATAGATCGGGGCAGAGGTGGTGATAGATCGGGGCAGAGGTGGTGATAAATCGGGGCAGAGGTGGTGATAGATCAGAGCAGAGGTGGTGATAGATCGGAGCAGAGGTGGTGATGGATCGGGGCAGAGGTGGTGATAGATCAGAGCAGAGGTGGTGATGGATCGGGGCAGAGGTGGTGATGGATCGGGGCAGAGGTGGTGATAGATCGGGGCAGAGGTGGTGATAGATCGGGGCAGAGGTGGTGATAGATCAGAGCAGAGGTGGTGATAGATCAGAGCAGAGGTGGTGATAGATCAGAGCAGAGGTGGTGATGGATCGGGGCAGAGGTGGTGATAGATCGGAGCAGAGGTGGTGATGGATCGGAGCAGAGGTGGTGATAGATCAGAGCAGAGGTGGTGATGGATCGGGGCAGAGGTGGTGATAGATCGGAGCAGAGGTGGTGATAGATCAGAGCAGAGGTGGTGATAGATCGGAGCAGAGGTGGTGATGGATCGGGGCAGAGGTGGTGATAGATCGGAGCAGAGGTGGTGATAGATCAGAGCAGAGGTGGTGATAGATCGGAGCAGAGGTGGTGATGGATCGGGGCAGAGGTGGTGATAGATCAGAGCAGAGGTGGTGATGGATCGGGGCAGAGGTGGTGATGGATCGGGGCAGAGGTGGTGATAGATCGGGGCAGAGGTGGTGATAGATCGGGGCAGAGGTGGTGATAGATCAGAGCAGAGGTGGTGATGGATCGGGGCAGAGGTGGTGATGGATCGGGGCAGAGGTGGTGATAGATCGGGGCAGAGGTGGTGATGGATCGGGGCAGAGGTGGTGATAGATCGGGGCAGAGGTGGTGATAAATCGGGGCAGAGGTGGTGATAGATCAGAGCAGAGGTGGTGATAGATCGGAGCAGAGGTGGTGATGGATCGGGGCAGAGGTGGTGATAGATCAGAGCAGAGGTGGTGATGGATCGGGGCAGAGGTGGTGATGGATCGGGGCAGAGGTGGTGATAGATCGGGGCAGAGGTGGTGATAGATCGGGGCAGAGGTGGTGATAGATCAGAGCAGAGGTGGTGATGGATCGGGGCAGAGGTGGTGATGGATCGGGGCAGAGGTGGTGATAGATCGGGGCAGAGGTGGTGATGGATCGGGGCAGAGGTGGTGATAGATCGGAGCAGAGGTGGTGATAAATCGGGGCAGAGGTGGTGATAGATCAGAGCAGAGGTGGTGATGGATCGGGGCAGAGGTGGTGATGGATCGGGGCAGAGGTGGTGATGGATCGGGGCAGAGGTGGTGATGGATCGGGGCAGAGGTGGTGATAGATCGGAGCAGAGGTGGTGATGGATGAATCCAGGCCTTGTTGCTTTCTCACAATCCCCTCTATTGTACATGGTGGGCCATTTATATGGATGCACCTAAATAAAATGGGAATGGTTGGTGATATCAACTTCCTGTTTGTAGCAGATTAATATATGGGAGGGGGGGTCTTTTCAAGATGGGTGGTGACCATGGCGGCCATTTTGAAGTCGGCCCACCCAGGTGTATCCATATAAATGACCCACCCTGTACTATAGTATGATAAACTAACACAATACAGGGGACAGATAATACTGCCAGACCGGGCCCTAATATCACTGCCCCAATGTACGGAGGAAGCAAATTCTGCAAATCTATACACACATTAGTCTTAAAGGGAATGTCCAGCTGTTACCTCTATGTTGGAGTTTGGTTCCAGCCTTATCTGCTCCTCCACGTCTTGTAAAATGAGGCGCAAAACTCCATCCACCATCTGAGTGTTATTCCAACTGTGTCCAGGTCCAGGACATGACCTCCGCGCTGTCAGACGGCTCCGATTATGTAAACTGGAGAAAGTTCTTGTTATCAGCGTCATATCCCTGGCCGTACCCGTCTCTGCCCGAACTCCTGAGGACCCTGCAGAGATTCAAGGATGCAGATGACAGAGGAAGCGGCATCATTCACCAAGAGCTCTACAGTCAGGTGACGGAGGAAGTAGAAAAGAATCTCTTCAGAATAGATGTAGCATACACTACATTACTGATCTTGAGTTACATCCTGAATACTGCAGAGCTGCACTCACTATTCTGCTGGTGCAGTCACTGTGTACATACATTACATTACTGATCCTGAGCTACATCCTGTATTATACCCCAGAGCTGCACTCACTATTCTGCTGGTGCCGTCACTGTGTACATACATTACATTACTGATCCTGAGCTACATCCTGTATTATACCCCAGAGCTGCACTCACTATTCTGCTGGTGCAGTCACTGTGTACATACATTACATTCCTGATCCTGAGTTACATCCTGTATTATACCCCAGAGCTGCACTCACTATTCTGCTGGTGCCGTCACTGTGTACATAATTACATTACTGATCCTGAGTTACATCCTGTATTATACTCCAGAGCTGCACTCACTATTCTGCTGGTGCAGTCACTGTGTACATACATTACATTACTGATCCTGAGTTACATCCTGTATTATACTCCAGAGCTGCACTCACTATTCTGCTGGTGCAGTCACTGTATACATACATTACTGATCCTGAGTTACATCCTGTATTATACTCCAGAGCTGCACTCACTATTCTGCTGGTGCAGTCACTGTATACATACATTACTGATCCTGAGTTACATCCTGTATTATACTCCAGAGCTGCACTCACTATTCTACTGGTGCAGTCACTGTGTACATACATTACATTACTGATCCCGAGTTACATCCTGTATTATCCTCCAGAGCTGCACTCACTATTCTGCTGGCTCTGTTTCCTCTTCTATTTAGAGGTTACCTATATTCCTCTTTCCCCTGTTAGGTGGCGCTGTGGTTTACAGGAGATTCTGAGGACACCGATCCTGAAGACCCAACAGAGAACCTTCCATTTAACAGACTGGAGCATCTGATGAGGGTAGACTGTAATAAAGACATAACTGGTTCATTAAAACAATTCTCTAAAGCGGAATCTTCCTCCAAACTTTTACAGGATCTTCCCACAGCTGAGGATTTGCTACAATTGTATCCAGTGCAAACAATGCTCTGTGAGCTGAACATATGGGCAGCAGCTGCACAGATCTCTGCTGCTTTGTTACAATGTATCAGTCTGAAGTCTGGAATATATAGAGAATTATCTGGGCTGGATACAAATGTAACAAAACCTCAGCTGTGAGGAACGCTAGTCCTGTCCTGGGTCGGCCTCTACGATTTCATCCACCGACAGCAAACTTTTTTTTGCCCAAAAATCCCGTAAGGTGGTTGACTCAATACAGGCAACCCATTTAATATAAGGGCATAGATCAGTTGATTGTCGCAGGTCTGTTACTGTCTGCAGCATCGATAGAGGAATATAATATCACACGCTGCCGTTAGGTCCCTCTTTCTGGGTGATGCGTCCATGAGGCCACTGACATCTGGTGGGCAGCAGGGTGGGAGGCGAAGCTCCTGTATTACATTCATTTTATTCATTTTGTAATCTAATTTATTAGTTTTCTATCTTTTATTCTGTTTTATGTTTTTTTTTCCTTTTTATTCTATTTTCTTGCATTGTATTTTCTTTTTGCTTATACAGCATGATATTAGTTTTTTTATCTATTTTTACTGTATTATAATAGTTTTTATCTTTTTATCCTGTAGTATAATTTTTTTTTATCTTTTTATACAGTATTATATTAGTTTTCTTTCTTTTATATAGTGTATTTTAATCATTTTCCCTCCCTTTATACTGTATTATAATAGTTTTTCCATCTTTGTATCTTGTATTGCGTTACTGTTCTTTTACTGTATTCTATTTTTTCTCTCTTTTTCTGTTGTATTATATTAGTTTATTTTGTACATTATATCAGATTTCTATGTTTTTATACAGCATTATAAATAGTTTTTATCTTTTTATTCTATAGTATAATAGTTCTGTATGTCTTTTTATACGGTATTATATTGGTTTTCTATTTTTTATCCTGTTCTATCAGAGGTTTTTTTTTAGTGTATTAATGCTGTATTATAATACTTAAATATTTTTATCCTGTATTGTATTACTTTTCTATGTTATACAGTATTATATTTTTTCTATGTTTTTTTTAACCGGTATTATACTAGTTTTTAGCTTTCTATAGTGTAGTATAATTTTTTTTTATCTTTTTATTCTGTAGTATAATAGTTTTGTATATCTTTTCATACAGGTATTGTATTAGTTTTCTATCTTTTATACTATTAGATTATAATTTTCTGTCCTTTTATAGGTGTTTTTTATAGTTTTTTTTATCATTTTATCTTGTATTTTAAGTTTTTTCTATCTTTTTAGACAGTATTATATTAGTTTTCCATCTTTTATACAGTTAGATAGTAGTTTTCTTTCTTTTTATAGGTCTTTGAAAGCTCTTTTACAGTTTTTATCTTTTTATACTGTATTATAGTATTTTTTATATCTTTTTTTAGACAGTATTAATTTTCTATATTTTATACGGTTATATAATGTTTTTTTTTATAGTGTATTATAATAGTTTTTTCTATTTTTTTATACAGTATTATATTAGTTTTCTATCTTTTATACTGTTAGATAGTAGTTTTCTTTCTTTTTGTTTGTTTTTATATTTCTTTTTTATAGTTTTTATCATTTTATACTGTATTATAGTAGGTTTTTTTTATATCTTTTCAGACGGTTATTTTTCTTTCTTTTACACTGTTATATAATGGTTTTCTTTCTTTTTATTGTGTATTAAAATAGTTTTTTTTATCTTTTTATCCTGTATTATAAGTTTTTTCTATCTTTTTATACAGTATTATATTAGTTTTCTATCAGTTAGATAGTAGTTTTCTTTCTTTTATAGGTCTTTGATAGCTCTTTTTTATAGTTTTTATCTTTTTATACTGTATTACCGTAGTATTTTATATATTTTTAGACAGTATTAATTTTCTATATTTTATACTGTTATATAATAGTTTTCTTTCTTTTTATTGTGTATTATAGTAGTTTTTCTTTCTTTTTATAAGTATTATATTCGTTTTCTATCTTTTTACTGTTAGATAGTAGGGTAGTTTTCTTTCTTTTGTAGGTTTTTTTATAGTTCTTATAGTTTTTTTCTTATTAGACTGTATTACATTACTTTTCTCTCTTTTACTGCATTTTGTACGTTTCTTTCTCTTTTTATACAGTATTATATTATGTTTTATACAGCTCTGTAATAGTTTCCTATTTTTTTAATACTGTATTATAATTTTTTTTATACTTTTTTTTTTTTTATTTGTTCAGTTTTTCTTTCACCTGTTTGCTGAGAGCACACAGCCGCCTCGTCTTGACTACACCGATATGTTGCTCTATTTTGCTTCTCATCCGAACCCGCTGGAAGGTTTCTATCGAGCATTAAGCGTCACAATCGGGAGAGCGGTCCTGAAGCCTCTGGATGATAACCTGCTCGTAAAGGTATCGGCTCCGACAGACGTCTCACCCCCACCCTCCAAAATTTCCCAATTGAAAAAAATATGCGTAAATCTCCCACCCCCTCCAGTAGCCAATCTCTGTATACAGAAGTGTCATGTGACCTCAGCAGCCAATCACTGCCCTCAGATATTTGCTCAGCGTTTGGCTGCAGCGTTCATATGACGGTACAGCTGCTGTGGTGATGTGAACAGAGGCGGTGCTGGACTTACCTCCCCTGCGGGGGGGGTACTATGGGATTAGCGTTGTTTTTGGGTAGCTCCCCTATATAGAGTCCTCTTCTCATACCGTGCAAATTGCCTCTTCAGAAAGAAAGAGGACTTTTACTCTACAGCGCCACCTATTGGTAGTAGCGATCCTACAAGTCACAATCAACCCTTTAACGAGTCTTGTAGTATGACTTAGGATACAAGCCAAACCAGAATCTCAATTTGCAGACACGATCATACCGATCATTTTCAGTCTTTTCCAGCCATGGATACCGTAGAAGGGACTACTGAAGGAGTAACAGTGAATGATGGGGGTGATATCGCCCCAGACACAGAACAGCCAACCGTCACATTACAGGAGGTTCTGCGCGTCTTTCAGCATGGCGCCGGAGATGATGGGGATACTCACAGGTTTCGTCAGCTGGAGAGAGAAGCAAATCATCGCCATAAGGTTAGATGTGATCACAGAGGTGTGGGTGCTTAGCGGGCACTCGGGGGACCCGATATAAGGGGGAGGGGGCCTTATTATTATACAATAATGGAGAAGGTGTTGTCTGAGCACAGGACATTTTGTATCAGTCCCCGTAGGGGACTTGAGCTTGTGATCTATTGATCGACTGTGCAATACACAGTACTGCAGTATTATGGCAGTGTACTGTAACATTACACGGGCTCAAACTACATCAGCTACTGTCTGGTTCTAGCCTCCATGTTGTACAGAGCAGGCGCAGGACCTGAGCCTGCTCCGTACAGCTGTATCGCACGGTTGACGTACATGAACGGCAGCTGTCACCAGGAGGGATTAAAGAGGACCACAGAGATGAGATATGTACCTGCTGACCATTTTTTTTTTTAGAGGATCACACCCACGAACACTCATCCGGCAGCGCGCGCTCCCAGCCTTCCTGAGAGGGGAGAAATCTGCTGACACAGACTTCTCTCCCCTGAAAGAAAAGGGATCAGGTGTCAAAATGTTAAGTCCTCGATCATTCTTTGCCCTAATATCAGTGTCGGGAGGCCCCCGTACACATCGGATCTGCGGGTTCGGAGGATTTTCATTCTTCGTGTATGGGGTCTTGTCCCATATATCCCGGCTTTGTTGCAGATGGTTGCAGCAGATTTTCTGTGTATCGCATCTTATCAAAGATTTGCTGCAAATCACATGGATTTATGCCCCATCCCGAATGTCACTTGTGAAATAGTAATATTGTTTTCCTTTCTTCTTCTAGATAATCAAGAACATATTGCAGGAGATGAGCCCCGACGCTGCGGGCCGTGTGTCTCTCCCCGCTCTCCTCACACACCCCGTCTTTCATGAACTCATTGAAGATTGTCAACTTTATAAACTCTCGGTGAGTAAATTATTACATCCGCTATAATGCCTAGAAAGGGGTTCTCCGCCTAGACGCTACATTACAGGGACCAGATGTTATATGGATCAGATGTTACAAGGACGACAAGGTACAGGAACCAGACTTTACAGAGCAGGACCATACGCTACAGGGACCATACATTATACACTCACTGGCCACTTTATTAGGTACACCATGCTAGTAAGGGGTTGGACCCCCTTTTGCCTTCAGAACTGCCTCAATTCTTCGTGGCAGAGATTCAACAAGGTGCTGGAAGCATTCCTCAGAGATTTTGGACCATATTGACATGATGGCATCACACAGTTGGCGCAGATTTGTCGGCTGCACATCCCTGATGCGAATCTCCCGTTCCACCACATCCCAAAGATGCTCTATTGGATTGAGATCTGGTGACTGAGGAGGCCATTTGAGTACAGTAAACTCATTGTCATGTTCAAGAAACCAATCTGAGATGATTCGAGCTTTATGACATGGCGCATTATCCTGCTGAAAGTAGCCATCAGATGTTGGGTACATTGTGGTCATAAAGGGATGGACATGGTCAGCAACAAAACTCAGGTAGGCTGTGGCGTTGCAACGATGCTCAATTGGTACCAAGGGGCCCAAAGAGTGCCCAGAAAAAATTCCCCACACCATGACACCACCACCACCAGCCTGAACCGTTGATACAAGGCAGGATGGATCCATGCTTTCATGTTGTTTACGCCAAATTCTGACCCTACCATCCGAATGTCGCAGCAGAAATCGAGACTCATCAGACCAGGCAACGTTTTTCCAATCTTCTACTGTCCAATTTCGATGAGCTTGTGCAAATTGTAGCCTCAGTTTCCTGTTCTTAGCTGAGAGGAGTGGTACCCAGTGTGGTCTTCTGCTGCTGTAGCCCATCTGCCTCAAAGTTCGACGCACTGTGCGTTCAGAGATGCTCTTCTGCCTACCTTGGTTGTAACGGGTGGCAATTTGAGTCACTGTTGCCTTTCTATCAGCTCGAACCAGTCTGCCCATTCTCCTCTGACCTCTGGCATCAACATGGCATTTCCGGCCACAGAACTGCCGCTCACTGGATTTTTTTTCTTTTTCGGACCATTCTCTGTAAACCCTAGAGATGGTTGTGCGTGAAAATCCCAGTAGATCAGCAGTTTCTGAAATTCTCAGACCAGCCCTTCTGGCACCAACAATCATGCCACGTTCAAAGGCACTCAAATCACCTTTCTTCCCCATACTGATGCTCGGTTTGAACTGCAGGAGATTGTCTTGACCATGTCTACATGCCTAAATGCACTGAGTTGCCGCCATGTGATTGGCTGATTAGAAATTAAGTCTTAACACACAGTTGGACAGGTGTACCTAATAAAGTGGCCAGTGAGTGTATAAAGCAGATGTTACAGGGACCAGGCATCACATGGACCACATAGTACATGGACCACGTTACAGGGACCAGACATTACAGGGACCAGGCATCACATGGACCACATAGTACATGGACCACGTTACAGGGACCAGACATTACAGGGACCAGGCATCACATGGACCACATAGTACATGGACCACGTTACAGGGACCAGACATTACAGGGACCAGGCGTCACATGGACCACATAGTACATGGACCAGACAATACGTGGAGAAGACGTTACAGGGACCAGACGTTACAGGAACCAGACGTTACAGGGACCATACATTATATAAATCAGATGTTACAGGGACCAGGCATCACATGGACCACATAGTACATGGACCAGACAATACGTGGAGAAGACGTTACAGGAACCAGACGTTACAGGGACCATACATTATATAAATCAGATGTTACAGGGACCAGGCATCACATGGACCACATAGTACATGGACCACGTTACAGGGACCAGACATTACAGGGACCAGACATTGCGTGGACCAAACAATACATGGAGCAGACGTTACGTGGACCAGACAATACGTGGAGCAGATGTTACAGGGACCAGACTCTGCATGGACCAGACTCTGCATGGACCAGACTCTGCATGGATCAGACTCTGCATGGATCAGACTCTGCATGGATCAGACTCTGCATGGACCAGACGCTGCATGGACCAGACGCTGCATGGACCAGACGCTGTATGGACCAGACCGCATGGACCAGACGTCAAATCTACCAAATAGTACATGGACCATATGTTGCATGGACCAGACGCTGCATGGACCAGATCGCATGGACCAGACGTCACATCTACCATATAGTGCATGGACCAGACGCTGCATGGACCAGACCGCATGGACCAGACGTCACATCTACCATATAGTACATGGACCAGACGTTACATGGACCAGACGCTGCATGGACCAGACGCTGCATGGACCAGACGCTGCATGGACCAGACGTCACATCTACCATATAATATATGGATCAGGCGTTGCATGGACCGGATGTTGCATGAACCTGGCGTTGCCTGGGTCAGACGTCATATCTACCATATAGTACATGGACCAGACGCTGCATGGACCAGACCCTGGATGGACCAGACGTCACATCTACCATATAATATATGGATCAGACGCTGCATGGACCAGACGTTACGTGGAGCAGACGTTACGTGGACCAGACAATACGTGGAGAAGACGTTACAGGGACCAGACGTTACAGGGACCATACATTATATAAATCAGATGTTACAGGGACCAGGCATCACATGGACCACATAATACATGGACCACGTTACAGGGACCAGACATTACAGGGACCAGACGTTACGTGGACCAAACAATACATGGAGCAGACGTTACGTGGACCAGACATTACGTGAAGCAGACGTTACTGTGACCAGACTCTGCATGGACCAGACTCTGCATGGACCAGACGCTGCATGGACCAGACGTCAAATCTACCATATAGTACATGGACCATATGTTGCATGGACCAGACGCTGCATGGACCAGACGTCACATCTACCATACAGTGCATGGACCAGACGCTGCATGGACCAGATCGCATGGACCAGACGTCACATCTACCATACAGTGCATGGACCAGACGCTGCATGGACCAGACGCTGCATGGACCATATCGCATGGACTAGACGTCACATCTACCATATAGTACATGGACCAGATGTTACATGGACCAGACGCTGCATGGACCAGACGCTGCTTGGACCAGACGTCACATCTACCATATAATATATGGATCAGGCGTTGCATGGACCAGATGTTGCATGAACCTGGCATTGCCTGGATCAGACGTCATATCTACCATATAGTACATGGACCAGACACTGCATGGACCAGACCCTGGATGGACCAGGCGTTGCGTGGACCACCATGTAATGTTATGATTCCTATGTGAGAATGCATTGCCAGACACAACAGCTGGGGTCACTGAACCATAACCATGAGCGTCCCCCCCCCCCATCCCAACCGAACCGATTACTGAGCTATCTGCATGACTGTTCAATATGGACAGATGTGTTGCATTCCCTAAACCAGCACGTGTGGGCATTAGAGAGACTTTTTAAGAGCTGCTTGTGCTTGAGAGGACTTGGTACAACCATTCTGCCCCTTTTATTCACCTGCATGGACTCTCCCTTTTACAGGGGTAAAGAATATTACTGCTTTTATTCTGTTTACAATTCATTTTTTTCCCTTGAATTGCAAACTAAATATCCTGAATTAGAAAAACATGGCTGCTTTATTCCAGAAACAGCGCCACCTATGTCTACAGGTCGTGTCTGGAATTGCAGCTCAGCTCTATCGGAGCAGTACTAGCTTTTCTAGTACAACCTTAGAGAATGTGCACAAAGTTTTGTCTTTTTTTGTGGCAGGATATCCAGGACATACTTGAGAAGACTAAAGCCACGCAGATGAATGAAGGAGACAGCGTGACAACCAGCTCCACTGCATCACGACCATGTTATCTGTAATCCTGAGCCCTGAGTGGTTTATACTTCTCTACTTTTTTTTTTAATGCTTGGGGAAAAAGAAACCTCTTCCCGGCATGAGAATGGATCACTGATAATAAAGCAGCGTGTTATATCTGTATATGAGGCTCAGTAGGATTTTTCTTCACTCCCATCTGCAATTCCTCTTTGGCTTCTGCAGCTGAGAAGTGCTTAAATTACCTGCACTACACTGAGGTTTTCTATGACAGCTTTACTGTATAGATTGGGACAGAATCAGCTTAGCTCGGCTCAGTCTTCTATGTCAGAGGGGGATATTCCAGATTTACATTACAGAGCTATGCCGAAATCAAGATTTATCCTTAAAGCGCACCTGTCATTTCATAAGAATATGTGTGTACATGAGTAATGACAATATTTCTAGGCATTATGTGGCTTGTCACCAGTTTTCTCCACTTCACACTTTCTAATTTTCAATTGCCTCTAAGCTAGTGGGTGAAAACCAGCTGCTATGATGTCTCTCATACATAGCACACAGAGACATGAGGGATCCCTGCTAATCTGTTTTTACTCAGCACATGTTCAAAAGCAGCTGCAGCTTGCAGGACATTATACAGCAGTACTGAGCAGTGTAGATGTGAATCCAGCACTGGAGTCAATTAAAACACTTACAAGAAAGCAATAAATATACAAAAAAAAAAAACACGAAAAAACACCAATGCTACAATACTAAAAAGTAAGTAACAGGTATACTCCCATATCAATGTTTAAACACCAAAAAAACAAGGAGCAATAATACCACAATAAAATAATGTCAAAATAAATATTTTTATTATTAATTCAATATTTTAGAGTAGAAAATTCATCACATAGACAAAGATAACAAGTGTAGAAGGGATACAGACAGTACAATCTGAGGCCACGGAATTATCTGTAAGGACCTGGTAGAAAACCCACTATTTATATCCTAGCCATAAAAACCGTTATATATACAGGGATGTATCTATTGCATATGGTAACCAGTGCACTTTCTTATGTAAAATGTCCTGCATGCTTATCCCACTAGTAGGTGCCAATAAACGGTGAAACAGTCAATAGATATAAACCAAGTTAAAAAAGACAAGGAATAAGTGGGTCATATCACAATAAGTCCACCGTGCCGTCAGGTATCGCAGCCCCAACGCGCGTTTCGCGTGGGCTTCCTCAGGGGGCTGTAGTCATGTGTGTGTACTCCCATATATATATATATATATCCCCCAACTGATCAAATCATGGATGTAATGAGCGGCGCATGTCCTGACAGAGCGCGCCCCCGGTATGACATCACATCCGGCCTCCAGTGTAGCGCGTGAAGGAAGACGTCGCCACCATGGCAACCCCTAACAACACGTGACACATAAGGAGGAAGCCCAACGCGATGCGTACATGCGCTCATGTCCGTGATTGTCAGAGAAAGTGCCATGGCAACCATATGCCGCAATAACATCACTGCCTAGCAAAAAGACGTGCCCGCACAGCGGAACGGGGTAATTGCTCTCACCCCATCATAGTAACAGGTTACAAAAGCGACATATGGAAATCAAAGGCTATAAACCACCATACTGCAGTGAAATATTATAAATGGGAAAAAGAGGAAGAAAAAGAAAGCAATAAAATAATCACATAATAAGCTGCATAGAAACAACGTCACATCCTTACTACCAAAACATCAAATAAAAACATTACATTAGATTAATAAAGTGACATGTGCATCCTACATGTAAACATTATGATAAAAAAGTGAAAAGTGCTATAATATATCATATATTGTGTATATACACTCACTGGCCACTTTATTAGGTACACCATGCTAGTAACGGGTTGGACCCCCTTTTGCCTTCAGAACTGCCTCAATTCTTCGTGGCAGAGATTCAACAAGGTGCTGGAAGCATTCCTCAGAGATTTTGGACCATATTGACATGATGGCATCACACAGTTGGCGCAGATTTGTCGGCTGCACATCCCTGATGCGAATCTCCCGTTCCACCACATCCCAAAGATGCTCTATTGGATTGAGATCTGGTGACTGAGGAGGCCATTTGAGTACAGTGAACTCATTGTCATGTTCAAGAAACCAATCTGAGATGATTCGAGCTTTATGACATGGCGCATTATCCTGCTGAAAGTAGCCATCAGATGCCTGTTCTTAGCTGAGAGGAGTGGTACCCAGTGTGGTCTTCTGCTGCTGTAGCCCATCTGCCTCAAAGTTCGATGCACTGTGCGTTCAGAGATGCTCTTCTGCCTACCTTGGTTGTAACGGGTGGCAATTTGAGTCACTGTTGCCTTTCTATCAGCTCGAACCAGTCTGCCCATTCTCCTCTGACCTCTGGCATCAACATGGCATTTCCGGCCACAGAACTGCCGCTCACTGGATTTTTTTTCTTTTTCGGACCATTCTCTGTAAACCCTAGAGATGGTTGTGCGTGAAAATCCCAGTAGATCAGCAGTTTCTGAAATTCTCAGACCAGCCCTTCTGGCACCAACAATCATGCCACGTTCAAAGGCACTCAAATCACCTTTCTTCCCCATACTGATGCTCGGTTTGAACTGCAGGACATTGTCTTGACCATGTCTACATGCCTAAATGCACTGAGTTGCCGCCATGTGATTGGCTGATTAGAAATTAAGTCTTAACACACAGTTGGACAGGTGTACCTAATAAAGTGGCCAGTGAGTGTATATCATCATTACAAAGTGCAAATATACATAGATATTCAAAAAGTCCTCAACAAATCGTGGGAATAAGTGTATAAAGTGTATATTTCCAACCTCAGTGTCCACAATTACATAATGTGCAGGCAATTTTCTTCATCACCAAACTCCTTTTCATTCCTCCCCTCACTCTTCTTTCTTTTCTTTCTTCCCATTATTTCACACCACATCGAGTGGTGCAGCCAAATCATCTCTGCCATCATGGCATTAGGAATATGCCTACAGATTCAGAGGGGACATAGGATCCAAGTATCAAAAGGGGAGAAATATAGGATATAAACTAACATAAATAGATAAAAAGAATAAAAGATTAATAAAAAGACAACATAAAACCAAATCCAGGGTAAAGGAATGGAGCAAAACTCAGTTGCTCATTTATACCATTAGGAACCATGGTTCCAAGGGTTGCCATCCACTTGCATTCTCTCTGAGCCAGAATGCGTTTCAAGTCTCCCCCCCTAATACCAAGCCTGATCCTATCAATC
The DNA here is from genome assembly GCF_039654945.1 of Dendrobates tinctorius. NCBI lineage: Eukaryota > Metazoa > Chordata > Amphibia > Anura > Dendrobatidae > Dendrobates > Dendrobates tinctorius. The sequence goes on from NW_027361803.1 coordinate 13,321,053, forward strand.
CCTATTATATTTAATTCTTTAGGGTTGCATTTGTGCTTCTCCCTAAAATGCCTGGGGAGGGTTTTAAGAGAGTCTACATCATCCAGGTCCTTTGCTGCCTTGATGTCTCTGATGTGTTCACGGAGTCTAATCCGAAGTTCCCGTGAGGTTAAACCTACATAGACCAGGGAACATGTGCATTTTGCGTAGTACTACATGTGATATGATCCCTGATCTTGTACTCGTGAGAACCATCACTGGCAGCAAAGGACGTGGCTCTCACCAAATTATTACAGGCAAGACAATTCCCACAAGGGAAAAAACCATGCCTGGACATCCCCACCCCAAAATGATCAACGGGTTTTGCAACATAATGACTGGCGACCAATATGTCTCTAAGATTTCTAGACCTTCTTGCTGTCATCATAGGTTGCTCAGGTAGAATACGTGCGAGCACTGGGTCTGTCTTTAGAATCGGCCAGTGTTTGGACAAAATAGTCCTCATGTTGTCCCATCGGTGATTATGGGTGGAGATAAATCTAGTCACTCCCCTATCTATCTCTTTCTTGGCTCTCCCCCCAGGTTTTTGACCTGTGAGAAGGGATCCCTCTTGGTCTTTTTAGCACATATATATCCTCATCTGATGCTCCTCCTACTGTACCCACGCTCCCGGAATCTCTCCCCAAGATCCACAGCTTGTTTTTCAAAAGTATCTTCAGAAGTACAAATCCTGCGCATACGTAGGAACTGACCCGTAGGTATGGCTTTAATAGTTGACCCGACATGTGCTGATGACGCTTGAAACAGGACATTTACCGATGTCTCCTTTCTGTACACGTCAGTGTAAATAGAACCATCAGATTGTACTTGTAATTTTATATCCAAAAATGAAATTTCTCGGTGGTGAAATGTGTACGTGAGTTTGATGCTTGAGCTGCTTTGATTCAAACCTGACATAAATAAATGTAGGTCATCAACTGTACCTTGCCAAATAAAAAGAATATCATCGATAAATCGGAACCACCCTACTATTTGGGAAGCGGCATGTGCATCATCTTAGAAGACAGTCCTCTCCCAGTATCGCAAGAATAAATTTGCATAAGCCGGTGCACATGCCGCCCACCATGGCAGTCCCGCATCTCTGTAAACAAAACCTATCTTTAAACGTAAAAAAATTGTGTGTCAGGGTGAATCTCAGCAGCTCAAGCACAAAACCCCGCACATCAGGATCAATATTACTGGCCTCCAAGAAAAATTGTGAAACCAGTAAACCTTCCTCATGTTCTATACACATGTACAGAGCCTCAACATCTGCTGTCACCAGCAACATGTCGGGTTCAAGTTGTAAGCCATCCAGTCTCCTTAGGACGTCCGTGGTGTCCCTGACATAGGAGGGCAGCGTCTCGACTTGAGATCTTAAATAGTAATCTATGTATTTACATACTGAGTCACACAGCCCTCCTATGCCAGAGACAATCGGACGCCCCGGCGGACTGGCAGCATCCTTGTGGACCTTGGGGAGAAGGTAGAACATGGGCACCCTAGGACAAGCAACAAAGAGTCCATCGCTAATTTTTTTAGTGATGATGCCCCTCTCAAAAGCCATATCTAAGATATTATTCAATTTATTCTGGAATACTCTCAGGGTTTTGATCAAGCAGAGTATAGGTATCTTTATTTCGTAATTGTTTGAAAGCCTCTTTCTCATACTTCTCGACCGGCCATGCCACCACATTCCCCCCTTTATCCGCAGGCTTGATGACAACATCATCCAAAGATTTAATCTGTTCAAGTGCCTGACGCCTCTGACAATAGGATAGATTATCTTTCCTTCCTTTATTGCCAATTGCCTTGAAATCATTAGCAACCAGCTTAGTAAATATGTCAATCTGGGAACAAAGTGCCAAAGGGGGAAATGTGGTGGAACGTGGAGCTATGGGCGGAGGAGAAATACCTGAAATCACAGAAGCAGATTCAGACTCCAAATCCTCCAATATTCGAATAGCCTCCATTTCGAGATCAGTAGAATTAGTGGAGGAGTCATCACCTCTTGAGAAGAGATGTAAGTCCTTTAAGGCTAAAAAATAATTAAAATCATTAACTGGTGAAAAGGACAATCCTGGACCCAAAACCTCAATCTGTGTTTCAGACAATACATGTGTGGACAAATTGATTACCTCCAAGGCATTTGTTTTAACTTTCTTATCCCTTGAAGATGACATCGTCTTTTTTCTTTTGTTATTGAATTTGCCATTTTTGAACCAATTTTCCCTCTGAAAATCCATTCTCTCCATTGGGGTTCTTGTATTGTCTCCATTTAAACTTTTTTCATCATCAGATGATACTGAAGAGAAGGAAACAGAACGACCACGAGATTGTGTCTTCGCATTGGAATAATTGGTTCTACGCCGTTTATAAATTCGATTGTTTTTCAAATCAGAAAGATCACGCTGATATTTTTTAGTTTTTCTTGCCACAACATCATTTTCCCTCTTCACCAGTTCGCTATCAATTTCTTCTTTAAATTTCAGAGCTGAATCTGCAGATAATATTTTATTAATCTCTTCCTGGATAGAACTTAATTCAATATCCAATTCACTGAGTTTTGCCTCGTTGGATTTAATAAGCAGATCCATAAAGCCTTTAGAGTAAAGCGAGGCATTTTCCTCCCACTTGCTTTTAAAGGTATCCTCTTCAATTGAAAATGATGGAAATATTTGGATTCGCAACCCTCGTGGAATGAGACCACAAGATTAAATATCTTTCGAGAAAGGTTTTATTCCACCAAATCCTTGTACGTGTATACAATAAATACTTTATAACTTTATATTTTTTTATTATTTCAAACATATTTCTGGATTTAGGACTAAGAACACTGTCCGGACCTTCACAAAATACTCTGTCCAATTGTTGGAGCCATGATTTCTCACGTGCTCTAAAATCCATAATTTCTGGTTTTAACAACTGTGAACAACACAGGAAGAGCAATAAATATACAAAAAAAACCACGAAAAAAAACACCAATGCTACAATACTAAAAAGTAAGTAACAGGTATACTTCCATAACAATGTTTAGACACCAAAAAAGAAGGAGCAATAATACCACAATAAAATAATTCAATATTTTAGAGTAAAAAATTCATCACTTAGACAAAGATAACAAGTGTAGAATGGATACAGACAGTACAATCTGAGGCCACGGAATTATCTGTAAGGACCTGGTAGAAAACCCACTATTTATATCCTAGCCATAAAAACCGTTATATATACAGGGATGTATCTATTGCATATGGTAACCAGTGCACTTTCTTATGTAAAATGTCCTGCACGCTTATCCCACTAGTAGGTGCCAACAACGGTCAAACAGTCAATAGATATAAACCAAGTTAAAAAAGACAAGGAATAAGGGGGTCATACCACAGTAAGTCCACCGTGCCGTCAGGTATCGCAGCCCCAACGCGCGTTTCGCATGGGCTTCCTCAGGGGGCTGTAGTCATGTGTGTGTACTCCCATATATATATATCCCCCAACTGATCAAATCACGGACGTAATTAGCGGCGCATGTCCAGACAGAGCGCGCCCCCGGTATGACATCACATCCGGCCTCCAGTGTAGCGCGTGAAGGAAGACGCCGCCACCATAGCAACCCCTAACAACACGCGACACATAAGGAGGAAGCCCAACGCGATGTGGACATGCGCACATGTCCGTGATTGTCAGAGAAAGTGCCATGGCAACCATATGCCGCAATAACATCACTGCCTAGCAAAAAGACGTGCCCGCACAGCGGAACGGGGTAATTGCTCTCACCCCATCATAGTAACAGGGTACAAAAGCGACATATGGAAATCAAAGGCTATAAACTACCATACTGTAGTGAAATATTATAAATGGGAAAAAGAGGAAGAAAAAGAAAGCAATAAAATAATCACATAATAAGCTGCATAGAAACAACGTCACATCCTTACTACCAAAACATCAAATAAAAACGTTACATCCATTAGATTAATAATAATCCTGCTTCATGCGTCATCAGCACATGTCGGGTCAACTATTAAAGCCATACCTACGGGTCAGTTCCTACGTATGCGCAGGATTTGTACTTCTGAAGATACTTTTGAAAAACAAGCTGTGGATCTTGGGGAGAGATTCCGGGAGCGTGGGTACAGTAGGAGGAGCATCAGACGAGGATATATACGTGCTAAAAAGACCAAGAGGGATCCCTTCTCACAGGTCAAAAACCTGGGGGGAGAGCCAAGAAAGAGATAGATAGGGGAGTGACTAGATTTATCTCCACCCATAATCACCGATGGGACAACATGAGGACTATTTTGTCCAAACACTGGCCGATTCTAAAGACAGACCCAGTGCTCGCACGTATTCTACCTGAGCAACCTATGATGACAGCAAGAAGGTCTAGAAATCTTAGAGACATATTGGTCGTCAGTCATTATGTTGCAAAACCCGTTGATCATTTTGGGGTGGGGATGTCCAGGCATGGTTTTTTCCCTTGTGGGAATTGTCTTGCCTGTAATAATTTGGTGAGAGCCACGTCCTTTGCTGCCAGTGATGGTTCTCACGAGTACAAGATCAGGGATCATATCACATGTAGTACTACGCAAAATGCACATGTTCCCTGGTCTATGTAGGTTTAACCTCACGGGAACTTCGGATTAGACTCCGTGAACACATCAGAGACATCAAGGCAGCAAAGGACCTGGACGATGTAGACTCTCTTAAAACCCTCCCCAGGCATTTTAGGGAGAAGCACAAATGCAACCCTAAAGAATTAAATATAATAGGGATTGATAGGATCAGGCTTGGTATTAGGGGGGGAGACTTGAAACGCATTCTGGCTCAGAGAGAATGCAAGTGGATGGCAACCCTTGGAACCATGGTTCCTAATGGTATAAATGAGCAACTGAGTTTTGCTCCATTCCTTTACCCTGGATTTGGTTTTATGTTGTCTTTTTATTAATCTTTTATTCTTTTTATCTATTTATGTTAGTTTATATCCTATATTTCTCCCCTTTTGATACTTGGATCCTATGTCCCCTCTGAATCTGTAGGCATATTCCTAATGCCATGATGGCAGAGATGATTTGGCTGCACCACTCGATGTGGTGTGAAATAATGGGAAGAAAGAAATGAAAGAAGAGTGAGGGGAGGAATGAAAAGGAGTTTGGTGATGAAGAAAATTGCCTGCACATTATGTAATTGTGGACACTGAGGTTGGAAATATACACTTTATACACTTATTCTCACGATTTGTTGAGGACTTTTTGAATATCTATGTATATTTGCACTTTGTAATGATGATGATATATATATACACAATATATGATATATTATAGCACTTTTCACTTTTTTATCATAATGTTTACATGTAGGATGCACATGTCACTTTATTAATCTAATGGATGTAACGTTTTTATTTGATGTTTTGGTAGTAAGGATGTGACGTTGTTTCTATGCAGCTTATTATGTGATTATTTTATTGCTTTCTTTTTCTTCCTCTTTTTCCCATTTATAATATTTCACTGCAGTATGGTAGTTTATAGCCTTTGATTTCCATATGTCGCTTTTGTAACCTGTTACTATGATGGGGTGAGAGCAATTACCCCGTTCCGCTGTGCGGGCACGTCTTTTTGCTAGGCAGTGAAGTTATTGCGGCATATGGTTGCCATGGCACTTTCTCTGACGATCACGGACATGTGCGCACGTCTGCATCGCGTTGGGCTTCCTCCTTGTGTGACGCGTGTTGTTAGGGGTTGCCATGGTGGCGGCGTCTTCCTTCACGCGCTACACTCGAGGCCGAATGTGATGTCATACCGGGGGCCCGCTCTGTCAGGACATGCGCCGCTCATTACGTCCGTCATTTGATCAGTTGGGGGGGATATATATATATATATGGGAGTACACACACATGACTACAGCCCCCTAAAGAAGCCCACGCGAAACGCGCGTTGGGGCTGCGATACCTGACGGCACGGTGGACTTATTGTGGTATGACCTCCTTATTTCCTATTTTTTAACTTGGTTTATATCTATTGACTGTTAGACCGTTTATTGGCACCTACTAGTGGGATAAGCATGCAGGACATTTTACATAAGAAAGTGCACTGGTTACCATATGCAATAGATACATCCCTGTATATATAACGGTTTTTATGGCTAGGATATAAATAGTGGGTTTTCTACCAGGATCTTACAGATAATTCCGTTGCCTCAGATTGTACTGTCTGTATCCCTTCTACACTTGTTATCTTTGTCTATGTGATGAATTTTTTACTCTAAAATATTGAATTAATAATAAAAATATTTATTTTGACATTATTTTATTGTGGTATTATTGCTCCTTTTTTGGTGTCTAAACTTACAAGAAAGCAACAGCATAGAGGATGTGATGCAGCAGTATTGAGTTGTGCAGCTCTGAATCCAGCACTGGGGTGAGATTATTATTAGTATTATTACTACACATTTATAGCGCCATTTATTCCATGGCGCTTTACAGGTGAAAGGGGAAAATGTAGACAAGTACGGTAAACATGGTCAAAAACAAGATAAAACAATTAATAGAAAGCAACAGCTTGAATCATAGTATGCAGCGGTACTGAGCAGCGCAGCTCTGAATACAGCACTGGAGTAAGATAAAACACTTACTGGAAAGCAGTTCTGAGCAGTGTAGCTGTGACTCCAGCTCAGAGGTTAGAGAAAACATTTTCTAGAAACCAGCAACATGGAGAAAATTATTCAGCAGTCTTAAGCAGTGTAACTGTGGATCCAGCAATGGTTGAAGTAAACCAAAAAAACTACAGCACAGGTGTGTGACTCTCAATTTTTACCAAGTTTATTGAAACGACAATGATCATTTAAAGCATTTCATTGGACATCCAAAAAGGCAAAAGAGTGACTACAAAGAGGTTATTGTCCCTCATTAGATAGATAAACCATTAGCATCTATGTAAATTGTCACAGGAATAGACACTAACAGTGATCCACGAGCTGTAACAACCCTTGCTTGGTACTCTCTGTCTGCCCTCCAGGAGGCAGTATATCCTGGTCTCTGTCCTAGATTTGTCTTGTATCTGTCCTGCTGCCCTCCAGGAGGCAGTATTTCCTGGTCCCTGTGCTGTTGCTTCTAGCCTTGCTTTGTATCTGTGTATACTCTGGTCCCTGTGTCCTTGGCCCTGTACCTTGTCTCATACTGTTACCCTGTCTGAACTCTGTCCTACCTTTGTCTGTATGTCTCCTTGTCTTTGGCTTCTTTCCCTGCTGTGTCTTGCCTTGTGTACTCCCTGTTTGCCTGTTCTCCGCAGTCTTGCGGTTCTGCTTGGTTCCAGTTCTGCTGCTGCAGAACCTCTTGCTGCTCTACTATTCTCTGCAGCCTTGCGGTCCTCCTCCTGTGTGAACAGGTCCAAACCTGTTCCTTCATATTCCACTCTTTCTTGCCTGTATCTGTACCTGCACCTCCTGTGTGAACAGGTCCAAACCTGTTTCGTCATACTCCACTCCGTTCTGCCTGTTCCAGTACCTGCACCTGCTGTGTGAACAGGTCTCTACCTGTTTCTTCATATACCACTCCAGCCTGCCCAGTGTCTCTGCCGTGCCAGCCTGCCCAGTGTCTCTGCCGTGCCAGCCTGCCCAGTGTCTCTGCCGTGCCAGCCTGCCCAGTGTCTCTGCCGTGCCAGCCTGCCCAGTGTCTCTGCCGTGCCAGCCTGCCCATTGTCTCTGCCGTGCCAGCCTGCCCAGTGTCTCTGCCGTGCCAGCCTGCCCAGTGTCTCTGCCGTGCCAGCCTGCCCATTGTCTCTGCCGTGCCAGCCTGCCCAGTGTCTCTGCCGTGCCAGCCTGCCCATTGTCTCTGCCGTGCCAGCCTGCCCATTGTCTCTGCCGTGCCAGCCTGCCCAGTGTCTCTGCCGTGCCAGCCTGCCCAGTGTCTCTGCCGTGCCAGCCTGCCCAGTGTCTCTGCCGTGCCAGCCTGCCCAGTGTCTCTGCCGTGCCAGCCTGCCCATTGTCTCTGCCGTGCCAGCCTGCCCAGTGTCTCTGCCGTGCCAGCCTGCCCATTGTCTTTGCCGTGCCAGCCTGCCCATTGTCTCTGCCGTGCCAGCCTGCCCAGTGTCTCTGCCGTGCCAGCCTGCCCTTTGTCTCAGCCGTGCCCACCTGCCTGCCTGTCAGTCGCACCTGACCAAGTGTCCTGTTCCCCAGTGGGATCAGCAGTCACAGCCAGACACCACCCTGGAGTGGCACCTGACAGCTATCTGCCGCACAAGCCTGACCTCACCATCAGAGGCTCCAGCGAAAACCAAGGCAGCTGTCCTAGTCACGCCCCTTCCAGGGTAGTCTGGTTTGTGGCACAGAGGGGCCACAACCCCCTGGCTCACGCACACCAGTCAGGGCGTGAGCGTGACAGCATAGTTGCGCATGAGCAATTTTTTTTCCTGCCTAAAGATTTCTTTGTCATTCTTCTTGATAGATATATTGCACTGGTATGTACAGATTCATGTGTAATCCAGTACATTATAGGTACAAATATTTTTTTTTCCATAAAATTTTACAAAATAACTTTGCAAAAACACCAATTTTGCATTTTTTAATCACTGTTTTAAATACAAGTCACAAAACAGAAAATAACATATTTCATCACCCAGTAATCACAGCAACTGTACAACATAGTGAACACGTCCGATAGTGAACACATCCGTCATTTATGGTGAAAAATAGCATAAATATTAGTTACACAGGTATCAGATCATACATCAGAGAAGAGAGAAATAAATTTGCAAATCAAACTTTTTTTTTGTGAATACCGTAATTCCGTGAATAACAGCGATCACAAGACTCTGGGGAGGCGCTATACACATTTCTCAGCGCCGTTAAAAAGCGACGCTTAAGAATAAGGCCCCTTAACTGCCACTTTTAAGAGGCGTATTGGCAGTGGCCTCACAAGAGACGTATAGAGGGGTAACCATCAGGGGCGTACATAGAAATCATGGGACCCAATAGCAGAAGTTTTAATTGGCCGTCTCCCCAACAAAAAAATGAATATGTGGCGCGGTCACAGGAGAGCATATCTCACAGCTTTGCAGCCCTTACAAGTAATTTTCCTCCTACTAGAGCCCTAGAATCCCCTTTCATTGCACCCAGCGTCCGACTGGCCCACCGGGGAACCGGTGGATTCTCCGGTGGGCCCTGGCATCTGGTGGGCCCTGGCACCTGCAGGCATGCAGGGCCAGCATTTGCCTAGGGCCCCCGCTGCTCCAGGGGCCCCCAGCCAGTGGTGTGTCGCACACCATGCAGCTGCTATGGGGGCCCCTGCCAGCGGAGCAGCAGCGGGTGTCAGGAGGCAGGAGCCCCTGTCCCCACTGCTAAAGAGAAATGAATATTCACTGCGAAGCAGTGAATATCATTTCAGGTCTCCACCCCCCAGAGGCCCCGCCCCCAGAGGCCCCGCCCCCAGCCCAGTAAGCCGCTCTGCAGACTACAGCTGTAAATCAGGGCCGGCGCCGCCCTCAGTCCTCTCTGCTCCTGGCTCACAGCCAGTGCGCGATGACGTCACTACATCACACACCCGCTGTGTGTCTGGCAGAGGGGGCAGCTCCTGACACTGAAGCCGGGATCAGCGTGGGAGCGAGGAGGAGAGGTGAGTATTGTGTTTTGTGTTTTGTTTTTTTTTATATCTCTCTCGCTCTCTCTATCTGTCTCTCTCTATCTATCTCTATATATCTCTCTATCTCTCTTATATCTATCTATCTTTCTATCTCTATCTATTATCTATATCTATCTATCTCTATATCTATCTCTATCGCTCTATCTTTATATCTATCTTTCTATCTCTATATCTATCTATCTTACTCTATCTATCTCTATATCTATCTTACTCTATCTATCTCTATATCTATTATCTCTATATTTATTATCTATCTAGCTACCATCTATATCTATCTATCTTTATCTATATATATCTCTATCTAATATCTATATCTATCTATCTCTATACCTATCTATCTATTTATCTATCCGTTATCTATCTCTATATCTTTTCTCTGTATCTATCTATCTCTATATCTATATCTCTCGCTATCTATCGCTCTATCTCTATATCTCTCTATAGCTATCTATATATCTATCTATCTCTATATCTATCTCTCTGTATATCTATCTATCGCTCTCTCTATCTCTATCTTTCTATCTCTATCTCTATATATCTATCTTTCTCTATCTATTTATCTCTATATCTTTTCTCTGTATCTATCTCTCTCTATATCTATATCTATCTATCTCTATATATATCTATTATCTCTATATCTATATCTATTTCTCTCTATATCTCTCTCTATATCTATCTATTTATCTATATCTCTATATCTATCTCTCTGTATATCTATCTATCTTTCTATCTCTATATCTATCTCTATATCTATCTATCTTTATCTATCTATCTATTTATCTCTATCTATCTCTATCTATCTATCGCTCTATCTCTATATCTATCTTTCTATCTCTACATCTATCTCTATATCTATCTATATCTATATCTATCTATTATGTCTATCTAGCTATCTCTATTATCTATATCTACCTATCTCTATATCTTTCTATCTTACTCTATCTCTATATCTATCTGTTATCTCTATATTTATTATCTATCTTTATCTATCTCTATCTATTATCTATATCTATATCTATCTCTCTATCTATTTATCGATCTCTGTATCTATCTCTCTCTCTCTATCTATCTATCTATCTCTCTCTATCTACCGCTCTCTCTATCTCTATCTATCTATCTTTATATCTATATCTATCTATCTCTATATCTATCTATTATCTCTATATCTATCTACCTATCTATCTCTATATCTATCTCTATATCTATCTCTATAGCTATCTATATATTATCTCTATATCTATCTATCTATCTATATATTATCTCTATATCTATCTATCTCTATATCTATCTCTATATCTGTCTATCTATCTCTATATCCATATCTATCTCTATATCTATCTATCTCTATATCTATCTAACACTATATCTCTGTATCTATCTCTATATCTCATTATCTATCTATCTATCTATCTATCTCTATCTCTCTCTTTATCTATCTATCTATTGATCTATCCATCTATCTCTATATCTATCTATTATCTCTATCTATCTATCCATCTATCTATCTATCTCTATATCTATCTCTATATCTATCTCTATAGCTATCTATATATTATCTCTATATCTATCTCTATAGCTATCTATATCTATCTATCTCTATATCTATCTCTATATCTGTCTATCTATCTATCTCTATATCCATATCTATCTCTATATCTATCTATCTCTATATCTATCTAACACTATATCTCTGTATCTATCTCTATATCTCATTATCTATCTATCTATCTATCTATCTATCTCTCTTTATCTATCTATCTATTGATCTATCCATCTATCTCTATATCTATCTATTATCTCTATCTATCTATCCATCTATCTATCTATCTCTATATCTATTATCTCTATATCTATCTATCTCTATATATATCTCTATATCTATTTTTATTTATAGCCATCTATCTATATATATTTATCTCTATATCTATCTATATATGTCTATATTATTATTATTATTATTATATCTGTATATCTCTATCTATTATCTATCTCTATCTATTATGTATCTCTATCTATATATCTATCTCTATATCTTTCTATCTATAGCTATCTATCTCTATATCTATCTATCCATTATTTATTTTCTATCTATCTCTATATCTATCTACCTATCGATCTATCTATATTTCTTTCTATATCTATCTTTATATCTATCTCTATCTATCTCTATCTATCTCTATCTATCTCTATCTATCTATCTCTATCTATCTCTATCTATCTATCTCTATGAATCTTTCTATCTACATCTATCCATTATCTACTTTCTATCCATTATCTACTATCTATCTCTATATCTATCTATTTCTACATCTATCTTTCTATCTATATCTATCTAACTCTATATCTATATAGCATTATACCCTATGAGGGGGTACATTATTCCCTATGAGGGGGGCAGTATTATACCCTATGAGGGGGCAGCATTATACCCTATGAGGAGGCAGCATTATACCCTATGAGGAGGCAGCATTATACCCTATGAGGGGGGCAGTATTATACCCTATGAGGGGGGCAGTATTATACCCTATGAGGGGGGCAGTATTATACCCTATGAGGGGGTGCATTATTCCCTATGAGGGGGGCAGTATTATACCCTATGAGGGGGCAGTATTATACCCTATGAGGGGGTGCATTATACCCTATGAGGGGGTGCATTATTCCCTATGAGGGGGTGCATTATACCCTATGAGGGGGTGCATTATACCCTATGAGGGGGTGCATTATTCCCTATGAGGGGGGCAGTATTATACCCTATGAGGGGGGCAGTATTATATTCTATGAGATGGCTGCATTATATTCTATGAGATGGCTGCATTATACTATGTGAGGGGGCTGCTTTATATTCTATGAGGGGGCTACCACAACTCCTGCTACATAATTAAGACATGTACAACCTTATATTATACCCGGATATTAGCGTGTTTTACCGCATAATTGGTGGTCTGGTATTTAACTCTATGCAGCTACATAGTGGGCCCCAAGAATGATTTTCTCTGGTGGGCCCAAGGTGTTCCAGTCCGACGCTGATTGCACCCATAATGTATGATGCCAACAAAAATGCCCCCCAACACAGTATGATACCTCCACAGTCAATTCCTCCACAATACGCTCCTCACGCTCCTGTCTTTTTAAAAATGTGTTGCCCAGAACTGGACACAGTATTAAAGATGAGGCCTGACCAAGGAGAAGTAGAGGGGGATCATTACTTCACGTGATCTAGACTCTATGCTTCTCATAATACATCCTAGAACTGTGGTTGCCTTTTTTTCTGCTGCATCACACTGTTGACTCATGTGAAGTCTGTGATCTATTAGTATACATAAGTCTTTTTCACACGTGCTATTGCTTAGTTCTATTCCTCCCTTTCCATAGATGTCATTTTAGTTTTCTCTGCCCAGATGTAGAATCTTGCATTTCTCCCTGTTAAATACCATTCTTTTAGTCACTGCCCATTGTTCAAGTTTATCTAGATCCTTCTGATTCCTTTATCTGTCTTCTCTAGTGTTAGCTGTCCCTCCTAGCTTTGCATCGTCTGTAAATTTGTTTACTTTCAGTTCCCTTATCTAGATAATTTAAAAATGTTAACCAACACTGGAGCCAGGGCAAAGCCCTGTAGTACCCCACTTGAAACACTTTTCCAATTGGATGTGCAACCATTTATTACAACTCTTTGAGTACGATCACAGAGCCAGCTATGAATCCACCTAACCATAGCCTTGTGAATCCCATGCTTGGTAATTTTTTCAATAAGGATAGTGTGACAACACAGCAGGTAACCTTAATTATACAAATGTCTTTTTTCAGTAGGCCATGGGGCATAGACTTTTCTTTATGTTGACCTTTAAATTTATGTGTCTTTCTTTGGTTGGTCAAGAAACACAGACTATTGTTCGTACGAGCCTGGATGTTGACTTTTGAGCTGCTGTTTGCTGCAACTCATTGTCTGCTGTCTTTGAGGGACGAGGACCTAGGGTGATTGAACAATAGATATTTGTTAATATGTTGATTACACATTGTACCAGGCCAGCTAGTTGTTGACTTGCAAAACAGAGGATGAACTATGCAGATTGATTAAATACTGAACCAATGAGATTTAAATTCATCCCTCCTCCCCACTGACCTGTGGATGATGGCTTGAAGGACAGTTGGGAACTATATAAGTGGGATATGTCTCTGTATCAAGAGTGACTTGACAAAACACAAGTCAGGACACCATGACTCCATAAAAGAACACTCTACCATGACAACATGGCTGTATCAAGCGGGACACAAATCTGTATTCTACAGGATGCCAGCTTACGGGACCACAGCCCTTGCTGGAAAAATATAGATCTCCTTTGACAAAGAACCCATGGATACATTTGGGGAAACCAGGTTGTGACCCTCCGGTCACCTGACCCACATGGATACGTTTGGAGAAACCAGGTTAGGTCCATCCAGTCAACTGACTTCACGGTTACATTTAGAGAAGCCAGGTTGGGACCATCCGGTCACCTGGGCATGTGCCTCAATGGACTGTCAGCTTCCCAAACTCTTCATTACCTCCTCTCTGTGGGTGCCTGCCAAAAGTGGGGTGCCACAGGTGGGAGTAGTCAGCCCTGCAAGACCCACAGTCGCAGCTGCTCTGATCCTAGAGAGTCAGCGGCAGAGTGAGACTATGTCATTGTGCACCATATTGGGTGTTTTGCTGGGACTGTTCTATATGTTATTTTCTGTTGGTGGTTCAATAAAGTATTGCCCTTCTCCAATCTTCTGGGACTTCTCGTGTTCACCAGGATTTTTCAACTCTTTCAGTACCCTAGGATGTAATTCTTCTGGACCAGGAGATTAAAATTTATGTAAATTAGCTAAGTGTTTCCTTACCATCTCTCTGTTTATGATTAGTGTGGATTCTTTTATTTTTGCGATGGTGTATGGGAGGGACAGGACTGTAGTCATGACCTGAATAACTGCTACATCCATGTCCAGTCCTTCCCCTACAGAAAAATGTACTTTTCTGCATACCGGCATCTCCAGGATCAGCTTCTTCTGGGCACTTCCCAGGCGATAATGGTCCCTCTTCCAAGAGACCCCCAGCAATGGACACACAGTCCAAGTCAACTTTAACACTTTCTTTACTGAGTATTTCACACGTTACATCCACAGCTGGTACATCAAGACATTTACTGGTTTCCTCATCTTTCCTTTTCTGGCTGTCGCTTCTGTGCAGTACACGCCCAGACCGAACTTTCCTAGACTGCTCCCCAGTTCCTTCCTGGCCTGACCTCGCCATGATGACACTTCCTTCTGCCTGTTTCGCCCCAGACTCGAAATCATTAGCTATCACGTTCGGTTGCTGCTGGTAAAGCATCCGGCCCGTCTGTACCGATCTCATCGAAGCTCCAACTTCCTTCATCTCAGTTGTCCAACCGATTCCTGCCCTAAAAGCATCTGTCCAGGCGACAAGTCGCCACATTCTTCCTTTCCTACACTGGCCCACTGCTATGACACACAGTGGCCGTGGGTAATGTGGGTTGCAGCACTTAAACATTATGGGACTGCCAAGCTGTCCGGGCCTATAGCCCATGTGGACACTAGGGCACCCAGGCCCTGTCTGACCTAACCTCCTAACCAACTCTCCTCTTACTTCCTTGAAGCCCCTCCTACAATTAACCCTCTATGACCCTCCTATAGCTAAACCTATCAGGCCCTCTAGTATGCCCCCCATCTAGTGGCCCTCATCAGAACTACACTTACCCGTGTCTATAGGAACTATATACTAAAAGTGCCCTCCTCTAATGTCCCCAAGAGAATGCACTAACTTACCCTAACTGTACATGCACAACAAACACATTATATTATGCAATAACATAAGACAATATATTACAGCTTTCCACAAAGTGGTAACACATACATGTGGCAATACCTTAAACAATGAGCGATAATACATATTTTATATGTAGCAGTACCGCAGGCAATTATCATAGACACATTTGTTAACATTAACAACCGGAAGACAATCAGACGGAAGGGAAGCAAGAAATACATCATATCTCACCCCCTTACAATGGCACCATGAAGATGAGTTGATGTTACATTTGTTTTCTTTGAGAACACAAATGCATAATAATAATAATTTTATTTCTATAGCGCCGACATATTCCGCAGCACTTTACATTATAGAGGGGACTTCTACAGACAATGGACATTACAGCATAACAATAATCACATAGATCATAACAGATACCAAGAGGAATGAGGGCCCTGCTCGCAAGCTTACAATCTATGAGGAAAGAGGGAGACACGAAAGGTGGAGGGTAACAATTGCTTTTATTGTTGAGACCAGCCATAGTGTAAGAATCGGGTGTTCCTGTTGCTGCATGAACCGGTTAACAGTCTAAATATGTAACAGTACAGACACAGAGGGCTATTAAATGCATAAAGAACATGATGCGAGGAACCTGGTTAAGGTAAAAATTCCGAATGGGCCACACAGGAATATTTAGGTTAGTGCATTGAGGCGGTAGGCCAGTCTGAAGAAATGCGTTTTTTAGGGCACACTTAAAACTGTGGGGAATGGGGATTAATCGTATTAAACTGGGTAGTGCATGGTAATGGTAATATAAGAGTTTGGCCTTCTATACATCATTTTTTACCATTCCACTCTTTTCATCCTGCAGAAATCCTGCATCGGGGTGCACTCTTTTGCCTTTTTGCTTACCACCAGGGAGCACTTCTTAGGCTTTTTATCCTGTCACTGGGGCAAAGTTTCTGGCCTTATTGCTTACCACCAGGACATCCATCTTGGGTTTTTATCTGCTACCACGGTGCACTCTGATGATGTTGCTTACCATGGAGTCACCGATTTTGGATTTTTTAGCTGCCACCGGGGTGCACTGTTTGGCCTTTTCGCTTATCACCTGGGCACCCATCTGGGACATTTTAGCCTTCCACCTGGGTGCAGTCTTTGGTCTTATTGCTTACTACAGGGGCGCACGCCTGAGCTGTTTAGCCTGTCACTGGGTGTCACTCTTTGGTCTTTTTTCCATTAGTGTGCCACCAGAGCACACTTTTTGCCATTAGCCTGCTGCCAGAGCACACCGTTACTCCTGCCACCCAAGCACACCCTTTGACGTTGGCGTGCCACCGGAGCACACCCATTGACTTTGGTGTGCCAATGGAGCACACCCTTTGACGTTGGCGTGTCATTAGATCATACCCTTTGACGTTGGCGTACCATTGGATCACACCCTTTGACGTTGGCGTGCCACTGGAGCACACCCTTTGATGTTCGCTGGCCACCAGAGTACAGCCATTGACGTTGGCGTGCCACCAAAGGACACCCTTTGACGTTGGCGTGCCATCAGATCACACCGTTTGACATTGGCGTGCCACTGGAGCACACTCTTTGACGTTGGCGTGCCATCGGAGCACTCCTTTTGACGTTGGCGTGCTACCGGAGCATATCCTTTGATGTTGGCGTGCCATCAGATCACACCCTTTGATGTTGGCATGCCACTGGAGCACACTTTGACGTTGGCACACCATCAGATCACACCCTTTGACATTGGCGTGCCATTGGATAACATCCTTTGATGTTGGTGTGCCACCTGAGCACACCTTTTGACGTTGGCATGCCATGGGATCACACCCTGTGATGTTGGCGTGCCACCGGAGCACACCCTTTGACGTTGGTGTGCCATGGGATCACACCCTTTGACATTGGTGTTCCACCGGAGCCCAACCTTTGATGATGGCATGTAACCAGAGCACACCCTTTGACATTGGCATGCCACCAGAGCACACCCATTCACGTTGGCGTGCCACCGAAGCACACCTTTTTGCGTTTGCGTGCCATCGGATCACACCTTTTGACATTGGCGTGCCACCAGAGCACACCCTTTGATGTTGGCGTGCCACCAGAGCACACCTTTCGATGTTTGAGTGCCACCAGAGCATACCCTTTGATGTTGGCGTGCCATCGGGTCACACCCTTTGACGTTGGCGTGCCACCGGAGCACACCCATTGACGTTGGCGTGCCATCGGATCACTCCCTTTGATGTTGACGTGACACCAGAGCACACCCTTTGACGTTGCCGTGCCACTGGAGCACACCCTTTGACGTTGGCGTGCCACCAGAGCACACCCTTTGATGTTGACGTGCCACCGGAGCACACCCTTTGATGTTAGCACGCCATCAGATCACACCCTTTGATGTTGGCGTGCCACCGGAACACACCTTTTGACATTGGCGGGCCATCGGATCGTACCCTTTAATGTTGGCGTGCCACCGGAGTACACATTTTGACGTTGGCGTGCCACCGAAGCACACCACAAAAGCTTTTCATAAGACAAAAAACAACCAATGGGTTTGAACAACAAAAACGACACAATGTACGGTATATACAGTATATTAAATGTAGTTCACAACAATTATAAATATGCCTTTTGACGTTGGCGTGCCACCGGAGCACACTCATTGACGTTTGTGTGCTATCGGATCACACCCTTTGATGTTGGAGTGCCACCGGAGCACACCCTTTGATGTTGGTGCCACCAGTGCATGCCCATTGACATTGGCGTGCTACAGGAGCACACCCTTTGATGTTGGTGCCACCAGAGCACGCCCATTGACATTGGCGTGCCACCGGAGCACACCCTTTGATGTTGGTGTGCCACTAGAGCACTCCCCTTGACATGGGCGTGCCACAGGAGCACACCCGTTGACGTGCCACAAGAGCACACCCTTTGACATTGGCATTCCAACAGAGCACACCCTTTGACGTTGGCATGCCATCACATCACACCCTTTGATGTTGGCGTGCCACCAGAGCACACCGTTTGACATTGGCGTGCCACCGGAGCACACCTTTTGACGTTGGTGGGCCATCGGATAGCACTCTTTAATGTTGGCGTGCCACCGGAGCACACCACAAAAGCTTTTCATAAGACAAAGAGCAACCAAAGGGTTTGAACAACAAAAACGACACAATGCATATACAGTATATTGAATGTAGTTCACAACAATTATAAATATGCCCTTTGATGTTGGCGTGCCACCGGAGCACACCCATTGACGTTGGCGTGCCATCGGATCACACCCTTTGATGTTGGAGTGCCCCCCAGCACACCCTTTGATGTTGGGGCCACCAGAGCATGCCCATTGACGTTGGCGAGCCACCGGAGCACACCCTTTGATGTTGGGGTGCCACCAGAGCACACCCTTTGACGTTGGCGTGCCACCAGAGCACACCCTTTGACGTTGGCGTGCCACCGGAGCACACCCTTTGACGTTAGCACGCCATCAGATCACACCCTTTGATGTTGGCGTGCCACCAGAGCACACCCTTTGATGTTGGGGTGCCACCAGAGCACACCCTTTGACGTTGGCGTGCCACCAGAGCACACCCTTTGACATTGGCGTGCCACCGGAGCACACCCTTTGACGTTAGCACACCATCAGATCACACCCTTTGATGTTGGCGTGCCACCAGAGCACACCGTTTGATGTTGGCGTGCCACCGGAGAACACATTTTGACGTTGGCGGGCCATCGGATCGCACCCTTTAATGTAGGCGTGCCACCGGAGCACACATTTTGATGTTGGCATGTCACCGGAGCACACCACAAAAGCTTTTCATAAGACAAAGAGCAACCAAAGGGTTTGAACAACAAAAACGACACAATGCATATACAGTATATTGAATGTAGTTCACAACAATTATAAATATGCCCTTTGATGTTGGCGTGCCACCGGAGCACACCCATTGACGTTGGCGTGCCATCGGATCACACCCTTTGATGTTGGAGTGCCCCCCAGCACACCCTTTGATGTTGGGGCCACCAGAGCATGCCCATTGACGTTGGCGAGCCACCGGAGCACACCCTTTGATGTTGGGGTGCCACCAGAGCACACCCTTTGACGTTGGCGTGCCACCAGAGCACACCCTTTGACGTTGGCGTGCCACCGGAGCACACCCTTTGACGTTAGCACGCCATCAGATCACACCCTTTGATGTTGGCGTGCCACCAGAGCACACCCTTTGATGTTGGGGTGCCACCAGAGCACACCCTTTGACGTTGGCGTGCCACCAGAGCACACCCTTTGACATTGGCGTGCCACCGGAGCACACCCTTTGACATTGGCGTGCCACCGGAGCACACCCTTTGACGTTAGCACACCATCAGATCACACCCTTTGATGTTGGCGTGCCACCAGAGCACACCGTTTGATGTTGGCGTGCCACCGGAGAACACATTTTGACGTTGGCGGGCCATCGGATCGCACCCTTTAATGTAGGCGTGCCACCGGAGCACACATTTTGATGTTGGCATGTCACCGGAGCACACCACAAAAGCATTTCATGAGACAAAAAGCAAGCAAAGGGTTTGAACAGCAAAAAACGACACAATGTATATATAGTATACTAAATGTAGTTCACAACAATTATAAATATGCCCTCTCTTTGTGTATGTGTAAATATATGTGGTTGTCTTTCCCATATTATATCAGTGGTCTATGTTTGGTAATCATTAATACATTTCATGGACGTATATGTTATCTGTGTGGGTTGATATATATTTTTTTTCGTTTGGGGGGCGTTTTTTTTACTCTGACGGTGGGGGGTGATCCTACATGATTGCTACACATGATTTAGTTAATTAGTTATCACATGACAAAATGTGGTTTGGTGTGTTTAATGTGGTTGTAACACCTCAGTATTCATGCTCTATGACTAAGTGCACAGTACCACCGGAGCACACAATAACGGCCCAAACATAGCCCTCTATATAGTATAATGGGCCCCTCATAGCCTTCTGTTTAATATAATGAGCCCCACATAGCCCTCCATTTAATATATTTGTGTAATATATAATGTAACATAGTAACATAACATAGTTTTGAAGGCTGAAGGAAGACCTTATGTCCATCCAGTTCAGCCCATTTTTAGTGCAGCTGTTCTGCATTGTTGATCCTGGGGAAGGCAAAAAACCCACAGAGTAGCAGCCAATTTTCTCCATAGGGAAAAAAATTCCTTCCCCTAAGCTGGGTCAACCATCTACCTATAATATTCTGTTATTCGTAACCTTCTATACTGTTACTCACAAGAAAAGCCTCCATTCCTTTCTTAAACTCATTCAGTGAGTTGGCCATCGCCACTTCCTCAGGAAGAGAATTCCAGAGCCTCACTGCTCTTACCGTGAAGAACCCTCTTCTATGCTGGTGCAGAAATTGTCTTTCCTCCAAACGAAGAGAATGCCCCCTTGTTCTTGTCACAGTCCTTGGTACAAACAGTTCATTGGAGAGATCTCTGTATTGCCCTCTGATATACTGTACTTGTACATATATATTAAGTCTCCCCTAAGTCTTCTCTTTTCTAGAGTAAATAGACCTAATTTTGATAGCCTTTCTGGGTATTGTAGTGAATCAACTCCATTTATCATTTTAGTAGCCCGCCTTTGAACCCTTTCAAGTTCAGTAATGTCTTTCTTGAGCACCGGCGTCCAAAATTGCACACAATCCTCCAAGTGTGGTCTGACGAGTGATTTGTACAGAGGGAGAATTATGTTTTCATCTCGTGTCCCCATACCTCTTCTAATGCATCCCATGACCCTATTTGCTTTGGTGGCAGCTGCCTGACACTGGGCACTCCAATTTAGCTTCTTATTGACTAAGATGCCTAAGTCTTTTTCCATGTCTGATTTCCCCAGCAGTTTCCCATTTAGTAAGTAATTGTAGCATCTGTTTCTCCTTCCCGTGTGCATAACCTTACACTTATCTGTGTTAAACCTCATTTGCCATTTTTCAGCCCAATTCTCCAATTTACTCAAATCTGTCTGTAGTTGCAAACTGTCCTCCTTTGTGTTAACTGCCTTACATAGTTTTGTATCATCTGCAAATACTGATATTTTACTGTGTAAGCCATCCACTAGATCATTAATAAATATATTAAATAGTAGGGGGCCCAATACAGACCCCTGTGGTACCCCACTAGTAACCCTGGCCCAATCTGAGTATGCCCCATTAATAACCACTCTTTGTTTTCTATCACTAAGTCAGCTACCTACCCATCTACACACATTTTCCCCTAGCCCAAGCTTTCTCATCTTACTTACCAATCTTTTATGTGGGACAGTGTCAAATGCTTTAGAGAAGTCGAGATAAATGACATCCAATGATTCTCCTTGGTCCATTTGAGAGCTTACATCCTCATAGAAGCTGATCAGGATAGTTTGACAGGAGCGATCCTTCATAAATCCATGTTGATATGGAGTTAAACATTTATTAACATTGAGATATTCCATAATGGTATCCCTTAGAAACCCTTCAAAAATTTTAACCACAAATGTGTGTAATATATATGTATAATGTGTATATGTGTGTAATATGTATGTACAATGCATGCGTGTTTAATGTGTATAATATGTATATGTGTGCATAATGTAATTTATTTGTAGGTGGTGCATATTTTACACTTGTGTATATATATGTCGTGTTTCAAGTGGAATGCTCAGTCCATGTATATATTTGTGTGCGTACACACCAGTGCGGCATGGTGGAGTGGAGGACACAAGTCCTCCAGGGGCTCTCGGCAGTGACTGCTCCTGCTCATACCACAGTGAGCTGAAGGCAGTAGATTTCTACCACGATCTGATGATTGTGCGGCTTTGGCCATAATATTTTCCATCTTGTTGCTGGAAGATCACGGGTTGGTGACCTTAACGAGGTGTTTTTGTATTTTCTCTCTCTTCACCAAAACCTCTTGCGTGACAGAGACGTGTTCTCCAGACGTATTGTTCTAACCACGCAGAGAACATGAAGAACTAAGCCATGTTCGGTGGCAGCTATCGTACGACCGTATCCCGCTGAGCCGCGGTGCGACCACAACATCCTTCTTTGTCACTTTTTTTTTTTTGCTTCGTTCTTGTCGAGCAGATAGCATAATCTTTTTATTTGCATACTACAGAAGGATGGTGCTGCTAACCAACATGCGCTCAAGTGTCGGGAGGTTCCTGTGCGTCCTCAGCCTGTAGATCAACCGAGAGAGTTACACTGTGGTACAGGAGCAACATGAGGTGGTAGAGCGGGTGGAAGAGACCTTCGTGCCACCATATTGGATGAGGATCCCAATGGAATAGTGTTGTGGATTTGCATATTCCAGCCAAGTGGTTCAAATCTGTAAAAATGTGTCATGGGTACCATGTAGGATCCAGGAGATCCCATCGATCCCATGCTGTACATTAAAGTTATGATCTCTGCTACCAGCGTTTCTCCCCCAGTGTACATGTCGTAATTTCTTGACTTCAGGAAAAAGGGGGAAAAGAGTCCACAGGGGGAGTTCAGGAAATAAAAAAAATGAGAGTGTGTGGGTAATCTGAGGCCAAGTGGGCAAACCGGATACCTGCTCATAAGGACATGTCCAAATACAGCACCGGACTTGGCTGGCAAAGGCCCACTGGTAACATTGATTCTTGAGGCCCACTGTTCAGCTACATGCAAATTTACTTTTGCTTCTATGTAATAATAACTTAGCGTTTTTAATGAATGATCATATTATACCTTTTTTTTGCAAATTATGGATCATGTATACTAGCACTGCTCATTAGCATTCCTTCATAGCGGCCTACCGGAGGATTGCCCGGTTACCCTGTGGGCCAGTCCGAGCCTGCTGGTGGAGCTTGGAGCAAAATTAGTCCAATTACATCTTTTTTATATGTCCTAGGTCGGTCTCGGGTACGGGAGAGCAGAATTATAAGGGGCCGAAAGGATAACTTTTATTTAATTTTCTGTAATTGTAAAAAAGGAAACATTTAAAGCAGTTATTCAGTATAGAAAACCTATTTTCTTGTGCCCCAGTTACGGAATTACGGGGACATGTAGCGGAAGGGGTCACTCATCCATGACCCCCATGTCAAAGCCAGAGAGTAAAAACACCTACAAAGAGTTTCCATCTGGAGGACCCAACATGTGCGGCTCTGTAATGCACAATGTTCCCTCCGGGGGCGTTGCAGAAGAAATACACTGATGAAGTTTCAAGCAGTGGAACAGTCTGTGTGAGGGGGTTTCTATTAAAAAAAAGCATAGTCCTAAGGAGAAAACTAAATGGTCACACAGCACGTTTACATCCAGAGGCTGAAATCAAGCAGAAGTAAGAGACACGGGTGCAGCGCTGGTTACAGTGTGTCAGAGTCCTCTCTTGCAATGAATCTGGAATGTGGCACAATAAAGGATTGCAAATAACAAAGGAGACTCTGAAGACGTCTCCAAGGAGCTGATCACGGCAGCCAAGTAGCTCAGCAACAGGACTGTGGTAAACATTCACAGCAGATCCGATGGGTGAACTCAAAGCAAACTCCTTGCGGTAACTCCAGGGTGGTTTGTCTCCAGGAATGGAGACTTTTCCCAGATTACGGCCATTAGGTTGCATGGTTTGTGGTGATCCGGTGTCTCCATGCCCATCTCCAGCGTGCCCACCTGAACTCTTCGGTGAGTTGGCACTGGTGGTCTACAGGTCAGTCTTGCTGTCTTCTTCTCATCCTCAGTTTACCAGACAAGAACTTGAATCTAAGCTGCGGACGGGCGAGATTGACCCATACCAGACCTTTCCACTGAAGAACCGTCCTAACACCCATGAGGACCGACATCGCTTTGGGCGCCATGAAAGGTGCCCGGTCCCCGCTGGAAATGACTCTATGAGATTCCACCACCCGCTTCAGAAAACCTCCGCTGGCTTCTTCTCTCATCTGGGACATCTGCAGAGGCAGCTTGTTTCCGGTAGGTGGATTTTGCAAACATCTATATCATCCATTGTTTTCTGGTATCAGCCATTGGGAAGAAGGTTCTCGTAGAGGATTAGTAAGCGGATGTCTAAAAATAAGCCCCCATTGGTTGTGAATGCTCCAAGCTAAATCCCAGAGGTGCTCAATTCTGCGGGCGAAACTTTTCCTTTATATTTGGATATCTAGCAGAGGACATCGGTGCCTCCATTTTTCCTGATTAGTGCCCCCCTCCACCACTGATCAGATAATTTAATTACTGGATATGCAAAATTATTTCTTTAATACATCTGTGGTCACTTCCATAGGAAACATTCGTAGTAGATCCGCAGCTGAGTCTGTAGTAGGGGCCCAGATTGGGGGTGGTCCACTGCTTACCGCAAATAGACGACACAGACACAAACCGGAGGCAGATTTGGGGTACAACAGGTCCGAGTCTATTGGCCGTCAGCCTGACGACCGCAGCAATACACCGCAGCACCTTCACAGCTCTCCGTATTCAGGCACGGGTACCTGCACCTTCCTTCTGCCGTAGTGACGCTCCATGCGGCTCTTTCACTGGGGCTGCCCTAGGCCTATCTACCGCCAGCGCTTCACCAGTCCGAGGTCGTCGTCCATTTGGTACCCCAGGAGGCCTCGTCTGTTCTGCGGTTCTTCGTGTCAGGGCCACCCCCCTGACTTCTTTTCTCCTCAGTCCCCTTGTTCGAGCTCTCCACTGCTGTCCGTTCTCCTTCACTGTCTCTTCTCCTCCTGAGCTCCTCCCGGGACTGGAACCGTCTGGAACCCTCTCCTGTCCTATTTATCTCCCCTCTTGGGAAATCCCCTCCTGGGTTCCTATCTCCCCGTCCCCCATGACTAAGCGTTTTCGTATCCCTAAACTGCTGTAAAGTCCTGTTCTCACACTCCCCCTTGCCATCTTGTGGTCAAACTTAGGTACAACACTTCTATTCCATTTTCCCCCAGCTGTTTCCCTTCTGTCATTACAAACATCCGTCTACAGTGCACAAACCGTCCCTTCTCCCTACAGACAAGTACGTCCGTCAGGTCACCTTCCCTACAAGTCCACAGCGAGACACAACCGACATTAGGCAGGGCCCACAGACCTAGGAAGGACAGTATCATCCCTCTATGCCAACAAAAAGGTGCAAAATTTGACACAAATCGTATTTTTCTTGCCCCTATTTGTACCAACGCCATTTCATATCTTAAAGGGGGTTTCTAACTTTCAGAACAATTATTATTTGTTAACTTAAATTTAGATATCTGGGGCTAAAAATTATTTTTGCAATCAGTTTGCATTAAATATTTTGCACTGTTTGCCTCTGTAGCCTGTATCATTTGCAATGTCTATCGCCGCCGGCTGTAGAATGAGTAAACTGAGAATCAGTCAGTCATCCGTCTATGAGGGGTCTGAAGGAAAGTTTATAACTCTTTTATCTGTGTTTTCTGAGCTCCTTTTAACTGATTTTATGACCGCATCAAAGTTGAAAGTGCAGGGAAAACAAAAAGCAAACCAGTGTGCAAAGGCCAAAAAATGGTGTAAAAAATCAAACGGTGCAAAATTTTTAATGAAACCCAATTGCAAAAATTATTTTTGACTCCAAATACATGGATATAAGTAAGAAATAAAAAAGTTCCCAAAGGTGGGCGACCCCACTAAATAGTGAATGGAACTGAGTTTGCAGCTCAGTGTTTCAGGGAAAGCTGCAATTGCTATGGGCATGTCATTGTGCCAGGGCTATGCCCGGAAATAGGGGGCTGCATAGGCAGTAAACTCAGAGCCTACAAGCAGAATGGTGGGACAATAACCCTAGTGCTTCTAGAACTTGTTAAAGGGGTTGTCCACTCCTTTTCTTAGTTAAAAAAAAATGGACGAAGCACAAAAACAATTGGACCTACCGGACCCCACTGCTTCTCCCTCAGTACTGTTGCTACTATCTCCACCTGATCTCCTTGGTCTAGTAACCACTGCAGTCAATCAGTAGCTGCAGCGGTCAGCTGACACTCCTCCCAAGTGGAGGACACTGGTGAGTAAAAATGGAGTGTGTAAAAGTAGTGGAACTCTGGTGATAATGATGCAACATTCCACTTTGCCCTCCAAATCTTGGGATGGAAAACAACCCCGTCTTTGCCTCTATGCTTCTCAATATCTTTTTTCCTGCAGGACAGTCAAAATGCAGTCGACCTACCGGCCACCAACCAGAAGAAAAACCATCCAAGATGTCATCCAGCGCTAGATGTGAAATGGCTCGAAACGCAAAAATATCAAACGCGCATCCTTGTGGCCTGTTCCCTCCTATCCTCGACGTCTGGGCCCAGCGGGATGCGATGCAGAGGGCCATTAGACTGCGGATTTAGCAGAGATGTCTTTGTTTTAGGCTGGTGGTCTCCATGTGACGTTCAGCTTGGCCTGACATTTGGACCCCGTGAGGGAAACACATGTATAAAGAAGGGCCTGATGTTGGGCACCTGGATTACCCACAGTTACATGTTACCAGGGGTCCCAAGAAGGACTGGTGGGTAGTGGGAAGGTGGCGGTCCACAGTGCTGTGTCACGATGACTACCATGGCCACAGATGGAACATTTGATCATTTCTGATGACAGAATAGTTTGTTACGTTGAAGATAATTCATAAATCTCAGAGCTGTAATATGTCAACTATTCACCTGTCTCCTGAGAATTACTGTATATGGCGGTGACATAATCCTGAACTCTGTTCTAGTGCATACTGCCACAAAGCACCCATATGTATAGTGCCACATAGCGTCCATATGTATACTGCCACATAGAGCCCATATGTATAGTGCCACAAAGCACCCATATGTATACTGCCACATAGCGCCCATATGTATACTGCCACAAAGCACCCATATGTATACTGCCTCATAGCGCCCATATGTATACTGCCACATAGCGCCCATATGTATACTGCCACAAAGCACCCATATGTATACTGCCTCATAGCGCCCATATGTATACTGCCACAAAGCACCCATATGTATAGTGCCACATAGCACCCATATGTATACTGCCACAAAGCACCCATATGTATACTGCCACATAGCGCCCATATGTATACTGCCACATAGCGCCCATATGTATACTGTCACATAGCACCAATATGTATACTGCCACATAGAGCCCATATGTATACTGCCACAAAGCACCCACAAGTATAGTGCCACAAATCCCCCATATGTATAGTGCCACATAGCGCCCATATGTATAGTGCCACATAGCGCCCATATGTATAGTGCCACATAGCACCCATCTGTATACTGCTACATAGCGTCCATATGTATACTGCCACATAGCGCCAATATGTATACTGCCACATAGCGCCAATATGTATACTGCCACATAGCGCCAATATGTATACTCCCACATAGCGCCCATATGTATACTGCCACATAGCGTCCATATGTATACTGCCACATAGCGCCAATATGTATACTGTCACATAGAGTCCATATGTATACTGCCACATAGAGCCCAAATGTATACTGCCACATAGCGCCAATATGTATACTCCCACATAATGCCCATATGTATACTCCCACATAGCGTCCATATGTATACTGCCACATAGCGTCCATATGTATACTGCCACATAGCGCCCATATGTATACTGCCACAAAGCACCCATTTGTATACTGCCACATAGCGCCAATATGTATACTGCCACATAGCGCCCATATGTATACTGCCACATAGCGCCCATATGTATACTGCCACAAAGCACCCATTTGTATACTGCCACATAGCCCCTATGTGTATATTGCCACATAGCGCCCATATGTATTGCTACATAGCGCCCATATGTATATTGCCACCTAGCGCCCATATGTATAGTGCAACCTAGAGCCAATATGCATAGTGCCACATAGCACCAATATGTATAGTGTAACATAGCGCCAATATGTATAGTGCCACATAGCGCCAATATGTATAGTGCCACATAGCGCCAATATGTATAGTGCCACATAGCACCAATATGTATAGTACAACATAGCATCCATATGTATACTGCCACATAGCGCCAATATGTATAGTGCAACATAGCACCAATATGTATAGTACAACATAGCATCCATATGTATACTGCCACATAGCGCCAATATGTATAGTGCCACATAGCACCAATATGTATAGTGCCACATAGCACCAATATGTATAGTACAACATAGCATCCATATGTATACTGCCACATAGCGTCCATATGTATACTGCCACATAGCACCAATATGTATAGTACAACATAGCATCCATATGTATACTGCCACATAGCGCCAATATGTATAGTGCCACATAGCACCAATATGTATAGTGCCACATAGCACCAATATGTATAGTACAACATAGCATCCATATGTATACTGCCACATAGCGCCAATATGTATAGTGCCACATAGCGCCAATATGTATAGTGCCACATAGCACCAATATGTATAGTGCAACATAGCACCAATATGTATAGTGCCACATAGCACCAATATGTATAGTGCCACATAGCACCAATATGTATAGTACAACATAGCATCCATATGTATACTGCCACATAGCGCCAATATGTATAGTGCCACATAGCGCCAATATGTATAGTGCCACATAGCGCCAATATGTATAGTGCAACATAGCACAAATATGTATAGTACAACATAGCATCCATATGTATACTGCCACATAGCGCCAATATGTATAGTGCCACATAGCACCAATATGTATAGTGCAACATAGCGCCCATATGTATACTGCCACATAGCGCCCATATGTATACTGCCACATAGCGCCAATATGTATACTGTCACATAGCGCCCATATGTATACTGCCACATAGCGCCCATATGTATAGTGCCACATAGCGCCCATATGTATAGTGCCACATAGCGCCCATATGTATAGTGCCACATAGCGCCCATATGTATAGTGCCACATAGCGCCCATATGTATAGTGCCACATAGCGCCAATATGTATACTCCCACATAGTGCCCATATGTATAGTGCCACATAGCGCCCATATGTATACTGCCACATAGCGCCCATATGTATAGTGCCACATAGCGCCCATATGTATACTCCCACATAGTGCCCATATGTATAGTGCCACATAGCGCACAAGTGTATACTGCCACATAGCGCCCATATGTATACTCCCACATAGTGCCCATATGTATAGTGCCACATAGCGCACAAGTGTATACTGCCACATAGCGCCCATATGTATACTCCCACATAGCTCCCATATGTATAGTGCCACATAGCGCCCATGTGGGTGAAAGGGCCATATAGTGCCTGATAGGAAAGGGCCATACAGCACCCACAGGCAAAGAGCCATACAGTGCTAACAGGGAAAGGGCCATGAT
Source organism: Dendrobates tinctorius (assembly GCF_039654945.1). Lineage (NCBI taxonomy): Eukaryota > Metazoa > Chordata > Amphibia > Anura > Dendrobatidae > Dendrobates > Dendrobates tinctorius. Next base: position 13,350,822 of record NW_027361803.1, read on the forward strand.
AATAATAATCTCTCTTTATAGCGCCAACATATTCCACAGCGTTTTACAATTCAGCGGTTCATACACAAGTCATAAGTAGCAAAATTAAAGATAATACAACAATTAAAGAGAAGATCATGACTCCCCTGCCCGTAAGAGCTTACAATCTACAGTGAGAATGGGGGATAGATAAAGGCTGCATGGGCTGCTCACCAGCCAGTATTTGTGGTGCTTTTGGGAGCTACGGAGCTCTATGGAGAGTTATGATCAGAGGAATAGTGAATGAGCTATATATATATATATATATATATATATATATATATATATATATATATGAAAGGGCTTTGATTAGGGAACGTGATAGGCCGCCCTTAATAGATGTGTTTTTAGGGAGCGCCTAAAACTATGTAAGTTGTGGTTAGTCCTAATTTCTTGGGGTTGAGCATTCCAGAGGATTGGTGCAACTTATGAGAAGTCTTGGAGCCAGGAGTGGGAGGTACGGATTAGTGCAGATGTTAGTCGAAGATTGCTTGCGAAGTGTAAGGGTACTGTCACACTTAGCGACGTACCAGCGATCCCGACCAGTGATATGACGCTGTCAGGATCGCTGGTACATCGCTAAGTGGTCGCTAGTGAGCTGCCACTCAGGCAGATCTCACCAGCGACATCGCAGGGGACGGGGGTCGCTACTTACCTGTCACACCCGGCGATCCTGCGTCCTCCCGCCCGGCTCCACGCGTCGCTCGTCGTCACAGCAGGAAGCGCCGCAGGAAGCTGACGACGAGAAACAGTCCTGGACGTTCTCGCGCGATCAGTGATAACCAGCGGGGGAGCGGTCGTAGGTAAGTATCAGACACAGCGACATCGCTAGCAATATCGCTATAACGTCACAAGTTATAGCGATATTGCTAGCGATATCTCTTAGTGTGACATGCCCTTAACAATCTGGTAGGCTGATAAACAGAAATGAGGGAGGAGATGTAGGGGGGCCGCACTGTGGAGAGGATGGGTAGGGTGATAAGCTGAAATGAGGGAGGAGATGTAGGGGGGCCGCACTGTGGAGAGGACGGGTAGGGTGATAAGCTGAAATGAGGGAGGAGATGTAGGGGGTCCGCACTGTGGAGAGGACGGGTAGGGTGATAAGCTGAAATGAGGGAGGAGATGTAGGGGGCCGCACTGTGGAGAGGACGGGTAGGGTGATAAGCTGAAATGAGGGAGGAGATGTAGGGGGGCCGCACTGTGGAGAGGACGGGTAGGGTGATAAGCTGAAATGAGGGAGGAGATGTAGGGGGGCCGCACTGTGGAGAGGACGGGTAGGGTGATAAGCTGAAATGAGGGAGGAGATGTAGGGGTCCGCACTGTGGAGAGGACGGGTAGGGTGATAAGCTGAAATGAGGGAGGAGATGTAGGGGGGCCGTACTGTGGAGAGGACGGGTAGGGTGATAAGCTGAAATGAGGGAGGAGATGTAGGGGTCCGCACTGTGGAGAGGACGGGTAGGGTGATAAGCTGAAATGAGGGAGGAGATGTAGGGGGTCCGCACTGTGGAGAGGACGGGTAGGGTGATAAGCTGAAATGAGGGAGGAGATGTAGGGGGCCGCACTGTGGAGAGGACGGGTAGGGTGATAAGCTGAAATGAGGGAGGAGATGTAGGGGGGCCGCACTGTGGAGAGGATGGGTAGGGTGATAAGCTGAAATGAGGGAGGAGATGTAGGGGTCCGCACTGTGGAGAGGACGGGTAGGGTGATAAGCTGAAATGAGGGAGGAGATGTAGGGGGTCCGCACTGTGGAGAGGACGGGTAGGGTGATAAGCTGAAATGAGGGAGGAGATGTAGGGGGCCGCACTGTGGAGAGGACGGGTAGGGTGATAAGCTGAAATGAGGGAGGAGATGTAGGGGGGCCGCACTGTGGAGAGGATGGGTAGGGTGATAAGCTGAAATGAGGGAGGAGATGTAGGGGGGCCGCACTGTGGAGAGGACGGGTAGGGTGATAAGCTGAAATGAGGGAGGAGATGTAGGGGTCCGCACTGTGGAGAGGACGGGTAGGGTGATAAGCTGAAATGAGGGAGGAGATGTAGGGGGTCCGCACTGTGGAGAGGACGGGTAGGGTGATAAGCTGAAATGAGGGAGGAGATGTAGGGGGCCGCACTGTGGAGAGGACGGGTAGGGTGATAAGCTGAAATGAGGGAGGAGATGTAGGGGGCCGCACTGTGGAGAGGACGGGTAGGGTGATAAGCTGAAATGAGGGAGGAGATGTAGGGGGGCCGCACTGTGGAGAGGATGGGTAGGGTGATAAGCTGAAATGAGGGAGGAGATGTAGGGGGGCCGCACTGTGGAGAGGACGGGTAGGGTGATAAGCTGAAATGAGGGAGGAGATGTAGGGGTCCGCACTGTGGAGAGGACGGGTAGGGTGATAAGCTGAAATGAGGGAGGAGATGTAGGGGTCCGCACTGTGGAGAGGACGGGTAGGGTGATAAGCTGAAATGAGGGAGGAGATGTAGGGGGCCGCACTGTGGAGAGGACGGGTAGGGTGATAAGCTGAAATGAGGGAGGAGATGTAGGGGGGCCGCACTGTGGAGAGGACGGGTAGGGTGATAAGCTGAAATGAGGGAGGAGATGTAGGGGGGCCGCACTGTGGAGAGGACGGGTAGGGTGATAAGCTGAAATGAGGGAGGAGATGTAGGGGGGCCGCACTGTGGAGAGGACGGGTAGGGTGATAAGCTGAAATGAGGGAGGAGATGTAGGGGGGCCGCACTGTGGAGAGGACGGGTAGGGTGATAAGCTGAAATGAGGGAGGAGATGTAGGGGTCCGCACTGTGGAGAGGACGGGTAGGGTGATAAGCTGAAATGAGGGAGGAGATGTAGGGGGTCCGCACTGTGGAGAGGACGGGTAGGGTGATAAGCTGAAATGAGGGAGGAGATGTAGGGGGGCCGCACTGTGGAGAGGACGGGTAGGGTGATAAGCTGAAATGAGGGAGGAGATGTAGGGGGGCCGCACTGTGGAGAGGACGGGTAGGGTGATAAGCTGAAATGAGGGAGGAGATGTAGGGGTCCGCACTGTGGAGAGGACGGGTAGGGTGATAAGCTGAAATGAGGGAGGAGATGTAGGGGGTCCGCACTGTGGAGAGGACGGGTAGGGTGATAAGCTGAAATGAGGGAGGAGATGTAGGGGGCCGCACTGTGGAGAGGACGGGTAGGGTGATAAGCTGAAATGAGGGAGGAGATGTAGGGGGGCCGCACTGTGGAGAGGACGGGTAGGGTGATAAGCTGAAATGAAGGAGGAGATGTAGGGGGGTCGCACTGTGGAGAGGATGGGTAGGGTGATAAGCTGAAATGAGGGAGGAGATGTAGGGGGGCCGCACTGTGGAGAGGACGGGTAGGGTGATAAGCTGAAATGAGGGAGGAGATGTAGGGGGGCCGCACTGTGGAGAGGACGGGTAGGGTGATAAGCTGAAATGAGGGAGGAGATGTAGGGGGCCGCACTGTGGAGAGGACGGGTAGGGTGATAAGCTGAAATGAGGGAGGAGATGTAGGGGGGCCGCACTGTGGAGAGGATGGGTAGGGTGATAAGCTGAAATGAGGGAGGAGATGTAGGGGGGCCGCACTGGAGAGGACGGGTAGGGTGATAAGCTGAAATGAGGGAGGAGATGTAGGGGTCCGCACTGTGGAGAGGACGGGTAGGGTGATAAGCTGAAATGAGGGAGGAGATGTAGGGGTCCGCACTGTGGAGAGGACGGGTAGGGTGATAAGCTGAAATGAGGGAGGAGATGTAGGGGGCCGCACTGTGGAGAGGATGGGTAGGGTGATAAAAATGAGGGAGGAGATGTAGGGGGGCCGCACTGTGGAGAGGACGGGTAGGGTGATAAGCTGAAATGAGGGAGGAGATGTAGGGGGGGGCTGAACTGTGGAGAGGACGGGTAGGGTGATAAGCTGAAATGAGGGAGGAGATGTAGGGGGGCCGCACTGTGGAGAGGACGGGCAGGGTGATAAGCTGAAATGAGGGAGGAGATGTAGGGGGGGCTGCACTGTGGAGAGGACGGGTAGGGTGATAAGCTGGAATGAGGGAGGATATTTAGGGGGGCCGCACTGTGGAGAGGACGGGTAGGGTGATAAGCTGAAATGAGGGAGGAGATGTAGGGGGGCCGCACTGTGGAGAGGACGGGCAGGGTGATAAGCTGAAATGAGGGAGGAGATGTAGGGGGGCCGCACTGTGGAGAGGACGGGCAGGGTGATAAGCTGAAATGAGGGAGGAGATGTAGGGGGGGCTGCACTGTGGAGAGGACGGGTAGGGTGATAAGCTGGAATGAGGGAGGATATTTAGGGGGGCCGCACTGTGGAGAGGATGGGTAGGGTGATAAAAATGAGGGAGGAGATGTAGGGGGACCACGCTGTGGAGAGCAAGGGTAGTGTGATAGACAGAGATGAGGAGGAGTTGTAGGGGGGCCACGTTGTGGAGAGGACAGGTAGTGTGATAGACAAAGATGAGGAGGAGTTGTAGGGGGCCGTGCTGTGGAGAGGACGGGTAGGGTGATAGACAGAGATGAGGAGAGGACGGGTAGGGTGATAGACAGAGATGAGGGGGAGATATAGGGGGGCCGCACTGTGGAGAGGTCAGGTAGGGTGACAGACAGAATTGAGGGAGCAGATGTAGGGGGGCCGCACTGTGGATAGGATGGGTAGGTGATAACAATGAGAGAGGAGATGTAGGAGGTGCAGCATTGTGGAGAGCTTTGTGAGAGAGAACAAGCAGGATCAATTGGCTCCTGTAATGTATGGATAGCCAGTGCAATGACCGACACAGCGCGGAGGCGTCCAAGTACTGACTAGTCAGATGGACAACCCTGGCTGCTGCATTAAGGACTAGAGAGGGGAAAGTCGAGTGAGGGGGAGGCCAATTAATAGAGAGTTACAATAGTTCAGGCGGGAGTGGATCACGGCAACAGTGAGGGGTCTTTGTTATTTTCATGGTGGGAATGGGGCAGAGTCTAAAGATGTGTCAGACATAACACCAGACAGCGCGCTGGCTGCCGAGGCGTTATTATGGTGCCACCCACGGAGAGGGAGATGTCAGATTTAAGGAGGTCAGTAGACGGCGGGAATAGAAATTCAGTTTTGGAAAGGTTGAGTTTCAGATAGAGAGTGGACATGATGTTGGAGACTGCGGACAGACAGTCACTGGCGTTCTGTAGTACGGCGGCGGTAAGATCAGGGGATGAGATGTATAGTTGTGTGTCATCAGTATAAAGATGGTACTGAAAGCCAAATCTGCTGATGGTCTGTCCAATTTGGAACGTGTACAGAGAGAAGAGAAGGGGGCCAATGACTGAACCCTGAGGGCCCCAATAGTGAGAGGAAGATGGTAAGGGTTGGTAATTCGGTGGACAGAAATGCAGCAGCCAATAAGAAAAATGGTCAAGTAACTGGGTGGGTGAGCCTGGGGGCCGGTATATGACCACTACTCTGAGGGAGAGGTTATGGAAGAGACTGATGGTGTAGACCTCAGAAGAAGGGAATGAGAGTGGTGGAACTAGGGGATTGACGTGGAAAGTGCATAGCGGGGATAGGAGTATACCAACTCCACCACAAAGTCTGTTTGCGGGTCTCAGGGAATAGAAAAAATGTAAGCTACCAAGAGAAATAGCAGCAGGGGAGACAGTGTCAGAATCCTGAATCCAGGTTTCAGGGAGGGCCAGGAGATTAAGAGAGTTGTTTATAAAGTAGTTATGCGGGAAATGAAGCTGATTGTATACAGACCATGGATTCCAGAGTGCACAATTAAAAGGAGATGAAGGAGTACAACTAATGTTAATCAGGTTAGTAAGGTTTCAATGTGATGTGGGGGAGGGGTTGAAGGTGGTGGAGGGTGGATCGGGGTTAGGAGAGATATCCCCTGAAATCAGTATCAGTAGAAAGAGCCAGTAGTTCTTGGATTTGTGACATGGTTTATTGTGCGATATCTTTGGACAAGAAGGATAAGATTTTTTGAGGAAGTAAAAATGTGCGTGGGAGCTGTACATGGGAGAGGGAAGCAGAGAGGGGCTGATGTGGATGAGTGGTGATGGAGAGGTGATGGGGCAGTGAATGTGGATGACAAAAGCACACAGAAAGATTTCAAAAAGGAAGTACAAAGTGTGGGTTACCTGACTCCTGCCCTGACTAACTGACATTGAATTAACTGCCTCTTCTGGTTACTTAGCTATGAGGAGGATACTTTGCTGAAGGGACACATGCATGCACCCCACACACGTGCACCCCTTATTATGATACTTCTAGATTTGTAGTGCTAACTAGAGGGTCAGATGTACAAAAGAGCTGTCATTAATCCCTCTGCCCTCTAATAATAGTGAGAAGACTCTGCTCATACTGCCCTAGCCTGTACAGCCAAGCTAAAATGTGAGATAAAGGAAACAGAAAGTGTTAGCCCATTGTACGCTCTAGTGGCCGGTGTAAGAATTGCAAAATTTCAAAGGCTTTCTTTGAAAATGCATTACGATGTACAATACAAAATAATATTGTGGTACCGTGTTAGCCAGAAAAATAGATGTAAATACTTATGTCCCCTCAAAAAATTGAGAAAAGTATTCAAGCAGTGATACCTTTATTGGCTAACCAGAGAAATTATATTTGCAAGCTTTCAGGGCTCAGGCGGCCCCTTCATCAGGCTAGATTACAAGTGAATTACTGAGAAGAGACGGCAACATTTCAATAGAAATTACAACAGGACATGAGGTGATACAGGCCAAGGAAATCAAATTAAGGTTTTTGTTACAGATGCAAATGAGGTGGCAGTCTCCTATTAGAGATCTGAAGACCTTCTTGTGGAGGTGTGAACTGTGTCCATGTAATGAGTCATGAATCCAGGTGTCAAATTCAGTCCTGTTGTTAGAGATTGAAACATATTTATAAATTTGAACTCCCAAATTTTTCTTTCTCTGTCGCTATTAAAATGACCTTTCAATATTAGGACTTTTAGATCTGCAAAGCTGTGTCCAGGTCTAGAGAAGTGTATTCCTTCATCCTTGTTTGTAGTTTTTGCTTCGTTTCTCCTATGTATGTCCCTGTATTGCACCTTGTACATTGTATCATGTACACGACATTGGAGGATGTACATGAAAAAGAGTCCATGATCTTATAGTCCTGATTTGTGTTGGGTATGGGGACTTTATCTGTTGGTGATATGTGGGGGCAGGTCTTGCATTTCTTACTGTTACAGGGGACTGTGCCCGTCTCTGATGGTGATGCGAGGGCACTTCTGACAAGGATATTCCTTAGGTTGGGAGGCTGTTTGTAGGAGAGCAGTGGCAGTTCTGGGAATATTGCTTTCAGTCTGTGGTCTCTGTGGAATATGGGTTGGAGGTCAGCGCCAATTTTCCTTAAAATGTTCATGTGAGGGTTGTACGTGACCACAAGCGGCGCCCTGTTGTTGTCCTCCTTCTGCTTGTAATCCAGGAGTCTGCTTCTTTGGATCCTTGTAGCTCTGTGGATGTGTTCATCAATTTCAAGTGGATGATATCCTTGGTGTAGGAATGTTTTCCTAAGTGATAGTAGTTGTAGCTTTCTATCCTCGTTGTCTGAACAGATCCGAATGTACCTTAGAGCTTGACTGTAGATTATTGATTTTTTTTGTGTGTCTCGGATGAAAGCTGTTCCATCTCAAGTATGCCGGACGTCCTGTGGGTTTAAGGTAAATAGTAGTTTGTACGGTTTTGTCTTTGATGTATATGGTTGCGTTTAGAAAATGGATTTGGGATTTTGCTTCCCATGGCGCTGCCCATGCACTGTTGGTATATATTGTTTCCAAAGGAAAAATAGTTATGGTGGAGCACAAACCTGATGAATTGCAAGGCTGGTTCCATGGCCAGATTGTTTTTTTGGAGGAAATATTTGCATGCAGCAATCCCATCTCTGTGAGGAATGTTGGAGTATAGGGACTCTACATCAATGGTGGCCAATATTGTATCCTCTGGAAGTGGACCCAGTGCTGACAATTTGCAGAGAATGTCTGTGGTGTCCTGGATGTAGCTGGGTGTTTGCCTCACCAAGGGTTTCAAAATGTTCTCCACCCAGCCAGAGATGTTCTCAGTTAATGTCCCAATACCAGAGATGATGGGTCTCCCTGGATTACCTTCTTTGTGTATTTTAGGTAACATGTAGAAGGTACCTATTTTGGGGTTGTCTGGTATTAGGTCCAGTAGGGAGGATGACATAGAGTCAAACCCATAGATAATCTTTGTTAATTCCGCTTTGCATTTTTTGGTGGGATCTTCCTGAAGGGGGGTGTAGTATTTTTTGTTCAGGAGTTGTCTGTGTGCTTCCTGGATGTAATCTGTCTTGTTCATAATTACTACAGCTCCCCCTTTATCTGCTGGTTTAATGATGATATTGTTATTGGTTTTAAAGGATTTTATGGTTCTTCTTTCCTCCGTGCTGATATTGTGTGGTATTTTGAGGTGTTTGTCCAAAATGTCAGATTTTACTTTTTTGCGGAAACAGTCTATGTAGTTGTCCAGAGTTTGGTTGTGCGCAGGTTGTGGGGTCCAGTTTGTCCTCTTTTTCTTTTTTTGATGTGTCTGTCTCACTGATTTGTGATGGATTATCTGTGTGGTCATGAAGAATTCTTTTAGCCTTAATCTGCGGAAGAATTCCTCAATATCACTGCAGAATTGAGCTGTGTCAAGCTGTTTAGTGGGACAGAATGTTAGACCCTTTGCTAGAACTTTCATTTCTGCCATGTTTGGCTCATACTGTGAGAGGTTCACAACAGATGTTGATGTATTAAAATTATTGTTTATATTGGGCTTACCTTCTGCTCGATTGAGACCCGGATTCCTCCTGAGTCTGTTGAGCTTCTTTTTCTTGCTGATGATTAGGTGGTATTGTAATTTGTTGTAAAAATCCTGTAAGGTCTCTTTGAATAGACACGAACCAGATCCTTGTATTCTGTCCTGTAGAGAATTTATTTCCTTTTGGATGTTTCCCTTTTTGTAGTAGAAAAAAACAATGAGGTGATTCCACAGTCTCTCAGATGATCTGTAGCAAAGTTTCTGTGAAAAATCTGCATTGTGGGTAAACTGAGTTGGGTTCCTTATCATTAGACCTTTAGGGATCAAGTTTTCCTTTTTCCAATCTACCACCAGCGCTTCACCTGCCCGAGGTCGTCCAGTCGGTACTCCCGGGGCCTCGTCTGTCCTGCGGTACGTCGTGTCAGGGCCACCCCCTGACTGTCTTCTCTTGTCAGTCCCCTGGTCGAGCTCTTCACCGTTCTCCGTCTTCTGTCATGAGTCCTCCTCTGTTGAGTTCCTCCCGGGGCTAGCCTAGCCTGGAACCCCAACCTGTCCTATTTATCCCCTCTCTCACTGGGAATTTCCCTCTTGGGTTCCTATCCCCCCGCCCCCCATGACTAAGCAGTTTCTATAGCCCTAAGCTGATGTCAAGTCCTGAACTACACTCCTCCCTGCCATCTTGTGGTCAAGTTTCGGTACTGCACTCCCTTTTCTGTCTTTCCCTGCTGTTACCTTTCCGTCATTGCCAATCTCCGTCTGTAGTGCACAAATCGTACCCTCCTACTTCCAGTCAAGTCTGTCCGTCAAGTCACCTTCCCCACACATGGGCAGCGCCATGGGAAGCAAAATGTCACCACAGTATGCTAACCTGTTTATGGCTAAACTAGAACAAGACTTTTTGGGTTCCTGCACTATCAAACCTCTAGCATACTTCCGCTACATTGATGACCTACTAATAATCTAGAAAGGCTCAGAGGAGGACCTGCTTACCTTCCACAAAAACTTCAACAAGTTCCACCCAACCATCAAGCTCACCCTCAACTTTTCAAAATCCCAAATCCATTTTCTAGACACAACTATATGCATCAAAGACAATACCGTACAAACGACTATTTACCATAAACCCACAGGACGTCCGGCATACCTGAGATGGAACAGCTTTCACACACACAAAAAAATCAATAATCTACAGTCAAGCTCTAAGGTACATTCGGGTCTGTTCAGACAACGAGGATAGAAAACTACAACTACTATCACTTAGGACAACATTCCTACACCAAGGATATCATCCACTTGAAATTGATGAACAAATCCACAGAGCTACAAGGATCCCAAGAAGCAGCCTCCTGGATTACAAACAGAAGGAGGATAACAACAGGGCGCCGCTTGTGGTCACGTACAACCCTCACATGAACATTTTAAGGAAAATTGGCCCTGACCTCCAACCCATATTCCACAGAGACCACAGACTGAAAGCAATATTCCCAGAACTGCCACTGCTCTCCTAAAAACAGCCTCCCAACCTAAGGAATGTCCTTGTCAGAAGTGCCCTCGCATCACCATCAGAGACAGGCACAGTCCCCTGTAACAGTAAGAAATGCAAGACCTGCACCCACATATCACCAAGAGATAAAGTCCACATACCAAACACAAATCAGGACTATAAGATCATGGACTATTTTTCATGTACATCCTCCAATGTCATGTACATGATACAATGTACAAGGTGCAATACAGGGACATACATAGGAGAAACGAAGCAAAAACTACAAAGAAGGATGAATCTGCATAGACATACGATAAAAAATGAGCTGGACACACCTATAGGAATACAATTCTCTGGACCTGGACACAGCTTGGCAGATCTAAAAGTCCTAATATTGAAAGGTCATTTTAATAGTGACAGAGAAAGAAAAATTTGGGAGTTCAAATTTATAAATATGTTTCAATCTCTAACAACAGGACTGAATTTGACACCTGGATTCATGACTCATTACATGGACACAGTTCACACCTCCACAAGAAGGTCTTCAGAACTCTAATAGAACACTGCCACCTCAATTACATGTGTAACAAAAACCTTAATTTAATTTCCTTGGCCTGTATGACCTCATGTCCTGTTGTAATTTCTATTTAAATGTCACCATCTCTTCTCAGTAATTGCCTGATGAAGGGGCCTTTTGAGCTCTGAAAGCTTGCAAATATAATTTCTCTGGTTAGCCAATAAAGGTATCGCTGCTTGAATACTTTTCTCAATTTTTGGGGGGGACATAAGTATTTACATCTTTTTGAAAATGCATGAAACAAACCAGATGTAATATTATCAGAGCAGGTCGATGAAAATTGTGTTTTTTTATGTCTTTTACTGTAAGTTTTTTTTAGATTAATGTTTCATAGCAAATATCAGAAAAATGTAATGAACAAAAAGAAGCGAAAAAAACCTAAAACATTTCAATTTGGTTTTGCAAAATAAATCGTATGATCAAATAACGTGAAACCACTTCCTGCTTTTAGATAATGTGGAAAGGAGATAACATCCTACAGAAGCACAAAACATGAGAAAGACAACATGTATACAAGAGAGAGGCATGACTGCGGCGACGCGGAGCCACTGCACGGCACGTACCTGACCCACATCTGAAACCTAGTTCTGCTTATAACTAGACATGTCTGTAGCTTATGTTAGGACAGTGACCGTGTATGGAGGTCTCGTAAAACGCTCCGACATCATCTATTCCAATGGACGACGCTTTTGTGCTCCAGGGTAAAAGCTACTGTTGCCAGAAGAGTCTGGAGGAGGATAGAGGAGTTTAAAGGTGGAGGACAGGGCCGTAACTACAACCGGGGCACTACCCCGGTGCCCCAATCACCCAAGGGGCCCCAAACTGATGGTAAAAAATTGTATTTTCATACTTTAATTTCTCATAAAATACCCAGCTCCTATATTATTCGAGTTTAAAGTTAATAAAAATAACGAAAAGATCCATGAAAGTGCAAGCGTAAATGTTTTTTGTTCGTTTATACTTTAAACAGGGAAACGCTATTTTGCTTAGTAACAGGAGCTCTATGGCAGACAGAAGACTATTAGCTGATCATGTTGTGTTGCGCCAGGCGGTGACTCAGCCAATAGTTCAGGCAGCGGCCACGACGTGACGTGCACGGACACTGAGGTCTTGTTTACCCCAACTGCTGAACTGCTCATTGGCCATTGCTCATCGGTCAGCGGCCAGTGTCGGATCGTCAGTGCAGTCTGTGTCGCATATAGTAGTTGTAGTGCGTGTGTAGGTAGAGAGTATTTAGTATTACCGTATTTTCCGGCGTATAAGACGACCCCCAACTTTTACAGTAAAAATATAGAGTTTGGAATATACTCGCCGTATAATACTACCCCTCTTCTACGGTATGATTCCCATTGTGAACCCCACACAGCCCTTCATACAGTATAATGGCCCCTACATCTCTTCACACTGTATTATGGCCCCCACACAGCCTTAAAAGGACACTGTCACCAGGATTTTGCCATCCCATCTGATAGCAGCATAATGTAGAGATAGAGACCCGGATTCCAGCAATGAGTCACTTACTGAGCTGCTTGCTGTAATTTTAATATAATTACTGTTTTCCCTGCTTCATATTTAGCAGTAAATAAATGTACTGGACTATTTGATTAGTCCTACAATGTTAATCTCAAACTGATTGAACAGTGATTTTATGAAAACTACACTGAGCAGCTCAGTAAGTGACACTGGTGACAGAGTCCCTTTAAATCGCCCTCCATAAAGTATAAAGGCTTCCTCATAGTTCTTCAAGTATTATCATGCCCCCCACAGAGCCCTCCCAGTATTATAATGGCTTCCACATAGTATAATTGGCTCCGTATATTAGAGTGCATCATCCATAGTCACCCATTATAATACACCGTCATAGTGCTCCATATAGTATACTGCACCCCCATAGTCCTCCATATACTAAAAACATGGAGAGGGGTGATGTGCCAGCATCGTGTGGAGCGGGGTGGAATATGGGGATTGGGATGTGCCAGCACCGTGAGGGGGTAGGTGACATGGAGAGGGGTTTGTGCCTGTGTCAAGATGGGGGGGTTGGGGGAGTCATTATTTCCCTCTACTCCTCTTTGGTCAGACCTCATCTGGAATATTGTGTCCAGTTTTGGGCACCACATTTTAAAAAAGACATCAACAAACTGGAGCAAGTTCAGAAAAGAGCGACCAGAATGGTGACCGGTCTGCAAACCCTGTCTTATGAGGAAAGGTTGCAGGATTTGGGAATGTTTAGTTTGCAAAAGAGAAGACTGAGAGGAGACTTAATAGCTGTCTACAAATATCTAAAGGGCTGTCACATTGTAGAAGGATCAACTTTATTCTCATCTGCACAAGGAAAGACTAGAAGCAATGGGATGAAACTGAATGGGAGGAGACACAGATTAGATATTAGAAAAAACTTTTTGACAGTTAGAGTGATCAATGAGTGGAACAGGCTTCCACGAGAAGTGGTGAGTTCTCCTTCAATGGAAGTCTTCAAACAGAGGCTGGACAGACATCTGACTGGGATGATTTAGCGAATCCTGCTTTGAGCAGGGGGTTGGACCAGATGGCCCAGGAGGTCCCTTCCAACTCTACGATTCTATGATTCTACAGGGGGCAAACTTTCCTGTCAGACAATGTCACCCGGAGGACAGGAGACTCTCATTTCAATAATTTCCGGGAGCTCTGCCAGCTGTCAATGAATGGAAACCTGCACTTGCCTGGAGAGTCTCATAGCACAAGATTTGTAACAATATGTTAGTCTGGAGATCACAGAGAGTCGGCAAGGCAGGCACAGTGCACACTGTAACAAACTCTCAGCATTGAGAGGAGACAGTCTCAGCAGTCACAAATATCTCTGTGAGAAGCCCTGCCCCTCTCCAGTCTGCAGGTCTATACTGCTGCGAGGGGGAGCGGAGGAGGTCAGGAGGAAGTCTCCATAATCACACATTCCTCCCGGCTCCGGGTCATGCAGTGTCTATCTTCTCAGTGAGTCATTTGCCTCTTGTTTTCAATAATCAGAGCTGTGTACAACCCCCACTCAGTCTCTCCTCACAACCGGGAGGGAGCAATAGTGACTGCTGTGCCTGTGGTTGGGGGTTGTAGTATTTGATGTCTGACACCTGCTGGGGGAGGCAGAAATGTCAGCTCCAGTCTCTCTCCTCCTGGAGAGAGCGGCTGGACACAGTGCACATATCCTGGGCTGGGCAGCCGCACTGTCTCTTTGCCAGTGTATACAGCAATGCGTAGCAGGCTTCACCACGTTCCGCACAACCTCTAGTAATTGAAATGTTGAGGGACCCCACTATGAAGTTTTGCCCCGAGGTCCCGAAGTTTGTAGCTATGGCACTGGTGGAGGACTAAGGAGTCTAGAGGAGGATAGAGGAATCTGGAGGTGGACAGAGGAGTCTAGAGGAGTCTGGAGGAGAAGGATAGACGAGTCTAGAAGCGGACAGAGGAGTCTGAGGGAGGACAGGGACAGAGGAGTCTGGAGGAGGAGAACAGGAGTCTGGAGGAGGACATATGAGTCTAGAGGAGGACAGAGGAGTCTGGAGGAGAACAGGAGTCTGGAGGAGGATATATGAGTCTAGAGGAGGACAGAGGAATCTGAATGAGGACAGAATAGTCTGTAGGAAGACAGAGTGGTTTGAAGGAAGAGAAGGATAAAGGAATTTGGAAAAGGCAGACAGATAGGTGCGTATGAACAAAGAGGAATGTGGAGAAGGAGGACAAAAGACGCTTCAGGAGGACAGAGACGTCTCGAGGAGATGGAGGACAGAGGGATCTTGAGAAGGAAATATGAGTCTGGAGGAGGACAGAGGAGTATGGATGAGAACAGAGGAGTCTAGAAAACAAGAGAGGAGTAAGGAGGAGGAGAAGGACAGAGAAGCCTAGAGGAGGATGAAAACAGAGGAGTCTGAAAAGGAGGCCAAAACAATCTGGATGAATGCAGTCTGATGGAAAAGGAGGACAGAAAAGTCTGGAGAAGGAGGCCAGAGGAGTCTGGAGAAAGAGGACAGAGGAGTCTGGAGGCAGAAGAGAACAGAGGAGTCTGGAGGAGGAAGAGAACAGAGGGGTATGAGGAGCAGGACAGAAGAGTCTTGAGGATGAAGAGGACAAATGAGTCTGAAAGATGAGGAGGACAGAGGAGTCTGGAAGAGAAGGACTAAGTAGTCTAAATAAAGACAGTGGAGTCTGGAGGAGAAAGAGGACAGAAAGTCTGGAAGAGGACATAGGAGTCTGAAGTGCGAGGAAAAAAGAGAATGTATGAGGACAGTGGAGTACGGAGGAGAGGGAGGGCAGAAGAGTTTGTAAGAGAATAAAGGAGACAGACAGAGGAGGAGGTAAGAAGAGTCAAAAGGGGGAGATGAACAGACTAGTCTGAAGGAGGACAGCGGAGACTTAAGGAGGACAGAAGAGTCAGGAGGAGGAGAAGAGGGGAGTCAGGGAGAGGACGAATGAGCGGGGGGAGTTAGAGAGAGAAAGACAGAGGAGTATGGAGGAGGAGGACAGATGAGTCTGGAGAAGGAGAACAGAGGAATCTGGAAGAGGAGAGAACAGAGAAGTCCAGAGGATGAGGACAGAAGAATCTGTATGAAGGCACAAACGTCTGTAGGAGGACAGGAGTTTGAAGGAGGACAGAGGAGTCTGTAGGAGGACAGAAAAGTCTGAAGCAGGAGGAATTCAGAGACGTCTGAAGGAAAAAAGAGGACAGAGATGTCTGGTAGAGGAGGAGGAATACAGGAGTCTGTAAGATGAGGGAGGAGTCTGGAGGAGAAAGAGGATAAAAGAGTCCATAGGACAGAGGAGTCTTGAGGAACAGGACAAATAGTCTGAACAAGGGCAGAGGACTATGGAGGACATAGTAAGATTTGAGAGGAAGATAGAGGGGTCTGGAGGAGGAGGACAGATGAGTCTTAAAGAGGACAACATTGCGGGAGTTCAGAGCAGTCTGGATAGAGGAGGATAGAGAAAGAGGACAGAGTAGTCTGGAGGACGTTGTCTGTAGAAGGACAGAAAAGTCAGGAGGAGAAGCAGGACAAATAAATCTGGAAGAGGAAAACAGAAAAGTCAGGAGGAGAAGAGGACAGAGTAGTCTGGAGGATGGGGACAGAAGAGTAGGGAGGATGAGCAAGACCAAAGAATCAGGAGGAGGATGACAGAGAGATCTGTAAGAGAAGGAGAACAGAGAAGTCTGGAGGAGGACAGAGGGGTCTGGAAGAGGAGTAGGAATACAGGAGTCTGTAAGATGAGGAAGGAGTCTGGAGGAGAAAGAGGATGGAAGAGTCTATAGGAGGACAGAGGAGTCTTGAGGAAGAGGACAAAAAAGTCTGGAGTTTGGAGGAGGAAGAGGACAAATGGGTCTGAACGAGAGCAGAGGAGTATGGAGAACATAGTAAGATGTGAGAGGAAGATAGAGGAGTCTAGAGGAGGAGGACAGTAGACTATAGAGGAGGAGGACAGAGGAGTCTGAAGGAGGAGGACAGATGAGTCTTAAAGAGGACAATGTCTGTGGGAGTTCAGAGCAGTCTGGATAAAGGAGGAAAGAAGAAGAGGGCGTCATCTGTAGAAGAAGGACAGAAAAGTCAGGAGGAGAAGCAGGACAAACAAATTTGGAAGAGAACAGAAAAGTCAGAAGGAGAAGAGGACAGAGTAGTCTGGAGGATGGGGACAGAAGAGTCAGGAGAAGGAGCAACGCTAAAGAATCAGGAGGAGGCTGTCAAAGAGATCTGGAAGAGAAGAAGGACAGAGTAGTCTGGAGGAGGAGGATAGAGTAGTCTGGAGGAGGAGGATGATAGAAAAGTCTGTAAGCGGAGGACAGAGGAGTCTGGAGGACACAGGAGAGTCTGGCAGCAGCTCTTATAGGAGGAGCACTCGGATGTTTGGATGTACTGAGTGTCCCCTTATATGACAGCTATCTAATGTGTATGTGGGGGCTTTACGTTGGACATTGGGGTGGTACATTCTGCGGTCACCCCACACATGGTGTACTGTCATAAAGTGTAACAATAACAGTTCCACACCATTGTCTAAATAACAACAAGCGCTTGCTGGGACGTCAGCGAGCACGTGGCACTGCAGCCAGGGCTGGACACCTTGCTGGATATTTTGTGCCGTAGCGAATACTGACTGCATTCCTGTCCCCTGTCACCTCCGGCACCTGATCCTCTGCTGATCTCTGTACAACGTGGTCTCATGACATGGCATCTTGTCTTATGTGACTCCCATTGATTAACATACCAGGGGCCGGAATTATTGGTGATTGACCAGGAGGACAAATACATGGTTTGAATCTGACCATCGGACACTTAAGCCTTCCTTTATCTCTGTTTTTTTTTTTTTAATTATTGATACCTTGAAATTTACATAAAGAAATAAGCAGATTGTGAAGGTCTAACACTGAGCAATAAGTCACATCAACCACAGCTTCAAAAATAGATTGTGCCAGGGTCGTAGGGGTTAACAGGCCCCTTATCATCACATCAATGCTCACGCAGCTTCCCGTCTTCTCATACATCAAAAAAAAGCCAATAACTAGGCCGCCCATTGCAGGCGGCTCACAGTATTTGGGTTACGACTTGGTGACCTCATTAGAAGAAGAATTAGTTCACAGTTTCTTTTTTGGAACCTGCAGCCTGTCCTCCGGGTAAATGTGCAGTGGTCTTTGTTTTCCAGATCATAACCTATCAATGTGACAGCCGTAGCGCCACCAATAATGGCAGGGCAGACAATGTTGCTTAATGACATGAGAAGCTGCCAAATAGCCAATAATTTCCCATAGTATCCCATGTTGTGCATGACTTTCAAAAAGTCGGGTGTTATGAATGAGTCACCGTAGGAGGCAAAAACAGAAATACTAGCTAAGTCCAGAAAACCAGAGAAGTTGGCAGCTATCGGATTGCAGACCCCTGAAGCTAACAACAACAACTAGCAGTAGCCGTGGGGGGTTCCTACGATGCCCTAGACCCCTCGATCACAGCCGGAGAACTACATAGCCTAAAGACAGAGAGGGAAATCTAAACTGCCCCAGAAGAGACCCCAAAGCAATAGGCAGCACCCAACATATAATGACAGTGAAGCAAGATGAAAAAACACTCACTCAGATCGAAAGATAGGCTGAGCAAATGATGGGGCCCAAGATAACTAAATAGGACTGGACAGGAAAGCTGCTGTCTGCAATCCGCCAAAACCCTCTCAAAACAAGAGCCAACAGACTGATAGGGAAAAAAGCCCTGAAGATGCTAGGCTTCAAAAAGACTAAATCAGTACTCAGGTATTTTCTGAAGACAGAGCAAAAAGGAATTCAGCTCACCCAGCAGGGAAAGGCAGAAATCCAGAAAAACAAGGCAAAACAAAACCATAACACAAATGCAAAAAGAAGAGCAGAAAACTTAGTTTTTGAGGAGCAGAAATCAGACTGGTCTCCAAGAATCCCTCAGAGAAATCACCCGCAAGGCAGAAGGGCGTCGGCTGCCTTATATCCAGTCAACAATTCCAGTCACCCAGTCATCATCATTCTGCTCAGGTGCTTTGTAATCAGCCTCACTACCTTCCTTCACCAGAAGAGGGAGTTCATCAGACCTCAATGGTGAAGGGGAAAATGAACTCACAACAGTCGGGGATCTTAACCCCTTAACGACCAGGGGTTTTTTTGGTTTTGCATTTTCATTTTTCCCTCCCCTTCTTTCCAGAGCCAAAACTTTTTTATTTTTCCTTTTATATGGCCATGTGAGGGCTTATTTTTTGCGGGACGAGTTGTACTTTTAAATGACACCATTGGTTTTAGCATGTCGTATACTCGAAAACGGGAAAAAAATTCCAAGTGCGGTGAAATTGCCAAAAAAGTGCAATCCCACACTTGTTTTTTGCTTGGCTTTTTTGTTAGGTTCACTAGATGCTAAATCTGACCTGCCATTATGATTCTCCAGGTCATTACGAGTTCATAGACACCAAACATGTCTATGTCCTCTTTTATCTAAGTGGTGAAAAAAGTTTGCTAAAAAAAAAAAAATTTGAGCAATTTTCTGAGACCCGTAGCGTCTCCATTTTTCATGATCTGGGGTCGGGTGAGGGCTTATTTTTTCCGTGCCGGACTGACGTTTTTAATGATACCACTTTTGTGCAGATACGTTCTTTTGATCGCCCGTTATTGCATTTTAATGCAATGTCTTGGTGACCAAAAAAACGTAATTCTGGCGTTTAGAATTTTTTTCTCGCTACGCCGTTTAGCGATCGGGTTACTGCTTTTTTTTTATTGATAGATCGGGCGATTCTGAACGCGGCGATACCTAATATGTGTATGTGGGATTTTTTTTTACTGTTTTATTTTGATTGGGGCGAAAGGGGGGTGATTTGAACTTTTATGTTTTTTTAATTTTTTTTTATTTTTAAACATTTTTTTTTTTTACTTTTGGCATGCTTCAATAGCCTCCATTGGAGGCTAGAAGCTTGCGCAACCCGATCGGCTCTGCTACATATGGGCGATGAGCAGATCGCCCAGATGTAGCAGATTTACTGCTGTGCTTTCAGCGCCGACCACCGGGTGGCGCTGAAAGCCTTATGCCTGGAACAACCATAGAGGTCTCATAGAGACCTCTGGGTGTCCAGGCAATGTGACGCCGACCCCCGATCACGTGACGGGGGTCGGCGATGGCGTCATTTCCGGCCCGGCGGCCGGAAATGCTATTTAAATGCCCGCTGTCAGCTTTGACAGCGGCATTTAACTAGTTAATAGGCGCAGACGGACGGCGATTCCACTCGCGCCTATTGAGGGCACATGTCAGCTGTTCATAACAGCTGACATGTCCCGGCTTTGATGCGGACTCAGCGCCGGAGCCCTCATCAAAGCAGGGGAGATGTCCGATGACGGACTGTGTCCATCATTGGACATTAAGGGGTTAACCTCTGTACTAAGCCCCAGCAAGCCAGTCCCTCTATCTGACTGCAGATCTATAAATCCTCAGAGAGAACACTGCAAGCTGTCAGGATTCTTCAGTGTCAGTAGCGGGCAGCCACATGACCGCAAGTCTGGCATTTGTGAACTGGCTGCCTTATAACTAGACATGCATGGTCTCTCTCAATGTAAGTGAATGGAGCAAGGCAGCACACAACTAGCTGACACTTGTCGACACGTTTGCAAACAGCATAATTGTGGTTACAAGACCTCCCGCTCTGAGGGACGTGGCCTGAGCTGGCGATGGTGTAGCACGCACGGCTCCGGATCTCTGAGGAGGCCTCTCCTAAAGCGACAAATAAAGCAAAAGAAAATCGCTCTCTTCGATAACCCACGGAAGGATTGCTTTCTCGTTACTCAGAGGTACATTCTGATACAGCTTTGGACATTAAAAAAGACATTTTTGAAATCTGAGGCCTTTTCCCGCCATTTTACTGCAAGGTGACACCATTTTGAACCATGAGTGAAAAAATCCTTTCCCTGCTCCCTCCATTACCCACCGGCTGCCCTTATCCTCAGAAAAAGTATCTCCACGCTTGTCTACCTCATTTTAAATATTTTTAATGCCTTTTGGAGATATTTTTTTACAAAAATCCTGTCATATACCAGCTGATTGGTGGAAGGATACAAAATAGTCCCCACCCTGTGCCTAATCTGACAGGATTTCTCTCGTTGCATAATTAAAAGACATTGACTTTTTTGGGGGGAATCTCCTCTTGTCTGTTTTAGACCCTTTGGAGGTCCCAGGGTGTCCTAATTTAGCTATATTCCCCTGCTTTGTGCGGGAGCTATAACGGCTGCGGAGGGATCTCTTTCATCTCAACGTCCTATCTCAAGTATGCCATTTTCCTGTCATAACAGATCTGTGAGGCGGAAGGACACAAAATAGTCCGTGATTTGTGCCTATTTCTATGTTACCTCCGCTCCCCACCGCTCCTGTGCGGCTCCACTGGGGTGATCTGCCTTTCTTCAGCGGTGCCGTGTATCAGCTGCCGGCTCCCCTGTTGCATATTTTATGAGCGGGGACTGACATCACTGAGCCCTGTGTGAAGACTAGCAGCCCGTCATGGCTGCATTTTAAGTCACAGGGAGCGCGTCTATATCGGTGCGCAGTTAATAAAGGATTTTACTGTATGCATCATACAATATTAAAAGTGCCATCTGATTCTGTGGTGTATCTCATTCCTCACGGTCCCTTTTATAAAAAGGCATAAGAAGACACAAGAATTTTCTATATTTTTAACGTTTATTCAGTATAAACATCACCAATAATATCAATTCTCTCTAATATAATCCCTGCAAGGCAGGATTCAAAAAAGGGCACAAGATGAGTCACAAGGCTGCTCCAGTGTCCAAACCAACGAAAGTGTCTAATACGACTCCTCAAAAAGCACAAAAATTTCAGGATTCTTACAATCCTCACTTTAAAGATCAAGTGGATGTCATTAACCCATTTAAGGCCAGATCTCCTCATAAAGAGGTCATGGATACATCTCTCTCATCAAAAAGGAAAAATCCTGGTAAAACTTCTGAAAAATTCACATCGCCAGCCGACGCTTCAAGTCCCGAGTCTGGAGATAATTCACCAAACTTTTCGCCGGAAAGGTCAAAATTTAAGATGGATAACACCAATCCTTCTCCTTCCCAAAATCTGGATGTTATATCCATACACTCTAAAGGCCCAGTCACACACAGCAGTCTCGCTAGCGAGATCGCTGCTGAGTCACAAGTTTTGCTGGCCAGCACGCATCGCTGCGTGTGACCGGCGGGAGCCCAGCGATCAGCTGGTAATTAATGTACACATCGGGTATCCAAGCGACGCGCGTCCCTTGGATACCCGATGTGTACGTTAGTTACCAGCTGCCTGCATCAGCGCGCTGGTAACTAACAGAACACAGCGATGCCGCGCGCTCGGCATCGCTGTGCTAATCGCTGGTGAAGCTGTCTGTTTGGCAGCTCATCAGCGATCACATAGCAACTTACCAGCGATCCTGACACGTTGATATCGTTGTCGGGATCGCTGGTAAATCGTCATGTGTGACGGGGCCTTTACATGGATACTCTCGCCCAGAAAATCACGTCCAGTATATCTCAATCATTTGAAAACCAAAATAAAATTTTACAGTCCACCTTAGATAAATTTAGCAGCAGGTTAGACAACCACGAAAAACGGCTATCTGTAGTGGAAGAACACACTGATAATTTATCAAAAGACACCCATGACCTCAAATCTGAATTTCACAGACTTAAAATTAAAGTTGCAGATATAGAAGACAGGAACAGGCAAAACAACTTGAAAATAAGAGGAATAGGAGAATCTATCTCACCGGATAAACTAGAAGACTTCGTCAAGACAATTTTTAAAAAATTACTACCGATACTTACAGACCAAGATCTCATCATAGATAGGATCCACAGACTTCCCAAACCACGGAATATTGATAAAGATCTACCTAGAGATACCATCTTAAGGGTACACTTCTTCAAGATTAAGGAAAAAAATTCAACAATCGGTTAAAGATCTAGGAGGTTTTCAAGAACCCTATTCTCACTTTCAGCTATTTACGGATCTTTCAAAGGAAACGATTGAAGGAAGAAAGTCTTTTAAGCCAGTCACTTCCACCTTGAGGGAAAAATAATATCCCCTATAAATGGGGCTTCCCACTTAAACTTTTGATAATCTACAAAGGAAAGACGAGCATCCTATTCTCGCCTAAGGAAGGAAGAGATTTCCTGTCCTACTACAGGATACCTGGCCGCCATAGAATCTCCAACTCTCAAGACCCTGGGCCCTCGTCAGAGTAGGGATGATCAAACGGAGAGACCTGGCCAATATATTTACTCACCTTGTTATAAGGCCTCTCTACACTTCTTGATTATTTGGTCAATGTATTGTACTGTACTGCTTATTATTCTTCTTTCCACAGGTTTTCTCACTTCTCTACTACTTTATGGACTCATATATCACATGAGATTATTTTCCTTCTGGGAATAGTGTTGTTTGTTGTGAGTTCATTTTCCCCTTCACCATTGATGTCTGATGAACTCCCTCTGCTGGTGAAGAGAGGAAGTGAAATTGATTGGGTTGGGAAGAACCTGTCATCTGAACAGGTGGAGCCTGATTGGACACCCGGAATCACTGAGTGGATATAAGGCAGCCGACGCTCTACAGGGGTGCTGGTGATCCTTTCTGCTCTGAGCTCTTGCAAACCAGTTCAGTACCTGTCTTCAGAAAGCTAAGTATTTGCTCTCTTATTTTTCCATGAGATATTGTCTGTTTACTTAGTGTTTGTGTTCTGCCTGCCCTTGTTGGTACAGGCTGAGCTTCATTTTTGTCTCTGGTCAAGTTGATCTTTTGCTCAGTCTTCAGAATATACCTATAGTGATTTTGAAGTCTAGTGACTTCAGGGCCTTTTTTCTATCAGACGTGTTGGACATTATTTTGGCAGAATTTTGCGGATTGCAGCCAGCATCTTTTCTGTCCTCTCCTATTTAGTTAGTTGGGCCCCATTGTTTGCTCAACCTGTCTTTCTGTGTATGTTTGTGTTTTCATCTGCTTTTCACCGACAATACATGTTGGGGGCTGTCTATTGCTTTGGGGTCTGCTCTGGGGCAGTTTAGATTTCCCCTTTCTTTCTTTAGGCTTATTTAGTTCTCCGGCTGTGAACGAGGGGTCTAGGGCACCGTAGGAACCCCCCACGGTTACTGTTAGTTGTGTGAATAGGATCAGGGGTCTGCAATCCGATAGCTACCAACTTCTCCGGTTTTCTGGACTTAGCTTGTATTTTTGTTTTTTCCTCCTTCGGTGACTCATTCATAACAGAATCACCAGCCATACCGCAGATTCTAGGGTACTCAATAGCAGGAAAGAATTGTAAAAAAAAAAAAAAAAAAGTGTCCGAATTTTTTTTTTTTGTATATTTTTTCCTCTATGTCTTTGAGGCCGTAGGGGGAATTTTTTTCTTCTCAATGGAGATGAAGCAATTGTCTGATCGTGTGGAGCAGCTCACTGCTGAAGTGCGGGGAATTTCCGCCTATCTTGCTCATTCACATGTTGCTGAGCCAAAGATCCCTACTCCTGATGTGTTTTTTGGGGATCGGTCTAAATTTTTGAACTTTAAGAATAATTGTAAATTATTTTTTGCCTTGAAGCCTAACTCATCAGGGAGCTCCGCGCAGCAGGTTAAAATTGTCATCTCTTTGCTGCGCGGCAATCCTCAGGATTGGGCGTTTTCTTTGAAACCTGATGATCCTATTCTAGCTAATGTGAACACATTTTTTCAAGCCTTAGGGCTGTTGTATGATGAACCTAATGCTATTGATCAGGCTGAAAAGGCCCTGTTGGCATTGAGCCAGGGTCAGGATTCTGCAGAGTTGTACTGTCAAAAATTCCGAAAGTGGGCGGTCCTTACTACTTGGAATGATGGTGCCTTGGCAGCTCTCTTTCAGAAGGGTTTGTCAGAAACCGTAAAAGATACTATGGTGGGATTTCCTGTTCCCTCTGGTCTTGACGATTCTATGTCATTAGCCATTCAGGTTGATCGGCGTTTGCGCGAACGCAAAACTGCATGAGAGGTATTGCCACCTGTTGAACAAATGTCTGAACCTATGCAATGTGACAGAGTTTTGTCTAGGGCGCAACGTCAGGAGTTCAGAAGGCGTAATAAGCTGTTTTTTCTGTGGAGATGTCTCGCATATTATTTCTGTCTGCCCTAAATGAGAGAAACGTTTTGCACACACATTTGCTGTGGGCGGTGTTCAACCTAAGTTTCTTCTGACAATTACTCTGATCTGCTCCCTGTCCACATTTTCCGCTAAGGCTTTCGTGGATTCGGGAGCAGCTCTGAACCTGATGGACTTGGATTTTGCTAAACGTTGTGGATTTCCTATGACACCTCTACGGACGCCTATCCCTTTGAAGGGTATTGATGCTACTCCTTTGGCGAAGAATAAACCTCAGTTTTGGACCCAGGTGGTAATGCAGAGCGCCCCAGATCATCAAGAAAATTGCAGATTTTTGGTGTTGCATAATCTGCATGATACCATTGTTCTGGGGTTTCCCTGGTTACAAATCCATAATCCAGTTTTGGATTGGAAATCTGTGTCTGTGGTGAGTTGGGGTTGTCGGTGTGCCCTTAGTGACGCTCCTGTTTTCTCCACCTCTCCCCAGTCGCATGATGTTCCTGACTATTTGGCTGATTTTTATGATGAATTTAGTGAGAATGAGTCTGCGTCTTTGCCTCCTCATAGGAGTTATGACTGTGCAATTGAGCTGAGCCCTGGGTGTAAATTTCCCAAGGGTCGACTTTTCAATTTATCTGTACCCAAGCACGAGGCTATGCGATCCTATATTAAGGAGTCGTTGGAGAAGGGTCATATTAGACCATCCTCTTCACCCATAGGTGCTGGGTTTTTTTTCGTGGCCAAGAAGGATGGTTCATTAAGGCCTTGTATTGACTATCGTTCCCTCAACAAAATTACTGTTAAATATCAGTATCCATTACCCCTGATTTCTGATCTATTCTCTAGAGTTAAAGGTGCTTGCTGGTTTACCAAGCTTGACCTCAGGGGGGCGTATAATCTTATTCGCATTAAGCATGGGGATGAATGAAAGACGGCGTTTAATACTCCAGAGGGACATTTTGAGTACCTGGTGATGCCTTTTGGGCTCACTAATACCCCTTCTGTCTTCCAGTGCTTCATGAATGATATTTTCCGAGACTTTGTGGATAAATTTTTGATCATCTATCTGGATGATATTTTGATCTTTTCCAAGGATTGGGACTCTCATGTGGAACATGTTCGGACTGTGTTCCGGATTTTGAGGGAGAATTCTCTGTATGTCAAGGGATCGAAATGCCTTTTTGGGGTACAGAGGATTTCATTTTTGGGATTTATTTTGTCTCCGTCAACTATTGAAATGGACCCGGCCAAGGTACAGGCCATTTATGATTGGGTTCAGCCCACTTCTTTGAAGGCCCTCCAGAAGTTTTTGGGTTTTGCTAATTTTTATCGGAAATTTATAGCTAATTTTTCTGGTATTGCCAAACCATTGACTGATTTGACTAAGAAGGGTGCTGATGTGCTGAATTGGTCTCCGGAGGTGGTTTCTTCCTTTCAGGAGCTGAAGCGAAGGTTCACTTCTGCTCCGGTTTAGCGGCAATCTGATGTCTCACTCCCGTTTCAGGTAGAGGTGGACGCTTCTGAGATTGGTGCAGGAGCTGTTTTGTCCCAAAAAGATCCGGTAACATCTAAGATGAATCCCTGTGCTTTCTTTTCCCGAAAGTTCTCCCCATCTGAACGTAACTATGATGTGGGGAATCGGGAACGGTTAGCCATGAAATGGGCATTTGAGGAGTGGAGACATTGGTTGGAGGGAGCTAAACATCAAGTCGTGGTCCTTACTGACCAGAAGAATTTGATTTACCTGGAGTCGGCCAAACGCTTGAATCCTAGACAGGCTAGGTGGGCCTTGTTTTTCACACGTTTTGATTTTGTGGTCTCTTTTCTTCCGGGCACTAAGAATGTCAAGGCAGACGCCCTCTCTAGAAGTTTCTTTGCTGATTCTCCTGTTGTGACCAAGCCTGCTACTATCTTAGGTGAGGGGGTAGTTCTTTCTGCCATCTCGCCCGATTTGAGACGTGCTCTGGAAGAGTTTCAGGAGGACAAACCTGAGCATTGTCCCATTGGAAAATTGTATGTTCCTGACCAGTGGAGGAAGAGAGTGATATCTGAAGTTCATTGCTCTGCATTGGCTGGTCATCCAGGTATTTTTGGTACTAGAGATTTGGTGAGTCGGTCTTTTTGGTGTCCCGCCTTGTCTCGTGATGTCAGGAGTTCTGTGCAGCCCTGTGGGACTTGCTCCCGGTCTAAACCTTGTTCTCGCTCTAGTGGGTTGCTGATGCCTTTGCCGGTTCCCAGGAGGCCATGGACCCATATTTCAATGGATTTTATCTCTGATATGCCTGTCTCTCAGTGAATGACTGTTATTTGGGTGATTTGTGATAGATTCTCTAAAATGGTCCATCTTGTACCACTCCCTAAGTTGCCATCTTCCTCAGAGTTGGTGCCCTTGTTTTTGCAACAGGTGGTTTGCTTGCACAGGATTCCTGAGAACATTGTATCTGACAGAGGAGTTCAGTTTGTCTCTAGATTTTGGAGGACTTTCTGTTCCAAGCTGGGAATTCAGATGTCCTTCTCCTCTGCGTTTCACCCTCAGACCAATGGGCAGACGGAGAGAACAAACCAGACTTTGGAGTCGTATTTGAGATGTTTTATTTCTGCTGATCAGGATGATTGGGTTTCATTTTTGCCCTTGGCCGAATTTGCTTTAAATAATAGAGCTAGTTCTGCCACTTTGATGTCACCTTTTTTTTGTAACTTTGGGTTTCATCCTCGATTCTCTTCAGGGCAGGTGGAGTCTTCTGCCTGCCCAGGTGTTGACACTGTGGTGGAGAGAATGCACCAGATCTGGTACCAAGTGGTGGATAGGTTGTCTCTCTCCCAGGAAAAGGCCCAGCGGTTTTCCAACCGTCATAGGACCATTGGTCCCCATTTTAAGGTGGGTGATATGGTTTGGTTGTCATCAAAGAATATCTCTATGAAGGTGGCTTTTCCAAAGTTTAAACCTAGATTTATTGGACCTTACAAGATTTTGGAGATTCTTAATCCTGTCTCTTTTCGATTGGCTCTTCCTGTTACATTTAAGATCCATAACGTGTTTCATAAGTCTCTGTTAAAGAGGTTTGTTGAGCCAGTAGTTCCTGTGGTGGCACCTCCTGACCCTGTATTGGTGGAAGGTAATGTGGAATATAAGGTTGAGAAGATACTGGATTCTCGCCTGGCTAGACGGAGACTCCAGTATTTGGTTAAATGGAAGGGTTATGGCCAGGAGGATAATTCTTGGGTCCCTGCATCCGATATTCATGCCGAAAGATTGGTTCGTGCTTTTCATCCGGCCCATCCTGATCGTCCTGGTGGCGTGGATGAGGGTTCGGTGACTCCTCCTCAAGGGGGAGGTACTGTTGTGAGTTCGTTTTCCCCTTCACCGTTGATGTCTGATGAACTCCCTCTGCTGGTGAAGAGAGGTAGTGAAATTGATTGGGTTGGGAAGAACCTGTCATCTGGACAGGTGGAGCCTGATTGGACACCCGGAATCACTGAGTGGATATAAGGCAGCCGACGCCCTACAGGGGTGCTGGTGATCCTTTCTGCTCTGAGCTCTTGCAAACCAGTTCAGTACCTGTCTTCTGAAAGCTAAGTATTTGCTCTCTTTTTTTCCATGAGATATTGTCTGTTTACTTAGTGTTTGTGTTCTGCCTGCCCTTGTTGGTACAGGCTGAGCTTCATTTTTGTCTCTGGTCAAGTTGATCTTTTGCTCAGTCTTCAGAATATACCTGAGTGTTGATACAGAGATTTTGAAGTCTAGTGACTTCAGGGCCTTTTTTCTATCAGACGTGTTGGACATTATTTTGGCAGAATTTTGCGGATTGCAGCCAGCATCTTTTCTGTCCTCTCCTATTTAGTTAGTTGGGCCCCATTGTTTGCTCAACCTGTCTTTCTGTCTGTGTTTGTGTTTTCATCTGCTTTTCACCGACTACATGTTGGGGGCTGTCTATTGCTTTGGGGTTTGCTCTGGGGCAGTTTAGATTTCCCCTTTCTTTCTTTAGGCTTATTTAGTTCTCCGGCTGTGAACGAGGGGTCTAGGGCACCGTAGGAACCCCCCACGGCTACTGTTAGTTGTGTGACTAGGATTAGGGGTCTGCAATCCGATAGCTACCAACCTCTCCGGTTTTCTGGACTTAGCTTGTATTTTTGTTTTTTCCTCCTTCGGTGACTCATTCATAACAGTTGTTATGCCAAGGGATGCCTCCAATGGGATCCATACACAAACTTTCCCCACTAAGGAATTAGAGCCTTCCGGATCGGCTCTTCCTGAAGGACAATTTTGTTCTTATTGTTTTTTGTGTCTCTTTTGTTTTTGGTTTCAAATAGGTATATAGTTTGAGGTTTTTGGACAACTAAGTTCTACAAAAATAGGTGCACTCTTGTTTCTGCATTTCCTCTACCCCACTTCATACGAACCCAGCCATTCTTGTAACATGAAAATAAAATTCGTATCATACAATGTCAGGGGGCTAAATAGCCCTTGGAAGAGATTTTCCATTGGTAGGGAGATTAACGGGATGCATCCTGAGCTTGTATGCCTTCAAGAAACCAAGTTCAAAAAAGACAACCACCCTTCTATAAATCTCAAAAATTTCCCATTTGTATTTGAATCTTGCGGCCCATGAAAGAAAGCTGGGGTTTTAACCCTGATTAGTAACTCAATGTCCTTTGAATTGCTTTCTGAAGTAAAAGACGAAAAAGGACATTATTATATTTTCCTGTGCAAATTGAACGGCCAAACCTTGACAATAGTTAATACTTATGTTCCCACCATCAGACAAATTAGCTTCCTGAATAAGCTAATGAAAAAATTAGACACCTTACGATCAGGAACCCTACTTTTGTTAGGGGACTTTAATATGGTGCCAGATGGTGTACTAGACTCCACCTCTCCCAGCAGACAAAAAGCGCAATCCTTGAACAGCTGGATTTATAATCACAAGCTATTCGACTCATTCCGCTGTTTGAACACCATATCTAGAGAATTTACTCATTTTTCTGATGGTCATCAGTTGGCATCTAGAATAGATCTGATACTCACAGATGTCTTCTCCTTGCCAAGGTTCTCCTCCAGCTCCATACTTAATAAATCTATTTCAGATCATTCCCCGGTAACTGCAGAACTGATAATAGGGTCCCCAATTCATCCCCAATTCATGTGGAAATTCAACTCCTCTCTGCTTCATAACCCCACAATTAAATCTGAAATCAGCTCAGCCATACAAAATTATTTTAGTGAAAACGAATCAAACCTCCTCAATCCGTTTACCTATTGGAATGCTCACAAGGCGGTGTTGAAGGGAGTCTTGATTCAAATTTCCTCCAGACAAAAAAAAATTAATAGGGATAAAATCCTTACCCTACAACAGTCTATTAAATCTAAAGAAGAGGAACTATGTCGATCCTCTGTTTCCTCTAACAAACAAGCTGTATTATCAGAACTTACTGATCTCAGGTTGCAGTTAAGGAAAATCATATTCAATTTTTACGACTCAGCTATTAAGATCAGCAAAATGCAAACATTACTTATCTATAAATCGCCCTTCAAAATACATGTCAAACAGAATTAAGAATATACGGAAATGGAATAGAATTGACACTATAACTTCCTCTAATGGTACATCCCTGGTCCACCCTAAAGATATTGTAGGAGCTTTTGCCGATTATTACAAAAATCTGTACAATATCAACTAAGACAACCACAATATGCAGCCATCTACCTCAGAGATTGGATCATTTCTTTCCAGCATGAACCTTCCAAAGCTTAACCCTGAAGACTTATCATTTTTGTCTTCTCCCTTCAATGAACAAGAAGTCCTAGATACCATAAAACAAACTTAAAAGATTCAAATCACCCGGCCCAGACGGGTTAAGTAATGATTATTTCAAGTCTTTTAGTAATATATTAACCCCCCACCTTGTCAAAGTATTTAACTCAGCTTTCCAAACAGGTCAATTTCCTAAAGAGATGCTGCAAGCGACAATTATTGTAATCCCAAAACCAAATTCTGACACTAGCCAAATTTTTAATTATAGACCTATATCCCTCATCAATACAGACGTAAAAATTTATGCAAAGATCCTGGCCAATAGACTAAATCAATTCCTCCCGAGTTTAGTTTCCAATGATCAGATAAGCTTCATCAAAGGAAGACAATCCATAGATGGTATGAGAAGACTCATTAACATAATTAAGCTTATTTCCTCGAACAAACTCGGGGCCATTGTTATCTCTCTTGATGCTGAGAAAGCGTTCGACCGCCTTAATTGGTCTTATCTCGAAGCAACTCTCAAAAAATTTGGAATGGCTTCTCAGATCACGAGAAGTATTATGGTTTTGTACTCCGGCCCTGGGGCGAGGGTTTATTCCAACAATCATCTTTCCTCTAAGTTTAATATAGCGTATGGGACTAGACAGGGTTGCCCATTGTCACCATTGCTTTTTGCATTAGCTATTGAACCTCTAGCCCAACTAATCAGGAACAGCACAAAGATCTCGGGAATCAAAACTTTGCACAGAGATTTTAAAATAGCGTTGTATGCAGACGATATTATTCTTACCCTCACAGATCCAAGCAACTCAATCTCTGCCTTACAAACCTTAATCCAGACTTTTGCTAAAATCTCTTATTTTAAAATAAACGACTCAAAATCCATAATACTTGGCTTTAACCTAGGATCAGACCAAGAGGAAATTGAGGGCCTCTCACCTTGGGGGTGGGCCACTGATGGGCTGACATATCTAGGCCTAAAATTCGTCAAAAATGTAAACTCTCTAATAAAAATAAACTTAGAGCTGCTTACTAAAAAGCTTTATAATGAATTCTGTACATCTAGAGATCTAGAGATGATGGACTTTCTTGGTGGGGAAGAATCATGATGGTCAAGTCGTATATTTTCCCAAAAATCCTATACCTACTTCGCTCACTGCCTTTAAAAATACCCACTTCCTCTCTCACAAACCTTCAAGCCTCATTAAACTCCTTTATATGGAATAACAAAAGACCCAGAATAGCAAAAAATATTCTATACAACCATAAATCTTATGGTGGAGCTGGTTCCCCAAATATTACGGCCTATTACATTGCAAATTTAGTCAAACAAAGCTCATACTGGTGGCCTCATGATACGACACCAGCTTGGCATGAACTAGAACTGTTCTTTAATAATTATAAACCTCTTCACGTACTAATTCTGAACCAACTCCTTCATAAAAAATTAATTACAAATTCTCATCCGATTTTTCAAGCTATTTCTGAAGCTTGGAAAAAATTTTCTGCTCCAAAAAGAGGCTCTAACAAAGAAGTCACAATGAAAAATCTGGCTCTATCAGTTATCTTTCAAGCGTCTAATCAGACCATTGACCCCATTTGGTCTGAACTTGGACATAAAAAAATTAAAGATTTATACGATGGCGTTACTCGTACACCTTACAATAAACTCAAGGAAAGATTTCAATCTACTACCCCTGCTTCTTACAATATGTTATCCTCAAAGACCTAATCCATGAGTTCCGTACTATCTACCCGAGAATCTCTGAACCAGCAGTTAACCTTATTTGTAATATAGATCATAATATTTTTTGGAGTTTTGAATACACGTACAAATGGTGTAACAATAGCTTTGAAGCGGTAAAGTCTCAAAATATTGTCAAATGGGAAACCGAATTGCACACGACAATTGACCCTTCTGACCTTGAACAGGCATGTACCCTCTCGTATGCCTCTTCCATTTCCTTATAACTACAACAGACCCACTTCAAGCTTTTAACGAGATAGTATTATACCCCCGTTAGACTTCATAGAATCAACCCTGACAATTCTCCGCTCTGTTGGAGGGGTTTTGGAAGGCCAGGAAATATCTTGAATATATTTTGGCAATGTCCCAAAATTGTTCCCTTTTGGAGAAAGATTTCTAACCTTATCGATTTTATCCTAGGAACACGACTTATTTTGCCTCCTCGTCTGGCCCTTCTTTCTCTGGACGCAGACAAAATTAATACTTCTAACAGGCTATTGATTATGCACATTTTACTAGTCTCCAAACATAGTATTGCCTTTCTTTGGAAAACCTCCACAAATTAATGAAATTATAGACAAACTTAGCCTTCATCATTCTTTTGAATTGAAATTTGCAAATGTGCATGACCAATTTGCTAAATATTCTAGGAAATGGTCTAGATGGCTGGAGTTGTTCTCTTAAGTCTTCACCCAGAGTGCACCTGCCTAATGCCCCTTGTGTTTGGGTCTTTGGAACATATATATTAATATATTGTATGCTTAAATACCTGCCTTTGTAATAATTCACTGCATAATATGCTTCTGCATTAACTTGTTTCATTTTATATCTTCTTTATATTTGGACTTTATTGTCCTTCCTTTTTCCTTCTTTCCCTTTACATTTTTCCCTCATCTTTCCTCCCCCATCCTCCACATTTATTGAAACTCAAATAAAACATTTGGAAAACAAGACCTCCCGCTCTATCTTCCAGCACTGGAGAATCCTGACAGTGTGCAGTGCATGTGTTGTAAGTATTCAGACGTCTGCCCTCACATTAAGTGACTGCAGACTTTCATCATAAACCTGCACAACACCTTTAATGCTCCCCACATAAATACAAATGTCAGATGGTACAATACTTTATTAACATGGCCATATAATCTTACTAGTTATGGACTGTTACAGTATATGTGAAAAGGATCAGAACCAATAACAGCACAAGAATACATCACCAGAACCAACAGCAGTGCAGAAATACACCAACGTGTGCCCCTGGACCGTTGTTTTGACGGATCCGCTGAAGGTGGAATTTTAAAGGAACCACAGTCTGGAAAAGGAGAGAGAGAGAGAGAGAGAGAGACTTTTCGCCGCTTCCAGGACGGAGTTTCAGGGTTAAAATGGTTCCCGGAGCAAATCTTCCGAGCATGCGCAGTTAAAAATAGCGGACCGTCAAGGCATAAAAACGTTTCAGAGTCCGTCTGGTCCGCCCGGGAACAGCTAAAATTCTCACGGATCGGTCAAAAAACGGATCCAACGGACGACTGTCGGTCTAAATCCGCCACTAATGCAAGTCTATGGGGGAAAAGGCGGATCCGTCAAAAAAGGGGCGGATCCTTTTTTTCACAAACTGGCGGATTTTGACTGATGTCAAAAAACGGAAATGTGAAACAGGCCTTACGAGTACCTCCTTATACTCGGGTACTCGTAACGAGTCCAATGTAAGTCTATGGGAAATGTGATTAATGGGCTGTGTGTGTGTGCTGGGTGTGGACTGTGCGAAGACTGTGCCAAGATATGCGGGGCTGTGCTGGCCTGTGTGAAGACTGTGCCGGGCTGTGCTGGACTGTGCTGGCCTGTGTGAAGACAGCGTTTCACCAGTCGGAGTCTGTTCATTTTGTGGTACCCCAGGCTGTCTCTGTCTGCGGCCCCTCCTGTCAGGGCCACCCCCGTGACCTATTCCAGCTGTCAGTCCCCTCTGGAGCTTCTTCTCTTTTCTCTCCCTTCAGCAGACCTTGCTGTTTCCTGTGCTCCCCTCGCTGACTGACCTTTCCAGAACCTTCTCTCTACCTTTTATAACCTTCTCTTTCTGGTAACTCCGCCCCCCCATGACTTGACAGTTTTGTTAGCCAATGGCTGATGTTTAATCCTATCCTTACACTCTCCACTGCCCTGTAACAGTCAAACACTACAATTACACCTTTTCTCTTTACCTCCAGCTGTTTTCCATCTCTCACTATAACAGTCCACCTACAATGCACTATACCCTTTACCTTCCTACTGCAGACAGATCCGTCCATCAGACCACCTTCCCTACACTCACCCTTCCTTTATCCATTGTCGTCCTCGACAATCATCCATTCTGAATCTTTCCCACGTTCTTTTGTCGGACCGGTTGTTGAGCCAGGCCTGCGATACATGGGGGCTAAACCAAACCGGAAGCAATCATGCTCTGAGTAGCTCACGGCTTACTCGCCAGCGCGTAGCCACCATGACAATTCCATCAGGTTGGGTTAGGTCCATCCAGACTGCTCTACGGATGTGTACCTCCCACTGCTCTCCCCTTCTGTCACCCTCTTAAGGTTATGACCAAGGCCCTGACCTACCAAGTCATCGTCAACGTCCTCCTAACCTTCTGGGGTGTACGTCTGGTACTCGGGGTCTGACTTAGGGACTGTTGTCTGCTCTGATTCCATCTGTCTCTTCTGTCCCATCAATTTAAGTAGTCATGATCGGCATCTTCGTCACACTTCGTACCCGGGACCTGTTGAACATTTTTTTTTAAGATAACACTTCAACATTTCAAATTTACTACACGTAGTTTCAAGAGGCACTACTTCTACAATATTTAAACACTCTTTTTTTTCTTTTCTTTAAGTAAAACATTATACTTTTCAAACTTTAAACATATGAAGACAGTGGTCCTCTCCCTTCCTTTAAGGAAAGCACCCCTTCCATGCATCCCCGTTGCACCAGGAGTGGGAAGGACTGGGTAATCAACTGGGGACCTAGAACTGTCCCCTAGGTCATGCAACAGTGCATAGCAGTCCCGGTAGTCCATTGTAAAATATACTCTGAACCACCTCCTGGCGGCCGATGTTCCACCAACAACAGGGGACTCCACAGTCGTAGAGTCTCTGGGATGCTTGCAGTGTCTCTGGGTCCCGAGTGTCCTTGATGGATGAGACCCAGGAGTCCTTCATCTTTTCCGTGGAGCCGCTCCCAGATCTCCAGCTTTTTGACCTTCTTCTGCTCAATGACCTCCGCAACCCAAGCGGAGGGTCCGGTGTAGGCCGCAGAGTCCAGTGGGCGGGCCACGGTCGGGGTCGAGAGCGGGGCAGAGACGGTTGTGATCACCGCCAGGTCGGCCGCAACCAAGGCCAGGGATGTTGGAGTGGCAGCCGCAGGGGAGGCCACAGCTGGAACTGAGGCGGCCGCAGGTACCGGCAGGTAGGCCGCAGCCGAGGAGTTAACAGTGGCGTCCGCAGATGCTGGTGAGTAGGCCGCAGCAGTTGGCGGCTCAACCGCCGTGGTGTTCTGGAGCGAGGTCGCAGTGGCGGCGGGCCTCGGTGGGTAGGCCGCTGCTGACAGGTGGAACGCAGCAGAGTCGGCCGCGGGCCGATTCCGCGCCGGCCACCCGGGCCGCTGCGCCGCCAGGCGGGGTGGCTCGGGGTTGTTGGCAGGAGCCGCGAAGTCATCCGGGGCCGGGGTCGCTGGAGAGCGGAAGGTCAGGCGGGGAGGCCGAGGGCCGGTGTCAGGGCCCTGGGGCCTGTCATGTGCATGGGACGTGGGGGCAGGATCTGCCTGCGGTGCCGCCGGCTGGGCCGGGGGAACACTCACCTTCCCCGACGCCGCGGCTCCCAACAGGCCTTCCCGCAGCTCCTTCAGCAGCCATTGATCTTCACCACGCCGTCCGGCAGGGCCGGCCTCCAGGCCCGATGGTTCCGCGGGGAGAACTCAGGAAGCTTCCTCCAGCGGCTGTTCCAGCAGGGTCCGGGGTACCGAGAGAGGCTTCCAGTGGCAGGTCTCCCGACGGGACTCGATCTCCTGACACCACTTCCATTCCAGGCGTCCGAAGCCACGGCAGCTGCAGCATCGCATCTCGTCCGAGTTCCAGGAGTTCAATGGCGCCAAGCAGCTGCACCCAGCCTCTTCACCTGGGCCATTCCCGTTCTTGGGTGGGGCGTTGATCGGCCTCTCCGCCCATCTTCCAGGGCCCAGAGTGGGAAGGCGGCTGTCTCCTGATGTAGGCCTCTCCACCCCGGGGGCGGGTGCGACATAGTCCCAGATTGTCCAATGTGGCTGCAAACTCCTGTGCTTCTTCTTGGCGCTGAAATGCCACAGCAATTTTGACAAAGCAATTCTGATCCGGATCCGCCTAATGACAGCCAGCAATCCTGAACACAGTCTCAATTTTTTTTTTTGTAATCCACAGGAAAAATAAAAATTTTTCAACCCGTACAGCTTGGGGTCCTTTGGTTCTTCGGTGCAGGTTTACCGCAGATGATATATTTGCAGCAATGATCCTGCTGACTACGCCAAATGTAGGTAGGGGCAACCGACAGGGGGGTGGTCTGTTACTGGCCGCAGACAGACTCGAGACAGAGACAGGATCGTGTTCAACAGGTCTTTATTGATATTCTTTCCACGACCCAAAGCACCTCACAGCAGCTGCTCGACAATCTCCACAGCCGCACACAGCAGCTGCTCGACAATCTCTGCAGCCTCACACAGCAGCTGCTCGACAATCTCCACAGCCGCACACAGCAGCTGCTCGACAATCTCTGCAGCCTCACACAGCAGCTGCTCGACAATCTCTGCAGCCTCACACAGCAGCTGCTCGACAATCTCCACAGCCGCACACAGCAGCAGCTCGACAATCTCTGCAGCCTCACACAGCAGCTGCTCGACAATCTCCACAGCCGCACACAGGAGCTGCTCGACTTCGTACACTGGCCCGGGTACCTTCACTTTCTTTCGTTGGCAAATGGACGTCCCTCGCGGCTCCTTCACTGTGACTGCCCTAGGCCTATCACCACAGCGTTTCCCCAGTCCGAGACCGTTCCTTTTGTGGTATCTCAGGCGGTCTCTGTCTGCGGCCCTTCCTGTCAGGGCCACCCCCCCATGACCTATTCCAGCTGTCAGTCCCCTCTGGAGCTTCTTCTCTTTTCTCTCCCTTCAGCAGACCTTGCTGTTTCCTGTGCTCCTCTCGCTGACTGACCTTTCCAGAATCTTCTCTCTACCTTTTATAACTTTCCTTTCTGGTAACTCCGCCCCCATGACTTGACAGTTTTCTTAGCCAATGGCTGATGTTTAATCCTATCCTTACACTCTCCACTGCCTTCTAACGGTCAAGCTCTACTATTACACCCTTTCTCTTTACCTCCAGCTGTTTTCCATCTCTCACTATAACAGTCCACCTACAATGCACTACACCCTTTACCTTCCTAGTGCAGATAGGTCCGTCCATCAATCCACCTTCCCTACACCCGCACAGTACCTGCAAAGCCCAGCACAATCCCGCACAGTACCTGCAAAGCCCAGCAAAGTCCCGTACAGTACCTGCACAGCCCAGCACAGTCCCGCACAGCCCGGCACAGTCCCGCACAGGCCAGTACAGTCCCACACAGCCCGGCATAGTCCCCGCACAGTACCTGCACAGCCCAGCACAGTCCCGCACAGCCTGGCACAGTCCCGCACAGGCCAGTACAGTCCCACACAGCCCGGCATAGTCCCTGCACAGTACCTGCACAGGCCAGCACAGTTCCGCACAGGCCAGTACAGTCCCACACAGCCCGGCATAGTCCCCGCACAGTACCTGCAAAGCCCAGCACAGTCCCGCACAATATCTGAAAAGCCCAGCACAGTCCCGCACAGTACCTGCACAGCCCAGCACAGTCCCGCACAGGCCAGCACAGTCCCGCACAGGCCAGCACAGTCCCACACAGCCCAGCACAGTCGCACACAGCCCAGCACAGTCCCACACAGCCCAGCACAGTCCCACAGTACCTGCAAAGCCCAGCACAGTCCCGCACAGTATCTGGAAAGCCCAGCACAGTCCCGCACAGTACCTGTACAGCCCAGCACAGTCCCGCACAGCCCGGCACAGTCCTGTACAGGCCAGCACAGTCCCACACAGCCCAGCATAGTCCCACACAGTACCTGCAAAGCCCAGCACAGTCCCGCACAGTATCTGGAAAGCCCAGCACAGTCCCGCACAGCCCGGCACAGTCCTGCACAGTCCTGCACAGGCCAGCACAGTCCCACACAGCCCAGCATAGTCCCACACAGTACCTGCAAAGCCCAGCACAGTCCCGCACAGTATCTGGAAAGCCCAGCACAGTCCCGCACAGTACCTGTACAGCCCAGCACAGTCCCGCACAGCCCGGCACAGTCCTGCACAGGCCAGCACAGTCCCACACAGCCCAGCATAGTCCCACACAGTACCTGCAAAGCCCAGCACAGTATCTGGAAAGCCCAGCACAGTCCCGCACAGCCCGGCACAGTCCTGCACAGGCCAGCACAGTCCCACACAGCCCAGCATAGTCCCACACAGTACCTGCAAAGCCCAGCACAGTCCCGCACAGTATCTGGAAAGTCCAGCACAGTCCCGCACAGTACCTGTACAGCCCAGCACAGTCCCGCACAGCCCGGCACAGTCCTGCACAGGCCAGCACAGTCCCACACAGCCCAGCATAGTCCCACACAGTACCTGCAAAGCCCAGCACAGTCCCGCA
Source organism: Dendrobates tinctorius (assembly GCF_039654945.1). Taxonomy (NCBI): domain Eukaryota; kingdom Metazoa; phylum Chordata; class Amphibia; order Anura; family Dendrobatidae; genus Dendrobates; species Dendrobates tinctorius. Next base: position 13,389,478 of record NW_027361803.1, read on the forward strand.
CAGTATCAGGAAAGCCCAGGACAGTCCCGCACAGTACCTGCACAGCCCAGCACAGTCCCGCACAGGCCAGCACAGGGGGTCTTCAGCAGACCCCCAGTTTATCAACGCCTCGCTGGCGGGCAGTTGTTGCTGCTAAGGGTGGCCCAACCAGTTATTAGGTTTAGAGTTCCATCACTTTTTTCTGGTGGGAAGTTGCTGCATATTCCCGATCTTACATTTTTACAAAAGACGTTTGTAAATTTATTTGCTGCAGTTTAACATGAAGGGAAAAAAACCCTCAAAACTCTCAATAAAAACCCCGTCCCAGCTTCCTGGGACGCGTCCTGTAGATCATGACTTTGGTGAAGTCTGTGGTTTCCTTTAGTGTCGACTTTGCAAACTTCATTTTATAGATGCAAAAAAAATATTTGTCTTGTGGTGGCAGAGACCTACAATAACAAATGCAACATTTTTTGGGCTTATTGTTCAGGCCCGGAGAAATGATTACTAGGTGTTAGGAGGTGAGGGCGGGTACCATTCTGGACTCATTTGTAGAATGCTGTATATTCCAGAACAAGGGATACTTTTACTTGCTTTTGAAGAACCAGGATCATTGGGATGACCAATAATTCAACCCTCAAATCTTAAACATCCTCATGAAAATGTCATAAATCCTTGGAAACATCTTGGACCACAAAGAATATTAAGAATATTTTTATTTTCTTCGGTCTTTGGACCACCAGAGATATAAAGATCCAAATTAGCCACAAAGCCACCTTAGACTATCTGAGACCTTAACTGACCCCAGAATGTCAACTTTCCTTACTACTTCAGTTTTGTCTGCAGTTTTTGTACCTGTTTTGTCCCTCCTGATACCGAGCTGGCTTTGTTTTACCATCCATGCCACAGACTCGCTTCTCCAGCCAGCAGCTACTCCATGGATGCAACCCCGAAGGCCCCTTTCTAAGTAGATATACCAGTAAAAAAAGAGTGGAGTTTTAGGAATCCTGTGGTATTTTCTAGGCACAGTGGCTTGTGTCAAATCTGTCCAATGATAGACTTTTTGGGTTGAAGGTTTTTGACAGACTTCACACAGAAATGATAACAGTGGATAGTTGGCGGCACTGACTGTTGGATCCAAACCAATCCCTTTACTCACTGATGGAAGATAACAGTTTTTGTATCAGTTTTTGTCCATCCTGATACTGAGCTTTTTATAAGCGTCCTTGCCTCAGGCTTGCTTCTGTGGCTAGCAGCTACTCCATGGATCCAACCCAGAGGGTCCCAATGTATAATGGTTAATAGGTGGAGGCTGAGGTTCTTCTAGTATCTGCTAGACAAAGTGGCTTGAGTCAAGTCCAACCGTGATAAACTTTTTTTAATTGATTGCTTCTGACAGACTTTACACAGAAGTGCTAACAGTTGATGGTTGGAGGTGCCAGGTGTTGGATCTCCACGAACCCCTTTATTTATTGATAGAAGACTTACACGTTTCTTTACCTACGTATATGTATTGCTACATTTTCTGACATTTCTATTTTATGAAATATGGAAGACTTTATGCAGCAATATTGAGCAGTGTAGCTGGGAATCCTGCTCTGGAGGGGTGAGATAAAACAATTACTAGAAAAGGAGTAGTATGATCTGTCTGCTCCAACTTTCCTCTCTACCTATAGGCAGCTGTAACCTGATCCCTCAGTGAGCTGGCAGTCCATACTGTTTTGAGCCATGGAGATTGTAGAGTTTGGGAGACAGGGGTAAGGAGAAGTGGCTTATAAGTGGAGATTTGTCTGATAACATATATTACAAAGTTTCTTGTACTCTCTTATATGTTCAATTTATGCAATCTGATAAAACAGCAATGATCATAAGAAAAAAAATCTGCCTTCCGCACTTACTAACCATGATAACCTGTTTTTCTTAGCAGCATATTGATATCAGAACTCTTCACAAACCTCTGGGTAGTTTCCTCCCTAGCGCTCGCTCATCATTGGCGCGTCAACATTTCTTGCTGGCTGTGGTTATTTCAGAAGTGCTTACTACATGTACAATGTTGTGGTAACGTCAGAGATGGTAACAGACGGCTCGGAGTCATGCACGCCCAATATCTCGCTCTTCTCTTCCTCCTGCTCCATGCGTCTCTGCAGCAAAGTGGAGATTTCTGCGGGACCGACGGTAGATATGGCACATTTACTATATTTTACTCATCAAATTTCTGACAATAGATAAAGATTGACTTGTTGGTGAAGGAAAAGGCAGAGGCACCACCTTTTTTTTTTTTTACTATGTTGCACTTTGGGGGCTGTTTTGAGGGAAGAGAAGTGTTCTGTATTGCAGGGAATTTCCACTTTTCTATAAATATTCTCTAATCAGTGTATAAATAATAGCTCTACAACTTTCTAATATACTTTAAGTTTTTAGTACCTTACGGTTTCAAGATCACTGTTTAGTCAGTGAATGAGGCGGCATTAACTATTTACATACAGTCTCGACTCCGGCTCTCAGCTGATACAATGTATCCAGTGCAGACAATGCTCAGTGACTCCAGACTGATACATTGTATCCAGTGCAGACAATGCTCTGTGACTCCAGACTGATACAATGTATCCAGTGCAGACAATGCTCTGTGACTCCAGACTGATACATTTTATCCAGTACAGACAATGCTCTGTGACTCCAGACTGATACAATGTATCCAGTGCAGACAATGCTCTGTGACTCCAGACTGATACATTGTATCCAGTGCAGACAATGCGCTGTGACTCCAGACTGATACACTGTATCCAGTGAGGACAATGCTCTGTGACGCCAGACTGATACACTGTATCCAGTGAGGACAATGCTCTGTGACTCCAGACTGATACACTGTATCCAGTGAGGACAATGCTCTGTGACTCCAGACTGATACACTGTATCCAGTGAGGACAATACTCTGTAACTCCAGACTGATACAATGTATCCAGTGCAGACAATGCTCTGTGACTCCAGACTGATACAATGTATCCAGTGCAGACAATGCTCTGTGACTCCAGACTGATACACTGTATCCAGTGCAGACAATGCGCTGTGACTCCAGACTGATACATTGTATCCAGTGAGGACAATGCTCTGTGACTCCAGACTGATACACTGTATCCAGTGAGGACAATGCTCTGTGACTCCAGACTGATACACTGTATCCAGTGCAGACAATGCTCTGTGACTCCAGACTGATACACTGTATCTAGTGAGGACAATGCTCTGTGACTCCAGACTGATACACTGTATCCAGTGAGGACAATGCTCTGTGACTCCAGACTGATACAATATATCCAGTGCTGACAATGCACTGTGACTCCAGACTGATACATTGTATCCAGTGCAAACAATGCTCTGTGACTCCAGACTGATACAATGTATCCAGTGCAGACAATGCTCTGTGACTCCAGACTGACACAATGTATCCAGTGCAGACAATGCTCTGTGACTCCAGACTGATACAATGTATCCAGTGCAGGCAATGCTCTGTGACTCCAGACTGATACAATGTATCCAGTGCAGACAATGCTCTGTGACTCCAGACTGATACAATGTATCCAGTGCAGACAATGCTCTGTGACTTCAGACTGATACAATGTATTCAGTGCAGGCAATGCTCTGTGACTCCAGACAGATACAATGTATCCAGTGCAGACAATGCTCTGTGACTCCAGACTGATACAATGTATTCAGTGCAGGCAATGCTCTGTGACTCCAGACTGATACAATGTATTCAGTGCAGGCAATGCTCTGTGACTCCAGACTGATACAATGTATTCAGTGCAGGCAATGCTCTGTGACTCCAGACTGATACAATGTATTCAGTGCAGACAATGCTCTGTGACTCCAGACTGATATAATATATCCAATGCAGACAATGCTCTGTGACTCCAGACTGATACAATGTATCCAGTGAAGACAATGCTCTGTGAATCCAGACTGATACAATGTATCCAGTGCAGACAATGCTCTGTGACTCCAGACTGATACACTGTATCCAGTGCAGACAATGCTCTGTGACTCCAGACTGATACACTGTATTCAGTGCAGGCAATGCTCTGTGACTCCAGACTGATATAATATATCCAATGCAGACAATGCTCTGTGACACCAGACTGATACAATGTATCCAGTGCAGACAATGCTCTGTGAATCCAGACTGATACAATGTATCCAGTGCAGACAATGCTCTGTGACTCCAGACTGATACATTGTATCCAGTGCAGACAATGCTCTGTGACTCCAGACTGATACATTGTATCCAGTGCAGACAATGCTCTGTGACTTCAGACTGATACAATGTATTCAGTGCAGGCAATGCTCTGTGACTCCAGACAGATACAATGTATCCAGTGCAGACAATGCTCTGTGACTCCAGACTGATACAATGTATTCAGTGCAGGCAATGCTCTGTGACTCCAGACTGATATAATATATCCAATGCAGACAATGCTCTGTGACTCCAGACTGATACAATGTATCCAGTGCAGACAATGCTCTGTGACTCCAGACTGATGCATTGTATCCAGTGCAGACAATGCTCTGTGACTCCAGACTGATATATCCAGTGCAGACAACGCTCTATGACTCCAGACTGATACATTGTATCCAGTGCAGGCAACGCTCTGTGACTCCAGACTGATACAATGTATCCGGTGCAAACAATGCTATGTGACTCCAGACTGATACAATGTATCCAGTGCAAACAATGCTATGTGACTTCAGACTGATACATTGTATCCAGTGCGGACAACGCTCTGTGACTCCAGACTGATACATTGTATCCAGTGCGGACAATGCTCTGTGACTCCAGACTGATACATTGTATTCAGTGCAGACAATGCTATGTGACTCCAGACTGATACAATGTATCCAGTGCAGACAATGCTCTGTGACTCCAGACTGATACAATGTATCGAGTGCAGACAATGCTCTGTGACTCCAGACTGATACATTGTATCCAGTGCAGACAACGCTCTGTGACTCCAGACTGATATAATGTATCGAGTGCAGACAATGCTCTGTGACTCCAGACTGATACATTGTATCCAGTGCTGACAATGCTCTGTGACGCCAGACTGATACACTGTATCCAGTGCGGTCAATGCTCTGTGACTCCAGACTGATACATTGTATCCACTGTGGACAATGCTCTGTGACTCCAGACTGACACATTGTATCCAGTGCAGACAATGCTCTGTGACTCCAGACTGACACATTGTATCCAGTGCAGACAATGTTCTGTGACTCCAGACTGACACATTGTATCCAGTGCAGACAATGCTCTGTGACTCCAGACTGACACATTGTATCCAGTGCAGACAATGCTCTGTGACTCCAGACTGATACAATATATCCAGTGCAGACAATGCTCTGTGACTCCAGACTGATACAATGTATCCAGTGCAGACAATGCTCTGTGACTCCACACTGATACATTGTATCCAGTGTAGACAATGCTCTGTGACTCCAGACTGATATAATGTATCGAGTGCAGGCAACGCTCTGTGACTCCAGACTGATACATTGTATCCAGTGCTGACAATGCTCTGTGACTCCAGACTGATACATTGTATCCAGTGCAGACAATGCTCTGTGACTCCAGACTGACACATTGTATCCAGTGCAGACAATGCTCTGTGACTCCAGACTGACACATTGTATCCAGTGCAGACAATGCTCTGTGACTCCAGACTGACACATTGTATCCAGTGCAGACAATGCTCTGTGACTCCAGACTGATACAATATATCCAGTGCAGACAATGCTCTGTGACTCCAGACTGATACAATGTATCCAGTGCAGACAATGCTCTGTGACTCCACACTGATACATTGTATCCAGTGCAGACAATGCTCTGTGACTCCAGACTGATATAATGTATCGAGTGCAGGCAACGCTCTGTGACTCCAGACTGATACATTGTATCCAGTGCAGACAATGCTCTGTGACTCCAGACTGATACAATGTATCCAGTGCAGACAATGCTCTGTGACTCCAGACTGATACATTGTATCGAGTGCAGACAATGCTCTGTGACTCCAGACTGATACATTGTATCCAGTGCAGACAATGCTCTGTGACTCCAGACTGATACAATGTATCCAGTGCAGACAATGCTCTGTGACTCCAGACTGATACAATGTATCCAGTGCAGACAATGCTCTGTGACTCCAGACTGATATAATGTATCGAGTGCAGGCAACGCTCTGTGACTCCAGACTGATACAATGTATCCAGTGCAGACAATGCTCTGTGACTCCAGACTGATACAATGTATCCAGTGCAGACAATGCACTGTGACTCCATACTGATACAATGTATCCAGTGCAGACAATGCTCTGTGACTCCAGACTGATACAATGTATCCAGTGCGGAAAATGCTTTGTGACTCCAGACTGCTACAATGTATCCAGTGCAGAAAATGCTCTGTGACCCCCAGACTGATACAATGTATCCAGTGCAGACAATGCTCTGTGACTTCAGACTGATACACTGTATCCAGTGCAGACAATGCTCTGTGACTCCAGACTGATACACTGTATCCAGTGCTGGCAATGCTCTGTGACTCCAGACTGATACACTGTATCCAGTGCGGACAATGCTCTGTGACTCCAGACTGATACACTGTATCCAGTGCTGGCAATGCTCTGTGACTCCAGACTGATACAATGTATCCAGTGCAGACAATGCTCTGTGACTCCAGACTGATACACTGTATCCAGTGCAGGCAATGCTCTGTGACTCCAGACTGATACACTGTATCCAGTGCGGACAATGCTCTGTGACTCCAGACTGATACACTGTATCCAGTGCAGACAACGCTCTGTGACTCCAGACTGATACAATATATCCAGTGCAGACAATGCTCTGTGACTCCAAGACTGCTACAATATATCCAGTGCATACAATGCTCTGTGACCCCCCCCAGACTGATACAATGTATCCAGTGCAGACGATACAATGTACCCAGTGCAGACATTGCTCTCTGACCCCAGTCTGATACAATGTATCCAGTGCAGACAATGCTCTGTGACTCCAGACTGATACAATGTATCCAGTGCAGACAATGCTCTGTGACTCAAGACTGATGCAATGTATCCAGTGCAGACAATGCTCTGTGACTCCAGACTGATGCAATGTATCCAGTGCAGACAATGCTCTGTGACTCCAGACTGACACATTGTATCCAATGCAGACAATGCTCTGTGACTCCAGACTGATACAATGTACCCAGTGTGGACAATGCTCTGTGACTCCAGACTGCTACAATGTATCCAGTGCAGAAAATGCTCTGTGACCCCCAGACTGATACAATGTATCCAGTGCAGACAGTGCTCTGTGACTGCAGACTGATGCAATGTATCCAATGCAGACAATGCTGTGTGACAACAGACTGATACAATGTATCCAGTGTAGACAATGCTCTGTGAGCTAAACACATCAGCAGCTGCACAGATCTCTGCTGGTTTGTTACAGTGTATCAGTCTGGAGTCTGGGATGTTTGGCTCACAGAGCACTGTCTATATTAGACACTGCTGTGTCAGCTGCACAGGATCTCTCTGCTGGTTTGTTATTTAGATGCTTAGCTTCCGCCAGGTATATTCATTCTGATGAGTCTACAGCGTTTCTGAGAAAAGATAGTTTGAGATGGACTTGGGGACTAAAAAGAGAGTCCTGACTAGTGTGGCGCGGCCCCGGGACGGCTTCTCCTCACTCTGCTCCCCATGACTGGCACTTGTCTCCTCATGTGTTCATACATGGCAGAGACCTGTCAATCAGGCGGAGCGCCGGCTGAGTGCCAGTTCGGATCCATCAGATGGTCGGCCTCACAAGTTATGTTTTCTATAGAATGTAGTGGGATTTCATAGAATAAATACCTGGTCGCAATCCCGCTGCCAGGCTCCGATTCCTGCCGCCTGTAGCCCGAGCAACAGGAACCTGATGACAGGATTCCCATCACACACGGTGCCTGTCTGTGCTGACGGACTTTATTAACCCTGGGATTGGAAAATCCAGATCCGATTAATTTTCCCTGTGAATATTAGAAAGGTTTATAACTTTCCATATATAAAGTAAGATTTACATAAAACTGAAAAATCACCATTGAAATTCTTTGTATAACCAAGTGACCTGGCGGAGGGGCTCCTGTGGGTGATATGGGGGGTGTGGGGGGAAGGGAGCACCCTACAACCTCTGTCTTGGCCACCGAGCGCTCGTCTGTCACATTCTTGCAGAAGGTAGAGACACTTTGTAACCCATAAATGTCACGTGGACGCGTCCTGTGTGACGCGACCAGCAGGCCGGTAACTAGAACAACAGGACGCGGCACGTTATACTGTCCTGTGTGACACGGCTCGCAGGCCGGTAATTAAAACAACAAGACAAGGGGTAGGGAAACAGTTACAACGGTGGGCCTGCGATAGGGAAAGGGGACGTGGAGACCTCCTGCACTCCCCTGAGTCAGTGTCCCTAACGCTCCTAATGTTCCCTATGCAGGTTCCGCACCGGGCGCCGCTCAGGAACTTGACGCCCTAGCACACCCTACACCTATCACTTGCTAGTGAGCTGGGTGGTGCAGGCACTGGCCCCACCGCTGTACTAATACACACTAAGGAGAAAACACAAACGGGGAAACACAACTTAGCTTTACTCTGTTGCACTTGCTCCTGGCAACAGAGTCCACCACCAGAATGCAGCTTTCCTCCTGAATAGCTGCCACCAAGCTCTGTCAGAGCTGCAAGGAAATCCCCTCTGACTCCTTCCACACCAGGGCTAAGACAGTGCCTCAAGGAACGCTCTTCCGCTCCTTCCTCCACCAAGCATGGTTGAAATGAATACCATCACCAACACTGATTGCAACACCTGTGACTCTTTTATAGCAGAGCCAGCAATCACACCTGCATTATAATCATGTGCACTTAACTGAAGAAACTAGAGTGCAATGACGCTCACCACCACCGGGGCAAACTTAGAACAAATGACACCACAGTGCAATAATCCTAATGTCCACCGGGAGCAAAAACCAACCTTAAGCACAGCTTAGGAAAAAAAAAGGTTACCTATGCTTTTTATCAGTCCTCATCCAGCATGGATCATGACAATAGATATCAGTCCTCATCATGGAGGCGAAAGAATCACATTGTCCCTCTGGTTATAACCTTAGGACAAGTCTATACAAAGAAAACTACAACCCCCAGCATGTCCGACCACTGGACATGATCAAATTATTATTATTACCTTTATGTATTATTTGCAGTTTATTTTTTACTTTTTAGTTCAGGATATTTGTGTTTTTTGCTTTTTACTTTCTCTGGTTAATGGTCATGTGTTAATATGCACTTACATTGTGCATACACATTAACTTACTTTTTCAGTTCAGATTCGTTTTTTATACAATCCCCAGCATGTCCGACCACTGGACATGATCAAATGCAGCTATAAAAGTCTTCACGACCCATGATAAAGCCAACGCCACCTGTCAGCCATTGCATCAACCGACGTCAAAAAATAGCTTTCCTTGGACTAAGGGGGCACAGATTACTCGGGGCTCGTCGGTGTTGCATCATTGTCGCCTTGGTTACATGTCGGATTTACACGTTGTAACCAAAATTATCACATGGGAGACACAGCGAGAGTGACTGTGCTGGAAAAAACAGAGCTGTGACCAGTATATACTGGGATGTGAGGGTCTGTACTGGGATGTGAGGGTCTGTACTGGGATGTGAGGGTCTGTACTGGGATGTGAGGGTCTGTACTGAGATGTGAGGGTCTGTACTGAGATGTGAAGGTCTGTACTGAGATGTGAGGGTCTGTACTGAGATGTGAGGGTCTGTACTGAGATATGAAGGTCTGTACTGAGATGTGAGGGTCTGTACTGAGATATGAAGGTCTGTACTGAGATGTGAGGGTCTGTACTGGGGTGTGAGGGTCTGAACTGGGATGTGAGGGACTGTACTGGGATGTGAGGGTCTGTACTGGGATGTGAGGGTCTGTACTGGGGTGTGAGGGTCTGTACTGAGATATGAGGGTCTGTACTGAGATGTGAGGATCTGTACTGGGATGTGAGGGTCTGTACTGGGATGTGAGGGTCTGTACTGGGGTGTGAGGGTCTGTACTGGGGTGTGAGGGTCTGTACTGAGATATGAGGGTCTGTACTGGGGTGTGAGGGTCTGTACTGAGATGTGAGGGTCTGTACTGGGGTGTGAGGGTCTATACTGGGATGTGAGGGTCTGCACTGGGGTGTGAGGGTCTGCACTGAGATGTGAGGGACTGTACTGAGATGTGAGGGTCTGTACTGAGATGTGAAGGTCTGTACTGAGATGTGAAGGTCTGTACTGAGATGTGAAGGTCTGTACTGAGATGTGAAGGTCTGTACTGAGATGTGAGGGTCTGTACTGGGATGTGAGGGTCTGTACTGGGGTGTGAGGGTCTGTACTGAGATGTGAAGGTCTGTACTGAGATGTGAGGGTCTGTACTGGGATGTGAGGGTCTGTACTGGGGTGTGAGGGTCTGTACTGAGATGTGAGGGTCTGTACTGAGATATGAGGGTCTGTACTGGGATGTGAGGGTCTGTACTGGGATGTGAGGGTCTGCACTGGGGTGTGAGGGTCTGTACTGGGGTGTGAGGGTCTGTACTGGGGTGTGAGGGTCTGTACTGAGATGAGAGGGTCTGCACTGGGGTGTGAGGGTCTGTACTGTGATGTGAGGGTCTGTACTGAGATGTGAGGGTCTGTACTGAGGTGTGAGGATCTGTACTGGGGTGTGAGGGTCTGTACTGGGGTGTGAGGGTCTGTACTGGGGTGTGAGGGTCTGTACTGAGATATGACGGTCTGTACTGGGGTGTGAGGGTCTGTACTGAGATGTGAGGGTCTGTACTTGGGTGTGAGGGTCTGTACTGAGATGTGAAGGTCTGTACTGAGATGTGAAGGTCTGTACTGGGATGTGTGGGCCTGTACTGGGATGTGTGGGTCTGTACTGGGATGTGAGGGTCTGTACTGGGATGTGAGGGTCTGTACTGGGATGTGAGGGTCTGTACTGGGATGTGAGGGTCTGTACTGGGATGTGAGGATCTGTACTGGGATGTGAGGATCTGTACTGGGATGTGAGGGTCTGTACTGGGATGTGAGGGTCTGTACTGGGATGTGAGGGTCTGTACTGGGATGTGAGGGTCTGTACTGGGATGTGAGGGTCTGTACTGGGGTGTGAGGGTCTGTACTGGGATGTGAAGGTCTGTACTGTGATGAGAGTGTCTGCACTGGGGTGTAAAGGTCTGTACTGAGATGTGAAGGCCTGTACTGGGATGTGAAGGTCTGTACTGGGATGTGGGGGTCTGTACTGGGATGTGGGGGTCTGTACTGAGATGTGGGGGTCTGTACTGAGATGTGGAGGTCTGTACTGAGATGTGGGGGTCTGTACTGAGATGTGGGGGTCTGTACTGGGGTGTGAAGGTCTGTACTGGGGTGTGAAGGTCTGTACTGAGATGTGAAGGCCTGTACTGACATATGAAGGTCTGTACTGGGATGTGAAGGTCTGTACTGGGATGTGGGGGTCTGTACTGAGATGTGAGGGTCTGTACTGAGATGTGAGGGTCTGTACTTGGGTGTTAGGGTCTGTACTGAGATGTGAGGGTCTGTACTGGGGTGTGAAGGTCTGTACTGAGATGTGAGGATCTGTACTGGGATGTGAGGATCTGTACTGGGATGTGAGGATCTGTACTGGGATGTGAGGGTCTGTACTGGGATGTGAGGATCTGTACTGGGATGTGAGGGTCTGCATTGGGATGTGAGGGTCTGTACTGGGATAAGAGGGTCTGTACTGGGATGAGAGGGTCTGTACTGGGATGTGAGGGTCTGTACTGGTGTGTAAGGGTCTGCACTGAGATGTGAGGGTCTGTACTGAGATGTGAGGGTCTGTACTGGGGTTTGAGGGTCTGTACTGAGATGTGAGGGTCTGTACTGAGATGTGAGGTTCTGTACTGGGATGTGAGGATCTGTACTGGGATGTGAGGATCTGTACTGGGATGTGAGGGTCTGTACTGGGGTGTGAGGGTCTGTACTGGTGTGTGAGGGTCTGTACTGAGATGTGAGGGTCTGTACTGGGGTGTGAGGGTCTGTACTGAGATGTGAGGGTCTGTACTGGGGTGTGAGGTTCTGTACTGAGATGTGAGGGTCTGTACTGGGGTGTGAGGTTCTGTACTGGGATGTGAGGATCTGTACTGGGATGTGAGGATCTGTACTGGGATGTGAGGGTCTGTACTGGGGTGTGAGGGTCTGTACTGGGGTGTGAGGGTCTGTACTGAGATATGAGGGTCTGTACTTGGGTGTGAGGGTCTGTACTGAGATATGAGGGTCTGTACTTGGGTGTGAGGGTCTGTACTGTATGTGAGGGTCTGTAATGGGGTGTGAGGGTCTGTACTGGTATGAGAGGGTCTGTACTGGGGTGTGAGGGTCTGTACTGAGATGTGAAGGTCTGTACTGAGATGTGAGGGTCTGTACTGAGATGTGAGGGTCTGTACTGAGATGTGAGGGTCTGTACTTGGGTGTGAGGGTCTGTACTGAGATGTGAGGGTCTGTACTGGGGTGTGAAGGTCTGTACTGTGATGTGAGGATCTGTACTGGGATGTGAGGATCTGTACTGGGATGTGAGGATCTGTACTGGGATGTGAGGGTCTGCACTGAGATGAGAGGGTCTGTACTGGGATGAGAGGGTCTGTTCTGGGATGCGAGGGTCTGTACTGAGATGAGAGGGTCTGCACTGGGATGTGAGGGTCTATACTGGGGTGTGAATATCTATACTGGGATGTGAGGGTCTGTACTGGGGTGTGAAGGTCTGTACTGAGATGTGAGGATCGGTACTGGGATGTGAGGATCTGTACTGGGATGTGAGGGTCTGTACTGGGATGTGAGGGTCTGTACTGGGATGAGAGGGTCTGTACTGGGATTTGAGGGTCTGTACTGGGATGTGAGGGTCTGTACTGGGATGTGAGGGTCTGTACTGGGATGTGAGGGTCTGCACTGGGATGTGAGGGTCTGCTCTGAGATGAGAGGGTCTGTACTGGGATGAGAGGGTCTGTTCTGGGATGAGAGGGTCTGTTCTGGGATGAGAAGGTCTGTTCTGGGATGAGAGGGTCTGTACTGAGATGAGAGGGTCTGCACTGGGATGTGAGGGTCTGTAATGGGATGTGAGGGTCTGTACTGGGGTGTGATGGTCTGTACTGGGGTGTAAGGGTCTGTACTGGTGTGTAAGGGTCTGTACTGGTGTGTAAGGGTCTGTACTGAGATGTGAGGGTCTGTACTGAGATGTGAGGGTCTGTACTGAGATGTGAGGGTCTGTACTGAGATGTGAGGGTCTGTACTGAGATGTGAGGGTCTGTACTGGGGTGTGAGGGTCTGTACTGGGGTGTAAGGGTCTGTACTGAGGTGTGAGGGTCTGTACTGGGGTGTGACGGTCTGTACTGAGATGTGAGGGTCTGTACTGGGGTGTGAGGTTCTGTACTGAGATGTGAGGGTCTGTACAGGGATGTGAGGATCTGTAATGGGATGTGAGGATCTGTACTGGGATGTGAGGATCTGTACTGGGATGTGAGGGTCTGTACTGGGATGTGAGGATCTGTACTGGGATGAGAGGGTCTGTACTGGGATGAGAGGGTCTGTACTGGGATGAGAGGGTCTGTACTGGGATGAGAGGTTCTGTACTGGGATGAGAGGGTCTGTACTTGGGTGTGAGGGTCTGTACTGGGATGAGAGGGTCTGTACTGGGATGAGAGGGTCTGTACTGGGATGTGAGGGTCTGTACTGGGATGTGAGGGTCTGTACTGGGGTGTGAGGGTCTGTACTGGGATGTGAAGGTCTGTACTGAGATGAGAGTGTCTGCACTGGGGTGTGAAGGTCTGTACTGAGATGTGAAGGCCTGTACTGAGATGTGAAGGTCTGTACTGGGATGTGGGGGTCTGTACTGGGATGTGGGGGTCTGTACTGAGATGTGGAGGTCTGTACTGAGATGTGGGGGTCTGTACAGAGATGTGGGGGTCTGTACTGGGGTGTGAAGGTCTGTACTGGGGTGTGAAGGTCTGTACTGAGATGTGAAGGCCTGTACTGACATGTGAAGGTCTGTACTGGGATGTGAAGGTCTGTACTGGGATGTGGGGGTCTGTACTGAGATGTGAGGGTCTGTACTGAGATGTGAGGGTCTGTACTTGGGTGTGAGGGTCTGTACTGAGATGTGAGGGTCTGTACTGGGGTGTGAAGGTCTGTACTGAGATGTGAGGATCTGTACTGGGATGTGAGGATCTGTACTGGGATGTGAGGATCTGTACTGGGATGTGAGGATCTGTACTGGGATGTGAGGGTCTGTACTGGGATGTGAGGATCTGTACTGGGATGTGAGGGTCTGCATTGGGATGTGAGGGTCTGTACTGGGATGAGAGGGTCTGTACTGGGATGAGAGGGTCTGTACTGGGATGAGAGGGTCTGTACTGGGATGAGAGGGTCTGTACTGGGATGTGAGGGTCTGTACTGGTGTGTAAGGGTCTGCACTGAGATGTGAGGGTCTGTACTGAGATGTGAGGGTCTGTACTGGGGTGTGAGGTTCTGTACTGGGATGTGAGGATCTGTACTGGGATGTGAGGATCTGTACTGGGATGTGAGGGTCTGTACTGGGGTGTGAGGGTCTGTACTGGGGTGTGAGGGTCTGTACTGGGGTGTGAGGGTCTGTACTGAGATGTGAGGGTCTGTACTGGGGTGTGAGGTTCTGTACTGAGATGTGAGGGTCTGTACTGGGGTGTGAGGTTCTGTACTGGGATGTGAGGATCTGTACTGGGATGTGAGGATCTGTACTGGGGTGTGAGGGTCTGTACTGGGGTGTGAGGGTCTGTACTGGGGTGTGAGGGTCTGTACTGAGATATGAGGGTCTGTACTTGGGTGTGAGGGTCTGTACTGAGATATGAGGGTCTGTACTTGGGTGTGAGGGTCTGTACTGTATGTGAGGGTCTGTAATGGGGTGTGAGGGTCTGTACTGGTATGAGAGGGTCTGTACTGGGGTGTGAGGGTCTGTACTGAGATGTGAGGGTCTGTACTGAGATGTGAGGGTCTGTACTGAGATGTGAGGGTCTGTACTTGGGTGTGAGGGTCTGTACTGAGATGTGAGGGTCTGTACTGGGGTGTGAAGGTCTGTACTGAGATGTGAGGATCTGTACTGGGATGTGAGGATCTGTACTGGGATGTGAGGATCTGTACTGGGATGTGAGGGTCTGTACTGGGATGTGAGGGTCTGCACTGAGATGAGAGGGTCTGTACTGGGATGAGAGGGTCTGTTCTGGGATGCGAGGGTCTGTACTGAGATGAGAGGGTCTGCACTGGGATGTGAGGGTCTATACTGGGGTGTGAATATCTATACTGGGATGTGAGGGTCTGTACTGGGGTGTGAAGGTCTGTACTGAGATGTGAGGATCGGTACTGGGATGTGAGGATCTGTACTGGGATGTGAGGGTCTGTACTGGGATGTGAGGGTCTGTACTGGGATGAGAGGGTCTGTACTGGGATGAGAGGGTCTGTACTGGGATGTGAGGGTCTGTACTGGGATGTGAGGGTCTGTACTGGGATGTGAGGGTCTGCACTGGGATGTGAGGGTCTGCACTGAGATGAGAGGGTCTGTACTGGGATGAGAGGGTCTGTTCTGGGATGAGAGGGTCTGTTCTGGGATGAGAGGGTCTGTTCTGGGATGAGAGGGTCTGTTCTGGGATGAGAGGGTCTGTTCTGGGATGAGAGGGTCTGTACTGAGATGAGAGGGTCTGCACTGGGATGTGAGGGTCTGTAATGGGATGTGAGGGTCTGTACTGGGGTGTGATGGTCTGTACTGGGGTGTAAGGGTCTGTACTGGTGTGTAAGGGTCTGTACTGAGATGTGAGGGTCTGTACTGAGATGTGAGGGTCTGTACTGAGATGTGAGGGTCTGTACTGAGATGTGAGGGTCTGTACTGAGATGTGAGGGTCTGTACTGAGATGTGAGGGTCTGTACTGGGGTGTGAGGGTCTGTACTGGGGTGTAAGGGTCTGTACTGAGGTGTGAGGGTCTGTACTGGGGTGTGACGGTCTGTACTGAGATGTGAGGGTCTGTACTGGGGTGTGAGGTTCTGTACTGAGATGTGAGGGTCTGTACAGGGATGTGAGGATCTGTACTGGGATGTGAGGATCTGTACTGGGATGTGAGGGTCTGTACTGGGATGTGAGGGTCTGTACTGGGATGTGAGGGTCTGTACTGGGATGTGAGGATCTGTACTGGGATGAGAGGGTCTGTACTGGGATGGGAGGGTCTGTACTGGGATGAGAGGGTCTGTACTTGGG
This sequence comes from Dendrobates tinctorius, assembly GCF_039654945.1. Taxonomy (NCBI): domain Eukaryota; kingdom Metazoa; phylum Chordata; class Amphibia; order Anura; family Dendrobatidae; genus Dendrobates; species Dendrobates tinctorius. The sequence continues at coordinate 13,405,816 of NW_027361803.1, forward strand.
TGTGAGGGTCTGTACTGGGATGAGATGGTCTGTACTGGGATGAGAGGGTCTCTACTGGGATGAGAGGGTCTCTACTGGGATGAGAGGGTCTCTACTGGGATGAGAGGGTCTCTACTGGGATGAGAGGGTCTCTACTGGGATGAGAGGGTCTGTACTGGGATGAGAGGGTCTGCACTGGGATGTGAGGGTCTGCACTGGGATGTGAGGGTCTGCACTGGGATGTGAGGGTCTGTACTGGGATGTGAGGGTCTGTACTGGGATGTGAAGGTCTGTACTGGGATATGAGGGTCTGTACTGAGATGAGAGGGTCTGCACTGGGGTGAGAGGGTCTGTACTGAGGTGTGAAGGTCTGTACTGAGATGTGAAGGTCTGTACTGGGATGTGAAGGTCTGTACTGGGATGTGAAGGTCTGTACTGGGATGTGAAGGTCTGTACTGGGATGTGAAGGTCTGTACTGAGATGTGAGGGTCTGTACTGGGATGTGAGGGTCTGTACTGGGATGTGAGGGTCTGCACTGGGATGTGAGGGTCTGTACTAGGATGTGAAGGTCTGTACTGGGATGTGAAGGTCTGTACTGGTATATGAGGGTCTGTACTGAGATGAGAGGGTCTGCACTGGGGTGAGAGGGTCTGTACTGGGATGTGAAGGTGTGTACTGGGATGTGAAGGTGCGTACTGGGATGTGAAGGTGTGTACTGGGATGTGAAGGTGTGTACTGGGATGTGAAGGTGTGTACTGGGATGTGAAGGTGTGTACTGGGATGTGAGGGTCTGTACTGAGATGTGAGTGTCTGTACTGAGATGTGGGGGTCTGTACTGGGATGTGAACGTCTGTACTGGGATATGAGGGTCTGTACTGAGATGAGAGGGTCTGCACTGGGGTGAGAGGGTCTGTACTGGGGTGTGAAGGTCTGTACTGAGATGTGAATGTCTGTACTGGGATGTGGGGGTCTGTACTGGGATGTGAGGGTCTGTACTGGGATGTGGGGGTCTGTACTGGGATGTGAGGGTCTGTAGTGGGATGTGAGGGTCTGTAGTGGGATGTGAAGGTCTGTACTGGGATGTGAAGGTCTGTACTGGGATGTGAATTCTGTACTGGGATGTGAGGGTCTGTACTGGGATGTGAGGGTCTGTACTGGGGTATGAGGGTCTGTACTGAGATGAGAAGGTCTGCACTGGAGTGAGAGGGTCTTTACTGGGGTGTGAAGGTCTGTACTGAGATGTGAAGGTCTGTACTGGGATGTGTGGGTCTGTACTGGGATGTGAGGGTCTGTACTGGGATGTGAGGGTCTGTACTGGGATGTGAGGGTCTGTACTGGGATGTGAGGGTCTGTACTGGGATGTGAGGGTCTGGACTGGGATGTGAGGATCTGTACTGGGATGTGAGGGTCTGTACTGGGATGTGAGGGTCTGTACTGGGATGTGAGGGTCTGTACTGGGGTGTGAGGGTCTGTACTGGGATGTGAAGGTCTGTACTGAGATGAGAGTGTCTGCACTGGGGTGTAAAGGTCTGTACTGAGATGTGAAGGCCTGTACTGGGATGTGAAGGTGTAAAATAATGCATATCCTGTAAAATACTCAGGACTAGTTACCAGATAAAAATATAGTGGTTTATTTGGTTTCTTCCATCAAAGAAAGGTTATTACAGAAAAACAGGTGAATAAAAATAGGTGAAAGAGAAATTGTCCATTAGATCATGTTCTGAGATCCCACATGGCAAAAGCAACATGTATTCTTCTTCTCTCCGAGATCCTGAATAGCAAATGGCTGCTGTGTCTCAGTTCGGCTTCTCACATCGCCGTCAAGTAATATACCAGCTGTTATGTCATGTCATCTTGCGTCTGTCTCTCATGATGGTGAGGGAAGAAGAGGAGCGACCTCTACAGTTAGCCATGAATTATATACGTCTCCTAAAGCACGTGGTCTCTACATATATGGAGCTGTCTTTCTACCATGAGCCAAGCTTAAAAATAGCCTATGTCATGTAAGCTAAAGCATTCTACAGAACTGGGTCTTATAAGAAATTAACGGATTATTAATATTTAACAATTCCCCCTTTTGAGGGAGACAGACATTAATTGGAACCCTCAAATATAACAAGATCTTCTTTCTTCTTTTCTTCTTCTTTGACAAAATAATTTAATATCAATAATAATAATAATAATAATATCAGATTACCGTTATAAGTACTCAATGACATAATTGATGTGAATTCATGTTATGGTAAGTCGTGAACAATATTCATATAAAATATGTATAATTATACTTCCCTAAGTCTAAATTGAAGCATCTCAGGTCCAGTCATCATCATCTGATGTCATCTGGTCTTCATTTTGATGTCTTCTGTCTTCTTCTTGGTTCTTTTAAAAATACAGTTTTCTTATAGCATATAGATGTTGTAGGAATTGTGTGGTGTATCAAATCAAAGTCCATAAATTCAAATGTTGATAAGAAACAAAGTCTATAGATGAAATGCAGCTTTAATATCTGTGCAGTGTCATCTTTAAAAACCTGGGCTTACATTGGCTCGCCTTGGATATTCTGGAATCCTCCATCGGTACTGGTCTTTGAACAGGTGTGACGTCTTTGGTCAACAAAGCAAGGGTTAAAATGACTCTTCCTTGCTAAACATAGCACCATAACCAGTCCTTGTCCTAATGCACAGGACATATGTCAGGGTTGTAGCTTCCTGATAATTACCTTCATTGTTCACCAGCTTTCATCGAAGCTTTTCAGGTGATTGAAAACCTCTGGAACTTGATAAGAACGTGATAACACCGTTCATCTCAGCATCATAGGATCATCGTCCTCTGGTTGTCAGGTTAGACACTTTAATTGTGACTGTCGGTGGTGGATACTGCACTTGTGACTGTCAGTGGTGGATACTGCACTTGTGACTGTCAGTGGTGGATACTGCATTTGTAATTAACACAGTCTATTACTCAGTAATCATAGCTTTGTTACCTTCTGGGATTTCTGGATCGCGGCATACTTCTTCTCGCAACTGATAAAAATCAATGAAGTTTAGAAATGTGAAAAGTCTTTATTAACATAATTTCAGTATCTTGCTTGAAGTCTTCATTCCCTATTCTATACCAAATCTGGTAATTTTCTATCCTATAATATCACAGCGTACCATAGCAATCAGTAATATCCATATAATTATCAGAATTTGTACTGTATATGGATTTCAATATTTGAAATAATAAACCAATAATAAATGATAATACATTATTATCCATTTTTTTCATGTGATAGAACATTTTTATGTCATAGGTGTAATTACCTTTTTCAACCCATAGGTGTCACTGTGTTTTATGTAACCAGTGTTTTCATCTTTATTAATAAGGAATATATTTATTATACTAATAATATGTAGGAATGTAAAGCCATGAACCAAAATAAGAATATATGAGTGAGCGAATGAATGAATAAAAGAATTGTTGCATATAACTCAGAAGTGAAACATTTTCCTTAGTAATAGAACCATATAATTGCTATATTTAATGAAGCAATATTCTCAGTAGATATTACTTTACTAAATATTGGTGAAAGAATTAAAAATAATGAAAAATAAGAATAAAAATAAAAATAAGAATAAGGCCTTTATGTTGATGCAGTGTAGTTATGTCTTCAGTAACATACACCCTTAATATTTCCATGATCTGAATTATTTCATAATTGTCATAAACTTGTGTTATCAAAATATTCAAATCATGCAACTTTGCATGTAATTCCTCTTAGTATAAAGAAATGACTCTTTATAATACTTGTTATTATACCCAATACTTATGCCATTGTACCTTATTAATATTTTTTCCTATTAAAATGTGTGAAGAAGAGGTATTAATCAAATGTGATTATGTAGTCAGGATAAAAAACATATTTCCCCCTTAATACCAAAAAATATTGTTTTATGAAATAATTCATTTATCAAAACCAAAATTAAAAATAATTAATTTATAAATTATGTGAATTTATACTTGCTTATACCATTATTTGTCTGAAGATGTGTAACCATCAAAATTAATTTGAATATCATAAAATTATCCTTTGGAAAAATTAATTTAAATGTAGTTTAAGATTAACACACTTGGACAGAGAAGGAAGGTCCACTATTCCCAGATGCAGCTGGTGAATACCAGGCTCTGTGCTGGTGCCTGTTTAAAAGAGCTAAAGCTGATAAGGAAAGAATAGATTTTCTTCCTAAACTATTTTCTATTTTGTTGTGCGATTGCACTTATCCACAATTAACTAAATCAAGAAATAATAATTACTATAGAAATATAGAAATATATGTTTGTATAGATAATATTTCATTATGTATCTTAATATTCTAATTTCCTAAAGATAAAAGCTTTGGGGTTTTTTTTTTTTTTTTTTCATGCATTCAGGATCCTGAGGTCTCACAAACGTATCACATTACTCGCTCAGCAGCTGCTCATACACTCAGTCACTGTCACTCAGACTGTGTCACATATTAACTTTATACCTCACATATGAAAGTGTGATGAATACACGTATTTTAACCCAAATTATCCTAATTATCAATGCATTGTAAACTATTTCAATTTAGTCTCTTAATATTTCTTTGAATATTCCCCAAATACACATGACATAAATATATGTATAGCTATACTTGACATTTAGGCCTGGAAAAAAAATTCCATTGCTTTGCAAAAGTTGAGACCCCCTTTAAAATTCTTTTCCTAAGGAACAGGGACATAGTATACTGGTCTGGTATACTTATTATTAGAACAAGGTTGAAATTTTCACCTGTTGAGGTTGTCATTCAAACCATGCAGTAAAAAAGCACACACCCAGAACATTTTAAAAAGCAATTGGTTATTTCCTTTTAAGGGTTAGATATATAAAATCATGCAATTATTGCAACATCCTGTGTAAATAAAGGCATAAATCCTTGGAAGAGAATTTTTCTCGATTAAGTCCTGCTTTGAAATGAAAATTCTAAGGAAACATAAAAAATAAGGTTAATATCATATAATTCTAAATATTATTACTGATGTAGATTTTAATTTTCATTAAAAAATACAGTTCTACTATTTCTACTTCTACAAACACTCTATATATATACTGTATGACTATGTATATATCCACAAACCATAAAACTACAGGATTATACTCTATTAAATAATTACATATAACTCACTAATTGTATAACACTGTTACACAATATATATATTACTTTTTCTAACCAATTCCTACACCCATACTTATTTCTCTGCAAAAAATATCCTGAAAGGTTCTTGCCATTTTAAAGCTGATAGATTCTTGGAGCAGAGTATTCAGTTTACAGGCCATGATGTCACTCACCACCTGTTTCTGTCTGTTAAATTCGGCCATCTTTGTTACAGAAAGAAAATCAGAACTCATCATTTTTCTTAATTCCATTTGTGTCTTTTCGGTGTTCTTTTGCATCATTCCATATGGCTTATAACAAACATGTGATCTCCTTTGTACTTCATATATTTGGGGAAAACTCATTTTAGAAGGTTTTGCTAATACAGGCTTCTGATAAGATTTTACTCTGCCTGTCTTTCCAAAATTAGCACAATTTACTTTCCTTTCACGATTCTCGTGTTTCCTGGCAAAATCAAGAAATTGCGCACATTCAAACAAAGAATCTTTTTGTGACGCAATAACACGAGATGCAGGATTTAGAAACCAAAATTTGCTTACAAAACTCCTTATGAGGGACGGTGTTTTGACATTCTCACTCAGCATTTTGTACAAACGTTCATATATGGACATGAACGTAAAAATACATTCCTTCCGACCAATCCTTAATTTTTGAAGAATATCAATATCTGGATGATTTTCATTTGATGAACAAAAAATGAGAATTTTTAATCTGTCCTTATCAGTTAAATTCTCATGTGTTTCACCAGATAACTTTAAAGACAATCTCCTAGCAAAATTTACAGGGATCCACATTTTGAACAACTGATTCTTCTCCTCATTAGATAAATCAAAGTTACCAGAACAACTTTCAAAGATCTCAGAGTTTCTATAAACATCTATTTTGTTGTCATAAGCAGGAATTATTTGGCATATTTTTATCAAATTCTTCCTCACGCTACTTCGGATTTGGGCCTGTGAGTCTTCTATTTTTAGTGGTACGTCTTTCCCTTGTACGTCCTCTACGTCAGTTCTGAAGTCTCCTCCTACTTCTCCATCTTGTTCCACGTCTGCAAGGTCACCTTCAATAGCTGCTACTACTTGTAACTGTTTCTCCACATTACAGTGAATCTCGGGAATATCACTATCCTCTACACAATCATTTTTAGATTTCTCTGACACAGATCTATGAAATATATCTACCATCTGTAGAATATTTTTTAATCTCTCTCTTTCTCTATTGAAAAACTTAGAATCTAACCTCTGATTCTCGAGTTCACACTCGGCATATAAACTTAACCATAAAACTTCTGAATTAGAATTGTCTACAGACTTAAATTTCAATTTACTCTGCTTAGCAAGACAATTAATGACATCCATTTTATCTTACCTTGAAATGTCTCAGCTCCTTTGATGGACAACGCTGGGTTCCTGTCTTCACACGTCTGGCTTAGGTCTGGTACTTTTGGCACTTGTAGTACTTCTCAATCTATCTGGTACTTCTTACTTCTAGGTTCTATGTGATTCTTGTAAGTAGTGGAATTCCCGATAACTTGCACATATGATTTGACGTTAGCAAAGTCCAATCCCCCGTGTGTGCAAGTTGAGGGAAATCCGCAAAAAAGTACAAAAATTCAGATCTGGCTGGCTCTCCAATGTAAAATAATGCATATCCTGTAAAATACTCAGGACTAGTTACCAGATAAAAATATAGTGGTTTATTTGGTTTCTTCCATCAAAGAAAGGTTATTACAGAAAAACAGGTGAATAAAAATAGGTGAAAGAGAAATTGTCCATTAGATCATGTTCTGAGATCCCACATGGCAAAAGCAACATGTATTCTTCTTCTCTCCGAGATCCTGAATAGCAAATGGCTGCTGTGTCTCAGTTCGGCTTCTCACATCGCCGTCAAGTAATATACCAGCTGTTATGTCATGTCATCTTGCGTCTGTCTCTCATGATGGTGAGGGAAGAAGAGGAGCGACCTCTACAGTTAGCCATGAATTATATACGTCTCCTAAAGCACGTGGTCTCTACATATATGGAGCTGTCTTTCTACCATGAGCCAAGCTTAAAAATAGCCTATGTCATGTAAGCTAAAGCATTCTACAGAACTGGGTCTTATAAGAAATTAACGGATTATTAATATTTAACAGAAGGTCTGTACTGGGATGTGGGGGTCTGTACTGGGATGTGGGGGTCTGTACTGAGATGTGGGGGTCTGTACTGAGATGTGGAGGTCTGTACTGAGATGTGGGGGTCTGTACTGGGGTGTGAAGGTCTGTACTGGGGTGTGAAGGTCTGTACTGAGATGTGAAGGCCTGTACTGACATGTGAAGGTCTGTACTGGGATGTGAAGGTCTGTACTGGGATGTGGGGGTCTGTACTGGGATGTGGGGGTCTGTACTGAGATGTGGGGGTCTGTACTGAGATGTGGGGGTCTGTACTGGGGTGTGAGGGTCCTTACTGGGATGTGGGGGTCTGTACTGGGATGTGGGGGTCTGTACTGGGATGTGGGGGTCTGTACTGAGATGTGAGGGTCTGTACTGAGATGAGAGGGTCTGCACTGGGATGAGAGGGCCTGTACTGCAAAACCGAAATAACCAATAATACTGCTACGCTAGACCACAATATAGCGACAGAATAATGCCACCGTATTAATCATTGCAAAGAACCAAGACCAATATTGCCATCTAATATTACCACCAGACCATAATTCCATATTACCAGCATGATCATATATTAGTGATAGTGTCACCATACTGGTCAGTAAGGAAAACCACTTTACTAGGACAGGTAATACCGCCATACAGTGTCCATATAATGGTAATATCAGGTTTACATCAGTCATCTGCAGACCATCTACTATTCTACTCTATATGTGTACTGTGCAGTTCAATCCATTAATTTGCCGATACATTTTTATTCACATTCCCCTTTGTTCTCCCTTTAGCCCAGACCGCCATGGCTATTTCTTCCATCCATAACTCATCTCTGCAGAATGTAACAGGGGGCTTCCTGTTTTTCCAGCCCCCTTCTCACATTCCCCCCACTTGTGCTGTGCGCAAACCATATAATGCTATCATCAATGCCCTAGACAGAAGAAATGTCCCTCTATGTGCTTTTATATGCCTCCACTTAATAATAATGCCCCCTTCATCTTGTGCATCCTGCAGTAAAAATGTCCCCTTTCTGCTTCCCTATAGTGATAATCCCACAATTAATTCATTATATTGTGCCTTGTTAACTTCATCAGCATCCTAAGTGAACATATGAATTTAAAAGGGTGCAGGCTGATACGATTCTTCCGTATATCGTTGATATGAGTGCAGCTCTGGAGTATAATACAGGATGTAACTCAGGATCAGTAATGTAATGTATGTACACAGTGACTGCTCCAGCAGAATAGTGAGTGCAGCTCTGGGGTATAATACAGGATGTAACTCGGGATCAGTAATGTAATGTATGTACACAGTGACTGCACCAGCAGAATAGTGAGTGCAGCTCTGGGGTATAATACAGGATGTAACTCGGGATCAATAATGTACTGTATGTACACAGTGACTGCTCCAGCAGAATAGTGAGTGCAGCTCTGGGGTATAATACAGGATGTAACTCGGGATCAGTAATGTAATGTATGTACACAGTGACTGCACCAGCAGAATAGTGAGTGCAGCTCTGGGGTATAATACAGGATGTAACTCGGGATCAGTAATGTACTGTATGTACACAGTGACTGCTTCAGCAGAATAGTGAGTGCAGCTCTGGAGTATAATACAGGATGTAACTCAGGATCAGTAATGTAATGTATGTACACAGTGACTTGCACCACCAGAATAGTGAGTGCAGCTCTGGGGTATAATACAGGATGTAACTCGGGATCAGTAAAGTAATGTATGTACACAGTGACTGCTCCAGCAGAATAGTGAGTGCAGCTCTGGGGTATAATAGAGGATGTAACTCAGGATCAGTAATGTAATGTATGTACACAGTGACTGCACCAGCAGAATAGTGAGTGCAGCTCTGGGGTATAATAGAGGATGTAACTCGGGATCAGTAATGTAATGTATGTACACAGTGACTGCACCAGCAGAATAGTGAGTGCAGCTCTGGGGTATAATACAGGATGTAACTCGGGATCAGTAATGTAATGTATGTACACAGTGACTGCTCCAGCAGAATAGTGAGTGCAGCTCTGGGGTATAATAGAGGATGTAACTCAGGATCAGTAATATAATGTATGTACACAGTGACTGCACCAGCAGAATAGTGAGTGCAGCGCTGGGGTATAATAGAGGATGTAACTCAGGATCAGTAATGTAATGTATGTACACAGTGACTGCACCAGCAGAATAGTGAGTGCAGCTCTGGATTATAATACAGGATGTAACTCAGGATCAGTAATGTAATGTATGTACACAGTGACTGCTTCAGCAGAATAGTGAGTGCAGCTCTGGAGTATAATACAGGATGTAACTCAGGATCAGTAATGTAATGTATGTACACAGTGACTTGCACCACCAGAATAGTGAGTGCAGCTCTGGGGTATAATAGAGGATGTAACTCGGGATCAGTAATGTAATGTATGTACACAGTGACTGCTCCAGCAGAATAGTGAGTGCAGCTCTGGGGTATAATAGAGGATGTAACTCAGGATCAGTAATGTAATGTTTGTACATAGTGACTGCACCAGCAGAATAGTGAGTGCAGCTCTGGGGTATAATAGAGGATGTAACTCGGGATCAGTAATGTAATGTATGTACACAGTGACTGCACCAGCAGAATAGTGAGTGCAGCTCTGGGGTATAATACAGGATGTAACTCGGGATCAGTAATGTAATGTATGTACACAGTAACTGCTCCAGCAGAATAGTGAGTGCAGCTCTGGGGTATAATAGAGGATGTAACTCAGGATCAGTAATATAATGTATGTACACAGTGACTGCACCAGCAGAATTGTGAGTGCAGCTCTGGGGTATAATAGAGGATGTAACTCAGGATCAGTAATGTAATGTATGTACACAGTGACTGCACCAGCAGAATAGTGAGTGCAGCTCTGGATTATAATACAGTATGTAACTCAGGATCAGTAATGTAATGTATGTACACTGTGACTGCAGCAGCAGAATAGTGAGTGCAGCTCTGGGGTATAATACAGGATGTAACTCGGGATCAGTAATGTACTGTATGTACACAGTGACTGCTCCAGCAGAATAGTGAGTGCAGCTCTGGAGTATAATACAGGATGTAACTCAGGATCAGTAATGTATGTACACAGTGACTGCACCAGCAGAATAGTGAGTGCAGCTCTGGGGTATAATACAGGATGTAACTCGGGATCAGTAATGTAATGTATGTACACAGTGACTGCACCAGCAGAATAGTGAGTGCACCTCTGGACACACCCCAGAAGAGGAGGAGCGTCGCAGCTGAGCCTCTGCAGGCTGGGGTTTTGCTAAGCTCCTGGGAAGGGAGGTTTTTTTTCCTGCAAGGACTTTCCATCTGCCCCCTTCCCAGGAAAGAGGACTCTACCTGGGACTGAGCGCCGGGGCTGTGCCCCTGGCTCCCTCCCTCCGGCAAGCCAGCTGGGGGTGGGGGGCCTCATCCACCACCAGGAGGCCCAAGGCACAGCCAGCCAGTCCCAGGGATGGGGAAAAAGCGGACCCCAGGGGGCCGCAAGGCTCCAGCGTCCGGGACCCCCGAAGTGAAGGCTGTGGCGGGCCCTTCCCCCGGAGGTGCAGCAGCCGGCAGAGGTGAGGCGGGGCCCCCCCTTAACATCTGGGGCTCCAAGGTTGCGGGAGAGCCAGCTACCACCTACGCCTCCCGCATTCATGCCCACCTCTCCGAGTACGAGGAGGCCGGCAAGCAGCTCAGGAGACTCCGGGGGGAGTTGGAGGGAGCCCGGGTCATCAGTAAAAACAGGCTCCCTGCCTCAAAGAGAGCGGAGGTCACCGCCACGGTCAAGCGGCTGAAAGGGGAGATTCGGGCCCTGGAGGACAGGCGAAGTTCCATCATGGCCCCTTCCTGGAAAAGCTGCAGAACGAGGACCGGTTCAGGGCCATGGCCGGTGGGTCTCCTGGGGGGTCAGGAGTCCCCATCCAGGTGGAGGAAAGCAAGGAGGAGGAAAAGCAAGATGGTGCCCACACCACACCCGGGCCGCCTCCACCTGAAGACCTGGCGGACACCAGCGTGAGCCAGGTAACATGCAGCGGGATAGCCGCCGAGCAGGTGGCCCTCCCGCTGGACTCCAGTAACGCGGAGGAAAGCGGGAGCGAGGGGGAGGATGGAGGGAGCGGGAGTAGTTCTGAGGGGGGCTGCCTCATCGTTAAACAAGTACGGCAGACTGAATCCCCAGCACGGTTTGGCACGCTGTTGTTTGGGTATGAAGTCTGCCCGGAGGATGAGGTAACCGGGAAGAGGAGAAACAGGAGGCGCAGGCGTAAGGCCTCTGAAGGCGTGGAGGAACAACTGGTTTTTGCTCCTCTTCCCGGGACCCCTCTGTCCCACTGTGTGGAACCCGCTACCCACCCCGGCTCGGGCCCTGTGGTGGGTCCGCAGCGAGGGAGCGGGAAGAGAGATGACTGTTGTGACCTGACTGTCGCATCTGGTGACAGTTCAGACCAGGGCAGCGACATGGAGGTCGGTGCTGGTTGTGGTGTTGGTAGTGGTGTCCAGGCTCAGCCCTCAGTGGCAGGGGGGGCTGGCCTGGCACCAGGTAAAGTTGGTACAGCCAGGGCCGCACCTCCGGCGGCGAGTGCTGGGGCTTCTGGGCCCCCCACGTACGGATCCGCTAAGTCTGGATCGCTAGTGGGGGTCCAGAAGCCTAGGAAGGGCGAACAGAACATCAAGCAGCAGCTGAGGCGGTGCAAAGTGCTGATCGCTCCCATGTCGGCGCCTGTGGTGAGAGCGGGGTCTCCGGCACGTCGACCCAAAAAGGGGTCCGTGCAGGGGGCTCTGCCGCCGCTGGGCGACGAGGGGGAGTGGCCGACCTTGCCCGTCTCAAGTGGTGGGCATAGGGTGGCGGCGGTGGTCCGTGAGGGGGGCGTGGCCTCCCCGAGTGTTGCCCGGCCTGCAAAGGCTGCGGCGTGCGGGGGGGGCATGTCCTCCTCGGCCGTCGTCCCACCCGCTGTGTCTGCGTCGCCCGGGGGGGGCGTGGCCTCGCAAGGGGTCGCTGCTCTGCCTGTGGTGGCTGTGACTGGCGGGGGGGCGTGGCCTCAGCGGTCGCGGCTCCGCCCGCTGTGCTTGCGTCACCCGGGGGGCCATGGCCTCGCAGGGGGCCGCGGCTCTGCCTGGGATGGCTGCGACCGGCGGGGGGGCGTGGCCACGGCAGGCCCGCTGCCCTCTGTCCCACCCACCCTTCCAAGTAATGCTGTGCTGCCCCCAAAAGCTGGCAGGGAGTTGTCGGGGTCCCCGGCCCACCTACCTTCATCTGAGGGTGCGGGGACTCTGGCGCTCCCTGGCAAGCTGGCGGGGGTGAAGAAAAGTGCAGGGCAGGGAGCGGTGCCAGTGGCCGTCCCTGCCCAGAGTAATGAAAACTCAGCAAAAGAAAAAAAAATGGAGCTGAAACCAGGAGCTGCTGTTGCTCCTAGGCCCAGCCAGGGCAGAGTGCATGATGTCATCAGCACTGAGGCATTTAAAGGGGCAGCGGCGCTCCTGGACAGGAGCTGGAGTAGCTCCCAGCAAGAGAGCTCAGGGCCCCCAGCAGGCAAAGAGAGGAACTGCACAGGTTCAGGAAATGTAAATAATGTAAAAAATGTAAATAATGTTGCTATGTACACCAATTGTGCGAGTGAGAGTGAGTACGAAAGCGGAGTGGACATATTTGAGGAGATGTTTGCTGAAGTGAATGGTGACATGAGTGACATAGATGAGGGAGTGAGTGCTACTGTGAATGTGGGTGAAAGTGCTGGGGTGAATGCAAATAATAAAAGAGTGAATTGGAGAGTGACTGGGAGGACGAATGAGGGTGCTGGCACAAGTGGTGGTAGTGGTGGGAGGGCTGGCCCATCTGCCACTCCGGCCGCGAGACCTCAACGCAATTATGCGGGGGCTGCAGCTGGGGGTCGGGGTGGTCCTGGGGGGGTCTCCTCGCCTCCGGGCTCCAGGGACGGCGCTTTGCACCACCGTGTCCTGGAGGCCCTTAAAAGGGGAGAAAGGTCGGTAACAGTAGAGGGGAGGACAGTGGACCTGTCTTTCTGGATAGAGAGACGCGGCCTGGCCGCCTTCCAAAATCAAAGGGAGGGACTGTTTGGTCTCTCCCCACAGCCGGGCAGGGGCCGCCAAGAAGGAATGTGGTCCGTCTTAGGTGGGGGGGCAGTGAAGCCTGTCCACCTAGGAGCAAGGTGGTGGAGCTCCTCCTTAAGATGGGCTTCGGGGCGAATGACATCTTTGCCCTGATACATTCTTCGGCGTCCCGCTTCTTCGAAGTCAGCTTCGTGCGGCCAGAGGGGCTTGAGATCTTCTGGTCGAATTACGAGCTGGTGCGAGAAGAGCCCGGATGGCGAGACTTCGTGGCTCAAGCGGTGTCTCGCCAAAATTCCATCAAGCGAGTGACCGTGGTTACATGTAACGAGTCACTCGCAGGCGTGGACATCATGACGTGGCTTTCCCGTTATGGGGAGGTCACCGAGGTCCCAAAAAAGAACAGGGACGAATTCGGCATCTGGTCGGGGGGCTGGACTTTCATGGTTAAATTGAAGGTTTCCAGCGGCATGGTCACCCACATCCCTTCCTCGGCGTTCCTGGGAAGGGACAGGATCCTGGTCTTCTACCAGGGGCAACCGAAGGTCTGCCACAGGTGCGGCGACCCCACCCACTTCAGCGCCAACTGCAAGGTGCAGAAATGTGCCTTGTGTGGTGGGGTGGGTCATCTGGCCGCCTTGTGTAAGGATATTCGGTGCCACCTGTGTGGTGACCTAGGTCACCCTCTCAGCCGCTGCCCTCGCTCTTTCTCTAATGCCGCCGCAGGCCTGGTGGGGGGAGACCGTGGGGGGGGCAACCCCCGGTGGCGCTTCTTCTGCTGTGACAGGTGGTGGCGGAGGAGGAAGGGCTGAGGGGCCAGTGAGGAAGGGCAATGCTGCAAGGGGCCCCGCGTACCAGCGGAGGCAGGAAAAGCGCCAGGGTGGTAGGGGACAGGTGGAGCCTCGGGCAACCAGGGTGATGCCTGCTCCTCCCTCCAGGCCCGTGGCCAAAGCCTCTGAGGCCCTGGGGGAGAGAGTGGTGAGTGAGGAGATCAGGAGGATGGAGAGAGAGGAGAAAGCGGCTGACTCAGACGACTCCTCTCGTTATGAAAGTTTCGACGAGGATGTCAGAGAGCAGCCTACAGCATCAGGTGACAAAACCAGGTGTGCCAAGCGCAAAACGGGGGGGAAGAAGGCTGACAAGCCTTCAAAGTCTCCCCCGCCCCCAACCACCAGGGTGCACACGGAAGGGCCCGCTGACCCCCCTCTGATCAGACTCTCCAACCGGTTCAGCGCCCTCGGAGGTTCAGATGATGAGCTGCCAGACGAGGGTGCTGGGCCGGGGGCAACACCGGAGGGTCCTTCAGGGGATGGCGGAGTCCGTCCCTCAGGGGGCACTGTTCCTCCTGAGGGGGAGACAGACCTGGAACCCGGGGGCAAGGACACCGGGGGGGTGGGATGGACACGTCGGGAGCTTCCCTGAAAAGGAAGGTGTCTGACCCCTCCCCAGGTGGAGGTGATAGCGGGGCAGGGAAGAAACTGGCCATCCAACTCGATCACCCATGATGGCTGAACTCGCCCCGTTGACGCTGGCATCCAATAATGTCGCCAGCATTAAGTCAGATGCGGCTCGCTTCACGGCCTTTGATTTTTTTCTCCCGGATTGAGGCAGAAATTTTATTCTTGCAAGAGACCAGACTAACCGACATGGGGGCCATCTATAATGCACGGAGGGAGTGGAGGTGCAGGCCCTCATACTGGTCTCTTGCGGCCGAGCCGTATAGCGGGGTGGCAGTCCTTTTTAAGACTGCAGCTGTTGAATGCCGACGGGTTACTGAGTTGGAAATGGGGAGGTGCATGATCCTAGATGTCTTCATGAAGGGACAAGAGCTTCAGCTCATCAACATCTACGTCCCACAATCCAAGTGGGACCGCAAATGTCTCTTCCTGAGGATCAAGCCCTTTCTTTTTACGAGCCGGCAGGTGGTCTTCGGTGGGGACTTCAACACCATTACGAGGTCCCGTGACCGGGGGGGTCCCGGAGATCGCCTGGCTTATGATAGCGTCGCGTTGAATAGCATAGCCAGTGAAGCTCGCCTGGTGGATGTCCACATCCGGCACACCCCAGGTCACGGGGGTTTCACCTACCATAGGGGTAGCAGTAGGTCTAGAATAGACAGGTTTTTTTGAAGGAGGACGCCATCTTTTCTGCTGTGTCCGCAGTTGAGGTGGAGTTCTCCGACCACTGTTTAATTTTCTTTTCTCTGAATGTTGCAGAGACTCATCGGATGGGAAGAGGGCTGTGGAAGCTCAATTCGTCCCTGCTGGAAGAAGCGGAGGTGAGACAATCCTTCGAGGATTTTCTTCAGAGCCAGGTACCGCTGTTGGATCTCTGTAGTAGTAAGTCAGAGTGGTGGGAGATCTTCAAAAAGCGGGCGGCGGGGTTCTTCCGTCAGCTCTCGAGCCTCAGGAGTCTGAACAGGCACCGCTTGTACCAAGGCCTGGGGAGGAAACTCGAGCAGCTTGTCTCGACTGGAGATGACCGTGAGGAAATCTCCAGAGTGAAATCTTTGCTCAAGAGGTGTCAGTATGATAGACACACATCTTTAGTTTTTGAGAGGGACTTCGGGAAGTACCGCTCGCCCGACCCTTACAGAAACTGTAAGATGTCAGTGAATTGTAAGATGGTGACAGGACTGATCGACAGTACGGGGTCCCTGAACAGATCCAAATCAGGGATCCTGGAGGTGGTCAGATCCTTCTACTCACACCTCTTGGAAAAGAAGGATCTGGATCGGGACAGGATGTCGGCTTTCCTGGCTGAAACCGTCCCTGAGCCAGGGGGTGATCCCTCTCTTGGTGTTTTGGCAGAAGAAATCAGGGAAGAGGAAGTGAGACTGGCCATTGATGGGCTTCGGCCCAAGAAATCGCCAGGTCCGGATGGCTTAACATCCGAGTTCTATAAGACTTTTAGGGACTCCTTGGTCCCCCTCTTGACAGGGGTATTTAATGAGTGTCTCTCCTCGGGCACTCTTCCCGACTCAATGAGGAAGTCAGCCCTCATTATTCTGTCAAAGGGTAAGGATCCGTCCCGTATCGAGAATTGGCGTCCCATAGCGTTTCTCGATACGGACCGGAAGGTTCTGGCCAAGGTGCTGTTTAATCGGCTGGTGAAGCTTGCACCCCGGCTCCTTTCAGGGGCCCAGCATTGCTCTGTTCCAGGCCGCAGTACTTTTAGTGCTGTGCTCGGTGTCCGAGAGGCAGTGGAGCAGGGTTGGGCAGGTCACTGGGGGGGGTACTTGCTGTCATTAGATCAAGCGAAAGCCTTTGACCGGGTCAACCACGAGTACCTCTGGTCCGTCCTTTTGAGGTATGGTCTGCCTGGGAGGTTTGTAAAATGGTTAGAGATCTTGTACCAAGGGGCTGAGACTTTTCCGCTGGTGAACGGTTGGCCAGGTCGCCCTTTTGAGGTGGGTTCTGGGGTCCGTCAGGGCTGTCCGCTGAGCCCGCTTTTATACGTGTTTGCGATCGATCCCTTCCTAAGGAGGGTAGATCGTGGACCGTTGGCGGGAGTCGGGATGGACCAGGCGGGCTCTGGGTCCTCTCTGAGGGTGGTGGCGTATGCTGATGATGTTTCCCTTTTCGTGTCCTCGAGAGGGGAGGCGGATTGGGTCATGTCGGAGGTAGTGCGCTACTCGGAGGCATCCGGGTCCATGATCAACCGGGATAAGTGTGAAAGTCTCTGGCTGGGAGGGGGAGATCCCAGGTTTGATCTCCCGGACACCCTTCCAGGGCCCCAGGCCACCGCCAAAATTCTAGGCATCGAATTTGGCCCCGGGGATTACCCCCAGCAAAATTGGGAGGGCAGACTTAAGATCGCCGCCCAAAAGGTGGACCAATGGAAGGGTTGGTCTTTAACCCTGAGGGAAAGGGTTGCCCTGGCTAAAGGCTTTCTGCTACCTTTATTAATATACCTGGGCAGTGTGTGCATCTTGCCGGAACCTCTCTGGACACGGGTCTATAGCCTGTTCTTCCAATTGTTATGGGGGAATAGGCTTAACCTAATCAAGAGGGAGGTTACATACCGTACGAGGAGACTAGGCGGGTTGGGTATGGGCAACCCGGTGGTGTTTCTAGTAAACACCTTTCTTAAGACTAACATCTCCAACCTCTGGCTAGAGAGGGCTCCTCCGTGGGTAGTCTCCTGCAAGGGTTGGCTTTGGCCTTTCTTCCAGGAATGGGAGACAGGAGGGCAAGTGAAGGACCTACGCACACCTCATGGGCATCTCCCGGCTTACGCTACCCCGGTTCTGAAGGTGATCCGCCGGTGGGGTCTGGGAATGTGGGAAATCAGGACCATGTCGAGGCAATGCCTTGACAGGAGGGTCCTGTTGACCCATTTCCAGAAGCCCCTGGCCCTTAAGGATTGCCCAGGCCGGGATCTGGAGGTCGGGCTGGGGCTTTTAAATTCTAAGCGGATCCCCATGAAGTTTTGGGACTTGACCTGGCGTTGCTTCCACGGGAGGCTGTATGTAAAGGATAACTTGAAGTGCAGGAAATCCGATGATCGGGGTTGTCCCCGTGAGGAGTGTGGCGACGTGCTGGAAAGCATGGAGCACTTCCTGCTTCAGTGTCCCTTTAATGCAGAGGTGTACAACAGGGTGGGTGCTTCCATACGTTGGCCGCGGCTGGCGTCCCTCTCCTACGCTGAGTGGGCCTATGGAGCGTTCAGATCCCTGGGTGGTCGGGACCCGTGCACTTTATTCCTAGTCAGTGTAGTGGTTAGGTTCTACACTTGGAATGCACGGTGCCTAGTTTCGACGCGGAAAAAAACCCTCCCAAGGGATGAGGTGGTAGGAAACATCTTGGGTGACCTGGTGAAGGTCCGTTCTTTGGAGTTCGAAAGGTTGGGTGTGAGGAAGGCCTCTTGGCTTTGGAGAGGCCTCTCCTTTTAAAAACGCACTCAAGGGAGAGCTAGCTCCATGTGAATGAGGGTAGGGATAGCATAAGTTTCACTGGGTGTGTTAGGGACAGAAGTAGGGGCAGATAGGGACAGGGAGGGACAGGCACTGAGGGACAGATAGAGAGTTAGTTATGTTAAGTTAGGTGGAGTAGGGACAGGAAGGGACAGATAGGGACAGTTTCTTTAGGGACAGAAGCAGGGACAGTCTTAGTTGTTAAGGGACAGGGTGAATGAGTTAGTGAGGGACGGGGCCTCGAGAACTCCTTTTCCTGGTGGTGGGCTAAAAGCATGCCACTCTAGTCTTTTTTGTTTTGGAAACATAGAGCATTAATGGATATTGGGCTTGCAGGCACTGAACTTGGGCCTGTAAGAAACGTTTTGAAGGGTATGGAGTATTTAGTAATTAATTATATTTAATTGGTGTTATATTGCATGTTATTATGTGTTGTGTATGTGTTATTATTTTCTTTTAGTTAGAGGGCATGGGAGGGTATAGTGAGGTTGGGAGGGGGTGAATGGGGGAGGTGAGAATGGAAAAATCAAAGAACCCCAAGTCAAGGGAAGTGGCAAGTGGAGATATACCATGGACCATGGAGGAAAAAGGCATGCTGGAGCACATCGGAGGCAAATGGTGGAGGGTTTTTCTTTCTTGAGGGGCATAAAACTTTCATGCTCCTCAAGTAGATGTGATAGGCCACGAACTGTTATGGACCTTGTGGAGTGATAGGCCATGGACGTATATGGACCTGTGGTGAGGAAAAAAGGTGGGGGGAAAAAAATTAAAAAAAAAAAAAAATTATAAAAAAAAATATATAATAAAAAAAAAATTTAAAAAAAAGGATAGGGGTGGTAAGCTCGGTGGCGGTTCTTTTTGCCAAGTTAATGGCTAAAGCTAGTTTTGAGGCAGTATGGGCCGGAAGTATTTCTTTAGTTATTGGTATATAGGTATGGGTGGGAAACGTGAATGGGGTGTGAACGGGTATGCATGAGGATGAATGGATTATATCTGGGGTTTTTTATTTTTATTTTTTAAATTGTATAGTGTTGTTGGAGAGTTCCTGCTGGGGGCCTTCCAAGCTGGAAAGCTTGAGGACCACAAAGGACATTGCAAGTTTTGCACAGGCGTTGTATGTTTCTGTAGGGTTTTGTCTTGTTTTTTAGTTCTGGAATGTTGTTTTTGTCTGTCTTATGTATTATGTATTGTGTTTTTGATATTTTTATAATAAAAGAGATACAGGATGTAACTCAGGATCAGTAATGTAATGTCTGTACACAGTGACTGCACCAGCAGCATACTGAGTGCAGCTCTGGACACACCCAGGAAGAGGAAGAGCGTCGCAGCTGAGCGTCTGCAGGCTAGGATTTTGCTAAGCTCCTGGGTGTAATGTATAATAATTAGATCTGTCTCTTTAAGCAAGCCAGACTTATGGGACTTGGAGGGAGGAGACAAGAGGGATGAGAAGGGAAGTTTCAGTTTCACTTCTGGTAGCATGGGGAATGCAAGTGTTATGCTGTGTGCTGGAGGACGAAGAATAAAACATATCTAAAGCTTAATAACTTGAATTCTTCATAACGTGTGGCTATTACAACTGGCGACGAGGATGGGATATAATCACCTACTGCTGTGAGTACGGACTCTATTTTACCGCTTCACACGCCAGCACCACTGAGAGACTCTATCATGGCTGACTACTTGCACACATTCCCACAATTTGATATGACCGATGTCATTAATCTCTCCCATAACTGGAGAAAATGGCTAAACAGATTTGAGAATTTCCTAGAAGCCATGGACATAAAGGAGGAGAAAAGAAAGAGAGCTTTGCTCCTGCATTGTGCAGGCACAGGAGTCTATGACATATACAGTACGTTACCTGCAGCAGAAACAGACACATACAGCAACTGCACTAAAGCTCTCACTGGCTACTTCAACCCCAAACAGAACATCAGATATGAAAGATATAAATTCAGGATTGCCAAGCAGCTTCCAGAAGAGTCCATAGACACTTATGTCACACGGCTGAAAGAGTTAGCACATGGATGTGCCTTTACAGATGTAGATGATGAAATCCTAACTCAAATAATTGTCACCTGCTCGTCTAATAACCTAAGGCGTAAGGCTCTGCAGCAGGATATCTCTCTACATGACTTGCTCAAAATGGCCCGTGCTATAGAAATAGCAGATCATCAGGCTACCGTAATGGAGAATGGGGATAAATTACATGTGCATAATCTCAAACAGAAAAATTTACCAGACAAACAAGCCCAGAAACAGAAGAAATGTTATAGATATGGACAGGATTTCCCTCACCACCAGAACAAATGTCCAGCTATGGGACAAACCTGCAGTAAATGTGGAAAAGGGAATCATTTTGCAGCTGTTTGCAAATCAGCGCACTACAAGCCTCCGCTGCCTATGACAAAATCTGCAGATGTAAAAGTGATAAATCAGGACACAGAAGAAATGTCTGCGACTGAGAACTATGTGTTCACTACCTCTGTCACTGGTTCAGTACAGTCTCCCTGTGTTACACTCTCAATCTGCAACACTGACATTACCTTTACAATAGATACAGGAGCTTCAGTGGATATCATAGATGGCACTACATATGAACAATTGAAAACAAGGCCAGTCTTACAACAAGTGCAGACTAAAATCTTTCCTTATGGATCTAAAACACCTCTAGCTATAATGGGACAATTTGATGCTGAAATTAGATATAAAGAAAACAGGCAGAAAACCACTTTCCACACATTACAAGGATCGGGAGGATGTCTTCTCAGCTATCACACTGCCTTGGAGCTAGGGCTCATCCAGATTATTCATACCATAACTGACCCTGCGGATATGGATGTACAAACTATGGTGAACAGCTTTCCCTCCCTATTTAGTGGTTTGGGAAAACTAAAGGACTCTCAAGTACACCTTCATGTGGATGACAATGTTCGTCCAGTAGCCCAGCCTCACAGACGTATTCCATTTCACCTGAGACAGAAGGTAGAAAAGGAACTCCAATTGCTCATGGATGAGGACGTTATTGAAACTGTTACTGGTCCCACTCCGTGGGTCTCTCCACTTGTGGTAGTTCCAAAACCAAAGACTCCTGATCAAGTGAGACTGTGTGTTGACATGCGCCTGCCCAACACCGCTATCCAGAGGGAAAGACATATCTCACCTACGATTGATGACATTATTCATTTATTAAATGGAGCCACCGTCTTTTCAAAGCTCGACCTCAATAAGGGATATCATCAATTAGAACTGAGTCCAGAGTCCCGATATTTGACCACATTTTCCACCCATGTGGGCCTCAGAAGATACAAAAGATTGACTTTTGGAGTCTGCTCAGCAGCAGAAATTTTTCAGGATGCAATAAGGAGTGTCATTCAACACATCCCAAATGCCTTTAATTACAGTGATGACATATTGGTTTTTGGTAAAACTCAAGCTGAGCATAATCGTGCTCTATATGCTATCTTCGAATGCCTGCTTTCTGCTGGACTCACTTTAAACAAAGAGAAGTGCAAGTTTGACAAGGGTTCAATAGAATTCTATGGTCACATCTTCTCGGCAAAAGGAGTACAACCAGACCCCAAGAAAGTGGAAGCTAACAGCCTCAATTCCACAGGATGCCAGTGAAGTGCGTTCTTTCCTTGGAATGGCAAGTTACTGTGCTAGATACATTCCGAATTTTTCAACAATCAGCAATCCACTACGGGAACTTACAAAACAAAGTTGTATTTTTCAATGGTCTCAAGGCTGTCAGGCCTCTTTTGAAACAATTAAAAATGAACTCTGCTCGACAACCACTATGGCTTATTTTGATCCAGCTCTTCGAACTGAACTGATTGTGGACGCCAGTCCCGTCGGACTGGGTGCTATTCTAGCGCAATACAAGGATAACAATCAAAATCCTCACATCATTTCTTATGCAAGTAAGAGCTTAACAAACACTGAAAGAAAATATTCTCAACCTGAAAAAGAAAGCTTGGCAGTTGTCTGGGGATGTGAACACTTTCACTTATTTCTCTATGGAGCTCCCTTCACCATTGTCACAGATCATCAAGCACTTCTTACAATCTTTGGAAATCCCAGAGCTAAAATGCCTGCACGAATTGAACGATGGGGCCTACGTCTACTGGACTACAACTATAAAATTGTTCACAAACCTGGAAAATACAGCAATCCGGCTGATTATCTTTCAAGACATCCTACTAATGATGACATACCTGTGCATTCCTCCATTGAAGGATACCTACGTTTTGTTACAGATCATGCCGTGCCAAAAGCACTTTCTCTTGATCAATTTATAAATGAAACAACAGAAGACAAGACACTCTGTGCCCTAATACAAATCATCCAAAATCGAAGGTGGCATGAAATTCAAAAAGAAAAATTTCCTGATTCTGAGATTGATCTGAAAGAGTTAAAACTATTCTCAAACGTACGTGAGGAATTATCAGTCACTGAAGAACACCTCATTCTTCGAGGTACCAAACTAGTTATACCTAAGACTTTGCGTAACTTAGTCATACAGATAGCACATGAAGGTCATTTAGGAATTGTTGGCACAAAGAAGTTACTCAGAGAAAAAGTGTGGTTCCCAAATATGGATCACTTGGTGGAAGAAAAGATTAGACGCTGTTCTACTTGTCAATTAATCACTCCATCATCAAACTTAGAGCCATTACAAATGTCTCCGTTACCCACTGCTGTCTGGGAGGAAGTGGCAGTCGATATTTATGGACCATTGCCAAATGGCCAATACATTCTCGTAACAATTGATGAATATTCTCGATACCCTGTCATTTCATTTATCTCTTCAACATCTGCTAATAATGTCATACCAGAGCTGGACGACATTTTCTCGGCATATGGTATTCCAAAAGTGATCAAAACAGACAATGGACCTCCATTCAATGGACATGTGTTTACACAATTTTCTGAATACTTGGGATACAATCACAGGAAAATCACACCTTGCTGGCCGCAAGCCAATGGAATTGTGGAACGTTTTATGCGCACTCTGGGGAAACGTATCAAGGCAGCGAGTCTGGAGCACATCCCACTGACACAGTCATTATACAAATTCATGCGTAATTACCGCAATACGCCACACTCCACTACTAATGCTGCTCCAGCTCATTTAATGTTCAGCAGAACCCTGCGTATACGTCTCCCTGATGTGACCAGCCATCCCCGACCGAGTGACTCCTCAGTGAGATCCACAGATTTCTCCAACAAACAAGCCATGAAACGTTATGCAGACAGAAGGCGAAGGACACAGTCAAGTGCCATCGAAAGAGGGGATGTCGTGGTGGTACGTCAAAGACCAACCAACAAGACCTCACCTGTATATGGTCCTGCAAAATATGTTACCAAAAGGAAAGGCAGCATGATCACAGCTGAACGAGATGGACACTCCATAACGCGAAATTCTTCATATTTTAAAGTCATACCGCAGAATGATGACAATGAACTCTCTTTGGTGGAAGATTTGGTATCCGATGGTGGAGAGGACCAACAAGAGGTAGCTGGTCCATCAATAATGAACCCTCTCAATGAGCCCAGACGTTATCCTACACGAGAGAGAAGAGCTCCATCGAGGCTTATTGAAGAAGTGTAACTACAGTTTTGTTTGTTTTGTTTTTTTTGTTGCTTGTTTCTCTGGTTTTTAGAATTGAACAAATAAGACAAAACAGACATATGATTTCTTTGGACGTTTTCATGTTGTTGCATTTATCAGTAATATAGATTATTTATAAAAAAAAAAAAAAAAAAAAAAAGGGGATGATGTAATGTATAATAATTAGATCTGTCTCTTTAAGCAAGCCAGACTTATGGGACTTGGAGGGTGGAGACAAGAGGGATGAGAAGGGAAGTTTCAGTTTCACTTCTGGTAGCATGGGGAATGCAAGTGTTATGCTGTGTGCTGGAGGACGAAGAATAAAACATATCTAAAGCTTAATACCTTGAATACTTCATAACGTGTGGATATTACACTGGGAAGGGAGGTTTTTTCCTGCAAGGACTTTCCATCTGCCCCCTTCCCAGGAAAGAGGACTCTACCTGGGACTGAGTGCCGGGGCTGGGCCCCTGGCTCCCACCCCCCGGCAAGCCAGCTGGGGGTGCCTCATCCACCTTCAGGAGGCCCAAGGCACAGCCAGCCAGTAAACATTCAAAAAGAGAAAAAAAAAGCCAGCTCACCTGAAGGCATGTGTAGTGGATAGCCCGGACCACGTGCAGTCTTCACGCAGTAACCAAGGAAAAAGAAAAAAGGTCCAGCTTTGCAAATTCAAGTCCAATTTATTGTTAAAAACAAGTCCAAAACAGAGCAAAAAATGGTGTGTTCACATGAGTAACAAGTAGTAGATTACGCGTTTCGAACAATAGCTTGTTCTTTCTCAAAACTACTTCCCTTGGGTGTTACTGCAATATATACTCTTTACACCCAGTAAATTACAAAACACATGGTGTGAAGGGAGAAAAAAAAAAAGGGAAGAGGGAAACGTGTGAGATATAAAAAATAACATTACAAAGTAAAACACATTTTTTGTGAAAAGAGGGGGGAGCCAAAAAAGAAAACAAAAAAGAATAAAAAAACAAACAATTTTTTTTAAAAGTTTTTTTGTGCATATATATATATATATAAATACAATTATAATAACATCAATAATGAAACATAATTTCTCTTCTGGCATTCAATCCATTTGGAAAGCATGTATTTAGATAGAAAATCCAATATGCTTCACGTGTTAGAAGACGTTTTTTCAGATCTCCACCTCTTATATGTGGTGTTATTCTCTCAATGCCCATGACACGAAAAAATTCAGTACTTCTTTGGTGTTCATTAATGAAGTGTCTGGATGCAGATGAGATGGAGCGATTAATACTGGAAGGAGATAAGATGTCAGTTATATGTTCAGATATGCGAGTCTTGAGCATGCGAATTGTGCAGCCCACATATCTCAAGTTGCATTTGGAGCAAACAATCACATATACTACATTTTTGCTATTGCAATTAATATATTGTTTTATTTTATGTTCATTACACTTAGTACCATCAAAAAAGGAATGAACATTATTAGAATGTGCACATGTTCTGCATCTGGATGTACCGCAGCGGTAAAAACCGCAGCAGTGTAGCCATGTCCGAGATCCAGTTTTAGAGCTAAAAAAGCTAGGAGACACTATGTCTGATAAGGTGTTGGCTTTTTTAGCAACCACTCTGCGGCCGTTAGATAAAATGATAGACAAAACCTCATCTTCAAACAGAATAGGTAGATGTTTCAAGAAGAGTGCTTTAATGGTGTTAAACTGAGAACTGTATTGGATAGAGCAAACCATCTTATCTGGATTTTTATCATTATTATATACCTTTGGCAATAACAAATCATGTCTTTTTTTTTGTACAATTTTCTTTGCTCTATCAAGACACCAATTAGAGTAACCCCTCTTGCTCAGCTTGTTGCAGCATGACTCAATTTCTCCTTTCAGGGCATTGTCATCACTGCAATTTCTAGTGATTCTAGTGAGCTCCCCCACTGGTATAGATTTAATAGTGTGCCCGGGATGGCTACTAGATGCATGTAAAATGGTGTTACCAGAAAGTGGCTTGCAGAATGTAGCAGTGCTGATGACAGCACCTGCAATACCTTTTAGTTTAAGATCCAGAAACGAAATTACATGTGGATCCGTCATAAATGTAAATTTGAGATTGAAATCATTAAAGTTGAAATATTCTATTAGTTCTGGTATGGCAGATACATCACCACTCCAAATAAGGAGTGTATCATCAATGAATCTGCCATACCAAAAAATACTAGACAAAAATGGATTATTGTCAGAATACAAAATTACCTCCTCCCAGTGCGACATAACAAGATTAGCCACCGATGGCGAATGTTTGCCGCCCATTGATACTCCTCTGCATTGTAGAAAAAAATCTCCATCAAAAAAGAAATAATTGTGAAGCATTAGGAAATAAATAACCTGCATGATATAATCACACAATTCATTAGTATAGTTACTATATTTATGCAGGTGAAATTCCAATGCTCTGATTGCAACATCTTGAGGAATAGAGGTGTAAAGAGCAGTAACGTCACAGCTAATCCACTGAAAATCACTATTCCAAACTACATTAGAAAATTGATGCAATATGGCTTTTGAGTCCCTCAGGAACCCCGGCACTCGTGTAACCAGAGGCTGTAGCAAAGAATCTACCCACTGGCTGAGGTGTTCCGTGAGAGACCCAATGCCTGAAACAATTGGGCGCATAGGGGGTGGTGATATATTTTTATGAACCTTAGGAAGCCCATAGATTGTAGGAATAGTTGGAGAATCAATTTTTAAAAAATCTACCTGAGCCTTTGTCAGAACACCCAATGCTGCCCCCTCTTCAATTAGTTTGAAAATTTTTCTTTGAAAATCCTTTGTAGGATCATGAGGCAATTTTCTGTATGTAGAACTGTCACTCAGTAGAACATTCATTTGGTCTCTATATTGCGCAGTGTCCATGATCACAATCAAGCCGCCCTTGTCTGCACTTTTGACTGTTATTTCAGTAGTTTTCTTAATTTCATCAATAGCTTTTCGTTGTTTGTAGCTCAAGTTGTTATTTTGTTGTTGAATTTTAATTGAAGCATCCAATTTTCTAAGTTCACGCTCCATAACGCTCTGAAACTTATCCATGCATTCTGCTCTGGATTGGATGGGATAAAAACTCGGATTTTTTATGCATAAATTTTCTGCTTGAAAAACATCCTTAGACACAATGTTAGTGGAGTCTAGTTCATTCAAATTTTTCAATGCCATTTGCT
Organism: Dendrobates tinctorius; assembly: GCF_039654945.1. Classification (NCBI taxonomy): domain Eukaryota; kingdom Metazoa; phylum Chordata; class Amphibia; order Anura; family Dendrobatidae; genus Dendrobates; species Dendrobates tinctorius. The sequence goes on from NW_027361803.1 coordinate 13,432,919, forward strand.
CAGAAAAATTAAGACCATTGTATTCATTTTGTGCAGGGATTTTCATAGCAATAGAGTCAGATTCGTGTGCAAAAAAATGCTTTTTAACGGTTAGATTTCGTACAAATTTATTTATGTCCAAAAGTGTATTAAAAAGGTTGAAATGTTGATCTGGTGCAAAACTTAATCCCAATGTCAATACCTGAAGTTGTTCCGTTGTAAGATTGTAGCCAGAGATGTTTAAAATATTAGAAAAATCATTTTGAGAGGTTGAAGCTATTTTTTGTTGTTGCGGGTTGTCATCCGTGTATTTATTGCGGTGCTTCCGGCCCCCCCGCCTTTTGCGTTTTTTGAAAAATACCTTTTAGGTTTTCTATAGTAAGAATTGTTGTTACTCATGCCATTCATGCTGGTGTCACTCTGAATATCATTTGAGCTAATATCAGTGGATTCCACATCTGAGGAGCTAAAGGAAACCCGTCGTTCAGGTGTGTTAGAAAAAACATAGCTGCGTTTTAAAATTGACCTGGGAGTTTTTTGAGGTTTCTGCCATCTTCCCCATTCATAAACTTGATTCATCTGATAATCATCCAAGTCACGCTGGAACTTATTCCGCTTACGTTTTATAATAATTTCTTCCAACTTGGAGATAGATTTTTTTATGTTGGCAAGTTCTTCCTCAAACTGCCAGAAGAGAAATTATGTTTCATTATTGATGTTATTATAATTGTATTTATATATATATATATATATATATGCACAAAAAACTTTTAAAAAAAATTGTTTGTTTGTTTTTTTATTCTTTTTTGTTTTCTTTTTTGGCTCCCCCCTCTTTTCACAAAAAATGTGTTTTACTTTGTAATGTTATTTTTTATATCTCACACATGTTTCCCTCTTCCCTTTTTTTTTTTTTTTTTTTTCTCCCTTCGCACCATGTGTTTGTAATTTACTGGGTGTAAAGAGTATACATTGCAGTAACACCCAAGGGAAGTAGTTTTGAGAAAGAACAAGCTATTGTTCGAAACGCGTAATCTACTACTTGTTACTCATGTGAACACACCATTTTTTGCTCTGTTTTGGACTTGTTTTTAACAATAAATTGGACTTGAATTTGCAAAGCTGGACCTTTTTTTTCTTTTTCCTTGGTTACTGCGTGAAGACTGCACGTGGTCCAGGCTATCCACTACACATGCCTTCAGGTGAGCTGGCTTTTTTTTCTCTTTTTGAATGTTTACAGTTTTTTGGCCGTGCACACCAATAGCTATATTTTTAAGGAATGCTCTATAATAATTAATAGCTACAAGGCATTGTGTATGTGTTAAAGTCCTATTTTTTGAATAAATCATAATGAATACAAGTCCAGAAAGAGTGCGCAAAGCGGCTCAATTATTTATTTCAGATGGATCCACATTTGCAGGTTGCTTGGAATCTGATCCATTTGTGACAGATATTAGCAAGTTAGAGAAAACAATGATTAATGAAACCAAAGTATGGTGGGACTATACAACCCTTGAGAACTATGTCCATAAAAATATGATTCCAAGGGGTTTACGCATAAAAAAGGTTCCAACTACTGTGTACTCCCAAGACTTTGTCAAAGAATGGAATCTGATTCTCAGCAATTGCTCTATACAGCTCATGCAATTAATCATGAAATATGAGTCCACCAAGCTAAAGGATTTTCAAACTGAAATTGACCAAATTAAGTCAAAGTTGGAGTTGAATAATAATGCTAAGTTTGAGGAAGAACTTGCCAACATAAAAAAATCTATCTCCAAGTTGGAAGAAATTATTATAAAACGTAAGCGGAATAAGTTCCAGCGTGACTTGGATGATTATCAGATGAATCAAGTTTATGAATGGGGAAGATGGCAGAAACCTCAAAAAACTCCCAGGTCAATTTTAAAACGCAGCTATGTTTTTTCTAACACACCTGAACGACTGGTTTCCTTTAGCTCCTCAGATGTGGAATCCACTGATATTAGCTCAAATGATATTCAGAGTGACACCAGCATGAATGGCATGAGTAACAACAATTCTTACTATAGAAAACCTAAAAGGTATTTTTCAAAAAACGCAAAAGGCGGGGGGGCCGGAAGCACCGCAATAAATACACATATGACAACCCGCAACAACAAAAAATAGCTTCAACCTCTCAAAATGATTTTTCTAATATTTTAAACATCTCTGGCTACAATCTTACAACGGAACAACTTCAGGTATTGACATTGGGATTAAGTTTTGCACCAGATCAACATTTCAACCTTTTTAATACACTTTTGGACATAAATAAATTTGTACGAAATCTAACCGTTAAAAAGCATTTTTTTGCACACGAATCTGACTCTATTGCTATGAAAATCCCTGCACAAAATGAATACAATGGTCTTAATTTTTCTGAGCAAATGGCATTGAAAAATTTGAATGAACTAGACTCCACTAACATTGTGTCTAAGGATGTTTTTCAAGCAGAAAATTTATGCATAAAAAATCCGAGTTTTTATCCCATCCAATCCAGAGCAGAATGCATGGATAAGTTTCAGAGCGTTATGGAGCGTGAACTTAGAAAATTGGATGCTTCAATTAAAATTCAACAACAAAATAACAACTTGAGCTACAAACAACGAAAAGCTATTGATGAAATTAAGAAAACTACTGAAATAACAGTCAAAAGTGCAGACAAGGGCGGCTTGATTGTGATCATGGACACTGCGCAATATAGAGACCAAATGAATGTTCTACTGAGTGACAGTTCTACATATAGAAAATTGCCTCATGATCCTACAAAGGATTTTCAAAGAAAAATTTTCAAACTAATTGAAGAGGGGGCAGCATTGAGTGTTCTGACAAAGGCTCAGGTAGATTTTTTAAAAATTGATTCTCCAACTATTCCTACAATCTATGGGCTTCCTAAGGTTCATAAAAATATATCACCACCCCCTATGCGCCCAATTGTTTCAGGCATTGGGTCTCTCACGGAACACCTCAGCCAGTGGGTAGATTCTTTGCTACAGCCTCTGGTTACACGAGTGCCGGGGTTCCTGAGGGACTCAAAAGCCATATTGCATCAATTTTCTAATGTAGTTTGGAATAGTGATTTTCAGTGGATTAGCTGTGACGTTACTGCTCTTTACACCTCTATTCCTCAAGATGTTGCAATCAGAGCATTGGAATTTCACCTGCATAAATATAGTAACTATACTAATGAATTGTGTGATTATATCATGCAGGTTATTTATTTCCTAATGCTTCACAATTATTTCTTTTTTGATGGAGATTTTTTTCTACAATGCAGAGGAGTATCAATGGGCGGCAAACATTCGCCATCGGTGGCTAATCTTGTTATGTCGCACTGGGAGGAGGTAATTTTGTATTCTGACAATAATCCATTTTTGTCTAGTATTTTTTGGTATGGCAGATTCATTGATGATACACTCCTTATTTGGAGTGGTGATGTATCTGCCATACCAGAACTAATAGAATATTTCAACTTTAATGATTTCAATCTCAAATTTACATTTATGACGGATCCACATGTAATTTCGTTTCTGGATCTTAAACTAAAAGGTATTGCAGGTGCTGTCATCAGCACTGCTACATTCTGCAAGCCACTTTCTGGTAACACCATTTTACATGCATCTAGTAGCCATCCCGGGCACACTATTAAATCTATACCAGTGGGGGAGCTCACTAGAATCACTAGAAATTGCAGTGATGACAATGCCCTGAAAGGAGAAATTGAGTCATGCTGCAACAAGCTGAGCAAGAGGGGTTACTCTAATTGGTGTCTTGATAGAGCAAAGAAAATTGTACAAAAGAAAAAAAGACATGATTTGTTATTGCCAAAGGTATATAATAATGATAAAAATCCAGATAAGATGGTTTGCTCTATCCAATATAGTTCTCAGTTTAACACCATTAAAGCACTCTTCTTGAAACATCTACCTATTCTGTTTGAAGATGAGGTTTTGTCTATCATTTTATCTAACGGCCGCAGAGTGGTTGCTAAAAAAGCCAACACCTTATCAGACATAGTGTCTCCTAGCTTTTTTAGCTCTAAAACTGGATCTCGGACATGGCTACACTGCTGCGGTTTTTACCGCTGCGGTACATCCAGATGCAGAACATGTGCACATTCTAATAATGTTCATTCCTTTTTTGATGGTACTAAGTGTAATGAACATAAAATAAAACAATATATTAATTGCAATAGCAAAAATGTAGTATATGTGATTGTTTGCTCCAAATGCAACTTGAGATATGTGGGCTGCACAATTCGCATGCTCAAGACTCGCATATCTGAACATATAACTGACATCTTATCTCCTTCCAGTATTAATCGCTCCATCTCATCTGCATCCAGACACTTCATTAATGAACACCAAAGAAGTACTGAATTTTTTCGTGTCATGGGCATTGAGAGAATAACACCACATATAAGAGGTGGAGATCTGAAAAAACGTCTTCTAACACGCGAAGCATATTGGATTTTCTATCTAAATACATGCTTTCCAAATGGATTGAATGCCAGAAGAGAAATTATGTTTCATTATTGATGTTATTATAATTGTATTTATATATATATATATATATGCACAAAAAACTTTTAAAAAAAATTGTTTGGTTTTTTTTATTCTTTTTTGTTTTCTTTTTTGTCTCCCCCCTCTTTTCACAAAAAATGTGTTTTACTTTGTAATGTTATTTTTTATATCTCACACATGTTTCCCTCTTCCCTTTTTTTTTTTTTTTTTTCTCCCTTCACACCATGTGTTTGTAATTTACTGGGTGTAAAGAGTATATATTGCAGTAACACCCAAGGGAAGTAGTTTTGAGAAAGAACAAGCTATTGTTCGAAACGCGTAATCTACTACTTGTTACTCATGTGAACACACCATTTTTTGCTCTGTTTTGGACTTGTTTTTAACAATAAATTGGACTTGAATTTGCAAAGCTGGACCTTTTTTCTTTTTCCACAGCCAGCCAGTCCCAGGGATGGGGAAAAAGCGGACCCCAGGGGGCCGCAAGGCTCCAGGGTCCGGGACCCCTGAAGTGAAGGCTGTGGCGGGCCCTTCCCCCGGAGGTGCAGCAGCTGGCAGAGGTGAGGCGGGGCCCCCCCTTAACATCTGGGGCTCCAAAGCTGCGGGAGAGCCGGCTACCACCTACGCCTCCCGCATCCATGCCCACCTCTCCGAATATGAGGAGGCCAGGAAGCAGCTGAGGAGACTTCGGGGGGAGTTGGAGGGAGCCAGGATAATATCTAAAAACAGGCTCCGTACCTCAAAGAGAGCGGAGGTCGCCGCCACAGTCCAGCGGCTGGAAGAGGAGATTCGGGCCCTGGAGGGCCGGCGAAGTGTCATCATGGCCGGCAGCGGCCCTTTCCAGGAGAAGCTGCGAAACAAGGACCGGTTCAGGGCCATGGCCGGTGGGTTTCCTGGGGGGTCAGGAGGCCCCACACAGGTGGAGGAAAGTGAGGAGAAGGAAAAGCAAGATGGCGCCCACGCTACACCCGGGCCGCCTCCACCTGAAGACCTGACGGACACCAGCAGGAGTCAGGTAACATGCAGCGGGATAGCCGCTGAGCAATTGGCCCTCCCGCTGGACTCCAGTAACGCGGAGGAAAGCGGGAGCGAGGGGGAGGATGGAGGGAGCGGGAGTAATACCGAGGGGGGCTGCCTCATCCTCAGGCAAGTGCGGCAGAAGGAATCCCCAGCACGGTTTGGCACGCTGTTGTTTGGGTATGAAGCCTGCCCGGAGGATGAGGCAACCGGGAGGAGGAGAAACAGGAGGCGCAGGCGTAAGGCCTCTGAAGGCGTGGAGGAACAACTGGTTTTTGCTCCTCTTCCCGGGGCCCCTCTGTCCCGCTGTGTGGAACCCGCTACCCACCCCGGCTCGGGCCCTGTGGTGGGTCCGCAGCGAGGGAGCGGGGAGAGAGATGACTGTTGTGACCTGACTGTCGCATCTGGTAACAGTTCAGACCAGGGCAGCGACATGGAGGGCGGTGCTGGTTGTGGTGTCCAGGCTCAGCCCTCGGTGGCAGGGGGGGCTGGCCTGGCACCATGTAAAGTTGGTACAGCCAGGGCCGCACTTCCGGCGGCGAGTGCTGGGGCTTCTGGATCCCCCACTCACGGATCCGTTAAGTCTGGATCGCTAGTGGGGGTCCAGAAGTCTAGGAAGGGCGAACAAAAAATCAAACGACAACTGAAGCGGTGCAGGGAGCTGGTCGCTCCCATGGCGGCGCCCGTGGTAAGAGTGGGGTCTCCGGCACGTTGACCCAAAAGGGGGTCCGTGCGGGGGGCTCCGCTGCCACTGGGCGACGAGGGGGAGTGGCCGGCCCTGCCTGTGGCAAGTGGTGGGCACAGAGTGGCGGCGGTGGTCTGTGAGGGGGGGCGGGGCCTCCCCGAGTGTTGCCCGGCCTGCAAAGGCTGTGGCATGCGGGGGGCGTGTCCTCCTCGGCCGCTGTCCCGCTCGCTACGTCCACGTCACCTGGGGGCGTGGCCTCGCAAGGGGTCACTGCTCTGCCCGTGGTAGCCGTGGCTGGCGGGGGGGCGTGGCCACGGCAGACCCGCTGCCCTCTGTCCCACCCACCCTCCCAAGCAGTGCAAGCAAGCTGCCCCCAAAAGCTGGCGAGGGGTTGTCGGGGTCCCCAGCCCACCTACCTTCATCTGAGGGTGCGGGGACTCTGGCGCCCCCTGGCAAGCCGGCGGAGGGGGTGAAGAAGGATGCAGGGCAGGGAGCGGTGCCAGAGGCCGTCCCTGCCCAGAGCAAGGAAATCAAAAGAAACTCTGAAAAAGAAAAAAAATGGGGCTGGAGAAACCAGGAGCTGCTGCTGCTCCCAGGCACAGCCAGGGCAATGTGCAGTATGTTATCAGCGCTGAGGCACTTAAAGGGGCAGCAGCACTCTTGGCCAGTAAGGGCAATCATGGAGCACCTGGCCAGCTAGGGCCCCCAGCAGGTGGGAGGGAAAATTTCAGCAAAGGAACTGTTAATGCTGATGTAACTAAAAATGTAAATATAAATAAAATTGGTGCTGAGGAGGATGAGGAGTGCATGAGTGAACGTGAGAGCGGGGTGACTGATATTTTTGAGGAGTTTGCGGACGTGAATGGGGATGTGAGTGACATGGATGAGGGAGTGAATGTGGCTGAAAGTGCTGGAGTGAATGCTGGGGTGAGTGGGAATAATAGAGTGAATGGGAGAGTGAGTGGAAGGACGAATGAGGGTGCAGGCACAAGTGGTGGTGAGAGGGCTGGCCCATCTGCCCCCCCCGGCCGCGAGACCCCAACGTAACAATGCGGGGGCCGTGGCTGGGGGTCAGGGTGGTCCTGGGGGGGTCTCCTCGCCTCCGGGCTCCAGGGACGGCGCTTTGCACCACCGTTTCCTGGAGGCCCTTAAAAGGGGAGAAAGGTCGGTAACAGTAGAGGGGAGGACAGTGGACCTGTCTTTCTGGATAGAGAGACGCGGCCTGGCCGCCTTCCAAAATCAAAGGGAGGGACTGTTTGGTCTCTCCCCACAGCCGGGCAGGGGCCGCCAAGAAGGAATGTGGTCCGTCTTATGTGGGGGGGCAATGAAGCTTGTCCACCCAGGAGCAAGGTGGTGGAGCTCCTCCTAAAGATGGGCTTCGGGGCAAATGACATCTTTGCCCTGATACATCCTTCGGCGTCCCGCTTCTTTGATGTCAGTTTCGTGCGGCCAGAGGGGCTTGAGCTCTTCTGGTCGAACTACGAGCTCGTGCGAGACTTCGTTGCGCCGGATGGCGAGACTTCGTTGCGCAAGCGGTGTCTCACCAAAATGCCGTCAAGCGAGTGACCATGGTGACTTGTAACGAGTCGCTCGCAGGCGTGGACATAATGACGTGGCTTTCTCGTTACGGGGAAGTCACCGAGGTCCCAAAAAAGAACAGGGACGAATTTGGCATCTGGTCGGGGGGTTGGACCTTCATGGTAAAGCTGAAGGTTTCCGGCGGCACGGTCACCCACATCCCTTCCTCGGCGTTCTTGGGGAGGGACAGGATCCTGATCTTCTACCAGGGGCAACCGAAGGTCTGCCACAAGTGCGGCGACCCCACCCACTTCAGCGCCAGCTGCAAGGTGCAGAAGTGTGCGTTGTGTGGTGGGGTAGGCCACCTGGCCGCCTTGTGCAAAGACATTCGGTGCCACCTGGGTGGTGACCTAGGTCACCCACTCAGCCGCTGCCCTCGCTCTTTCTCCAATACCGCTGCAGGCCCGGTGGGGGGAGACCGTGAGGGGGCAACCTCTGGCGGCGCTTCTGCCGTGGCAGGTGGTGGCGGAGGGGGAAGGGCTGAGGGACCGGTGAGGAAGGGCAATGCTAAGGCAAGGGGCCCCGCGTATGAGTGGAGGCAAGAAAAACGCCATGGAGGCAAGGGGCAGGTGGAGCCGCGGGAAACCGGGGTGATGCCTGCCCCTCCCTCTAGGCCCGTGGCAAAAGCCTCTGAGGCCCTGGGGGAGAGTGCGGTGAGTGAGGAGATCAGGAGGATGGAGAAAGCGGCTGACTCAGACGACTCCTCTCATTATGAAAGTGTCGACGAGGATGTCAGGGGGCAGCCTACAGCATCAGGTGGCAAAAACAAGCGTGCCAACCGTAAATCGGGAGGGAAGAGGGCTGACAAGTCTTCAAAGTCCCCCCCGCCCCCGACCACAAGAGTGCATACGGAAGGGCCCGCTGACCCCCCTCTGATCAGACTCTCCAACCGGTTCAGCGCCCTCGGAGGTTCAGATGATGATCCGCAAGACGAGGGTGCTGGGCCGGGGGTAACACCGGAGGGTCCTTCGGGGGATGGTGGAGTCTGTCCCTCAGGGGGCACTGTTCCTCCTGAGCAGGGACAGGCCTGGAACCCGGGGGCGAGGACACCGGGAGGGAGGGATGGACACGTCTGGGGCTTCTCTAAAAAGGAAGGTGTCTGACCCCTCCCCAGGAGTAGGTGATAGCGGGGCAGGGAAGAAACTGGCCATCCAACTCGATCACCCATGATGGCTGAACTCGCCCCGTTGACGCTGACGTCCATTAATGTCGCCAGCATTAAGTCAGATGCGGCTCGCTTCACGGCCTTTGATTTTTTTCTCCCGGATTGAGGCAGAAATTTTATTTTTGCAAGAGACCAGACTAACGGACATGGGGGCCATCTTTAAAGCACGGAGGGAGTGGAGGTGCGGGCCCTCATACTGGTCTCTTGCGGCCGAGCCGTATAGCGGGGTGGCAGTCCTTTTTAAGACTGCAGATGTTGAATGCCGACGGGTTACTGAGTTGGAAATGGGGAGGTGCCTGATCCTAGATGTCTTCATGAGGGGACAAGAGCTCTGGCTCATTAATATCTACGGCCCACAGTCCAAGTGGGACCGTAAATCTCTCTTCCTGAGGATCAAGCCCTTTCTTTTTACGAGCCGACAGGTGGTCTTCGGTGGGGACTTCAACACCGTTACGAGGTCCCGTGACCGGGGGGGTCCCGGAGACCGCCTGGCTTATGACAGCGTCGCGCTTAATAGCATAGCTAGTGAAGCTCGCCTGGTTGATGTCCACATCCGGCACACCCCAGGCCACGGGGGTTTCACCTACCATAGGGGTAGCAGTAGGTCTAGAATAGACAGGTTTTTTTTGAAGGAGGACGCCATCTTTTCTGCTGTGTCCGCCGTTGAGGTGGAGTTCTCCGACCACTGTTTAATTTTCTTTTCTCTGAATGTTGCAGAGACTCCTCGGATGGGAAGAGGGCTGTGGAAGCTCAATTCGTCCCGGCTGGAAGAAGCGGAGGTGAGACAATCCTTCGAGGATTTTCTTCAGAGCCAGGTACCGCTGTTGGATCTCTGTAGTAGTAAGTCAGAGTGGTGGGAGATCTTCAAAAAGCGGGTGGCGGGGTTCTTCCGTCAGCTCTCGAACCTCAGAAGTCTGAACAGGCACCGCTTGTATCAGGCTCTGGGGAGGAAACTCGAGCAGCTTGTCTCGACTGGAGGTGACCATGAGGAAATCTCCAGAGTGAAATCTTTGCTCAAGAGGTGCCAGTATGATAGACACACATCTTTAGTTTTTGAGAGGGACTTCGGGAAGTACCGCTCGCCCGACCCTTACAGAAACTGTAAGATGTCAGTGAATTGTAAGATGGTGACAGGACTGATCGACAGTATGGGGTCCCTGAACAGATCCAAATCAGGGATCCTGGAGGTGGTTTGCACCCCGGCTCCTTTCAGGGGCCCAGCATTGCTCTGTTCCAGGCCGCAGTACTTTTAGTGCTGTGCTCGGTGTCCGGGAGGTAGTGGAGCAGGGTAGGGCAGGCCACTGGAAGGGGTACTTGCTGTTGTTAGACCAAGCGAAAGCCTTTGACCGGGTCAACCATGAGTACCTCTGGTCCGTCCTTTTGAGGTATGGTCTGCCTGGGAAGTATGTAAAATGGTTAGAGATCTTGTACCAAGGGGCTGAGACTTTTCCGCTGGTGAACGGTTGGTCAGGTCGCCCTTTTGGGTGGGTTCTGGGGTCCGTCAGGGCTGTCCGCTGAGCCCGCTTTTATACGTGTTCGCGATCGATCCCTTCCTAAGGAGGGTAGATCGTGGACCGTTGGCGGGAGTCGGGATGGACCAGGCGGGCTCTGGGTCCTCTCTGAGGGTGGTGGCGTACGCCGATGATGTTTCCCTTTTCGTGTCCTCGAGGGGGGAGGTGGATTGGGTCATGTCAGAGGTAGTGCACTACTCGGAGGCATTCGGGTCCATGATCAACCGGAATAAGTGTGAAAGTCTCTGGCTGGGAGGAGGAGATCCTAGTTTTGATCTCCCGGACACCCTTCCAGGGCCCCAGGCCACCGCCAAAATTCTAGGCATCGAATTTGGCCCCGGGGACTACCCCCAGCAAAATTGGGAGGGCAGACTTAAGATCGCCGCCCAAAAGGTGGACCAATGGAAGGGTTGGTCTTTGACCCTAAGGGAAAGGGTTGCCCTGGCTAAAGGCTTTCTGCTTCCCTTGTTAATTTACCTAGGCAGCGTGTGCATCTTGCCAGAACCTCTCTGGACACGGGTCTATAGCCTGTTCTTCCAGCTGTTATGGGGGAATAGGCTCAACCTAATCAAGAGAGAGGTCACATACCGCACGAGGAGACTAGGTGGGTTGGGTATGGTCAACCCGGTAGTGTTCTTAGTGAACACCTTTCTTAAAGCCAACATTTCCAACCTCTGGCTAGAGAGGGCTCCTCCATGGGTAGTCTCCTGCAAGGGTTGGCTTCGGCCCTTATTCCAGGAATGGGAGACAGGAGGGCAAGTGAAGGACCTCCGCACACCTCATGGGCATCTTCCGGCTTATGCTACCCCGGTTCTGAAGGTTATCCGCTGGTGGGGTCTGGGAATGTGGGAAATGAGGACCATGTTTCGGCAATGCCTTGACAGGAGGGTTCTGTTGACCCATTTCCAGAAGCCCCTGGCCCTTAAGGATTGCCCAGGCCCGGGATCTGGAGGTGGGGCTTGGGCTTTTAAATTCTAAGCGGATCCCCACGAAGTTTTGGGACTTGACCTGGCGCTGCTTCCACGGGAGGCTGTATGTAAAGGATAACATGAAGTGCAGGAAATCCGATGATCGGGGTTGTCCCCGTGAGGAGTGTGGCGACGTACTGGAAAGCATGGAGCACTTCCTGCTTCAGTGTCCCTTTAATGCAGAGGTTTACAACAGGGTGGGGGCTTCCATACGTTGGCCGCGGCTGGCGTCCCTCTCCTATGTCGAGTGGGCCTATGGAGCGTTCAGAAATCTGGGTGGCCGAGACCAGGGCACTTTAATCCTAGTCAGTGTAGCGGTTAGGTTCTACATTTGAAATGCACGGTGCTTAGTTTTGACACGGCAGAAAGCCCTCCCAAGGGAAGAAGTGGTTAGTAACATCTTGGGTGACCTGGTGAAGGTGCGTTCTTTGGAGTTCGAAAGGTTGGGTGTGAGGAGGGCCTCTTGGCTTTGGAGGGGCCTTTCCTTTTAAAAACGCACTCTAGGGAGAGCTAGATTTTGTGTGAATGTGGGTAGGGACAGCATAAGGTGGTGAGGGACAGAAGTAGGGGCAGATAGGGACAGGGAGGGACAGGCACTGAGGGACAGATAGAGAGTTAGTTATGATAAGGTAGGTAGAGTAGGGGCAGGTAAGGACAGATAGGGACAGTTTCTTTAGGGACAGAAGTAGGGACAGTCTTATTTGTTGAGGGACAGGGTGAATGTGTTAGTGAGGGATGGGGCCTCTAGACCTCCTTTTTCCTGGTGGTGGGCTACTGCATGGCACACCTAGATTTTTGTTTTGAGATAGAGAAATAATGGAAATTGGGCTTGCAGGCACTGAACTTGGGCCTGTAAGTAAAGGTTTGTGGTGTGGTAATATTCGGTAAAGCAAATGATGTAATGACATTGCATTGTAATATTGTATTGTAATATGTATTGTAGTATATGTATTGTAGTATGTGTTGTTATTCTTTTCCGTAGTCAGAGGTGCATGGGGGGCATAGTGAGGTTGGGAGGGGGGTGAATGGGGGGGTGAGAGCCGAAAAAAAAAAAAAGTAAAAGGACCCTAAACCAAAGGGAAAGTGGCGAATGGATATACCATATACCATGGACCATGGAAATTATGGAAAATGGACTATTTTTGAGCACATCGGGGGCAAATGGCTGAGGGTTTTGCTTGTGGGCATAAACTTTCGTGCTCATCAGGCCTAGACGTGATAAGGCCATGGACATTTATGGACCTGTGGTGTGGGTGGTGGGAAAAAATAATTAAAAAAAAAAATAAATAATAATAAATATATATATATATATATATATATATATATATATATATATATATATATATATATATATATATATATATGTGTTAAGCTGGTGTTGGATAATTTTGCCAAAAAAGAATTGGCTAGGTTTATTTTGACTGCATGGGCCAAGAATATTATTTTTGTTTTCCTGTATATAGGTATGGGTGGAAGTGTGAATGGGGAGTGAAAGAGAGTGAATGGGGGTGAAAGATTAAAAACTGTTTTTCATTATTTTGTGGGAAAAGTTTTCTGTTGGAAAGTTCCTGCTGGGGGTCCCCTAAGCTGGAAAGCTTGGGGACTATAACAAGTTGCGGTTTTGCACAAGATTCTGTATGTCCTAAGTGTATGATTTATAATGTGTGTATTTTGGTTTATGTGTTTTCTTTTCTGGAATGTTGTGTTGTATTGTTTTTGATATTTTATAATAAAAGAGATACAGGATGTAACTCAGGATCAGTAATGTAATGTATGTACACAGTGACTGCACCAGCAGAATAGTGAGTGCAGCTCTGGAGAATAATACAGGGGGTATCTCAGGATCAGTAATGTAATGTATGTACAGTGACTGCACCAGCAGAATAGTGAGTGCAGCTCTGGGGTATAATACAGGATGTAACTCAGGATCAGTAATGTAATGTATGTACACAGTGACTGCACCAGCAGAATAGTAAGTGCAGCTCTGGAGGATAACACAAGCTTTATCTATCTTTCTACGTAAACAAATTACTTTGGTAACTAATATTTTATTTTCTTGTTAAAGACGATGAAGAGCCTGGAAATGATGTACGACCAGACTTTGACTGTTTTTCCAAGATTCGTATGAACAATATCTTGCTTTTCTGCAATGTTACAACGTTACCTCCAGGAAACATGACGAATATTATTTTTGGAGTTGAGTAAGTTCACCTACGGATTCTGATATCTATCATCCCGAAGAAGATTTGCAACAACCAACGTTGCTGCTGCCAGAAGTCCCAGGGCATGTGTCAATGGTGACTGATGTTCGCAACGCCACTGTTGATGACCCATCTTTAGACTGGTCTTCAGTGTTTCAGTCTTACAGAACCCCTTTAGGTGAAGTCTACGGTCCCCAGAATCTCTCTTATTCTCTAGATTATCTGAAAAATATTGGACAATACTTAATATGCTATAAAGAGCCCTGTCCCTTCCCCTGTGACCTTCTTGCTTGATCCAGTGATTGGTATCTTCTGATTCTCTTGGCTTCTTCAGAATTGACCCCTTTTCTTTGCCACTGCCATTTATTTTTCATTTAGACATCTCCATGCCAGAGGATCACATAGCCCCCTCCATCGATACATTGGTGCAGGGATATGATGCCCCTCCATCAATACATTGGTGCAGGACTATGATGCCCCTCCATCGATATGCTGGAGCAGGACTATGATGCCCATGCATCGCTACGATGGGGCAGGGCTGTGATGTAATGATGGTATGTAGGATGTGGCACCACCAAGTCGTAGCCCCTGTAAGGTCTTACCCTGGAAATGATCAGGACTCCCGCACACTATGCAAAACACAAGCCGCGGAGACACCATCACATGTTTCTCAACGCAAGCAATGACTAGCCAGGTCTTTCCCCGGAAAGGAACAACCACGGGAAGGGCAGTCTGCAATGAAGGAAACCACCTATGCCAAAACATGGTATCCATCCACAGACAGCTGTTTCGGGGTATTGCCCCTCATCAGTGTGGAGTAGGAAACTGGCCAGTAGGAGCAATGCCTAGTAGAAGACTGTGAAAAATGAGGATAAATGAACTCATGGAGATCAACATCCAACACTGCGGAGACACCATCACATGTTTCTCAACGCAGTGATTCTAGAGCAATGCCCCCATCCTTATGGGAAATATGTAAATATATGCAAAACACAAGCCGCGGAGACACCATCACATGTTTCTCAACGCAAGCAATGACTAGCCAGGTCTTTCCCCGGGAAGGAACAACCACGGGAAGGGCAGTCTCCAATGAAGGAAACCACCTATGCCAAAACATGGTATCCATACATCCTCATCATTCATCCTCATTTTTCACAGTCTTCTACTAGGCATTGCTCCTACTGGCCAGTTTCCTACTCCACACTGATGAGGGGCAATACCCCGAAACAGCTGTCTGTGGATGGATACCATGTTTTGGCATAGGTGGTTTCCTTCATTGGAGACTGCCCTTCCCGTGGTTGTTCCCTCCCGGGGAAAGACCTGGCTAGTCATTGCTTGCGTTGAGAAACATGTGATGGTGTCTCCGCGGCTTGTGTTTTGCATATATTTACATATTTCCCATAAGGGATGGGGAAGTGCTCTAGAATCACTGCGTTGAGAAACACGTGATGGTGTCTCCGCAGTGTCGGATGTTGATCTCCATGAGGTCAATCATCCTCCCTTTTTCATGGTCTTTTACTAGGCATTGCTCCTACTGGCCAGTTTCCTACTCCACACTGATGAGGGGCAATACCCCGAAACAGCTGTCTGTGGATGGATACCATGTTTTGGCATAGGTGGTTTCCTTCATTGGAGACTGCCCTTCCCGTGGTTGTTCCCTCCCGGGGAAAGACCTGGCTAGTCATTGCTTGCATTGAGAAACATGTGATGGTGTCTCCGCGGCTTGTGTTTTGCATTTTTTTACATATTTCCCTTAAGGGATGGGAGCATTGCTCTAGAATCACTGCGTTGAGAAACATGTGATGGTGTCTCCGCAGTGTTGGATGTTGATCTCCATGAGTTCATTCATCCTCATTTTTCCCGCACACTATGGACTTGCTCATCTATTAGTCTCCATTAGTCTCTTTATTCTCGCTTATGTTTTATAGAAAAGAATCGGAAGAATATTTGTCTAAACCTTGGACTAAGACTAAAGCTGTGGAGTTCCGTCTGTATCTGGGCGAATACGATGTTTGCATGTTCTGGAAGAATTCGTCAAAACATCGTAAAACTTTCAACCTGCGGAGAATTGGTTAGTGCTTTATATTTCCTTGGGTCAATTACAATGAAAGTTATGAGCTTTGACCCCCTCCCTGACATCCGCGGGGTTCGTATTCATGGGGGGGCTCCGGACCTGAGAACATATCATAACAGAATCTTAGAAGAAGAAAAAAAACTGGAAAAACTTTCATCTGAGTCCAGTGATTGTCTGCAGTGGTCACCAGAGTGATATCATTCCTGCGGACTGTCAGCAAAGACTGGCGCAGTGGTGGAGAGACATCGCTGGACCTGGGGAGCGTAAGTATTTCCCTGGAAGCTTGTGGATAGCCCCTTTAATAAATGCTTTGCTTTGTTGTTATGGTCGATATCTTATGTATTTGATTTCTGAGTAACATTAACTTTTGTTATCTTCATATTTACAGCAATCCCCGACCGACCGAGCAACGTAACAATCGCCTACAATAATGAAGTAGAGGAATACGTGTTTAACATTTCAGTGCCATATGGAGAGAATGAATATCTGAGGGACTATCTGGAACATGAACTTGTTCTACGCAATGAAGGAACGCCGTGGCTGGTAAGTGGCGACTTTGTGCACAGACTTTCAGCTGTGGCGCAACAAGTGTCCATGAGCTCCCATGTAAAACTTGGTTTATTTTCTAGCATGACAATCTTCAGCATGAGTACAAAACAAGAAATACTTGGGATAACACACACAGTGATGTCACAGTACAGGGATAACACACACAGTGATGTCACAGTACAGGGATAACACACACAGTGATGTCACAGTACAGGGATAACGCACACAGTGATGTCACAGTACAGGGATAACGCACACAGTGATGTCACAGTACAGGGATAACACACACACAGTGATGTCACAGTACAGGGATAACGCACACAGTGATGTCACAGTACAGGGATAACACACACAGTGATGTCACAGTACAGGGATAACATACACACAGTGATGTCATAGTACAGGGATAACGCACACAGCAATGTCACAGTACAGGGATAACGCACACAGCGATGTCACTGTACAGGGATAACACACAATGATGTCACAGTACAGGATAACGCACACAGTGATGTCACAGTACAGAGAACACACACAGTGATGTCACTGTACAGGGATAATGCACACAGTGATGTCACAGTACAGTGATAATGCACACAGTGATGTCACAGTACAGGGATAACACACACAGTGATGTCACAGTACAGGGATAACGCACACAGTGATGTCACAGTACAGGGATAATGCACACAGTGATGTCACAGTACAGGGATAACACACACAGTGATGTCACAGTACAGGGATAACACACACAGTGATGTCACAGTACAGGGATAACGCACACAGTGATGTCACAGTACAGGGATAACACACACACAGTGATGTCACAGTACAGGGATAACGCACACAGTGATGTCACAGTACAGGGATAACACACACAGTGATGTCACAGTACAGGGATAACATACACACAGTGATGTCATAGTACAGGGATAACGCACACAGCAATGTCACAGTACAGGGATAACGCACACAGCGATGTCACTGTACAGGGATAACACACAATGATGTCACAGTACAGGATAACGCACACAGTGATGTCACAGTACAGAGAACACACACAGTGATGTCACTGTACAGGGATAATGCACACAGTGATGTCACAGTACAGTGATAACGCACACAGTGATGTCACAGTACAGAGATAACACACAGTGATGTCACTGTACAGGGATAATACATACAGTGATGTCACAGCACAGGGATAATGCACACAGTGATGTCACAGTACAGGGATAACATACACACAACGATGTCACAGTACAGGGATAACGCACACAGCGATGTCACAGTACAGGGATAACACACAGTGATGTCACAGTACTATTATTGTTATTATTATTTATTATTATAGCGCCATTTATTCCATGGCGCTTTACATGTGAGGAGGGGTATACATAATACATACAAGTACAGTAATCTTAAACAATGCAAGTCATGACTGGTACAGGATGAGAGAGGACCCTGCCCGCGAGGGCTAACAATCTACAACGAGATGGGTGAGGATACAGTAGGCGAGGGTAGAGCTGGTCGTGCAGCGGTTTGGTGGATCAGTGGTTACAGCAGGTTGTAGGCTTGTCGGAAGAGGTAGGTCTTCGAGTTCTTTTTGAAGGTTTCCATGGTAGGCGAGAGTCTGATATGTTGTGGTAGAGAGTTCCAGAGTAGGGGGGATGCGCGGGAGAAATCTTGTATGCGATTGTGGGAAGAGGAGATAAGAGGGGAGTACAGAATGAGATCTTGTGAGGATCGGAGGTTTCGTGCAGGTAAGTACTGGGAGACAAGGTCACAGATGTACGGAGGACTCAGGTTGTGGATGGCTTTGTATGTCATGGTTAGGGTTTTGAACTGGAGTCTTTGGGTAATGGGGAGCCAGTGCAGGGATTGACAGAGGGGAGAGGCCGGGGAATAGCGGGGGGACAGGTGGATTAGTCGGGCAGCAGAGTTAAGAATAGATTGGAGGGGTGCGAGAGTGTTAGAGGGGAGGCCACAGAGCAGGAGGTTGCAGTAGTCAAGGCGGGAGATGATGAGGGCATGGACTAGGGTTTTTGCGGATTCTTGGTTGAGGAATGTACGGATCCGTGAAATATTCTTCAGTTGAAGTCGACAGGAAGCGGAAAGGGCTTGGATATGTGGTTTGAAAGAGAGATCAGTGTCAAGGATAACCCCGAGGCAGCAAGTTTGTGGGACTGGAGAGAGTGGGCAGCCGTTTACTTTAATGAATAGGTCCATTGCGGGGGTCACGTGAGATGGACGAAAGATGATTAATTCTGTTTTGTCCATATTAAGTTTTAGAAATCTAGCAGAGAAGAAGGATGAAATAGCGGACAGACATTGAGGGATTCTGTTTAGTAGGGAGGTGATATCTGGTCCAGAGATGTAGATCTGTGTGTCATCAGCATAGAGGTGATACTGAAATCCATGAGATTCTATGAGCTGTCCGAGGCTGAAGGTGTAAACGGAGAAGAGCAGGGGCCCTAGGACTGAACCTTGCGGGCCTCCGACGAATAGGGGGTGCGGTGAGGAGGTGGTGTGCGAATGGGAGACGCTGAATGTCCGGTCTGCTAGGCATGACGCAATCCAAGATAGGGCCAAGTCTGTGATACCAAGAGATGAGAGGGTCTGTAGTAATAGGGAATGGTCCACTGTGTCAAAGGCAGAGGACAGGTCCAGGAGGAGGAGGACAGAGTAGTGTCGCTTGGCTTTGGCGGCTAGTAGGTCATTGGTGACCTCGTTAGGGCAGTTTCAGTGGAGTGGTGTGGCCGGAAGCCGGATTGCAAGTGGTCAAGGAGGGAGCAAGAAGAGAGGTGGGAGGATAGTTCAAGATGGACGTGTTGTTCCAGTAGTTTTGAGGCATAGGGGAGAAGTGATATAAGGCGATAGCTAGATACAGAGGATGGGTCAAGAGAGGGCTTTTTGAGGATAGGTGTGATTGAGGCATGTTTAAAACTTGAGGGGAAAACACCAGTTGTTAGTGATAGGTTGAAGAGATGGGTTAGGGTTGGGATGAAGACTGTGGTGAGGTTTGGGATGAAGTGGAATGGGATCGGGTCAAGTGCACAGGTAGTGAGATGTGATCTTGAGAGTAGAGTGGAGAGTTGATCTTCTGTAATGGTGGAGAAGTTGGTTTTGGGGGAGGAGGGCAGGGCAGGTAGGAGGAAGGGCATTGGGGGTTGTTGACCAAAACTGTCTCTGATGTTATCAATCTTCTCCTTGAAAAATGAGGCAAAGTCTTCAGCTGAGATGAGTGGAGAGGGAGGAGGTGCTGGTGGGCGGAGGAGAGAATTGAAGGTGTCGAATAACTGTTTAGGGTTGTGAGACAGGGAGGATATGAGAGATGAGAAGTAGGTTTGTTTTGCTGCAGCGAGTGTGGCCTTGAAAGTAGTGAGGAACTGTTTGAATGTGATGAAGTCCTCATTGGAGTGGGATTTTTTCCATCTCCACTCAGCAGCCCTGGAAGCCCTCCCTCAGTTCTTTGGTCAGACTGGTGTGCCAGGGCTTATTTTGCGAGTTTTGGTAAGTTTGAGAGGGGCAACTGATTCCAAAGCTATAGCTATTGTGGTGTTATATAGAGCAGCAGCGGCATCCGCATTGTGTAGGGAACTTATGTCTGTAAGAGGGAGGAGGGATTCAGACAGTGAGAGTAGATCGAGGGTGTGCGAGTTTTTGAGGTGGGGATTGTGGACCTGAGGAGGAGAGGGAAGAGAATGTAAGTAGGTTGTGGTCAGAGAGAGGAAGAGGTGAGTTAGAGAGGCTAGATAGGGAGCAGAGGCGGGTGAAGTAGAGGTCTAGTGTGTGGCCATCTTTGTGAGTGGCTGCAGAAGACCATTGAGTGAGGCCGAAGGAGGAAGTGAGAGATAGAAGTTTAGTGGCTGCTGAGAGGGAAGTGTCAATGGGGATGTTGAAGTCGCCCAAGATGATAGTGGGGATATCAGTGGAAAGGAAATGAAGTAGCCAGGTGGTGAAGTGGTCAAAGAAGGTGGTTGACCCTGGAGGGCCATAAATGACAGCTAGTTGGAGGTTGGAGGGGGAGTAGATGCGCACAGAGTGCACCTCGATGGAAGGGAGGGTAACAGAGGGCGGCAGTGGGATTGGGGTGAAGGAGCAGTTTTCTGCCAGGAGAAAACCAACTCCTCCACCATGCTTGCAGCTGGGGCGGGGGATGTGGGAAAGGTGGAATCCACCATATGAGAGTGCAGCAGGAGAGGCTGTGTCAGAGGAGGTGAGCCAGGTTTCGGTGATGGCGAGGAAGGAAAGTTTGTTAGTAATAAAAAGATCATGGATGAAAGAAAGTTTGTTGCAGACAGAGCGAGCGTTCCACAGAGCTCCTGCTAGTGAGACTAGGGAAGCTGGGGCTGGGCGAATGTCAGTAAGGTTGGAGTGGTTACGGAAAGTTGTGATTGGGTGTGGATGGGAGGTAGAAATGACTGTGGGAATGTGGTGAGGAGGACCAGGATTTGGAGAGATATCGCCGGCAGTGAGGAGGAGCAGAGAGAGTATTAGCAGGTGGGAGCAGGAGAGGGCATGAGGGGGCTGTCTGTGTTTGGAGACAGAGGATTGTATGTTGAGGAACAGATCTGAGGAAGAGGGGAGATGGATTGGAAGGATTGAAGAAGAGATGAACAGTTCCTTACTAGGTGCAGGGATTAGTGGGGTTATCAGAAAGTGAAGGATTATAGGGGTTAGAGTGGAAACAAACAGAAACATTGTTTACAGTGACTCTTTCCAGTTACCTTCTGTTCCCTTCTGGTTCCATTCTGGATTAATTCATATTTTCATATCATCTCACACTTTTAAGATACACACTTCTAGGATGCACACTGCAGACTAAAGTCTTGGCAGACTTGTGCTGTGCAATATATGTGCTACAAAGTGCATTCAGTTGTGAAGCTGAGAGGAGAGGTCTGTGCTCCTCTTGGTCAGATAATTAAGAGTGGACCAGATGCATATGATCAAGCCAAAGTAAACAAGGTCATAAATAATACTGGGGTAAAGCAGGGGGTTAGTTGAGAGACATACCAAGTGAATGCTATGTGCAGAGGTAAGAAGTCTTTGTGGAAAGCTGAGTGATGTAACAAGTGAATTCTATGTGCAGAGGTAAGAAGTCTTTATGTAACGAACAGCGCGGCCGGTGCCACCAATACATCACGATCCCACCACTGACACGGGTTTTTTGTCAGCGGACGGAGGGACGCGACGCACTGCCGGCACCCGGCTATCACAGGCACAGTGGGGGCTTATCCTAGTTATCCCGCCACTGGTACCATGTGACAAAAATATACAGCAAGCTAATCTCGCTCTAACAATTTACCGCAGGGGGGTATTTTGGATGCCCCACCACTGCTAACAACCTTCCAAGAACTGCTGGGATTTATGTATATCCCACGTTCTCAGTTCCACTTTGGAACTCACAGCTCTCCGGCGCCCCCTTACCCTCAGGTCAGTCAGGGAACTGCACCTAGGATAATTAGTTGCCGGATGGGCTGCTTGTTGTGCACGGGCAATTAGGCTACTGCAGTAAGGGAATTATCAATGCTGTGGCCGCAGCACCTCATTCAGCAATACAAGACCCTTCCGGACTGCCAACTAGCCTAACCAACCTCACACACCACGCTGCCACCAGCCACGCTTTACTTAATCAAAGAGTTAATTAAGAGGGTCCATGGCAAACCCCCAAATTAGTAGTGATTATCTAAAAAAGGCGCATAGTTCGTTTCTTAGAGCATGGAGACAAACTAATAGATTTTTTATAATTTGTTCCCAAAATGTGGGCAGTAATTACATAGATAAAAGTTGCTATAAAGTTGAGACATTAAATATGTACAGTACAAGTATATGAAAACAACAAGCATTAAAAGGCAGAAAGTAACACTTACATGTGCTTAGGTGGTCTTAGGCAGACCATGTGGCTGGGGGATGGGCCACTTAGCCAAACGTCCCCACTCATCTGGGGTTCTTGTCAGCATGGACTCTGCAGCTCCAACTGACTGAAATTTGGTAGGGAATATCTTATAGCCTAGGGTCTGTGACCTCACGAAATGGGCGCCAAATTGTGACGAACAGCACGGCCGGTGCCACCAATATGTCACAGTCCCACCACTGACACGGGTATGTCAGCGGACGGAGGGACGCGACGCACTGCCGGCACATGGCTATCACAGGCACAGTGGGGGCTTATCTTAGTTATCCCGCCACTGGTACCATGTGACAAAAATATACAGCAAGCTAATCTCGCTCTAACAATTTATCGTAGGGGGGGTATTTTGGATGCCCCACCACTGCTAACAACCTTCCAAGAACTGCGGGGATTTATGTATATCCCACTTTCTCAGTTCCACTTTGAAACTCGCAGCTCTCTGGCGCCCCCCTTACCCTTACAGGGATAACACACACAGTGATGTCACAGTACCAGGATAATGCACACAGGGATGTCACAGTACAGAGTTAACACACACAGTAATGTCACTGTACCAGGATAACACACACAGTGATGTCACAGTACAGGGATAATACACACAGTGATGTCACAGTACAGGGATAACATACACACAGTGATGTCATAGTACAGGGATAATGCAAACAGCGATGTCACAGTACAGGGATCGCTGATACATAAACTTGGCACACACCAAGTGTGTGCCAAGTTTATGTATCAGCGGTGTGTGCCAAGTTTATGTATCAGCGATTACGGATTGGGCCCCTACTTGTGCACCACCTATACTTGAGTTGTGCCAACGTTTTTTCACTTACAGTACAGGGATAACGCACACAGCGATGTCACAGTACAGGGATAACACACAGTGATGTCACAGTACAGGGATAACACACAGTGATGTCACTGTACAGGGTTAACGCACACAGTGATGTCACAGTACAGAGATAACGCACACAGTGATGTCACAGTACAGAGGTAACGCACACAGTGATGTCACTGTACAGGGATAATACACACAGTGATGTCACAGTACAGAGGTAACACACACAGTGATGTCGCAGTACAGGGATAATACACACAGTGATGTCACAGTACAGGGATAATACACACAGTGATGTCACAGTACAGAGATAATGCACACAGTGATGTCACAGTACAGAGGTAACACACACAGTGATGTTACTGTACAGGGATAATACACACAGTGATGTCACTGTACAGGGATAATACACATAGTGATGTCACAGTACAGAGATAATGCACACAGTGATGTCACAGTACAGGGATAACGCACACAGTGATGTCACAGTACAGGGATAACGCACACAGTGATATCACTGTACAGGGATAATACACACAGTGATGTCACTGTACAGGGATAATACACACAGTGATGTCACTGTACAGGGATAACGCACACAGTGATGTCACAGTACAGGGATAACGCACACAGTGATATCACGGTACAGGGATAACACACACAGTGATGTCACTGTACAGGGATAACGCATATGGGTCGGCCTCCCAGGGCTGTGGGGTACTCGGTACCGGGCCGGTGTCAGGGGGATGTGTCGCAGCAGGGGTGACCCGGTCCGTGGCCCTGGGCGCCCAAATCAGTGGTGGTTTGTGGTTAATGTAATAGTTCGTGACGCCACCTGTGGTGTTCGGCAAGGGAGGTGTTAAGCCGACGCTGCATGCAGATCCACTGGGACTGATGGTGTGGTGCAGCAAAGATGGCGTAGCTCCTCACAGGTGGAGCTGTAGTCCCAGGGCAGTGTAGGTGCAATGGATGAAGGGAGGCACAGAATGGTGTGGATGCTGGTACCCAGATGTAGCGGTGCTGAAGGTGTTAACGACGAATGAACGGAGGACACCTGGGCTTTGGAGTTTCAAAGCTTTACTCACAGTTCGTGGTTTACACTGGTGCCTGCCTCCGTGCCGTGTCCTCCGGGGCAGAGACTCAATCAACCTCCTGGGCAAGTCAGGACTCTCCTCTCCAACACTCCGCCAACATGTACCTTTCTGAACCACTCCGCCAATGCGCCTTGTGGTGTGAAGCACTCCAGTACTTAGTGACCCTGGTATGCCTCCTTACAGATGTTCCTAGAACTCTACTTGCGCGGCAGACAGCTGTAGCCTGCTTCGGGGACACCTCACTCCCGGCTCTCTATCTGTGTTGCTGTTGTGCCTCAAGTCTTAGATGGGAGTAGTGCATTTACAGCCAACTACTCCACCGGTGTCTGCTGCAGAACCATAAGTGTCCATACAACCTCGGGGACCGGGCCCCGGCCTTGCGCTGAGAACCTATAGGCAGGGTTCCTCTTCCAACCCACTCCTCCTCTCTGTTCTCTTTACTCCTTCGTTCCGTACATGTCTTTCTCTCTTATGGAATCTTAGGTTACAGTTCTACGTCTTTCTCCTCTTCTCTTTCCCGTGCCAGCTGGCTCAGATCACTGAGGCAGCTGCAGCACTCCTTCCTCCATCCCTTCTCCCAGGGATCCCCACTCCTGTCTGAGTGGCTTCCTTCCCGACTGACCTCCCGTCAGACTGACCTGTAATTCTAAACCTTCCCAATCTTTTATATGGATCTGAACTCCACCCACCTCCCAGCACATCCAGTGTTCCATGCAGGGAACCACCAAAGGTGCTCTGCTACTCTCCAAGCACTGAGCCACTATGTGGTTGTGCAGAACTACCCTGTTGTGTAGGGTGCGAGTGTTGGAGTGTGGAAAGGAGTTCCCAACTTACCAGGATGGTGGGTTACCACAATTTAGGAGAGGTTGCAGTACCTCTGTGGCAACTGAGCCTCAGGGGCGCCACACATACAGTGATGTTACAGTACAGGGATAATACACACAGCGATGACACAGTACAGAGATACTACACAGAGTGATGTCACAGTACAGAGATAATGCGCAAAGAGATGTCACAGTATAGGGATAATGCACACAGTGATGTCACAGTACAGGGATAATACACAAAGTGATGTCACAGTACAGAGATAATACACACAGAGATGTTACAGTACAGGGATAATACACACAGTGATGTCACAGTACAGAGATAACACACACAGTGATGTCTCAGTACAGAGATAATACACACAGAGATGTTACAGTACAGGGATAATACACACAGTGATGTCACAGTACAGGGATAATACACACAGTGATGTCACAGTACAGGGATAACACACACAGCGATGTCACAGTACAGAGATAATACACACAGTGATGTCACAGTGCAGGGATAATATGCACAGTGATGTCACAGTACAGGGATATACACACAGTGATGTCACAGTACAGAGATAATACACACAGTGATGTCACAGTACTGAGATAATACACACAGTAATGTCACAGTACAGAGATAATACACACAGTGATGTCACAGTATAGGTATAGTACACACAGTGATGTCACAGTATAGGGATAATGCACACAGTGATGTCACAGTACAGAGATTATACACACAGTGATGACTCAGTACAGAAATAATAACACTCTTGTCAGTTTCTTTTTAACTAGCCACCAGGGCCAGTGTTAGGGGTAGGCAAGCAGACCAGGCAGCTGCCTAGGGCCCTAGCTCCCCCAAGGGCCCCCAGCTAGCGGCACATCACGCAGCCGCTATGGGGCCCATGAAGCAGGAGGGCCCGCCTGCCGCCAGCACCGACTTCCCCCTCTGCGCCGCATTGTACTATACCACCGTCTGCCGGTACATTTCAAAGCAATGATGGAGAAGAGAGCGTCAGATGAAGCTCCCTCTCCCATCATTCCCCGCTCTGCTTCCGAAACTGTGGGTGCGCGATGACGTCATCGCGCACTCACTGTGTGCCAGGCAGCGCAGCTGCTGAGACAGGAGCCAGCCGGGAGCAGGGCGGGCACGAGGAGAGGTGAGGATTGTGCTTGGTTTTTTTTTACTATAACAGTGAGTATTTGACTGTGGGGTCATTCTCGGGAAGGGATGTGGGCTGTGCTATATACTATGTGTGCTGTGCTATATACTGTGTGGGTTGTGCTATATACTATGCGAGCTGTGTTATATACTATGCGGACTGTGCTATATACTATGCAGGCTGTGCTATATACTATGCGGGCTATTCTATATACTATGTGGACTGTGCTATATACTATGCAGGCTGTGCTATATACTATGCGGGCTGTGCTATATACTATGCTGTCTGTGCTATATACTATGTGGTCCATGCTATATACTATGCGGGCTGTGTTATATACTATGCGGGCTATGCTATATACTATTGGTGGGGTATATTATATTCTTTGGGGGAGGCTGTGTTATATACTATGTGGCTGTGTTATATACTATTGTGAGGGTATATTATATTCTATGGGAGATGCTGCTATATATTATGCAGGCTGTGCTATATACTATGTGGGCTTTGTTATATACTATGCTGGCTGTGCTATATATTATGCGGGCTGTGTTATATACTATGCGGACTGTGCTATATACTATGCGGGCTGTTATATACCATGTGAGCCTTGCTATATACTACGCGAGCTGTGTTATATACTATGCGGGCTATGCTATATACTATGTGGGCTGTGCTATATACTTTGCGGGCTGTGCTATATACTATGTGGGCTGTGTTATATACTATGCGTGCTGTGCTATATACTATGTGGGCTGTGCTATATCCTATGCGGGCTGTGGGGGGTATATTCTATTCTATGGGGGAGGCTGTGTTATATACTATGTGGCTGTGTTATATACCATTGGGGGTATATTATATTCTATGGGGGAGGCTTTGTTATATTCTACGGTGGTATATTATATTCTATGGGGAGGCTGTGTTATACACTATCTGGCTGTGTTATATACTATTGGGAGGTACATCATATTCTATGGGGAGGCTGTGTTATATGCTATGGGGGGTATATTATTTTCTATGGAGAGGCTGTGTTATATACTATCTGGCTCTGTTATATACTATCTGGCTGTGTTATATACTATTGGGGGTAAATTATATTCTATGGCGGAGGCTGTGTTATATACTATGGGGGATTACATTATACTCTGTGGTGTGGTTGCATTATACTCTGTGGGGTGGCTGTATTATACTATATGTGGGCTGCATTATACTGTATCAAGGACTATGGGGAATACATTATACTATATGAAGAACTATGGGGTGCATTATGCTATGGGAAGCGAATTTATTAGGATTCTGTCAGCGCCGGCGGACTGACGCGGCTGAGCAGGGTCACTCACCCAGACTACGGGAGGGCCCGGGGTCCGAAACTGCAGGGAAAGTTCTGAGAACAGGACCTGCAACACTAAAGGTAGTAAAGAGTACAAGGACCTACGATCATGTGACCACAGGGGGTGTGGCTTAGCGTCCTGCTGCAGTAGATGACTGTAGGATTCTATTACAGGAATCCTGGAGTAAAGATTAGGGGAACTCAGGTCAGACAAGCGGAGGGGTCATACACAGAGAGGGCAGAGTGGTACCAGAGGAGCAAGCAGAGAATAGTCAGAACGTAAGCAATGAGTCATACACAGAGATAGCAACGCAGTACAAAAGGAACAGGCAGAACTCGTAACAGGGACAGAACCGGGTCAAAACCAAACAAGCATAAGTATCACAGTCAGAAAGCACACCAGGGTCACAAACACTCGGCCAAGGATCTGAGTATAAGCGACGAGGAATGAGTCCACAATGAGGCTACAAAAAGCCTCCCAGAACTTCAGAGTGAGGCCGTCCAGATTAACCTCTGAACTACCTAATCCCATGAACTAAGCAGATCATGACAGAATTGTGCTACATGGATGACTATGGTGGAGCATTATACTATATGGAGCACTATGAGTAGTGCATTATACTATGCAGAGGACTGAGCAGTGTATATTAATATATGGAGGACTATGGAGTGTATTATATGGAGGACTATGGGGTGTGCATTTTACAATATGGAGGACTGAGGAGTGTATTATAATATATGGAGGACTATGGGGCATATTATATGGAGGACTATGGGGTGTGCATTTTACAATATGGAGGACTGAGGAGTGTATTATACTATATGGAGGACTATGGGGCATATTATATGGAGGACTATGGGGTGTGCATTTTACAATATGGAGGACTGTGGTGCACATTATACTATGTGGAGGACTATGGGGTGTATTATACTAAACAAGCAAAATGCTGCATATTCATTGTGTGATTGGATTGTTTATGCCGGAACAAAAATCATTGTTCTCAGCAGCACATCTCCTGGAGATATCTGCAGATATGCTGCTGATAACATGATACTGTTTGGTGATCTGTTAGTGATCCATTAGTGATTGTTCTGTTCCCATCATTCTTTCTCTGACGGTGTAAAGAGGCCGGGAAACAAGTGTCGAAGGATTTCAATATTGTCGATCACACTCATTTAGCGTCCTGAACTCAGCGCACCGAACCGAAATGCTTCTGTGTGATATGCAATATGTCAGCATTTGGGGCCCCATTTTAAACTTTGCCTAGGGCCCCACTTTGCCTAAAACCGGCCCTGCTAGCCACTTCCATTTGTCACTATGATGACAGTAAACTGATATTTTTATGTTGCAGGATTGTAAAGACGAAACATATGTCACTGGACACCATAAGATGGTAAGTGTAGAAATCCTCATGTCGGGGGCTTTACAACTCGCACTTTCTGATGGGGGTTTTCAGTGAATGTTCAAAGCAGAATCCAAAATAGAGGAAAAAGTGTAAAAGAAGGACAGAGGAGACATCTAGATGGTGGATTTATAGCAAATTCCCCTTTTAAATTTCTGCTTTTTTCCCATTATAACCTGCATAAAACCATAAAACGTTTGCTATAATGTATCAGTACCCACTTATGAAATCCCCCAAAGTGCCCAGTCATGCCCCTTCTTGTGGAAACCTGCGCCAGCACCACCACCTCATAGTCCCAATCTCGGGATGTAAGGGTGAGATGTAGGAGTCTGGTGTCATGTACATAGAGAACGGAGAAGACCACAGTCACGATGCAGGGCTGCCAACCATCCAGAAATTCCAGGACAGTAATCATCATCATTTTTCAGTCTCCAGTGAAGCAGCCGATGCCTCATATGATAATTCTTGGCTGGAGACGAGGATCACTGATCATAATCATTTATTAGGGTTTTACAATGAGTCCGTGATTGTTGGATAAGTTATCCAGAGAAAATTAAAAGTAAAGTTGGCGACTCTGGGGGCCGCGGGGGGATTTCTTTCATACCCGCTTATACACTGTTTTCTTCTTATCCTTATCTTTCAGTGTTTTAATATCAGAGCTCTGGTCCTGTATATTCCAAAGAGGAATCTAGATTATTCCACAAAGTACGAGGCGAGAGTTCGATCCAAACCTAGAGAATTCTATGACGGCTCCTGGAGCCCGTGGAGCACAATAAGCATCTTCAAGACAGAGGACAATGGTAAGAGAAAATGGCGAGATCCCCTCAGGAAGGGGGAATGCTGGGATCAACCTCAGTAATCTATCAGATCTGCTGATCACCAGATTGGGGTGGTGATCTGTTATAGACGGGATCGGGAGGTGGGATGGGGTATTGATTCCCTGGAGAACTAGGGTTATTCCCCTCTACCTTGATGGTTTAGGGTAGAAGGGGGAGGTCATTTTTATACTGCTTGCATCCATTTTTAGGATGTTTTTCCTCAAAACCAGAAGGAATATTATTTGATCCCGTGGTGGTCTAGAGTAAGGCACATTTCCTTGGTGGTCTAGGGTAGAAGATGAGCTTAATGTCTGATTTCATGGTGTTGTAAGATGATGTTTTCATTCTTAGTTTTCTAGCCTGGAAGAAGGGGTTAAAATCAGAGGTCCTGGGGGGGGGGTAAAAGGTAATGCCTGTTTTTTTGGTTGTTTAGAATGGAAGAGGTCGGTAGTTGATGATTTAGTGGTGGTCTAGGGTCATGTCGTCTTCCCTAATGGGTGCACATCTAAAGTAAAAAAGGAGGTAAAGAGCTTGTTCCCTGGCGACAGGGCCGGACTGGCCATCTCACAATTCTGGCAAATGCCAGAAGGGCCTGACTGGTCATGGGCTGCCTTGTCTGCTATGTTGTTAACAGAATCGGTGTTCTCAAGACATCCATACTGTTAAGAGTTGTGATAGATCACAAAGTTGCTGACTTCGTCACTTACCCCAGCAGGCCACGGGTATCATTAGAAGCATTGGCCTTGTGGTAAATATTCCTTTCCTCCATCCAGGGTAATATTAGTAATATATCCCATCTGGTTCATGGGGATGGGGACAACATGGGCCTCTGTGACTTCAGCCCCAGTCCGTACCTGCCTGGCGATCTAGGATAATTCTCGCTTCCTTGGGGCTAACAAATGCTGGACCGGTAGTTTACTCACCGCTAGAGATGAGCGAGCACTAAAATGCTCGGGTGCTCGTTTTAAGTAACGAGTATAATGGAGTCAATGGGAAAGCCAAGCTTTATTTCTGGCAGACTCTAAAAGATAACTTTTATTAATTTTTTTGTTAAAAATCTCAAAAGTCTCAAAAAGAGTAAAACAAAAAAAATGGTGAGAGGATCAGACTGGAAGTAGTCCTATGCCAGGTCAAATAAACATTTACAAGGATATAAGCTAGGGAAATAGAGGAAATAGAGGAAATACTGACTATTTACCCTACATAAAATACAAACGCATGGGTCATGCACACAGTGAACGAGTCTGTAGGACAGTGTTCACACCACCAAAAGACTGAAACACAGAACAACACAGTAAAACAAACGTATAAAAATACTCTGTTGTAAAGAAGTAAAGGTAAACAGCAGGTGCTAGTAAAAAGATGACAAAAAAACAAGGTATTTGGTTGATACGTTTTTTGCAAAAAATGTATACTAAGCCACTCCACCAAACGTCAAGGTATACCCATCTCGGAGCAGTCCTATCTGATGTATTTAAAAACCTACCTGGCAGTGGAGGTTGGCACCCTAGGGCAAATGATATGGCGCCCCCGCTCCACGTCGACTAGCCTATCTGACCCTACAGGAAATTCCTCACCACCAACACCATCACCATGAAAAAAGATTCGGGAACCTAATGCATATCTGTCTGCTCAGTGAGTGTTATAATAATAATAATTAGAGTTGAGCGACTTTTGGTTTTTTAGGGTCGAGTTTCGTTTCGTGAAACCCGACTTTTCCAAAAGTCGGGTCGAGCAAGATCGTCCGATTATAGGGAAAAGTCGGGGTCGTCCCGAAACACGAAACCCAATGTAAGTCAATGGGGAATAAAAGTCGGCAGTGAGAGGAGGACAGGAAACACACCTACAGTGCCCATTTGAATGCCAAAAGCATCAATTCTTCTTACTTAAGCTTGTCAACCTTAATTAACTTCATAATACAAGTTACGCACTGAAAAATGGGGGTTATTTGGCTAAAGTTGTGGGGGGGAGGGCTGGCTCCAGGTTTTCATGTGCCCTGAGCGAAAGAGCGCCCCTTTAACACATACCACAACTCATCATGCTCCGATACGGCAGAGAAATAGCGGTATAGTACAATGAAAAATACCTCACTTTTTACATCTCATGACGAGGCCCATCTATTTCTCCATACAGAATCATTGGTCCCATATAATGTTTGAAACAGTATATGATGAGCTCCACATAATGCTACAGTATATGTTGGTCCCCATGGATGAAGCTCCACTGTCTTATGGGCCCAAATAATGCTCCAAACATAATGGGCCCCATTTCTAATGCTCTAGTGTATAATGGGCCCTGTAAATGCTGCTCCAGTGTCTGATGTCCACCTTTGGAATGTTCCAGTGTATGGTGGGCCCCATCTATCATTCTCCAGAGTATAGTGCTCCCCAAAAATTGCTGTCCCAACATTGAAAACAATCAAATAAGTCTCCTCGCTAGGGAATCCCTGTACTAGTCTAGACTCCTCGTCGTCCCCATCTTCCATCTCACTGCACAGTATTTCAACTTTGCAAGTGCTGTGATCCTGGGCAAGCAGGGGGGGCCCACTCGTTGGCGACGGCACTGGCACAGGGCCCCTGATAGTACGGTGGTGTGTCTGATGGCGGGTGGGCAGAACCTGCACTTTCATCTGCAGCTTCCTCTTTGTCACCGTGTAAGATGGAACTGTATATGGGAAGGGTAACCTGAGTTTCATGAGGGTCAGATTCAGGCCGGGTAGCGTGCGAGGGGAATGTAGTGGTCTGGGTCAATGTACCAGCAGATTCATCGAGCAGTGGCTGGGCATCAGTGCACTTGTGTCGCCCCCAGGAGTACGGTCGCCACAGTGGCATTACCTTCTTCCTAGGGAGTGTGATGTCATGCTTGGGAGCAACGAAGGATCTCTCTAGCAGGTTAACTAATTGGGCGGCGTTATTCCCACGAGTCATGACCCTCCAAACAGCGTTCATGAAGGCAAAGTGTTTGTTTTACGTGGGCAGTATGGTTGCAAAGCTGAACCTTAAAGGAATGTCCAAAAGGGCACCACCAGGAGTGGAGCCTACGGTTAAATTCGACTCCACCTGGGAAACCTCAACCATGCCAGCTACAGAACAGATGCACACATTGCAAGCTTAATTCCGTTAACGAACGAGACTCCGTCATGCCCCGCGGTCCGAGTCCGGCTTACTAGAGGGACACGTGAGGCTCTGGCACATGAGATTGGCCAATAACTGGTGTGTCATGCCCTTACATGTCCGTGGCTGCATGTGCGCTACACTGAAAAGGCCAGCGTTTGTCGCTTACAGGTGCAGATAACCCGCTGAACAACGTTAGTGATGGGGATCACTGATTACATTTATTACCCGCGAACGATGATTTCCCAGTAAGTGCAGGTCAACCGCAGTTCCGGAATTAGGCCTAACCGTCATTCCTGAAAAAATGAAAAACTTACGTGTGCAAACCACAGGTGCTGTAGCTTGCTTAACAGCTCGCCAGCCGTTCTCACGCCCAGTATGGATTACACGTGATTGCACAAAGGTGAGAAAGCGTACCGTATCCCCAGATAACATGTATGGATAGCGTACACATTCAAAATATATGTCTATACATCAGGAGGCAGGCTCAGACGGTGTTAGGCCCAGTATGGATTGCACGTGATTGCACAAAGGTTAGAAAGGGTACCGTTTCCCCGGATAACATGTATGGATAGGGTACACATTCAAAATATATGTCTATACATCAGGAGGCAGGCTCAGACGGTGTCAGGCACAGTATGGATTTGACGGCCCAGATTACACAGCGGAGGAGCAGGGAGAGGTAAAGATTGCAAATGCTGGGGCCCTGCCCAAGCAAGGGGGGCCCACTCGTGGGCGTCGGTACTGGCACTGGGCCCCTCATAGTACAGCGGTGTGTCTGACGGCGGGTGTGCACCACCACCGTCAGAGACACTTGATTGCACTATGAGGGACCCTGTGCCAGTGCCCGCGCCCAAGAGTCGGCCTACCCACCTGTCCAGGGCAACGGCACTCGCACGGTGTCGTGCGCTAGGTGGTGACCCCGGCCATGGGGGGGGGAGGCAGCACAGTTAGGGAGTTTTAGAAAGTGGCATATGTTGATGTTGGACATTCAGCTGATGCAAAAGGCGAAATAGGTGAAGTCCCTGGAAGAGGTGGACCAAAGCAAGCCATTTTTCTGTCACCCTATGTGTCATCAGGGGAAGGTGGGACAAAATCCTTGGAAACCCATGCATGGTTCATTTTAATGAAGGTTAGATCATCCACATTTTGGGTTGACAGACGGGTCCTTTTTTCTGTCAGGATTGATCCAGCTGCACTGAAGACTCTTTCCGATAGCACACTTGCAGCTGGGCAAGCGAGCTCCTGTAAGGCATATTGGGCCAATTCAGGCCAGGTGTCCAGTTTAGCGGCCCAATAGTCAAAGGGGAATGACCTGTGTGGGAGAACATCGATATGGGAGGAAAAGTAGTTTGTAACCATAGTTGACAACTGCTGTCTCCTGTCACTTTCCATCGATGCAGTATTACCAGTTGTGTGAGCGGTATTTGAAAAATCAGTCCACAACATTGTCATGAAACCCCTGTCTCCAACGCCACTTCTGCTGTGTGCACCACGAACACCTCTGCCAAGCTGCCCCCGGCCCGTACGGCTCGTGTGAGAACCATCACCGCTGCTGTGTGCTGGGAATGCCTCAAGCAACCGATTTACCAGAGTTGCTTGTTTATTAGCCAATATTAGGTCAATGTTCTCCTGTGGCAAGATTTTTTGTAATTTGCCTTTATAGCGTGGATCCAGGATGCTGGCCAACCAGTAGTCGTCATCGTTCATCATTTTGGCAATGCGGGGGTCCCTTTTTAGGATCTGCAAGGCATAATCTGACATGTGGGCCAATGTTCCCGGTGTCAATGATGCACTGCGAGTGCTGGGTGGAGGAGCACTTTCTGGCAAATCCACATCCCTCCAGTCACGCACAAACCCTGTACCAGACCTTGCCACGCCAACATTTTCACTTGCCCCACGAGATGCATCCTCCTCCCCTAAGTAATCATCCCCATCATCATCCTCCTCCTCCTCTTCTTCCTCCACCTCGTCCAGGAGAGGTCCCTGAGCAGACAATGGCTGAATGTCATCAAGGATTCCCTCCTCCTCTTCCTCCTCATCAACATTGGCTGCAGACGCCTGCTCCTTAAGGTGCGTCAAAGTTTGCATGAGCAGACGCATAAGTGGGATGCTCATGCTTAGGATGGCGTCGTCTGCGCTTACCAGCCGTGTGCATTCCTCAAAACACTGAAGGACTTTACAGAGGTCTTTCAGCTTCGACCACTGCACACCTGTCAACTCCATGTCTGCTCTCAAAGTGCCTGGCCGTGTATCCTCCCACAAATGCATTATGGCCTGCCTCTGCTCGCACAGCCGCTCCACCATGTGCAGGGTGGAGTTCCACCTTGTTGCAATGTCGATAATGAGGCGGTGGTTGGGAAGGTGGAGCAATCGCTGCAGCTTCTGCATACGAACGGAGTGTACAGGCGACCGGCGGATGTGCGCGCACAGTCTTCGCACCTTCTGGAGCAGGGCTGTTAACTCCGGATAATTTTTGAGGAAGCACTGCACCACCAGGTTCAAGGTGTGAGCCAAGCAAGGTATGTGGCTGAGTTTTGAAAGGGCTATGGCTGCCACAAAATTACGGCCGTTATCACTAACTACCTTGCCTGCCTCAAGATGTACACTGCCCAGCCATGACTCAGTTTGTCGCTTCAAGTACTCGGCCAGCACCTCGGCGGTGTGTCTGTTGCCCAAACACATCATCTGCAACACAGCCTGCTGACGCTTTCCACTAGCTGCTCGATAGGGGGACACCTCGTGTGCAACAGTGGCAGCTGCAGATGGAGTGCTCGTACGACTGCGCTCTGTGGACGAGCTTTCGCTTCTGGAGGAGGAGGAGGAGGGTCTAACGCCTACAGCCAACTGTTTCCTATACCATGGGCTAGGCAGCACTGTCCCACCACCGCTGTCCCCTGTGAACCCTGCATCCACCACATTAACCCAGTGCGCAGTGATGGACACGTAACGGCCCTGGCCATGCCGACTGGACCATGCATCAGTTGTGAGGTGCACCTTTCCGCTCACTGACTGCTTGAGTGCATGGACAATGCGGTCTTTCACATGATGGTGGAGGGCTGGGATGGCTTTGCGAGAGAAGAAGTGGCGACTGGGTAGGTCATAGCGTGGTATTGCATAGGCCATGAGTTCGCGGAAAGCTGTGCTTTCCACCAACCGAAAGGGCATCATCTCAAACGAGATTAGTTTGGCAATGTGGGCGTTCAAACCCAGTGTACGCGGATGAGAGACTGAGTACTTTCTTGACCTACTCATAGTGTCTGGGAGGGTGAGCTGGACTTGAGAGCTGCATATGGTGGAAGTAGCGGTGGACAGGGCGGACTGAGAGAGGGTTGATGATGGTTATGGAGTTGGTGTTCTTTCTGATGGCCTAGAATCAGTCTTTCGTTGATATAACAGTGGGATTCCCTGACTGCTGTGGCCTTGCAACGACACCTCAACATTTGCTGCTGTGCTAACCCGTGGGCTTACAGTGGGGGAAACAATGTAGCGTTGCTGACTACCTTCGTTGTGATCAGTTGCACATGTGGCACTTGAGGTTTGGTGTTGTGTCCACGCTTGCAAGTGCATGCTGGTTAAATGTCTAAGCATGCAACTGGTATTCAAATTTTTCAGATTTTTCCCTCGGCTAAAGGTCTTTGCGCACTTCTTACAGATAACCTTGGCCTGATCATGAGGATTTTGTTCAAAAAAGTGCCACACTGCACTCTTCCTACTTTGGCAGACATTTTGCGGCCTAGCACGCTGTGATCTTTTGACCCTCTGGACAAGCTGTCCAGCAACTCTTTTGATGTTTGGAACCTGTCTTTGGAGTGCTCCGGGCCTGCCAGATAACAGCTGTTGCGATGTCGATGTCTGCTGTGGATGCTCCTCATCTGAGCTATTGGAAGCAGCACCCTCTTCCCCCAATGGATGCCAATCTGGGTCAACAACTGGGTCATCCATCACCTCCTCTTCTATGTCATGTGCACCTTCCTCTGTGTCACCGTGTATGGTGGTATAGTGTGCGGGAAGGGGCACCTGAGTCTCATCAGGGTCAGAATCTGGCTCAGTACACTGCGAGGACAATGTAGTGCTCTGAGTGAATGTACCAGCAGAATCATCCATCAGCGGCTGTGCATCAGTGCACTCCATGTCAGATTCATCTTGGCCTGGGTAATTCACCATTTGACTTGATAATCCAGGCATGGTATGTGAAAACAGCTCCATGGAGTAATCAGTAGTATGGCCTGCGTCATCCTTCAATCTTGGTTGGGGTGAAGGACACAAGGAAAGGTGTGGTTCATGAACATGAGCCTCCAATGACGACTCAGTGCTTTTACTTTTTACAACTGAAGAAGAGGAGGCGATAGAGCTGGAGGCTGAGTCAGCAATGTAAGACAAAACTTTTTCCTGATGCTCTGGCTTTAAAAGCGGTTTGCCAACTCCTAGAAAACTAAGCGTTCGAGGCCTTATGTAGCCAGACGATGACGCAGGCTCAACACCTCCTGCATTCGGTCCTATTTTGCTCTTGCCACTACCATCAGATCCACCACCAACACCATCATTACCAGCTGCCAACCCCCGCCCAATTCCACGGCCTCTTCCACCAGCCTTCCTCATTTTTGGTAGAAATGTAG
Organism: Dendrobates tinctorius; assembly: GCF_039654945.1. Classification (NCBI taxonomy): domain Eukaryota; kingdom Metazoa; phylum Chordata; class Amphibia; order Anura; family Dendrobatidae; genus Dendrobates; species Dendrobates tinctorius. Next base: position 13,470,294 of record NW_027361803.1, read on the forward strand.
ACAAAATCCAACAAACTATATAGTAATGTAAAACAAGTTACAAGGTGTCTATAGGACAGGGGAGATTTTGAATTTCTGCAGACACTTGTGGACACTGGACACTTTTGGATTGTGTGAGGCCCAATGAATATCTGAGCGCTATGTGACAGGCTCGATGGCACAGCTGCTGTGACCAAAGTGACTAGAGGATAAGGGAGATTTTGAATCTCTGCACACACTTTTGGACACTGGACACTTTTGGATTGTGTGAGGCCCACTGATATCTGAGCGCTATGTCACAGGCTCGATGGCACAGCTGTGACCAAAGTGACTAGAGGATAAGGGAGATTTTGAATCTCTGCACACACTTTTGGACACTGGACACTTTTGGATTGTGTGAGGCCCACTGATATCTGAGCGCTATGTCACAGGCTCGATGGCACAGCTGCTGTGACCAAAGTGACTAGAGGATAAGGGAGATTTTGAATCTCTGCACACACTTTTAGACACTGGACACTTTTGGATTGTGTGAGGCCCAATGAATATCTGAGCGCTATGTGACAGGCTCGATGGCACAGCTGTGACCAAAGTGACTAGAGGATAAGGGAGATTTTGAATCTCTGCACACACTTTTGGACACTGGACACTTTTGGATTGTGTGAGGCCCAATGAATATCTGAGCGCTATGTGACAGGCTCGATGGCACAGCTGTGACAAAAGTGACTAGAGGATAAGGGAGATTGGATTGCTTTTAATAAAGCAGTTTGCGGAGCAGTGGGTAAACAGCAATGCCAGCCTGTCAGGAAGCCTTAAAAGGCAGCCCAACAACCAACACCACTGATACACCACAATATAGCCTCCCCTTGCACTGCACACACAGTGACTGGTGTGTTGTGCAGGCCAAATTGCTAGCAGCAGAAGCAGTTTTTTTTTCTTCTCAGCAGGACAAAAAAAAAAAATTGGGTTTGCTTTTAAAAAAGCAGTTTGCGGAGCAGTGGGTAAACAGCAATGCAGGAATGTCAGGAAGCCTTAGAAGGCAGCCCAACAACCAACACCACTGATACACCACTATATAGCCTCCCCTTGCACTGCACACACAGTGACTGGTGTGTTGTGCAGGCCAAATCGCTAGCAGCAGAAGCAGTTTTTTTGTCTTCTTCCCTGCCTAACGCTCTCCCTACAGAATCAGCAGCAACCTCTCCCTATACTGAGATCGGCAGAAGTAAGATGGCGGTCGGCGTGCACGCCCTTTTATACCCCCTGTGACGCCCACCAAAGCAAGCCAATCACTTGCATGCCCTTCTGAAAGATGGTGGTGACCCCTGCCTATGTCATCACGTTGCCCACAGTGTCCGTGGATCCTGATTGGCTGAAAAAGAGCGCAAAACAAACTTTTGAAACGCGACTTTGGCGCGTAAATCGCCGACCTCGTGGCCGACCTCATCCTAGGGTCGGGTTTCGTTTCATGAAACCCGACTTTGCCAAAAGTCGGCGACTTTTGAAATTTTTCGACCCGTTTCGCTCAACTCTAATAATAATAATAATAATAATAATCTTTATTTATATAGCGCCAACATATTCCGCAGCGCTTTACAGTTTAACAGTTTCAAAACACAAGTCATAAGTAACAACGTTAACAATACAATAATTAAAGCAAAATAAGACGAAATAAGCCGCCCCTGATGGTGAGAGCTTACAATCTACAATGAGGTGGGGGAGATACAGAGTACAGGTGAGTATTTACAATGATGGTCCAGCCATCTTGAGGGAGTGACGGATGGATGGAGATAGTGAATGGGCTACACACGCACACTTACACATAGAATGACTTTGATTAGTGAACGTGATAGGCCGCTCTGAACAAATGTGTTTTGAGGGAGCGTCTAAAACTATGCAAATTGTGGTTAGTCCTAATTTCTTGGGGTAGAGCATTTCAGAAGATAGGAGCAGCACGGGAGAAGTCTTGGAGTCGGGAGTGGGAGGTACGGATTAGTGCAGAGGTTAGTCGAAAGTCGTTTGCAGAGCGCAGCAGTCAGTTAGGCCGATAGACAGAAATGAGGGAAGAGATGTAAGGGGGGTGCCACACCGTGGAGAGCTTTGTAGGTGAGAACAAGTACTTTGAATTGGATCCTATAATGAACTGGCAGCCAGTGTAATGACTGACGAAGAGCGGACACGTCCGAGTACCGATTAGCCAGATGGGCGACCCTGGCCGCAGCATTAAGTATGGACTGGAGAGGGGATAGTCGAGTGACGGGGAGGCCAATTAATAGAACGTTGCAGTAATCCAGGAGTGGATCAATGCTACAATGAGGGTTTTTGTTGTTTCCATAGTGAGAAAAGGGCGGATTCTAGAGATGTTCTTTAGGTGTAAGCGGCAAGAGCGGACAAGAGATTGTATATAGGATGTGAAGGAGAGATTGGTGTCAAACATAACACCCAGACAGCGCGCCTGCTGCCGGGTGTTATTGTGGTACCACCCACTGAGAGGGAAATGTCAGATTTAGGGAGGTTAGTAGACGGTGGGAGCAGAGGAAGTTCAGTTTTGGAGAGGTTGAGTTTCAGATAGAGAGTGGACATGATATTGGAGACTGCGGACAGACAGTCACTGGCGTTCTGTAGTACAGCGGGGGTAAGGTCGGGGGAAGACATATATAATTGTGTGTCATCAGCATAAAGATGGTACTGAAAGCCAAATCTGCTGATGGTCTGTCCAATTGGGGCTGTGTAGAGAGAGAAAAGAAGGGAGCCAAGGACTGATCCCTGAGGTACCCCGACAGCAAGAGGAAGAGGAGATGACGTGGAGCCAGAGAACAAAACACTGAAGGAGCGGTCAGAGAGATAGGAAGAGAACCAGGAGAGAGCAGTGTCCTTAATGCCTAGTGACTGGAGCCTATGGAGTAGGAGATGGTGGTCAACAGTATCAAAAGCTGCAGATAGGTCAAGAAGAATGAGCAGAGAGTGGTCACCGTTACGTTTTGCTGTCAGAAGGTCATTGGGCACTTTGATGAGTGCAGTTTCAGTCGAATGTAGGGGGCGGAAGCCGGACTGTGAAGGGTCTAGAAGGGAGTGAGTGGAAAGGTAACGGGTAAGGCGGGAGTAAACTAGGCGTTCCAAAAGTTTAGCGATGAAGGGGAGATTGTAGACTGGTCTGTAGTTGTTTGTGCAGGATGGGTCGAGAGCGGGTTTCTTTAGTAATGGAGTAACAATGGCGTGTTTGAAGGAGGATGGGAAAGTGCCCGAGGAGAGGGAGAGATTAAAGATTGTAGTTAGGTGGGTTGTGACGACTGGAGATAGACTGGAGGAGATGTGAGGGAATGGGGTCGGTAGTGCATGTAGTCGGACGAGAAGAAGAGAGGAGTCTGGAGACTTCTTCTTCTGTGATGGGATCAAATGTGGAAAGTGAGCCAGGGGAGATGCAGGAAGGGATGGGAGTCACAGCACTTGGTGGTTGGGAGCAGATTTCTTGACGGATATTATCTATTTTTTCTGGAAAGTGGGAGGCCAGGTCATCAGCACAAATGTCTGTGATAGGGGCTTGTGCTTTTGGCCTGAGGAGGGAGTGAAAAGTGTCAAAAAGTTTCTTGGGGTTGTTGGCTAGTGAGATCAGGGTGGTGAAGTAGGTCTGTTTGGCGAGGTGAAGGGCAGCGTTATAGGCTCTTAACATAAATTTGAAGTGGATGAAGTCTTCTGGTGTGCGGGTTTTTCTCCATAGGCGTTCAGCACTCCTAGAGCATCGCTGGAGAAGTTGAGTTTGCGATGTGAGCCAGGGCTGTTTTACTCTGTGCTTGGAGGTTCTGAGGGTGAGGGGAGCTACTAGGTCAAGGGTGCTTCTAAGAGTGTCATTGTAGTGATGTACAGCCAGATTAGGACAGGAAAAAGAGATTGGGGACAGTGATGAGTGTAGGGAGTCTGAAAGTGTCTGAGGGTAAATGGCTTGTAGTTTTCTGACTGTGTGGTAGGTAGGAGTGTGCTGGGGTGGGCGAGGATTTGTGAGCGTGAAGGAGAGAATGTTGTGGTCAGAGAGTGGAAGCGGTGAGTTATTTATGTGGGAGATTGAACAGAGCCGGTCGAAGACCAGATCAAGGGTGTTACCGTCCTTGTGTGTCTCAGAGGTTGAAAGCTGCAAGAGGCCTAGAGAGGTGGTTAGTGATAGAAGCTGGGATGCAGATGTGGAAGTAGGGCTGTTAATGGGGATGTTGAAGTCTGGGGGGATGACCTGGAAAGTGCATTGTGGGGACAGGAGTATGCCGACTCCACCACCATGTCTGTTTGTGGGTCTCGGGGAGTGAGAGAATTGTAAGCTACCATGGGAAATGGCAGCAGGAGAGACAGTTTCATCCTGAATCCATGTTTGAGTGAGGGCCAACAGATTAAGAGAGTTGTTCAGAAAGTAGTTGTGTAGGAAAGGAAGCTTGTTACAAGCAGACCGTGGATTTCAGAGGGCATAATTAAAAGATGGAGATGAGGGAGTGCAGGTACTTACATACATGTTGTCTAATAATTTGTTGAAAGATCTTTCCTGGTATAGAAGTCAGACTCACCGGCGTATAGTTCCCTGGTCCACCTTCTTCCCCTTTTTGAAGATAGGAACAACATTTGCTCTTCTCCAGTCTGTTGGGACTTCTCTTGTCCTCCAAGAATTTTCAAAGATTATGGAGAGGGGTTCAATAGTTTCTTCTGCTATCTCATTCAGTATTCTGGGGTGTAATTATCTGGACCTGGAGACTTGAATTAATTTAGGTTAGCTAAGTTTTCCCTGACCATCTCTCCGTTTATGGATAGTGTAGATTCTTTTATTCCTTCGATGGCCCTATGAAGATCAGTTGATATTACATTTCCTTTCAGAGAGAAAACAGATGCAAAATACTCTCAATTCTGAATATTTTTCAGATGCAAAATAGGAATTTAAAAGTTCGGCCTTCTCAACATCCTGTCTTACCATTTCATCATTTTCATCCTGTAAAAATCCTATAGCATCTTTGACTTTTCATTTACTTTTGACATATCCCCAAAATCCTTTTTTATTGCTTTTGACATCTCTTGCAAGCCTTAATTCATTGTCAGCTTTAGATAATCTGATTTGTGCCCTGCAGGTTCTGCAGACATCATTATATTCTTCTTTAGATATGCCTCCCTCTTTCCATTTGATAAACATTTCTTTCTTCCTTTTTAGCATGTGTTTAAGTTCTGTGTTCATCCATCCTGGTTTTCTTAAATGCTTCCTAATCTTTCCTCTTTTCGGAATTGTTAACGATTGTGTTTTGAGAATCTCATTTTTCAAAATTTCCCATCCTTCCTGGCCATTTTTGCCCTTAAGGATATCCAGCTATTGGATCCCTCCGATTCTCTTTCTGAGTCTCTCAAAATCTGCCTTTTAGTGCAGTGAGTGCAGCTCTGGGGTATAATACAGGATGTAACTCAGGATCAGTAATGTAATGTATGTACACAGTGACTGCACCAGCAGAATAGTGAGTGCAGCTCTGGAGTATAATACAGGATGTAACTCAGGATCAGTAATGTAATGTATGTACACAGTGACTGCACCAGCAGAATAGTGAGTGCAGCTCTGGAGTATAATACAGGATGTAACTCCGGATCAGTAATGTAATGTATGTACACAGTGACTGCACCAGCAGAATAGTGAGTGCAGCTCTGGGGTATAATACAGGATGTAACTCAGGATCAGTACAGGATTAGTAATGTAATGTATGTACACAGTGACTGCACCAGCAGAATAGTGAGTGCGGCTCTGGAGTATAATACAGAATGTAACTCAGGATCAGTAATGTAATGTATGTACACAGTGACTGCACCAGCAGAATAATGAGTGCAGCTCTGGAGTATAATACAGGATGTAACTCAGGATCAGTAATGTAATGTATGTACACAGTGACTGCACCAGCAGAATAGTGAGTGCAGCTCTGGAGTATAATACAAGATGTAACTCAGGATCAGTACAGGATCAGTAATGTAATGTATGTACACAGTGACTGCACCAGCAAATTACTGAAGCTCACATAACAGTTAAGGTGTTCTTTACTTGTCCTTAGGTGTGCACCATTCCCCAGCCCTTTGGTTTTCTGTTTGCCATGAGGGCAGTACACTCCTAATTGATTGCCAGTTTGGACTAGTAGAGTGGCTGTGACAGCTTTTCCTGCTTTCTCTCTGTAACCAGGGGAAGAGTCTTGAGGAGATCATTTGCATATTCCCAGTGCCTTCTGGGATAAGTGAAGAGTCTCCGAGAGCTCAACGATCACTGGGTTTTGGCCGTTGCAGCTGAAAAGAGGAAATCGGAAAACCAGGGGAAGAGTCTTGAGGAGATCATTTGCATATTCCCAGTGCCTTCTGGGATAAGTGAAGAGTCTCCGCGAGCTCAACGATCACTGGGTTTTGGCCGTTGCAGCTGAAAAGAGGAAATCGGAAAACCAGGGGAAGAGTCTTGAGGAGATCATTTGCATATTCCCAGTGCCTTCTGGGATAAGTGAAGAGTCTCCGCGAGCTCAACGATCACTGGGTTTTGGCCGTTGCAGCTGAAAAGAGGAAATCGGAAAACCAGGGGAAGAGTCTTGAGGAGATCATTTGCATATTCCCAGTGCCTTCTGGGATAAGTGAAGAGTCTCCGCGAGCTCAACGATCACTGGGTTTTGGCCGTTGCAGCTGAAAAGAGGAAATCGGAAAACCAGGGGAAGAGTCTTGAGGAGATCATTTGCATATTCCCAGTGCCTTCTGGGATAAGTGAAGAGTCTCCGCGAGCTCAACGATCACTGGGTTTTGGCCGTTGCAGCTGAAAAGAGGAAATCGGAAAACCAGGGGAAGAGTCTTGAGGAGATCATTTGCATATTCCCAGTGCCTTCTGGGATAAGTGAAGAGTCTCCGCGAGCTCAACGATCACTGGGTTTTGGCCGTTGCAGCTGAAAAGAGGAAATCGGAAAACCAGGGGAAGAGTCTTGAGGAGATCATTTGCATATTCCCAGTGCCTTCTGGGATAAGTGAAGAGTCTCCGCGAGCTCAACGATCACTGGGTTTTGGCCGTTGCAGCTGAAAAGAGGAAATCGGAAAACCAGGGGAAGAGTCTTGAGGAGATCATTTGCATATTCCCAGTGCCTTCTGGGATAAGTGAAGAGTCTCCGCGAGCTCAACGATCACTGGGTTTTGGCCGTTGCAGCTGAAAAGAGGAAATCGGAAAACCAGGGGAAGAGTCTTGAGGAGATCATTTGCATATTCCCAGTGCCTTCTGGGATAAGTGAAGAGTCTCCGCGAGCTCAACGATCACTGGGTTTTGGCCGTTGCAGCTGAAAAGAGGAAATCGGAAAACCAGGGGAAGAGTCTTGAGGAGATCATTTGCATATTCCCAGTGCCTTCTGGGATAAGTGAAGAGTCTCCGCGAGCTCAACGATCACTGGGTTTTGGCCGTTGCAGCTGAAAAGAGGAAATCGGAAAAACCGCGCGCCGATATTTGGGCTCATCTTTCATCGTTTTTAAGAAATCTCAAGATGGAAGAGGCCAGGAGCCTTTTGGTGAGCTGCATTTCTTGCTACATGTTCACAGACTTACCAGTGGAAAAGCCAAACTTCACATGCCACAAATGCAAGCTTGTGTCCCTGTTGGAGGAAAAGTTGCAAAATCTCGAAGAGAGGTTAGCTACGTTGAAGATCATTAAGGAAGGTGAAGAGTTCTTGGACAGAGCAGAATTATCTCTTCATGTTACAGAAAGAGAAGAAATTCGAAGTGCACCTGAAGAAACAGAGGAATGGAGACATGTGACCCAGAGAAGCAGGAGGATCAGGAGGCAGTCAGCACCCATACTGCTCAGAAACCAGTACCAGGCTCTCACGCAGGAAAACGATGAAGAAATACATCAGGATAAGACTTTGCCAACAAGCAGCAACCTTGTACGCCTTCAGAGTCCTCCTGGATGGAGAAAGAAAAATGTTGTGAAGAAGAAACGGAGAGTGGTGGTCATGGGGGATTCCCTGTTGAGAGGAACTGAGGCCGCTATCTGCAGACCGGATATAACTTCAAGAGAAATGTGTTGTCTTCCAGGTGCAAAAATTAAAGATGTGTCTGACAGGATATCAGGACTCTTCAGACCTACAGATGACTACCCATTCCTGCTACTACATGTGGGGACAAATGACACTGCAAGAAACGACCTGGAAACCATCTGCAGAGACTTTGAAGACTTAGGTAAGAAAGTGAAAGAACTGGGAGCGCAGGTGGTCTTCTCTTCCATCCTCCCAGTGGATGGCCATGGAACAAGGAGGTGGAATAAGATTCTGCAGGTGAACAACTGGCTACGTCGATGGTGCAGTCAGCAACGATTTGGATTTCTGGATCACGGAGTGAACTACTTATACGATGGACTACTTGCTAGAGATGGGGTGCACCTTACGAAGACTGGTAATCATGTATTTGGAAGTCGCCTTGCTACACTTGTAAGGAGAGCTTTAAACTAGAACAACATGGGAAGGGAAGCAAAAGACTAGAAAAAGCCATACACCTGACAAATGCTATTGAGAACTCTGCTATTAGAAGTGGAAAGGAAGAACAAAGACGAAAGAATCTAATTAATAAAAATATTGGAGAAAGAGAAACCAATCACAAACTAAAATGTTTCTATACTAATGCACAAAGCATGGGCAACAAACAAGGAGAATTGGAACTACTAACACAGGAAAAGAAATATGATGTCATTGGAATCACTGAAACTTGGTGGGACAATACACATGATTGGAATACAAGACTAGAAGGATACAATTTATTTGCAAGAAACAGACTTGATAAACGAGGAGGAGGTGTCGCATTGTATGTTAGAAACGCGTATATCTACACAGAGATTGAAGCTTCAGAGACTGGGAGTTCTGTGGAAACTGTTTGGGTAAGAATACAAGGACAGAACAATGGAAAGGACACCATTGTAGGCATTTACTACAGGCCGCCTGTGCAAGCTGAAGCTATGGATGAACTCTTTATGCATCAAATGGCCAAGTTCTCCAAAAAATATGACATAGTTGTCATGGGAGATTTCAACTATCCAGACATTTGTTGGGAATCTCTCTCAGGCAAAACTAACAGGTCAAGGAAATTCTTATCCTCTCTTGCTGACAACTTTATCTTCCAAAAGGTAAGGGAGAAAACAAGGGGAACTGCTACCTTGGATCTAATCCTTATAAACAGGGAGGAAATGGTTGAGGAGGTAAAAGTGACTGGGACCCTAGGAGGTAGCGACCATGCTATTTTAGAATTTTGGATAACTAGAGGCGGAAGACCTGTGAAGACTCAGACGTCAAGGTTAGATTTCAGAAAGGCAGATTTTAAGGGATTCAGAAAGAGAATTGGAGGGATCCAATGGCTGGATATCCTTAAAGACAAAAATGTCCAGGAAGGATGGGAAATCTTGAAAAATGAAATTCTCAAAGCACAGTTGTTAACAATTCCGAAAAGAGGGAAGAATAGGAAGCAGTTAAGGAAACCAGGATGGATGAACACAGAACTTAAGCACATGCTAAAAAGGAAGAAAAAAATGTTTATAAAATGGAAAGAGGGAGGCATATCTAAAGAAGAATATAATGCTGTCTGCAGAACCTGCAGGGCACAAATCAGATTAGCTAAAGCTGAAAATGAATTGAGGCTTGCAAGAGATGTCAAAAGCAATAATAAAGGATTTTGGGGATATGTCAAAAGTAAAAGAAAAGTCAAAGATGCTATAGGATTTTTACAGGATGAAAATGATGAAATGGTAAGACAGGATGTTGAGAAGGCTGAACTTTTAAATTCCTATTTTGCATCTGTTTTCTCTCAGAAAGGAAATGCAATATCAACTGTTATTCACTGTCCTATTAAGGGAATAGAAGAATCCAGGATATCTATAAACAGAAAGATAGTGAGGAAACACTTAGCTAGCCTAAATGAATTCAAGTCTCCAGGTCCAGATGAATTACACCCCAGAGTACTGAAGGAGATAGCAGAAGAAATTTTTGAACCCCTCTCTATAATCTTTGAAAATTCTTGGAGAACAGGAGAAGTGCCAGAAGACTGGAGAAGAGCAAATGTTGTTCCTATCTTCAAAAAGGGGAAGAAGGTGGACCCAGGTAACTATAGGCCGGTGAGTCTGACTTCTATACCAGGAAAGATCTTTGAACAAATTATTAAACAACATGTATGTCAATACCTGGATAAGAATGACGTGATTAAACAGAGTCAGCATGGGTTTGTAACTAATAAGTCATGTCAGACTAACTTAATTTCCTTCTATGACGGTATCACTGATTGGGTGGATCAAGGAAATGCTGTAGATATAGTATATCTTGACTTCAGCAAAGCATTTGACAAAGTCTCTCATACAATCCTTATTGAAAAAATGTCTAAGTATGGAATGGACAAGGCAACTGTTAGGTGGATTCATAACTGGCTTAGTGATCGGACCCAAAGAGTGGTCGTAAATGGCTGCACATCCAGTTGGAAGAATGTCTCAAGTGGGGTACCACAGGGCTCTGTCCTGGGCCCTGTATTGTTCAACATCTTTATCAACGATTTAGATGAAGGCATTGAGGGTAAACTGATTAAATTTGCTGATGACCCAAAGCTAGGAGGGATAGCTAATACTAGAGAAGAGAGAGAGAGGATTCAAAAAGATTTAAATAAACTGGAGAAGTGGGCAGCAACAAACAGAATGGTTTTTAACAGGGAGAAATGCAAAGTACTACATCTGGGCAATAAAAATGGAAAAAGCATATATAGAATGGGAGGAATAGGGCTAAGTGACAGCACATGTGAAAAAGACTTGGGTATACTAATAGATCACAGACTGAATATGAGTCAACAGTGTGATGCAGCAGCAAAAAAGGCAAATGCAATTCTAGGATGTATTAACAGAAGCATACAGTCTAGATCACGTGAAGTCATTATTTCCCTCTACTCCTCTTTGGTCAGACCTCATCTGGAATATTGTGTCCAGTTTTGGGCACCACATTTTAAAAAAGACATCAACAAACTGGAGCAAGTTCAGAAAAGAGCGACCAGAATGGTGACCGGTCTGCAAACCCTGTCTTATGAGGAAAGGTTGCAGGATTTGGGAATGTTTAGTTTGCAAAAGAGAAGACTGAGAGGAGACTTAATAGCTGTCTACAAATATCTAAAGGGCTGTCACATTGTAGAAGGATCAACTTTATTCTCATTTGCACAAGGAAAGACTAGAAGCAATGGGATGAAACTGAATGGGAGGAGACACAGATTAGATATTAGAAAAAACTTTTTGACAGTTAGAGTGATCAATGAGTGGAACAGGCTGCCACGAGAAGTGGTGAGTTCTCCTTCAATGGAAGTCTTCAAACAGAGGCTGGACAGACATCTGACTGGGATGATTTAGCGAATCCTGCTTTGAGCAGGGGGTTGGACCAGATGGCCCAGGAGGTCCCTTCCAACTCTACGATTCTATGATCTTCAGTGGAGCACAGGGGCACTGAAGAGGACTAGATCACTGAATCTGGCCAGCTTCATAAGAGCACTTACAAGCTCTACAGTAAAGAGCTTGTAAGCGCACGCGCCTTCACTGCTTGCATAGTAGAGCTCTCACTAAGGTGGCTGGTAACTTAGACAAAGAACATGATATAATAGCATTACAAATCCAATATATAAAAATGAGAATTAAGTTTTGCAGACCAATGTATATTACATCTGTTATTTACTTGATTCTTGTCTCTTTTTTTTTCCAAAGGGGATACAATTTCAACTGTGCCGATCGTTTTAAGTACCAGCATCCCTTTTTTCTTGCTTATTGTAGTTATATTGATTGCCGTGTTTTGGAAAAACAGGTAAATAATAAAAGTTGTAGGTCTGACGATATACTGTATGTCATATCACGGTTTAAGCCCCATCTCTGATCTGTCTACAAACACCCCAAAAATCCAAGAACGTTCTATACATTATTATTATGCATTTATATAGCGCCATTTATTCCATGGCGCTTTACATGTGAAAAGGGGAAATATAGACAAGTATAGTACACATGTGTAAGACAAGGGACACACAAGTACATAAGGAGAGGGGACCCTGCCCACGAGGGCTCACAGTCTACAGGGATGGGTGAGGATACAGTAGGAGAGGGAAGAGCAGGTCGTGCGGTGGTTCAGTAGACCGAGGATCATTGCAGGTTGTAGGCTTGTCAGAACAGGTGGGTCTTCAGGTTCTTCTTGAAGGTTTCCGTTGATGGTGAGAGTTTGATGTGTTGCGGCAGAGAGTTCCAGAGTATGGGGGAAGCACGGGAGAAGTCTTGTATGCGGTTGTGGGAAGAAGAGATAAGGGGGGAGTAGAGAAGGAGATCTTGAGATGATCGAAGGTTGCGTGCAGGTAGGTACCTGGAGACCATGTCACAGATGTATGGAGGAGACAGGTTGTGGATGGCTTTGTATGTCATTGTTAGGGTTTTGAATTGGAGCCTCTGAGCAATAGGAAGCTAGTGAAGGGCCTGGCATAGGGGGGAGGCCAGGGAATAGCGGGGAGACAGGTGGATTAGTCGGGCAGCAGAGTGTAGGATGGACTGGAGTGGTGCTAGAGGGGAGGCCAGAGAGTAGGAGGTTGCAGTAGTCGAGGCGGGAGATGATAAGAGCATGCACTAGTGTTTTTGGTTGGTTTTGTGGTTGAGGAATGAGCAGATCCGGGAAATATTTTTGAGTTTGAGGCGGCAGGAGGAGGAGTCGAGGATCACCCCAAGGCACCGAGCGTGCGGGACTGGGGAAAGAGAGCAGCATTGACATTGATAGATAGGTCTGGTGGAGGGGTAGAGTGAGATGGGGGAAAGATGATTTCTGTTTTGTCCATGTTCAGTTTGAGAAAGTGAGCAGAGAAGAAGGATGAGATAGCAGACAGACATTGTGGGATTTCAGTCAGTAAGTGTTAGGAACGGCGGAACGCACTAAATAAAAATATAAATAAAGTGCGCTCGCCGCTCGGGGCCCACCGTACAGTAGGAGATATAACCGCTGCTAGATGGTGGCAGAGACAATATGGCGGTTATGCACGCGGGTTAAACTTCACCCGGAGTGTGCCGGACTGGCTCTGTTCACACAAAGAGAAATCGTAACAAAAAACACAAAAACACTGAACCTGTTTGTGACACAGGCTTCAGGTAGAATACACACAGGACGGTAAACGGTCACAGGAGTAGCCCAAGATGGCGGTACTAAATCCTTCTAGACCTACCGTTATTATCAGAGAATATAGCGTCGCAGCCGCGAACGCTCAAGGAGCTGCTACTGCAGCGCGGAGTAGATACAGCCGCTGGATGACACCGCTATAGCACAGGAGCGATGTCAGACGCTAGCAGCTGTGGCTATGGAGCAATAGCGCGCTGGTACTGGTAGAAACTCAACCCCTCACACAGACGTAATATCAAAGGGTAGGGGTTTCAAATGAGTCATTCACCAGATCATGCATCCATCAACATACACACAGCAGCAAGTATGACTATACTAGCGCATGGCGGAACGGTCATGCGTGCCTTTTATAGCAAACGGGACCTTCCGGAAGCCTCCAGATCTCCAAGATGGACCAATGAGATCTGGAGCAGGACCTGGGCACATGACTCCCGAACCCCAATGGGAGATCGTTCCATGAGCATGCTCAGAGGGTGGAATGAAGGACTTAGCCTCAGGAGAGATCTGCTGCAAGGCAATCTCTTCTGCAATCTCCTCTGCAGTAGATAATGAGCAGGAGACCGCAGAATGCGAGGGTCTGGATTCCTGCATAGTAACCGCAGAAATCTAACAGTAAGGAGGCGAGGTTGGGTCCAGATAGGTAGATCTGCGTGTCATCGGCATAGAGGTGATACTGCAAACCGTGGGATTCTATGATACATTGCTCCCTTCACAGCCATAGAGATACATATAATTTTGCCTGCTTAAAGCCACCACTAGGGGGAGCTCTCACTAAAAATAATAAACCCATATGCAGTGAGCTCCCCCTAGTGGCAAAAGCTGTGTGACAATTATCTCAATTGCACAAAATTCCAATACATTTTCTGCATCAATCTCCTGTGATTTCCATCATTGTATTGTGAACTGACATTTTTTTCACTAATCAAAATATAACTATTTTTTAACATTACTTCTACAGAATTAAGCCTTTTGTGTGGCCAGAAATCCCAGATCATAAGAAGACTCTGGAAAAACTTTGCGCCAAACCTAAACAGGTAGGAACATCACTGATTGTCGCGGCGCTGGTCTACAGAATAAACCGTATATAATACATCTCTCTGGTGTAGCCGGGTCTATTATTTGGAGAATGATATAGACATTTTTTTTACATCCCACAGGGACCTTTTGAACCCCTCATTATATTTCTCACATTTCCTTACCAAAATCTCTTCCCTTTTTGACAAGTGTCTAATATTCAGATAGCAGGAAAAGAACTTGACCTACAACCACTTCTCTAATTTCCCTGCTTCTGGCAGGTCTCCTAGTGTATATTGGGGCAGAATATGGAGGAGGTGACGGGCCGAGATCAGGGATAAATAATCTATCAGTTGTTTAAGAATATTTATTTTTAAAGTTAACTGTTTCTAGAACTCATAGAGAAAACCTGTGAGTCCTGCTTCCCCACTCATAGAGAGCCTGTGAGTCCTGCTTCTCCCGCCCACTCCTAGAAACAGCCTGTGAGTAATGCTTACGTCCACCCACTCATAGAGAAAGGCTGTGAGTCCTGCTTTCCCACCCACTTATAGAGAGAGCCTGTGAGTCCTGCGTCTCCCGCCTACTCCTAGAAAGAGCCTGTGAGTCCTGCTTCCCTCTGCCCACTCATAGAGAAAGCCTGTGAGTCCTGCCTCACCTGCCTACTCATAGAGAAAGCTTGTGAGTCCTGATTCCTCCACCCACTTATTTAAAAAGTCTGTGAATCCTACTGCACCCAGTCATTCATAAAGTGGCTTGCAAAAGTATTACCCCCTCCCCCAATGGCATTTTTTGTGATGTGACACCTCACAATCTGGAATTTCAGTTTTTTTCCAAGGGTTTGCATCAGTAAAGAACATGCCTACAAATGTGATTTTTTTATTTTTTTTATTGTGAAGCAAACAACCAGTACAAATTAACTGAAAACTTCACCCCCCTAAAGTCAGTACTTTGTAGAGCCTCCTTTTGCCAAAATTACAGCTGCAAGTCACTTTGGATAAGTCTCTATGAACTTTCCACATCTTGTCGCTGTGATTTTTGCCCATTTCTCAAGGCACAACTGCTCCAGCTCCTTCACTTTAGTTGGTTTCCTCTGGTGACCAACAATCTTTAAGTCTGACAACAGACACTCCATTGGATTGAGGTCTGGGCTGTGACTCGGCCACTACAAAACATTTTTACGTTTCACCTTACACCACTCGAGTGTTGCTTTAGCAATATGCTTTGGCTCATTGTCTTGTTGGAAGGTGAAGCTCCGTCCCTGCCTCAAATCACTGACAGACTGAAACAGGTTTTGCTCAAGAATATCCCTGTATTATGCATCATCCATCTTCCCCCTAGACTCGGACTATTTTCCCTGTGCCTGCTGCTGAAAAACCATCCCCAAAGCATGATGCTGCTGCCACCACCATGTTTCACTGTGGGGATTGAGTTTTTGGTGTGATGAGCTGTGCTGGTTTGGCGTCAGACATAGCGATTACCTTGGTGGCCAAAAAGTAAAATTTTGGTCTCATCTGTCCACAGCACCTTCCTCCATACATTTGAGGAGTCTCCCACGTCTTTTGCAAAACTCAAAACAGCCTTACAATTTTTGTGTGTAAGTAAAGGCTTTTTTTCTGCCTACTCTTCCATAAAGGCCACCTCTATGGAGTGTATGGCTTATTGTAGTCGTATGGACAGATACTCCTGACTCTGGGAACTCTGCATCTCCTTCAGGGTTACCTTTGGTCTCTGTGCTGCCTCTCTGATTAATACCCTCCTTGCCCAGGCTGATAGTTTTGGTGGGCAGCCCTCTCTTGGCAAGTTTGTTGTGGTACCATGCTCTTTCCACTTGATGAAAATGGACTGATGGTGCTCCAGGCGATCAAGAGAAATTGGGAGATTTTTTATAACCCAACTCTGACTTGTACTTCTCAACAACTTTGTCCCTGACTTGTTTGGGCATCTCTTTAGTCTTCATGGTGTTGCATGGAGATCTCCTTGGTCTTCATGGTGTTGCATGGAGATCTCCTTGGTCTTCATGGTGTTGTTTGGAGATCTCCTTGGTCTTCATAGTGTTGTTTGGAGATCTCCTTGGCCTTTATGGTGTTGTTTGGAGATCTTCTTGGCCTTCATAATGTTGTGTGGAGAGCTCCTTGGCCTTCATGGTACTTGAAGATCTCCTTGGAGGACGTTTGGTTTTACCTCTGAGTCTGCTCAAGATAAATTGCTTCCCCCTTGTTTGTCTCCCTTCTTCTCTTTAGTGTTCAGTGGGTACTGATCAGTGCTCCTGCCCCCCCCCCATTTCCCTATTCAGGGCCTAGACCTAGGGAGATACAGGTCTTAGGCTCTTACTTGACGATTGGTGTGGAAACAATATAGGGATGATTGGGGAGGCAGGGTTATATTAGATCTGCCTAGGGGTCTCTACCCCCCACTTCCCCTGGCGTTTTAGCTTTCTTCTCCTCTTCCACTCATGTTGCACTTAGTCTTCCCACACTGAGTCCTGCTTACCATTCCACTCATAGAAAAAGCCTGTGAGTCCGGCTTACCCAGCCTACTCATAGAGAAAGCCTGTGTCCTGCTTCCCCATCCACTTATATTAATATTATTATTATTTATTGTTATAGCGCCATTTATTCCATGGCGCTTTACATGTAAGGAGGGGTATACATAAAAACAAGTACAATAATGTTAAACAATACAAGTCATAACTGGTACAGGATGAGAGAGGACCCTGCCCGCGAAGGCTCACAATCTAGGGATGGGTGAAAATACAGTAGGCGAGAAAGCCTGTGACTCCTGCTTCTCCATTCACTCATAGCCTGTGAGTCCTGCTTCCCTATCCACTCATAGCGAGAGCCTGTGAGTCCTGCTTCCCCATTCACTCATAGCCTGTGAGTCCTGCTTCCCCATTCACTCATAGAGAAGGCCTGTGAGTCCTGCTTGTCCATTCACTCATAGAGAAGGCCTGTGAGTCTTGCTTGTCCATTCACTCATAGAGAAAGCCTGTGAGTCCTGCTTGTCCATTCACTCATTTAGAAGGCCTATGAGTACTGCTAAAACTCTTCATGGACTCACAGACCTTCATGGGGGCTGTATACACAAAACGGTAAGAGAATAGAAGGCAATAGGAAATCAATTGATTCTTTAATGTTGTTTTACAGAACATCCACATAAGCTTCAATCCTCATTACTACGAAATCATTCCCATAAATAAAATAGATTACATTAAAGCGCCAGAGATCACGGAAGACAACGACGAATTCTGCATCGCAGGCCGTTGCATGGAAATCCCATCCGCCACTACCTGTACTACCAACCTGTCTCCTGCAGAGGGCAGCAGCAGATCCCTCACTAATGCTAATCATACAGGAATAAGCGAGAATCTGGCAGATAATGGAGAAAACACATTGGAGAATTCGCTAAAATCTGCCACTATGGAGCTGCTACCTGCTGATGGCGTCTCTGAGAAATGCAGCCCATCAAATGTCAGCGATGGACTCGCACCTGTGACCGCAAGACATCCTGGACCAAAGGGCTTATGCTGGGAAGATATTTATATTGCTATGTCTGCCTTCAAGACGCCCAGCAGTGCAGTAAAGCAAGTCCCCAAAAGTACCTGCTAATGCTTCACCTAAGGGATCATATTATAACCTGAGTAATAGTCAGACTTGGTGCAGTACTTCTCCATGCAGCCACAAGGGGGAGCCCTTGGAAATGCACAATTCTCCATGTGCACCGTGCTGGTATCTGGTAATCTGACCACCACTCCACTACTTCACATCACTGAATGTTTCATATTAGCTGCTAATGGTCAGAGAAAGAGCAACTGACCTTTTACATAAATTGTGGATGCATGAAAGATACCAAAAATATGTGCATCGCCTTCTAATTAGTTAGATCAGCTCCTGCTATTGCTTATAAGGTCCTCATATTTCTGTTCTGACTATATATATTCAATAAAATAAGTCTGCTGAACAGCACTCCCTGTGGACAGGTGTGATATTGCAATTTATATATGAATTTAATATAAGAACTTGCAATACCCCACCTGACCACAGGGAGTGCTGTTCAACAAACTCATGTCAATGTTTCAGGCTGTACCATGCCTCGATACTGCTATCATTAAATCCAGTGTATGCGTCATACACAGCGAGCTCCCCCTAGTGGTGGCTGTGGGCAGCCATCATTTTATCAGTAAGAGCATCTGAATTGACAATAGTAAAATATTTTGAAGTTTTGTATACAGACATATACTAGCTTATGTAGGCTGCTGTGCTCAGACATTTGTTTTCAAACTAAAGCTGCTAGGTAGAAGTAAAAAAAACATGATCCCCATTAAAGTTAATCTCCACCTTTAACCACTATGTACAAAATTCTATGTAGAGAGCTCCATGTTTTTCATAAAGGGCTCCTAATGCCATGCATGATCATAGAAGTAAATACGATGATTCTGGATGCCTGCAGACACTAGAGGGAGCTAAGGAGTCCAATACATGCATACTGTGTGCACAGAGCTCTCACTTATGGTGCTTGCAGGCGAAATCTACTTATCATGTATCTCTGTATACAGGGAGCTCCCCCTAGTGGTGGCTGCAGACAGGATCTTATGTATCTCTGTATACAGGGAGCTCCCCCTAGTGGTGGCTGCAGACAGGATCTTATGTATCTCTGTATATAGGGAGCTCCCCCTAGTGGTGGCTGCAGACATGATCTTATCATGTATCTCTGTATACAGGGAGCTCCCCCTAGTGGTGGCTGCAGACAGGATCTTATCATGTATCTCTGTATACAGGGAGCTCCCCCTAGTGGTGGCTGCAGACAGGATCTTATCATGTATCTGTGTATACAGGGAGCTCCCCCTAGTGGTGGCTGCAGACAGGATCTTATCATGTAGCTCTGTGTACAGGGAGCTCCCCCTAGTGGTGGCTGCAGACAGGATCTTATCATGTATCTCTGTATACAGGCAGCTCCCCCTAGTGGTGGCTGCAGACAGGATCTTATCATGTATCTCTGTATACAGGCAGCTCCCCCTAGTGGTGACTGCAGACAGGATCTTATCATGTATCTCTATATACAGGGAGCTCCCCCAGTGGTGTCTGCAGACAGGATCTTATCATATATCTCTGTATACAGGGAGCTCCCCCTAGTGGAGGCTGCAGACAGAATCTTATCATGTATCTCTGTATACAGGGAGCTCCCCCTAGTGGTGGCTGCAGACAGGATCTTATCATGTATCTCTGTATACAGGGAGCTCCCCCTAGTGGTGGCTGCAGACAGGATATCATGTATCTCTGTATGCAGGCAGCTCCCCCTAGTGGTGGCTGCAGACAGAATCTTATGTATCTCTGTATACAGGGAGCTCCCCCTAGTGGTGGCTGCAGACAGGATCTTATCATGTATCTCGGTATACTGGGAGCTCCCCCTGGTGGTGGCTGCAGACAGAATTGTAAAACATAATTCTATATCTATGCAGGGGATTTGGAGCTCTGTATCAGAAAAAAAAAGGACTTTGGTACTAATAAAGATACATAGAAAAAATACAACGCTCAGAATTGTAGTGGTGAATCATCATTTTAGGAAAGTGGTGGTTCCTCGGCTGCAAAACTATAACTCCCTGACAGTGACATGCTGAGAGTTATAAATCTCTGATCTTAGGATTTGCTGCTCTGGGGATACATACCGGATGTTCTTACATATTAGACTTGCTCCGCTCACTATGGACGGCATTATATAGAGATATAGCTGTATACTGTACCTCTACCTGCTGAATGTATTTCTGCCGTGCTGGACTGTATTCTTATGTCTTGCAGCATATTGTGAATGTATTTTTGTGTATCGTCATCTGTGTGAATACGATTGTATCATTGTTATAGTAAATATATCGATGGACCAGATGTTTGTGATTACACGTGACGGCGCCGTTGGGCGGGGGCTTGGCTCAATGGCAGCACATAGGTGTGGCTTATCTATATGGGGGCGCGGAATTCTGTCCATAGGATTCTGCCAATTTTCCTGATATGTCTAGGAGGCTCCCGGAAAAAGCGGAGGTCTCCCTGATTCCCACATTACGTCATTTTGGTAATGTGGTCATGAACCAGGATGATCAGGGCTGAATATTGCTGCCAGATAGTGGAATATCGTGGTGCCCGAAAGTTCTACAGCATGAGACAGGGCAACAGCGCCAGCATTCCAGTAACCAGTGCCGATCCTGACACCCCTGATCAGACTAAAACATCTATAATGGAGATGTAAAGGTAGACATTGTAATAAAACCATAGTTTCCCATAGGAATTTTCCCCTGTAATCACATTTACAGCCAATCAGTCATCCTGTCCCCAAGATTATACATTGCCCGTGACACGCGTGCTGCTGCGCTGAGCACGGCCTGCAGCCTCTCCTGGGCCTCTATGGCATCATTCTGAGGAATCTTTAGAACTTTCTGATAGATGTGATCTGGTTACACCTCCTCGATAGGGCGAGACAGTATGGGAGCAGATGAAGATATAATGGTCTTCAAGAAAGACCATTATATTTTGGGAGATGTTAAGAGATGGCGCGAACGCAGCAGCGTAATCCTTAAACAGACAGAACACGCATTTAATCTTCACGGCTTCCAAAACTGGATGAATGCCTGTTAACTTAGTATCTGAATTTTATGCATATTATTATATTACACAGGGACTGACACCGTCTACAATCATGATCAATAATATTGGCAGATACTGGAGACACAAATAATAAAGCATTCACAACTACTGTAATACAATCTGGGGCCATATAAATTACACGGCAAATAATTCTACAATGACGTGCAAAAAAAATACACATCTGCATAGACATTAGATGTGATCCATGAAGGCCTGTGCTATGGAAAACCCAACCAGGCAACAAGAGGGTGTAATATATATATACACTAGATGGTGGCCCGATTCTAAAGCATCGGGTACTCTAGAATAGGTTCCCCAACTCCAGTCCTCAAGGCCCACCAACAGATCATGTTTTCAGGATTTCTTTTGTTTTGCACAGGTGATGCAATTATCACCAGAGCAATACTAAGGAAATCCTGAAAACACGATCTGTTGGTGGGCCTTGAGGACTGGAGTTGGGGAACCCTGTTCTAGAATATGGCCAGCGCAAGATTAAAATAAAAAATAGTGATATACTCACCACCCGACGGCCCCCAGACTCTGTCCCTCCTCTCCACGCTCCCGGCATCTTCCATTCCCAGGAATGCTTTGCGCCAAGGACCGCTGCTGATGTCACTCTCACGAGAGCGCGATGTCATCAGTGGGCTTTGGCGCAAAGCATTACTGGGACCGGAAGATGCCGGGAGCGTGGAGAGGAGGGACAGAGTCCGGGGGCCGTCGGATGGTGAGTAGATCACTATTTTTATTTTAATTCTATTTTTTACATTTTTATGGTACCCAGTGTCCGGATGAGTCTCCTCTCCTCCGGACCCTGGGTACCGGCTAGCGCCGGTCATCCCCCGGCTGCATCGCCGCTGACGTGCGTGTGGCCGGAGATGACCCGCGGCAACCGTTGGGAGATTAGCGGCGCTAGTAGTGGCATGCGTCCTTCGAATTCCAGACTGCGCCTGCGCACTGCGCCTGACGCTGATTGGTCGCAGCCGCCAGGCCTCAACCAATCAACGACGTAGGATTTCGGTTACAGACAGACAGACAGAATAAGACTATTATATACATAGATATATATATATATCTATGTATATACAGTATATAACACCCGATGTTAACCTATTAAGTGAAACCAGCCAGTGCCCAGAGTGACAGATCAATGAAAAAATTATTTTTAAATTTGTGACATAGAAGCATCCAGTGTGTTCCCCCTCCTCCAGCGCTACATCATGTGAGTCAATAATGGAGGGGCTCATGCTGCTTTTATGGATCTACATTTTCCCTCTCTAACATTAAGGCAAAAATATCTATCTGGAGCGCTGTGTCACAGACTTCCAATGAAGGATGGGGCGTATACTTCCATCTTTTGTCCAATATTCAACATTTTAGGTCACCTTTCAGGGATTTTGCATTAACAACCTATTGTTAGGTCTGATCCTGCTGCCACCACTAATCAGCAGTACTATGGTGTCCTGTACAGCAATTCACAATTTTTGGCTGGTGTGCACCGCTTTTCTTTGCTCATGCACCCTACTGCTACGATAATGCTTCCGTCCTTCAAACCTCTACTGCAATACACTGCTGTACTCTAATTATCGCGATGGTCCGCTCATTTATGCCTATGTAAACAAAAACCAACCATGTAAAGCGGTACACCACGATTACGTACATGGACATCACTTTGAGGGACACCCTCTGACCACTCATCGCAAATCAACCATTGCTTCACTACTAGACCTGACCCTAAACTTTCATAGTAATATATTAAAAAAACAACATTGGGTGATTGTGAGTACAAGCACAAAATGTATTTTAGTGTGATTACTAGAAAAAAAATGCATATTTTCTTTCTTATCAAAAGCCTCATAATGAAAAAATAAAGCAAGAATTATAAAATTCCTAATAAAGTGTCACAAAAGACCGATCAATAAAATATAGAATATATGCAGTGACATGGAAAAGTTTGGGCGCCCCTGGTCAAAATAACTGTTATTGTGAGAAGTTAAGCAAGTTCAAGATTAAATTATTTCTAAAACTCCTAAAGTGACAGATGACACATTTCCTTTGTATTTTAGGCAAAAACACAGGTACCGTATTTTCATCATTTAAATGTTAAAAACTACAAAAATGAAAATGGACGGGTGGGAAACTTTATGCACCCTGCATGGTTAGTACCCAGTAGCACCCCCTTTTTCAAGTATCACAGCTTGTAAACTCTTTTTGTAGCCAGACAAGAGTCTTTCAACTCTTGTTTGAGGGATTTTCATCCATTCTTCCTTGGAGAACTCCTCCTGTTCTGTGAGATTCCTGGGTTGTCTTCCATCCTCTGCTATTTTGAGGTCTAGCCACAGATTTTCAATGATGTTCAGATGAGGGGACTGTGAGGGCCATTGTAAAACCTTCAGTTTGCGCCTTTTGAGGTCGTCTATTGTGGATTGTGACGTGTGTTTAGGTTCATTCTCCATTAGTAGAAGCCATCCTCTTCTTCTTTTCACCGTCACCTTTTTTTCAGTACTATGTTTTCATCAAGAATTTGTTGAAATTTCATTGAATCCATTCTTCCATCTACCAGTGAAATGTTCCCTGTGCCATTGGCTGCAAAACAAACCCAAAGCATAGATTGATCTACCACCATGCTTAACAGTTGGCGAGATGTTCTTTTCCTGAAATTCTGTGCCCTTTTTTCTCCACACATACCTTTTGATCATTGTGGACACAGAATTCTATTTTATCCTCATCGTTCCACAGGACTTGATTCCACAATGCATCAGGCTTGTTTAGATTTTCTTTTGCATACATTTGATGCTAAATTTTATGGTGAGGACATAGAAGAGGTTTTCTTCTGATGACCTTCCATGAAGACTATATTTGTGTATTTGTGCAGGTGTCTCTAAACAGTAGAACAAAGTACCACAACTCCAGAGTCTGCTAAATCTTTCTGAAGGTCTTTTGCATTCAAGCGGGGGTTTTGATTTGCCTCTCTAGCAATCCTACAAGCAGCTCTCACTGATATTTTGCTTGGTCTTCCAGACCTTATCTTGACCTCCACTGTTCCTGGTAACTGCCATTTCTAAATTACAATTAGAACTGAGGAATGAGCAGCTTGAAAACACTTTGCTTTCTTCTTATAGCCTGCTTTGCGGGCCTCCACCATTTCCATTTTCAGAGTGCTAGGCAGCTGCTTAGAAGAACCCATGGCTGCTGTTTTTTGGCACAAGGATAGAGGATGCCAGGATTTTATAAAGCTGGCAAATTTGCATCATCTGGCCTTTCCTAACGATGATGGTGAACAAGTCCTAACAGGCTAATTAAGGTCTGAAACCTTGGTCAAAGTTATCTGTGCACACAAATCTCCAAGGGTGCCCAAAATTTGGCATTGTGCCATTTTCCTTTTTGTAATGTTTAAAATATAAAAAGGACATTTTTTTGCCTAAAATACAAAGGAAATGTGTCATCTGTAACTTTAGGCCTTTTAGAGATCATTTCATCTTCATCTTGCTTAACTGTTCACAATAACCGTAATTTTGACCAGGGGTGCCCAAACTTTTACAGGCCACTGTAGCCATTTACAAAGGTTGTATGGGACTAGATGAACATGGCTGCCTTCTTCAAAAACAACAGCACCTCCCCCATCAACAGGCTGAATGTGGTATTGCAGATTTGTCCCATTCATTTCAATATAACTAAGCTGCAATACCATCAGCAGTGGCGCTTTTTTTTTTTTTTGAAGAAGGAAGCCATCTTTGTCTAATCCTGGACAACCCCTGTATTGCATTCACTTCCTGAGTGATTGGGCAGTTGAATTTCAGGATTGCTGCTTCCAACAGGAATCTCCAAATTGAGATTCTGGTTTGACGTCTATTGTAAGTCATATTGTAAGGCTCGATATTAATTTTTAGGATCGCTGGTTGCAATAGGTGGGGCTAGATTTCAAGTTCTCTTCCTCCCTGAAAAGACAATTTGCATATTTAATCTCCCAGAGGCACAAACATAGATTTAAAGCCTCCTCACTCTGACATGCCAGACTTGACATGTCACTCTCCACAAGGAGAAATGTTAAACATTACCCCTTAGACCACAATCCAGAGCCTCTCACCTTGACAAATCAGATCTCATACTTTGCACTGATGAGAAGCAATATCCCGAAACACCGAGTCTGCAAATTAAGATTATGGTTTGGCTTTAGGCTTGCTAAAAGGGTTGATGTTGACTTTTAAGATCGCTGCTACCAATAGGTGACGCTAGAGTTCAAGCATCTCCGCAAGAGAAATTGACATGCTGCGCTCTGGAGGGACGCACCGCATGCCCGTCTCCGGGGGGCGATCTGCAGGTGTTTCTTGAAATCCCAACCACTATGCTGTAACAGATGGACGCTGCAAAAGTGAGCAGCATCAAACCCGCAGCATTAACTGATCGTGGGCACATACCCTAAGTCTCCTCACTCTGACATCCCAGGCTTGACATGTCACTCTCCACAAGGAGAAACGTTACCCCTTAGACCCAAGTTCCAGGTCTATAATGACTGCCAGATATGCAATAGAGAAGATAGAACTTGTGTATTGGGAATCATGGAGAAATTTGATCCTTGTAATATCAAAAATAAATTTTTTGATAATAGTGAATACAAATCTACAGGTTATGTTTGGAACTGCAGTTGCACTGAAATGAATAGTGTTGAGCTGCAATACCAGGCACTACCTAAGGACATGGGGGGCGCTGTTACTGGAAGAAGGCAGCCATATTTTTCAAAATCGACACCTTAAAATGCACTAAAAATTGGTAAAACCATGTCCTTAAGGTCCCAAATATCCAGGGTTGGGACCAGTTTTAATAAACGAGGCCTACTATATGTTAAAGTCAATCATTTTAACTCAAAATGTCACCTGCAAAGTCCATGTCCAATTCTTTACCCAATGAGAGACATAGCGACATTATAGTTTATAACCTCAAATCTTTAAAGGAACAGTGAAAGGCGCTAACCAAAAAGGTAAGTAATGTCTCTGACAACCCGACAACAACACTGAAAAAAACACAATAGTAAAAAAAAATAGATCTATATTTCAGTCTATCACAACTTCCAGGCGTTCCTCATCATTAGTACAAAGTAAACATCGCTGTCGATCGACGCGCTCACCCCCGAGTAATAGTTTAGGAATTCTTCTTTAGTCACCTGAAAAAGAAAAAAAAGAAAAAATTAGGGTCAAAGTCTTTAAAACTGGTGCAAAAGAAAAACAAGGCCGAGGATGCCCATGGCAACCAATCAGACGGCAGCTTTCATTTCTCAGGAGCCCTTTTGAGAATGAAAGAACAGAGCTGATTGGTTGCTATGGGCAACTGTTGTTGCTCTTTCCCTTTACACCATTTTTGTTCAAGGTTTTATAGATAAAAGCGATTATTTTTCTTTAATTTTAGGAGACGGATTCTGTTCAGAAGTGATATCTTAAGGAATTTCAGCGTATTCTATGTAGAAACTGTGAAAAAAAATTGACTTAAAAGTAATTGTCCATTTTCATAGGTTTTTGGGGTTTTTTTTTTTTTTATAAACCCGGCCTAATGTTTTCATCTAAATTCAATCTTCTGGTCGAAATTAAAGGGACATTTACATCTTTGGAATTCATGAGTAACAGCGCCCGGGCACCACCCACTTGTGGTGTAGCCACGAAATCCACCAAACGCAGCTGTCTACATGGAAACGGATAAAAATGACGTAAACAGCGTGTCCCGGTCTCGTATCTCACATTCACTTCTTTAGGAGCAATGAACAGATTTGATGGGAACAACCCTTTAATGGGTGGATCGGCGTGAGCTTTTATGCCACTTTTATGGCGTAAAAAAATAAAAAAAGTTGCAGATTCAAGTTCCCTAAGGAAAAAAAAAATTTGTAACAAAAAAATATAAAATTATTTTTTTTTATTAATAAAAAAAATATATAAAAAAGGTTAAACTCCCCCCCCCCACCTTTTCCCAACTAGAAAATGAGGGAATAAAAAAATAAACACATTTGGTATCATCTTGTCCGAAAAAAGTCAGATCTAAACTGCAGAAAAATATAAAAAAAAAAAGTACAGATGTCAGAAAATGGAGACATGAACAAAACTTATCTTTTAGCACTATAATTAAGTTTGGTAATGACGTAAATAAATCACATTACCAGGTTATTTTTACCGCACAATGAACATTGTGAACAAAAAAAAAAACAAAGGCGAAAAATGTTTTATTTTTTTTTTTTTTTTTTTTTTCAACTTATTTTTGTCCCTTTTTATTATTATTTATTTATTTTTTTACTTATTTTTTGTCCCATTTTTTTTCGGCATGTTAATGGCGTCACTCAAAACTACAAATCGTCTTGCAAATAGAAAAAATAAAAGAGCCTGCATATGGCTATATTGATGGAAAAAATAAAAAATTATGGAATTTGGAAAAAAAAAAGGGAGGAGAAAAAACAAAGAGAAAGGCGCAAAAAAAAAGGTCATGAGGGAGTTAATGAAATAAGAGCATATTAACTGACTGCACTTTGGCGTAGAAAAAAAAAAACACAATTCCACCAATGCGACATCTACCTAGACACTGTGGCTCGTCCACCCGAGCGTCTGTGCCTGGCATCACAGATTGTACCATTCCATATAATCTATTAGACACATGCATATATTTCTTCCGACATGCTGGAAGTGATCAGCAATATAAATGAAATATAAAAGGAAAAAAAAAAAACATTTCTATAAGACCCAGCACCAACTAAAGAGAATGAAAGAGCATTAAACAGATCAGACCAGAAAACCTGTTAATGAGAAATAAAGGGTTAATAATAATCCATTATCTAGAGTATATGGTAAATAATAATCAAAATCAATGGTTAGGATAGAGATTTTGCGAATAAACAGGGACTGGTGTGAATAGTGACCGCGTTGCGGAATATGTTGGCGATATACAAGCAACAGTAAATAATTATAACACTGATTTTGTTGGCGGGTTTATTGACGCCGTTATCCTTTGTGATAAAATACTAGTGTTTTTTTTTTTTATGGTGGATTCACAAGGGACACATAAAAAATTATGGCTTGTATAAATTGATTATAATACCCCCATTATCAGTTTAGGTCTCGAAAGGTCTGCACAGGAGCTGCGGACATAAAACGGGAGGCATATTCTAATGAAAGTTATTCTTGATTTTCATTTTTATTTGGAGCAATAAAAGACAGTTGAATACCCAGTGTCAATCATACAATCAAAATTATTCACCCCCCCACATTGCAAATTCAGTTAATTAGAAAAGTTTACAAACATTCTGTTGTTTTCAATAAACCAATCAATTAAGAACAATGTAAATAGCTGAGCCCCTCTAATATTTTGAGAGGTTTCCAAATTCAGCACAAAACATCACTGCTGCAGTCTCATGTTTATTCACCCCTTCATGACAAGTGTATTTACTACTTAATAGAGCCCCTCTGGCTGTTATGCCCTGCTGCCTCACAGGCTGTTATGACCTGCTGTCCTACTGGCTGTTATGACCTGCTGCCCCACTGGTTGTTATGACCTGCTGCCCCACTGGCTGTTATGACCTGCTGCCCCACTGGTTGTTATGACCTGCTGCCCCACTGGTTGTTATGACCTGCTGCCCCACTGGCTGTTATGACCTGCTGCCCCACTGGCTGTTATGACCTGCTGCCCCACTGGTTGTTATGACCTGCTGCCCCACTGGTTGTTATGACCTGCTGCCCCACTGGCTGTTATGACCTGCTGCCCCACTGGCTGTTATGACCTACTGCTCCTCTGGTTGTTATGACCTGCTGCCCCACTGGCTGTAATGACCAGATGCAAACATTATACAGTATATAGCCAGACAACAGCTCTGGAACAATTCCTGAGGAGTCTTAGCCTAGTATTCATAGACAATGACCTCCAGGTCACTAATATTACTGGGATTCCTGCTGCAACCGCCTTCTTCACATCTCTCCAAAGATTTTCTATTGGTTCATGTGACTATGCTGGCCACTCGATAATATTTTAGGACTTGTTCTGAATCCAAGACTTGGTGGACTCTGAGGTATGATTGTGATGGTCTTGTTGGAAGATCCAATGAGACCCAAGCTTCAGTTTCCTTAGAATACATGATGTTTTCTCCTAGTATTTCCTGATACTTGATGGAATTCATCTTGTTCTTCACACGCTGCAGGTTTCCAATGTCAAAAAAGAGTCAAGAACATCACTGAGCACCCGCTATGCTTCACAGTAGGCATCACTAAGCCCGCCTTGCTTCACAGTAGGCATAACCTATGCAGTGCGATGCTACACTTGAGGCATAATCAAGCCTCCATCATTCTGCACTGTTTCACTGTGGCAATCACCAAGCGACTTCCATGCTTCACTGTAGACATCACCGAGCCATCACTCTGCTTCACTGTGCTTCACTGACCTATCCAGCACCATGCATCACTGCAGGCATCACCAAGGCCCCGCCATGCTTTACTATAGGCATCACCGAGCCCTTGCCATGCTTCACTGAAAGCGTCACTAAGCCATTGACATGCTTTACTGTAAGCATCACTAAGCCACTGCCATTTATCACCGTAGGCATCACCAAGTCCCTGCCATTATCATTTTAGGCATCACCAAGCCCCCTCAATGCTGTACTGTAGGCATCACTGAGCCCTCGCAATGCTTCAATGTAAGCATTACAGAACTGCCGTCATGATTTACTGTAGGCATAACAGACCCTCCCACCATGCTACACTGTCGGCATCAGAAGGCCACTTCCATTCTTCACTGTAGGCATCACCAAGCCTGCACCATGCTTCACTGTAAGTATCACTGAGCCACACCATACTTCACTGTAGACTTCACCATACCACCACCATACTTCACTGTGGACATCATCAAGCCACAGCTATGCTCCACTTTTGTTATCTCTGAGCTGTTGCTATTCTTCATGGTAAGCATCACCGAGCCACTGTCCTGCTTCACTGTAGGCATTACTGAGCCACCGCCATGCTTTACTGCAGACATCACCAAGCCACTGCTGTGCTTCACTTTAGACATCAATAAACCACTACTGTGCTTTATTGTAGGCAGTGTGTTGTTTTCATCATATACTTAATTCTTCCTCTTCCAGACATATCTGATCCACATTAGCTGAAGATCTCCTTAATGTGGAAGTTGAAACCTCAATGTCTGCTGCCACTAATTCTCGCTGAAGGCCTTTAAAGGGAATCGGTCTCCCCTTGGGACATATATGACGTACTAATATGGTCATACAGGTAACAGAAATGTTTTACTAGTCCTACCTGTATGTCTTATATTATGGTCTTGTCGGTCTTGTTGTTAAGAAATGTTATATTCTGTCTTTATGCTAATGATGTCTTCCAGGCTCCGGGGTGTGCGGTTCCTAGCGATGACTACGCAGGGAGGAAGTGGAGAGGGCACCTTATCGGCGCGCACACCGGAGGCCACAGTGTTCATCTTTTTACAATGTTCTTGTCTCTTTGGTGTATTGCAAACAACAGAAAGTTTTGTACAATTTGCTAACCAATCGAATTTGCAATGGAAGAAGGTGAATACTTCTGATTGTTAATGTCGATACTATTCTTTTCTAAAGGTAATTTTGGATTATTGGGTGCCACATTCAAACACTTTTTAGTTTTATCATTAGAACTAGTAATATCTGTTTCCCCTCTTTCTAAAAGTATTGTACCACTATTTTACATAAGACGATTTAGGGGTTATGTGGTCATATTTCCTTTATGCTCCTGGTGGTCTGAAAGGGTTGTCTAAAAGGGATAATGAGGTTAGAAAGGATATCCATTATCCAAGATGGTTCAGGGTGGTAATGGGTTAATGTTGATTATCACTGGCTGCCCAGGGTGGCTAGTGGTTAATCTATAGTATTGTTTAATGATACATATTGACTCTATGCTAGTAATAGCATAAGGTTCCCACTCAGATCAGTGTACCGGGAGGAATCCTCCGCCACCATCTCCATTTGTCCCTTGCTGTGTCCGCTATGAAATAGGACAAAAAAATCATGAAAAATCCAAATAATCATGAAAAAAGCATTAAAAAATTTAAAACTTGACAAATGCTATAAATGAATGCAATGATTTGCTGAAGGTTAGTCAAATTTGCGAGTGTTTGTCACACAAGCGTGCACGTGAAAATGCCACAACCAGCGAGCAGCAAGCAGTGTCATAGGTTAGTGATAAAGCTCATGTCGTGTCACCCCGTACACTTATAGCTTCCAGGCGTTCTTCATCATGGTGATGAAGTAAACGTCCGTATCGATCGAAGCGCTGACACCAGCGTAGTAGTTTGTGAATTCTTCCGGGGTCACCTGTTACGGGTAGAAAATAAGAATTATACAATTTTCTTATTTCTTTGCAGATTCTTAGGAACCGGAAACCTGGAGAAAAAGGAACGAAGAGGTTGTGACATTTAATGATAAGACGGGTTGCATGGTTATTCAGAAAAATCAAATAGAAAAAAATTAAATATCCATAAATACATCTCCAGAGAGGGGACATATCACCATCACATTGAACATATGGGATTAATTTTAACTAGAGAAGCAAAAGAGCTGACACTTCCACCTCCATTGAAGTAGGGACCTCCTGTAATAACCAGGTAATTACAGCGTAGAACAAGGATTTGTTTATTCAGGGGCGGAGAAGTACGCTTCCAAGGCAAGAGCTTCCTCTATTCAAAGCACTCATCACAGACCTTTTGGAGTCAGTGACCAGTGATGAATATTGGGGTTTGCACTGATTCGATATTTATAGGAGATATATTTTTGCTGCTGTAGCAAAGGGCCGAACATAATGCATTCGATGGATGATGCTATCCATTCCATGTTTCATCTCTATAGAAAGGTAAAATCGTGATAGGAAACATGGTGACAATATCTACCACCTGGGACCACCAGGGGCAAATATATCCCAAAATTCTAAGAGACCTAGCACATCCCACAAACAGCCCCCATATGAGCTCACCAAGGGGAGGTATGTGGGCATACCTTTGAGCTAGTAGAAATTGGTATTTTGAATGTATATCATTGTTAATTTCTGGAAGACATAGTTTACTGTGAGAGTGTTCCATTATCCTAAGTGGAGTGCTTCCCTCCATGAAGCTAAGAGCCATTCCTGCAACATCGGTTTTAGTAATTCTCTTTCGTTATTACTTTTTATTTTATGGAACTGTATATATTGTATTGTGTTGTCCCCATTTTGTATCATCTTTGTATATTTTTTTTATAAACAATGCCTATCTTTAGTGATTGAACATATAAAATGTAATAGCTCTGTTCCCCTTGTTCTGTAAACCGCACCCCTAAAGCCATACGCTACCTGTATCTGGTGTTCATTCGGTCTGTATAAATGATTGCTCATTTTGTTATTGTGGAGTTGGCAGTAACCATACCGGGGTGTGTGTGTGTGTGTGTATATATATATATATATATATATATATTCCATGTACTGGAATCAGAGGGGTATAGACCACACACTCACTGTGAGTTCTCCAATAAGCGGCCTAGTAGTGGAAGCAGCCGCAACCTCTTCCATCACTCGTCACTCAATTGTGTAATTGTCCTGACAATTGGAGATGGCAAAGTGCTGTTTCTGACTTGGTAACAGTGGGGGGTGTCTGCATGATCCCCCAGTTGTTTTAATGACAACTGGTGGCAGCGGTGGGATAACTGCGTGATCCCCTGGCGGTTCCCTTGACAAAGTATTTTACAAATAATCATAAACTTTACAAAGGCTGATAAATAATTAAATAATAATTAAAAAAAAGAGTTTACTGCTTACTCTTCAAAGTTTCATATTGTTATTTTTTTGTTTTCCTATTTTAGCTAGTAAGACACAATGAACTAGGCAGATAAGTCAGAACTTTCAGCATGGTGTTGGAGATAGAAGAAAAAAAGAACCTGAAGGAGATTATTACAAATATTCATAACTTTACAAAAGGATGATCGATAATTAAAACAAATACATTTTTGTTACTCTTAAAATCCTACTCCTGACATGGATGAAGAAAGTGCTTGTGAGGCTGTTCCATTTATAACCTGAACATTCACGTATGACTTTAATTTCCTCCAATTCACAGGGGGGGGTAAGAGAAGCCGAGATATGGGGGGGTTGTCTAATGGGGTACTTTAAAGATGATGTGACGGGAGATGCATATAAAGCTGGAGAGAGGCGACCCAGCCCAGATCAGGGAGGTCACGGTGGTGAGAGTCTGTGCAGGACCCCCCTCCCCAGGGGAACTGTACTGCGGTAGAGAATTGGTCCAAGTGTCAATAAAAAGGGGCAAACACATGGCAAACCGTCCTGTCCTGGGTGGGAAAACAACACACAATTATGATAATTATCCAATGATAACTAAGATACTACCCCGTTTTGGATGCTTTTTGCAGAATTTCATGATTCTAACATTTATTTTTAAAATCTTTTATACCATCTGTAAAGGAAAAAGATCCAATCATGCAGCCACTTACCTGACCGTCTTTTTCATACGGAGAGTCAAAGTTGTCTAAAAAAGTCCTAAAAACTTGGTCTTCCGTCCACTCCCCGTTTTGATACTTCGGATGGTATTTTGCATTATAGACGCCCCGTAAATCCTCAATGGTAACGATCCCATCCCCAGTTTTATCCAGCTTGCGAAACGCCTGCATGATAATGTCCTTCCTCGCATTTGACATTGGCGGCTGGAAAATACATAAGTAGCAGTCTACAATCCAGGGGTGGTTTATTTTAATCAGTGACTACATGAAAAGTTTTATGACTTTCTCATAGACTTTTCATTTCTATTCTTTTCTGTTTTAGAACGGGTCTCAGTGGAGAAGTGGAAACTATTGTATCCAGTGTAGACTATGCTCTGTGAGCGAAACACATCTACCGTATATATACTCATGTATAAGCTGAGATTTTCAGCCCATTTTTGGGGGCCAAAAGTCCCCCTCTCGGCTTATACACGAGTCGGATACCGGGGGGGTGGGCAGTGACCATACTCACCACTCCTGGTACGTCTCTGCAGCCCCTGCATCTCCCTCTTGCATTCAGCGGTCACGTGGTACCACTCATTAAACTCATAAATATGCGCATATTTATGAGTTTAACCCCTTCACCCCCAAGGGTGGTTTGCATGTTCATGACCGGGCCAATTTTTACAATTCTGACCACTGTCTCTTTATGAGGTAATAACTCTGAAATGCTTCCATGGATCCCGGTGATTCTGACAATGTTTTCTCGTGACATATTGTACTTCATGTTAGTGGTAAAATTTCATTCATATAACTTGCGTTTATTTGTGAAAAAAAAGGAAATTTGGCGAAAATTTTGAAAATTTCGCAATTTTCCAACTTTAAATTTTTATGCCCTTAAATCACAGAGATACGGCACACAAAAAACTTGATAAGTAACATTTCCCACATGTTTACTTTACATCAGCACAATTTTGGAACCAAAATTTTTTTTTAGTTAGGACGTTATAAGGGTTAAAAATTGACCAGCGATTTCTCATTTTTACAACACCATTTTATTTTTAGTGACCACATCACATTTGAAGCCACTTTGAGGGGACTATATGATAGAAAATACCCAAAAGTGACACCATTCTAAAAACTGCACCCCTCAAGGTGCTCAAAACCACATTCAAGAAGTTTATTAACCCTTCAGGTGCGTCACAGGAATTTTTTGAATATTTAAAAAAAAAATGAACATTTAACTTTTTTTCACAAAAAAAATATTTCAGGATCTATTTTTTTTATTTTACCAAGAGTAACAGGAGAAATTGGACTGCAAAAGTTATTGTGCAATTTGTCCTGAGTACGCTGATACCTGATATGTGGGGGGAACACTGTTTCGGCGCATAGCAGAGCTCAGAAGGGAAGGAGCGCCGTTTGACTTTTTCAATGCAAAATTGGCTGGAATTCTGATCGGACACCATGTCATGTTTGGAGAGCCCCTGATGTACCTAAACAGTGGAAACCCCCCACAAGTGACCCCATTTTGGAAACTAGACCCCCCAAGGAACTTATCTAAATATGTGGTGAGAACTTTGAACCCCCAAGGGCTTCACAGAAGTTTATAACGTACAGCGGTACAATTAAAAAATCATATTTTTTCCACAAAAATGATTTTTTCACTCCCAATTTTTATTTTCCCAAGGGTAACAGGACCCCAAAAGTTATTGTGCAATTTGTCCTGAGTACGCTGATACCCCATATGTGGGGGTAAACCACTATTTGGGCGCATGGCAGAGCTCGGAAGGGAAGCAGCGCCATTTGACTTTTTTGGCTGGAATTGAGATCGGACACCATGTAGCGTTTGGAAAGCCCCTGATGTACCTACACAGTGGAAACTCCCCACAAGTGACCCCATTTTGGAAACTAGACCCCCCAAGGAACTTATCTAGATATGTGGTGAGCACTTTGAACCCCCAAGGGCTTCACAGTTTATAATGCCCGGGCGTGAAAATAAAAAAAATCTTATTTTTTCCCACAAACATGATCATTTAGTCCTCAATTTTTTTTATTTTCCCAAGGGTACCAGGAGAAATTGAACCCCAAAAGTTGCTGTCCAATTTGTCCTGAATACCGTGACACCCCATATGTGGGAGAAAACTACTGTATGGGCACACGTCGGGGCCTCGGAAGGGAAGTAGTGACGTTTTGGAATGCAGACTTTGATGGAATGATCTGCGGGTGTCATGTTGCCTTTGGAGAGCCCCTAATGTACCTAAACAGTGGGAACCCCCCACAAGTGACCCCATTTTGGAAACTAGACCCCCTAAGGAACTTATCTAGGTGTGTGGTGAGCACTTTGAACTCCCCCAGTGCTTCACAGAAGTTTATAACGCCCGGGCGTGAAAATAAAAAAATCGTATTTTTTCCACAAACATGATCATTTAGTCCCCATTTTTTTATTTTCCTAAGGGTAAGAGGAGAAATTGGACCCCAAAAGTTGTTTTGCAATTTGTCCTGAGTAGGCTGATACCCTATATGTGGGGCTAAAACACTGTTTGGGCGCATGGCAGAGCTTGGAAGGGAAGGAGCACCATTTGACTTTTTCAATGCAGAATTGGCTGGAATTGAGATCAGACGCCATGTTGCATTTGGAGAGCCCCTGATGTGCCCAAACAGTGGAAACCCCCAATTATAACTCCATCCCTAACCCCAACACACCCCTAACCCTAATCTCAGCCCTAACCCTAACCCTAGCCCTAACCCTAGCCCTAATGGGAAAATGGAAATAAATACATTTTTTTATTTTATTATTTTTCCCTTACTAAGGGGGTGATAACGGGGGGTTTGATTTACTATTTATGGCGGTTTTTATGTTTGGCAGCTGTCGCACGCTAAAAGACGCTTTTTATTGTAAAAATAGTTTTTGCATCACCACATATTGAGAGCTATAATTTTTCCATATTTTGACCCACCGAGTCATGTGAGGTCTTATTTTTTGCGGGACGAGTTGATGCTTTTATTGGTATAATGTTCGGGCACGTGACATATTTTGATCGCTTTTTATTCCGATTTTTGGGACGCAGAATGAACAAAAACCAGTGTTTCATGAATTTCTTTTGGGGGGTGCGTTTACACCGTTCCGCGTGCGGTAAAATTTATAAAGCGGTTTTAGTATTCGGGTCAGTACGGTTACAGCGATACCTCATTTATGTAGTTTTTTTATGTTTTGGCGCTTTTACGCAATAAAAACAATTTTATATAAAAAATAATTATTTTTGCATCGCTTTATTCTGCGAGCTATAACTTTTTTTATTTTTTCGCTGACGATGCTGTATGGCAGCTCGTTTTTTGCGGGACAAGATGACGTTTTCAGCGGTACCATGGATATTTATATGCGTCTTTTTGATCGCGCGTTATTGCACTTTTTGTTTGGTGGTATGATAATAAATCATTATTTTTTGCTTCGTTTTTTATTTTTATTTTTTAAGGGGTTCGCTAAGGGGGTTAACTAATGGGACATTTTTATAGGGCAGGTCATTACGGACGCGGCGATACCAATTATGTGTACTTTGATTTTTTTATTTCCAAAAAATGGATTTATTGGGGGAATTTTTTTTTTTTTTTCTAATTTATTTGGCAATTTTTTTAAAATTATTTTAACACTTTTTTTTTTTTTTTAACTTTATTACATAGTCCCAGGTGGGACATCACTGTCCTGTGACAGATCGCTGATCTATCACATCACAGATCACTGTGACAGATCAGCGATCTGTCACAGGCACTGCTGCAGACTTCCTCATGCCTGCGCTTTGCAGGCACTGAGGAAGCCAGCTCCCTGCAGGCCCCTGTCGCCATCTTGGATTTGGGGGCCTGCAGGGAAGGAGCCCCCGCAGCAGCGCTGCACATTGCGCTGCCGTGGGGGGCTCAGGGAAGCACGGAGGGAGCCCCCTCCCTGCCGATGCTTCCGTTTAACCCCCAGTACACCGCGATCATGTTTGATCGCGGTGTGCAAGGGGTTAACGTGTCGGGGCGGTCCGTGACCGCCCCTGACACATTGTGCCGGGTGTCAGCTGTGATAATCAGCTGACACCCGGCCGCGATTAGCGGCGCTCACCACGTGGGTGCCACTGATCGCGCTAGACGTACTATCCCGTCCATGGGCATAGGGGCCCGGGTCCCATGGACGGGATAGTACGTCTGATGTCAGAAAGGGATTAAAGGCGTGACAGAGAGGTAGGATTTCAATTCTGGTCAGGCAAGCCACTAGAGCAGGGGTGGGGAATATTTTTTCTGCCAAGGGCCATTTGGATATTTATACCATCCTTCGGGGGCCGTACAAACTCCGCCCACAAGGTACATCCGGACTCTGGCACTGGTTTCATGACTTATTCTTTCATTGCATCCGCTTCAATGTCCAGTAGTGAACACTGCATGTGTGTGCTCACAGAGCAAGGAGAAATTAATGAGCTTGTGGCAATCAAAGTACAGCTCCCTGCCCAAGAATGCGGTCCCTGAGAATCTGCTCGGGGGCCTGATAAAAGGTCATCGAGGGCCGTAAATGGCCATGGGGCCTGAGGTTCCCCACCCCTGCACTAGAGAATGGTAAGAGCAATGCAAGCTGGGAAATGAGAAAAGGAAGTACCAGCACCTATAGTGCTGGCATAATACTGATCAAGTGTAAATGGCACGTTACAGAACAAGTGCATTAAAATAAGTTTTACCTTGTGGGTGATAAGAACACCAATACCATCCACAGGAGGTACCATACATTTCTGATATGTGCAGGTCTCGCCTATCAGGAGAATGGGACTCTGTTCTACAGCGGCGGGGGAAATAAGTATTTGATCCCTTGCTGATGTTGTAAGTTCGCCCACTGACAGAGACACGAACAGTCTATAATTTTAAGGGGAGGTTAATGTTAACATTGAGAGATAGAATATCAAAAATCAAATCCAGAAAATCACATTGTATAAATTCTATACATCTATTTGCATTTTGCAGTGAGAAATAAGTATTTGATCCCCTACCAACCATTAAGAGTTCTGGTTCCTACAGACCAGTTAGACGCTCCTAATCAACTCGTTACCTGCATTAACCGCTTAATGACAGCCAATACGTCTTTATACTGACCTGAGATATAAGGGAATATCATCCCCATACAGGCGATAATCCAGCAGCTGTCGGCTGTCCACCATAGCTGACAACTTGCTGCATCATCCACGATCAGTGTTGGCACCGTCCATATCTGCTTAACCCCTTAAATACTGCTCTCAATAGTGACTACATCATATAAATGGTTAATAGAGTGTGGGGGCTTCTGCTTTATCCCCATCAGCACCCTGAGGTCGTGATTGTGTGGGTCCTGATGTTCGCCATTGTTATTCACGACCAAATAGCGGCCTCAGAGTCTGCCGGCTATACTGACCTGTCCAAAAGTTACCGACATTTAGGTGTTAAAGGACCCCCAAAGTCACTTTAAATCTGGATAAGACCCTGAGAAAATAAGCTTTATAAATTTCCTTGAAAAAATGAAAAATTACAGCTACATTTTTAAACCTCCTAAAATGCTAACAAAATACAAGAACATTTTACAAATGGTGCTGATGTAAAGCCGACATGTGGGAAATATTGATTATTAATGTTTTATATGACTCTCTGGATTAGGCCGGGGTCACACTAGCGTTGAATACGGACGAGTGCTATGTGGTAACACCTTGCACAGCACTCGGACCAGTGTTCATCTATGGGGCGGCTCCCATCGCCGTATTCCACGGGCGAGAGAAATCGCAGCGTGCTGAGATGGTCACCGACACTCGGCCGAGTCTCGGCTCACTCGCACCCATATAAGTCTATGGGTGCGAGTGACACAGCGCACATCACTGGGATATCATCCGAGTGCTATGCGATATACGCTGACCCCGGCAATGGAGGAGATGGAGAATTTAATGTCTCCATCTCCTCCGCAGCTGTGCACCGATCCTCACAGACGCATGACACTCGTCTCCTGCCCGTAGCAGAGCATGAGCCGAGGGTCATTAGCATATCGCATCCGATGCTCTCACATTGGATGCCATACGCTAGTGTGACCCCGGCCTTAAAGGGTTAATCATTCAAAGTTTGAAAATTGCTATTTTTAACAAAATTTTGTCAAATTTCTGATATTTTTTGTAAATAAGCACAAAACATATCGCCCTAAATTTACCATTATCATAAATTACCATTATCATAAATTATAATGTACCATGAAAAAACAATCTCAAAATCACTGGGATATGTTGAAGCATTCCAGAGTTATCACCCCATAAAGTGACATGGGTCAGATTTAAAAAATGTGGTACAGTACATAGTCATCTTTATAAAAGCCTCCTGTCCACAGACTCAATTAATCAGTCAGACTCTAACCTCTACAACATGGGCAAGACCAAAGAGATTTATAAGAATGTCAGGGACAAGATCATAGACCTGCACAAAGCTGGAATGGGCTACAAAACCATAAGTAAGACGCTGGGTGAGAAGGAGACAACTGTTGGTGCAATAGTAAGAAAATGGAAGAAATACAAAATGACTGTCAATCAACATCGATCTGGGACACCATGCAAAATCTCACTTCGTGGGGTATCCTTGATCATGAGGAAGGTGAGAGATCAGCCTAAAACTACATGGGGGGAACTTGTTAATGATCACAAGGCAGCTGGAACCACAGTCACCAAGAAAACCATTGGTAACACATTACACCATAAAGGTTTAAAATCCTGCAGTGCCCGCAAGGTCCCCCTGCTCAAGAAGGCACATGTGCAGGCCCGTTTGAAGTTTGCCAATGAACACCTGGATGATTCTGAGAGTGATTGGGAGAAGGTGCTGTGGTCAGATGAGAGAAAAATTGAGGTCTTTGGTATTAACTCAACTCGCCGTGTTTGGAGGAAGTGAAATGCTGCCTATGACCCAAAGAACACCGTACCTACTGTCAAGCATGGAGGCGGAAACATAATTTTTTTGTGGTGTGTCTCTACTAAGGGCACAGGACTACTTCACCGCATCAATGTGAGAAAGCATGGAGCCATATACCGTAAAATCCTGAGTGACAACCTCCTTCCCTCAGGACATTAAAAATGGGTCAGGCTGGGTCTTCCAGCAAGACAGCAAGACAATGACCCAAAACATACAGCCAAGGCAACAAAGGAGTGGCTCAAAAAGAAGCACATTAAGGTCATGGAGTGGCCTAGCCAGTCTCCAGACCTTAATCCCATAGAAAACTTATGAAGGGAGTTGAAGCTCCGAGTTTCCAAGCGACAGCCACAAAATCTTAATGATTTAGAGATGATCTGCAAAGAGGAGTGGAGCAAAATTTCTCCTGACATGTGCGCAAACTTCAATTACAAAAAACGTCTGACTGCTGTGCTTGCCAACAAGGGTTTTGCCACCAAGTATTAACCAATTTCCGACATTGGGCGTAATAGCAAACCGATGTCGGTCACCCTCCGTTTGATGTGGGCTCCGGTGGTGGGCGCACATCTTTCCCGGCACATGCCAGCTGTTTTGAACAGTTCCTCAACATCACATCTCTCCTACTAAAACATAAAACAAGCTGGCCACTCTCCTCCCACCTGCTCTCCCTCTCTCTGCTTCTCCTCACTGTTGGCGACATATCTCCCAATCCTGGACCCCCACAGCTCATACCTCCTATTATTACCCCTTCCTATCACTCCCAACCCAATATAAACACCCGAAATATCGCCCACTTCAAATCCGTGCTCTTGACATCCACCACCCTGCTCCCTCGCTCTGGATCACTCTGGAATGCCATCCCCATCTGCAATAAACTCCAAGTGATTCACAACCTCTTTACCTCTCGTAATCTTTCCTTCCTGGGCCTCACCAAAACATGGCTGACACCCTCTGACACAGCCTCCCCTGCTGCGCTATGTATGTAAACCATGTGTCATTTCATGTTGGGTTCTGTAATGATTTTACAGAAGCTGGCAATTGAATTATACGCTATTCTGCTATCTGTCTATGATATATACATACATATATATAGATGTCAATGACATGTATGCTGTATATACAGTATATATGTATTCTATGTGTATATATCTATTCTTTCTTTTCTATTTTAACCTGTCATTTGGACCCACTATATCTCCATTTTGCAAGCCGGCAAGAAAATCTCACCATACGGATGTCACGCGGATATTTTGATGCTAGGAAATCGCATCAAAAACGGATTACATACAGATCACTGTTCATGAAACATTGATGCGATTCTCGGCCATAAAAAAGGACCGATTTTTATACGTTGTGTGTGTCTCCGGCCTAATACTGACCTACAAAGCCATCCATAACCTTTCTCCTCTGTGTATCTCCAAACTAGTCTCCCAATACCTTCCCTTACGTAATCTCCGGTCCTCCCAAGACCTCCTTCTCTCCTCCACACTTATTCGCTCCTCACCTAATCGCCTCCAAGACTTCTCCCGAATAGCCCCCATCCTCTGGAATTCTTTGCCCCAACATGTCCGTCTATCAACCACATTTGGATCCTTCAGACGGAACCTGAAAACCTCTTCAGGAAAGCCTACAGCCTGCAGTGACCACGCGGCCACCTCCACGCCATCGGAGCTCCCCTTTGTACCAGTCTTCCATTGTTAGTTTGTTTACTGTAAGTGATATTTGTATCTTGATGTAACCCCGTCTCATGTACAGCACCATGGAATCAAAGGCGCTATATAAATAATAATAAAAAAAGGGGTACTCGATGACTTCTGACAACAGTAGATTACTTTTAACCCCTTTCTGCCATCTGACGTACTATCCCGTCCATGGGACCTGGGCCCCTATGCCCATGGACGGGATAATACGCTATAGCGATCAGCAGCGCTCACAGCGTGAGCGCCGCTGATCGCGACCGGGTGTCAGCTGATTATCACAGCTGACACCCGGCACTATGTGTCAGGGGCGGTTGCGGACC
This sequence comes from Dendrobates tinctorius, assembly GCF_039654945.1. Classification (NCBI taxonomy): domain Eukaryota; kingdom Metazoa; phylum Chordata; class Amphibia; order Anura; family Dendrobatidae; genus Dendrobates; species Dendrobates tinctorius. The sequence goes on from NW_027361803.1 coordinate 13,512,480, forward strand.
GCCCCCGACACATTAACCCCTGGCATACTGTGATCAAACATGATTGCAGTGTACCAGGGGGGGTTTAGGGAAGCATCGTCAGGGAGGGGGCTCCCTCCGTGCTTCCCTGATGTGCAGCACTGCTGCGGGGGCCCCCTTCCATGCAGATCCCTGGATCCAATATGGCGCCGGGGGAATGCAGGGAGGTGGCTTCCTCACTGCCCGCAGAGCGCAGGCATGAGGAAGCCTTGTGCACTGCCTGTGTGAGATCGCTGATCTGACACAGTGATCTGTGATGTGACAGATCAGCGATCTGTCACATGACAGTGATGACCCCCCTGGGACATTGTAATAAAGTTAAAAAAAAAAAAGTGTAAAAATAATTTATAAAAAAATAGCTAAATAAATATAAAAAAAAAAAAAAAAATTCCCTAATAAATTCATTTTTTGGAAATAAAAGAAAAAACAAGAAAAGTACACATATTTGGTATCGCTGTGTCCATAACGACCCGCCCTATAAAACTGTCCCATTAGGTAACCCCTTAAAAAATAAAAAACAAAGCAAAAAATAATGATTTATCATCAAACCGCCAAACAAAAAGTGCAATAACGCGCGATCAAAATGACGGATATAAATATCCATGGTACCGCTGAAAACGTCATCTTGTCCCGCAAAAAACGAGCCGCCATACAGTATCGTCAGCGAAAAAATAAAGTTATAACTCGCAGAATAAAGCGATGCAAAAATAAATATTTTTATATCAAATTGTTTTCATTACATAAAAGCGCCAAAACATAAAAAATTCGACCTAAATGAGGTATCGCTGTAACCGTACTGACCCGAAGAATAAAACCGCTTTATCAATTTTACCGCACGCGGAACGGTGTAAACGCACCCCCCCCAAAAGAAATTCATGAAACGCTGGTTTTTGTTCATTCTGCGTCCCAAAAATCAGAATAAAAAGCGATCAAAAAATGTCACGTGCCCGAAAATGGTGCCGATAAAAACGTCAACTCGTCCCGCAAAAAATAAGACCTCACATGACTCGGTGGGTCAAAATACGGAAAAATTATAACTCTCAATATGTGGTGATGCAAAAACTATTTTTACAATAAAAAGCGTCTTTTAGCGTGTGACAGCTGCCATAAATAAATACCGCCATAAATAGTAAATCAAACCCCCCATTATCACCCCCTTAGTTAGGGAAAAATAATAAAATTAAAAAAATGTATTTATTTCCATTTTCCCATTAGGGTTAGGGTTAGGGCCAGGGTTAGGGTTAGGGCTAGGGTTAGGGCCAGGGTTAGGGTTAGGGCTAGGGTTAGGGTTAGGGCTGAGATTAGGGTTAGGGGTGTGTTGGCGTTAGGGTGGGAGTTATAATTGGGGGTTTCCACTGTTTGGGCACATCAGGGGCTCTCCAAACGCAACATGGCGTCTGATCTCAATTCCAGCCAATTCTGCGTTGAAAAAGTCAAATGGTGCTCCTTCCCTTCCAAGCTCTGCCATGCGCCCAAACAGTGTTTTACCCCCACATATGGGGTATCAGCCTACTCAGGACAAATTGCAAAACAACTTTTGGGGTCCAATTTCTCCTGTTACCCTTAGGAAAATAAAAAATTGGGGGCAAAAATATCATTTTTGTGGAAAAAAATGATTTTTTTATTTTCATGCCCGGACGTTATAAATTTCTGTGAAGCACTTGGGGGTTCAAAGTGCTCACCACACATCTAGATAAGTTCCATGGGGGGTCTAGTTTCCAAAATGGGGTCACTTGTGGGGAGTTTCCACTGTTTAGGTACATCAGGGGCTCTCCAAACGCACATGACACCCGCAGACCAATCCATCAAAGTCTGCATTTCAAAACGTCACTACTTCCCTTCCGAGCCCCGATGTGTGCCCATGCAGTAGTTTTCTCCCACATATGGGGTATCAGCGTACTCAGGATAAATTGGACAACAACGTTTGGGGTCCAATTTCTCCTTGTACCCTTGGGAAAATAAAAAAATTGGGGACTAAAAGATCATGTTTGTGGAAAAAATATGATTTTTTTATTTTCACGCCCGGGCGTTATAAACTTCTGTGAAGCACTGGGGGAGTTCAAAGTTCTCACCACACATCTAGATAAGTTCCTTAGGGGGTCTAGTTTCCAAAATGGGGTCACTTGTGGGGGGTTTCCACTGTTTAGGTACATCAGGGGCTCTCCAAACGTGACATGGCGTCCGATCTGAATTCCAGCCAATTTTGCATTGAAAAAGTCAAACGGCGCTCCTTCCCTTCTGAGCTCAGCCATGCGCCCAAACAGTGGTTCCCCCCCAACATGTCAGGTATCAGCGTACTCAGGACAAATTGCACAATAACTTTTGCAGTCCAATTTCTCCTGTTACCCTTGGTAAAATAAAAAGAAATTGGACCTGAAGTATTTTTTTGTGAAAAAAAGTTAAATGTTCATTTTTTTTTTAAACATTCAAAAAATTCCTGTGAAGCACCTGAAGGGTTAATAAACTTCTTGAATGTGGTTTTCAGCACCTTGAGCGGTGCAGTTTTTAGAATGGTGTCACTTTTGGGTATTTTCTATCATATAGACCCCTCAAAGTGACTTCAAATGCGATGTGGTCCCTAAAAATATAATGGTGTTGTAAAAATGAGAAATCGCTGGTCAATTTTTAACAGTTATAACTTCCTAACGAAAAAAAACTTGGGTTCCAAAATTGTGCTGATGTAAAGTAAACATGTGGGAAATGTTACTTATTAAGCTTTTTGTGTGCTGTATCTCTGTGATTTAAGGGCATAAAAATTCAAAGTTGGAAAATTGCGACATTTTCAAAATGTTCACCAATTTTCCATTTTTTTCACAAATAAACACAAGTTATATGAATGAAATTTTACCACTAACATGAAGTACAATATGTCACGAGAAAACAATGTCAGAATCAGCGGGATCCATGGAAGCGTTTCAGAGTTATTACCTCATAAAGGGACAGTGGTCAGAATTGTAAAAATTGGCCCGGTCATGAACGTGCAAACCACCCTTGTGGGGTTAAGGGGTTAAAATGTATGACAAAAAACAAACAAATATTAACCATTTGTTCGTCACAGTCACTCACCCGTAATGTAACCAAGAATTCATCAAAGTCTATTGTTCCACTTCCGTCTTTGTCGAATACTGCAAAAAGTTCCTGAGCCTCATTCTTGTCTACCATCACACCATAATCACTCAATCCTTTTAAAAATTCCTTAAAATCCAGCGACCTGCTGTTATCATCATCCATGATCTTAAAAACTCTGAAGAAAGAGGAGAAGATGATCACTATTACAATCAGAAACATTTCTGTACAGACTGAGACAGAATAAGCAGAGTCATTTCATTATCATTAGAGTACACCAGTGGTTGGCACAATCTTCTGCTCACCTTCCCAGACCTTTGATCCCGGCAGACCCCCGGGATAGACACTGCAGACGAAGCCTCTCAACCGGATCTGAACATATGGACAAATTCTTCTTTGCCTGCATCGCCATCTCACGGTCGTGTCTTGCAGTGCCGGCCATCTGGAGGGTACAGAGGACACATGGAAGCTTACAGTAGCAGCATCATCAAAATGTACATGATGGTACCCGTGTAATCTTGCGGGGCTGTGGAAGTACTACAACCTGTCACAAAAAGTCAGGGCATGCTGAAGGTTGTGGTCTCGTAATGCAGCCCATTAATGCTCCCAAATCTTTGTCTATGGAGCCCCAACATTTGGCCCTTGGAGTTCCCGACAATGACACAACTTCTAGAATGGGTCAGGACATTATATCCAGAGTTTTGAAGTCACGAACACACAAAGTTTTATCCTCTTTTGGTCCATCTGTCTGTTTTGACCATCTATATCAGGGTTCCCCAACTCCAGTCCTCAAGGCCCACCAACAGGTCATGTTTTCAGGATTTCCTTAGTATTGCCCAGGTGATAATTGCATCACCTGTACAATACAAGGGAAATCCTGAAAACATGACCTGGTGGTGGGCCTTGAGGACTGGAGTTGGGGAACCCTGATCTATATGAAAAACTAAAATAAATGTAAAAGAAATAAAAACAGGGATAAGTCCGATCTACGCATCAAACTCGACCACTCAAATGAACAAGGTGCATGATAAAAACAGACAGCACAAAGATGCCATCCATGCTGCATCCCAGTGCTGTCCATAAGGCCATGTTCCCACATGTCATAAACACGTAAAGATCCCACTAAACTATGTGCTTTTTGTTTTTTTGTTGTTGTTTTTTTTTTCCTTCAGACTTAAAAAACCTATACGCAATTGCGGTTGCAATGCCAGAATCCCAGCGTTTCTGCACTAAAAAAAAGTGCATGAGAAAATTGTTTCTTGAAATCTGAAGCAAAAAGGTCTAAAAAAAAAGCATAAAAAACACAGCAAAAAAACAAAAACCAAAACAGATTGTTATTGCATATCAGAGCTGGACAACTGCTATATAACATATAAAGTGATGGCCCCGATTCATCAAACAGATTTGTCAGAATTTTGAAGGATAAAAAGGTTTGAAATATTACAGAATTTTTGTGCAGCTTTTCAAATATTTTACGACATTTGGATCTTTCATGCCAGGTCCTTTTTGGAAAGTGGGTAAAGCTTAACAAGCCACAGTGATTATTGGTCATTCATGGATGCAAAACGCCACCATTGATCTGCTGTGCTGCAAAATTTTTGCCATGAGGTGTCATTCTATAGAAATTAATGGAGTTATTGAAGCAGGCGGAGCAGGCCACCACCTAGGGATCCATTGTGGGGAATCAGAAAATCTAGATAATACTACTTATGATGCTATAGAGGAAAATGGCGGATTGTGTTGAGGCTGAGAGGTATAAGGGGGAGCCTTCGGAAACCCCTGCCTTTGGCACAAAGAGAGTTTACCTGGCTCCTGTATGAAGTCCCTCAAATTGTTTTGGCTTTGTTTTGATTATTCTGAGCTCTTCCTCACCCTAGATTAGTTCCCCGACGTCGCGCCTGATCTCAGTTATTGATTGACAAATCAAGTTAAACATTATTAAATGGAATTTGAGAAATGCCATGGACTCTCCAGCATAACAGGATAGTGGGCATCAGTATATTCCCATTTTACACAATTAAAAAATTACTGCTTTGTTCTAGAAACAGTGATACTACTGCCCACAGGTTGTGTGGTATTGCACTTCAGCCCTGTTCACATCTTTGAAGATGTGAACTGCATTACAAGACATAAGCTGTAGACAAGACCCGTGTTGTGTGGTGCTAACCCTGGCTCCCCGTCTTCATATGGATTGAGGAACTGGGTCAAGATTCCAATTGCCCCTTTTACCTACAAGGAATGAGCAGTGTGGGATAAACATGACACCAACCTGTGTACTTAAAATATAAACTGTAGGTGCATTTTTTGCAATGTATGGGTGGTGGGTTACCCCATAGCGGTGCCATCTCTACTTCTACCTAAACTATTTCCAGGGGAACTGGTGATTAGGTAAATATTTTCAAAGAAAAAAGGGAAACTAATAATTTGCCTTTACATCCAACCATCTAAATACTTTCAGATATTGCAGTAACCAGCAACCACATTGCATTTACTGTATATGTACAATATCATCTCCAAAAATATAAAGGGTTTGTCTAAATAAGACAATTCTTTCAAAATATACCCATTGACATCATAAAGAGGTTCTCTACTTGGGGCCAACTAGATAGACCACAACTTACCATGATGGATTCTACCCTGTCTCTCATGTTAGAATATTGAGATTATAGAGTTAATATAGTTACACAAAACATATACCAAATAGTGACTATAGGGTTACATTCGGAATAAAAAATATATTTAATATATTTGTGCAAAGCTGTTGGCCTCTCTGTAAGAAAAACTTCATAGTCAATCGCAGACCTTCATGTAGTTAGTCTTCTCGTACTTTCATAAATCTGATAACCATGGACATCTGGACATATTAGCCAGAGAATATCATGATAGAGTACTTTTTAAGAGATTTCTGGGTTTTTTTTTCCAACTGATTATGAATTTTTCTCCAACTAATTGTGCTGAATATACTCATCTTTGTGGGTGGCACGGTGGCTCATTGGTTAGTACTGCAGCCTTGCAGTGCTGGAGTCCTGGGTTCAAAGCCCACCAAGGACAACATGTCCTCCCCATGTTTGTGTGTGTTTCCCCTGGGTTCTCCAGTTTCCACCCACATTCCAAAGACATACTGATAGGGAATTTAGATTGTGAGCCCCATCGGGGACAGTGATGATAAGGTATGCAAAAACTGTAAACATTACTGCTTGTAAGATTGCCCCTAAAACAACCATATATCGGATCATCAAGAACTTTAAAGACAGAGGTTCAATTGCTGTGAAGAAAGCTTCAGGGCACCCAAGAAATTCCAGCACATGCCAGAATCATCTCCTAAAAAGAATTCAGCTAAGTGATTGGTTCAATAGTGCAGAGCTTGCTCAAGAATGGAAGCAGGCAGATGTCAGTGCATCTGCACGCAGGGTGAGGCAAAAAGACTTTTGGAGTCTGGCCTGGTGTCAAGAAGAGCAGCAAAAGAACACTTCTCTCCAAAAAAACACTAAGAACACATTGAGATTTGTTGAAAGTACAGGGATTGGGATGGATACAGACAAAATTGAGCCATGTGCAAGGGCAACATATGGGTCCTTTGCAGTCCAATAGTTCATTATAATGCACCTCTTTCTGTATCTTTGACAAAAGCTGCTTTCTGCTATGGAGGTAGAGATGGGCCCCTTAACCAACGTGCGGCTGCACAGATTGCCCCAGTGGCATGTTTGCCCCTGTAGTGAACTACAGTGGTAAAGTTATTTTCGCTGATGAAGCCCATTCAGGCTGTTTGAGATATCTAAAAAATGATTGTCCAGAGAAGAGAAGGTGATGTTGCCATGAGTCCCGTGTCTGCCGCCAGTAATGCCTCCTGAGATCATTCATGTGTGGGGGCTTCTCATCCATGGAGGGGGTCACTCACAAGTTTCTTAAGAACATGCCCATGAATAAAGAATGGTATCTAAATCTCATCCAAGAGCAACTTATCACATCATCTAGGACAATGTGGTTATGATGCCCCCCTCCATGATGGAGACCAGGTCACAGAGAAAATTGAGAACTTAATGACTCGGGAAACAAAACATTGATATTTTGGTGGTGGTATTATACTGTACAGTTTGGGGGAAAATGTAGGGTTATCAAAAAGTGCGTATGGAGGGTACTGTGTAAGAATTCACTGTGGGGGTACCATACAGTGATTAGGGGGCACCAGTGTTGGCATCATACTTTATGGAGACCATGAAAGGGGTACCGAAACGCGAACACTAGGTGGCTTCAGTAAGAGGATAATTACTTTATAATTTTGCAGCTCTTACTGTGAACCTGACATATATATATATATATATGTATATATATGTACAGTGGGGCAAAAAAGTATTTATTCAGTCAGCAATAGTGCAAGTTCCACCACTTAAAAAGATGAGAGGCGTCTGTAATTTACATCATAGGTAGACCTCAACTATGGGAGACAAACTGAGAAAAAAAAATCCAGAAAATCACATTGTCTGTTTTTTTTTTTCATTTTATTTGCATATTATGGTGGAAAATAAGTATTTGGTCAGAAACAAAATTTCATCTCAATACTTTGTGATATATCCTTTGTTGGCAATGACAGAGGTCAAACGTTTTCTGTAAGTCTTCACAAGGTTGCCACACACTGTTGTTGGTATGTTGGCCCATTCCTCCATGCAGATCTCCTCTAGAGCAGTGATGTTTTTGGCTTTTCGCTTGGCAACACGGACTTTCAACTCCCTCCAAAGGTTTTCTATAGGGTTGAGATCTGGAGACTGGCTAGGCCACTCCAGGACCTTGAAATGCTTCTTACGAAGCCACTCCTTCGTTGCCCTGGCGGTGTGCTTTGGATCATTGTCATGTTGAAAGACCCAGCCACGTTTCATCTTCAATGCCCTTGCTGATGGAAGGAGGTTTGCACTCAAAATCTCACGATACATGGCCCCATTCATTCTTTCATGTACCCGGATCAGTCGTCCTGGCCCCTTTGCAGAGAAACAGCCCCAAAGCATGATGTTTCCACCACCATGCTTTACAGTAGGTATGGTGTTTGATGGATGCAACTCAGTATTCTTTTTCCTCCAAACACGACAAGTTGTGTTTCTACCAAACAGTTCCAGTTTGGTTTCATCAGACCATAGGACATTCTCCCAAAACTCCCCTGGATCATCCAAATGCTCTCTAGCAAACTTCAGACGGGCCCGCACATGTACAGGCTTAAGCAGTGGGACACGTCTGGCACTGCAGGATCTGAGTCCATGGTGGCGTAGTGTGTTACTTATGGTAGGCCTTGTTACATTGGTCCCAGCTCTCTGCAGTTCATTCACTAGGTCCCCCCGCGTGGTTCTGGGATTTTTGCTCACCGTTCTTGTGATCATTCTGACCCCACGGGGTGGGATTTTGCGTGGAGCACCAGATCGAGGGAGATTATCAGTGGTCTTGTATGTCTTCCATTTTCTAATTATTGCTCCCACAGTTGATTTCTTCACTCCAAGCTGGTTGGCTATTGCAGATTCAGTCTTCCCAGCCTGGTGCAGGGCTACAATTTTGTTTCTGGTGTCCTTTGACAGCTCTTTGGTCTTCACCATAGTGGAGTTTGGAGTCAGACTGTTTGAGGGTGTGCACAGGTGTCTTTTTATACTGATAACAAGTTTAAACAGGTGCCATTACTACAGGTAATGAGTGGAGGAAAGAGGAGACTCTTAAAGAAGAAGTTACAGGTCTGTGAGAGCCAGAAATCTTGATTGCTTGTTTCTGACCAAATACTTATTTTCCACCATAATATGCAAATAAAATGAAAAAAAACAGACAATGTGATTTTCTGGATTTTTTTTTCTCAGTTTGTCTCCCATAGTTGAGGTCTACCTATGATGTAAATTACAGACGCCTCTCATCTTTTTAAGTGGTGGAACTTGCACTATTGCTGACTGACTAAATACTTTTTTGCCCCACTGTATGTGTGTATATACTGCTCAAAAAAATAAATGATAGGAACTAACATCCATGTGGCTGGTGTCTAGTGTTCCATTTATTTTTTTGAGCAGTATATACATATTATATTTTATTTTATTTTGGGGGGGGATTCAGACTTCTGCTATGAGGCCCAATGATTTCTACACATGCCCGCTGCAAGGACTAATAAAAGTATGTAACACAAATTGGAAAAAAAAAATATATATATATACAGTATGTGTATATATATATATAACATCTCTATATATAAAACTGAATGTGTGTGTGTGTTATATCACCAACCAATCACGAAGCATCTTTCATTTCACCAGAGCTGGTTAAAAGAAGCTGAGCTGTGATTGGTTGCTATAAGCAAGTTTTCCCACTTGACAACACCTCAGCAGACACTGACATGGTGGGATGAATCTAGCATCCCCGGGAACATAAGCTCCCAGCCATTGTCTGCCCCCCAGACAAGAGCACAGAGCACATGACAGAAATTAATCCCCCCTCCCGTGCCCATATACCCATCACACATCCTCCATCCATAGGCACATCTTCCCTCTTAAAGGGATCCCCAGTACGGAAGTCAGGGCTAATCCATCCAGTGCTTTGGTTTTCACTCCAGGCCTCTCTTAAAGGGATCCCCGGTATGGAAGTTAAGGCAAATCCACTCTGTGCTTTGGTACTGACCCCAGGCCTTTCTTAAAGGGATCCCCGGTATGGAAATCAGGGCAATTGCCTTCAAACGCTCTGGTACTGACCCCAGGCTCTCTTAAAGGGATCTCTTGTTTGGAAGATAGGGCAAATCCCTCAGCGCTCTGATTCTGACCCCAGGATTCTATTAAAGGGATCTCAGGTATGCAAGTCAGGGAAAATCTACTCAGCGCTCTGGTTCTGATCCCAGGCTCTCTTAAAGGGATCCCCTGTATGGAAGTGAGGGCAAATCAACTCTGCGCTTTGGTACTGACCACAGGCCTCTCTTAAAGGGATCTCCGGTATGGAAGTTAGAGTAAATCCTTCAGCGCTCTGAATCTCACCCCAGGCTTCTATTAAAGGGATCATTGGTATGGAAGTCAGGGAAAATCTACTCAGTGCTCTGGTTCTGACGCCAGGCCACTCTTAAAGGGATCCCCGGTATGGAAGTTAGAACCGTTCCACTCAGCGCTCTGGTTCTCACCCCAGGCTGACAGGATGATGTGGTATATTAGGGGTAGTAGTCCGGTGGCTCTGGCTGACGGGATGATGTGGGATATTAGGGGTAGTAGTCCGGTGGTTCTGGCTGATGGGATGATGTGGGATATTAGGGGTAGTAGTCCGGTGGTTCTGGCTGATGGGATGATGTGGGATATTAGGGGTAGTAGTCCGGTGGTTCTGGCTGACGGGATGATGTGGGATATTAGGGGTAGTTGTCCGGTGGCTCTGGCTGACGGGATGATGTGGGATATTAGGGGTAGTAGTTCGGTGGCTAAGGCTGACGGGATGATGTGGGATATTAGGGGTAGTAGTTCGGTGGCTCTGGCTGACGGGATGATGTGGGATATTAGGGGTAGTAGTTCGGTGGCTCTGGCTGATGGGATGATGTGGGATATTAGGGGTAGTAGTCCGGTGGCTCTGGCTGACGGGATGATGTGGGATATTAGGGGTAGTAGTCCGGTGGCTCTGGCTGATGGGATGATGTGGTATATTAGTGGTAGTAGTCCGGTGGCTCTGGCTGATGGGATGATGTGGGATATTAGGGGTAGTAGTCCGGTGGCTCTGGCTGACGGGATGATGTGGGATATTAGGGGTAGTTGTCCGGTGGCTCTGGCTGACGGGATGATGTGGGATATTAGGGGTAGTAGTTCGGTGGCTCTGGCTGACGGGATGATGTGGGATATTAGGGGTAGTAGTTCGGTGGCTCTGGCTGATGGGATGATGTGGTATATTAGTGGTAGTAGTCCGGTGGCTCTGGCTGACGGGATGATGTGGGATATTATAGTGAATGTGGCTATGCGGAGTGGGCGGGGCTCTACACTCATCTTTATATATATATATATATATATATATATATATAGATATAATCATTATAATTTGTTATAACTAACCATAGTTAGTTACTATGCCCGGGCAGCGCCGGGCTCTTCAGCTAGTTTTTATACACAGTAAATATATGAAAGTTGAAATCAGCCTACTATTTTCAAAACTATTAAATAAAAAAAAAAAATAAAGTAGCATATTTGGTTTGGCCATGTATCTGTCCAGAACAAGAAAATGTTATATTTATTCCATAAGGTGATTGCAAAAAAAAAACAAAACTAAACTGCCGAATCGATAGTTTTTGGTCACTTCTGCTCCATTAAAAAAAATAAAATAAAAATAGATGAGTAAGTCGTAGGGACCCCAAAATGGTAGCAATAAAAACCAAAGCTCGTACTATAAATCACAAGGCCCAATACAACTCTATGGATTGGAAAAAAAAAATAAAAAGTTATCGTTCCTGGAAGAAGAGGGGCAAAAATCGAATGCAATGAGGGGCCCCTGGGTCTGTGTCATGCAATGAGGGGCCCCTGGGACTGTGTCATGCAATGAGGGGCCCCTGGGTCTGTGTCTTGCAATGAGGGGCCCCTGGGTCTGTGTCATGCAATGAGGGGCCCCTGGGTCTGTGTCATGCAATGAGGGGCCCCTGGGTCTGTGTCATGCAATGAGGGGCCCCTGGGACTGTGTCATGCAATGAGGGGCCCCTGGGTCTGTGTCATGCAATGAGGGGCCCCTGGGACTGTGTCATGCAATGAGGGGCCCCTGGGTCTGTGTCATGCAATGAGGGGCCCCTGGGTCTGTGTCATGCAATGAGGGGCCCCTGGGTCTGTGTCATGCAATGAGGGGCCCCTGGGTCTGTGTCATGCAATGAGGGGCCCCTGGGACTGTGTCATGCAATGAGGGGCCCGTGGGACTGTGTCATGCAATGAGGGGCCCCTGGGTCTGTGTCATGCAATGAGGGGCCCCTGGGACTGTGTCATGCAATGAGGGGCCCCTGGGACTGTCATGCAATGAGGGGCCCCTGGGACTGTGTCATGCAATGAGGGGCCCGTGGGACTGTGTCATGCAATGAGGGGCCCCTGGGTCTGTGTCATGCAATGAGGGGCCCCTGGGACTGTGTCATGCAATGAGGGGCCCCTGGGTCTGTGTCATGCAATGAGGGGCCCCTGGGTCTGTGTCATGCAATGAGGGGCCCCTGGGACTGTGTCATGCAATGAGGGGCCCCTGGGTCTGTGTCATGCAATGAGGGGCCCCTGGGACTGTGTCATGCAATGAGGGGCCCCTGGGACTGTGTCATGCAATGAGGGGCCCGTGGGACTGTGTCATGCAATGAGGGGCCCCTGGGTCTGTGTCATGCAATGAGGGGCCCCTGGGACTGTGTCATGCAATGAGGGGCCCCTGGGACTGTGTCATGCAATGAGGGGCCCCTGGGACTGTGTCATGCAATGAGGGGCCTGTGGGACTGTGTCATGCAATGAGGGGCCCATGGGTCTGTGTCATGCAATGAGGGGCCCCTGGGACTGTGTCATGCAATGAGGGGCCCCTGGGTCTGTGTCATGCAATGAGGGGCCCCTGGGTCTGTGTCATGCAATGAGGGCCCCCTGGGAATGTGTCATGCAATGAGGGGCCCCTGGGTCTGTGTCATGCAATGAGGGGCCCCTAGGACTGTGTCATGCAATGAGGGGCCCCTATGGCTGTGTCATGCAATGAGGGGCCCCTGGGACTGTGTCATGCAATGAGGGGTCTGATTTAGGGCATCTATGGGTTTTTGGCTGTGTCCCCATACAATACACAATATTATAAATCGTCCTTACCCAGAATACTGGACAGTTCTCACTTTACACATCATTTCTAGGGAGTTTCAGAACTTTTTAGGGAAACAACAACATTAGCAAAAAAAGACATAAAGAGCAAAGGATGACAGAAATGTCCCTGTATAGAGTATAGTGGTCTAATGTCACCTTCAGTCTCAGGATGGGGATCCTCCCAGCAGCAGCCCGAGCCTTCACCTGCTACTATGGACGCAGCAGGAATCCAGCAGAAACAGGAGAATTGCCCCCTCCGCATCTCTGATTGGCTGAGCAGGCAGAATTCTCCTCGATGATTGGTGGACGTCGCTGCCTGTCCCGTTGCCCCGCCCCGCCCGTGCTTGTTACTTGAGGTTAGTTACACATAGTAGGGTTGCTATGGAGACGGCATCAGACGTTCGAATGCAGAACTGCGCGGTGTATAGCTCCGCCCCTTGGATCAGTCAACACGGCATTAACCCTTCCTGTACCGCAAAGCTTTCTATAGTCAGGAAATGACCAGAATTTAATTATTAACAGTGAAGATTGCTGGAAATATTCATCAATGTGAGAAAAGGGTTAGAAAAGGCTCCTAAAAGTAGCACTGGGCTGCAGGGGCTGCTCCACAGTCCCACTGGGCCACTTTTGAATGTTCCTCCTCATCTCCTAAGAGCCATTATTTTTTTTTTCTTTTTTTGGTCACTTCTAGCTGTACTTTTTATCATCTATATGACTTTCAGATTTTTTTTTTATTCCTATTTTTTTCTGGGAGGTGAATCGGCCAAGAAACAGAGATTGCGATGTTTAGATGTTGTTTTTTTTATTTCAGCATTCACCCAATGCAATAATAATTCTAATATTCTATTCACTCAGTTACCCTTGGGGTGAAACCAAATATGGGAACTTTTTTAATGTTCTGGGCAATGTGGGTCATAAGAAATTTTAGTTATTTTTATAATATTTTTCATTGATTTTTTCATTCTTTTTTTTTTAGATTTTTTTTTTTTTTTTTAGGTATCACCACTAGGGGGCTTAAGCCTGTGATCCCCCTTGAACAATCAACTGCAATGATGCCACAGCACCTAATGGGTTAAGCTTCTCCACTCCTGAGCCGGCCCCACCCATGCAGAGCACAAGAAGACCCTACCTTAGGGGCAGGCACTTGGCTGTTTTTTCGGATGTTGACGTCGACTATATCCAGCGCCACCATTAACAACTTCATCAAGACCCAACTATATGTTGGTTTTAGGATCACATTTATTTATTTATAGCTAAATATTCCAGTATCCATAACTTTGTTTGTTTTTTTTTATTTTGCTCATTAACCCCTTGAGGACCAGGACATTTTTTGAATTTAAGATCACGTACATTTTTTTTCCCTCTTGACAACCAATAACTTTTTTTTTTTTTGCATTGGGTCCATATTAGGGATTAGCAGAAAAAAATTCAAAGGACCCTTTGTCTCGCATCCACGTCCGTGTCCCTTGCACTAGAGACTGTGATCCTCACCCTACTTGCTGGTATCACAGGCACCTGCTCTGATTCGTAGGCCTGACACAACGTCATGCACGTGTCACACTCAGCGTCAGATTGGAACACATTGGGCCCACCAGAGAAAATCATTCTTGGGGTCCACTATGTAGCTACATAGAAATAAATACAAGAGACCACCAATTGTGTGGTAAAACACGCTAATATCAGGGTATAATATAAGGTAGTACTCGTCTTAATTATGTAGCAGGAGTTGGGGTAGAATCTTAGAATTTTAGCCCCCTCATAGAATATAATGTAGCCCCCTCATAGAATATAATGTAGCCCCCTCATAGAATATAATGTAGCCCACCTCATAGAATATAATGTAGCCCCCCTCATAGAATATAATGTAGCCCCCTCATAGAATATAATGTAGCCTCCTCATAGAATATAACGTAGCCCACCTCATAGAATATAATGTAGCCCCCTCTCATAGAATATAATGTAGCCCCCCTCATAAAATATAATGTAGCCCCCTCATAAAATATAATGCAACCCCCTAATAAAATATAATGCAGCCCCCTCTCATAGAATATAATGTAGCCCCCTCTCATAGAATATAATGTAGCCCCCTCATAGAATATAATGCAGCCCCCTCTCATAGAATATAATGTAGCCCCCTCATAAAATATAATGTAGCCCCCTCTCATAGAATATAATGTAGCCCCCTCATAGAATATAATGCAGCCCCCTCTCATAGAATATAATGTAGCCCCCTCATAAAATATAATGCAGCCCCCTCTCATAGAATATAATGTAGCCCACCTCATAGAATATAATGTAGCCCCCCTCATAGAATATAATGTAGCCCCCTCATAAAATATAATGTAGCCCCCCTCATAAAATATAATGCAGCCCCCTCTCATAGAATATAATGCAGCACCCCACAAAATATAATGCACTCGCACTGCGACGTACGTCGCGAGGTCGACTAATCAGAAGAGGCACCGTGGATCCCATCCGATAGGAGGAGGTTCTACCGACTACTGATGTCACTGAAAATATTTGTGATCAACTCTAGTAATATGTATGTTAGTATGATAAAAATTGTGATGGTATGTATGATAGAAAGTATCAGTGTGGTCACTAACGCCAAAGCTCCAGAGCAGTGCACGCGTCCCCGATCTCTGGGTAAACATGTTGGATCCTTTCCCCCCCATTCTCCATCCTGAGGGCTGCTGCAGACCTCTGCCCTACAAGACGTCAGCGTCCCCTCGGGGGCCGGTCAGTGACCTCACTACAATGCGCTGCCCTGTCTGCAGGGAAGAACAAGACTCGATCCTTTATTTTTTTGGTGGAGGGGCGGCATTATTACTTTTTAAAGTGGCACTAAGCGGGCATTGATACTTTTTAAAGGGGGCATTTGTTTTAAGGTGGCACTGAGGGGGCATTAGTACTGGGCTAGGGGGTGCAATATTCGTCTTGCCCACCTGGGCACTGGCAACTCACCCCTTGTCACTGCTGCTACCCCATGATAGATATATACTAATTGTAAAAAGATGTTAAAGCTGTTCTCTAAGCCGTTTCTACACATACAGGACATCTAAAGAGACCGGAGGACCCTGTGGAAACCTGCGACTACATAGAAAGAACATACAAACTCCCTGAAAATGTCACCAACATCCTCGACGCTCTGCTGAATCGGTGCCAGATGTTGAGCAGTTGTTTCAGCACCACCTAGAGGCGACATGAGGCGCTACAGCTTTTTGCTTTTTAAAAGGAGGAACAGGATCCATTCTCTAATTAGGAATTTTCCCATATTTTATCTTCATTATTCATTGAAATGCAAACCCTACCCTGTAATTAGAGTTTTATCAATAGTGAAACATGGGACGACTGGAGAAATACCCGGTGGCGGCTTTTGCCGGCTGCTATTGTTTGGAGTCATCATTCTGTGACGCTGTGGGTGCAGCGGGTCGGACATTATTAGTTTAGTGAGATGTGACTGATTGCGGCAGCCATTAATGAGAAAGGTCAAAATCTTCCCATTGTGCATGGGTTTCTTCCAGCCGGCCATTTACGGAAGTGAAATTTCCATGTCGCTGAGTTTTTATAAGTTTTAAGCAGTTTTTATTTAAAAAAAAACAAAAAAAAACAAATGTAAATATTTAATTAAAAAAAAATTTAGTTTTGTTTTGGTTTCCTGCTGGGAGAGAGGACGGAGAGGAGAACTGTGCAGCCTTTCACGATGAGGTAGACGATCACAGCCGCAGTGGTGGAGATGAAGAGGATGACATCCAGGAGATGCCGCTGGTACCAGGGCTGCTGGTAAGAATAGGGCCGGAGGTGGCCGCCCCCACCCGACTGGAGGATGTGCTCCACCCATCCCAATAACTGCTGGTCAGGGGGGAACGGGCGGGAACGCAGGGTGACGCTCAGCTTCATGGCTGTTGTCTTGTAGCTGGGGACGAAAAAAAAGGCGCTAAGTTTCCCAAAATAATTATAACCCCCTCCCAAGGTTTTCGGCTTTATCCCAAATCACGCACAGCTGTGGCAGGCTCCATAGTGAGGGGGCACTGTGTGGATAGCAATGCTATGGGGGACATTTTGTGGTTGGGGGGCGCTGTTTCTGGCAGTCTTGTAGGAGTGTGCTGTGTACCTTTTACTGAGGGTCTAGCATCGTTATCGGGGACACATTGTGGCTGGCACTGCTTGTGGGGTGGATACTGTCAATATTATAAGGGACACTGGCTGGCACTGTTGTGGGGAACACAGTGTGGTAGAACTCGTTATAGGGGACACTGTTGTGGGGAACACAGTGTGGTAGAACTCGTTATAGGGGACACTGTTGTGGGGAACACAGTGTGGTAGAACTCGTTATAGGGGACACTGTTGTGGGGAACACAGTGTGGTAGAACTCGTTATAGGGGACACTGTTGCTTGCGCTGTTTATGAGTAACAATGTATAACTCAATATTAAAGGAGACACTGTGGCTGGTACTGTTGTGGGGGACACTGTGTGACTTGCACTCTTGTGGAGGCATCGTGTTATTGGTACTGTTGTGGAGGCACCGTGTGGCTGGCACTGTTATAGAGGCACCATGTGGCTGGCATTGCTGTGGAGGCACTGTGTGGATGGCACTGTTATAGGGATGTAGGGAAGTGGACTGACCTATGGACCTGTCTGAAGCAGAACAGTGAATGTAAAATGTGCAGTAAACATACTTGAAGTGGATTTGTATGTACAGGTGGGAAGACAGCTAGAAATAGTGACAGATGGTGACGTGCTGGGTTTTGGCCACTAGGGGGAGACAAAGAACAGCAGGAAGAGGAGACGGTGCAGTACTAAGATTTGGCCACAAGATGGAGACAGAGAGCAGTGAGGAAAGGGCTTAATAGCAGCTTAAGGCTAGGAAACTGCATAGTCATGGTGGGCGGAGTTACGGGAACTCCAGGGGGATTCCCAGGGAGGGGAATAAAAAGATAGAGAGAGTTCCAGAAGGGAGCCAGTCCAGGGGGAGGAGCTGAGCAGAGGATGAGACTGAAGGAGGAAAAGACAGAAAGAGCTCCACAGGGAACTGGAAGGAGAGGGTCAGTGTGGCCCTGACAAGATAGCCGCAGGACAGAGGAAGCCCGGGGTACCAGACGGACGGACTCAGACAGGCGAAGCGCAGTGGTGGTAGGCCTAGGGCAGCCACAGCAATAGAACCGCGAGGGACGTCACTACAAAGGAAAGAAGGAAGGTGAAAGGTACCCGGGCCTGTTAGTATGGTGGCTGTCGTGTTGCTGTGGTCGTCGGAAGGGCGACCAATAAAGAAAACCTGTTGAATGTACATTGGTTTCTGTGTCCAGTCTGTTCGCGGCGCAATGGGACCACCCCCAGTCGGTGCACGTACCTACGGGGATACAATGTGGCTGGCACTCTTGTGGAGGCATCGTGTTATTGGCTCTGTTGTGGGGGCACCGTGTGGCTGGTACTATTGTGGGGGAGACTTGAGTGTTTACCACTATTTTGGATGCATTGTGTTCCTTTGAACTCTCTGACATGGGAATACCCCAGTATCAGTGCCATTGCACCCCATGCACAGTTATAAATGGCCCTCCGAAGACTCCTGACAGCGATGTACCATTATGTTTGCCGAGTATTTCACCCCTACGTGGGGAAAAATACGCCACAAAAACGCACGTGAAAAACGTGACAAAACACAACAGGATTTGCTGCAGACTGTCCTGCCGCAGATCCAGGTGTGCACATGGCCTTATGGTTCGTAAGGTATTAAATCACAACGTACCGACTATTTTCTATCACTTCTCGCAAGGCGTTAGCAAAGTTCTCGGCCTCCATTTCTTCTGGGGCGATGAACGTTCCCATGTTCTTGGCTTTAATGCGGATCAAATTTTCATACTGGTCTCCAAAAAGTGGGATCCCGACCACCGGAACCCCGTGGTACACGGCCTCCATCAGACTGTTCATTCCTCCGTGCGTCACTAGAAGCCGCACCTTGGGATGGCCTGGACGGAAGAGGAATAATTATGGAGCAGACACAAATTACCGTAAAGTGACAGTTCTTTGCAGCAGTTTCCTTTATGTTCTCTAAAGTCGATCACAGATCTCTTACCCAGCAGATCATTCTGGGACAACCAGTCCACGAGCCTGACGTTAGGGGCAACGTCCACTTCTTTTGGCCAACGCGACCTCTCGTATCTCCAGATGACTTTCTGCCGTACCTTGGAGAGTCCTTCATTCATCTCCTTCACAAACTCCAATATTGGAAGTGAAGGAATCATCGATCCGAGACTCACAACTATAAAGCCGGAGTCCCCCGATCCTGCGATAAAGTCTTCCAGGTCCTGCATAATACACAACAGTAATACTAAGCGTAAGGATAACAGTACACGGGACGGTGCGCCCCCTACTGCGGATTATGGGAGGTTCTGCAGCAGCTGAGAAGTGAGTTACTGTCTCTACCACAGTGACCCTTCCTATAGCGCCAGCCCCTGTAATACCAATATGCTGTTACCCACAGTGTCAATTACACGGTGTCAGCCACAACGCCCCTTACACAGTGTCAGCCAGCCGCCCCTTACTCGGTGTCAGCCACACGCCCCTTACACTGTTGGCCACAGCCCCCTTACTCGGTGTCAGCCACAGGGCCAATTGCACTGTCACCCACATTGCTCCTTACACAGTGTCAGCCACACGCCCCTTACTCGGTGTCAACCACACGCCCCTTACACTGTGTCGGCCTCAGCCCCCCTTACTCGGTGTTAGCCACAGCGTCCCTTACTCGGTGTCAGCCACAGGGCCAATTGCACTGTCAGCCACAGTGCCCCTTACACAGTGTCAGCCACCCGCCCCTTACTCGGTGTCAGCCACACGACCCTTACACTGTGTCGGCCTCAGCCCCCCTTACTCGGTGTCAGCCACAGCTCCCTTTAGTCGCTGTCAGCCACAGCGCCAATTACACGGTGTCGAGCACTGCTCCCCTTACACGGTGTCAGCCACAGCTCCCCTTACTCGGTGTCAGCCACAGCTCCCCTTACTCGGTGTCAGCCACAGCGCCAATTACACGGTGTCAGCCACAGCGCCCCTTACACGGTGTTGGCCACAGTGCCAATTGCACTGTCAGCCACAGCTCCATTTACACGGTGTCAGCCACAGCAACCCTTACACGGTGTCAGCCACAGTGCCCCTTACTCGATGTCAGCCACAGCGCCAATTACACGGTATCGGGCACTGCTCCCCTCACACAGTGTCAGCCACAGCGCCAATTACACGGGGTCGGCCACAGCGCCAATTACACGGGGTCGGCCACAATGCCCCTTACACAGTGTCAGCCACAGCACCCCTTACACAGTGTCAGCCGTAGCTCACCTTACTCTCTGTCAGCCACAGCGCCAATTACATGGTGTCGGGCACTGCTCCTCTTACACGGTGTTAGCCACAGCACCATTTACACAGTGTCAGCCACAGCGACAATTACACGGTGTCGGCCACAGCGCCCCTTACACTGTGTCAGCCATAGCGCCAATTACACTGTCAGCCATAGCCATCCTTACTCTGTGTCAGCCACAGCACCAATTACACGGTGTCGGCCATAGCGTCCCTTACACAGTGTCAGCCACACGCCACTTACACGGTGTCGGCCACAGAGCCTCTTACTCGGTCGGGCACAGCGCCCCTTACACGGTATCAGCCACAGCACCCCTTACACGGTATCAGCCACAGCGCCCCTTACACAGTGTCAGCCACACGCCACTTACACGGAGGTAGGCACAGCGCCCCTTACATGGTATCAGCCATAGCCCCCCTTACATGGTGTCGGACACAGCGCCCCTACACGGTATCAGCCACAGCGCCCATTACACGGTATCAGCCATAGCCCCCCTTTACACGGTATCAGCCACACGCCACTTACACGGTTTCGGCCACAGAGCCTCTTACTCGGTCGGGCACAGCGCCCCTTACACGGTATCAGCCACAGCACCCCTTACACGGTGTCAGCCACAGCGCCCCTTACACAGTGTCAGCCACACGCCACTTACACGGAGGTAGGCACAGCGCCCCTTACATGGTATCAGCCATAGCCCCCCTTACATGGTGTCGGACACAGCGCCCCTACACGGTATCAGCCACAGCGCCCATTACACGGTATCAGCCATAGCCCCCCTTTACACGGTATCAGCCACACGCCCCTTACACAGTGTTGGCCACAGCACCCCTTACACGGTATCAGCCACAGCGCCCTTACACGGTTTCAGCCACAGTGCCCTTACACGGTTTCAGCCACAGCGCCCCTTACACGGTATCAGCCACAGCGCCCCTTACACGGTATCAGCCACAGCGCCCCTTACACGGTTTCAGCCACAGCGCCCCTTAAACGGTATCAGCCACAGCGCCCCTTACACGGTATCAGCCACAGCGCCCCTTACACGGTATCAGCCACAGCGCCCTTACACGGTATCAGCCACAGCGCCCCTTACACATAATCAGTCACAGCGCCCCTTACACGGTATCAGCCACAGCGCCCCTTACACGGTATCAGCCACAGCGCCCCTTAAACGGTATCAGCCACAGCGCCCCTTACACGGTATCAGCCACAGCGCCCCTTACACGGTATCAGCCACAGCGCCCTTACACGGTATCAGCCACAGCGCCCCTTACACGTAATCAGTCACAGCGACCCTTACACGGTATCAGCCACAGCGCCCCTTACACGGTATCAGCCACAGCGCCCCTTAAACGGTATCAGCCACAGCGCCCCTTACATGGTATCAGCCACAGCGCCCCTTACACGGTATCAGCCACAGCGCCCTTACACGGTATCAGCCACAGCGCCCCTTACACGTAATCAGTCACAGCGCCCCTTACACAGTATCAGCCACAGCGCCCCTTACACAGTGTCAGCCACAGCACCCCTTACATGGTATCGCCACAGCACCCCTTACACGGTATCAGCCACAGCGCCCCTTACACGTAATCAGTCACAGCGCCCCTTACACGGACTCAAGCAGAGCGCCCCTGTGTTTTTTCCTGTAACCATCTTTATGTCGGGCATTTGGAGTTTTCTAACATTAACCGTTCCTTCTATTGCTCTGTAGAATCCTGGCATTATCCTCACCGCAGACACCGGCTTCGCCGGCCCGGCCAATAATCCTCCAATGCATTGAATGTTTGGTGAAAGCGGTCGCGGAAAGTCAATGGTGAAGTCCACGTTGTATATCCAGAGCTCGGCCTTTAATGGCAGATCGGCTATGGACGGCCTGGAGCCGGCAGAGAAGTGCTCGTCAATCACCTTCTGAAATGGCCTCTCGATCATTCCATCCACAATGTTCGATCCCAAGTACATCACCGTGTTCTTCAGCCGTCCAAAAAAATCCATGTGGTCAGTGAGCTGGGCCTGGAATAACGGGACGTAGGACAGAGGACCGTGTGCCCCCACCCTTCCGGCGTTCATGAAGATCCCCGGGAAGAAGGCAATGAATGGGACTCCGAGCTTCTCTGCCACCAGGAAGGAGCAGGGGTTGAAACCTTCGATGAACGCCAGGTCGTACTTTTCGTCCTTTAAGAAGTGCAAGATATCAGATTGATGCAGCGTTATATTGCACTGATACGAGAGAAGCTCCATAAATTCTAAGAAGTCGCTGAGATCATATCTACAGAGAGAGAAACAAAAAGCGTTCACTATGGTAAAAAAGGGGATAAACATGGCTGCTTCATCCATAAATAGCAACACTTCTGTCCACAAATTGGGTTTAGTATTCCGGTTCTGCTCTATTTACATGAATGGGGCTGAGCTGCAATATGAGGCACAACCTGTGCACAGGGGTGGCGCTATTTGCACATAAAGCAGCCATATCCTCTCAAATCTTGTAGGGATATCTCTGTCAGTTCCATGCAAATGGAGAAATGGATCCCTCGTACTTGTGATCGGTGGTTACACCTCCAGCAGTCAGACCGTTGCCTTGTGGCTAGGTGATAACTTTTTATTCTTCAACATTTTTAAACTCTTCCTGATACGTTTTAAATGTATACTGGTCAATGACGGCTGCATTTGTAAAGAGCTGTCTCAGGGGCTGACCGCAGCATCTAAGCTTTCTCTGGGGCTGACCGCAGCATCTAAGCTGTCTCAGGGGCTGAGCAAAGCATCTAAGCTCTCTCAGGGGCTGACCACAGCATATAAGCTGTCTCAGGGGCTGACCACAGCATCTAAGCTGTCTCAGGGGCTGACCACAGCATCTAAGCTGTCTCAGGGGCTCACCACAGCATCTAAGCTGTCTCAGGGGCTGACCGCAGCATCTAAGCTGTCTCAGTGGCTGACCGCAGCATCTAACCTGTCTCAGGGGCTGACCGCAGCATCTAAGCTGTCTCAGTGGCTGACCGCAGCATCTAAGCTGTCTCAAGGGCTGACCGCATCTAAACTGTCTCAGGGGCTGACCGGAGCATCTAAGCTGTCTTAGTGGCTGACCGCAGCATCTAAACTGTCTCAGGGTCTGACCGCAGCATCTAAGCTGTCTCAAGGGCTGACCGCAGCATCTAAACTGTCTCAGGGGCTGACCGAAGCATCTAAGCTGTCTTAGTGGCTGACCGCACCATCTAAACTGTCTCAGGAGCTGACCACAACATCTAAGCTGTCTCAGGGGCTCACCGCAGCATCTAAGCTGTCTCAGGGGCTGACCGCAGCATCTAAGCTGTCTCAGGGGCTGACCGCAGCATCTAAGCTGTCTCAGTGGCTGACCGCAGCATCTAAGCTGTCTCAAGGGCTGACCGCAGCATCTAAACTGTCTCAGGGGCTGACCGAAGCATCTAAGCTGTCTCAGTGGCTGACCGCAGCATCTAAACTGTCTCAGGGGTTGACCGCAGCATCTAAGCTCTCTCAGGGCTGACCACAGCATCTAAGCTGTCTCAGGGGCTGACCACAGCATGTAAGCTTTCTCTGGGGCTGACCACAGCATCTAAGCTGTCTCAGGGGCTGACCACAGCATCTAAACTGTCTCAGGGGCTGACCACAGCATCTAAGCTGTCTCAGGGGCTGACCACAGCATCTAAGCTGTCTCAAGGGCTGACCGCAGCATCTAAACTGTCTCAGGGGCTGACCGAAGCATCTAAGCTGTCTTAGTGGCTGACCGCACCATCTAAACTGTCTCAGGGGCTGACCACAGCATCTAAGCTGTCTCAGGGGCTGACTGCAGGATCTATGCTGTCTCAGGGGCTGACTGCAGCATCTAAGCTGTCTCAGTGGCTGACTGCAGCATCTAAGCCGTCTCAGGGTCTGACTGCAGCATCTAAGCTGTCGCAGTGTCTGACTGCAGCATCTAAACTGTCTCAGGGGCTGACCGCAGCATCTAAGCTGTCTCAGGGCCTGACCGAATCATCTAAGCCGTCTCAGGGTCTGACCGCAGCATCTAAGCAGTCTCAGGGCCTGACTGCAGCATCTAAGCCGTTTCAGGGTCTGACTGCAGCATCTAAGCTGTCTCAGGGGCTGACCGCAGCATCTAAGCTGTCTCAGGGGCTGACCGCAGCATCTAAACTGTCTCAGGGGCTGACCGCAGCATCTAAGCCGTCTCAGGGTCTGACCGCAGCATCTAAGCTGTCTCAGTGTCTGATCGCAGCATCTAAACTGTCTCAGGGTCTGACCGCAGCATCTAAGCAGTCTCAGGGCCTGACTGCAGCATCTAAGCCGTCTCAGGGTCTGACTGCAGCATCTAAGCTGTCTCAGTGTCTGATCGCAGCATCTAAGCTGTCTCAGGGGCTGACCACAGCATCTAAGCTGTCTCAGGGGCTGACTGCAGGATCTAAGCTGTCTCAGGGGCTGACTGCAGGATCTAAGCTGTCTCAGGGGCTGACTGCAGCATCTAAACTGTCTCAGGGGCTGACCGCATCATCTGAGCTGTCTCAGGGCCTGACTGAATCATCTAAGCCGTCTCAGGGCCTGACTGAATCATCTAAGCCGTCTCAGGGTCTGACTGCAGCATCTAAGCTGTCTCAGGGCCTGACTGCAGCATCTAAGC
Organism: Dendrobates tinctorius; assembly: GCF_039654945.1. NCBI lineage: Eukaryota > Metazoa > Chordata > Amphibia > Anura > Dendrobatidae > Dendrobates > Dendrobates tinctorius. Next base: position 13,537,295 of record NW_027361803.1, read on the forward strand.
TGTCTCAGGGGCTGACTGCAGCATCTAAGCCGTCTCAGGGTCTGACTGCAGCATCTAAGCTGTCTCAGGGTCTGACCGCAGCGTCTAAGCTGTCTCTGACAGAGCTGGAAAATCCATCTATCTTAAATGGATTTTTTAGACTGGACAGCCCCTATATTCAGATATAGGGTCACTGGAAATAAACTGGATCACTACATACCAAATCACCACGTGCCCGAATCACAACACTCGCAAATCACAACATTATAATAGACAGATCCTTATTACAGACGCACCGGCCCCTAAGAAACTCCTTCTGACCATTGATGAAAAACTCCTTAAATTCTTGCTTATGTTTCTCGCCCAGTGAGTATGTGGACACGGGGTAGGGGCTCTGCAGGAGCAGGTGACCTAAGGTAGAGACATATTGTGACCATGAGAAAAACATAAGATGTAAAAAAAAACAACTCACAAATCTATCATAAATGATCCCAGAGATGAGAGATCCTGCCCCCAATATAATAGAGTGAACCATAGAAAATAGGGGCATATATGTATAAATCAGCAAATATGGAGCAAATTTATTACAGTCCTGTCCCGTAATAAACACACAGCCTATTAATATGAATGACTGGTGGTCTGCAGATTCCAAGATACATAGAGCTAAATCCCAAGAGTATCTGGAGACCGCCCATCGCCTCCATCATCAGTATCTGGAGACCACCCGTCTCCTCCATCATCAGTATCTGGTGACTGCCCGTCTCCTCCATCATCAGTATCTGGTGACTGCCCGTCTCCTCCATCATCAGTATCTGGTGACTGCCCGTCTCATCCATCATCAGTATCTGGTGACTGCCCGTCTCCTCCATCATCAGTATCTGGTGACCCTCCGTCGCCTCCATCATCAGTATCTGGAGACCGCCTGTCGCCTCCATCATCAGTATCTGGTGACCGCCAGTCGCCTCTATCATTAGTATCTGGTGACCGCCCATCTCCTGCATCATCAGTATCTGGTGACCGCTCATCTCCTGCATCATCAGTATCTGGTGACCGCTCATCTCCTGCATCATCAGTATCTGGTGACCGCCCATCACCTCCATCAACAGTATCAGATGAACTCCTGTCATCTCCATCCATTCTTCAAGATACATCTGGACACAGTTTTTGAAGAATCTCAGCAGGAGATTGTTCCAAACATCTCAGAGACCTGACCCCAGATCTCTGTATGATTCTTGTGTGGATCCTTCTGTCTCTTCATGTGATCCCAGACAGACGGGATGATGTGAGATCAGGGCTCCGGGGCCGGATCATCACCCCCAGGACTCCTTGTTCTTAATGGCATTGGCTGGATGTTTGGGGTTGTTGTCCGGCTGTAGAATAACTTTGGAGCCGACCATACGCCTCCTGACAGTATTACATAGTGAATAAGTATCTGCCCGGATTTCTCAGCATAGGACACCAATAATCCTGATCAATCCACCAACTCCATTTGTAAGAGGATTAAAGGGGTTGTTCACTACGAGGACAACCCCTTCTTAAACTAAATGTTATGCCCCAATAAAATAATAAAGCCTATACTCACCTTCCGTGTCGGCGCCGTTCCCACCATGTGATGCGGTGTTGTGACACATGAGGCAAGCGCCCAATCAGTAGACAACCCCTTTAAGGAATTCTGTAGCTGAGTGGTCAGTGAAGCTTAAATAAGCAAACATTGCCACCTATTGGCCACAGCTTGTAAGAACAGGAACAAAAAGAACAACCATTAACCATAAAATAGGCATGGGTTGCCTGGAAGGAACCAAAAGGAAAGCAGAGACGGGAAGGAGTCGACGGCTGAACCTGTATCAGGAAAGACGTATGGAAGTATTGGAGATGGCCTAAATCCACAACTACCAGCACATGACAGACCTGTGTAGTGAAGCTTCAGCCTTGAGTGAGGAAGAGGGATCCGAGAGAGGTCCATACAAAGGGATCAAGAAGACCTGAGGAAGAGAGACGATCAGAGGAATCATGGAAGAGGGATCCAAGAAAGCGTGAGACGACCAGAGGGACAGAGACAACCCAACAAAGAGTGCCGATAAGAGGAATCGAAGAAGAAGGATCCGAGAGCGGACCGACCAGAGGGATCGAGACAACACTAGAAAGAGAGACGTTCAGAGGAATCGATGAAGAGGGATCCAAGAAAGAGTGAGACGACCAGGGGGATAGAGACACCCCGAGTAAGAGTGCCGATAAGAGGAATCGAAGAAGAGGGATCTGAGAGAGGGTCAACCAGAGGTATCGAGACGATACAAGAAAGAGAGACGATCAGAGGAATCGATGAAGAGAGATCCAATAGAGAGCCGACCATAGGGATAGAGAGGACCCAAGAAAAAGAGCTGATAAGAGGAATCCAGGGAAGAGAGATCTGAGAGAGGACCGACCAGAGGGATCGAGACAACCCGAGAAAGAGGGTCAATAAGAGGAATGGATGAAGAGAGATCCGATAGAGAGAGCCGACCATAGGGATAAAGAGGACTCAAGAAAGAGGGACGATAAGAGGAATCAGGGACGAGAGATCTGAGAGAGGGCCGATCAGAAGGATAGAGACGACCCGAGAAAGAGGGCCGATAAGAAGAATCGATGAAAAGGGATCTAAGAGAGAGGGCCAACCAGAGGGATCGAGACAATCTGAGAAAGAGAGACCATCAGAGGAATTGATGAAGAGGGATCTGAGAGAGAGGGCCAACCAGAGGGATCGAGATGACCCGAGAAAGAGAGACAATGAGAGGAATCAAGGAAGAGGAATCAAGAAAGAGTGAGACGACCAGAGGGATAGAGACACCCCGAGTTAGAGTGCCGATAAGAGGAATCGAAGAAGAGGGATCCGAGAGAGGACCGACCAGAGGTATCGAGACGACACAAGAAAGAGAGACGATCAGAGGAATCCAAGGAAGATAGATCTGAGAGAGAGGGCCAACCAGAGGGATCGAGACAACCCGAGAAAGAGGGCCAATAAGAGGAATCGATTAAGAGAGAGACGACCATAGGGATAGAGAGGACTCAAGAAAGAGGGCCGATAAGAAGAATAGGGGAGGAGAAATCTGAAAGGGAGGGCCGACCACAGGGATAGAGACGACCCGAGAGAGATAATCAGAGGAATCGATGAAGAGGGAACAGAGAGAGTGAGACAACCAGAGAGATAGAGACGACCCGAGAGAACAAGGCGATCAGAGGGATCGAGGAAGAGGGATCCGAGTGAGAGAGGGCCGACCAGAGGGATCGAGACGAACCGAGAGAAGAAGCCCATCAAGGGAACTCAGACGGCAGCGATGTAGGTTTCAGAGGTGCCTTGGGGCTGCGCTTGAGGAATCAGGCAGCCGGAATAAACGCATCACCGAAGCAACTAGTCTCCCATTAGGTCCTGTGCTGAGATTGTTACTGCCGATGTACTGACTAAGTAACGACGGTGAAGAGTATGACACTGTGACACATAACAGACCAGGGTATTAGGACCGAGACGCCATTACCCATCATTATTGTTTGTTGCCTTATACAATAGAGTTTTCATTGTTATAGCAAAAAGGGTTTGTATAAAATTCCATCGTAATAAACTTCACTGCATTCCAATAATTTGTCAGTCCTTCTTCAGCCTGCATCCTAATCACCTAAACCGTTGTGTTAGATTAATAAATAATCTTTGGTTAAGTTTCCACTGTGTCTTCATCTTCTGCGCCGTTGCATCCACACCCCTCTTTATGCAGTGACAAGCAAAAGGGGAACAATGTTCTGAACTGTCACGCTCACGCCTTGGCTGAATGGCGCGAGCCGGGGGGTTGTGGCCCCACTGTGCCACAAACCAGACTACCCTGGAAGGGGCGTAACTACGGCAGCTACCTCGGTCTTCACTGGAGCCTCTGATGGTGAGGTCAGGCTTGTGCGGCAGGTAGCTGCCGGGTGCCACTCCAGGGTGGTGTCTGGCTGTGGCTGCTGATCCCACTCGGGAACAGGACACCTGGACAGGTGCGAGTGACAAGCAGGCTAGACAGGCAGGCAGGTAGACACGACAGGCACGGCTGAGACGCAGGACAGGCGGGCACGGCTTGGAAACAGGACAGGCGGGCATGGCTTGGAGACACAGTGACAGGCGGGCACGGCTTGGAGACACAGGACAGGCGGGCACGGCTTGGAGACACAGGACAGGCGGGCACGGCTTGGAGACGCAGGACAGGTGGGCACGGCTTGGAGACGCAGGACAGGCGGGCACGGTTTGGAGACGCAGGACAGGCGGGCACGGCTTGGAGACAGGACAGGCGGGCATGGCTTGGAGACACAGTGACAGGCGGGCACGGCTTGGAGACACAGGACAGGCGGGCACGGCTTGGAGACGCAGGACAGGCGGGCACGGCTTGGAGACACAGGACAGGCGGGCACGGCTTGGAGACGCAGGACAGGCGGGCACGGCTTGGAGACAGGACAGGTGGGCATGGCTTGGAGACACAGTGACAGGCGGGCACGGCTTGGAGACACAGGACAGGCGGGCACGGCTTGGAGACACAGGACAGGCGAGCACGGCTTGGAGACACAGGACAGGCGGGCACGGCTTGGAGACACAGGACAGGCGGGCACGGCTTGGAGACACAGGACAGATTGGCGTGGTATGAGAAGGGGCAGGTAGGGACCTGTTCACACAGCAGGTGTAGGCAGGAGGGAGTGGTGTATGAGAGAACAGGTTTGGACCTGTTCACACAAGAGGTGCAGGTATGGATATAGGCAGGAAGGAGTGGAATATGAAGGAACAGGTTTGGACCTGTTCACAAAGGAGGTGCAGGTAGGCAGAGCCGCAGGAGTGCGGGGGAGGCAGAGCCGCAGGAGTGCGGAGCAGGCAGAGCCGCAGGAGTGCGGAGCAGGCAGATGCACAGATAAAGCTGCGAGGGTGCAGATGCACAGATAAAGCTGCGAGGGTGCAGATGCACAGATAAAGCTGCGAGGGTGCAGATGCACAGATAAAGCTGCGAGGGTGCAGATGCACAGATAAAGCTGCGAGGGTGCAGATGCACAGATAAAGCTGCGAGGGTGCAGATGCACAGATAAAGCTGCGAGGGTGCAGATGCACAGATAAAGCTGCGAGGGTGCAGATGCACAGATAAAGCTGCGAGGACACAAAGAAAGACACGGCAGAGAAGGAACCACAAACAAGGAGACAGACAGACAGACAGAGGTAAGACTGAGTTCAGACAGAGACACCGGGACAAAGACACAAGGACCAGGATATTCTGCCTCCTGGCAGGCGGACAGAGAACAGACAAGGCACAGGGAAACAAGACTCAAGGGCCAGGATATTCTGCCTCCTGGCAGGCGGACAAGATACAAAGCGAGACAAAGAGTATTCCTACAGAGAAGGAGATACACAGAACAGGGCCTGGCTTCCTCAGCAGCAAGATACTAACTGAGTATAGACATTGCACAGGCAAAGGTCAGTGGGTGTGGCGAAACTAAATAGTCAAGGGCTCTAGGTGATTGGTAAGGGACAGATTACACAGGTGCACCTTGACTGCATAAGAACCAGAGAGTTCAGGCGCCGCCCCCCTATACACACAGTCTGGAAACATGGAGAGCAGAGGCACAGAGCTGGCAACAGACAGAATTCACAGCATGGCTTGAAGCAGAAAGTAAGTTGGTGTGCGGGGGATGGGAGGCCATGCAGTGATGCCAGCAGGGTTGTTACAGTACCCCCCCTTTACGGCCCCTCTTCCTCAAGCCTGCCAGAATGACCAGAAGAAGGAGTACGGGACCGCACACCGTCCAGGTTGACACGACATCCATCAGGTAGGGTGGAATATGTGTGCCATCAGGAATCCCAGTGTCATGATCTGACAGTTTTAAATTACACTGGGTGAACTTTTTTTACTTTGGAAAGTTCCAAGGTGTCTTGACTGTCCCCGGTGGTGGTTAGTGGTATTGCACTTTAGGTTTTTTGTGCACGTAATTATGGATCAGGTGTGACACCCTATAAAGGTGTGCTAGGGGTGTGCAATCACTGCCTGTGATATTGTGAGATTGTGTTCACTCTGAGTTGGAGAGCCTGGTGGAAGGATGGAGCTGGAGAGGAGTCCTGCGCAGCTTAGCCAGGGGGGACGTGTTTCAGCTATGGTGTCTGGACGAAGGGCTGGCATGGCGTGGTGGGGTCGCAGTGATGGTGTCGGCGGGAAGTGTCTGCATGGACTGGTGGAGTGGTGACTATGGAGAGTAGCACTCACCATGTGGGACTTGGCTGCTGAGCTGGACTCAAACATGCTTGACTTCGTGGCAGAAGCTGGACTCATCTTGGGGACTCTGTTACTAAGCAGCAGCAACTGGTGGTGGACTCTGCTCCAAGGCTGCACTAAGGTGAAGGATCCTGTTATGGTGATGGATCCAGGTGGAGGAGAAGATGCATGCAGGTGGTGGGCTCTGTTGCTAGGAGCGCACGCAACAGAGCAAAGCTAAGTGGTGTTCCCCCTGTATTGTCTCTTTCCTCATGTGTGTTATTAGTGCAGTGGTGGGATTAGTCTCCGCACCGACCCATTCCCTAGTGAGGGTTTAGGGTCAGGGCGAGCAAGGGGTTAAGGTTCGCGTGCGGCGACAGGTGCGGAGCCTGTATAGGGAATGTTAGGAGTGCAGGGACACTGGCTCAGGGGAGCTTAGGAGGTCTCCACTTCCCTATTCCCTATCGCAGGGCCCACCATTGTTAAAGTTACCCAGGTTCCCCCTTTATTATTTGATTATTGTATAACGTGTAATACCTAAATTCGCCAGGTGGAGGCGGCGTATCCACCTGCACGTTTTATTATTTAAATGCGCCCCACTGGAGGCGGTGTATCCAGGGTCACGTGTGTTATGGGTTCGCCTTGCGGTAACCGCTGCGTCCAGAGACACGTGACCGTGACATTATCACAGGCCTTACAGTTTTTTTTGTTTTTTTTTCTGGTGAGCTTTGGCCATGTGGAAACCTGTGAGTAATTGCTGCTGGGCTTCACTGAGGTGAGTGGGGAGCGGCAAGGTGTGTTTAAGCCGCTGCAGCAGCAGTTATCTGGGTCTGGGGCCTCTGCTGAGAAAAAAAAAAAAATGGCGGCTGCTGTCTGGCTAAAAGCCCCCTAGAGTCGCTGCTGGGGAGCGGGACTGGTTCATGCATGCGGGCGCACCCAGGCAGGTGGGAGGAATGGTGCCCCACGGAGCTGCCTGGTATTCCCCGAGGTGAAGGGGTACGCCCCTGTGGTGAGCTGACTGGTGTGATAGTCCGCGGGGTTTATGCCAAATCTTCTATACAATCGAAGAAGCCGCCCTCCTGGTTGTGTGGAGGCGACCAGCGAGTGTATATTTCCTCCATTTCCCGTCCCCTTCTCCTCCTGGTGTGTGCAGCAGGTGCGCTGCGGGGGAGTAGGGACAAATCTCTACCCTCGCCATTAACCAACCCTAGGAGGCGCAGTCCTCATGGTGAAAGGGTTGGAGGGTGGTGTCCCTTGGTGAATAGCGGGGTGTGAGTGTGGTGACACAGGGGGACGTCTCTGTTGTCGAGTCCAGAATGAGTTCACCAAATTTATGACAAACGAATGTGTGCAATAAACGTTCAGGTCCGGACCTGCGTGTGAACGAACATGTATGGGAGCCACCAAAAAACATCTTGTGGAAATGTGTTGTGGAGTCTGATCAGCTCTTAGCAAACATTCACATACATAAACTCGTTCCCCAGGTCGGCGCTGTGGAGAGGAGTGGTTCCCCCAAAACAAACTTTATTGCCAATACCAGCGGTGTGTTTGTCATGAAACTGGAGTGTCAGGTAATGGTGGGGTGAACTCAGGGTCTGGGCGTCCCCGCTGTAGGTTTTTCCCTAATGAGGGGTGGTCTTGAGGGTCCAGAGGCCCCTCATTAAGGAGGGGGTACTGTCATGATCTGACAGTTTTAAATTGCACTGGGTGAACTTTTTTTACTTTGGAAAGTTCCAAGGTGTCTTGACTGTCCCCGATGGTGGTTAGTGGTATTGCACTTTAGGTTTTTTGTGCACGTAATTATGGATCAGGTGTGACACCCTATAAAGGTGTGCTAGGGGTGTGCAATCACTGCCTGTGATATTGTGAGATTGTGTTCACTCTGAGTTGGAGAGCCTGGTGGAAGGATGGAGCTGGAGAGGAGTCCTGCGCAGCTTAGCCAGGGGGGACGTGTTTCAGCTATGGTGTCTGGACGAAGGGCTGGCATGGCATGGTGGGGTCGCAGTGATGGTGTCGGCGGGAAGTGTCTGCATGGACTGGTGGAGTGGCGACTATGGAGAGTGGCACTCACCATGTGGGACTTGGCTGCTGAGCTGGACTCAAGCATGCTTCGTGGCAGAAGCTGGACTCATCTTGGGGACTCTGTTACTAAGCAGCAGCAACTGGTGGTGGACTCTGCTCCAAGGCTGCACTAAGGTGAAGGATCCTGTTATGGTGATGGATCCAGGTGGAGGAGAAGATGCATGCAGGTGGTGGGCTCTGTTGCTAGGAGCGCACGCAACAGAGCAAAGCTAAGTGGTGTTCCCCCTGTATTGTCTCTTTCCTCATGTGTGTTATTAGTGCAGTGGTGGGATTAGTCTCCGCACCGACCCATTCCCTAGTGAGGGTTTAGGGTCAGGGCGAGCAAGGGGTTAAGGTTCGCGTGCGGCGACAGGTGCGGAGCCTGTATAGGGAATGTTAGGAGTGCAGGGACACTGGCTCAGGGGAGCTTAGGAGGTCTCCACTTCCCTATTCCCTATCGCAGGGCCCACCATTGTTAAAGTTACCCAGGTTCCCCCTTTATTATTTGATTATTGTAAAACGTGTAATACCTAAATTCGCCAGGTGGAGGCGGCATATCCACCTGCACGTTTTATTATTTAAATGCGCCCCACTGGAGGCGGTGTATCCAGGGTCACGTGTGTTATGGGTTCGCCTTGCGGTAACCGCTGCGTCCAGAGACACGTGACCGTGACACCCAGAGTGCCAAGCTTCTTGGTGCCTGATGGAGTCATCTTCCAACACAGGGGGTACAAAGACTTCTTCCTCCAGATTGGCAAAAAGCGGGGCCCTGGCAGCTTCCAACGTCGCTCCTACATCAGCCGACCAGCTATAAACTGAAGACACCTGCACAGAGTCCCTTTTTAGCCCATTATCCAAAGAAAATTGGATCTCCTTCAGGTGAGTGAGCAACGGAGATACATAGGCCACAGTTCCCACCTCTGCATCCACCTGCCATATGGAAGCTGGAGGCATACATACAGGGAGCCATTTCAACCTGTTACTCAGAAAAAACTGGGCCCCCTTTTTCAGGTTAGAGGATGAGTAATGCTCCATCTTGGGACCTTCACCCACTGGCCATAGAGGAGCCGAGGGCATCCACTCAGGATCCATCTTCAGCCCTTTGTCCTGGGGAAGACAATCAGGAGGCAGGGATGCTCTAGGGAGCAGATCACTGGCATCATCGCTGGAGACGTGTGACGAGGAGACCTCCGCTTCACCCTCTTTGGAGGCGTCATCACCCCTAGACTCGACGACCAGCAGACTAGATAAAGACGACAACTTGGCTGACTGAATCTGATGCAAGGGAACCAGACACCTCTTGTCACTTGGTTGTCTCAGGCGCGGTACCTTGCTGGGTCTCCAAACATAAATGGGCACCAGAATCTCTGGTTCAGAATGACCCATGGGCATACCAGACAGCCAATGGAAGACAAACTTCTTTGTATACCAAGCTCCGACCTGGAGCTGTAGTTGTCCTTGCAGGACTAGACTGTTCTCAAGTAGGGCACGGCCACCACGAGACAACGCCCACGCAGGCTTCGGGAGCTGTACGACAGAGACCACAGACTGACTCCGTATGGCTGGCGGATTATACACACCAAAGCTCCCTGAAGGTAGAGAAACAGTCATTGGCTTCACAGGACAGAGACCAGATTCCGGCTGCAACTTTGCCCGCTTCTTCTTTTTAGACCTCTTGGATCTTGCATGGGGGGCTGCTTTGGCAGGCTGAGGAACAGATGGGTCATGAACGGTCAGACAGAGAAGATGAATTGGCCACGGGTTTCTTTCGTCCGATCCGTTCCTGGAAGCTTGGAGGGGAAGACTCTTCAGGAGACACTGCACTAGGCTTGTCAAAGGATTTGCAGAAGCCACCAGGAAGGCCGGTAAGCTCGAGGTGATGGGATCCCCTGCTTCCCAAAGGGGGTTAAGCCACTGCAACGCATCTCCTGTTAGGTAGGACATTAGTAATCCTACCTTTACCCGATCACTGGCGAAGTAGGGAGCATGCCATTGAAAATAGCGTAGGCACTGCTCCATAAAGGCACGACACTGCTTGGGGTCCCCATCATATCTTGGCGGGTCCGAGGGAGGTTCAACTTTAGGTATGCCAGCCTCTAGTTGAGCAAACAGTCTATTGGAGACCACAATGGTGGGTGGAGCAGTGAAGGATTGGGCTTCAGACCGGGTAAATTTATTTGGTTGCCCATACTGGCAAAAAAGTTCATCTTGCTCCGAGGGCGAAAGGACATGGGACTCAGCGGGGACCATGGCCTGTGCAAACTGTCACGCTCGCGCCTTGGCTGAATGGCGCGAGCCGGGGGGTTGTGGCCCCACTGTGCCACAAACCAGACTACCCTGGAAGGGGCGTAACTACGGCAGCTACCTTGGTCTTCACTGGAGCCTCTGATGGTGAGGTTAGGCTTGTGCGGCAGGTAGCTGCCGGGTGCCACTCCAGGGTGGTGTCTGGCTGTGGCTGCTGATCACACTCGGGAACAGGACACCTGGACAGGAGAGAGTGACAAGCAGGCTAGACAGGCAGGCAGGTAGACACGACAGGCACGGCTGAGACACAGGACAGGCGGGCACGGCTTGGAGACGCAGGACAGGCGGGCACGGCTTGGAGACGCAGGACAGGCGGGCACGGCTTGGAGACGGAGGACAGGCGGGCATGACTTAGAGACGCAGGACAGGCGGGCACGGCTTGGAGATGTAGGACAGGCGGGCACGGCTTGGAGACGCAGGACAGGCGGGCACGGCTTGGAGACACAGGACAGGCGGGCACGGCTTGGAGACGCAGGACAGGCGGGCACGGCTTGGAGACACAGGACAGGCGGGCACGGCTTGGAGACGCAGGACAGGCGGGCACGGCTTGGAGACACAGGACAGGCGGGCACGGCTTGGAGACACAGGACAGGCAGGCACGGCTTGGAGACACAGGACAGATTGGCGTGGTATGAGAAGGGGCAGGTAGGGACCTGTTCACACAGCAGGTGTAGGCAGGAGGGAGTGGTGTATGAGAGAACAGGTTTGGACCTGTTCACACAAGAGGTGCAGGTAGGCAGAGCCGCAGGAGTGCGGGGTAAGCAGAGCCGCAGGAGTGCGGGGCAGGCAGAGCCGCAGGAGTGCGGAGCAGGCAGAGCCGCAGGAGTGCGGAGCAGGCAGAGCCGCAGGAGTGCGGAGCAGGCAGAGCCGCAGGAGTGCGGAGCAGGCAGAGCCGCAGGAGTGCGGAGCAGGCAGACAGAGCGGCTAGAGTGCAGATGCACAGATAAAGCTGCGAGGGTGCAGATGCACAGATAAAGCTGCGAGGGTGCAGATGCACAGATAAAGCTGCGAGGGTGCAGATGCACAGATAAAGCTGCGAGGGTGCAGATGCACAGATAAAGCTGCGAGGGTGCAGATGCACAGATAAAGCTGCGAGGACACAAGGAAAGACACGGCAGAGAAGGAACCACAAACAAGGAGACTGACAGACAGACAGACAGAGGTAAGACTGAGTTCAGACAGAGACACCGGGACAAAGACACAAGGACCAGGATATTCTGCCTCCTGGCAGGCGGACAGAGAACAGACAAGGAACTGGGAAACAAGACTCAAGGACCAGGATATTCTGCCTCCTGACAGGCGGACAAGATACAAAGCGAGACAAAGAGTATTCCTACAGAGAAGGAGATACACAGAACAGGGCCTGGCTTCCTCAGCAGCAAGATACTAACTGAGTATAGACATTGCACAGGCAAAGGTCGGTGGGTGTGGCGAAACTAAATAGTCAAGGGCTCTAGGTGATTGGTAAGGGACAGATTACACAGGTGCACCTTGACTGCATAAGAACCAGAGAGTTCAGGCGCCGCCCCCCTATACACACAGTCTGGAAACATGGAGAGCAGAGGCACAGAGCTGGCAACAGACAGAATTCACAGCATGGCTTGAAGCAGAAAGTAAGTTGGTGTGCGGGGGATGGGAGGCCATGCAGTGATGCCAGCAGGGTTGTTACATGAACTTTTGCCTTTCAGGCTCCAGATCTCACCATCCACTACAGCTTCCAACGTGAGACCACCATCATTTTACAGACAGTCATCTTGGCTATCTCATACATAAATGTGACTTGCAGCTGTTCAGCGTATGATTAGTCCTGCAGATTCTCGCCATGTCGCTGCGTTGTTACTGTTTTGCTCCTGGTGAATACTACAAAATACAACCTGATCTCACATTCCCTAATATTTCCGTGTTATTAGGTTGATTCCCAAGTGAAAGGTCAGTGGTTCAAATCGAGGAGCAGCCGTGAAGAAGATTTCCCAAGAAAAGAGAAACAGCATCATCCAGCTCATCGATAGCGGTCTCTCCGCCAAGAAAATTTCCAAACTACTTAATGTGAGCACCATGAACGCTGGAAGAATACAAGATGAAGTCTCTTCGGACGTCTATGGAAAAACCAAAAGGTGGACGTTCAGGCAAAATGTCGGAATCAACAAGTCGGCTCATCCCAAGGTCTATCAGTTCTGGTGAGATAAACACGGCAGTGGAGGAGGCTCGGAGGCTTCATAATAGTGAGATCTCAGACGTCCATGGATGCACCGTGAGGCGCACATTGCACAAGTCTGGAATGGTGAAGAAGCCTCGACTTCAATATCGCCATAAGTGTCGGCTCGAGTTTGCAAACAAGTACGAAAAGTGGACGATAGAAGATTAGAAACGGGTGATTTGGAGCCATGAGATGAAGGTCAATAGACTAGTCTCTGATGCGTGCTAATGGGTCAGGATAAAACAATGAAAAAAGTAGCTCAAGAAAATGAAGGAACTGTCAAGTCCGGTGGAGGAAGCCTGATGATATGAGGTTGTTTCACTGTCATAGACGTTGGATACTTGACCAGGATCGACGGTGGTCTCAGTGCTGAGCTATCTGTCCTACATGATGTGTTACGTCATACATCGAGTATCATGGTATGAAAAGGATAACATAGTGTTCCAGCAGGACAACGACCTGAAGCATACGGCGAGATTGGGGAAGAAATAGGTCAATGCCAATGAAGTAGAGGTTCTGGATTGTCCCCACAGTCCCCAGACCTCAACCTAATCCAACACTTGTGGGCAGAGGTGAAGAAACAGCTGTATACAGAACCCAAGGGAGGTGACCAGTGTGCACCAACATGGGGAACGTGTAGGAGAGATCAGATTTCGGTCGACACATGCTTGAATCTGATCGAGAGCAGCCCGGAAGGATTCAGGCCGTGGTGAAGGCAAAAAGTGGATTAACAAAATAATTAAAATTTTAGATTTTTAGGAGAAAAACAGTAAAATGCAGTGACATGACAAGAATCTGCATAACTCATCATACACTAAATAGTTGGAAGTCACATTTATGTTTGAGCTAGCCAAGATGATTGTCTATAAAATGATGGCAGTCTCACATTCAAAGTAGAAGTGCATGGTGAGATCTGGAGCCTGAAAGTCATAAGGTCACATCATTGTTACCCAGCCCAAAATATGCAGGATCCTCCACCGTCTATCAGTGCTCATGTAGACCCTCATTGTTGTGCTGCTCTCCAGCCCTTCAGTAAAGAAACTACCTTCTGTTACAGCCAAATATCTCACATTTTACCCATCACTCCAGAGCACCTGCTGCCATTCTTCTGCACCTAGTTCCTATGTTTCCATGCATAGTTGAGTCATGTATGTTGAGAATTCTCTTGATTTGACTTCTGAGTCGGGGCTCCCTCTGGTGGTTACTGCGGGTAGGGGAGCTGGCCGGGTTGACAGAAGTCTGCCACCTGACGACGATGATTGGAAATCAGGGGTTACTGATTGGGAGGATATAAGTGAGCAGGCTTCCCTCAGTTGCTGCTGGTGACTAGTTTCTTCCTGTGCATTTTGTGTCTGCTGTCTCCTGCCTGATCCTGCATTTTTCAGTTAAGTTGTTCATTTGCTAATCCTTTGCATATGATCTGGTTTTGCCTCTTTCTGCTTTGCTGTGAGGATTCAGCGTGCTCCCTGCTGCGGCTGTGCTGGACCCCGCTCCATATGTTACAGCTTGTGTCAGTTTGTTCAGTCCCCTGTTATATTAGTCTCTTGTGCTTTGCTGCCAGTTCACACCAGAATGCTGATATAGTGGGGGAGAGGTCGCGAGACCTCAGTGTTTTTTGTACATCAGATGTGTTGGATTTTTTTAGGGTTTTTGCCTGATTGCAGACAGTGTCTTTCCTTTCCTATCCTATCTAGACAGCTTGGACCCCATCATTTGCTCAGTCTATTTTCTGCCTGTGTTTGTGCCTCATTTTGTCTCACCGATATATGTTAGGGAGTTATTTCTTTGGGGTTCTACTCCAGGGCAGTTTAGATTTCACCTTCCTTGCTTTAGGGTTAGCTAGCTCTCCGGCTGTGCCGGGTGTCTAGGGCATCGTAGGTATGCCCCACGACTACTGCTAGTTGTGTTGTTAGGATTAGGGGTCTGCAATCCGCTAAGTTACCAACCTTTCTGGTTTCCTGGTGGCCTAGCCTATTCCTGCCATCCTTCTCGGTGACCTATTCATAACACATATAGCCTTGTTTCCAATTGGAAGGTCTGGATGTTGGATACATTTATTCCACGAAAACTCCTTTTGGTAAGACTTTGCCAAACATTATATGTTGCATCTGGATTCCCCACTGGTTGCTGCCAGTTCCGAGTTGATGGCGCTGCTGGACATTTTCTGATTTCATAGAGAAGTAACATAATGTGTCTTTCATCTGCTGCACTAAGTTTCCTTGCCCAATCACTGCATTTACGATTCTCAACGTTCTTCATGGTTTGTTTTTTTTCAGAAGCTCTTGAACAGCACATCTTGATCCCCAGTCTACTGTGAAATCTTTGCCTGGGAGAGACCTTACCAATGCAGTATAACTACCTTGTGTCTTGTTGCTGTGATCAGTCTTGCCATGGTGTATGACCTGTGACATGAATGTCTTCTGTAACCTCACCTTTGTAGCAGAATCTGGCTGTTCCTCACTTAGTTTTAAGCCTCCTAAGCAGCTGTTTCTGTTTCAGTTAATGACTGTGTTTCAACCTACATATCAAAATGATGATCATTATCACCAGCCTGGTATAATTAGTTACTCATACACTGGACTAAAATCCTACAAAATCCCTGACTGTGTGCAAGTATCAAGAAGAAGTGAAGAAGGCAAAGGGGAGGTTACCAAATATTGATGGGATTTACATTTCTCTTTTGTTCAGTCACATTGCATTGTGTTAATTGATGATAGTTCATTTTTAACACTTCTATTTTTTAAATAATTCTTGCTGCGCAGCATTTTTTCCACACCTGCCTAAAACTTTTGCACAGTGCTGTATAAAGGTTGATAGAAAGTATACACATAGGGAAAGATGGATAGATAGATGGATACATAGATGGATGGATACATAGAGAGATGAATACATAGATGGATGGATACATCGATGATGGGTGCATCGATGATGGATGGATAGATAGATGAATGGATGGATAGATAGATGGATGGAAACATAGAGAGATGATTACATAGATGGATGGATACATCGATGATGGATGGATAGATGGATACATAGATGATGGATACATACATAGACGATGGATGGATACATAGATGGATGGATACATATACGGATGGATACATAGAGAAATGGATACATAGAGAGATGGATACATAGAAGGATGGATACATAGATGGATTGATGGATACATGGATGGATAGATATTCTGACCTGGAAGCATGCCATCTCCGAATTGAAGGAACATTCTGACCTCGTGGCCATTGTTGTGAAGGATACGGGAGATCTCGTCCATCAGCAGATAGTGACTTCCACCTAAAATTTAATCAGAAATAATTCCTAAATCTATTGGACAGACCAGATCCCCTATATTACCTATGTGCACACAGCAGGTTCACCCGTAGAGACCCCTCACCTGTACAGAGGGGGATTGTGCATACAGGATGTTATCTGATGACTATTGCCTTTCTCTATGGTGAATCCTAAAACTTATGGGTCCAAATAAAAATGTGCAGTAGGAATCCCGGCTATCACAGGACTACATTAGTATTGGTCTTCTCCTATGTGCCATAAGGACCTGGTGGGCCCCCTGGGATCTGAATGCATCTGCAGCACCTGTATTGTTACGTCTCTGCCTCCATAATCCCTCATATATGTTGTGTCTAAGCAGATAATGTATGACATGATGAATACACATGTAATGTGCCCTAGTGGGGTAGTCGTGGTCGAGCTGCTGTTCCATAACGCTCTGGCATCCTACAGGAAAATCGAGTCTCAGTGTGAGGTCAGGTGTGGGTGCATCACACTCTACACTTGTAGGCCTCTGCTGTCTCCAGGCCTCCGTCCTCAGGAAGCGCCGCACACAACTCAGGGTCACCAAGTTTATTGCAACAAACGTTTACTGTACAGTCCAGATTCATCATAACATGTGGGATAGGGTACAACATGTCACGTTCCTGTGCAGAACACATCTTCGGCCCTAACATTCGTTCCTTGATGAGCATCCCTTCGGCCACTGGCTCTGCTGGCCCCAGGGATCTCCCTCCCCGCGCAGCCGTGCACCCGGGATCCATTACCTTCCATCTTGGCGGGTCCCTGTCCATCTTCCTCTGTGTGCCCGTCAGCCCCTATGCTAGATCCTGATCTCCGGGCCCGACAGGTGAATCCACTTGAGAGTGCTATATGGCATCCCACTGCCCTGAATGATTGGCACATGTGGACCCTAGCAGCTCCCTGACCTCGGACTTGGATTTCGTACTGTACTTCCTTATCTCTCTATCTGACAATAACCGGGAAGTGTTCCCCCTTTTATCAACCCTAGCCTCTTCCCATATGTGGGCTAGTCCCAAATATTAACCATTTCCTATCTTATGCCTATCATTACCCATTACTGTATTCATAACACTTATATTACACCATATCACACATTGTGTATACAGAAACACATGACACTGTTCACATTACATCACTAACTCGATTGTTGTCTTCAGGGTCAGGAACACATCCTTAAACACATATGAACATCCCCTGCACAGTGTAAGATAATGGGGTCTCTACTGCCACCGATAGGAGCCCATATCAACCATTTAAAGAACCTTGTCACATGAATAAAGCCAAATCAGAATATTCTCCAAAACGAAAAGACCTCTTATTTGTAGGCAGCTTTTATGGGGTTCTCGCCCCCTCATCAGTGCAACGCAGGAGTCTGGTTCACTGGAGCATTATGTGGCCTATATGTTTCCCTATTCCAGCCTGACTGTCTCTTTAAAAAGAAACTTTTACCCTCGGATCGTCCAGCAAAAGACTTTCACCTACCAACCAATCTATTACTTTGCACTGATGAGGGGCAAGAATCCCAAGCATTTGTCTGAAAATGGGAGTTCTTTTCCTTGTGGAGTAGATACTAATTTGAGCTTACAGACCCTAGATTCATACTTTTCTATGTAAACCCTAGATACTAGTTTGACATCATATCATAGGTCAAGTGATAAGACCCTTTAACCCCTTCCTGGCATTCGATGTACTTGTATGGCACATGTCAGGTGTGGCTGTATGGAGAAGATGCCGGTTGTGTTACACAGCCCACATCTGCCTCTAACAGCAGCAAGTGGAGCAAAGCTCCAATCACTTCTCTTAACCCCTTAAATGCAGCTGCCAATCTCTAATAACTGAGGCATTTAAAGAGCGCAAAGGGGCACACCATACTAGGTGCCTATCCCACGCAAAGAGATTGTAGCCGGGGCCGGCTTCTCCCAGCACCGCTCTATGTGATTGAATTGTATCTTGCTACGGGAGAGACCTGTCAATCACCTAGAGCGGCGCTGGGAAGAGACGGCCAGGGGCGGAGCCGGACACGTCTTATTTCTGGTGGTTTCTGGTTGGATTTTCTAATTACAGTGTTTTCAGAGAAAAATATACCTGACTGTAATTATCATAAAGCAAAAAAAAATCTAAATACCCACATTGCCATTTTTCAGTTACCGGACCCCCACAACAACAAAAATGCAACAAAAAGTGATAAAAACATTGATGAGATCAGTGGATCAGTACAGACAAGCCTTTATACAGCTGCACTGACAAAAAAATTTTAAAAAAAAGTTCAGGACTCAGAAAATGATGACACAAACCGAATGTTTTTTTTTTACAAATTTTTTTTAAAAAATTGTCAGCACTTTCATTAAAAAAAAGGATAATAAAAAATGATACAAGTGCGGTATCATAGTCATCATACTGTCCTGGGGAGTCATGCTGGCCGGTCGTTTTTACCCCACAATGAATAACGTTGAAAAAAAAAAAATTAAAAAAGAAAACAATGGTGGAATTGTGGGTTTTTTCCACTGGAATTTTTTCCTGTTTTTCATTACACAGTACAGTAAAAAAAAAAATGGCAGCATTACAAATGACAATGCAAAATAAACGCAAGGGCTTGTAATATGATGAATTTTAGGGACCACTAGGGGCACATTTGACTACAGGTCCACAGCAAAGGCCACATTGCGTGCCACTGAGGAGCATTAACTAGACCCGTCGGACGACTGTGCAGCGGGGGAGGGGGACTGTAAGATTAGGACCTTCTTAGGGGTGCGTGACTGCAGGTAGCGTGCTCTGTGTGCGTGACAAGGGGTTGTTATTATTTGGACTTTAGTAGGTTAAATGCGCATAGTGACTTGTGCCCTATAAGCGGAGCCTGCGGGTGGGTGTGCCCGAGCTGTCACTCACTGACTTCGCGCGGGTGCATCCTGAGGACAATGTGGAGGATAGCGACATCAGCAAATCCCAAAAAGTGGCTGCAATAGTCAAATATTCTAGAATTGTTCACCATTTTCAAGATCTCTGTTTGCTGTCAGTGAATGAGAACAATCTAGAGAGGTAGTAACCCTGCACATCGCTCATCCTGCTCTCAGCTGACACAATTGTATCCAGTGCAGACAATGCTCTGTGAGCGAAACATCCCGGACTCCAGACTGATACATTGTAACAATCCAGCAGAGATCTGTGCAGCGGCCGCTGATGTGTTTAGCTCACAGAGCATGGTCTGCACTGGATACACTGTAACAATCCAGCAGAGAGATCTGTGCAGCGGCTGCTGATGTGTTTAGTTCACAGAGCATTGTCTGCACTGGATACACTGTAACAATCCAGCAGAGAGATCTGTGCAGCGGCTGCTGATGTTTTTTTAGCTCACAGAGCATTGTCTGCACTGGATACACTGTAACAATCCAGCAGAGAGATCTGTGCAGCGGCTGCTGATGTGTTTAGCTCACAGAGCATTGTCTGCACTGGATACACTGTAACAATCCAGCAGAGAGATCTGTGCCGTGGCTGCTGATGTGTTTAGCTCACAGAGCATGGTCTGCACTGGATACACTGTAACAATCCAGCAGAGAGATCTGTGCAGCAGCTGCTGATGTGTTTAGCTCACAGAGCATTGTCTGCACTGGATACATTGTAACAATCCAGCAGAGAGATCTGTGCAGCGGCTGCTGATGTGTTTAGCTCACAGAGCATTGTCTGCACTGGATACATTGTAACAATCCAGCAGAGAGATCTGTGCAACGGCTGCTGATGTGTTTAGTTCACAGAGCATTGTCTGCCCTGGATACACTGTAACAATCCAGCAGCAGAGATCTGTGCAGCAGCTGATGTGTTTAGCTCACAGAGTATTGTCTGCACTGGATACACTGTAACAATCCAGCAGAGAGATCTGTGCAGTGGCTGCTGATGTGTTTATCTCACAGAGCATTGTCTGCACTGGATACACTGTAACAATCCAGCAGAGAGATCTGTGCAGTGGCTGCTGATGTGTTTAGCTCACAGAGCATTGTCTGCACTGGATACACTGTAACAATCCAGCAGAGAGATCTGTGCAGTGGCTGCTGATGTGTTTAGCTCACAGAGCATTGTCTGCACTGGATACACTGTAACAATCCAGCAGAGAGATCTGTGCAGCAGCTGATGTGTTTAGCTCACAGAGTATTGTCTGCACTGGATACACTGTAACAATCAAGCAGAGAGATCTGTGCAGTGGCTGCTGATGTGTTTATCTCACAGAGCATTGTCTGCACTGGATACACTGTAACAATCCAGCAGAGAGATCTGTGCAGTGGCTGCTGATGTGTTTAGCTCACAGAGCATTGTCTGCACTGGATACACTGTAACAATCCAGCAGAGAGATCTGTGCAGTGGCTGCTGATGTGTTTAGCTCACAGAGCATTGTCTGCACTGGATACACTGTAACAATCCAGCAGAGAGGTCTTTGATTAGGATGCTTCTGCCGAGATGAAAGTTCCATTTAGATCTACTTAGAGCTCAACTCAACGTTGAGTGTTTCTTTTTTTTACTACTGTATCCAGTGTAGCCCATGCTCTGTGATACAATGTATCAGTCTGGAGTCGGGGGGGATGCTTCGTTCACAGAGCATTGTCTGCACCGGATACAGAGTTCTCATTTGCTGGCAGCAGTTGGTGATTTGGGAAATGACATTGGATCCATAAAATCTATGTAGAACTTTCTTTCTTTTTTAATTTTACAGAGATTGAACTCTGGTAAAGGAAGCCTGCGCAAACCTTGTATATTGTGTTCTGTCTAATGCAGGGTCTGAGGGTGATCGCCATTTCTATGCTGGGACTTCATTTTGAAGACCTTACAGTTGCCTCAATCATCATGATGTCCTTTCTGCAGTCCCATGTAAATCTATAAACAACATATTTTCACGTCACTCAGCTCTACTACATCCATCCTTATAGAAGCAGTGGTTATAGACATCTTCATATGTTTGGAGATTTTGCCAATTTTGGCCGCTGTAGCAGAGCTGTGTTTGTCATTGGACTCATTTTACAGTTTTACACAGGACTGCAGGTAACATATCTATTGGCCTAAAGAGTTTCTTTTTCCTACCAAACCCATTTATCGCCTGTGACCTCCACTAGACGGACCCCATTGATCAGTAGCCCGGTGGTCCCCTCTTGGTTTAGCGGAGCAGCGGTCTGTCGTGTGCTGTCAATAACACACTCAGCTCTGCTACATCGGCCAGAAGTATGATGTCTTATGGACTTTGCAGTAACTCAGGGGTTTGTATAGGAGACGCCGGGCACAATTCACAGAGATGTAGCAGAGCTGTGCGGTGGGGTCAGGACTTACCTATAAAGCACAGTGTGAGGATCTTGGCCGCCTGCAGAAGAGGAAATTGGAAGAAAAGCAGCAGAATGACAGCTCGTCCCCACTCCCCGGCCATTCTTCCCCTACTGAACTGCTGAGTCTGGAGAGAGCCCAGTGTCAGGCGTCATATGGGAGGGGCAAGTGTTGGCCACGCCCCTCTGGCTGCAAATATTCCCAGCAGCATTAACTGGGGCAAAAGCCAAAATTTGGGAAATCAGGAGGAGAAATAATATCTACATTAGTCCTCCACAATCTCCTGTAAAGGTCGGGTGAGAGACGCAGCGGGCCCCAGAACCTAAAACATCGCTCCATCTCACAGACACACTGAGCCGCATTTACAAGAGCCAGTTCAGACCATTAACCCCTTCACGCTGCAGCCCGGTTTCGTTTTTGCGTTTTCGTTTTTTCGCTCCCCTCCTTCCCAGAGCCATAACTTTTTTTTTATTTTTCGGTCAATATGGTCATGTGAGGGCTTGTTTTTTTTGGCGGGACGAGTTGTACTCTTGAACCACGACACCATTGGTTTTACCATCGCTTGTTTGTTGTAAATTGGGAAAAAAATTCATAGTGAAGGTGAAATTGTAAAACTTTTTTTTTTTTTTTTTTTTTTTACTATGTTCACCAAATGCTAAAACTTTTTTCCGCTACACCGTTTAGCGATCGGATTAATTCTTTACGCAGCTTGATCGATCGGGCGATTCTGAACGTATACTCGTATATATATTTCTTTGTTATATTTTGATTGGGGCGGAAAGGGGGTGATTTGAACTTTTATATTTTTTAAAACTTTTTTTTTAACCTTTGGCATGCTTCAATAGCCTCCATGGGAGACTAGAAGCTGCAGTTGTCCGATCGACTCTGCTACATACAGGCGATGCTAGATCGACTGTGTGTATCAGAAATGCTCACTTGCTATGTGTGCTGACCACCGGATGGCGCTCATAGGAATCCGGCAATGATAACCATAGAGGTCTGCTGGAAACTAGAGTTGAGCGACTTTGGTCGGATCGGGTTTCAGATGAAACTGGTCCGACTAGGGCAAAAAAAAAAGTCGGAGTTTCATCCGAAACCCGACCCCAATGCAGGTCAATGGGGAATAAAAGTCGGCATTGAGTGGATGAATGTTACAATTCTGACCACTGTCCCTTTAAGAGGTTATAACTCTGGAACGCTTTAACGGATCCCGCTGATTCCGAGATTATTTTCTCTTGACATATTGTGCTTCATGTTAGTGGTAAAATTTCTTCGATATGACTTGTGCTTATTTATGAAAAAAACAGATATGGCGAAAATTTTTAAAAATTTTGCAATTTTCAAACTTTAAGTTTCTATGCCCTTAAATCAGAGATATGTCACACAAATTACTTAATATATAACATTTCCCACATGTCTGCTTTACATCAGCACAATTTTGGAAACAAAATTTTTTTTTTGTTAGGAAGTTATAAGGGTTAAAAGTTGACCAGCGATTTCTCATTTTTACAACAAAATTTATAAAAGCATTTTTTTTAGGGACCACCTCACATTTGAAATCACATTGAGGGGTCTACATGACAGAAAATACCCAAAAGTGACACCATTCTAAAACTGCACCCCTCAAGGTGCGTAAAACCACATTCAAGAAGTTTATTAACCCTTTAACGTGCTTCACAGGAACTGAAGCAATGTGGAAGAAAAAAAAAAATTAACATTTAACCTTTTTTTATTTTCTATTTTTTTTTTTACAAAAAATTAACTTCAGAACCAACTTTTATTTTCACAAGTGTAAAAATGAAAATTTTGTTGTGCAATTTCTCCTGAATACGCCGATACCGGATATGTGGGGTTAAACCTCTGTTTGGGTGCACGGTAGAGCTCGGAAGGGAAGGAGCGCCGTTTGACTTTTTCAATGCAGAATTGGCTGGAATTGAGATCGGATGCCATGTTGCAGTTGGAGAGCCCCTGATGTGCCCAAACAGTAGAAACCCCCCCACAAGTGACCCCATTTTGGAAACTAGACCCTCTAAGGAACCTATCTAGATGTGTGGTGAGCACTTTGAACCCCCAAGTGCTTCGCAGAAGTTTATAACGCAGAGCCTTGAAAATAAAAAAAAAATCATTTTTTCCCACAAAAATGATTTTTTTTTAGCCCCCAATTTTTTATTTTCCCAAGAGTAACAGGAGAAATTAAACTCCGAAAGCTGTTGTGCAATTTGCCCTGAGTACGCTGATGCCCCATATGTAGGGGAAACCACTGTTCCGGCACACAGCAGAGCTCAGAAGGGACTTTTTGACAGCAAAATTGGCTGGAATCAATGGTGGCGCCATGTCACGTTTGGAGACCCCCTGATGTGCCTAAACAGTGGAAACCCCTCTATTCTAACTTCAACCGTAACTCCATCACACCCGTAACCCTAATCCAAACCCTAACCACAAACCTAACCCTAATCCCAACCCTAAGGGTATGTTTCCAAGCTGCATACTGGCAGCACTTTGGACTCAGCAGATACCCGGCTCCGCCCAAAGCGCTGCCGGCTTTTGTACGCGCGGTGATTCTGGGTGTGTTCATTAAACACATGCAGAATCACCTCATCCTATCCATAGACTGGGTTCTTTATCTTGCGGAGACAGAGTGTATCCACAAGATAGACATGCTGCGGTCTAGAAAGACGTGCCGCATGTCCATAATTTCAGGTGTGACACCCGTGTCCCTGCACGCACAGTGGAGATGGGATTTCAAAAAATCCCCTCCACTATGCTGTAACATCTGGACGCTGCGGATTGAACGCAGCAAATCCTTACAACATACGCTACGTGGAAAATTACCCTAACCATGACCCTACTCCCAATCCAAACCCTGCCTTTAGCCCAACTGTAACCCTAATGGAAAAAAATGTTTTATTTTATTATTTTTTCCTAACTAAGGGGGTGATAAAGAGGGGTTTTATTTCCTTTTTTTATTTTGATCACTGATAGGGTCCATCAAAGTGATCAAAACGTACCTGGAATGAATGAATGGAATCTGTTGGGTGCCGGCCAGCAGATCTCGGTAGGTGCACTGCGCATGCGCCTGCCATTTTCTTTACAGGAAGAAGACGCCGGGGGCTGAGGGATACACCGGGGGGCTGAGGGATACACCGGGAGGTACGGGGGACAGATTGGGGACTCTATTTCTCTCCCCTCTGATGTGCAATCACATCAGAGAAGAAAGAAATTAAATGCGAAATCGCAGCTTTTTTTGTTGCGGTTAATAACGGCAATCGCAACATCAGGGTCGGTAAATACCGACCTGAATCATGTTCTCTGGGGTCTCGGCTTGGGGTAACAATTGCCGATACGCCCCCCAGAGTCTGAATTTCTCCGGGGTCTCGGCTGCCCCCGGCAGCCGAGACCCCGGAGAAATTCAGACTCTGGGGGGGCATATCGGCAATCGTTAAGGGGTCAAAATGTGGTACCCAGAACTGAACACAGTATTCCAGATGAGGTCTGACCAAGGTGGAGTAGAGGGCAATAATGACTTCACATGATCTAGACTGTATGCTTCTGTTAATACATCCTAGAATTGCATTTGCTCTTTTTGCTGCTGCATCACACTGTTGCCTCATGTGCAGTCTGTGATCTATTAGTATACCAAAGTCTTTTTCACACGTGCTGTTGCTTAGTTCATTCCTCCCATTCTATAGATGTCATTTTCGTTTTTCTTGCCCAGATGTAGTACTTCGCATTTTTCCGTTAAAAACCATTCTATTAGTCGCTGTCCATTGTTCCAGCTTATCTAGATCCTTCTGAATCCTTTCTCTGTCTTCTCTAGTGTGAGCTAACCCTCCTAGCTTTGCATCTTCTACAATTTTGATCAGTTTTCCTTCAGTTCCCTTATCTAGATTTATAAAAATGTGGAATAACACTGGGGTCAGGACAGAGCCTTGTGGTTTCCACTTGAAACACTTTTCCAATTGGATGTACAACCATTTATTACCACTCTTTGAGTACGATCACTGAGCCAGTTATGAATCCACCTAACCTATTTTTTTCTGGTAATACTGGGGTAACTTTCACACTTCTCCTATTCCGGGTCAGAGTAATAAGAGAACTCATCTTCCTTCGAACTTGACCCTATATCCCATCTCGGTCTTTTCTGACAAGGAGTAAACTGAGAGGAATGAGGAGAAACCATATACAGTGTTTTGGACTTCTCTAATCATGGTCCTCATGTCAGGTATAAAGAATGAGTGCCTTTCCTTAACCACTTTAGCATGCATTCTGAACATACAGTGGCTTGCAAAAGTATTCACTCCCTTGGTTACCTATTTTGTTACAAAAATATTTAAACACAAGTTTTTATGTAATCTGATCTGTGTGTGACGCATCAGCACTAAAGTCTAAGTTGGTGAAGGGAGAAAAATCTAGGCTTAAATTACTTAAAAAAAACAAAAAAATTGGCATGTGCATAGGTTTGTTTTCAACCCTTTTGCAATGAAGCCCTTAAAATTTTCAGGTGCAATCTACTTCCTTTACAAGACCCATGCTAAGTAACAGGATATATAATATTGGTATATAGCACCATAACATAGGTATCAGAGGGAAATAAGGAACGGTGATTATAACCCTGATTCCACTCATTTGACGCAGGGATTCTGTAGGAGCATCGGATCTACAGGATTTTCTCCTTCCATTGCTAAATACATAGGCCCTTCTCACCTGTCTTCCATCTGCTTCGTCAGGAGAGGCCTCTTCTCCCCGTGCAATTAGGCGATCACCGGCACTCCCTCCAAATGCAGAAGTGCGGTCCATGCTGGGACATACGCTGGGCGATAGAGGTCTCCTGCTCAACCAGAAGGCTGAGGGACCTCTACCCAGAGAAGTGTCAGGCTCTAGACCATAAAGCAGGAGGAAGGAGAGGAATGGACCCGCCCGATCCCCTTGCATCTGGCATTCAGGAGCTCCTGCTCAACTCGAAGGCTGAGGGACCTCTGCCCAAAGAGGTGTCGGCCTCTGGACCATACTGCAGGAGGAAGGAGAGGGATGGACCCTACCAACCAACACCACGTCCTGCAATCAGGAGCTCCTGCTCAACTGGAAGGCTGAGGGACCTCTGTCCAAAGAGGTCTCGGCCACCGAACCATACCGCAGGAGGAAGGAGAGGGATGGACCCTACTGACCACCCCACGTCCTGTAATCAGGAGCTCCTGCTCAACTGGAAGGCTGAGGGACCTCTGCCCAAAGAGGTCTTGGCCGCCGGACCATACCGCATGAGGAAGGAGAGGGATGGACTCTACTGACCATCCCATGTCCTATCAGGAGCTCCTGCTCAACTGGAAGGCTGAGGGACCTCTGTCCAAAGAGGTCTCAGCCACCGAACCATACCGCAGGAGGAAGGAGAGGGATGGACTCTACTGACCATCCCATGTCCTATCAGGAGCTCCTGCTCAACTGGAAGGCTGAGGAACCGCTGTCCAAAGAGGTCTCAGCCACCGGATCATACTGCAGGAGAGGGATGGACCCCCCAATCTCTCTTCATACGGCAATCAGGAACTCCTGCTCAACTTGAAGGCTGAGGGACCTCTACCCAGAGGTGTCGGCCTCTGGACCATATCGCAGGAGGAAGAAGAGGGCTGGACACCCCCCTGATCCTATTGCGTCCAGCAATCAGGAGCTCCTGCTCAACTGATCCAGGCAAGTTTTTTCTGCGCCTCGAGCGCTCCCTCTCATGTGTCTGACCCTGAACCTCTTTGTGTGTTCCAGTCCCGATCAAGGATAGGGAGAACTAGAAATTGTTAGAAGGGTTAATCTGCTGATGTGAAGTTTTTACTTGTGGTAAAGGTTATTTTTTTTGCGCGCATCATGCTTGTTTGGAGAGCATAATTATTAAAAGTTCAAAAAGTAAAAAAAATTGCAATATTTTCATAAACAAAACTTATCTAAACTTACCACCAACATAAAGTACAACGTGTAACAAAAAAAAAACAAAACCCCTCAGTCATTTGATACATGGAGGCTCCAGAGTCATCACGAAGTGGCTTTTTTTTTTTTTTTTTTTTTTTTTTTAAAGCCATTCCCCCTACAGGTTGAACCATTTTAAATTTTGACAGATGACACTTACTTCAGTATTGCAGTATATGGTCCTAATCACGGTCTACTATGGAGTCATGACAAACCGGACTCCTCGGGAGCACAGCCATGGCAGGGACCTCAGATCATGGAGAGGCCGATAGGCACCTGGGCAGGATCGTGTGGTTTAAATGGTGCAGTAAGTGATTGACAGTGGTAGTTAAGAGGTTAACCGAGCTCCGATTGTTACTGCTAGAGTTAGGCGCTGGCTGTATAATACAGTCGGCATCAGGCCTTGTGTGGAGCCCGCTCCATAACGGCCGTCCCCGGGTCTCTATAAAGTGACTACGGCATGAGGAGCAGAAAGAGGTTTCAAATATTCAACTATTTGTTTTCTATATCATTTGTGTATCACTGTATAGAACCTGCTGAAGAATGAGCCAAATGGGGACCTATCAGTGAGCTCATTCTGAAGAGCTGGAAAGAGATGCAGTGTGGGAGCATCTTTTTAATATCCTGCCATGTACCCGAGACCTAAATATGGAGGAAACAGCAATACATTGATTTGGGTGCGATAGAAATAAAGACACAGCAGACAAATTGTGTAAAAAATATATAAGACCGTAGTTAAAAAGATTAAAATGAGCAGAGCAGCCGCTGACCTCAAACACAACCTGCATTACTAAGAGTAATCTGTTGTAAATCACCCCCCATTAAAATAGATTTTAGGGCCGAATTACAGTAGAAAGCTCCCCCCATCGTACTAAACTTCGCAGGAATCTCTAAACCCAAGTCTGTTTAAAGGATATAGGAACCTTCAAGGCCTTGTTTGGGTGTTAAAAGTGATTTTGTAACAGAGTTCCATTGTAGATTTTGCTTCGTTTGCCTTTTGTAGACTCAAGAGTTGCAGAATGAGTTAACTGAGAAACTGTCAGGGAGCTCGTTCTGACAAGTGTATAACCCCTTATCAACCACCTTATGGCCATATCAAAGTTCAGCTGAAACTTATGGTCACAAGTCAGCATGGAGTAGCTCAGGCAGATAACCTCTCCGCTAGAACGAGCTCACTGAAAGAGTCTCAGTTAACTCATTCTGCAGAGAAACAAAGACAGGAAAAGCCAAACCTTAGACCCTTGTTCTGGCCGGGGTCTGCAGGCGTTTTGAGGCTTTCTAGGGAAGAGGATGGAGAGAATTCACTTCTAAAAGAGTTATTACACCTGCAGGTAAAAAAATGGGGGAATCGCAGAGACGCCGGCAGGGTTTAAAGTTTTCCTTATCCAAGTCTTGTGAAATAAAAGAATAAAACAAGATACTACACTAAAAACACCCCTCGCAGAAGAGTTGTGCCCCCCCCGGGGCTGAATTGTATAGGAGACGCTACATGTATTAAACGTTAAATACTAATGAATCATCATGGATCGTCCGGCTCCCCCTAGTGGCAGAAAAAGAAAGAGGGGTGGACCCTGCAACCAAATCTCCATTCTTAGACATAAAAATGTCTGTTCGGACTGATCTAAAAACACAGATATAAATTAAAAAGGCTGAACGCCTCTCCTACAGCTTATTATATAGATGTGACAGAGGGATCACATATAGATCAGGAGGGAGGGAATCACATATAGACCGGGACCGGTTACTTCTAAAGGAGACACTAACTATGCCAGGGACAGAGGGATCAGGCATGGTCTTCCACGCCTGATAGACGTTAGAAGTGATTGGTCTCCTTTAAAAGAACATGGCAGCGGTGCTGGCTGGTGATCCTATAGGTATATGGGCTCATCTAGGAATAGTCTACATAGCGCCACCTCCAGGAATATGCCCACACGAGCACCGCATGACCCCCACCCAATGATTGGCTGCTACATCACAGGTAATGCACACGGTTTGGGTTGCAGGAGAATTCAAGTTTGTGGATTTGCAGCTCGGCGGCCACTCTGGTTACGAGTCTGTGAGATTCATGGACAGTCGGCACTTTAGTCCCCATATGGTCCGGTTCTTCCTGCCACCTGTGGTGGGCCGGGCGATGGTGCTGAAGTGGGAGCCGTTTATCTTTGTGTGTGGGAGCGACTCTTTTAACACCAGTAAAGAATTGTCCGTCACTACTCCGAACAGGCTGAGGGTCTTCAGATGCAGAGGTTTCAGATCACTGAGAAGAAAAAGGTTTAGGGGTCAAAGCAGCCAGAAGATAGAGAATATCCGCTGTGTTCAGCTTCTAGCGTGGGAAAGTGTGAGAGCGGCGCGGGAAAATGCGAGAGCGGCATAGAGCAAATAAAGTTCTTACATCAAACTGGCAGGAGTGATCTGATAGCAGCGACTTAGTCCGAGGTGCTGGAGCGGGAGCGGATGAAATGCCGGGAAACAGTCAGCGGTGATCATCACGCTATCACTGTGGACAGGAGGAGCTCGTTAGACACATCCCCGTCACATTATATTTGTGCAGCATCAAGTGCACATGGGTGCTGCATCGCACATCAAAAACTGTATGTATTCAAACTACAACTTTGTGATCCATGGAGGCTCACACACCCATCTGTCAAGGATCGCTCTTTCTATTCTCCTCCTCATGACTCATACAGCAGGATCGACTACATTCTGGGGCAACACCAAGCTTTGTCATGGCGTCCAGTGACTGACACAGGAACCATGTTCTGGTCCGATCACTCTCCTGTGTTCTGTTCCCTTTCTGTGCCTTCTCTTGCCAAGTCGGATATTGAACGTATCTCTACTTTTGGATCCGGATTGCACTCGGTATGTGGCCGATACCATATTGCATTTCAGGCAGGACCATGAATCAGACGCCTCCTCTCCCACAATAACATGGGTCGTCTTCATAAAACATGGCTCCCGACTGAAACGTGATAGAGCACAAAAGAAAAAAGTGACACCAGTCATTCGCAGGGTGGAGGCTCTAGAACTCGCTCATAAACAGGCAACTCTCCGAGAGTTATTAACAGCTCCACCAGAAGCTAAGAAATTATTAGACCTGGCCCATAGACGGTCACATCAAGTTTGTCGTAGGAATTCGTTAACAAATACGGTCGTGTGTTGGCTAGAGGACCGAAAGCTCAATCCCAAAACCATCTTCCAAAAATAAGAAATCTATTCTCCATACAACAGAAGAGGTCTCCACACAATTTCAGAAATACTAATCTATAGAGGTTCAGAGTGAAAAAAAATACTGAAAAGTCTCTATATAAATATAATATTTACATAGCGACTTTTTTTTTTTTATTTGGGCCTCATGGTAAACTGACACGTCCTGTTCTGTAACGCTGGCGATTCTTACCTTAAATCCAGGCTGATAAGATCAGGACATCTCTGCAGTAACATCTCCACATCTGAAAAATAAATATATAGTGTCACAGTGGAAAGTCCTCCTTCCCCAGAGATCCCCACATCTTTAATGTATCGGGCACAGGACAATTCATACGTTACTGTATACATATATACTGTATGTACCGATGAGCTCCAGGTTCTGTCTGTAGCCGCTGAGATTTAATTGTGTGATGCTTCCAGGGAAGTTCTCCACCGCGCTCTTCACGTGGTCCAGTGTGAAGTCACACCAAGACAAGTTCAATTCCTCAAGGCTGTAAGACAAGAGAGGATACAGGTGGCTGGGTGAGAGTTTTTCGGGGGGTGACGTGACCTCCCATCAAACTATGGACCCTCCATCTGACAGGGTCACATTTCTGTCTTTAAGAGTCAGTGATAAGCGGTCATAAAGGAGCGCTTAGGAGGCAACCCAGGGGCAGACAAGGATGCCCGTTCTCCACCGCAGTTCCAGCCGAAAATCTCCAATGGAGGATAGTAGCAATGAGAAAATGGAAAACGGTCTTAGGAGCGCAGGAAAGAGACTCAGGCTATGTGCCCACGTTGCGTGTTAAAACGCACGCAGAAAACCGGACTCCTTCCCAGAAATCGCGCGTTTTTTTCCGCGCGATTTCACCGCGATTCAGTTCGCGATTTTCTCAAGCACTTTCCAAGCGATTTGAAGCATCGCTTGGAGAATGAATGACAGGTTGGTCACACTCGTCAAACATAGTGTTTGACAAGTGTGACCAGGTTTTTACTATTGAGGCCGCCTATGCGGAATCAATAGTAAAAGATAGAATGCGAAAAATGATATAAAAAAAAAAAAAAAAAAAAAAAGGGTGTATATTTACCTTCTGGCGTCCCGCGCTGCCATCCAGGGCATCAGCGTTCCCAGTAATGCCTTGCGAGACCTGTGATGACGTTGGTCTCGCGTTACTATAGCGATCTCGTGAGACCGCTAGAGTCACGCGAGACTACGTCATCACAGGACCTTGCCTCAAGGCAATACTGGGAATGCTGAGGCCGGGAATGCAGCGCGGGACACCGGAAGGTAAATATACCCCGATTTTTTATTCTTTTTTTTACAGGGGTATGGTACCCAGGGCCTGGAGGACAGTCTCCTCTCCTCCACACCGTGGGTACCAACCGCACATGAGACGCTTAACTTCCCGCATGGTGGGCATAGCCACATGCGGGAAGTAAGCGATTCTCATGCATTCCTATGGGTGCGGAATCGCGGCAATTCTTTGCGATTCCGCACAAAAGAATGATCATGCTGTGATTTTTTCCGCGATGCGTTTCCGCCGCGGAAAAAAGCGCAGCATTAGCACAGCATGTGCGGAATGCATGGGGCACGTTCTGTACATGATTTTTAAACGTTTTCGCAGCGTTTTCGCGCCGAAAATCGCGGCAAAAACGCATCATGGGCACACAGCCTCAGAGAAGAGATGGGTTTAAACCACAACGCGTTTCGACAGAGGATCCGTCTTCATCAGGTGGAACTTCCGCCTGATGAAGACGGATCCTCCGTCGAAACGTGCTGTGGTTTAAACCCATCTCTTGTCTGAGTCTCCTTCCTGCGCTCCTAAGACCGTTTTCCATTTCTCAGATTTCTGTCTTTGGTTTCATTGGCCGACACCTTTGCAATACAGTCATTCAGGACCGGACATGTGTAAACGCTACACTAGGCTGTTACTTTCCAGGCCTCGTACATTACCATGCGGAGCCCGGGTGTCTTTATTACACCCATTTCATTGGTACGGCTGAATGTCCACCAGGTGGATCTGCTGAAGATTTTAGCTGTGGATTTGAGCAGGAAAAGTCTGCAGCAGAATATAAGGAGATGGCAAGTTGGGTGAGATTCAGCTAGATCTCCCCATGGTGCTGCAGGGATTTTCAGTGTAGAATTGGACCGACCCTGGAGACTTCTATCCCCAGCCACTGTGATGCACTTGGACTTAACATTAGCAATTTGTAACACGTCTTACCTAGTGCAGCTCTTCAACATCTGTGTGAGCGACTCTGGAGAGAAGCCGGAGCAGCCGCCGAGGTTCAGCCGCACCAGATCTGAGTTCTGAGCGATGGCCCTGAGAAAAACACGTAATAAATATATATCTCAGTGATCCTTATTTTTTAAGCTATCGCCCTTTTTCCTCTTATTATTGTCCTTTTCATGTTTGCTGCAATCATTTACAGTGTCTGGACGACGTATATCTGACTACAGCAGCAGAAAGTGTTGGCAGCGAAAACATCCTCGATCGAAAACAGACATTTCTACAACAAATCTGCATTTCTGCAAAAGAAAATCCGGTTCATGAATGGGAATATTTCTACAGCAGGTTCATGGATTTTTACGAACCTCATTCATTCAGTTAATGAAATGCTTGGAATAAAATCTGCTGTGTGTGAACAAACCACTTGAGAGAATCTGTCAGTTGATTCCAGTTGCCCAAACCAAAGGGCAGCACGAATCAGAGCTTGGCTGTACGATCGCAGCCAGGTATATTATTTTCTGAAGTTTAGAGAAAACAATTATAAGATCCGACCAGAGAACATAACAGGAGATGAGACCAGTCCACGCTATGACCGCTTTTCCCAGCAATTCTCCAGTGATTGACGTGTCTCTACCATAGCGATGCGATGCAGCGAGAGCTGGACTAGTCTCATCTCCGGCTATTTTACTAGATCGGATCTTCTAATTATATTTTATCTGAAACTCCGGAGCATTTCAGGAGAAAAATAATATTCATTGCTGCAACCATACAGTCATGGCCAAAAGTTTAGAGAATGACACAAATATTAATTTTTACAAAGTCTACTTCTTCATTTTTTCTAATGGCAATTTGCATATACTCCAGAATGTTATAAAGAGTGATCAGCTTAACAGCAATTACTTGCAAAGTCAATATTTGCCTAGAAAGTGAACTTTATCCCCCAAAACACATTTCAACATCATTGCAGCCCTGCCTTAAAAGGACCAGCTAACATCGTTTCAGTGATTGCTCCATTAAGGCTAGTTTCACACTAGCGTTTATGAGCGCAGCGACGGCCTGCGCACGGCCGCCGCTAAGCCCCGCCCCCTGCGCCTCCGCCGGTAGCTCCGCCCACCGGCGCATCACGCTCCATGTGCCCCCTACCTTTATCACAGGGGGAGCAGGCCGTGCGCAGTATGCGTTTGGCGGCGCATGCGCCTTTTTGACGGTGCGCCGACGCAACCAAACTGCAGCAGGTTGCGTTTGGCGCAGGTCGGCGCACCGTCAAAAGGACGCATGCGCCGCCAAACGCATACTGCGCACGGCCTGCGCCCCCTGTGATAAAGATAGGGGACGCAGGGCGCATGCAGCGTGATGCGCTGGTGGGCGGAGCTACCGGCGGAGGCGCGACAGGGGGCGGGGCTTAGCGGCGGCCGTGCGCAGGCCGTCGCTGCGCTCATAAATGCTAGTGTGAAACTAGCCTAACACAGGTGTGGGTGTTGATGAGGACAGGGCTGGAGATCAATCTGTCATGATTAAGTAAGAATGACACCACTGGACACTTTAAAAGGAAGCTGGTGCTTGGCATCATTGTTTCTCTTCTGTTAACCATGGTTATCTCTAAAGAAACACGTGCAGTCATCATTGCACTGCACAAAAATGGCCTAACAGGGAAGAGTATCGCAGCTAGAAAGATTGCACCTCAGTCAACAATCTATCGCATCATCAAGAACTTCAAGGAGAGAGGTTCCCTTGTTGCCAAAAAGGCTCCAGGGCGCCCAAGAAAGACCAGCAAGCACCCAGACCGTCTCTTAAAAAAGTGTTTCAGCTGCGGGATCGGGCTACCAGCAGTGCCGAGCTTGCTCAGGAATGGCAGCAGGCAGGTGTGAGTGCATCTGCACGTGCTGTGAGGCGGAGACTCTTGGAGCAAGGCCTGGTCTCGAGGGCAGCAAAGAGGCCACTTCTCTCCAGGAAAAACATCATGGACAGACTGATATTCTGCAAGAGGTACAGGGAGTGGACTGCTGAGGACTGGGATAAAGTCATTTTCTCTGATGAATCCCCTTTTCGATTGTTTGGGACATCTGGAAAACGGCTTATTCGGAGAAGACCAGGTGAGCGCTACCACCAGTCTTGTCTCATGCCAACTGTCAAGCATCCTGAAACCATTCATGTGTGGGGTGGCTTCTCAGCCAAGGGAATGGGCTCTCTCTCAGTCTTGCCTAAAAACACAGCCATGAATAAAGAATGGTACCAGAATGTCCTCCAAGAGCAACTTCTCCCAACCGTCCAAGAGCAGTTTGGCGATCAACAATGCCTTTTTCAACATGATGGAGCACCTTGCCATAAAGCAAAGGTGATAACTAAATGGCTCAGGGAACAAAACAGAGACTTTGGGACCATGGCCTGGAAACTCCCCAGATCTTAATCCCATTGAGAACTTGTGGTCAATCATCAAGAGACGGGTGGACAAACAAAAACCTTCAAATTCAGACAAAATAAAAGCATTGATTTTGTAAGAATGGACTGCTATCAGTCAGGATTTCATCCAGAAGTAGATTGAGAGCATGCCAGGGAGAATTGCTGAGGTCCTGAAGAAGAAGGGCCAACACTGCAAATATTGACTTGCTGCATTAACTCATTCTAACTGTCAATATAACCTTTTGTTACTCATAATATTATTGCAATTATATTTCTGTATGTGATAAAAACATCTGACAAACACACATAAAAACCAGAGGCCAGCAGATCATGTGAAAATATAATATTTGTGTCATTCTCAAAACTTTTGGCCATGACTGTACAGCCAAGCTCGGATTCATGATGCCAGAGTTTTGGGCAGCACAAATCCCCTGACATCTTCCTTTTAAGGCAATGACTATGGACACACAAATCATAACTTTTTTTTTTAAGCTGCTTCCATCCCCAACACTAACGTCAGGACATACTCATTTGGAGCACTGATGATGGCAGTGATGGGTCAGTGCTCGTCTCCTCCTCTGAGTGTTAAGAGCTGACCCATCACTGCCATTATCTGTAAAACCTGATATCAATGCAGCTGAAGACAGGAAAATAATCCAGGGGGAAAAGAAGGGATTTGAAAGCCACACACATGCAATTCATTTTTTTTTTCTACAGGATTGAAGACAAATCCTTTAAGCGATTTGCAAAAATTCGTAACTTTAACAAGGAATCAACAGGGGGAATGAAACAGTGAGCGTATAGTAAATACAAGTCCGATTCCAACATATGGGGTGGGGAGTACAAAAAATAAAGTATATATTTATATACCCATACTTAGATTTTTTTTATGGGCGATATTACCATCATGGTTCCTATCACAATTTTACCTTTCTATAGATAGCAGACATGGCATGGATAGCATCATCCATCTGGTGCCGCCACCATCCAGTGACGCAAGACAATATGTTACGTTCCCCACGTCTCTGAAAATATGACTCCCACATCTATGCCTTTCGTGAAAGCCTCCATTCATAATTTTCTAAGGCAGGACAAAAGGATTATAAAAAGTCATCTGCTTGCTTTTCTTGTCTTGCTGAGGCTAGGGCCATAAATTTTCCTCCGTCAGCCCTGCCTTGTCTGTGATCCATCAGATGATCCTATGTAATTACCTGTTCACACAAGGTGGATCCGTGTGCACCGGGGACATCTGGAGGTCACAGCTTTGCTTCAATATTCACTATGAAATGGCTTATAGATTTTACATTCATATCTATAACACGTTCCATGCATGTAAAGTGTTACTCTTCAGCCTTCAAGTGAAGTGTATGTAGGACTTGCTCGGTAGACACCATGTTTGTGTAGAAATGTTGCCGGCGTTCCTTACCACATGACATCATCGGAAAGCTCCAGGCCTTCCAGGCTCAGGTTGCGCAGGTCGTGGCAGCGGGAGATGACGCTCCTCAGAGTCTCCGGCGTTATGGTACAGTTTGAGAAGTCTACGTGCTGAAGCCGCAGAGGTCTGGTGGAGAAAGAGAAAACATGTCTGTCACTTAGGATGTTTCCAACAACGCACAGGATCGGACCGCGCGAGAAATCATGTTGTAAAGCTCGGCTGGGTATCCGGTCTACAAATATCGAATTAATTCCGCAGAGCCGGGAGGCTTCGGGTGACGTCTTCCATTAGGCGCTTTTACAATACTGAGCACTGAGGTCCGCACCATGTACGAGCCTGAACTCTACATCTGACATGAAGGACCACGCCGGCTTTTCTGCACGGCGGTGGGGGGGGGGGGGTTTAGTTCCAGGATCTCTCACCGGATTTGTCTGAATAACGGTTCTCCAATGCACGACCTCGGGCAGCGCAGGACGACAACCCCCAGCGACAGCAGGTTTCCGATCACTCCGCTTGTCATGTGTTTGTTGGTGAGATCCACGCTGTGCCATAAGGATTCGTCGCACCTACGGGAAAAGGGACATCATTCAATTTCTTCAGCGCCTCCTGTGCCTCCACCATTTGTATGTAAACTGAATATCAGGATTAAAAAGCAGCAGAGCCCCCTCCCCAGCGGGTAAGCACCGACATATCCTGGGGGGTCTAACATGTGGACACACAGGGGGCTTTCAGAGCAACAGCAGCTCTTAGTAACGTTCCCTCTGGTTAGGAACGTTGTCATTCCTGCAGCCCATAGCAGATCAGTGCTTTAGGCTTTAACCTCTTCATCACCTTAATTTTTTTTTCTTTGTGCTCCCC
The DNA here is from genome assembly GCF_039654945.1 of Dendrobates tinctorius. NCBI lineage: Eukaryota > Metazoa > Chordata > Amphibia > Anura > Dendrobatidae > Dendrobates > Dendrobates tinctorius. Next base: position 13,574,729 of record NW_027361803.1, read on the forward strand.
TTCTTCCCAGAGCCATAACTTTTTTCTATTTTCCAGTCAATGCGGCCATATCGATGGCTTGTACTTCTGATTGACACAATTGATTTTACCACATAGTGTGCTGGAAAACGGTAACAAATATTCCAAGTGGTTCACTTTATTTATGCGGTGAAATCCAAAGTTTGGTAAAAAGAAAATTTAAAATAATAAAAAAATTGCTCCATTTTCCAAGACCTGCAGCCTCTCCATTTTTCAGGATCTGGGGCTGGGCGAGGGCTAATTTTTTGGGCACAGAGCTGATGTTTTTATTGATACCATTTCGGGTAGACACAATGTTATGATCGCCTGCTATTGCATCGCTGCAGTAAACAAAAAACGTAATTCTGGCGTTTATTTTTTTCTCGTTACGTCTGTTACCGATCAGATTAATTCTTTTCATATTGTGATCGCTCGGGCGATTCTAAACGCGGTGATACCATATATGTATATTTTTTATAGTTTTATTCTTAATGGGGTGAAAGGGGGGCAATTTGAACCTTTATGTATTTTTTTTACTTTTCACTTGCTTCAATAGCCTCCTTAGGAGACTTGAAGCTGCGATCCTCTGATCTCTTGTGCTACATATGGTGGGGCTTCAGCACTGCTATGTATAGCAAAAATCGTCATCTGCTATGAACGCCGGCCACAGGGCGGCGCTCAAAGTAGATCAGCAATTCAACAATGACAAGTATGGGGGTCCTCTGCAGACTCCCTGGAGGTCAAGCCAACCCATCGACACTCCGCGATCATATGATGGCCACCGATGGGCAGGATTAGTGAAGCGCTTACAGCGCGATCGTGTTAGATGCCGCTGCCAGATATTGACATTTAACATTAACAGCCGTGGGTGGATCGCGATTCCACCCGCAGCTGTTAGGGGCACACGACAGCTGATCAAATTGTTCCTATACGTCATAGATTGTGAAGGGGTTAAAGGGACTGGTCTGTTCAAGGCCTTAGGGGTCTTACATTGTTATCTTCAAGTTACGGACTTACGAAACTCTGCTCCACTGTCTGCACACCCGCGGCACCAGCATCAGGTCAGTTAAATGTAGGTAGGAAAATATGGCCAAAAGTAACTCGTCAGGAAGCGATTCCCAGGAAATCACTGTGGGGAAAAAAAAAAAAAAAAAAATACAGTCACACAACCTGCAGGGACAGTAGGTACTGCAATGATACAACTCCAAGAATGAATCTCCCTCTAGGGCTATGTTCACACGTTGCATTTTTGCTGTGGTTTTTTTTTTTTACACAAATTTTAAGCTGCGTTTTACAGCAACAGCAAAAGCTGTGAGATTTCAGAACGCTCCTGCACACTTTTTTCCTGATTGAATTGGAAGACTGCAGTGTGTCACAAATTTTGCAGCATTTTGTTCACCCATAGAAAGCAATGAGTAAGAGCAAAAACGGAGAAAAAAGGCAGGTATCAGGTTTTAGTGCAAAAAACTAAGGAATTTGTAATCATGGTTTTTTGGGGGGGCTCTAAACTTTATCAGCATGAAAAGAAGAAAAACGCAGCAAAACTTGATTTTTGTAAGCAGCATCTTTACAGCCAAGAGAGAAGGTTTTGAATGTCGAAAAAAAATGCCCCAAAAAACGCAAAGTGTGAACGTAACTTTAGGCCTAAAAAAATATCAAGCGCAAAGTAGCCAAAATGCCCGGACTCTGCAGCCGGAGGGACGTTTTCTGCCGAAATCTATGGGACTTCTTGTTCTTGGCTTCTACTGCCGGCAGCAAAGCTCCACTGCCTGATGTGCAACTACAACTCCTAGCCGGCCCTGGCACAGTCTGCAGGAATATACCACTGCCCCAAAAGGTATATACCACGGCGTCGCTCAGTACTGTACATCCCTGACCTCTACTTTACAACAGTATCGGTATATAGATACCTGGCGGAAGTCCTGTATATACCGGACCACCATGTACCGCAGTATATAGATACCTGGCGGAAGTCCTGTATATACCGGACCACCATGTACCGCAGTATATAGATACCTGGCGGAAGTCCTGTATATACCAGACCACCATGTACCGCAGTATATAGATACCTGGCAGAAGTCCTGTATATACCGGACCACCGTGTACCTCAGTATATAGATACCTGGCAGAGGTCCTGTATATACCGGACCACCATGTACCGCAGTATATAGATACCTGACTGATGTCCTGTATATACCGGACCACCATGTACCACAGTATATAGATACCTGGCGGAAGTCCTGTATATACCGGACCACCATGTACCTCAGTATATAGATACCTGGCAGAAGTCCTGTATATACCGGACCACCATGTACCGCAGTATATAGATACCTGGCAGAGGTCCTGTATATACCGGACCACCATGTACCGCAGTATATAGATACCTGGCAGAAGTCCTGTATATACCGGACCACCATGTACCTCAGTATATAGATACCTGGCAGAAGTCCTGTAAATACCGGACCACCATGTACCGCAGTATATAGATACCTGGCAGAGGTCCTGTATATACCGGACCACCATGTACCACAGTATATAGATACCTGGCAGAAGTCCTGTATATACCGGACCACCATGTACAGCAGTATATAGATACCTGGCAGAAGTCCTGTATATACCGGACCACCATGTACAGCAGTATATAGATACCTGGCAGAAGTCCTGTATATACCGGACCACCATGTACCTCAGTATATAGATACCTGGCAGAAGTCCTGTATATACCGGACCACCATGTACCTCAGTATATAGATACCTGGCAGAAGTCCTGTATATACCGGACCACCATGTACAGCAGTATATAGATACCTGGCAGAAGTCCTGTATATACCGGACCACCATGTACCTCAGTATATAGATACCTGGCAGAAGTCCTGTATATACCGGACCACCATGTACCTCAGTATATAGATACCTGGCAGAGGTCCTGTATATACCGGACCACCATGTACCACAGTATATAGATACCTGGCAGAAGTCCTGTATATACCGGACCACCATGTACAGCAGTATATAGATACCTGGCAGAAGTCCTGTATATACCGGACCACCATGTACAGCAGTATATAGATACCTGGCAGAAGTCCTGTATATACCGGACCACCATGTACCTCAGTATATAGATACCTGGCAGAAGTCCTGTATATACCGGACCACCATGTACCTCAGTATATAGATACCTGGCAGAAGTCCTGTATATACCGGACCACCATGTACAGCAGTATATAGATACCTGGCAGAGGTCCTGTATATACCGGACCACCATGTACCACAGTATATAGATACCTGGCAGAAGTCCTGTATATACCGGACCACCATGTACAGCAGTATATAGATACCTGGCAGAAGTCCTGTATATACCGGACCACCATGTACCGCAGTATATAGATACCTGGCAGAAGTCCTGTATATACCGGACCACCATGTACCTCAGTATATAGATACCTGGCAGAAGTCCTGTATATACCGGACCACCATGTACCTCAGTATATAGATACCTGGCAGAGGTCCTGTATATACCGGACCACCATGTACCACAGTATATAGATACCTGGCAGAAGTCCTGTATATACCGGACCACCATGTACAGCAGTATATAGATACCTGGCGGAAGTCCTGTATATACCGGACCACCATGTACCTCAGTATATAGATACCTGGCAGAAGTCCTGTATATACCGGACCACCATGTACCGCAGTATATAGATACCTGGCGGAAGTCCTGTATATACCGGACCACCATGTACCGCAGTATATAGGCACCTGGCGGAAGTCCTGTATATACCGGACCACCATGTACCGCAGTATATAGATACCTGGCAGAGGTCCTGTATATACCGGACCACCATGTACCGCAGTATATAGATACCTGGCAGAAGTCCTGTATATACCGGACCACCATGTACCTCAGTATATAGATACCTGGCAGAAGTCCTGTATATACCGGACCACCATGTACCTCAGTATATAGATACCTGGCAGAGGTCCTGTATATACCGGACCACCATGTACCACAGTATATAGATACCTGGCAGAAGTCCTGTATATACCGGACCACCATGTACCGCAGTATATAGGCACCTGGCGGAAGTCCTGTATATACCGGACCACCATGTACCGCAGTATATAGATACCTGGCAGAGGTCCTGTATATACCCGACCACCATGTACCGCAGTATATAGATACCTGGCAGAGGTCCTGTATATAGCGGACCACCATGTACCTCAGTATATAGATACCTGGCAGAAGTCCTGTATATACCGGACCACCATGTACCTCAGTATATAGATACCTGGCAGAAGTCCAGTATATACCGGACCACCATGTACCTCAGTATATAGATACCTGGCAGAAGTCCTGTATATACCGGACCACCATGTACCTCAGTATATAGATACCTGGCAGAGGTCCTGTATATACCCGACCACCATGTACCTCAGTATATAGATACCTGGCAGAAGTCCTGTATATACCGGACCACCATGTACCGCAGTATATAGATACCTGGCAGAAGTCCTGTATATACCGGACCACCATGTACCGCAGTATATAGATACCTGGCAGAGGTCCTGTATATAGCGGACCACCATGTACCTCAGTATATAGATACCTGGCAGAAGTCCTGTATATACCGGACCACCATGTACCTCAGTATATAGATACCTGGCAGAAGTCCTGTATATACCGGACCACCATGTACCTCAGTATATAGATACCTGGCAGAAGTCCTGTATATACCGGACCACCATGTACAGCAGTATATAGATACCTGGCAGAAGTCCTGTATATACCGGACCACCATGTACAGCAGTATATAGATACCTGGCGGAAGTCCTGTATATACCGGACCACCATGTACCTCAGTATATAGATACCTGGCAGAAGTCCTGTATATACCGGACCACCATGTACCGCAGTATATAGATACCTGGCAGAAGTCCTGTATATACCGGACCACCATGTACCTCAGTATATAGATACCTGGCAGAGGTCCTGTATATACCGGACCACCATGTACCACAGTATATAGATACCTGGCAGAAGTCCTGTATATACCGGACCACCATGTACCGCAGTATATAGATACCTGGCAGAGGTCCTGTATATACCCGACCACCATGTACCGCAGTATATAGATACCTGGCAGAGGTCCTGTATATAGCGGACCACCATGTACCTCAGTATATAGATACCTGGCAGAAGTCCTGTATATACCGGACCACCATGTACCTCAGTATATAGATACCTGGCAGAAGTCCTGTATATACCGGACCACCATGTACCTCAGTATATAGATACCTGGCAGAAGTCCTGTATATACCGGACCACCATGTACCTCAGTATATAGATACCTGGCAGAGGTCCTGTATATACCGGACCACCATGTACCTCAGTATATAGATACCTGGCAGAAGTCCTGTATATACCGGACCACCATGTACCGCAGTATATAGATACCTGGCAGAAGTCCTGTATATACCGGACCACCATGTACCGCAGTATATAGATAGCTGGCAGAAGTCCTGTATATACCGGACCACCATGTACCTCAGTATATAGATACCTGGCAGAAGTCCTGTATATACCGGACCACCATGTACCGCAGTATATAGGCACCTGACTGATGTCCTGTATATACCGGACCACCATGTCCTGCAGTATATAGATACCTGGCAGATGTCCTGTATATACCGGACCACCATGTACCTCAGTATATAGGACTGATGTCCTGTATATACCGGACCACCATGTACCGCAGTATATAGATACTTGGCAGATGTCCTGTATATACCGGACCACCATGTACCTCAGTATATAGGCACCTGGCGGAAGTCCTGTATATACCAGACCACCATGTACCTCAGTATATAGGCACCTGGCGGAAGTCCTGTATATACCAGACCACCATGTACCTCAGTATATAGATAACTGGCAGATGTCCTGTATATACCGGACCACCATGTACCGCAGTATATAGGCACCTGACTGATGTCCTGTATATACCGGACCACCATGTACCTCAGTATATAGATTCCTGGCAGATGTCCTGTATATACCGGACCACCATGTACCTCAGTATATAGATACCTGGCAGATGTCCTGTATATACCGGACCACCATGTACCGCAGTATATAGGCACCTGACTGATGTCCTGTATATACCGGACCACCATGTACCTCAGTATATAGATACCTGGCAGAAGTCCTGTATATACCGGACCACCATGTACCTCAGTATATAGATACCTGGCAGAAGTCCTGTATATACCGGACCACCATGTACCGCAGTATATAGATACCTGGCAGATGTCCTGTATATACCGGACCACCATGTACCGCAGTATATAGGCACCTGACTGATGTCCTGTATATACCGGACCACCATGTACCTCAGTATATAGATACCTGGCAGAAGTCCTGTATATACCGGACCACCATGTACCTCAGTATATAGATACCTGGCAGAAGTCCTGTATATACCGGACCACCATGTACCGCAGTATATAGATACCTGGCAGATGTCCTGTATATACCGGACCACCATGTACCGCAGTATATAGGCACCTGGCGGAAGTCCTGTATATACCAGACCACCATGTACCTCAGTATATAGGCACCTGGCGGAAGTCCTGTATATACCAGACCACCATGTACCTCAGTATATAGATAACTGGCAGATGTCCTGTATATACCGGACCACCATGTACCTCAGTATATAGATTCCTGGCAGATGTCCTGTATATACCGGACCACCATGTACCTCAGTATATAGATACCTGGCAGATGTCCTGTATATACCGGACCACCATGTACCGCAGTATATAGGCACCTGACTGATGTCCTGTATATACCGGACCACCATGTACCTCAGTATATAGATTCCTGGCAGATGTCCTGTATATACCGGACCACCATGTACCTCAGTATATAGATACCTGGCAGATGTCCTGTATATACCGGACCACCATGTACCGCAGTATATAGGCACCTGACTGATGTCCTGTATATACCGGACCACCATGTACCTCAGTATATAGATTCCTGGCAGATGTCCTGTATATACCGGACCACCATGTACCTCAGTATATAGATACCTGGCAGATGTCCTGTATATACCGGACCACCATGTACCGCAGTATATAGGCACCTGACTGATGTCCTGTATATACCGGACCACCATGTACCTCAGTATATAGATACCTGGCAGAAGTCCTGTATATACCGGACCACCATGTACCTCAGTATATAGATACCTGGCAGAAGTCCTGTATATACCGGACCACCATGTACCGCAGTATATAGATACCTGGCAGATGTCCTGTATATACCGGACCACCATGTACCGCAGTATATAGGCACCTGACTGATGTCCTGTATATACCGGACCACCATGTACCTCAGTATATAGATACCTGGCAGAAGTCCTGTATATACCGGACCACCATGTACCTCAGTATATAGATACCTGGCAGAAGTCCTGTATATACCGGACCACCATGTACCGCAGTATATAGGCACCTGACTGATGTCCTGTATATACCGGACCACCATGTCCTGCAGTATATAGATACCTTGCAGATGTCCTGTATATACCAGACCACCATGTACCGCAGTATATAGATACTTGGCAGATGTCCTGTATATACCGGACCACCATGTACCTCAGTATATAGGCACCTGGCGGAAGTCCTGTATATACCAGACCACCATGTACCTCAGTATATAGGCACCTGGCGGAAGTCCTGTATATACCGGACCACCATGTACCACAGTATATAGATACCTGGCAGATGTCCTTTATATACCGGACCACCATGTACCGCAGTATATAGATACCTGGCGGAAGTCCTGTATATACCGGACCACCATGTACCGCAGTATATAGATACCTGGCAGATGTCCTGTATATACCGGACCACCATGTACCACAGTATATAGATACCTGACTGATGTCCTGTATATACCGGACCACCATGTACCGCAGTATATAGGCACCTGGCGGAAGTCCTGTATATACCGGACCACCATGTACCGCAGTATATAGGCACCTGGCGGAAGTCCTGTATATACCGGACCACCATGTACCGCAGTATATAGGCACCTGGCGGAAGTCCTGTATATACCGGACCACCATGTACCGCAGTATATAGGCACCTGGCGGAAGTCCTGTATATACCGGACCACCATGTACCGCAGTATATAGGCACCTGGCGGAAGTCCTGTATATACCGGACCACCATGTACCGCAGTATATAGATATCTGACTGATGTCCTGTATATACCGAACCACCATGTACCGCAGGATATAGATACCTGGCGGAAGTCCTGTATATAGCGGACCACCATGTACCGCAGTATATAGATATCTGACTGATGTCCTGTATATACCGAACCACCATGTACCGCAGTATATAGATACCTGACTGATGTCCTGTATATACCGGACCACCATGTCCTGCAGTATATAGGTACCAGCTGATGTCCTGGAAATACCTGACCACCATGTACCGCAGTATCAGCATACAGATATCTGGCAGATGTCCTCAGTGCTAGTAGCAGTATATTGGTAGGTACCTTGCTTAGAAGGCCTGGACCCCCTGGAGCGTCTGGCAATGAAAAACCCCTCGTCATCCTTCTTCTGTTTCTGCCGCTTTGCTGGAGGGGTCATGTGCACGATTTGGTCCTGGGGAGTGTTCTCTGTGTTCTCCGAGTCCTGTGGATCTTTCTCCATCGGGGTGACTCCCAATCCACTCAGCATATCTGAGCTTTTCTTTGCGTCCCACGACCATGAACTGAGCCTGGACGTGTTCCCGGCTGAAGCAGGAATCTCCTGAAGATGTTTCCTATAGGAAGAGTCAGACATGGATGACAATGTCGTCTCCTCACGGCCTGCAGCCCGTCCCCCAATATGCTCCACCCATATCACATTTCACCATATTTAGACCCCGCAGCGGACATGAACCAGCGATCATTTTATAGCTGGCTTTATTCACTGTACCTATATAGCGCCATCATATTCCACAGCGCTGTTCAGACATCATCACAGTCCCCATCGGAGCTCACAATATATCACGAGTGAAGGTCTGAATATGAGCACGCCGCCCGCCGATCATCTGTTATCAACCGCGGAAGTGGCTGAATGGAAACAGTATACATCACAGTGGTCTTTCTTGGTACTGCAGCTCGGCTCCTATTAAAGTGAATGGCCGGCAGTACTGAGAACGGCCACTACTCCGTGTACGGCGCTGTGGGTACTGGCTCTATTCACAGTGTCCATCCGAGGAGCTGCATACTGATCGTGAGGGTGTCCGGTGTCACTACCCACTGATCCGACATGTACCGCTACGTGCAGCACAAGCGATCGGACGATCGCAGCCTCAAGCGCTATTAAACTGTGTAAAAAGTGGGAAAAATAAAGTTTCCAAAAATATTTAAAAAAAATCTAAAAAGATACATTAGTTCAATTCACCCCCTTTTTCCCCCCATTAAAAATAATACAAGTGGATCAAAACATTGCATTTACCCCAAAATGTTATTAGTAAAAACAGCAGCTCAGGACGCAAAACCAAATACATATTTGTGTGATAAAACCTATAGATGCGGCCGGTCACAAACAGGTTAATGACTCAGTGATGGAAAACCCCCTTTAAATTGAGCCATGATCTGTTTAGTGACTGGGAAGCATCTGCAGGACTACAACTCCCAGCATGCCCAGACAATATGCGGGCGTTAGGGCATGCTGGGAGTTGTAGTCTCACAACAGCCTTCGGATATCGGGATCCGATTCCAGAGAGACCGCACATGCGGGGAGTCACAGTCCTCACGTTCACACCACCGGCATCCCGCATCACTGTTCCCGTCCCCGCCATTGTGTCTCATCACCTCATCGTGACGAGCGGCCGCCGGCTCGGGGTTCGAACTTCCCGCGTCCTTCTTCTCTCAGCAGCAGCACTGACTGGACGCAGCGTCGCGTTGACGTCACCGAGCGCGCAGGCGCAGGAATGCGACTTCTGCCCTCGTGGTGACGTCACCGTTTTGGTCACATGCTCCTCTCTTGAGCGCTGATGAGTCTGTTCCAGGAGACAAGGCCCCTGTTGCCTATGGCAACCACTGAATGTCTCCAGCTTTCATTATGGGGAGGAAGCCTGAGACTGGTGTAATACATGAGTGCCAATGGGGAGGAAGCAAGGGACTGGTGTAATACATGAGTGCCAGTAGGGAGGAAGCCTGGGACTGGTGTAATACATGAGGGCCAGAATACATGAGTGCCAGTAGGGAGGAAGCCTGGGACTGGTGTAATACATGAGTGCCAGTAGGGAGGAAGCCTGGGACTGGTGTAATACATGAGTGCCAGAATACATGAGTGCCAGTAGGGAGGAAGCCTGGGACTGGTGTAATACATGAGTGCCAGTAGGGAGGAAGCCTGGGACTGGTGTAATACATGAGGGCCAGAATACATGAGTGCCAGTAGGGAGGAAGCCTGGGACTGGTGTAATACATGAGTGCCAGTAGGGAGGAAGCCTGGGACTGGTGTAATACATGAGGGCCAGAATACATGAGTGCCAGTAGGGAGGAAGCCTGGGACTGGTGTAATACATGAGTGCCAGTAGGGAGGAAGCCTGGGACTGGTGTAATACATGAGTGCCGGTGGGGAGGAAGCCTGGGACTGGTGTAATACATGAGGGCCAGAATACATGAGTGCCAGTAGGGAGGAAGCCTGATACTGGTGTAATACATGAGTGCCAGTAGGGAGGAAGCCTGGGACTGGTGTAATACATGAGGGCCAGAATACATGAGTGCCAGTAGGGAGGAAGCCTGATACTGGTGTAATACATGAGGGCCAGAATACATGAGTGCCAGTAGGGAGGAAGCCTGATACTGGTGTAATACATGAGTGCCAGTAGGGAGGAAGCCTGGGACTGGTGTAATACATGAGGACCAGAATACATGAGTGCCAGTAGGGAGGAAGCCTGAGACTGGTGTAATACATGAGTGCCAGTAGGGAGGAAGCCTGATACTGGTGTAATACATGAGTGCCAGTAGGGAGGAAGCCTGGGACTGGTGTAATACATGAGGGCCAGAATACATGAGTGCCAGTAGGGAGGAAGCCTGGGACTGGTGTAATACATGAGTGCCAGTAGGGAGGAAGCCAGGGACTGGTGTAATACATGAGTGCCAGTAGGGAGGAAGCCTGATACTGGTGTAATACATGAGTGCCAGTAGGGAGGAAGCCTGGGACTGGTGTAATACATGAGTGCCAGTAGGGAGGAAGCCTGGGACTGGTGTAATACATGAGGGCCAGAATACATGAGTGCCAGTAGGGAGGAAGCCTGGGACTGGTGTAATACATGAGTGCCAGTAGGGAGGAAGCCTGGGACTGGTGTAATACATGAGTGCCGGTGGGGAGGAAGCCTGGGACTGGTGTAATACATGAGGGCCAGAATACATGAGTGCCAGTAGGGAGGAAGCCTGATACTGGTGTAATACATGAGTGCCAGTAGGGAGGAAGCCTGGGACTGGTGTAATACATGAGGGCCAGAATACATGAGTGCCAGTAGGGAGGAAGCCTGATACTGGTGTAATACATGAGTGCCAGTAGGGAGGAAGCCTGGGACTGGTGTAATACATGAGTGCCAGTAGGGAGGAAGCCTGATACTGGTGTAATACATGAGTGCCAGTAGGGAGGAAGCCTGGGACTGGTGTAATACATGAGGGCCAGAATACATGAGTGCCAGTAGGGAGGAAGCCTGGGACTGGTGTAATACATGAGGGCCAGAATACATGAGTGCCAGTAGGGAGGAAGCCTGATACTGGTGTAATACATGAGTGCCAGTAGGGAGGAAGCCTGGGACTGGTGTAATACATGAGTGCCAGTAGGGAGGAAGCCTGGGACTGGTGTAATACATGAGGGCCAGAATACATGAGTGCCAGTAGGGAGGAAGCCTGGGACTGGTGTAATACATGAGTGCCAGTAGGGAGGAAGCCTGGGACTGGTGTAATACATGAGTGCCGATGGGGAGGAAGCCTGATACTGGTGTAATACATGAGTGCCAGTAGGGAGGAAGCCTGGGACTGGTGTAATACATGAGTGCCAGTAGGGAGGAAGCCTGATACTGGTGTGATACATGAGTGCCAGTAGGGAGGAAGCCTGGGACTGGTGTAATACATGAGGGCCAGAATACATGAGTGCCAGTAGGGAGGAAGCCTGGGACTGGTGTAATACATGAGGGCCAGAATACATGAGTGCCAGTAGGGAGGAAGCCTGGGACTGGTGTAATACATGAGGGCCAGAATACATGAGTGCCAGTAGGGAGGAAGCCTGATACTGGTGTAATACATGAGGGCCAGAATACATGAGTGCCAGTAGGGAGGAAGCCTGGGACTGGTGTAATACATGAGGGCCAGAATACATGAGTGCCAGTAGGGAGGAAGCCTGATACTGGTGTAATACATGAGTGCCAGTAGGGAGGAAGCCTGGGACTGGTGTAATACATGAGGGCCAGAATACATGAGTGCCAGTAGGGAGGAAGCCTGATACTGGTGTAATACATGAGTGCCAGTAGGGAGGAAGCCTGGGACTGGTGTAATACATGAGTGCCAGTAGGGAGGAAGCCTGATACTGGTGTAATACATGAGTGCCAGTAGGGAGGAAGCCTGGGACTGGTGTAATACATGAGTGCCAGTAGGGAGGAAGCCTGATACTGGTGTAATACATGAGTGCCAGTAGGGAGGAAGCCTGGGACTGGTGTAATACATGAGTGCCGGTGGGGAGGAAGCCTGGGACTGGTGTAATACATGAGTGCCAGTAGGGAGGAAGCCTGGGACTGGTGTAATACATGAGTGCCGGTGGGGAGGAAGCCTGGGACTGGTGTAATATATGAGTGCCGGTGGGGAGGAAGCCTGGGACTGGTGTAATACATGAGTGCCAGTGGGGAGGAAGCCTGGGACTGGTGTAATACATGAGTGCCAGTAGGGAGGAAGCCTGGGACTGGTGTAATACATGAGTGCCGGTGGGGAGGAAGCCTGGGACTGGTGTAATACATGAGTGCCGGTGGGGAGGAAGCCTGGGACTGGTGTAATACATGAGTGCCAGTAGGGAGGAAGCCAGGGACTGGTGTAATACATGAGTGCCAGTAGGGAGGAAGCCTGGGACTGGTGTAATACATGAGTGCCGGTGGGGAGGAAGCCTGGGACTGGTGTAATACATGAGGGCCAGTGGGGAGGAAGCCTGATACTGGTGTAATACATGAGGGCCAGTGGGGAGGAAGCCTGATACTGGTGTAATACATGAGTGCCAGTAGGGAGGAAGCCTGGGACTGGTGTAATACATGAGTGCCGGTGGGGAGGAAGCCTGGGACTGGTGTAATACATGAGGGCCAGAATACATGAGTGCCAGTAGGGAGGAAGCCTGGGACTGGTGTAATACATGAGTGCCGGTGGGGAGGAAGCCTGGGACTGGTGTAATACATGAGTGCCAGTAGGGAGGAAGCCTGGGTCTGGTGTAATACATGAGTGCCGATGGAGAGGAAGCCTGAGACTGGTGTAATACATGAGTGCCGGTGGGGAGGAAGCCTGGGACTGGTGTAATACATGAGTGCCGGTGGGGAGGAAGCCTGGGACTGGTGTAATACATGAGTGCCGGTGGGGAGGAAGCCTGAAACTGGTGTAATACATGAGTGCCAGTGGGGAGGAAGCCTGGGACTGGTGTAATACATGAGTGCCAATGGGGAGGAAATCTGGGACTGGTGTAATACATGAGTGCCAATGGAGAGGAAATCTGAAACTGGTGTAATACATGAGTGCCAATGGGGAGGAAATCTGGGACTGGTGTAATACATGAGTGCCAGTGGGGAAGAAGCCTGAAACTGGTGTAATACATGAGTTCCAATGGGGAGGAAATCTGGGACTGGTGTAATACATGAGTGCCAATGGGGAGGAAATCTGGGACTGGTGTAATACATGAGTGCCAATGGGGAGGAAATCTGGGACTGGTGTAATACATGAGTGCCAATGGGGAGGAAACCTGGGACTGGTGTAATACATGAGTGTCAATGGGGAGGAAGCCTGAGACTGGTGTAATACATGAGTGCCAATGGGGAAGAAGCCAGGGACTGGTGTAATACATGAGTGCCAATGGGGAGGAAGCCAGGGACTGGTGTAATACATGAGTGTCAATGGGGAGGAAGTCTGGGACTGGTGTAATACATGAGTGCCAATGGGGAGGAAGCCTGGGACTGGTGTAATACATGAGTGTCAATGGGGAGGAAGCCTGATACTGGTGTAATACATTAGTGCCAGTGGGGAGGAATTCTGGGACAGGTATAATACATGAGTACCAGTGAGGAGGAAGCCTGAGACTGGTGTAATACATGAGTGCCAATGGGGAGGAAGCCTGGGACTGGTGTAATACATGAGTGCCAGTGGGGAGGAAGCCTGGGACTGGTGTAATACATGAGTGCCAGTGGGGAGGAAGCCTGGGACTGGTGTAATACATGAGTGCCGATGGGGAGGAAGCCTGATACTGGTGTAATACATTAGTGCCAGTGGGGAGGAATTCTGGGACAGGTATAATACATGAGTACCAGTGAGGAGGAAGCCTGAGACTTGTGTAATACATGAGTGCCAATGGGGAGGAAGCCAGGGACTGGTGTAATACATGAGTGCCAATGGGGAGGAAGCCAGGGACTGGTGTAATACACGAGTGCCTGTGGGGAGGAAGCCTGGGACTGGTGTAATACATGAGTGCCGATGGAGAGGAAGCCTGAGACTGGTGTAATACATGAGTGCCGGTGGGGAGGAAGCCTGAGACAGGTGTAATACATGAGTGCCAATGGGGAGGAAGCCTGGGACTGGTGTAATACATGAGTGCCAGTGGGGAGGAAGCCTGAGACAGGTGTAATACATGAGTGCCAGTGGAGAGGAAGCCTGAGACTTGTGTAATACATGAGTGCCAATGGGGAGGAAGCCTGGGACTGGTGTAATACATGAGTGCCAATGGGGAGGAAGCCAGGGACTGGTGTAATACATGAGTGCCAGTGGGGAGGAAGCCTGGGACTGGTGTAATACATGAGTGCCGATGGGGAGGAAGCCAGGGACTGGTGTAATACATGAGTGCCAATGGGGAGGAAGCCAGGGACTGGTGTAATACATGAGTGCCAATGGGGAGGAAGCCAGGGACTGGTGTAATACACGAGTGCCAGTGGGGAGGAAACTTGGGACTGGTGTAATACATGAGTGCCGATGGGGAGGAAGCCAGGGACTGGTGTAATACATGAGTGCCAATGGGGAGGAAGCCAGGGACTGGTGTAATACATGAGTGCCAATGGGGAGGAAGCCAGGGACTGGTGTAATACACGAGTGCCAGTGGGGAGGAAGCCAGGGACTGGTGTAATACATGAGTGCCAATGGGGAGGAAGCAAGGGACTGGTGTAATACATGAGTGCCAGTGGGGAGGAAACCTGATACTGGTGTAATACATGAGTGCCAATGGGAAGGAAGCCAGGGACTGGTGTAATACATGAGTGCCAGTGGGGAGGAAGACTGAGACTGGTGTAATACATGAGTGCCAATGGGGAGGAAGCCAGGGACTGGTGTAATACATGAGTGCCAGTGAGGACCAAGTGGTGGCTCGTAACACGACTCCAAGTCTGTAGGTGTCACAGCAACACTAGAACTACACAGTGATAACCTGATAATCCTGGGGGTCCGACCAAAGGGACTGGCACCGATCTACCGAAATTTGCTGATCGTAGGGGTCCAATGACAGGGACCGGTATCATTCTGCAGAACTTACTGATCGTCGGGTTCAACAGCATGGACCGGCACCGATCTGCAGAAACTTACTGATCATGGGGGTCTGATCACAGGGACCGGCAATTAGATACATGGCACAGCAGACTTTATCACACATGATGGGATTAGGTACATGGCTCAGCGCACTGTATCACACATGATGGGATTAGGTACATGGCTCAGCAGACGGTATCACACATGATGCAATTAGATACACAGCTCAGCGCACTGTATCACACATGATGGGATTGGATACATGGTTCAGCAGACAATAACACACAGGACAGGATTAGAAACACGGCTCAGCAGACTCTATCACACATGATGCAATTATTACAAAGAAAGGGAGACAGAAAAGCGCAATAGGGTCTTATCCACGTTACAAGGAGAGAATATAACACGAAAATTGCTCACCTGGTATTTAGGATGAGAAAAAAGCATAAAGTCTGGCGACTGCTGCAGATCCACAGGTCCTCAACAACCAGAAGAAATCACGCATTCAAGGGAATTTGTAGTTATATTCCGCGCTGCCGCAAGAATGGATTCCAGGAGAGAGATGTCACAGAAAAAAACGACTTTCACTTTCGCTTGAATGTTCATTTTATTGTGAGTTCTTGTCCACTCAGTGAAAATTGTTTTTTTCTCACTTCTCTTTTTATTTTCTCTTTTTGAATGATGCAATTTGGATTTGGGTCGCCCCCGTCCCAGGGCTGTGGGGTACTCGGTACCGGGCCGGTGTCAGTGGGATGTGTCACAGCAGCAATGACCCGGTCCGTGGCCCTGGGCGCCCAATATCAATGGTGGTTTGTAGTTAATGGTATGGAATAGTTTGTGACGCCACCTGTGGTGTTTGGCAAGCAAGATGTTAAGCCAACGCTGCGTGCAGATCCTCTGGGGCTGGTGGTGTGTTGCAGCATAGATGGTGTAGCTCCCCACAGGTGAAGCTGTAACCCCAGGGCAGTGTAGTTGCGATAGATGAGAATAGGCGCAGGCGGTGTGAGGAATGTTGGTACCCAGATGTAGCGGTGCTGGCGGTGTTGGTGCACAATTGAATGGAAGACACCAGGACTTGTAGTTCCAAAGCTTTACTCACAGTTCGTGGTACACACTGGTGCCTGCCTCCGTGCCGTGTCCTCCGGGGCAGAGACTCGATCTCCTCTCCAACACTCCGCCACCATGTACCTTTCCTGAACGACTCCTCTATTGCGCCTTTAGTGTGAAGATCTCCAGTACCGTGGTACTCTGGAGTTCCTCCTGTCAGATGTTGCTAACAACTCTACTTGTACGGCAGACAGCTGTAGCCTCTCTCGGGGACTCCCTTCTCCTGAGTCCCGGCTCTCTATTCAGTTGCTGTTGTGCCCCAAGTCTTAGATGGGAGTAGTGCATTTACAGCCAAATACTCCACCGGTGTCTGCTGCAGAACCATAAGTGTCCATACAACCTCGGGGACCGGGCCCCAGCCTTGCGCTGAGAACCTATAGGCAGGGTTCCTCTTCCAACCCACAACTCCTTTCTGTTCTCTTACTCCTTCGTTCCGCGCTGTTCCTTCTCTCTCTTATGGAAGCTTAGGTTGCAGTTCTACGTCTTTCTCCTTCTGTTCCTTTCCCGTACCAGTTGGCTCAGGTCACTGAGGCAGCTGCAGCACTCCTTCCTCCATCCCTTCTTCCAGGGATCCTCACTCTACTCGACTAACCTGTCAGACTGACCTGTAATTCTAAACCTTCCAAACCCTTTATATGAAACTCAACTCCACGCACCTCCCAGCACATCTTGTGTTACAAAGCAAGGACCCACAAAAGGTGCTCTGCTATCCTCTAAGCATGAAGCCGCAATGTGGTCAGTGCTGAACTATCCTGTGTGTGGGATGCAGGTGTTGGAGTGTGGAAAGGAGTCCCTGACTTACCTAGGTGGTGGGGCACTACACCTTAGGAGAAGGTGAAGTACCTGTGTGGCGCCTGAGCCTCAGGGGCGCCACATACCCACCCGTTAAACACAGCACGTCCGCGGGCTGCAAGACAGCAAAGTAAACAGCAAAGAAACATACAAAAATGTTGTAATGCATAACAATCTTTTCTTATACTAATCTTCCTAGTATAGGAGGTACTCATCTTGAACGTTACAAACAATTCTATCCTAAATTCTATCTAAAATTTTTAATTCTAAGTGCAATACTCAATTCAAAGTGCTATTCTCTGTAACACATTTTTCTCTCTTCACTACACATTTATTTTTCTACTTTCACTGTCTCTTCTAGACGCAAGACGCTGACCGCAAGTACCTGTTCCATCACCTGTCTACTTTCAATTCTCTATTCATATCACTCATCTCTAGATCAGACATTCCTAATTCTTCTATAAAAGCCATTTCTCAGTTACTAATACTCTCATAAAACACATTATCAAATACTTCACAGTAAAGCATTCAACAGTTATTCTTGTAAGTGCTGGACACAGCTCCCAGCCGGGATTTCTTGCAGTGTCCCTTGAGGTAGACATCATCTTCGAAAAGTGTCCATGCAAAAACATTATCTTCGCAAAGTGTCTGTATATGTAAAACCAAGAGAGGGCACCTAAAGAGGGGCAACTATTTACAATAAAAGTTATTGGATTGCTCCAAGTTCATGATCGCTAGTTCAAAATTGAAGAAACGCTGCCATTGCAAAAACTAGGCAACCAAAGTGCTACCAGAAAAACATGATAACAAAAATAGAAAAATAGAAAAAGGCACAACTGGTGCATACAAACCCTCCTGGGTAACGAGATTGGAAAGTTTTCTTAGTGCTGATCCCCTCCTAGGTTTCTGGAAGCTGAACTGGAACTGCTACCAGATTCAAAGTAGTCGTTGGCAATCTTTAAGTACTCCTCTTCCCACGGTGTCAAGCCAGGGATCTTTGGTCTGGGCTGCCGGGCTGGAGCTGATGCAGGAGCAGCCTGGTTCCTGGAAGCAGGTACCTGAGCAGTCTGGGTGGCAACGATGGGTGGAGGGGCAGCAACAGGTCGCTTCGGCTTGTACCTCTCAATAAGCTCTCCTGGAATGCGACATACATTCAGGGCATACCACCCTCTGAGCCCCTCATGCCGGGTGAATGTCACATACTGCCCAGGCCGCAGGTCTCTATCAGGATGTCCCTTTGTCAGATGTGGCTCAACATCCCTCCTGTTGAAGAATAAGTCACTAATTCGCTTGGGGTCCGCAATAAATCCAAAACCCCTCTCCTTGTTCACATTCAGCACTTGCCCCATCCGGCTGCATCCCGGGGACCATAATGACCTGCACGGGCCCTCTCCTTCCGGGCCAGATCCGGGCCCAGCACAGCCATTTTTCTCTGCTCTTTCTCCCAGTATTCCGCTGCCACCTGTCGGATGGTAGCCCGACATCCTGCCCAGTTCTCTTCATCTTCCCGCTCTTCCCGGGACCTGTTCTCACCCACAGAACTAGCATCCCGGTCCCAGACCAGATCCAGTACGACCTGGCCAGCCGCTGCAACTGCAGTGCACCCCAGGGCCTTCCCAGGTGGAGGGACATCCGACGTACCTGGGGCCTCCTGGCGGTGCGGCCTCTGATCCGGTGCAGGCTTGACCACCGGGATGGTCGGTCCGGGTGCCGGAGGTGGTGAGGCCGGTGGCGACTCCGGGTCCGCGGGCGCCTCGGTAGGGACCTGCGCAGCTGCAACAGGTCCAGGCAATAGCGCGGCTCCAGCTCCCGGGGTGTCCTCCGGGCGGGCCGCGACTAGCTGGATGGATAGCTGGAAGATGTAGATCGGCGTTGCCTGAGGATAGTCCGGTGCAGCGGTGGCAGGTACCGATGGAACGGGTACCGTAGGCGTAGGTCCCTCCTGGGCCTGCTGCCGTGTCAGCCACTCCAAGGCCTCCTGCCTCAGCTGCAGACGGGTGGTCAGTTCAGCAATTTCGTCTTCTAGTTGCTGGCGGTTCATTCTGGAGTTCGAGTTGGAGCCGTCAGCCATGGCGCCAGGGAGATCCGTTTCCCCGCGCTCCGCAAGCCTCCTTCCCTCACTCTCCAAAATGGCGTTCTGGCGTTCTTCTTCCTGCCTTGGCCCCTTTCCCGCCACTGGCTTCTTCTGCCCCTCCTTCCGGGGGCGGCGTCTTCTTCCAGCACCTCCATACCAAGCCAGAATACGAACCCCTCGGTGGGTGGGCCCTGTCGCTGTCACATAGTAATTCAGGCAGGGAAGGCCCAATACTCTTCGCGGTCTTTTCCTAGTACCTCCCATCTCTTCACGCCCTTCTTCTCCACGCCAGCGGCCATTTCTAATGTCCATTTTACAGTCTATTAATTCAGGTCTTCTGCACATTTTCAAAAGTTCAAAGTCTCACAAATTTCAGGCGCACAGAACCCGATGGTATCGGGTCTCGTCATCCTGTTCGTGACGCCAGAATTGGGTCGCCCCCGTCCCAGGGCTGTGGGATACTCGGTACCGGGCCGGTGTCAGTGGGATGTGTCACAGCAGCAGTGACCCGGTCCGTGGCCCTGGGCGCCCAAATCAATGGTGGTTTGTAGTTAATGGTATGGAATAGTTTGTGACGCCACCTGTGGTGTTTGGCAAGCAAGATGTTAAGCCAACGCTGCGTGCAGATCCTCTGGGGCTGATGGTGTGTTGCAGCATAGATGGTGTAGCTCCCCACAGGTGAAGCTGTAACCCCAGGGCAGTGTATAGGCGCAGGCGGTGTGAGGAATGTTGGTACCCAGATGTAGCGGTGCTGGCGGTGTTAGCGCGCAAATGAATGGAAGACACCAGGGCTTGCAGTTCCAAAGCTTTACTCACAGTTCGTGGTACACACTGGTGCCTGCCTCCGTGCCATGTCCTCCGGGGCAGAGAATAAACCTCCGGGGCAAGTCAGGCTTCTCCTCTCCAACACTCTGCCAACATGTACCTTTCCTGAACGACTCCTCTATTGCGCCTTTTTGTGTGAAGAGCTCCAGTACCGTGGTACTCTGAAGTTCCTCCTGTCAGATGTTCCTAACAACTCTACTCGTATGGCAGACAGCTGTAGCCTCTCTCGGGGACTCCCTTCTCCTGAGTCCCGGCTCTCTATTCAGTTGCTGTTGTGTCCCAAGTCTTAGATGGGAATTGTGCATTTACAGCCAACTACTCCACCAGTGTCTGCTGCAGAACCATAAGTGTCCATACAACCTCGGGGACCGGGCCCCGGCCTTGCGCTGAGAACCTATAGGCAGGGTTCCTCTTCCAACCCACAACTCCTCTCTGTTCTCTTACTCCTTCGTTCCGCGCTGTTCTTTCTCTCTCTTATGGAAGCTTAGGTTGCAGTTCTACATCTTTCTCCTTCTGTTCCTTTCCCGTGCCAGCTGGCTCAGATCACTGAGGCAGCTGAGCACTCCTTCCTCCATCCCTCTTCCAGGGATCCTCACTCCTGTCTGAGTGACTTGACTGACCTTCTGTCAGGCTGACCTGTAATTCTAAACCTTCCAAACCCTCTATATGAATCTCAGCTTCACCCACCTCTCAGCACATCTCGTGTTACGAAGCAAGGACCCACGAAAGGTGCTCTGCTATCCTCTAAGCATGGAGCCGCAATCTGGTCCATTGCTGAACTACCCTGTTGTGTGGGATGCAGGTGTTGGAGCGTGGTCAGGAGTTCCCAACTTACCTGGATGGTGGGGCACCACACCTTAGGAGAAGGTGCAGTACCTCTGTGGCGCCCCTGAGCCTCAGGGGCGCCACAGATTTTTTTCCTAGAAATGTAAAACGCTATTAATGTCACCAGTTACTAATTGTTTTATTATACCTTTCTCTGTGTTATAGTCTATTTGAACGGTTAACCCTGTGATGACTATGAACTTTGACACTGTGTCATCTGATTTGTTGGCGCTCGTTTTTTTGGAACCTAGTGTCCTGTCTTAACTATATATACTTGTGATGCCTGTACATACTGTGTGGTATTTCCTGACGAAGGGGGGCATGAGACCCCCGAAACACGTTGAATAAACCACTGTGAATCTTTGACATCTCTCTCCTGGAATCCATTCTTGCGGCAGCAATATAACTACAAATTCCCTTGAATGCGTGACTGTCATATGGTATACAGTCTATCTAGAGTCTAACGCATGGGTATAATAAGACACATGAGACATAAGCTTCTTAAGCATTTCTTGTATTACTTCTTACAAGTAGTGCAGTAGCAGGATAGTTGCAGAGTTAGGCAAACAACCAACGATATTCAGAGTCTATTACTTTCCCGTCAGAAGTAGCTGGCAAGCAGAAGGGTTCTGTGTCCACAAATGGTTCCAAGCAGAGGAGATCCAGGCTTCACAGACCAAGTCACAAACTGGGAATAGAGCTGATTCAGGAGCACAGGTGAATCAGCTGGAGCTGATTAAAAGGACAATTGGCAGGAAACAGGGCAGGGACATCATAGCTGAGTACTCCATGTTATTTGAGGGCAAAGTCACTGCACATGCCAGGAAACAAGATGGCCAACGACAAGCTGAGGACTCCATATTGGTTGAGGGCAAAAGTCAATGCACAGTCCAGGAAACAAGATGGCCGACACACTAAATGCGAAGATAACGGATCTAGCATAAAAGTCCGAAAACATTACATTACTCCCCCCTTAAGGACAGCCTCCGGATGGCCCCAGTCCAGGCTTTCCCGGGTACCTCTGATGGAACTGGCGGAGTAAACGAGGCGCAGGGAGATTGGAGGCTGGTTCCCACGAGTTGTCCTCAGAAGAATAGCCTTGCCACTGTACCAGGTATTGCACCCCGTTTCTACGCAACCTGGAGTCCAGGATCCTTTCCACGACAAACTCCTCCTGGCCATCGATGAGGACCGGAGCAGGAGGGGAAGAAGAACGACCAGGGAAAGAATTGGGAGTTGCAGCCTTCAGTAGAGAAACATGAAACACAGGGTGAATCCTCATAGATCTCGGCAGTTGAAGGCGACAGGCAACGTTACTGACAAGCTTAGTAATCTTATAAGGCCCGATGTACTTATGACCCAATTTGGATGATGGTACTCTCATCTTAAGGTTCTTAGTTGACAGCCAAACCAAATCTCCTACCTTGAAGGTTGGTGCAGGTTTACGAAACCTATCTGCCGATTTTTTATACCTGTCCTGAGCGGATTCCAGATTCCTCTTAAGTAGATCAAGGTTCTGTTGTAGAGATGTGATTCTGTCGGCTACAGCTGGGAGAGGTGTGTCTATGGGAAATCGAGGAAGGATGTTAGGATGATAACCCAAATTGGCATAAAAGGGTGACAGCTTAGTGGAAGCGCTCTGCGAATTGTTGTAAGAGAATTCAGCCAGTGGGAGTAAATCCACCCAGTCATCTTGTAGGTGGCAGATAAAACAGCGGAGATACTGTTCTAGGGTCTGGTTAGTCCGCTCAGTCTGTCCATTTGTCTGCGGATGAAAGGCAGAAGATAGATTAACTTTGATGTTTAACGCAGCACAGAAGTGCTGCCAAAACTTTGAAGTGAATTGCACCCCTCGATCAGATACAACCTCATCCGGTACGCCATGCAGACGAAACACATTTTGGATGATCAAGTCCGATGTGTGTTTCGCAGTGGGTAAACCCACACACGGAATAAAATGGGCTGCCTTTGTTAACCGATCCACCACCACTAGAACTGTGTTCTTCCCTTGAGAGGTTGGCAGCTCCACAATGAAGTCCATTGATATGGATCCCCATGGACGGGTGGGAATGGGTAGGGGTTGTAAAAGACCTGTAGGCGACGAACGTGGAGTCTTGCATCTAGCACAGACTTCACAAGAAGTGACATAATCCAGAACGTCTCTTCTGTACGTGGGCCACCAAAAGAAGCAAGACAGGAATTCTTGAGTCTTCAGAACTCCTCTATGCCCCGCTATTTTAGAATCGTGGACGAGTTGCAGTACTTTCCCTTTGGCCGCTTCAGGAATATACAGGCGTTGCCCCTGAATCCACACACCATTCTTATATACAAGACTTACTTCACAAGATGGTTGTGCCAACCAGGGATCCGTATGGTATGCTTCCTTGATATCGTTAAGCAAGTCTTGATTATGGATCACCCCCAGGAACCTGGAATCAGAGATAACAGTCTTATGAAACGTGAGTGGGATAGTTTCATCTGAGTAGAGTCTAGACAACGCATCGGCCTTTCCATTACGCGATCCTGGTCTATAAGAGATAACAAAACTGAATTGGTTTAAGAAAAGACTCCAACGAGCCTGGCGAGGAGTCAAACACTTAGCCGATCTGATAAACTCGAGATTGCGGTGGTCAGTCAAGACGATTATCTGCTGTGCAGCTCCCTGAAGGTGGTGTCTCCATTCTTTGAAGGCTGCGATGATGGCCAACAATTCTCTATTACCCACGTCATAGTTTCGTTCTGCAGGAGACAACCGCCGAGAAAAGAAAGCACAGGGATGTAAGACTTTCTCGCCTGTCCTCTGGGAGAGGATAGCTCCAATGGCACTGTCTGAGGCATCCACCTCTATTATGAAGGCACGTTCAGGGTTAGGATGCACCAGAATAGGTGCCGTGGTGAATCTCTGTTTCAGGCGGGAAAATGCTTCTTGAGCCTGGGGGGTCCAGGTAAAAGCAGAGTTCTTGCGGGTAAGCCGTGTGATGGGAGACACTACCTCAGAAAAGTTCCTGATAAAACGCCTATAAAAATTAGCAAACCCTATAAAGCGCTGGACCTCCTTTACATTCTTGGGGACCGGCCAGTCTTTAATGGCTTGGATCTTACTCTCATCCATACTAATTCCTCGTGACGTCATTACATACCCCAGAAATTGGATCTCCGTCCGATGGAATTCGCACTTTTCTAGTTTGATATACAGATGGTTTTGTCGAAGGCGTTCTAAGACCATCTTCTCATGTCTGTGATGTTCCTCTGTGGAGTTAGAAAAAAATCAAGATATCATCCAAATAAATTACAATGAATGTATCCAGGAGATCTCTAAAAATGTCATTCACCAAATGTTGGAAAGTTGCTGGGGCATTACATAAACCGAATGGCATTACCAGGTATTCAAAGTGTCCGTAGCGTGACCTGAAAGCAGTCTTCCATTCATCCCCAGGTCTAATGCGGACCAAGTTATAGGCCCCACGGAGATCCAACTTAGTAAAGAGCTTTGCATGCCGTACTCTCTCCAATAATTCCGGAATCAAAGGTAGTGGGTAACGGTTTCTGATCGTGATCTTATTGAGCTCCCGATAATCTATGCAGGGCCTAAGAGATCCGTCTTTCTTCTTCACAAAGAAGATTGGTGCACCAGCGGGAGATGAAGAATGGCGTATGAAGCCCTTGGCTAGCTGTTCATCTATATAGTCCTTTAGTGCCTTTAGCTCTGGCCCTGCCAAAGGGTAAATCTTGCCAAACGGTATCCCTGCACCTGGTAATAGGTCTATTGGACAGTCATATGGACGGTGAGGGGGTAGTAGGTCTGCGTTCTTTTTGTCGCACACATCAGCATACTCACGGTATATTGCTGGTAGCTCTGAGACTGATGGTGGTCCCTTAGGGATGGAGCAGACTGAAGCTTCTGGACTTATCTGTGTCTTCGGAAAGTGCAGTTCTTTAGTCTCCCAATTAATCGTAGGATTCTGAGCCTGCAGCCAAGGCAGTCCTAGAATAATAGGGAAATGAGGAGAAGAGATGAGCATAAAGGACAGACTCTCTTGATGGTCATTACCCATGAGGACCTTCAGGGGTTCCGTCTCCTGGTCCACTGGTCCCGAGTTTAACAGTGAGCCATCCACGGTCTCCATCTGTACAGGAGTAGCCTTCTTTACTGAATGTACGTTATGTCTCTGGGCAAAGGAGATGTCCATAAAATTGCCGCTTGCCCCTGAATCAATCATAGCGGAGGTAGATACCCAAACGGAGTGAACCCTGAGTTTGAGGGGAATGAAGCAATGAGAATTGTTGTTCTTGCAGCTCAGCTGGGAAACCGCTGAGAGGACCGGAAAAACTGCTGCAGTAACACCTGCATCGGGCTCAGAAATAACGGAGTTCAAGTCCGAGTAATCAATGTCTGTATCTTCTACTCCCTCTGGGGTCTGTAGTGCGGACCTGACAGAACCCCTCTCACAGCACTCGCAGTGTATGATGGCTGCAGTTGATGATGAAATGTCCTGACTTACCGCAATAGAAACACAGATTTTCCTTTAGTCGCTGTTCCTTACGTGCATCACTGACCCGTCTCTGTAAAGAGTCCACCTGCATAGGCTCGGGTTTTGGTTCCCGTATAATCCTGCTCAAGGACTCCTTGGCTGGAGAGGGAGAGAATAAATGATTAGAGTGCCTTAGCTCCGACCACCTCTCCTGTCTGCGTTCAGTAAGCCGAGCATCGATCCGAATACAGTAGTTGATAAAATCTCCTAATGCTGTAGGTGGGTCGACACGAGCAAGTTCGTCCTTAATTACAGAGGATAATCCTCTCCGAAAAACCGATCTTTTAGCGGAGCTATCCCAAGTGGTGTCGAGGGCCCATCTCCGGAAATCCAGAGCATATTCTGCTACTGAGCGCTTACCTTGGCTTAAAGTCAACATAGCTGATTCCGCTGTAGCACCGCGGTTCGGATCATCGAATGCCTTCCCCATAGCTGAAATGAAAGCATCAAGGTTATTTAGACAGACAGTCGTCGTCAGTCTCAATTAGAGGGTTTGCCCATGCGAGAGCTTTGTTGGAGAGCAGCATAATTATTGTTAATACTTTAGATCGCTCAGTAAGGAACTGAGACGCATGAGCCGCAAAGAACAGTTTGCATTGATTAATGAATCCTCTGAATCTTTCCCGTTCACCGCCAAAGCGGAATGGTGGTAGCTTGGGGATTCCCATTGCCGGGGTGGAAGTTTGGGTTTGGACTTGTCGCTCCAGAACCTCAATCCGGGTTCGTAAGTCCTGAGTGGTTTGTCCGAACACCTGTAGATTATGATCACTCCGATCCCGCAGACTTGCAAAGCTGTCCTTTACTGCCTGTAGATCGGCAAGGATTGAATTGGTTACTTCGCACAGATGTTTAACAGAGTCCTCCATATTCCCCGAAGATGTATGGCAGAGAGGCTGGAAAGAAAGAAAAGGAGCACAATAGTGTTTACCTGTGGTAACACTCCTGACTTAAAAGAAGGGAATGTGCTCACCTGGAAAGGTTGTGAGAAGCCACAACCACTATCACATATATCGATATCTTGGATCCACAGCCTGCAGCGGCTCCCCAACGGCAAAAATAAAAAAAAAAAAAAAAAAAAAAATCTCTATACAGGTTGCAGCGGTGTCTCAGACCCAGCAGACTCTATCATGGCTCCTGAATCTGTCATATGGTATACAGTCTATCTAGAGTCTAACGCATGGGTATAATAAGACACATGAGACATAAGCTTCTTAAGCATTTCTTGTATTACTTCATACAAGTAGTGCAGTAGCAGGATAGTTGCAGAGTTAGGCAAACAACCAACGATATTCAGAGTCTATTACTTTCCCGTCAGAAGTAGCTGGCAAGCAGAAGGGTTCTGTGTCCACAAATGGTTCCAAGCAGAGGAGATCCAGGCTTCACAGACCAAGTCACAAACTGGGAATAGAGCTGATTCAGGAGCACAGGTGAATCAGCTGGAGCTGATTAAAAGGACAATTGGCAGGAAACAGGGCAGGGACATCATAGCTGAGTACTCCATGTTATTTGAGGGCAAAGTCACTGCACATGCCAGGAAACAAGATGGCCAACGACAAGCTGAGGACTCCATATTGGTTGAGGGCAAAAGTCAATGCACAGTCCAGGAAACAAGATGGCCGACACACTAAATGCGAAGATAACGGATCTAGCATAAAAGTCCGAAAACATTACAGTGACATGATGCAATTAGATACACAGCTCAGCAGACAGTATCACACAGGATGGGATTAGATACACGGCTCAGCAGACTGTATGGCACATGATGGGTTTAGATACACTACCATTCAAAAGTTTGGGGTCACCCAGACAATTTTGTGTTTTCCATGAAAACTCATACTTTTATAATCAAATGAGTTGCCAAATGAATTTATAATTTATTCCAGACATTGACAAGGTTCAAAAAAAGATTTTTAATTGAAATAATAATTTCTCCTTCATACTTTGCTTTTGTCACAGAATTCTCCCTTTGCAGCAATTCCAGCATTGCAGACCTTTGGCATTCTAGAAGTTAATTTGCTGAGGTAATCTGGAGAAATTTCAACCCATGCTTCCAGAAGCCCCTCCCACAAGTTGGTTTGGCTTGATGGGCTCTTTTTGCGCACCTTACGGTCAAGCTGCTCCCACAACAGCCCAATGGGGCTGAGATCTGGTGACTGCGCTGGCCACTCCATTACAGATAGAATACCAGCTGCCTGCTCCTTCCCTAAATAGTTCTTGCATAATTTGGAGGTGTGCTTTGTGTCATTGTCCTGTTGTAGGATGAAATTGGCTCCAATCAAGCACAGTCCACAGGGTATGGCATGGCGATGCAAAATGGAGTGATAGCCTTCCTTACTCAAAATCCCTTTTACCTTGTACAAATCTCCCACTTTACCAGCACCAAAGCAACCCCAGACCATCACATTACCTCCACCATGCTTGACAGATGGTGTCAGGCACTGTTCCAGCATCTTTTCAGTTGTTCTGCATCTCACAAATGTTCTTCTGTGTGATCCAAACACCTCAAACTTGTATTCTTCTGTACATAACACTTTTTTCCAATCTTCCTCTGTCCAATATCTGTGTTCTTTTGCCCATATTAATCTTTTCCTTTTATTAGCCAGTCTCAGGTATGGCTTTTTCTTTGCCACTTTGCCCTGAAGGCCAGCATCCGGGAGTCATCTCTTCACTGTAGATGTTGACACTGACGTTTTGCGTGTACTATTTAATGAAGCTGCCAGTTGAGGACCTGTGAGACGTCGATTTCTCAAACTACAGACTCTAATGTTCTTCTCTTGTTGCTCAGTTGTGCAGCGGGGCCTCCACTTCTCTTTCTACTCTGGTTAGAGTCTATTTGTGCTCTCCTCTAAAGGGAGTACTACACACCGCTGTAGGAAATCTTCAGTTTCTTGGCAATTTCTCGCATGGAATAGCCTTCATTTCTAAGAACAAGAATAGACTGTCGAGTTTCACATGAAAGTTCTTTTTTTCTGGCCATTTTGAGAGTTTAATAGAACCAACAAATGTAATGTTCAAGATTCTCAACTAGCTCAAAGGAAGGTCAGGTTTATAGCTTCTCTAATCAGCCAAACTGTTTTCAGCTGTGCTAACATACTTGCACAAGGGTTTTCAAGGGTATTCTAACCATCCATTAGCTTTCTTACAGTTAGCAAACACATAGTACCATAAGAACACTGGAGTGATGCTTGTTGGAAATGGGCCTCTATACCCCTATGAAGATATTGCATTACAAACCAGACGATCGCAGCTAGAATAGTCATTTCCCACATTAACAATGTATGGAGTGTATTTCTAAATCATTTAGTGTTAGTTTCATTGGAAAAAACTGTGCTTTTCTTTAAAAAATAAGGAAATTTCTAAGTGACCCTAAACTTTTGAACAGTAGTGTACCTGGCTCTGCTCAGTCTGTATAACGCATCATTCAGACGTCAGTAATGCAGAGATGTGTGAATGAGGCTTTACTGCTGCGTCTGCACACAGATGTCTGATGCACTTTGCAGACAGATCAGTAAAACCTCATTCACACATTCCTGCATTACAGACATCTGAATGCGGCGTTATACAGATTAAGCAAAGTTGAGTGCGTGTATGTGGCGCCTCTGAGGGTTCAGTCGCCACAGAGGTACTGCACCTCCTCCTGATGTGTCGTACCCCACTATCCAGGTAAGGTGGAGACTCCTGACCACACTCCCACACCTGCACCCCACACCACAAAGTAGTGTAGCAAAGCACCTTTAGCTGCTCCCTGCTTGGAGTGTAGCATAGCACCCCTTGGTGGCTCCCTGCTTGGAACACGAAATGTGCTGGGAGGTGGGTGGAGTTTAGTTCACATAAAAGTGCAGGAAGAGTTGAGTCAGTCAGTCTTTCATTCAGTCAGTGAGTGAGGATGTAGAAGGACAGAGAGAGAGACAGAGAAGATCTCCGGGAGAGGGATGGAAGAAGGAAGTGCTGCAGCAGGCCACAGTGATCTGTGTCTGCTGGCACAGGAAAGAGACAGATAAAGGAAGCTTGATTCTCCATTGGGAAGAAGGATTAGCACGGAACGTAAGGAGAATAGGAGGACTAAGGATCAGGGTTGGAAGAGAGAACCCTTCCCAAGTTCTAAGCGCAAGGCCGGGGTCCGGTCCCCGAGGTTGTACGGATACTAATGGTCCTGCAGCAGACACCGGAGGAATAGAAGTAGTGACCACTTTATTCCCACACAAGACTTGGGGGCACAACAGCAACATAATAGTGAGCCGGGACTTAGTAGCAAGGAGTCCCCGAAGCAGGCTACAGCTGTCTGTCGTACAAGTAGAGTTCATAGGAACTTCTGACAGGGGGAACTCCAGTGTAACTCAGTACTGTGAGTACTTCACTCAAAGGCGCTAGTGAGGAGACGTTCAGAAAAGGCACATATGTTGGCGGAGTGTTGGAAGGGAATACTTCATCTTGCCTGGAAGTTGGCTTAACTCCTAGCCCGGAGGACACGGCACGGATGCGGGCACCTGTACCACAACAGACTGTAAGTAAAGCTTTGGAACTACATGCCCTGGTGTCCTCCACTTATTCCGGCGCCAACCCGTCCAGCACTGCTACATCTCCTGCGCCCGACACTACACCATCTAAGTGTCACTTCACCTACACTGCCCTGGGACTACAGCCCTGCCTGTGGAGGGCTATAACATCACTGCTGCACCACACCATCTGTCCCAGAGGATCTGTCTGCAGCGTCGGCTTACATCTACATTGTCGAACACCATAGGTGGCGTCACGAATCATCACTTATAGACTTTCACCACCATAAGCACACTGAAACAACCCCTTTTGTAATGGAGCCCCAGGGCCACGGACCGGGTCACTGCTGCTGTGACAACCCCCCGTTGAGAAGATCAACCGGCCCGGTACTGAGTACCCCACGGCCCTGGTGAGTGAGGGCGCTCCAACTTGGCGTCACGAACAGGATGATGAGACCCGGTGCCACCGGGTTCTGTGTGCCTACGATTTATTGGACTTAAAAGTTTGTGGAAATGTGCAAAAGACCCAATTTGATAGACTGTAAAATGAATGCTAAAAATGGCCGCCAGCGCGGAGAAGAAGGGCGTGAAAACATGGGTGGTCCTTAGAAAAGACTGCAAACTGTCCTGGGCCTACCCTGTCTGAACTTCTATGCGACAGCAACATGGCCCACCCCCTGAGGGGTTCGTATACTGGCATGGTATGGAGGAGTAGGTGGTAGGATAAGAGGCCAGACAGGAAGAGAAAGGAGAAGACGCCATGATGGAAGGAGAGAGGAGGCCTGAAGAGCGAAGGGAGGTTAAGCTGACCCTCCTCGGCGCAATGGCGGAAGGCTCCGATCTGACTTCCCATCTGGACCGTTAGCAGCTGGAGGACGAGATAGCCCAGCTGACCACCCGTCTGCGGCTGAGGCAAGAAGCCCTATGGACGCTGAACCTGCAGCGCGCCCAGGAGGGGCCTTCACCCGCGGTACCCTCACCACCGGTACCCGTCGCCGCTGCACAAGTTCCACCCCAGGCAGCGCCCCTGGAGCCGGAGGAGGCTGCAATACCACCGGCAGTGCCCAATGCCATCTCCACGCTGCAACCGCCGCTGGGCATTGTCTGCCCGGAGTAGTCATCTGTGGGCTTGTGGCCTGAAGAGGAGAAAGCTGAGCCCCTGCCTGGACCTAGCGCGGCTGTGCAGGTCCCACCGGAGATCCCCGCGGATCCGGAGCCACCATCTGCTCCACCGCCGTCTCCAGGACTTAACCAGGCAGTTACAACCGCCACTGCTGCCACCGGGAGCCGCACCGTGCCTGCACCGGAGCCAAGACCGAACCGCAAGGAGGCCCCAGGTATGCCCGTCGTCCCTGAAGCTAGGGAAGCCACTGGGTGCCCGCCGGCTACAGCGGCCGGACAGGTAGTGCTGGACTTGGTCTGGGACCGGGATACTAGTCCACGGGGGGAGACACCCGAACCCCTAACAGTGGTGCCGCGGTCCACGGTGGGCAGGGGCCAATCCCAGGAAGAGGAGGAGGAAGAACCTTACTGTCAACAGACCCTCCGCAAACTGGCAGCCGAGGAGAGGGCACGAGAGCAGAGGAGGCTGGCAGTGCTGGGTCCTGACCTGGGCCGTAAGGAGAAGGTCCGTGCTGGACATTATGGCCCCCCGGGATTCAGTGGGATGGGGCCGGGTCCTCAATGTCAATCACAAACAGGGGTTTGGGTTCATAGCAGACCCCCAGAAGATCTCTGACCTTATTTTTCAGCCGGAGGGACGTCGAGTCTCACCTCCGGAGGGGACATCCAGCGCGTGACCTACAGCCAGGGGAATATGTCTCCTTTACCTGGCATGAGGGGCTACGCGGCTGGTACGCGCTAAACATACGCCGCATACCGGAGGACTTGTTGGCAACTTACCTGAAGGAGAAAGCGTGTGTTCCCCCAGCAGAAAGACCTCCCCCAATTGTTACCAAAACTGTGTTTGTACCCACACCAGTGGGCCAGGCAACGTCGGTACCAATCCAGCATCCCTTGGTACAAGTCACCACCCCTGCTGTACCTCAGGCAGCAGCTATGCCAGCTGAATACCGGCAATTCATCAACCCACCAGGAGGTGGACACCCAGAGCATCTCCCCTGGACGCAGCCCAAGCAACCAGCTTCCAGAACCCCAGGAGGGGACAACTAGCCATAATGTTTACCTGAACTAACTGAAACCCAGGAGGGTATTTGCACCGTTGTGCTTTAAAGTTATTTTTGTTTATGCATCATGTTTTTTCCAGTTGTTGCCCAGTTCTATTGGCAGAGTTTTTCTTGGCTGAACTGTGGAGATCATGGACGCTGAATGATCCAGAACTTTATTGTAAATAGTTGCACCTCTTTAGGTGCCCTTTCTTGGTTTTACATAGCCCTTTTATGGATAAGAACTACCTCATCGTGGAGCGTGGCTCCTACCCAAAGACACTGCAAGAGATCCCGGCTGGGAGCGGTGTCCAGCACTTACAAGAATTATTGAAGTTTTGATGTGAAGTATTTTATAATGTGCCTTATGACAGTATCAATAGAGGAAAAAACACAAAAATTGAGCTTGGTTTGAGTTGGTACACATGCAGCATATAAATGCATGTTCACATGGCCAAAAAGCATACAAAACCTACAAAAGACAAAATGAAAAAAAATCCTGCATTATGCCTCTATTTCTAGCCCATCTATTTACTGCCTTATACACAGGACTTATTATCTACATTTATAGAGATTGGGGATTTGTTTTATTGCTGTAAGCTGCTGTTTTTGTAGGCAATCTGATTATATATCTATGCTTTGTATAATATCTGTTATATGTGCATATACATTGTTGCCACATTATTATTTTGGCTCTTGCGGGCATTATATATTAAGATATGCGTTTTTGGGAATTAATTTCCCTGGAAGCCTTACTCTAAGAAAGCTCCATATATAGGCTACCTGATTATTATTTATGCATATACTTCTTTATGGCATTTTTTGTACCTGGCTTATAGGCCTTTTTTTGCATTAACTGCTCTTCTATATACCGCATTGTATTTCAATGCTTTTTAATAGATTCAAATAAAACTTTACTGTTTTTACGGCATATGGTTTCCGTTTCCTCTCTTTTTGTATGATTTATGAATTTATTGGAAATACTGCCTCTATTAGGCAATATATAGTATTGTGATATCTACAATAAAATGGGACCCAATTCCTCCAATAGCTGAGAACTGGACAGCCCAAGGGGTGCACCGCATTCACAGCTGAGGCAGCCACAGTACAGGATATGCTGTCAGTCATCAACCACGGTCTCTAATGCCCGTGAGCTGTCATATTTGCGGTGTGTAAATGTCCTGCTCAGACACTTACACGACAACAAATAAAAATAGCATCTCCCAGGGGTTACATACATATATAAAATATGGTGAGCAAACCAATAGTGACAGACAGAGTGGAAAGGACCCTGTCCTTGTGGGCTTACAGTCTACCGGATTACCGGATAATGGAGGAGACAGGAGGATGCAGCTGCTCCGGTGGTGGTCAGGTGGCAGCTCTGGTGGTGGTCAGGCGGCAGTTCTGGTGGTGGTGAGGCATCAGCTCTGGTAGCAGCTCTGGTGGTGGTGAGGCGGCAGCTCCGGTAGTGGTCCGGAGACAGCTCCGGTAGTGGTTAGGCGGCTGCTCTGGTAGTGGTCAGATAGCAGTTCCAGTGGTGATGAGGCGGAAGCTCTGGTAGTGGTCAGGTGGCAGCTCCGGTAGTGGTGAGGCGGCAGCTCTGGTAGTGGTCAGATAGCAGTTCCAGTGGTGATGAGGCGGATGCACTGGTAGCGGTCAGGTGGCAGCTCCGGTAGTGGTGAGGCGGCAGCTCTGGTAGCGGTCAGGTGACATCTCTTGTGGTGGTGAGGCGGCAGCTCTGGTAGTGGTCAGGTGGCAGCTCCAGTGGTGATGAGGCAGAAGCTCTGGTAGTGGTCAGGTGGCAGCTCCGGTAGTGGTGGTGAGGTGGTAGCGGTGTCATTACAGACTGTAAACTTTCCTGTAGTGATGGGTTTTAAGTTCCATCTGAAAGTTCCGAATGTGTTGGATAATCGGACGTGCGGGGGCACATAATTCCAGAGGATGAGGGCATATTCATGATAAGTCTTGGAGGCGACTGGGTGAGGAACGTCTGTGTGTGGAGGAGAGAAGGAGGTCTTGGGAGGACCGGAGATTACTTGTGGGAAGATATTGGGAGATTAGTTTGGAGATATACAGAGGAGACCGGTTATTGATGGCTTTGTAGGTCAGTGTTAGCTTTTTGAACTGGATTCGTTGGGGAAGTGGGAGCCAAGAAGGGATTCGCAGAGGGGAGAAGCAGAGGAATATCATGGAGGGCAGCAGAGTTAATGATGGACTGAAGAAGTGTGAGAGTGTTAGAAGGAAGGCCACAGAGGAGAATGTTGCAGTAGTTGAGGTGGGAGATGAGGAGGGCATGCACTATTATTTTAGTAGATCAACAGCTGAGGGAAGGACGGATTCTGGAAATATTTTTGACTTGGACGCGGCAGGAGGTAGCAAGGGCTTGGATGTGCGGTGTAAAGGACAAGGCAGAGTCGAGGGTTAATCTGAGGCAGCGGACTACTGGTACAAGGAAAAGCGTGATGTCCGACCTCTTGGACCCACAGAGGTCCTTGGTAGATTTGAGCACTACATCATGGTACTCCAGTGCACTGCAAACTTCCTTCTACATGCCAGCATTCTCGGTCACCTCCTCTATTAGGCCCTGCGTCATCCTAATGATGTAGTCATGAGTTGTTTCATGCCACGAGGTGATGATGTTATAGGACCAATTAATCAGAAGATGCGCACAAAATACCGACAGGTAGTAGGACATTGGCAGGGCTCCGATCCAGCTGTCATAGATGACAGATGTCGCCACTCGACCAGGGTCCTGGGAAATGTTTTCTTAGCTGTCCCGCCTGGTGAGGCCTCCCCCCGGCCGCCACATCATCATGGAGAATGAGTGGAGGGCATCTCTATGTTGTATTCACATTAAGGGGATTTACAGGATATGCAAAGCACATTTGTGGCTACCGCCATTCTCTGCCTAGATGAAGTGACCATCGGCCACCCCTGCATCAAGTAGATACAGACTCACCCTTTACATCCTCCAACACTGATGGTCACGTGCCCCCTGACAATCTCTATTTAACATGGCGGCAGTGATGATTATCTTGTATATGTAAGACAGGGAATAACATGCTGATCGCTGGGGGCTGAAATGCTGGGACTCCTAGAAATCCTGAAAAGGGGTCTGTGGATCTCCAAAACCTGGTCTGCCGCTCCACATGAAAGGAGCGAATGTGTGCACTCTCAGCCTCCGCTCCATTCATTACCTATAGGACTGACGGACATAGCGGAGGCGTGTACTCGGTCTTTCTCTGCAATGAATGGAGCGGCGATCGGTCATGCTCACCTCGGCTCCCTCCAGAAGGAGCTCTGCCTAAATTCCGGGTGACTGGGTGTCCCAACAGTTAGACCCCCATCTATCGGCATAGGATAACTTGTTCTTTGTGGATTAATCCTTTAGAGAGCATCGGCTGATTTTGGTAAGGGAAACTTCAGTCAGTCCAAGAATTTCCCCTGCAGATGGTAATAATGGGGAAATATAGAGGTACATGGCCGCCCAACAATAAGGAGAGCTGGAGTCTCCCTCAACGGGTGCTGTGCACGCAGAGGTGTCTGTGCTCCGGCTCTGGAATATGTTGGCGCTATATAAAGATTATTATTATTATTATTAGTATAGAGGGGGGTGGTGCGAGTGAAGCCCTCTTTCATAATCAGAGATCAGAGGAAGTCATCATCACAACACAGAGCGATTCTGGACTCCCATTTGCTCTTTTCATAACACTCACATGTAAATTAGTGGCGACAAAGCGACTCCGGCCCTGTGTTGCAATGA
Source organism: Dendrobates tinctorius (assembly GCF_039654945.1). Classification (NCBI taxonomy): domain Eukaryota; kingdom Metazoa; phylum Chordata; class Amphibia; order Anura; family Dendrobatidae; genus Dendrobates; species Dendrobates tinctorius. Next base: position 13,611,095 of record NW_027361803.1, read on the forward strand.
AACATCTAATGAGCGTGTGCAAAGGTCATTGTGAAGGGAGGAGGAGGAGGTGAGCTGTGACATCACCTGTTATAGTGTTCCCTGTCATTGTAATCCTGCCTCTGCTGATAAGGAGACTGATGAAAACTCTGCCTGAAAGGACAGGAAGTTAGAGTCTAAAAAAAGGTCCCAATGTGAAAACTGCAAGATAACTATGTTTTGTAATACAGATTGTGACATAAAAACAATGCAAAAAATGTAAAAAAAACATTACATATAACACAAAAACTGATTTAATCAATGTCATTTTTGGAGCAAGAAAAATATAAAATAAGTTGAAAACTCCTTCCATACATAGGAAGCAGCGACAATATGGCGGCTCCATGCTACAGTGCAGCCTCAGCACAACATACAAGGTCCAGCTAAAGAGAGCACACAGGAAACTCTCGTCTGATCCAGATCTGTCCTGAAAAGCGGAGATTTCATCCTTAGAGCCCAAAATACACACTATGTAGGTCTCCAACAATATGGCCGTCCTGAGACAGACAGAAGCGCTCCGGGTAATGTCCGCAAGTCTAACACCTCTAGGGTCCGTGCGTCACTGTCACCGGAAGTGACGTTACCTGACGTGCTATTACCTCTGCAGGGCGGAAGTTGGCCGGAAATGACGTATGAGTAATCGGTGGTTTTTTTCGTGTTATCAGGTGAGTATCCGGGGCCGTGAGACTGGGAGCTCCGGGGGATGAGCCGTGTCCGGTAGTTTGGGAGGAGACCGAGACATAGGTGAGAGCGTAATGTCATGTGTCTCCATCCTGCACGTCATGACTGTGTCACATCTCGTCTCGCATCCAGATGGCTGTCTGTCTCTGTCATCCAGGGGTCTGTCTCTCTGTCATCCAGGGGTCTGTCTCTCTGTCATCCAGGGGTCTGTCTCTCTGTCTCTGTCATCCAGGTGTCTGTCTCTCTGTCATCCAGGTGTCTGTCTCTCTGTCATCCAGGTGTCTGTCTCTCTGTCATCCAGGTGTCTGTCTCTCTGTCATCCAGGTGTCTGTCTCTCTGTCATCCAGGTGTCTGTCTCTCTGTCATCCAGGTGTCTGTCTCTCTGTCATCCAGGTGTCTGTCTCTCTGTCATCCAGGTGTCTGTCTCTCTGTCATCCAGGTGTCTGTCTCTCTGTCATCCAGGTGTCTGTCTCTCTGTCATCCAGGTGTCTGTCTCTCTGTCATCCAGGTGTCTGTCTCTCTGTCATCCAGGTGTCTGTCTCTCTGTCATCCAGGTGTCTGTCTCTCTGTCATCCAGGTGTCTGTCTCTCTGTCATCCAGGTGTCTGTCTCTCTGTCATCCAGGTGTCTGTCTGTCTCTCTGTCATCCAGGTGTCTGTCTGTCTCTCTGTCATCCAGGTGTCTGTCTGTCTCTCTGTCATCCAGGTGTCTGTCTGTCTCTCTGTCATCCAGGTGTCTGTCTGTCTCTCTGTCATCCAGGTGTCTGTCTGTCTCTCTGTCATCCAGGTGTCTGTCTGTCTCTCTGTCATCCAGGTGTCTGTCTGTCTCTCTGTCATCCAGGTGTCTGTCTGTCTCTCTGTCATCCAGGTGTCTGTCTGTCTCTCTGTCATCCAGGTGTCTGTCTGTCTCTCTGTCATCCAGGTGTCTGTCTGTCTCTCTGTCATCCAGGTGTCTGTCTGTCTCTCTGTCATCCAGGTGTCTGTCTGTCTCTCTGTCATCCAGGTGTCTGTCTGTCTCTCTGTCATCCAGGTGTCTGTCTGTCTCTCTGTCATCCAGGTGTCTGTCTGTCTCTCTGTCATCCAGGTGTCTGTCTGTCTCTCTGTCATCCAGGTGTCTGTCTGTCTCTCTGTCATCCAGGTGTCTGTCTGTCTCTCTGTCATCCAGGTGTCTGTCTGTCTCTCTGTCATCCAGGTGTCTGTCTGTCTCTCTGTCATCCAGGTGTCTGTCTGTCTCTCTGTCATCCAGGTGTCTGTCTGTCTCTCTGTCATCCAGGTGTCTGTCTGTCTCTCTGTCATCCAGGTGTCTGTCTGTCTCTCTGTCATCCAGGTGTCTGTCTGTCTCTCTGTCATCCAGGTGTCTGTCTGTCTCTCTGTCATCCAGGTGTCTGTCTGTCTCTCTGTCATCCAGGTGTCTGTCTGTCTCTCTGTCATCCAGGTGTCTGTCTGTCTCTCTGTCATCCAGGTGTCTGTCTGTCTCTCTGTCATCCAGGTGTCTGTCTGTCTCTCTGTCATCCAGGTGTCTGTCTGTCTCTCTGTCATCCAGGTGTCTGTCTGTCTCTCTGTCATCCAGGGGTCTGTCTGTCTCTCTGTCATCCAGGGGTCTGTCTGTCTCTCTGTCATCCAGGGGTCTGTCTGTCTCTCTGTCATCCAGGGGTCTGTCTGTCTCTCTGTCATCCAGGGGTCTGTCTGTCTCTCTGTCATCCAGGGGTCTGTCTGTCTCTGTCATCCCGGGGTCTGTCGGTCTGTGTCTCTGTCTGTCTGTCGTCACTATCCAGGTATACAGAATGTGCCAGGGTGAAATGTTATGGTGGCCTTAGTCCACTTTCAGGCAAACGTATTACAGGCGTAAATTGCAACCAACTAAAAATTTAAGACCCGTCGGCTTCCTGGATTCCTGGCGCCTTTGGCTGCACATTCATGGTCAGGACGAAACTTTTTTCATGATCTGATAACATGAAAGTGGCCTTCATCTGCTCGTCAGAAACTGGTCATAATGGATTAAAGCCAGAAAGAGTTGCAGGGGTTCTCCAAAAATGTAATAAAATGACAGCCTGTCCTAATCGTGTGTCAGAACAGGCTGCAGCATGAAGAAATCCAGCTCCTGAGACCTGTGTCTCAACTGACAGCAAGCGGTATTGTAAGCACACTTACCACTGAGCCAAGGAGAATGGCTGTGGCAGTAGAAAAAATAAATCTTCTCTCTTGTCTTGAGTATGGACAACTGATGCTGGAGAAAAAATCATTTGTGCTTAGTCAGCGAGTAGATTTATTTCCTCTCCTATCACAGCCCTTTTCTGGCATCTCCAGTATATGTATGCTTATGATACAGCTCCTCTGACAGTTGCGACACAAGTTTCAGGAATTGTTTCTTCAGACTGCAGCATGTCCTGACAAATGACTGGGGTCGGCCAACTGTTTGGAATATTTGACAGGGGGCATTTTATTACAATTTTAGAGAACCCTGTTTAACTCCAGCATGTTTTTCTCCTTTCAAGGAGAGTTGTACTTACATGACACAAGTCCAATCTGTGTGTAGCTATGCACATCTGCTTCCACTTATCAGTAATGACACACTGGTATTTTATTAACGTACTCTTTCGGGGACGCGTCCAGTCATTCATACTGGGAGGTCAGGGGATGAGATGGGACAGAAATCACGTGTAAAGGAGTCAGGATTAGAAAATCGTGGCAGCTTTACTGTCAGAAACAGCGCCACTTCTGTCTGCAGGTTGTGCGGCGCATCACACCTCTGCTGCTAGTGAAGTGAGTGGGGCTGGGGAAGGAGGTCACTAAGATGAGGGAGCAATCACTGGGAGGAGAATGAGTCCGGTGAGCTATAAGTTTAGACCAAGCCCCTACGCTTGTGAGCTAATTTACGGAAGGATTACTAGACACCAGAAAAACAGACACGTAATTTAAAGTTATGGAAGTGATCATCGTTACAGGGACTTATTGTGCGGACGTTACTCTGGAGTCTAAAAACCTGCTGACAGGCTCCCTTTAAATATAGAAAGTTATAGAACACTTCGTCTATACTCTTTTTATTAGACTACGTTTATATAAAAAGCCCCCGTCATGGGAGGCTTCATACTGTGCCTGGCCTCCATCTGGAAAGGACATTTGGGATGAGCAGAGTTAGCCAGTCCTCATCACTGAGGACGTTTGCAGGCATGCTGATTGGCCGGGAGCTGCTGACCTCACAAGGCTCCTCCCAGATATCCCTTTCAGTTGGATGTTCGCTCAGCTTCCTATAACTGCGGCGTTGTAATGGTGCGTCTTACAGTAACTGGGCTGGAAAGAGACAAATCTAGAAGTGTCATGAGCCTCAAGCGAAGCCGTTTTAGGGAATCCGCTCAGTAATAATTCTTGTCGACAATCCATACTCTGAAAGTTTTTGGTGAAAACATACTTTGAAAACCCGGCCGAGAACCGAGCCTTGTAAGACTAGTCCCAGGCAAGTCCCCCGCGGCTTCTCCCTGCCCTGCTTCCCTTGATTGACCGCTGTGAGCCTAGGAGATCCAGGTGGGCAGAAGCTGCCGTAGACCGGCCTCAGACTCGTCACCGGAGACGCCCAGTCCCCGACTCGCTGCATTTCCTCTAGTTTTTCGGTGTGAATTCTTCCCAATTAGTGACTTTTTTGTTTCCGACAAGTTCATGAAACAATTGGCGCCTTTCTCAAGTTGTCATAAAGCCGCAGTGCGAAGGAGCAAAAATGAGCAGTTAGCTGATTAAGAAAGAAAGGACGGGGGACTGGTTATTATGGGATTAGACGATTTCCTCGCTGCTATTTCTAGTCCCGGTTCCTAATAAGTATTTAGTGATGAATGATGGCTTGCAGGGTGTACTTTGTTATCGCAGTGTACAGGGCGGGTTCAGGAGGGTGCACATATTTATCCTTCCCTGTGATAATCTGCTCCTTCCAGAGTAATGAGTATTTCACAATCCCTGAGCTGCTGCCCGTAAGTAGGAGGCTGCGGGTGTACAGTTGATAATGGACTCATTGTAGCTCATATTGCAATGACCGGACACCGCTGCCATAGAAGTGTATGTAGGGGGCTCATACGAGGGGCCGCCTCTCCCATCACTCTGTGTTGCAAGAGGGAAGCATAAGGCCAACGTTCTGTAGATGGCTGCAGCTCCCAGAGGTGATGCTTATATCAGACCGACATTAATGGGATGTCTGGTGCCTAAGGTGGGAGTAGCCCTCTAATTTTTAGCGTTTCCTTGCTGCAGATAAATGTTTGTATTTCTTTGTGTGTTCCGTTCACGACCCCCAGCAGTATGTGTTATGTTGTGCATATTAAACCTTTCCCGTCTTCCGCTCCTGCAGGATTGACCTCGGAGTACTGTCCAGTATCCTGACTGGTTGGTAACAATGAGCGGCGCTGCCCTCGGTATAGAGGTCGTCTTCGTCTTCTTTCTTGCCCTTTTCCTTCTGCATCGATATGGTGACTTCAAGAAGCAGCACCGCCTGGTCCTGGTGGCCACACTGCTGGCCTGGTGCCTGTGCTTCCTGATCGTATTTATCATCCCGCTGGATGTTAGCACGGTGAGTAGTAATCTTCTGCCAGGCTGTGCGGTGTATAATGTGCCGAATTGGCTGAACACACAGATGACATACCTGTCAGCTTTTTCGCCAATATACTTGCATATTTGATACATGTTCTGTGTGGGGAGAAGGGAGTAAGCAGCTACCAGTCTCCTTGTCATCTCTTCCCTCCTCCAGAGGCGCCCCCATCTTCTCTCTTTTTTCCCTCTTCTCCTTGACCCCCTTTGACTTCCTTCCCTTTCCCCCATCTCCTCCGGGGTAGGGGCTGCCTCTCTCTTCCCTCTCCCCCCCCATCTCCTCCGGGGCCATTTCTCTTCTCCCTTTCCCATACTCCCCTATATGGAGATGTTCCCAGCTCCTCGCTGCAGTGCGGTTTGGCACACCTGCTTGGCTGGAGCGCCTTCTGTGCAAAGAACAGTACCAATGCAACGCTGCAACATCTGCATTCTCATGATCGTTGGGGGTCCCAGAGGTAAGACCCCCAACACCACCTCTAGTAAGCGTTAAGTGGTGATTTGCAACCTCTTTCTCAGACAGGATTACCCCCTTAAATCGCAAAAGGGTGTGATACCGACTATTCAGCTCTAGTGAAGTGATACACAGATCCTTGTGTTATGGCTTCCGTTAATGCAGGAGCTGATCCGTCAGAAGTCGTGACACGTGTGTGAACGGAGCCTATACTATAGAAAGGAACTGCTTGGAGGTTAGACCGATTCCTTTGTGATCAGTGAGGAGTAAAGCTTTGCTGTTTCTTGCCACTTCAGACAATATACAATCGATGCATTGCAAGGAACGCAGTCACCCCCACCACCATCAATGTGAGCCAGCTGACCACCACCACGAGAGCAGCTATCACTAATGCCTCCGCTCCTGACGTGACGACCAACGCACTAAGGTATGACATGTGACCAGCGATGACATCTCTTACTTTCCTGTCAATGGAGCTGGGTGAGGACCTGTATTTTACGTGGCGAGATGTAGTTTTAAAGAAACCGTTTTGGCTTTCTAATGTGTTTTTTTTTTTTTTTTTTTTTTTTTTTTATTTGCACTTTTGGGTCAGAGGTGTAGCGACTGAAAACTGTGATTCTGAGTTGTTGTTGGTTTTTTTTTTTTTTTTTTTGCATTTAAATAATTTTATATTGTGATCGGAGGCGTCTGTACCAAATATATCTTTTATGTTTTAATGTGGGGGAAACAAAAGAGCAGACGATGTGATTATGTCCACATGGGCCAATGTTTTTTGTGGAACCGATGGGGCCGGATGGAGGAAAAGATCTCAGCATTGTCCTTTTTTTTTTTTTTTTTTTTTTTTTTTTTTTTTCTATCTTTTGGTTTAGCACAAAGGAACAGCAAACAAAATTAATGACTGACGGCTAGATCAGCCGCAAACAATGCAGTTAGTGTACACAAGTCTGATTAGCCCTAGTATCCAAAATTTAAGCAAAAAATCCCAAGTGAGAATGCACCCCTGACCGATGGGGAGGAGGGAGCAGTCACACAATGTTTGGTTTAGATGGTGGAGGTGGATGCATCTCTAAACTCACCATCGCCAGTAGAAAGTTGCTGACTCCATCTACTTTAATGCCACCATAGTGATTGACAGCAGCCTCGAAGGGGTTATACCTGAGGTTTGGGCCGGGGTGACGTCGTCCATGCACTGATTTGGGCTTTTTTTTTTTTCTTGCCAGCAATGAGAGCCCTTCGCCCCAGGAATGCTACAAGCCATGGAGCTACATCCCGAAGGGCATCATGCCCATCTTCTGGCGGGTGGTCTACTGGACGTCCCAGTTTCTTACTTGGTAAGTATGAGAAGGCAGCCGTGATCAGAGACATAAAGGGTTGTTGCATATCACTGGGGATCCAGCAATTGGGGCCTCTGCCGGTCACAAGGACATGGAGGCCTTAGGGTACCGTTACACTTAGCGATGCACCAGCGATCCCGACAACGATATGGATCGCTGGTGCATCGCTAAGTGGTCGCTAGTGAGCTGCCACACAGGCAGATCTCACCAGCGACATAGCAGGGGTCGGGGGTCGCTACTTACCTGTCAGACACGGCGATCCTTGACGTCCTCCCGCCCGCGTCCACACGTCGCTCGTCGGCACCACAGTAAGCGCCCGACGAGAAATGGTCCAGGACGTTCTCGCGCGACCAGCGATGAGCAGAGGGGGAGCCGGTCGGAGGTAAGTATCAGACATAGCAATATCGCTAGCAATATCGCTGCTACGTCACAAAATCGGTGACGTTACAGCGATATTGCTAGCGATATCGCTATGTGTAACGGGCCCCTTAGTCTCTTTGATCCCTTCCTCACAGATTTGTATGTGAAACGGTTATCATTCTCGATTAAAGGGAGACCCCATTTTTTATGCTTTCTTGTGATCTGTGGGGAAACCTGGCAGTTTTTGCTCAATTTCCCTACAGCTCCCCCATAGGTGACATAAGGTATTACACATGGGCCATTCTTATCAATGGATTGTGTGTGTAATAAAGGACAGGTCGGGTCCTCCAGAGAGAGAGATGCTTTTTATAACTGCGCTGGCCATGACATGAGTCTCCTGAGCACGGAAGCACTTTCATTAACTCAGAATTAACTAGTTGAGCCCCATAACATAACAATAAGATTTCTGGCCCATCCTGCTGACAATCTGACATTAATATGAGCCGGTTACATTATTAGTGGCCTTGTATGTAGCTGTCCGCTGTGCAGTCTAATGCTGGGTGTCTCTTATTTTGCAGGATCGTCTTGCCCTTCATGCAGTCGTATTCTCGATCCGGCGGTTTCTCCATCACAGGAAAGATTAAAACCGCCCTGATTGAGAACGCCATCTACTACGGAACGTACCTGTTGATCTTCGGCGCTCTTCTAATTTATGTCGCAGTGAATCCAAAATTTCACCTCGAATGGTAAGAAGTCTGCAACCCCTGATATCGCTCATTCATGCTCCATTGTTTGCGTGAACACACGCTTACTGATCAGAAGAGGACTGATCGCTGGGACCCGGCACTGATCGGCACGATTAGCTGAACAGTGAGCTGTTAGTCCTTTTCGAAGGCAATGGACACCTTTTGGCTTATTTAGATATGTTAGCAACCACCTCTATCTAATAACAGGGCATGAAGTTTCTTTCTGCAATCTTCATTGCTCATTCATTTTCCAATCCTCCCTTATATGCAGTTTTCATCCTAATCCAAGTTTTATACTTTTGTCAAGTAGCCTCCCAGGAATACAGGCTGAATGTGCGGTGGGGGGGGTGGAGTTGAACAAGACTGGTGTTTTGTACGACATCCTATAACCTGGTTAATAAATGTGACAGATATTTGGGCTGTTGATCCACCAAGAAAAGTAATCTTTCTTTCCATCCATGAGCTGGCGTTGATTTCAACGACAATGTTTGAGGTTTTATGTCTTTCGTGAATCGGCCCAGCTTCATTCCTACAGTGATTTCCACTTTACAGCTCATATAGGATCATGTGCTTTCCTCCCTATCTACGGTCAGAGTGAGCTGCCCTCCATAATAACTTGAATGCTTTCCCCTGTCTTTTTCTGATCTGTGTACACTCCATTAGCTGTAGATTTTGCAAGCCAGATAGGTGGGTGAAGAACTCAAGAAAAGCAAAAAGGATGAAACATTCTGTTAAACACTTAAAATTAAAATCAGTGCACATGATGAATACAAGACCTCAACTTTTTCTTCTGTTCTACTTTTTTTCTTTTTTTTTTTTAGGTACCAGCTTCAGACTATAGGAATCGCTGCGGCCAACACTTGGGGTCTCTTCCTTCTAGTGTTACTTCTGGGGTACGGCCTGGTAGAGATCCCACGGTCCCACTGGAATGGGGCGAAGAAAGGCTATCTGCTGATGAAGACCTACTTCAAAGCAGCCAAACTCATGACCGAAAAAGCCGATGCCGAGGAGAACCTGGAGGACGTCATGGAGGTGAGGGCGCAACTTGATCACCTCCGGGCGACACACGTGAACCATACAGTCTCACTTTAATGTATTTTTTATTTATTATTTAACAGGAAGTTCGTAAAGTGAACGAATGTATTAAGTACAACCACCCTTTGCGGAAATGTGTGGACACCATTTTAAGAAAGGTAATTCTGACTTACTAGTAGACTTTTCCATTCCGCATGGATGCATACAATGTAGACCGGGTAGGAACAATTCAACATTAGTAATGTGGATGCATTGGGCGCTGCCAGAGCGAGGCCATATCTTCACCACAGCTCCCGGTGTCTGGCAGTGGCTGCGGCACTGATGTCTTGTCGGCAGCCAATCAGCTATGCTAGTGTAGATGGATCACAACATTCGGAGCTGCTGAGCTCACTGATTGGCTGTTGCCTTGTTGACATCAGACACGGAGAGCGGCAGAGGCTCACTGGTGAACCCCCGGAAAGTCTGTAAAGCGAGGTTTGTTTTTTTTTTTTTTTTGTTTTTTTTTTTTAAACAAACTGCAGTTGGGTGCTGAACATTATGTGAAATGGAACAACCCCTGTAAATGGCCAGGATCAGAGGTTTCTCCAATTCTGGTCATATCTGGGGATGTCTGTGCAGGACTTCCATGTTGCTTTCTAACATAAGGCCTCTAAATGAGTGTAAAAATGTGCATTTATTTGTAGTTATTAGGGTGCTGGAGCTGTCAGTAAGGTTTTGTGGAGTGGCCCTTTGGGTGGAGCTAAATAGCTGTCAGGCTGTGGGGGGCGGAGACTGAATAGCGCTGTCAGGCTGTGGGGGGTGGAGACTGAATAGCGCAGTCAGGCTGGGGGTGGGCGGAGACTGAATAGAGCAGTCAGGCTGGGGGTGGGCGCGAGAGAGGACGCATTTTTATTTTTATCTGGACTTGTAAAATGGAATCTTGCTAGATTCGTTTCACTTTTGTTTCCTTCCAGTGTCCCACCGAGTACCAAGAGAAAATGGGGAGAAACATGGATGACTACGAAGACTTTGAAGAAAAAAATATCAACTATCCAAGTGAGAAGACGCTGGTAAAACTTCATAAACAGGTAGGGCTGCATTCACACCGGTGTCCTGAGTTCAGGTTTTCCTGTTCTGTTATAGCAGCAGAAGAACCAATCTCCTACAAGGAAAGATCTGACGCATGAAGGACCCAAACTAAGCCTGACGGACCCCATTGAGTCGAATGCGCTCTGAGGCTCTGTTGTGGGTAGTGTGACCCCCCCCCCCCCAGCACCCTACACAGATAGCCAATTAAAGGGGATGTGATGAACCCTACGTTTTGATCATTGTTTACCACCACACGGCGCCAAATATTATCAGCTGTGTTACGTACTTTCCAATGGGCTAAGCCACCACTTCTGGGAGATAAACCCAGTGGTGGGTCTAAAGCCTTAAAAACCTTTTTAAAACAAACTTTGCAAGGCGTTCAGATCAAACCTCTGCAAGTCTCCTCATCTGGATTCACACTTGCCTTTGACACCTGCTTATTATCAGATCTATGTCCAATCCTCTCTTACCCGTTCCACAGGTGATCTACGCGGTGCAGAGACATAACCGCACCCAGGTGCAGTGGCGGATGCTCCTGGAACAGGCGTTTCACCTAGAGGACGTCGCAAAGAACGAGACCAGTGCGACCAGACAATTCGTGCACAGCTTTCCCCCCCAGGAGCCAGAGAGCTGGACCACCAGACACTTTTACACCCCTTCCATCGGTGAGTAGTCTAATCTGTCCGAATGATGCTGGATCTTTTTTTTGACTATTTGTATGGGATTTTCCATCCACTGAGTATGTCATAACCTGCTCGACATGCACTGCAGATCCTGATCCAGTCCTGACCCCCCCCCCCCCCCCCCCCCAAATTGGCCACCACAATAGTGACGTTGCCACCATTGCTATTGATTGGCTGCTGTTAACACATAAAACAAAATTCTGGCAATCCATCTTTTGTTTTGTTTTTTTCCTCTTAATTTTGTATTTATACTATATAGATCAGACTTTTACAGGTAGGTCGATAACAAATATGTTTTTTTTTCTTTTTCTTTTCTTTACTACTTTACTTTATCTCTTCATTGGAGGACACAGAAGACCGCTGTCAGTGATTGACAGCAGCATTTCAATGGTCAAACAGCAGCAATCTGAGCTAGTTCTGGTCACTTCTATTACAGGAAGATGTCGGCTCGTTAGTCCCCTCTATACATCCACACCTGACTTGTGATGTGGAAAGGTTCAGGGTTCCCAAATGATCAGATTTTTCCTGTTGTGATCATTGTTTTCTTCCCCACAGAGTGGTACTGGGAGTGTTTGTTGCGCCCCTGGTGTTCCCGTGTCTTGGCAGTCATCCTGGCGATATTCTCCGCAGTAGTCGTGTGGTCGGAGTGCACATTCTTCAGCACACGCCCGGTCCTGTCTCTCTTTGCCGTGTTCATACAACAAGCCGAAAGAACCTACAACTATATTTATATAGAGGTAAGGACACAAATGTGCGGTTCACAACGGGACCCCGGTGCCACCGACAAGGGAATAGTGTCAACTATGAGAAATCTGCATGTAATCTCCTATTATGGATATATTTATAGTGTTTTTCCCTCCATAGACATTCATGACAATTCCAGGCAATATGCAAACTTTCCTATAAAGTTACCACCCCTGAACTTGATGGCGGGGGTGCAGATAGGTTGCCATGTAACCAGGGCTGTGGAGTCGGTAAGCCAAACCTGCGACTCCGACTCCTCAATTTCCCTTACACCGACTCCAACTCCGACTCCACGACTCCGACTCCGACTCCCACACATATTGCTTATATTTAAGTGAAAAATTTATTGTAGTACAATGTGAACCTCAGACATTTAATCATTTTTATGATCCAATAATCAAGATATTTAGATAGAACAGAATATATATTGGTGTACTACCCGGTTTTCATTCTTTTTGGTACAGATACGATATGGATAGACAGATATGGATAAATGGATAGATAGAGCAGATTTCTAATCTGCTTTTGCTATTGAAAACATTATCTATGAGCTCAAAAACCTTTCAGGTGATGCAGTTTTTTAAAAAGATGATCAGCTTTTGCAGCTGAAAAACGTATCCTCAAAAAACACAGGAAAAACGCTGTGTGTGAATGTAGCCTTAGATCAGGAATATAACAGCCATTTATAGGACATTTCATAACTTTCCCAAACTCCTATGAAAAAATATTCAGCACATCCTGCATTGAATTACTGTACCCAATTTATTATATATTTTAGGAGTCGGAGTCGGTCCATTTTATACCGACTCCACCAAAATGAGCACCGACTCCACAGCCCTGCATGTAACGGCCATGTTGGTCTTGTGAAGCCCAGACAAAGGCTGGGCTTCATAGGAAACTTATTAGTACAATACAACTGAAGAGGTGATTTCTTGGGGTTCCTGGATCCATTATCGCTGGGACCCTTAGATCCGTCTTTGTGCATTGTAATGCATCATGCTGTGTTTAGCAGGCGACTAGGAGACAAGGGCAAGGACCCGCTCACTTGCTGACCTGATTGTAGACTGCATCATTGTATATGGTCCTGCCATCCAGACCAGAGTGTGTCATAGTGGAAAATGAAAATCCTAAAGACATCTCCAGGGAGGGGACATGCCCCTTTTCATATTTAACATATGGGGAAAAGGGAAAACGACCTATAGCTGGAGAAGAGCTGACACTCCAACTTTCTTTTGAAGTGGGATTAATTATAGCTAGGGAGAGAGGAACTAATTAAACAACCTTTGATGCAGAGATCTCCTGCCATGGACAGTTGATTAAAACAGTTAACCTGCTAAGGAAAAAGACAGCTTGGAGATCTGTTCATGCAGAGGAGGGGAAGTGCAGGAAGCTGCCTTTTGTTCCAAGGAAGAAGCAACCTGTTTTCAAATGGATTTTTATGAGTGTTCCAGGCTTTGTGTCTCCATCGTCCAGACATGAATATTGTGGTTTTGTATCGATCTGATACTTATGGGATATAGATTTTCAGTGTCCTAGCAAAGAGAAAGATATGACGCATTCACTCACATTGCTGCCGGGCCACTAGAACTCCTCCAACTTTATAACGGTCCGATAGATGATGTGAACCAGGCCATGTTTGATCTCTTTGTAAGGGTAAAATCATAAGAAATATGACGTTAATATTTAAAGCCGGGGATTTCCAAGGAGAAGATATTCTGTAAGTTAGGGATCTCCTAAAATTCAACAGACTCAACACATCCCACCATCCACCCCCACATGAGCGCCTCGAGGGTAGGTATGAAGGCGTAACTTTAAGCTAATAAGAGTCAGTGGTTGGGTCATTTGTCAGTCCATGGAAGACCCAGATTGCTGTGGTTCTGTCCATTTTTCTCAGGAGTGTCCTCCTCCACTAAGCTCTAATATAATTTTTTTTTTTTTATAAACACCGCCTATCTTCGTGGATTGAATATATAAAATGTTATAGTTCTGTTCCTCTTGTTTTGTAAACCGCACCCCTGAAGCCATACTCTACGTGTAACTGGTGTCCAGTCGGCCTGTATAAGTGATTGTTGCTCCTTTTTGTTATTGTGGAGTACACCCCATGGTTCCTGCATCCCTCCAATGAAGCCACGAAGATAAATGTATAGTGGAAAAAACAGAAATGTACATGGTCTAAAGGGGGCTAATATCGAACAATCGTCTGGTTTATGTAGTGAACAATCGTTTAATTGAAAATCCGATATTTGCCGAGTACGTCAAAGGTGTAATTAGCCGCGCACGAACAATCATTCCTTCAGCCCGTTTTCATCTAATGTGTATGGGGGATATCAGATACTGTACACAACTCCCTGCCTTCCTTCATGTGTTGTGTCCTTGTTTCTTAGGTGGCTTGCTTCCTCACCATATTCTTCTTGAGCATCTGTGTCTATTCCACAGTCTTCAGGATCCGGGTATTTAACTATTACTATTTTGCTTCCCATCACCAAACGGACCACTACAGCCTCCTGTTCAGCGGGATGTGAGTATGTCGCCAGTTCTCGGTCTGCAGAGCATCGCTCCTCCAACACATGCCTTACTCACAGGTCGCATACGGAGGGTTACAAGGAGAACAAAGAGCTGAAGCCCACTCCATAAGGGTCAGATGCCGGCAGTGTTACACATGCATCTGCTCACGAGCAGCGACTGGTGCTTGCTCCGGTCACTGTTGTCTATCCAAGTATTCTGCCTGGCACCATAGGAAAATTTTTACTGCACCACATACTAAAAAATTAAAAAAAAGTAAAAGTCCAAACCATCAAAGCATAAAATGATTACATTAACTGTACGTTAAACACTGGGAAGAAAAATCAAAACTCCAGATTTGTGGGGGATCAGTCGCCGCACGTTTCCAGAAAAAGCAATAAAAAAAGATCAATATTTACTTATTGCATTTTTGCCGCTTAGTGAGCGCCATAGAACTAATGGCAAAAAAACAACCAATTTTGATCCACTTGGAATTATTATTTTACATGGTAAAGTGAATGATGTAATTCAAGACTACAACTCCTTGCGCAAAAAATGAAAAAGTTATGGCTCTTGTAAGATGGCCAGCAGTGAGCATGTGCAGTCTATGGCAGCATTGCTCGTACGCGCTCACTACTGCACCATTCACACAAAGAATCGTGAGACCCCCCCTCCTCGTTTTTGGGTTCACTGAGAGGGTCTCTGCAATAAAAGAAATTAAAAGCGTTCACGTGCCCCGACCCAATCACGATACATAGATAGAAGTTTAATGCGCTGAACCGTCTCCCTCCAGGTTGTTCTGCCGGCTGACGCCTCCGTTGTGTCTGAATTTTTTGGGTCTGACGCACATGGACGGGTCAATATCCCACCAGAATGCGGAGCAGACGGCGTACACGTCGGTAAGTACGGGGTCATGTCCTGACCGCTCGGTCGGTGATGGAAACCTTCTCACGTCACTTTTTCTTGCCCACAGATTATGGGATCCCTGAAGGTCCTGCCGGTGATCGCCGGTGGATTCTACATCTATTACCCCATGCTGGTAGTCATTCTTTGTATCGCCACTTATTTTAGGTAAGAGATTTGTCTTTTTCAGTCTAACTTGTGACTGTAGACAGAAATCGACTATTTTTTTTTTTTTTTTTTTCCTTTTTACAGACATACAAGCGGTTTTTCAGAGGTAGCGTATGGAGCGGGTTCAGCTCCGTATAGCTAGTGGGGCGCGTCCTCCGTACCTGTGTGGTGGATGTTACATAAGGGGGTTAATATAAAGTGCAGGATTAGAGATAAGCGGCGGCCTGGAAAGCAATCAGACTTCTTTTGGGGGTGACGGACACTAGGACGCCACATGTGTTTGTCACTATGAATTACTCTCTATGCTCACTCCCGTAGTTTGGGGACGCGCTGCCTAAACTTACTAGGATTTCAGCAATTCATGGGAGACAACGACATGACGTCCGACCTGACCGACGAGGGGAAGGAGCTGATCAGGAGAGGTACGTGCTCAAAAGCAAAATGTCAGAAAATAGCCTGGACCTGAACGAGCCAGAACAATGTCACCTCCTCCGTATCACACGGCATCACCGACCATCAGGTGACCTGTATTTTATATCTATGGACCGTCTTTGTTGTAGAAATAATATAAGACATTACCTCTTATTGTAGAGAAAAGAAAACGGCAGAGGCACGAGGACGGCGAAACACGCAGAAGGGTGAGACGCAGCGTCGAGTCCTAATCATCCCCTATCACCTGAGGATCCACCTAAAAGCAAACGTTCAGTTTTTCCTGCAGCAATTGCTTTATTTCACTGTTGTTTTTTTTTAATTTTTTTTTTAGCATATAGTACCCAATTCGTTCAGACTGGTAATTAACCCTTTCACTTCTTGGCGACTTTCCATTTTTTTTTTTGTTTTTGTTTTTTATTCCTTTCTTGCAAGAGCGATGACTTTTTCTATTTTTCCATCAATATGGCCGTATGAGGGGCTTGTTTTTTGGAAAACAATTTGTGCTTTTGAATGGCACCATTCATTTTACCATATAGTGTGCTGGAAAACGGGGAAAAAATCCAAGTGAATGAGAAGTGCAATTCCACAATTTTTTTTATTTGCCATGTTTAATGACGGGTGAACGGTAAAGTTCAGGGTCTGTATCGAACACCTAGTGTCAATGCGGGGACCCCGAACACGGACTCCTCCAAGATGTCAGTGATACTGTTAGGGTTCAGCACTATGAACATCATCTGTTTCCAATGCTGTAATTTGCATGACAGCGCAAGAAATGCCAGAAGCTGTGATTGATAAGTTTGGTACCGCAGGTCAGAGAGCTGCGGTTCCAATGCTGTCAGATGACAGCGTGAGCCAGCAGCTGTGACCAACGGTGAAAAGGTGACCATGGATAAAAAGGTTACTTCCAGTCACAGTACTACTCTCATCATCCTACACCTGCTTTTGCTGATAGCAGCCAGAGCAGGCGAGGCTGATGAGAGTATTAAATAAATGATTAAAAAAATGGGGTATGGGAATTCCCCTTCTTATTTTTTTTAAAACCAGCCAAGCTAAAGCAAACAGCTGGGGCAGATATTCTCAGGGTGGTAAGGGGCCATGGCTATTGGCTCTCCATAGCCTAAAAATATCAACCCGCAGCTGCCCCAGAAAAGGTGCATGGGGACCCCTCTATTCTTGAAAACAGCTGAGGGCTGCAGCCCGCAGTTGCCAGTTTTGCTTGGCTGGTTATCAAAAATAGAACAGATCCCAGGTCAATTTTTGTTATTTTAATTTACAGGCGCCGGCTGATGAATATTCCCATCGGCGGCCCCTGTTTTCACTGTTATCAGCGACAGCAGGCGCAAACTGATAGGAGTAGTATTCTTCAGGTGACTCCTGTGACCGGAGGTAAACTTTTTACCGCAGGTAATAACTGCTGACTCACACTGTCATCTGACAGTGTGGGAACCGCATCTCCATGATTGCCGGTAATGATTTTACCGCCCAGAGCCCCGTGTTTGCCTCGCTGTCTGCAGATGACCAAGTGGCAAACAACGGATGTTCGGGCCCCCCATTAATCTGAATGGGGTCCATGTTCAGGTACCCGAACCAAGATTTTTTAAAATGATCTGCCCGTCCCAAACATCCACGGGTTCACCCATGACTATCCATGTACACTATATGGTAAAACTGACCTGCTAAGATGATGCCCCAGGTCAGTATGTGTATGCAGATACAAAACAATGTATAAGTGTGTTTTGTTTTTTTGTTTTTTTTTTATTATATGGAAATTTGTTTAAAAAAAAATTGTTTTGTCGCCATTTTCCGAGACTTGTAATGTTTTCATTTTTTGGGGATTTGGTGATGGGTGAGGGCTCATATTTTTTGCCCTGAGCTGACGTTTTTATTGGTACCACTTTATGATGGATATGATCCTTTGATCTGGTCTTATTGCATTTTATTGCAATGCTGCAGCGACCAAAGTAAATTCTGCCTTTCTCTATCGCTTCATTGGGGGACACAGGAAACTTTTGTTAAATTTTTTTTTTTCATATTTTTAAAACTTTTTTTTTTACTGAATTTATTATTTGTCTATGGAAACTTGTAGCTGCGATTTATCCAATCGCTTGTGCGATACACAGCAGTGACTAAAACAACGTAAATTTCCGGCTCAGCCCTCTGCAATAACTACCCGGGAGTGGCGTAAAAAATTCCGGAAAGACGCAAAGGTATTAGACATTTTAAAATGTTTTTTTTTCCGCCTGGATTTTAGCATCTGCGCCTCACTGAGTCGGACTCGTAGTTTTTACACATCCTCTGTAGACAATGACGTCTTATTGCTTTGTTTTCACAGGAGTGGAAGGAGCGTTACGCCCCCGGCAGGGAAGACACCAGCCGAAACCGCAACGTCAACTCTGAACCGAAAGAGCCGACGTACACCGAGATGACCAGCAGCCGATGTGAGCGTCGCCCGTATAGTGGGAGCGCCGCTGTCTGATTTGTTTTGTATTCTCCTCGTTCTGTGATACGTGCGATTGATTAGTGCAGCTTTGCACAATCTTGCTGTGTGCTGTAAGTCTTAGACTGAGTTCAAGCTGGACATTTCTGTGGCATTATTTTTACTGCATCAAAACCTGAGTGCTTGGCAGGAAAGATGGTACTGCACAAACGCAGATTTTGGTGCATTTTTTTTTTCCATTCAGTTCAATGGGTGAAAAATGCTTTAAAGAATTGACCCGCTCTGTATCCAAACAACCAAGCAGAGCTCAAAATACTGATGACAAAAAAACCAAGCTGTGTGCATGAGATTTCTGTATTTCTCAGACATAGCTGCTACTGTCAAATTGGCATGGAAAATGCATAAAAAAACCACCCAGTGTGAACTTAGCCTTAAAATCAAATTAGCAGGTGTCCTGGAGAATGTAAGGAGGTTGTGCAGCTCATCTCACATCATGCTGTTCCAGCTTATGGGATCGGCGTATGTATGTCTGTATGTCGCCCGCTTGGGACGGTCGCCTGTGCGGTATCGTCGCCCCCTGCTTGGGACGGTCGCCTGTGCGGCATCTTCGCCTTTATTTACGGTGGGATTCCAGTTACTGATAAATGAGCTGCAGTCTTGCGGTGTGCAATCCTCTTTTTCCCTTTTCCCCGTCCGCCATCCTGACACTTCCACACAACATTATCCCTTTCAGCATCGAAGTACACGCGGTCCAATAACCGCCCGGAGCGGGATCGGATCGAGCTGCTGCAGGACGCCGAACCCCTGGATTTTAACGCAGAGACTTTTACCGATGATCCATTGGATTCAGAGTCCGGCAGGTCAGGTTTCTAGGCTGGGATCCATGTTGTTGTTTGTTTTGGTTTTTTTTAATCAGACATTCCAGTGCATGGGGGGGTGAGACAAAGTGTGGTCTACATCAAGGCCCACCAACAGATCATGTTTTCAGAATTTCCTTTGTATTGCACAGGTGATGCAATTATCACCTGAGCAATACTAAGGGTACCGTTACACCTAGCGATGTACCAGCGATCCCGACCAGCGATATGACGCGGTCAGGATCACTGGTGCATCGCTAGGTGGTCGCTAGTGAGCTGCCACACTGGCAGATCTCACCAGCGACATTGCAGGGGACGGGGATCGCTACTTACCTGTCAGACGCGGCGATCCTGCGTCCTCCCGCCCGGCTCCACGCGTCGCTCGTCACAGCAGGAAGCGCCGCAGGAAGTGGCCGACGAGAAATGATCCAGGAGCTTCTCGCGCGATCAGCGATAACCAGCGATATCGCAGTGTGTAACGGGGGCTTAAGGAAATCCTAAAAACATGATCTGTTGGTGGGCCTTGAGGACTGGAGTTGGGGAACCTTGGTCTATATAACCGCTGAGACTAGTGACTGGCTGCAGCGGTCAGGTCATGTGTTGTAGACAGAAGCCGCGGAGACACCATCACGTGTTTCTCAACGCAAGCAATGACCAGCCAGGTCTTTCCCCGGGAAGGAACAACCATGGGAAGGGCAGTCTCCAATGAAGGAAACCACCTATGCCAAAACATGGTATCCATCCACAGACAGCTGTTTCTGGGTATTGCCCCTCATCAGTGTGGAGTAGGAAACTGGCTAGTAGGAGCAATGCCTAGTAGAAGACTGTGAAAAATGAGGATGAGTGACCTCATGGAGATCAACATCCAACACTGCGGAGACACCATCACATGTTTCTCAACGCAGTGATTCTAGAGCAATGCCCCCATCCTTATGGGAAACATGCAAAAACATGCAAAACACAAGCCGCGGAGACACAATCACGTTTCTCAACGCAAGCAATGACTAGCCAGGTCTTTCCCCGGGAAGGAACAACCACGTGAAGGGCAGTCTCCAATGAAGGAAACCACCTATGCCAAAACATGGTATCTGTGGATGGATACCATGTTTTGGCATAGGTGGTTTCCTTCATTGGAGACTGCCCTTCCCGGGGAAAGACCTGGCTAGTCATTGCTTGCGTTGAGAAACACGTGATGGTGTTTCCGCAGCTTGTGTTTTGCATGTTTTTGCATATTTCCCATAAGGGATGGGGGCTTTGCTCTAGAATCACTGCGTTGAGAAACATGTGATGGTGTCTCCGCAGTGTTGGATGTTGATCTCCATGAGGTCACTCATCCTCATTTTCACATGTGTTGTAGACAGGGCATGCACTAAACCAGCAGCAAGCTTTAACCATTTCCTACCATGTAGATGTTTTTTCCATCGTTACGTGAGGTTTCCTTGCGATTGCCGACAATCCCTGGACATCCTCCTCTTACCCCGCAGGGTACCGCTGTATGAATGCCATATGCTACCTTTTGCTTTTTCAGGTACCAGCCCGCCGGACGCTATTTGTCCATGTCCAAGTCAAACAGCAGAATATTCGATGACGTATAATGGCTGCACGAGACCCGGAGTGCGAACGCCTCGAACACTACAGGTCTCCTGCGAGCGTCCAGCCTCACACTCCCCACGTGGTATCCGGGGCGGCCGATAGGATTTCCGTTTACATGCGCACTACACACTGGGATCCAGCCGCCGTCACAGACTGTTATGGTGCAGCGCAGGTGGAGCGCTCACATGTACGGACTGCATGCACAAATTTACAACCTGCTCCACTAGATGAAACAGGAAACCTGCTGTCAAGGGATTTGTTTGTCACCCTATATATCATCTGTGCAAATACTGCTGCTTTATTTATTACCCTTTTCTCCGAGGTTCTCCTGCTTAGACATGGCGACTGTGTAACTGGTCCTGGATCGCAGCCTGTCCTGTTTGTCGCGGCGGCTTGTGTGTACGTACCCCGTCAGATGTCGTGACTAAGTTCTACATCCTAATATACATTTTTCTTCTCTTCTTGTGAACACCACCAGAGGGAGCTCTCTGCACATCGTCTATACAGCAAGCTCAGTATTCGCACACAATGCAGGGAGCTCCCTCTAGTGGTGGTAGAAAGAATGTCCTTGTTTACCTCTGTCTGTACAGGAGGGGTTTTTGATATCCGTATCTGGGGGGTGGGCACAATGCGATGACGGCTATGAAGATGGATAAATTAATCAGCCCAGAATATGGTGACATAAGATGACGATTCACTGTGTATAGTACAGTGTGAACCCATGTGATAAGAAACTACAACTTATGACCTGCTGGGAGTTGTAGTTTGCTCAACAGCCTGAAATCCAAATGTGGGGAACGAGTGCATTAGGATCCAGTGTGCCACCAGTATCCACCACTAGGATATATACAAGGTGTATATAGTATCATATATACTCAGTATTGGGATCGGGAGAAAGTATTCTAGGGATTATTTTGCAGGAATGAATTTTTTTTTTTTTTTTTTTTTTTAAATTTTCTCGCCGTCGGCCTGACCATTTTTGCACTATTGATGCGGATGACTATTTTTGCAGATTTCCACGATTGCGGCTTCCTAGAACCCTTCTCTCTCTCTAGTCATCCGGTTTCTTGCAGTTTTATAATCATTCTGTCCAGTAATGAAATTCTTCTGTCTAATGTGCCACTGATCAGAGCTGCAGTATAAAGTATGGGGGAAAGGCCACTTCTGACTCCCTTTTCTTATTTGGGCAGACGGAGGCACACGCACATATATCCTGATAATGGCAGAACGCCCACACGACAACTGACCACAAGGAATTTTAATTTTTTTTTTTGTTTTGTTTTCTTTTAAATTCTACCTCCTTAACATTTGCCATGAAGACAATTTTACTTTTATGTTTTTGGGAACTGGAAAATGGAAATTAAGTTATTGTACAACTTCTGCTCCTATCAAAGTTTGGTAAATGAAGCACAGCTTATGTGATGCTGTTTTCCTTTTTTTTTTTTTTTTTCTGTTTTCATTATCTTTTTTTTTTGCTCAAGTTGTCCAGGAACAAAAAAAAAAAACAAAACTACTTTCTTCCAAAAAAAAAATAAACCATAGCGCCACACCCGTGCACTGGTTGTGAGTGGTATTACAGCTCGGCACTATTAACTTTAATGAAGCTTCCTTTCTGGTAAACCCCTATTAATTTTTGCAAAAAAAAACCTTGTAAAAATATTGTCGGCCTGATACGACCACTAAAGGGGGCAGTCTATATGCGGAATCTAATCAGTCCTGCAGTAGACGGTGTCTGCTCGTTGGCCCTCTGGTGGTGGTAAGCGTGAACTGACACGATTGTAACGACGGGTTATGGATTCTTTCTAGTTATATTTATGCCGACCGATATGATGCACGCGGGGTCTCTTCTACCAAAACTGTCAGAAAAGCCGACATTGTTGCCCGCAGCCCTGCTCCTCCTCCTCCCCTTTTTTTACTTTTGGTTTAGTCCTGGGTGTATAGATTTTAGATGTATATTTACATAGTTCATCTTAAGCCTGTGATTAGCGGTTGACACCATTACGAATAATGGGGGGCGGACGAGATCTGTCTGCTGCGTCGTCTCTTTGCCTTAATAGTCCTGCCGGTGTGAAGGATTTTTAAGATTCTATTTATTGAGAAATCTCTTAACGCTGTTAAATTATTTTATAGAGTTGTTTTTTGTTTTGTTTTTTTTTATAGTTTTTGTCAATTTTTTTTTTGTGTATTTTTTTTTTTTTTTTTTTCCAATTTGTCATTGAGCGAGCTGTGATTTATATGCATGGAATAAAATCCTGTATATAGAAAACCGTGTGTGTGCTTTGTTTCTTTACACGGTTACACGAGATATCTACCAGGATATAGTCACGGGAGCACATGGGGTTGGGAAGAGGGTGTCCTATATATTAGATATGTATATTTACCATGTGTGCAGAATTATTTTCTCCTACGCCTCATTGGGGGACACAGACAGTGGGGTGTTATGCTGCTGGCCACTAGGAGGACACTAAGTAAACCAGAAAAAAAAAAAGCTATCTCCTCCCCTGCAGTATACACCCTCTCGCTGGACAAGATCTCTCCAGTTATTGCTTAGTGTCAATAGGAGGCGCCGTTTTTATTTTCATTTTTGATTTTTCTGTAAATTTTTATTTTTTAATTAACGGAGTGAAGGGGGTGACGGTTCCTTTCTACGGCCCGCTCTCCCCCGAACCAACAACAGGCAAGCACGCGGAGAACACCTCCCCGTACACTTTCCTGCGACGATTGGAGCTGATTCCTCTGACGATGATCCTTACGGTCCCGATAATCCACGGATACGAGGGCAAGCGCAGAAGACTGGAACAGCGCTTCTGAATGCCCTGAATCAGCCCCATAGCTCTCCATCCCCCTGACATAGGGAGGATCGATTGAGCATACCCCTTTAAGAACTCCTCCAGCTCTGCTACATCAGCCCAGGAGGATGAGACACCTGCATGGCTCTGGACAGCGCGGCCGGCCGAGCACTGGAGTGGAGGTATGGGGTCGGGGTCGGGTCCTGGCCCCCGGGAGAAGCGCTGACTTTGTCTCATTGGCGGTGCATCGGCGCCCCATCGAGGCCCCCCCGCTCTCGGTGCTTACCGCGGGTAGGCAGAAAATTTAGTCCCCGTCTTTTAGAATCGTAGAGTTGGAAGGGACCTCCTGGGCCATATGGTCCAAACCCCTGCTCAAAGCAGGATTCGCTAAATCATCCCAGTCAGATGTCTGTCCAGCCTCTGTTTGAAGACTTCCATTGAAGGAGAACTCACCACTTCTCGTGGCAGCCTGTTCCACTCATTGATCACTCTAACTGTCAAAAAGTTTTTTCTAATATCTAATCTGTCTCCTCCCATTCAGTTTCATCCCATTGCTTCTAGTCTTTCCTTGTGCAAATGAGAATAAAGTTGATCCTTCTACAATGTGACAGCCCTTTAGATATTTGTAGACAGCTATTAAGTCTCCTCTCAGTCTTCTCTTTTGCAAACTAAACATTCCCAAATCCTGCAACCTTTTTTCATAAGACAGGGTTTGCAGACCGGTCACCATTCTGGTCGCTCTTTTCTGAACTTGCTCCAGTTTGTTGATGTCTTTTTTAAAATGTGGTGCCCAAAACTGGACACAATATTCCAGATGAGGTCTGACCAAAGAGGAGTAGAGGGAAATAATGACTTCACGTGATCTAGACTGTATGCTTCTGTTAATACATCCTAGAATTGCATTTGCTTTTTTGGCTGCTGCATCACACTGTTGACTCATATTCAGTCTGTGATCTATTAGTATACCCAAGTCTTTTTCACATCTGCTGTTGCTTAGGCCTATTCCTCCCATTCTATATATGCTTTTTTCATTTTTATTGCCCAGATGTAGTACTTTGCATCTTTCCCTGTTAAAAACCATTCTGTTAGTTGCTGCCCACTTCTCCAGTTTATTTAAATCTTTTTGAATCCTCTCTCTCTCTTCTCTAGTATTAGCTATCCCTCCTAGCTTTGTGTCATCAGCAAATTTAATCAGTTTACCCTCAATTCCTTCATCTAAATCATTGATAAAGATGTTGAACAATACAGGGCCCAGGACAGAGCCCTGTGGTACCCCACTTGAGACATTCTTCCAACTGGATGTGCAGCCATTTACGACCACTCTTTGGGTCCGATCACTAAGCCAGTTATGAATCCACCTAACAGTTGCCTTGTCCATTCCATACTTAGTCATTTTTTCAATAAGGATTGTATGAGATACTTTGTCAAATGCTTTGCTGAAGTCAAGATATACTATATCTACAGCATTTCCTTGATCCACCCAATCAGTGATACCGTCATAGAAGGAAATTAAGTTAGTCTGACATGACTTATTAGTTACAAACCCATGCTGACTCTGTTTAATCACTTCATTCATATCCAGGTATTGACATACATGTTGTTTAATAATTTGTTCAAAGATCTTTCCTGGTATAGAAGTCAGACTCACCGGCCTATAGTTGCCTGGGTCCACCTTCCCCTTTTTGAAGATAGGAACAACATTTGCTCTTCTCCAGTCTTCTGGGACTTCTCCTGTTCTCCAAGAATTTTCAAAGATTATGGAGAGGGGTTCAAAAATTTCTTCTGCTATCTCCTTCAGTACTCTGGGGTGTAATTCATCTGGACCTGGAGACTTGAATTCATTTAGGTTAGCTAAGTGTTTCCTCACTATCTTTCTGTTTATAGATATCCTGGATTCTTCTATTCCCTTAATAGGACAGTGAATAACAGTTGATGTTACATTTCCTTTCTGAGAGAAAACAGATGCAAAATAGGAATTTAAAAGTTCAGCCTTCTCAACATCCTGTCTTACCATTTCATCATTTTTCATCCTGTAAAAATCCTATAGCATCTTTGACTTTTCTTTTACTTTTGACATATCCCCAAAATCCTTTATTATTGCTTTTGACATCTCTTGCAAGCCTCAATTCATTTTCAGCTTTAGCTAATCTGATTTGTGCCCTGCAGGTTCTGCAGACAGCATTATATTCTTCTTTAGATATGCCTCCCTCTTTTCATTTTATAAACATTTTTTCTTCCTTTTTAGCATGTGCTTAAGTTCTGTGTTCATCCATCCTGGTTTCCTTAAATGCTTCCTATTCTTCCCTCTTTTCGGAATTGTTAACAACTGTGCTTTGAGAATTTCATTTTTCAAGATTTCCCATCCTTCCTGGACATTTTTGTCTAAGGATATCCAGCCATTGGATCCCTCCAATTCTCTTTCTGAATCCCTTAAAATCTGCCTTTCTGAAATCTAACCTTGACGTCTGAGTCTTCACAGGTCTTCCGCCTCTAGTTATCCAAAATTCTAAAATAGCATGGTCGCTACCTCCTAGGGTCCCAGCCACTTTTACCTCCTCAACCATTTCCTCCCTGTTTATAAGGATTAGATCCAAGGTAGCAGTTCCCCTTGTTTTCTCCCCTACCTTTTGGAAGATAAAGTTGTCAGCAAGAGAGGATAAGAATTTCCTTGACCTGTTAGTTTTGCCTGAGAGAGATTCCCAACAAATGTCTGGATAGTTGAAATCTCCCATGACAACTATGTCATATTTTTTGGAGAACTTGGCCATTTGATGCATAAAGAGTTCATCCATATCTTCAGCTTGCACAGGCGGCCTGTAGTAAATGCCTACAATGGTGTCCTTTCCATTGTTATGTCCTTGTATTCTTACCACAGAACTCCCAGTCTCTGAAGCTTCAATCTCTGTGCAGATATACGCGTTTCTAACATACAATGCGACACCACCTCCTCGTTTATCAAGTCTGTTTCTTGCAAATAAGTTGTATCCTTCTAGTCTTGTATTCCAATCATGTGTATTGTCCCACCAAGTTTCAGTGATTCCAATGACATCATATTTCTTTTCCTGTGTTAGTAGTTCCATTTCTCCTTGTTTGTTGCCCATGCTTTGTGCATTAGTATAGAAACATTTTAGTTTGTGATTGGTTTCTCTTTCTCCAATATTTTTATTATTTAGATATTTTTTTGTCTTTGTTCTTCCTTTCCACTTCTAATAGCAGAGTTCTCAATAGCATTTGTCAGGTGTATGGCTTTTTCTGGTCTTTTGCTTCCCTTCCCATGTTGTTCTAGTTTAAAGCTCTCCTTACAAGTGTAGCAAGGCGACTTCCAAATACATGCTTTCCAGTCTTCGTAAGGTGCACCCCATCTCTAGCAAGTAGTCCATCGTATAAGTAGTTCACTCCGTGATCCAGAAATCCAAATCGTTCCTGACGGCACCATCGACGTAACCAGTTGTTCACCTGCAGAATCTTATTCCACCTCCTTGTTCCATGGCCATCCACTGGGAGGATGGAAGAGAAGACCACCTGCGCTCCCAGTTCTTTCACTTTCTTGCCTATGTCTTCAAAGTCTCTGCAGATGGTTTCCAGGTCGTTTCTTGCGGTGTCATTTGTCCCCACATGTAGTAGCAGGAATGGGTAGTCATCTGTAGGTCTGAAGAGTCCTGATATCCTGTCAGACACATCTTTAATTTTTGCACCTGGAAGACAGCACATTTCTCTTGAAGTTATATCCGGTCTGCAGATAGCGGCCTCTGTTCCTCTCAACAGGGAATCCCCCATGACCACCACTCTCCGTTTCTTCTTCACAACATTTTTCTTTCTCCATCCAGGACTCTGAAGGCGTACAAGGTTGCTGTTTGTTGGCAATGTCTTATCCTGATGTATTTCTTCATCGTTTTCCTGCGTGAGAGCCTGGTACTGGTTCCTGAGCAGTATGGGTGCTGACTGCCTCCTGATCCTCCTGCTTCTCTGGGTCACATGTCTCCATTCCTCTGTTTCTTCAGGTGCACTTCGAATTTCTTCTCTTTCTGTAACATGAAGAGATAATTCTGCTCTGTCCAAGAACTCTTCACCTTCCTTAATGACCTTCAACGTAGCTAACCTCTCCGAGATTTTGCAACTTTTCCTCCAACAGGGACACAAGCTGCATTTGTGGCAGGTGAAGTTTGGCTTTTCCACTGGTAAATCTGTAAACATGTAGCAAGAAATGCAGCTCACCAAATGGCTCCTGGCCTCTTCCATCTTGAGATTTCTTAAAAACGATGAAAGATGAGCCAAAATTCGGTTTTTGATGCAAAAAATGCGGCCTACTATGCCGCAACTTGAATAGCGCCGCCGCCCCCCCTCCTTGGCGCCTCTCGTCCTTTACGAGACGCGCAATCCTAGTCTCGGGGGCCATGTCTTTTACCTCAACCTGCTCTGGACACAGGCTGTGAGGCACGCACTCTGCCGGATATCGGGTGACACCACAGGGCCACCACTATTCTTCCCGGGGGACACAGCTCAGGACCGGGGTAAGCTGTATCTGCCCTCAGAACAAAGCTTAACCCCTTCCTGGCACGTTCCCTGCAGCCCAGACTCTGCCGTTAACCCTTTCAGGAGCGCTATGTCTCAATCTAAGGAGGCTAAACGGGCTGCTAAGAAGCACACTGCGTTTTTTACCGTGTGTACCACTTGCAAGACAGCCTTACCCAGTGCACAGACAAATCCATTATGTACAGACTGCGACCTGGCCTGCGCCACCGCTGCTGACGGGCCTCCTGCGTTTAGTCCCCCTGAGTGGGCTGCGTCCCTGTCACGGTCTGTGGAGTCTCTGACCCAGGCTATGTTCTTCCTCCAGGAGGACTCTTTAAGTCAGAAAGCGTCTTTATCGCCCGAGGAGGGCTCTGGCGACGGCCGGGAACTGTCCACCAGCAGGGACCGTACTCGTTCATGGGATGGTCAGGTCTCTAGAAAGCGGACCCATGACGCGTCCCCTAGTCACGTTCGCGCCTCAGCATCTGCGACTCCGGTCTCTCGCTCTCCTGAGGTTCGCAGCGAGCACGACTCTGAATTCGAATCTGACATGTCAGCCCCTCAGAATCCCCCAACTGACCAAGAGTCGCTTGATTCTCTTATAGTATCAGTCAACAGGATTCTGGAGTTGGATGAGGAAAATATTCCTGCCCAGCACATCCTATCTCATTTAAGAAAACCAAGCGTGTGCGCAGGTTATCTACCAGCCATCCCGTGTTTAAGGACATTGTCCAGAAACATCGGGATCTCTCCACATAAGCGGTTCACAGGGCAAAAGTCTACTCAGGCTAAATACCCTTTTGCTCCAGACCTAATGAAGGATTGGTTACAGTCCCCTCCGGTGGACCCTCCTGCATCGTGTCATGCTTCTAAAACGCTCCTGTTTCTGAGGGCTCCTCAGTCAGAAACCCCTCCGATCGTCAAATTGACTGCCTTGCCGGCTCAGTTTTTGAAGCTTCAGGAGCGGCGCTTTTTCCATCTTTCACGGTGACTTGGGTCACTAAGGCAATGGCTGCTTGGGCAGAAGTCTTAATTACTGCCTTCCAGGGTAGCAATCTTCCGGAAGCAACCACTGTCGCCAGGCAGATAATTCACGCAGTGGACTTTGTAGCGGACGCTTCTTTAGATGCCGCCAATTGCGCTGCTCAAACTGCCGCTAATGCGATCTCCATTAGAAGAGCCCTATGGCTCCGCGACTGGCGGGCAGATGCCACATCTAAAAGATCGTTGACTTCTCTCCCCATTCAAACGGGTCGTCTTTTTGGAGAGAAACTGGACCGATTCATTTCTGATACTACCGAGGGAAAAAGTAAATTCCTTCCTCAACAAAAGGCTGTTCGGCCGTTTTGAAACCAACAGCCAAGGCGTTTTCGATCTTTTCGCAACAACTCCAGTTGGTCCTCTTCTACCTTCTCTTCCGGTTCAGGTTGGTCCCCGCGTGGAGACAGAGGATCCCAGGGCTCATACAGACCTAACCGCTCTTGGAAGCCCAGGCCTAGGGCATCTGGATCTAGGGGTGCCAGATCTCATAGATCTTCTACCCAATGACTTGTTGCGGTATCCGGCAGATACTGACAAAGTAGGCAGTAGCCTACTTTCTTTCAGTCATGCCTCGCTCACGGCAGCCCACGACAACGATGCGACCCATACTGGATCTCAAACTGTTAAATCAGTTTGTGAAGGTACGGCGATTCCGAATGGAATCTCTCCGATCAGTTGTCGCTTCCTTGGAAAAAGGAGAGTTCCTAGCATCCATCGACATCAAGGATGCTTACCTTCCCATTCCGATCTGCCCGTCCCACCAGCAGTTCCTGCGTTTTGCAATTCACGAGGAACACTTCCAGTTCGTTGCCTTGCCCTTCGGACTCGCCACCGCCCCCAGGGTCTTTACCAAGGTCATGGCCATTCTCCACTCTCGGGGAGTAGTGGTGTTACCGTGTCTGGACGACCTGCTCATCAAGGGTCTGTCCCTTCCAGCCTGCGAGGAATCTGTGGATATAACAGTAAATACACTTTCTCGCCTGGGCTGGAAAATAAGCTTCAAAAAGTCTTTCCCAAAACCGGCTCAGCAGATTTTCTTTTTAGGAATGATCTTGGACACTTCCCGCGGGTTGGTCATTCTCCCTCCAGAAAAGACCCAAGCCTTACAACAGGCAGCGCGGACTCTTTCCCGACCGGTTTCTCACTCCATTTGTTTCAGCAAGAGAGTTCTCGGAAAGATGGTGGCTGCGATGGAAGCAGTTACATTTGCACAGTTCCATCTCCGTCCCTTACAACATGCGTTGCTGTTAGCTTGGGACAAGAACCCGTTCTCCCTGGACCGTCAGTTTCTTCTGTCCCTGCGGGTCAGACAAGCCCTCAAGTGGTGGACACTGAGGTCCTCCCTGAATCAAGGGAGGTCTTTTCTCCCAGTAAGATGGTTGGTAGTAACCACCGACGCAAGTTTTCTAGGCTGCGGTGCGGTATTTCGTCACCACATGGCACAGGGTTGTTGGCCAACCCAAGAGTAACGTCTCTCCATCAACATTTTGGAGATACGAGCGGTCAGATTAGCTCTACGGAGTTTCCATTTCCTCGCAGGTCACCCCATCAGGATCCAATCCGACAATGCCATGGCTGTAGCGTATATCAACTGCCAGGGAGGTACTCTGAGCAGGATGGCTGTGCACAAAGTGAGTCACATCATCCATTGGGCCGAGACCAACCATTCGCCCATCTCAGCAATCCACATCCCGAGCGTAGAAAATTGGGCGGCAGATTTTCTCAGTCGCCAAGGCCTTGCCTCGGGAGAGTGGTCTCTTCATCCAGAAGTCTTTCAGCAGATTTGTCATCGGTGGGGGACTCCGGATGTGGATCTCATGGCCTCAAGACTAAACAACAAGGTTCCTCGGTTCATTGCCCGATCGTGTGATCCATGTGCCATCGGAGCGGACGCCCTAGTTCTGCCATGGCACTGGTTCCGGCTCCCGTACATCTTTCCCCTTCTTCCCTTGCTTCCGAGGGTCATCAAGAAGATCAGAGTGGAGGGAATACCAGTGATCCTAGTCACGCCAGATTGGCCCCACCGAGCATGGTACGCAGAACTAATACAACTAGTCGCCGACGTCCCCTGGCGACTTCCAGATCGCATGGATCTACTCTCTCAGGGCCCGATTTACCACCAGACCTCCGGGGCCCCGTCTTTGACGGCATGGCCGTCGAATCCTGGATTTTAACACAGGCTGGGTTCTCTCACGACGTGATTTCCACCATGATTAGTGCTAGGAAGCCTGTGTCCATGCGCATCTATCACCGCACCTGGAAAACCTTTCGTGGTGCAAGGATCATGGTCAATCCCCTCTGGTGTTATCCATTCCGGCCATATTGGAATTCCTTCAATCCGGATTGAAAGTCAGGCCTCACGCTTAGCTCGCTCAAGGGCCAAATTTCGGCCTTGTCAGTGCTATTCCAATGCAAAATTGCCACCAAACTTCAGGTCAAGACGTTCATCCAGGGAGTCTCCCATGTGGCGCCTCCTTATAGAAGGCCATTGGAATCATGGGACCTTAACCTGGTTCTCGGGGCCTTACAGGAGGCTCCTTTCGAACCGCTGCAGGATGTGCCACTGACCGTTCTCTCTTGGAAGGTGGTCTTTCCAGTGGCAATTACGTAAATTAGACGCATTTCGGAATTGGCGGCCCTGTCCTGCCGTCCTCCGTTCCTGAATCTTCATCAGGACAAGGCAGTTCTCAGGACGTCCCCGTCCTTCCTGCCCAAAGTCATCTCCTCTTTCCATCTCAATGAGGAAATTGTTTTGCTTTCGTTTTGTCCGGCACCAGTCCATCGCATTGAGAAGGCCCTCCACACCCTGGATGTGGCTAGGGCTCTGAGACGGTACATCTCGTGGACGGCTCCCTTCCGCAAGTCAGATGCCCTGTTCATACTTCCAGAGGGGCATAGGAAGGATCTAGCCACTTCAAAAGCAATGCTAGCTAGGTGGATTCGCTTGGCGATTCTGGAATCCTACCGTGTCAGGAACGCGCCTGTCCCAGCGGGGATTAAGGCGCACTCTACCCGCTCAGTGGGCGCCTTGTGGGCCATTCGGCACCAGGCCTCGGCAGAACAGGTCTGCAAGGCTGCGACTTGGTCCAGCCTGCATACTTTTACAACACATTACCAAATTCATTCTCAGGCCTCTGCGGATGCAGCTCTCGGCAGACGCATCCTGCGATCGGCAGTACCACAGTGTTGACTTAGTGGTACATGGGGTATTAGCAGATGTATGCTCCCCACCCAGGGACTGCTTTAGGACGTCCCACTGAGGCGTAGGAGAAATAGGGATTTTTGTGTACTCACCATAAAATCCTTTTCTCCGAGCCAATCATTGGGGGACACAGCACCCACCCTGTTTAGCCTATTGGCTCACTGTAGCATTCTTAGGTTTTGACATAGTTATGGTTTTTGTTGACTGATTAAGCTCCTACTGCTTTTTTCACCAAACTGGAGAAATCTCATCCAGCGAGAGGGTAGCAAAAACGGAGAAAATAGAGTCTATGCTAATTTACAAAAATATCAAATTTTATTAGTCATAGAAAAATGACAAAATGTAAATACATGCAAAAAGACAACACTAATTGAATGAGCAGACTGTGTGAAGAGAGGGTACATGCACAATAAAAGTGACCAAAATATCCTGAAATGTAGCTAAAGTGAGCTGCTATCACATTGGGCACAAGCGGGACAAAGTAATGCTGCCTCTGTACTCAAAAAATCTCACAAACTTGGATAGTCCCAAAAGTAACAATCATAATGTTATATCTAAGTGTTCAGGGCTCTCCCAAGTGTAGTCCAGATGAAAATAAGAGTACGTTAGCCAAAAATTATCATACATGTTAAGAGAGCACCGGACACTGAGACACCTCATGGAACTAGGACATCACAATTGACTGTGAAAATGATTGGCAGCACAGTTGGAATAATTACATCAGCAATGGTACATCATAAATAAATAATTACCCGTCATGCTTCCAAATGTGAGGGCAGGAGAAACAGACCCCGACGTACGTTTCGATGTATTAACCTTCCTCAGGGGGCGTGGCTTTAATGTGCCCAGGTTCCCATATAAATACCCCGTTTGCTTGACGATTATCGCCACTATTGGTGGGACCGGGTTGTCCGCCCCCGGGTATTGGTTCTTGTGACCTTGTTGGGCGGGAGTAATGCTTGTGGGCGGGTAACAGACGCCCACCTGCGTCATCGTGTCATGGCAATTTCATTGGTTAATTAGCAAGCAAACAGGGTATTTATATGGGAACCTGGGCACATTAAAGCCACGCCCCCCGAGGAAGGTTAATACATCGAAACGTACGTCGGGGTCTGTTTCTCCTGCCCTCACATTTGGAAGCATGACGGGTAATTATTTATTTATGATGTACCATTGCTGATGTAATTATTCCAACTGTGCTGCCAATCATTTTCACAGTCAATTGTGATGTCCTAGTTCCATGAGGTGTCTCCGTGTCCGGTGCTCTCTTAACATGCGTGATAATTTTTGGCTAACGTACTCTTATTATTTTCATCTGGACTACACTTGGGAGAGCCCTGAACACTTAGATATAACATTATGATTGTTACTTTTGGGACTATCCAAGTTTGTGAGATTTTTTGAGTACAGAGGCAGCATTACTTTGTTCCGCATGTGCCCATTGTGATAGCAGCTCACTTTAGCTACATTTCAGGATATTTTGGTCACTTTTATAGTGCATGTACCCTCTCTTCACACAGTCTGCTCATTCAATTAGTGTTGTCTTTTTGCATGTATTTACATTTTGTCATTTTTCTATGACTAATAAAATTTGATATTTTTGTAAATTAGCATAGACTATTTTCTCCGTTTTTGCTAGCATTTATTAGGGAGTCGCTGCTGTTATGCAATCTTGCTCTTTTTATGAAGTATGGTAATTACCTATTAGTAAGTTATTTATTATGTTTTGGAGATTTGTTATTTCCAGCGAGAGGGTGTATACTGCAGGTGACGAGTTAACTTTTTTTCTGGTTTACTTAGTGTCCTCCTAGTGGCAAGCAGCATAACACTCACTGTGTGTCCCCCAATGATTGGCTTGGAGAAAAGGATTTTACTGTGAGTACACAAAAATCCCTATTTTTTTTTGTGTTTTGATTTAAAAAAAAAAAAAAAAACCCACAGTAAACAAATCCTGTAGAAGTGAATATGAAGGTTTGGAGAAAAAAAAAAGGCCCTTCAGTCTCCACTCCCCTCTATATAGTGGACTGGGAGGGACTTAATACTGTATATAGGGAGCTGTGGGTTCATTATACTGTATATGGGGAGCTGTGAGGACATCATACTGTATATAGGGATCTGTGACACTATACTGTATACAGGGAGCTGTGGGGACATACTGTATATAGGGAGCTGTGAGGACATCGTACTGTATACGGGGAGCTGTGGGGACATCATACTGTATACGGGGAGCCGTGGGGACGTCATACTGTATATAGGGATCTGTGGGGACATTATAATGTATATAGGGATCTGTGACATCATACTGTATATAGGGAGCCGTGGGGACATCATACTGTATATGGGGAGCTGCGGGGACATTATACACTGTGTATACAATTATTAGGCAGTGAGTATTTGGACATATTATTCTGCAGGTTTTCCAGCGCTGACCTGTATATACTTGATGCTTACTGGATGAAGCAGATCAGGTGATGTGTAATGGGGGGGTACAGCCTCAGTATACAGCGCCCTTTATCAGAGTGAACAGTATTATTAGATAACCTGTTTTGCTCAGGGCAAATTGGCCTAAAAAGATTTAATTGATTCAGAAAAGTCAAAATTTGTTAAAAGGGGGATGCAGCTCCTGAGATTAAGTTACACAAATTAGTTTAGTTTTGTTACATTTTTATTTTTTTTTTTAAAGTAGTAAAACCCTTTGTATATTTGGTGTCGATACAATCATAAGGACGCCCATGATTAGTTTAACACCTCATTTTGACTGTGCAGTGAATGCAGTAAAAACAACCTCCAACTCCCTCTTATCCACCCCCTTAAAATTATCAGTTTCCGAAGATGGCACCCTTTTTACTTTACCATTATTTCAACCACAAAAGTTCTGCTCACAAATGCCTTGTGATGCCACGAACATCAGTGAGTCCCCTTCTTTGTCTTCTTTTCCTTAAGAAAGGATAAGGAGTGAAATCACAAGTCTCCAGATTATTGGGGATTTTCTTGTGTCAAAGAACAGTCCAAACAAAAATCCTGCAAGGTGCAAAACAAAGACGAGAGTGCTGCTGAGGAGATTGCAAGCAGCCTGTTCCAACTGACAGTAAAGTGTCACAACTTTCAGCCCATTGCTACAAGCCAAGTATTCACAAGCCATTTGCCTCTTGTGAAATTATGTAATCACCAAGCTTGTTGCCTCTAAGTGGGCTCTGTGTCTCTTTGCTCATACAGTAAAGAATCCATAGTCTCACTGCTTGTACTGTAAAGAATCTATTGTCTCCTCAGAGTAAACAATCCATAGTCTCACTGCTTGTACTGTAAAGAATCTTGTCTCACTCCTCAGAGTAAACAATCCATAGTCTCACTGCTCATATAGTAAATAATCCATGGTCTCGCTGCTCGTATAGTAAATCTATAGTCTTAGTGCTTGTACTGTAAATAATCCATAGTCTCACTGCTCGTATAGTAAAGAATCCATAGTCTCACTGCTCGTCCTGTAAAGAATCCATAGTCTCACTGCTCGTCCTGTAAAGAATCCATAGTCTCACTGCTCGTCCTGTAAACAATCCATAGTCTCACTGCTCGAGCTGTAACAAATCCAGAATCTCACCGCTTTCACAGTAAAGAATCTACATCTATGATGAATAAGCGGTTTTCCCTCTAGTTTAAGGGGATGTCTTATTTTCTTCACTGTAGGCCAACACTTAAAAAGATCTCTGTACTTTCCAATTATATGTCCTTAGGGATCCTGTTCCCGAAATAATAAGTCGCAACGTTGGGCGTGGAAAACCTTCTTATGTGTTTTCGATAACCCATGGAATATGTGTATTAGGCTGTGTGCACACGCTGCGGATTAGGTGCGGATTCATCCGCGCGGATTTTGTAAAATCCGCAGGTGAAACCGCAGGTCAAAAGACCTGCGGTTTTACCTGCGGATTGCTCTGCGGTTTTGCCCTGCGGTTTTTCATCTCCTCAATGGAGATGGCAAACCGCAGGGGAATCCGCAGAAAGAATTGACATGTCAATTCTTTCTGCGGATTGAAAACCGCAGATAATCCGCGCGGAAAATTCCGCACCGTCTGCACTGCGGTTTTTGATTCCCATAGGGAATCATGGTACTGTACACCACAGCAAAAACTGCTGCGAGTCCGCAGCAGCCAAAGCCGCTGCGGAACCGCAGCAAAATCCGCAGCGTGTGCACACAGCCTTACAGGTTGATCTATATATAATAATTCCCTGGCTTTAGAATCAATGATACTCAACGATGATCCCTCATCTAATATTTTAGTCAATGTACTGTTAAATAAGAGGGTGGGATCAGATTTAACTTGACCAAAACTAAACTCTCATACAATGCAGCAGCTAAGACCACCACCCACCGCACCTTATCTGATTGGTCAATCACTAGATGTTTATTCATACGAAGTTCTTTTAAATTGCTTACTGGTTACATTCCTATGTGCGGATGAGTCTCCAATCTGCATCGGCAGAGCTTTAAAATCCCGTTTGACCAAAGTCTGAAAAAAGTCTAAGGCTATGTACACACGCTGCAGTTTTCGCTGCGGATTTGGCCGCAGCAGTTCTGCAGACAGTGTACAGTAGCATGTAAGTCTATGTGATTTACATTGTGCTGTGCACATGCTGCGGTTTTTCAACTGCGGAAAAGCTGCGGTTTTGAATCCGCAGAAAGAACTGACATGTCACTTCTTTCTGCGGATTCCGCTGCGGTTTACCGCCTGCTCCGTTGTCCAGGTGTCAAACCGCAGGCTAATCCGCAGCGGGTGCACATAGCCTAAGGCGGCAGAAGTTCTAAATTCTGAAATAGGTCGACGTTCTAGCTCGGGGCAAAATGTAACCCCCTAGCCAGAACATCGATCTGATCAGTAGAAAGTATAGACACCGTTCAGATGTCACCGTCTTTATTGGATGAAACCGTTTCTTGTCACTGGTTGGATTTCGTCTTATTTCTATAGGTTTGTAAGGAAGAATCCACAGTGCTGATTTCCTCTCTCAGTTGTTGTAATCTAGATTCTTCATTTTTAGTAATAAGATCCGTAATTTATGAGCTGTATTGTATATTAGTATACTGTATGGAGAACAATGTGGTGCCAATAATACTGTATAGAGGACTATGTGGTGCCAATAATACTGTATAGAGGACTATGTGGTGCCAATAATACTGTATGGAGGACTATGTGGTGCCAATAATACTGTATAGAGGACTATGTGGTGCCAATAATACTGTATAGAGGACTATGTGGTGCCAATAATACTGTATGGAGGACTATGTGGTGCCAATAATACTGTATGGAGGACTATGTGGTGCCAATAATACTGTATGGAGGACTATGTGGTGCCAATAATACTGTATGGAGGACTATGTGGTGCCAATAATACTGTATAGAGGACTATGTGGTGCCAATAATACTGTATAGAGGACTATGTGGTGCCATTAATACTGTATGGAGGACTATGTGGTGCCAATAATACTGTATGGAGGACTGTGCTTAACAAGGAGAAAATCAGAGTACAAATATGCCTGGACTTGTGTTGAAAAATGGCTCGTGGGACATTTTGTAGAGTCAGCTGCACTATCGGTTCCATGACTAACTCAATGTAACGCTGAGCTGTTAGTGCACCTAGCATGAAGAATAGATGGGTTTTTGCACTTATTCCTGCATTAAGTGTTGCCTCCCTTTTCTTTGAGCTGGTCATTACATTATATAGCTCCCCATGGCTGGATGTCCCATTAGTCTCGGTCCTGCTCGGCCCTTATTCACAGAACATAGAGACACATTGTAAAGTTGTAATACTATAGGTTAGGACCATCCCAAGTAGGGTCACCTTGACGCGGTGGGATGGCTTTTATATTTTTTTTTTATCAAAATGATGTAAACTAAGTCCCCTGTGTTGTTTATATGCACTATTGCTATATATTTACTGCAGGGTATTTACTCAGTTTATACCCGAAATGAAAAACAAAATGACAGTGTAACAAACTCTCAGCTGAGTGTGCAGGACTAAGTAAGGTGGTTTTATAGTTTCCTACTCTTAAGATTGAAAGAAGACACAAGCTCATCATGTTCAACCTATAACCAAACACGTTGATTCAGAGGAAGAGAACACCCCAGAAGGCAGACACTAATTGCCACATATTAGGGGGAAAATAGGGATTTTTATGTACTCACCGTAAAATCCTTTTCTCCGAGCCAATCATTGGGGGACACAGAGATAGTGGGGTGTTATGCTGCTGGCCACTAGGAGGACACTAAGTAAACCAGAAAAAAAAAAGTTAGCTCCTCCCCTGCAGTATGCACCCTCTCACTGGCTGACATTTCTCCAGTTCGGTGAAGAAAGCAGTAGGAGCACAGTCAACAATAACCATAACTATGTCAAAACCTAAGAATGCTACAGTGAGCCAATAGGCTAAACAGGGTGGGTGCTGTGTCCCCCAATAATTGGCTCGGAGAAAAGGATTTTACGGTGAGTAGACAAAAATCCCTTTCTCCTACGCCTCATTGGGGGACACAGACAGTGGGACGTCCTAAAGCAGTCCCTGGGTGGGGAGCATACATCTGCTAATACCCCATGTACCACCGAGTCAACACTGAGGTACTGCCGATTGCAGGCTGTGTCTGCCGAGAGCCGCATCCGCAGAGGCCTGAGAATGAATTTGGTAATGTCTTGTAGAAGTATGCAGACTGGACAAAGTCGCAGCCTTGCAGACCTGTTCTGCTGAGGCCTGGTGCCAAATGGCCCACGAGGCACCCACTGAGCGGGTATAGTGTGCCTTAATCCCCATTGGGACAGGCGCGTTTCTGACACTGTAGGATTCCTGAATCGCCAAGCGAATTCGCCTGGCTAGCGTTGCTTTCAGACCCTTCCTATGCCCCTCTGGAAGCATGAACAGGGCATCTGACTTGTGGAAGGGAGCCATCCGCGACATGTACTGTCTCAGCGCCCTAACCACATCCAGGGTGTGGAGGGCCTTCTCAATGCGATGGACTGGCGCCGGACAAAAGGAAGGCAAAACAATTTCCTTGTTGAGATGGAAAGAGGAGACAACCTTAGGCAGGAAGGACGGGGACATCCTGAGAACTACCTTGTCCTGATGAAAATTCAGGAACGGAGAACGGCAGGACAGGGCTGCCAATTCCGAAACTCGTCTGATTGACGTAATTGCCACTAGAAAGACCACCTTCCAAGAGAGGATGATCAGTGACACATCCTGCAGCGATTCGAAAGGTGCCTCCTGTAAGGCCCCGAGAACCAGGTTAAGGTCCCGAGAACCAGGTTAATGTCCCATGATTCCAATGGCCTTCTATAAGGAGGCGCCACATGGGAAACTCCCTGAATGAACAACTTGACCTGAAGTTTGGCGGCAATTTTGCGTTGGAAATTTGGCCCTTGATCGAGCTAAGCGCGAGGCCTGATTTTAGTCTGGAATGAAGGAACTCCACTATGTCCGGAATGCAAAACACCAGAGGGGATCGACCATGATCCATGCACCATGAAAAGAAGGTTTTCCAGGTGCGGTGATAGATGAGCATGGACACAGGTGGTGGAAATCACGTCGTGAGAGAACCCAGCCTGTGCTAAAATCCAGGATTCAACGGCCACGACGTCAAAGACAGGGCCCCGGAGTTCTGGTGGTAAATCGGGCCCTGAGAGAGTAGATCCATGTGATCTGGAAGTCGCCAGGGGACGTCGGTGACTAGTTGTATTAGTTCTGCATACCATGCTCGGCCAAACTGGCGCGACTAGGATCACTGATACTCCCTGCGCTCTGATCTTCTTGATGACCCTCGGAAGCAAGGGAAGAGGGGGAAAGATGTACGGGAGCCGGAACCAGTGCCATGGCAGAACTAGGGCATCCACTCCGATGGCGCATGGATCGCGCGATTGGGCAATGAACAGAGGCACCTTGTTGTTTAGTCTTGAGGCCAAGAGATCCACAGCCGGAGTCCCCCAACGATGACAAATCTTCTGAAAGACTTCCGGATGAAGAGACCACTCTCCCGAGGCAATGCCTTGGCGGCTGAGAAAATCTACGCCTGGGATGTGGATTGCTGAGATGGGCGAATAGTTGGTCTCAGCCCAATGGAGGATGTGACTCACTTCGTGCATGGCCATCCTGCTCCGGGTGCCTCCCTGGCGGTTGATATACACTACAGCTGTGGCGTTGTCGGATTGGATCCTGATGGGGTGACCTGCGAGGAGATGGAAACTCCGTAGAGCTAATCTGATTGCTCGTATCTCCAAAATGTTGATGGAGACGTGACTCTCGGGTCGACCAACGACCCTGTGCCGTGTGGTGACGAAAAACCGCACCCCAGCCAAGAAAGACTTGCGTCGGTGGTTACTAACAACCATCTTACTGGGAGAAAAGCCCACCCTTGATTCAGGGAGTACCTCAGTGTCCACCACCTGAGAGCTTGCCTGACCTGCAGGGACAGAAGGATCCGACGGTCCAGGGAGAAGAGGTTCTTGTCCCAAGCTAACAGCAACGCATGTTGTAAGGGACGGAGATGGAACTCTACAAATGGAACTGCTTCCATCACAGCCACCATCTTTGCAAGAACTCTCATGCTGAAACGAATGGAGTGAGAAACTGGTCGGGAAAGAGCACGCGCTGCCTGTTGTAAGGCTTGGGTCTTTTCTGGAGGGAGAATGACCTAAAAAGGAAATCTGCCAGTTTTGGGAAAGACTTTTCAAAGTTTATCTTCCACCCCAAGCGCAAATATCCACGGATTCCTCGCAGGCTGGAAGGGACGGACCCTTGATGAGCAGGTTGTCCAGATATGGTAACACCACTACTCCCTGAGAGTAGAGAAATGGCCATGACTGC
Organism: Dendrobates tinctorius; assembly: GCF_039654945.1. Taxonomy (NCBI): domain Eukaryota; kingdom Metazoa; phylum Chordata; class Amphibia; order Anura; family Dendrobatidae; genus Dendrobates; species Dendrobates tinctorius. The sequence continues at coordinate 13,652,048 of NW_027361803.1, forward strand.
CGCCATGACCTTGGCAAAGACCCTGGGGGCGGTGGCGAGTCCGAAGGGCAAGGCAACGAACTGGAAGAGTTCCTTGTGATTTGCAAATGCAGGAACTGCTGGTGGGACGGGCACATCAGAATGTGAAGGTAAGCGTCCTTGATGTCGATGGATGCTAGGAACTCTCCTTTTCCCATGAAAGCGACAACTGATCGGAGAGATTCCATTCAGAATTGCCGTACCCTGACAAACTGATTTAATAGTTTGAGATCCAGAATGGGTCGCATCGTCCCGTCCTTCTTTGAAATAAAATCCTCTGAACCTTTCGTTATGAGGGACCGGAATGAAGACTCCGTCCCTTAGCAGAGCCTGAACAGTCCGAAGGCTCTTGTCTCTTTCTTGGGGGGGGGGGGAGGAGGAGAGAAGAAGATTCTATCTTGTATCCGGAGGACACTAGCTCCCTGACCCACTTGTCGTGGACGACCGCGAGCCAGGTGTGGCTGAAGGAAAGTAGGCGACCGCCTACTTTGTCGGTGTCCGCCGGATACCGCAACAAGTCAATGGGTAGATCTATGAGATCTGGCTCCCCTAGATCCAGAAGCCCTAGGCCTGGGTTTCCAAGAGTGGTTAGGTCTGTATGAGACCTGGGATCCTCTGTCTCCGCGCGGGGACCAACCTGATCCGGAAGAGAAGGTAGAGAGGACCAACCGGAATTGTTGCGAAAAGATCGAAAACGCGTCGGCTGTTGGTTGCGAAACGGCAGAACAGCCTTTTGTTGAGGAAGGAATTTACTTTTTTCCCCGGTAGTATCAAAAATGATCTGGTCCAGTTTCTCTCCAAAAAGACGACCCGTTTGAAAGGGGAGAGAAGTCAACGATCTTTTAGATGTGGCATCCGCCCGCCACTCGCGGAGCTATAGGAGATTGCATGAGACTCCACCGACCATGACAGGGACGCAGCCCACTCAGGGGTACTAAACGCAGGAGGCTGTCAGCAGCGGCGGCAAGGGGCGTTGGTGCACAGTCCGTGCATAACAGATTAGTCTGTGCACTGGGTAAGGCAGACTTGCAAGTGGTACACGGTAAAAAACACAGTGTGCTTCTTAGCAGCCCAAATTAGCTTCCTTAGATTGAGACATAGCGCTCCTGAAAGGGTTAACGGCAGAATCTGTCTGCAGCTGCAGGGAACGTTCCGGGAAGGGGTTAAGCTTTAATCTGAGGGCAGATGCAGCTTACCCCGGTCCTGTGCTGTGTCCCCGGGAGGAAAACGGTGGCCCTGTGGTGTCACCCGGTATCTGGCTGTCCAGAGCAGGCATAGCGCTCCTGAAGAGGACCCGACCCCATACCTCCACTCCAGTGCTCAGGCCTGCCGTCGCTGTCCATGCCATCCATGCAGGTCTTCTCATCCTCCTGGGCTGATGTAGCAGAGCTGGAGGAGTTCTCAAAGGGGTATACTCAATCTATCCTCCATATGGCAGGGGGATGGAGAGCTATGGGGCTGATTCAGGGCATTCGGAAGCGCTGTTCCAGTCTTCTCCATTGCACTCCATGCGCTTGCCCTCCTATCCGTGGATTACCGGGACTGTAAGGATCATCGCCATCATCGGCAGAGGAATCAGCTTCAATCGTCGCAGGAAAGTGTACGGGGAGGTATACTCCGCGTGCTTGCCTGTTGTTGGTTCGGGGGAGAGCGGGTCGTAGAAAGGAACCGTCGCCTCCTTCACTCCGTTAATTAAAAAATGAAAGTTTACAGAAAAATCAAAATTAAACTAAAACCGGTGGGGTCTGAAACCAGACCCAAGTGCCTCCTACAGACACTAAGCAAAGAACTGGAGAAATCTCAGCCAGTGAGAGGGGGTGTATACTGCAGGGGAGGAGCTATCTTTATTTTTCTGTGTTACCTAATGGCCAGCAGCATAACACGCACGGTCTCTGTGTCCCCCAATGAGGCGTAGGAGAAAACTCCTTCCTGACTTCAGACAGTTCTACAAGGTTACTGCTTGTACAGTAAAGAATCCATAGTCTCACTGCTTGTACAGTAAAGGATCCATAGTCTTGCAGCTCAAACATTAACTATTCCATAGTCTCACTGCTCGCACAGTAAAGAATCCATAGTCTTGCAGCTCAAACATTAACTAATCCATAGTCTCACGGCTCGCACAGTAAAGAATCTGCATCTGTGATGATGAATAAACGTTCTTTCCTCTAGTTGAAGAGGCTGTCTCCTTTTCATCATTTCAGGCCGAGGCTTAAAAACCTCATTATAAAGATCTCTGTACTTTCCAGTGATATATTTGGACATTGTGATATGATCGTCCCTCGGTGATAGACAGCAGCAATCCCCACTGACCACCATCACTGTAAGCTGAAGGAGAGGGAACCCTCCCAGGGAGTTGAAGGGAGACGGCTGCTGTCAGAGAGACAAATGAACTTTTTGCAACACACGATGTATGTGAACATACCGTGCCAGGAATGGGTTAAAGCCAGCGATGCGGGCTCAGTAACTGGGACTGAAGCATCTCAGCTCAAGGCAAGGAGCCGTTTATAGGAGATGAAATGTGGAGACGGCTCCAGTATTAGAACTTATAAAGACTAAGGCCGATTCACAGTAACAGAAAACCCCGTTTAACTCGATGGTGGCGATGTGGACCTGGTGAGGGTGGGCACTAGAAGATCTACTAACATTAATGCAATGATCCTTTACTTCTGGCCCCTGGCAAAGAAGTGGACCTGGTGAGGGTGAAAACTAGTAGATCTATTAACATTAATGCAATGATCCTTTCCTTCCGGACCCAGAGGTGACATGGACCTGGTGAGGGAGAGCATGGTTGATCTAGTAACATTAATACAATGATCCTTTACTTCCGGCCCCCAAAGGTGACGTGGACCTGGTGAGGGTGAGCACTAGAAGATCTATTAACATTAAAGCAAAGATCCTTTCCTTCCGGCCCCCAGGTGACATGGACCTGGTGAGGATGAGCATGGTAGATATATTAACATTAAGGCAATGATCCTTTCCTCCTGGCCCCTGGAGGTGACATGGACCTAGTGAAGTTGAGCACAAGTAGATCTATTAACATTAATGCAATGATCCTTTCCTCCTGGCCCCTGGAGGCGACATGGACCTGGTGAAGGTGAGCATGGTAGAACATTAATGCAATGATGCTTTCCTTCCGGCCCCCAGAGGTGACATGGACCTGGTGAAGGTGGGCACAAGTAGATCTATTACCAATAATGCAATGATCCTTTCCTTCTGGCCCCTGGAGTTGACATGGACCTGGTGAAGGTGAGCATGGTAGATCTATTAACATTAAGGCAATGATCCTTTCTTTCCGGCCCCCACAGGTGACGCGGCCGCCGGCCCCAAACTCATTTATGGCCGATGCGACAGAAGAGAAGATGACCGTGGAAAGAAAACAGCGACTGTTCATTTTCGACTTGAGTTATATATTTAGCAGAAATTTGTCAGCAGCCAAAATAAACATTTGGTGCAGCCGTAAATTCCACAACAGATTTTACTAGAAAAAGAAAAAAAAAAAAGTCTTATCAATGGAAAGTAAAGCTAAAAATCGCCTGGCGCAGAATGAACAAGCTGTAAAAATTGCAGCTTGTGGCATTAATAGATTATTTCTTTACAAATGTACAACAGTCGCTGATCGCGGTCTCTGTAACAGACGTCATATCTTCTGTGGTTGTACTGATCCCGCCGCCTGGCACATTATCTGAGGGTCCTGAGGTTATGGGGGATAGGACGAGAGGCTCCAGCAGGTTTCCTGGGGGGTGGAGGTGTCCCGCCGTTCACTCATCCAGAAGTACGGTGCATAGAGCGTCCGCGCCGTCCATGGATATCGTCACAATTGCACCGTCATTGAATTCAAAGGATGTACCGCCGTCAACCACCATACAAGCGTCCCAACACCGGGACCGCACACTCACCCTGCAATGCAAAACACAACCTATTCAGTGGTGTGACATTCTCAGTTTTAGGTTCACACTACCGCTTATTCCCACATATCTACACACAAGTGAAGGTCAAAGGACAGGATCTCCGAGCCCTTATTATGTCTGCAGCCACCACTAGGGGAGCTCCCTGTATGCAGAGATACATGATAAGATCGTGTCTGCAGTCACCACTAGGGGGAGCTCCCTGTATACAGAGATACATGATAAGATCCTTTCTGCAGTCACCACTAGGGGAGCTCCCTGTATACAGAGATACATGATAAGATCGTGTCTGCAGTCACCACTAGGGGGCGCTCCCTGTATACAGAGATACATGATAAGATCCTTTCTGCAGTCACCACTAGGGGAGCTCCCTGTATACAGAGATACATGATAAGATCGTGTCTGCAGCCACCACTAGGGGGAGCTCCCTGTATACAGAGATACGTGATAAGATCCTGTCTGCAGTCACCACTAGGGGGAGCTCCCTGTATACAGAGATACGTGATAAGATCCTTTCTGCAGTCACCACTAGGGGGAGCTCCCTGTATACAGAGATACATGATAAGATCCTGTCTGCAGCCACCACTAGGGGGAGCTCCCTGTATACAGAGATACATGATAAGATCCTGTCTGCAGCCACCACTAGGGGGAGCTCCATGTACACAGATACATGATAAGATCCTGTCTGCAGCCACCACTAGGGGGAGCTCCCTGTATACAGAGATACATGATAAGTAGAGTTGAGCGACTTTGGTTGGATCGGGTTTCATGAAACAAAATTTGCTTCAGATGAAACTGGTCCGACTAGGGCAAAAAAAAGTCAAGAGTTTCGTCCGAAACCCGACCCCAATGCAAGTCAATGGGGAATAAAAGTCGGCATTGAGCGGATGACATTCCCTTTAACCTTGGACAATCCTCTTAATTGAAACCTGAGATGTCACCAAAGTAAGGGTGTGTGCACACGCTGCGGATTTTGCTGCGGATCAGCAGCATTTCTGGCCCTGCGGGTCCGCAGCAGAATCTGCTGCGTTGTACTGTACCATTTTACTCTATGTAAAATGGAAACCGCTGTGCACATGCTGTGGAATTTTCCGCGCGGTTTTGCTGCAGTTTCAAATCACAGAAATAAATGACATGTCACTTTTCTGAGGATTCCGCTGCGGTTTACAATCCTCCTCCATTGTAGAGATGATAAACCGCAGCCTAATCCGCAGGGTAAACCGCAGGTCTTTTGATCTGAAATTTACCTGCAGATTTTACAAAATCCGCGGGGAGAAATCCGCAGCACCTAAAAACTACGTGTATACACACCCTAAAAGATTCGGTGAAAAGGTCATTGAATTAGCTCCTTAAATGAAAGGAACAAGCAAGCTGTGAATGTGTGGCCATCAGCTGCAGCGTCTCTACATGCCAGGTCACAGCGGGTTATACAGCAGCACAGGATCCTTTTTTCTGTATTTCTCGGCACAGGAGCATTATATATATATATATATATATATATATATATATATATATATATATATATATATATATATATATACACACACATACATATACACACATATATATATACACACACATATATATATATATATATATATATATATATATATATATATATATATATATATATATATATATATATATATATATATATATATATACACACACACACAGTACAGACCAAAAGAATGCCAAGAGTGTGCAAAGCAGTAATCAAGCAGAAGGTGGCTACTTTGAAGAACCTAGAATATAAGACATATTTTCAGTTGTTTCACACTTTTTTGTTAATTACATAATTCCACATGTGTTAATTCATAGTTTTGATGCCTTCAGAGTGAATATACAATTTTCATAGTCATGAAAATAAAGAAAACTCTTTGAATGAGAAGGTGTGTCCAAACTTTTGGTCTGTACTGAATATAATTTTTTTTTAATACAACCAATTGTGGAACTTTTTAATTTTACACTAATATACTATTGTTCGGACGATCCTTTGAAAGGACTGAAGAATAAATCTCATCATACTGAGAATCGCTTACTTGGAGGTAAAACCACGCTGACGACTGCTGGAAAACACTCTGTTTGCGATGGGTTCCCTGACACTGAAAAACATTCTTTGCTCCTCAGGGCTGAATATTAAAGAGTCGTTGTATTCGTTGGTCACTGCGAAAAGGAAAAATATTCACTTACAATGGGATACTACAGGAGGAGAAACGGGAAAACACATTTTAAAAGGGAACCTGTGACTTTCTCTAGGCTCACGAGTCCAGTGGGCGGTGCTACAGTGTGACGGAGCGTGCATACAGAGAGCGTACTCACACTGGTCAGGGCCTCCTGCCATGTAACATGGTGAGGACATCAGCATTGAAACATGGCTGCTTTCTTCCACAAACAAATGCCACACCCTGAGCAATGGAGCAGAGTTGTAATACCAGACACCACCTATGAACACGTGTGGCGCTATCTATCTTCCCCTTGACTCGACCATTTTCCCTGTCCCTGCTGCTGAAAAAGATCACCACAGTATGATGCAGCCACCACCATGTTGCACTGTGGGTATGATGTTCTTGGGGTGATGAGGTGTGCTGGTTTGGTGCCAAGCATACCATTTACTTTGGTAGCCAAAAAAGATCAAATTTTGGCCTCATCTGACCACAGCACCTTCCTGCATACATTTGGGGAGTCTCCCACATATCTTTTGGCAAACTCAAAACGAGCCGTACGGTTTGTGTGTGTGTAAGTAAAGGCTTTTTTCTGTCCACTCTTCCATAAAGGCCAGCAATATGTACGGCTTATTGCGGTCGTATGGACAGATATTCCAGTCTATGCTTAGAAACTCTGCTGTTCCTTCAGGGTTACCTTTGGTCTCTGTGCTGCATTTCTGATTAATGCCCTCCTTGCCCAGGCTGAGAGTTTTGGTGGGCACCCTCTCGGCGGGTTGTTGTGGTGCCATGTTCTTTTCATTTGATGATAATGGATGTGATGGTGCTCCGGGGATCAAGAGAGATTGGGATTTTTTTTTTAACCCTTTAGTGACATAGCCAATTTGGTACTTAATGCCCGGGCCAATTTTTTCAATTCTGACCACTGTCCCTTTATGAGGTAATAACTCTGGAACGCTTCCAAGGATCCCGGTGATTGTGAGATTCTTTTCTCGTGACATATTGTACTTCATGATAGTGGAAAAATTTCTTCGATATACTGTATATACTCGCGTATAAGCAAAGAATTGCAGCCCAAAAAGTAGCCCCCCCCCCCCTCCTCCGGCTTATACGCGAGTCATATACGCCAGGGGGTCGGCGGAGGAGGGGGAGTGAGGATCTCAGATCATACTGACCCCCTCCCCCCGACGCGTCTGTGCAGCCACCCTGCTTGTCCCACGGTCTCCCTTCCGTCAGCGGTCACGTGGTGCTGCTCATTAAAGTCATGAATATGCGCATGTTTATGCCTTTAATGAGTGGTACCACGTGACCGCTGAAGGAAGGGAGACCGTGGGAGAACGAGACCGCGCAAGGAGGGGGTAAGTATAGTGATATTCACCTGTACCCGCTCCATCGCTGCTCGCCGCTGCCTGCCGTGTCCTCTGTCAGTGACGTTCAGGCAGCAGAGGGCGCGATGACGTGGTTAGTGTGCGACCTCTGCTGCGCTGCCTGATGTCACTGACAGATGACGCGGCAGGCAGAGGCGAGCAGCGATGGAGCGGGGACAGGTGAATATCTCAGGTGCCGGGTCCTGAGCCAGCGGTGACACAGACACCTGTCCCCCAGCGACGGAGAGGTAAGTATGTCTTTTTTTTATTTGCAGCAGCAGCAGCATATGGGGGGCATAATCTATGGAGCAGCATATGGGGGGCATAATCTATGGAGCAGCATATGGGGGGCATAATCTATGGAGCAGCATATGGGGGGCATAATCTATGGAGCAGCATATGGGGGGCATAATCTATGGAGCAGCATATGGGGGGCATAATCTATGGAGCAGCATATGGGGGGCATAATCTATGGCGCAGCATATGGGGGGCATAATCTATGGAGCAGCATATGGGGGGCATAATCTATGGAGCAGCATATGGGGGGCATAATCTATGGAGCAGCATATGGGGGCATAATCTATGGAGCAGCATATGGGGGGCATAATCTATGGAGCAGCATATGGGGGGCATAATCTATGGAGCAGCATATGGGGGGCATAATCTATGGAGCAGCATATGGGGGGCATAATCTATGGAGCAGCATATGGGGGCATAATCAATGGAGCAGCATATGGGGGGCATAATCTATGGAGCAGCATATGGGGGGCATAATCTATGGAGCAGCATATGGGGGGCATAATCTATGGAGCAGCATATGGGGGGCATAATCTATGGAGCAGCATATGGGGGGCATAATCTATGGAGCAGCATATGGGGGGCATAATCTATGGAGCAACATATGGGGGGCATAATCTATGGAGCAGCATATGGGGGGCATAATCTATGGAGCAGCATATGGGGGGCATAATCTATGGAGCAGCATATGGGGGGCATAATCTATGGAGCAGCATATGGGGGGCATAATCTATGGAGCAGTATATGGAGGGCATAATCTATGGAGCAGCATATGGAGGGCATAATCTATGGAGCAGCATATGGAGGGCATAATCTATGGAGCATCTTATAGAGCAGCATATGGGGGCATAATCTATGGAGCAGCGTATGGGGGCATAATCTATGGAGCAGCGTATGGGGGCATAATCTATGGAGCAGCGTATGGGGGCATAATCTATGGAGCAGCGTATGGGGGCATAATCTATGGAGCAGCGTATGGGGGCATAATCTATGGAGCAGCCTATGGGGGCATAATCTATGGAGCAGCCTATGGGGGCATAATCTATGGAGCAGCCTATGGGGGCATAATCTATGGAGCAGCATATGGGGGCATAATCTATGGAGCAGCATATGGGGGCATAATCTATGGAGCAGCATATGGGGGCATAATCTATGGAGCATCTTATAGAGCAGCATAATGGGGCATAATCTATGGAGCAGCATATGGGGGCATAATCTATGGAGCAGCATATGGGGCAATAATCTGTGGAGCATCTTATGGGGCAGCATATGGGGGCATGCCCACGAAACTATAGTACAGCGCAGGCGCCAGCATTTCAAAAGAACACTGAGGAGGCGGCGCCAAATACAAAATGACTGATGTATGCGAGGCGTCTGTCAGAGGGGGAAAGACCTGCCCCCCTGTCAAATATCAGGTATTTTTGAACAATTTTAAAAACGATTATTTCTGCGGTGGAAGGGACGCTAAGTAAAAGAGCCACCTTGACAGAATGCAGCATTAGTGCTGCACAAGGTGGCTCTTTTACTTAAAAACACCTGGGGGGGTGACAGGTTCCCTTTAATGACCAGGGCTTTTTTTGGTTCTGCATTTTCGTTTTTCGCTCCCCTTCTTCCGAGAGTCATAACTTTTTTATTTTTCCGTCAATATGGCCATCTGAGGGCTTATTTTTTTGCGGGACGAGCTTTACTTTTGAACGATACCACTGGTTTTACCATGTCATGTAACAGAAAACGGGAAAAAAATTCCAAGTGTGGTGAAATTGCAAAAAAAAGTGCAATCCTACACTTGTTTTTTGTTTGGCTTTTTTTGCTAGGTTCACTAAATGCTAAAGCTGCCCTGCCATTATGATTCTCCAGGTCATTACGAGTTCATAGACACCAAACATGTCTAGGTACTTTTTTATCTAAGCTGTGAAAAAAAAATTCCAAACTTTGCTTAAAAAAAAAAAAAAAAAAAAAAAATTGTGCCATTTTGCAAGACCCATAGCGTCTCCATTTTTCGTTATCTCTGGTTGGGTGCGGGCTTATTTTTTGCGCTCCGAGCTGACATTTTCAATAATACCAGATTGGTGCAGATACGATCTTTCGATTGCCCGTTATTGCATTTTAATGCAATGCCATGGCGACCAAAAAATAAAAGGAATTCTGGCGTTTAGATTCTTTTTCCCGCTACGCCATTTAGCGATCAGGTCAATTCTATTTTTTTTTTTTTACTGACAGACCGGGCGGGCAATTCTGAACGCGGTGATACCAAATGTGTAATTTTTTTATGGTTTTATTTTGAATAGGGCGAAAGGGGGGGTGATTTGAACTTTTTTTTTTTTTTTTTTTTACTTTTGGCATGCTTTAATAGTCTCCATGGGAGGCTAGAAGCTGTCACAACTCGATCGGCTCTATATAGCAGATTTACTGCATTGCTATGAGCACCGACCACAGGGTGGCACTCATAGCATCAGGCATCTACAACCATAGAGGTCTCCAGGAGACCTCTGGTTGTCATGCCCACGAACCGATGACCCCCGATCACGTGACGGGGGTCAGCGGTGCGCGTATTTCCGGCCGGATGGAGCGCTTGTTAAATGCCAAGGTCAGAGTTTGACAACGTCGTTAAACTAGTTAATATCGCGCGGGTGGATCGCGATTCCACCTGCGCCTATTGCGGGCACATGTCGGCTGTTCAAAACAGCCGACATGTCCCGGCTTTGATGTGGGAGTGCTGTCATTGGAGGTACTATTCCGTCCGATGGCAGAAAGGGGTTAAAATCAGAGACGTGCTACACAAAATAGTTAATAAATAACATTTCCCACATGTCTACTTTACATCAGCACCATTTTGGAAACATAAGGGTCAAAAGTTGACCAGCGATTTCTCATTATTCCAACAAAATTTACAAAACCATTTTTTTTTAGGGACCACCTCACATGTGAAGTGAGTTTGGGGGGGGTCACTATAACAGAAAATACCCAAAACATTCTAATAACTGCGCCCCTCAAGGTGCTCAATACCACATTCAAGAAGTTTATTAACCCTTCAAGTGCGTCACAAGAACGAAAGCAATGTGGAAGGAAAAAAAATTTTCTTTGGAACCAAATTTTTTTTTTTTTCATTTTCACAAGGCTATCAGGAGAAAATGGACCACAAAATGTCTTATGCAATTTCTCCTGAGTACGCCGATACCCCATGTGTGGGGGAAAGCCACTGTCTGGTGCATGGCAGGGGTCAGAAGGGAGGGGGCACCGTTTCACTGTTTGAAAGCAAAATTGGCTGGAATCAAAGGTGGCGCTATGTCGCGTTTGGAAACCCCCTGATGTGCCTAAACAGCGGCAACCCCCCCAATTCTAACTCCAACCCTAACCCCAACACAACCCTAACCACAACACACCCCTAACTTTAGCCCCAACCCTAACCCCAACACACCCCTAACCCTAACTTTAGCCCCAACACCCCCCCAACCCTAACCCTAACTTTGGCCCCAACCCTAACCCCAACCTTAACTTTGGCCCCAACCCTAACGTAAAAACGGAAATACATTTTTTTTTAATTTTAACCTAAGGGGGTGATAAAGGGGGGTTTGATTTACTATCTTTTATTTTCTTCACTGTGATAGGGTCTATCACAGCCATCAAAATGAACCAATAGGAAAAATGTTCTCCCGGAAGAAGATGCTGCTGGCTGGTGGACATCATGGAGGGACGTAGGAGGGTCCAGGGACACCGGAGGTATCGGGTGGGGAATCGGGGGACCTCATTTCTCTCTCCTCTGATGTGCGATCAAATCAAAGGAGTCAGAAATTAGATGGGAAATCAGACTTTTTTTTATTTTTTTATTGCAGTCGCCGTTATTCCATTAATAACGGCGACCTCAACACTGAGGGGGGGGGGGGGGGGGGAAGAGGTCGGTAAAAACCAATCGGAATCATGTTCTCTGGGGTCTCAGCTACCCCACGGTAGCAGAGACCCCGGAGAAATTCAGACTCTGGAGGGCGATATACACTTATTTCTCAGCGCTGTTAAAAAGCGGCGCTGAGGCATAAGTACCCTTAACTGCCGCCATTAAAAGACTTATTGGCGGTCGTTATTACCCAACCCTGACTTGTACTTCTCAACCACCTTGTTCTTGACTTATTTCGAGATCTCCTTGGTCTTCATGGTGTTTAGAGAGCTCTTTAGTCTTCATGGTGGTGTTTGGTTAGTGGTGCCTCTTGTTAATGGTGTTGCAGCCTCTGTGGCCTTTCATAGAAGGTAAAGTGTACATACTGACAGACGTGTGACACTTTGATTGCACACAGGGTATGTCCTGTCACTAAGCATGGGACCTATGAAGGGAATTGCTTGCACCAGAAATTTATAGGGGCTTCATGGCAAAAGGGGTGAAACACTTATGCACATGCCAATTTTTAGTTATTTGATCCAGTAAATTTAATTTACACCTATATTTTTCTCACTTCACCAACTTAGACTATTTAGAACTGATGCATCATACAAAATTGGACTCCAAAAATATTTACACACAGGTAAAAATCCAATGGGAGGAATACTTTCTCAAGCCACAGTATAGAAAAACTCACCTTGCTCTATCAGGTCGCTGTCCAGAGTCCGGTTCACAATATTATAACGTTTCACTAAAAAAAAAAAAAGTTTGATTAAAGCAAATCCATCAGTATTCTGTAATAATCAGATGACACTGCTCATCCTGACAGTCTATACAGTAAAGCTGATGAAGTGATGGGTACAGCAAGTCCCTATGAGACCTACATACAAAGCCTTATGTCCGGAAAAGGGCACAGCCGACCCCCCCCTCCTCCTCATGCCGGGAAAGGGCACAGCCGCCCCCCCCCCCCCCATGGGAAAAGGCCCGGACCCCAGTGAGCTCTATTCAGACTGCAAGAAGTCATTCCAGGTGACAACCTGCTGAGGCTGCCAGCGAGAAAGCCAAGGAGGTGTAAAAGTGGGGGACTGTGCGGAATCTAAGGCGTAACAGTATGTGCATGACATTATAACGACGCCGTGTCTACAGGGACGACACTCACCGATGTGCAGTATTTCTTCCACCGTCTGTGGCGCCATCTTGTTTATGTTGTATGACCTATAAAACCAAGAATATACAGCTCTGACTCCTATATAACTGGCATATGACGTGTATATAGAGTGGCAAGTGTAGTGCTATGGAAAAGCTGGGTAACAATACGCAGCATTTTCACCCACTTGTCTGCCCCTCCCTGTACATAGCGCTTCACTGTCAGTGCAGCTGCACCTCCACCTCCCTCCTCTTCTAGGTTTTTGGGAAATGAACGTTATGAACATTTGCACAAGGAACACTTGCTGCTCTCCTCTGACCCTGGAGACTGACTATAAACAGAGTCAGAGGATCGCAGCGGGCCCCTCCTTGGTCTACAGTGATCGCTGGTGGTGATGGGCGGCGCGCTGTTCCCACACGTTACCAGGCTTTAGATCCTGTCCCAGTGCAGACGTTCAGTCCTGAGCTCTTCTGCTTCTCCCAGGGCCCGTCGTCCACTGAGATCTCGTAGTAGGACGCCCTATGAAGCGAGAAGGTAAAACGAGGTTTGCAGAATTTATAGTTCGCCCTAAATGAGACAGAACATAAGTGTGTATCAGGGGGACTAACCTCGCAGTCGAGGGGTCACATGGAGAGTAAATTACAATATAGCAGGGCAGAGAAGCCGAAGGAAGTGGGAAAAGTCAAAGTCTGCGCAACAACCGAATAATGAGAGTATTTAAAGGGAAACTTCAGGCAAATTTCCAGTATCTCTAAAATACATCTACGAGGGTCATGTGACACATCGGGATCATTATTTTACTACGGGTCCCTGAAAAGCAATTTACAAAGCTGCTCTGTAACTTACAAAACAGGAAGTGACGACTGCTGCATGTTACTGGACATGCCAAATGACGCCCCCAACAGGACATCACTTCCTGCTCCACAGCGAGTGGCTGAGGCAGCGTCACACTAGACTTCCTGCTCTGCAGCGATTGGCTGAGGCAGCGTCACACTAGACTTCCTGCTCTGCTCGCACCTGCAGGAACTTTGCATGTAACACCAGTCATACTCTGAGCGCTTTGCTTTCTGTGAGAAGTCTTTGTGATTCAGCCTCAGCCAATGGCTGCAGAGCAGGAAGTTCGTGAGGAGCGGCTTCAGCCAATGGCTGCAGAGCAGGAAGTTAGTGAGGAGCGGCTTCAGCCAATGGCTGCAGAGCAGGAAGTTAGTGAGGAGCGGCTTCAGCCAATGGCTGCAGAGCAGGAGGTTAGTGAGGAGCGGCTTCAGCCAATGGCTGCAGAGCAGGAAGTTAGTGAGGAGCGGCTTCAGAGCAGGAGGTTAGTGAGGAGCGGCTTCAGCCAATGGCTGCAGAGCAGGAAGTTAGTGAGGAGCGGCTTCAGCCAATGGCTGCAGATCGGGACGTCTGTGAGGAGCGGCTTCAGCCAATGGCTGAAGAGTAATGAATGGGGCACTATTTTGGTAGTTTTCGCTATAAACGGGGGAACCAGCTTCCGCAGGCCTATAATGTAATGTGACCACGGAGGGTCCATCTTCCCAATTATGAAAATTTGTCTGGAGTTTCTCAAAGACTGAGGGAAATCGTCGCTGTAGAAGTAAAGTGCAGGGCAAAGAATAAAGCAGCAGGGGTTTTTAGTGAAGAATAAGACCTTTCCCTTTAAGTTGGGGGGAGACCATAAAGTGAAGCATCGGAAGCCTCGCAGAGAACAGCGGAGTGCAGGCTGCCACAATGTCACAGCCCAGAATAACAGCAGAGAACAGGACATGCTCAGACGACGTGCCCCAACAGCCCTGTGCGCAAGCCCCAAACATCGAGAATCAGCAAGCGATGGTACCTGGAGGACAGAGACTCCCCGATAAACACTTCATTCAGTGCCCTTATAGGCAGCAGGTGGGGCCCAGAAATAGTCGCAGATGCTGGGAAACAAAAAGCAGAAGGTGAATAAACCTACGACAGACATAGCGCAGTCACAGAGTACAGGCTGCTGCACGCGACACTGATCTGACGGTTACACGGTTACTCCGTGTTCACACGGACGGTTAATGCTGCCGTTTTTGTGCACAAAATCTAATGAATACAATGGTTTAAGCAAATGGGATGTGATTAGATGAAATCATCCGCTCCGCTGGTGGAACGGTGCGTTTTTGGTGCACTTTTTACTATAAGTTTACATGGGGAGTTGGAAATAAAAATGCAATTATGCTTTTAGTGCAGAATCCCAGTATTTGTGCACTAAACACGCAAGAAAATGTATAAAAATGCAGTAATCATAGCGTAATTTTGGTGCAGGCACTATCGAAAGGCTGCATAGAAAATAAAAAGCAGTGCTTTCCCATTTTTGCACAACAGGATGTAACTTTAGACGGCTATGGGATTACAAAAAAACATTAAAAAAAAAAAAGGGAAAAAAAGTGCAAAAAAAAATAGAAAAATTGCTCAGACCTTAAAAGGATAAATCAAACACACTCATTCATGTGGTGATCAGAGTTTATGTCGGCATAAAAATTATCGTCATCGGCACATGGCCCCCGGGAGACAGAACATACAACGATCCTTCCGTCCCCATGCAGCCTTGCTGGCCAGTAAACAGCCACGATTCGATCTGGTTAATGGGACAAAACAGGCAAATCACTAAACAAGATGGAAATTAAAACTGAAGAAAAAAAAAAAAAAAGATGGCATATGCAGAGGTACAGATAAAGCTAGGGCCGTTTCGCGATGCTTGATGCTTCCTCTGTCGTCCTCGAGGCCAGAGGAAGCATCAGATGTTGCGAAACGACCACAACCTTTGTACACCGGTGAGTGCCACAGTTTTTTTTCTCCCACCTTTATTGGAGGAGGACTATTACTATAAGTCATCCCAAACCCTACTCTTATCACTGAAGTTCCCTCTGGGTGAATTACGACATATCCACTGACATTTTTTTGTGTTCCCAGTCACGTGCACCCGATTCTTCACCTTACTTTGCTCTGGATGACCTCCGGCACTATGGGCCTTGCTGTGCTGTTCCAGGCTCAGTTGCTGCTCGTGTAGGTCTACGGGTGTGAGGTTTATTCCGGTGCCTTCCAGGAACAGTCTGATCCGCTGACGCCACTGCCACCTAAAAAAGTAAAAGAAATATCCTGAGATCACCTTCATATAAACTGGCCAAGTTATGATCCGGTCTAGACAATGCCCTAAAGCAGTGATTGGAGCTCAGCTCCGGTTGCTGGTGTTACCGGCAGTTGCAGTCTGTGTAACTCAGCTCTTCAGCTGGATCCATATTTCTGTGCAATCTATGTACGGCGGATTTCAGGAAGGGGCTAATTGGCTCTGACGGGGACTTTGCGGCACGTCGTAAATGAGAGAAGCCTATGTTGGAGAATTTGTCAAGAATATTACCTGAACTCACCGCGATAAAGTTTGTGCAGAGCTTCGGGGAAGGAGCGAGTGTACCGCACCGGTAGGCAGAGGTGTCCTTCAGATCTGGGGGGGGGGGGGGGGGAGATAAAACACATATAAGAGGTATATTACTGATAGGGTAATGTGAACAGGGGCTACAGGCAAAGCCCAATCTTCAGATCTACGGAGGTCTCCCCATTCCGAGCCATCATCTGTGCCATCACTGCCTATCACTGGGTGGTTTATATGTTTTTGTTCATTTTGGCTTTTGATGCATTTTGTTCACTCATCATTCAATGACTTGTGGACCGCCGTGTCTCGTTACCTCTCCGGATCAGTGTTCACTCCGATCACTGGCTTGGACTTGTCCAGCACTTTACTAGCAGCGAGGAGCATCGTCCCATCCCCTAACAAAAAGAGGAAAAACTACAATAAATTACAAAATACAGAAACGCATGGATGCACCACTTTTTTTTAAAGGGGTTGTCTATTTCAGAAAACGTTTTTTATACAGCCCACTAATGAATAAGAGGAGGGATCATTATCCCAAGACTCTGGAGGACCTGACAGGCATTGATAAGAATAGACACTGTAATGCCTCACTTTTCCTGTGGGGGTGCTGTAGGGAAACTGAACATTTACTGCTAGGTGATCACATAAAAGCGGTCGTTTCATCCATTCGTCAAGAGTGCATCGCTCCAATGCATCCAGGCTCCTGTTTGCCGAATGGAAGGTGCACTCCTGAAGATTGACAGTTTGAGCCAGCTGCAATGTGTGCGCTCTCCGATGCTGCAAGCAGGGGCGGCTTTACTTCTGTAGCATAGGAGGAGCCCAGGGGCACAGAAGCTGGCCCGATGGACAACTTCCGGACAGCCTCGTGCCGCGCGCCACCAGCTGACAGCCTCGTGCCGCGCGCCACCAGCTGACAGCCTCGTGCCGCGCGCCACCAGCTGACAGCCTCGTGCCGCGCGCCACCAGCTGACAGCCTCGTGCCGCGCGCCACCAGCTGACAGCCTCGTGCCGCGCGCCACCAGCTGACAGCCTCGTGCCGCGCGCCACCAGCTGACAGCCTCGTGCCGCGCGCCACCAGCTGACAGCCTCGTGCCTCGCGCCACCAGCTGACAGCCTCGTGCCTCGCGCCACCAGCCTCGTGCCGCGCGCCACCAGCTAGCCATCATTGTCTCCTGGTTGCATTTTATAGTCCGTCACCAGGTCCTAATGTGGCCACATGATCTGATCTCGAATAATCAAGCTTCCGTTTTGCATTTTTGCACGTGTAGGGAGAGCGGAGGGTGCCAATCGGGCAGGTCCAGCCATGATCCCGTTTCTAGGGGGTCAGGACAGGTGACATCGTCGATCACTTGGCTCATTCCCTAAATATGTTGTGTTGTGAAATGCTGCTGTACACGTCGCCGTGTCAGATGCTCGGTTGCATTTTGTGTCGCTTTGTGTATTTTGGCAGATCACACCAAGGTCAGGGGACGCGGCCGGTCCTGTGACACGGATCTGAGGGAGGCCTGGGATATGGGTCTCCTACTGAGACCCTGCTCCCAGGGAAAAAGGTATGCAAATTATATCTCCTGCAAGAGGACAAAGCTGCAATAACAAGGGATGGGAACCCCAAACCAAAGCGGGCTACACGGCCATACACTGATGCTCCTGGTAGATAATTTGCACATGATTACACCCAGGAATTCCAGGACACGCCCTACGCCCAGATTGTGCCCCTTTAAGACCGAGCGACGATGGGGTAAAAAGTCGTTCTATCAGTGCAGTATAAATCTCTACCTCCTGCGGAGATGACGGCGTCGGCCCATCGCACCGTCTCCTCGTCATAGTCTCTCCTCCTCACCACCCGCACGTCGATGCCTTCGTTCCTGCAAGAAAAAAAAAGAGAAGCAATCGCATAAATCACAGCAGAGCCAAGATCATCTGAGCAGGGGCCGCACTTTCTTAGACGCTCTGGACGTCTCCTTCATGCATAACAGTCAGTAACGAGGGCAGCGCATATTCAGGGGCAGGAGACACGGACCTGAGACTTTGCACCACGTGCTCCACGTTCTCTGAGTGAATGTTGTGTCGCTGTAACAGGCCATTGTAGCTGGAGCCTTTCAGGGCGAGCTGGAGAAGAAAAGAGGTGACACTGAGTATAAGGATCACACAGGACCATCAGCCGGAGCAGGAATCACAGCGCTGCACAAGGAGCAAAAGTCAGAAAGATGTCATTTAGCACCGGCCCTTTAAATGAGTGAAGATTTATTAAGCCGCCAGGGATGAGCCATGAATAACGGGGTTAAACATGGATGAACACAACATAATCCTGAAGAGTATTATGTCTGGGCGCCCGGTGTGACACTCAAGGGAGATTAATCCGTCTGCAGGAACTGATGTCGACCTGCACAATCCAGGAGTACAGTCAAGAGTGTACTGGAGGAGTGAAGAGCAGTGCGCCGAAGCAGCAAGGCACAAGGCAGTGCGTGCACAGGAGGAGCGGAGGACGGCCCAGCACTGGGTGCACAGGAGGAGCGGAGGACGGCCCAGCACTGGGTGCACAGGAGGAGCAGATGATTGTGCTGTATTATCCCCAGCACTGGGTGCACAGGAGGAGCGGAGGACGGCCCAGCACTGGGTGCACAGGAGGAGCGGAGGACGGCCCAGCACTGGGTGCACAGGAGGAGCAGATGATTGTGCTGTATTATCCCCAGCACTGGGTGCACAGGAGGAGCGGAGGACGGCCCAGCACTGGGTGCACAGGAGGAGCGGAGGACGGCCCAGCACTGGGTGCACAGGAGGAGCGGAGGACGGCCCAGCACTGGGTGCACAGGAGGAGCGGAGGACGGCCCAGCACTGGGTGCACAGGAGGAGCGGAGGACGGCCCAGCACTGGGTGCACAGGAGGAGCAGATGATTGTGCTGTGTTATGCCCAGCACTGGGTGCACAGGAGGAGCAGATGATTGTGCTGTGTTATCCCCAGCACTGGGTGCACAGGAGGAGCAGATGATTGTGCTGTATTATCCCCAGCACTGGGTGCACAGGAGGAGCAGATGATTGTGCTGTATTATCCCCAGCACTGGGTGCACAGGAGGAGCAGATGATTGTGCTGTATTATCCCCAGCACTGGGTGCACAGGAGGAGCAGATGATTGTGCTGTATTATCCCCAGCACTGGGTGCACAGGAGGAGCGGAGGACGGCCCAGCACTGGGTGCACAGGAGGAGCGGAGGACGGCCCAGCACTGGGTGCACAGGAGGAGCGGAGGACGGCCCAGCACTGGGTGCACAGGAGGAGCGGAGGACGGCCCAGCACTGGGTGCACAGGAGGAGCGGAGGACGGCCCAGCACTGGGTGCACAGGAGGAGCGGAGGACGGCCCAGCACTGGGTGCACAGGAGGAGCGGAGGACGGCCCAGCACTGGGTGCACAGGAGGAGCGGAGGACGGCCCAGCACTGGGTGCACAGGAGGAGCGGAGGACGGCCCAGCACTGGGTGCACAGGAGGAGCGGAGGACGGCCCAGCACTGGGTGCACAGGAGGAGCAGAGGACGGCCCAGCACTGGGTGCACAGGAGGAGCAGAGGACGGCCCAGCACTGGGTGCACAGGAGGAGCGGAGGACGGCCCAGCACTGGGTGCACAGGAGGAGCAGAGGACGGCCCAGCACTGGGTGCACAGGAGGAGCGGAGGACGGCCCAGCACTGGGTGCACAGGAGGAGCAGATGATTGTGCTGTATTATCCTCTGCTGTACTAAGTGTCACCGAGGACAGGGCAGCACAAGGAATGATACATTTTTCGGCAGCCTCCTGCATCTTGCACACTCCCAGGCGGGCAGCTGCTCTCTTCTTAGACATTGTTGGGCTTCCTTGGTGTCCCCTCCCCCTCTCCCAGTTAGAGACCTGATGACAAGTTCACTTTCAGAGTGCACAGATTTGGGGGTGAGCAGTGTAGCCCCGGACCGTCTGTCTGTCGGGAAGTGAATGGTGTCATAGGGGCTGGTCAGATCTCACCGAGAACAGGAGCAGATTATTTCTATCCAAGTCAATGGAAACTGCAATTTCCTGGCTGCAAAAATATTCCCCTGACCCCTGGAGGGGTGTGAGTGGTTCCTAATGTATGCAGTTAAGTGCCCACCCCTGGCAGATTCCGCCTATTTGGGAATCTAACGAGTACAACATGTTCTGGGCACTTTTCTTTCTCTGCCCCCTCCTGGCACAAAACCCGCCATCTCCAGAGCAGCGCTCCCGGACAGAGCAGGAATCTGGACACTGCACAAAGAAAGCAACAAAATACCCCCCAAAAAATTACAGTGTTTCCGAAAAGTTCCATATAAGTGTCTGATTACGTGTGGGGTCCCTGAGCCTGGGACATGGAGACATGGAGGGGCCGCAGCACTTGCAGGGTAGGGATTAGACATTCGCCTTGTGGGTGGGTCGCTGGTGAGTGCGCACCATGGTGGGGAATTTCTAGAGTAAGCACTCCCCACCACACCAATACAAAAATGTATGCATATAAAACTAATTTTTTTTTTTTTTTTTAAGAGAAAGAAAAAGTTTATATCATTCCCCCCCCCACCAACTCAATTTTTTCCCCAGTAAGGAAATTATAGTAAAAATAAAAAAAGTATTACCGTATACGTGTCAGAACTAATATTTTGTAGTGTCTATGTCGTATGGTGCACGGCGTTTAAAAAAAAAAAAAAATGTAAATATATATTTAAATATCAAAGTGCAGAATTTTAGTTTTTCATTCCCCCCCGACCCCAAAAATGGAATAAAACAAAACAGAAAAGTTGAACAGACACCGAAACGGCCGTGATAAAGGGAGAAAGAAAACAAAAAGTTGCGTCTACGGAGAGAAGAGGGGCCTCTGGGGGCCACGTAAAACAGGAGCGATCCCATTTCTCGGTCCTGGAGGTCGCCCCGTTTTCAGCTTTGTTGATTGCTCATCTCTCAGCTCTGGTGGTCGTCCATATCTCGGTCCTGGAGGTCGCCCCGTTTTCTGCCCCAGCAGTTGCCCATCTTTCAGCTCTGGTGGTCATCCATATCTCAGTCCTGGAGGTCGCCCTGTTCTCGGCCCTAGCGGATGCCCATCTCTCAGCTCTGGTGGTCGTCCATATCTCAGCCCCAGCAGTCGCCCGCTTCTCGGCCCTAGCGGTTGGCCATTTCTGAGCTCTAGTGGTCATCCATATCTCGGTCCTGGAGGTCGCCCTGTTCTCGGCCCCAGCGGTTGCCCATATCTCGGTCCTGAAGGTCACCCCGTTCTCGTCCCCAGCGGTTGCCCATCTCAGCTCTGGTGGTCATCCATATCTCGGTCCTGGAGGTCGCCCTGTTCTCGGCCCTAGCGGATGCCCACCTCTCAGCCCCAGCAGTCGCCCCGTTCTGAGCTCTAGTGGTCGTCTATATCTCAGTTCCATCAGTCGTCCCCTAGCGGTTGCCCATTTCTTGGCTCTAGTGCTCGTCCATATTTCGGTCCTGGAGGTTGCCCCGTTCTCAGCTTCGGTGGTTGTCCGTATCTCAGCCCCAGCAGTCACCCTGTTCTCGGCCCCAGCGGATGCACATCTCTCAGCTCTAGTGGTCGTCCATATCTCAACCAAAGCAGTTGCCCCATTCTCGGCCCTAGCAGTTGCCCATTTCTGAGCTCTAGTGGTCGACTATATCTCAGCCTCAGCAGTCATCTCATTGTCGGCCCTAGAGGTTGCCCATTTCTCAGCTCTGATGGTCGTCTATATTTCGGTCCTGGAGATCGCCCCGTTCTGGGCCCTAGCGGTTGCCCATCTCTCAGCTCTGGTGGTCATCCATATCTCAGCCCCAGCAGTCGCCCCATGCTCGGCCCTAGTGGATGCCCACTTATCAGCTCTGGTGGTCATCCATATCTCAGCCCCAGCAGTCGCCCCGTGCTTGGCCCTAGCGGATGCCCATTTATGAGCTCTGGTGGTCATCCATATCTCAGCCCCAGCAGTTGCCCCGTTTTCGGCCCTAGCGGATGCCCATTAATCAGCTCTGGTGGTCATCCATATCTCAGCCCCAGCAGTCGCCCCGTTCTCGGCCCTAGCGGATGCCCATTAATCAGCTCTGGTGGTCATCCATATCTCAGCCCCAGCAGTCGCCCAGTCTCAGTGGTTGCCCTGTTCTCGGCCCCAGTGGTCGCCCCGTTCTCAGTCCTGGTGGTCGTCCATATCTCGGCCCCGGCGGTCGCCCAGTCTCAGTGGTTGCCCTGTTCTCAGCCCCAGCGGTTGTCCTGTTCTTGGCCTCGGTGGTCGCCCTGTTCTCAGTCCTGGTGGTCGTCCATATCTCGGCCCCGGCGGTCGCCCAGTCTCCGTGGTTGCCCTGTTCTCGGCCCCAGCGGTCGCCCAGTCTCAGTGGTTGCCCTGTTCTCGGCCCCAGCGGTCGCCCAGTCTCAGTGGTTGTCCTGTTCTTGGCCTCGGTGGTCGCCCCGTTCTCAGTCCTGGTGGTCGTCCATATCTCGGCCCCGGCGGTCGCCCAGTCTCAGTGGTTGCCCTGTTCTCGGCCCCAGCGGTCGCCCCGTTCTCAGTCCTGATGGTCATCCGTATCTCGGCCTCGGCGGTCGCCCAGTCTCAGTGGTTGCCCTGTTCTCGGCCCCAGCGGTCGCCCCGTTCTCAGTCCTGATGGTCATCCGTATCTCGGCCCCGGCGGTCGCCCAGTCTCAGTGGCTGCCCTGTTCTCGGCCCCAGCGGTCGCCCAGTCTCAGTGGTTGCCCTGTTCTCGGCCCCAGCGGTTGCCCCGTTCTCAGTCCTGATGGTCATCCGTATCTCTGCCTCGGCGGTCGCCCAGTCTCAGTGGTTGCCCTGTTCTCGGCCCCAGCGGTCGCCCCGTTCTCAGTCCTGATGGTTAACCGTATCTCGGCCCCGGCGGTCGCCCAGTCTCAGTGGTTGCCCTGTTCTCGGCCCCAGCGGTCGCCCAGTCTCAGTGGTTGCCCTGTTCTCGGCCCCAGCGGTCTCCCAGTCTCAGTGGTTGCCCTGTTCTCGGCCCCAGCGATCGCCCCGTTCTCAGTCCTGATGGTCATCCGTATCTCGGCCTCGGCGGTCGCCCAGTCTCATTGGTTGCCCTGTTCTCGGCCCCAGCGGTCGCCCCGTTCTCAGTCCTGATGGTCATCCGTATCTCGGCCCCGGCGGTCGCCCAGTCTCAGTGGCTGCCCTGTTCTCGGCCCCGGTGGTCGCCCAGTCTCAGTGGTTGCCCTGTTCTCGGCCCCAGCGGTGGCCCAGTCTCAGTGGTTGCCCTGTTCTCGGCCCCAGCGGTCGCCTTGTTCTCAGTCCTGGTGGTCGTCCATATCTCGGCCCCGGCGGTCGCCCAGTCTCAGTGGTTGCTCTGTTCTCGGCCCCAGCGGTCGCCCAGTCTCAGTGGTTGCCCTGTTCTCGGCCCCAGCGGTCGCCTTGTTCTCAGTCCTGGTGGTCGCCCCGTTCTCGGCTCCGGCGGTCGCCTAGTCTTAGTGGTTGCCCTGTTCTCGGCCCCGGTGGTCGTCCATATCTCGGCCCCGGCGGTCGCCCAGTCTCAGTGGTTGCCCTGTTCTCGGCCCTAGCGGTCGCCTTGTTCTCAGTCCTGGTGGTCGTCCCACAGCGCCCCCTGTGGCTCCCCACTCACCAGCTCCCGCAGCTCGTCCTCGGACAGCCCGGAGGACCGGTACCGCTGCTGCTCGAATTCATAGCGGCTGGTCTTGGTCACCAAGGCCACTCTCTCCGGTCTGAAGCCGCTGCCCGGGTCACTGGGCCGCGTGCACACCCGCCTCTGGTGGAAAGCAGCGGGCGCACGGCGGGTGAGGCGCCCAGAGCAGCCCGCGCACAGGAGGACCCGGCACGAGCTCATGGGTCACCGGGCGCTGCTGCTGCAGGCTCCGTCCGTACACTTCCGGTTTAGATTGCGGAGAGGTGACCCGCCCCGGGCGCTGCTGGGCTGCTCCTCCCGGCTCCTGAGTGCAGAGAGGCGGTGGAGGAGGAGGTCACGCATCACCGCCCTGTCCCCGGCTCTGGACGTCGGCCGCCATTTTCTTGTAGACCAATGTCCCCTGCAGAGCGCGCATTGGATTAGTTGCCGGGGTAACTGCGCCGTCCTTGCACCATTTCTCCAGGGCTTGGATTATGCAGCATTACTCCTTCATTTTCGTTTTCTTTAATATCGTTAAAAAAAATAATTATGTTGCCATCTTCCGAAACCCTGCGGTTTTCCTGTTCCCCTTGGACTTGTGCTTTGTCCCCTGAGGTGACATTGTTATTGTTAGTATTTTGTAGTATGCATAGCTTTTTATTAATAGTTACTGTTCTAAGTTGTGGGGGAGGGACGGCGACCAAAAACGGGCACACAGACGGGCGCACCGCCACCGCTGCTACGCCCTGCAAGAGTGACAAGTGTGGCAGCGACCAAAAACAGGAGCACCGACACCGCTGCTACACCCAGCAAGAGCGACAAGTGTGGCAGCGACCAAAAACAGGAGCACCGACACCGCTGCTACGCCCAGCAAGAGCGACAAGTGTGGCGGCGACCAAAAACAGCACCGACACCACTGCTGCGCCCAGGAAGAGCGACAAGTGTGGCAGCGACCAAAAACAGGAGCCCCGACACCGCTGCTACGCCCAGAAAGAGCGACAAGTGTGGCGGCGACCAAAAACAGGAGCCCCGACACCGCTGCTACGCCCAGCAAGAGCGACAAGTGTGACGGCGACCAAAACCAGCACCGACACCACTGCTGCGCCCAGAAAGAGCGACAAGTGTGGCAGCGACCAAAAACAGGAGCCCCGACACCGCTGCTACGCCCAGCAAGAGCGACAAGTGTGGCAGCGACCAAAAACAGCACCGACACCACTGCTGCGCCCAGAAAGAGCGACAAGTGTGACGGCGACCAAAACCAGCACCGACACCACTGCTGCGCCCAGAAAGAGCGACAAGTGTGGCAGCGACCAAAAACAGGAACCCCGACACCGCTGCTACGCCCAGCAAGAGCGACAAGTGTGGCAGCGACCAAAAACAGCACCGACACCGCTGCTACGCCCTGCAAGAGCGACAAGTGTGGCAGCGACCAAAAACAGGAGCACCGACACCGCTGCTACGCCCAGCAAGAGCGACAAGTGTGGCGGCGACCAAAAACAGCACCGACACCACTGCTGCGCCCAGGAAGAGCGACAAGTGTGGCAGCGACCAAAAACAGGAGCCCCGACACCGCTGCTACGCCCTGAAAGAGCGACAAGTGTGGCGGCGACCAAAAACAGGAGCCCCGACACCGCTGCTACGCCCAGCAAGAGCGACAAGTGTGACGGCGACCAAAACCAGCACCGACACCACTGCTGCGCCCAGAAAGAGCGACAAGTGTGGCAGCGACCAAAAACAGGAGCCCCGACACCGCTGCTACGCCCAGCAAGAGCGACAAGTGTGGCAGCGACCAAAAACAGCACCGACACCACTGCTGCGCCCAGAAAGAGCGACAAGTGTGGCAGCGACCAAAAACAGGAGCCCCGACACTGCTGCTACGCCCAGAAAGAGCGACAAGTGTGGCAGCGACCAAAAACAGGAGCCCTGACACCGCTGCTGCGCCCAGCAAGAGCGACAAGTGTGGCAGCGACCAAAAACAGGAGCCCCGACACCGCTGCTACGCCCAGAAAGAGCGACAAGTGTGGCAGTGACCAAAAACAGCACCGACACCACTGCTGCGCCCACAAAGAGCGACAAGTGTGGCAGCGACCAAACACAGGAGCCCTGACACCGCTGTTGCGCCCAGCAAGAGCGACAAGTGTGGCAGCGACCAAAAACAGGAGCCCCGACACCCCTGCTACGCCCAGAAAGAGCGACAAGTGTGGCAGCGACCAAAAACAGGAGCACCGACACCACTGCTGCGCCCAGCAGGAGCAACAAGTGTGGCAGCGACCAAAAACAGGAGCACCGACACCACTGCTGCGCCCAGCAAGAGCAACAAGTGTGGCAGCGACCAAAAACAGGAGCACCGACACCACTGCTGCGCCCAGAAAGAGCGACAAGTGTGGCAGCGACCAAAAACAGGAGCCCCGACACCGCTGCTGCGCCCAGCAAGAGTGACAAGTGTGGCAGCGACCAAAAACAGGAGCCCCGACACTGCTGCTACACCCAGCAAGAGAGACAAGTGTGGCAGCGACCAAAAACAGGAGCCCTGACACCGCTGCTGCGCCCAGCAAGAGTGACAAGTGTGGCAGCGACCAAAAACAGGAGCCCCGACACTGCTGCTACGCCCAGAAAGAGCGACAAGTGTGGCAGTGACCAAAAACAGGAGCACCGACACCACTGCTGCGACCAGCAAGAGCAACAAGTGTGGCAGCGACCAAAAACAGGAGCACCGACACCACTGCTGCGCCCAGCAAGAGCAACAAGTGTGGCAGCGACCAAAAACAGGAGCACCGACACCACTGCTGCGCCCAGCAAGAGCAACAAGTGTGGCAGCGACCAAAAACAGGAGCACCGACACCACTGCTGCGCCCAGCAAGTCGACAAGTGTGGCAGCGACCAAAAACAGCACCGACACCACTGCTGCGCCCAGAATGAGCGACAAGTGTGGCGGGGACCAAAAACAGGAGCACCGACACCGCTGCTACGCCCAGAAAGAGCGACAAGTGTGGCGGGGACCAAAAACAGGAGCACCGACACCGCTGCTACGCCCAGAAAGAGCGACAAGTGTGGCGGGGACCAAAAACAGGAGCACCGACACCGCTGCTACGCCCAGAAAGAGCGACAAGTGTGGCGGGGACCAAAAACAGGAGCACCGACACCGCTGCTACGCCCAGAAAGAGCTACAAGTGTGGCTGCGACCAAAAACAGGAGCCCCGACACCGCTGCTACGCCCAGAAAGAGCGACAAGTGTGGCGGCTACCAAAAACAGGAGCCCCGACACCGCTGCTACGCCCAGAAAGAGCGACAAGTGTGGCGGCTACCAAAAACAGGAGCCCCGACACCGCTGCTACGCCCAGAAAGAGCGACAAGTGTGGCGGCGACCAAAAACAGGAGCCCCGACACCGCTGCTACGCCCAGAAAGAGCGACAAGTGTGGCGGCGACCAAAAACAGGAGCCCCGACACCGCTGCTACGCCCAGAAAGAGCGACAAGTGTGGCGGCGACCAAAAACAGGAGCCCCGACACCGCTGCTACGCC
The DNA here is from genome assembly GCF_039654945.1 of Dendrobates tinctorius. Classification (NCBI taxonomy): domain Eukaryota; kingdom Metazoa; phylum Chordata; class Amphibia; order Anura; family Dendrobatidae; genus Dendrobates; species Dendrobates tinctorius. The sequence goes on from NW_027361803.1 coordinate 13,679,308, forward strand.
CAGAAAGAGTGACAAGTGTGGCGGCGACCAAAAACAGGAGCCCCGACACCGCTGCTACGCCCAGAAAGAGCGACAAGTGTGGCGGCGACCAAAAACAGGAGCCCCGACACCGCTGCTACGCCCAGAAAGAGCGACAAGTGTGGCAGCGACCAAAAACAGGAGCCCCGACACTGCTGCTATGCCCAGAAAGAGCGCCAAGTGTGGCAGCGACCAAAAACAGGAGCCCCGACACCGCTGCTACGCCCAGAAAGAGAGGCAAGTGTGGCAGCGACCAAAAACAGGAGCCCTGACACTGCTGCTACGCCCTGAAAGAGAGGCAAGTGTGGCAGCGACCAAAAACAGGAGCCCCGACACCGCTGCTACGCCCAGCAAGAGCGACAAATGTGGCTGCGACAAAAAACAGGAGCACTGACACCACTGCTGCGCCCAGCAAGAGCAACAAGTGTGGCAGCGACCAAAAACAGGAGCACCGACACCACTGCTGCACCCAGCAAGAGCAACAAGTGTGGCAGCGACCAAAAACAGGAGCCCCGACACTGCTGCTACGACCAGCAAGAGTGACAAGTGTGGCAGCGACCAAAAACAGGAGCCCCGACACCGCTGCTACACCCAGCAAGAGCGACAAGTGTGGCAGCGACCAAAAACAGGAGCCCTGACACCGCTGCTGCGACCAGCAAGAGTGACAAGTGTGGCAGCGACCAAAAACAGGAGCCCCGACACTGCTGCTATGCCCAGAAAGAGCGACAAGTGTGGCAGCGACCAAAAACAGGAGCACCGACACCACTGCTGCGACCAGCAAGAGCAACAAGTGTGGCAGCGACCAAAAACAGAAGCACCGACACCACTGCTGCGCCCAGCAAGAGCAACAAGTGTGGCAGCGACCAAAAACAGGAGCACCGACACCACTGCTGTGACCAGCAAGAGCAACAAGTGTGGCAGCGACCAAAAACAGGAGCACCGACACCACTGCTGCGCCCAGCAAGAGCAACAAGTGTGGCAGCGACCAAAAACAGGAGCACCGACACCACTGCTGCGCCCAGCAAGAGCGACAAGTGTGACAGCGACCAAAAACAGCACCGACACCACTACTGCGCCCAGAATGAGCGACAAGTGTGACGGGGACCAAAAACAGGAGCACCAACACCGCTGCTACGCCCAGAAAGAGCGACAAGTGTGGCGGGAACCAAAAACAGGAGCACCGACACCGCTACTACGCCCAGAAAGAGCGACAAGTGTGGCGGGGACCAAAAACAGGAGCACCGACACCGCTGCTACGCCCAGAAAGAGCGACAAGTGTGGCGGGGACCAAAAACAGGAGCACCGACACCGCTGCTACGCCCAGAAAGAGCGACAAGTGTGGCGGCGACCAAAAACAGGAGCCCCGACACCGCTGCTACGCCCAGAAAGAGCGACAAGTGTGGCGGCTACCAAAAACAGGAGCCCCGACACCGCTGCTACGCCCAGAAAGAGCGACAAGTGTGGCGGCGACCAAAAACAGGAGCCCCGACACCGCTGCTACGCCCAGAAAGAGCGACAAGTGTGGCGGCGACCAAAAACAGGAGCCCCGACACCGCTGCTACGCCCAGAAAGAGCGACAAGTGTGGCGGCGACCAAAAACAGGAGCCCCGACACCGCTGCTACGCCCAGCAAGAGCAACAAGTGTGGCAGCGACCAAAAACAGGAGCACCGACACCACTGCTGCGCCCAGCAAGAGCAACAAGTGTGGCAGCGACCAAAAACAGGAGCACCGACACCACTGCTGCGCCCAGCAAGAGCGACAAGTGTGGCAGTGACCAAAAACAGCACCGACACCACTGCTGCGCCCACAAAGAGCGACAAGTGTGGCAGCGACCAAACACAGGAGCCCTGACACCGCTGTTGCGCCCAGCAAGAGCGACAAGTGTGGCAGCGACCAAAAACAGGAGCCCCGACACCCCTGCTACGCCCAGAAAGAGCGACAAGTGTGGCAGCGACCAAAAACAGGAGCACCGACACCACTGCTGCGCCCAGCAGGAGCAACAAGTGTGGCAGCGACCAAAAACAGGAGCACCGACACCACTGCTGCGCCCAGCAAGAGCAACAAGTGTGGCAGCGACCAAAAACAGGAGCACCGACACCACTGCTGCGCCCAGAAAGAGCGACAAGTGTGGCAGCGACCAAAAACAGGAGCCCCGACACCGCTGCTGCGCCCAGCAAGAGTGACAAGTGTGGCAGCGACCAAAAACAGGAGCCCCGACACTGCTGCTACACCCAGCAAGAGCGACAAGTGTGGCAGCGACCAAAAACAGGAGCCCTGACACCGCTGCTGCGCCCAGCAAGAGTGACAAGTGTGGCAGCGACCAAAAACAGGAGCCCCGACACTGCTGCTACGCCCAGAAAGAGCGACAAGTGTGGCAGTGACCAAAAACAGGAGCACCGACACCACTGCTGCGACCAGCAAGAGCAACAAGTGTGGCAGCGACCAAAAACAGGAGCACCGACACCACTGCTGCGCCCAGCAAGAGCAACAAGTGTGGCAGCGACCAAAAACAGGAGCACCGACACCACTGCTGCGCCCAGCAAGAGCAACAAGTGTGGCAGCGACCAAAAACAGGAGCCCCGACACTGCTGCTACGACCAGCAAGAGTGACAAGTGTGGCAGCGACCAAAAACAGGAGCCCCGACACCGCTGCTACACCCAGCAAGAGCGACAAGTGTGGCAGCGACCAAAAACAGGAGCCCTGACACCGCTGCTGCGACCAGCAAGAGTGACAAGTGTGGCAGCGACCAAAAACAGGAGCCCCGACACTGCTGCTATGCCCAGAAAGAGCGACAAGTGTGGCAGCGACCAAAAACAGGAGCACCGACACCACTGCTGCGACCAGCAAGAGCAACAAGTGTGGCAGCGACCAAAAACAGAAGCACCGACACCACTGCTGCGCCCAGCAAGAGCAACAAGTGTGGCAGCGACCAAAAACAGGAGCACCGACACCACTGCTGCGCCCAGCAAGAGCAACAAGTGTGGCAGCGACCAAAAACAGGAGCACCGACACCACTGCTGCGCCCAGCAAGAGCAACAAGTGTGGCAGCGACCAAAAACAGGAGCACCGACACCACTGCTGCGCCCAGCAAGAGCGACAAGTGTGACAGCGACCAAAAACAGCACCGACACCACTACTGCGCCCAGAATGAGCGACAAGTGTGACGGGGACCAAAAACAGGAGCACCAACACCGCTGCTACGCCCAGAAAGAGCGACAAGTGTGGCGGGAACCAAAAACAGGAGCACCGACACCGCTACTACGCCCAGAAAGAGCGACAAGTGTGGCGGGGACCAAAAACAGGAGCACCGACACCGCTGCTACGCCCAGAAAGAGCGACAAGTGTGGCGGGGACCAAAAACAGGAGCACCGACACCGCTGCTACGCCCAGAAAGAGCGACAAGTGTGGCGGCGACCAAAAACAGGAGCCCCGACACCGCTGCTACGCCCAGAAAGAGCGACAAGTGTGGCGGCTACCAAAAACAGGAGCCCCGACACCGCTGCTACGCCCAGAAAGAGCGACAAGTGTGGCGGCGACCAAAAACAGGAGCCCCGACACCGCTGCTACGCCCAGAAAGAGCGACAAGTGTGGCGGCGACCAAAAACAGGAGCCCCGACACCGCTGCTACGCCCAGAAAGAGCGACAAGTGTGGCGGCGACCAAAAACAGGAGCCCCGACACCGCTGCTACGCCCAGAAAGAGCGACAAGTGTGGCGGCGACCAAAAACAGGAGCCCCGACACTGCTGCTACGCCCAGAAAGAGCGCCAAGTGTGGCAGCGACCAAAAACAGGAGCCCCGACACCGCTGCTATGCCCAGCAAGAGCGACAAATGTGGCGGCGACCAAAAACAGGAGCACCGACACCACAGCTACGCCCAGCAAGAGCGACAAGTGTGGCGGCGACCAAAAACAGGAGCACCGACACCACTGCTGCGCCCAGCAAGAGCAACAAGTGTGTCAGCGACCAAAAACAGGAGCAACGACACCACTGCTGCGCCCAGAAAGAGCGACAAGTGTGGCGGGGACCAAAAACAGGAGCACCGACACCGCTGCTACACCCAGCAAGAGCGACAAGTGTGGCGGGGTCCAAAAACAGGGGCACCGACACCGCTGCTACGCCCAGAAAGAGCGACAAGTGTGGCGGCGACCAAAAACAGGAGCCCCGACACCGCTGCTACGCCCAGAAAGAGCGACAAGTGTGGCAGCGACCAAAAACAGGAGCCGTGACACTGCTGCTACGCCCTGAAAGAGAGGCAAGTGTGGCAGCGACCAAAAACAGGAGCCCCGACACCGCTGCTACGCCCAGCAAGAGCGACAAATGTGGCGGCGACAAAAAACAGGAGCACCGACACCACTGCTGCGCCCAGCAAGAGCAACAAGTGTGGCAGCGACCAAAAACAGGAGCACCGACACCACTGCTGCGCCCAGCAAGTGCAACAAGTGTGGCAGCGACCAAAAACAGGAGCACCGACACCGCTGCTACGCCCAGAAAGAGCGACAAGTGTGGCAGCTACCAAAAACAGGAGCCCCGACACTGCTGCTACGCCCAGAAAGAGCGACAAGTGTGGCAGCGAGCAAAAACAGGAGCACCGACACCGCTGCTACGCCCAGAAAGAGCGACAAGTGTGGCAGCGAGCAAAAACAGGAGCCCCGACACTGCTGCTACGCCCAGAAAGAGCGACAAGTGTGGCAGCGACCAAAAACAGGAGCCCCGACACTGCTGCTACGCCCAGAAAGAGCGACAAGTGTGGCAGCGACCAAAAACAGGAGCCCCGACACCGCTGCTACGCCCAGCAAGAGCGACAAATATGGCGGCGACCAAAAACAGGAGCACCGACACCGCAGCTACGCCCAGCAAGAGCGACAAATGTGGCGGCGAACAAAAATGGGAGCACCGACACAGCTGCTACGCCCAGCAAGAGCGACAAGTGTGGCAGCGACCAAAAACAGGAGCCCCGACACCGCTGCTACGCCCAGCAAGAGCAACAAGTGTGGCAGCGACCAAAAACAGGAGCACCGACACCACAGCTACACCCAGCAAGAGCGACAAATGTGGCGGCGAACAAAAACGGGAGCACCGACACCACTGCTGCGCCCAGCAAGAGCGACAAGTGTGGCAGCGACCAAAAACAGGAGCCCCGACACCGCTGCTACGCCCAGCAAGAGCAACAAGTGTGGCAGCGACCAAAAACAGGAGGACCGACACCACTGCTGCGCCCAGAAAGAGCGACAAGTGTGGCGGGGACCAAAAACAGGAGCACCGACACCGCTGCTACGCCCAGAAAGAGCGACAAGTGTGGCAGCGAGCAAAAACAGGAGCCCCGACACCACTGCTACGCCCAGAAAGAGCGACAAGTGTGGCAGCGAGCAAAAACAGGAGCCCCGACACTGCTGCTACGCCCAGAAAGAGCGACAAGTGTGGCAGCGACCAAAAACAGGAGCCCCGACACTGCTGCTACACCCAGAAAGAGCGACAAGTGTGGCAGCGACCAAAAACAGGAGCCCCGACACCGCTGCTACGCCCAGAAAGAGCGACAAATATGGCGGCGACCAAAAACAGGAGCACCGACACCACAGCTACGCCCAGCAAGAGCGACAAATGTGGCGGCGAACAAAAATGGGAGCACCGACACAGCTGCTACGCCCAGCAAGGGAGGCAAGTGTGGCGGCGACCAAAAACAGGAGCACCAACACCACTACTACGCCTAGCAAGAGCGACAAAATGTGGCGGTGACTAAAAACAGGAGCACTGACACCGCTGCTACACCCAGCAAGAGCGACAAGTGCGGCGGCGACTGCGCTTTATGACCCTGATTCACCATTCTCCAGTTTGTGTGTTTTGCACCTTTTTATAGCACCCATATTCTATTTGCACCTTTTACTTTTTATCTGTGTTTTTGTTTGTTTTGTTTTCCGCTTTGTGGTCAGAGTTTAGCGACTTCAGATATTTTCAGCCGATTCATTATGTGCAACTTTTTAAAAAGTTACAACATTTCATGTAACGCCACTCCAGTCCCCTTCCCGCTGCCACTCCGGTGTGTTTCTGTGTATGTTACTTTTTGGCGTCATTTTTTCAATATGTGCGACTTTTTGTACCAAACAGTTTCAAATACTATTTCAGACGGAAGAAAAGACCATTTTTTTTTTTTTTTTACTTTGCACAAATTTCGGGAAACGCACGCGCCATTTTAAAGAACATGGCACAAGAAAAATGACAATGGATACCACTTGACAATACGTGACCTGAGAAACAAAATGCAAATTATGAATCCAGTACTTGTGTGCGTGGCGGCAGCCCAGTGTGTATGGGTCCTATGTATGTCCTCACCTGGGAACCATGTATAAACTGTCTACGGTAGCTGCATTTTGGACACACAGATGGAGCAGGTAAAAGCTGCCTTTAATCGCTGTTGGCCGAAGACTCGTTCTTTCCGTAGAATGACTTTCACATATATTAATGGGGAATTGGGAATATGCTGCTGCCAGGATCACGCATGGTGAAAACCAACATGCACAATCCTTCTTCATTTTTTCCAACATATTTTCTTACCTGGTTAATGTTGGACATTGGAAGCCATGCCGAGACTAAGAGTTGAGCGCATATCTTCGGTTCCCCGCTTACTCGGCAAGCTATAGCACTTGCCAAATAAGCTACTGCGGGAACCTGGCTTGCTGGATCGCGCTGGCTGAACAGCTGATTGGCGCTGCAGCTGCATGTGTCACGGCTGTGTGACTGTCACAGCACATGCATGGGGAGCCCAACACACAGGCTCTCCATGCATGTGCTGTGACTGTGACACAGCGCGACACATGCAGCTACGGCGCCAATCAGCTGCTCAGCTGGCACGATCTATGTAGGGGGTTCATACTGTATATAGGAGGCTATTTGGAGGCTCACATTGTATATAAGAGGTTATGTGGAGGCTCATACTCTAGTGTGATGCAGTGACCCTTGTGACAGCTAGGGGGCGCTGTATGGGACATGCATGCAGGTGTTCCTTCATTGTAATAGGGTAAATGGTGACCGGCAGGGTTGTGAATGGCAAATATGTATCACAAGTGTGGGTGCCTTGTGATGGAAGCTGGAACATGTGTTGATCAGAAAAGGTACTGCTGAGGGTTTGCTGCAGTGTATCAGGGAAAGCTTCCAGGTGACTTGGTGAGATGGGTGGGACCAGTCACCTACAAACCCACCTAGGGGCGTGTGTCTGAACGCCCAGGATAAAGCCTGTGTGTGTGTGTGTGGCTGTGTGAAAGAAGACCTTTAGTGAGGTCATAACCATGTGATCCATACCTCACCTGTAGATGTGGTTATGGACCATATAAGGTGCCTGAGGTCTGGTCACATGGGGAGAGAGTGTGTACCTGAATGGTTCAGGGTGGAAGGTCCTGGAGGGTCTAGGTGTTGGAAGGTGTGCTGCCTCCCTGAATAGCACCTGCTGTAACCTTGGACCTGGTGAGGCCGGTGTGTTGGGAGTCCCTAGGAGTAGGGACAGATCCCTGAATAGCACTCGGTGAGGCGTGAGTGTTGGACGGTCTCAGGAGGGGACCTACGTCCTGAATAGCACCCGCTGAGACCCTGGACCTGGGGAGGCCGGTGTGTTGGGAGACGCAAGGAGTAGGGTCGGATCCCTGAACAGCACCCGGACCAGCCACGTGTGTGAGCAGAGTCTGTGATGGCCTGCGTTTGGGGAAGCCACTGCCCGGCTGTGGTTCTGGAACCGTGATGCGGCCTAGTGAATAAGGCACTGTCCGGAACGGTGAGCCCAATGCGGCCGCTTCCCCGAAAGAAAGGACTAACCAAGAGTCGGCGTCTGGAGCAGGAGCTCCTCAGAAGTAACACCAGACAGTGGGGAAATAACTGTGTTGAGGCTATAGAGCCTGTTACTGGACATGGCCCAGCCTGTGTGGCCTCAGAACAGAGAGAGCGGAGCTCTAATGTGAACACTGATCTATCTGATACAAGACTGTTTTCTTTGTGTTGCCTTATATGGTTTATGCCATTCAATAAACCACATAGACTGTTTAACGGAAAGTGTTCCTGTGTGACGTGAATGCGCTGCCAAGTGAGTGTCCCCCAATACACTCGGTGAGCGCTGCCTTACAATAGGATGCTATGTGGGGGTTCATACTGTTTATAGGGTGATATGTGGGGGCTCATACTCTATGTATGGGTTCTTACTTTCTATAGAGCTCTGTAGGAGGTTCATACTGTTTATAGTGGCTACGTGGGGCTCATGCTGGACATAGGAGGCTATATGGGGCTCATTGTATATAGTGGCTATGTGGGGCACACACTGTTTACAAAGCTATGTGGGGGTTCATACTTTATATAGGAAGCTATGTAGGGGTTCATACTGTGTATAGAGAACAATTTAGAGGCTAATCCTGTATATAGAGACACTGTGGGAGTGCATGCTGTGTACAGGAGGCTATGTGCGTGTAATCCTGTATATTGGAGGCTATGTGATTGTTCATACTGTATATGGGAGGCTACTTAAGGGCTCATACTGTATCTATGGAGGCTGTGGGGGCTCTACTGTATAAAGGGGGCTGTGTGTGCAAATGTTTTATATAGGGGACTGTGTATGGGCTCATGCCGTATATAGGGGGATGGTGTGGGCTTATGCCGTATATAGGGGTACTGTGTGGGCTCATGCTGCATTATAGGGGGACTGTGTGGTCTTACGCCGTATATAGGGGGATTGTGGGCTCACGCCGTATATAGGGGGACTGTGTGTGGGCTTACGCCGTATATAGGGGGACTGTGTGGGCTTACGCCGTATATAGGGGGACTGTGTGGGCTTACGCCGTATATAGGGGGACTGTGTGGGCTTACGCCGTATATAGGGGGACTGTGTGGGCTTACGCCGTATATAGGGGGACTGTGTGGGGGCTCACGCTATATAAGTATATAAGGGGGGTTGTGTGCTGGCTCATACGGTATTTAGGGGGATGTCGCATACTTCTGCTTAAAATTAAGAAATTGAATATTAAGTTAAAATAATGATTATAATAAATATATTAATATTGAGCAGAATTAATTTCAGCCTATTGGTTTGGCCTCCATAACAGTCACGGTCTATGTCGCCACATGGGAAAATTAATTTCCAGTCTCTGCTGTTACATATACATGGATTTTCAACAGCAGGGAGGAGGAGCACTGAGGAGCTCTCAGTCAGGCTTGGCGGTGGTCCTGTCAATCAGCATTGATTTTCATAACGAGTACACCAGCCTCATCAGGTCTAGAGGTCTGTTTTGGAAATGTACGACATTTGAGTTGTGAAGTATGATCTGCTTTAAGTCTTAAGAGAACCAATTCTGTTCATCGCTTGCCCTCTTTTAATTTACAGAAGGAAATAACGAGACGACGTGAATGTAACCAAACTTTATTGGACTCGGAATAACGTAAACCTTCCCCATTACAGCTTCTTCCTGTGATGACTGTAACTAAAACTGTTCTATAAAAGACAAGACGTACAATGTATCCCAGCGAAACCGAGCGCTGCCTCCTGATACATCTCCATAGAGAATGGATGACGCGGGGGGGGGAGAGGGAATCAGTCTACATCGGCGAGTTCATAAAGCGTCACATGTAAACAGAATATCTGTTATAATACCATGTCAAGCGCAAACCTGTTAAATTATCAATCTTATATTACACTAGCCTTCCATAAAATAGAAATATATATATATACTTAGAAGTATCCAACAATTTTAAATACACATAAGATTAGATATACATATATATAGTTTACAATTAGCCCTCAAAAAACCTTTAAAGTGAAACTCCAACCGTAGAATTAAGGAACTTTACTTTTTTAGCAATTCTCCAATACTATTCCCGGACAATCATCGTAGGGATCTCCCACTGTAACGAGGTATTTATGGAGTATCCACTGTTTGATTAAAGGGTTCAACAATGGTCCCTCTACTTGAATCCCTAGTGATCGCTTCCGATCTTGTGAGAACAAGTGTTCAAATCCCCTGCAGTGCCACCCATAGGTGAAAAAGAAGTATTACACATTTCTTATGTAAATTATTGGCAAGGATTTTCTGCCGTCTCCTTAGAGAGACTTTCTTTGTAGCTGCTCTACATTTCAGCTGGAAATGATGGAAATAACAAGGGAATGTTTAAAAACTCCAAATAAGGAGTTTTCTTAATTCTCAAATTAATAACCTTTTTGCCAAGGACTGGAACGCTGGTCCAAAGGTTTCGTCAGGAGGCCGTGGCCTTTGGACCAGGACCTTCCATATCTGCTGGAATCCCTGGTAGCTCTTCTGGTTTGTTACCCCCCCCATGACTTTGTGTGTCACGCCACAATGTTCTGATGTCGGAGTGGCGCAGGTTGAGGAGGAGGTTTGCAATCTTCTGGTCCAGTAGTGTAGGACTAGCGAGGAGTCCTCTGGACCAGGGTCCAACCCATCTCTTTTCTCAACTCTTGATCTTCTTCTATCATTCCACCAGTGCTGGATTATCAGATTGTCTAGAATATTGGACACACTGGATTTAAAGGTGGCAAGATAACTAGTCACCCAACTGCTGCAGGCAATCACTGACCTCAGCGGCCGGGTGACCGAGGAACGGGACAATGATCACTTCCAGTCCTGGCTGGTGGAGCAGGAAATATAGGTTCACTTAGTGTTTTTTGATTTTGAACAATTTTTAAGTCGGATACCCCCTTAAAGAAAAATTATGAATTTGCATTGGAGAAGTGCTAGTAATCCGGCTCCGGAGTAAAGCTTAACTTTTGGTGCCTCCCGGCCGCGGTGGTGGCCGGCCGAGAAGTACATGGCGCCAAATGTAATATTATTAATATATCACCAAAGAAATCCCAACACTTATAAAAAGTAAACTTGATCCATCAATATGATGCACAATGCTCGCTTCATCTGTGTGTGAATTCGCGCTCGGACATCGGATGGATTCTTGAAGCGGATGAATGATCACAGCAGCGCGGTATGAAAATTTGGAGAAATAAAAAATAAAAATTTGGGAGGGATTTTGGGTGGAAACCCACTGACAGTAGGAATGCTTCTCTTAGGATCTGCGTTACAAATAGTAAGGTGCATTCAGAGTCGTCGTCCTTGAGGTATGTGTGTTGCCCGCGAGTCCTGTCTCCTGCAGTGTGTGGACCGTGGCGTACGGCTCCCGGGCTGTGCCACTTAGACCTGGCAGTCTGTTCATACTGTCCCTGGTCGTAGTCCACGACTTCGGTCCGCACAATTTATTTTTTTCTGTTTTGAAGATTTGTGGATTTCCTTGATTGTGTCCTTAGAGTGTGAAGATGTGAGGCCGTGAAAGGCTTGGAATGATGGCTGACTGTCAGGAGTAGAGGACGGGCTGACGCCGGATCCACTGGTGATGGGCTGCAAGGAACCAAGAGGTCATTTGTTATCAGGTCATACAGAACAGAGTGGATCATACAGACACGATCTATGGAAAAAGTGTATCCAGTAGAGTCAATCGGATAACATGTATCAGACTGAGCGTGCATGATGTAAAGGAACGTGTCATTGAGAATGTGTCTTGTAGAGAGTCTCCTGCTGAGCGTGCATGTTGTAAAGGAATGTGTCCTGGAGAATGTATCTTGTAGAGAGTCTAATAAGGAGTGTGCATGTTGTAAAGGAACGTGTCCTGGAGAATGTATCTTGTAGAGAGTCTAATAAGGAGTGTGCATGTTGTAAAGGAACGTGTCCTGGAGAATGTATCTTGTAGAGAGTCTCACACTGTGCGTGCATGATGTAAAGGAACGTGTCCTGGAGAATGTATCTTGTAGAGAGTCTAATACTGAGCGTGCATGTTGTAAAGGAACGTGTCCTGGAGAATGTATCTTGTGGAGAGTCTAATACTGAGCGTGCATGATGTAAAGGAACGTGTCATTGAGAATGTGTCTTGTAGAGAGTCTCCTGCTGAGCGTGCATGTTGTAAAGGAATGTGTCCTGGAGAATGTATCTTGTAGAGAGTCTCACACTGTGCGTGCATGATGTAAAGGAACGTGTCCTGGAGAATGTATCTTGTAGAGAGTCTCACACTGAGCGTGCATGATGTAAAGGAACGTGTCCTGGAGAATGTATCTTGTAGAGAGTCTCCTGCTGAGCGTGCATGATGTAAAGGAATGTGTCTTGTAGAGAGTCTCCTGCTGAGCGTGCATGTTGTAAAGGAATGTGTCCTGGAGAATGTATCTTGTAGAGAGTCTCACACTGTGCGTGCATGATGTAAAGGAACGTGTCCTGGAGAATGTATCTTGTAGAGAGTCTCCTGCTGAGCGTGCATGATGTAAAGGAATGTGTCTTGTAGAGAGTCTCCTGCTGAGCGTGCATGATGTAAAGGAACGTGTCCTGGAGAATGTATCTTGTAGAGAGTCTCACACTGAGCGTGCATGATGTAAAGGAACGTGTCCTGGAGAATGTATCTTGTAGAGAGTCTCCTGCTGAGCGTGCATGATGTAAAGGAATGTGTCTTGTAGAGAGTCTCCTGCTGAGCGTGCATGATGTAAAGGAATGTGTCCTGGAGAATGTATCTTGTAGAGAGTCTCACACTGTGCGTGCATGATGTAAAGGAACGTGTCCTGGAGAATGTATCTTGTAGAGAGTCTCACACTGAGCGTGCATGATGTAAAGGAACGTGTCCTGGAGAATGTATCTTGTAGAGAGTCTCCTGCTGAGCGTGCATGATGTAAAGGAACGTGTCTTGTAGAGAGTCTCCTGCTGAGCGTGCATGATGTAAAGGAACGTGTCCTGGAGAATGTATCTTGTAGAGAGTCTCACACTGTGCGTGCATGATGTAAAGGAACGTGTCCTGGAGAATGTATCTTGTAGAGAGTCTCCTGCTGAGCGTGCATGATGTAAAGGAACGTGTCCTGGAGAATGTATCTTGTAGAGAGTCTCACACTGAGCGTGCATGATGTAAAGGAATGTGTCTTGTAGAGAGTCTCACGCTGAGCGTGCATGTTGTAAAGGAATGTGTCTTGTAGAGAGTCTCACGCTGAGCGTGCATGATGTAAAGGAATGTGTCCTGGAGAATGTATCTTGTAGAGAGTCTAATACTGAGCGTGCATGTTGTAAAGGAACGTGTCCTGGAGAATGTATCGTGTAGAGAGTCTAATACTGAGCGTGCATGTTGTAAAGGAACGTGTCCTGGAGAATGTATCTTGTAGAGAGTCTCCTGCTGAGCGTGCATGATGTAAAGGAACGTGTCTTGTAGAGAGTCTCACGCTGAGCGTGCATGTTGTAAAGGAACGTGTCCTGGAGAATGTATCTTGTAGAGACTCTAATACTGAGCGTGCATGATGTAAAGGAACGTGTCCTGGAGAATGTATCGTGTAGAGAGTCTAATACTGAGCGTGCATGTTGTAAAGGAACGTGTCCTGGAGAATGTATCTTGTAGAGAGTCTCCTGCTGAGCGTGCATGATGTAAAGGAACGTGTCTTGTAGAGAGTCTCACGCTGAGCGTGCATGATGTAAAGGAACGTGTCCTGGAGAATGTATCTTGTAGAGACTCTAATACTGAGCGTGCATGATGTAAAGGAACGTGTCCTGGAGAATGTATCTTGTAGAGAGTCTCACACTGAGCGTGCATGATGTAAAGGAATGTGTCTTGTAGAGAGTCTCACGCTGAGCGTGCATGTTGTAAAGGAATGTGTCTTGTAGAGAGTCTCACGCTGAGCGTGCATGATGTAAAGGAATGTGTCTTGTAGAGAGTCTCCTGCTGAGCGTGCATGATGTAAAGGAACGTGTCCTGGAGAATGTATCTTGTAGAGAGTCTCACACTGTGCGTGCATGATGTAAAGGAACGTGTCCTGGAGAATGTATCTTGTAGAGAGTCTCCTGCTGAGCGTGCATGATGTAAAGGAACGTGTCCTGGAGAATGTATCTTGTAGAGAGTCTCACACTGAGCGTGCATGATGTAAAGGAATGTGTCTTGTAGAGAGTCTCACGCTGAGCGTGCATGTTGTAAAGGAATGTGTCTTGTAGAGAGTCTCACGCTGAGCGTGCATGATGTAAAGGAATGTGTCCTGGAGAATGTATCTTGTAGAGAGTCTAATACTGAGCGTGCATGTTGTAAAGGAACGTGTCCTGGAGAATGTATCTTGTAGAGACTCTAATACTGAGCGTGCATGATGTAAAGGAACGTGTCCTGGAGAATGTATCGTGTAGAGAGTCTAATACTGAGCGTGCATGTTGTAAAGGAACGTGTCCTGGAGAATGTATCTTGTAGAGAGTCTCCTGCTGAGCGTGCATGATGTAAAGGAACGTGTCTTGTAGAGAGTCTCACGCTGAGCGTGCATGTTGTAAAGGAACGTGTCCTGGAGAATGTATCTTGTAGAGACTCTAATACTGAGCGTGCATGATGTAAAGGAACGTGTCCTGGAGAATGTATCTTGTAGAGAGTCTCACACTGAGCGTGCATGATGTAAAGGAATGTGTCTTGTAGAGAGTCTCACGCTGAGCGTGCATGTTGTAAAGGAATGTGTCTTGTAGAGAGTCTCACGCTGAGCGTGCATGATGTAAAGGAATGTGTCCTGGAGAATGTATCTTGTAGAGAGTCTAATACTGAGCGTGCATGTTGTAAAGGAACGTGTCCTGGAGAATGTATCTTGTAGAGAGTCTAATACTGAGCGTGCATGTTGTAAAGGAACGTGTCCTGGAGAATGTATCTTGTAGAGAGTCTAATACTGAGCGTGCATGATGTAAAGGAACGTGTCCAGGAGAATGTATCGTGCAGAGAGTCTAATACTGAGCGTGCATGATGTAAAGGAACGTGTCCTGGAGAATGTATCGTGTAGAGAGTCTAATACTGAGCGTGCATGATGTAAAGGAACGTGTCCTGGAGAATGTATCGTGTAGAGAGTCTAATACTGAGCGTGCATGTTGTAAAGGAACGTGTCCTGGAGAATGTATCTTGTAGAGAGTCTCCTGCTGAGCGTGCATGATGTAAAGGAACGTGTCCTGGAGAATGTATCTTGTAGAGAGTCTCACGCTGAGCGTGCATCCTGTAAAGGAATGTGTCTTGTAGAGTCTCCTGCTGAGCGTGCATGTTGTAAAGGAATGTGTCCTGGAGAATGTGTCTTGTAGAGTCGCCTGCGGAGCATGCATGTTGTAAAGGAACGTGTCCTGGAGAATGTATCTTGTAGAGAGTCTCCTGCTGAGCGTGCACCATAGGGGTGATATGGTAGAGCGGGCATGGTGTAAAGAGAGTAATGCTGAGAGCATATTGACATATAGAGACTGCATCATAGCCTTACAGGGGGGTAACATTGGTATGAATATACTAGTGGGTCATGTCTGATTTAGTATTAAAGGAGTTGTCCACGCCTTAGATCCATAGGATATAGGTCGTCAATATCAGATCTGTGAGGGTCCAACACCTGTCACCCCCACTGATCAGCTGTTACGTCAGGGTCGTGGGCTGAGCCTCGGTGTCTGCCTATCGGTGGTGATCGCGCTCACGTTTGATTTCCTGCTCTGGTGCAGATTTTAGTTGACATACCCGAGATCTTGCTGGGAAACATCAGCATTTCATCATCTTCGTCATCCTCGCTGTCGCTGTTTAGCGGATGTATGCGTGAATCCATCTCCGGGTTGGATCCGTTCTGCTCTCGGTCCTGGTCCTGTTGGCTCCTTAGCGCGATCAGGCGGTGATGAATGGCGGCGTAGAGACGAGCGGCGTCCTTTACACTTGCCTGAGAGATACAATGTGGATACAATATATAGAAGCGTTATCGATGATGTTACATTACTGAGTTCTTCCGAGCAAAAACTTTAAAAGTTTTGAGATTTGGAGATGGATTTGCAGAGGTTCCGCTCAGTTTCTGCTACAAAAACTCACATCTCAAACTGGTATTAGACGCCCCTGCCACCACTCGGGGGGATGCTGACCTGTGTGCCACCATCTTTTGTCATATGTTGTGTAGCACCAAGTCCTACAATCAGCATTAATGCACATGACTACCCAACACATTTCCAATGGTCCGGACACAGGTGCGAGATCGGGGATGCCAGTTCCAAGAGCCTTTGACATCAGGACCAGTGGCGCCCCCTTCAGTGGTGGTACGGATGCACTTTGTGCACCCCCATAAGGCATAATTACCAGCAGAAAGCATCCAGGCCTGGTATCCATTGGGGCAGGCAAACTACGGCAGTAGCCACAATCTTTTTTGACAGCCACATCTGAGTCCCTGCCTCCATAATTGAGGGTAACTCCGCAAAGTGGCCCTTACGAGTGGTCCTACACGAGTTGTGTAGGAAGATTAGTGCCCATGACGTCCCCCTGAGGATACCCAGCCCTGGTTCTTATACCTGCACCAGAAATATCTTGAGGCTCCGGTCCGTCAGGTCGGTGGCGGTGATGCGCACACTTCTACGGTTCGCCCTTTCTAGTATCATCTCGTCAAAGACTTTACTGTTCAGGATCAGTTTCAGATTCCCGTGATTTCTCATCACTAAACCAAATAAAAATAAAAAAACAGGCCAAAAGAAAAATGTTTAGATTTGATATAAAAGGTGAGAAAGTACAAATGTGTCGTGTAATAACGAGCTAGTAATGATACCAGGAGCCACATTCATGAGTCATTAGCCACACACACACGAGAGAGCCGCGAGCTCGGCTGGACGGCCGGATAGGTTAATGGCTTTAGTAGCCCATCGGACCTCGTGTACCCCCATACAGACGAGATATATGGATCCTCAGGAACCTGGTCCAGTGGTCACATCAGTAGTCCGTGGCCACCGGACCAGAGCCCTGCGAGCCTGCCGGCATTTACTGATTAGTAGGGTCGGTGGGACACACTCCTGCCGACGAGATGACCCTACTAATCAGAAGAAGTGCCGGGGAGGTTCTCAGGTCTCTGGATCAATGGCCACAGACGATCGACATGAGCGCAGGTCCTGAGAATATATCAATATGGCGAGCGTCACCTTATCTGTGCACGTGCGTGCTCGGTGCGTGTGTGCTCAATTAACCGTGCAGGTTCATGTCACTAGGGACAGAGAAAAAAGCTGCAACCCCTTATGTAAAGCAGAGGTCTGCGACTCTCTGGCTGGTGCAGAACTACAACTCCCAACGTGCCCCAATAGTGCCAGTCTGGTAGCATCCGGAGAGCGTCAATCACCGGTTGCAAAAATTCTAAAATCGCCCGCAGGTCCATCAGTGCTGGACTATTGGGGGGGTGCGGGGATATATGACCCTCACTCACAATGATTCGTGACATCATGTGACAGCGATGGCGGCATGTGAATATTTATGAGGGTCCCCATAAGGGTGGGCTCCTCTACATAATAATCGTAAAAGTCCTCTCCTGGATATCAGGGGGCTACATGGTGTCCAGGATCCAGGCGCTGATACTATGGGGGGGGCACTGGGAAATAAGAAGCTCGGAGGAGCGAGAGGAACGCACCGCCTGCAGATAAGAGCGGTGGGAGGAAGGACGGCCAGGAAGATACAGCACATTCTGGAGGTTTAGGTGTTTTTTGCTGTAACTTTATTGTAGGTTTTGATCAAAGTTTAATCTTTGGATTAACAAGGATGAATGTATCACAGTATTGGCGACCAGACACCTCCCTTATGGGGGCCACCACAGACACCCCCCCAAAGTATGTGACCCCCCCAATCAGAATAATACATTTTAGAATCCCCCCCACGGCAACCGGAACCATTACCGCAGAAGTGAGGACCGCCCGGGTCCGGCTGTCGGGTAGGACCGGACTAGATGCTGGACCAGGATGGCGCAAATCTTTTAGCTCAACTCTAAATGCACATTCAATAGCGAAAACCGTCCCTCCCAATCCAGGATCGGGCAGAGAAACATCGAGATGCCCCATCTTTGTCTTCCTGGCACAGGCTGAACAATCGCCAGCTGCCGTGTATCAGCGGTTCGGGCAGCCTTAGTCTAATGTGTATGGCCAACTTACACACTGACTGCACTCTTACTAATTTCCTTCATGTATATAGCTGTTCTTTGGTGCCATTATTTCAGCTCTTTATGGGGGTATTATTTCAGTGTTGCATTATGGTATTATTTTAGCACTATATGGTAGTATTACTTCCACACTGTATTGCGGTACTATATCAGCATTATATTATGCAATTATTTCATCACTGTATGGCGATATTATTTCAGCACTGTATTATGGTATTATTCCATCGCTGTATGGTGGCATTATTTCAGCACTCAAAATGCGGTATTATTTCAGCACTGGATTGTGGTATTATTTCAGCATTGTATTATGTTATTATTTCAGCACTGTATGGCGGTGTTTATTTCACAACTGTTAGGCTCTGTTGTTTAGGCTGCTTTCACACATTTGAGTCTCACGGACTGTGTACGGACAATGATTTCTGACCCTAATTTGACAACCTCGCACATACCTACGAGATTGTTAAGTTTGGATCTGGAGATCCGCAGCCGGTCTGGAAATTACAGTCCATTCACCGCCTGCGAAACTCAGATGCTTGAAAACGGCCATGGGCTGTGGACATTATATAGCGGTCATTCTTTATTAGGCAGCTTTATAGAAGCTGATCTATGGCACTGATGTATCGGCACCATATTATATGGCCATAAGTCTAATAATATCAGGGCACCGTCCAAAAGGGTCAATTCCTGCTTTTGTTTTAGGGGGCTCCATTTTGCTGCAGTAAGTGCCCCGGGCTGATTGCACAGGGTAGCATTCTGGTGGGTGTAGCCTGCAGAAGGCACATTGTGAACATTGGCCTAGTGTAGCGCAGGGAGCCATAAGCTAAAGCAATACGGACTGATGAGACACACGATCTGTAAGAGTAACCTCAGGGGTGATGAAACCAGAGGAGTCCTCCTTGGCCCCTACACGCGTCTCCGTGCGCCCAGGGTGTAAGTATTTATAAACCTGACCAATGTGCAATCCTGACCCCTCTGGAATCCACAGTGGAGCGCTATAGAATAAAATGTCGGGTGTACACGGATGCCCAAGATAAAAAATGCCTTTTACCTCTCCCTTTGGGGGGCCGTCACCTTTTGCTGCTACCTAGCGGGAGTTTTCTGCTTTCACAGTGCCCAAGCTTCCCCACCATGCTGATTCGATAAGTCGGGTCACTGGGAGGGGAAAAAGCCGACACAGTATTTCAAGAAGCAGCGAGGCCATCGCGGAGGCTTCGGATATGGCCATTTTGTAGGATTATCATGATTCAATAGAAAAAGGCAATAAAGAGATGGGACTGCGAGATCAGCGCTGAAACCAGATGGAAAGAAGGTTCACCGGCTCAACTTTTTTGGGTTGGGCTACAATGGACCACCTGTGTTTGCAATGTTAGTTTTCGGGGGGCGTCTAACTGTTGATATGGTGGCTGAGTCCCAACACTAGTTGCTTCTTTATATGAATGTAACTTCATGTATGTCCACATAAGGGGCAGGTGGTGCCATCGCTTGCCCAAAAGTTAGCACCTCTGTCAGCCGCTTGCAGGACATGATGCCATGTGAACCCCAACCATCTGCTGAACACCCACAGGCACTTTCCATTTCAGAGAGAAATAAAAAGCCAGGGGGCAAGGGTGTGTAAGTACTAATACTGCACTGCCAGGCGGTTTATGCCCCCCCCCCCCTATCAGCTGAAGGGGAGCTCTCTTCACCCCTATATTGGGGCGCTGATGAGGCCCATAGTGGCTGTTCATGGCTGCGGCTGTCTGGCTGTCTATTGTAGGGTATGGGAGCAGTGATTATCCTACAGTGGAGAAAAGGGCAAAGTAGGCAGTGGCACAGGGCACGAAGAAAGGGGGGAGCGTCAGTGTGCCACTATGCTTCACCTAGCCTTGTAATGCCGGACCGTCTACAGCGATAGTGATCGTACAGGTACACCAGCTATCACATAGACGGACCGCGTCCACTCGTGTTCACCTCTCCCCTCACTACGATGAATGTGGCTCTGATGGCGACACCTCGAGGCTCCATCCTCTACCTATTCGAGATCTGAATAATCCGCTGCCATTGCTGGCCGTGTCATTAAGTCTCAGGTATCCACATCCTCGTTCTGTCCACGACTGATTCTCCTTGTCGAACACAAACAGCTTACAATTAACCTAAAAAAAAAAATAAAAAAAAAAGAATAAGTAACTACAGCAGAATAGTGAGTGCAGCTCTGGAGTATAATACAGGAGGAAACTCAGGATCAGTAATGTAATGTATGTATACAGTGACTGCACCAGCAGAATAGTGAGTGCAGCTCTGGGGTATAATACAGGAGGTAACTCAGGATCAGTAATGTAATGTATGTACACAGTGACCGCACCAGCAGAATAGTGAGTGCAGCTCTGGAGTATAATACAGGATGTAACTCAGGATCAGTAATGTATGTACACAGTGACTGCACCAGCAGAATAGTGAGTGCAGCTCTGGGGTATAATACAGGCGGTAACTCAGGATCAGTAATGTAATGTAATGTATGTACACAGTGACTGCACCAGCAGAATAGTGAGTGCAGCTCTGGAGTATAATACAGGATGTAACTCAGGATCAGTAATGTAATGTATGTACACAGTGACTGCACCAGCAGAATAGTGAGTGCAGCTCTGGAGTATAATACAGGATGTAACTCAGGATCAGTAATGTAATGTATGTACACAGTGACTGCACCAGCAGAATAGTGAGTGCAGCTCTGGAGTATAATACAGGATGTAACTCAGGATCAGTAATGTATGTACACAGTGACTGCACCAGCAGAATAGTGAGTGCAGCTCTGGAGTATAATACAGGCGGTAACTCAGGATCAGTAATGTATGTACACAGTGACCACCAGCAGAATAGTGAGTGCAGCTCTGGGGTATAATACAGGATGTAACTCAGGATCAGTAATGTAATGTATGTACACACTGACTGCACCAGCAGAATAGTGAGTGCAGCTCTGGAGTATAATACAGGATGTAACTCAGGATCAGTAATGTAATGTATGTACACAGTGACTGCACCAGCAGAATAGTGAGTGCAGCTCTGGAGTATAATACAGGATGTAACTCAGGATCAGTAATGTAATATATGTATACAGTGACTGCACCAGCAGAATAGTGAGTGCAGCTCTGGAGTATAATACAGGAGGAAACTCAGGATCAGTAATGTAATGTATGTACACAGTGACTGCACCAGCAGAATAGTGAGTGCAGCTCTGGGGTATAATACAGGATGTAACTCAGGATCAGTAATGTATGTACACAGTGACTGCACCAGCAGAATAGTGAGTGCAGCTCTGGAGTATAATACAGGATGTAACTCAGGGTCAGTAATGTAATGTATGTACACAGTGATTGCACCAGCAGAATAGTGAGTGCAGCTCTGGAGTATAATACAGGATGTAACTCAGGATCAGTAATGTAATGTATGTACACAGTGATTGCACCAGCAGAATAGTGAGTGCAGCTCTGGAGTATAATACAGGATGTAACTCAGGATCAGTAATGTAATATATGTATACAGTGACTGCACCAGCAGAATAGTGAGTGCAGCTCTGGAGTATAATACAGGATGCAACTCAGGATCAGTAATGTAATGTATGTACACAGTGATTGCACCAGCAGAATAGTGAGTGCAGCTCTGGAGTATAATACAGGATGTAACTCAGGATCAGTAATGTATGTACACAGTGACCACCAGCAGAATAGTGAGTGCAGCTCTGGAGTATAATACAGGATGTAACTCAGGATCAGTAATGTAATATATGTATACAGTGACTGCACCAGCAGAATAGTGAGTGCAGCTCTGGAGTATAATACAGGATGCAACTCAGGATCAGTAATGTAATGTATGTACACAGTGACTGCACCAGCAGAATAGTGAGTGCAGCTCTGGAGTATAATACAGGAGGTAACTCAGGATCAGTAATGTATGTACACAGTGACCACCAGCAGAATAGTGAGTGCAGCTCTGGGGTATAATACAGGATGTAACTCAGGATCAGTAATGTAATGTATGTACAAAGTGATTGCACCAGCAGAATAGTGAGTGCAGCTCTGGAGTATAATACAGGATGTAACTCAGGATCAGTAATGTAATATATGTATACAGTGACTGCACCAGCAGAATAGTGAGTGCAGCTCTGGAGTATAATACAGGAGGTAACTCAGGATCAGTAATGTATGTACACAGTGACCACCAGCAGAATAGTGAGTGCAGCTCTGGGGTATAATACAGGATGTAACTCAGGATCAGTAATGTAATGTATGTACACAGTGACCACCAGCAGAATAGTGAGTGCAGCTCTGGAGTATAATACAGGATGTAACTCAGGATCAGTAATGTAATGTAATGTATGTACACAGTGACTGCACCAGCAGAATAGTGAGTGCAGCTCTGGAGTATAATACAGGATGTAACTCAGGATCAGTAATGTATGTACACAGTGACTGCACCAGCAGAATAGTGAGTGCAGCTCTGGGGTATAATACAGGCGGTAACTCAGGATCAGTAATGTAATGTAATGTATGTACACAGTGACTGCACCAGCAGAATAGTGAGTGCAGCTCTGGAGTATAATACAGGATGTAACTCAGGATCAGTAATGTAATGTATGTACACAGTGACTGCACCAGCAGAATAGTGAGTGCAGCTCTGGAGTATAATACAGGATGTAACTCAGGATCAGTAATGTAATGTATGTACACAGTGACTGCACCAGCAGAATAGTGAGTGCAGCTCTGGAGTATAATACAGGATGTAACTCAGGATCAGTAATGTATGTACACAGTGACTGCACCAGCAGAATAGTGAGTGCAGCTCTGGAGTATAATACAGGCGGTAACTCAGGATCAGTAATGTATGTACACAGTGACCACCAGCAGAATAGTGAGTGCAGCTCTGGGGTATAATACAGGATGTAACTCAGGATCAGTAATGTAATGTATGTACACACTGACTGCACCAGCAGAATAGTGAGTGCAGCTCTGGAGTATAATACAGGATGTAACTCAGGATCAGTAATGTAATGTAATGTATGTACACAGTGACTGCACCAGCAGAATAGTGAGTGCAGCTCTGGAGTATAATACAGGATGTAACTCAGGATCAGTAATGTAATGTATGTACACAGTGACTGCACCAGCAGAATAGTGAGTGCAGCTCTGGAGTATAATACAGGATGTAACTCAGGATCAGTAATGTATGTACACAGTGACTGCACCAGCAGAATAGTGAGTGCAGCTCTGGAGTATAATACAGGATGTAACTCAGGATCAGTAATGTAATGTATGTGCACAGTGACTGCCCCAGCAGAATAGTGAGTGCAGCTCTGGAGTATAATACAGGATGTAACTCAGGATCAGTAATGTAATGTATGTACACAGTGACTGCAGCAGCAGAATAGTGAGTGCAGCTCTGGAGTATAATACAGGATGTAACTCAGGATCAGTAATGTAATGTATGTACACAGTGACTGCACCAGCAGAATAGTGAGTGCAGCTCTGGAGTATAATACAGGATGTAACTCAGGATCAGTAATGTAATGTATGTACACAGTGACTGCACCAGCAGAATAGTGAGTGCAGCTCTGGAGTATAATACAGGATGTAACTCAGGATCAGTAATGTATGTACACAGTGACTGCACCAGCAGAATAGTGAGTGCAGCTCTGGAGTATAATACAGGCGGTAACTCAGGATCAGTAATGTATGTACACAGTGACCACCAGCAGAATAGTGAGTGCAGCTCTGGGGTATAATACAGGATGTAACTCAGGATCAGTAATGTAATGTATGTACACAGTGACTGCACCAGCAGAATAGTGAGTGCAGCTCTGGAGTATAATACAGGATGTAACTCAGGATCAGTAATGTAATGTATGTACACAGTGACTGCACCAGCAGAATAGTGAGTGCAGCTCTGGAGTATAATACAGGATGTAACTCAGGATCAGTAATGTAATGTATGTACACAGTGACTGCACCAGCAGAATAGTGAGTGCAGCTCTGGAGTATAATACAGGATGTAACTCAGGATCAGTAATGTATGTACACAGTGACTGCACCAGCAGAATAGTGAGTGCAGCTCTGGAGTATAATACAGGATGTAACTCAGGATCAGTAATGTAATGTATGTGCACAGTGACTGCCCCAGCAGAATAGTGAGTGCAGCTCTGGAGTATAATACAGGATGTAACTCAGGATCAGTAATGTAATGTACGTACACAGTGACTGCACCAGCAGAATAGTGAGTGCAGCTCTGGAGTATAATACAGGAGGTAACTCAGGATCAGTAATGTATGTACACAGTGACTGCACCAGCAGAATAGTGAGTGCAGCTCTGGGGTATAATACAGTGATTGCCTGGATCTATAAAATCTGATCTGTGTCTACAGAAGGAATATGTGACTCACCTGCAGCACATTGCGCTCTGACTCCTCTCCGGTGATCACATCCACTCGGTTCAGTTCATACTTCAGTTTTGGTCTGGCCGTGTACGCTGCAGCGGACTCTATAAGGCTTGTCTGTGTCCTGCGTCCTATAAAACAGAGAAATCACAGGAAATCATAAAAGGTGATATGAATATTTACTGAGCACCATGGAGGTGGCAATCTCAGAGGTGGGACCAATATTAGAGGATTAACACATTATATGGAGTGCAGTGATTTAGGATAAGATAAGTAAAGCATTCTCACTGCCGTAGCTACAGAGTATATAAATCCACCGCATGGACATGATCTACTACTAGAAGGCACCATATGATAGCGCTGCAGATTGAAGTCTCACGCTCAGAACGTGGCTTACGTTGATAGGGCCAGTCCCTGTCACAGGACACTCTAGGTGATGGGACTTCCCTCTTGGATGCGTTGGTCTGAGACGCAGTCGGCCTCTTGGGGCTCTGAAAATAGAGAGATCAGTTAATCTTACGCCCGGCTATAAGTAAGAGAATGGAGTATGCGTCGAACGCAGCCATATCCTTTTCGGATCTCCTACATAAAAACCAGATAAAATAATAGTCGTCCTTGCACCAGAGGCTTTCTACATTTCTGGCACAGTGGTCACGTAGGATTTTGGGAACTGCAATGGGAACCATATTAGCCGTCACCCATCCAGATACAAATCCGATGGAAGAGGATCGGTCAGCGGCTCAGGTTCCGTACACCTGATTGGAAAGCGTTATGCACATCGGTGGCCACATTTCCATCCATTCTTTGCTTTTGTGGCATCAGTGGCAATCAGGGAGCCCCTGTTTTTCCTGTAGGGGGGGGGGGGTCTCTGACTAGCAGATGTCCCCATTTCAATTGGATAAATTAAACAGGCAACAAAGAAATAACAACTAAAAACAAGCGAGAAAAGCTGCTTTCCCCATTACTTATAATGACTTGTCACAACGTTTCACTTTCTCAGACACAGTTTTTGGCCCGTCGTCAGCTCACCATGACTCTTCTTTCCATGTTCTCTCCAAAAACGAAATCCACATTATATTTGTGCGGCATAAACATTTGCTGGAAAGGCTGCATCCTGGATGAAGAGAAGAGGGAGGGGATCGTGATACAATAATCGCCAAAGCCACACGTGAAATCCTACAGTCCCAAGAATAAGAGTTTACTCTACAGAAAGCTTTAAAGGGACAGTAAAACGTAAAAAAAAAAAATAAGTGTGACCGTTCCAACATGTAAAGTATAAGGCATTAGTAGTAGGCAGACATACAATATACACCTGTGTCTGGGAGGTAACTTTCTGCAGCAGAAACCTTCCCTCTCTAAAATGCTCCTACCCTTAAAGTATAACTAAACTGATAAGCAGCAATTACCAATATTATAGCCCCTCAAAGCCCTGTGGATCTGGGGGGGGTCCTAGTTATGAGACCCCAATTGATCGCTTAAACCATGGGACAGAAGTTCTCAGATTATGGATCAGCATGCACACAGTGGTGTATGGGCTCAGTGGAAAGTCTTTGGGTCTGTCCTTCACTGCTGAGCTATTGGTAGGGGTCTTGGGATGCGGACCCCAACAATAAACACTTTTTAAAGATATTTCTAACTTTAAAGAAACTTACTATACATTTGAAATGTACAAACTATATCCCTGCCCTTCCTCCCTTCATCCTTCTCCTTCCTTTGGATCCTTTTTGTCTGATATTGCAAATAATACTGTGAAATCTAAACAGAAATGGTCTCTGTGTGTGTCCTAGGAAATCTGCAATGTTCTTCTTTCTCACCATCATTTCGTGTGTGGCTGTAAGACAACTGGCTGCAGCAGGAGCCTCTCCCCCCTTCCCTGTCGGCAGTAGAACACTGTAAACCAGCCCAAAATGGAACAGATCATCAGATTAGAGACCCCAATACACATAAGACTAATGTTGACCGAACTTGTGGATATCGACAGGTTCAGCCATGTATGGGACAGGTGATTGTCGGGGGAGATGCTGATCAGTCACATCCGATTCTAGTCTGTCGTTACTTTTTTTTCTCCCATAGATAAACCACAGTCGACACTGTATATGGGAGAGATGACCTAGATGACTGCTGGATGAACGATCGGCCGAACCAATTTGGTGGATAGCTATCTAATATAGCTTAACCCTTGAGGTATAATACAATCACGGCTTTGGGCAATGACTAGATTTTTCTAGTACTCGTTAAAAAAATAAACTAATATTTTTTATTTCATTATTGATCAGCCTTTCCAACATTATGAATCTTTATAATATAATCTATTACCTTATGTTGCTTCCATCTCTCTTTTCCTCAACACCGTGCTGAAAGTGCTGTTTTACCTGCTTATTTCAACCTCTTTTACATGCTGCTTTGACCTGCTGCCCTAACGAAAATCCGCACTCAAACGCTATTTACAAACACTCTCCTTTCCCCACGCTCAGACAGCGAGAGTTTGTAAATAGAGTCTGAGTACGGATTCTCCATAGAGCAGCAGTTCAAAGCAGCATGTAAAAGAGTATGAAGTAGGCAGTCAAAACAGCACTTTCAGCACTGTTTGAGAAAGGAGCAAAATAAAGTTAATGTGGTAAATTAGAAAAAAAAATCACAACTTTGCAAATATTGATTAATAATTAACTAGAAAAAAAAAAAAGTGTTAAGCTGGAACTTGTCATTTTGGAACTACTTTTGGGCGAGGGACTTAGTATCGGGTATATGTTGCTGCCAACATATGGCAGTAATTAAGATTCCCCTCCCCCACCTTACAGAGACTTCTTGCTTATCTTACCTTATTGCAATGCCAGAGGTGCACGCAGATCCAAGAGATGATTTGGGCTGATCAGCGGTGCTTGCTGGTGCGCTGCCTTTATCTACGTGTATCTGCCAAAATTAATAGGAAACTGTAGTCTCGTCTGTACAAAGTTACAGAAAGTGCCCTAAATCTGGGTGAGGGGCTGCGGACAATCCCTTTTTGTTAGGATTACCCAAAAATAGGCTGATCACAGATGCCCCAGCAATCAGCTGCAATATGTTGGTCTTCAATTTTCCTGCAGCTCCTCCACAGGGGAAAATCAAGTATTACAGAGTCAGGTCCTCCAGAGCAACACCATCACTGAAGCTGCTCTCTTCTCTGGCTTATGGGCGAGAGTCCGGAGTAGCAGACCCTCAGTTGTGAGAAGTGTTGTGTCCGGTCACAGTGAGTAGAAGCAAGAAGTGAACTGACAAATGGTGAGAACTTGGAATCTGAAATACCGCGTTACCTTATTGTCTTGTCTGGTGGAGACGGCGGCAGCTTCTGTCTTCTCCACATCCCTGCGGACGGTTATCAGCGGAGGCTGCAGCGTCGCCGGTTTGATCACCGTCCAGGAGGGAACATTTCCTGCGGAATGTGTACAGTTACTTATCATGGACGTTACTCCCGGTGTAAGAGGACGTCATATGGATAAGGGGCTGAGAGAGGGATGGGAACTCCCTGCGGGTCCGCGTCTCCTCTAATGTGCAGAAATAAAACGCATCAACAGCTCAGTATAGGGAGAAGCTGGAGCGGAGGAGGAGAGGTGTAGTACAGTGTGCGCCGTCATCCTCGTATCTCAGCTAATTAGGAAAGCTGCTGAGTGCAGTGTAGGGAGGCTATCCGGAGGGATCGATGGTCCTGACAAGTCAGCTGCGTGCACAGCAACAACCGATCTCACATCCACCCAAAATGCATCCATTCACCCATCCATCAATCCACCCATCTACTGTATCTATGATCTATCTATATATAATATATCTATAATCTGTCTATTATCTATGTATCCCCCCATTCATTCACCCACCCATGCATCCAACTATTCATCCACTCAACCACCCATCCACCTACCCACCTATTCAGGCATCTACCCACTCATCCATCCATCTGTTCAGCCATCCATTCACCCAACCACCCACGCATCCTTCCAAAAATCCATCCATCCGTCCATCTATGATGAATCCGTCCGCATCAGTTTTTCATAAAATCATTTTTTTTTTTTTTTTTTTACAATATAAATGTGAATTTACTAAAAATGAGAAACCGGGGCGTGAAACAAGCTAATGACTCGCTGCACACCTCCCTGCATTCCCTCAGCAGGATGGTGGAGGATGCGGGCAATGCTGGATCTGCTGACCGGCGATTTCAGCTCCAGCTTCTGCCTGAATAATGGATGAACAGAAGTGATGATAATGGCACAAACCTGCATCTGCGCTGCTCCTCTGCCCCTGCAGGAGTGTGGCCGGCATAAACACATTGTTCTTCAGCACTGTAATAACAGAACATGACAGTGATGAGGAACGGAGGTCCATAATCACCCACATATACCCGACACATTGCGTCACTAGACCCGGAGTTTCCAGGGCTTTTTTTGGATGTCAGCAGTGACTATGACGGAGGGGGTGATAACGGGGGCAACTTTAATAGTTTTTATTCCCCCTGAGCACCATGATGCTACCGGCGGCCGTGCCCTGTACACAGAACGGCGCTGATCACTGATGCGGATAGATATCGCACTTACCGGGCTGACTGGGAGGAAAGCTCGTCAGCAAAGTAAAGGAGGAGGAGCGGACACGTTTCTCCAACACTCTGTGATCTGGAAAGTCAATGAGAAAATATATTACAAAGGGAAGAAAACAGCTTCCGGCCTAATAAAGAGGGGGGTGATCCTTATAGGTGACTACAAAGTGCATTTATCCTTGGAGGACTCCGTATGTCCATGCTTTAGATGGACAGCCCATTAATTTCCATTGGAACAGTGCAATGCTTCTTTTCTCCTGTGGTGGCGCTACAGAATCCCCCACAAGTTTCAAAATATCGACCATCGCTCTTATTCATGGTCCTTGTCGGATATTATGGGGGTTAAGCCGCAGCCAGAGACTTTTTGAGCCCCTTATTCAAAAGATCAGAAAATACATAAATAGAAGGTACCTGTATCATAAGAGGACTGGCTTGGCCTGAATGTGAATGAGGATGATCGGAGCCTCTTCTCAGGAGGCACACAGAGACCTGCACAACGGGAAGAGAAGGACATCGTCTTATATCTGGAGAATGTAACTGATTCTTAAAGGGCTGAGTATCTGGCTGATGATGCCCGATTCCTCCATCATCAGTATCTGGTGACCACCCGTCACCTCCATCATCAGTATCTGGTGACCGACCCCTGCATCTCTGGTTCTCGTCGTTCTTCGTGTTTTCTCGGATGATGTTGAACATCACATTTTGAAACCCCAGTGAAATATTTGCATTGAGAAGACCTTGCAGATGCAGTATAACTACCTTGTGTCTTGTTGTTGTGCTCAGTCATGACATGGTGTATGACCTGTGATGCAGTATAACTACCTTGTGTCTTGTTGTTGTGCTCAGTCATGACATGGTGTATGACCTGTGATGCAGTATAACTACCTTGTGTCTTGTTGTTGTGCTCAGTCATGACATGGTGTATGACCTGTGATGCAGTATAACTACCTTGTGTCTTGTTGTTGTGCTCAGTCAAGACATGGTGTATGACCTGTGATGCAGTATAACTACCTTGTGTCTTGTTGTTGTGCTCAGTCAAGACATGGTGTATGACCTGTGACATGAATCTGTCTTTTATAACCTCACCTTTGAAGTAGAGCCTGGCTGTGTCTCACTCAATTTTAACCCTCCAACACAACTGTTTCAGTTAACTGTTTTTCAGTTTTGATATGACAATGATATCTGGTATAATTGGTTACTTGCACACCTGAGCATAGTCCTATAAAATCTCTGACTTTGTCAAAGTACCAAGAAGTAGTGATGGAGGTGACGCGCGGTCACCAGATTTTAGGATTTATTTTTTGTTCATTCACTTTGCATTTCGTTGCTAAAAATTAACTCCTAACACTTCTATTATATAAGCTTCTTACTATGCAAATTTTTACGACCTCCTAATGTGGTGCTTGTTTTGGGCACCACATTTTAAAAAAGACATCAACAAACTGGAGCAAGTTCAGAAAAGAGCGACCAGAATGGTGACCGGTCTGCAAACCCTGTCTTATGAGGAAAGGTTGCAGGATTTGGGAATGTTTAGTTTGCAAAAGAGAAGACTGAGAGGAGACTTAATAGCTGTCTACAAATATCTAAAGGGCTGTCACATTGTAGAAGGATCAACTTTATTCTCATTTGCACAAGGAAAGACTAGAAGCAATGGGATGAAACTGAATGGGAGGAGACACAGATTAGATATTAGAAAAAAACATGCGTCAAGGTTCTTTTAAAGCGTCAATTTTAACTCGTAGCATTACTACCTGTTGTAGACGTGATTGGCATGGCTTTTTTTTTTTTTTTTTTTTTGCAGACCGCGTGGGATTTCGCCGCGAAGCCCAATAACAGGCGTCTCCCGCTGTTCCTAACTGATGGGAGCAGCGATGTATCAGGGGGGTTTGCACCGGCTCAGGATTTAGGTCTACTGTACAAACAAATGACTTACCATTTTCAGCCTCCGTGGTGAAGTCTCCGGCTGGTCTCTATACGTGAAGACAAGAAGAAACGTTCTTACTACATTTACTGCTCACAACGGATCCGTTTTCTAACAAATGTTATTCACAGTGCAAACTGCAATCCCTTCCAAAAAAATGATAAAAGCCTAAAAAAACCGCAGATGTGAGTAGCTCCCGAAGAGCGCCGACTCAAAGAAAAAGCAGTCTGCCTCATTTCGGTCTTTAAAGCCCATGTTTCTGATTACTCCAGATGAAAAACGAAGCAAGATGACCGAATTAAAAATCTGCCGTTTTGTGTACGCAGCTCCGCTCAGACCTATGCGTCTCCAAAGTTACAGACTACAAACTACGAGTAGTCAGATCCACTCCCTGCAATTTTACACGGTTCGGTTCCCGTGCCTGAACTTAAGAAGAAAAAAAAAATAAAAAATCAGACCATGCTCCATCAGACTCAAATGCATCGCTTCTAGAATATCTCCGCACTTACAGCACGCGACGTGCCTGAGTGACATTACACGGAGGTTGTGCGTCTCCGCACGCAGCGTCTGCAAATTATACAACTCCCAAGTTGGACGGGACCGGGCGAGTCTCAGCGTACCTTACATGGCCGATCCTTCTCGTGCAGGGACGCCGGCTGGGCGGGCCACGATTTATCTGCAAAACAAGAGACGCGTTACTTGTGCACGTCGCGTTTCGAGCGCAGGGTAATCACAAGTATTTTGCAAAAGGTAAACAGTCCCGAGCGACTAATGAATGTTTACAGCACGAAGAGTTACGTAATGACAGCGGCACGCCATCTGCGGCACGTACAATAGAGAGGTGCGGCGTCTTCTCCAACCAGTAATTATCTGGACTGATTGTCCTTACATCAATAGACTATAACATCACAGCCCTAAAAATACAACCGCCGATGACGAGCGCATTCCTACACAGCGGAGGATCGCTGCTGCCGCTCCGTACGGATCAGCGCAACATGAAATTAATGCAAAAGTAGAGAATTACTTACGGCAACCAAACATATAGAAATATTCCGAGCGCACAACTTTTTCGCATTCCGTGCTGGATCTGTGTCTGCAGAGGGAAGGCTTTGTAGATTTGCATTCTGGAACTACCCGGCCAAGAAATATTCCAAAAACTGAGGCTGGTTGCAATATGGGGCATGTTTCCTTGCAGTTCTTATAAATGGACCATCGAAACGGTGTGCCGCCACATACAGCGTATAAATAACGATACCACCATGCAGCATGGTGTCGTTATGTTGCCAGACATCGGCCAAAAATGCTGTCGTACAGTTGCCTAAATAACACCGACGTTCCCTGTAAGATGTCATTCTGCGGAGTGCAACACTATAAATACCGCCTACAGAGCTCAAATAATACCAACACACAGTGATCAAAAACAGATGGAGGGAAAAAAAAACAAAACAGAAGCCAAAAAAAAAAAAAAAGAAAGTAATTTCACATATAAAAGATAATATAACCCAAAAATAGAAAATAAAAAAAACCATCCTAATTACTACCACCTCACCCCGCCAAATAAATGCAAAGCCCATCCCCCATGTTTTGAGCCTCCTTTTTACTGAAATCAGACATAGAATTTTAAAAATAATAATTTATATATTTTACTATTACATTTTTATTACCCTAACCGTGACGCTACCCCTATGTCTAACCCTAGCCCTAAGCCTAAACCTATCCCTATATCTAACCCTAGCCCTATGTCTAGCATTAGCCCTAAGCTTAAACTAAGCACTATATCTAACTCTGGCCCTAAACCTAAACTAAGCCCTATATTTAACCCTAGCTCTAAGCTGAAGTGTAGCCCTATGTCTAATCCTAGCCCTAAGCCTAACCTTAGCTCTTTGTCTAATTATAACCCTATGTATAAACCTAGCCTTATGGCTATCCCTAACCCTAGCTCAATGTCTAACCTTAGCTCTATATCGATCCCTCTACATAAACTTTGGTCCCCCGTTTCCTAACCCTAGCCCTATGTCTAGCCCTAAGCCCAACCTTAGCTCTAAACCTAGCTCTAGCCCTATGTCTAACCATAGCCCTATGCCTAACCAATATCTATCCAAAGAAGTATGTCTAAACCTAGCGCTAAGCCTAACTTTAGCCCTATGTCTAACCATAACCCTGTATCAAGCGCTGTGTAAAGAGAGCGGCGCCTGTAACCATGACCCCGACACTGACTGACTGATCTAATGATGACCTTACTGTCAGTCTGTACGCAGAGCGGTGACTGAAACCAGCCTGGCGTCACCCCCATGTCACGCCGTGATTACACGTAAATAGGGAAAGGGATCCTGAACTGTCCCTAGGACTGGGGCCTTAACCCTGGTGCCCAAAAGGTACCTCTAAAGGGGAGGAGGTTTGGGCCACCAGCCTTTGTGTTCTTCTGTCCTGAGAACATGTTCTATGTCTTAAGCTGTCCCCTCCCCCAGGAGGCTTGGGACAGAAATACTAGTGTATCAACCACATGGGAATAGGACAATGAGAAAAGCATACACCCAAAAAGAGCAACAATCTCCAGTAGCAACAGCATCTACAAGGAGCTAGGAAGCAAAGCTTTCACTGGCAAGGAAGAGAAGGTCTGACCCGATTTTACAGGGGGAGGAAATGACCAGGTCAGGAACAGCTGTGAGATGGAGCTGCAAGTTTCTAACCAGCATAGAAAGGGTCGTTAACCTCTTCAGCATCAAAGGAAACCAAATTCATTTAATACGAAACAGACGAACTGCGATTCACAATAGTGATCTTCTAACCCCTCCCTGGAGGACGTGACACACTCGTGACACCTCGTGACTGAAAGCGGAATGCTGCCAGGGAGAATAAAGTTAATTTCCTCCCGGCCTCGGGGATCCAATGGCGGGGCAGCAGTGGGAATTTTTAGAGAACGATTTACCTGCAGATTAACCCTTTATCTGCATGTTAATTTTTTTTTCCAGGTGGCAGGTTCCCTTTAAAGAGATAGGAAAACATGATTTATTTTGTACAAAACCAGCGACCCACCTTCCATGGGTTGTGTGTGATATTTCATTTCTGCTCCACTGAAATGTATGGGACTGAGCTGCAATATTAAATGCAACCTGTGGCTAGGAGGGGCGCTGTTTTTGGAAGACAGCAGTCATGTTTTTCTAATCCTGTTCTAAGGGGTTAAATAAATGGTAAAAACAACCACAATATTTCATGACCTGTAATAACAGCGCAGAAGTTACATAGTGGCGGTGTGTATACTGTGGATTACTACTACATAAACATCCTCCGTCACTCCGGCCACGAGGGAGGGCGGTGGCAGTAAACACCGGATCAGGCTGGGCCTGGCCGGTTCTTAGATCTTGGCAGAAGCATTACAGGGGAAAAGAACAGGATCAAGAGAGAGGGCATGACTGGCACTGTAACTGGCAGCTGGACAGCAATGCCTGCGCCTGCCAGGAGCTGACACAATCTACATTAATAGTCCACTAAGCCGCCCGCTGTCACACACAGGATCCCGCCAGGAAAATGCAGAGGAAAACGGAGAAGAAGATAGTCAGCACGGACAAAGGGTCATCACATCCGACGGGTCACAGCACATCAATGGAACACAGAAAGGATACAGCCCGGAGTATAATGTAATGCAGGATCAGGAATGTATGTACACAGTGACTGCACCAGCAGAATAGTGAGTGCAGCTCTGGAGTATAATACAGGATGTAACTCAGGATCAGTAATGTAATGTATGTACACAGTGACTGCACCAGCAGAATAGTGAGTGCAGCTCTGGGGTATAATACAGGAGGTAACTCAGGATCAGTAATGTAATGTATGTACACAGTGACTGCACCAGCAGAATAGTGAGTGCAGCTCTGGGGTATAATACAGGATGTAACTCAGGATCAGTAATGTAATGTATGTACACAGTGACTGCACCAGCAGAATAGTGAGTGCAGCTCTGGAGTATAATACAGGATGTAACTCAGGATCAGTAATGTAATGTATGTACACAGTGACTACACCAGCAGAATAGTGAGTGCAGCTCTGGGGTATAATACAGGATGTAACTCAGGATCAGTAATGTAATGTATGTACACAGTGACTGCACCAGCAGAATAGTGAGTGCAGCTCTGGAGTATAATACAGGATGTAACTCAGGATCAGTAATGTAATGTATGTACACAGTGACTGCACCAGCAGAGTAGTGAGTGCAGCTCTGGAGTATAATACAGGATGTAACTCAGGATCAGTAATGTATGTACACAGTGACTGCACCAGCAGAATAGTGAGTGCAGCTCTGGAGTATAATACAGGATGTAACTCAGGATCAGTAATGTAATGTATGTACACAGTGACTACACCAGCAGAATAGTGAGTGCAGCTCTGGGGTATAATACAGGAGGTAACTCAGGATCAGTAATGTAATGTATGTACACAGTGACTGCACCAGCAGAATAGTGAGTGCAGCTCTGGGGTATAATACAGGAGGTAACTCAGGATCAGTAATGTATGTACAAAGTGACTGCACCAGCAGAATAGTGAGTGCAGCTCTGGAGTAGAATACAGGACGTAACTCAGGATCAGTAATGTATGTACAAAGTGACTGCACCAGCAGAATAGTGAGTGCAGCTCTGGGGTATAATACAGGAGGTAACTCAGGATCAGTAATGTAATGTATGTACACAGTGACTGCACTAGCAGAATAGTGAGTGCAGCTCTGGAGTATAATACAGGATGTAACTCAGGATCAGTAATGTATGTACACAGTGACTGCACCAGCAGAATAGTGAGTGCAGCTCTGGGGTATAATACAGGATGTAACTCAGGATCAGTAATGTAATGTATGTACACAGTGACTACACCAGCAGAATAGTGAGTGCAGCTCTGGAGTATAATACAGGATGTAACTCAGGATCAGTAATGTATGTACAAAGTGACTGCACCAGCAGAATAGTGAGTGCAGCTCTGGAGTAGAATACAGGACGTAACTCAGGATCAGTAATGTATGTACAAAGTGACTGCACCAGCAGAATAGTGAGTGCAGCTCTGGGGTATAATACAGGAGGTAACTCAGGATCAGTAATGTAATGTATGTACACAGTGACTGCACTAGCAGAATAGTGAGTGCAGCTCTGGAGTAGAATACAGGATGTAAGTCAGGATCAGTAATGTAATGTATGTACACAGTGACTACACCAGCAGAATAGTGAGTGCAGCTCTGGGGTATAATACAGGATGTAACTCAGGATCAGTAATGTATGTACACAGTGACTGCACCAGCAGAATAGTGAGTGCAGCTCTGGAGTATAATACAGGATGTAACTCAGGATCAGTAATGTATGTACACAGTGACTGCACCAGCAGAATAGTGAGTGCAGCTCTGGAGTATAATACAGGATGTAACTCAGGATCAGTAATGTAATGTATGTACACAGTGACTGCACCAGCAGAATAGTGAGTGCAGCTCTGGGGTATAATACAGGAGGTAACTCAGGATCAGTAATGTAATGTATGTACACAGTGACTGCACCAGCAGAATAGTGAGTGCAGCTCTGGAGTATAATACAGGATGTAACTCAGGATCAGTAATGTAATGTATGTACACAGTGACTACACCAGCAGAATAGTGAGTGCAGCTCTGGGGTATAATACAGGAGGTAACTCAGGATCAGTAATGTAATGTATGTACACAGTGACTGCACCAGCAGAATAGTGAGTGCAGCTCTGGGGTATAATACAGGAGGTAACTCAGGATCAGTAATGTATGTACAAAGTGACTGCACCAGCAGAATAGTGAGTGCAGCTCTGGAGTAGAATACAGGACGTAACTCAGGATCAGTAATGTATGTACAAAGTGACTGCACCAGCAGAACAGTGAGTGCAGCTCTGGGGTATAATACAGGAGGTAACTCAGGATCAGTAATGTAATGTATGTACACAGTGACTGCACTAGCAGAATAGTGAGTGCAGCTCTGGAGTAGAATACAGGATGTAAGTCAGGATCAGTAATGTAATATATGTACAAAGTGACTGCACCAGCAGAATAGTGAGTGCAGCTCTGGAGTATAATACAGGATGTAACTCAGGATCAGTAATGTATGTACACAGTGACTGCACCAGCAGAATAGTGAGTGCAGCTCTGGAGTATAATACATGATGTATCTCAGGATCAGTAATGTAATGTATGTACACAGTGACTGCACCAGCAGAATAGTGAGTGCAGCTCTGGAGTATAATACATGATGTATCTCAGGATCAGTAATGTAATGTATGTACACAGTGACTGCACCAGCAGAATAGAGAGCGCAGCTCTGGAGTATAATACATTCTGTAGGTCAGGACCAGTCCCTATAATTAAACCCTGTTTAACTATGGTGATTATTGCAATTAATAACTGTAATGTGTAGTTGGATTTTTCCTTTAGGACAGCAGAGTAGATAGAAGTTAGTTACATAAACACAACAGATTTGTTTCCTAAGACAATTGTCCCATTCCAGAGCAGCAGAATACACAGGATTATCCTGCACGGCCCCAGGGTGGACGTGGACTGTGAGCGCCGACTCTTCACCTGTACTGTAATCATTCATTCTGAAGTGCCGATCACAAGTATCCTGCCAGTAGGGTAATGAGAGCAGGTACCTGCGCATCCAAACATTTCAGATGACCGGCGAGATCACTCTGCTGCAGGAAAAGCCAATCTACATATGTGTATATTGACCCCTATGGGCTGCGTATTACAGCTCAGTTCACATTAAGTTGTCACTGTCCTTACAAGAAACTTCCCATAAATCAACAGTACAAATAAATATTGGACACTTTGTAATTTACCTTATAAGAAACATCGCTTTTTCTCCTGAATCTGTCCTGCTTAAATCAAGGTAAGATGGGC
Organism: Dendrobates tinctorius; assembly: GCF_039654945.1. Classification (NCBI taxonomy): domain Eukaryota; kingdom Metazoa; phylum Chordata; class Amphibia; order Anura; family Dendrobatidae; genus Dendrobates; species Dendrobates tinctorius. Next base: position 13,717,022 of record NW_027361803.1, read on the forward strand.
TGCCAGGTTTACTGAGGGATCAAGAGTTAAGTTGTCTATGAAGAGGAGAGCAGGAGAAGAACGAAGGCGCAGAGTGAAAGAGAAGCACAGACACACGGGTCTAGCTGCCTGCTCGTATGTGTTTTATTGCAACCAGTGCTGGATTCACAGCTACACTGCTCAGTGCTTCTGCATTATGTCCTCAATGCTGCTGCCTCCTATTAAAGAGGATTTGTCACCAGGTCAAAAGTGTTCAGTTTTTTCCTCGTATTTTATGTCTGCTGTTACCCTGAGTATATTTATTTTTTTTTTTTTAAATCCAGATATGGGCCATTTTATTTGGTGCCAATTTTTACAGACTTTACTAAGGGGGTGTGGCTCACATAGTAATAATGCAGAGCATTAAAGACACACCCCAGAGGATCATGTGAGCCACACCTACTTATAAAGACCATAAATATTAGCAATAGATAAAATGGCTCTCTAGAGTCGTATGTCAGATTAAAAAAAAAATAAATAAAAAAAACAGAATGGAATATTCAGGAATGAAATAAGAATGCAAACTGGTCTCTTCTGAGCTGGTGTCTAGTCCACTTTAAATACTGATTTCCCATCATTGCTGGATTCACAGCTACACTGTTCAGTATTGCTGTTAATATCCTCCATGCTGCTGCTTCTTAAGACTTCAGAAGAGAGTCTACACCTATACCAAATTGATGAACTACTAGTTGGGGGACCCCCAATATCCTGGGGGTGTCCATATAGAAGAGTTGCCAGCCTCCTCTGAGGACGGCTCATTCCGCAGACTCGTCAGAACAGAATCATTCACATTAATTATTTTTGGATATGATCTCACGGGCTTGTAGTAGCCCTGCCACGGAAGGACTGGTGCCGGGCCAAGCACATATCGTCCTGCCCGGACCGGTGCCAGCTGTAACCTTACAGTTCAGTAGGATACACAATACCGTGGTTAATTAACCCCTTCATTCCCTCCTTGGATCAGCGGTTACATCTCTGCGCTGGAATAAGTTAAGACTTCGTTTTACCAACGCTGCATCTAATTAGCACTTGTTTTATCAAGTGCAGCGAAATGTGAATATGGGCACGTAACTTCTAATAAGTTCTTTAATCCGTCTTTCTAAGCCATTACCAGCGTCAAGAGGAAGGCGAGAAAGCGTTATCACAAGCAGATCATCTCTAGCTGCCCTGAACGGCATTACTAATGCATTAATGTCAATCGGGAACCAGTAAGGAGCAAGAGCGATTGGAAAGCAATACTACTAAAAGACAAGCGCTTACTGCTTCAGCTCTGCAGAAAGCTTACGTACGGCGCAGTCTGTACATACGCATGACCAGCCGTAGCCCAGCACAATGCTACATTTTACGATACAAAGATGATAAAACTTAGTATTCCTCCAGCCACCACTAGAGGGAGCTCAGAAGCTTAGTGCAGACTATATTATGCAGTAAGCCGAGAGCTCCTCCTAGTGGTGGCTGCAAGAATTCAGATTTGTAACATTTTTATCAGCATTTACTGCAAATTTTGCAATATCATTTTAGAATGGTCCATGGTTGGTTTGGCATTAACTGTTAGTAGTTTCCTAATTAACAAGCGCAGAACAGAACAAAGCCGCTGACATGTTGATGAGTATAAAGTGTTTTCATATTGATCAGCTCACAACAAACTTGTTCTGAGCACAGTAAAATGTCAGCGCCTGAGGGGAAAAGCCAATCTGCATAGTCTCACTGCTCCGTACACGTCGGTCGTTCTCGTACATTCCCATCGCAGTCGGCACAAACGATTTCCTGCATCTTTCCTTCTTGCACCTTAGTAGGATTAGACGGTCACTGAATGCGCTCCAGTCTCAAACAGCTGATATCATGGGCGTGCGTTATTGGTCATTATCGCCACACACTTCCAAATTCTATTATCCACTGCCTCCTCAAAAGTGGCAAGTTGGTGGCCAGCAGCGGAGCTTGCCTTCCCGAGGCGCTTATTAGCATCAGACACGCGCACACAACCTGGGAGAACAATTCTAACATTTTGCTGCACACATTAAACGACCTTAGTTTCCGCGGGACGTACAGTTTGCTCACCTCCTTCTTGTAAATCCTCTCCATATAGCACCTCCAGTCCAGCTTACTGTCCAAGTAGACCCCCAATATTTGTAGCTGTCCACCTGCTCCACGTCCTGACCAGCTATAGTGGCTGGTGAACCCTTCCATCCTTCCCCTGCTATAGTTCACCACCAGCTCTTTAGTTTTCTTCATGTTTAGTTGTAAATAGTTAGCCTGACACCAATCATTAAAATCCAACACCACCCTCCTATATTCCTCCACACCCCTCCGACACCACCCTCCTATATTCCTCCTCACCCCTCCGACACCACCCTCCTATATTCCTCCTCACCCCTCCGACACCACCCTCCTATATTCCTCCTCACCCCTCCGACACCACCCTCCTATATTCCTCCACACCCCTCCGACACCACCCTCCTATATTCCTCCTCACCCCTCCGACACCACCCTCCTATATTCCTCCTCACCCCTCCGACACCACCCTCCTATATTCCTCCTCACCCCTCCGACACCACCCTCCTATATTCCTCCTCACCCCTCCGACACCACCCTCCTATATTCCTCCTCACCCCTCCGACACCACCCTCCTATATTCCTCCTCACCCCTCCGACACCACCCTCCTATATTCCTCCTCACCCCTCCGACACCACCCTCCTATATTCCTCCTCACCCCTCCGACACCACCCTCCTATATTCCTCCTCACCCCTCCGACACCACCCTCCAATATTCCTCCTCACCCCTCCGACACCACCCTCCAATATTCCTCCTCACCCCTCCGACACCACCCTCCAATATTCCTCCTCACCCCTCCGACACCACCCTCCAATATTCCTCCTCACCCCTCCGACACCACCCTCCAATATTCCTCCTCACCCATCCACCACCACCCTCCTATATTCCTCCTCACCCATCCACCACCACCCTCCTATATTCCTCCTCTCCCATCCACCACCACCCTCCTATATTCCTCCTCACCAATCCAACACCACCCTCCTATATTCCTCCTCACCAATCCAACACCACCCTCCTATATTCCTATATGTGGTTTAGACAGACTGGGGCTCAGAAGGCAGGGTGGCATTTGGATTTGAGGGCGCAGAATTAGATGAATTTCTTTCAGAGGGTGAGGAGCAATTTTGCTTTTCCAGAGTCTTTGTGCTACCAGTAACGTGGAAGCCCCCTATATTTCCGTTAACAGATGACGGACCCAAGCGGGGGTTTATTTTTTTGTGGATTGAGTTGAATTTATTGGGAACATTTTACATAACGGTTAGGATCACATTTATCCTGCGCTCTACACTGAGCACTTACTTGGGGGTTTCCATCTTAATCTCTAATTGAGGTGATTCAGATGAAACCCCCGAGGGATCCTTTCACTATAATGAGGCAGTATAGTTACTCTGTACTCCCTCTGGCCTCTGTTCTGCAGTTTCCTTTTTTTCAGAAGTTTACAAAACTGTGACCAACAGCACTTTTATGCAATCCTAAAAAGACGGACACCACCGGGTCACAGGCTTGCCGGCATCCACAGTGCTTCCATCTGCCTCATTATAGGGAATCTTCGGCCACAGGTTCAGTCTGAATCACATATTTCAGAGATTTACATGGAAACTCTGGTGTAAGCGCTCATCGCAGAGTGCAGGATAAATGTGTGCTGAGCTTTACTGCGATCTTTGGGAGGCAGAATTAAAAAAAAATCAACAGCAAGTGAAGAATTAGTTTTATTTTTTATGCCGTTCCTCGTGCGGTATAAGTGATTAGGCAACTTTATTCTTCAGGTCGGTGTGACTACAGCGATACCAGATTTATAGCGGGTTTTTATGTTTGGCTGCTGTCACACACACTAAAAAGACTTTTTTTGCAAAATCTAAGTTTTGCATCACCACATTTTGAGAGCTATAATTTTTTCATATTTCTGCCATGTGAGGTCTTGTTTTTTTGTGGGACAAGTTGATGTTTTTATTGGTACCATTTTTGGAAACATGACTTTATCACTTTCTATTTCAATTGTTGTGAGGCAGAATGAAAAAAAAAAAAAAAAACACAGCAATTCAGGAATTTTTTTTATGACATTCAGCGTGTGGTAAAATTGGTACGACAGCTTTATTCTTTGGGTCAGTACGATTACTCATATATATATATTTTTTTAATGTTTTGGCGCTTTTACGCAGTAAAAAAATATTTATGCCAAAAATAATTATTTTGGCATCGCTTTATTCTGAGATCTATAACTTTGTTATTTTTTCTTTGATGGAGCTGTATGGCGGCTTGTTATTTGCGGGGCAAGGTGACATTTTCAGTGGTACCATTTGCCCTTACATTTGTCTTTTTGATCGCGTTTTATTCCACCTTTCGATCGGTCGTATGATCAAAAAGCATAATATGTTATCTCTTTTTTTTTTTTTTTTTTTTTTTTTTTTTTTTTTAACACTGATGGAGTTAACTGGTGGGACAGTTTTAAAGGTCAGGTCTTTCCGGACGTGGCGATACTAAATATGCATTTTTCTGAGTGTTTTTTTCCATAAACATATCTATTTATGGGTGCAATATATTTGTTTATTATTATTTTGTAATTTAAAAAAAAAAAAAAAAAAAAAAAACACCACTAATTTTGACCATTTTTTTTAAAAACTTTTTTACTAAGTCCCTCCAAGGGACTTTCACTTTTTGTAGTCTGATATGTGCATTGCAACGCATCAGAACTGTGAGTGCTGCACGGACACAAGTTAGATCATGCACTGAGGATGTTCTAAGAAACTCGCTAGTGTCTAGTTCTGGTGACCTGCACGACATCGGGTCACCACGAAAATGATTGGGACCCCACGATGATGTCGTGGGGGGGGGGGGCAGACTGGAGTGCAGAGGGGGCTCCCTCCCTCTACATGCCTGCTAAATGCTGCAGTAATTAGGGGGTTAAAGCGACGAGAGCGGTGCTGGCACCATTCCTGCACTGAATGCCAGGTGTCAGCTGTCAGGATCAGCTGATCCCTAGCGGCGATCGCTCGCGCACAGCCCCGTGTGCGCGCAAAATCGCCATGATGTATCCATACATATCCAACACCTAATCTCGTTTTCAACCACTGGCATATCAGTACAACAGTTAATACCACCATACAGTGCACAAGGGAAAAGATCTATGCAGTGTCCAAGTAATGCAAAGGCATCCAAATATCACCATAGCGTGCCCAAGTAATAGCACTATATAGTGCCCATAAAGTAGAAACAATGGAAAAATTATTTGCAGCTGATTTTTATTTTTTTTTTTTTTTTTTACAGGAGGTCTCTGCCCCATAAGAGACCAGTAATAGAAACGGCACAGATACGACATTGGGGCAGCATCGGCAGCTCGGCCACAGTCTGTTGCAGTCAATGGCCTTCCATCACAAACTAACACCCTGCGCTCTAGAGATGAGTGGGAGGCACACAAGTGGGGCCCTTGATGAGCAGACAATGGTGGCCTGTGATCATTTTATCAACTCTAACCCAAGAGTAAATGCAACACAAAGGGGTAAAACAATAAAAAAACAAATATTCATTCAGCAAAGAAATCACAAAGGAAATATTTACACAGAGAAGCAAATAATGAACCAATCCTCATAATGCTGAAATGTTCAGACAAAGTACAAAGCTCAACATCCCCGACCCCAGACTGAGAAGTTGATAGAAAGCAGCAGAGAGAGATCTGTGCAGAATCTGCTGATGTGTTCAGCTCACAGAGCATTGTCTGCACTGGATACATTGTATCAGTCTGGAGTCACAGAGCATTGTCTGCACTGGATACAATGTATCAGTCTGGAGTGATAGAGCATTGTCCGCACTGGATACAATGTATCAGTCTGGAGTCACAGAGCATTGTCCGCACTGGATACATTGTATCAGTCTGGAGTCACAGAGCATTGTCCGCACTGGATACATTGTATCAGTCTGGAGTCACACAGCATTGTCTGCATTGGATACAGTGTATCAGTCTGGAGTGATAGAGCATTGTCCGCACTGGATACAATGCATCAGTCTGGAGTCACAGAGCATTGTCTGCACTGGATACAGTGTATCAGTCTGGAGACACAGAGCATTGTCTGCACTGGATACAATGTATCAGTCTGGAGTCACAGAGCATTGTCCGCACTGGATACATTGTATCAGTCTGGAGTCACACAGCATTGTCTGCATTGGATACAGTGTATCAGTCTGGAGTCACAGAGCATTGTCTGCACTGGATACAATGCATCAGTCTGGAGTCACAAAGCATTGTCCGCACTGGATACATTGTATCAGCTGAGAGCAGGACTAGATATACAGGATCACTGCCTCTGAATGGAGACAAGAGTGATCACATTTACTGACAGCAAGCAGAGATCTCGCAATTGGTGAGTAACTGGAACGTGAAGTTTATAAGAAAGTTGCATCATTTCTCTTTTCTACAAACTAAAGTTGATATTTTTTTGATTTGTTACGGTCCCTTCTTTAGGTGAAAATATTCTCCTCTTTTTCCCAAGGTCCATTTAGTGCGTAGACTGCGCCTCTGGAATGGGGATAAGTTGCAGTACCAGTCATAACCAATAGTGGCGCTGTTTCTGTATAACATAACAATAGACAATTCCTTTTTTTTCCTAACCCCAGACAACCTCAAGCGGACCAGTAAGTGAAAACAAACCTAAAAGTAACCAGAGATATAACAGGAAAGTGTATCAGAGGCCTCGCCGGTGACCTTGTAATTTAATTCCATGTAGGTTAATGAGATGTGCGGCAGACGTCACCGTCAGCTGCTGCTGTAACCAAACTCCTTCAGTTGCAGCTTAGTGATAACACTGACAACTGGTTCTCAGTGGTTGCAGCAGGTTCCCTGTGCTCTACACCTGGGGAGGGAGATAAGATTGGACAGAGACCATTGTCCTAATGATTCTGGATGACATCATTTATTGGTCACCTGCCAAGGTCATCTCATAGATCTGGGCACCTCCAGCATCTACTGTAGGGCTCATACATAAGTCCATGTCATGGCTCAGTATTGCACATAGCTACAGGGCAGCGTTGCATGAAATTTCTACCACATACACCCAATTCTATGGAGATGTGTCATTCTCCTTCAGACGGCTTATGTGTGATCGGATTGGAAAAGGGAACATTTCAGTACATAGTGCAGCCAACGGAGTCTGTACAGCAGCACCCAGGGGTGAGTATACAGCAGCACCCTAAGGGAAGCTATCAGAAAATGACCTATTGTTAAATAATCGATATTAAAAACAAAAAATGGAAATCCTGCAATTCTCACAAAGGCCACCAGTCCTTTTTTTGACTCTAACTTCCTGTTGTTTCAGGAAACAATACATGTACATTAGCCACAATGGTCAAACCCTGACCCAAACTTTTGTATTGAAGCATCTAATGAGAGTGTGCAAAAATCATTGTAAAGGGCGGAGGTGAGCTCTGACATCTACTATTGTGATCCTGTGTGTGTATAGAGGTCTTTGTAATCCTGCCTCTAATGATAATGAGCCTGCTGAAAGCTGTTTCTGAATGGACAAGAAGATAAATCTATAAAGGTCCCAGTGGCCAGTGTGAAATTTGCAAGGTTAATATATATATTTTGTTTTTAAATAAAGAGCAAGATATGAAAAAAAAAAAAAGCCTACTTCTGTGAAAATGCAGGTAAAATAAAAACCTGATATAAAAAATTAGTGATTTTCTGATGATAGCTACCATGGTTTACCCATTTAAAGTCTATGGGAGTCCCAGAAACACCCAAGTGACTTATGCAGCCTATGGATAAGCATAAGTGGCAATGCCAGGGTAATTTTCAGGTATGATTACTCTTTAAAGAGTAGCTACATATTGTAATTGCACAATCATTTAATCAAATGGATTAGTTTATAAATTCTATAGAGACGTCCATCATTGGATATAGGGCATGAGAAGCCACAAGAAGCAAATTATAAGATTACAAAGTTGTGGCAAGAGGCTATGGCAGAGAGCCGCGGCAGAGTGCTGCATGCAGAGAGCCGCGGCAGAGTGCTGCATGCAGAGAGCCGCGGCAGAGTGCTGCATGCAGAGAGCCGCGGCAGAGTGCTGCATGCAGAGAGCTGTGAGAGTGCTGCAAGCAGAGAGCGGCGGCAGAGAGCTGGGAGAGTGCTGCTGCAGAGAGCTGAGGCAGAGTGCCGCTGCAGAGAGCTGAGGCAGACTGCTGAGAAAGAGTGCTGCATGCAGAGAGCTGCGGCAGAGATCTGGGAGAGTGCAGCTGCAGAGAGCTGAGACAGAGTGCTGAGAAAGAGTGCTGCATGCAGAGAGCTGCGGCAGAGATCTGGGAGAGTGCAGCTGCAGAGAGCTGAGACAGAGTGCTGAGAAAGAGTGCTGCGGCAGAGATCTGGGAGAGTGCAGCTGCAGAGAGCTGAGGCAGAGCTGGCATAGTGCTGCTGCAGAGAGCCGAGAGAGCAGCTGAGGAGCCGAGACACAGCTGCGGCAGAGAGCCGAGACAGAGCAGCTGAGGAGCCAAGACAGAGAACAGCTGCAGAGAGATGAAAGTGCTGCAGGCAGAGAGCTGTGAGAGTCTTGCTGCTGAGAGCTGAGACAGAGTGCTGAGAAAGAGTGCTGCATGCAGAGAACTAAGGCAGAGTGCTGAGACAGAGCTGGGAGAGTGCTGCTGCAGAGAGCTGAGGCAGTGTGTTTCTACAGAGCGCTGAGGCAGAGTGTTGCATGCAAAGAGCTATGGCAGAGAGCTGAGGCACAGTGCTGAGACAGAGTGCTGCTGCAGAGAGCTGAGACAGCAGCTGCAGAGAGATAAAAGAGTGCTGCATGCAGAGATCTGAGGCAGAGTGCTGCTACAGAGTGCTCCGGTAGAGAGCTGGGAGAGTACTACTGCAGAGAGCTGAGACAGAGAGCCGCTGCAGGGAGCAGGAGCAGCTTGCAGGGAGCTGAGGCAGAGAGCCGCTTGCAGGGAGCTGAGGCAGAGAGCCGCTACAGAGTGCTGAGACAGAGAGCCACGGCAGAGAGCTGAGACAGAGAGCCGAGACAGAGAGCCGAGGCAGAGAGCCGAGACAGAGAGCCACGGCAGAGAGCCGAGACAGAGAGCCACGGCAGAGAGCCGAGACAGAGAGCCACGGCAGAGAGCCGAGACAGAGAGCCACGGCAGAGAGCCGAGACAGAGAGCCACGGCAGAGAGCCGAGACAGAGAGCCACGGCAGAGAGCCGAGACAGAGAGCTGAGACAGAGAGCCACGGCAGAGAGCTGAGACAGAGAGCCACGGCAGAGAGATGTTGTAGAGTCAACGCAATCATATTACCTATTTATCGAGGGAGCACCACTTATTACTTTTTCTATGCAGTAGTCACAATACCTAGGGCATGAGACAAAGTCCACAGCAGCTCCAATGCCAGGAGCCACCAGGTAGGACACAAGGAGGCAGAGAAAGTGCAATATTGGCAGGTATTTAGGGCAGTAGAGCAGGCGGTCTGCAGACAGTGAGCGCCATATTGGGCCCGCATCTAATACAGATTTTTATGTGCGCTCTGATTGCACTAAACCTGCCGCCAAAATCTGGCAAATGTTACAGAAGGTGAAGAGGTACCAGGGGCCCGAGGCCCTCTCCGCCACATCAGGAGGCACCAGTATGGCACATGATGCTACAGATTTAGCATTGGGGCCCCGGGGCTTACAGTTACACCAACATAGAAGCTCTCTTGTATTAATGTGGACAATGCAACTTTTGAGAAGCCCCTTTCGGACGGAAAGATTTTCTTATTTGCCAAGAATGCACTTTAGGAGCAGATTGGACCTCGGCGCAAAAACAATGACCTCCGACCACCCCCAAAAAGGTCACTTCTGGTCCCTGCAATTATGGCGGATTCATCAGCTCGTTAACCTCAATGGGCAATTAGTAGTCAGAACCGCCCGGCGATGAAGCAACCGGAGAAAACGTGCTGGGAGAAAATGCGCCTGGCCTCTTTAAGGGATTTTTGTACTTTTCCACTTCCTATTGTCTACGTTTATGGGAACCTCACTCAGTGTGTCGGACGCTTCCCCCTGCCACGTCCAGGATACATACTTCAGATGCCACGAAAGTTACCGCATTCCTCCTCCTATAGGTCAATTCCAGAGAAACGCTCTGAAGTCCCCCCCCCCCTTTCTTTTCTTGTTCTACAAAGTTTCATTTCTTTTTTGCTTTCACCTCCAAGTGGAAGGGAGTCTAGTAACCCAAACCCTTCCACCTACTCGATGGGCAGTCCGTGCAGGGGCCCCGCAACCTAAAAGGGCCACACGCGGCCATCCCCGGCAGAAAATTCGTACACTGTTGGAATCAAGCAGAAAAAAAGTTTTTAGACTGCTGGAGAGGAAGGCGGCCCAAAGAGGGGCGGAGGTATCATCGGTGCCACATTGGCCCTAGAGGTCGGGGGGCCACTGCCAGCTCCAGAGCAGATGGACTGCCCATATACTGGGGGCCCTTTTCTGAGGTCCTGGGATATATATCTGGGGGGGGGGGGGGGCCAGAAAAATGGCCACAAAATATCCAAAGATTTTTTAGTTCCGCCCCCGATACGAAAACAATGCTTGTTTACGTCGCCATGGCAATGCTGGAATGTGTAGTTCCATCAGACAGAAATGGATTTGTGCAGTAAATAGAACTCGCCGCTTCCAGCGCAAATACCTTCTGCCGTTACGCTTAGCTGGGACTTGTAGTTCCACAATACGAAGGCCCAACGTATAGTTTGTGATTCCTTGTGCTGGAAACCGTATACGTCGTTTTCTGCAAGTTCAGTCCCGTAAAAACTTCGACATTTAATGCAAATTATTAATAAAGTCACCCGGCGTATCGGTCGCACCATCGGGACGTCCTGCCCTTCCTTCCTACACAGTCGTGAGACTTGAGTGACGATTGTTGAATCGAAACAGTTTGACATTTTGTAACCAATATTTCAAAATATTTTGATACAAAAAGTTCTAATATTTGGATACACAAAGTTTAAATCGTTGGATAAAAAAAAAAAAAAGTTTCGATACAACTTTGAAAACTTTTCGATTTTTTTTTGTATTCGTAGAAAAAGACTGAAGCGACACAATCGGGGGTTCTCGCGCAGACGATGACCGATGGCGGCGGCTCACTCACCTCTAGGGCAGTCCGGTCGGCTCTCCGGTCGGCTCTCCGGTCGGCTCACGTCAGTCCTCCCGACTTGCGGCCGACGTCCCGCGGCGGTCACGCACATGGCGACTTTGTCGCTCTCTTCTGAAGGTCTGGAGTCGTGGCAATGAGGTTTTATCTCCGGGTAGAAAACATTCTCTCTGATGATGGAAGTTTGCTGGCTTCTCATACCGACCTATGGCGGCGATGGCAGAAGAGCAGATCGCTTGCACCGGGACCGAGCTCAGCAGCGCCTGACGCATCCCCCTGCAGGTCGGAGCAGCAGCAGGTCGTCCAGTGACTGGAGTCAGGCAGGCTGGGAGCTGCTCTAGATCTGTGGGCAGGGATCTGCTGCTCGGCCTCCTCCCCCCTCCTGCCACCAGTCAGGAGATCGGGTCACTCCGTGTCGTCACACAATCCAGCTTCACAACCAGACTGGCCTGGCTGTCCCCACTGCTACACTCACAGTTATATATGGACCACCAAAAATCTGTAAGAAAAAATGCAAATAATAATAATAATGCTCTGTGGCGCCAGCATCCTCCGCAGCGAAGTACAATGCACTGCGGTGTTACAAGTAGATCCAATTTTAGGCAAAATCAAACTTTTGTCTGATCGATGTCTGCAAGTCCGGACGTGTCCTGGAGATGGTACCTGGGGAGGTCTGGGGTCTGTATACAGGGGGGGTCCGATCTGGGGTCTGTATACAGAGGGATCTGGACTGTATAAAGGTCTGGTCTGGGGTCTGTATACGGGGGGGGGTCCGATCTGGGGTCTGTATACAGGGGGTCTGATCTGGGGTCTATATACAGGGGGTCCGATCTGGGGTCTATATACAGGGGGTCCGATCTGGGGTCTATATACAGGGGGTCCGATCTGGGGTCTGTATACAGGGGGTCTGATCTGAGGTCTGTATACAGGGGGTCTGATCTGGGGTCTATATACAGGGGGTCTGATCTAGGGTCTGTATACAGGGGGTCCGATCTGGGGTCTATATACAGGGGGTCCGATCTGGGGTCTGTATACAGGGGGTCTGATCTGGGGTCTGTATACAGGGGGTCCGATCTGGGGTCTGTATACAGGGGGTCCGATCTGGGGTCTGTATACAGGGGGTCTGATCTGAGGTCTGTATACAGGGGGTCTGATCTGGGGTCTGTATACAGGGGGTCTGATCTAGGGTCTGTATACAGGGGGTCCGATCTGGGGTCTATATACAGGGGGTCCGATCTGGGGTCTATATACAGGGGGTCCGATCTGGGGTCTGTATACAGGGGGTCTGATCTGAGGTCTGTATACAGGGGGTCCGATCTGGGGTCTATATACAGGGGGTCCGATCTGGGGTCTATATACAGGGGGTCCGATCTGGGGTCTGTATACAGGGGGTCCGATCTGGGGTCTGTATACAGGGGGTCTGACCTGAGGTCTGTATACAGGGGGTCTGATCTAGGGTCTGTATACAGGGGGTCTGATCTGGGGTCTATATACAGGGGGTCTGATCTGGGGTCTGTATACAGGGGGTCTGATCTAGGGTCTGTATACAGGGGGTCCGATCTGGGGTCTATATACAGGGGGTCCGATCTGGGGTCTGTATACAGGGGGTCCGATCTGGGGTCTGTATACAGGGGGTCTGATCTGAGGTCTGTATACAGGGGGTCTGATCTGGGGTCTATATACAGGGGGTCTGATCTGGGGTCTGTATACAGGGGGTCTGATCTGAATCCTGTATACAGGGGGTCTGATCTGGGGTCTGTATACAGGGAGTCTGATCTAGGGTCTGTATACAGGGGGTCTGATCTAGGGTCTGTATACAGGGGGTCTGATCTGGGGTCTATATACAGGGGGTCTGATCTGGGGTCTGTATACAGGGGGTCTGATCTGAATCCTGTATACAGGGGGTCTGATCTGGGGTCTGTATACAGGGAGTCTGATCTAGGGTCTGTATACAGGGGGTCTGATCTGGGGTCTGTATACAGGGGGTCTGATCTGAAGCCTGTATACAGGGGGTCTGATCTGGGGTCTGTTTACAGGGGGTCTGATCTAGGGTCTGTATACAGGGGGTCTGATCTGAGGTCTGTATACAGGGAGTCTGATCTAGGGTCTGTATACAGGGGGTCCGATCTGGGGTCTATATACAGGGGGTCCGATCTGGGGTCTGTATACAGGGGGTCTGATCTGAGGTCTGTATACAGGGGGTCTGATCTGGGGTCTATATACAGGGGGTCTGATCTAGGGTCTGTATACAGGGGGTCCGATCTGGGGTCTATATACAGGGGGTCCGATCTGGGGTCTGTATACAGGGGGTCCGATCTGGGGTCTGTATACAGGGGGTCTGATCTGAGGTCTGTATACAGGGAGTCTGATCTGGGGTCTGTATACAAGGGGTCTGATCTGAGGTCTGTATACAGGGAGTCTGATCTGGGGTCTGTATACAGGGGGTCTGGTATGAAGCCTGTATACAGGGGGTCTGATCTGGGGTCTGTATACAGGGGGTCTGGTATGAAGCCTGTATACAGGGGGTCTGATCTGGGGTCTGTATACAGGGGGTCTGGTCTGAAGTCTGTATACAGGGGGTCTGATCTGGGGTCTGTATACAAGGGGTCTGATCTGGGGTCTGTATACAGGGGGTCTGGTATGAAGCCTGTATACAGGGGGTCTGATCTGGGGTCTGTATACAGGGGGTCTGGTCTGAAGTCTGTATACAGGGGGTCTGATCTGGGGTCTGTATACAAGGGGTCTGATCTGGGGTCTATATACAGGGGGTCTGATCTGGGGTCTGTATACAGGGGGTCTGATCTAGGGTCTGTATACAGGGGGTCCGATCTGGGGTCTATATACAGGGGGTCCGATCTGGGGTCTGTATACAGGGGGTCCGATCTGGGGTCTGTATACAGGGGGTCTGATCTGAGGTCGGTATACAGGGGGTCTGATCTGGGGTCTATATACAGGGGGTCTGATCTGGGGTCTGTATACAGGGGGTCTGATCTGAATCCTGTATACAGGGGGTCTGATCTGGGGTCTGTATACAGGGAGTCTGATCTAGGGTCTGTATACAGGGGGTCTGATCTAGGGTCTGTATACAGGGGGTCTGATCTGGGGTCTATATACAGGGGGTCTGATCTGGGGTCTGTATACAGGGGGTCTGATCTGAATCCTGTATACAGGGGGTCTGATCTGGGGTCTGTATACAGGGAGTCTGATCTAGGGTCTGTATACAGGGGGTCTGATCTGGGGTCTGTATACAGGGGGTCTGATCTGAAGCCTGTATACAGGGGGTCTGATCTGGGGTCTGTTTACAGGGGGTCTGATCTAGGGTCTGTATACAGGGGGTCTGATCTGAGGTCTGTATACAGGGAGTCTGATCTAGGGTCTGTATACAGGGGGTCCGATCTGGGGTCTATATACAGGGGGTCCGATCTGGGGTCTGTATACAGGGGGTCTGATCTGAGGTCTGTATACAGGGGGTCTGATCTGGGGTCTATATACAGGGGGTCTGATCTAGGGTCTGTATACAGGGGGTCCGATCTGGGGTCTATATACAGGGGGTCCGATCTGGGGTCTGTATACAGGGGGTCCGATCTGGGGTCTGTATACAGGGGGTCTGATCTGAGGTCTGTATACAGGGAGTCTGATCTGGGGTCTGTATACAAGGGGTCTGATCTGAGGTCTGTATACAGGGAGTCTGATCTGGGGTCTGTATACAGGGGGTCTGGTATGAAGCCTGTATACAGGGGGTCTGATCTGGGGTCTGTATACAGGGGGTCTGGTATGAAGCCTGTATACAGGGGGTCTGATCTGGGGTCTGTATACAGGGGGTCTGGTCTGAAGTCTGTATACAGGGGGTCTGATCTGGGGTCTGTATACAAGGGGTCTGATCTGGGGTCTGTATACAGGGGGTCTGGTATGAAGCCTGTATACAGGGGGTCTGATCTGGGGTCTGTATACAGGGGGTCTGGTCTGAAGTCTGTATACAGGGGGTCTGATCTGGGGTCTGTATACAAGGGGTCTGATCTGGGGTCTGTATACAGGGGGTCTAATCTGGGGTCTGTATACATGGTGGTCTGATCTGGGGTCTGTATACAGGTGGTCTGTTCTGGGGTCTGTATACAGGGGGTCTGATCTGGGGTCTGTATATATGAGGTGGTCTGATCTGGGGTCTGTATACAGGGGTTCTCTATAGAGGTTTGTCTGATCTGGGGTCTGTATATATGGGGGGCTCTGATCTGGGTTCTGAATACAGGGGGTTCTGATCTGGGGTCTGTATATAGGGGGTCTGATCTGGGGTCTATATACAGGGGTCTGGTCTGGGGGTCTTTATACAGGGGGTCTGATCTTGGGTCTATATACAGGGGGTCTGGTCTGGGGGTCTGTATATAGGGGGGGATCTGGCATCACAGCCCTATTCAGGTGAAGCAGGGGGCCGTGTCGGGATCATTGTCCTCGTCAGTGGGGACCTGAAGTGGTCGGGCAGGAGACGTCCGTCCTTTATTTTTCCTGGTGTGATCAGCGGTGCACTGAGCCGCTTATCTCTGTGCCAATTAATGTGCTGCACTTATCTGTATGATTATGGAGGATGATGCCTTGGCTGACCGCTAGAATAGATGGCTACTGACACATATCTCAGCACTGAAAGCCCCCCCAGACCACCAAGAATACGATTACAATTTGCATAAAGGGGTTGTCGGCTTTTGAACACCCATCTTACACGGCACTCTATCGCTCGGTATGGAATTTATTCATCCGAATTATTCGCTACTTCAGGATTCATCATTAAATAAGAATGTCAACCCACTGATGTGAATGGACACAGTGTAATACCCCATTTCCCCTGTGGGGGCACTGCAGGGAATGTGAGCATTTCCTGCCAGGCTTCACCATTGCATTTCACATTGCTTCTCCCACAGCAATAGTAATCTATATACAGTTAGGTCCATATATATTTGGACAGAGACAACATTTTTCTAATTTTGGTTCTAGACATTACCACAATGAATTTTAAACAAAACAATTCAGATGCAGTTGAAGTTCAGACTTTCAGCTTTCATTTGAGGGTATCCACATTAAAATTGGATGAAGGGTTTAGGAGTCTCAGCTGCTTAACATGTGCCCCCCTGTTTTTACAGGGAACAAAATTAATTGACCAATTGACTCCAAGGCTATTTCATGGACAGGTGTGGGCAATCCCTTCGTTATGTCATTCTCAATTAAGCAGATAAAAGGCCTGGAGTTGATTTGAGGTGTGGTGCTTGTATTTGGAAGGTTTTGCTGTGAAGGAAACATGCGGTCAAAGGAGCTCTCCATGCAGGTGAAACAAGCCATCCTTAAGCTGCAAAAACAGAAAAAAACATCCGAGAAATTGCTACAACATTAGGAGTGGTAAAATCTACAGTTTTGTACATCCTGAGAAAGAAAGAAAGCACTGGTGAACTCATCAATGCAAAAAGACCTGGGCGCCCACGGAAGACAACATTGGTGGATGATCGCAGAATAGTCTCCATGGTGAAGAGAAACCCCTTCACAACAGCCAACCAAGTGAACAACACTCTCCAGGAGGTCGGCGTATCAATATTCAAATCTACCATAAAGAGAAGACTGCATGAAAGTAAATACAGAGGGGTCACTGCACGGTGCAAGCCACTCATAAGCATCAAGAATCAAAAGGCTAGACTGGACTTTGCTAAAAAACATCTAAAAAAGCCAGCACAGTTCTGGAAGAACATTCTTTGGACAGATGAAACCAAGATCAACCTCTACCAGAATGATGGAAAGAGAAAAGTATGGCGAAGGCGTGGTACAGCTCATGATCCAAAGCATACCACACCATCTGTAAAACACGGCGGAGGCAGTGTGATGGCTTGGGCATGCATGGCTGCCAGTGGCACTGGGGCACTAGTGTTTATTGATGATGGGACACAGGACAGAAGCAGCCGAATGAATTCTGAGGTGTTCAGAGCCATACTGTGTGCTCAGGTCCAGCCAAATGCAGCCAAACTGATTGGTCGTCGTTTCATACTACAGATGGACAATGACCCAGAACATAAAGCCAACGCAACCAAGGAGTTTATTAAAGCAAAGAAGTGGAATATTCTTGAATGACCAAGTCAGTCACCTGATCTCAACCCAATTGAGCATGCATTTCACTTGTTAAAGACTAAACTTCAGACAGAAAGGCCCACAAACAAACAGCAACTGAAAACCACCGCAGTGAAGGCCTGGCCGAGCATCAAAAAGGAGGAAACAGCATCTGGTGATGTCCATGAGTTCAAGACTTCAGGCAGTCATTGCCAACAAAGGGTTTTCAACCAAGTACTAGAAATGGACATTTTATTTACAATTATTTAATCTGTCCAATTACTTTTGGTCCCTTTAAAAACAGGGGGGCACATGTTAAGGATCTGAAACTCCTAAACCCTTCATCCAATTTTAATGTAGATACCCTCAAATGAAAGCTGAAAGTCTGAACTTCAACTGCATCTGAATTGTTTTGTTTAAAATTCATTGTGGTAATGTTAAGAACCAAAATTAGAAAAATGTTGTCTCTGTCCAAATATACAGTTGTGGCCAAAAGTATTGACACCCCTGCAATTCTATCAGATAATACTCAGTTTCTTCCTGAAAATGATTGCAAACACAAATTCTTTGGTATTATTATCTTCATTTAATTTGTCTTAAATGAAAAAACACAAAAGAGAATGAAGCAAAAAGCAAAACATTGATCATTTCACACAAAACTCCAAAAATGGGCCAGACAAAAGTATTGACACCCTCAGCTTAATACTTGGTTGCACAACCTTTAGCCAAAATAACTGCGACCAACCGCTTCCGGTAACCATCAATGAGTTTCTTACAATGCTCTGCTGGAATTTTAGACCATTCTTCTTTGGCAGACTGCTCCAGGTCCCTGATATTTGAAGGGTGCCTTCTTCAAACTGCCATTTTTAGATCTCTCCACAGGTGTTCTATGGGATTCAGGTCTGGACTCATTGCTGGCCACCTTAGAAGTCTCCAGTGCTTTCTCTCAAACCATTCTCTAGTGCTTTTTGAAGTGTGTTTTGGTTCATTGTACTGCTGGAAGACCCATGACCTCTGAGGGAGACCCAGCTTTCTCACACTGGGCCCTACATTATGCTGCAAAATTTGTTGGTAGTCTTCAGACTTCATAATGCCATGCACACGGTCAAGCAGTCCAGCGCCAGAGGCAGCAAAGCAACCCCAAAACATCAGGGAACCTCCGCCATGTTTGACTGTAGGGACCATGTTTTTTTTCTTTGAATGCCTCTTTTTTTCTCCTGTAAACTCTATGTTGAAGCCTTTGCCCAAAAAGCTCTACTTTTGTCTCATCTGACCAGAGAACATTCTTCCAAAACGTTTTAGGCTTTTTCAGGTAAGTTTTGGCAAACTCCAGCCTGGCTTTTTTATGTCTCGGGGTAAGAAGTGGGGTCTTCCTGGGTCTCCTACCATACAGTCCCTTTTCATTCAGACGCCGACGGATAGTATGGGTTGACACTGTTGTACCCTCGGACTGCAGGGCAGCTTGAACTTGTTTGGATGTTAGTCGAGGTTCTTTATCCAACATCTGCACAATATTGCGTTGAAATCTCTTGTCAATTTTTCTTTTCCGTCCACATCTAGGGAGGTTAGCCACAGTGCCATGGGCTTTACACTTCTTGACGACACTGCGCACGGTAGACACAGGAACATTCAGGTCTTTGGAGATGGACTTGTAGCCTTGAGATTGCTCATGCTTCCTCACAATTTGGTTTCTCAAGTCCTCAGACAGTTCTTTGGTCTTCTTTCTTTTCTCCATGCTCAATGTGGTACACACAAGGACACAGGACAGAGGTTGAGTCAACTTTAATCCATGTCAACTGGCTGCAAGTGTGATTTAGTTATTGCCAACACCTGTTAGGTGCCACAGGTAAGTTACAGGTGCTGTTAATTACACAAATTAGAGAAGCATCACATGTTTTTTCGAACAGTGCCAATACTTTTGTCCACCCTCTTTTTTATGTTTGGTGTGGAATTATATCCAATTTGGCTTTAGGACAATTCTTTTTGTGTTTTTTTTCATTTAAGACAAATTAAATGAAGATAATAATAACAAAGAATTTGTGTTTGCAATCATTTTCAGGCAGAAACTGAGTATTATCTGACAGAATTGCAGGGGTGTCAATACTTTTGGCCACAACTGTATATGTGGGTCGCCCTCCCAGGGCTGTGGAGTACTCGGTACCGGGCCGATGTCAGCGGGATGTGTCACAGCAGCGGTGACCCGGTCCGTGGCCCTGGGCGCCCAAGTAATAGGGGAAGTTGAATGGTGGAATGGAGTTAATGGGAATAGTTCGTGACGCCACCTGTGGTGTTCGGCAAGTGAGATGTTAAGCCAACGCTGCATGCAGCTCCACTGGGACTCATAGTATGGCGCAGCAAAGATGTAAAAGCTCCCCACAGGTGAAGCTATAGTCCCAGGGCAGTGTAGATGTGGTTGGCACGGGGATGTAGCAGTGCCGGAAGGGTAGGAAGCAGACAAAGACACAGCGCGGGTGCAATCTCTGTACCTTTACTTGATAACTGCAGTCCAGGGTCCTGATTACAGATGGTACCGGAGCAGGCTAGCCTGGAAGCAGCTCAGGGATTCACTCTCAGCAGATAGGCTGTGCAGTCTCCTTCTTAGCGCCTTTAAGGGTGAAGTACTCCTAGTACTGAGTTACACTGAAGTTCCTCCTAATTCTCTTCTACTAACACTCCTCGTATGGCAGACAGCTGTAGCCGTATTCCTCTCCTGGCTCACTGCATGCTGTTGTGCCTCCAAGTCTTAGATGGTGGTAGGGCATTTACAGCATCCTACTCCTCTGGTGTCTGTTGCAGGACCGTTAGTATCCATACAACCGTGGAGACCAGGCTCCAGTTCATGCGCTCTCGCTGTGAGGGAGCTCTCTTTCCTCAGCTCAACCTCCAGCTTCTCTCCACACGTCTGCACACATGGCCCTCCTCACACTAACTGACCACTCCTTCCTCTTGACCCACAGAGAGCACTCCTCCCCTTAATCCCGGTTCAAAGTCCCCCCTGCTGGCCTGGAGTGGAACTGTGTTGCATGTATAGGTTAACTGCGAGAGAGACCCTTCACTGCGTCCAAGCATGACCTCACCCTCCCTAGAGGAAGGCAAAGCCACTGTGACGGCCATACTCCTGGGGGCGCCACATTCGGACCTAACTGTATATAATTGTCTTAAATTGTCCGTCATCCACTTCCATCTGGATGTCCCCGAATCCCACAATCCACCACGCTGCACCGGAAGTACGCCAACAGCCATTTTTGAACACCCAAGTGATGCCGCTAAGATCCCGAACGCCACTGCGATCTCAAACGCTGCTCGGATCCAGGCTGCCGTTTCGATCCAGACCGCTGCTGCGATCCCGACCATCGCTGGGAACCCGGCCGCTGCTTGGATCCCAGCCGCCACTCGGATCCCAGCTGCCGCTCGGATCCAGGCCAGCGCTGCGATCACGAGGCTGTGAAAGGGGTTTAACGAGGGGGCATAACGAGAGGGGTGTAATTGAGGGGGTGTAATGAGGGGGTGTAATGAGAGGGGAGTAATGAGAGGGATGCCGCCCCCGGACTCACCACCTGACTACACGCTCCAGATCCCGCCGCTGCCTGCCCACCCACCTCCGTGCAGTCGCAGCTGGCAGGAAAGGCCGCGGCTTGAGGCCTGTGCTGGAGATTGGGTGCGGCCACCCTCTGATGGCGCCGCACACGATCTCCAGGACAGGCCGCAAAACACCGTCTTTCCTGCCGGTTGTGAGAGGGGTGTAATGAGAGGCTGTAATGAGGGGGGAGTAATGAGAAGGAAGCCGCCGCCGGACCCCTGCCAGGACCCACCGCCTGACTACACGCTTCGTATCCCGCCGCTGCCAGCGCCACAAAGCTGCCCCCATCATGATGTTACTGCCCTCCCGATGCGATAGCATCGGGCACACCTAGTAATAGTATAAACGTTGTCCATCTCCTCCCCACGTTCAGTATCCTGCAGGACGGTGCCCGGTGCCACATACACCACGACGCTCGCCGCCGGCACCACTGATCCTTGTTAAAGTTAAAATAAGGTCACATATAAATGTGTAACCCGGCCCGAGCCGGGGACGCTATTTATACCCCGCTATATGGGGCAGCACGCAGCTGTCACTCACGGAGCGGCGCTGGCAGATCTCCTGCGTATACAGTGCACGGGCGTCCTATAAGTATTCATTTTAGCAGCCATGTTGTCATTTCACTAAAATGTTTATCCAAAGGGGAAATCCTCAGATGAGAAAAACACAGATACATTCCTCCAGAAACAGTGCCACCCCTGTGCATGGGTCATGTCTGGTACTGCAGTGCCGCACTACTGAAGTGACTGAGGCTGAATGGCAATGACACACACAACCTGTGCAGAGGGCGGCACTGATTATAGAGGGAGGATTAACAAGGTGTCTGTCATCTATCTATAAAAGAAATCACTGGCGAGTACCTGCTCACAGAATAATGCTAGTGTGAACAGCTGCAAAGTAATTATCTATCATCTATCTCTATCTCACTCATTCTCTCCTCACTGTGCGGCGCCCCCTAGTTGATGGATATGGTATAATAAGTGACTTGTTCTGTCCTTATTTTAATGTTATATTGGATTCAGAAGACAAATAAAAGGAAATTGAGAGATAATTTTTTTTTATCCTTTTATTTTGCTATGCCTTGTACCTAGGGATGATGAGACGTAGATGTTCTCCGCCTCTGTCCTGCGGAGGTTTGTGGAGCGGTTCTGCTCTTGTGCGGAGGTCCCAGGTCATTGTCTCCTTTTTTCTTCCGGACGAATGTGACCACAATATCTGGACCCCGAATAAAGGCATGAATCGTCCATGACCAATGTACCACCTCCAAGAAGACACGAGGGAAAGTGCAGCATGGAGACCTGAGTGTCACAACGCGCGTCGGGGTGTGCACACCGCTCTGTGCAACGAGATCAGAGCACAAAAAGTTTTTCAAGATAAGACTTTTTTTTCACTTCTATTTTTTCCCAGTACAAAAATATAAAAATTAATCATTAGACTTCTTAATGCTATAAGTCCAATCTATAAAAATACAAAATGATTAAACATATCAGGTAAACGCCGCAAAGAGAAAAAAACATTGGAGCACAAGAATAAGGATTTTTTGGTCACAGTCACAACAATCAAAACCTCTTATCTACCCCAAAATGGAACCATAAAAAACATCAGCTCGCCATGAAAAAAAAAAAAAACAGCGGAATTGTAGGATTTTTTTTTTTACCATTTCCTCACATCTGGATTTTTTTTCCCCACTTTCCAGCACATGATAAAGTAAATCGATTGATGTCATTCATTTACCACTGATGGTTTTTGAAAAACAGGGGGAAAAAAATTGTGGAAAAAAAAATAAATAAATGCAATTTCGATATTGTTTTTTTGGGGTTTTATTTTTCCAGAATCGATTTATAAGGTGACATTATACAGCAACAAAACCAAATTTGTGTCTTTTTTTATATATTATTTTCAGGGGTAAAAAAAAATTCAGAACTTTGTAAAAAAAAAAATAAATTTAAAAATAGTGGTTTTGTCAACGTTTTCCAAAACCTGTAATTTTTTTTTATTTTTACATTAATGGAGCTTATTTTTGGCGTTTTGAGCGTTTTTTTAAATCACTTTTTATTGCATTTATTTTTCTCCATCCCAATCATCCTGCAAAAAAAAAAATTGAGCGTAAGTTACGACTCTTGGAAGAAGGGAAGCAAAAAAAAAAAGAAAAAACAGATGGGAAAAAATTGCAATGGCAGGAAGGGGTTAAAGCAGCGTGACTGTCTGCAGCCGTTTCCCTCCTGTCCAGGCGCCGGTGACATCTGCGCCTCTCCCATGTGTTTTTGCACTTGAGCAGTTCCCATCATCCTAATACCAGCAGATTCCTCCGATTATTACCCCTATGGGGCGTGCTCGCCTCGTCAGCTGGGTGACATTTTTTTGCAGACATTCTCCTGCAGCTATGAATTATCCGTCGCTCCGAGGAAGTCTCAGTACATTTCCACTCGCCTGTTGTTCGCCGGTGCTTGGCCCGTCTGACGTCACGAAAAGTTGTAGCGTCGGGTTTCATTTATGATGGTAGCAATTACTGAAGATAAGTTCCTGTCAATCAGGTACACGCGTGGAGGAGGATCGCTAATGCAGCCTAGAATTTATCACGTGCAAAGACGGTCGGAGATTACATTTTTCCACTTAAAATCCAATGTACAGACCTAGAGATAAAAAAAAATAAAATCTGGGCTGCCTGCAGTCACCACTAGGTGGCGCTCATGCGGGGATTGCCTGACATACACGGTAATACCGTAGCCACATTGGTTACTAGCATTACTGTGATTGGCTGGCCGCTTTGCGTCATTGGGTCTGGCTAGCGCTCGCTCACCCATCCCGCTCTCTTGCTCACGTTTATGCTGCTGTTCCACGCTCTTCTCCTCACAGCAGAATCTCACCGACTTTCTCTTGGTCTTCTTCCATTTGCCCCACCTTTCTGGGGGCTGTAATTCTGAAGCGCTCATTGCGTCACTCCCAGCAACTCCGCCTTCGGCCATGCCTCCTTCTTTGCCGTCTTCCACCCCCACTTTACGCCGCACCCTTCTCAGCTACCACGGCGTCTTCCGCTCTAGGCCAGATCCTGGCTGCAGGGCACGTCCTCCTACGGGCCGACACATTTTCGCGCTCTCTGACACGTCCACTCCCACGATAGGCAGTCTTTCTCCCTCCCCTTCCCCAGAGCCGATGCCTTCTTAGAATCCATATTCCTGGCCGCCATGTTGGGTCGTATGTATCCCGGCGCTCTCTTCTGCACCACGGGTATCTTCTTCCCTGATTTCTTCATGCGAGGGAGTCGGATCCTTGGGAAGTAAACGCATGTATTTTTTTTCTTTTTGTTTTAATTTTGCCTTATATACAAGCCATTATACAGGAGGAATGTTTCCTAACATTTTTTCTCGGAAATTTCATTTTATCTTCGGTTTTGGATGTTTCATTGTCAGCCCATAAGGTTGGACTGGCCCACCAGAGAACTGGAGAATCCTCCGGTGGGCCCTGCCTTCTCCTTCAGGAGAGTTCTTAGTGCAAACCTTGCAGCTGCTATGGGGCCCTCAGAATCAAATCCTCTGGCGGGCCCAATATTCTTCAGTGAAACTGCGTAACACCCAAACAACATTGTTCCCAGCAGCGACCTGGGAGTCAGAGATCCAGGCGTCTTCCCCATGCTGTTCTCATGCCATGTGAGCGCTGTTTCCCTCCACTTCAGTGACTTTCCTGCCCCCCAGACCTCGTGTTAGGGTCTTCCGGAAAAATGCTTGAGTTTCCCATTGACTTCCATTACACTCGTCCGACCTGCTGGATTCCAGTCATCACTAGTGCCTAAGTGTGGACATAACGAGACCCTGAATAATTAAATTCTAACTACTTACAGCGGCTTCATAGCACGGGGTTCCATTTCAAGCAACAAGCAATATTTTAGAATAGATTTTAACCTTCTTCATCACTAGTTTTCCTGTGAGATAAGCGGCATTTGGTATTCCAGACAGCCACTGATCATCCAACTTGCAAGATGAACCTATCTTTATATTGTGGCATTAAAGAGTAACCATTGTTTTAACTTTTATTTCATAAACTTAGAACGCATGAAAGTGAGAAACGTTGTGATATATCTTATCAGATAAATCCGCTTCTTTCTCCTTCTGGACTGATCTCTCACGCTCAATTTAGGGGTAAAATCTATATCCAGTGAGGACAGATTTCTCCATTATTGGGATAGGAAATGACGGTTGGTGCTTTTAAGGCTATGTGCCCACGGTGCGTGTTAAAACACTCACCAAAAACCGGACTCCTTCCCAGAAATCACGCGGTTTTTTTCCGCGCGATTTCATCGCGATTTTCGCGTGCGATATTCAAGCACTTTCCAAGTGATTTGAAGCATCGCTTGGAAAGTGATTGACAGGTTGGTCACACTCGTCAAACATAGTGTTTGACAAGTGTGACCAGGTTTTTACTATTGAGGCCGCCTATGCGGCATCAATAGTAAAAGATAGGATGTTAAAATGCTAAAAAAAATAAAAAAATCGGGGTATATTTACCTTCCGACGTCCCGCGCTGCATTCCCGGGCCACAGCGTTCCCAGTAATGCCTTGCGAGACCTGTGATGACGTAGTCTTGCGTTGCTATAGCGATCTCGCGAGACCGCTAGTCACGCGAGACTACATCATCACAGGACCTTGCCGCAAGGCATTACTGGGAACGCTTAGGCCGGGAATGCAGCGCGGGACGTCGGAAGGTAAATATACCCCGATTTTTTATTCTTTTTTTTAACAGGGGTATGGTACCCAGGGCCTGGAGGACAGTCTCCTCTCCTCCACACCGTGGGTACCAACCGTACATGAGACGCTTCACTTCCCGCATGGTGGTCATAGCCACATGCGGGAAGTAAGCGATTCTCATGCATTCCTATGGGTGCGGACTCGCGGCAATTCTTTGCGATTCCGCACAAAAGAATGAGCATGCTGCGATTTTTTCCGCGATGCGATTCCGCCGCTGAAAAAAGCGCAGCATTAGCACAGCATGTGCGGAATGCCATAGGAATGCATGGGGGGCGTTCTGTACACGATTTTTAAACGTTTTCGTGCCGAAAATCGCGACAAAAACGCTTAAAAATCGCTACGTGGGCACACAGCCTAAAATTCTATGGAGGAGGGAGGAGCTAAAGACAGACACAGACATTCTAGGGAGGCGCTAGAGGCAGACACAGACATTCTAGAGAAGAGCTAGAGACTGACACAGACATTCTAGGGAGAAGCTAGAGGAACACACAGACATTCAAGGGAGGACCTAGAAACAGGCATAGACTAGGGTCGACTTCATGTTTTCATGAACCCTGGGCAAAAGAGTCTCAGTGGACCCCTTTAACAGATATCACAATTCATGATGTACAGATACGGCAGAGAAATATAGGTATAGTACAATGCCAAAGAGTTCACTTCTCACATTACATGAGTGATATCTATTGTAAATGTAAATTCTACAATAGCTCATAAGCCAGACAGTATATTCCTCCATACAGTATTATGGGCACCACATAGCGCTCCCTACAGAATAAAGAACCCCATATAGTGCTCCATACAGTTTTATGGCCCCATATATTGCTCCATACACAATATTGAGCCCCATATATTTCTCCATATAGAATAATGATCTTCATATATTGCTCCATACAGAATAATTAGCCCCATATATTGCTCCATACAGAATAATGAGCCCCATATATTGCTTCATGCAGAATAATAAGCCGCATATATTGCTCCATACAGAATAATAAGCCCCATATATTGCTCCATATAGTATTATGGACCCCATTTAGTGCTCCATACAGTATAATGAGCCTCATATATTGCTTCACAAAATATTATGGGCACCACATAATGCTCCCTACAGAATAATATGCCCCATATATGGCTCCATACAGTATTATGGGTACCACATAGTGCTTCATACAGAATAATGAGCCCCATATATTGCTCCATGCAGAATAATGCACCCCATTTATTGCTCCATGTAGTATTATGGGCACCACATAGTACTCCATACAGAATAATGTGCTTCATATGATGCCCCATGCAGAATAATGAGCCCCATGTATTGCTCCATACAGAATGGGCCCCATATAATGCTCCATATAGAATAGTCCCCATATGATGCTCCATATATAATGGGTCGCATAAGATACTTCATATATAATGGGCCACATATGATGCTCCATATATAATGGGCCTCATATGATGCTCCAATGTATGATGGGCCCATATATGATGCTCCAGTGTATGATGGGCCCATATAATGCTCCAGTGTATAATGGGCCCCATATGATGATCCAGTGCATAATGGGCCCCATATATTGCTCCAAACACAAAAATAATGAAATACTCACCTCTCCTCACTGGCCGCTGCTCTGCTCTGGACTCCTAAGCATCTTCCGACTCTCTGCACTGTGATTGCTCAGGCAGAGGGCGCACAGTTCTGACGTCATTGCACCCTCTGACCTGAAACGTCAAATTCAGAAGACACGGAAGATGCCGCAGCAGTGGAGCAGGGAGAGGTAAGTATCGCAAGTGCCGGGGCCCTGAGCAAGTGGGGGGGTTCCCCCACCTGTTCAGGCCCCTGGCACTTGCCCGGGTGCGCTGGGTGCTGATGCTGGCCCTGGTATAGATATGGAAGGGAGGAGCTAGAGGCAGACACAGACATTCTAGAGAGGAGCTAGAGACAGACACAGACATTCTAATAAGGAGCTAGAGGCAGACACATACATTCACATAAACACAGACAGGGTTAGGGTTGGGGTTAAAGTTAGGGTTAGGAATAGGAATAGGGTTAGGGTTGGAATTAGGGTTAGGGTTGGAATTAGGGTTAGGGTTGGGATTAGGGTTAGGGTTAGGGTTGAGATTAGGGTTAGGGGTGTGTTGGGGTTAGGGCTGGAGTTAGAATTAGGGGGTCTCCACTGTTTGGGCACATCAGGGGCTCTCCAAACGCGATGTGGGTCTGATCTCAATTCCAGTCAATTATGCGTTGAAAAAGTCAAACGGTGGTTTACCCCCACATATGGGATATCAGCATACTCAGAACAAATTGCACAACAACTTTTTGGGTCCAATTTATCCTGTTACCCTTGGGAAAATAAAAAATTGGGAGCAAAAAGATCATTTTTGTGAAAAAAAATAAGATTTTTTATTTTTACGGCTCTACAATATAAACTTCTGTGAAGCACTTGGGGGTTCAAAGTGCTCAACACACATCTAGATAAGTTCCTTAGGCAGTCTACTTTCCAAAAATGGTGTTACTTGTGGGGGGTTTCTACTGTTTAGGCACATCAGGGGCTCTCCAAACGCCACATGGCGTCCGATCTCAATTCCAGCCAATTTTGCATTGAAAAGTCAAACGGCGCTCCTTCCCTTCCAAGCTCTGCCATGCACATAAACAGTGGTTTACCTGCATATATGGGGTATCAGCGTACTCAGGACAAATTGTACAACAACTTTTGGGGTCCAATTTCTCCTGTTACCTTTGGTAAAAAAAAAAACAAATTTGATCTGAAGTAATTTTTTTTGTGAAAAAAAGTTAAATGTTCATTTTTTTAAACATTCCAAAAATCCCTGTGAAGCACCTGAAGGATTAATAAACTTCTTGAATGTGGTTTTGAGCACCTTGAGGGTGCGGTTTTTAGAATTGTGTCACTTTTGGGTATTTTCTATCATATAGACCCCTCAAAGTGACTTCAAATGTGATGTGGTCCCTAAAAAAAAATGGTGTTGTAAAAATGAGAAATCGCTGGTCAAATTTTAACCCTTATAACTTCCTAACAAAAAAAAAATTTTTGTTCCAAAATTGTGATGATGTAAAGTAAACATGTGGGAAATGTTATTTATTAAGTTGTTTGTGTGACATATCTCTGTGATTTAAGGGCATAAAAATTCAAAGTTGGAAAATTGCGAAATTTTCAAAATTTTCGCCAAATTTCCGTTTTTTTCACAAATAAACGCAAGTTATTTGAATGAAATTTTACCACTAACATGAAGTACAATATGTCACGAGAAAACATTTTTAGAATCCGCGGGATCTATGGAAGCGTTCCAGAGTTATAACCTCATAAAGGGACAGTGGTCAGAATTGTAAAAATTGGCACGGTCATTAACGAGCAAACCACCCTTGGGGGTAAAGGGGTTAAAGCTGATGGGAAACTATTAACTCCCAACATGCCCTGACTGGCTATGTTGGAAGTTGTAGTCTAAACAAAAGGTGAGAACTATAAGCTGAAGATGACTGCTGCAAACCATTGAAAGCTGTGCGTATGTAATATGTACATGGGCAACCTACTGTCTGTGTCTACACGGTAACAGACTACAAAGCAAACCCTGCGTAGTCAGATTTTGTAGTCATATTTTTTTTTTTTTATTCTTACTAATCTACCAAAACGGGAGTGCACGATGGGTGACACAAGCTTTAAGGCCTCAAGAGTTAACCTAGTTATATATTATGTACATTCTTACGACAACACACCAGTTTTTGCTGGATAGAAGACAAGTTTTGTGCCAAAAATTAGGGATCAAGGCAGTCAACAGCAGCGTCCAAGCCTTGTACAAATAAATATAACCTATGGAAAGTACATACTGTTCATGCGGAACAGAAAAAGCCTTTGACAGGGGGGGACAGCGACTCCATATTTAGGCATGGTAACTAGGTTTTCCAGAAATATTATTTTTATGCAGATCAAAATTGAAAAGGTGATATTTTGTGAAATGATGGCGCATTCTCAGGATTAGTAGAGGTCAATTGCTCGTAAATCGGGAAAATGCAACATGTGAATGGCATCATGTTGACGTTCGCTGCATTATTTTTGCTCAAAATTTAGTTTGGAAAGTTATTAATTGCATATTCCGTAAGGCACTTGAAAGAAACAATGAAGGAACTTTGGAAATGTCCTACCGTTTTGGGTTTGCAGCTCCCATGTAGACTGTTGGGAGGTCGAAACGTAAAAAGGAGATGCTGGAAGTAAGTTTAGTTGACAGTAGCAGAGTAAAAAGGAAACTAAAGTGGGGTGATCTGACACGTGATCCCTACCCATACATAACATTAAGGGAAATACATCTGTATGTTATAACATATTACAAGGAGGGATCAATCAAGCTAATCCCTTTAAGAGCTAAGAAAGAAAAAAAAAAGTTTCTTAAAAGCAAAAATATAAGTAACTCTGAAAAAGTAAAAAAAAAATCCCTCCAAAAATCTATAAAACAGAGGCAAAAAATTCTAAAATAAATAAATAATTATAATTATTATTGTCTGCCCAGTGCATCACATAAGTGTATCATACAAGTGTGGAGCTCAGAATTAATACAGAATGATGTATACAGACTGTGCTCTGCCATCTGCCATCATCGCACTCTAATCAGCATGTCCATTTATTTTTTCTCCCTACAGGTAC
The DNA here is from genome assembly GCF_039654945.1 of Dendrobates tinctorius. NCBI lineage: Eukaryota > Metazoa > Chordata > Amphibia > Anura > Dendrobatidae > Dendrobates > Dendrobates tinctorius. Next base: position 13,747,231 of record NW_027361803.1, read on the forward strand.
GTGACCCAACTTTCCACACAGACTTTCCTTACCTCTGCTCCTTGCATCCACTCGGTACGTGACCCAACTTTCCACACAAACTTTCCTTACCTCTGCTCCTTGCATCCACTTGGTACATGACCCAACTTTCCACACAGACTTTCCTTACCTCTGCTCCTTGCATCCACTCGGTATGTGACCCAACTTTCCATACAGACTTTCCTTACCTCTGCTCCTTGCATCCACTCGGTATGTTTTTCAACTAACCCCAGCTTTACCCCCAATGTTATTTATGACCTTGCTTACACTGGCTTGATCATATGCATCTGACTCACTCTTACTTATGTGACCAAGATGAGCACAGACCACTCTTTTCTGCTTCACACCTGAACGCACTTTCTAGCAAATACTGTATATTGCAAACCATACGTCTGCCAAGACGTCAGTCTGCCCAGTGCTCACATAAGTGTGTATCATACAAGTATGGAGCTCAGAATTAATCCAGAATTGAACCAGAAGGGAAATGAAGGTAACTGGATAGTCACAGTGATCAATGTTTCTGTTTGTTTTCACTCTCACCCCTATAACCCTTCACTTTCTGCTAACCCCCTAATACCTACACCTAGTAAGGAACTGTTCATCTCTTCTTCAATCCTCCCCATCCATCTCTCAGAACTGTTCCTGCTCCCACCTACTAACACTTTCTCTGCTCCTCCTCACTGTCGGTGATATCTCTCCAAATCCTGGTCCTCCTCACCACATCCCGACAGTCATTTCTATCCTCCCATCCACGCTCAATCACAACTTTCCATAACCTCTCTAATCTTATACCCATTTGCTCAGCCCTCGCTTCCCCAGTCCCTCTAACAGGAGCTCTATGAAACGCTCGCTCTGTCTGCAACAAACTTTCCTATATCTATGATATTTTCATTACTAACAAACTTTCCTTCCTCGCCATCACCGAAACCTGGCCCACCCCCTCTGACACAGCCTCTCCTGCTGCACTTTCGTATGGTGTATTCCACCTTTCATACACCACCCGCCCCAGCAGCAGGCATGGCGGAGGAGTTGGTTTTCTCCTGTCAGATAACTGCTCTTTCACCCAAATCCCACTACCACCCTCTGTTACTTTCCCTTCCTTTGAGGTGCACTCTACGCGCATCTATTCCCCCTCCAACCTCCAACTGGCTGTCATTTGCCACCCCCCGGGGTCAGCCACCACCTTCTTTGACCACTTAACCACCTGGCTACTTCATTTCCTTTCCGCTGAAATTCCCATTATCATCTTGGGCGATTTCAACATCCCCATTGACCCTTCCCTGTTGTGAGTTCATTTTTCCCTTCACCATTGAGGTCTGATGAACTCCCTCCTCTAGTGAAAGAAGGTAGTGAGACTGATTACCAAACACCTGGGCAGCTGGATGATGACTGGGTGGCTGGAATTGAGGACTGGATATAAGGCTGCCGACGCCCTTCTTCCTGGCTGGTGATTTTCCTGCTGGATTCTTGGAGACCAGTCTGATTCCTTCATCTCAAAGCTAAGTTTTTCTGCTCTGCTTTGTACTCTTCAGTTTTGTTTTTGTTTTGCCTTGTTTTTTGGGAGTTCTGCCATCCCCGGCCGGGGGTGAGCTGGATTCCATTTTTGTCTCTGATCTGTTGATATTTTGCTCTGTCTTCAGAATATACCTGAGTGCTGATATAGTCTTTTGAAGCCTAGCGACTTCAGGGCCTGTTTTTCCTATCAGTCGGTTGGCTCATTTTGATAGGGTTTTTGTGGATGGCAGACAGCAGCTTTCCTATCCTGTCCTATGTAGTTAGCTTGGGCCCCATCATTTGCTCAACCTATCTCTCTATCTGTGTTAGTGTTTTCATCTTGCTTCACCGTCATTATATGTTGGGGGCTGCCTATTGCTTTGGGGTCTGCTCTGGGGCAGTTTAGTTTTTCCCCTTTCTGTCTTTAGGCTATATAGTTCTCCGGCTGTGATCGAGGGGTCTAGGGCACCGTAGGAACCCCCCACGGCTACTGTTAGTTGTTGTGGATAGGTTCAGGGGTCTGCAATCCGATAGCTGCCAACCTCTCTGGTTTTTCTGGACTTAGCTGGTATTTTGTTTTTTCCTCCTTCGGTGACTCATCATAATACTTCCCTCTCAGCTGCCACTAAACTTCTATCTCTCACTTCCTCCTTCGGCCTCACTCAATGGTCTTCTGCAGCCACTCACAAAGATGGCCACACATTGGACTTCATCTTCACCCGCCTCTGCTCCCTATCTAACCTCTCTAACTTACCTGTTCCTCTTTTTGACCACAACCTACTTACATTCTCTTCCCTCTCCACTCTTTGTCCACAATCACCACTCCACAAACTTGCACAACCTCGCAGAAATTTTAAACACCTCGATCTACACTCACTGTCTGAATTCCTCCTCCGTCTTAGAGACATTAGTTCCATACACAATCCGGATGCTGCTGCCTCTCTATATAACACAATAATAGCTGTAGCTCTTGAATCAGTCGAACCTCTCACACATGCCAAAGCTTGCAAAATCAACAGACAGCCCTGGCACACCAGCCTGACCAAAGAACTGAGGCAAGCTTCCAGGGTTGCTGAGCGGAGATGGAAAATATCCCACTGCAACGAGGATTTCATCGCATTCAAACAGTCCCTCACTACTTTCAAGGCCACACTCGCTGCAGCAAAACAAACCTGCTTCTCATCTCTGATATCCTCCATGTCTCACAACCCTAAACAGTTATTCAACACTTTCAATTCTTTCCTCCGTCCCCAAACACCTTCTCCCTCTCTCCCTCATTTTTCAAGCAGAAGATTGATAACATCAAAGACAGTTTTGGTCGACAACCCCCAGAGCCCTTCCTCCTAACTGCCCAGCCCTCCTCCTCAAAAACCAACTTCTCCACCATTACAGAAGATCGACTCTCCACTCTACTCTCAAGATCACATCTCACCACCTGTGCACTTGACCCGATCCCATCTCACTTCATCCCAAACCTCACTACAGTCTTCATCCCAACCCTAACCCATCTCTTCAACCTATCACAAACAATTGGTGTTTTCCCCTCAAGCTTTAAACATGCATCAATCACATCTATCCTCGAAAAGCCCTTTCTTGACCCATCCTCTGTATTTAGCTATTGCCCAATATTACTTCTCCCCTATGCATCAAAACTACTGCAACAACATGTCCATCTTGAACTGTTCTCCCACCTCTCTTCTTGCTCCCTCTTTGACTGCTTACAATCTGGCTTCCTACCGCATCACTCCAATAAAACCGCCCTAACTAAAGTCACCAATGACTTCCTGGACCTGTCCTCTGCCTTTGACACAGTGGACCATTCCTTATTAATACAGACGCTCTCATGTCTTGGAATCACAAACTTGGCCCTATTTTGGATTTCCTCATACCTAACAGACCGGACATTCAGCATCACCCACTCACACACCACCTTCTCACCTCTCCTCCTATCTGTCGTAGTCCCACGAGGTTCAGTCCTAGGGCCCCTGCTCTTCTCCATTTACACCTTCGGCCTGGGACAGCTCATAGAATCTCATGGCTTTCAGTATCACCTCTATGCTGATGACACACAGATCTTCCTCTCTGGACCAGATATCACCTCCCTACTAACCAGAATCCCACAATGTTTGTCGCTATTTCAGCCTTCTTCTCCGCTAGATTTCTAAAACTTAATATGGACAAAACAGAACTCATCATCTTTTCTCCATCTCACTCCCCCCAACGGACCTATCAATTAAAGTCTATGGTTGCTCACTCTCTCCAGTCCCACAAGCTCGCTGCCTTGGATTATTCATTGACACTGATCTCACCTTCAAACCACATATCCAAACCCTTTCCACTTCCTGCCAACTTCAACTTAAAATTTTTTCCCAGATCGGTACATTCCTCAACCAAGAACCTGCAAAAACCCTAGTCCATGCCCTCATCATCTCCCTCCTTGACTACAGCAACCGCCTGCTCTGTGGCCTCCTGTCTAACACTATCGCACCCCTACAACCTATTCTAAACTCTGCAGCCTGACTAATCCACCTGTCCCCCATGCTATTCCCCGGCCTCTCCCCTCTGTCATTCCCTTCACTGGCTCACCATTACCCAAAGACTCCAGTTCAAAACCGTAACCATGACATACAAAGCCATCCACAACCTGTGTCCATACATCTGTGACCTCGTCTCCCGGTACTTACCTGCACGCAACCGCCGATCCTCACAAGATCTCCTTCTCTACTCCCCTCTTATCTCCTCTTCCCACAATCGCATACAAGATTTCTCCCACGCATCCCCCCTACTCTGGAACTCTCTAGCCCAACATGAAAACCTTCAAAAGGAACCTGAAGACCCACCTCTTCCAACAAGCCTACAACCTGCAGTAACCACCGATCCACCAAACCGCTGCACGACCAGCTCTGCCCTCGCCTACTGTATCCTCACCCATCCCTTGTAGATTGTGAGCCCTCGCGGGCAGGGTCCTCTCTCCTCCTGTACCAGTCGTGACTTGTATTGTTTAAGATTACTGTACTTGTTTTTATTATGTATACCCCTCCTCACATGTAAAGCTCCATAGAATAAATGGCGCTATAATAATAAAATAATAAATATATATATATATATATATATATATATATTAAAGAGTAAGAAAGAAAGGTTCTGGTCCTGATGGTGTTAGTGATGATAAGACGTTCTCGTCAGGTCATTCAAGGTTTAGTTGTTTTCCTTTGCACAAGTTGATTCACGTTGAAAATGATTCCACTACAATCCAGTTATTTTAGCCCGAAGCTTCTTGCTGACTTGCTCTCAATTTGATTGACACGTTGCCATCTTGAAAGGTAAAACTGAAACCAGTCCTAACTGGTGCAGTGTCGCCCAATTCCTGCGTCCTGGACGGTTCTGCCCACGGGCTCCTGGACGCCTCACAGTCCTGTTGACAGAAGCCTTTCTGGAATCTCCGTGCATTTCATGTTATGTTGGTGAAGAATGTGAGCTCAAGGTTATAGGACGTCACGTCTCCATTCACAGACATGTAATCTCGGGCGCTAGGAAGATCTACACTTAGAAAGATAATGTAAACTATGCTGAGAATCTAAGCTGCTCTTATGTCTACCAGCATGTTACATGGAGAGCCCAACGAACGGCAGAATGGTTCATGTCCTCTGTAGGCACACTGGAACCAATGACCTGGTGTGCTTCTGCAAACAGTGATGTCACAGTACAGGGATAATTCACACAGCAATGTCACAGTACAGGGATAATGTACACAGTGATGTCACAGCACAGGGATAATACACAGTGATGTCACAGTACAGGGATAATTCACACAGCAATGTCACAGTACAGGGATAATACACACAGCGATGTCACAGTACAGGGATAATACACACAGCGATGTCACAGTACAGGGATAATTCACACAGCGATGTCACAGTACAGGGATAAAACACACAGCGATGTCACAGTACAGGGATAATACACACAGCGATGTCACAGTACAAGGATTATACACACAGTGATGTCACAGTACAGAGATAATACACACAGTGATGTCACAGTACAAGGATAATACACACAGTGATGTCACAGTACAGGGATAATACACACAGTGATGTCACAGTACAAGGATAATACACACAGTGATGTCACAGTACAGGGATAATACACACAGTGATGTCACAGTACAGGGATAATACACACAGTGATGTCACAGTACAAGGATAATACACACAGTGATGTCACAGTACAGGGATAATACACACAGTGATGTCACAGTACAGGGATAATACACACAGTGATGTCACAGTACAAGGATAATACACACAGTGATGTCACAGTACAGGGATAATACACACAGTGATGTCACAGTACAAGGATAATACACACAGTGATGTCACAGTACAGGGATAATACACACAGTGATGTCACAGTACAGGGATAATACACACAGTGATGTCACAGTACAAGGATAATACACACAGTGATGTCACAGTACAGGGATAATACACACAGTGATGTCACAGTACAGGGATAATACATACAGTGATGTCACAGTACAAGGATAATACACACAGTGATGTCACAGTACAGGGATAATACACACAGTGATGTCACAGTACAGGGATAATACACACAGTGATGTCACAGTACAGGGATAATACACACAGTGATGTCACAGTACAAGGATAATACACACAGTGATGTCACAGTGCAGGGATAATACACACAGTGATGTCACAGTACAGGGATAATACACACAGCGATGTCACAGTACAGGGATAATACACACAGTGATGTCACTGTACAGGGAAAATACATTGATATCACATAAACCAATGTAGATAACAATGCACAGTGTTAACCACCATAGACACCTGTGCCCAAAACGGGAATTACGTCTAAATAGTTCAGTGCAAAAAGTAGATATAACCCATATAAAGAATAGAATGCACATAAAGGAACCAAAACGTATTAAAAGGTATATTATTTATTGAATAGACACCATTCAAAACAAAAACAACAATACATACATGAAAGATAATAAGGGATGATGAGATAGTGAAGACTACCAATGGTGGAACCACAGGTCGGAGTCAGTAAGGTGCATAGTGACTGCTATATACGATTACTCCAAACACCAATACCAGTTATGATATCCAAGGTTGATTGTGCATCACCCTGGAGCTCACTAGAGCCACAAATGGCATAAGAGATGTGGAGAAAGTAACAGAGTAAAAGGAAAGAGTCAAATAACCATTAGGTAATTACCCCAGACCTACGGTGCTACAGCCCCAAGCTCCGTCCTGGTCAGGTCAGGGTTAAGAGAGTTCGCCTCTTTTTGGTTCTGGGGCGGCTATTTAATGCTGGTAGTTCCTGGGTTCAGTGTCGGTGATAATGTAATGACACCAGGTTAGTGTCACTGAGGAAAGCCTAGGGGGCGCTAGTAGGGGGCACAGGTCTGCGAGTAGGGAGTATAAGGACTCAGACAAGCAGTGCGCGTAGGACCTGAGACTTTGAAGTCACGTGATCGCCGGGGGCGGAGCCACCGCGCATGAGGACGTGGGACAAGCCAAAAGCGCGGAGTATCGGGTAAAAACGATAACGTGGTCAGTAGCAAGCCGAGGTTCAGAAACCAGCCTAGAGCGAGCTACCCATGGGCAAGACAAAAGAGTAAACAGAGACAAGCCGAGGGGTCAGAGAACCAGGAAGGACAGAACAGTACCGAGCAGAAAACAGAGGCAGAAGTCAGGGGACAACCCGGGTCATACACAGCAAAGCTCACACACACAGAGGCACAACGCTTACAGATGAGTAACCTGGGTCAGCTACCTGTAACCGAGTACATGGAAGTATCACCGACACTGAACCCCGGAACTACCAGCATTAAATAGCCACCCCAGAACCAAAGAGAGGCGAACTAGAGTTAACCCTGACCTGACTAGGAAGAAGCTAGAACAACCTCGTCCTGAGTCATGACTGTAATCACCCCCTGGCTAAGCTCAGGTCCTGTACGCACTTCGCTCCTTGGTCTCCACACACTCTAGTGGTGCACGTCCCCTGTTAGCGCTCCCAGGCTTAACCCCAGTGACACTGTCCTCGTGTCACTACAATGACAACACACAGTGATGTCACAGTACAGAGATAATAAACACAGTGATGTCACAGTAAAGAGATAATACACACAGTGATGTCACAGTACAGAGATAATACACACAGTGATGTCACAGTACAGAGATAATAAACACAGTGATGTCACAGTACAGAGAATACACACAGTGATGTCACTGTATAGAGGTAATACACACTGTGATGTCACAGTACAGAGATAATAAACACAGTGATGTCACAGTACAGAGATAATAAACACAGTGGTGTCACAGTACAGAGATAATAAACACAGTGATGTCACTGTATAGAGGTAATACACACTGTGATGTCGCAGCACAGGATTAATAAACACAGTGATGTCACAGTACAGAGATAATACACACAGTGATGTCACAGTACAGAGATAATAAACACAGTGATGTCACAGTACAGAGAATACACACAGTGATGTCACTGTACAGAGATAATACACACTGTGATGTCACAGTACAGAGATAATAAACACAGTGATGTCACAGTACAGAGATAATAAACACAGTGGTGTCACAGTACAGAGATAATAAACACAGTGATGTCACTGTATAGAGGTAATACACACTGTGATGTCGCAGCACAGGATTAATAAACACAGTGATGTCACAGTACAGGGATAATACACACAGTGATGTCACTGTATAGAGGTAATACACACAGCACAGGGGTAATACACACAGTGATGTCACAGTACAGGGATAATACACACAGTGATGTCACTGTATAGAGGTAATACACACAGTGATGTCGCAGTACAGGGATAATACACACAGTGATGTCACAGTACAGGGATAATACACACAGTGATGTCACTGTATAGAGGTAATACACACAGTGATGTCGCAGTACAGGGATAATACACACAGTGATGTCACAGTACAGGGATAATACACACAGTGATGCCACAGTACAGGGATAATACACACAGTGATGCCACAGTACAGGGATAATACACACAGTGATGCCACAGTACAGGGATAATACACACAGTGATCTCACAGTAAAGGCATAATACACTACACACTGTGATGTCACTGAACAGAGATAATACACACAGTGATGTCCCAGTACAGGGATAATGCACACAGTGGTGTCACAGTACAGGGATAATACACACAGTGATGTCACAGTACAGGGATAATGCACACAGTGATGCCACAGTACAGGGATAATACACACAGTGATCTCACAGTAAAGGCATAATACACTACACACTGTGATGTCACTGAACAGAGATAATACACACAGTAGTGTCACAGTACAGGGATGATACACACAGTGATCTCACAGTAAAGGCATAATACACTACACACTGTGATGTCACAGTACAGGTATAATGCACACAGTAGTGTCACAGTACAGGGATAATGCACACAGTGATGTCACAGTACAGGGATAATACACACAGTGATCTCACAGTAAAGGCATAATACACTACACACTGTGATGTCACTGAACAGAGATAATACACACAGTAGTGTCACAGTACAGGGATAATACACACAGTGATCTCACAGTAAAGGCATAATACACTACACACTGTGATGTCACAGTACAGGGATAATGCACACAGTAGTGTCACAGTACAGGGATAATACACACAGTGATCTCACAGTAAAGGCATAATACACTGCACACTGTGATGTCACTGAACAGAGATAATACACACAGTAGTGTCACAGTACAGGGATAATACACACAGTGATCTCACAGTAAAGGCATAATACACTACACACTGTGATGTCACAGTACAGGGATAATGCACACAGTAGTGTCACAGTACAGGGATAATACACACAGTGATGTCACATTGGAACTATGCTTGTAACCTCTGCACACTTGCTCTGCATTCTGTCAATTCTTAAAGGGGTTTTCCACTTTTCGGAAAGAAGACCCGAAACACTGTAGAATACCTAAATTAACAAACAGAGCAGGTCCTCTCCTCCCCGGGTTCTACATCAGCTCTCACCTACTGTTTGGATCTCGGTGTTTCTTCAGCAGCGGTGGCGTCACCTCGGCAGCACACATCACCGCTGTAGCTAATCAGTGAGCTTAGTGCTTGAGACAAAGTAGTTAGCTTGAGCCTCTGAGCTCAGTGATTGGCTGCAGTGGTGATGTTTGCTGCCAAAGTAATGTCACTGCAACATTCAAAACACGGAGACCAGAGCAGCAAGGAAGAGTCAACACTGGACCGGGGGAGGGTGAGTATCTGTGCACTTTGTTCTTTTAGGTATTTTTGTGGTCCACATTTTCCTGTGTGAAAAAAAGGTTTTCAACATTTTTTAAGCTCAATCTCCTCACCTGTATGTATCTCACTACTGAGCGTTCTGCAATCTCCTGATCATGGGAAGGTTATGTTGTTGTAGCACCTTCCAGTTTCTCTGCTGGAAAATTACCGGATGCCCAGGAAACTCAATGGATGTCCATTGTTTTTAGTAGCAGCCCCATGTAAAAGGAACATTAGGGATAACAATAAGGAATCAGGGAGAGGTAAGAAGATGTGAAACCTGTTAGCTGCGGATGATAGAAAAGGGGAAAAACATCTTCAAGATTAATGCAAGAAACCCGCAGATCAGCGACTCTGGCGCATTCGGCAGCAGACGCCAAGGGCACCGGTGCCACCTAATTATTGATTGTGATGTTAATCAGTTCTACAGAAAACTGCAACATTTCACGTGAAATCTTTTTTGGCCACCAGCAAATCACGGCACAACTTGTGTTCGCTCTCCGCTCTGAATCATGAGGGGGTCCGAATAGTGGGGCCCCCAACTTGTAGGAATGATCCAGTTTCGCCGTTGCATCTGCACAGCCGTTCCTTTTTTTTCAGTTTTAGATCAAGGCATCAAAGGAATTCATAAAATTCCAAAGTGTGTGTCACCGACCAACACCCTCACAAGTTTCATTCTCCCAACATTTTCATGTTGTGTCTTAACTACAGCAATGTGTTCAGAATATTGCACATCTCCATAAGGATTGTGGTGGGTCACACTCCCCTACATTATTTGCTGGAACCGTACACGGTGGGTACCATATAGCGGCACAATGAGCGTCTTGTGGCACAATATAGTAAGGTGTCAAAGAGAGATACACATAGTGGCTGCTATTTAGTGGAGTACCGCCAATGGCAACAGACCATGAAGTCGCTATGGGGCCCATGAGTCTTGGGGACCCGATGCTGGCACTGAACCCCCCTAAAAATCCCGACATCACACTTTCAACTGTTCGGCATTCAGGATGCTGATAAAGCTGAAAGCAATGAGCGGGTGTCACTATAATGCGCCCGCTGTGTCAGCAGTGCAGAGCTTCAGAACAGCACCGGAGCAGCAAGGGAATGAGGAAAGGTGAGTATTTTTTTTTAATCAATGAGATCATTGTGGGACCCATTATACTATATGGAGGGCTATGTGGGGCCATTATACTGAATGGAGCACTATGTGGGGTCATTATACTGTATGGAGCACTATGAGGGACCATTATACTGTATGGAGCACTATGTGTGGCCCATTATAGTGTATGGAGCACAATGTGGGGCCTATTATACTATATGGAGCACTATGTGGTGACCATATTGTTGTATGGAGGATTATATGGGGCTGTTATACTGTATGGAGCACTATGTGCTGACATTATACTGTATGGAGCACTATGTAGGGCCCTTTATACTGTATGCAGTAGTATGTGAGGCCATTATACTGTATGAAGCACTGTGTAGGGCCATTATGCTGTATGGAGGACTACTTGGGGCCGATTATATTTTATGGAGGACTACGTGGGACCCATTATACTGTATGGAGCACTATGTGGAGCCTTTATACTGTATGGAGAACTATGTGGGGCCCATTATACTGTATAGAGGACTATGTGGGGCCCATTGTACTGTATGAAGAACTATGTGGGAGCCATTATACTGTATGGAGGACTATGTGGGGCCCATTATACTGTATGGAGGCCTGTGTGGGGCCCATTATACTGTATGGACCACTTTGTGGTGCCCATTGTTATTTATGAAGCACTTATATTATTTATTACTTATGTCGGTTTTAGCCACAACGGGATCCGACCTACTCATACATCCCATACACTATAGGTTATCAGCCCAGAAGAGGAAACACATTTGGGCTATGTCCCCAGCAATGAGAATCGCCTTGTCGTTTGCTGCTAGGCATGCATGAATTGGACAAATTATGTACTAGGTGTCTTCATATTTTCCTATTTTCTAGAGCAGTAACGCAATTCAAATTTCATATATTTCATGTTTACATGCTGTAGCGCTACAGAGTGCGACTTTATTTATTAGCACAATGTTGTGCCCATTATATTGGGTGGGACACTATGTGAGGCCCATTATACTGTATGGAGAACAATGTGTGACCCATTACAGTATTGGAGGGCTATATGGGGACCATTATATTTTATTCAGGGCAGTGTGTGGCCCTTTACAGTATTGGAGGGCTATGTGGGGACCACTATAATATTTGGAGGGATATGTGAGGGTCGTTATACTATAAGCAGGGCTATGAGGGGGCTCATAAACTGTTTGAAGAGATGTGTAGGGGCCATTATACTGTTTGGAGGGCTGTGTGGGGACCATCATACTATATGGAGGCATATATGGGGACCATTATGCTATTTGGAGGGCTGTGTGGGGCCCTTATACTGCTTGTAGTGCTAAGTGGGGGCCATTATACAGTTTGAAGGGCTATGTGTGGGCCATTATACTGTTTGCAGCGCTATGTGGGAGGGCCATTATATTGTATTGAGGGTTAATGGGGACCATTATACAGTGTGTAGGGTTGTGTTGCAGCCATTATACTGTATGGAGGTCTATGTGGAATCACAGTTAGGGGTCACCATACTTTGCCAGGGGGATTGAGAGAAGGAGGGGTGGTACAGTAGACTCATCATACTCAGCGTGTGGAGGGTACTATTGTTCCTTCATTCACAGTCGGAGCCTCCAGAACTTTCTCACCTTTCTGTACCGTCACTATACGACATCCGGCTTTTTTGTGTCTGTAAGGCTGTGTTCACACATAGCAAAAATACTGTGTTTTTTTGTTTTCTGCAGGATCAGCTCCAAACTACACAAGTACAATCTTCTCCCCCTTATTCAATGCGTTTTTGGTGCAGACGTGAAGCCGCTTTTTTAATGTGTTTTTTATAGTAAAGAAAAGCTTGGATTCTGTGCTTAATAAAGTATCTGCAGTTTTTTTTCTACGTGTGTTTTGTTTTTAGGCTCCACCTAGAAGACATGAGAGAAAAGAAGCACCAAAACCGCAAAGTTCAGCAGCATCTTCAGACCACAGGGGGCGCAGTTCTCATGAAATCACATCCACTTTTCTAGGACAGTTAAACAGCAGAATTTCTGTGCTAAAAAAAAAGCAGAAAATAAGCAGCATATATGCTACATGTGAAAACAGTCTAAATGTCCAAGCAAAGTGGATGTAATTCCATTAAATCTCCTCCCTCGGTGCCTCTACAGTCGCTGCTGTACTCTGCGATTTTGGTGCTTCTTTTCCTCTATAGGCTTCTGTGTGGAGCCTGAAAAAAATGCATTCAAATAAAAAAACACTGCTGCATTTTTAAGCGTAGAATCAAAACTTTTCTTAAGATTACCTCCGGCCGCTTCTGAATAAACAGAGACACAATCCAGATGCAACTCAAAACGCAAAACTTTACTCTCATATCTTCTCAGCACTTCCAGATCCATTACAGCATTAACAACAGGTTTCTTATCAAACATCACTTCAGCTTTCCCTGCTCTCATCTCCCTGTCCCACCGTAGTATACAGTTTTCCAGCATCCTCCATGGTCAGATTCTCCGCTTTCAGGGGTTCCCTCAGCCGTTTCGCCTAGACTTTGTGGGCATCAGCCCATGCGACCACCTGCCACATAGTGAGTGACCTGCCCGTCTGTCCGGCCGTGACTTCGCCTTTAACTCTCACTTCTGTCACTCTAGCTCCTGTGACTGCTGTAGCTGCAACACTGCTGTTATCCTTGCTCAGGGAAGGCTGGGCTCTTTCCTTAAATACAACATTATGGGGTATCTAAACTGACCGGGCATTCATGCCCTTCAGAGCTCTATGGGCACTCAGGCCCCTCCGCCAAAAACCAGGAAGATCCCTTCCTCTAACCTAAGTGACCCTTCCTACATTAACTATCTACACCGTCACTAAGTCTCTTTTCCTACATTCTGTTCATTATCTCCATCTAGTGGTTTAATATTATTACTACAGTTTCCCTAGAGAATATACAGTACATTAAATATAACATATACATACTGTATATACATAGCAGCATTAAATATACATTTTCTCAAACAATAGGAGGCAACAATATATATACATTTATATATAGTCTAAACCGGGACATGCTGGGAGGGGGGGTTAGGACGGTTACCCTAACCCTACTACAGGTAAGCCAAACCTCCAACTCCGACTTCTCAATTTCCATGACACCGACTCCGACTCCATGACTCCGACTGCCTCATGCCAGGGCTGTGGAGTCGGTAAGCCAAACCTCCGACTCCAACTCCAACTCCCACTCCAACTCCACCAAAATGGGCTCCGACTCTGACTTGATGACTCTGACTCCGACTCCACAGCCCTGGTATTAACCCCTTTCCGACTTTGGGCATAATAGTACGCCAATGTCGGACTCCCTCCATTTGATGTGGGCTCCGGTGTTTAGCCCACGTCTTTTCCAGCACATGCCAGCTGTTTTGAACAGCTGACATGTGCCTCTAACAGCCGCAGGTGAAAACGCGATCTACCTGTGGCTGTTAACCCGTTAAATGCTGCTGTCAAGCACGCCAGAAATCCTGCCCATCGATGATCGTGGGTCACCCATGGGTTGCCATGACAACCAGAGGTCTCCAGCAGAACTCTATGGTTGTCACTGGCTGGTGTCACCTCCTGATGGTCGGCGCACAGAGCAAGTGAGCATTTCTGCTACATCCAGGTGATCTGATCATCGCCTCTATGTAGAAGAACTGATCGGGTTATGGCAGTTTCTACTCTCCCATGCCAAAAATAAACAAAAAATGTTTTTAAAAATATAAAAAAAATTAAAAAAATATAAAAGTTCAAATCACCCCCCTTTCGCCCCATTGAGAATAAAACAATAAAAGAAAATCACACATACACATATTTGGTATCGCCGCGTTCAGAATTGCCCGATCTATCAATAGAAAAAAAGGATTAATCTGATCGCTGAATGGCTCAAGGAGAAAAAAAGTCAAAACATCAGACTTCCGTTTTTTTGGTCGCCGCAACATTGCATTAAAATGCAATAACGGGTGATTAAAAGATCATATCTGTATCAAAATGGTATCATTAAAAACATCAGCTCAGCCGCAAAAAAATAAGTCCTCACCCAACCTGAGATCATGAAAAATGGAGGTGCTATGGGTCTCAGAAAATAGCGCAATTTTTTTTTTAACCAAAGTTTGGAATTTTTTTTCACCACTTAGATAAAAAAGAACCTAGACATGTTTGGTGTCTATGTAGTCGGTGGTAATGACCTGGAGAATCATAATGGCTAAGTACTATATGGAGGCACAGAAGGGGCATTATTACTATATGGAGGCACAGGAGGGGCATTATTACTGTATGGAGGCACAGGAGGGGCATTATTAATATATGGAGGCACAGGAGGGGCATTATTACCATATGGAGGCACAGGAGGGGCATTATTACCATATGGAGGCACAGAAGGGGGCATTAATAATATATGGAGGCACAGGAGGGGCATTATTACTGTTTGGAGGCACAGAAAGGGCATTATTACCATATGGAGGCACAGGAGGGGGCATTATTACTATATGGAGGCACAGAAGGTGCATTATTACCATATGGAGGCACAGGAGGGGGCATTATTACCATATGGAGGCACAGAAGGGGGCATTAATAATATATGGAGGCACAGGAGGGGCATTATTACTATATGGAGGCACAGAAGGTGCATTATTACCATATGGAGGCACAGGAGGGGGCATTATTACCATATGGAGGCACAGAAGGGGGCATTAATAATATATGGAGGCACAGGAGGGGCATTATTACTATATGGAGGCACAGAAGGTGCATTATTACCATATGGAGGCACAGAAGGGGGCATTATTACCATAAGGAGGCACAGGAGGGGGCATTAATAATATATGGAGGCACAGGAGGGGCATTATTACTATATGGAGGCACAGGAGGGGGCATTATTACTATATGGAGGCCCAGTTGGGGAATTTTTAATATATGGAGGCACAGGAGGGGCATTATTAATATATGGAGGCACAGGAGGAGGCTTTATTACTATATGGAGGCACAGGAGGTGGCATTACTATTATATGGAGGCACAGAAGGGGCATTATTAATATATGGAGGCACAGGAGGAGGCTTTATTACTATATGGAGGCACAGGAGGTGGCATTACTATTATATGGAGGCACAGAAGGGGCATTATTAATATATGGAGGCACAGGAGGAGGCATTATTAATATATGGAGGCACAGGAGGAGGCTTTATTACTATATGGAGGCACAGTTGGGGGTATTATTACTATATGAAGGCACATGAGGGGGCATTATTGATATATGGAGGCACAGGAGGGGGCATTATTAATATATGGAGGCACAGGAGGGGGCATTATTAAAATATGGAGGCAAAGGAGGGGCATTATTAATATATGGAGGCGCAGTTGGGGGCATTATTACTATATGGAGGCACAGGAGGGGGCATTATTAATATATGGAGGCACCTCAGGGGCATTATTAATATATGTAGGCGCAGTTCGGGGCATTATTACTATATGGAGGCACATGAGGGGGCATTATTAATATATGGAGGCACAGAAGGGGCATTATTAATATATGGAGGCACAGAAGGGGCATTATTAATATATGGAGGCACAGTTGGGGGCATTATTACTATATGGAGGCACAGGAAGGGCATTATTACTATATGGAGGCACAGGAGGGGGCATTATTACTATATGGAGGCACAGGAGGGGGCATTATTACTATATGGAGGCACTGGAGGGGCATTATTAATATATGGAGGCACAGTTGGGGCATTATTAATATATGGAGGCACAGAAGGGGCATTATTAATATATGGAGGCACAGGAGGGGGCATTATTAATATATGGTGGCACAGGAAGGGCATTATTAATATATGGAGGCACAGGAGGGGGCATTATTAATATATGGAGGCGCAGTTGGGGCATTATTAATATATGAAGGCGCAGTTTGGGGCATTATTACTATATGGAGGCACAGAAGGGGCATTATTACTATATGGAGGCATAGGAGGAGGCATTCCTCTTCTCCTCAGTACATTATATACATATATATATATGTATATGGTGGAGAAGGAAGGAGCAATTACCTAGGAATCCAAGTAAACTACCCTTGCTCCGGGTGCAGGAGCGCTGTTGTTTGGGACCGCACCTAATGCTCTAGAATACACAGATTCAGCAGAGTTGCTGGTCACTTCTCACTGTCACACATCAGCATATTATTATAATGTGAGAATTTGCATAGGACTGCAGGTTTCATTCATCACTTTGCACACATTCAGCTCGGATACATTTGTAAACTTTCTCATTTGTTTCCAAATCTTTGATAACTTTGCAAAACTTTGGTGTTACATTTTGTAACTTTTTACTCGGCCCGCGCTGCGGAATATGTCGGCGCTATAGAAATAATGGCCGTTCTTATTTTTTTCATGGGAAAGTAGGGTTTTTTTTTTTTTTTTACTTTTTCCCATGTCAAAGCCATGGAAGTCATTGAGAGCATGATCTCCCAGCACAGAACACTTATGGTTGCTTGATATGGTGGATACCACAGACAGTGTGCTCCAGATCAGAACCTGGGTCTGTGCCAGTACTGATTATGGGGGGAGCTGGGGCTGCTCTGCCTGGGGTTTGTTAGCTTCTCTCAGGGCGGTCTCAGGCTGCAGAATCCAGATGGAACCGGAGAGCCCAGCAAAGGCAGCATCTGCCATGAGCAGAGACAGTCACAGGGCCCCATAGTGTAGAGGGAAGGCCCGAGGCGGCGCTTTCTAGTGTGATCAGGGCTCTAAGGCCACACAATCATTTTTTTTGTCCAGAGCTTCATTTTTTAATATTACATTAAAGGGGTCCTCTAGGCATATATTAATTGATGACCTATCACATACCCCTTTAATTAACCCTGTTATGTCTGCACGCTCCGTTATTACTGTGACCATTAAGGGTTATTAATTCCACAGGATTGTAAAATCATTCAGAAGCAGCAGTTATTTATTTATTTTTTTCCTTTTTTTGGCCACTTTATACAGAGCATTTAATGAGCGCAGCACTTACAGTAAAGCGCTGCTTCGCCAGTCTCGGTGATCACTGACAAACGGACCTGTTTGTGATCGATGTTACATATGACGCCTGTACGGGAGCATCTCAATTAAAATCAAGATCTTTCTTAGTTTTTCTTTTTTTTCTTTTTCACACATTATGGTTTTGCAAAAAAAAAAAAAAAAAGAAGTTTTTTGATGTGATTACAAAATTTTCAGCCAAAATATGCAAGAAATAAAATGACTGCTTTATTTCTGCCAGTGCTTCTGTATGCAGCTGCATTAACCCCTTCACGACATCCGGCGCAAGTCAGTAGCGAATGTATGGAACGGGCCCCATAGTCATCCATAAAATATAATGCACCACATAGTCATTCTTAAAGTATAATGCACCCCATAGTAATCTATAAAATATAATGCACCCCCATCATCCATAAAGTATAATGCACCCCCATAGTCACCATAGAATATAATGCACCCCTGTAGTCAACCAGAAAATATAATGCACCCCCATATACATCCATAAAGTATAATGCACCCCATAGTCCTCCATGTAGTATAATGCACCCCCATAATCATCCATGTAGTATAATGCACCCCATAGTCATCCATGTAGTATAATGCACCCCATAGTCATCCATAAAGTGTAATGCACCCCATTGTCATACATAGAATATAATGCAACCCATATTAATCCATAAAGTATAATGCACCCCCATAGTCACCCATAAAATATAATGCACCCCCATAGTCATTCATGTAGTATGGCTGCACGGTGGCTCAGTGGTTAGCATTGCAGCGCTGGGGTCCTGGGTTCAAATTCCACCAAGGACAACATCTGCAAGGAGTTTTCATATGTTCTCCCTATGTTTGCGTGGGTTTCCTCCCACATTCCAAAGACATACTGATAGGGGCTCACAATCTAAATTCCCTATCGGGGACAGTGATGATAATGTGTGCAAACTGTAAAGTGCTGCGGAATATGTTAGCGCTATATAAAAATAAAGATTATTATTATGTAGTATAATACACCAACATAGTCATCCATAGAATATAATGCACCCCATAATCATCCAGAAAGTATAATGCACCCCTATAGCCATCTATAAAATATAATACACCCCCATAGTCTTCCATAAAATATAATGTGCCCCATAGTCATCCATGTAGTATAATGCACCTCCAGAGTCATCCATGTAGAATAAAGCATCCTCATAGTCATCCATAAAGTATAGTGCACCCCATAGTCATTAATAGTATAATGCACCTCATAGTCATCCATAAAATATAATGCACCCCCCATAGTCATCCATAAAATATAATGCACCCCCCCATAGTCATCCATGTGATAATGCACCTGCATAGTCATCCATAAAATATAATGCACCTCCATAGTCATCCATAAAAATGAAATGCACCCCATAGTCATCCATAAAATATAATAAGCCCGAATTATCACCCATAAAATATAATGCACCCCATAGTCATCCATATAGTATAATGCACAGTCCATAGTCATCCATAAAATATAATGCACGCCCCATAGTCATCCATAAAAATGAAATGCACCACATAGTCATCCATAAAATATAATGCTCTACCCCAAGAAATCAGGACTATCCACAATTTGCATAGTTTTAGGCGCTCCCTCAAAACACACCTGTTCAGAGCGGCCTATCACATTCACTATTCAAAGTCATTCTCTGTGTAAGTGTGCGTGTGTAGCCCATTCACTATCTCCATCCATCCTTCACTCCCGCAAGATGGCTGGACCTTCATTGTAAATACACCATTGTAAATACTCACCTGTACTCTGTATCTCCCCCACCTCATTGTAGATTGTAAGCTCTCACCAGCAGGGGCGGCTTATTTCGTCTTATTTTGCTTTAATTACTGTATTGTTAACGTTGTTACTTATGACTTGTGTTTTGAAACTGTTAAACTGTAAAGCGCTGCGGAATATGTTGGCGCTATATAAATAAAGATTATTATTATTATTATTATTATAATGCACACCCCATAGTCATCCATAAAATATAATGCATCCCCATAGTCATCCATAAAGTATAATGCACAGCCCATAGTCATTCATAAAATATAATGCATACCCCATAGTCATCCATAAAATATAATAAGCCCGAATAATCACCCATAAAATATAATGCACCCCATAGTCATCCATATAGTATAATGCACCTCCATAGTCACCCATAAAATATAATGCATCCCCATAGTCATCCATAAAATATAATAAGCCCGAATAATCACCCATAAAATATAATGCACCCCATAGTCATCCATATAGTATAATGCACCTCCATAGTCACCCATAAAATATAATGCATACCCCATAGTCATCCATAAAATATAATAAGCCCGAATAATCACCCATAAAATATAATGCACCCCATAGTCATCCATATAGTATAATGCACCTCCATAGTCACCCATAAAATATAATGCATCCCCATAGTCATCCATAAAATATGATGCACCCCATAGTCATCCATAAAATATAATGCACCCCATAGTCATCCATATAGTATAATGCACCCCACAGTCATCCATAAAATATAATGCACACCCCATAGTCATCCAGAAAATATAATGCATCCCCATAGTCATCCATAAAATATAATGCACCCCATAGTCATCCATAAAATATAATGCACAGCCCATAGTCACCCATAAAATATAATGCACACCCCATAGTCATCCATGTAGTATAATGCACCCCCCATAGTCATCCATAAAGTGTAATGCACCCCACTGTCATACATAGAATATAATGCAACCCATATTAATCCATAAAGTATAATGCACCCCCATAGTCACCCATAAAATATAATGCACCCCATAGTCATTCATGTAGTATGGCTGCACGGTGGCTCAGTGGTTAGCACTGCAGCCTTGCAGCGCTGGGGTCCTGAGTTCAAATTCCACCAAGGACAACATCTGCAAGGAGTTTTCATATGTTCTCCCTGTGTTTGCAGGGGGGTTTCCTCCCACATTCCATAGGGGTTCACAATCTAAATTTGCTATCAGGGACAGTGATGATAATGTGTGCAAACTGTAAAGTGCTGCGGAATATGTTAGCGCTATATAAAAATAAAGATTATTATGTAGTATAATACACCAACATAGTCATCCATAGAATATAATGCACCCCATAATCATCCAGAAAGTATAATGCACCCCTATAGTCATCCATAAACTATAATGCACCCCCATAGTCTTCCATAAAATATAATACACCCCTATAGTCATCCATAAACTATAATACACCCCCATAGTCATCCATGTAGTATAATGCACCTCCAGAGTCATCCATGTAGAATAAAGCATCCTCATAGTCATCCATAAAGTATAGTGCACCCCATAGTCATTAATCGTATAATGCACCTCATAGTCATCTATAAGTATAATGCACCCCATAGTCATCCATAAAATATAATGCACCCCCCCATAGTCATCCATGTGATAATGCACCTGCATAGTCATCCATAAAATATAATGCACACCCCATAGTCATCCATAAAAATGAAATGCACCCCATAGTCATCCATAAAATATAATAAGCCCGAATTATCACCCATAAAATATAATGCACCCCATAGTCATCCATATAGTATAATGCACAGTCCATAGTCATCCATAAAATATAATGCACACCCCATAGTCCTCCATAAAATATAATAAGCCCAAATAATCAGCCATAAAATATAATGCACCCCATAGTCATCCATATAGTATAATGCACCTCCATAGTCATCCATAAAATATAATGCACACCCCATAGTCATCCATAAAATATAATGCACAGCCCATAGTCACCCATAAAATATAATTCACACCCCATAGTCATCCATGTAGTACAATACACCCCATAGTCATCCATGTAGTATAATGCACCCCCATAGTCATCCATAAAGTGTAATGCATCCCCATAGTCATCCATAAAGTGTAATGCACCCCATAGTCATCCACAAACTATAATAAGCCCCCATAATCACCCATAAATTATAATGCACCCCATACTCATCCTTTCAGTATAATCCACCCCATAGTTATCCATAGAATATAATACAAGTCCATAGTCATTCTTAAAGTATAATGCACCCCATAGTCATCCATATAGTATAATGCACCTCCATAGTCATCCATAAAATATAATGCACACCCCATAGTCATCCATAAAATATAATGCACAGCCCATAGTCACCCATAAAATATAATTCACACCCCATAGTCATCCATGTAGTACAATACACCCCATAGTCATCCATGTAGTATAATGCACCCCCATAGTCATCCATAAAGTGTAATGCATCCCCATAGTCATCCATAAAGTGTAATGCACCCCATAGTCATCCACAAACTATAATAAGCCCCCATAATCACCCATAAATTATAATGCACCCCATACTCATCCTTTCAGTATAATCCACCCCATAGTTATCCATAGAATATAACACAAGTCCATAGTCATTCTTAAAGTATAATGCACCACCATAGTCATTCATAAAATATAATGCACACCATAGTCATCAATGTAGTATAATGTACCCCCATAGTCATCAATAAAGTATAATACACCCCCGTAGTAATCCATAAAGTATAATGTACCCACATAGTCATCCATAGAATATAATACACCCCTGTAGTCCTCCATACAGCATAATGCACCTCCATGGTCAGTCACAAAATTGAATGCGCCCCAGAGTCATCCATAAAGGATAATGCACCCCCATAGTCATCCATAAAATATAGTCCAAAAAAATGAAGGCAGCACTCCAATGGCAAAAATAAATCTTTTATTTTAAGTAGTTTCTCCCTATCGCCACCCCTTCTGAGTGGTGGGACCTGATCAATGATAATAAACTTAAGGTCCCTCTCCCCATGTTTATTTTCAATAAAATGCTTAGGGACTGGTAAATCCAACCTGCCCTTCCTTATAATATATCTATGTTGGTTCATTCGTGTTCTCAAATCACAAGTGGTTTTTCCCACATATAAAAGTCTACAAGGACATTGCAAGTCATAGATTATGAAATCAGAAGAACATGTCAAAAAATATTTAAGAGGAAAAATTTCATTTGTAATCGATGTTTAAAAATTGGGCCCTTCATCATGTAGGAGCAGTTAACACAATAACAGCATCGTTTGTTTTGATACCACTGACTTCTTATGCAAGTTGAAGGATACCAAGATTAATGATGATATCATTTGGCCTCATTCGATGTTGTATCGCTCTATACTTCAATTAATCATGACCTGGGATTAGCAGCAACAAGCAGAGGGTTGGTGAAAACTAATTATGAACAAAATATGATGGAGTTTGTCCTTGATTTGTTAGAATGGGTGTTAAGAAATAGCTATTTTCTTTTTGGTGAGGATTTTTTTGCTCAATTAAGGGGTACCGCGATGGGTGCCAATATGGCACCCGAGTATGCTAATTTAACGATGGTGGCATTGGAGGAGGACCTTATGTATGTGTCCCACCACTTCACACACGTTTTGAGGTGGTGGCGATACATAGATGATGTCCTCCTCCCTTGGACAGGCTCTCTGAGTGAGCTAATGGATTTTCACAGTTTCCACAATACTATAGACAATGACATCAAATTTACATATTCTGAAAGAGAGATCCAATTTTTGGATGTTCTGATTAGGAATGTTGACAATAATTTAGTCACAGAATTGTTTGTGAAGCCTACTGACGGTAATAATATTGTATGCTATGATAGCTTCCATCCACGACGAATGGTAGAATCTCTACCACTTAGTCAGCTATTACCTGTAAGGCGCATTACCAATGAGGATGTTCAACTAACACCCACTCTAGATAACATGGTTCAGAAGTTTGAGCAAAGGGGTTATCCCAGAAAACTAATGAGGAAACTGTCCGACAGAGCATCTGGATTGTCTCGTAGTGATCTATTAATTAAATCCAAGACAAGCAATCTTACCCCTAAGAGGATTCCATTAATCACCTCCTTTTGTGAAGAAAGTAAGGACATTGTGGCTATTGTCAAACGCCATTGGTCAATTTTGGGTAAATGTTGTCCTGGCATAGATTAATTTAAATGCCCTCCCCTTATATCTTTTAAGCGTGCTGAAAATTTGGGGGATAAATTAACACATTCTGACATAGCCCCTTTGAAGACCAATAAACAGATTTCTCTGACGGGTAAGTTAAGAACAGGCTGCTTTCCCTGCCTTTATTGTGTTAACTGCTCCTACATGATGAAGGGACCAATTATTAAACATCCGATTTCAAATGAAATTTTTCCTCTTAAATATTTTTTGACATGTTCTTCCGATTTCATAATCTATGACTTGCAATGTCCTTGTAAACTTTTATATGTGGGAGAAACCACTTGAGATTTGAGAACACGAATGAACCAATATAGATATACTATAAAGAAAGGCAGGTTGGATTTACCAGTCCCTAAGCATTTTATTGAAAATAAACATGAGAAGAGGGACCTTACGTTTATTATCATTGATCAGGTCCCACCACTCAGAAGGGGTGGCGATAGGGAGAAACTACTTAAAATAAAAGATTTATTTTTGCTATTGGAGTGCTGCCTTCATTTTTTTAAACTATAGCATGAGGTTTGGTACATATCTAGAAGGATTTTTTGCACCCTTTGTTTTCTTTTGGTGCTGCTTTTTGTTTTCTTTTTCTACATCCATAAAATATAATACACCCCGTAGTCATCCATAAAGTATAATGCACCTGCATAGTCACCTATAAAGTATAATGCACCCCCATAGTCATCCATAAAGTATAATGCACCCCCATAGTCATCCATAAAGTATAATGCACCCGCATAGTCATCCGTGTGGTATCATGCACAACATAGTCATCCATAAATAATAATGCACCCCCATAGTCTTCCATGTAGTATAATGCACCTGCATAGTCATCTATAAAATATAATACACCCCCATAGTCATCCATAGACTATAATGCACCTCTGCAGTCAACAATACAGTATAATGCTCCCCATAGTCATCCATAAAGTTTAATGTGCCCCAGAGTCATTCATAAACTACAATGCACAGTCCTCCACACAGTATAATGCACTCCATAGTCGTACATAAAGTGTAATGTGCCCCATAGTCATCCATAAAATATAATGTTCCCCTGTCACGATCCATGCTGGATTGTGACAGATAAAAGCACATGTAACCTTTTTTTTTTCCTTTAAGCTGGTTGCTTAAAGTTAGTTTTGGCCACCGGGGGCCATTACGGTCATTACACAGTGGTGTCTTTAGTTCTAGTTTTGCCCCCATTGGTGGCTAGTATTATTACACGGGAATCACTAGCAGGTGTGATTGCTCTGGCTCTTGCCTATAAAGGAGAGTCAGGTGGTCTCACTCACTGTTGGTGATATTGGTCATTTCCAACCATCCTTGGTGGAGGAAGGAGCTAGAGAAGAGTTCCTTGCAGCTCAGTCAGAGTCCTGGTGTGGAAGGAGCAACAGTGAGGAGTTCCTTGCAGCTCTGACAGAGCTTTGGTGAAGTAGCAGCTATTCAGGAGGAAAGCTGCACTCAGGTGCTGGACTCTGTGGCTGGGAGCAATAGCAACAGAGCAAAGCTAAGTGGTTTTTCCCTGTTTGTAACTTTCCTTATGTGTGTTTTAGTGCAGTGGTGGGATTAGTTCCTGCACCGTCCAATTCATTAGCAAGGGATAGGTGCAAGGCGAGCTAGGGTTTTTAGGTATCCTACTCGTCGCCAGGTGCGGAACCTGCCTAGGGACCGTCAGGAGTGTAGAGACACTGACTCAGGGGAGTGCAGGAGGTCTTCACGTCCCCGTTCCCTATTGCAGGGCCCTCCATTGTATCGGTTTCCCTGGTGTATCCGGCTGCACGTGTCATTGTTTAAATTCGCCCTGCTGGAGGCGGTGTATCCAGGGTCACGGGTGTCATAGAAATTCGCCCTGCTGGAGGCGGAGTATCCAGTCACCCATGACATCACAGCCCCATATTCATCCATACAGTTTAATGCACCCCCAAAGTCCTCCATACAATATAATAAGTAAATACTCATCATCCCTTCGCTCTCCTTCCGCGCAATGTTTTCTTGTGAAGACGGCAGCTAACTTCGGCGTGCAATAGGATAAAAAAAAAAAAATAAAAAAATAAAAAACAAATCTGAACTGAGAATAGTAAGTTAATGTGTATGCACAATGTAAGCGCATATCAACACATGACCATTAACCAGAGAAAACAAAAAGCAAAAACACAAATATCCTGAACTAAAAAGTAAAAAATGTATACTGCAAATAATGCATAAAGGTAATAATAATAAGGGTATTTAGTAAACATAATTTTGATCAAAATAATGTACAAGCCATCCCGCCACGTCACGGCAACCCTTACTATTATTACCTTTATGCATTATTTGCAGTATACATTTTTTACTTTTTAGTTCAGGATATTTGTGTTTTTGCTTTTTGTTTTCTCTGGCGTGCAATAGGAGCATATGATGTCACTGCCACGAGCCCCAACTCATGCACTCCGATGTCACCTGCTGGCCTCTGATTGGTTAGCAGCATGTATTGTCATGCACGAACCCGATGTATCTGTGCGTCGTAATACACTTCAACTGTACATTCGCAGTCGTTACAGATCACAGAAAATGGCGACATGTTGGGCATCGCCTTAATCGTATTGATGAGGAGAATCATAATGTCAGGTAATTTATACCACAAAGTGTACACCGTAAAAACAGTTTCCAAAAAACAATGTCAGAATTGCATTCTTTTTCACAATTCCACCGCACTTGGATACTTTTTTCCCATTTGACAGTACACTATGTAGCAAAATCAATGATGTAATTCAAAAGTACAACTTGTCCTGCAAAAAATAAACCCTGATATGTGTATGTGGACAGGAAAATAACAGAAATATAGTTCTGTGAAGAAGGAAGGAAAAAAACGGAAACACAAAAGCGAAAATTGGCCTGTCCTGAAGTGGTTAATACAGAGGAGTGGGGTTTCTGTTGGTTTCTGTTCTGCTGCTGTTCTTTAATGTATAGAAAAAGTAAACCATTATACTCATCAGGGACCCCATAGCAGAAGTATAATGCACTCCTTATAGTACTCCATATAGTATAATGCATAGCCCATAGTCCTCTCCATATCACCCATAGTCCTCCATATAGTATAATGTACCCTATAGACCTTCATGTAGTATAATGCAAAGCCCTTAGTCCTCCCTAAAGTCTAATAAACCCCCATAGTCTTCCATATAGTATGACGCACCCCTATAGTCCTCCATACAGTATAATGCACTCCCCATAGTCTGCCATACAATATAATGCACCCCATAGGCCTTCAAATAATATAGTACATTCCCCATATTCCTCTATATAGTATAATGCACCTACATAGTCCTCTGCACAGTATAATGCACCCCATACTCCTCCATATAGTATAATGCACACTACATAGTCCTCCATATATAATGCATCCCCCATATAATATAATGCACTCCCAACAGTCATCCATAGATGTGTGGAAACTTGTAAAGCACTGTGGAATATGTTAGAGCTGTAGAAAAAATATTATTATATAGTATAATGCACTCCTCATAGGCAGACTCTATATAGTATAATGCACCCTACATAGTCCTCTGTACAGTATAATGCACCCCATACTCCCCATATAGTAAAATGCACTCCCCATAGTCCTCCATATATAATGCATCCACCATATTCCTCCATATAGTATAATGCACTTCCCATAGTCCTCCATATAGTAAAATTCACTCCCAATAGTACTCTATACAGTATAATGCACTCCCCATAATCTTCTATACAGTATAATGCATTCCCCATAGTCATCTGTATAGTATAATGTATTCCCCATAGTCCTCCATATAATATAATGCACCCTACATTTTCCTCCTATATAATGCCCAGCCCATACTACTCTATATAGTATAATGCACCTTGCATAGTCCTCAAAACATAATGTACACCCCATATAGTATAATGCAATCCCCATAGTTATCCATATCGTATAATACACACCCCATAGTCATCTATACAGTATAATGCACGCCCCATAGTCCTCTATATAGTATAATGCATTCCCCATAGTCCACCATATAATATGATGCACCCTACATTATCCTCCATATATAATGCACAGGCCATAGGCCTCCATATAGTATAATGCACCACATTGTCATCCATATAATATAATGCAGCCTGCAAATATTCCTCCTTATAGTATAATGCACCTTCATAAATAATGCACAGCCCATATCTTTCATATAATTTAATGCACCACAATAGTTCTCTATATAGTATAATGTACTCCCCATAGTCCTCCATATAGTATAATGAACTCCCCATAGTACTCCATATAGTATAATGAACTCCCCATAGTCCTCCATATAGTATAATGCACTCCACATGGTCCTCCAAATAGTATACTGCATATCAAAAAAAAGTTTTTTATGGTTCCAGCACACGATGTGAAAAAATTAAGAAAAGCCTTTATTTAATCCATAATTAAAAAATGCAATTCCAGTGATGATAAAAGCATGTGTAGCCTACACAACTTTTTTTTCATTAAGCATTTCTCCCAGATGGGGATGGATCCACTCCGTGCACCGAGATTATGGAAAGGAGGACTGGGCAGGCTGAACCAGGTGAGCTGAAGATCAATTCTACATTGTTTTATACTGCATATCAGTATCAGAACAATTCTCAGACCATATCCTTCATATAATATGATGCACTCCATAGTCCCCCATACAGTATAATGCACAGCCCATATTCCTCCATACAGTAATATGAACACCATGTATGCACTGATTTAAAAAAAATAAATAAACACCTTCACTGCGCTCGCCCGCCGAGCAGCGTTCTCTTCTGAAGCCAGCAGGTAACGAAAGCGCATGATGTCACTTCCATGTTCTCCCAGTCACGTGCATGCGAGCATTAGCTTCTGGCTTCTGATTGGCCAGCAGTGTGTATTGCCACGCACGGACTCAGTGAGTGCGCCGCAATACGCTTCAACTAGATGTGCGTCCAAGAGCGGACATCCAGTTGAAGTTTCTGCTGGCATCAGCAGGCGCCCTCCACCAGTAAGGGCCTAGTTGCGACCTCTGTCACCATGTCTGCGACCGCGGTCGTTACGCTCCTGCCTACAGTTTAAGATGGTCAAGAGAATAAGCAGACTACATAGTGTCCTTCTGTTGAGACCCCCATCTGTGATCTGCAGCAACTCTAATAGTTGTTCAATTTCCCTGTGGCGCCTCCACATTTGGTGGGGTAGAAAGATGGGCTTTCGATACTGGACAACCCTTTTAAGTCCAAGGTCTGATTTGGGGTGTGAATGAATTTGGGGGTCTATGATTTGTTGTCTCCATGAAGTACGGAAACCATTAGACAAATAAGGAAAGTGACTTAAAAAAAAAAAAAAAAAAAGCAAATGATGAATCCGGAGCCAATGAGTATTTGCAATGATTTTTCTGCTCCAAAAAAAGAGGGTTTTTTAATGCTTTATGCATTTTTGATGCTTTATATTTCCCTCCATTCATATCGATGGGTTAAAAGTGCGGAAATAATTGAGATTGTGCAGATTGTGCAAGGAAAAAAAAAAATCAGTGAGTGCAGGAGACTTCAGAAACAGCACTGTAAAATGTTGTGTTTTTCTCTGCAATAAAAATGCAACATGTGAACAAGTCCATACCCTAAGTTTTACATAGAGCTGGTAGGTGCTGGTGGTGGGGCCCCATTGCAGTGCTTGGCATGGACCCCAGTAGTTGCGCCCCTGAGTGCACGGCATATTGCAGCAGCGGTATGGTGCATGGACCGGTCGAGCATGCATGGTTACAATGGAGTCTTCGATTGGGGGGGACGCCGATGGCGGACATGTCACCGGTCACCCAGCTTTGCCGTATAGGATGGGAGGATAATCTGCAGACCTTGACTCTGTGGCTTTGTATTTCCAGGCCGGTTCTCGCCGGCTGCGCAGGATTTTCTCACCAGCGATAGTAAATACATGACTCATTATGTCACAAGGAAAACAGGTTGTCGGAAAACACAATGAACAAAGCGGCAGATACTATGCAAAGCATCCTGCTGGGGGTCATTAAACGCCGCGTCGGCTTCTTCTCATCACCTCTAAAACTTTCCACGAAGAGCGTGTGAGGTGGTGTCGTAGCGTGCGCCGAGAAAACAGCCAGACCGGATGCCTGGACTTAAGTCACCTCTCTATTGTTCTCTGTTATCAACCGGAGATATTTCTTGCTAAAACAGCGCCCCACCAGACTGCAGGTTGTATGCTGCACTGCAGCTCAACCCCCCCTTTATTTAATTTTTTTTTACACCTCAATTCCCCCCCAAAGAGTCATCACTTTTTTTTTTAATTATGGAAGTACAAGGATTGTTGGTTTTTTTGCATTTTTTTTGCAGTTGTAACTTGTATCGACTAAATAACGAAATGAAAAATACGAAAAATGGAACAAACATTGAGACGGGCGAAATGGTGAAAAAAAAATACGATTCCTCCATTGATTTTTTTTTGGTTCATTATACCGTAATGTGATTCTCCAGTACGGCAATAAATAACATTTTTTTTCTTTCTGCTTTGAAAAAAATGTAGATCTTTAAAAAATTGGTTTTTTTTTTGTGACCATTTCTGATACATCATTATTTTTTTATTTTGCCATCATCACTAGGTTTGTTTTTTTTTGCTGGCGAGTTGTCATATTTCTTCATGCCCTTTTAGGGTACAGTATGTGCACACGTTGCGGATTTGCTGCGGATCCACTGCAGATTTCCTAGTGATGTACAGTACTATGTTATTCTATGGGAACTAAAAACCACTGTGCACATGCTGTGGAAAAATCCGCGCGGAAACGCAGCGTTTTTTTTCAGCAGCATGTCAATTCTTTGTGCGGATTCCGCAGCGTTTTTACACCCATTCCATTATAGAAATCCGCAGGTGTAAAAACGCAGGGGAAAACCGCACAAAATTCGCACAAAAAAATGCGCGGATTTTGATCTGCGGATTTTGCCAAGAGATGCAGATTCCGTGCAGAAAATTCCGCACAGCAATCCGCAACGTGTGCACATACCCTAATAATAATTTTCTTCAGAATGGAAAGTTAGGAAACTTGTAAAGATTGCAATACTTGTAAGTGGCTTTCAGACGTCGGCTTTTCCCCTTGTCTATTCCCATGTATTCAGCTGCATTGATATCAGAATGTAGTCCTCCGTAGTACAGATGATGGCAGTGATAGGTCAGCACTTGTCTCCTCCTCCGAGAGTTTGGCCTATCAGAGCGATCTCCTGCAGAAGCTCCTCCCCACAGTTAGTGACACACAGGGGCGGAGCTGCCCCATCACTGCCATCATCTATTCTCCCTGATATCAATGCCGCCAAAGGCAGCAAATAAAGTCAGCAAAGCAGGGGATTGGAGGCCACTTTGATGCATTTTTCTTTACACGAATAAAAACAAATCCCCTAATAAAGTGATTTACAAAGCATCAGAACTTTCCATGCTTGGCAAAATTATTATAAAAAAAAGTTAAGTTATTCTTTTAAGAAGGTAATCGAAATGTGCATCATTAATCTCTTAAAAGGATTCTTTTCCCATGCCCTTCCCCCTTACCATAATTTCAAGGTACCGATCCATTCAGCCACTATGCACTCTGAGGACAGGATGAGTAAAAATAGACAAGTGGATCAGCAGTGGTGGAATACAAAAGTAAACTATGGGTATATTTTATTGTGTTTGTGTCAGGACTCTCATGTCAGGACCCTGTCGGCGTCGGCAAACTGCCACGCAGAGCCGGGTGACTTACCCACACTATGGGAGAGTACGGGGTCAAATACTGTAGTGATGGTTCCAGCAGACAGGACCTGAGGCACTGAAAATAGTAAGGAGTCCCAGGACCTACGATCATGTGACTGCAGGGGGCGAGGCTTAGCGTCCTACTGCAGCAGATGATGTAATGTACCTGCTGCAGGGCAACTGTTGTAGAGGAGAGGAAAACGCAGGTCAGACAAGCGAGGGTCGTACACGGAGAGGGCTATGCGGTACCAGATTGACGAGCAGAGAATAGTCAAGTCACAGGCAGAGGGTCATACACAGAGAGGTAGCGCAGTACAAGAGGGACAGGCAGAACTCGTAACAGGGACAGAACCGGATCAAAACCAAACAAGCAACAAGTTATCAGGTACAAGGCACACGTATGCACAAGGTCAACTAACTCAGCCAAGGGCAGGAGTATAACTGACACCGGACCTAGGTCGAGCAAGCATTAAATAGCCGCCCTCTCCCAGAGAGAGGCAGAAACAATTAACCCCTGCCTGAGCAGGACGGGCCAAAGATAAACCCCATCCTGGATCATGACAGTAACCCCCTCTCAAAGGGGGGCCACTGGACCCCCGGGTCTCTCAGGATACTTGGCATGAAAGGCCCGGACCAACCGATCTGCATGAACCGATCGAGCAGGAACCCACGACTGGTCTTCAGGACCGCAGCCTTTCCAATGTACAAGATATTGAAGGGCACGACGGACCAACCTAGAGTCAACAATTTGTTCCACCTCGTACTCAGACTGCCCGTCTACCAAAACCAGTGGCGGGGAAGACGATGATCCCTCCCCACAGGACCCCACAGGTTTCAAAAGGGCCCTATGGAAAACATTGGGGATCCGTAGAGATGGCGGGAGACGCAACCGAAAAGCCACTGGGTTCACCGCTTCGGTAATTTCATAGGGACTAATAAATTTAGGTCCAAGCTTCGCAGAGAGGACTTTGAGCCTTATATTCTTGGTAGATAACCATACCTTATCCCCAACCTGGAACACCAGCCCCACGGACCGTTTTTTGTCTGCAAAAAACTTATATTTATCCTGGGCCTTCGTAATGTTACTCTGGACCTCCCGCCATACCTCCCCCAACCGCTGGATAGTCGCATCCGCCCCAGGACACCCAGAGTCCAAACGGGAAAACTCTCCAAAATGTGGATGAAACCCATAGTTGCAGAAAAAGGGAGATGTACCCGTAGACTGGTTAATGCGGTTGTTAAACGCAAACTCGGTCAAAGGTAACAAAGTACACCAATCATCCTGTTGGGCTGAGGTCAAGCAACGCAGAATTTGCTCCAGAGACTGATTGGTCCGCTTAGTCTGCCCATTAGTCTCTGGATGGTAAGCAGATGAAAAGGACAGACCAATACTCAACCTCTTACAAAATGCCTTCCAAAATCTGGAAACAAATTGTACTCCCCTATCAGACACCACATTCAAGGGTACCCCATGCAACCGCACCACATGCTCAACAAACAATCTGGACAACATTTCCGCATTAGGTAGCGCCGCCAAGGGTACAAAATGTGCCTGCTTACTAAACCTGCACGACAACCCAAACGACGGTATTACCCTTGGAGGGGGGAAGGTTGGTGATGAAATCCATGGACAAATGAGTCCATGGTCTCTCAGGAATTGGCAGTGGTACCAATTCCCCGGCCGATTATGGGGGGTTTTCGCACGGGCACAAACATCACAAGCAGACACATATTCCCCAACATCAGAGGCTAAAGAAGACCACCAGAATATTCTAGCGATGGCCTTCTGGGTAGCCGAGATCCCAGGATGCCCACCCAGAACTGAGTCGTGGAACTCCTGGAGGAGCTTGAGACGAAATTGGGCTGGTACGAAAAGTCTATCCACTGGTTTAGCCGGAGGTGCAAGAGACTGAGCTTCCCGAATCTCCCGTTCCAACATATTAGAAATACCTGCCACCACCACCCCGGGCTGAAGAATGGAGGGTGGAGGTTCGGGGGGGGGGGGGACACCAGATCTAGACTGCGTGACAAGGCATCAGCTCTGACATTTTTGGACCCTGGCCGAAAAGTGATAGAGAAGTGGAATCGGGAAAAAAAAAGTGACCATCTAGCCTGTCTAGGAGTGAACCTTTTAGCTGACTCAATGTAAGCTAGGTTCTTGTGGTCCGTAATTACGGTTATAGGATGGACAGCCTCCTCCACAAAATGCCTCCATTCTTGCCAACTTCACGGCCAGAAGTTCTCGATTCCCAACATCATAGTTTCTCTCCGCAGGGGAGAATTTCTTTGAGAAAAAGGCGCAGGGTCTCAAATTAGTTAAAGTGGCGGGTCCCTGGGACAATACCGCCCCCACCCCCACCTCTGAGGCATCCACCTCAACAATAAATGCTTCAGATGGGTCCGGTTGAATAAGAACCGGAGCAGACATGAAACATTTTTTTAAAAACTGAAACGCCGCTATCGCTGCAGCTGACCAACTCTTGATATCGGCCCCCTTTTGAGTCATGTCTGTCAGGGGTTTAACCACCTGTGAGAACCCGCTTATAAATTTGTAATAATAATTGGCGAATCCTAGGAAACGCTGCAGAGCCTTCAAATCACAAGGTTGAACCCAGTCGACAGTGGCCTGCACCGTATTAGGATCCATGAGATACCCCTCAGCAGACACAATGAATCCCAGAAAAGACAGTTCCTGAACAAAAAATAAACATTTCTCTAGCTTAGCAAAGAGATAGTTCTCCCGAAGCCTTTGGCGAACTGCCCGAATATGACCAATGTGAGCCTGTTTATCGGGTGAGTAGATCAGTATGTTATCCTAATACACAACCATAAACTGTCCAACAAAATCAGAGAACACATGATTGATGAAATTTTGGAAGACTGCTGGAGCATTGGTCAGACCGAAAGGCATGACCAAATTCTCAAACAAACCTTCAGTAGTGAGAAAAGTAGTTTTCCACTCATCTCCTTCCCGGACTCGGATAAGGTTATACGTTCCCCGTAGATCTAATTTTGAAAACCACTTAGCTCCGGACAACTGGTTGTACAAATCAGGAATAAGAGGGAGGGGATACGTATTTCTCAGAGTTATCTTATTTAACTCTTGAAAATCGAGGCATGGGCGCAAACCACCGTCTTTTTTCTTTACGAAAAAGAACCCCGCCGCCACGGGAGAGACAGAAGGACGAATGTGTCCCTTACAGAGACTCTCAGAAATATATTCCTTCATAACAGCCTGCTCGGGACCCGAAAGGTTATACAAGTGGGCCTTGGGCAATTTAGCACCTGGAACCAGGTCAATGGCACAATCAAATGGGTGGTGTGGTGGTAAAACTTCAGCCTCTTTTTTGGAGAAAACGTCCATATAGTCCTTTAGGTACTCCGGAATACCTTCCAGACCAACGGATGACACAGACACAGTAGCAAGACATCTTTCAGAACAATTGGGACCCCATTTAACAATGTCCCGAGATTCCCAATTAATCACAGGATTATGTAATTGTAACCAGGGGAACCCCAACACCAGTCCCACAGGCAGGTTGTCCATAACAAAGCATGAAATACGTTCCTGGTGCAAGGAACTCACTTTAAGGAGAAACTCCTCTGTAAGAAATATGATGTCATTCTTAGCCAGTCGTGTTTTGTCAATGGCAACAACATGGATAGGAGTCTCCAGCCTAACTGTCCCTAACTTACACCTGGACACCAAGTCAGAGTCAATAAAGTTCAACGACGATCCGCAATCCACAAAGGCAGAAGTGGATGTGGAGACACTCCCAGAACAAAGTTCCACTTGCAACAACATTTTTGAAAATGGAGAAAAAGGTGCCTGAGAGCCTGGGTGACCTCCACGACAACCACCCGGGCTCAGCCGCTTGTTGGTCAGTGGACAGGAGGGGCAGTCCTGTTATGAATGAGTCACCGGAGGAGGAAAAAACAAAAACACAAGCTAAGTCCAGAAAACCAGAAAGGTTGGTAGCTAGCGGATTGCAGACCCCTGATCCTATTCACCACAACTAACAGTAGCCGTGGGGGGTTCCTACGGTGCCCTAGACCCCTCGTCACAGCCGGAGAGCTAAATAAGCCTAAAGAAAGAAAGGGGAAATCTAAACTGCCCCAGAGCAGACCCCAAAGCAATAGACAGCCCCCAACATGTATTGTCGGTGAAAAACAGATGAAAACAAAAACACAGACAGAAAGACAGGCTGAGCAAATGATGGGGCCCAACTAACTAGATAGGAAAGGACAGAAAAGATGCTGGCTGCAATCACGCAAAAAACCCTGCCAAAAATAATGTCCATCACGTCTGATAGAAAAGGCCCTGAAGTCACTAGACTTCAAAATCACTATATCAGCACTCAGGTATATTCTGAAGACAGAGCAAAGAGATCAACTGATCAGAGACAAAAATGAAGTTCAGCCCGTCCCAACCAGGGCAGGCTGAACACAAACACTAAGTAAACAGACAAAATCTCATGGAAAAATAGCAGAGCAAAAACATAGCTTTTAGTAGACAGGAACTAAACTGGATGCCAGAGCTCAGAGCAGAAAGGATCACCAGCAAACCCTGCAGGGCATCGGCTGCCTTATAAATCTTTCGGCCTGAATATCGGATGCAGAGACCCAAGAATTATCCTCCTGGCCATAACCCTTCCATTTAACCAAATACTGGAGTCTCCATCTAGCCAGACGAGAGTCCAGTATCTTCTCAACCTCATATTCCACATTACCTTCAACCAATACAGGGTCAGGAGGTGCCACCACAGGAACTACTGGCTCAACAAACCTCTTTAACAGAGACTTATGAAACACGTTATGGATCTTGAATGTAACAGGAAGAGCCAATCGAAACGAGACTGGATTAAGAATCTCCAAAATCTTGTAAGGTCCAATAAATCTAGGTTTAAACTTTGGAGAAGCCACCTTCATAGAGATATTCTTTGATGACAACCAAACCATATCACCTACCTAAAACCGGGGGCCAATGGTCCTATGCCGGTTGGAAAACCGCTGGGCCTTTTCCTGGGAGAGACAACTTATCCACCACTTGGTCCCAGATCTGGTGCATTCTCTCCACCACAGTGTCAACACCTGGGCAGGCAGAAGACTCCACCTGCCCTGAAGAAAATCGAGGATGAAACCCAAAGTTACAAAAAAAAGGTGACATCAAAGTGGGAGAACTAGCTCTATTAATTAAAGCAAATTCGGCCAAGGGCAAAAATGAAACCAAATCATCCTGATCAGCAGAAATAAAACATCTCAAATACGACTCCAAAGTCTGGTTTGTTCTCTTCGTCTGCCCATTGGTCTGAGGGTGAAACGCAGAGGAGAAGGACAACTGAATTCCCAGCTTGGAACAGAAAGTCCTCCAAAATCTAGAAACAAACTGAACTCCTCTGTCAGATACAATGTTTTCAGGAATCCTGTGCAAGCAAACCACCTGTTGCAAAAACAAGGGCACCAACTCTGAGGAACATGGCAACTTAGGGAGTGGTACAAGATGGACCATCTTAGAGAATCTATCACAAATCACCCAAATAACAGTCATTCTCTGAGAGACAGGCATATCAGAGATAAAATCCATTGAAATATGGGTCCATGGCCTCCTGGGAACCGGGAAAGGCATCAACAACCCACTAGAGCGAGAACAAGGTTTAGACCGGGAGCAAGTCCCACAGGACTGCACAAAATTCCTGACATCACGAGACAAGGCGGGCCACCAAAAAGGCCGACTCACCAAATCTCTAGTACGAAAAATACCTGGATGACCAGCCAATGCGGAGCAATGAACTTCAGACATTACTCTCTTCTTCCACTGGTCAGGAACATACAATTTTCCAATGGGACAACGCTCAGGTTTGTCCTCCTGAAACTCTTCTAGAGCACGTCTCAAATCGGGCGAGATGGCAGAAAGAACTACCCTCTCACCTAAGATGGTAGCAGGCTTGGTCACAATAGGAGAATCAGCAAAGAAACTCCGAAAGAGGGCGTCTGCCTTGACATTCTTAGTGCCCGGAAGAAAAGAGACCACAAAATCAAAACGTGTGAAAAACAAGGCCCACCTAGCCTGTCTAGGATTCAATCGTTTGGCCGACTCCAGGTAAATCAAATTCTTGTGGTCAGTAAGAACCATGACTTGATGTTTAGCTCCCTCCAACCAATGTCTCCACTCCTCAAATGCCCACTTCATGGCTAACAGATCCCGATTCCCCACATCATAGTTACGTTCGATGGGGAGAACTTTCGGGAAAAGAAAGCACAGGGATTCATTTTAGATGTTACAGGATCTTTTTGGGACAAAACAGCTCCTGCACCAATCTCAGAAGCGTCCACCTCTACCTGAAACGAGAGTGAGACATCAGGTTGCCGCAAGAACGGAGCAGAAGTGAACCTTCGCTTCAGCTCCTGAAAGGAAGAAACAGCCTCCGGAGACCAATTCAGCACCTTTCTTAGTCAAATCAGTCAATGGTTTGGCAATACCAGAAAAATTAGCTATAAATTTACAATAAAAATTAGCAAAACCCAAAAACTTCTGGAGGGCCTTCAAAGAAGTGGGCTGAACCTAATCATAAATGGCCTGTACCTTGGCCGGGTCCATTTCAATAGTTGACGGAGACAAAATAAATCCCAAAAATGAAATCCTCTGTACACCAAAAAGGCATTTCGATCCTTTGACATACAAGGAATTCTCCCTCAAAATCCGGAACACAGTCCGAATATGTTCCACATGAGAGTCCCAATCCTTGGAGAAGATCAAAATATCATCCAGATAGATGATCAAAAATTTATCCACAAAGTCTCGGAAAATATCATTCATGAAGCACTGGAAGACAGAAGGGGCATTAGTGAGCCCAAAAGGCATCACCAGGTACTCAAAATGTCCCTCCGGAGTATTAAACGCTTCCATTCATCCCCATGCTTAATGCGAATAAGATTATACGCCCCCCTGAGGTCAAGCTTGGTAAACAAGCAAGCACCTTTAACTCATAGAATCATAGAATCGTAGAGTTGGAAGGGACCTCCTGGGCCATCTGGTCCAACCTGTGGCGGATTATAATGAGGTCAATTTGGGCAGTTGCCGCGGGCCCAGTGGGGTTAAGGGGCCCACAGCCCAGGCCAGTAAATTGCCCCATTATAATCCGCCACCGCGCAGGGCCGGATTATAGGCAGGGCAGGCGGGGCTTCAGCCCCGGGGCCCCCACCACAAGAGCTTCTAAGGGGGCCCCCACCACATTCCTGCTGGCTGCTGCAATGGCACTCCATCTTCTCCCCACCTAAAAGTGAGTGACCGTGGGGGCGGCATTATGTGCTCTGCTACCAGCAGCATCTACAAGTAGCGTGAACGCTGATGCTGCTGGTAGCGTGCAAAGGCTTGTGATGAGATCACAGGAGGTAAGGTGTCAGGGCCCCGATCATGTGACCCCTGTCTCCTCCCCTCCTGTGACCTCATCACAGGTCCTGTGCGCACAGCACAGAGCACTGAGAGCAGCCATGTATGTGGAGTGCTGCTCTGCGGGTGGAGGTCGCTGCTGGAGGCTCCATTATTCTCTATGTGGAGTGCGGCTCTGCGGGTGGAGGTCAGTGCTGGAGGCCCCATTATTCTCTATGTGGAGTGCGGCTCTGCGGGTGGAGGTCAGTGCTGGAGGCCCCATTATTCTCTATGTGGAGTGCGGCTCTGCGGGTGGAGGTCGGTGCTGGAGGCTCCATTATTCTCTATGTGGAGTGTGGCTCTGCGGGTGGAGGTCAGTGCTGGAGGCCCCATTATTCTCTGTGGAGTGTGGCTCTGCGGGTGGAGGTCGGTGCCGGAGGCCCCATTATTCTCTATGTGGAGTGCGGCTCTGCGGGTGGAGGTTGGTGCTGGAGGCCCCATTATACTCTACGTGGAGTGCGGCTCTGCGGGTGGAGGTCGGTGCTGGAGGCCCCATTATACTCTATGTGGAGTGCGGCTCTGCGGGTGGAGGTCGGTGCTGGAGGCTCCATTATTCTCTATGTGGAGTGTGGCTCTGCGGGTGGAGGTCAGTGCTGGAGGCCCCATTATTCTCTGTGGAGTGTGGCTCTGCGGGTGGAGGTCGGTGCCGGAGGCCCCATTATTCTCTATGTGGAGTGCGGCTCTGTGGGTGGAGGTCGGTGCTGGAGGCCCCATTATACTCTATGTGGAGTGCGGCTCTGCGGGTGGAGGTTGGTGCTGGAGGCCCCATTATACTCTACGTGGAGTGCGGCTCTGCGGGTGGAGGTCGGTGCTGGAGGCCCCATTATTCTCTATGTGGAGTGCGGCTCTGCGGGTGGAGGTAGGTGCTGGAGGCCCCATTATACTCTATGTGGAGTGCGGCTCTGCGGGTGGAGGTCGGTGCTGGAGGCTCCATTATTCTCTATGTGGAGTGTGGCTCTGCGGGTGGAGGTCGGTGCTGGAGGCTCCATTATTCTCTATGTGGAGTGCGGCTCTGCGGGTGGAGGTTGGTGCTGGAGGCCCCATTATACTCTATGTGGAGTGCGGCTCTGCGGGTGGAGGTAGGTGCTGGAGGCTCCATTATTCTCTATGTGGAGTGGGGCTCTGCGGGTGGAGGTCAGTGCTGGAGGCCCCATTATTCTCTATGTGGAGTGCGGCTCTGCAGGTGGAGGTCAGTGCTGGAGGCCCCATTATTCTCTATGTGGAGTGCGGCTCTGCGGGTGGAGGTCAGTGCTGGAGGCTCCATTATTCTCTGTGGAGTGTGGCTCTGCGGGTGGAGGTCGGTGCTGGAGGCTCCATTATTCTCTATGTGGAGTGTGGCTCTGCGGGTGGAGGTCGGTGCTGGAGGCTCCATTATTCTCTATGTGGAGTGCGGCTCTGCGGGTGGAGGTTGGTGCTGGAGGCCCCATTATACTCTATGTGGAGTGCGGCTCTGCGGGTGGAGGTTGGTGCTGGAGGCCCCATTA
Source organism: Dendrobates tinctorius (assembly GCF_039654945.1). Lineage (NCBI taxonomy): Eukaryota > Metazoa > Chordata > Amphibia > Anura > Dendrobatidae > Dendrobates > Dendrobates tinctorius. The sequence goes on from NW_027361803.1 coordinate 13,787,926, forward strand.
TTCTCTATGTGGAGTGCGGCTCTGCGGGTGGAGGTCGGTGCTGGAGGCTCCATTATTCTCTATGTGGAGTGTGGCTCTGCAGGTGGAGGTCAGTGCTGGAGGCTCCATTATTCTCTATGTGGAGTGTGGCTCTGCGGGTGGAGGTCGGTGCTGGAGGCCCCATTATTCTCTATGTGGAGTGCGGCTCTGCGGGTGGAGGTCAGTGCTGGAGGCCCCATTATTCTCTGTGGAGTGTGGCTCTGCGGGTGGAGGTCGGTGCCGGAGGCCCCATTATTCTCTATGTGGAGTGCGGCTCTGTGGGTGGAGGTCGGTGCTGGAGGCCCCATTATACTCTATGTGGAGTGCGGCTCTGCGGGTGGAGGTTGGTGCTGGAGGCCCCATTATACTCTACGTGGAGTGCGGCTCTGCGGGTGGAGGTAGGTGCTGGAGGCCCCATTATACTCTATGTGGAGTGCGGCTCTGCGGGTGGAGGTCGGTGCTGGAGGCTCCATTATTCTCTATGTGGAGTGTGGCTCTGCGGGTGGAGGTCGGTGCTGGAGGCTCCATTATTCTCTATGTGGAGTGCGGCTCTGCGGGTGGAGGTTGGTGCTGGAGGCCCCATTATACTCTATGTGGAGTGCGGCTCTGCGGGTGGAGGTAGGTGCTGGAGGCTCCATTATTCTCTATGTGGAGTGGGGCTCTGCGGGTGGAGGTCGGTGCTGGAGACTCCATTATTCTCTATGTGGAGTGCGGCTCTGCGGGTGGAGGTCGGTGCTGGAGGCTCCATTATTCTCTATGTGGAGTGTGGCTCTGTGGGTGGAGGTCGGTGCTGGAGGCGCCATTATTCTCTATGTGGAGTGCGGCTCTGCGGGTGGAGGTCGGTGCTGGAGGCCCCATTATTCTCTATGTGCAGTGCGGCTCTGCGGGTGGAGGTCGGTGCTGGAGGCCCCATTATTCTCTATGTGCAGTGCGGCTCTGCGGGTGGAGGTCGGTGCTGGAGGCCCCATTATTCTCTATGTGGAGTGCGGCTCTGCGGGTGGAGGTCGGTGCTGGAGGCTCCATTATCCTCTATGTGGAGTGCGGCTCTGCGGGTGGAGGTCGGTGCTGGAGGCCCCATTATTCTCTATGTGGAGTGGGGCTCTGCGGGTGGAGGTCGGTGCTGGAGACTCCATTATTCTCTATGTGGAGTGCGGCTCTGCGGGTGGAGGTCGGTGCTGGAGGCTCCATTCTCTATGTGGAGTGCGGCTCTGCGGGTGGAGGTCGGTGCTGGAGGCTCCATTATTCTCTATGTGGAGTGCGGCTCTGCGGGTGGAGGTCGGTGCTGGAGGCTCCATTATTCTCTATGTGGAGTGCGGCTCTGCGGGTGGAGGTCAGTGCTGGAGGCTCCATTATTCTCTATGTGGAGTGCGGCTCTGCGGGTGGAGGTCGGTGCCGGAGGCTCCATTATTCTCTATGTGGAGTGCGGCTCTGCGGGTGGAGGTCGGTGCTGGAGGCCCCATTATTCTCTATGTAGAGTGTGGCTCTGCGGGTGGAGGTCGGTGCTGGAGGCTTCATTATTCTCTATGTGGAGTGCGGCTCTGCGGGTGGAGGTAGGTGCTGGAGGCCCCATTATTCTCTGTGGAGTGCGGCTCTGCGGGTGGAGGTCGGTGCTGGAGGCTCCATTATTCTCTATGTGGAGTGAGGCTCTGCGGGTGGAGGTCGGTGCTGGAGGCTCCATTATTCTCTATGTGGAGTGCGGCTCTGCTGGTGGAGGTCGGTGCTGGAGGCTCCATTATTCTCTATGTGGAGTGCGGCTCTGCGGGTGGAGGTCGGTGCTGGAGGCTCCATTCTCTATGTGGAGTGCGGCTCTGCGGGTGGAGGTCGGTGCTGGAGGCTCCATTATTCTCTATGTGGAGTGCGGCTCTGCGGGTGGAGGTCGGTGCTGGAGGCTCCATTATTCTCTATGTGGAGTGGGGCTCTGCGGATGGAGGTCGGTGCTGGAGGCCCCATTATTCTCTATGTGGAGTGCGGCTCTGCGGGTGGAGGTCGGTGCTGGAGGCTCCATTATTCTCTATGTGGAGTGCGGCTCTGCGGGTGGAGGTCGGTGCTGGAGGCTCCATTATTCTCTATGTGGAGTGCGGCTCTGCGGGTGGAGGTCGGTGCTGGAGGCCCCATTATTCTCTATGTAGAGTGGGGCTCTGCGGGTGGAGGTCGGTGCTGGAGGCCCCATTATTCTCTATGTAGAGTGTGGCTCTACGATTCGTGACCCTCGTCACGTGATGAGGGGGGCCCACAGAGTCTGAACTGCCCCGGGCCCTGGCTACCCTTAATCCACCCCTGGGTCCAACCCCCTGCTCAAAGCAGGATTCGCTAAATCATCCCAGTCAGATGTCTGTCCAGCCTCTGTTTGAAGACTTCCATTGAAGGAGAACTCACCACCTCCCGTGGCAGCCTGTTCCACTCATTGATCACTCTAACTGTCAAAAAGTTTTTTCTAATATCTAATCTGTGTCTCCTCCCATTCAGTTTCATCCCATTGCTTCTAGTCTTTCCTTGTGCAAATGAGAATAAAGTTGATCCTTCTACAATGTGACAGCCCTTTAGATATTTGTAGACAGCTATTAAGTCTCCTCTCAGTCTTCTCTTTTGCAAACTAAACATTCCCAAATCCTGCAACCTTTCCTCATAAGACAGGGTTTGCAGACCGGTCACCATTCTGGTCGCTCTTTTCTGAACTTGCTCCAGTTTGTTGATGTCTTTTTTAAAATGTGGTGCCCAAAACTGGACACAATATTCCAGATGAGGTCTGACCAAAGAGGAGTAGAGGGAAATAATGACTTCACGTGATCTAGACTGTATGCTTCTGTTAATACATCCTAGAATTGCATTTGCCTTTTTTGCTGCTGCATCACACTGTTTACTCATATTCAGTCTGTGATCTATTAGTATACCCAAGTCTTTTTCACATGTGCTGTTGCTTAGCCCTATTCCTCCCATTGTGTATATGCTTTTTTCATTTTTATTGCCCAGATGTAGTACTTTGCATTTTTCCCTGTTAAAAACCATTCTGTTAGTTGCTGCCCACTTCTCCAGTTTATTTATATCTTTTTGAATCCTCTCTCTTCTCTAGTATTAGCTATCCCTCCTAGCTTTGTGTCATCAGCAAATTTAATCAGTTTACCCTCAATTCCTTCATCTAAATCATTTATAAAGATGTTGAACAATACAGGGCCCAGGACAGAGCCCTGTGGTACCCCACTTGAGACATTCTTCCAACTGGATGTGCAGCCATTTACGACCACTCTTTGGTTCCGATCACTAAGCCAGTTATGAATCCACCTAACAGTTGCCTTGTCCATTCCATACTTAGTCATTTTTTCAATAAGGATTATATGAGATACTTTGTCAAATGCTTTGCTGAAGTCAAGATATACTATATCTACAGCATTTCCTTGATCCACCCAATCAGTGATTCCGTCATAGAAGGAAATTAAGTTAGTCTGACATGACTTATTAGTTACAAACCCATGCTGACTCTGTTTAATCACTTCATTCTTATCCAGGTACTGACATACATGTTGTTTAATAATTTGTTCAAAGATCTTTCCTGGTATAGAAGTCAGACTCACCGGCCTATAGTTGCCTGGGTCCACCTTCTTTCCCTTTTTGAAGATAGGAACAACAGTTGCTCTTCTCCAGTCTTCTGGGACTTCTCCTGTTCTCCAAGAATTTTCAAAGATTATGGAGAGGGGTTCAAAAATTTCTTCTGCTATCTCCTTCAGTACTCTGGGGTGTAATTCATCTGGACCTGGAGACTTGAATTCATTTAGGTTAGCTAAGTGTTTCCTCACTATCTTTCTGTTTATAGATATCCTGGATTCTTCTATTCCCTTAATAGGACAGTGAATAACAGTTGATGTTACATTTCCTTTCTGAGAGAAATCAGATGCAAAATAGGAATTTAAAAGTTCGGCCTTCTCAACATCCTGTCTTACCATTTCATCATTTTCATCCTGTAAAAATCCTATAGCATCTTTGACTTTTCTTTTACTTTTGACATATCCCCAAAATCCTTTATTATTGCTTTTGACATCTCTTGCAAGCCTCAATTCATTTTCAGCTTTAGCTAATCTGATTTGTGCCCTGCAGGTTCTGCAGACAGCATTATATTCTTCTTTAGATATGCCTCCCTCTTTCCATTTTATAAACATTTTTTTCTTCCTTTTTAGCATGTGCTTAAGTTCTGTGTTCATCCATCCTGGTTTCCTTAAATGCTTCCTATTCTTCCCTCTTTTTGGAATTAACAATTGTGCTTTGAGAATTTCATTTTTCAAGATTTCCCATCCTTCCTGGACATTTTTGTCTTTATGGATATCCAGCAATTGGATCCCTCCAATTCTCTTTCTGAATCCCTTAAAATCTGCCTTTCTGAAATCTAACCTTGATGTCTGAGTCTTCACAGGTCTTCCTTCTCTAGTTATCCAAAATTCTAAAATAGCATGGTCGCTACCTCCTAGAGTCCCAGCCACTTTTACCTCCTCAACCATTTCCTCCCTATTTATAAGGATTAGATCCAAGATAGCAGTTCCCCTTGTTTTCTCCCCTACCTTTTGGAAGATAAAGTTGTCAGCAAGAGAGGATAAGAATTTCCTTGACCTGTTAGTTTTGCCTGAGAGAGATTCCCAACAAATGTCTGGATAGTTGAAATCTCCCATGACAACTATGTCATATTTTTTGGAGAACTTGGCCATTTGATGCATAAAGAGTTCATCCATATCTTCAGCTTGCACAGGCGGCCTGTAGTAAATGCCTACAATGGTGTCCTTTCCATTGTTCTGTCCTTGTATTCTTACCCAAACAGTTTCCACAGAACTCCCAGTCTCTGAAGCTTCAATCTCTGTGCAGATATACGCGTTTCTAACATACAATGCGACACCCCCTCCTCGTTTATCAAGTCTGTTTCTTGCAAATAAGTTGTATCCTTCTAGTCTTGTATTCCAATCATGTGTATCGTTCCACCAAGTTTCAGTGATTCCAATGACATCATATTTCTGTTCCTGTGTTAGTAGTTCCAATTCTCCTTGTTTGTTGCCCATGCTTTGTGCATTAGTATAGAAACATTTTAGTTTGTGATTGGTTTCTCTTTCTCCAATATTTTTATTAATTAGATTCTTTTGTCTTTGTTCTTCCTTTCCACTTCTAATAGCAGAGTTCTCAATAGCATTTGTCAGGTGTATGGCTTTTTCTGGTCTTTTGCTTCCCTTCCCATGTTGTTCTAGTTTAAAGCTCTCCTTACAAGTGTAGAAAGGCGACTTCCAAATACTTGTTTTCCTGTCTTCGTAAGGTGCACCCCTCTGGAGAATAGATCAGAAATCAGGGGTAACGGATACTGATATTTAACAGTAATTTTGTTGAGGGAACGATAGTCAATACAGGGCCTTAATGAACCAACTTTCTTGGCCACGAAAAAAACCCCAGCACCTAAGGGTGAAGAGGATGGTCTAATATGACCCTTCTCCAACGACTCCTTAATATAGGATCGCATAGCCTCGTGCTCGGGTACAGATAAATTGAAAAGTCGACCCTTGGGAAATTTACACCCAGGGCTCAGCTCAATTGCAGAGTCATAACTCCTATGAGGAGGCAAAGACGCAGACTCATTCTCACTAAATACATCATAAAAATCTGCCAAATAGTCAGGAACATCATGCGACTGGGGAGAGGTGGAGAAAACAGGAGCGTCACTAAGGGCACACCGACAGCCCCAACTCACCACAGACAAAGATTTCCAATCCAAAACTGGATTATGGATTTGCAACCAAGGAAACCCCAGAACAATGGCATCATGCAAATTATGCAACACCAAAAATCTGCAATTTTCTTGATGGTCTGGGGCGACCCGCATTACCACCTGGGTCCAAAACTGAGGTTTATTCTTCGCCAAAGGAGTAGCATCAATACCCCTCAAAGGGATAGGTGTTGTGAGTTTATTTTCCCCTTCACCATTGAGGTCTGATGAACTCCCTCTTCTGGTGAAGGAAGGTAGTGAGGCTGATTACCAAGCACCTGGGTATGATGATGATGACTAGGTGACGGGAATTGCTGACTGGATATAAGGCAGCCGACACCCTTCTGCCTTGCTGGTGATCTCTCTGAGGGATTCTAGGAGACCAGTCTGATTCCTGCTTCTCAAAAGCTAAGTTTTCTGCACTGCTTTTTGCATTTGTGTTTTGTTTTGTTTTGCCTTGTTTTTCTGAATTTCTGCCATTCCCTGCTGGGGTGAGTTGAATTCATTTTTTCTCTGTCTTCAGAAAATACCTGAGTGCTGATATAGTCTTTTTGAAGCCTAGCGTCTTCAGGGCCTTTTTCCCTATCAGCCTGTTGGCCCTTGTTTTGATAGGGTTTTTGGCGGATTGCAGACAGCAGCTTTCCTATCCTGTCCTATTTAGTTAGCTTGGGCCCCATCATTTGCTCAGCCTATCTTTCTATCTGTGTGAGTGTTTTTTCATCTTGCTTCACCGTCATTATATGTTGGGGGCTGCCTATTGCTTTGGGGTCTGCTCGGGGGCAGTTTAGATTTCCCTTTCTGTCTTTAGGCTATGTAGTTCTCCGGCTGTGTTCAAGGGGTCCAGGGCACCGTAGGAACCCCCCACGGCTACTGCTAGTTGTTGTTGATAGGTTCAGGGGTCTGCAATCCGATAGCTGCCAACTTCTCTGGTTTTCTGGACTTAGCTTGTATTTCTGTTTTTGCCTCCTACAGTGACTCATTCATAACAGATAGGCGTCCGCAGAGGTGTCATAGGAAACCCACAACATTTAGCAAAATCCAAGTCCATCAGGTTCAAAGCTGCTCCCGAATCCACAAAAGCCTTAGCAAAAAATGTGGACAGGGAGCAGATCAGAGTAATTGCCAGAAGAAACTTAGGTTGAACACCACCCACAGCAAATATGTGTGCAAAGCGTTTCTCTCATTTAGGGCAGACAGAAATAATATGAGAGGCATCTCCACAAAAAAACACAGCTTATTACGCCTTCTGAACTCCTGACGTTGCGCCCTAGACAAAACTCTATCACATTGCATAGGTTCAGACATTTGTTCAACAGGTGGCAACACCTCTCATGCAGTTTTGCGTTCACGCAAACGCCGATCAACCTGAATGGCTAATCACATAGAATCGTCAAGACCAGAGGGAACAGGAAATCCCACCATAGTATCTTTTACGGTTTCTGACAAATGCTTCCAAAAGAGAGCTGCCAAGGCACCATCATTTCAGGTAGTAAGGACCGCCCACTTTTGGAATTTTTGACAGTACAACTCTGCAGAATCCTGACCCTGGCTCAATGCCAACAGGGCCTTTTCAGCCTTATCAATAGCATTAGGTTCATCATACAACCCCAAGGCTTGAAAGAATGCGTTCACATTAGTTAGAATAGGATCATCAGGTTTTAAAGAAAACGCCCAATCCTGGGGATCGCCATGCAGTAAAGAGATGACAATTTTAACCTGCTGCGCGGAGCTCCCCGATGAGATAGGCTTCAAGGCAAAAAATAATTTACAATTATTCTTAAAATTCAAAAATTTAGACCGATCCCCAAAAAACACATCAGGAGTAGGGATCTTTGGTTCAGCAGCATGTGAATGAGCAAGATAGGTGGAAATTCCCCGCACTTCAGCAGTGAGCTGATCCACATGATCAGACAATTGCTTAATCTCCATTGAGAAAAAAATTCCCCCTACGGCCTCAGAGAAATAGAGGAAAAAATATACACAAAAAAAAAATTCTGACACTTTTTTTTTTTACAATTCTTTCCTGCTATTGAGTACCCTAGAATCTGCGGTATGGTTGGTGATTCTGTTATGAATGAGTCACCGGAGGAGGAAAATAAAAAACACAAGCTAAGTCCAGAAAACCAGAGAGGTTGATAGCTAGCGGATTGCAGACCCCTGATCCTATTCACCACAACTAACAGTAGCCGTGGGGGGTTCCTACGGTGCCCTAGACCCCTCGTCACAGCCGGAGAACTAAATAAGCCTAAAGAAAGAAAGGGGAAATCTAAACTGCCCCAGAGCAGACCCCAAAGCAATAGACAGCCCCCAACATGTATTGTCGGTGAAAAACAGATGAAAACACAGACAGAAAGACAGGCTGAGCAAATGATGGGGCCCAACTAACTAGATAGGAAAGGACAGAAAAGATGCTGGCTGCAATCACGCAAAAAACCCTGCCAAAAATAATGTCCAACACGTCTGATAGAAAAGGCCCTGAAGTCACTAGACTTCAAAATCACTATATCAGCACTCAGGTATATTCTGAAGACAGAGCAAAGAGATCAACTGATCAGAGACAAAAATGGAGTTCAGCCCGTCCCAACCAGGGCAGGCTGAACACAAACACTAAGTAAACAGACAAAATCTCATGGAAAAATAGCAGAGCAAAAACTTAGCTTTTAGTAGACAGGAACTAAACTGGATGCCAGAGCTCAGAGCAGAAAGGATCACCAGCAAACCCTGCAGGGCATAGGCTGCCTTTTATCCACTCAAATTCCGGATGTCCAATCACACTTCACCTGTTCAGATGACAGGTTCTTCCCATCCAGATCAATTTCACTACCTCCTTTCACCAGCAGAGGGAGTTCATCAGACATCAGAGGTGAAGGAGAAAATGAACTCCTAACACAGTCCTTTTTCCAATGCCAGAATCGCCACAGTGTAAACAGAATTTTCCCAAGCGCCGTTGTCTCCTTTCTTTCTCCTTGAGATCGATGGTTCCCATCTCCATGGTTTCCAATGTAGGACTGGCTCCCCTTCCTTGGGAGAATAATGGGGTCTCAATCTGCATCACTCCCCTCGCCCGTAGCCTGCGGTCCATTCAGACGGCCTGTGTCATAGCCTCCTCCAGGGAATCAGGCGGAGGGTGGAGAGCCAAGGCATCTTTCAGATGTTCAGACAGGCCTCTACGGAACAAACCCCGGAGGGCGGCATCATCCCAGCAGACCTCAGCAGCCCAGCATCTGAACTCTGAGCAAAACCACTCGGCTGAGTGCTTCCCCTGGCACACACTCATCACCATGTGTTATGAACGAGTCACCGTAGGAGGCAAAAACAGAAATGCTAGCTAAGTCCAGAAAACCAGAGAAGTTGGCAGCTATCGGATTGCAGACCCCTGAACCTATCAACAACAACTAGCAGTAGCCGTGGGGGGTTCCTACGGTGCCCTAGACCCCTCGATCACAGCCGGAGAACTACATAGCCTAAAGGCAGAAAGGGAAATCTAAACTGCCCCAGAGCAGACCCCAAAGCAATAGGCAGCCCCCAACATATAATGACGGTGAAGCAAGAAGAAAAAACACTATCACAGATAGAAAGATAGACTGAGCAAATGATGGGGCCCAAGCTAACTAGATAGGACAGGATAGAAAAGCTGCTGTCTGCAATCCGCCATAAACCCTATCAAAACAAGAGCCAACAGACTGACAGGGAAAAAGGCCCTGAAGACGCTAGGCTTCAAAAAGACTATATCAGCACTCAGGTATTTTCTGAAGACAGAGCAAAAAGACACAAAGAAATTCAGCTCACCCCAGCAGGGAATGGCAGAATCCAGAAAAGCAAGGCAAAATAAAACCAAAACACAAATGCAAAAAGCCAGGCAGAAAACTTAGCTTTTGAGGAGCAGGAATCAGACTGGTCTCCTAGAATCCCACAGAGAAATCACCAGCAAGGCAGAAGGGCGTTGGCTGCCTTATATCCAGTCAGCAATTCCCATCACCCAGTCATCATCATCCTGCCCAGATGCTTGGTCATCAGCCTCACTACCTTCCTTCACCAGAAGAGGGAGTTCATCAGACCTCAATGGTGAAGGGGAAAATGAACTCACAACAACCATGTCCTCAGCCACATGCATCCGATCAGGCTCATCATAAATATGCCCTAGGGCCTCAAAAATGCATCCACAGTCATACGCTCAGGGGCAGTGGTCGGAAGGGAGAAAGACCAAGCCTGGGGGGCTCCCCTTAGCGTCCTACTGCAGCAGATGATGTAATATACCTGCTGCAGGGCAACTGTTGTAGAGGAGAGGAAAACGCAGGTCAGACAAGCGAGGGTCGTACGCGGAGAGGGCTATGCGGTACTAGAGTGATGAGCAGAGAATAGTCAAGTCACAGGCAGAGGGTCATACACAGAGAGGTAGCGCAGTACAGGAGGGACAGGCAGAACTTAACAGGGACAGAACCAGATCAAAACCAAACAAGCAACAAGTTATCAGGCACAAGGCACACGTACGCACAAGGCCAACTAACTCAGCCGAGGGCAGGAGTATAACTGACACCGGACCTAGGTCGAGTGAGCATTAAATAGCTGCCCTCTGCCAGAGAGAGGCAGAAACAATTAACCCCTGCCTGACCAGGATGGGCCAAAGATAAACTCCATCCTGGATCATGACAGTTTGCTGCTGTTTTGAAGCAGATTTGTCGCCATAGTTCACAGTAGAGTTTGCATATATTTTTAAGTAGATCTCCTGGACCTGATGAGGCTTGTATGCTTACTGTGAAAAAAAAATAATTTCAGAATGGTTTTAAGGTCCTGATATTAAAATAAACAATGAGTTAAAGAGTAAGATAATCAGTGGATTCAATTTCTGTCGATGTAGCCAGACTGATGGCTGAAGCTTGCACAGATCAGTGTGAGATCTCAGCAGCAGGGAGGAGGGACACTGTGGAAATGATAATAAGGTAAGGCAAGGCTGGTAATGATTCAGCTGAAGCAGGAAAGAGGAGAGACAATGAGCATCTGCCAATCAAGCTAGATGACGGAGATTCAGCAGTAGGGAGGAGGGACACTGAGGAGCAGTCACTAAGACTAGGTGGGGTAAGATTCATCAGCAGGGAGGAGGGACACTGAGGAGCTGTCAGTTAGGCTAGGTGGGGAAAGATTCATCAGCATGGAGGAGGGACACTGAGGGGCTATCACTCAGGCTAGGCAAGGGAAGATTCATCAGCATGGAGGAGGGACACTGAGGAGCTATCACTCAGGCTAGGTGGAGGAAGATTCGGCAGCATGGAGGAGGGACACTGAGGACCTGTCACTCAGGCTAGGCGGGGGAGGATTCCGCAGCATGGAGGAGGGACACTGAGGAGTGGTCACTAAAACTAGGTGGGGGAAGATTCAGCAGCAGGATGGAGGGACAATGAGGAGCTGTGACTCATGCTAGGTGGATAGAGACTCAGCAGCAAATGTATTCAGTCTCTGTCCATACAGGTTTACTGACAGCTGCAGCTTGCACGGAGAAGTGTAAAATCTCAGTAACAGGGAGGAGGGACACTGGGGTACTGTCAAGTCATGCTTGGTGAGTAAGTAGAAATTCAGCAGCAGGGAAGAGGAACATTGAGGAGCCATCAGTCAGGCTGGGTGGGTGAAGACTCAGCAGCATGAAGGAGCAGGGACACCAAGGATTTGACAATCTGGCTAGCTGAGTAGTGATTCAACAGCAGGGAGGAGGGACACTGAGGAGCCATCACTCACACTAGGTAGGTAGAGATTGAGGTTAAACTATCATGAAGGATGGGTGATACAGCCATTCTGACATTGATTTTCACAGTAAATACAGCAGCCTTATCAGATCTAAGACATCAATGTGTGAATGCATGCATCTCATTGTGGTGACAGATCTGCGGACTTTCCCTTTTTGTTATTGGAACAACTTCTTACCGTTATTTCCCCTAGTGAAATTTTCATGTATAAAATCTATTAAATGAAAGGAGCACAGCTGGAATTTGGGGGAACCGTAGCTAAGTCAGTCAACTCATCACTTTGCTTACAGTAAACTAAATAGCAATATAGTACCGAAAAGCCAATCCTCGGTACAAAGTTCTACGTAGCTGCACTTTGTTTTTGCTCCTTCGTTATCCCATGCAGCTTCTGGCCCCATAGCTACTGCTGACTATATGGTAGAAAATTTTACCGGATGCTCATGCCTTACCTAGTAACCCAGCAGTACAATAGAGCTGTCATTTATCACCTCCCCACTCCTCTAATTATCATGAGATGACTCTGCTCATCTGTCACAGTCTATACAGCAAAGCTGACACGTGCTACAGGAAACAGGAAGGGTCATGTATATATGTTATCCTTCATCGCAATGACTTCTGCCTCTGGCCCTACACCTCAGACATGTTGGGTCACCTATCGAACTCACAGGGATCGTAGAGAGGAAGAAATGCTGGGAAAACTCCATCAGTATGATATTTTTTGAGGATTTTTGTGCCCCCCATCCTCCTTCCCACACATCATCTTGCGGAGTACACAGTAACTTTATCTCCATTATTTCTAGGAGAATGTTATCTGTGAACCTTCCATACAATCTCAGGCAGACACCTGGCCAAACATTGCTATCACAGGTGTGGAACGTCTGCAGGTGAGCCCCCCCGTCAGACCAGACCAGACCGGACCCTACATGGTGCATCAGCGGGGCAGGAGATGGAGAACATGTACCCAGACCCCCCGGCTACTTGTGCCATGTCGTCTGCTCCTGTCTTCTGATATGGATGAGGTTCTCCAGGGGCCCTCATGCACTAGGGGCCCGGTGCGAACTCTTCACCCTCGCTTTTCCCCATCAATGGAAAATGTATCATTAGTTGGGATTTTAGCAACAGACACAGGATTTTACTTGCTTTAAGATAATAGTATATAAATCACTTTTTTAATGAGATCAGTGGGGGTCCGACACCCAGCACCCCCACAATCAGCAGACATCTAGTGCCATACAGCACAGCTCCATACAACATGTAGTGGCCGCTCTTAGGTACTGCGGCTCATTGAAGTGAATGGGCACCATGACACCAATGCCACAACTGGTGAGGGTCCTGGGCGTCGGATCCCCACTCACCCTTAAAATCTCAGTGCCCATTAAAGGGTTGTTCCTAAAAAATCAAGTTATTACTAATTTCTGGGATAACTTCCTGATCTCTGGGGGGTCTTACCACTGGGACCCCCAGCAATCTTGAAATCAGGACTGTAGAAACATGAGAATCGTCCTGAATATAGATGCGCATGCTTGGACTCCTCTCCGCTCATTGTTTATGGATCTGCCAAGTACAGCGCTAGTTCCATCAGTCCCATAGTCAATGAATGGAAGAAAAGCTGAGCGCGCACATCCCCACTCCATTCATGACGCAGTCCCAGCAATCATCAAACCAGAGAGGGGATAACTTCATTATTTGGAAAAAAATAACCCTTAAAAGTCTGCCAAAATGACTAAAGGGCTGTGATGATGGCCATGGACCTTCATGCCTTAGATCATGCCCTCTTAGCATTACATGGTGCCCAATTGAACTGCGCCCCGGCAGGAGGCAACTGGCTGAATCCCATCTCCTTTTATAAGTAAGTGGCTGTCCTAAAGACGCCTTTTTGTGCGGCTGCACAGGTTGAACCAATGATATGTCCGCCCCTGCGTTGTTGGACACATTAACCCCTTCCAATTTCTTCCAATTTTCCAATTTCCATTTTTGCACTTTTGTGTTTTTTCCTCCCTTTCTCCGAAGAACCATAACTTTTTTTACTTTTCCATACAAACAGCCGTATGAGGCTTGGGTTTTTTTTTTTTGCTGGATGAGTCGCATTTTTGAATGACACCATCAAAAAAAAATTAAAGTGGGTAAACCCCCCCCCCCCCCCCCCCCACAATTTTGCCATTTTTTTAAATGATCTTTTACACAATAAAAAGACCTGGAAACATAATAAGAGTCAGTTTGATTATGGCAATACCAAATTTATAGATTTTTTTTCCCCTTTGTTTTATTGCTTTTGAAGTATTCAAAACTTTTCAAGAAATAATAAATTTGGTTGGTGTTGCCATTTCCCGAAATCCGTAACTTTTTATTTTTCCACTGAAGGAAAAACATGACTACTTTCTTCTAAAAAATGGAACAACACCTGTCCATGGGATGTGTGTGATGCAGCTCAGCTCCATAGAAGAGAGTAATGCAGAGCTGCAATACCAGGCACAACCTGTAAACAGGTGTGGCGCCGTCTCTGGAAGCAAGCCGTTTTCTCATTCCTGTACAAGATGATGATGCGAGAGGACTATGCAGAATAAAGGACATTTTTCAAGGATCAGCAGGAACAGCGATCACCATAGTCAATGTGTTGTAAACATTCTGTACGAGGCTTCAGCAGGTTCAAAAGTTTATGCAAACAGAATATCTCGTAAAATTTACACAATTGTAAATTGATGACAAAGTGACTTACAAGATGCAAAAACAAAATATACGGCTCTCGCGGAATTTATTGCCAATAGTCTTTCCTTTACCAAACAAAGGATTTTTATTTTCATCATAAAGTCGGAGATCTGCAGATTAAAACGTTTACAGATGCACGTCTATAGTCTTTCTCCACTGTATCGGAAACATACAGGAACTTGGGTCTGATAGGCGCCGGTGTAAAATTTGGACCTGGGCCCCCACCTGCATGGTGATTAGACGTATGGGCCCTTGAAGCGTTCTAGATCCTATAAACACGTATTTGTTTGCCCCCTCCCCATGAAATAAAGTCCCCCATCCTGGATGCTTCCTATAATAAACTTCCCTAGCCAGACCCCTTCCTGTAATAATGCCCCCTCATCCCGGACCCGTCCAGAAATAATGTCCCTCATCCTGGGTCCGGTTATTGTGGTGGTGTCATTAGAATGCTCCCATTATTGTGGTGATATCACTAAAATGCTCACAGAATTGTGGGGATATCACTAGAATGTTCTCATTATTGTGGAGATATCACTAGAATGTTCTCAGAATTGTGGGGATATCACTAGAATGTTCTCAGAATTGTGGGGATATCACTAGAATGCTCCCATTATTGTGGTGATATCACTAAAATGCTCCCATTATTGTGGAGATATCACTAGAATGTTCTCATTATTGTGGGGATATCACTAGAATGTTCTCAGAATTGTGGGGATATCACTAGAATTGCTCTCATTATTGTGGGGATATCACTAGAATGCTCTGATTATTGTGGAGATATCACTAGAATGTTCTCATTATTGTGGAGATATCACTAGAATGTTCTCATTATTGTGGGGATATCACTAGAATGCTCTCAGAATTGTGGGGATATCACTAGAATGCTCCCATTATTGTGGTGATATCACTAAAATGCTCACAGAATTGTGGAGATATCACTAGAATGTTCTCATTATTGTGGGAATATCACTAGAATGTTCTCAGAATTGTGAGGATATCGCTAGAATGTTCTCAGAATTGTGGGGATATCACTAGAATTGCTCTCATTATTGTGGGGATATCACTAGAATGCTCTCATTATTGTGGAGATATCACTAGAATGTTCTCATTATTGTGGGGATATCACTAGAATGCTCTCAGAATTGTGGGGATATCACTAGAATGCTCTCATTATTGTGGAGATATCACTAGAATGTTCTCATTATTGTGGGGATATCACTAGAATGCTCTCAGAATTGTGGGGATATCACTAGAATGTTCTCATTATTGTGGAGATACCGCTAGAATTTTCTCATTATTGTGGGGATATCACTAGAAAGCTCTCAGAATTGTGGGGATATCGCTAGAATGTTCTCATTATTGTGGGGATATCACTAGAATGCTCTGATTATTGTGGGGGATATCGCTAGAATGTTCTCATTATTGTGGGGATATCACTAGAATGCTCTCATTATTGTGGGGATATCGCTAGAATGTTCTCATTATTGTGGGGATATCACTAGAATGTTCTCATTATTGTGGGGATATCACTAGAATGTTCTCATTATTGTGGTAATATGACTAGAATGTTCTCATTATTGTGGGGATATCACTAGAATGCTCTCAGAATTGTGGGGATATCACTAGAATGTTCTCATTATTGTGGTGGTGTCATTAGGATGCTCTGATTATTCTGATGATAACACTAGAATGCTCTCATTATTCTGGTGATATCACTAGAATGCTCTCATTATTGTGGAGATATCATTAGAGCGCTCTCATTATTCTGATGATAACACTAGAATGCTCTCATTATTCTGGTGATATCACTAGAATGCTCTCATTGTTGTGGAGATATCATTAGAGCGCTCTCATTATTCTGGTGATAACACTTGCATGCTCTCAATATTGTGGTGATATCACTAGAATGCTCTCATTATTGTGGAGATATCATTAGAGCGCTCTCATTATTCTGATGATAACACTAGAATGCTCTCATTGTTGTGGAGATATCATTAGAGCGCTCTCATTATTCTGGTGATAACACTTGCATGCTCTCAATATTGTGGTGATATCACTAGAATGCTCTCATTGTGGTAATATCACTAGAATGCTCTCATTGTTGTGGTGGTGTCATTAGAATGCTCTCAATATTGTGATATCACTAGAATGCTCTCGTTATTGCGGTGGCAGCACTAAAATGCTCTTTCCTTTGTACTGCTGTCATTGAATAGCTTTGTATCATTCAGAGAGTGACCCATAGCTCCTGTTATTTCCCCAAGCGTGGATATTTATATGTTTGAGTATAGAAGGGCATGATGCTATCAGACCCCTAAGCACTTTCCAACTTGCCATTGCTTGAGTGGCCCCATAAATAAAAGATGGATCTCAATGATTTTCCTATGAATGGACAACAAAAGAAATAGTTCACGAGGATTTTAAAAGGGGTCCTCTTATCAAACAGAATAAAGCACACCCGGCAAACAGCTACATTGACTCCCCTTCCATGGCAGATATCTGGTCTGGCTCATAGATGGGGTCCCATGCAGGAGACCTCGTCTCTTGTCAGGTTAGGAGGCAGGCAGTTACCAGTAAGATTTGCTGGGGTGAAATCCACGTGAAAAAAGTCTTTCAACTATCCAATTAATATGATATATGTGAAGTAGGAATGTGCTGATCTCTCACTAACTAGTGAGAACCAGGTAGATCATGTACGGCACTGAACCGGTACTACGAGCTGGGTTATAATAATGGGTTACATAAGAGCACCACTGCACTGATGGCAAAATTAACGTTTTGCAATGGAGTAATGGGGAGAAGTGACCCCATAGTAAGGACCCCCAATCTGGTGTTTGGGTTTTAATCCCCCATACAATCATTAGACTAATGTTGGCTTAACCTGCTGATATAGAGGTGTTTGAGCGACAGGCTAATGTGTAAAGGGGCCCCGGAAAATTGGTTGTTGGGGAGTTAAAGTTCTGACTTGTTTGATTTTGGACTTCTGATCTCTGCTGGTGGCTACCTCATAGAAAACACAGGAGCACTCGGCAGAGTGATCGCCATCCAGGACAGAAGGGGCTGGCGTTTGCTTCTCCCTCCAGTCCATTTTCATATCTTTGGGCCAATATACCCACCCGCAACTTAGGCTGCACCACAACTTTGGACACTACATTCAGCACGGTCAAACATTTCATTACTGTAATGGTACTTTGCACCAAATACAGTCATAGCCAAAGGTGTTGGCACCCTTGAAATTGTTCCAGAAAACGAAGCATTTCTCCCTGAGAATTATTGAACTTACACGTTTTGTTATACACACGTTTATTTCCTTTGTGTGCATTGGAACAACACAAAAAAACTGGAAAGAAAAGGCAAATTGGACATAATTTCACATTAAACCCCAAAATTGTTGGCACCTTCAACTTAATATTGGGTTGCACACCCTTTGGAATAAATAACTCCAATCATTTCCTATAACCATCCACAACCTCTCAGCTGGAGTTTTTGGCCACTCTTATTTTGCAAACTGCTCCAGGTCTCTCATATGTGATGGTGCCTTCTCCCAAAAGCAATGTTAAGATCTCTCCACAGGTGTTCAATGGGATTTAGATCCGGACTCATTGCTGCCACTTCAGAACTCTGCAGCAGTTTGTTTCCTTTCATTTCTGGGGGCTTCTTGAAGGATGTGGATGTTTACTGAAGGACCCGTGACCTAGGAAGCAAAGCCCAGCTTTCTGACACTGGGCACTACATTGCGACCCAAAATCCTTTGGTAATCCTCAGATTTCATGATGCCTTGCACACAGTCAAGGCATCCAGTGCCAGAGGCAGCAAACAACCACAAAACATTTTTGAACCTCCACCATATTTGACTGTAGGTGCGGTGTTCTTTTCTTTGTAGGCCTCATTCTGTTTTCGGTAAACAGTAGAATAATGTGCTTTACCAAAAAGCTCTATCCTGGTTACTTCTGTCCACAAGATACTTTCCCAGAAGGATTTTGGCTTACTCACGTACATTTTGTCAAACTGAAGTCTTTTATGTCTCTGTGTCAACAGTGGGGTCGCCCTGGAACTCCTGCCATATCGTTTAATTTCATTCCCATGTGGATGGATAGTTCACACTGACACTGATGGACTCGGAGCCTGCAGGACACCTTGAATTTCTTTGGAACTTGATTTTGGGTTTATCCAACATCTGGACTATCCTGGGCTGTAACATTTCATCAATTTTTCTCTGCCGTTTATGTCCAGGGAGTTGTAAACTTCTTGATTATGTTGCACATCGCGGACAAAGGAGCATCAAGATCTCTGGAGATGGACTTGTAACCTTGAAATTGTTGATATTTTTCAACAATTTTTGTCCTCAAGTTCTCAGACAGTTCTCTTCTTCTCCTTCTGTTCTCCATGCTTAGTGTGGCACACACAGACACACAATGCAAATATTCAGTCAACTTCTCTCATTTTTATCTGGTTTCAGGTGGGTTTTCCATATTGCTCACCCCTGTTATTTGCAACATGTGAGTTTGAACGAGCAGCACATGCTTGAAACAAACTTGTTTACCCACAATTTTGTAAATGTGTTAACAATTATGTCCAACCCATTTTTTGGGTTTTGTGTGAAATTATGTCCAATTTGCCTTCTTTTCTCTATTTTTTGTGTCTCCATCTTGCCCCATCTGCCCATCTGTTTCCATCCTGCCCCATGATCCTGCACCATGTGACATGGGGCAGAATGTAAACACATAGGACAGGATGTAAACACATGGGGCAGGATGGAGACATGGGGCAGGATGGAGACATGGGGCAGGATGGAGACATGGGGCAGGATGGAGACATGGGGCAGGTTGGAGACATGGGGCAGGATGGAGACATGGGGCAGGATGGAGGCATGGGGCAGGATGGAGGCATGGGGCAGGATGGAGACATGGGGCAGGATGGAGACATGGGGCAGGATGGAGATATGGGGCAGGATGGAAACACATGGTGCAGGATGGAGACATGGGACAGGATGGAGACATGGTGCAGGATGGAAACACATGGTGCAGGATGGAGAAAAAAATTAAGTAATGTGCTCTGCAAGTGGTGATCTTAATAACTGTTATTTCTTGCAGAGATGAGCCCTGGCTGGAAGAAGTGATG
This sequence comes from Dendrobates tinctorius, assembly GCF_039654945.1. Lineage (NCBI taxonomy): Eukaryota > Metazoa > Chordata > Amphibia > Anura > Dendrobatidae > Dendrobates > Dendrobates tinctorius. Next base: position 13,807,234 of record NW_027361803.1, read on the forward strand.
GCGGTCTGTGCTGGATGAAGATGAAAAGCAAAGATGAAGGACTTCACCTAGAGATGTCACTGCTGAATCAATGTGTTACCTGTACACTGACACTATACACTGTATACTATATACAGAGGTCCTGTGTACAGTGTCACTAGTGATTATCAGTTAATGATGTTTCGCTCACAGAGCATTGTATCCACTTCTCAGTATCAGTCCGAGATGTTTAGCTCACAGAGCATTACATCCACTTCTCAGCATCAGTCCGTGATGTTTAGCACACAGAGCATTATATCCACTTCTCAGCATCAGTCCGTGATGTCTAGCTCACAGAGTATTATATCTACTTCTCAGCATCAGTCCAGGATGTTTAGCTCACAGAGCATTATATCCACTTCTCAGCATCAGTCCGGGATGTTTAGCTCACAGAGCATTATATCCACTTCTCAGCATCAGTCCGGGATGTTTAGCTCACAGAGTATTATATCTGCTTCTCAGCATCAGTCCAGGATGTTTAGCTCACACAGCATTATATCCGCTTCTCAGCATCAGTCCGGGATGTTTAGCTCACAGAGCATTATATCCACTTCTCAGCATCAGTCCGGGATGTTTAGCTCACACAGCATTATATCCGCTTCTCAGCATCAGTCCGGGATGTTTAGCTCACACAGCATTATATTCACTTCTCAACATCAGTCCAGGATGTTTAGCTCACAGAGCATTATATCCACTTCTCAGCATCAGTCCGGGATGTTTAGCTCACACAGCATTATATCCGCTTCTCAGCATCAGTCCATGATGTGTAGCTCACAGAGCTTTGTATCCAGTTCTCAGTATCAGTCCGGGATATTTAGCTCACAGAGCATTATAATCACTTCTCAGCATCAGTCCAGGATGTTTAGCTCACAGAGCATTATATCCACTTCTCAGCATCAGTCCGGGATGTTTCGCTCACAGAGCATTATATCCACTTCTCAGCATCAGTCCGGGATGTTTTGCTCACAGAGCATTATATCCGCTTCTCAGCATCAGTCCAGGATGTTTAGCTCACAGAGCATTATATCCACTTCTCAGCATCAGTCCGGGATGTTTCGCTCACAGAGCATTATATCCACTTCTCAGCATCAGTCCGGGATGTTTCGCTCACAGAGCATTTTATCCGCTTCTCAGCATCAGTCCATGATCTTTAGCTCGCAGAGCATTATATTAACTTCTCAGCTGAGATCAGAACTAGCTATGTACAGGGTTAATTCCTTTGGATGGAAACAGCAGTGTTCTCACTGACAGCAAGCAGACATTTGGAAAACGCTGAGAAAGGGAAACAAAATCTGTTATAAAGTTGTAGAATTGACATTTTTATAAACTTGGAACATATTGTCCAATATTGCCATTATCAATATGGTGTTACATTTACAAGCCATGTCCTGATTTCATAACTTCCTGCGATGAACTTTTACACCTGGGATCCGGTTTGCAGTTGGTGTTGCTGTGTTCATCAGTTTCCATGTTCAGGAGGTCATGTCATTGTTTCTTCTGTCACCTTACAGCCATAATCACCGGATTAATCATCTCTCTCTTAGAGACTTTTCGGTCAGTTCTGGCCGGGAGCTGGTGTGAACTCACTATTCTCTGGGCAGAACTAGTCTCATACGGCTGGAGAACTAGACGTACCAGTCTGCGAGTCTCACACCTGCACAAAAAGAAGTGCAACTTACATGAAAACATCACACGCCTGCAGGGGACTTTCCTTCCACCCATCACTCACAGGACACTAATATACAAAAATATTAAGTAAGCAAAAATTGCCAAATCAGTCAGGAAAAAAGCTCAGTGTGTGCAGGAGATTTCTGAAACCTCACAGGCTTTGCTGGTACTGTAAGGCTGAGTTCACACGTGGCGTTTTTTTCGCGTTTCCGCGGCGGTTTTAACCGCGCGATTTTGCCGCGAAAACGCGAAAAATAAGCATCCCATGCATTCCTATGGGATTCCGCAATGCTGTGCTAATGCTGCGGTTTTTACCGCGGCGGAATCGCTTCGCGGTAAAAACCGCAGCATGCTCATTAATTTGCGGAATCGCGGCGATCCCGCACCCATAGGAATGCATTGTTCCGCTTATTTCCCGCATGTGGCTGTGCACACCATGCGGAAAGTAAGCAGAACATTTGCGGATGGTACCCACGGTCCGGAGGAGAGGAGACTGTCCTCCGGGCTTTGGGCACCATTATCCCTGTAAAAAAATAGAATTTAAAATAAAAAATATTGTTATTCTCACCTTCCGGCGTCCCACACAGCCTTCCCGCTTCTCTTCACGCTCCGGTCCCAGTAGTCCTTTGCGAAAATGCTCGTGATGACGTCCGTTCTCGCGGGATCGCGAAGTCTCGCGGTCATTCGCGCGAAGTCTCGCGGTCATTCGCGCGACGTCATCGCGAATAACCGCGAGACGTCGCGATCCCGCGAGAACTGACGTCATCGCGGGCATTTTCGCAAAGGATTACTGGGAACGGATGCGTGGGACGTCGGAGGGTGAGAATAACACCATTTTTTATTTTTTTTTACATTTTATCTTTTACTACTGATGCTGCATAGGCAGCCTCAGTAGTAAAAAGTTGGTCACACTTGTGAAACACTATGTTTGACGAGTGTGACCAACCTGTCAATCAGTTCTCCAAGCGATGCTACAGATCGCTTGGAAAACGCTAGCATTCTGCAAGCTAATTACGCTTGCAAAATGCTAGTTTTTCCGCGGGAAAATCGCGGGAATTTAAAATGCGATTTTCCCGCGGACTGGAATTCCGGAATTCTCGCGGTAATTTCCGCGAGAGTTCCGGTACGTGTGCACTTAGCCTAAATGCAGCTTAAAATTTCAGTACAAAAAAAACGCAGGAAAAAGGCAACGTGTGAACATTGTTTTCTTCCCCAGTTAAGGCTAAGTGTTCATCCAGAGGGTGCACCCGGGAACCCCTGCAGGAAACGGCAGTATTATGTGGTGGGCATTCGTCAACAGATGACCCTGCTATGGCTTATAGTGGGTGGTCGACAGCGTGATCCTGTCACAGGACAACCAGATGCTCTAAGGACGCAGTCAGACAGCCGTATAACCCGGATGGGGATCAGATTGTAATGCACGGACTGGCCGGCGGCTCTACCTACTGAGCGTGACAGCTGCAGAGATACATAAAACTGTTGGTAGAGCCACCGGCCAGTCCGTACTCCATGCCCCGATCTCGTTCCGATTTATAATGCTGTGTGACTACTCAATAACCCATGGCTCTGCAGATGCTGTGAACCTACAACTCTCAGTCCTTAGCTCAGGACCCACCACTGAGAACATTAGATGCCTGAAGCCACCACGATACAAATCGTAACAGTCGTGGATAACCAAAAATCAGAGCTGGATCATAGGGAGGGCACATGGGGCGCATGGTGATGGGCAATCACTACCTGGAGAACTTAGGGACGACTGGAATTGGACTCCTGTGATCCCCAGATCAAATATTGGAACCAGGCGCTCCTACCACCTTCTCGCCATTGCATGGGCTATGCTATCATTCTATAAAGATATTACAAACCCACTAGTAATAATAACAGTCTATAAAGGGGCAAGTAATATCGCCAGACTTTGACCACATATTACCACCGTACTTTCCCTAAATAGAGATGAGCAAACAAATTTTCAGGACGCTAATATTCCATCGTACTACCTCTTTCCATCCCACTACCACGAAATACTGACTGGACCGGGGTCTGCAAAATGTTCTGCTTACATCTCTTACTAAATAAAGACCAATATTACCGTCATACAGTGACTATATAGTGGTAGACAGCAGTGGTGCTCTTGGCGTTTTACAGATCTTATAAGAGAGTACAGACAGTATAGTTAGATCCAGTGACATCTTCTCTGATTGGTATCTTTGCCTTTTCTCCTCCATCCAGCCCAGCACGTCATGATGACTTCTTCCACCCATGATTAATATCTACACAATTTTCAGACATCTTTGACTTTTCATTTTTCTTCCACCTTTTCCATCTTTTCCTGACCTCTAAACAAACCATGCCCTGGAAGGAATTAATATCCATCTTGGTGCCCTGCACAGTTACAGAGTCCCCCAAATGCCCCTTTTTAGGCAGCAGTTAGATTGAAAGGCTGGAGTCACACACATCGTAGAAAAATACGGACTGTACTGTACGGCCGTAATACGCATAAATGGTCCCTAAATGGTGCTCCGTATGTCATCCGTTGTCAGGGTGTGGCCGCATATTTTTCTCATGTAAGCATCCATATGTAATCCGTATGTGAGCCGCATAGCGTTTTTTTCTTGCAACCTTGCAAAATGGACATTTAACGGTTTTGAGGCCTGCACATAACATCAGGTGGCAGCCTCCAATCTGCCCATTTTGGTACTGTGCTTGTGTGGGTGTCTTGGTGATTGTTAGCAAACATGTCAGACACACTTCAGTTCACCCCAACTGACGGTGTTCTGTTCAACTGGGTTTTGTCCAGGCGCTTTGGCCAGCCATACCCAGTGATTGTGGATCCGAGGAGGAGGAGACGCATGTGGGTGCGCCGCATTTGAGACAACGCCTCACTAAAGGCCATTTTCACAGGCTATATGCAGCTCTGAGGACACATCCCGACAAGTTTTTCCTCTATTGTCGGATGACTGTTTCTACGTTTGATGCTTTGTTGGAGACAGTGCGCCCAGGGATCACCTTCCAGGACACCCGGATGCGCAAATGTATCTCTGCGGAGGAGCGCCTTCTCCTTACGTTACGGTATGTATTCCTCAGCTACAGAATGTATGTAGATGATTCTTTTCTAAAAGAATTCTCTTACTCAGTCACACCTTTCTGGCCGAGAAACATTATGAAATGGTACCAAATATATGCTCTAAAAGTTAGAAGACTTTGATGTGTTATACCACATTACATAGCCGTGGTACATGTGTATATGTATTGTTCGACTAGCTTCTTACCTACCCACTGTTGTGGTGATCTATATGTAATGTGTGCATCCTTGAGCATGTATTTTAATGTATATATTTTCTCCATTTGTTTCATTGTAGGTTCCTCACAACTGGCCTTTCTTATGCCGCACTCCATCTGGAGTTTTTGATTGGGCGATCGACAATATCCGGGATCGTTCGGGCTACATGTTTGGAAATCTGGACCAGACTTCACAAATGGTCAAGCCAGAGCCCAAGATCGGAGACTGGTTGAGGATTGCCAGGGGATTTGAGTTGCACTGCCAATTCCCCAATTGTATTGGAGCCCCGGATGGGAAGCACATCCGTGTGCGTAAGCCGCCGAACTCAGGGGCCCAATTCTATAATTATAAACAATATTTTTCTGTCGTTTTGTTGGCTCTGGTTGACAGTAACTACAGATTTATAATTGTAGACATTGGGGCTTATGGAAGAACTGGAGACTCTCGAGTCTTCAATTCTTCCATTATGGGTCGGCGGCTGCGCAACAACCAGTTGGATCTACCACCACCACGTCAGCTGCCAGGCTCAAATCAAGAAGCGGTGCCTTATTGTTCTAGTGGGGGATGAAGCCTTCCAATTGACCAGGCATGTAATGAGGCCATACCCGTGCAGAAACCTTGACCACCGGCACAGGATTTTTAATTTGCGCCTTTCCCATGCCCGAAGACTGGTGGAGTGAGCCTTCGGCATTTTTTGTGCCAAATGGTGTGTCCTCCAGTTAGCAATTCAGCTGAGTGCAGCCAACGTCAATGAGGTCATCAAAGCTTGTGTGGTCCTCCATAACTTCACTAGACTGCATGATTGCTCCTTATCTGATGAGACTGAAGGTGTGGTGGACAATGGGGATAGGCCTAGGCCACATGTCCTCTCTTTACGGCGTCCTCTCTTAGGACTCAAAGTCTGTGATGTGTTCACCCAGTATTTTGTTTCACCTCAGGGCGCTACTACTTGGCAAGATCAGGCTGTATCTCTGATGTGATGTTCTTAGGTATGTGTATATAAATTTGTTTTTTTTCTGTTCTATGATTTATTTGTTCGGTTTATATGGGCTAAAGTTGACTTACTTATTCGAATGCCTAAAATACTTCAAGAAGAGGGCCAAAGTTGCATTTTCAATTTTTTATAAATGCAAAAAATAAGTTAGAATACTGTTTACCATATTTTTGTCATATGGCAGATATTGCCCTGGCCATTTAGCCTTTTCTGTATAGAACATTATATTATTTGGACACCCAAATAGGTAACTAGAAAGAATCATTTTCTAACACAAAAACATAACCAACTTTTCTTTTTTTATAACTGCTGGTAGCTTGGCAGAGGTGATGGCGGGAGACCTTCATCTCTTTGTTGGGGGTTGGGGTGCCCAGCTTGACGATCACCCTGTTGGGGTGGATGTTCTTGGCCCTGTGGGAATATGTGGCCATGGTCATGTAGCTGCGCATCAAAGAAACCATAAGGAAATAGAGATTATTCTCTTGTAGCTGATTGTAGCCACGTCCATCATACCCCCCAACCATGTCGTCCAAACCCAGGTTGGGGCCAGCCTCCAACACCGGGTCTGTACAAGTGGCCATATTGGGCAGGTTGGTTATAGGCTGCCATTTGTCCCTGTTGTTGCCAAGGTTGGTTTGGGGGGGAATGGGTGGAGGTGTAGGCACACATGCAGGAGGACACTCAGATCCTAATTGAGCATGCACATCTGGTTGTCGGGCAAGGCGGAGACGGTTATGGGTTGAGAGCTGCCACCTCTCAAGATAAAAAACACACATGTGACATCTGTCATTCTGTGTTTTCTTGGTGTATCTCAGTTAGTGGGTGGTGTGAGCATTGTCTGATCAACGTGTTCACATTTGTGCATGTCACATGTGTGTTTTTAATCAGTTTTTTTTCCTTGCTTAGCATGGTTTGGGAGACCCCACCCCTCTCTCGTGTGACGTGCACATAAGAGCTGTCTCAGACCACAAGCCCATACTAGGGAGCGGCCTGTCTGAATCCTGTTCATATCAGACACTGTTCACATGTTCAGGTTTTTAATACATTAGATAGGGACTGCTTCAATTGGGGTTACCTTGACGTGGTGGAGCAGCTTGGTGTACATTTTTTTGCCCAAAAAAAACATATCGACTAAATACCCTGTATTTGTTATCCAGCACTTGCTGATTACTGCCATTTTTTATTGCAGAGTATTTTTGCAAATCTGTCATTTTGTGTTTTCTTGTTGCACCTCTCAAGATACTCAAACAACTCATATGGGTCATTTGGGTGTGTGCATGCATCAATTAGGATCTGAATGGATCCTCGCACACGTAGCCTCACCTCACGGGGTAGGGGACGGAGGTATCGGGCCAGGCTTCGAGAATATGCCTCTTCACCCTCATCCTGGGCAGCCCTGGACAGGTAATTGAGGACACCTGTGTCTACATGCCTCCGGGTATCAGAGGCAGTGTTGTCTCTTCTCCGTCTCCCCTGGCGGCCTACGGCTGCAGGCTGGGGGGGACCCCTCAAGACGGCCAGTAGGGCTGCTTCTACATTGCTGGCTGCTGGTGGCTCTGCTGGATCTGGACCAGGTCACGAACCTGATGCTGGTCCTGGTGCTGGTGGAGCTTGGGGGATGCTAAAGCTCCGGTCAGAAGATGGGCCAGCCACCTCTTCACATCCCCCGTCCGGGTCTATAATGGGCTCAGTATCCGACCCTGTCTCCCTGTCTGTGAGGTTGGACTGAGTTCTGTTAGGAAATGTACAAAAAACAAAATGTAGCTCTGACCCTAAACAGCATATGTGTCATGTGGTGTGTTGTCTGTACTTACGGTCTGAGATCCATACTGGGTGCCAAAAATGACAAGCGCTCAATATATATGTATTTCCGCTTGGTCGGTGCTGCTGCCCCACTCCTGGCCCTCTGCTGTCTTTCCCGCCGGTACTGGTTGCGGATGCTGCGCCAGCGTCTCATCACATCCTCAACTGCAATGTGAAGGGAAAATGGACTTTAACCTTTGTGAAATGTGCCAAGCAATATTCCTAACATTTCACTTAGTCATGTGGCCTAGTAGGGGGTGGTTTTTAGCTAAATTTTTCGTTAGCAAACTGGGAGACCTACATACACAGTCTAGGATTGTAGGGGCTAAATTTAAAAAAGCTCACCTCTGGCCTTTAAGCTGATTGGTAAAAAAGGCAATTACTTACGAATTTGCTGTTGCTCCTCACATGGCCGTTGGGCATAGTCTGGGAACATGTGCACACAGATGCGCCTCCATGCCGCCTCATTTCGGGCCCGGTCTGAATAATGGGCATCCCGTTGGTCCCAAAGTTCGGGCCTTTCCTGGACCAATACAATTAGGAGCTCCACATTAATGTGGCAAGACATGACGCTGCAGGACACCGTGGAGGCGTACTTCCTGGATGTCTGGAGTGCTTTTTGAGCTAATTTGCATGTCTAAGCTTCCTGATTATTGGTTGCCCCATTTCCTGTCGCCTGCCAAAATCTTGCGTATTTCTCGCAAGTCACACGTGTGGTCCGTGTGTAATGCAATGTTTTTGCGCACCCATAGACTTGCATTGGCGTATTACGGCCGTAGTACGCTGACAAGCGCAGCATGCTGCGATTGGCACGGACCATAGAAAATATGCAAAAAAAATACGGCTGATAGGAGCTGCCCCATAGAGAATCATTGGTCCGTGTGCAATGCGTGTTTTTTACGCCTCTCACTCATCTGTATTCCTCTCTAGCGTGACGCCGGCCTAATAGATACAATGGTGTCCTCCACAAGGCGGAGCGCAGGACTGGCTGTGTACAGGACGACAAGGAAACAAGACAGTTTCATTCACTGACAGCAAGCACGTCGTGAAAATGGAAAAGGACTGAAAAAATGAAGACCCCCATTCATCAACGTGAGCCACAAATTTATGTTTGATACGTCACAAAACTTTTGCGCTACCCACATTTAACGATATGAAATGTTTGGCCCTAATCATTATTACATTTGCTTCTTTTTTTTGTCTTATTTTTTTGCCTCCTTTTGACTTATACCAAATTCTTCTTTTAATTTTCAATTTTTTTTTAAAGTATATTTTATGGCTGTTTTTTTTTTTTTCATGCTCGTCATTGTACATTTCCTAGATATTTATGGCGAATTCATCAAATAGCGACTTTTAAAAAGTTTCTCCATTTTTCTGCGCACATCCTCCCGTGTTTTCCCTAGAGAGTAGAGTGAATTTATCTACGCTGGATAATTTTTGGGCAAATTATACAACATTTTAGCCGAACTTACAACTATTTTGCTCTTCTTAAAAAGGCGCTAGAATGGTTAAAAAAAACAAACAAAAGTAAAACAGACTTTTGATCAGTGAACACTATTTTGAGATTTTGAAAAAAATTAAAAAGTAAAAAAACAAATGATGAATCGGGCTCATTTTTAGGTCGGTGCCGACAACTTTTTTTTGAAAGTTGTGGAACTTTTCACTTATGCAAGATATATAAGGTGCCCTTGTGTCATGACACGGGCGTCCTAATTAATGCTACCTGGAAGTGTGCGCGCCTTGTGATTTCACAAGAAAGCCCTGATGCAATGTGAGAACTACTAGAGATTCTCACATAAATCACACCTGCACAACACGAGCGAATGGAGGATTTAACATAACCAGTCTAGCAGACGATGTAATCTTATGAAACCACTGCCAAGACTCAAGGTGTTATTCTGCCATCTCCGTGGGGCACTGTATAGCACTGTGATGGTGTGATATGTTATGTGGATGTCATTTTTTGTATATTCCTATTTTTAACAATTCCAGTTATTTTCATAGTGTTTTTCTGATTACATTGTAAGTCTACAGCCTCACTGTATCTGACTCTTGATGACCCCCTGTAGTGCATTAATCCCTAAGGCCTTTTGTTCTCCTCTGGGAGGCAACTTGTTGGACTACCCCTGGACAAGGAAGGGGGTGGGGGGAAGAACGGCAGCTGGACAGGTCAGTTCCGGTATAGACATGATGGTGAAAAGGCTGCATTTCAGAGAGAAGGATCCATTTTTATCCTCTGAATGCTAGAGTTGTGGAATCTCGTTTCCCTGGACATTTTATCCTGATACTGGACTGCATTCTTATTCTCCACTATCTTATCCTTTGTGTGGTGGACTGAATATGAACCTTTTCGTATTTTTGCCTGAATAAAGGTCTTGGAATTATTCACTCTTCGCTTGCTCTGTTGATTGTGTGATACCAGAGAAGGACCCCGTGACAACTGGTGGCAGCAGTGGGATCAACAGAGCGTAACCCAATGGAGAACCACCCACAGAGTGAGTACAGAAATTGGACTGTATGCAGTTTACAGGAGAGAGCCAGAGACCTGGGCCTGAACTACCAGGGACTGACTAAAGAGGCCTTAATCGATCTACTGGTGGGCGCTAGCCCGGCCACCTCCTCCCAGATGTCTGAAGGACAAGCACTGGAGACCGGGATCCCCATCCAGAAAAGCCAGTGGTTGGTGTGGTATGAAGAAGAGATGGCGGTTCTGGGCCCCGGCGTCTCTCAGGAGTACAAGGAGGAGGCTGCCCGCTGGGCACAGCGGAGACAGGAAGCAATGGAGCTTGAAAAAGGGAGTAACGCAATGTGAAGTGTAACCTCAACAATCCGGGAGCCTGTACGGATCACCCGGACAGAGTTTAAGCCATTTGATGAGGCTTCTGGAGATGTGGAGGGGTTCTTCAAAGACTTTGAGCAGCAGTGTGCTGTGATGGAGGTGCCCCACTCTAGCTGGATGTGTTTGTTAGTGGGGCTCCTGAACGGAAGCTTGGCGGAGGCTTACCGAACCATTGATGCACTGCGGAATCGGGATTATAACATTGTAAAGTGGACTATCCTGGATTACCATGCTATCACCCCAGACTCATATAGGGCCAAGTTCCGAGACCTCCCATGCACCACGGGGGGATCGTTTAGGATGTATGCACATAAGATGTCCGAGGCATGTCGGAGATGGCTGGAAGCAGAAAACGCCTTTACTGTGGAAGATGTTATACAGGCGTTCCTTATAGAACAATTTCTTGCCAAGTGCCCTGCAGAGGTACGGGAATGGGTCCGGGAGCGCACGCCGTGTACCGTGGATAGAGCTGCAGCCCTGGCCGATGAAGCCCTTACTATCCGGCCGCAATGGAGGAGGCTTCTGGAGAATGAACCATGGCCTGCTCCCGCGCCCCATCCCCCTCCAATTATATCTGCCCTTCCACCTAGTCGCAAGGCGATGACAATCACGGCTCACAATCCTAGGCCCCAACAGTTCCGACCACGACCTGGGGTATCACAGAGAGGAGGTGTTATGGGTGTGCGCAACCTGGACTTTTGCAGTCTGGCTGCCCCTCCAAGATTCGGAGGGAGCCCCACGCAGCCCCACCTCGTCCAGTGCATCTTGTACATTCCACCACACCTGAGGAAGAGCTACCACCACCCCCACCAGAGTGGACCACTGACCACGGCACCATAGATACCCCTCCTGGAGTGTACGGACTCCGGCCTCTGTCCTTTAGCTACTCAGAGCAACGGCAACGCCACCTGCAGGATGTCTTTATTGATGGATACAAAGTGTCAGGATTTAGAGACACGGGGGCATTCTTGACTATCGCTGACCCCCGTGTGGTTCGACCCGAGGCAATTTAACAGGGTCCGGGAATTCCCATGGTCCTGGCGGGCGGTGCCCGCAAATATATACAGCGAGCTTCTGTGCATTTGGATTATGGTTGTGGAGAAAAACTGTGTTGGATTGGAGTTATGGGAGGACTTCCTGCAGATATCCTCCTTGGGAACGACATTGGGGAGTTACAGTGCCAATTTGTGGGAGCAGTCACCCGACTACAGGCCCTTCAAGCACTACGTCATCCAGACCCCACCGGGGAGCAACCACCACGAACCGCATCAGAGTCGGTAAACAATACTCTCGCTGCTACTACATTGGGAGAGTCTTGGGACAGAGAGGAGTTTAGGAGAGAAATAGAGGGTGACACTACCTTAGCAGCCCTTAGGCGAAAGGCAGAAACTGGGCACATGGGTGATAATGGGGATGGCTTCACTCAAGAAAACGGACTGTATTATCGTGTAACAAAGGGCAGTGACCAGGGCAACCCTGACGCAACGACCAGGCAACTCATTGTCCCTCAGAAGTACAGGGCACAGCTACTTCAACTGGCCCATGACATCCCCTTGGCTGGGCATCAAGGGAGAAAAAGGACTGAAAAGAGACTCACCCAAAGTTTTTACTGGCCGGGCGTCTCGCAGTCTGTAGCCCATTATTGCCGCACCTGTGATGTGTGCCAGCGAATGCGGCATCCAGGAGCTCGACATAAGGTACCCCTGCAATCCCTGCCCATAATTGAGGAACCATTTCAACGTGTAGCCGTCGACATCATAGGTCCTCTGGCCCACCCCAGCAGGTCAGGGAAAAAATATATCCTGACCGTGGTGGACTATGCCACTAGGTATCCTGAAGCTGTGGCCCTGTCCAGTATTACAGCAGTAAAGGTAGCCGAGGCCCTTGTTACCATCTTTACCCGAGTAGGGTTTCCTAGTGAAATATTGTCAGATCAAGGCACTCAGTTCATGTCAGATCTGGTCCAGTCCCTATGGCATACCTGTGGTGTTCGAGCCATTCGCACCACCCCATACCACCCGCAGACCAACGGACTATGTGAACGCTTTAATGGAACCCTAAAAAATATGCTGAGGGCTTTTGTTGACGTTGAAAAAGACTGGGAAAAGTACCTGCCACATCTCCTCTTCGCCTATCGGGAGGTTCCCCAAGAGTCCACAGGGTTCTCTCCCTTCGAACTACTGTTTAGCCGGAAGGTCCGTGGGCCTCTCACTCTTCTGAAAGAACATTTGGAGGGAGACATCTCAGATACCGGAATGCCCATCGTTCCCTATGTTCTAGAGCTCAGAGACCGTCTCGCCCAGCTAGCTACCTTCGCTAAAGAACATCAGCGAATGGCCCAGTCCAGACAAAAACCTGGTATGACCGTAATGCCAGGAACCGGGAATTTATGGAAGGACAGCAAGTGCTGTCGATTACTGCTTCCCCTGCCAACAAGCTTCAAGCAGTGTGGGAAGGCCCTTACCAGGTTGTCAAGAAAATTAATGACACTATGTTATTGCCCTGGACTCTAGTGGTCGACGACAGAAAACCATCCACATTAACATGCTGAAAGACTACCACGACCAATCTCTGCCTGTTCTAGCTGTCTGCCACCCCCCTAGTGATACCGCCGACGAAGAGTATCTCCCAGATCTCCTCCAGGTTGCCCAAGCGGGAGGATCACTGGAACAAGTGCCCCTGGGCTCCCATTTATCGGATATACAAAAGGACGATATTGTCGCCGTAGTAAGGCCGAGGGCTGCTGCTTTCTCCTCAAAGCCGGGGAAGACTACTCTCACCAGTCACCATGTAGAAACCCCCGGACAACGCCCCATCCAGCAGGCTGCCTACCGGTGTTATGATTGAGTCACCGTAGGAGGCAAAAACAGAAATGCTAGCTAAGTACAGAAAACCAGAGAAGTTGGCAACTATCAGATTGCAGACCCCTGAACCTATCAACACAACTAGCAGTAGCCGTGGGGGGTTCCTACGATGACCTATACCCCTCGATCACAGCCGGAGAGATACATAGGCCTAAAGAAGGAAAGGGGAAATCTATCTGCCCCAGAGCAGACCCCAAAGCAATAGGCAGCCCCCCACATATAATGACGGTGAAGCAAGATGAAAACACTTACACAGACAGAAAGACAGACTGAGCAAAGACGGGGCCCAAAAACTACCTAGATAGGAACGGATAGGAAGGCTGCTGTCTGCAATCTGCCAAAACCCTATCAGAGACAAAAGCCAACAAGCTGATATAAAAATGGCCCTGAAGCAACTAAGCTTCAAAAACTAAATCAGCACTCAGGTACTTTCAGAAGACAGAGCTACGGAACACTGCACACTCCAGCAGGGAGTGGCAGAATCCAAAAAGCAAGAAAAACAAAAACAAATCTTAAATGCAAAAAGGCAAAACAGAAAACTTAGCTTTAGGGGAGCAGGAATCAGACTGGTGTCCAAGAGTCCACAGAGAAATCACCCACAGGGCAGAAAGGGCGTAGGCTGCCTTAAATCCAGTCAGTGACTACACTCAGCCAATCGTCTTCATTAGTCCCAGGTGCCTGATAATCAGGCTCACTACCTTCCTTCACTAGAATAGGGAGTTCACCAGGCCTCAGTGATGGAGGGGAAAATGAACTCACAACATACCGGGTTCCAGAGGCTGTTCAAGGCATGATAAAGAACGAACTGGAGGAGATGAAACAACTGGGAGTTATTCAGCCATCTCACAGTTCTTGGGCCTCTCCTGTCGTCCTGGTCCCCAAGAAGGATGGTACAACACGATTCTGTGTTGATTACAGATGACTAAATGATGCCACCAAGAGTGATGCTTACCCCATGCCCAGGATTGATGATCTATTGGATCATCTGGCCAGTGCCCAATTTGTGACCACGTTAGACTTGAGCAAGGGGTACTGGCAGATACCCCTAACGGAGGACGCTCGGGAGCGCTCAGCCTTCATTACTCCATTTGGGCTTTATGAGTTCCTGGGAATGCCCTTTGGGATGAAAACTGCCCCCGCTACTTTCCAGAGACTGGTGGATCGACTGTTTCAACAATGTCAGGACTTTGCCTGTGCTTACTTAGACGACATCGCCATTTTTAGCACAACCTGGGAGGAACATCTTAAACACTTGGGCATAGTGCTGGACTGTATCCTTACTGCAGGACTGACCATTCGCCCTGATAAGTGCCAAATAGGGATGGCTGAGGTGCAGTACCTCGGGCATAGAGTAGGGGGTGGGACACTAAGGCATGAGCCTGCCAAGGTGAAAGCCATTAGCAACTGGTGTAGACCCCAGACAAAAAAGCAGGTACTTGTGTTTTTAGGAACTGCTGGTTACTATCGCAAATTTGTTTCTAACTTCAGCATCTTGGCCAAGCCCCTAACCGACCTGACCCGCAAGAACATGCCTAGGAATGTGACGTGGACGACGGCATGCGAGGATGCCTTTTCAGCGTTAAAGACTGCCCTCGTCACTGCTCCTGTCTTGGCTGCCCCGGATTATAAACGCAGGTTCCTCGTGCAAACAGATGCATCCACCTTTGGGATTGGGGCAGTACTTAGCCAAGTGAACGCCGCCGGAGAAGAACATCCTGTTGCTTTTGCCAGTCGGAAACTACTGGATCGGGAAGTTGCCTATGCCACTATTGAAAAGGAGTGCCTTGTCATCGTATGGGCGCTAAAAAAATTGCAGCCCTACTTGTATGGCAGAGACTTCACAATTGTTACAGACCACAACCCCCTCACATGGCTGAACCGCGTATCAGGGGACAATGGAAGATTGCTGCGGTGGAGCTTGTCCTTACAACCCTACAGCTTCTCCATCCAATACAAGCGGGGAAGCCAACACCAGAACGCCGATGGACTGTCTCGACAAGAAGAACCATAGGCTCCCCAGGCCGACCTACCCCTGCCACTGTACAAGGAACTATAAATAACTGAGCAATGTGGACTAAAGTGAGCAGGCCACAGGTCTATGTAGACCTCATGGCATGCTCACTTATTATGGGGGGGGGAGAGGTTGTGATGGTGTGATATGTTATGTGGATGTCATTTTTTGTATATTCCTATTTTTAACAATTCCAGTTATTTTCATAGTGTTTTTCTTATTACATTGTAAGTCTACAGCCTCACTGTATCTGACTCTTGATGACCCCCTGTAGTGCATTAATCCCTAAGGCCTTTTGTTCTCCTCTGGGAGGCAACTTGTTGGACTACCCCTGGACAAGGAAGGGGGTGGGGGGGGGAGAACGGCAGCTGGACAGGTCAGTTCCGGTATAGACATGATGGTGAAAAGGCTGCATTTCAGAGAGAAGGACCCATTTTTATCCTCTGGTGCTAGAGTTGTGGAATCTCGTTTTCCTGGACATTTTATCCTGATACTGGACTATCTTATCCTTTGTGTGGTGGACTGAATATGGATCTTTTCGTATTTTTGCCTGAATAAAGGTCTTGGAATTGTTCACTCTTCGCTTGCTCTGTTGATTATGTGATACCAGAGAAGGACCCCGTGACAAGCACATTACTTTGACTCTTAGTGGTGGTGACGGCCCTTACCCCAGCACCGGGGGTCATCTAGAGAATAGATGAACCACGAGCAATCTGAGAAGTGGGTATTGTGGCAGGGCATTCATTTACGCTCGAGAATCAGACAGAAAATTATACAACTTATGTGGCACTATATGGCAACATTATTGACACTTTATATGATGGTATTAGTTACACTTTATATGGCAATATTATTTATACTTTATATGTCGGTATTATTAACATTATCCACACTATATAACGGTTTCATTCTTTACATTTTATATGGAGGTATTATGATCACTTTACACGGTAGCATTATTTACCCTTTATATAGCGGTATTATTTACACTTTATATAGTTTTATTATTTATACTTTAAATGGCGATATTATTTACACTTTATATGGCGGTATTATTTACACTTGATATAGCAGTATTATTTGCACTTTATATTATGGTATTATTTATACTTTACATGGCAGTATTATTTATACTATACACTGTAGTATTATTTACACTTTTAATTGGCGGTATTATTTACATTGTATTTGGCAGTATTATTTACAATTTCTGTATCCGTTTTATTTATACGTTATTTGACGGTGTTATTTACACTTTATATGGTGTTATTATTTACACTTTAAATGGCAGTATTATTTATATTTTATATGTTGGTATTATTTACATTATTCAATTAGTCACACTTTATATGATGGCAGTATTATTTACACTTTATATGAATGTATTATGAACACTTTATATGGTAGTATTATTTACCCTTTATATGACGGTATTATTTACACTTTAACGGTATTATTAAAACTTTATATGACAGTATTATTTACACTTTATATAATGGTATTATTTATACTTTATATGTCTATTTTTTACATTATTTATACGTTATATGACCGCGGTATTATTTACACATAATATGGAGGTATTAACACTTTATATGGCAGTATTATTTACCCTTTATAGGGAGGTATTATTTACAATGTCAATGGTGGTTTTATTTACACTTTACATGGCGGTATTATTTATACATTATATGGTATTATTAAATACAATGTATATGGAGGCATTATGTACATTATTTTAGTGGTATTATTCAGGTTATACAACAGTATTATTTAAACTTAATATGGCAGTATTATTTACACTTTATATAGTAGTTGTGATGATAGGGTAGCAACTCACTCGGGAAAATAGATAACACACTAAGAACTGCAATAACCCTGCCGGTTCCTGTACAGACTGGAGATCCTGACCCCATAGTCCCTAATGCTTCCTGCGTGAGCTAAGATAACTATAAACAGAGACAAGACAATGGCAATTTAGATCCATACTGCCTGTAAGGCTGTTGAGCACTTTACATTCCTCCTAAAGAACCGGAGGGCAGAGCAGAGTGCAAACTACCTACAGAAGGGAAAGTTTGCTGAAATAAAAAAGGGAATCCCAGAGTGAGTAAAGCAAACTACGAAATACAAAATAAAGGATTAAATACATACTGTTAGAGAATATTCTGCCTACTTCATAAAAAGAAAAAGAACATATACAGCAGAGAGATAAATCCTAGCTGGTCTTTCACTGACTCGATTAAACTACAGCAGGATAGCTGGACATCCCAGTCAGACCAGCAGGAAATACCAGCAGGGGGAAAAGATATAAAGCTGCACCCGAAAGATGATAGGGCAGACAAATGAGTAAATGAAAACACCAAGCTGCTGCAGCTTGGTGGACAGAGCAGCCAACCACAAAGTACAGGCTCAGGGGTTGGAACCCAGACACATTATGGTAGCATTATTTACACTTTATATGGCAGTATTTTTTTTACTCTTACATTTCATATTGTAGCATTATTTACACTTTATGTGGCATTATTATTTACATTGTATATGGCAGAATTATTTACACTTTTTACTGGGGTATTACAGTTGTGCTCAAAAGTTTACATACCCCGGCAGGCAGAATTTTTGCTTTCGTGGCCTTTTTTCACAGAATATGAATGATAACACCAAAACTTTTTCTCCAGTCATGGTTAGTGGTTGGGTGAAGCCATTTATTATCAAACTACTATGTTTTTTCTTTTTAAATCATAATGACAACTCAAAACATCCAAATGACCCTGATCAAAAGTTTACATGCCCTGGCGATTTTGGCCTGATAACATGCACAGAAGTTGACACAATGGCTATTAAAGGTAAAATCCTCACCTGTGACCTGTTTGCTTGTAATCAGTGTGTGTGCATAAAAGCTGAGTGAGTTTCTGGGATCCAGACAGACTCTTGCATCTTTCATCCAGCCACTGACATTTCTGAATTGTGAGTCATGGGGAAAGCAAAAGAATTGTCAACGGATCTACGGGGAAAGGTAGTTGAACTGTATAAAACAGGAAAGAGATACATATAGATATCCAAGGAATTGATGATGCCAGTCAGCAGCATTCAAACTGTGATTAACAAATAGAAAATCTGGGGCTCTGTAAAAACAAAACCACGGTCAGGTAGACCAGCAAAAATATCATCCACAACTGCCAGGAAAATTGTTCGGGATGCAAATTAAAACCCACAAATAACATCAGCTGAAATACTGGACTTTCTGAAAACTAGCGGTATGGGTGTTTCAAGATGCTCAATAAGGAGGCACTTGAAGAAAAATAGGCTGCATGGTCGAGTCGCCAGAAGAAAGCCATTATTGCGCAAATGCCACAAAGTATCTCGCCTACAATATGCAAAACAGCACAGAGACAAGCCTCAAAACTTCTGGAACAAGGTAATTTGGAGTGATGAGACCAAAATTGAACTTTTTGGAAACAACGATAAATGTTACATATGGAGAAAGGTCATCAAGGCCTATGAAAAAAGAAACACCAATCCTACTGTAAAGCACGGAGGTGGATTGCTGATGTTTTGTGGAGCTGTGAGCTACAAAAGGCACCGGAAACTTGGGCAAAGTTGAAGGAAAGATGAATGCAAAACGTTATCAGCAAATACTGGAGGCAAATTTGCAATCATCAGCCCGGAAGCTGCGCATAGGACGTACTTGGACGCTCCAACATGACAACAATCCAAAACACAAGGCCAAGTCGACCTGTCATTGGCTACAGCAGAACAAAGAGAAGGTTCTGGAGTCGCCATCTCAGTCTCCTGACCTCAATATCATTGAGCCACTCTGGGGAGATTTCAAGCACGCAGTTCATGCTAGACAGACCAGGAATTTACAGGAACTGGAGGCTTTTTGCCAAGAAGAGTGGGCAGCTTTACCAACTGAGAAAATAAAGAACCTCATCCACAACTACCACAAAAGACTTCAAGATGTCATTGATGTTAGAGGGGGCAATACAAGGTATTAAGAAATGGGGTATGTGAACTTTTGATCAGGGTCATTTGGATGTTTCTGGTTGTCATTATGATTTAAAAAGAAAATACAGTAGTTTGACAATAAATGGCTTCGTCCAACCACTGAGTGGAAAAAAAGTTTTTCTGTTATCATTCATATTCTTGGAAAAAAGGCCAAGCAAGCAAAAATTCTGCTGGGGTATGTAAACTTTTGAGCACAACTGTATTTACACTTCACTTATCAGTATTATTTACACTTCACTTAGCAGTGTTAGTTACTCTTTATGCAGGGGTAGTAGTTACACTTTATATGGCAGTATTATTTAAACACTGAATGGGATTTTTTCTCGAGCATTGAATTATTATGTGTGAAACAAGCTGCACTCTTATGCCTGCAATAAATGACAATATAATTTGAATACTTCTCAGAGACATTACTTTTGACATTGTATGGCGGTATTATGTCAGCATTGATTGACTGCATCATTTATGAAACTGTACATTATAGAAGGAGGAGGCAATATTTTTGATTGTCAAATTGTGCAGCTGACAAAAATAAACAAATATTTATTACTTAAACATTATATATGGGAGTATTTGAACACCGAGCAATGAATGTGGGCATTGATTGGCCATAGTGGCACTATATGGTAATATTAGTTACTAGAGTTGAGCGAAACGGGTCGAAAAAATTCAAAAGTCGTTGACTTTTGGCAAAGTCGGGTTTCATGAAACGAAACCCGACCCTAGGATGAGGTCGGCCACGAGGTCGGCGACTTACGCGCCAAAGTCGCGTTTCAAAAGTTTGTTTTGCGCTCTTTTTCAGCCAATCAGGATCCACGGACACTGTGGGCAACGTGATGACATAGGCACGGGTCACCACCATCTTTCAGAAGGGCATGCAAGTGATTGGCTTGCTTTGGGGGGCGTCACAGGGGGTATAAAAGGGCGTGCACGCCGACCGCCATGTTACTCATGCTGATCTCAGAATAGGGAGAGCTGCTGCTGCTGATGATTTTGTAGGGAGAGCGTTAGGCAGGGAAGAAGACACCAAAAACTGCTTCTGCTGCTAGCGATTTTGCCTGTACAACACACCAGTCACTGTGCAGTGCAAGGGGAGGCTATATAGTGGTGTATCAGTGGTGTTGGTTGTTGGGCTGCCTTCTAAGGCTTCCTGACATTCCTGCATTGCTGTTTACCCACTGCTCCGCAAACTGCTTTTTTAAAAGCAATCCCAATTTTTTTTTTTGTCCTGCTGAGAAAAAGAAAAAAAAACTGCTTCTGCTGCTAGCGATTTTGCCTGTACAACACACCAGTCACTGTGCAGTGCAAGGGGAGGCTATATAGTGGTGTATCAGTGGTGTTGGTTGTTGGGCTGCCTTCTAAGGCTTCCTGACATTCCTGCATTGCTGTTTACCCACTGCTCCGCAAACTGCTTTTTTAAAAGCAATCACAATTTTTTTTTTTTGTCCTGCTGAGGTACTGAGCGTGCATTTTTTCACACCATACAGCGGTGTACGCTCCTCACACAGTACCGTGTAACGGCTGTTATCACAGCCACAGTGAAGCTATCAGTGAGTCACTCTGTGAGAATAAGTCGAGGACATGTTCCGTTCTTACAGACCTGCACTCTAGGGAGATTCCAATTCTGCCCAATTCTACATACACCTTGTAGTTTGTGATACACTAGCCAATTTCTGCCTGTGACATAGCGCTCAGATACTCAGTGGGCCTCACACAATCCATAAGTGTCCAGTGTCCACAAGTGTGTGCAGAAATTCAAAATCTCCCTTATCCTCTAGTCACTTTGGTCACAGCTCTGCCATCGAGCCTGTGACAGAGCGCTCAGATACTCAGTGGGCCTCACACAATCCATAAGTGTCCAGTGTCCACAAGTGTGTGCAGAAATTCAAAATCTCCCTTATCCTCTAGTCACTTTGGTCACAGCTCTGCCATCGAGCCTGTGACAGAGCGCTCAGATACTCAGTGGGCCTCACACAATCCATAAGTGTCCAGTGTCCACAAGTGTGTGCAGAAATTCAAAATCTCCCTTATCCTCTAGTCACTTTGGTCATAGCTCTCCCATCGAGCCTGTGACAGAGCGCTCAGATACTCAGTGGGCCTCACACAATCCATAAGTGTCCAGTGTCCACAAGTGTCTGCAGAAATTCAAAATCTCCCGTCCTATAGACACCTTGTACCTTGTTTTACATTACTATATAGTTTGTTGGATTTTGTCTACATTTCTACCAAAAATGAGGAAGGCTGGTGGAAGAGGCCGTGGAATTGGGCGGGGGTTGGCAGCTGGTAATGATGGTGTTGGTGGTGGATCTGATGGTAGTGGCAAGAGCAAAATAGGACCGAATGCAGGAGGTGTTGAGCCTGCATCATCGTCTGGCTACATAAGGCCTCGAACGCTTAGTTTTCTAGGAGTTGGCAAACCGCTTTTAAAGCCAGAGCATCAGGAAAAAGTTTTGTCTTACATTGCTGACTCAGCCTCCAGCTCTATCGCCTCCTCTTCTTCAGTTGTAAAAAGTAAAAGCACTGAGTCGTCATTGGAGGCTCATGTGTCCTTCACCCCAACCAAGATTGAAGGATGATGCAGGCCATACTACTGATTACTCAATGGACCTGTTTTCACATACCATGCCTGGATTATCAAGTGAAATGGTGAATTACCCAGGCCAAGATGAATCTGACATGGAGTGCACTGATGCACAGCCGCTGATGGATGATTCTGCTGGTACATTCACTCAGAGCACTACATTGTCCTCGCAGTGTACAGAGCCAGATTCTGACCCTGATGAGACTCAGGTGCCCCTTCCTCACACTATACCACCATACACGGTGACACAGAGGAAGGTGCACATGACATAGAAGAGGAGGTGATGGATGACCCAGTTGTTGACCCAGATTGGCATCCATTGGGGGAAGAGGGTGCTGCTTCCAATAGCTCAGATGAGGAGCATCCACAGCAGACATCGACATCGCAACAGCTGTTATCTGGCAGGCCCGGAGCACTCCAAAGACAGGTTCCAAACATCAAAAGAGTTGCTGGACAGCTTGTCCAGAGGGTCAAAAGATCACAGCGTGCTAGGCCGCAAAATGTCTGCCAAAGTAGGAAGAGTGCAGTGTGGCACTTTTTTGAACAAAATCCTCATGATCAGGCCAAGGTTATCTGTAAGAAGTGCGCAAAGACCTTTAGCCGAGGGAAAAATCTGAAAAATTTGAATACCAGTTGCATGCTTAGACATTTAACCAGCATGCACTTGCAAGCGTGGACACAACACCAAACCTCAAGTGCCACATGTGCAACTGATCACAACGAAGGTAGTCAGCAACGCTACATTGTTTCCCCCACTGTAAGCCCACCGGTTAGCACAGCAGCAAATGTTGAGGTGTCGTTGCAAGGCCACAGCAGTCAGGGAATCCCACTGTTATATCAACGAAAGACTGATTCTAGGCCATCAGAAAGAACACCAACTCCATCACCATCATCAACCCTCTCTCAGTCCGCCCTGTCCACCACTACTTCCACCATATGCAGCTCTCAAGTCCAGCTCACCCTCCCAGACACTATGAGTAGGTCAAGAAAGTACTCAGTCTCTCATCCGCGTACACTGGGTTTGAACGCCCACATTGCCAAACTAATCTCGTTTGAGATGATGCCCTTTCGGTTGGTGGAAAGCACAGCTTTCCGCGAACTCATGGCCTATGCAGTACCACGCTATGACCTACCCAGTCGCCACTTCTTCTCTCGCAAAGCCATCCCAGCCCTCCACCATCATGTGAAAGACCGCATTGTCCATGCACTCAAGCAGTCAGTGAGCGGAAAGGTGCACCTCACAACTGATGCATGGTCCAGTCGGCATGGCCAGGGCCGTTACGTGTCCATCACTGCGCACTGGGTTAATGTGGTGGATGCAGGGTCCACAGGGGACAGCGGTGGTGGGACAGTGCTGCCTAGCCCACGGTATAGGAAACAGTTGGCTGTAGGCGTTCGACCCTCCTCCTCCTCCTCCTCCTCCAGAAGCGAAAGCTCGTCCACAGAGCGCAGTCGTACGAGCACTCCATCTGCAGCTGCCACTGTTGCACACGATGTGTCCCCCTATCGAGCAGCTAGTGGAAAGCGTCAGCAGGCTGTGTTGCAGATGATGTGTTTGGGCAACAGACACACCGCCGAGGTGCTGGCCGAGTACTTGAAGCGACAGACTGAGTCATGGCTGGGCAGTGTACATC
Organism: Dendrobates tinctorius; assembly: GCF_039654945.1. Lineage (NCBI taxonomy): Eukaryota > Metazoa > Chordata > Amphibia > Anura > Dendrobatidae > Dendrobates > Dendrobates tinctorius. The sequence continues at coordinate 13,830,931 of NW_027361803.1, forward strand.
TTGAGGCAGGCAAGGTAGTTAGTGATAACGGCCGTAATTTTGTGGCAGCCATAGCCCTTTCAAAACTTAGCCACATACCTTGCTTGGCTCACACCTTGAACCTGGTGGTGCAGTGCTTCCTCAAAAATTATCCGGAGTTAACAGCCCTGCTCCAGAAGGTGCGAAGACTGTGCGCGCACATCCGCCGGTCGCCTGTACACTCCGTTCGTATGCAGAAGCTGCAGCGATTGCTCCACCTTCCCAACCACCGCCTCATTATCGACATTGCAACAAGGTGGAACTCCACCCTGCACATGGTGGAGCGGCTGTGCGAGCAGAGGCAGGCCATAATGCATTTGTGGGAGGATACACGGCCAGGCACTTTGAGAGCAGACATGGAGTTGACAGGTGTGCAGTGGTCGAAGCTGAAAGACCTTTGTAAAGTCCTTCAGTGTTTTGAGGAATGCACACGGCTGGTAAGCGCAGACGACGCCATCCTAAGCATGAGCATCCCACTTATGCGTCTGCTCATGCAAACTTTGACGCACCTTAAGGAGCAGGCGTCTGCAGCCAATGTTGATGAGGAGGAAGAGGAGGAGGGAATCCTTGATGACATTCAGCCATTGTCTGCTCAGGGACCTCTCCTGGACGAGGTGGAGGAAGAAGAGGAGGAGGAGGATGATGATGGGGATGATTACTTAGGGGAGGAGGATGCATCTCGTGGGGCAAGTGAAAATGTTGGCGTGGCAAAGTCTGGTACAGGGTTTGTGCGTGACTGGAGGGATGTGGATTTGCCAGAAAGTGCTCCTCCACCCAGCACTCGCAGTGCATCATTGACACCGGGAACATTGGCCCACATGTCAGATTATGCCTTGCAGATCCTAAAAAGGGACCCCCGCATTTCCAAAATGATGAACGATGACGACTACTGGTTGGCCAGCATCCTGGATCCACGCTATAAAGGCAAATTACAAAACATCATGCCACAGGAGAACCTTGACCTAATATTGGCTAATAAACAAGCAACTCTGGTAAATCGGTTGCTTGAGGCATTCCCAGCACACAGCAGCGGTGATGGTTCTCACACGAGCCGAACGGGCCAGGGGCAGCTTGGCAGAGGTGTTCGTGGTGCACACAGCAGAAGTGGCGTTGGAGACAGGGGTTTCATGACAATGTTGTGGACTGATTTTTCAAATACCGCTCACACAACTGGTAATACTGCATCGATGGAAAGTGACAGGAGACAGCAGTTGTCAACTATGGTTACAAACTACTTTTCCTCCCATATCGATGTTCTCCCACACAGGTCATTCCCCTTTGACTATTGGGCCGCTAAACTGGACACCTGGCCTGAATTGGCCCAATATGCCTTACAGGAGCTCGCTTGCCCAGCTGCAAGTGTGCTATCGGAAAGAGTCTTCAGTGCAGCTGGATCAATCCTGACAGAAAAAAGGACCCGTCTGTCAACCCAAAATGTGGATGATCTAACCTTCATTAAAATGAACCACGCATGGGTTTCCAAGGATTTTGTCCCACCTTCCCCTGATGACACACAGGGTGACGGAAAAATGGCTTGCTTTGGTCCACCTCTTCCTGGGACTTCACCTATTTCGCCTTTTGCATCAGCTGAATGTCCAACATCAACATATGCCACTTTCTAAAACTCCCTAACTGTGCTGCCTCCCCCCCCATGGCCGGGGTCACCACCTAGCGCACGACACCGTGCGAGTGCCGTTGCCCTGGACAGGTGGGTAGGCCGACTCTTGGGCGCGGGCACTGGCACAGGGTCCCTCATAGTGCAATCAAGTGTCTCTGACGGTGGTGGTGCACACCCGCCGTCAGACACACCGCTGTACTATGAGGGGCCCAGTGCCAGTACCGACGCCCACGAGTGGGCCCCCCTTGCTTGGGCAGGGCCCCAGCATTTGCAATCTTTACCTCTCCCTGCTCCTCCGCTGTGTAATCTGGGCCGTCAAATCCATACTGTGCCTGACACCGTCTGAGCCTGCCTCCTGATGTATAGACATATATTTTGAATGTGTACGCTATCCATACATGTTATCTGGGGATACGGTACCCTTTCTCACCTTTGTGCAATCACGTGTAATCCATACTGGGCGTGAGAACGGCTGGCGAGCTGTTAAGCAAGCTACAGCACCTGTGGTTTGCACACGTAAGTTTTTCATTTTTTCAGGAATGACGGTTAGGCCTAATTCCGGAACTGCGGTTGACCTGCACTTACTGGGAAATCATCGTTCGCGGGTAATAATTGTAATCAGTGATCCCCATCACTAACGTTGTTCAGCGGGTTATCTGCACCTGTAAGCGACAAACGCTGGCCTTTTCAGTGTAGCGCACATACAGCCACGGACATGTAAGGGCATGACACACCAGTTATTGGCCAATCTCATGTGCCAGAGCCTCACGTGTCCCTCTAGTAAGCCGGACTCGGACCGCGGGGCATGACGGAGTCTCGTTCGTTAACGGAATTAAGCTTGCAATGTGTGCATCTTTTCTGTAGCTGGCATGGTTGAGGTTTCCCAGGTGGAGTCGAATTTAACCGTAGGCTCCACTCCTGGTGGTGCCCTTCTGGACATTCCTTTAAGGTTCAGCTTTGCAACCATACTGCCCACGTAAAACAAACACTTTGCCTTCATGAACGCTGTTTGGAGGGTCATGACTCGTGGGAATAACGCCGCCCAATCAGTTAACCTGCTAGAGAGATCCTTCGTTGCTCCCAAGCATGACATCACACTCCCTAGGAAGAAGGTAATGCCACTGTGGCGACCGTACTCCTGGGGGCGACACAAGTGCACTGATGCCCAGCCACTGCTCGATGAATCTGCTGGTACATTGACCCAGACCACTACATTCCCCTCGCACGCTACACGGCCTGAATCTGACCCTGATGAAACTCAGGTTACCCTTCCCATATACAGTTCCATCTTACACGGTGACAAAGAGGAAGCTGCAGATGAAAGTGCAGGTTCGGCCCACCCGCCATCAGACACACCACCGTACTATCAGGAGCCCTGTGTCAGTGCCGTCGCCAACGAGTGGGCCCCCCCTGCTTGCTCAGGATCACAGCACTTGCAAGGTTGAAATACTGTGCAGTGAGATGGAAGATGGGGACGACGAGGAGTCCAGACTAGTACAGGGATTCCCTAGTGAGGAGACTTATTTGATTGTTTTCAATGTTGGGACAGCAATTTTTGGGGAGCACTATACTCTGGAGAATGATAGATGGGGCCCACCATACACTGGAACATTCCAAAGGTGGACATCAGACACTGGAGCAGCATTTACAGGGCCCATTATACACTAGAGCATTAGAAATGGGGCCCATTATGTTTGGAGCATTATTTGGGCCCATAACACAGTGGAGCTTCATCCATGGGGACCAACATATACTGTAGCATTATGTGGAGCTCATCATATACTGTTTCAAACATTATATGGGACCAATGATTCTGTATGGAGAAATAGATGGGCCTTGTCATGAGATGTAAAAAGTGAAGTATTTTTCATTGTACTATACCGCTATTTCTCTGCCGTATCGGAGCATGATGAGTTGTGGTATGTGTTAAAGGGGCGCTCTTTCGCCCAGGGCACATGAAAACCTGGAGCCAGCCCCCCCCCACAACTTTAGCCAAATAACCCCCATTTTTCAGTGCGTAACTTGTATTATGAAGTTAATTAAGGTTGACAAGCTTAAGTAAGAAGAATTGATGCTTTTGGCATTCAAATGGGCACTGTAGGTGTGTTTCCTGTCCTCCTCTCACTGCCGACTTTTATTCCCCATTGACTTACATTGGGTTTCGTGTTTCGGGACGACCCCGACTTTTCCCTATAATCGGACGATCTTGCTCGACCCGACTTTTGGAAAAGTCGGGTTTCACGAAACGAAACTCGACCCTAAAAAACCAAAAGTCGCTCAACTCTATTAGTTACGTATTTTATATTGATATTATTTACTTTATAATTTAAGTTATAATTTACTTGCGGTTTTGTTCACTGGATATAGAGAAGTATACAAAGAAGCAACAGAATTTGCAATGTGCTTTTGGGACTAAATGGAGAGGAAAGTTTGTCAGAGTCAGTACAAGATGATCGTGCAATAGCAGCCTCTGCATAATGCCCCTAAAGCGTTAACTCTGTGCAGAGAGTAGATTTCTACAGAAACAGATCTAGAAATGTTTCCTAGAACTGCACATTTAATCCTTAAAAGCCTCTAGCCCTAAGGAGTTTTTGGCAGTTTTTCTTTGTGAGCAAATTAGTTGTTTGAGACTTTTGTCTACAAAATTCTGTTTCCAGTGCACCCCAGAAATGATTCTTTACTATTCCTGCTGATCGTCTCACTGTTCCTGCTGGCCTTTAACACCCTGTTGACCCTTTCCAAAATCACAAAGTAGAACCACTAATGTTGTCATAGTGGTCAGGGCTGGCTGAAGAAGAAAAAAGTCAAGACAAATGTCTCTAATCAGTAGCGGATTCCATTGTCAAGTCGGTACTGTGCCTGGTTCTTGTCCTGTACCCATGTACTGAACTTAGTTTTGGTACTGTGTATAGAATCTGTTCTTTGGTGCTATATCTATAGATTTATTTTTTTTAATAGTATTTGCATGCACTGAGCTTGGTTTTGGTTGTGTATTTAGAGTGGGGAAAAAAAGTATTTAGTCAGCAACCAATTGTGCAAGTTCTTCCACTTAAAAAGATGAGAGAGAAATGTAATTGACATCATAGAAAATCACCTTGTCTGATTTGTCAAGATTTATTTTGAAAACTATGGCGGAAAATAAGAAACATGCAAGATTTCTGGCTCTCACAGACCTGTAACTTCTTCTTTAAGAGGCTCCTCTGTCCTCCACTCATTACCTGTAGTAATGGCACCTGTTTGAACTTGTTATCTGTATGAAAGACACCTGTCAACAACCTCAAAACATTCACACTCCAAACTCCACTATGGTGAAGACCAAAGAGCTGTCGAAGGACACCAGCAACAAAATTGTAGCCCTGCACCAGGCTGGGAAGACTGAATCTGCAATAGGCAAGCAGCTTGGTGTGATGAAATCAACTGTGGGAGCAATAATAAGAAAATGGAAGACATACATGACCACTGATAATCTCCCTCGATCTGAGGCTCTACGCAAGATCTCAACCCGTAGGGTCAAAATGGTCACAAGAACGGTGAGCGAAAAACCCCAGAACCACATGAGGGGACCTAGTGAATGACCTGCATAGAGCTAGGACCAACGTAACAAAGGCTACCATCAGTAACACACTATGCTGCCAGGGACTCAGATCATGCAGTGCCAGACGTCTCCCCCTGCTTAAGCCAATACATGTCTGGGCCCATCTGAAGTTTGCTAGAGAGCATTTGGATTATCCAGAAGACCATTGGGAGAATGTCATATGGTCTGATGATACCGAAGTTTGGTAAAAACAAAATTCATCATGTTTGGAGGAGACAGAATGCATCCAAAGAACACCATGCCTACTGTGAAGCATGGCGGTGGCAACATCTTGCTTTGGGGCTGTTTCTTTGCAAAGAGACCAGGATGACTGATCCGTGTACATGAAAGAATGAATGGGACCATGTATCGTGAGATTTTGAGTGCAAACCTCCTTCCATCAGCAAGGGCTGACGATGAAACGTGGATGGGTCTTTCAGCATGATGATGAACCCAAGCACACCACCAGGGCAACGAAGGAGTGGCTTCATAAGCATATGAAGGTCCTGGAGTGGCCTAGCCAGTCTCCAGATCTCAACCCCATAGAAAACCTTTGGAGGGATTTGAAAGTCCGTGTTGCCCAGCAACAGGCCCAAAACATCACTGCTCTAGAGGAGATCTGCATGGAGGAATGGGCCAACATACCACCAGCATTGCGTGCCAACCTTGTGAAGTCTTACAGAAAATGTTTGACCTCTGTCATTGCCAACAAAGGATATATAACAAAATATTGAGATGAACTTTTGTTATAATTTGCAAAATAAATCTTGCAAAATCAGACGAGGTGATTTTCTGGATTTGCTTTCTCATTTTGACTCTCATAGTTGTGGTCTAGCTATGATGTCAATTACAGGCCTCGCTCATCTTTTTAAGTGGGAGAACTTGCACAATTGGTGACTGACTAAATACAGGGTGAGCCATTAATATGGATACACCTAAATAAAATTGGAATGGTTGGTGACCCAGATCGGAAAGTGCTGAATTTGCAGAATGGGCAAAACAAAAATTGGAACAGGACCCTCAGTTTACACAGAACATTATGTTCAGTGATGAGGCAAACTTTTTTGGGTGGGACATTTATATGGATACACCTAAATAAAATGGGAATGGTGACAGATTTCTTGCCTAGGGTGTCTTGTCTACGTTCACCAGACATCAACACAATTTCTATCTGCTCCTCACGTGTTAACCTCAGCGACATGTAAACGGCTGTAGACAAAGAGAAACTTGTAAATAACTCATTAAAGAATAAAATTACGTTAAAACCAAGCACACCATTGTTTTTCTTGTGAAATTCTCAATAAGTTTGATGTGTCACATGACCCTCTTCCCATTGAAAAAAATAAGGTTGGATCCAAAATTGCCAACTTTTAAATGGCCGCCACGGTCACTACCCAGTTTTCCCCTTCCCGTATACTAATGTAGTGTAGGGAGGAGGACCCCCGCAGAGTGTCCGGGACGGAACCAAGGGGACTGCCATCTGAGTTCCTAAGGAAACAGTACCCGGGGAGCAGAGGAGGAGAGTGGACTGCTGAGAGTGACAGGACAGCAAGGGGAGGGGCAAGTATAAAAGGGACAGGGAGCGCGCAGGGTAGTCAGTTGGTAATACGTCAGACACAGAGCAGGAGATGGAGGGGGCGTGAGAGAGCAGGAAGGACACTGACAGTTGAGAGAAGCGACCAGCAGCAGAGGGTAGATACGCAGTGGCCCTCAGGAAAGAGGCGCCGAGCTTACCGACAGGGGACTGTCTCTTCACCCCAATCCCGGGTTACGGCCTGCCCCCGGTCATCCTCGGCCGTTACCGCTGAGCTCGAGCCCTCCGCGGCCTGTCTGCTCCCTCTCCCGGCTGCTGCCATTCCTCTTCAGCCCGCGGTTGCGGCCTGCCCGCTGCCACCCGCCGACGCTGCCGGTTCACATCAGCCCGTGGTTGCGGCCTGTCTATCACCACTCACAGCCGCCTTCACCCCGCTGCAGTCGGCAGTGGGGGCCTGTTCCTCGTTAACAGAGACACTCTGCACACAGCCCCAGGCTGTGCACGTGGCCAGTAAACCGCCACGCTTGAGCACTGCGACACCACCCTGCTTGGTGACAGGAGTCCCATAGAACTCCTGGGCGCTGGGGCGCCCGAAGACTACTCCAAATCTTCAGCAGCTGGGCCCAGCGGCTGCGACGCCAAGGCAGCCTCATCAAAGACTCCACAGCAGCCTCATCAAAGACGTCACAGCAGCCTCATCAAAGACGCCAAAGCAGCATCATCAGCAATGCAGCTTTCACAGAGACGCCAGGACGGATAAGTGACATTATAGAGTATAAGGACCCGTAGACGGCCATACCGTGGCCCCATAGTAACCGGCCTCGGCCAGGTTAGCCGTGTTCTTTCCAAATAGTGTTTGGTTGTACTGAGTCCCTGCGAGGACAACTGTTGTTACCCCTTTTTGGTTGCTTAGTATAGCCCTAGCGGCTTTAAATTATAAAGAGTTTGCTTTTCAAAGTGCAACCAGTCTCGCGTCTCGTCACTGCATCCTGCGAACCTGCTGTTACCTACATTTGGCGTAGTCGGCAGGATGCAGTCTCCGAGCGCGGACAACGACACCCCAGACCAGGGCAGGGTCGTGAACGCAACAGCTGAGGAGGGCCCTCGTTCCAGCATTTTGTTGGGGGCTATGCTGAGCAACCTGCCTAGATTTTCCGGCTCCAATACCATGCTATGGAGCTGGATAGAGCGAATGCGGGGGCTCTTTCGAATGCACCCGATGACTCCTGACCTGGAAGCAGAAGTAGCTCTCATGGCATTAGACGGGGAGGCTTGGAATTCAGTGATGTTAAAACCCTCGGGACACCGCAACACCTTTGATAAGGTTTTGCAGATTTTAGAACAGACCCATGGGGACCCAACCAACGTGGGAGAGTTAAGAACCCGGTTGTTCAGTCGGATGCAGTGGGAGGGGGAGACCATCACCCAGTATATGAATGTCCTCCAAGAGTTACACATGGCCATCGAAAGAAAGGATGGCATAGGGGTAGGACCTGTTGACATTACACTACGCAACCTGTTGGTGACTGGATTGCGGGACCCGTTAGTAATGCAGGCATTACGGGAACAGATTAGAATGAATCCACGTATAGACTTTTCCGAGGTGGGAAGTCAAGCACGCGCTTGAGAGCAGGGAATGACGGTCCCCGTGGGGAAGGTCCGGAGTGTGGGGGCCTCCCTGAATGCAGTTGCGGAGCCTCAATGGGTAGAGGAAATGAAACAGGATTTGAAGAACATCCAGGGCAAGTTGGCTGAAGTGAAAAGAAGGACGGAGTCCGGGACTGGACGGACTAGTGTTAACCCTGGTCCTTGGGGACCCCGCTCCCCCCAGGGTGGTCGGTCTGCACAGACCCGGTGCTATTAGTGCGGGGAGCCGGACCACGTCGCCCGAGAGTGTCCGCGGCTTGGGAGATACCCACCTCGGCAGCCATTATAGCTACTGGGCTCCGGGCTGGGAGGACGCCACTCGGAGCCAGAACCCACGATTAGGGGTGGTGGTAGTCCCAAAGATTTGGTCACAAAATGTCAGGTGGTATGGGCAGAAGTAGAGGGCCGGGCAGTCCGGTGCCTAGTGAACACAGGGTCACAAGTGACAACTATGCCTGTAACTTATTTCCGGCAAAATTTTCCTGAAGCAGCGAGACCCCAGTGGGGACCCATGATCAGACTGGTATCCGCCAATCAACTACCGGTCCTTGTTGCCGGGGTGGTGTGGGTACAGGTGACGCTGTGTGGTAAATTCCTCGGCCGCAGAGGAGTGGTTCTGACCCACGGAGAAACTGATAAACAGCACCCAGTCATTTTGGGCACGAACATACTGCGGGAGTTTGGCAACCTACTCCTCAATGATCCCACACATGAGACCTTGAAACAGTGGGGTTCTCGCACGGCCCAAGGACATGTATTCCAGCAGTTGGTGCGGGAAGCACGAGTCTTCCAGGACTGAAAGGAGGGCGAGGCCCTGGGCAAAGTCATCGTGCTAGCGGCTCCCCTGCTTGTACTTCCCCCTGGACAGACAGTGGTGGCCCTACCCATCCGAGCCCCGATACCATTGGAGGGCGTGGAGATGCAGGTGGAGCCATGCTACTCGGAGCGCTTACCCCCTGGCATACTGGTGGCTCGCTCCCTGACCACAGTGCAGAAGGGGACTGTCCTGGTGCGCTGCGTCAACCTTGAAGACCAAGACATCGTCCTGAAGCCCCGGACAGAACTGGCCAAGCTAGTAAGGCCTTTTGAAGAAGTGCTACCGGCCCCTGCGGTTCAATTGAGAGTGCAGTCCGAGGACCCTTGGGAAGTACAGTTGTGGCCAAAAGTATTGACACCCCTGCAATTTTGTCAGATAATACTCAGTTTCTTCCTTAAAATGATTGCAATCACAAATTCTTTGGTATTATTATCTTCATTTAAATTTGTCTTAAATGAAAAAACACAAAAGAGAATGAAGCAAAAAGCAAAACATTGATCATTTCACACAAAACTCCAAAAATGGGCCAGACAAAAGTATTGGCACCCTCAGCCTAATACTTGGTTGAACAACCTTTAGCCAAAATAACGGCGACCAACCGCTTCCAGTAACCATCAATGAGTTTCTTACAAGTGTTTGAAGTGTGTTTTGGGTCATTGTCCTGCTGGAAGACCCATGACCTCTGAGGGAGACCCAGCTTTCTCACACTGGTCCCTACATTATGCTGCAAAATTTGTTGGTAGTCTTCTGACTTCATAATGCCATGCACACGGTCAAGCAGTCCAGTGCCAGAGGCAGCAAAGCAACCCCAAAACATCAGGGAACCTCCGCCATGTTTGACTGTAGGGACCGTGTTTTTTTCTTTGAATGCCTCTTTTTTTCTCCTGTAAACTCTATGTTGATGCCTTTGCCCAAAAAGCTCTACTTTTGTCTCATCTGACCAGAGAACATTCTTCCAAAACGTTTTAGGCTTTTTCAGGTAAGTTTTGGCAAACTCCAGCCTGGCTTTTTTATGTCTCGGGGTAAGAAGTGGGGTCTTCCTGGGTCTCCTACCATACAGTCCCTTTTCATTCAGATGCCGATGGATAGTACGGGTTGACACTGTTGTACCCTCGGACTGCAGGGCAGCTTGAACTTGTTTGGATGTTAGTCAAGGTTCTTTATCCAACATCCGCACAATCTTGTGTTGAAATCTCTTGTCAATTTTTCTTTTCCGTCCACATCTAGGGAGGTTAGCCACAGTGCCATGGGCTTTAAACTTCTTGATGACACTGCGCACGGTAGACACAGGAACATTCAGGTCTTTGGAGATGGACTTGTAGCCTTGAGATTGCTCATGCTTCCTCACAATTTGGTTTCTCAAGTCCTCAGACAGTTCTTTGGTCTTCTTTCTTTTCTCCATGCTCAATGTGGTACACACAAGGACACAGGACAGAGGTTGAGTCAACTTTAATCCATGTCAACTGGCTGCAAGTGTGATTTAGTTATTGCCAACACCTGTTAGGTGCCACAGGTAAGTTACAGGTGCTGTTAATTACTCAAATTAGAGAAGCATCACATGATTTTTCGAACAGTGCTAATACTTTTGTCCACCCTCTTTTTTATGTTTGGTGTGGAATTATATCCAATTTGGCTTTAGGACAATTCTTTTTGTGTTTTTTCATTTAAGACAAATTAAATGAAGTTAATAATAACAAAGAATTTGTGTTTCAATAATTTTCAGGAAGAAACTGAGTATTATCTGACAAAATTGCAGGGGTGTCATTACTTTTGGCCACAACTGTAACTATCCGGACTCTGCAGGCTACCGAAATTTCAACTCAGGAAAAGGGTCGAGACATCCTGGAACAAATGCAGGCCGAGTTCTCTGGACTAACTGCAGTCCAGCTCTCTCAGATAAAAACACTGCTCGGACAGTACCACGAGGTATTTGCTAGTCATGAGGAAGATTTTGGATGTACCACTGCCATCAACCTTGGAAATCCCACGGCAGGAGCAGCCCCCGTCCATGAACGATATCGACAGATTCCTCCACAGCTCTACCAAGAGGTGAAAACTTTGCTGGCCCAAATGCACCGAAAGGGAGTGATTCAAGAAAGCCAAAGCCCCTGTGCAGCTCCCATTGTGTTGGTCCGCAAAAAGGATGGCACCTTACGATTCTGCATGGACTATCGAAAGCTGAATGCTTACACCATCAAAGACTCGTACCCACTGCCCCGAATAGAAGAATCCTTGTCCGCCTTGGGGAAGGCGACGTACTTTTCTACTTTGGACCTGGCCAGTGGGTACTGGCAGGTGCCCATGTCAGAAGAAGACAGGGCTAAGACGGCGTTCATACTTCCTATGGGACTATTTGATTTCAATCGAATGCCGTTTGGACTGGCCAACGCCCCGGGGACCTTTCAGCGGTTGATGGAGTGGTGTCTGGGAGATCTCAATTTTGAGGCCACGTTGATATACCTGGACGATATCATCATTTATGCTGCCACGTTTGAGGACCACCTGAAGCGGTTGGGGCAGGTACTCGGCCGGCTGCAAAAGTACAGGTTGAAGGTAAAACCCCAAAAATGCCACCTATTTCGCACCCAGATCGAATATCTGGGCCATGTCGTCTCGGCGGAGGGCGTAAAGCCGTCCCAGGGAAAGGTTGCTGTCAGGGATGGCCTACCCCCGAGGCGAAAAAAGACGTGCGGGCCTTCCTGGGGTTGGCTAGGTACTACCGTCGTTTCGTAAAGAATTTTGCATGTCGGGCTCGGGCCCTGCACGACCTGCTGAAGGAGGCTCCCGCTGGGGCAAATGGACGAGAAATCCTGTGGCGACAACCTTAAGAAGAGGCCTTCCAAGACCTTAAGGCTGCGCTTTCGGATGCTCCGGTATTGACTTATGCAGATTTCTCGCAACCGTTCATCCTGCACACTGACGGGAGTCTTCACGGGCTGGGGGCTGTGTTGTCACAAGTTCAAGACAGCCGGGAGAGAGTGATCACGTATGGAAGCCGCTCACTCCATGATTTCGAGCGCAACCCTGACAATTACAGCTCCTTTAAGCTCGAGCTCCTCGCAGTAGTGTGGGCCATGACGGAGCGGTTCGCAGATTACCTGGCGGGCTCCGAGGTAGTGGTGCGGACCGACAATAACCCGCTGGCCCATTTGGAAAACGCCAAACTGGCAGCTCTGGAACAAAGATGGGTGGCCCGGATGGCGAAATTCAACTATAAAATTATCTATAAAAGAGGGGCTGAGAATGTACACGCTGATGCTCTCTCCAGGATTCGACATACAACCCCAGGGAGGTGTCGAGACGACGAACTTGAAGGGGAAGAGATACCGTTTGCCCTCACCGCTGCCGTGCTTACAGCTGCCACCCAGGAAGTACCTCCCACGGAGAACCTAAGGGGCATGCTGGAACAATCCCGGGATAAGTGGATCCAACAGCAGCAAGAAGACGAAGAAATTGGGCTTCTCCGGAAATGGGTAACAGCTGGCAAATTGCCCACTGACTCCCAAAGACAGACTTTGACTCAGGACATGTCGCTGATGTTACGACAATGGGAGAGACTGGTTATCCGAAAAGGACTATTGTATCGTAAAATGACATCACGAACAACATCTATGACGACTTGGCAGGTAGTTACACTAGGAGACCAACTTAACGAACTGCCTCGAGAAGCCCATGAAAAAGGGGCTTATTTCGGAGCTCAAAAGACCTTGTGGAGCGCCCTCACTCACCAGGGCTGTGGGGTACTCGGTACCGGGCCGGTTGATCTTCTCAACAGGGGTTGTCACGGCAGCAGTCACCCGGTCCGTGGGCCTGGGGCTCCATAACAAAAGGTTATGTTTCAGTGTGCTGATGGTGGTGAAAGTTTATAAGTGATTCGTGACGCCACCTGTGGTATTCGGCAATAGAGGTGTAAGCCGATGCTGCAGACAGATCCTCTGGGACAGATGGTGTGGTGCAGCAGTGATGTTATAGCCCTCCACAGGCAGGGCTGTAGTCCCAGGGCAGTGTAGATGAGGTGACACTTAGATGGTGTAGTGTCTGGCGCAAGGGATGTAGCAGTGCTGGACAGGTTGGCGCAGGAATAAGTGGAGGACACCAGGGCATGTAGTTCCAAAGCTTTACTCACAGTCTGTTGCACAAACAGGTGCCCGCTTCCGTGCAATGTCCTCCGGGTTAGGGACTCAGTCAACCTCCAGGCCAGATGGAATACTCCTTTCCAACACTCCACCAACATATGTGCCTTTTCTGAACGTCTCCTCTTATAGCGCCTTTGAGTGAAGTACTCCTAGTACTAGAGTTACACTGGAGTTCCTCCTGTCAGATGTTCCTATGAACTCTACTTGTACGGCAGACAGCTGTAGCCTGCTTCGGGGACTCCTTGCTTCTAAGTCCCGGCTCACTAATCTGTTGCTGTTCTGCCCCCAAGTCTTGTGTGGGAATAAAGTAGTCATTACTTCTATTCCTCCGATGTCTGCTGCAGGACCATTAGTATCCGTACAACCTCGGGGACCGGGCCCCGGCCTTGCGCTTAGAACTTGAAAAGGGTTCTCCTCCAACCCTGGTCCTTGTTCTCTTATTCTCCTCACGTTCCGTACTAATCCTTCTTTCCAATGGAGAATCAAGCTTCCTTTCTCTGTTTCTTTCCTGTGCCAGCAGACCCAGATCACTGTGGCCTGCTGCAGCACTTCCTTCTTCCATCCCTCTCCCTGGGATCTTCTCTTTCTCACTCTCTGTCCTTCTACATCCTCACTCACTGACTGAGTGAAAGACTGACTGACTGACTCAACTCTTCCCGCTCTTTTGTGCGAACTAAACTCCACCCACCTCCCAGCACGTTTCGTGTTCCAAGCAGGGAGCCACCAAGGGGTGCTTTGCTATACTCCAAGCAGGGAGCCGCCAAAGGTGCTTTGCTACACTACTTTGTGGTGTGGGGTGCAGGTGTTGGAGTGTGGCCAGGTGTTTCCACCTTACCTGGATGGTGGGGCACCACACCTCAGGAGGAGGTGCAGTACCTCTGTGGCGACTGAGCCTCAGGGGCGCCACACTTGCAATGGTTACAACAGGAAAATTTACCATCCACGCTTGCATGGTGTTGTGGACGAGACTTGCCGGGCCTGTCGCCTATGCGAATTAGCTAAACCCCCCGCACAGCGAGCCCCAGGACAAACAATCGTGACCTCAGCGCCCATCAAGCTTCTGACGGTGGATTACCTGACCATTGGTCCCGCATTCCAGGGGTATGAAAACTGCCTCATCATGGTAGACCATTTCACTAAGTTCGCTGTGGTCACCCCCACTCAAGACCAGACCACGGAGTCGGCCGCCTCCGCAATTTGTAGAAACTTTATGCAAGTTTACAGCTGCCCTCAACGGATAGATTCCGATCAAGGAGCATGTTTTTTGGGAAAAATAATGGAGGAACTACACCATCTCTACGGTATTGACAAATCCAGGACCACGCCATACCACCCGCAGGGAAACAGGGCCTGCGAGCAATTTAATCGGACTTTAATCCAAATGTTGCGTACTCTAGAGAGAGACAAGAAGGCCCGTTGGCCCGAATATGTCCCTGAACTAGTATGGGTCTATAACAACCGAGTACATTGAGTTACCGGCTATACCCCTTATTCCCTGTTGTTCGGACGCGAGGGCAAGGGGATCACGGAGGTAGAGTTGGACCCAGAGGAACCTCAGCCCTGGACTGGGGTATCATCATGGGTCCGAAATCATCGGCACAGGCTGCAAACTCTTCATCGAATCGTACATACAAAACTTCAAGATTTAGAACACCAAGGAAAGAGTTCATCTCTGCCTCCCGACCTCCAAAGCGGAGACCGAGTACTTGTACTAGACCAACGTCCCCAGAACAAATTAGAGCCACGCTGGGAAGAGGGTCCCTATCGGGTCCTACGCCGTATAAACCCTGAAGGACCTGTGTGCGAAATACAACCCGAGAAAGATGAAATGCTGCCTACCCGCATAGTGCATCGGAATATGCTATGCCCCTGTATTTCCACCAACCCAAAACAACCTGAACCTGCTCCTCAGGTCTCTGAACTATTGCCCATGTTCTGGGACCCGGACGACGAAGAAGACTTCCCCACAATAACCAGGGGCTCTCTACTCAATGATAAACCAACTGACACAATTAGCCTGCCCAAACCAGCTAGCCCACCACAGACCACCACCCCAGAAGACTCCACCCTAGTCGAACTAAGACGCTCCGAGCGGTCAACAGCTGGCACACCCCCCAATCGATACGAACATGACCAATTCATATGGCAACAAAAACTGACACCTCCGCAGATCAACTCAAGCCTGCTGAGGCCCTCGCCCGAGGACTGGAGAGCTTACAGTATGGGGGAGTGTAGGGAGGAGGACCCCCGCAGAGTGTCCGGGCCGGAACCAAGGGGACCGCCATCTGAGTTCCTAAGGAAACAGTATCCAGGGAGCAGAGGAGGAGAGTGGACTGCTGAGTGTGACAGGACAGCAAGGGGAGGGTCGAGTATAAAAGGGACAGGGAGCGCGCAGGGGAGTCAGTTGGTGATACGTCAGACACAGAGCAGGAGACGGAGGGGGCGTGACAGAGCGGGAAGGACACTGACAGTTGAGAGAAGCGACCAGCAGCAGAGGGTAGATATGCAGTGGCCCTCAGGAAAGAGGCGCTGAGCTTACCGACAGGGGACTGTCTCTTCACCCCAATCCCGGGTTACGGCCTGCCCCTGGTCATCCTCGGCCGTTACCGCTGAGCTCGAGCCCTCCGCGGCCTGCCTGCCTCCTCTCCCGGCTGCTGCCATTGCTCTTCAGCCCGCGGTTGCGGCCTGCCCGCTGCAACCCGCGGACGCTGCTGGGCCACGTCAGCCCGTGGTGGCGGTCTGTCTATCACCACTCACAGCCGCCTTCACCCCGCTGCAGTCGGCACTGGGGGCCTGTTCCTCGTCAACAGAGACACTCTGCACACAGCCCCAGGCTGTGCACGCGGCCAGTAAACCGCCACTCTTGAACACTGCGACACAACCCTGCTTGGGGACAGGAGTCCCATTGAACTCGCTAACAAACGCAACCCCACTGTTACAACAGGGGGTTACTTCATCTCAGGACTCCTTCAGGGCCTGTTGTTCCCCAACTCCTCCTGGGTGCTGGGGCGCCGAAGACTACTTCAAATCTTCAGCAGCAGGGCCCAGCGGCTGTGACGCCAAGGCAGCCTCATCAAAGACTCGACAGCAGCCTCATCAAAGACGTCACAGCAGCCTCATCAAAGATGAACAAAAGCAGCTTCATTAGCAACGCAGCTTCCATAGAGATGCCGAGGGACGTCAGGACAGATAAGTGACATTATAGAGTATAAGGACCCGTAGACGGCCATACCGTGGCCCCATAGTAACTGGCCTCGGCCGGGTTAGCCGTATTCTTTCTAAATAGTGTTTGGTTCTATTGATTCCCTGCGAGGACAACTGTTGTTACCCCTTTTTGGTTGCTTAGTATAGCCCTAGCGACTTTAAATTATAAAGAGTTTGCTTTTCAAAGTGCAACCAGTCTTGCGTCTCGTCACTGCATCCTGCGAACCTGCTGTTACCGATGGGTCGCCCTCTCAGGGCTGTGGGGTACTCGGTACTGGGCCGGTATCAGTGGGATGTGTCACAGCAGCGGTGACCCGGACCGTGGCCCTTGGTGCCCAAGTAATAGAAAGATGTGAATGGTGGAATGTAGTTAGCTGAATAGATTGTGACGCCACCTGTGGTGCTCGGCAAGGGAGGTGTTAAGCCGACGCTGCAGCAGATCCGCTGGGACTGATAGTATGGTGCAGCAAAGATGTAAAAGCTCTCCACAGGTGAAGCTATAGTCCCAGGGCAGTGTAGATGTGGTTGGAACGGGGATGTAGTGGTGCCGGAAAGGTAGGTGTTGTGAGCTCATTTTCGGGTTTGCCTCTGGATTCTGGTGAGGGTTATGGAGCTGGCTGTGCTGACAGAGGAGTAGTGAGTTCTCTATCTGGACTCCCTCTGTTGGTGAAGGGAGGTAATGAAGCTGATTTAAATGGCAGAGACCGGCCACCTGAGGCAGAGGACTGCGATTGGACATCAGGAGTTTCTGATTGGATTTAAGGCAGCCGACTCCCTAGTTTCTTGCTGGTGATTTTTCCTGACTGTGGCTCCTGGTTTCCAGTTTGGTTCCTGCCTTCCTAAAGCTAAGTTTTCTCTGCTATTGTTCATATGAGTTTTTGTCTGGTTTACTTAGTTTTTGTGTTCAGCCAGCCCTGGCTGGGACTGGGCTGAATCCCCATTTTGTCTCTGATCAGTTGATCTCTTTTGGTCTGTCTTCAGAATATACCTGAGTGCTGATCTAGTGATTTGAAGTCTAGCGACTTCAGGGCCTTTTTCTATCAGACGTGTTGGACATTATTTTTGGCAGGGTTTTTTGCGTGATTGCAGACAGCAGCTTTTCTTTTCTGTCTGGAGACCAGGCTCCAGTTCATGCTCTCTCTCCAGAGATGAGCTCGTCCTCTCTGCTCTATCTCAGCGCTCCTTTCACACTTCTGCACACTTCACCCTCCGCAGACTAACTAACTCACCCCTTCCTCTTGGCCCTCAGAGAGCATTCCTCCCCTTAATCCCGGTTCAGAGTTCCCCCTGCTGGCCTGCAGTAGAACTGTGTCGCATGCATAGATTGACTGCGAGAGAGACCCATCATTGCCTCCAAGCCTGGCATTACCCTCCCCTGGAGGAAGGCAAAGCCACTGTGGCGACCATACCCCTGGGGGTGCCACACTCCCCCCTAGTGCAAGTCAGCACTCCTGGGCTGAACAAAAACATGAAACATATAAACTGTTAAACAATAATAATTGTACAAGAGTTAAAAAATGAAAAAGTTACAAAAACCAAGAGCTTCAAAAATGGTCCTATGATGATAAGTCCAAGCATCAATGTCCATGGTCCATTACTGGGCAAATGGTGAACTATATACAAGTTGGTGACCACACAAGTCCTGTGGTACAATGTCCATAAAACAAAACTGGCAAATCTAAGGGAAACTCTTACAGGTTACCTGTAGGCACAAAACTTGAAAAACAGTTACATATATACACATATAATTTCAATATTTACATTTATCTATACACGATATCTGATGGGTAGTATCCCTTATGTAATGCGGGTAGACCTGCGTAATACTGGTGTAGCGGGTAATGTACTGGATACACTACTGGGGGTACTGCATGGCACAGGGATCCTCGATTGTCTGTGAACTCTTAGACTCACCAGGGGCATAACAGATTCACCACTGGCAGGGCGAGGGTTCTCTGGCTCCACTGCTGGTGTGGCATCTGCTGCCTGATTTTTCTGATCCTCCGGATTTCCTTGAGTCACGTCTTCCTGTGCTACCAATTGGGGAAATGTCAACACCGGCACCACTATTGCATCATTTACTTTAGTCCAATTCGCAGGGAATTCCCCAAGTGCTGACCTTCTCTTCTTCCTCTATAGGTTGGATGTTATCCGATTCTTCCACTCTTTCCTTCAGCAGTTCAGGACATAGTTTCAGGTGATCTCTTGATATTGCTGCTGAGGTTTCTCCTCCATCTTTGCTAATAAGGCATACCTTGGTATTAGCAAAGTTTGAAGGCAGAATGGTATAAGGTTCAGCTTCCCATTGATCATCCAATTTGTGCAATCTTCTCTTCCTTTTGAAGACCTGTTCTTCCGGTGACAAAGGAGCAGCAGGTGCATTTTGATTGTAAAGCTTTTCCTGCTTTTGTCTTGCCTGGGCTAGACTCTTTTCCACCATTCTTGAACTCTTCTGTACTGTTGTTGTCTTTCTGTATCCCAGTCAGCATCTGGTGACGTTACTTCGGGCGTAAGGACTTCCATGTCCAAATCGATAGGCAGTTTACCAGGTCTTGCTCTCATTAAGTAGGCTGGGGTACAGTTGGTGGAATTCACTGGAATATGGTTGTAGAGGTCCACCAGATCTGGCAGCTTCTCTGGCCACAGATTCCTCTCCTCCAAGGGCAAAGTCTTCAGTAGGTCAATCACTACCTGGTTCATCTTCTCACACATGCCATTGGTCTGTGGGTGGTACGGGTGTTGTCCGGATCTTCTTACAACCATACAAGTTACAGAATTCCTGGAACACTTCTGCCTCGAAAGCTGGACCTTGATCTGTAAGCACTCTTTCAGGATATCCATGTGGTCTACAGAAGTGGAATGCTCTGGCTGCTGTCCTGGCTGTCTGATCTTTGACAGGCACAACTACGATGATATGAGCATAGATGTAGCCTGACCGGCTTGGAACCAGCTTCACATGGTCCAGGGCTACCAACTCAAGGGGCTGTTTGGTGATGATTGGCTGTAGAGGAGCTCTCTGGCTGTTTTGATCCTTTCAGCGCAGGTTACATTGTCCATACTCCTTGCACCACCTCTCAATGGCTTTCCTCATACCAGCCCAGTAGAACCTCTCCCGAAGCAATGCTTCCAACTTCTTCCATCCGAAGTGTCCAGCTCCATTGTGGTATGCCTCTAGGACCATTGATGCCTCTCTCCTTGGGACTACCACCTGCCAGACCAGCTCATGAATACGGGCATTGATACTCCTCCGACACAGTTTTCCTTCATAGATGAACAGCCGGCCTCTCTCCTTCCACAACTGCTGGGTTTCTTCAGGAGCATCCGGACTCTGAGCGTGAGTCAGCTTGTGACAGTAGCTCCTTCACCAGGCGAACTGCAGGGTCACTATCTTGCGTTTCTGCCCAGTCATGATGGGGCAATGGATTCAGGGTGACCTCCTTCAAACCAGACCATCTGTTTCTCACTCCTTGAGCACGCTGGGCCGCAAGTGGCCAGTAGAAGGGAGGTAACTCTATTTTTTCAAGAGCCTCAGGGTCTTCTTCTGCATCTGGTAGGTTAGGCATTCTGGACAGCGCATCTGCATTGGCATTCTTGTGCTCTGCCCGGTACTTGATGGTAAACTCATAGTTAGATAGCCGAGCCATCCATCGCTGTTCCAGTGTGCCTAGCTTTGCCGTGTCCAAGTGAGTCAGCGGGTTGTTGTCCGTGAAGATAGTGAACTTGGCGGAGGCTAGGTAATGTTTGAACCTTTCAGTGACAGCCCAGACTATGGCAAGGAACTCCAGCTTGAAAGAACTGTAGTTGTCAGGGTTCCTTTCAGTGGGGCGCAGCATCCTGCTGGCGTAGGAGATCACTCTCTTTCCCATTCTGTACCTGCGACAGTACTGCTCCTAGTCCCACGTTGCTGGCATCAGTGTACAGCACAAAGGGTTTGTCATAATCTGGGTAGGCCAGAACTTCATCTCCTGTGAGAGCCATCTTCAATCTGGTGAAGGACCTTTCCAACTCTTCAGTCCATTCAAAGGTGGAATTTTTCTGTTTGGTCTTCTTGGACTGCCCCACCAGAAGATTTTGCATAGGGGTGGCTATTTCAGTAAAGCCTTTGATGAATCTTCAGTAGTAGCCGACCAGTCCAAGGAATTGGCGTACTTCATGAAGGTTCCTGGGCTTCGGCCAGTCCCGGATGACTTGGACCTTATCAGGATCTGGTGCCACACCTTCTGCACTGACCACATGACCGAGGTACTGCACCTTGGGCTTCAGGAGGTGGCACTTGGAGGGCTTCACCTTCTCGCCAAAATTGGACAAAGCTTCAAACACTTCAGCCAGGTGTTCCAGATGATCTTCATAGGTTTTGGAGAAAACAATGACATCATCCAGGTACAACAGGACTGTCTCAAAGTTCATGTGTCCCAGGCAGCACGCCATCAGCCGTTGAAATGTTCCTAGGGCTGTGCAGAGCCCGAATGGCATATAATTGAACTCACAGAGACTCATTGGAGTGGTAAATGCTGTTTTCTCCTTGTCTGCCTCTGCCACAGGAACCTGCCAATACCCACTAGTGAGATCTAAGGTGGAAAAGTAATTAGCAGTTTTAAGTGCAGCTAATGATTCCTCAATTCTAGGTAATGGGTAGGCATCTTTATGTGTAATGCTGTTAATTTTCCTGTAATCAACACACATTCTCATGGTACCATCCTTTTTCTTTACAAAAACTATGGGAGCTGCCCGTGGGCTACAAATGTCTCTGATAACGCCTGCCTCCTTCATCTCCCTCAACATACTCTTAGCACATTGGTATTGTGTTGGGGGTATAGGTCAGTACCTCTCCTTTATGGGTGGATGGTCTCCAGTGGGGATATGATGTTGAACCCCTTTTGCCTGCCCAAAATCTAGTGGGTGTTTGCTGAATACCCGCTCGTACTCTTGTGTCACTCTGTAAACCCCATTTTTCTGGTATGAAGGTGTAGAGTCAGTCCCCACCTGCAGTTGCTGGCACCACTCCTCCATCTGCTTCACAGAGCCATTGTCCTCCACCTACTCGGATGAGACCAAGGGCTCTGCTGCCTGCAAAGAGTTGTTGTTAACGGTGAGCAGCTTAGCAACTGTGGCGTACCGAGGTATTGTGGCCTCCTCCTCCCCACAATTCAAAAGGCGTACAGGTACTCTCCCTTTACGTACATCAACCACCCCTCTGGCTGTCAGGACAGTGGGCCTGCTATCGGAGTATACTGGTTCTACCAATGCCTGGTAATCTCTCCCTCTAAGACCTATAGCTGCCCGACACCAAACCAACATTTCACATCTGGGGGGTATTGCAATGGGGAAGGGATCACTCACTCTGACACTGCCAATCTCTCCGCCAGAGTTCTACCTGTTGTCTTTGCATCAGGGCTCGGATCTCCTTCTGCAGGACTCGTTGTTCACTGGAACCAGCAGTCTCAGCCACCTGTTGCAACAAGACAATAACCTCGGACAGACAGTTTTCAATTACATTTGTACCAAGAGTCATCATTGGATTACAGTCATGTCGGTCAATATCAACAACTATCAGACCTTGAGACTCCAGCTCTACCCGATCCACTTTAACAGTAATTTCTTTACATCCTATCTGCGGCAAAGACTGACCATTACTGGCAACTACTGTCAGTTCATCAGTTGGGCCACGGGTGAGTTCTGAATCAGCCCAATACCTCTTGTACAGAATGTACGGCATAGTGGTCACCTGGGAGCCAGTGTCCAGCAAAGCGATCATGGGGATGCCGTCAATCACCACAGGAAGGATCGGTCTCCCTCCCACATACTTGGCTCGCCAGTTCCTTGGGCCTTGTGGTCCTACTCCTGGGGGATGGTCCTCTGCCCCAGGGGTTGCTCGTTTAAAGGACAAAATCTTGCAAGATGACCGGCCTTGTAGTAGCGACGACAGATGGGACGTCCGTCCTGGTCATAGCGATCGTTGTTCCTCCCTCGAAGTGGTGGGGCTCTCCTCCTCCGGAGCCACGGGACATCCTCTGGACTGGAAGCAAGCTGTACCTTTTCTTTGGAGGACACCTGCAGGGACTGCACTGTTTTGGTAAGTGCAGCCATCCCTTTGGTCAACTCCTGGACCTGAAAACGCAGCTCCTCAGTTGGATCTTTATCCAGAGTCTGTGCATCAGCCTCCACAGGGGTGGAAGGGAAAGATGTTGCTCCCTGGTGGTAAGTGATCGCTGGGCGCCTAGGGGGCGCTGGACGGCTGTCAGTGGGTTCCTGCAGTACCCGTATAGCCCTGTCTTTAAAATCAGCAAAGTCCAGATCAGGGTCTTGCAGGGTTATGATGCACAACTGTCCTCTGTGCGTACTGGATAGAAGTCCTTCAATTAACTGCTCCTTTAACAGTTTATCTTCCTCCTTCACACTGTCAGGATCAACTTGCTTAACTGCTCGCAGCGCCTCCTGCAGGTTGAGAGCATAGTCCCTTATACTGTCCTGCGCCTTCTGTTTACAGCCAAAGAACCTCATCTTGATTTCAGCTGCAGTGCCAATGTCAAAGGTGCTTCTCAGCTTGGCCAGGATCTTTGCAACAGTCTCTTTATCAGTGTCCTGCCAGGCTTTCACTTCTCTCTGCGCTGCACCCGTTAGCTGTCCAATCAGGATATTCACTTTCTGGCTCTCAGACAGAGGGTAGACTTTAAACAAACTGCACAGTCTCTCTTTAAATTCACTCAGGGTATGTGACTCACCCGAGTACTGCGGTAGCCAGGCAGCTCCCGGTATGTAGGGCATAGACAGCGGCATTATGGAGACCGCTGTGGCAGGCGCTCCTCCTTGCGGCGCTGCGGGGTTGGCAACGGCGTCTGCCGCTGCATTGCCGTGTGGCGCGGACATTCTCTTCCTCCCCCCTAGTTAATGTTAGCCAGGGTCGGGGGGTTGTGTGAGGTCACCGGCGACCGCTTCGCAGGCCCGATGCTCCGGGCTGTAGGCCTCAGCTCCTCCTCTTCTCGCGCGCTGTCCTCTCTTCCCGCGCGGCACTTCACTTCTTCGCGGTCTGTGGCAGGCTCCGCCCACGAAGGCCTGCTCCTTTTTCTTCCTGCGTGCGCCAAACAGCGCGGCAATGGCGGCAATTGGCGCCAATTTCACATAGTCTTTTACACAAACACAGTCTATGGCACACAGGGAGTACCGGGCTCCGTAATCCTGTTCGTGATGCCAAATTGGGTCGCCCTCCCTGGGCTGTGGGGTACCCGGTACCGGGCCGGTATCAGTGGGATGTGTCACAGCAGTGGTGACCCGGACCGTGGCCCTGGGCGCCCAAGTAATAGGAAGATGTGAATGGTGGAATGTAGTTAGATGAATAGTTTGTGACGCCACCTGTGGTGCTCGGCAAGGGAGGTGTTAAGCCGACGCTGCATGCAGATCTGCTGGGACTGATGGTATGGTGCAGCAAAGATGTGAAAGCTCTCCACAGGTGAAGCTATAGTCCCAGGACAGTGTAGATGTGTTTGGTAGCAGTGCCGGAAAGGTAGAAAGCAGACAAGACACAGCGGGGTGCAATTTCTGTACCTTTACTTGACAACTGCAGTCCAGGGTCCTGATTACAGATGGTACCGGAGCAGGCTAGCCTGGAAGCAATTCAGGGATTCTCTCTCAGCAGACGGGCTGTGCAGTCTCCTTCCTAGCGCTTATTCAAATGAAGTACTCCCAGTACTGAGTTACACTGGAGTTCCTCCGTACAGATGTTCTCAAGAACCTCACTTGCACGGCAGACAGCTGTAGCCTCTCTTGGGGACTCCTCTCTCCTGAGTCCCGGCTCACTATCGAAGCTGCTGTTGTGCCCTCAAGTCTTAGATCTTAGATGGGAGCAGGGCATTTACAGCCTCCTACTCCTCTTGTGTCTGTTGCAGGACCGTCAGTATCCGTACAACCGTGGAGACCAGGCTCCAGTTCATGCGCTCTCTCCAGAGATGAGCTCGTCCTCTCCGCTCCATCTCAGTGCTCCTTCCACACGTCTGCAAACTTCACCCTCCGCAGATTAACTCACTAACCACCCCTTCCTCTTGGCCGTCAGAGAGCACTCCTCCCCTTAATCCCGGTTCAGAGTTCCCCCTGCTGGCCTGGAGTGGAACTGTGTTGCATGCATAGATTGACTGCGAGAGAGACCCATCATTGCCTCCAAGCCGGGCATTACCCTCCCCTGGAGGAAGGCAAAGCCACTGTGGCGACCAAACCCCTGGGGGCGTTACACCTACAGTGCCACAAACAGGAAGCTGATATCACCAACCATTCCCATTTTATTTAGGTGTAGCCATATAAATGGCCCACCCTGTACTTTTTTCCCCACTGTATGTACTGTTCTTAGTTCTGGTGCTGTATTTATGCTCTGAGCTTGGTTTAACACCATTATTATATGTTGATCTTGGTTCTGGTACTATATATTTACATTCACCTTGGATCTGATACTGGATCCATGCACTAGGCATGGTTTTAATACAGAACTTACACTGGAGATGCCGCAATGGTCCAGGAATGAAGTCTAAGTTTTTATCTTATGATGGCCAGCTGAGTTATTAAAGGGGTATTCTCAAGTTTCTGAAGTTTGGAAGTTATTCCTTATACATTGGAGTGATGGTAACTTCCTGATCGCTGGAAGTCCAATCATTGAGGCCCCCCACTAATGTCAGGAATTGGGGCTCTGAAAAGCAGCAGTGAGGATGATCAACCATGGCTCCATTCACACAGAGCTAACAGAGCCCGGGTTCTTGGCATCCAATAGAGGACAACCCCTTTAAGCTTGAAGCTATACGGTGTGGCAAACGTATCAGTGAATTGATGAACCAAAGTGTGAACCCATCCTAAGAGGTTATGGTGTAAAAAGTGCATCAATCTTTACAATCGCATGCACCATGCAGACATTTTTTTGATATTTTTTTCTCGAAGAATTTACCGAAAGCTTCTGAGAACTTTCTAGGACAGCATTGCACACATTTGTTGTAATCACTTAAATCAGTCCTTGTCCCCGCAGGGTTCACAATCTAAAAGTCTGAGCTACTCAGAGGCCAGTTGCATACCGAGCGGATTACCTGCCTGCGTACATGTGAAGAGTTCAAGGAAAAATCTAAATTTGTTCACAAAAATATGACTTCTTGCACACGACAACCCAAATGTTAGGTGAAACATTGTCTAAAAAGTTTGCTCATTTTTTTCCCCCTAAATGCCCAATAACAGGACGTCTCGGACCCCTTTCCCGAGACACACGTCCAAATGCAAATTGTGACCTTATAGACTGTAAGCTTGCGAGCAGGGCCCTCATTCCTCTTGTATCTGTTATGATCTATGTGATTATTGTTATGCTGTAATGTCTATCGTCTGTACAAATCCCCTCTAAACTGTAAAGCGCTGCGGAATATGTCGGCGCTATAGAAATAAAATTTATTATGATTATTAACGTCATTTAATAGTCAATAATAATAATCTTTATTTATATAGCGCCAACATATTCCGCAGCGCTTTACAGTTTAACAGTTTCAAAACACAAGTCATAAGTAACAACGTTAACAATACAATAATTAAAGCACAATAAGCCGCCCCTGCTCGTGAGAGCTTACAATCTACAATGAGGTGGGGGAGATACAGAGTACAGGTGTGCATTTACAATGATGTATTTACAATGAAGGTCCAGCCATCTTGAGGGAGTGAGGGATGGATGGAGATAGTGAATGGGCTACACACGCACACTTTCACATAGAATGACTTTGATTAGAGAACGTGATAGGCCGCTCTAAACAAATGTGTTTTGAGGGAGCGCCTGAAACTATGCAAGTTGTGGCTGGTCCTAATTTCTTGGGGTAGAGCATTCCAGAGGATTGGCGCAGCGCGGGAGAAGTCTTGGAGTCGGCAGTGGGTGGTGCGGATTAGTGCGGAGGTTAGCCAAAAGTCGTTTGCAGAGCGCAGCGGTCGGTTAGGCCGATAGACAGAAATGAAGGAGGAGACGTAGGGGGGTGCTGCAGTGTGGAGAGCCTTGTTGGTGAGGACAAGTACTTTGGCTGCCCATTCATTATAGGATCCAATTCAATGTAAGGACTGGCGAAAAGCAGACGCGTCCGAGTACCAATTAGCCAGATGGATGACCCTGGCTGCTGCATTAAGGATGGACTGGAGAGGGGATAGTCAAGTAACAGGGAGGCTAATTAATAGAGCGTTGCAGTAGTTCAGGGGGGAGTGGATCAATGCTACAGTGAGGTTTTTTGTTGCTTCCATGGTGAGAAAAGGGCGGATTATAGAGATGTTCTTTAGGTGTAAGTCAAGACAGGAAGAAAACACCAAGCGGCGGCACTAAATGGCGCTAACAGAGGGGACAATAAGGGTTAGGGAGGCTGTATAGTACAATGTAGCAATGTATGACACTAATTGCTGCTGTACTATAAAGCACCGGGGATCGGTCTACACTTGGCACCTGCAGTATTCGATAACATGGCTGCACTGATGATCAGCGGTCATTTAGTAAGGTTCACCGTGCTTCCCATGCACACAGAATAATTGGTAATAGCACTATTTGTCTGACACTTTTGGGGTACTGTTTGGCATTATATGACACTGTTGGGGTACTGCATATATCTATTTATCTGGGCATTTTATGATGCAGTTGGGGTACTATATAGCCCTCTCTGGGCATTGTATGACTTTGTTGGGGTACTGCATAGCCCTATTTATCTGGGCATTGTATGACGGTGTTGGGGTACTACTGTATATAGCAATATTTATCTGGGCACCATACAGTGCTGTATTGGCACTGTATAGCACTATTTGACTGATGCTTTTGGGCTGCTGTTTGGCATTATCTATCTGGGCATTGTATGATGCTGTTGGGGTACTGCATAACACTAATTATCTGGGCACTGTATGATGCTGTCGGTGTACTATACAGCACTATTTATCTGGTTATTATATGTTGTTGTTGAGGTACTGCACCACACTATTTATCTGGGCATTGTAAGATCCTGTTGGGGTACTATATAGCACTAGTTATCTGTGCATTGCATGGCGGTGTTGGGGTACTACTGTATCTGTATATAGCAATATTTATCTGGGCACTGTTTGATGCAGTTGGGGCACTGTATAGCACTATTTATCTGGGCATTGTTTGATGTTGATGGGTCACTGTATAGCACTATTTATCTGGGCATTGTATGACGCTGTTGGGGCACTGTATAGCACTATTTATCTGGGCATTGTTTGATGTTGATGGGTCACTGTATATCACTCTTTATCTGGGCATTGTTTGATGTTGATGGGTCACTGTACAGTATAGCACTATTTATCTGGGCATAGTATAACGCTGTTGGGGCACTGTATAGCACTATTTATCTGGGCATTGTTTGATGTTGATGGGTCACTGTATATCACTCTTTATCTGGGCATTGTTTGATGTTGATGGGTCACTGTACAGTATAGCACTATTTATCTGGGCATAGTATGACGCTGTTGGGGCACTGTATAGCACTATTTATCTGGGCACTGTTTGATGTTGATGGGCCACTGTATAGCACTATTTATCTGGGCATTGGATGACGCTGTTGGGGCACTGTATAGCACTATTTATCTGGGCACTGTTTGATGTTGATGGGCCACTGTATAGCACTATTTATCTGGGCATTGGATGACGCTGTTGGGGCACTGTATAGCACTATTTATCAGGGCATTGCTTGATGTTGTTGGGGCACTGTATAGCACTATTTATCTGGGCATTGGATGACGCTGTTGGGGCACTGTATAGCACTATTTATCTGGGCATTGTATGACGCTGTTGGGGCACTGTATAGCACTATTTATCTGGGCATTGTATGACGCTGTTGGGGCACTGTATAGCACTATTTATCTGGGCATTGTTTGATGTTGTTGGGGCACTGTATAGCACTATTTATCTGGGCATTGTATGACGCTGTTGGGGCACTGTATAGCACTATTTATCTGGGCACTGTTTGATGTTGATGGGCCACTGTATAGCACTATTTATCTGGGCATAGTATGACGCTGTTGGGGCACTGTATAGCACTATTTATCTGGGCACTGTTTGATGTTGATGGGCCACTGTATAGCACTATTTATCTGGGCATTGGATGACGCTGTTGGGGCACTGTATAGCACTATTTATCAGGGCATTGCTTGATGTTGTTGGGGCACTGTATAGCACTATTTATCTGGGCATTGGATGACGCTGTTGGGGCACTGTATAGCACTATTTATCTGGGCATTGTATGACGCTGTTGGGGCACTGTATAGCACTATTTATCTGGGCATTGTATGACGCTGTTGGGGCACTGTATAGCACTATTTATCTGGGCATTGTTTGATGTTGTTGGGGCACTGTATAGCACTATTTATCTGGGCATTGTATGACGCTGTTGGGGCACTGTATAGCACTATTTATCTGGGCATTGTTTGATGTTGTTGGGGCACTGTATAGCACTATTTATCTGGGCATTGTATGACGCTGTTGGGGCACTGTATAGCACTATTTATCTGGGCATTGTTTGATGCAGTTGGGGCACTGTATAGCACTATTTATCTGGGCACTGTTTGATGTTGATGGGTCACAGTATAGCACTATTTATCTGGGCATTGGATGACGCTGTTGGGGCACTGTATAGCACTATTTATCTGGGCACTGTTTGATGTTGATAGGTCACTGTATAGCACTATTTATCTGGGCATAGCATGATGCTGTTGGGTCACTGTATAGCACTATTTATCTGGGCATTGTATGACGCTGTTGGGGCACTGTATAGCACTATTTATCTGGGCATTGTATGACGCTGTTGGGGCACTGTATAGCACTATTTATCTGGGCATTGTATGACGCTGTTGGGGAACTGTATAGCACTATTTATCTGGGCATTTTTTGATGTTGTTGGGGCACTGTATAGCACTATTTATCTGGGCATTGTTTGATGTTGTTGGGGCACTGTATAGCACTATTTATCTGGGCATTGTTTGATGCAGTTGGGGCACTGTATAGCACTATTTATCTGGGCATTGTATGACGCTGTTGGGGCACTGTATAGCACTATTTATCTGGGCATTGTTTGATGTTGATGGGTCACTGTATAGCACTATTTATCTGGGCATTGTTTGATGTTGTTGGGGCACTGTATAGCACTATTTATCTGGGCATTGTTTGACGCTGTTGGGGCACTGTATAGCACTATTTATCTGGGCATTGTTTGATGCAGTTGGGGCACTGTATAGCACTATTTATCTGGGCATTGTTTGATGTTGTTGGGGCACTGTATAGCACTATTTATCTGGGCATTGTATGACGCTGTTGGGGCACTGTATAGCACTATTTATCTGGGCATTGGATGACGCTGTTGGGGCACTGTATAGCACTATTTATCTGGGCATTGTATGACGCTGTTGGGGCATTGTATAGCACTATTTATCTGGGCATTGGATGACGCTGTTGGGGCACTGTATAGCACTATTTATCTGGGCATTGTATGACGCTGTTGGGGCACTGTATAGCACTATTTATCTGGGCATTGTTTGATGCATTTGGGGCACTGCATAGCACTATTTATCTGGGCATTGGATGACGCTGTTGGGGCACTGTATAGCACTATTTATCTGGGCATTGGATGACGCTGTTGGGGCACTGTATAGCACTATTTATCTGGGCATTGGATGACGCTGTTGGGGCACTGTATAGCACTATTTATCTGGGCATTGTATGACGCTGTTGGGGCACTGTATAGCACTATTTATCTGGGCATTGTATGACGCTGTTGGGGCACTGTATAGCACTATTTATCTGGGCATTGTATGACGCTGTTGGGGCACTGCATAGCACTATTTATCTGGGCATTGGATGACGCTGTTGGGGCACTGTATAGCACTATTTATCTGGGCATTGGATGACGCTGTTGGGGCACTGTATAGCACTATTTATCTGGGCATTGGATGACGCTGTTGGGGCACTGTATAGCACTATTTATCTGGACACCGTATAACATTGTACTGGCGCTATATAATACTATTTGTCTGGCACTTTTGGGGGTCTTGTTTGGCACTATTTATCTGGGCTTCGTGTAATGCTGTAGTAGCACTGTTTGGCACAGATTATTTAACTTTGTGAAATGAATAAAGTATTTGCGACGCCCTGTGATACACAGCATTGTCCCATGACCTACTGTGACTCCCGTGGTGGCTGCCTCCGAGGGTGGAGCAGGCTATTGGCCCATGTTGGGAGTTGTAGTATCACAGGCAGAAAAGACTGAACCCTTGTTATCTCTGCTCAGGAATGTACCGTGTAAACAGAAGAGGCTTCTGCTGGGAGCGGTAAACAGGACGATCATGTGCTATCAATGTGCTGTGGAAATTTCCAGTCCTCCAGAGCAAGCGCTGGCGGTGCACCGTCTCCGCGCCATTAGGGCCATGCAATGCTGGAGCTCCTTATATAAGGTCTCCTGTTTTCTCTGGGTATTTTGAGTTCACAATTTACCAAAATTCTGTACTTTTGGCAAGTCCTGGGGTGGACGCATATAGGAGCCATGTGCAAGAACAGTATACGGGCCCTGTGCAGTCCAATAATACTAATGTGCCCCTCTATGTGTCTGTGACTGAAGCTTCGGAGGTGGACGTGGGCTCCCGTGCCTCTTGGACCCCTGGGCGGCTGCACAGATTGCACGTCCTCCCCGCTTCGTGGGAGCGATGGGGACTCTTTTCATTTGGTCTTGGTGTCGTGTGTCAGCCATTGTTGCTGTGGTTTTGTGCTGGTGGGGTGGCGCGGTCTGGAGACACCGGGCCGCCTGCCCTGCCTGTGCATTGCCGCTGGTGGTTGGCGCACAGCTCCGCTCCGTTAGGGATCCACTACGAGGTTTGCCGTGACGTGGCAGTGGGCTTCATACAGTCTGATCACAATGTTAGACTAAGAAGTACCTCATGTTCGGTTATTTATATTTTTGGCGAGAGACATTAGATCACGGGATGATTTTTGGAGATGCTGTCTGTCTTCTATCTTCAGCATATTGCAGGAACTTGAGTGATACGTTTTGGTCACAGGTCATATCTATGTAAGTATCTATCGGTGCCACAGGCCTGTACCAGCTCTGGAGAAATAGTGCCGCACAGTGCCCAGATAGCCCAGATAAATAGTCCAGGCAGTGAGCACAGGGAACCCTACAGTACGCATCGCGTCTACATCCTGGGGACGCACCAGCTCAGGGACCCTTGGACATGCAGGTAGGATGTCATGAGGTAGGCACAGGCATCATTCCTGTGTAATGAGCACCTCAATGGGACATCTACTGCAAAGACCGGTCACTAAGAGGACTTCAGGACACTAAAGGGACAGCATAACAATGTGGATGCCATCCCTACTATGGGGGCATCATTACTTGTGGGGGACACTAACACCATAATAATGTGAAGGCATCCCTACTACGGGGGCATCATTACTTGTGGGGGACACTAACACCATAACAATGTGGACGACATTCCTACTATGGGGGCATCATTACTTGTGGGGGACATTATGGGGACACCAAAACAATGTGGATGCCATCCCTACTATGGGGGCATCATTACTTGTGGGGGACACTAACACCATAATAATGTGAAGGCATCCCTACTACGGGGGGCATCATTACTTGTGGGGGACATTAACACAGTAACAATGTGAAGGCATCCCTACTACGGGGGGCATCATTACTTGTGGAGAACACTAAGGGGACCTCATAACAATGTGAAGGCATTCCTACTATGGGGGCATCATTACTTGTGGGGGACATTAAGGGGGCACCAAAACCACGTGATAGGCATCCCTACTATAATGGCAGCATTACCATGTGGAGGCATCCTATCTTTGTGGGAGCATTTGGGGGCTTCCTTACTATGTAAGGGTTGTGATTGAGTTGCATAGGGGCACTAAGGGGGCATCATCACTATGTGGTGGTCATTAAAGGGACAGCATTAGTATATAGGTGCACCAAGAGGGCATAATTAATGTGAAGTGGTCACTAAGGGAGCATCATGAGTACATGGGGGGCTTCTTTGCTATGCGCGGGCACTGAAGGGACATCATTACTGTGTAGGGATGTAGGGGCACTAAGGAGGCATTAAATGGGCATTATCACAACATAGGGGCACTAAAGGGTTATAATTAATGTGGGGTGTCACTAAGGGGGCAGCATTAATATATGGGGCTATTCTAGCTATGTAGGGGTACTAAACAGACATCATTAGCTATTTGGGGGGCAACAGGGGCTTTACTGTGTGGAAGGGCTGTAAGAGGATATTATTATTATTGTGAGAGGTACCTATGGTGCTGTAGACTTACTCAAAGGCACAAATCGGCGCCATCTACTGGAGGTATATACTGTATATATTAGAGATGAGCGACTTTGCCTTTTTTAGGGTTGAATGGGTTCTCTGAAACCCAACTTTTTCAAAAGTCGAGTCCAACGAAATCGGCCGACTATCGGGAAAAGTCTGAGGTCCGACTGAAACACGAAACCCAATGCAAGTGAATGGGGAAGCAAAGTCGTCAGGGAGTGGAGGACCCCTACATGCCGGACCGCTTTTTTAAAGTGCGCAAAATCTCTCTCTCTCCCCGGACGCTGCACATGTCATCTTGTTGCCCACAGTGTACGTCCTTGCTCATTGGCTGAAAAAAAGTCACGTGCAAGCATTCTGTGGAATCCGACTTTGGGGCTCGGGTCGACGACTGCATGGCCGACCTCACACCATGAGCGAAACCCGACATTGGCGAAAGTCGACGACTTTTGAATCTGACCGACCTGTTTCGCTCAACTCTAGTATATATTCTCCCTTCAGAAGACTGACGCTTCCTGCCATCTAGTGGCCACATGCTTTATAACACTTGGTCCTGGATCTCCACCAATCACAATGGGTCTACAGTCTACACACTGATAGAAGACGAGGTGTGAATTTATGGTAGAAATTAGTCTGAAAATCCACCGGGACTCCATTTACTCCTGGTTTTTCCAACTTTTAGGGACTTTTTTCTTTGTTCACAGAGACATGTCTAAGTTAAAATAATGGCGATTACCTGGCAGCCAAACGCAGCCTCCTCCTCCTCTGACAGCATTGTTATTGGGGAAGGAAAGGACAAGATTAGAAGAGGTATCGGCCTCTGAATAGGTCAATAACAGCAAGCAGAGATACTGAAGCCCAAGACTGGAAAGTTACTTTATTATGGAATGATGGAACCATTATTGGTTATGAGGAGAGGACGCTTTCTAGGATCTTGCTAATTAATCTCTGTGGGGAACTGCAACCAGAATCTTTGATTTTTACACAACCTGATAAAAATGTGACAATAGAAGAAAGTGAGTGCGAAGGGCTTCCGATTTTCTTTTTTAATTCTCAAGTCATCCAGCAGATGGCGACACTGCATCATAAATAAAAGGCTGCACAGCACACAGCCAATGGGGAGCAAGAAAGAAAATCTCAGAGACTTAAGGGTTAGGAATTTAGAAAGCGGACACTGTAATTGGCCGAAGGTTTTGAAAAGCACATCCTAAAGACTGAGCTCCAGTTTCCCCTTCAGCCTCCTTGCCCCCCATGTATGATATCTGTTCCTTAGGGTATAACATAGCTATATTAATATTATATATATATATATATATATATACAGTATATATAGCTACTGAGAAGTAGAAGGAACCGCAGCAACTCAGACTCTTCGGTTCCTGTTCTTATTTGGGGTCTGAATAAACGTAGGGGTTCTGTCTGGGGTGTGAATTTATGGTTGTGGCCCAGTATAAATTACTGCTGGTTTAATGGACAATGACAGAGACGAGCAAGAAGTTCTCCGAGCGGAAAACTGTAGTCTGGGGAAGTTGTCATTGCGGTGTGGGCCAAATGGAGAAGAAAAGAGATGTCGACAATCAGAAAGACATTACCTGCGAGTCACCAGATTTATAGAGAATCTGTCAGTTCTCCTGAAAAGACTACCAGTATAACCAGCCAGGTAACATGTGTGGAGCGTCTCTACACAGATCTCTGCATTGTGATATTCCTCTAGTATTACTTCTGCATATGTACATACAAGACCTGGTCTACATGGAGAGTTACAGGACAGTGCGGCAGCTAAGGTCTGCACTTCTCTCTCGTTACTGCTCCTCTATCAGTCCCATACACAATGAATAAAGTGTTACAGATGTCTTGGTGCAAATACTGAGCATAAAATTCCCATTCCCGTGATCAGGGAGAATCCCAGCAGTGTAATCCAAACTGATTATACATATATTACATACACTTTAAATATCCTATACATCCACCACTACGAAAATCTCAGTGCACTTAGATTTATCCAGAAACCACTAGAGGGAGCTCACTACATACAGATTTATACAGTCACCGCTAGAGGGAGATTACTACATACAGATTTATATAGCCACCACTAGAGGGAGCTCACTACATACAGATTTATACAGTCACCACTAGAGGGAGATTACTACATACAGATTTATATAGCCACCACTAGAGGGAGCTCACTACATACAGATTTATACAGTCACCACTAGAGGGAGATTACTACATACAGATTTATATAGCCACCACTAGAGGGAGCTCACTACATACAGATTTATACAGTCACCACTAGAGGGAGCTCACTACATACAGATACATACATCCACCACTAGGGGGAGCTCACTACATACAGATACATACATCCACCACTAGGGGGAGCTCACTACATACAGATTTATACAGTCAGCACTAGGAGGAGCTCACTACATACAGATTTATCCAGAAACCACTAGTGGGAGCTCACTATATACACACCTTATAGAGCCACCACTAGGAGGAACTCACTACATACACATTTATACAGCCTCCACTAGGGGGAGCTCACTACATACAGATTTATACATCAACCACTAGGGGGAGCTCACTACATACAGATTTATACAGCCACAAATAGGGGGCGCTCACTACATACAAATTCATACAGTCACCACTAGGAGGAGCGCACTACATACAGATTTATACCGTCACCACTAGAGGGAGCTCACTACATACAGATTTATACAGTCACCACTAGGAGGAACTCACTACATACACATTTATACAGTCACCACATGGAGGAACTCATTACATACAGATTTATACAGCCACAAATAGGGGGAGCGCACTACATACAGATTTATACAGTCACCACTAGTGGGAACTCACTACATACAGATTTATACAGTCACCACTAGAGGGAGCTCACTACATACAGATATATACAGCCACCATTAGGGGGAGCTCACTACATACAGATTTATACAGTCACCACTAGGAGGAACTCACTACATACACATTTATACAGTCACCACATGGAGGAACTCACTACATACAGATTTATACAGCCACAAATAGGGGGAGCGCACTACATACAGATTTATACAGTCACCACTAGTAGGAACTCACTACATACAGATTTATACAGTCACCACTAGAGGGAGCTCACTACATACAGATATATACAGCCACCATTAGGGGGAGCTCACTACATACAGATATATACAGTCACCACTAGGAGGAACTCACTACATACAGACTTATACAGTCACCACTAGGGGGAGCTCACTACATACAGATATATACAGTCACCACTAGAGGGAGCTCACTACATACAGATTTATAGAACCACCACTAGGGGGAGATCACTACATACAGATTTATCCAGCCACCACTAGAGGGAGCTCACTACATACAGATTTATTCAGTCACCACTAGAAGGAGCTCACTACATACAGATTTATACAGTCACCACTAGGAGGGAGGAGCGCACTGCATACAGATTTATTCAGTCACCACTAGAGGGAACTCACTACATAAAGATTTATACAGCTACCACTGTGTATATATATATATATACAGTGCCTACAAGTAGTATTCAACCCCCTGCAGATTTAGCAGGTTTGATAAGATGCAAATAAGTTAGAGCCTTCAAACTTCACACAAGAGCAGGATTTATTAACAGATGCATAAATCTTACAAACCAAAAAGTTATGTTGCTCAGTTAAATTTTAATAAATTTTAAACATAAAAGTGTGGGTCAATTATTATTCAACCCCTAGGTTTAATATTTTGTGGAATAACCCTTGTTTGCAATTACAGCTAATAATCGTCTTTTATAAGACCTGATCAGGCCGGCACAGGTCTCTGGAGTTATCTTGGCCCACTCCTCCATGCAGATCTTCTCCAAGTTATCTAGGTTCTTTGGGTGTCTCATGTGGACTTTAATCTTGAGCTCCTTCAACAAGTTTTCAATTGGGTTAAGGTCAGGAGACTGACTAGGCCACTCCAACATCTTGATTTTTAGCCTCTTGAACCAGGCCTTGGTTTTCTTGGCTGTGTGCTTTGGGTCACTGTCTTGTTGGAAGATGAAATGACGACCCATCTTAAGATCCTTGATGGAGGAGCGGAGGTTCTAGGCCAAAATCTCCAGGTAGGCCGTGCTATCCATCTTCCCATGGATGCGGACCAGATGGCCAGGCCCCTTGGCTGAGAAACAGCCCCACAGCATGATGCTACCACCACCATGCTTGACTGTAGGGATGGTATTCTTGGGGTCGTATGCAGTGCTATCCAGTCTCCAAACGTCACGTGTGTGGTTGGCACCAAAGATCTCGATCTTGGTCTCATCAGACCAGAGAACCTTGAACCAGTCTGTCTCAGAGTCCTCCAAGTGATCATGAGCAAACTGTAGACGAGCCTTGACATGACGCTTTGAAAGTAAAGGTACCTTACGGGCTCGTCTGGAACGGAGACCATTGCGGTGGAGTACGTTACTTATGGTATTGACTGAAACCAATGTCCCCACTGCCATGAGATCTTCCCGGAGCTCCTTCCTTGTTGTCCTTGGGTTAGCCTTGACTCTTCGGACAAGCCTGGCCTCGGCACGGGAGGAAACTTTCAAAGGCTGTCCAGGCCGTGGAAGGCTAACAGTAGTTCCATAAGCCTTCCACTTCCGGATGATGCTCCCAACAGTGGAGACAGGTAGGCCCAACTCCTTGGAAAGGGTTTTGTACCCCTTGCCAGCCTTGTGACCCTCCACGATCTTGTCTCTGATGGCCTTGGAATGCTCCTTTGTCTTTCCCATGTTGACCATGTATGAGTGCTGTTCACAAGTTTGGGGAGGGTCTTAAATAGTCAGAAAAGGCTGGAAAAAGAGATAATTAATCCAAACATGTGAAGCTCATTGTTCTTTGTGCCTGAAATACTTCTTAATACTTTAGGGGAACCAAACAGAATTCTGGTGGTTTGAGGGGTTGAATAATAAATGACCCTCTGAATAAACGTTTCACAATTTAAAAAAAAATTAAACAAAGAAATAACATTCTTTTTTGCTGCAGTGCATTTCACATTTCCAGGCTGATCTACAGTCCAAATGTCACAATGCCAAGTTAATTCCGAATGTGTAAGCCTGCTAAATCTGCAGGGGGTTGAATACTACTTGTAGGCACTGTATATATACACATATTAATATATATATAATAATTGTGAGGTAGC
The DNA here is from genome assembly GCF_039654945.1 of Dendrobates tinctorius. NCBI lineage: Eukaryota > Metazoa > Chordata > Amphibia > Anura > Dendrobatidae > Dendrobates > Dendrobates tinctorius. The sequence goes on from NW_027361803.1 coordinate 13,868,983, forward strand.
GCTGTTATTCGGGTAGGGGATACTCGCTCAGCAGCCACAAAATCAGATCCGGCACAGATTTTCCATAAAGCAAGCATAGTCCATGCGGTTTATTCAACATCATAAACCCACAGCAGCAACAAAACTTCATATAAACAGCAGAGCGTCCATGGCAGAGTTTCACTCTGTAAACCCCGTGTTCACACAGGTTGTACAATGTCCAGCATGCAGGCTGTCTTAGCCTCACTTATCTCACCCACGTCCGGGTTTCCTCATGGCTGCTTCAGCTTACTGCAGACGTTCATTCCCTCCCCTGGGAACTCTCAGACATGTGCAGCCATTCACCACAGCCACTTCACAGGCTGTTAGCCAGGAAGCTCCATCTCAGCGGGACCTTCCACACTGGACCAATCGGGTCCCAGCATTCACCTCATGTGACCTACCCTGGCCACATTATATGGTCCATAGCCACGCCCACCGGGTCACATGACTAGGACCTCATCACAGGTCCTTCACACACACATATATACTTTACAATAGCGTTATTAAACACACCCCCTGGGTGGGTTTGTAGGTATCTAGTCCCTGACATTGAACCAGCACCTCAGCAGTATCACTGCTGATTAACACACACATAAATCTCCATCTCAAGGCCACCCACCTTGAGATACATAACGGTCATTCAGTATCTTGCCATTCATCCACTCTCCTGGGACATCCATACAGCGCCCCCTAGTGGACACAGTGGTCACTACACCACATAATATATATATTAATATATATTAACCACTAGAGGGAGCTCATTAGATTTGGATTCTTACAGCTGCCATTGAGCTCAATAATGCATTAATAAGTAGAGATCTCCCCCTAGTGGTGGCAGAATGATTTGTAGCTTTTATGAGCTTACAGTGCAGATATTCAGATACTATATGCACCCTTGGCATACTTTGGTCTTTTACTAAGAGGTCTGCAGGTACTGCACAGTATAGATCCTTTCAGCACCATTTCTTCCCCATTGTTCTGATGATTGTCTTTTTCGCTTTACACTAAGAAAACAGATTTTGTTACCTGCAAGATATGAGACAGATAGTTGTGGCGAACAAAGAGAAGTTGGCGCAGGGTGTGCCATTGCTCACTTTCAGCCTAATCCTTGTGGTTTGCCATAGTAACCATAATGCCAGGTGGTGTCATTGTGCTTGTCCCTCGCATGACCTTCAGAGCTTCCATATCCATGTCTCTCCATGAATACAGGAAACCCCATGAGGACGACCCTCCCTGGTCCACCCCAGGGCCGTGGAAAGAGGCTGAATAACTGGGGGAGATTGGTTTACACGCCGTCTCACTTCTCTTTTTTCTGCTGCGTCTCTCAAAAGTTTTCAGAACCCAAGAGACAATCTCACCGGTCTGATAATGCAATTCCACCACCTGCCACTAGAGTCATCATTTTTTGGAATTTATTTGTTTTCTATTATCCAAGAACAATTGCAATTATAAAAATGTTTGACCACAGCAAAAATGTGCAGAAAACAAAAATGTGATGAAAATCTCTTGTTGCCTTATTTTATTCACAGCGGAACAGAGAACAGATCAGAAGGTAGAAGCTGGACATGTTTACATTTCATTTGAAAAAAATAAGAAATTCATGACAGCGACATGTTGTGTCTGGGCCGTGTCCACTCTTGTATAGCATCCTTTCTTCTTCTTACATCAGTCTATAAACATTGTGGAGGTGAGGACACAATTGCTGGAGTTTTGGGATAGGAACGTTGTATCGTTCTTGTCTGATGTTGGATTCGCGTTGCTCCTCAGTTCGGGGTCTTTGCCGGATTTTTCATTTCATAATGCACCAAATGTTTTCTATTGGTGGATGGTTTGGACTGCAGGCGGCCGGTTCATCTCCCAAACATTGTCCTGCTGACATTTACAAGACCTTCTCTGAAGTAAACATGGTCTGAATGAAGCAAATGTTGTTCTATAACCTCTATGTAAAGCTAAGCATCGATGGTGCCTTTTATGTGTGCGATGCCCCCGCCATAGGCATTAATGCCCATCGTACCATCAGAGATGCTGAACTATGTACTGATAACAAGCTGAATCATCCTTCTAATGTATAACAAGCTGGATGTTCCCTCTCCTCAATGACAAGCTGGATGGTCCCTCACCTCAATGACAAGCTGGATGGTCCTTCTCATTGATAACAAGCTGGATGGTCTCTCTCCTTGATAACAAGCTGGATGGTCCCTCTGCTGGATAACCAGCTGGATGGTCCCTCGCCTTAATGACAAGCTGGATAGTCCCTCTCCTCAATGACAAGCTGGATGGTCCCTCGCCTCAATGACAAGCTGGATGGTCCTTCTCATTGATAACAAGCTGGATGGTCCTCTCCTTGATAACAAGCTGAATGATACTTCTCATCGATAATCAGCTGGATGGTCCCTCTCCTCAATGACAAGCTGGATGGTCCCTCGCCTCAATAAAAAGCTGGAAGGTCCCTCTTCTTTATAACAAGCTGGATGGTCCCTCTCCTTGATAACAAGTTGATGGTCTCTCTGCTGGATAATCAGCTGGATGGTCCTTCGCCTCTATGACAAGCTGGATGTTAATTCTCATTGATAACAAGCTGGATGGTTCCTATCTTGAAAACAAGCTGGATGGTCCCTCACCTTGATAACAAGCTGGATGGTCCCTTTCCAAATGGTGCAAAATCTTTAATGAAATCAAATTGCAAAAATGATTTTCAAATTCAAATACATCAATTTAAGTAAAAAAATTGTCCCCAGAAGTAAACAGGCCTTTACATTTTGAGTGCAACAATAGAATAGTAAAAAAAATATTCAGTTCCTGACTTTTGATTTGTTCTTTATAGTGATATCGGAACTCTCCTGGTTTGCCCGTATGGTACGTAAACCCCTATAGACAAGGTATACCCTCTTAATACATAAGATCAGTGAAATACCTGCTGATTATAATACACTCCTTGCAGGGACACAGACACAAGACTGATAATCCTTGTTTCCAGGATGTAAATACAGGAAGAGGTGAAGAGACTAAGAAAACATACAGAATCGAGGATTTTCGGCCAGTAAATGTGTCCTTACAGTGATGGCCCCTTTCTCGTGCCCGCAGGGGTCCAGAATTTCCGAGGTCTGATTCTCCGGCAGCTGTTCAAATACAAGCTCAAGTCAGGAACATGTTTTCGTTAGGTTGTGTTTATACAAGGACGACATTCTTCCGGACCTGCAGCCAATGGGAGAATATTCTGTAGGAAAACTGATGGGACTGAAGACGTTCACTTAGAAATACAAGTGCATTGTGAGACAATGTAACAATAAATGATATACCGCACATATCCCGGACTATGGATGTTCCTCCAAACTTTTACATTTGCTAATGCAAATTTCTTGTTTGCCAAAACCCACCGCTAACCCCACAGTCATTTTTGTGCTCCCACATTGAAATAGTGCAACTAGTTAAGGTCCTTAATGCTCTTATATGCAATACAATCCCATAGTATGACGTCTGCTACATATTAATTTGCCCTCACAGTGCAACACTGTGTAGTGACCCAACAGTGCAGATACAGAGCCTGGGACGTAGCTCTAAACGGTGGGACATCTGTGCAAATCGGGGAATGTCCTGCTGGATCTAGAAGGGTTGGGAGTTATGGCTATGGCGCCTGATATTGACTGATGAACCCTCTTTTACAACGACATTGTTATAGTAGCTGATCGCAGTCACCGCTGAGGAGAGCTCGCTTTTTACAGACTTTTTTTCAGTACCCATTCAGTTTAATACAAGATAAATAAATTCATACATAGGGAGCTCCCTCTAGTGATGGCTAAATAAATATGTATGTAGTACTCTCTCAAGTGGTGACTATATAAGTATGTATGTTGTAAGCTCCCCCTAGTGGTGGCTATACATATAAATGTATGCAGTGAGCTCCTCCTAGTGGTGACTGTATAAATATGTACGTAGTGAACTCCCTCTAGTGGTGGCTCTATAAATCTGTATTTAGTGAGCTCCCTCTAGTGGTGACTGTATAAATCTGTATGTAGTGATCTTCTTCTAGTGGTGGCTGTATAAATTTGTATGTATTGAGCTCCCTCTAGTGGTGACTGTATAAATCTGTATGTAGTGAGCTCCCTCTAGTGGTGGCTGTATATATCTGTATGTAGTGAGCTCCTCCTAGTGTTTGCTGTATAAATCTGTATGTAGTGAGCTCCCTCTAGTGGTGACTGTATAAATCTGTATGTAGTGAGTTTCCTCTAGTGGTGGCTGTATAAATCTGTATGTAGTGAGCGCCCTCTAGTGGTGACTGTATAAATCTGTATGTAGCGAGCTTCCTCTAGTGGTGTCTGTATAAATCTGTATGTAGTGAGATCCTTCTTGTGGTGGCTATGTAAGTATGTATGTAGTGAGCTCCCCCTAGTGGTGACTGTATAAATTTGTATGTAGTGTGCTCCCCTAGTGGTAGCTGTATAAATCTGTGTGGCTAAATAAATATGTAAGTAGTGCCCTCTCAAGTGGTGACTATATAAGTATGTACTGTATGTAGTGAGCTCCCCCTAATGGTGGCTATACATATATGTGTATGTAGTGAACTCCCCCTAGTGGTGACTGTATAAATATGTGTGTAGTGCTCCCTCAAGTGGTGACTATGTAAGTATGTATGTAGTGAGCTCCCCCTAGTGGTGACTGTATAAATTTGTATGTAGTGTGCTCCCCTAGTGGTAGCTGTATAAATCTGTGTGTAGTGAGCTCCCCCTAGTGGAGGCTGCATAAATCTGTATGTAGTGAGCTCCCTCTAGTGGTGACTGTATAAATCTGTATGTAGTGAGCTCCCTCTAGTGGAGGCTGTATAAATATGTATTTAGTGAGCTCCCTCTAGTGATGGCTAAATAAATATGTATGTAATGCTCTCTCAAGTGGTGACTATATAAGTATGTACTGTATGTAGTGAGCTCCCCCTAATGGTGGCTATAGATATATATGTATGTAGTGAACTCCCCCTAGTGGTGACTGTATAAATATGTATGTAGTGCTCCCTCAAGTGGTGACTATGTAAGTATGTATGTAGTGAGCTCCCCCTAGTGGTGACTGTATAAATTTGTATGTAGTGTGCTCCCCTAGTGGTAGCTTTATAAATCTGTGTGTAGTGAGCTCCCCCTAGTGGAGGCTGCATAAATCTGTATGTAGTGAGCTCCCTCTAGTGGTGACTGTATAAATCTGTATGTAGTGAGCTCCCTCTAGTGGAGGCTGTATAAATATGTATTTAGTGAGCTCCCTCTAGTGATGGCTAAATAAATATGTATGTAGCGCTCTCTCAAGTGGTGACTATATAAGTATGTACTGTATGTAGTGAACTCCCCCTAGTGGTGACTGTATAAATATGTATGTAGTGCTCCCTCAAGTGGTGACTATGTAAGTATGTATGTAGTGAGCTCTCCCTAGTGGTGGCTATACATATAAATGTATGCAGTGAGCTCCTCCTAGTGGTGACTATAAATATGTACGTAGTGACCTCCCTTTAGTGGTAGCTATATAAATCTGTATGTAGTGAGCTTCCTCTAGTGGTGGCTTTATAAATCTGTATGTAGTGAGCTCCCTCTAGTGGTGACTGTATAAATCTGTATATAGTGAGCTCCCTCAAGTGGTGACTATGTAAGTGTCATGTCCGCCATGTCTGTCATGTCTGTTTTCTCTCAAGAACTCCTGGAGCGATGTGCATGCGCATATCTTGTCTGCTATCCTGCTCGTTCCCTAGAGCAGTGTGCACACTCACCTCATGTCTGAGCTGCAGGATGCCTGCGTTTCTGCTCTGCCTTTTGTGATCTTCTCGTCATATCTAGAATCCCTAATCATGTGTTCCTGCCTGGATCCTGCACTGTCTGGTTCTGCAATCATCTCGTCATGTCTGAAATGCTGATCATGTGACGCTTCCTAAAGATCCTGCACTGTCTGGTTCGGTAATCATCTCGTCATGTCTAGAACTATGATCATGTGACCTGTCTAGGTTTCAGCACTGATTCTGCAGTCGTCTCGTCATGTCTGGATCTCCGATCATGTGACTACGCTGTTATCCTGTGGATCTCAACCCGGAAGTGGTCCCCTGGTCCTGACCTGGAAGAGGAGGTGCTATGCTCTATATCAGGCCGCCCCTTCCTATGCTCTTGGCCTGAGTATTGTGTGGTGTCCCTGCATGGCTGCTTGGTCTGTGGGGGTGCTCCCTCTATTCTGTGCCCTTGCACTCTGCTCTGTCGTGCATCTCTGCACACGCTTCGTGCTCGTATTCCGTTTCTGGTCTAGTGTTTGTCCTTCGTGCCATGTTCTGTCCCTGCTCTGCTTTGCCTTGTAGTCCTTGTTTGCTCTGATTCTGTTCCGTGTTTCTGTCCTCGTGTCATGTCTCACTCTACTTTGTGGCTTCAGGTACCTTGCCTCTGTCTCTGTCCCTGGCGTGTCCTTACACGTCCAGGCCTCCTTCTCTGTACCCTGCCCTGACGTGTCCTTACACGTGCAGGCCTCAGTCTCTGTACCATGTCCCTGGCGTGTCTCTACACGTGCAGGCCTCCGCTCTGAACCTGTCCCTGGCGTGTCTCTACACGTGCAGGCCTCTGCTCTGAACCTGTCCCTGGCGTGTCTCTACACGTGCAGGCCTCTGCTCTGAACCTGTCCCTGGTGTGTCTCTACACGTGCAGGCCTCTGCTCTGAACCTGTCCCTGGCGTGTCTCTACACGTGCAGGCCTCGCTCTGTGCTCTGTCTAGTCCCAAGGTCCTTCCTTGGCCCGGCTCTGGGCTTCGGCCTACGCTCCGCTGCTAGACTGTCCCTGTCCCTGGCATGCTCTTTGCATGCACAGGTCTCTGCCTAGTTCTTTGTATTGTCCCTGATGTTTCGTGCACCTTGCACATTTCGTACTAGGCTTTGACATGCTGTCTCGCATGTGGCTCTGTCCTGTACCCTTTGCCTAGCCCTGCCTTGTGGCTCCGTGCCTCTGCGCACGTGCCTGGTCGCCTGTATCTATCTGGTGTGCCTCAGCCGTGCCGCCTCTAGCCGTGCTCGCCTGTGTGCCCCAGCCGTGCCCCGTCCAGTGCTACAGTGGTCTGGCTGCATGGCCCCGCAGCGGAGCTGCCTCTAGTCATGCCCGCTTGCAACTGCCATCGTCAGTACCACCTGCCGGTGCTCCCTTGCACTCACGCTGGTTCTCGCACTGTGCCTTTTCGTGCTACTCTTGCACAAAGCCTTTGTCTCCTTTTGCTCCTTTCTGTACCCTAGTTCGCCTGCCGGATTCCATAACCTGCCGACCGCTGCCAGAGGTCCGGACCTAGATGACTGCGGCCTGATGTCCGGAGCTGATGTCCGTAGCCAGATACCTGGACCCTGTCGGTCGATGCCAGCATTTGGATTCCGATGCCACCGTACCTTGTGCCTCTCCCTGGCATGCACCTTGGCGTGCGCAGGCCACCGTCCTGTGAACCTGACCCGTCCCTGGCATGTCCCTTGGCATGCGCAGGCCACCGTCCTGTGAACCTAACCCATCCCTGGCATGCCACTCGGCATGCACAGTTCTCTGTCCTGTGAACCTGATCCTGGCGTGTCCGTTGACACGCACCATGTCACTAACTCTCTTGTTTCCTTGCATGGAATCCTGGCTAACTTCTGGATGGCCGGATCCTGCCGATCACCCTCTGAGCTACAGACCCTGATGCCCTGGTTGATCGTGGACTGTTGTCCGGAGTCCGATGTCCGTGTACCATCTGCACGTTCCATGCCTGGACCTCGGCGTGCCATTGCACGCACCCTGTTTCATGAACTCTGTGTGTTCACGTTTGCTCCTGTTGCACCCTGAAGAGTTCCTCAAGTCTTGGACCTCGGCGTGCCCTTGCACGCACCTTGTCTTATGTTCTGTGTGTTCACGTTTTGCACCTGTTGTACCTGAAGTCTTCCTGAATGAAGTTTCTTTGAATTAATGACTCGTCTTGCCTTGTCTTGTTTCTCTGAGCCGGCCGTCTGGTCCAGCTGCCGTGGTGGCTCACCCCCTTGGTCTTGCCCATGACACTCCCTGTATAGGGGGTGGTTCTCATTAGGTCAGCTCGCCCTAGGTGGGTGGGTGCCACGGCCCAGAGGGTCCACTCTTTCTAAGAAGAACGACTCAGCGTAAGCTGACACTCGTCACAGTAAGTATGTATGTAGTGAGCTCTTCCTAGTGGTGGCTATACATATAAATGTATGCAGTGAGCTCCTCCTAGTGGTGACTGTATAAATCTGTATGTAGTGAGCTTTCTCTAGTGGTGACTGTATAAATCTGTATGTAGTGAGCTCTCTCTAGTGGTGACTGTATAAATCTGTATGTAGTGAGCTTCCTCTAGTGGTGACTGTATAAATCTGTATGTAGTGAGCCCCCTCTAGTGGTGTCTGTATAAATCTGTATGTAGTGAGATCCCTCGTGTGGGGGCTATAAAAATATGTATGTTGTGAGCTCTCCCTAGTGGTGACTGTATAAATCTGTAAGTAGTGTGCTCCCCTAGTGGTAGCTGTATAAATCTGTATGTAGTGAGCTCCCCCTAGCGGTGACTGTATAAATCTGTTTGTAGTGAACTCCCCCTAGGGGTGGTGGCTGTATAAATCTGTATGTGTATGTAGTGTATGTGTATGTACTGTTATGAACAGGTCACCGAGGAGGATGGCAGGAATAGGCTAAGCCACCAGGAAACCAGAGAGGTTGGTAACTCAGCGTAATTGCAGACCCCTGATCCTAACAACACACCTAGCAGTAGCCGTGGAGCGTTCCTACGATGCCCTAACTAAGCCTAAAGTCAGAAAGGTGAAATCTAAACTGCCCCGGAGCAGATCCCCAAAGGAATAGACAGCCCCCAAACATATATTGTCGGTGAGACAAGATGTGACACAAACATAGGCAGAAAATAGACTGAGCAAACGGTGAGGCCCAAACTGTCTAGACAGGACAGGACAGAAAAGATACTGTTTGCAATCACGCAAAAACCCTAAGAAATCCAACACATCTGATATACAAAAAACCTGAGGCCACACGACCTTAACCCCGCTAGATCAGCACTCTGTTGTGAACTGGAAGCAAAGCAAAAGACACTAATATAACAGGGGACTGAACAAACTGACACAAGCTGTAACATATGGAGCGGAGCCCAGCGCTGCCCCCAGCAGGGAGCACGCTGAACCCTCGCAACAAAGCAGAAAGCAAAAAAAGGCACAACAAGATTAAATGCAAAGGATTAGCAAAAGAATCACTTAACTGAACCATGCAGATCAGGCAGGAGACAGAAGAACTCAAAATGAACAAGGAGGAAATCACCAGCAACCACTAAGGGAAGCCTGCTCACTTATATGCTCCCAGCCAGTAATCCCAGATTCTCAATCATCGTTGTCGTTAAGTGGAAAACTTCCATCAAACTGGCCAGCTCCACTACTCCCAGTAACCACCAGAGGGAGCTCCGGCTCAGAAGTCCGAGCAAGGGAATTCACAACAGTACCCCCCCTTGAGGAGGGGTCACCGAACCCTCATCCACGCCACCAGGCCAATCAGGATGGGCCCAGTGAACAGCATGAATCAATTTCTTAGCATGAATGTCACAAGCAGAGACCCAAGAATTATCCATCTGGACATAACCTTTCCACTTGACCAAGTACTGAAGTCTCCGTCTAGCCAGACGAGAATCCAATATCTTCTCTACCTCATACTCCAAATTACCCTTAACCAGTACAGGGTCAGGGGGCGCCGCCATGGGAATTACTGGCTCCACAAACCTTTTCAACAAAGATATATGAAAAACGTTATAAATCTTAAACGTAACTGGAAGAGCCAAACAGAAAGAAACGGGGTTAAGGATTTCCAAAATCTTATAAGGTCCAATAAACCTTGGCTTGAATTTTGGAGATGCAACCTTCATGGGAATATTTTTTTGAGGACAACCAAACCATATCACCCACTTTAAACAACCGGGGACCAATGGCCCTATGCCAGTTGGAAAACCGTTGGGCCTTTTCCTGAGAGTGGGACAACTTATCCATTACTTGGTCCCAAATCTGCTGCATTCTCTCTACCACAGTGTCCACACCTGGGCAGGCAGAAGCTTCCACCTGCCCCAAAGAAAATCGAGGATGAAACCCAAAGTTACAGAAGAAAGGAGACATCAAAGTGGCAGAACTAGCCCTATTGTTTAGCGTGATTTCGGCCAAGGGCAAAAATGAGACCCAATCATCCTGATCAGCAGATATGAAACATCTTAAATAGGACTCCAAAGTCTGGTTTGTTCTCTCAGTCTGCCTATTGGTCTGAGGATGAAATGCAGAGGAGAAAGACAACTGAATTCCCAGTTTGGAACAAAAAGCTCTCCGAAATCTGGAAACAAACTGGACTCCTCTGTTCGATACAATGTTCTCAGGAATCCCGTGCAAACGAATCACTTGTAAAAACAAGGGAACCAACTCAGAAGAAGATAGCAACTTTGGGAGTGGTACAAGATGGACCATCTTAGAAAATCTATCACAGATCACCCAAATAACAGTCATTCTCTTAGAGACAGGGAGATCAGAAATAAAATCCATTGAGATATGGGTCCATGGCCTCCTGGGCACCGGGAGGGGCATCAACAAACCACTAGCACGAGAACAGGGCTTGGACCGAGAACAAGTCCCACAGGACTGCACAAAATTCCTGACATCACGAGATAAGGCAGGCCACCAAAAAGACCGACTCACCAAATCTCTGGTACCAAAGATACCTGGATGACAAGCCAACGCTGAGTAATGAATTTCAGACATTACTCTTCTCCTCCACTGGTCAGGGATATACAATTTTCCCATAGGGCATCCTTCAGGTTTATTCTCCTGTAATTCCTCCAGGGCACGTCTCAAATCGGGAGAGATGGCGGAAAGAACTACACCCTCATTTAGAATGGTAGTAGGCTCGGTCACATCAAGAGAATCCCCAAAGAAACTCCTAGAAAGGGCGTCCGCCTTAACATTCTTAGTGCCTGGAAGAAAGGAGACCACAAAATTAAAACGCGTGAAAAACAAGGCCCACCTAGCCTGTCTAGGATTCAAGCTAAATCAAATTCTTGTGATCGGGGAGGACCACAACTTGATGTCTAGCTCCCTCCAACCAATGTCTCCACTCTTCAAATGCCCACTTCATGACCAACAATTCCCGATTCCCCATGTCATAGTTATGTTCAGATGGAGAAAATTTTCGAGAAAAGAAGGCACACGGTTTCATCTTAGAGGTTACCGGATCTCTTTGAGACAAAACGGCTCCTGCACCAAGCATCTATCTCCATCTGAAATGGGAGTGAAACATCAGGTTGCCGTAGAACCGGAGCAGAAGTGAATCTCTGCTTAAGCTCCTGAAATGCCGAGATTGCTTCTGGAGACCAATTCACCACATTAGCGCCCTTTTTGGTCAAATCCGTCAGAGGTTTAACAATACCAGAAAAATTACTTATAAATTTACAGTAGAAATTAGCAAAACCCAAAAACGTCTGAAGAGCCTTCAGAGAAGTGGGCTGAACCCAATCATAAATGGCCTGTACCTTGGCCGAGTCCATTTCAATAGCAGACGGGGACAATATGAATCCCAAAAACGAAATCCTCTTGTAACAACCCAGCTGGCATCACTGCATGGCCTCCCATCCCCCGCACACCAACTTACTTTCTGCTTCAAGCCATGCTGTGAATTCTGTCTGTTGCCAGCCCTGAGCTCCATGTGCTATGCCTCTTGTTTTCCTGCTTGCTCTCCATGTTTCCTGCCTGTGTGTATAGGGGGGCGGCGCCTGAACTCTCTGGTTCTTATGCAGTCAGGGTGCACCTGGCTAATGGGTCCCTGACCAATTACCTAGAGCCCTGGACTATTTAACCCTGCCACAGCCACTGAAACATGGCCTGTGCAATGTCTAAACTCAGTTAGCTCCTTGCTGCTGAGCCAGCCAGGCCCTGTCCTATGTCTTGCCTTCTCTGAAGGCTCTTACTGCGTATTCCTGTGTCTTGGTACCTTGCCTAGCATTTCTCTGTCCGCCTGTCAGGAGGCAGAATATCCTGGCCCTTGTGTCTTTCTCCCTGTGTCTCTGTCTGAACTCAGTCTTACCTCTGTCTGTCTGTCTCCTTGTCTGTGGTTCCTTCTCTGCTGTGTCTTTCCTTGTGTCCTCCCTATCTGAGGCTCTGCTCCCTTGCAGCTCTGTCTGCACGGCTCCCTAGCCGCTCTGTCTGCACGGCTCCCTAGCCGCTCTGCCTGCACGGCTTCCTAGCCGCTCTGGCTGCACGGCTCCCTAGCCGCTCTGCCTGCACGGCTCCCTAGCCGCTCTGCCTGCACGGCTCCCTAGCCGCTCTGCCTGCACGGCTCCCTAGCCGCTCTGCCTGCTCGGCTCCCTAGCCGCTCTGCCTGCTCGGCTCCTTAGCCGATCAGCCTGCCCGGCTCCCTTGCCGCCCAGTCTACGCCGCACTTCTGTGGCTCAGCCTACTCCACACTCCTGCCTATATCCATACTTGCACCTCCTGTGTGAACAGGTCCAAATCCTGTTCCAGCATACACCACTCCCTCCTGCCTACATCTGCTGTGTGAACAGGTCCCTACCTGCTCCTTCTCATACCACGCCAATCTGTCCTGTGTCTCCAAGCCGTGCCCGCCTGTCCTGTGTCTCCAACCCGTGCCCGCCTGTCCTGTGTCTCCAAGCCGTGCCCGCCTGTCCTGTGTCTCCAAGCCGTGCCCACCTGCCCTGTGTCTCCTAGCCATGCCTGCTTGCCCAGTGTCTCAGCCGTGACTGTCGTGTCTACCTGCCTGCCTGTCTATAGCTTCTGTCAAAGTGACTTGTCCCCGAGTGGGACCAGCAGCCACAGCCTGACACAACCCTGGAGTGGCACCCGACAGCTATCTGCCGCACAAGCCTGACCTCACCATCAGAGGCTCCAGTGAAGACCGAGGTAGCTGTCATAGTCACGCCCCTTCCAGGGTAGACTGGTTTGTGGCACAGTGGGGCCACAAACCCCCGGCTCGCGCCATTCAGCCAAGGCGTGAGCGTGACAGTTTGCACAGGCCATGGTCCCCGCTGAGTCCCATGTCCTTCTGCTTGCAGAGCATGAGGGACTTTCTCTCTGCCAGTATGAGCATCTGGAAGAATTTGTTCCGCCCTGTGTGGTTCCAATTGTTGAGACTTCTGAACCCATCATTGTCTCCAATGCCATCTACAACCAGCTCCTGGCTTATGAGAGGCTTGACCCTGAAGATCCTCCAAGGTTCTATGGGGATCCTAAGGAGTGCCAAGGGTTCCTGGAGCAGTGCCTGCGGTACATTGAGTGTAATTCAGCCTGTTTCCCCTCTGATTGGGTCAAAGTGGGATATATAATGTCCTACCTAGCAGGAGAAGCTTTGATGTGGATCTGTCCCCTCTGGGAAGCAGGGGATCCTATCATCACGGACCTAGAGGCCTTCCTAGTGGCCTTCCGTAAAGCCTTTGAAGTACCCAGTCTAGCTACATCTGCCAAGTCTTCCCTTTCCAGATCTGAGAGGCACGCCAGATGGGCGAAACCAGTGAAGAAGCCGCCTCGTCAGACCGCGACCACCGTCCGAAACCCTCTAGTTCCTCCACCTGTTAAAGCAGCGACTCGAGTTGAACCCAAGAAGACTGTTAAGAGTGGGCTGGCAAAGCAGCAGCCTGAAACCAGTCGTAAGATGGGCATACAGTATTGCTGCAGTTGTGTGGAACACCCGGACGGCTTCTGTCCGAGGGAGCGCAAGCTCCAAAACCTTGGGTCAGTGGGAGAGGCTGCCCTTGATAAGAGTCCCTCCTCCTCACTAAGATCGGTGACTGTTCGTGTGCCTTGTGGGAGCTTTGGCCCTGCAGATGTGTTAAAGCTACAAGCCAGACGGAGTCTGTGTAGGGTTGCTGTTCCACAGCTCCAGAATCCGGTGACAGTGTTTGGTGATGGTCGTGCCCTACTTATGAACAGTCGAGTGTCGAAGGGACAACTACAGCTCCAAATCGGAGCATTATATTTGGAAAAGTTTATTTTACACTGGCTGACCAGTTTGCCCATCGGTCCTTCTGAGTCGGATACTCTACTGCCCGTTCCGGTCCGAAGACCCAGCGTGGTGCCGCACTTGGAGCTACCTAGTCACCAAAGGTATCTAGTTCCAATGTTACAAGGTCAGGCTACAGTGTTACCTTCCCCATCTGTTCTGCTGGCTATTGGGTCATGGTGTGCTGATGTCACAGAAGAAAAGGAAGCAGTGGCGCCCTCTCCACACACCTCCTGTGACCAGTTCCCAGAAGCATCCCTGTCGCTTGAAAATTTTTCTTTAGGCCATGGGCAGAAGATGGATCCTGTATGTATGCCTCCAGCTTCCATTTGGCAGGTGGGTGAAGAGGTTGGAACAGTGACCCATGTATCTCCATTTCTCACCAACCGGGAGGAGGAGGTCCAATTTTTCTGGCATGTCGGACTCAGTGAAGGTGTCTTCTGTTTCCAGCTGGCCGGCGGATGTAGGGGCGAAGTCTGAAGCTGCCTGGTCCCCGCCTTTTGCCAAGTTGGAGGAAGAAGTCTTTGTACCCTCTGTGTTGGAAACTGACTCCCTTGGGCACCAAGAAACCGGGCAATCTGGGATTCCTGATTGCCCATACTCCACCCTACCTGAAGGATGTCATGTCAACCTGGACTGTGTGTGGTCCCATACTCCTTCTTCTGGTCATTCTGGCAGGCTTGAGGAAGAGGGGCCGTAAAGGGGGGGTACTGTAACAACCCTGCTGGCATCACTGCATGGCCTCCCATCCCCCGCACACCAACTTACTTTCTGCTTCAAGCCATGCTGTGAATTCTGTCTGTTGCCAGCCCTGAGCTCCATGTGCTATGCCTCTTGTTTTCCTGCTTGCTCTCCATGTTTCCTGCCTGTGTGTATAGGGGGGCAGCACCTGAACTCTCTGGTTCTTATGCAGTCAGGGTGCACCTGGCTAATGGGTCCCTGACCAATTACCTAGAGCCCTGGACTATTTAACCCTGCCACAGCCACTGAAACATGGCCTGTGCAATGTCTAAACTCAGCTCCTTGCTGCTGAGCCAGCCAGGCCCTGTCCTATGTCTTGCCTTCTCTGAAGGCTCTTACTGCGTATTCCTGTGTCTTGGTACCTTGCCTAGCATTTCTCTGTCCGCCTGTCAGGAGGCAGAATATCCTGGCCCTTGAGTCTTGTTCCCAGTGCCTTGTCTGTTCTCTGTCCGCCTGCCAGGAAGCAGAATATCCTGGTCCTTGTGTCTTTGTCCCTGTGTCTCTGTCTGAACTCAGTCTTACCTCTGTCTGTCTGTCTGTCTCCTTGTCTGTGGTTCCTTCTCTGCTGTGTCTTTCCTTGTGTCCTCCCTATCTGAGGCTCTGCTCCCTTGCAGCTCTGTCTGCAGGGCTCCCTAGCCGCTCTATCTGTACGGCTCCCTAGCCGCTCTGTCTGCACGGCTCCCTAGCCGCTCTGTCTGCACGGCTCCCTAGCCGCTCTGCCTGCATGGCTCTCTAGCCGCTCTGCCTGCTCGGCTCCCTAGCCGCTCTGCCTACTCGGCTCCTTAGCCGCTCTGCCTGCTCGGCTCCTTAGCCGCTCTGCCTGCCCGGCTCCCTTGCCACCCAGTCTACGCCGCACTCCTGCGGCTCAGCCTACTCCACAATCCTGCCTATATCCATACTTGCACCTCCCGTGTGAACAGGTCCAAATCCTGTTCCAGCATACACCACTCCCTCCTGCCTACACCTGCTGTGTGAACAGGTCCCTACCTGCTCCTTCTCATACCACGCCAATCTGTCCTGTGTCTCCAAGCCGTGCCCGCCTGTCCTGTGTCTCCAAGCCGTGCCCGCCTGTCCTGTGTCTCCAAGCCGTGCCCGCCTGTCCTGTGTCTCCAAGCCGTGCCCGCCTGTCCTGTGTCTCCAAGCCGTGCCCGCCTGTCCTGTGTCTCCAAGCCGTGCCCGCCTGTCCTGTGTCTCCAAGCCGTGCCCGCCTGTCCTGTGTCTCCAAGCCGTGCCCGCCTGTCCTGTGTCTCCAAGCCGTGCCCGCCTGTCCTGTGTCTCCTAGCCACGCCTGCTTGCCCAGTGTCTCAGCCGTGCCAGTCGTGTCTACCTGCCTGCCTGTCTATAGCTTCTGTCAAAGTGACTTGTCCCTGAGTGGGACCAGCAGCCACAGCCTGACACCACCCTGGAGTGGCACCCGACAGCTATCTGCCGCACAAGCCTGACCTCACCATCAGAGGCTCCAGTGAAGACCGAGGTAGCTGTCGCAGTCACGCCTCTTCCAGGGTAGTCTGGTTTGTGGCACAGTGGGGCCACAAACCCCCGGCTCGCGCCATTCAGCCAAGGCGCGAGCGTGACACCTCTGTACATCAAAAAGACATTTCGATCCCTTAACATACAGAGTATTTTCCCTCAAAATCCGGAACACAGTCCGGACATGTTCCACATGAGAATCCCAATCACTGGAAAAAATCAAAATATCATCCAGATAAATGATCAAAAACTTATCCACAAAGTCCCGGAAAATATCGTTCATAAAAGATTGGAAAACGGAAGGAGCATTAGTGAGCCCAAAAGGCATCACCAGGTACTCAAAATGTCCCTCCGGGGTATTAAACGCCATCTTCCATTCATCCCCGTGCTTAATGCGAATAAGATTATACACCCCCCTGAGGTAAAGTTTGGTAAACCAACAAGCATTTTTAACTCTGGAGAATAGATCAGAAATCAGGGGTAACGGATACTGATATTTAACCGTGATTTTGTTAAGGGAACGATAGTCAATACATGGCCTTAATGAGCCATCTGTTTTGGCCACAAAAAAAACAGCACCCAAAGGCGAAGAGGATGGTCTGATATGACCCTTCTCCAATGATTCCTTGATATAAAATCGCATAGCATCATGTTCAGGTACCGATAAGTTGAAAAGCCGACCCTTTGGAAATTTACAACCGAGCATTAACTCAATTGCACAGTCATAACTCCTAAATACATCAGAAAAATCAGCCAAATAGTCAGGAATATCATGAGACTGGGGAGAGGTGGAGAAAACAGGAGCGTCACTAAGAACACACTGACAACCCCAACTCACCACAGACACAGATTTCCAATCCAAAACAGGATTATGAGTTTGCAACCAAGGGAAACCCAGAACAATAGTATCATACAAATTGTGCAACACCAAAAATTTACAATTCTCTTGATGGTACGGGGCAACTCGCATTATCGCCTGGGTCCAAAACTGGGGTTTATTCTCCGCCAAAGGGGTAGCATCAATCCCCCTCAAGGGAATAGGGGTCCGCAGGGGTACCATGGGGAAACAACAACGTTTAGCAAAGTCCAAATCCATCAGATTCAAAGCTGCTCCTGAATCAACAAAGGCCTTAGCAGAAAATGTAGACAAGGAGCAGATCAAGGTAACCGCCAACAAGAAATTAGGCTGTACACTGCCCACGGTAAATGAGTAAGCAAAACGTTTTTCTTGTTTAGGGCAGACTGAAATAGCATGAATGTTAGGCGTCGGGTTTCTGCATCTGCTCTGCAGGAATCCAGAGCCTCACATTCTGCGGTCTCCTACTGTTTATCTACAGCAGGCGAGATTGCTCTGCAGCAAATCTCTCCAGAGACTAAGTCTCTCTATCCTCCTACGGGGCATGCTCATGAGATGATCTCCCATTGGAGATCGGGAGTCATGTGCCCAAGTTCTGCTCCAGATCTCATTGGTCCATCGTGGAGATCTGGAAGCTTCCGGAAGGTCCCGGCTATAAAAAGCGCACATTGCCGTTCCGCCATGCGCTAGTATAGTCTCTAGTTGCTACTGTGTGAATGATGATGGATGTATAATTCTGGTGACTGACTCATTAAGATTCCCTCCCTCTGATATTACGAACGTGTACAGGGACTTAGCTTAGAGCCAGCGCGTGGCAAGCCTCAAGCCATTACTACATCATCTACAGTGCTAGCGTCTGACATTGCGCTTGCTTCCTTGCTTTGTCGACTAGCTGCAGTGTCCTATGCCATGCTACAGTTGCAGCCCTCTTTGGCGTCCACAGTAGCGACGCCGCACACACGGTAGGTCTAGACGGATGCAGCTCCTCTGTCTTGGGTCCTGCTCCTGTGACCAGATACTGTGTGTGCATTTACCTGAGACCTGTGACAATAACAGGCTCAGCCTTTTGTGTTTACCTCTGCTGACATCTCTGTGAGCAAACAGAGATTGCTTAGCGCACTGGGTGACTTATAACCCGTGCGCGTTATACCGCCATATTGCTTGTCTGTCACTACTTAGCAGCAGTGATATCACCTTCTGCACGATGGACCCCGAGCGGCGAACGCACTTTATTATTTATTTTATTTAGTGCGTTCCGCCGTTCCTAACATTATACTAGCGCCAGGGTCTGGCTAGTAATGGCAGATCAGCAGCAACTCCTACAGTACATTCACCAGCTAGAGGGCCGGTTGGTTACTCTTGAGAGTGCTATCGCCGCTGCGAAGTCTACTGAAGCTGCTGTACAGGCAATTGCAGAGGCGGTTTTACGTATGTCCACGTCCTCCACTGTGCCGACAGTTTCCCGCCTCCCGTTGCCTGAAAAATTTTCTGGCGATGGTGCCTCCTGCAGGGGTTTTGTCAGCCAGTGCTCTATCCAGCTGGAGTTACTGGCTGCACGATTCCCTACGGAACGGGCTAAGGTGGGGTTTATTGTTTCCCTTCTGTCAGGCAGGGCGTTGGAGTGGGCCATGCCACTATGGGAGCGTGGTGACCCTGAGGTTCGGACCGCTGCTCAGTTCTTAACATCTATCAAGCAGGTCTTCCTGGGACCACGGGTCACGCACGACACCTCTCTTCAGCTCCTTGCATTAACTCAGGGATCCCTCTCGGTCAGCCAGTATGCCGTTTGTTTTCGGACAATGGCTTCCGAGCTGGAGTGGTCTGATAAAGCCCTCCTCCCTGTGTTTTGGAGAGGTTTAGCTGAGCATGTTAAGGATGCTCTATCTACCAGAGAGGTTCCTGCAAGTCTGGAGGAGCTGATTGCCATTTCCACCCGCATTGATCTCCGTTTCTCGGAGCGCGGACTGGAGCGTGCTCAATCCAGACGGAAGGTTACTCCGGCTCCCAACCTCTTTGAACCTCTGGAATCACCCGAGCCAGAGTGTTCACTCCCAGAGCCCATGGAGGTGTCTCGCGCCAGTCTCAAGGCGCGTCCAGCACTAAGCGTCACTTGTGGTTACCACTGTCAACACTCTGTTCCCCAGGATAACGGGGCCCCACAATGGCCAAACTCTGTGCCGCCGGGCAAGACCTTTGTCCCCCCTCGCCTTCGGCCGAAGGTTCTCGTGTGGGCACACGCGTCAAGGGCGGGTGGTCACTGTGGCTACATGCAGACCACAAAACTCCTGGCAGGGTCTTATTGGTGGCCGCACAGGGCTTGGGACATTAAAAAATATATTCGGGCATGCGCCTCTTGTGCTCGAAATAGCCTCCTTAAACAGAGACCAACCCCAATCCACAAAAGGACCAATGGACAGGAAAGACCAACAGAGAGTGGAGACGTCCGCCGACACACCGTGGCGTTCCACTTCAACTTCTGCTCCGGGCGGTTTTGCCGCTCCCTTTGTCTTCCACGTGTCCCTTCTTAAACCTGGCGATCTTGTTGCCTCTGGTGCCTTCCACATGTCCCGGTTATCTGTGTCACCTGCCGGGACATCAGACTTGCCTTCGGACGAGTCTGAAGCCTATGTGTCAGGGTCCTGTCAGCACCGGCGTGCAGCCTCCACTGAGCAGGGACTCACCTGCACTGTAGGGGGGCCCGGGGTCAGGTACTGCCGGAAAGTACAGACAAACAGGACCTGGGGACGCTGAAGTTTAGCAAGCAGTGAAGGACCTACGGTCAGGTGACTGCAAGGGGTGGGGCTTAGCGTCCTGCTGCCAGAGATCGGCAGGACACTATACAGAAATACTCAGAGTCAGGCAAAACGGAGGTCATACACAGAGATAACAGTAAAGTACCAGGGATGAGACAGAACAGATAGTCGGGGCCAAGCAGGGGTCAAAACCAGACAGACATAGAAGGTACCAAGCAGAATCCAACAAGCAATATCTAGAGAACAGACCGAGTCGTACACAAAGTATCAAGCAACCAGAACACAGCACAAACACACTCAGGGGTCAACACAACTCTGCCAAGGGCGAAAGTATAACTGATGGGGATGGGAGCTTCCTGAGGCTATAAGAAGCTTTCCCAAAACCAATGAGAGGCCACCATAATAAGTTCCAGGTGTGCAGGTAAGAGTCTGCACTGAGATCAAAACATTAACCCCAGAAGTGCAGGTCCACCAGCACTGGTATCATGACAGTACCCCCTCTCAATGGGGGGCCTCTGGACCCCCAGGCTTGCCCGGGTACCTAGCAAGGAAAGCCCGAACTAGGCGATCCACATGCATCAACCGGGCCGGCACCCAGGACCTGTCCTCCGGCCCATACCCCTTCCAATGAACTAGGTACTGTACTGACTGCCATACCAACCTGGAATCTACGATATGAGCAATCACATATTCCACATGTCCCTCAACCGAAACCGGAGGAGCAGCGGACTCGGATTCTCCCCGGACTGCTTCAAAAGGTTTCAGTAGAGATCTATGGAAGACGTTAGGGATCTTGAAAGAGGGTGGAAGTCACAGCCTATACGCCACTGGATTGATTTTTTCCACAATCTTGTACGGGCCAATGAATTTGGAGCCCAACTTGGCTGACGGAATCTTTAACTTAATGTTTCGCGTGGAGAGCCAAACTTTCTCTCCAACATGAAACATGGGAACAGGTGTTCGTTTCCTGTCCACGAAAAACTTATACCTGCCTTGAGACCTAGATATACGCCGCTGGACTTCTGCCCATGTATCGTTTAACTGCTGAACAGAGTCCTCAGCCCCGAGACACCCCGAATCCAGACGAGAAAACTCACCAAAATGAGGACTGAACCCATAGTTGATCAAGAAAAGGGACATACCAGTGGATTGACTCACCCGACTATTGAAGGCAAATTCAGCCAACTGCAATATATTACACCAGTCATTCTGTCTAGCAGAAGTCAGACATCTGAGGATCTGTTCCAGAGACTGATTAGTGCGTTCCGTCTGACCATTACTCTCAGGATGGTATGCAGACGAAAAGGACAGAGACATCCCTAATTTTTTGCAGAAAGCACGCCAAAACTTAGCCACAAACTGCACACCACATTCAGGTGTACCCCATGCAAGCGGACCACATGCTGCACAAACAATCTGGATAAGGTCTCAGCTGAAGGTAATGCGGACAGGGGTGCAAAATGAGCCTGCTTTAAAAATCTGTCCACCACTACCCATACCACCGTATTACCCCTGGAAGAGGGAAGATTCGTAATAAAATCCATGGACAGGTGGGTCCATGGTCTTTCGGGAACTGCCAAGGGCATCAGCTCCCCCACCGGCCGGCTATGAGAGCTTTTAGAACAAGCGCAGACCCCATAACCAGAAATGAATTTCTTTATGTCAGAACCAAGGGTAGGCCACCAGAAGATCCTAGCCACCGCCAGACGCATGGTTGATATACCAGGGTGAGAACACAGCTTGGATTCATGGAACTCTTGCAAGAGTTTTAGGCGAAGTTGCTCTGGGACAAACAACTTGCCCCCTGGCTTGGCCGCAGGAGCCAGCAACTGGGCCCCCTCAATTTCCCATTCCAATTCAGACCAGACCCCTGCTAACACAACCCCAGGGTGAAGAATGGAGGACGGTGGCTCAGAGGGAGACACAGGATGTAAACTGCGAGATAAGGCGTCAGCCTTGACATTCTTTGACCCTGGCCGGAATGTAATAGTGAACTGGAAACGAGAAAAAAAAAGCGACCAACGGGCCTGTCTGGGCGTTAGGCTAGTTTCACACTAGCGTTTATTCGCCGCAGCGCATGGCGCCGCTAAGCCCCGCCCCCTGCCGACTCCCTGCCCGCCCCATCCGGTCATCCCCGCCTACTATCGCACATGGACGCTTGCGATCTGCGCACCCTATCTTTAGCATAGGGTGCGCAGATCGTGCGCTGGCCGTGCGCTAGTAGGATTTTGGCGTGCGCACTTATAAATGTGCGCCCGTGTGCGCCGAACGCAGCATGTTGCATTTCGGCGCCCTCGGCGCACCTTCAAAAATGCGCAGCGCATGCCAAAATCCTTCTAGTGCACGGCCAGCGCACGATCTGCGCACCCTATGCTAAAGATAGGGTGCGCAGATCGCAAGCGTCCATGTGCGATAGTAGGCGGCGATGACCGGATGGGGCGGGGCTTACCGGCGCCGTGTGCTGCGTCGAATAAACGCTAGTGTGAAACTAGCCTTAGTCTTTTAGCAGACTCAATGTATGACAAATTTTTGTGATCAGTGATCACAATAACCGGGTGACTGGCCACCTCCAAAAAGTGCCCCCACTCCTCAAACGCCAACTTGACCGCAAGAAGCTCTCTACAGCCTACATCATAATTTCTTTCAGCAGCAGAGAACTTCCTGGAAAAGAAAGCACATGGCCTGAGGTGGGTAAGAGTGGCAGGCCCTTGGGACAACACTTCCCCCACCCCCACCTCGGAGGCATCCACCTCCACCACAAATGGTTTGGACGGATCTGGCTGTACCAACACAGGAGCAGACATAAAACATTTTTTCAGAGTCGCAAAGGCCTCTTTTGAGAGCGAGGACCAATTTCTCACATCCGCACCTTTGCATATTAGTTCTGTGAGTGGTTTGACCACCTGCGAAAACCCCCGGATAAATTTGCGGTAATAATTGGCGAACCCCAAGAAGCGCTGAAGACCCTTAAGATCTCAGGGTTGCACCCAATCCGCAATGGCCTGCACCTTCTTGGGGTCCATGCGAAAACCCTCACAGGACATAATTAATCCCAAAAAAGACAATTCCTGAACACAAAATATACATTTCTACAATTTGGCAAACAGATGATTTTCCCTCAGTCTTTGGAGAACAGTTCGTACATGTTTCAGATGAGAATGCCTGTCAGAGGAGTATATCAGAATATCATCTAAGTAGATAACAACAAAACGACCAATGAGATCCAAGATTACCACGTTGATGAAATTCTGAAATATGGCGGGGGCATTAGTAAGACCAAATGGCATGACTAAATTTTCAAACAGTCCCTCGGTCGTGAGGAACGTGGTTTTCCATTCATCCCCCTCTCGGACACTTATCAAATTATATGCCCCCCCGAAGATCCAGTTTAGAGAACCATTTTGCCCCTGATAGTTGGTTACACAAATCGGGAATCAACGGAAGGGGTACGTATTCCGTACAGTAATCTGATTAAGCTCACGAAAATCGAGGCAGGGACGTAAACCACCATCTTTTTCTTTACAAAAAAGAAACCTGCCGCCACAGGTGAGACTGAAGGACGTATGTGTCCCTTGCGCAGACTTTCAGCAATGTACTCCTTCATAGCCAAGCGCTCAGGGCCGGATAAATTAAACAGACGGGCTTTAGGTAATTTAGGTAATTTAGCCCCCTGGATCAGCTCGATAGCGCAGTCAAAGGGTCTATGTAGCGTCCTCGCTTTCAGAGAATACATCTTCGAAGTCCTTCAGGCATTCCAGAATACCTTCCAGCTCGACAGATGATACAGACAGATTTAACAGGTTCAACCAGCAGTGCGAATTTATCACACAACTTAAAATCATTAAACCCCCATTGAACAATCTCCCCCATTTTCCAGTTAATAACTGGGTTATGGCGTTGTAACCAGGGCATGCCTAACACCAACCCTGCAGGTAGATTGTCCAGCACAAAACAACTTAGGTTTTCCACATGAGTAGCGCTCACTCTGAGCGCAAATAAATCAGACATGAAAAGAATTCCCTCTTTAATGAGGGGAGAGGAGTCAATGGCCACCACCTTGATCGGAACCTTGAGCCTAACTGTCCCTATCTTGCAGCGTGTGACCAATTGGGAGTCAATGAGATTAATGGATGATCCGCAGTCCACGAAGGCTGTAGAGGGAAAAGAACTACTGTTCACAAACAGTTCCACATGAAGTAAAACTTTAGAAAATGAGGAAAAGGGTACCTGAGGGTCTGAGTAGTCTCCCCGCTGACTCCCCAGACCTAGTCGTTTCCCGCCGACCGGGTCGAAGACGGGCAATCAGGACACTCCCTTTTCCAATGTCCCGTTTTACCGCTGTAAAAGCAAAACTGCTTGTCCTTCCGGTGTTATCCTTCAGGGAGAGGGCGCCTAAATCCATGAGCTCAGAGACAGTCTCTTTTCCACTGGGGAACAATGGAGTCTCCACCTGCATCACCCCTCTGGCCCGCAGCCTGCGGTCTATCCGGACGGCCTGGGTCATGGCATCTTCGAGAGAGTTAGGTGGGGGATGTAACGCCAAGGCATCCTGCAGCCGCTCAGACAAGCCTCTGCGAAAGAGACCTCGAAGCGCAGCGTCGCCCCAAGAGATCTCTGCAGCCCAGCGGCGGAATTCAGTGCAAAACCACTCAGCCGAGTGTTTCCCCTGACAGACGCTCATCACCATGTCCTCTGCCAATCGCACTCGGTCAGGCTCATCATAAATGTGCCCGAGGGCCTCAAAGAATGCGTTCACAGACACTCTCTCAGGGGCAGTGGGAGGAAGGGAGAAAGCCCAAGCTTGTGGTGACCCTCTTAACAAGGACATAATGACCCCTACCTTCTGGTTTTCGTCCCCAGAGGAATGTGGCCTCAAACTAAAAAAAGTTTGCAACCCTCCATGAAGATCCTGAACTCCTTTGTGTTCCCAGAAAAGAAGTCAGGCAGTTTAACAGGTGGTTCCGGGGACACCAGAACAACATCCCTCGCCCCAGCAACCCCAGAGACCCAGCAGATAAAGCCCCTCGCACTGTCTCAGAAACCTGCTGCTGAGAACGAGCAAGAGCTTGCTGTTCCAGAGATAAACCCTGAAACATCTGACTCAGATTTTTCATCCGGTCAGCCAGACACTGTATGGAATCCATAATTCTCTGCACAAAAAACCCACAAAAACTTAATGGTCAGTTATAATGTCAGGGTCCTGTCAGTGCCGGCGTGCAACCTCCGCTGAGCAGGGACTCACCCGCACAGTAGGGGGGCCCGGGGTCAGGTACGGCCGGAAAATACAGACAAACAGGACCTGGGGACGCTGAAGTTTAGCAAGCAGTGAAGGACCTACGGTCATGTGACTGCCAGAGACGGGGCTTAGCGTCCTGCTGCCAGAGATCGGCAGGACACTATACAGAAATACTCAGAGTCAGGCAAAACGGAGGTCATACACAGAGATAACAGTAAAGTACAAGAGATGAGACAGAACGGATAGTCAGGGCCAAGCAGAGGTCAAAACCAAATAGACATAGAAGGTACCAAGCAGAATCCAACAAGCAATATCCAGAGAACAGACCGAGTCATACAGAGTATCAGATAAACAAGAACACAGCACAAACACACTCAGGGGTCACCACACTATGCCAAGGGCAAAAGTATAACTGACGGGGATGAGAGCGTCCTGAGGCTATAAGAAGCTTTCCCAGAACCAATGAGAGGCCACCATAATAAGTGGGTGTGCAGGTAAGAGTCTGCACTGAGATCAAAACATTAACCCCAGAAGTGCAGGTCCACCAGCACTGGTATCATGACACTATGCCTCTGATGAGCACAAGGTGGTGGATTGGAAGGCTCAGGGGGGAGGGGGCCCTAGGAGGGGGGGGTAATGTTAGGCGTCGGGTTTCTGCATCTGCTCTGCAGGAATCCAGAGCCTCACATTCTGCGGTCTCCTACTATTTATCTACAGCAGAGGAGATTGCTCTACAGCAAATCTCTCCAGAGACTGTCTCTCTATCCTCCTACTGGGCATGCTCACGAGACGATCTCCCATTAGAGATCGTGAGTCCTGTGCCCAGGTCCTGGTCCAGATCTCATTGGTCCATCGTGGAGATCTAGAAGCTTCCGGAAGGTCCCGGCTATAAAAAGCGCACATTGCTGTTCTGCCATGCGCTAGTATAGTCTCTAGTTGCTACTGTGTGAATGATGATGGATGTATAATTCTGGTGACTGACTCATTAAGATTCCCTCCCTCTGATATTACGAATGTGTACAAGGACTTAGCTTAGAGTCAGCGCCAGCGCGTGGCAAGCCTCAAGCCACTACAGCATCATCCACAGTGCTAGCGTCCGACATTGCGCCTGCTTCCTTGCTTTGTCGACTACCGGCAGTGTCCTACGCCGCATTGCAGTTGCAGCCCTCTTTGGCATCTACAGTAGCGACACCGCACGCACGGTAGGTCTAGACGGGCACAGCGCCTCTGCCTTGGGTCCTGCTCCTGTGACCAGATACCGTGTGTGCAGTTACCTGAGACCTGTGACAATAACAGGCTCAGCCTTTTGTGTTTACCTCTGCTGACATCTCTGTGAGCAAACAAAGATTGTTTAGCGCACCTGGGTGACTTATAACCCGTGCGTGTTATACCGCCATATTGCTCGTCTGTCACTACTTAGCAGCGGTGTAACACCTACTACACGGTGGATCCCGAGCGGCGAACGCACTTTATTATTTATTTTATTTAGTGCGTTCCACCGTTCCTAACAATGAGAGGCATCTCCACAAAAGAAGCATAACTTATTACGCCTTCTAAACTCCTGACGTTGCTCCCTAGACAAAACCCCATCACATTGCATGGGTTCAGAAGTTTGTTCAAAAGGCAGCACAGCCTCTCGCGCACTTATACGTTCACGTAAACGTCGATCAATTTGAATGGGTAATGTCATGGAGTCGTTAAGACCAGAGGGGACAGGAAATCCCACAATAACATCTTTTACGGTCTCTGATAAACCCTTCCGAAAGAGAGCTGCCAATGCACTATCATTCCATGTAGTAAGGACCGCCCACTTTCGGAACTTCTGTCAATATTACTCCGCAGCATCCTGACCCTGGTTTAACGCCAATAAGGTTTTCTCAGCTTGATCAATAGCATTAGGTTCATCATACAACAACCCCAAAGCTTGAAAAAATGCATCCACATTAGTCAGAATAGGATTTAAAAGTGTCAGAGAAAAAGCCCAATCCTGGGGATCGCCGCGCAGCAAGGAGATGACAATTTTATCCTGCTGCACAGAGCTCCCCGATGAATTAGGTTTCAAAGCAAGAAATAGTTTACAATTATTCTTAAAATTCAAAAATTTTGATCGATTCCCCGAAAACACATCTGGAGTAGGGATCTTTGGTTCTACAGCAGATGATTGAGCGAGCTGGGAAGAAATTCCCCGCACTTCAGCAGTGAGCTGCTCAACACGATTGGACAATTGCTTAGTCTCCATTAAGGAAAAAATCCTCCTACGGCCTCAGAAAAAAAGAGGAAAAAATATATAAAAAATTCTGACACTTTTTTTTTTTTTACAATTCTTTCCTTCTTTTGAGTACCCTAGAGTCTGCAGTTTTGGCTGGTGATTGTGTTATGAACGGGTCACCGAGGAGGATGGCAGGAATAGTCTAAGCCACCAGGAAGCCAGAGGGGGTGATAACTCAGCGGATTGCAGACCCCTGATCCTAACAACACAACTAGCAGTAGCCGTGGAACGTTTCTACGAGGCCCTAGACGCCTCGGCACAGCCAGAGAACTAAGTAAGCCTAAAGCCAGAAAGGTGAAATCTAAATTGCCCCGGAGCAGATCCCCAAAGGAATAGACAGCCCCCAAACATATATTGTCGGTGAGACAAGATGAGACACAAACATAGGCAGAAAATAGACTGAGCAAACAGTGGGGCCCAAACTGTCTAGACAGGACGGGACAGAAAAGATACTGTCTGCAATCACGCAAAAACCCTAAAAAATCCAACACATCTGATATACAAAAAACCTGAGGCCACACGACCTCCCCCCAGCTAGATCAGCACTCTGGAGTGAACTGGAAGCAAAGCAAAAGACACTAATATAACAGGGGACTGAACAAACTGACACAAGCTGTAACATATGGAGCGGAGCCCAGCGCTGCCCCCAGCAGGGAGCGCGCTGAACCCTCGCAACAAAGCAGAAAGCAAAAAAAGGCACAACCAGATTAGATGCAAAGGATTAGCAAAAGAATCACTTAACTGAACCATGCAGATCAGTCAGGAGACAGAAGAACTCAAAATAAACAAGGTGGAAATCACCAGCAACCACTAAGGGAAGCCTGCTCACTTATATGCTCCCAGCCAGTAATCCCAGATTCCCAATCATTGTCGTCAGGTGGCAAACTTCCATCAAACTGGCCAGCTCCACTACTCCCAGTAACCATCAGAAGGAGCTCCGGCTCAAAAGTCCGAGCAAGGGAACTCACAACAGTGTATGTAGTGATCTCCCCCTAGCAGTGGTTGTATAAATCTGTATGTAGTGAGCTCCCTCTAGTGGTGGATGTATAAATATGTATGTATTAAGCTTCCTCTACAATTTTATTGAATCCGAGTGGAAGTAAATTATAAATATCAGCAGTTTGCCAAATATCGATTTTAGCAAAATTCGAGTAGAGCTCAATTCTACTCAACTTTATTTGCTTATCTCTACTTGGTCCTGTTACAGAAAGATGCAATAAGACATTCAGCTTCTTCCTTTGCTACAATGTGTTTTCTTACAATTGCCGGAAGCTCAGCAGATAACCCTACAGACTTATGATAAATTTACTATAAGGGGCCACATCCCCAGAAATTAGGACAGAATCGGGATAATGTATAGAGGACATTGAGTGAGAGAAAGGAGCAAGAAGTATCATCTGTACTGGCATGGGGATGAAGGCTGCTGGCTGGACATCTATAGAAAGTCATCAGCCGCCTGAGATGAGGACCACGGATGACCCAGCGGGAAGCTCAAACCACGACTGCACCAGCCAGACATATGGAAACTCATATATTACATAGTCATTACACACAGAGTGATCTATTTCACGTGCTTATTTCTGTTAATGTTGATGATTATGGCTTACAGCCAATGAAAATCCAAAAGTCATTATCTCAGTAAATTAGAATACTTTATAACACCAGCTTGAAAAAATGATTTTAAAATCTGAAATGTTGGCCTACTGAAATGTATGTTCAGTAAATGCACTCAGTACTTGGTTGGGGCTCCTTTTGCATCAATTACTGCATCAATACGGCGTGGCATGGAGGCGATCAGCCTGTGGCACTGCTGAGGTGTTATGGAAGCCCAGGTTGCTTTGATAGAGGCCTTCAACTCATCTGCATTGTTGGGTCTGATGTCTCTCATCTTCCTCTTGACAATGCTCCATAGATTCTCTATGGGGTTAAGGTCAGGCAAGTTTGCTGCCAATCAAGCACAGTGATACTGTTGTTTGTAAACCAGGTATTGGTACTTTTGGCAGTGTGGACAGGTGCCAAGTCCTGCTGGAGAATGACATTTCCATCTCCAAAAAGCTTGTCGGCAGAAGGAAGCATGAAGTGCTCTACAATGTCCTGGTAGACGGCTGTGCTGAGTTTGGTCTTGACAAAACACAGTGGACCTACACCAGTAGATGACATGGCTCACCACACCATCACTGATTGTGGAGACTTCACACTAGACCTCAAGCAGCTTGGATTGTGGCCTCTCCTCTCTTCCTCCAGACCCTGGGACCTTGATTTCCAAATGAAATGCAAAATTACCATCCTTGTGGAGTGTGTCAGTGACTGACTTCTGGACATCTGTCAGGTCCGCAGTCTTCCCCATGATTGTGGAGCTACTGGAATAGACTAAGGGACCTTTATAAACACTTAGGAAGCCTTTACAGGTGTTTTTTGTTAGTTATTCTAATTTACTGAGATAATGACTTTTGGGTTTTCATTGGCTGTAAGCCATAATCATCAACAATAACAGAAATAAACACGTGAAATAGATCACTCTGTGTGTAATGACTCTATATAATATAGGAGATTCACTTTTTGTATTGAAGAACTGAAATAAATTAACTTTTTGGTGATATTCTAAATTGGTGAGAAGCATTTGTATATACGGAGAAAATTGGTGACGTGTTGAATAGTTATTTCACCCACTGTATACACATATATGTACATGTATAATAATAGATACACAGAAAACGTTGACTCGTGGAGATAGCTTACACCTGACAGCAGTATACAGCAGGGGCTTTCTAAGAAAGTGTCCAGGTAAATAACAGCGAATCCAGAATTGGTCAAGAGAGATATATCGATGTAATAAACTACAATCCAGGACGATCTGCTCATTCTAGTCTCTTATTAAACCTTATGGGGCCAAGAATTGTCTTTCTTTAACCCCTTTCCGACATCGGGCATAATAGTATGCCGATGTCGGACTCCCTAACTTTGATGTTGGCTCCGGTAGTGAGCCTACATCTTTCCCGGCACATTTTTGAACAGCTGACATGTGCCCAGAACAGCCGTGGGTGGAATCGTGATCCACCCAAGGCTATTAACCCGCTAAATGCAGCTGTCAATGCTGACAGCGGCATTTAACATGCGCTCCTGACAATTGTGACGGAAATCCGCCCACTGGTGACCCCCATCACATGATCGGGGGTCACCGGTGGGTTGGCATGACAATCAGAGGTCTCCTGGAGACCTCTATGGTTGTCAGTGCCGTATTGGTATGAGCGCCATCTAGTGGTTGGCGCTCATAGCAAGTGAGTAATTCAGCTACATACAGGATATCTGATCATCGCCTGTATGTAGCAGAGCCGATCGGATTATGTGAGCTTCTAGTCTCCCATGGAGACTATTGCAGCATGCCAAAAGTATAAAAGAATGTTTTTAAAAATAAAAAAATAAAAAATATAAAAATTCAAATCACCCCCCTTTCGCCCCATTCAAAATAAAACAATAAAAAAGAATCAAACATACACATATTTGGTATCGCTGCATTCAGAATCGCCCGATCTATCAATATGAAAAAAGGATTAACCCAATCACTAAACGGCGCAGCAAGAAAAAAAGTCAAAACATCAGAATCCTTTTTTTTTGGTCACCGCAACATTGCATTAAAATGCAATAACGGGCGATCAAAAGATCACATCTGCACCAAAATGGTATCATTAAAAACATCAGCTCGGCGCACAAAAAATAAGTCCTCACCCAACCCTAGATCATGAAAAGTGGAGACGCTACGGGTATCGGAAAATGGCATTTAGTGAACCTAGTAAAAAATCCAAACAAAAAACAAGTGTGAGATTGTACTTTTTTTGCAATTTCACCGCGCTTGCATTTTTTTTTCTCATTTTCTAGTGCACGACATGGTAAAACCAATGGAGTCGTTCAAAAGTACAACTCGTCCCGCAAAAACAAGCCCTCACGCGGCCATATTGACAGAAAAATAAAAAAGTTATGGCTCTGGGAAGAAGGGGAGCGAAAAACAAAAATACTTCCGGGGGTTAAGGAGTTAAGCAACTTCACATGATCATCCCCTCATAGGGTAGCTACCAGGGAACAGAGGATGTGGGCACCCTTTGCCCCACTCTCAGAGGGGCCCCTGGAAGCTATGGGGTACATTATGCTATATGGAGGATTATGGTGAGTGCATTATACTATATGGAGGACTATGGGGAGTGTATTATACTGTATGGTGGACTATGGGGAGTGTATTATACTATATGTAGGACTATGAGGTGCATTATACTGTCTAGAGGACTATGGGGTGCATTATACAGTATATAGGACTGGGAAGTGCATTATACTGTATAGAGGACTATGGGGGGTGTATTGTACTATAAGACTATGGGAAGTGTATTATACTATATTTAGGACTATGAGGTGCATTATACTATCTGGAGGACTATGGGGTGCATTATACAATATATTGGATTGGGAAGTGCATTATACTGTATGGAGGACTATGGGGAGTGTATTAAACCATATGTAGGACCATGGGGAGTGTATTATACTATATGTAGGACAATGAGGTGCATTATACTATATGAAAGACTATTGGGTGCATTACTGTAGATGACTAGGGATTGCATTATACTGTATGCAGGCTATGGGGAGTGCATTATACTATATGGAGGACTATGGAGAGTGTATTATACTATGTGTAGGACTATGAGGTGCATTACCCTATATGGAGGACTATGGGGTGCATTATACGGTATAGAGGACTGGGAAGTGCATTATACTGTATGGAGGGCTATAAGGAGTGTATTATACTATATGTAGGACTATGGGAAGTGTATTATACTATATGGAGGACTATGGGGTGCATTATATGGTATAGAAGACTGTGGAGTGCATTATAGTGTATGGAGGACTATAGAGAGTGCATTATCCTGTAGGAGAACTATACGGTGTATTATACTATATGTAGGACTATGGGGGAATGCATTATACTGTATGGAGGCCTGTGCGAGATCCATAATACAGTGTGGATAGTTGTGGGGCCAATATAATGTATGCAGACACATTATACTGCAGGTTGGGCTGTGTGGGGGTCACAGTTGGGGGGTCACCACACTTTTTTGGGGGAAATTGAGGGACGGATACTGTAGGGTCATCATACTGTGCGTGTGGAGGGTACTGTGGAGGAATTCTGTGCGGGGGTATCTTACAATGCATGTGGGGCACTTTTGTTGACATCATACTTTTTGAGTGCAATGAAAGGGAAATCTAGGACTCCACTGTGAGGAAAATTAGAGGGCACACAGAACCACACAGTAAGTGCTGTAATAGGGACACAAATGGCAGCAGCGGCTCAGTATTGGAGTATCAGCAGGACGAGGAGGTTGTGTAGGTTGAGAATAAATGGGGACAGTGTTGGAAATTTAAGAAGTCAGAGGTGTCTTTGTTGTAATCTCTGCAGACGAGTTGTGGCTGTAAAAAGTTGTCATATCGGTCTGTGCCAGATGGAAAAAACGGGAAAAGTGAACAACTCCACCAGAAAGAACGTCAGCTGTAAGTCACCATCTACAACTGTGCAGCAATTTCCTATATGTTCCGTAGGACTAGTATCTACCACTGACCATATGGTGGTAGGTCGTAATATCAGTGTTAGTCTTTGTATAGGGATTTGTTTTAGTAACAGCGCGGTCATCTGTTGAGGTTCTCCTACATCCAGCGTCACCCAGTTGTAATCAGGGATACCTGGTTAGGAGCCCACTCAGACGTTTTGCCCTCCTTGAACCAAAACCCTAGCTATGCCTCTGTGCCCACTTTGCTTGGTCTCAATGATTCCCTTGGACCATATCAGAAGACCAATAATATTACAGACCCATGATAGTTAGGGGCCATGTTGTGGATTATGCATTCGAGCTTCAAGTAACTCCACTGCTCGGTACCTTTTCTATAACTTGAAAAATTAATTGGGACACTGCTTTTTTGCAGTGAATTTGGATGGGAAGCCATGTTTTTCCACAATATGTGGTGGATTTTTGGCTTTAGATTCAGCCTTGGTTATGATGTGTGGTGTCATCAATGTATAGTAGACCACGTGGACAATTAACCTGTCTCACTTTGCTTTTCCACTAAGTGGATAGAGGAAATGGTCCGTTTTGATGACATTGAAACAGCAGGACCAATGATGGCACAGGAACGTACCTAATCTCCTACTGCTCAGATATTGTTGCATTGGTATGCGTGTCAAACTACAAATTTTGGCCTTCAGGAGGCGATCACTGAGGTTTTGTGTTCTATTTATGCACATTATTAGTTATGACTGAAACTGAGAAATTTGTGGAGAAGCTCACCTTAGTAGCGGCCAATTTTTCTAGATCTTGTGATGAATCGAAGGTACGAATACAATTTTTGAAGTGAACCTGGCAGGTTGTCACCATGAATTGGGTCTGCTCCTTTCTCTCTATAATAGAAATTGGGAATTTCCTCTCTTTTGGAATTTGTCAGTTACCTTCCTGAGTTTTGTGTGTTTTTTGGACCTATCAGAGACTGTCCTACTGACTTTATAAAATTGAGAGCAAGGGAGAGACTCCTTAGTTGCCTTTAGATGGCAACTGTAATAGTGGAAAAAGGTTATTTTGATCAATGGATTTGGAATATATGTCAGTTCTCAGGATGCTCTGCTCATCTTTGATTATTTTGGTGTTGAAGAAACGTAATCTAGTCTGACAGTAGTCAACAGAAAAATGTAAGTGGATCTTACCTGGTTAAAGAAATACAAAAGGAAATCTTCTGAACCATTCCATATAAAGAAGATATCTATTTATGTATAATAATAAATGGCTTTTTGTCTATATAAAGGATGTTGCTCCTCAAAGTGGCTCATATATCTGTTTGCGTAATATGGGGTCAATTTGGACCCCATGGCTGTCCCACATATCCATATATAGAACATGTCACCAAACAAATAGACATTCTTCTTTAATATGAGGCGTTAAAGATAAAAGCAGAAAGTGATGAAATCAGCATAATACTTGGTGGTGCTTAGTAGCAACCCTCATAATCTTAAATAGAGGTATATTATTTGTCAAAGATGTATTGAGATCAAGAAAGTGGCCTGTATCCAAAAGCAAAAATGTAGCATTTATGTGAGTGAGGATTTTATAAAAAAAATATGGATAATAGTTGCAATATAGTATCCTTGGAGGCCACTATGGGGCGTCTTGGCAGTTTGTGTAGTAATGTTTAGATTTTTGGCAGGATGTGGGCTAGAGAGGAATTTAGCAGTTCTGTGGTCAATGGTGCCCTTATGGAGATAAGTATGCAGAAGGTGTTCGATTTTTTCTTTGATACCAGGAGTGGGATCATTAGAGGATACCCTGTAAGTCTTGGTATCTGAGAGTAGGTAGTTTTGCCAAGTTATCAACTACATTAGCTCGCCACTTATCGGCTGGTTTACAACCCCTCTCGAGTTGACTATAAGTTATCAATGTCTAGTTTCTCATCAGATGTAAGGTTCTGGTACATAGGTACAATACCGTTCAAAACTTTATGGTCACTTAGAAATTTCCTTATTTTTGAAAGAAAAGCACAGTTTTTTACAATGAAGCTAAACATTAAATGATTCAGAAATACACTCTATACATTGTTAATGTGGTAAATGACTATTCTAGCTGCAAACGTCTGGTTTGGAATGCAATATCTTCATAGGGGTATAGAGGCCCATTTCCAACAACCATCACTCTAGTGTTCTTATGGTACTATGTGTTTGCTAACTGTAAGAAAGCTAATGGATGGTTAGAATACTCTTGAAAACCCTTGTGCAAGTATATTAGCACAGCTGAAAACAGTTTGACTGATTAGAGAACCTATAAACCTGACCTTCCTTTGAGCTAGTTGATAATCTAGAGCACTACATTTGTTGGCTCCATTAAACTCTGAAAATGGCCAGAAAAAAAAACTTTCATGTGAAACTCGACAGTCTATTCTTGTTCTTAGAAATGAAGAAACTGTCAAGAAACTGAAGATTTCATACAACGGTGTGTACTACTCCCTTCAGAGGAGAGCACAAACAGGCTCTAACCAGAGTAGAAAGAGAAGTGGGAGGCCCCGCTGCACAACTGAGCAACAAGACAAGTACATTAGAGTCTGTAGTTTGAGAAATCGACGCCTCACA
The DNA here is from genome assembly GCF_039654945.1 of Dendrobates tinctorius. Classification (NCBI taxonomy): domain Eukaryota; kingdom Metazoa; phylum Chordata; class Amphibia; order Anura; family Dendrobatidae; genus Dendrobates; species Dendrobates tinctorius. Next base: position 13,904,481 of record NW_027361803.1, read on the forward strand.
GGTCCTCAACTGGCAGCTTCATTAAATAGTACACGCAAAACGCCAGTGTCAGCATCTACAGTGAAGAGGCGACTCCGGGATGCTGGCCTTCAGGGCAGAGTGGCAAAGAAAAAGCCATATCTGAGACTGGCTAATAAAAGGAAAAGATTAACATGGGCAAAAGAACACAGACATTGGACAGAGGAAGATTGGAAAAAAGTGTTATGGACAGACAAATCCAAGTTTGAGGTGTTTGGATCACACAGAAGAACATTTGTGAGATGCAGAACAACTGAAAAGATGCTGGAACAGTGCCTGACGCCATCTGTTAAGCATGGTGGAGGCAATGTGATGGTCTGGGGTTGCTTTGGTGCTGGTAAAGTGGGAGATTTGTACAAGGTAAAAGGGATTTTGAAGAAGGAAGGCTATCACTCCATTTTGCATCGCCATGCCATACCTTGTGGACAGCGCTTGATTGGAGCCAATTTCATCCTACAACAGGACAGTGACCCAAAGCACACCTCCAAATTATGCAAGAACTATTTAGGGAAGGAGCAGGCAGCTGGTATGCTATCTGTAATGGAGTGGCCAGCGCAGTCACCAGCTCTCAATCCCATTGAGCTCTTGTGGGAGCAGCTTGACCGTATGGTACGCAAAAAGTGTCCATCAAGCCAAACCAACTTGTGGGAGGGGCTTCTGGAAGCATGGGGTGAAATTTCTCCAGATTACCTTAGCAAGTTAACTGCTAGAATGCCAAAGGTCTGCAATGCTGGAATTGCTGCAAAGGGGGAATTCTGTGACGAAAGCAAAGTTTGAAGGAGAAAATTATTATTTCAAATAAAAATCTTTTTTTCGAACCTTGTCAATGTCTGGACTAGATTATAAATTCATTTGGCAACTCATTTGATTAATAAAAGTATGAGTTTTCATGGAAACATGACCCCAAACTTTTGAACAGTAGTGTAGATTGATGCAGCACCAGTTTTACATCCCAATCATTAAGGTCTATGATGGTCTTGGTGGCATCGTATGTTTTTAGGAGGATAGAAAGTGCTCTGATTACCGATGTCCTACCATGCCATAGACTAGTGATAGCGAATCTTTTCGGGACTGAGTGCCCAAACTGCAATCCCACTTATTTATCGCAAAGTGCCAACACAGCAACTGAACTGGAATACTGAGATTTTAGATTAGAAAAACAACCTCTACATTAGCGCGCAATAGCAAAGCGCTTGTAAGCTGATTTATCCAGCGAGATGCATGGGGACCCACTTTTCTCCCGTTCACAACATATGACGTACATTGTGTCCCTGCTATGTCAGACGCTGAGCCTGCAGCTTTCCCGACAGATGATGGCTGATTTAATCAACTATCATGTGTCTATAACAGCCGCGGCTTACCATAACAGTTGGGAGGTTTCCTGAAGATCCCTGTGGCTGTTATTAAGCTCCTCCTGTGAAAGCCACCCTGTCGCTGGCGTTCATAAGAGATCTCGACTTTAGCTATCCATAGCAGTACTGAAGTCCTTCTATAGAAAGTACAAGCGATCAGATGATCACAGTTTCAAGTCCCCTTAAAGGACTAGTGCATAAATTAAAAAGTTTTTAAAAGTTTTTAAAAATCTGAAATAAATACAAAAATTTCAATATATAAGTTTAAATCACCCCCTGTTTTGCTACATAAAAAATAAATCAATTAAAAAAACGCACACATATTTGGTATTGTTTCGTTCGTAAAAGTCCAATCTATCAAAACGCGAATTAAATTAATTTGATCGGTAAACTAAACAGCTTAATTGAAATGCCAGAATTACAGATTTTTGGTCGGCTAAACATTGCAGTAAAGGGGGCTTCACACAGAGCGATATCGCTAGCAATATCGCTAAAGCGTCACCGATTTTGTGACGCAGCAGCCATATCGCTGTGTCTGATACTTACCTCCGACCGCTCCCCCGCTGGTTATCACTGATCTCGTGAGAACGTCCTGGACCGTTTCTCGTCAGCCGCTTCCTGCTGTGACGACGAGCGACGCGTGGAGCCGGGCGGGAGGACGTCAGGATCGCCGCGTCTGACAGGTAAGTAACGACCCCCCGACCCCTGAGATGTCGCTGGTGAGATCTGCCTGTGTGGCAGCTCACTAGCGACCACTTAGCGATGCACCAGCGATCCTGACCGGGTCGTATCGTGGTTGGGATCGCTGGTGCATCGCTAAATGTGACGGGACCCTAAGAGACAATCAAAACATTGTATTCACACCACCAACATTCACCATCCAACCTGACGGAACTGGAGAGGATCTGCAAGGAAGAATGGCAGAGGATCCCTAAATCTAGGGGTGAAAAATGACATCATTCCCAAGAAGACTCATGGCTGTACTAGCTCAAAAGGAGCTTCTACTCAATACTGAGCAAAGGGGCTGAATACTTATGACCATGGGATATTTCAGTTTTTCTTTTTTTTTATAAATTTGCAAAAATGTCTACATTTCTGTTTTTTACAGTCAAGATGGGGTGCAGAGTGTACATTAATGAGAAAAAAAATTACCAAATGCTGCAATGAAACAAAGAGTGACAAATTTAAAGGGGTCTGAATACTTTCTGCACCCACTGTATATAGGAGGTTAACAAATAAACTCATGGGGGAGAGTCTGCCTTTTAGTGGTTGACCATTGCTGCATAGTGGTCTAAACTGCACTTAAAGGGTTACTGTACTCTCAAATATATTTTTTTAGAAAAAGTTTTCCTGTGTGTGTACATTACAATTAACACTATGTATCCTGCATTTTCACCAGTTTTCCCCTATGCAGGCTCTATCTCTTAATTTGCAATTGACACTGGTTGGACACTAGATCCTATGATCTCTCCCATACACAGCACAGCACACAGACACAAGGGATTTCTGCTCTTCATTCTTTAGTTAGCACAATGAGAGAAGTAGCAGCTGCCTGGAGGACACAATACAGGTGTATTGAGCAGTGTATATTTGAATTCAGCTCTGGAGTGAGCTAAACATTTAGTAGAAAGCAGCAACACAAAGAACATTATACAGGAGTACTGAGCTGTGTAGATGTGAATCCAGCTCTGGAGTGAGATAAACACATAGTAAAAAATATTAGCATGAAGAACCTTATACAAGAGTACTGAACTATCTAAATGTGAATCCAGCTATGAAGTGAGCTAGGCCCCTAGTAGGAAACAGTAGCATGGCAAAAATTGTACAGGAGTACTGAGCTGTGCAGATGTGAATCCAGTTCTCGAGTGATGTAAACACTTATTAGAAGGTGGTAGCATGGAGAACATTATACAGGAGTACAGAGCAGTTTAGATGTGAAGTTTACATCTTATTAGAAAGCAGTAGCTTGGAGAACATTATGCAGCAATACTGAGAAGTGTAAATGTGAATCGAGCTCTGGAGTGAGTTAAACACTTAGTAGAGAACAGTAGCATGGAGAACATAATGCAGCAGTGCTGAGCAGTGTAGATGTGAATCCAGCTCTTGAGTGAGGTAAAAGACTTATTAGAAAGCTTTCATCTGTGGCGTGCGCTAAGTACTTTGTAGAAAGCATTAGCATGTAGAACATTTTACAGGAGTACTGAGCTATGTAAATGTGAAGCCAGCTCTGGAGTGAAGTAAACAGTTAGTAGAAAGTATTAGTATGGAGAACATTATACAGGAGTACTGAGCTATGCAGATGTGAATCCCAGCTATGAAGTGAGCCAAACCCTTATTAGAAAGCAGTAGCTTGAAGAACATTATGCAGCAATACTGAGAAGTGTAAATGTGAATCGAGCTCTGGAGTGAGTTAAACACTTAGTAGAGAACAGTAGCATGGAGAACATTATGCAGCAGTACTGAGCAGTGTAGATGTGAATCCAGCTCTTGAGTGAGGTAAAAGACTTATTAGAAAGCTTTCTGCTCCTCACTGCTCCTTCCTTTCTCCTCTCCATAAAGTATAATAAGAAGTGTAAGCTGACCCCTTACTGCGCTGGCAGTATGTTCTTGTCTTGAGTATGTCAGAGTAAAGTTGTTTAGTAGATGAGTTCAGGAGGCATGGGAATGGGGAAGGAAAAGAAATGGCTCATAAGTGATGAAAATAGCAGGACTCTCTGATGAGATATATTACAAGATTCCTTATATTCACCGGTACTACTGAGTTATGAAAAGTTTGACAGCACGGTTACCATTTAAATCTCCTCTTATTTATCACAGCAAAATCAAAACACAATATTAAATCCCTCCAACACTAATACCAAGGAACACACATAGAAGAACGAGCGAGTGACACTGTGCAGAAAATAACAATAAACATCCAATGTGTTCGGGAAGGGTTAACGTGCACATTAGTTACTGCTCGGCTCTCACCAGAAAGCTAAAAGCCCCTTTGTTGTTGTGAACCGAGTGCTTGGGTGACATGAATATAAATTATGTTTTCACTCATCCTCAGTTTTCTAAAATAACATCAAAAATGCAAACAATAAATGTGAAACCAGAGATGAAATCCATCACATCTGATACAAACCACTTCAGTCACATTCTACAGAGGCAGTAACCCTGTCCATCACTAGTCCCTGCTCTCAGCTGACACAATGTATGTAGTGCAGACAATGCTCTGTGAGCTAAACATCCCAGACTCTGGACTGATACATTGTAACAAACCAGCAGAGACATCTGTGACATAGGTAAAGCCACACATGAAGCCTCCAGATACAGCCAATAAATAGTAATAAATATTACACATAGTGAATATTAAGTGAAAGGAGGTAAATAAACCTGCGTGGCAGCCAAAGTAGCACCTCGACGCGCGTATCTAGTACAGCTTCACCCCTCGGAGGTGAACTTCATACCAATGTTGTTTTGAATTTTTCCTCCCATCTCTTATGTAGTATAGCACAAGACTGTGCTTAACCTATTATATCCTGGTTCCTATTCATTATAATTGGGATATATAATATATTTTTGTAGAATTTTATTCCACTTTGTGCTCCTTTTATTCTGATACATATCACTGGTGATATACCATTGACTCCCGTGTTCCTGTGTTAACTTTGTAAATTAATCTTTTGGTGTGTGTATTGTGAGAATCATGTGGGAATAGTGGATTAGGGCAGGTATATCTCGCCCAGATTCCTTTCCTATGTGGCCTAGTCTGGTCAGTATCGCACCTGGTTACTAATGAATAATGGGAGGCGGATATAAAAGGATGCCAGGTGGTTGTGTGAGTGTCTCAGCCTGGGAACACAGAGAGTCTGTCTGTGTGAGAGACACACGTGAGTGAAAGCAGTGCCCACTGCAACTGTGGTTTGGCTGGACGGGAGAAGCCCGCCAGTTGGTAGTTAGGTGGTACCTTGTTTAGTTAGTGCCGGACAGGCAAGGATTTGTTTTATGTTTTATTTCCTTTATGCATTGTTTTCACCATTAATAAACCTGACCCAGTGTCAGTTATACCCAGATCCCTGCTCTGCGCCTGAGTTTCATGCTGAATGCACGTGACCTTTGACCCCAGCAAAGGCGATCCCGGAGTGTTTTATCACATTGTGGTGGAGAACGCGGGCATCACGTTGCAAGCATGAGCATGGAGGACGTGGTGAAAGCGCTGGTACAGTCCACCGCCGTCCAGCAAGAAGCTAATCGGGTGATGATGGCCCAGCTGAAGGAGTTGGTGGACATGACAGTTACCGATCGTTCGCTTCTCCAGCAGGTGGCGCAGCACTTGGCAAGCTTACCTGAGGTTAACCTGGAAGCCGAGTCGAGAGTGATTCATGTGAGTCGGTACTGGCAGAAGATGACGACCGAAGATGACGTCGAGGCATACCTGACCACGTTTGAACGGACGGCGGTGCGAGAAAAATGGCCGAAGGCACGATGGTCCAGCCTGATTGCCCCGTTTCTTTCCGGTGAAGCCCAAAAGGCTTATTATGACTTGGAACCTGAAGCCACGCAGGACTTTGACAAACTGAAAGCCGAGATCTTGGCCCGGCTGGGCGTGACGACCGCTGTCCGTGCACAGAGAGTGCATCAATGGACTTATCAGCCGGATAAACCACCGCGGTCACAGATGTTCGACCTGATCTACGTGACGAAGAAGTGGCTACAACCCGAGGTGTTGACAGCGCCAGAGATAATCCAGAGAGTCGTCATGGACAAGTACCAGAGAGCTCTACCGCCAGCCCTGAGGAAGTGGGTAACCCATGGAAATCCTACGACGGCAGATCAACTGGTGGATCTGGTTGAACGTTACTCCGTGGCGGAAGGACTCCGAGACGACGCTACCCCACCTCGTTCTTCATCATCTCCACGTGGAACCGGTAAGACTGTTCCAGGGAGTAGGGGAGAAGGAAAAATCCCTAAGACAGTGGGGGAGGAAAACGGGACTGCCCGCACTGCGAGGCCGAGAGTAACGTACTATGGTCTAAGCAAGGGGCCCGTTAGGTGTTTCCGCTGCCAAGAGATGGGACACATTGTTGCGAACTGTCCGCTCACTACTGAACCCATACAGTGCGACGTCACAGACTCTAAAAACCGCATGTCTATGGTTGCACGGGTAGTGAGTGTGAATGCTGGTCAAAAGGATGTGGAAAAACACTTGTGTGATTTAACTGTTGATGGAAAAAATGTGGTGGCATTGTTAGACTCGGGAAGTGTGGTGACTCTGGTGAAGGCCAGTCTGGTGTCAGCCCCGACTGGACCATCAGACAAATTTTCTGTAATGTGTGTGCATGGAGACACCTGTTCGTACCTCACCACGGTCATATGCATTACTACTTCCTATGGGTCTGTGCAACATAAAGTGGGACTTGTCCCGGCGTTATTGCATGATGTTATCCTGGGCCGGGATTTTCCCCACTTCTGGCAATTGTGGGAGAATCAGTTGATACCCCAGGGTAATAGTGTACATGATTCTTCTCCCAGGGCGCGTGTGGGTCCCGAACCCCTAGAAGAGGTCTCCTCGGAAGACTCGGGGGAAGAGTATGCTGGAAATGACCTGCAGTTCCCGTTTTCAGTCATGGCGGGTGATACGGAGGAGACCAGGGAAGAGAAGGAGGCCGACAGCCGTCCACCTCCCCGTTTGCCGGATTTAGAAGTTCAGAAAGATGACTTCCAAAGCGAGCAAATAAAGGATCCTACCCTTTCTCAAGCTAGGACAAATGTAAAAGTGATAAATGGGGTACCCGTAGAACCTGGCTCTAGGCTGGCATATCCTTACATGGTTCTGGAGAATGATTTACTCTATCAGATAGAGAAAAAGGGGGAAGACACGGTGCAACTATTAGTCGTGCCAAAACCCTACCGGCGGCAGGTGCTGGACCTGGCCCACGGTCATGTGATGGGAGGTCACCTGGGAGTCCAGAAAACCACCGAAAGGATATTACACTGTTTTGTTTGGCCAGGCATGCATCACGATATTCGAGTATATTGTGAGTCTTGTCCTGACTGCCAAGCCTCTGCACCTAAGCCCCGGTTCTGTAGCCCTTTGGTACCCCTACCTATTATTGAAGTCCCGTTTGAGAGGATTGGGATGGATTTAGTTGGGCCCCTTCCACGGTCTGCACGTGGACACCAACATATCCTGGTCATCTTGGATTATGCCACTCGTTACCCGGAGGCCATCCCTTTGCGTAACACGGCCACCAAGACGATTGCCAAGGAACTGGTGCATGTGTTTAGTCGGGTCGGTATACCAAAACAGATACTCACCGACCAGGGGACCCCCTTTATGTCCAGGGTAATGAAGGAGCTCTGCCGATTGTTACAAATCGAACCGTTACGCACATCCGTGTATCACCCTCAAACAGACGGGTTGGTCGAACGGTTCAAATAAAACTCTGAAGCAGATGCTGAGAAAGGTGATAGACAAGGATGGGAGAACTGGAACTATTTACTTCCATATTTGCTTTTTGCCATCAGGGAAGTACCCCAGTCTTCCACGGGATTCTCGCCTTTCGAGTTATTGTACGCCCGACGTCCTCGCGGACTGTTAGACGTTGCAAAAGAAACCTGGGAGGGTTAGGTCACTCCGTTTAAAACAGTGATAGATCACGTCACACAGATGCAGGGCCGTATTGCGGCTGTTATGCCTATCGTCAAAGAACACATGATGCAGGCTCAAGGAGCCCAAAAAAGAATCTATGATAGGGGCACCAAGATCCGTACGTTTGCACCCGGAGATAGGGTGTTGATCCTGGTCCCCACGGTGGACAGTAAGTTCCTGGCAAAGTGGCAGGGCCCCTTTGAGATTAAGGAAAGAGTTGGTGAAGTAAACTACAAAGTATACCAGGCAGGTAAACAGAAACCTGAACAGATTTATCATGTAAATCTGATAAAACCCTGGAAAGATCGGTCTGCCTTGTCAGCGGAGCTGGCCCGTCCCATCTGCTCGCATACCGTACCGGAGGTACGGGTTGCAGAGACTCTCTCAGAGCGGCAAAAGACTGAGGTAAGGCAGTTTCTACTTCACAACCAAAAGTTTTTCTCAGAAAAACCCGGGCAGACTACACTAATGAAACATGACATCGTAACGGAACCTGGTGTCACAGTTCACGTAAAAACCTACAGAATTCCGGAAGCGCACCGTGAAGCTGTTTCCCGAGAAGTGAAGGCAATGTTATAGTTAGGAGTCATTGAGGAATCGCACAGTGCTTGGTCCAGCCCGATTGTGCTAATTCCTAAACCGGACGGCACCATCCGGTTCTGCAATGACTTCAGGAAACTGAATGCGGTCTCAAAATTTGATGCCTACCCTATGCCCCGGGTCGACGAGTTAATAGATCGGTTAGGAAAAGCCTGGTATATTACGACCCTAGATCTAACAAAGGGGTATTGGCAGATCCCTCTGGCTGAGGCTGCCAGAGAAAAGACGGCATTTGCTACGCCGGAAGGTTTATTTCAGTATGTGTATATGCCGTTTGGACTGCACGGGGCACCGGCGACTTTCCAGAGACTGATGGATCGAGTCTTGAGGCCACATAGGCGGTACGCTTCGGCCTATTTGGACGACATTGTCATTTACAGCTTGGACTGGGAGACTCATCTCCAGAAAGTACAAGCTGTGATTGACGACCTGTGGGAGGCAGGTCTAACCGCGAACCCCAAGAAATGTCACATCGGGCTAGAAGAAGCCCGGTATTTGGGGTATGTAATTGGGAGGGGTGTTGTTCAACCCCAGGTCGATAAGATTCAGGCGGTTCAGGACTGGCCGCAACCTGTCAACAAGAAGCAGGTGCAAGCCTTCCTGGGGATCGCCGGCTATTATCGCCGGTTCATACCCAATTTTGCAGCCATCGCTACCCCCCTGACGGATCTTACAAAAGGGAAAGACTCCGTCATGATTAAATGGAGTTTAGCGGCTGAAGAAGCCTTCCATAGCCTAAAACGGGCACTTTGCTCTCAACCAGTACTGGTGACTCCGGACTTCCGCAGCGAGTTTGTGGTACAAACGGATGCCTCTGATACCGGTATCGGGGCCATACTGTCACAAGTGAGGGACGGAGTGGAACACCCAGTCCTCTATCTCAGCAGGAAGCTGAACAAACATGAGCAAAAGTATGCAGTCACAGAAAAAGAGTGCCTAGCCATTAAGTGGGCTCTAGAGGCCCTAAAATATTACCTGGTGGGCCAAAAGTTCAGGCTGATCACTGACCATGCCCCTCTCAAGTGGATGCACTTGAACAAGGAACGGAATAGCCGGGTGACCCGGTGGTTCCTTGCCCTGCAGGCCTACACTTTTACGGTGGAGCACCGCCCAGGGGTACAGATGGGGAATGCAGATGCCCTGTCCCGAGTGCACTGTTTGGCGGGTGTCATTGCTCGACCGGAGTGGTCTGAGCAGAGGGGGGGGATATGTGAGAATCATGTGGGAATAGTGGATGAGGGCAGGTATATCTCGCCCAGATACCTTTCCTATGTGGCCTAATCTGGTCAGTATCGCACCTGGTTACTAATGAATAATGGGGGGTGGATATAAAAGGATTCCAGGTGGTTGTGTGAGTGTCTCAGCCTGGGAACACAGAGAGCCTGTCTGTGGGAGAGACACACGTGAGTGGAAGCAGTGCCCACTGCAACTGTGGTTTGGCTGGACGGGAGAAGCCCGCCAGTTGGTAGTTAGGTTGTACTTTGTTTAGTTAGTGCCGGACAGGCAAGGATTTGTTTTGTGTTTTGTTTCTTTATGCATTGCTTTCACCGTTAATAAACCTGACCCAGTGTCAGTTATACCCGAATCCCAGCTCTGCGCCTGAGTTTCATGCTGAACGCACGTGACCTTTGACCCCAGCAAAGGCGATCCCGGAGTGTTTTATCACAGCATATTTATTACTATTCATTGATTGTATGTGGATGTTGCATGTGTGGCTTTTCCTACGTCGGACACTCTCCTTTTAGAATGTCTTGAAATTTTGTTCAATAAATAGTTATCCTTTTATTCTTGGCTAATATTCCTATATTTCTATAGGTTTTTGTTTTTCAAATTTCTAAGGTTTTTTTTTCAGGCGGATAAAAAAAATTTAGAATTTTCTAGGAAAAATTGTTAGCTTGTGTCGCCATATTCTGAGACTTGTAACTTTTTTATTTTACATTAATGGAGCTGTGTAAGGGCTTGTTTTTTGCAGGTGAGCTGACATTTCTATTGGTACAAACTGAAGGAGCATACAATGGTTTGATCACTTTTTATTCCTATTTTTAGAGGATGGCGTGGCAAACGAAAAAATATCAATTTTGTAATTTTGATTTTTAGGTCTGTTTCTAGAATTTACCATATGGGTTAATTAATTTTATATTTTAATTGATCAGACTTTTGTAGAACTGAGAAAAGGGGGTCATGCAAACTTTTATATTTTTTTTATTATTATTTAACATTATTTTAGAGACATATTTTCTTCAATTTTACTTCATTCTTTTATCTCCTAAAGGACTTGAACCAACAGAATTGTAGCATATATCAGATAATGACGATCTTCTACGAAACCCAAGCTTCATGGGAGTATGAAGATGGTGGCAACAGGTACTTCCGCAGCCATGGCAAGAGAGCGACGGTGTGGGAACAGTTGTTTGATGTGATCGCTCTACTTAAATTTCTGATAGGGATGTTTAAGCGGTGAAACAGCAGCAATCAGAGCTAATGCCAGTCGCTGCTGTTAGCTGTGTAATATACTCAGGGCCGCCATCAGGGTATTACTGCCCTGACTGGCGTATGGAGCAAGATCAGCACAGGGTGCCCGCATCGGGCCCCGTCACTTTTGCCCATTGGGCCCCACTGCCCCAGCGGCAGGATTCTGCCGATCAAGTAACGCTATTGCCACACGTTGCCGGCGTCTGATGTCATTGTTTTTCGCCGGCGAGTGTGCAATTTCAGCCTGGAGGGAAGCTCGCTTGCAGCAGGAGCACGGCTAGGTAAGAATTAAGGTTTTTCTTATGAAAGTGGCAAGCCGGCAGGATGGAGACACAGGGGGCAGAGTGAAGACAGTTGGCAAGATTGCAAACACGGGGACAGGATTGCAGATATGGAGGCAGGATTGGAGACACGGGGGTAGGATGAAAGACATGGGGGCAGGATTGGAGACACTGGGGCAGGATTGGAAACACATACAGGAGACAGGATTGGAGACACAGTGGGCAGGATTGGAGACACAGGGTGCAGGATTGGAGACACAGGGGGCAGGATGGAGGCATGGTGTGGGATGGAGACAGATGGGGCAGGAATATGGGTCAGGATGGAGACAGATGGGGCCGGATCATGGGGCAGGATGGAGACAGGTGGGGTAGGATCATGGGGCAGGATGGAGACAGATGGGGCAGAATGGAGACAGATTTTGCAGGATCATGGGGCAGGATGGAGACAGATGGGGCAGGATGAAGACAGATGAGGCAATATCATGGGGCAGGATGGAGACAGATGGGTCAGGATCATGGTGTAGGATGGAGACAGATGGGACAGGATCATGGGGCAGGATGGAGACAGATGGTGCAGGATCATGGGGCAAGATGGAGACAGATCATGCAGGATCATGGGGCAGGTTGGATATGATGGAGTCAGATGGGGCTGGATCATGGGGCAGATGGGGCAGGATGGGGAGATCATATGGAGCAGAACGGAAACTCATGAGGGCAGGATGGGAGAACATATGGGACAAAAATTCTTAACAAATATAATTCTGGATTAATTATTCAACGGCTCATATACAAAAAAATCAATCCTTAAAAGATACTTTATTAACCAATCATTAAAAAGTTTTCAAAACTTCAAAAAACAGGCAAACAAAAATAGGCTTATTACCTCTAATCCCCCATAACAGCATATTTTCATATTGCTTCATGCCCAAAAACAATAAGCCATTGATCACCCGGCTCAAATTGCACTATCCCCAAGTATTAAATCAACAAAATTGACAAATATGTAAGAACTTAGCTCATGGCCAATGAAAAATCTCCTCGACGCGTTTCCCTCCCGTAAAAGGAGTTCATCAGGAGGCCCATGATGTATTATGAATGCTCCCTCCGAGCATCAGATGTCATGCCTGGTTGCAGGTATCGCTGTCAGGCATGGAGACACCTAAATAGGGTTATTTAGACCCCTTTTCCTCCCAAAGCAAATGTTTACAAATCTGCCAAAAATGAGCGTTTTTTCCAGTTACTATTCCTTACATTTTTGTCTTGGTGGTTTGTGGCATGGGGTTATTATCTATTATATTTTTGTCCCCGGCCATTTGTTGTAATCCAAGCTGATGTCATTTAGATAGGAGTCAACAGGGTGATTAGGGAGAGCCGCCGAGGAGCGGAGGCGCCATTTGCGTATCAAGAGGGTGCCAACCTCCGCTGTCAGGTAGGAGAGAGATATAGGGCCCTATAGGGACAAATAGGTTTGTGACCCTCTACCTGACATTGGAATGACTCTCTAGTGTTTGTGGCTGGATTTTGAAAATCAGCAATAAGCCTATTTTTGTTTGCCTGTTTTTTGAAGTTTTGAAAACTTTTTAATGATTGGTTAATAAAGTATCTTTTAAGGACTGATTTTTTTGTATATGAGAACATATGGGACCAGGTGGGAGAACATATTGCTGGAGCCAGGAATAAGACACACGGGGGCCAGGATAGGGGATATTATTACCATAGGGGATAATTAAGGGATATTATTACTACAGTGATGTATTTATTTTATTTTTTGAGGATACTGTTTTAAATGGGGGGGCGGTCCTGTTACTGTGCAGAGTGACACTATTTCGCTTTTTTTTTCTTCATGTGGTGTAGTGTAGAAGTTGGGAGAAAAAAAAAGTAATGTGTTCTGCAAGCGGAGCTCTAGATAACTGTGTTATTTCCTGCAGAGACAAGCCCTGGCTGGAAGAAGTGACGGCTGTCTGTGCTGGATGAAGATGAAAAACTTCACCTAGAGACATCACTGGTGAGACTGACACTATACATTTTATACTATATACAGCGGTCTTGTGTACAATGCCACCAGTGATCACAGTATTACCTGTACACAGACACTGCATGCTAAATACAGATCTCCTGTGTATAATGGCACTTATGGTGATATTAGTGTTGTATTTTTTTATTACTGATCAGTATTGTAGTATTCAGTCACTATATGTTGGTAATATGTGGTCTGGACATAGTACGGTGGTATTTGTCCCTTGTATGTGGTATTATAGGTCACTATGTGGTGGTAATATGTGGTCTGGACATGGTACGGTGGTATTTGTCCCTTGTATGTGATATTATTTGGTCACTGTGGTGGTAATATGTGGTCTGGTCATGGTGTGGTGGTATTTGTTCCTTGTATTGGTATTATAGGTCACTATGTGGTGGTAATATGTGGTCTGGACATGGTGCGGTGGTATTTGTCCCCTGTATGTAATATTATTGGTCATGTTAAAAATTGAAAAATAAATAAAAATATACCTAAATTGTATTGGATATTTTAACAAATATTTAATAGGTTAGAGTAGAGTAGAGCTTGGCTAAAAGTGTCTACAGTGTTGTGATGACGGCTTAAAAAATCTTTTGGCCAAAACAAAAGCTGCCGGCTATATGTGTGATCTGGTGATGGGAACTGTTAATGTGTGATTGGTGAGAAGTGGAGTTTTTCCAAGAGAGAGCGGTGGGACTGTGGACAGTTCGAGGGGTGGAGGCGGGGCTGGGGTGGAGCTTTGTCTCAAGGGGGCCCTGAAAATTTTGTCAGTATGGGGCCCAAAATTCCTAGTGGCAGCCCTGAATATACTGTAGCAGAAATAGTTATATATATATATATGTATATACAGTGGGGAAAAAAAGTATTTAGTCAGTCAGCAATAGTGCAAGTTCCACCACTTAAAAAGATGAGAGGCGTCTGTAATTTGCATCATAGGTAGACCTCAACTATGGGAGACAAACAGAAAAAAAAATCCAGAAAATCACATTGTCTGTTTTTTTTCATTTTATTTGCATATTATGGTGGAAAATAAGTATTTGGTCAGAAACAAGCAATCAAGATTTCTGGCTCTCACAGACCTGTAACTTCTTCTTTAAGAGTCTCCTCTTTCCTCCACTCATTACCTGTAGTAATGGCAGCTGTTTAAACTTGTTATCAGTATAAAAAGACACCTGTGCACACCCTCAAACAGTCTGACTCCAAACTCCACTATGGTGAAGACCAAAGAGCTGTCAAAGGACACCAGAAACAAAATTGTAGCCCTGCACCAGGCTGGGAAGACTGAATCTGCAATAGCCAACCAGCTTGGAGTGAAGAAATCAACTGTGGGAGCAATAATTAGAAAATGGAAGACATTCAAGACCACTGATAATCTCTGTCGATCTGGTGCTCCACGCAAAATCCCACCCCGTGGGGTCAGAATGATCACAAGAACGGTGAGCAAAAATCCCAGAACCATGCGGGGGGACCTAGTGAATGAACTGCAGAGAGCTGGGACCAATGTAATAAGGCCTACCATAAGTAACACACTACGCCACCATGGACTCAGATCCTGCAGTGCCAGACGTGTCCCACTGCTTAAGCCTGTACATGTCCGGGCCCATCTGAAGTTTGCTAGAGAGCATTTGGATGATCCAGAGGAGTTTTGGGAGAATGTCCTATGGTCTGATGAAACCAAACTGGAACTGTTTGGTAGAAACACAACTTGTCGTGTTTGGAGGAAAAAGAATACTGAGTTGCATCCATCAAACACCATACCTACTGTAAAGCATGGTGGTGGAAACATCATGCTTTGGGGCTGTTTCTCTGCAAAGGGGCCAGGACGACTGATCCGGGTACATGAAAGAATGAATGGGGCCATGTATCGTGAGATTTTGAGTGCAAACCTCCTTCCATCAGCAAGGGCATTGAAGATGAAACGTGGCTGGGTCTTTCAACATGACAATGATCCAAAGCACACCGCCAGGGCAATGAAGGAGTGGCTTCGTAAGAAGCATTTCAAGGTCCTGGAGTGGCCTAGCCAGTCTCCAGATCTCAACCCTATAGAAAACCTTTGGAGGGAGTTGAAAGTCCGTGTTGCCAAGCGAAAAGCCAAAAACATCACTGCTCTAGAGGAGATCTGCATGGAGGAATGGGCCAACATACCAACAACAGTGTGTGGCAACCTTGTGAAGACTTACAGAAAACGTTTGACTTCTGTCATTGCCAACAAAGGATATATCACAAAGTATTGAGATGAAATTTTGTTTCTGACCAAATACTTATTTTCCACCATAATATGCAAATAAAATGAAAAAAAAACAGACAATGTGATTTTCCGGATTTTTTTTTCTCAGTTTGTCTCCCATAGTTGAGGTCTACCTATGATGTAAATTACAGACGCCTCTCATCTTTTTAAGTGGTGGAACTTGCACTATTGCTGACTGACTAAATACTTTTTTTCCCCACTGTATATGTTATTGAGATCAGGGACAAGATGTGCTGAAGGGGAATCCAAGGACATCCTCTCGTGGAAGCGTCCCATCAAGACCAGAACAGCAGCAAAGTGGAGTTGATCGTGTCCATGACGAGATCCTGTCCAGATGACAGAAGATTTCTGCTTAGAAATGGAAAAGCCCGGGACCTAGCTTGAGAGGTGTTGGACGCCGCTGAGGAGTTAAGTCACAGTCATCGACGGTACCATTCATCTGCTGGAGGGGTCCCACATCCGTCCGTATACACCAAATGTTTGTACGGAGCAGGTCCAGGTTGGTAAGAAAACTAAGGCCCACTGCGCCGTCGAAGTGTGTAACCGTGCACGCACCTCATTACATTCTGGAGCTAAAATACTCTAAGTTGAGATAGAGCCTGTAGTTAGATAGATCGGCATATTGACTGTTTCAGGCCAAGTTTATTGCCTAAACCAGAGTCTAGAATTTCCAGATTTGCTGCAACGTTTCCCAACTTATTCCGTAATTAAGAATCCTAATCCGTGCTTTGGCGCCAACACAGTAAAGTTGAGGACGGACTATTCCTCTGAGTTAATTGAAGTCACATCGGGCCGGTGTAACGGGGTCTTCCTATCTCGGGTACCTCTTTCAGTACCACCCCGTGTTTCCAGAGGTCCACTCTGCTTTGGCTGGAGTCTGAATGAAGGACGCTGGCTGGAATTCCTTGGTTACATGGGCGCATATAAAAGATCACTGCTTCTCCACGTATTTCCAGTCTGACAACACTTTTCTCACAGGACACAAAATATATCACACAGATACAGAGGGCAGGCCAATAGAAAAGCGGCAGGCCAGACATACATTACAATAGCCGCAGGTGGCCGGAGCCTGCCAATATTTACTGTGGGAATTACAAAGGTGGGGGGAGGGGCGGCTAGGCACAGCCTGTGGGCTGATGCATTAGGGACATGCATCTCCCATGGAACCTATTATACATATATATAACTGCACAACATATTCTGGGTGCTGAGTGGTTACGTAACACGTAACACGGCTCCCCTTTTCAGCGACGCGATCGGCATACACAGTCTGATCCTTAACGGATCGGTTTGGGGATGACCAAAGTTTATGGGGTTGGTACAAGTTCCGTTTGTCGACTTAGTCCATCGGCGTTACCGTTTTGTTTGCCGGGTCTGTAGTGGATGGTGAAGTACAGAGGTTGTAGGGCTAAACTCCACCGCAGCAATCTGGCGTTGTCTCCGGAGACCCGATTAAGCCAGACTAGGGGATTATGGTCCGTTAGGAGGGAAAACTGTCGTCCATACAAATATGGTTGCAACTTTTTGAGTGCCCATACTACCGACAGGAACTCCTTCTCGATGGCCGCATAGCTTACTTCACGGGGCAGTAGTTTCCGACTCAGATAAGCTACCGGGTGTTCTTGACCATCCGGCCCGACTTGGCTCAGCAATGCCCCCAATCCAAACATATAAGCGTCTGTGTGAACCAGGAAATGTTTAGTTGGATCAGGTGCGGCCAATACAGGGGTATTGGTGAGGGCGTCCTTTAGTTGGCGGAAGGCTTCCTCACACTCTGGGGTCCAGGTTACCTGGCGGGGTTGGTTCTTACGGGTCAGATCAGTGAGGGGCTTGGCTACGCTGCTGTAATTGGGAACAAATTTCCTGTAATACCCCGCTGTCCCTAGAAACGCCATGACCTGGGTTTTAGTGCGTGGGATGGGCCATTTGGCTATGGCCTCAATCTTGGCTGGTTCTGGTCGCTGTTTCCCACTTCCCACCCAATGCCCTAAATACTGAACCTCTGCTTTGCCCACGTGACAATTGTTTGGGTTCAGGGTGATTCCGGCCTGGTGGATCCTGTCCAATACTGTCTCTAGGTGATTTAGATGCTCTTCCCATGTCGCACTGTAGATGGCGATGTCGTCCAGTAGGCACAAGCATAGTCCTGGAGACCATCCAGAAGCCGGTCAGCCAGCCTTTGGAAGGTCGCCGGGGCATTCTTCATCCCGAATGGCATAACTCGAAACTGGAATAAGCCGAACGGGGTGACAAATGCCGACTTGGGATTAGCGTCAGGACTAAAGGGAATCTGCCAGTAGCCTTTGCATAGATCGA
Source organism: Dendrobates tinctorius (assembly GCF_039654945.1). Lineage (NCBI taxonomy): Eukaryota > Metazoa > Chordata > Amphibia > Anura > Dendrobatidae > Dendrobates > Dendrobates tinctorius. Next base: position 13,922,422 of record NW_027361803.1, read on the forward strand.
CGGTGGTCAAATACTTTGCCCCCGCCAGCCGGTCTAACAACTCATCCACACGTGGCATGGGATATGCATCCGTCACTGTTTTCTCATTGAGCTTACGATAGTCTACACAAAACCGTGTAGTTCCATCCTTCTTGGGCACTAACACTACGGGGGATGCCCAGGGACTATCTGACTCTTCAATGACCCCTAAACGCAACATCTCTTGTATCTCTTGTCGCATCCCCTCTCGTACAGACTCAGGGATGCGGAAGAGGTTTTGTCACAGGGGGGTCTGATCCTGGGTCTCAACCTTGTGTTGTGCCAGGCAAGTGTACCCTGGTCTCCCTGAAAACATCCTCTGTTGCTGCCTCAACAACTCCTCCGCCTGCTGTCTCTCCCGGGGGCCTAGGTCTTCACCCAAGTGTACCTGGTCCCATGTTTTAGACTGAGTCCTTTCCCCTAAGACATCCGGCAAGGGAAGTCCGGCTAAATCCTCTGCTTCAGGTGCACAGATGGCCACTACCTCTTCAGGGCGCTCCCGGTAGGGCTTCAGCATATTCAGGTGGAACATGCGGATAACCCTGGGGTCGTCACAATCGGCGACATTATAGGTTGTGTCGGCTATTTTCCCCACTACCTGGTAGGGCCCCTGCCATGCAGCTTGGAACTTGTTCTGCTTAGTGGGCTCTAACACCAGGACCTTCTGTCCTATTTCCAAGGTGCGCTCTCTGGCCCTCCGATCGTACCATACGCGCTGGCGCCGCTGGGTCGCCTGCATGTTCTCACATACAGCCTGGGTCAGCTCCTGTAGGCGGTCCCGGAATTCCAGCACATAGGGTACAATAGGTACCCATTCTATGAGGTCCTCCCCTTCCCAGTGTTCTAGCACTAAGTCTAGGGGTCCCCTTACCCGTCTCCCGTATACCAGCTTGAACGGGGAGAACCCCATGGATTCTTGGGGCACCGCCCGATAGGCAAACAGGAGGTGTGGCAAGAATTTCTCCCAGTCCCTGTAGGTCCTGGTAAAAGTCCCAATGAGCTGTTTTAATGTCCCGTTAAAGCGTTCACACAACCCATTGGTTTGCGGGTGGTACGGGGCGCTTCTAATGGACTTTACGCCGCACAGCTTCCACAGTTGGTTGGTCACCTCTGCTGTAAACTGGGTACCCTGGTCCGAGATAATCTCCCGGGGAAATCCAACCCGTGAGCAAACCTGGAGCAGGGCGGCCGCCACCGTCTCTGCCAGTATGTTAGGTAACGCAACCGCCTCTGGATACCGTGTGGCATAACCTACCACTGTCAATATATACCTTTTCCCTGACGGACTGGGTTTGGCTAACGGCCCTATCAGATCGACCGCTACTCGGCTAAATGGTTCCTCCACAATGGGGAGGGGGCGTAATTTGACCTTGCATCGATCCCCCCTCTTGCCAATGCGCTGGCAACTGTCACAGGTCTGGCAGTACTGACGAACATCATAGGTTACCCCCGGCCAAAAGAAGTTTTGTGTCAGACGATGCCTTCTGCGACTGACGCCAAAGTGCCCGGCCAAGGGTATGTCATGAGAGATTCGCAGTAACTCCTGCCTATACTTCTTGGGAACTACCAGCTGTTGTTTTATAGTGGAGCTCGTCCCTGTGTGGTGCTGCTCTGTGATCCGGTAGAGGAGTCCCTGCTTCCATACAAACTGTTCCCCTTCCAGGACCCCTCTCCCCTCCTGTGCCTTCCCACGATATCCCTCCAATGAAGGATCCTCAAGTAACTCCCTCTTAAATTCATCTGGGGTGGCCCAAGAAATGTGTCTGGCTATGGGAATACGTGTAGGGCTGGAATGTCTTACCTGGGCCTCCTCTGAGTGTGATTCCGCCTCCGCAGCTCCAGCTTGTCTCCGGGTGGTCACAGGATAGGTCTCAGCCAGAGGGGCAACCGAGAATGCAGACAACATGGGCCCAAGTCGTTTCCCAGCAAGATGTCTGCAGGCAAATCCTCCATCAAGCCGACCTCAACAAGGCCATCCCCGACTCCCCAGTTCAGGTGAATCCTGGCAGTGGGCAGTCGATGTATAGCTCCCCCTGCTACACGGACTGCCACTGTCCGGTCCGTCTTCTCTTGGTCCCGGACGAGATGAGGCTTCACAAGGGTCAAAGTTGCCCCGGAATCTCTTAGTCCCTGCATATGTTTCCCATTAACCCACACGACCTGTCGATGCTGTTGTCGATTATCTGCCCGGACTGCCTGCACGTGGTCTACTTCATGCAGCACTTCCTCCATCTCTTCCACCCCTTGGTTAGTCGTAGCCCCCAATGCCGGGTTAGTTTCGCCTTGGTAGCAGTGTACAGCAGCCCGGCTGAAGGTAGCTGTTCCCGCCTTTGGCCACTGGGTATGCTGAGTCCGGTTGGGACATTGTCTTTGCAGGTGGCCCAGCTGACGGCAGGTGTGGCATCGCGCCCCAGGGGGACTGTGGTAGGCCGGGTTTCTAGCTGGTCCCCCTACAATCTTCGGTGGTTTGGGGCCCTCCAGGTCCATGGGCGGGCCCCTAGTAACCATCTTTGATCCGGACAACTGAGGCCTCCTGGCATCATGATGTTCATCGGCCAGGCGAGCGGCTTCCTCCAGAGTCGTTGGCCGCCTGTCCCGAAGCCATTCCTGTGTCTCGGGGGTTAGTCCATTAAAGAATCGTTCTAACAAGAGGAGCTGGAGGACGTCCTCCTTAGTGGCTGCTTGGCTACCTTGTACCCACTGTAGCAGTGACCGCCGTAATTTACAGGCCCATTCAGCGTGGGTATCGGTTACGCGTTTTATAAGTCCACGGAACTTTTGGCGGTATGCCTCTGGTGTCAGCGCATACCGGGCCAAGATCACTTCTTTGATCCGCTCATAGTCCATACAGTCCTCATCAGGTACCGTGCGATAGGCGTCCGCTGCCCGGCCTGTCAGCTTGCTGGCCAGAATCTGAACCCGTTCCTCCGGCTTTACTTGATGAAGGGCACACTGCCGCTCAAAGTCCTGCAGAAAGTCATCAATGTCTTCCTCTGCCTCCCCCAACTGTCGGAAGGCAGTATACTGGATGTTTTTGTGGCTTACTGTTGAAGGTACCTGGTCAAATGCCAGAGCTCCCCCTGCTCGCTGACTCTCCTCTCTCCGCTCTGCCATCTCCATCTTGGCCAGCTCCACTTTGGTCCACTCTGCCATCTCCATCTTGGCTAGCTCTATCCTGGTCCGCTCGGCCATCTTTTCCTTCAGATCAGTACGCACATCAGCCATCACCTCTCGTATGATCTCTATTGCAGGGTTCGGGCCATAGAACGCCAGTCTGTTCTTTACCTCCCACTGGAATTCAGTCTCCTCCACGTTCACATTGGGGGGCGCTGCACTGATGGCTGCTATCAAATCCGCTTTTGTTTTGTTGCTGGCGATCAACCCTCGGGCTTCCACCAGATCTTTTAATGTAGTCCTCTTTAACTTCTGGTAGTTGTTTTCCATTCATTCCTTTCCTCCTGCAGAAGGGGTATCATATCCCACTACTGCCACCAGTGTAACGGGGTCTTCCTATCTCGGGTACCTCTTTCAGTACCACCCTGTGTTTTCGGAGGTCCTCTCTGCTTTGGCTGGAGTCTGAATGAAGGACGCTGGCTGGAATTCCTTGGTTACATAGGCGCATATAAAAGATCACTGCTTCTCCACGTATTTCAAGTCTGACAACACTTTACTCACAGGACACAGAATATATCACACAGATACAGAGGGCAGGCCAATAGAAAAGCGGCAGGCCAGACATACATTACAATAGCCGCAGGTGGCCGGAGCCTGCCGATATTTACTGTGGGAATTACAAAGGTGGGGGGAGGGGCAGCTGGGCGCAGCCTGTGGGCTGATGCATTAGGGACATGCATCTCACATGGAACCTATTATACATACATATAACTGCACAACATATTCTGGGTGCTGAGTGGTTCTGTAACACGTAACTGAAGGGTTTTTTAGTTGCAAAATAAAGGTAATTGATTGTAAGATTGTAAACTGTTGTGCTGTACCGCAGGTGAACCCGTACGTTACACTCATATAATTGTAATAGCTTCCAGGGTGTTAACAGGTAACCGGCGGCCGGTTTAGGCAGACACTTCAGTAATTAGATTTATAGAAAGTGTAGTAGGTACAGATTATTTGGGCGCCACGTTGTACGGAACAATGGTCGGTATAATGTGTTGAATATTTTCTATTTTCTGGTTGGGTCATTCACATAACAAAGTACAATAATTACACTGAGTGAACTCTTTAGGAGTTTTTTATGTTGCCCGTGAATTAGCTGCATCCTGAGGAGCCCACCCGGGTGCACAACTTACATACCCAACAGGCTAAATGGAATCACTAGAATAGTGTGAACCTGGAAAACCCACAGTCCAAAATCAATATACGTCATTGTGGGCTAATCTCATCAGTATTATGTGTGAATATCCATACATTCACTGCAACGCACCTCCAAGTTACATCGTATTAGTAAAATACCAAGACAGCTTACCCATAGTAGACTGCTGCCGGGATCGAGGAAGAAGCCACTGACGCGCGTTTCACGTTAACTTTTTCACAACAAGGTGCCGATAAATATCCTGTCTGCCTTTAAATAAGGTGGTTAATAATGAACGCCAAGTCAGGTGTTTGTACGGGTCATCTCATATCGTGGAAGTAAAGATTTCATATCTGGCATTCATAGGGTGCGCAACATTCAGATTGATGGCAGTAGCTAACCATAAACATCAATCTGATTGCTGTGATTGAATTGGGCACAGAGACTACGACATCATGGCAGCACATACGCCTCAGAATTGGGCTTTTGTTACAAGACCGCCAATGCGCTACTTTTGCTTGTCACTTTCCTTGATGGCTTCAATATAGAGTGCGCATGTTCATGACGTCACCCGGAGATGTCACCGTGACGCGCGTCCTCTATGAATGACGAGTTAAGCTTACTATGGTGTTTTGATTTAATTTTGACACGTGTTAAGGGGTTAATAACAGAGTTATACCAGGGTTGTCCTCAGACCTAGCAGTACTAGTACAGGACAGACTCATAATTGGTGCACAGAGATACAAATCCTGCATCCTTTCATTTTATAGTGATTCGTATGTTGCGGAGGGGGGACTAAAAGTAATATTTGCTATGCAAGAAAGAAATCCTGGCTGAATAAAAGAACGCTTAGCATGTGCCATTTACCATACTTATGTCGTAGAAAGGTCCTGTACTCCACCTACAGTGACATCTCTGTATAAATCTAATCTTATGTCTCCGGATTATATCGCTGTGGAATGTTTCTTGCATTTTAGTAATTGGCCTGCAGGTGTCACTATCTCCACTGCCTCCTATGGAGACCTGGGGTTGGATTGCAGATTGCTTCTGATTTGCCTTACTGGACCTTTCTGTCTCCTGGCGGCCACATTGTCCTGTACGCATCGATAATAGGATATTCTTGTTCGGTCAACTGAGGCAATGACAATAAAGTGCAAGCATCATTCATAGTGAAATTGCAGGGGCTTAAAGTGCAGCTAAACTTAGTTGGGGAGTTTGGCTCCTGAGAGCCCCTACAGATTGCTGGTAGCTCTTAGTTTGTGCATTAGTGGGGTATGTGCCCTTCGGAAAGTCTATGCACTCTGTGCTCTTATGCATAGGCTGAGCCCTTCAGCCCTGTGGTTTGAGCTCTTGCAGGGGGTCTTGGCATCAACACCTCCATTATCCACAGGACCCTCCTCCGTAAGACATAGATTTTCTGATGTGCAGAAAAAAGTTTGAAAGAGATGCAGCAATGCAACATAATTGCAAGCGCATCCCCTGTATTCTCAGGATCAGTATGGGTCCCAGAGTTTGGACCCCCAATGAATGTAAAGTGAATGCAACATCCCAGCGATAGTCCATGACTTTATGACTTTCACATACTCCTTTAAAATGTTATCCTCCCTCTGATAAGGCTAAATTTGCATAGTTCTTGTAAAACCAAGAAACTTTACAATTTGTCTCTTAATTAAAATCCTCTCCGTTTTCCAGATTGAAGGGAAGTTTAATTCTATAATTTGCTGCTCTATGTTTAAGTTGCTGGCCACCTCTGCACTGAATCAGTAGTGGCTGGTTTCCTAGGCAAGGAGCACGCTTGTAAGCGCTTTGATTTAGATTCTGCAAGCGCTGGCTGGATCCCTGGATCCGGTCAGCTTCAGTGACCCTGTGCTCCTCTGATGCTGCAGGTCCGTACTGTCAATCTTTAGGAGCATATCACTCCCCCAACAACCAGAAAGCCTGGAGGCAGAGGAGCTGTGCGCCCCTGAAGAAAGAAGCGCACTGGCCAACTCACATGGCATGAAGTAAGAAGAGAAATGATATAGTATAGGTGCAGCCTTATGTGGCGCAGTAAATCACAGCTAAACACATCCACAACAGCTGCAAAGATCTGCTCTCTTGTTACATTGTAACAGTCCAGAGACCAGGATTTTCAGCTTACAGAGCATTGTCTGCACTGTATCCAGTGCGATCAGTCTGGAGTCACAGAGCTTTGTCTGCACTGGATACATTGCATCAGTCTGGAATCACAGAGCATTGTCTGCACTGGATACAATGTGTCAGTCTGGAGTCACAGAGCATTGTATGCACTGGATACATTGCATCAGTCTGGAGTCACAGAGCATTGTCTGCACTGGATACAATGTGTCAGTCTGGAGTCACAGAGCATTGTCTGCACTGGATACAATGTGTCAGTCTGGAGTCACAGAGCATTGTCTGCACTGGATACAATGTGTCAGTCTGGAGTCACAGAGCATTGTCTGCACTGGATTCAATGTACCAGTCTGGAATCACAGAGCATTGTCCGCACTGGATACATTGTATCAGTCTGGAGTCACAGAGCATTGTCTGCTCTGGATACAATGTATCAGTCTGGAATCACAGAGCATTGTCTGCACTGGATACAATGTATCAGTCTGGAATCACAGAGCATTGTCTGCACTGGATACATTGCATCAGTCTGGAGTCACAGAGCATTGTCTGCACTGGATACAATGTATCAGTCTGGAGTCACAGAGCATTGTCTGCACTGGATACATTGCATCAGTCTGGAGTCACAGAGCATTGTCTGCACTGGATACATTGCATCAGTCTGGAGTCACAGAGCATTGTCTGCACTGGATACAATGTGTCAGTCTGGAGTCACAGAGCATTGTCAGCACTGGATTCAATGTATCAGTCTGGAGTCAAAGAGCATTGTCTGCACTGGATTCAATGTACCAGTCTGGAATCACAGAGCATTGTGTGCTCTGGATACAATGTATCAGTCTGGAGACACAGAGCATTGTCAGCAGTGGATTCAATGTACCAGTCTGGAATCACAGAGCATTGTGTGCTCTGGATACAATGTGTCAGTCTGGAGTCACAGAGCATTGTCAGCACTGGATTCAATGTATCAGTCTGGAGTCAAAGAGCATTGTCTGCAATGGATACATTGCATCAGTCTGGAGTCACAGAGCATTGTCTGCACTGGATACAATGTATCAGTCTGGAATCACAGAGCATTGTCTGCTCTGGATACAATGTATCAGTCTGGAGACACAGAGCATTGTCTGCACTAGATTCAATGTACCAGTCTGGAATCACAGAGCATTGTCTGCACTGGATACATTGCATCAGTCTGGAGTCACAGAACATTGTCTACACTGGATTCAATGTATCAGTCTGGAGTCACAGAGCATTGTCTGCACTGGATTCAATGTACCAGTCTGGAATCACAGAGCATTGTCTGCAATGGATACATTGCATCACTCTGGAGTCACAGAGCATTGTCTGCACTGGATACATTGTATCAGTCTGGAGTCACAGATCATTGTCTGTACTGGATACAGTGTATCAGTCTGGACTCACAGATCATTGTCTGTACTGGATACAATGTATCAGTCTGGAGTCACAGATCATTGTCTGCACTGGATACAGTGTATCAGTCTGGAGTCACAGAGCATTGTCTGCAATGGATACAGTGTATCAGTCTGGAGTCACAGAGCATTGTCTGCACTGGCTATAATGCATCAGTCTGGAGTCACAGAGCATTGTCTGCACTGGATATATTGTATCAGTCTGGAGTAACAGAGCATTGTCTGCACTGGATACAATGTATCAGTCTGGAGTCACAGAGCATTGTCCGCACTGGATATATTGTATCAGTCTGGAGTCACAGAGCATTGTCTGCACTGGATACAATGTATCAGTCTGGAGTCACAGAGCATTGTCTGCACTGGATACATTGTATCAGTCTGGAGTCACAGAGCATTGTCTGCACTGGATATATTGTATCAGTCTGGAGTCACAGAGCATTGTCTGCACTGGATACATTGTATCAGTCTGGAGTCACAGAGCATTGTCCGCACTGGATATATTGTATCAGTCTGGAGTCACAGAGCATTGTCTGAACTGGATACATTGTATCAGTCTGGAGTCACAGAGCATTGTCTGCACTGGATACATTGTATCAGTCTGGAGTCACAGAGCATTGTCTGCACTGGATACATTGTATCAGTGTGGAGTCACAGAGCATTGTCTGCACTGGATACAATGTATCAGTCTGGAGTCACAGAGCATTGTCTGCACTGGATACATTGTATCAGTCTGGAGTCACAGAGCATTGTCTGCACTGGATACATTGTATCAGTCTGGAGTCACAGAGCATTGTCTGCACTGGCTACAATGAATCAGTCTGGAGTCACAGAGCATTGTCTGCACTGGATACATTGTATCAGTCTGGAGTCACAGACCATTGTCTGCACTGGATACAATGTATCAGTCTGGAGTCACAGAGCATTGTCTGCACTGACTACAATGCATCAGTCTGGAGTCACAGAGCATTGTCTGCACAGTATACACTGTATCAGTCTGGAGTCACAGAGCATTGTCCGCACTGGATACAATGTATCAGTCTGGAGTTACAGAGCATTGTCTGCACTGGATACATTGTATCAGTGTGGAGTCACAGAGCATTGTCTGCACTGGATACAATGCATCAGTCTGGAGTCACAGAGCATTGTCCGCACTGGATACATTGTATCCGACTGGAGTCACAGAGCATTGACCGCACTGTATACAATGTATCAGTCTGGAGTCAAAAAGCATTGTCTGCACTGGATACAATGTATCAGTCTGGAGTCACAGAGCATTGTCCGCACTGGATACATTGTATCCGTCTGGAGTCACAGAGCATTGACCGCACTGGATACAATGTATCAGTATGGAGTCACAGAGCATTGTCTGCACTGACTACAATGCATCAGTCTGGAGTCACAGAGCATTGTCTACACTGGATACAGTGTATCAGTCTGGAGTCACAGAGCATTGTCTGCACTGGCTACAATGCATCAGTCTGGAGTCACAGAGCGTTGTCTGCACTGGATACACTGTATCAGTCTGGAATCACAGAGCACTGTTTGCATTGAATCAGTCTGGAGTCACAGAGCATTGTCTGCACTGGATACATTGTATCAGTCTGGAGTCACAGAGCATTGTCTGCACTGGATACATTGTATCAGTCTGGAGTCACAGAGCATTGTCTGCACAGGATACAGTGTATCAGTCTGGAGTCACAGAGCATTGTCTGCACTGGATACAATGTATCAGTCTGGAGTCACAGAGCACTGTTTGCACTGGATACAATGTATCAGTCTGGAGTCACAGAGCATTGTCTGCACTGGATACAATGTATCAGTCTGGAGTCACAGAGCATTGTCTGCACTGGATACATTGTATCAGTCTGGAGTCAGAGAGCATTGTCTGCACAGGATACAGTGTATCAGTCTGGAGTCACAGAGCATTGTCTGCACTGGATACAATGTATCTGTCTGGAGTCACAGAGCTTTGTTCGCACTGGATACATTGTATCAGTCTGGAGTCACAGAGCATTGTCCGCACTGGATGCATTGTATCAGTCTGGAGTCACAGAGCATTGTCTGCACTGGATACAATGTATCAGTCTGGAGTCACAGAGCATTGTCTGCACTGGCTATGATGCATCAGTCTGGAGTCACAGAGCATTGTCTGCACTGGCTACGATGCATCAGTCTGGAGTCACAGAGCATTGTCTGCACTGGATACAATGTATCAGTCTGGAGTCACAGAGCATTGTCTGCACTGGATACATTGTATCAGTCTGTAGTCACAGAGCATTGTCTGCACAGGATACAGTGTATCAGTCTGGAGTCACAGAGCATTGTCTGCACTGGATACAGTGTATCAGTCTGGAGTCACAGAGCATTGTCTGCACTGGATACATTGTATCCGTCTGCAGTCAGAGAGCATTGTCTGCACTGGATACATTGTATCAGTCTGGAGTCACAGAGCATTGTCTGCACAGGATACAGTGTATCAGTCTGGAGTCACAGAGCATTGTCCGCACTGGATACAATGTATCAGTCTGGAGTCACAGAGCATTGTCTGCACTGGATACAATGTATCAGTCTAGAGTCACAGAGCATTGTCTGCACTGGATACAATGTATCCGTCTGGAGTCACAGAGCATTGTCTGCACAGGATACAGTGTATCAGTCTGGAGTCACAGAGCATTGTCAGCACTGGATACAATGTATCCGTCTGGAGTCACATAGCATTGTCTGCACTGGATACAATGTATCAGTCTGGATTCACAGAGCATTGTCTGCACTGGCTACGATGCATCAGTCTGGAGTCACAGAGCATTGTCCGCACTGGATACAATGTATCAGTCTGGAGTCACACAGCATTGTCCGCACTGGATACATTGTATCAGTCTGGAGTCAAAGAGCATTGTCCGCACTGGATACATTGTATCAGTCTGGAGTCACAGAGCATTGTCTGCACTGGATACAATGTATCAGTCTGGAGTCACAGAGCATTGTCTGCACTGGATACAATGTATCAGTCTGGAGTCACAGAGCATTGTCTGCACTGGATAGAATGTATCAGTCTGGAGTCACAGAGCATTGTCTGCACTGGATACAATGTATCAGTCTGGAGTCACAGAGCACTGTTTGCACTGGATACAATGTATCAGTCTGGAGTCACAGAGCATTGTCTGCACTGGATACAATGTATCAGTCTGTAGTCACAGAGCATTGTCTGCACTGGATACAATGTATCAGTCTGGAGTCACAGAGCACTGTTTGCACTGGATACAATGTATCAGTCTGGAGTCACAGAGCATTGTCTGCACTGGATACAATGTATCAGTCTGGAGTCACAGAGCATTGTCCGCACTGGATACAATGTATCAGTCTGGAGTCACACAGCGTTGTCCGCACTGGATACATTGTATCAGTCTGGAGTCACAGAGCATTGTCTGCACTGGATACATTGTATCAGTCTGGAGTCACAGAGCATTGTCTGCACAGGATACAGTGTATCAGTCTGGAGTCACAGAGCATTGTCTGCACTGGATACAGTGTATCAGTCTGGAGTCACAGAGCATTGTCTGCACTGGATACATTGTATCCGTCTGGAGTCAGAGAGCATTGTCTGCACTGGATACATTGTATCAGTCTGGAGTCACAGAGCATTGTCTGCACAGGATACAGTGTATCAGTCTGGAGTCACAGAGCATTGTCCGCACTGGATACAATGTATCAGTCTGGAGTCACAGAGCATTGTCTGCACTGGATACAATGTATCAGTCTAGAGTCACAGAGCATTGTCTGCACTGGATACAATGTATCCGTTTGGAGTCACAGAGCATTGTCTGCACAGGATACAGTGTATCAGTCTGGAGTCACAGAGCATTGTCTGCACTGGATACAATGTATCCGTCTGGAGTCACATAGCATTGTCTGCACTGGATACAATGTATCAGTCTGGATTCACAGAGCATTGTCTGCACTGGCTACGATGCATCAGTCTGGAGTCACAGAGCATTGTCCGCACTGGATACAATGTATCAGTCTGGAGTCACACAGCATTGTCCGCACTGGATACATTGTATCAGTCTGGAGTCAAAGAGCATTGTCCGCACTGGATACATTGTATCAGTCTGGAGTCACAGAGCATTTTCTGCACTGGATACAATGTATCAGTCTGGAGTCACAGAGCACTGTTTGCACTGGATACAATGTATCAGTCTGGAGTCACAGAGCATTGTCTGCACTGGATACAATGTATCAGTCTGGAGTCACAGAGCATTGTCTGCACTGGATACAATGTATCAGTCTGGAGTCACAGAGCACTGTTTGCACTTGATACAATGTATCAGTCTGGAGTCACAGAGCATTGTCTGCACTGGATACAATGTATCAGTCTGGAGTCACAGAGCATTGTCTGCACTGGATACAATGTATCAGTCTGGAGTCACAGAGCACTGTTTGCACTGGATACAATGTATCAGTCTGGAGTCACAGAGCATTGTCTGCACTGGATACAATGTATCAGTCTGGAGTCACAGAGCATTGTCCGCACTGGATACAATGTATCAGTCTGGAGTCACAGAGCATTGTCTGCACTGGATACATTGTATCAGTCTGTAGTCACAGAGCATTGTCTGCACAGGATACAGTGTATCAGTCTGGAGTCACAGAGCATTGTCTGCACTGGATACAGTGTATCAGTCTGGAGTCACAGAGCATTGTCTGCACTGGATACATTGTATCCGTCTGCAGTCAGAGAGCATTGTCTGCACTGGATACATTGTATCAGTCTGGAGTCACAGAGCATTGTCTGCACAGGATACAGTGTATCAGTCTGGAGTCACAGAGCATTGTCCGCACTGGATACAATGTATCAGTCTGGAGTCACAGAGCATTGTCTGCACTGGATACAATGTATCAGTCTAGAGTCACAGAGCATTGTCTGCACTGGATACAATGTATCCGTCTGGAGTCACAGAGCATTGTCTGCACAGGATACAGTGTATCAGTCTGGAGTCACAGAGCATTGTCAGCACTGGATACAATGTATCCGTCTGGAGTCACATAGCATTGTCTGCACTGGATACAATGTATCAGTCTGGATTCACAGAGCATTGTCTGCACTGGCTACGATGCATCAGTCTGGAGTCACAGAGCATTGTCCGCACTGGATACAATGTATCAGTCTGGAGTCACACAGCATTGTCCGCACTGGATACATTGTATCAGTCTGGAGTCAAAGAGCATTGTCCGCACTGGATACATTGTATCAGTCTGGAGTCACAGAGCATTGTCTGCACTGGATACAATGTATCAGTCTGGAGTCACAGAGCATTGTCTGCACTGGATACAATGTATCAGTCTGGAGTCACAGAGCATTGTCTGCACTGGATAGAATGTATCAGTCTGGAGTCACAGAGCATTGTCTGCACTGGATACAATGTATCAGTCTGGAGTCACAGAGCACTGTTTGCACTGGATACAATGTATCAGTCTGGAGTCACAGAGCATTGTCTGCACTGGATACAATGTATCAGTCTGTAGTAACAGAGCATTGTCTGCACTGGATACAATGTATCAGTCTGGAGTCACAGAGCACTGTTTGCACTGGATACAATGTATCAGTCTGGAGTCACAGAGCATTGTCTGCACTGGATACAATGTATCAGTCTGGAGTCACAGAGCATTGTCCGCACTGGATACAATGTATCAGTCTGGAGTCACACAGCGTTGTCCGCACTGGATACATTGTATCAGTCTGGAGTCACAGAGCATTGTCTGCACTGGATACATTGTATCAGTCTGGAGTCACAGAGCATTGTCTGCACAGGATACAGTGTATCAGTCTGGAGTCACAGAGCATTGTCTGCACTGGATACAGTGTATCAGTCTGGAGTCACAGAGCATTGTCTGCACTGGATACATTGTATCCGTCTGGAGTCAGAGAGCATTGTCTGCACTGGATACATTGTATCAGTCTGGAGTCACAGAGCATTGTCTGCACAGGATACAGTGTATCAGTCTGGAGTCACAGAGCATTGTCCGCACTGGATACAATGTATCAGTCTGGAGTCACAGAGCATTGTCTGCACTGGATACAATGTATCAGTCTAGAGTCACAGAGCATTGTCTGCACTGGATACAATGTATCCGTTTGGAGTCACAGAGCATTGTCTGCACAGGATACAGTGTATCAGTCTGGAGTCACAGAGCATTGTCTGCACTGGATACAATGTATCCGTCTGGAGTCACATAGCATTGTCTGCACTGGATACAATGTATCAGTCTGGATTCACAGAGCATTGTCTGCACTGGCTACGATGCATCAGTCTGGAGTCACAGAGCATTGTCTGCACTGGATACAATGTATCAGTCTGGAGTCACAGAGCACTGTTTGCACTTGATACAATGTATCAGTCTGGAGTCACAGAGCATTGTCTGCACTGGATACAATGTATCAGTCTGGAGTCACAGAGCATTGTCTGCACTGGATACAATGTATCAGTCTGGAGTCACAGAGCACTGTTTGCACTGGATACAATGTATCAGTCTGGAGTCACAGAGCATTGTCTGCACTGGATACAATGTATCAGTCTGGAGTCACAGAGCATTGTCCGCACTGGATACAATGTATCAGTCTGGAGTCACACAGCGTTGTCCGCACTGGATACATTGTATCAGTCTGGAGTCACAGAGCATTGTCCGCACTGGATACATTGTATCAGTCTGGAGTCACAGAGCATTGTCTGCACTGGATACAATGTATCAGTCTGGAGTCACAGAGCACTGTTTGCACTGGATACAATGTATCAGTCTGGAGTCACAGAGCATTTTCCGCACTGGATACATTGTATCTGTCTGGAGTCACAGAGCATTGTCTGCACAGGATACATTGTATCAGTCTGGAGTCACAGAGCATTGTCTGCACTGGCTACAATGCATCAGTCTGGAGTCACAGAGCATTGTCTGCACTGAATACAATGTATCTGTCTGGAATCACAGAGCACTGTTTGCACTGGATACATTGTATCAGTTTGGAGTCACAGAGCATTGTCTGCACTGGATACAATGTATTAGTCTGGAGTCACAGAGCATTGTCCGCACTGGATACATTGTATCCGTCTGGAGTCACAGAGCATTGACCGCACTGGATACAATGTATCTGTCTGGAATCACAGAGCACTGTTTGCACTGGATACATTGTATCAGTCTGGAGTCACAGAGCATTGTCCGCACTGGATACATTGTATCAGTCTGGAGTCACAGAGCATTGTCTGCACTGGATGCAATGTATCAGTCTGGAGTCACAGAGCATTGTCTGCACTGGATTCATTGTTTCAGTCTGGAGTCACAGAGCATTGTCCGCACTGGACACATTGTATCAGTCTGGAGTCACAGAGCATAGTCCGCATTGGATACATTGTATCAGTCTGGAGTCTCAGAGCATTGTCTGCACTGGATACAATGTATCAGTCTGGAGTCACAGAGCATTGTCTGCACTGGATACATTGTATCAGTCTGGAGTCACAGAGCATTGTCTGCACTGGATGCAATGTATCAGTCTGGAGTCACAGAGCATTGTCTGCACTGGATTCATTGTTTCAGTCTGGAGTCACAGAGCATTGTCCGCACTGGACACATTGTATCAGTCTGGAGTCACAGAGCATAGTCCGCATTGGATACATTGTATCAGTCTGGAGTCTCAGAGCATTGTCTGCACTGGATACAATGTATCAGTCTGGAGTCACAGAGCATTGTCTGCACTGGATACAATGTATCAGTCTGGAGTCACAGAGCATTGTCAGCACTGGATACAATGTATCAGTCTGGAGTCACAGAGCATTGTCTGCACTGGATTCATTGTATCAGTCTGGAGTCACAGAGCATTGTCCGCACTGGATATATTGTATCAGTCTGGAGTCACAGAGCATTGTCTGCACTGGATACAATGTGTCAGTCTGGAGTCACAGAGCATTGTCTGCACTGGATACAATGTGTCAGTCTGGAGTCACAGAGCATTGTCTGCACTGGATTCAATGTACCAGTCTGGAATCACAGAGCATTGTCCGCACTGGATACATTGTATCAGTCTGGAGTCACAGAGCATTGTCTGCTCTGGATACAATGTATCAGTCTGGAATCACAGAGCATTGTCTGCACTGGATACATTGCATCAGTCTGGAGTCACAGAGCATTGTCTGCACTGGATACATTGCATCAGTCTGGAGTCACAGAGCATTGTCTGCACTGGATACAATGTGTCAGTCTGGAGTCACAGAGCATTGTCTGCACTGGATTCAATGTACCAGTCTGGAATCACAGAGCATTGTCCGCACTGGATACATAGTATCAGTCTGGAGACACAGAGCAATGTCAGCACTGGATTCAATGTATCAGTCTGGAGTCAAAGAGCATTGTCTGCACTGGATTCAATGTACCAGTCTGAAATCACAGAGCATTATCTGCACTGGATACAATGTATCAGTCTGGAGGCACAGACCATTGTCTGCACTGGATTCAATGTACCAGTCTCGAATCACAGAGCATTATCTGCACTGGATACATTGCATCAGTCTGGAGTCACAGAGCATTGTCTGCACTGGATACAATGTATCAGTCTGGAATCACAGAGCATTGTCTGCTCTGGATACAATGTATCAGTCTGGAGACACAGAGCATTGTCTGCATTAGATAAAATGTACTAGTCTGGAATCACAGAGCATTGTCTGCACTGGATACATTGCATCAGTCTGGAGTCACAGAACATTGTCTACACTGGATTCAATGTATCAGTCTGGAGTCACTTGGCATTGTCTGCACTGGATTCAATGTACCAGTCTGGAATCACAGAGCATTGTCTGCAATGGATACATTGCATCACTCTGGAGTCACAGAGCATTGTCTGCACTGGATACATTGTATCAGTCTGGAGTCACAGATCATTGTCTGTACTGGATACAGTGTATCAGTCTGGACTCACAGGTCATAGTCTGTACTGGATACAATGTATCAGTCTGGAGTCACAGAGCATTGTCTGCACTGGATACAGTGTATCAGTCTGGAGTCAAAGAGCATTGTCTGCACTGGATACAGTGTATCAGTCTGGAGTCACAGAGCATTGTCTGCACTGGCTATAATGCATCAGTCTGGAGTCACAGAGCATTGTCTGCACTGGATATATTGTATCAGTCTGGAGTAACAGAGTATTGTCTGCACTGGATACAATGTATCAGTCTGGAGTCACAGAGCATTGTCCGCACTGGATATATTGTATCAGTCTGGAGTCACAGAGCATTGTCTGCACTGGATACAATGTATCAGTCTGGAGTAACAGAGCATTGTCTGCACTGGATACATTGTATCAGTCTGGAGTCACAGAGCATTGTGTGCACTGGATATATTGTATCAGTCTGGAGTCACAGAGCATTGTCTGCACTGGCTACAATGAATCAGTCTGGAGTCACAGAGCATTGTCCGCACTGAATATATTGTATCAGTCTGGAGTCAGAGCATTGTCTGCACTGGATTCATTGTATCAGTCTGGAGTCACAGAGCATTGTCCGCACTGGATACATTGCATCAGTCTGGAGTCACAGAGCATTGTCTGCACTGGATACATTGTATCAGTCTGGAGTCACAGAGCATTGTCCGCACTGGATATATTGTATCAGTCTGGAGTCACAGAGCATTGTCTGAACTGGTTACATTGTATCAGTCTGGAGTCACAGAGCATTGTCTGCACTGGATACATTGTATCAGTGTGGAGTCACAGAGCATTGTCTGCACTGGATACAATGTATCAGTCTGGAGTCACAGAGCATTGTCTGCACTGGATACATTGTATCAGTCTGGAGTCACAGAGCATTGTCTGCACTGGATACATTGTATCAGTCTGGAGTCACAGAGCATTGTCTGCACTGACTACAATGCATCAGTCTGGAGTCACAGAGCATTGTCTGCACAGTATACACTGTATCAGTCTGGAGTCACAGAGCATTGTCCGCACTGGATACAATGTATCAGTCTGGAGTTACAGAGCATTGTCTGCACTGGATACATTGTATCAGTGTGGAGTCACAGAGCATTGTCTGCACTGGATACAATGCATCAGTCTGGAGTCACAGAGCATTGTCCGCACTGGATACAATGTATCAGTCTGGAGTCACAGAGCATTGTCCGCACTGGATACATTGTATCAGTCTGGAGTCACAGAGCATTGTCCGCACTGGATACAATGTATCAGTCTGGAGTCACAGAGCATTGTCTGCACTGGATACAATGTATCAGTCTGGAGTAACAGAGCATTGTCCGCACTGGATACATTGTATCAGTCTGGAGTCACAGAGCATTGTCTGCACTGGATACAATGTATCAGTCTGGAGTCACAGAGCATTGTCTGCACTGGCTACAATGCATCAGTCTGGAGTCACAGAGCATTGTCTGCACTGGATACAATGTATCAGTCTGGAATCACAGAGCACTGTTTGCACTGGATACATTGTATCAGTCTGGAGTCACAGAGCATTGTCTGCACTGGATACATTGTATCCGTCTGGAGTCACAGAGCATTGTCTGCACTGGATACATTGTATCAGTCTGGAGTCACAGAGCATTGTCTGCACTGGATACATTGTATCAGTCTGGAGTCACAGAGCATTGTCTGCACTGGATACAATGTATCAGTCTGGAGTCACAGAGCATTGTCTGCACTGGCTACAATGCATCAGTCTGGAGTCACAGAGCATTGTCTGCACTGGATACAATGTATCAGTCTGGAGTCACAGAGCATTGTCTGCACTGAATACAATGTATCAGTCTGGAGTCACAGAGCATTGTCTGCACTGGATACATTGTATCAGTCTGGAGTCACAGAGCATTGTCCGCACTGGATACAATGTATCAGTCTGGAGTTACAGAGCATTGTCTGCACTGGATACATTGTATCAGTGTGGAGTCACAGAGCATTGTCTGCACTGGATACAATGCATCAGTCTGGAGTCACAGAGCATTGTCTGCACTGGATACATTGTATCAGTCTGGAGTCACAGAGCATTGTCTGCACTGGCTACAATGTATCAGTCTGGAGTCACAGAGCATTGTCTGCACTGGCTACAATGCATCAGTCTGGAGTCACAGAGCATTGTCTGCACTGAATACAATGTATCTGTCTGGAATCACAGAGCACTGTTTGCACTGGATACATTGTATCAGTCTGGAGTCACAGAGCATTGTCTGCACTGGATACAATGTATCAGTCTGGAGTCACAGAGCATTGTCCGCACTGGATACATTGTATCCGTCTGGAGTCACAGAGCATTGACCGCACTGGATACAATGTATCTGTCTGGAATCACAGAGCACTGTTTGCACTGGTACATTGTATCAGTCTGGAGTCACAGAGCATTGTCCGCACTGGATACATTGTATCGGTATGGAGTCACAGAGCATTGTCCGCACTGGATACATTGTATCAGTCTGGAGTCACAGAGCATTGTCTGCACTGGATGCAATGTATCAGTCTGGAGTCACAGAGCATTGTCTGCACTGGATTCATTGTATCAGTCTGGAGTCACAGAGCATTGTCTGCACTGGATACATTGTATCAGTCTGGAGTCACAGAGCATTGTCTGCACTGGATACATTGTATCAGTCTGGAGTCACAGAGCATTGTCTGCACTGGATACAATGCATCAGTCTGGAGTCACAGATCATTGTCCGCACTGGATACAATGTATCAGTCTGGAGTCACAGAGCATTGTCTGCACTGGATTCATTGTATCAGTCTGGAGTCACAGAGCATTGTCTGCACTGGACACATTGTATCAGTCAGGAGTCACAGAGCATTGTCCGCATTGGATACATTGTATCAGTCTGGAGTCACAGAGCATTGTCTGCACTGGATACAATGCATCAGTCTGGAGTCACAGATCATTGTCCGCACTGGATACAATGTATCAGTCTGGAGTCACAGAGCATTGTCTGCACTGGCTACAATGTATCAGTCTGGAGTCACAGAGCATTGTCTGCACTGGCTACAATGCATCAGTCTGGAGTCACAGAGCATTGTCTGCACTGAATACAATGTATCTGTCTGGAATCACAGAGCACTGTTTGCACTGGATACATTGTATCAGTCTGGAGTCACAGAGCATTGTCTGCACTGGATACAATGTATCAATCTGGAGTCACAGAGCATTGTCCGCACTGGATACATTGTATCCGTCTGGAGTCACAGAGCATTGACCGCACTGGATAAAATGTATCTGTCTGGAATCACAGAGCATTGTCTGCATTGGATTCATTGTATCAGTCTGTAGTCACAGAGCATTGTCCACACTTGATACATTGTATCGGTATGGAGTCACAGAGCATTGTCCGCACTGGATACATTGTATCAGTCTGGAGTCACAGAGCATTGTCTGCACTGGATGCAATGTATCAGTCTGGAGTCACAGAGCATTGTCTGCACTGGATTCATTGTATCAGTCTGGAGTCACAGAGCATTGTCCGCACTGGATACATTGTATCAGTCTGGAGTCACAGAGCATTGTCTGCACTGGATACATTGTATCAGTGTGGAGTCACAGAGCATTGTCCGCACTGGATACATTGTATCAGTCTGCAGTCACAGAGCATTGTCTGCACTGGATACATTGTATCAGTCTGGAGTCACAGAGCATTGTCTTCACTGGATACAGTGTATCAGTCTGGATTCACGGAGCATTGTCTGCACTGGATACATTGTTTCAGTCTGGAGTCACAGAGCAATGTCTACACTGGATACATTGTATCAGTCTGGAGTCACAGAGCATTGTCTGCACTGGATACATTGTATCAGTGTGGAGTCACAGAGCATTGTCCGCACTGGATACATTGTATCAGTCTGCAGTCACAGAGTATTGTCTGCACTGGATACATTGCATCAGTCTGGAGTCACAGAGCATTGTCTGCACTGGATACAATGTATCAGTCTGGAGTCACAGAGCATTGTCTGCACTGGATACATTGCATCAGTCTGGAGTCACAGAGAATTGTCCGCACTGGATACAATGTATCAGTCTGGAGTCACAGAGCATTGTCTGCACTGGATACATTGTATCAGTCTGGAGTCACAGAGCATTGTCTGCACTGGCTACAATGCATCAGTCTAGAGTCACAGAGCATTGTCTGCACTGTATACAGTGTATCAGTCTGGAGTCACAGAGCACTGTTTGCACTGGATACAATGTATCAGTCTGGAGTCACAGAGCATTGTCTGCACTGGATACAATGTATCAGTCTGGAGTCACAGAGCATTGTCTGCACTGGATACAGTGTATCAGTCTGGAGTCACAGAGCATTGTCTGCACTGGATACAGTGTATCAGTCTGGAGTCACAGAGCATTGTCTGCACTGGATACATTGTATCAGTCTGGAGTCACAGAGCATTGTCTGTACTGGATACAGTGTATCAGTCTGGAGTCACAGAGCATTGTCCGTACTGGATGCATTGTATCAGTCTGGAGTCACAGAGCATTGTCTGCACTGGATACAGTGTATCAGTCTGGAGTCACAGAGCATTGTCTGCACTGGATACATTGCATCAGTCTGGAGTCACAGAGCATTGTCTGTACTGGATACAGTGTATCAGTCTGGAGTCACAGAGCATTGTCCGTACTTGATGCATTGTATCAGTCTGGAGTCACAGAGCATTGTCTGCACTGGATACAATGTATCAGTCTGGAGTCACAGAGCATTGTCTGCACTGGATACATTGCATCAGTCTGGAGTCACAGAGCATTGTCCGCACTGGATGCATTGTATCAGTCTGGAGTCACAGAGCATTGTCTGCACTGGATACAATGTATCAGTCTGGAGTCACAGAGCACTGTTTGCACTGGATACAATGTATCAGTCTGGAGTCACAGAGCATTGTCTGCACTGGCTACGATGCATCAGTCTGGAGTCACAGAGCATTGTCTGCACTGGATACAATGTATCAGTCTGGAGTCACAGAGCACTGTTTGCACTGGATACAATGTATCAGTCTGAAGTCACAGAGCATTGTCTGCCCTGGATACAATGTATCAGAAGGGAGTCACAGAGCATTGTCTGCACTGGATACATTGTATCAGTCTGGAGTCACAGAGCATTGTCTGCACAGGATACAGTGTATCAGTCTGGAGTCACAGAGCATTGTCTGCACTGGATACAGTGTATCAGTCTGGAGTCACAGAGCATTGTCTGCACTGGATACATTGTATCCGTCTGGAGTCACAGAGCATTGTCTGCACAGGATACAGTGTATCAGTCTGGAGTCACAGAGCATTGTCCGCACAGGATACAATGTATCAGTCTGGAGTCACAGAGCACTGTTTGCACTGGATACAATGTATCAGTCTGGAGTCACAGAGCATTGTCTGCACAGGATACTATGTATCCGTCTGGAGTCACAGAGCATTGTCTGCACTGGATACATTGTATCAGTCTGGAGTCACAGAGCATTGTCCGCACAGGATACAATGTATCAGTCTGGAGTCACAGAGCACTGTTTGCACTGGATACAATGTATCAGTCTGGAGTCACAGAGCATTGTCTGCGCTGGATACAATGTATCCGTCTGGAGTCACAGAGCATTGTCTGCACTGGATACAATGTATCAGTCTGGAGTCACAGAGCATTGTCTGCACTGGCTACGATGCATCAGTCTGGAGTCACAGAGCATTGTCTGCACTGGATACAATGTATCCGTCTGGAGTCACAGAGCATTGTCTGCACTGGATACAATGTATCCGTCTGGAGTCACAGAGCATTGTCTGCACTGGCTACGATGCATCAGTCTGGAGTCACAGAGCATTGTCTGCACTGGATACAATGTATCAGTCTGGAGTCACACAGCATTGTCCGCACTGGATACATTGTATCAGTCTGGATTCACAGAGCATTGTCCGCAATGGATACATTGTATCAGTCTGGAGTCACAGAGCATTGTCTGCACTGGATACAATGTATCAGTCTGGAGTCACAGAGCACTGTTTGCACTGGATACAATGTATCAGTCTGGAGTCACAGAGCATTGTCTTCACTGGATACAATGTATCAGTCTGGAGTCACAGAGCATTGTCTGCACTGGATACAATGTATCAGTCTGGAGTAACAGAGCATTTTCCGCACTGGATACATTGTATCTGTCTGGAGGCACAGAGCATTGTCTACACTGGATACAATGTATCAGTCTGGAGTCACAGAGCATTGTCTGCACTGGATACAATGTATCAGTCTGGAGTCACAGAGCATTGTCTGCACTGGATACATTGTATCCGTCTGGAGTCACAGAGCATTGACCGCACTGGATACAATGTATCTGTCTGGAATCACAGAGCACTGTTTGCACTGGATACAATGTATCAGTCTGGAGTCACAGAGCATTGTTCGCACTGGATACATTGTATCGGTATGGAGTCACAGAGCATTGTCCGCACTGGATACATTGTATCAGTCTGGAGTCACAGAGCATTGTCTGCACTGGATGCAATGTATCAGTCTGGAGTCACAGAGCATTGTCTGCACTGGATACATTGTATCAGTCTGGAGTCACAGAGCATTGTCTGCACTGGATTTATTGTATCAGTCTGGAGTCACAGAGCATTGTCCGCACTGGATACATTGTATCAGTCTGGAGTCACAGAGCATTGTCTGCACTGGATATATTGTATCAGTCTGGAGTCACAGAGCATTGTCTGCACTGGATTCATTGTATCAGTCTGGAGTCACAGAGCATTGTCTGCGCTGGATTCATTGTATCAGTCTGGAGTCACAGAGCATTGTCTGCGCTGGATACAATGTATCAGTCTGGAGTCACAGAGCATTGTCTGCACTGGATACAATGTATCAGTCTGGAGTCACAGAGCATTGTCCGCACTGAATACATTGTATCAGTCTGGAGTCAGAGAGCATTGTCTGCACTGGATATATTGTATCAGTCTGGAGTCACAGAGCATTGTCTGCACTGGATTCATTGTATCAATCTGGAGTCACAGAGCATTGTCTGCGCTGGATTCATTGTATCAGTCTGGAGTCACAGAGCATTGTCTGCGCTGGATACATTGTATCAGTCTGGAGTCTCAGAGCATTGTCTGCACTGGATACAATGTATCAGTCTGGAGTCACAGAGCATTGTCTGCACTGGATACAATGTATCAGTCTGGAGTCACAGAGCATTGTCTGCACTGGATTCATTGTATCAGTCTGGAGTCACAGAGCATTGTCCGCACTGGATACATTGTATCAGTCTGGAGTCACAGAGCATTGTCTGCACTGGATACAATGTGTCAGTCTGGAGTCACAGAGCATTGTCTGCACTGGATACAATTTGTCAGTCTGGAGTCACAGAGCATTGTCTGAACTGGATTCAATGTACCAGTCTGGAATCACAGAGCATTGTCCGCACTGGATACATTGTATCAGTCTGGAGTCACAGAGCATTGTCTGCTCTGGAAACAATGTATCAGTCTGGAATCACAGAGCATTGTCTGCACTGGATACATTGCATCAGTCTGGAGTCACAGAGCATTGTCTGCACTGGATACATTGCATCAGTCTGGAGTCACAGAGCATTGTCTGCACTGGATACAATGTGTCAGTATGGAGTCACAGAGCATTGTCTGCACTGGATTCAATGTACCAGTCTGGAATCACAGAGCATTGTCCGCACTGGATACATAGTATCAGTCTGGAGACACAGAGCATTGTCAGCACTGGATTCAATGTATCAGTCTGGAGTCAAAGAGCATTGTCTGCACTGGATTCAATGTACCAGTCTGGAATCACAGAGCATTGTGTGCTCTGGATACAATGTATCAGTCTGGAGACACAGACCATTGTCTGCACTGGATTCAATGTACCAGTCTCGAATCACAGAGCATTGTCTGCACTGGATACATTGCATCAGTCTGGAGTCACAGAGCATTGTCTGCACTGGATACAATGTATCAGTCTGGAATTACAGAGCATTGTCTGCTCTGGATACAATGTATCAGTCTGGAGACACAGAGCATTGTCTGCACTAGATTCAATGTACCAGTCTGGAATCACAGAGCATTGTCTGCACTGGATACATTGCATCAGTCTGGAGTCACAGAACATTGTCTGCACTGGATTCAATGTACCAGTCTGGAGTCACAGAGCATTGTCTGCACTGGATTCAATGTACCAGTCTGGAATCACAGAGCATTGTCTGTACTGGATACAGTGTATCACTCTGGAGTCACAGAGCATTGTCTGCACTGGATACATTGTATCAGTCTGGAGTCACAGATCATTGTCTGTACTGGATACAGAGTATCAGTCTGGACTCACAGATCATTGTCTGTACTGGATACAATGTATCAGTCTGGAGTCACAGAGCATTGTCTGCACTGGATACAGTGTATCAGTCTGGAGTCACAGAGCATTGTCTGCACTGGATACAGTGTATCAGTCTGGAGTCACAGAGCATTGTCTGCACTGGTTATAATGCATCAGTCTGGAGTCACAGAGCATTGTCTGCACTTAATATATTGTATCAGTCTGGAGTAACAGAGTATTGTCTGCACTGGATACAATGTATCAGTCTGGAGTCACAGAGCATTGTCCGCACTGGATATATTGTATCAGTCTGGAGTCACAGAGCATTGTCTGCACTGGATACAATGTATCAGTCTGGAGTCACAGAGCATTGTCTGCACTGGATACATTGTATCAGTCTGGAGTCACAGAGCATTGACTGCACTGGATATATTGTATCTGTCTGGAGTCACAGAGCATTGTCTGCACTGGATACATTGTATCAGTCTGGAGTCACAGAGCATTGTCCGCACTGGATATATTGTATCAGTCTGGAGTCACAGAGCATTGTCTGAACTGGATACATTGTATCAGTATGGAGTCACAGAGCATTGTCTGCACTGGATACATTGTATCAGTCTGGAGTCACAGAGCATTGTCCGCACTGGATACATTGTATCAGTCTGGAGTCACAGAGCATTGTCTGCACTGGATTCATTGTATCAGTCTGGAGTCACAGAGCATTGTCCGTACTGGATACATTGCATCAGTCTGGAGTCGCAGAGCATTGTCTGCACTGGATACATTGTATCAGTCTGGAGTCACAGAGCATTGTCCGCACTGGATATATTGTATCAGTCTGGAGTCACAGAGCATTGTCTGAACTGGATACATTGTATCAGTCTGGAGTCACAGAGCATTGTCTGCACTGGATACATTGTATCAGTGTGGAGTCACAGAGCATTGTCTGCTCTGGATACAATGTATCAGTCTGGAGTCACAGAGCATTGTCTGCACTGGATACATTGTATCAGTCTGGAGTCACAGAGCATTGTCTGCACTGGCTACAATGAATCAGTCTGGAGTCACAGAGCATTGTCTGCACTGGATACATTGTATCAGTCTGGAGTCACAGAGCATTGTCTGCACTGGATTCATTGTATCAGTCTGGAGTCACAGAGCATTGTCCGTACTGGATACATTGCATCAGTCTGGAGTCGCAGAGCATTGTCTGCACTGGATACATTGTATCAGTCTGGAGTCACAGAGCATTGTCCGCACTGGATACATTCTATCAGTCTGGAGTCACAGACCATTGTCTGCACTGGATACAATGTATCAGTCTGGAGTCACAGAGCATTGTCTGCACTGACTACAATGCATCAGTCTGGAGTCAAAGAGCATTGTCTGCACAGTATACACTGTATCAGTCTGGAGTCACAGAGCATTGTCCGCACTGGATACAATATATCAGTCTGGAGTTACAGAGCATTGTCTGCACTGGATACATTGTATCAGTGTGGAGTCACAGAGCATTGTCTGCACTGAATACAATGTATCTGTCTGGAATCACAGAGCATTGTCTGCACTGGCAACAATGCATCAGTCTGGAGTCACAGAGCATTGTCCGCACTGGATACAATGTATCAGTCTGGAGTCACAGAGCATTGTCTGCACTGGCTACAATGCATCAGTCTGGAGTCACAGAGCATTGTCTGCACTGAATACAATGTATCTGTCTGGAATCACAGAGCACTGTTTGCACTGGATACATTGTATCAGTCTGGAGTCACATAGCATTGTCTGCACTGGAAACAATGTATCAGTCTGGAGTCACAGAGCATTGTCCGCACTGGATACATTGTATCCGTCTGGAGTCACAGAGCATTGACCGCACTGGATACAATGTATCTGTCTGGAATCACAGAGCACTGTTTGCACTGGATACACTGTATCAGTCTGGAGTCACAGAGCATTGTCCGTACTGGATACATTGTATCGGTATGGAGTCACAGAGCATTGTCCGCACTGGATACATTGTATCAGTCTGGAGTCACAGAGCATTGTCTGCACTGGATTCATTGTATCAGTCTGGAGTCACAGAGCATTGTCCGCACTGGATACATTGTATCAGTCTGGAGTCACAGAGCATTGTCTGCACTGGATACATTGTATCAGTGTGGAGTCACAGAGCATTGTCCGCACTGGATACATTGTATCAGTCTGCAGTCACAGAGCATTGTCTGCACTGGATACATTGTATCAGTCTGGAGTCACAGAGCATTGTCTGCACTGGATACATTGTTTCAGTCTGGAGTCACAGAGCAATGTCTACACTGGATTCAATGTACCAGTCTGGAATCACAGAGCATTGTGAGCTCTGGATACAATGTATCAGTCTGGAGACACAGAGCATTGTCTGCACTAGATTCAATGTACCAGTCTGGAATCACAGAGCATTGTCTGCACTGGATACATTGCATCAGTCTGGAGTCACAGAACATTGTCTGCACTGGATTCAATGTACCAGTCTGGAATCACAGAGCATTGTCTGCACTGGATACATTGTATCAGTCTGGAGTCACAGATCATTGTCTGTACTGGATACAGTGTATCAGTCTGGACTCACAGATTATTGTCTGTACTGGATACAATGTATCAGTCTGGAGTCACAGAGCATTGTCTACACTGGATACAGTGTATCAGTCTGGAGTCACAGAGCATTGTCTGCACTGGATACAGTGTATCAGTCTGGAGTCACAGAGCATTGTCTGCACTGGATACAATGTATCAGTCTGGAGTCACAGAGCATTGTGCGCACTGGATATATTGTATCAGTCTGGAGTCACAGAACATTGTCTGCACTGGATTCAATGTACCAGTCTGGAATCACAGAGCATTGTCTGCACTGGATACATTGTATCAGTCTGGAGTCACAGATCATTGTCTGTACTGGATACAGTGTATCAGTCTGGACTTACAGATTATTTTCTGTACTGGATACAATGTATCAGTCTGGAGTCGCAGAGCATTGTCTACACTGGATACAGTGTATCAGTCTGGAGTCACAGAGCATTGTCTGCACTGGATACAGTGTATCAGTCTGGAGTCACAGAGCATTGTCTGCACTGGATACAATGTATCAGTCTGGAGTCACAGAGCATTGTCCGCACTGGATATATTGTATCAGTCTGGAGTCACAGAGCATTGTCTGCACTGGATACAATGTATCAGTCTGGAGTCACAGAGCATTGTCTGCACTGGATACATTGTATCTGTCTGGAGTCACAGAGCACTGTCTGCACTGGATACATTGTATCAGTCTGGAGTCACAGAGCATTGTCCGCACTGGATATATTGTATCAGTCTGGAGTCACAGAGCATTGTCTGAACTGGATACATTGTATCAGTATGGAGTCACAGAGCATTGTCTGCACTGGATACATTGTATCAGTCTGGAGTCACAGAGCATTGTCCGCACTGAATACATTGTATCAGTCTGGAGTCACAGAGCATTGTCTGCACTGGATTCATTGTATCAGTCTGGAGTCACAGAGCATTGTCTGCACTGGATACATTGTATCAGTCTGGAGTCACAGAGCATTGTCCGCACTGGATATATTGTATCAGTCTGGAGTCACAGAGCATTGTCTGAACTGGATACATTGTATCAGTCTGGAGTCACAGAGCATTGTCTGCACTGGATACATTGTATCAGTCTGGAGTCACAGAGCATTGTCTGCACTGGATACATTGTATCAGTGTGGAGTCACAGAGCATTGTCTGCACTGGATACAATGTATCAGTCTGGAGTCACAGAGCATTGTCTGCACTGGATACATTGTATCAGTCTGGAGTCACAGAGCATTGTCTGCACTGGATACATTGTATCAGTCTGGAGTCACAGAGCATTGTCTGCACTGGCTACAATGAATCAGTCTGGAGTCACAGAGCATTGTCTGCACTGGATACATTGTATCAGTCTGGAGTCACAGACCATTGTCTGCACTGGATACAATGTATCATTCTGGAGTCACAGAGCATTGTCTGCACTGACTACAATGCATCAGTCTGGAGTCACAGAGCATTGTCTGCACAGTATACACTGTATTAGTCTGGAGTCACAGAGCATTGTCCGCACTGGATACAATGTATCAGTCTGGAGTTACAGAGCATTGTCTGCACTGGATACATTGTATCAGTGTGGAGTCACAGAGCATTGTCTGCACTGGATACAATGCATCAGTCTGGAGTCACAGAGCATTGTCCGCACTGGATACAATGTATCAGTCTGGAGTCACAGAGCATTGTCTGCACTGGCTACAATGTATCAGTCTGGAGTCACAGAGCATTATTTGCACTGGCTACAATGCATCAGTCTGGAGTCACAGAGCATTGTCTGCACTGAATACATTGTATCAGTCTGGAGTCACAGAGCATTGTCTGCACTGGATACAATGTATCAGTCTGGAGTCACAGAGCATTGTCCGCACTGGATACATTGTATACGTCTGGAGTCACAGAGCATTGACCGCACTGGATACAATGTATCTGTCTGGAATCACAGAGCACTGTTTGCACTGGATACATTGTATCAGTCTGGAGTCACAGAGCATTGTCCGTACTGGATACATTGTATCGGTATGGAGTCACAGAACATTGTCCGCACTGGATACGTTGTATCAGTCTGGAGTCACAGAGCATTGTCTGCACTGGATGCAATGTATCAGTCTGGAGTCACAGAGCATTGTCTGCACTGGATACACTGTATCAGTCTGGAGTCACACAGCATTGTCTGCACTGGATTCATTGTATCAGTCTGGAGTCACAGAGCATTGTCTGCACTGGATACATTGTATCAGTGTGGAGTCACAGAGCATTGTCCGCACTGGATACATTGTATCAGTCTGCAGTCACAGAGCATTGTCTGCACTGGATACATTGTTTCAGTCTGGAGTCACAGAGCAATGTCTACACTGGATACATTGTATCAGTCTGGAGTCACAGAGCATTGTCTGCACTGGATACAATGTATCAGTCTGGAGTCACAGAGCATTGTCTGCACTGGATTCATTGTATCAGTCTGGAGTCACAGAGCATTGTCTGCACTGGATACATTGTATCAGTCTGGAGTCACAGAGCATTGTCTGCACTGGATACATTGCATCAGTCTGGAGTCACAGAGCATTGTCTGCACTGGATACAATGTATCAGTCTGGAGTCACAGAGCATTGTCTGCACTGGATACATTGCATCAGTCTGGAGTCACAGAGAATTGTCCGCACTGGATACAATGTATCAGTCTGGAGTCACAGAGCATTGTCTGCACTGGATACATTGTATCAGTCTGGAGTCACAGAGCATTGTCTGCACTGGATACATTGCATCAGTCTGGAGTCACAGAGCATTGTCTGCACTGGATACATTGTATCAGTCTGGAGTCACAGAGCATTGTCTGCACTGGATACAATGTATCAGTCTGGAGTCACAGAGCATTGTCTGCACTGGATACATTGCATCAGTCTGGAGTCACAGAGAATTGTCCGCACTGGATACAATGTATCAGTCTGGAGTCACAGAGCATTGTCTGCACTGGATACATTGTATCAGTCTGGAGTCACAGAGCATTGTCTGCACTGGATACATTGTATCAGTCTGGAGTCACAGAGCATTGTCTGCACTGGATACAATGTATCAGTCTGGAGTCACAGAGCATTGTCTGCACTGGATACAATGTATCAGTCTGGAGTCACAGAGCATTGTCTGCACTGGATACATTGCATCAGTCTGGAGTCACAGAGAATTGTCCGCACTGGATACAATGTATCAGTCTGGAGTCACAGAGCATTGTCTGCACTGGCTACAATGCATCAGTCTGGAGTCACAGAGCATTGTCTGCACTGTATACAGTGTATCAGTCTGGAGTCACAGAGCATTGTCTGCACTGGATACAATGTATCAGTCTGGAGTCACAGAGCATTGTCTGCACTGGATACATTGCATCAGTCTGGAGTCACAGAGAATTGTCCGCACTGGATCCAATGTATCAGTCTGGAGTCACAGAGCATTGTCTGCACTGGATACATTGTATCAGTCTGGAGTCACAGAGCATTGTCTGCACTGGATACAATGTATCAGTCTGGAGTCACAGAGCATTGTCTGCACTGGATACAATGTATCAGTCTGGAGTCACAGAGCATTGTCTGCACTGGCTGCAATGCATCAGTCTGGAGTCACAGAGCATTGTCTGCACTGTATACAGTGTATCAGTCTGGAGTCACAGAGCATTGTCTGCACTGGATACAGTGTATCAGTCTGGAGTCACAGAGCATTGTCTGTACTGGATACAGTGTATCAGTCTAGAGTCACAGAGCATTGTCCGTACTGGATGCATTTTGTCAGTCTGGAGTCACAGAGCATTGTCTGCACTGGATACAATGTATCAGTCGGGAGTCACAGAGCATTGTCCGCACTGGATGCAATGTATCAGTCTGGAGTCACAGAGCATTGTCTGCATTGGATACAATGTATCAGTCTGGAGTCACAGAGCATTGTCTGCACTGGATACATTGTATCAGTCTGGAGTCACAGAGCATTGTCTGCACAGGATACAGTGTATCTGTCTGGAGTCACAGAGCATTGTCTGCACTGGATGCAATGTATCAGTCTGGAGTCACAGAGCTTTGTCCGCACTGGAAACATTGTATCAGTCTGGAGTCACAGAGCATTGTCCGCACTGGATGCATTGTATCAGTCTGGAGTCACAGAGCATTGTCTGCACTGGATACAATGTATCAGTCTGGAGTCACAGAGCACTGTTTGCACTGGATACAATGTATCAGTCTGGAGTCACAGAGCATTGTCTGCACTGGCTACGATGCATCAGTCTGGAGTCACAGAGCATTGTCTGCACTGGATACAATGTATCAGTCTGGAGTCACAGAGCACTGTTTGCACTGGATACAATGTATCAGTCTGGAGTCACAAAGCATTGTCTGCCCTGGATACAATGTATCAGTCTGGAGTCACAGAGCATTGTCTGCACTGGATACATTGTATCAGTCTGGAGTCACAGAGCATTGTCTGCACAGGATACAGTGTATCAGCCTGGAGTCACAGAGCATTGTCTGCACTGGATACAGTGTATCAGTCTGGAGTCACAGAGCATTGTCTGCACTGGATACATTGTATCAGTCTGGAGTCACAGAGCATTGTCTGCACAGGATACAGTGTATCAGTCTGGAGTCACAGAGCATTGTCCGCACTGGATACAATGTATCAGTCTGGAGTCACAGAGCACTGATTGCACTGGATACAATGTATCAGTCTGGAGTCACAGAGCATTGTCTGCACTGGATACAATGTATCCGTCTGGAGTCACAGAGCATTGTCTGCACAGGATACAGTGTATCAGTCTGGAGTCACAGAGCATTGTCTGCACTGGATACAATGTATCCGTCTGGAGTCACAGAGTATTGTCTGCACTGGATACAATGTATCAGTCTGGAGTCACAGAGCATTGTCTGCACTGGCTACGATGCATCAGTCTGGAGTCACAGAGCATTGTCTGCACTGGATACAATGTATCCGTCTGGAGTCACAGAGCATTGTCTGCACTGGATACAATGTATCCGTCTGGAGTCACAGAGCATTGTCTGCACTGGCTACGATGCATCAGTCTGGAGTCACAGAGCATTGTCTGCACTGGATACAATGTATCAGTCTGGAGTCACACAGCATTGTCCGCACTGGATACATGGTATCAGTCTGGATTCACAGAGCATTGTCCGCACTGGATACATTGTATCAGTCTGGAGTCACAGAGCATTGTCTGCACTGGATACAATGTATCAGTCTGGAGTCACAGAGCACTGTTTGCACTGGATACAATGTATCAGTCTGGAGTCACAGAGCATTGTCTGCACTGGATACAATGTATCAGTCTGGAGTCACAGAGCATTGTCTGCACTGGATACAATGTATCAGTCTGGAGTCACAGAGCATTTTCCGCACTGGATACATTGTATCTGTCTGGAGGCACAGAGCATTGTCTGCACTGGATACAATGTATCAGTCTGGAGTCACAGAGCATTGTCTGCACTGGCTACAATGCATCAGTCTGGAGTCACAGAGCATTGTCTGCACTGAATACAATGTATCTGTCTGGAATCACAGAGCACTGTTTGCACTTGATACATTGTATCAGTCTGGAGTCACAGAGCATTGTCTGCACTGGATACAATGTATCAGTCTGGAGTCACATAGCATTGTCTGCACTGGATACATTGTATCCGTCTGGAGTCACAGAGCATTGACCGCACTGGATACAATGTATCTGTCTGGAATCACAGAGCACTGTTTGCACTGGATACATTGTATCAGTCTGGAGTCACAGAGCATTGTCCGCACTGGATACATTGTATCAGTCTGGAGTCACAGAGCATTGTCTGCACTGGATACATTGTATCAGTCTGGAGTCACAGAGCATTGTCCGCACTGGATACATTGTATCAGTCTGGAGTCACAGAGCATTGTCCGCACTGGATACATTGTATCAGTCTGGAGTCACAGAGCATTGTCCGCACTGGATACATTGTATCAGTCTGGAGTCACAGAGCATTGTCTGCACTGGATTCATTGTATCAGTCTGGAGTCACAGAGCATTGTCTGCACTGGACACATTGTATCAGTCTGGAGTCACAGAGCATTGTCCGCATTGGATACATTGTATCAGTCTGGAGTCACAGGGCATTGTCTGCACTGGATACATTGTATTAGTCTGGAGTCACAGAGCATTGTCTGCACTGGATTCATTGTATCAGTCTGGAGTCACAGAGCATTGTCCGCACTGGATGCATTGTATCAGTCTGGAGTCACAGAGCATTGTCTGCACTGGATATATTGTATCAGTCTGGAGTCACAGAGCATTGTCCGCATTGGATACATTGTATCAGTCTGGAGTCACAGGGCATTGTCTGCACTGGATACATTGTATCAGTCTGGAGTCACAGAGCATTGTCTGCGCTGGATACAATGTATCAGTCTGGAGTCACAGAGCATTGTCTGCGCTGGATACATTGTATCAGTCTGGAGTCACAGAGCATTGTCCGCACTGGATACATTGTATCAGTCTGGAGTCACAGAGCATTGTCCGCACTGGATACATTGTATCAGTCTGGAGTCACAGAGCATTGTCTGCACTGGATATATTGTATCAGTCTGGAGTCACAGAGCATTGTCTGCACTGGATTCATTGTATCAGTCTGGAGTCACAGAGCATTGTCTGCACTGGATTCATTGTATCAGTCTGGAGTCACAGAGCATTGTCTGCGCTGGATACAATGTATCAGTCTGGAGTCACAGAGCATTGTCTGCGCTGGATACATTGTATCAGTCTGGAGTCACAGAGCATTGTCTGCGCTGGATACATTGTATCAGTCTGGAGTCACAGAGCATTGTCTGCGCTGGATACAATGTATCAGTCTGGAGTCACAGAGCATTGTCTGCACTGGATACAATGTATCAGTCTGGAGTCACAGAGCATTGTCCGCACTGGATTCATTGTATCAGTCTGGAGTCACAGAGCATTGTCCGCACTGGATACATTGTATCAGTCTGGAGTCACAGAGCATTGTCTGCACTGGATACATTGTATCAGTGTGGAGTCACAGAGCATTGTCCGCACTGGATACATTGTATCAGTCTGCAGTCACAGAGCATTGTCTGCACTGGATACATTGTATCAGTCTAGAGTCACAGAGCATTGTCTCCACTGGATACATTGTTTCAGTCTGGAGTCACAGAGCATTGTCTGCACTGGATACAATGTATCAGTCTGGAGTCACAGAGCATTGTCTGCACTGGATACATTGCATCAGTTTGGAGTCACAGAGATTTGTCCGCACTGGATACAATGTATCAGTCTGGAGTCACAGAGCATTGTCTGCGCTGGATACATTGTATCAGTCTGGAGTCACAGAGCATTGTCTGCACTGGCTACAATGCATCAGTCTGGAGTCACAGAGCATTGTCTGCACTGTATACAGTGTATCAGTCTGGAGTCACAGAGCATTGTCTGCACTGGATACAGTGTATCAGTCTGGAGTCACAGAGCATTGTCTGCACTGGATACATTGTATCAGTCTGCAGTCACAGAGCATTGTCTGCACTGGATACATTGTATCAGTCTGCAGTCACAGAGCATTGTCTGCACTGGATACATTGTATCAGTCTGGAGTCACAGAGCATTGTCTACACTGGATACATTGTATCAGTCTGGAGTCACAGAGCATTGTCTGCACTGGATACATTGCATCAGTCTGGAGTCACAGAGCATTGTCTGCACTGGATACAATGTATCAGTCTGGAGTCACAGAGCATTGTCTGCACTGGATACATTGCATCAGTCTGGAGTCACAGAGAATTGTCCGCACTGGATACAATGTATCAGTCTGGAGTCACAGAGCATTGTCTGCACTGGATACATTGTATCAGTCTGGAGTCACAGAGCATTGTCTGCACTGGCTACAATGCATCAGTCTGGAGTCACAGAGCATTGTCTGCACTGTATACAGTGTATCAGTCTGGAATCACAGAGCATTGTCTGCACTGGATACAGTGTATCAGTCTGGAGTCACAGAGCATTGTCTGTACTGGATACAGTGTATCAGTCTGGAGTCACAGAGCATTGTCTGCACTGGATACAGTGTATCAGTCTGGAGTCACAGAGCATTGTCTGCACTGGATACAATGTATCAGTCTGGAGTCACTGAGCATTGTCTGCACTGTATACATTGTATCAGTCTGGAGTCACAGAGCATTGTTTGCACTGGCTACAATGCATCAGTCTGGTGTCACAGAGCATTGTCTGCACTGTATACAGTGTATCAGTCTGGAGTCACAGAGCATTGTCTGCACTGGATACAGTGTATCAGTCTGGAGTCACAGAGCATTGTCTGTACTGGATACAGTGTATCAGTCTGGAGTCACAGAGCATTGTCTGCACTGGATACAGTGTATCAGTCTGGAGTCACAGAGCATTGTCTGCACTGGATACATTGTATCAGTCTGGAGTCACAGAGCATTGTCTGCACTGGATACATTGTATCAGTCTGGAGTCACAGAGCATTGTCTGCACTGGATACATTGTATCAGTCTGGAGTCACAGAGCATTGTCTGCACTTTATACAATGTATCAGTCTGGAGTCACAGAGCATTGTCTGCACTGGATACATTGTATCTGTCCGGAGTTTAGAATGTTCTGCTCACAGAGCATTGTCTGCACTGGATACAATATATTTACCTCCAGTTTCTTCTTTAGGCTATGTGCCCACGTAGCGTTTTAAAACGCTCACTGAAAACCGGACTTCTTCCCAGAAATCGCGCGTTTTTTTCCGCGCGATTTCACCGCAATTTTACCGCGATTATGATCGCGATTTTGCTGCGATTTTCGCGTGCGATATTCAAGCACTTTCCAAGTGATTTGAAGCATCGCTTGGAAAGTGATTGACAGGTTGGTCACACTCGTCAAACATAGTGTTTGACAAGTGTGATCAGGTTTTTACTATTGAGGCCGCCTTGGGCAGCACGGTGGCTCAGTGGTTAGCGCTGCAGCTTTGCAGCGCTGGGGTCCTGGGTTCGAATCCGACCAAGGACAACATCTGCAAGGAGTTTGTATGTTCTCCCCGTGTTTGCGTGGGTTTCCTCCGGGTACTCCGGTTTCCTCCCACACTCCAAAGACATACTGATAGGGAATTTAGATTGTGAGCCCTATTGGGGACAGCGATGAAAATGTGTGTAAAGCGCTGCGGAATATGTTAGCGCTATATAAAAATAAAGATTATTATTAAAGATTATTATTATCGCATTGAAAATTTTCATTTTTTTCACTAAAAGGATGCTTTATCCCCAAACTTTTTAACTTTTTCAAGAGAAAACATGTAAAAGTGGGTCCCACAGTTTGTTACCCACTTTCGTCTGAGCGAAAAAAAAGTTCTGTTTGGACACACGGCAGAGCTTGGAAGAAAAGGAGCAATAAATGGTACTTGGAATGTAAATTTGGCTAGGATAAATTGCAGACAACATGTCTCAATTGTAGAGCCCCTGAGGCTCCAAAACAACAGAAACCACCACATGTGTCCCCATTATGGACATTAGAGCCACCAAGGAATTTATCTAGGGGTGTGTTGAGCTGCGCATGTTAATCCCATAGGTGCTTCACATGACTTTTTAAAATGTAAAATTTTTCATGGCTTGTCTCTCAGGACCGGACAGATTGTACAGTCTGGACTTTGGTACTTTAGCTCCGGGAGTCAGGTTAATAGGACATTATATTAAAAAGCACAGATAATCATGATTAAGACCGTGTAGGTTAAAACATGTGAGATTCGTTCTCTGCACTGGGATTGCTCTTTTCTGCATATCTGTGCTTTTTAATATATTTTGGCTTAATAAATGTCATCATATCTCCTGTGGTCGCTGGATACAACTCTTCTTGCACATTGGATTCCTAGAAAATGCATCCTCAAAACCAGACAAAAACACAGGTAAGGTCCCCGTAGATACTGCAGAAAGGGAAATGTTTAAACAGTTCTCATGGCAGTAATCTCCCCATTCCACAATTTCTCCAGATTGCCAATCCACTATTGGATTATATTTAACCAATCAGGGTAAACACAGTGAGTCTGACTTCTATACCAGGAAAGATATTTGAGCAAATTTTTAAACAACATATATGTACGTACTTGGATAAGAATACAGTAATTAACCAGAGAAAACATGGATTTTTAGCAAACAAGTCATGCCAGACTTTTTAAATTTCCTTCTATGATGGAATCACTGACTGGGCGGATCAGGGAAATGCGGTAGATATAGTATATCTCAACTTCAGCAAAGCATTTGATATGGTATCTCATGCTATCCTTAATGTCACAGAGCTGTAGGAGAGATCAGTGGAATATAGGGTCTTATCTGAGGAGTATGGAAGGCGATATAATCAAAATGACACTCAGCTTTTATGAGATCTATAAAGCATGTAATAAAGCATATCACCTGCAGCAGATCCACAGGTCAGTAAATGATCAAACGATATCCAGGAAAAAAAGGAAAGGCTTGTGGATGATTTTTGCACTTGCTGATCAATCATGAGATGTATATCCCAGATTATCAAATGAATAATGAATTAATCTATGCGTTTCAAAGTACAAAAGACTTCTTCATCAGTAAAGACCACAAGTATACTTCTATATTATTTTAGTTCTGATATTTTTATTTTCCCCTTCAAAAACATTTAAGTTTGTTTCTCAATGGATTTGTACAATTATGGATGACATTAAAGTCAGAAAAGGTTCTGAAATTAATTTTCTTAATATGATTTTTTTACATGTCAAAAAAAATAGCCATTTTATATCCATTGTATATAGAGGGGGCTGAGAGTGATGTATTGCAGGATGGGGCTGAGGAACAAAATATTACAAGATGATATTGTATACAAAGGGACCAAGAGGAGTGATTTCTTGTTGTAGGATAGCGCTGTATATAGAGGGGCTGAGAGGAGTGATGTACTAAAGAATGAGGCTTTATGTATAGGGGTTGAAGAGTAATGAACTGTTGAATGGAATGGTATATAGTGGAGCTTAAGAGCAATGTGCTACAGGATGAAACTGAGAGGAGTGATGTACTGCATGATGGAACTATGTATAGATGAGCAGAGAGGAGTGATGTACTGCAGGAGGGTGCTATATAAAGAAGAGCTGAGAGGAGAGATGTACTGAGAGGAGACGTGCTGTATGCTGGAACTATGTATAGACGAGCAGAGAGGAGTGATGTACTGCTGGAGGGGACTGTATTCAGAAAAGCTGAGAAGAGTGATGTACTGCAGGAGGGTGATGTATAAAGACGAGCTGCAAGGAGAGATGCACTACATGATGGGTCTATATATAGAGGGGCTATGAGAAGTGATGTGCTGCAAGATGGGGCTGTATGTAGAGGAGCTGAGAGGAGTAATAAACTGTTTAATGGAATTGTATATGGTGGAGCTGAAGAGCAATGTACAGCAGGATGGAACTGAGAAGAGTGATGCACTTACTGTATGATGGAGCAATGTATAGATGACCAAAGAGGAGTGATGAACTGTATGATGGAACAATGTACATATAGATGATCAGAGAGGAGAGATGTACTGCAGGAGGGGACTGTATGTAGAGGAGCTGAGAAGAGTGATGCACTGCAGGAGGGTGCTGTATAAATAAGCTGAGAGGAGAGATGTACTGCATGGTGGGGCTATATATAGAGGGGATAAGAGGAGTGATTTACTACAGCATGAGGCTGCATGTAAAGGAGTTGAGGAGCAATGAAGTGCAGAATGGGATTGTATATAGTAGAGCTGAGGAGTGATGTACTCCAGAATTTAACTGAAAGGAGTGATGTACTACAGGATGGAACTATGTATAGTTGTGATGAATGTACCGAATTCTGCTGGGACCTGAGGTACATCTGAGATTAGGAGATCACAGTGTTTAGCTGAGCACATGTCCTCTTTAAATCTACACAGCCATTTGTGAGTTAAACAGTATTTTTGTGTCATGGGGTTTAGAGTTCCTTGTGGTCTATTGGCTGTGCTACCCTTCCATTATATAAACCTGTGCCTGGATTCCCTCCATGCAAGCAATAGAATCTTCATTCTCTTCTGGGCTGCAATGAAGATGGTGGTCTAGAGTGTTGCTCTTGTCATTTTGTTATTGTTGTATGTGGTTTGTTGTGAATACTTCTTCCCCCCCCTTCCTTCCTTTGTGTTGCTTTTCTGCCTTGTTACTGTGCTCCCATTTCCTCTGTTCATCCAGCTGGTGTTACCCCTTTTACTCCTGTCCCTTTCATCCCTGGGGCAGGGTGGGAGTTGCGTAGGATTTTGTAACAACACAGAGAGGTACCCTACCGTTCAAAAGTTTAGGGTCACTTAGAAATTTCCTTATTTTTGAAAGTATAGCACAGTTTTTTCCAATTAAGCTAACATTAAATGATTCAGAAATACACTCTATATATTGTTAATGTGGTAAATGACTATTCTAGCTGCAAACGTCTGGTTTGTAATGCAACATCTTCATAGGTGTATAGAGGCCCATTTCCAATAACCATCACTCTAGTATTCTTATGATATTTTGTGTTTGCTAGCTGCGTAAGAAGGCTAATGGATGGTTAGAATACCCTTGAAAACCCTTGTGCAAGTATGTTAGCACAGCTGAAAACAGTTTGGCTGATTAGAGAAGCTATAAACCTGACCTTCCTCTGAGCTAGTTGAGAATCTGGAACAATACATTTGTTGGTTCCATTAAACTCTCAAAATAGCCAGAAAAAAAGAACTTTCATGTGAAACTCGACAGTCTATTCTTGTTCTTAGACATGAAGGCTATTCTGTTATGAATGAGTCACCGTAGGAGGCAAAAGCACTTATGCAAGCTAAGTCCAGAAAACCAGAGAAGTTGGCAACTATCAGATTGCAGACCCCTGAACCTATCAATACAACTAGCAGTAGCCGTGGGGGTTCCTACGATGCCCTAGACCCCTCGATCACAGCCGGAGAAATACATAGGCCTAAAGAAAGAAAGGGGAAATCTAAACTGCCCCAGAGCAGACCCCAAAGCAATAGGCAGCCCCCAACATATAATGACGGTGAAGCAAGAAGAAAATACTAACACAGACAGAAAGATAGACTGAGCAAAGACGGGGCCCCAAAACTACCTAGATAGGAACGGACAGGAAGGCTGCTGTCTGCAATCTGCAAAAACCCTATCAAAGACATAAGCCAACCAGCTGATATGAAAAAGGCCCTGAAGCAGCTAGGCTTCAAAAACTGAATCAGCACTCAGGTATTTTCAGAAGACAGAGCTAAATGAATTCAGCACACCCCAGCAGGGAATGGCAGAAATCCAGAAAAACAAAGGAAAAACAAAGTCAAAGCACAAAAGCAAAAGGCAGAGCAGCAAACGTAGCTTTGGAGGAGCAGGAATTCAGACTGGTCTCCAAGGATCCCACAGAGAAATCACCCGCAGGGCAGAAGGGCGTCGGCAGCATTATATCCAGTCCGTAACTCCACTCAGCCAGTCACAATCATCAGCCTCAGGTGTTTGACAATCAGGCTCACTACCTTTCTTTACCAGAAGAGGGAGTTCCTCGGGCCTCAGTAATGAAGGGGAAAATGAACTCACAACAGTACCTCCCCCTTGAGGAGGGGTCACCGAACCCTCAACTATGCCACCAGGGCGATCAGGGTGAGCCCGATGAAAGGCACGCACCAATCGTTTGGCATGAATATAAGAGGCGGAGACCCAGGAATTATCCTCCTGACCATAACCCTTCCACTTAACCAAATACTGGAGTCTCCGTCTAGCCAGACGGGAATCCAGTACTTTCTCTACCTCATACTCCATGTTACCTTCAACCAATACAGGGTCTGGAGGTGCCACCCCCGGAACAACAGGTTCAACAAACCTCTTCAACAAAGATTTATGGAACACATTATGGATTTTTAATGTGACAGGAAGAGCCAAACGAAAAGAGACCGGATTAATAATCTCCACAATCTTGTAAGGTCCAATAAATCTAGGCTTAAACTTAGGAGAAGCCACCTTCATAGCAATATTTTTTGATGTTAACCACACCATATCACCAACCTTAAACTGGGGACCAATGGTCCTATGTCGGTTGGAAAACCGCTGGGCCTTCTCCTGGGAGAGAGATAACTTATCCACCACTTGGTCCCAGATCTGGTGCATTCTCTCCACCACAGTGTCAACACCTGGGCAGGCAGAGGGCTCCACCTGCCCTGAAGAAAATCGAGGATGAAACCCAAAGTTACAAAAAAAAGGTGACATCAAAGTGGCATAACTAGCTCTATTATTCAAAGCAAATTCGGCCAAGGGCAAAAATGAAACCCAATCATCCTGATCAGCAGAAATAAAACATCTCAAATATGACTCCAAGGTCTGGTTTGTTCTCTCTGTCTGCCCATTGGTCTGAGGGTGAAAAGCAGAGGAGAAGGACAACTGAATTCCCAGCCTGGAACAGAAAGTTCTCCAAAATCTAGACACAAACTGCACTCCTCTGTCAGATACAATGTTCTCAGGAATCCCGTGCAAACGAACCACCTGTTGTAAAAACAGGGGCACCAACTCAGAGGAAGATGGCAACTTAGGGAGTGGTACAAGATGAACCATCTTAGAGAACCTATCACAAATCACCCAAATAACAGTCATCCTCTGAGAGACAGGCATATCAGAGATGAAATCCATTGAAATATGGGTCCATGGCCTCTTGGGGACAGGCAAAGGCATCAACAACCCACTAGAGCGAGAACACGATTTAGACCGGGAGCACGTCCCACAGGACTGCACAAAATTCCTGACATCACGAGACAAGGAGGGCCACCAAAAAAACTGACTCACCAGATCTCTAGTACCAAAAATACCTGGATGACCAGCCAAAGCAGAGCAATGAACTTCAGACATCACTCTCTTCTTCCACTGGTCAGTAACATACAACTTTCCACTGGGACAACGCTCAGGTTTGTCCTCCTGGAACTCTTCCA
This sequence comes from Dendrobates tinctorius, assembly GCF_039654945.1. Classification (NCBI taxonomy): domain Eukaryota; kingdom Metazoa; phylum Chordata; class Amphibia; order Anura; family Dendrobatidae; genus Dendrobates; species Dendrobates tinctorius. The sequence goes on from NW_027361803.1 coordinate 13,965,167, forward strand.
GAGCACGTCTCAAATCGGGCGAGATGGCAGAAAGAACTACCCCTTCGCCTAAGATGGTAGCAGGCTTGGTCACCACAGGAGAATCAGCAAGGAAGCTCCTAGAGAGGGCGTCTGCCTTGACATTCTTTGTTCCAGGAAGAAAAGAAACCACAAAATCAAAACGTGTAAAAAACAAGGCCCACCTAGCCTGTCTAGGGTTCAAGCGCTTAGCCGACTCTAGGTAAATCAAATTCCTGTGGTCAGTGAGGACCACGACTTGATGCTTAGCTCCCTCCAACCAATGTCTCCACTCCTCAAATGCCCATTTCATGGCCAACAGTTCCCTATTTCCCACATCATAGTTACGTTCAGATGGAGAGAACTTTCGGGAAAAGAAAGCACAGGGATTCATTTTAGATGTTACAGGATCCTTTTGGGACAAAACAGCTCCTGCACCAATTTCAGAAGCATCCACCTCTACCTGGAATGGAAGTGAGACATCAGGTTGCCGCAAAACCGGGGCGGAGGTGAATCTTCGCTTCAACTCCTGAAAGGAAGAAACAGCCTCCGGAGACCAATTTAACACATCAGCACCCTTTTTAGTCAAATCAGTCAATGGCTTGGCAATACTAGAAAATTTTGCTATAAATTTCCGATAAAAATTAGCAAAACCCAAAAACTTCTGGAGGGCCTTCAAAGAAGTGGGCTGAACCCAATCGTGAATGGCCTGTACCTTGGCCGGGTCCATTTCAATAGTTGACGGGGACAAAATAGATCCCAAAAAAGAAATCCTCTGTACTCCAAAAAGGCATTTAGATCCCTTGACATACAGGGAATTCTCCCTCAAGATCCGGAACACAGTCCGAATATGTTCCACATGAGAATCCCAATCCTTGGAGAAGATCAAAATATCATCCAGATAGATAATCAAAAATTTATCGACAAAATCTCGGAAAATATCGTTCATGAAGCACTGGAAGACAGAAGGGACATTAGTGAGCCCAAAAGGCATCACCAGGTACTCAAAATGTCCCTCCGGAGTATTAAACGCCGTCTTCCATTCATCCCCATGCTTAATGCGAATAAGATTATACGCCCCCCTGAGGTCAAGCTTGGTAAACCAGCAAGCACCTTTAACTCTGGAGAATAGATCAGAAATCAGGGGTAACGGATACTGATATTTAACAGTAATTTTGTTGAGGGAACGATAATCAATACAAGGTCTTAATGATCCATCCTTTTTGGCTACAAAAAAAAAAACCGGCACCCAAGGGTGACGAGGATGGTCTAATATGACCCTTCTCCAACGCCTCCTTAATATAGGATCGCATAGCCTCGTGCTCGGGTACAGATAAATTGAAGAGCCGACCCTTGGGAAATTTACACCCCGGGCTCAGTTCAATTGCACAGTCATAACTCCTATGAGGAGGCAGAGACGCAGACTCATTCTCACTAAATACATCATAAAAGTCCGCCAAATAATCAGGAACATCATGCGACTGAGGAGAGGTGGAAAACACCGGAGCCTCACTAAAGGCACACCGACAAACCCAACTCACCACAGACACAGATTTCCAATCCAAAACTGGATTATGAATCTGTAACCAGGGAAACCCCAGAAAAACAGTATCATGCAGATTATGCAACACCAGAAATCTGCAATTTTCTTGATGGTCTGGGGCGACCCGCATTACCACCTGGGTCCAAAACTGGGGTTTATTTTTAGCCAAAGGAGTAGCATCAATTCCCCTCAAAGGAATAGGCGTCTGCAGAGGTGTTATCGGAAATCCACAACGTTTAGCAAAATCCAAGTCCATTAGGTTTAGATCAGAGTAATAGCCAAAAGAAACTTAGGTTGAACACCCCCAACAGAAAACATGTGTGCAAAGCGTTTCTCTTGCTTGGGACAGACAGAAATAATATGCGAGGCATCTCCACAGAAAAAACACAACTTATTACGCCTTCTGAACTCCTGACGCTGCTCTCTGGACAAAACTCTATCACATTGCATAGGTTCAGACATTTGTTCAACAGGTGGCAACACCTCTCGTGCAGTTTTGCGTTCGCGCAAACGCCGATCAACCTGAATGGCTAATGACATAGAATCGTCAAGACCAGAGGGAACAGGAAATCCCACCATAGTATCTTTTACGGCTTCTGACAACCCCTTCCGAAAGAGAGCAGCCAAGGCATTATCATTCCAGGTAGTAAGTACTGCCCACTTTCGGAATTTTTGACAGTACAATTCTGCAGAATCACGACCCTGGCTCAATGCCAGCAGGGTCTTTTCAGCCTGATCAATGGCATTAGGTTCATCATACAACAACCCCAAAGCTTGAAAGAATGCGTTCACATTAGTCAGAATAGGATCATCTGGTTTCAAAGAAAACGCCCAATCCTGGGGATCGCCACGCAGCAAAGAGATGACAATTTTAACCTGCTGCGCGGAGCTCCCTGACGAGTTAGGCTTCAAGGCAAAAAATAATTTACAATTATTTTTGAAATTCAAAAATTTAGACTGATCCCCAAAAAATACATCAGGTGTAGGAATCTTTGGTTCAGCAGCGTGTGAATGAGCAAGGTAGGCAGAAATTCCCTGCACTTCCGCAGCGAGCTGCTCCACACGATCAGACAATTGCTTTATCTCCATTGAGAGAAAAAAAAAATTCCCCCTACGCCCTCAGAGATATAGAGGAAAAAATATACACACTTTTTTTTTCTTTTTTTTTTTTTTTTTACAATTCTTTCCTGCTATTGAGTACCCTAGAATCTGCGGTATGGCGGGTGATTCTGTTATGAATGAGTCACCATAGGAGGCAAAAGCACTTATGCAAGCTAAGTCCAGAAAACCAGAGAAGTTGGCAACTATCAGATTGCAGACCCCTGAACCTATCAATACAACTAGCAGTAGCCGTGGGGGGTTCCTACGATGCCCTAGACCCCTCGATCACAGCCGGAGAAATACATAGGCCTAAAGAAAGAAAGGGGAAATCTAAACTGCCCCAGAGCAGACCCCAAAGCAATAGGCAGCCCCCAACATATAATGACGGTGAAGCAAGAAGAAAATACTAACACAGACAGAAAGATAGACTGAGCAAAGACGGGGCCCCAAAACTACCTAGATAGGAACGGACAGGAAGGCTGCTGTCTGCAATCTGCAAAAACCCTATCAAAGACATAAGCCAACCAGCTGATATGAAAAAGGCCCTGAAGCAGCTAGGCTTCAAAAACTGAATCAGCACTCAGGTATTTTCAGAAGACAGAGCTAAATGAATTCAGCACACCCCAGCAGGGAATGGCAGAAATCCAGAAAAACAAAGGAAAAACAAAGTCAAAGCACAAAAGCAAAAGGCAGAGCAGCAAACTTAGCTTTGGAGGAGCGAATTCAGACTGGTCTCCAAGGATCCCACAGAGAAATCACCCGCAGGGCAGAAGGGCGTCGGCAGCATTATATCCAGTCCGTAACTCCACTCAGCCAGTCACAATCATCAGCCTCAGGTGTTTGACAATCAGGCTCACTACCTTTCTTTACCAGAAGAGGGAGTTCCTCGGGCCTCAGTAATGAAGGGGAAAATGAACTCACAACACTATTCCATGCAGGAAATTGCCAAGAAACTGAAGATTTCCTACAGCGGTGTGTAGTATTCCCTTCAGAGGAGAGCACAAGCAGGCTCTAATCAGAGTAGAAAGAGAAGTGGGAGGCCCCGCTGCAAAACTGAGCAACAAGACAAGTACATTAGAGTCTGTAGTTTGAGAAATCAACGCCTCACAGGTCCTCATCTGGCAGCTTCATTAAATAGTTCACGCAAAACGCCAATGTCAACGTCTACAGTGAAGAGGCGACTCCGGGATGCTGGCCTTCAGGGCAAAGTAGCAAAGAAAAAGCCATATATGAGACTGGCTAATAAAAGGAAAAGATTAATATGGGCAAAAGAACACAGACATTGGACAGAGGAAGATTGGAATAAAGTGTTATGGACAGACAAATCTAAGTTTGAGGTGTTTGGATCACACAGAAGAACATTTGTGAGATGCAGAACAACTGAAAAGATGCTGGAAGAGTGCCTGACGCCATCTGTCAAGCATGGTGGAGGTAATGTGATGGTCTGGGTGGTCTGGGGTTGCTTTGGTGCTGGTAAAGTGGGAGATTTGTACAAGGTAAAAGGGATTTTGAATAAGGAAGGCTATCACTCCATTTTGCATCGCCATGCCATACCCTGTGGACAGCTTGATTGGAACTAGTTTCATCCTACAAAAGGACAATGACCCAAAGCACACCTCCAAATTATGCAGGAACTATTTAGGGAAGAAGCAAGCAGCTGGTATTCTATCTGTAATGGAGTGGCCAGCGCAGTCACCAGATGTCAACCACACTGAGCTGTTGTGGGAGCAGCTTGACCGTATGGTACGCAAAAAGAGCCCATCAAGCCAAACCAACTGGTGGGAGGGGCTTCTGGAAGCATGGGGTGAAATTTCTCCAGATTACCTCAGCAAATTAACTGCTAGAATGCCAAAGGTCTGCAATGCTGTAATTGCTGCAAAGGGAGCATTCTGTGACGAAAGCAAAGTTTGAAGGAGAAAATTATTATTTCAAATAAAAAAAAATTTTTTGAACCTTGTCAATGTCTGGACTAGACTTTAAATTAACTTGGCAACTGATTTGATTAATAAAAGTATGAGTTTTCATGGAAAACACAAAATTGTCTGGGTGACCCCAAACTTTTGAACGGTAGTGTACCTGAACCTGGCATTTTCACATTGAGGAGTAACCCCGGGGTTAGGGATAGTCTGGGGCAGGGGTGGGGAATCTTTTTTTCTTCCAAGAGCCATTTGGAAATTTAGTCCATCCTTTGGGGGCCATACAAATCGCTCACTATCTCCAACCACAAAGTACGTCCTGACGTTGGCAGTGGTGTCTGGACATAATCGTTCATTGCACGCTCCTCTGCATTCTGTAGTGAAAACTGCATGCACGTTGCTCACAGAGTGAGAAGAAATTAAAGTGCCAGCAGACGTCAAAATACAACTCCCGGGCCAAGCACTGCGGTCCGCGGGAATTTGCCCGGGGGCTGGAAAAAGGTCATGGAGGGCTGAGGTTCCCCACCCATGGTCTAGGGCTTCCCTAGATTAGGGACAGTATAGGGTCCCTCTTCCTACGGTCACAGTGTGACAATAGTTGAGCAGAGGGGAGTAATGTACTAGGGACTGTATTCAAGGGTGCTATTAGAAGTGATGTACTGTAGGACAGTACTGCATACAGAGGGGCTGAGAGGAGTGACGATCTATAAGGTGATACAATTTGCAGAGGGGTTGAGAAGAGTGATAAAGTGAATGACCTGTAATCGCCAAATGTTGTATGCCATAGAATATATCTGCCTCACTTTATACTGTAAATTGAAAATGCCAAGCTGTGCACCATAGATTATAATCATGAAGCTCTGTAACCCTAACCACCCAGCTGTGAACAAGGACTGTAAGCACCAAGATTTGTGCTATTGACTGCAACCACCAAGCTGGTTGCAACAGACAGTAACTAACAAGCTGTGTTGTTATGAATGGGTCACCGAGGAGAAAAAAGCAAAACAAGCTAAGTCACAGAAAACCAGAGAGGTTGGTAACTATGCAGATTGCAGATCCCTGATCCTACCACACAACTAGCAGCAGCCGTGGAGCGTGCCTACGATGTTCCTAGACGCCTCGTCACAGCCGGAGGACTAAATAAGCCTGAAGCATGAAAAGGGGAAACTAACTGCCCCAGAGCAGACCCCAAAGGAATAGACAGCCACCACACATGTATTGACGGTGAAACAAGATGAAGGCAAAAACACAGGCAGGAAAATAGGCTGAGCAAACGATGGGCCCCGGCTAACTAAAAGGACAGAAAAGGAAAGACACTGTCTGCAACCTGCAAAAAACCCTACAAAAATAATGTCCAACACTTCTGATAGCAAAATTAACCCTGAAGTTGCTAGACTTCTCTCACTATATCAGCACTCTGAAACATTCTGAGACAGAGCAAAAAGAGACCAAACTAGTAAGGGACAAAAAGCAAATTGACAAAATACTGATAAATAAGAGTGGAAATTCAGCACAGCCCCCAGACAGGGCTGGCTGACCACACCAAAAAACTGAATAGACCAACAAAATTAAGTGTGAACATTAGCAGAAAAACTTAGCTTTAGATGACTGGAACAGAGCTGAAAACCAAGAGCTGACAAGCCAGAAGGAATCACCAGCAACTGAATAGGGCATCGGCTGTCTTAAATCCAATCTGAGACTCCCGAGAGCCAATCGTCATCCTCATTATCAGGTGGCAGATCTCCACCGATCAAATCAGCCTCACTACCTCCTGTTACCACCAGAGGGAGTCTGGAAGGAGAACTCACAACTGGTGAACCAGACAATGAACTCACAACACTGTGTGCCATAGACTATAACTGTCAAGCTGTGTGCCATAGACCACCTTTAACCATTAAGATGTTTTGCCCCATCCAGAAAAAAGTTTATTTGCATCCTTGTGTGACGTGTCGTGTTTGGTCTCATGCTGGTTCTCCACCCCTAGTACTAAACATTTTGAATGTATAATTCTGCGAGTAATAGTTTTCTTCAATCCTCCAGGCTCTGGTACTTGCCATTCAAGTTCTAAGATATTCTGAAATATGAAGCTTAAAGTCCCCCGGCTGTCTATAACGTCACTTTTCACGTCCAAATGTGGAAAGGTCAAACAACTTTTGGTTTTCAGTTTGTAGATGACATTGGGAAGGTACCAGCAGATTTGGACTTTATCTGGTGCCTAAAAGTAAATCTGTCCTTGACTATACACAACCGCATATATCTTGGGATTTGTCAGTAAATCTAAGATGTTATTAAGGTTCCAGACCCTCATGTCTCTGCTGATGTGAAGGGTGGTTACAAATAGTCTCTCACTCTGGAGGACCTGTCCTGTATTACATACATTGATATGAATGAACATCAGGGTTGAACTAGTCCACCGGAGACCCAGAGGATTCGCCAGTGGGCCCAGGCACTAAAATCTGCTGGCATACAGGGCCGGCAGCTGACTAGGGCCCCCGCTGCCCCAGGTGCCCCCAGCCAGTGGCGAGTCGCTAATAGTGACACACTACGCAGCTGCTATGGGGCCCGTGAATCAGGGGGACCCGCCTGGTGCCATCAGTGGATCATCGGGTGACAGGAGGCAGAAGCCGGCTGTTGTGGCTACAGCTTGTGCCCACTGCTAAAGAGAAAAGAATATTCACTGCTCTCCACGCCCATGGCTGTAGAGAGGAGTCAATATTAATTCTCTTTAGTAAAGAAAATGAATATTCACTCATCTCCACGCCCATGGGCATTGGGAGCACTGAATATTCATTTCTCTTTAGCAGTGGGCACAGGTTTTAACCACAGCTGCCGGCTCTTGCCTCCTCTTACCCACTTCTCCATAGCTGCTGCCCCCAGTGCGCTCCACATTCAACTGTATCGGCATCATAGATGCCGATACAGTTGAAAGCAATAATGGAGATGAGATTGTCAGAAGACGTTCGCTCCCCCAACATTCCCCTCTGCCTCTGACACAGCCGGGGCACAATGATGTCACTTCATTGTTCGCCATGCTGTGTGCTGGGCAGACGACAGTGCAGCTTCTGAGACTGGAGCATAGCCGGGATCAGTGGGGGAACGAGGAGAGGAGCTGAGTATTGTGGTTTATATATATCAGTGAGTGAGTACTGATGCCCATAATACTGTGGTGGGGGCTACATTATATTCTATGAGGGAGCTACAGTACATTACATTCTATCGAGGGGGGATGCTGTTGTGAACACTTTTGACCTGGCTTCTGAGTTTGGGCTCCCTCTGGTGGTTGCTGCTGGTAATGGAGCTGGTCTGGCTGACGGAAGTCAATCACCTGGTCTGGCTGACAGAAGTCAATCACCTAAGGAGGATGATTGGAGGTTAGGTGTTACAGACTGGAGAGATTTAAGTGAGCAACCATCCCTCAGTTGTTGCTGGTGATTTGGTTGTGTGAGTTCAGCCTTGTTCCCTGCTGGGATGTGTGCTGGACTCTGTTCTATATGCCACAGCTTATGTCAGTCTTTTCAGTATGTCTAATCCCCTGTTATATCAGTATCTTTTGTTTTGCGTCCAGTTCACACCAGAGTTCTGATTTAGTGGGGAGAGGTCGTGTGGCATATTTTTGCATATCAGACGTGTTGGATTTTTTCTTAGGGTTTTTTGCGTGATTGCAGACAGTATCCTTTCCTGTCCTGTTCTATCTAGACAGTTTGAGCCGCATCATTCGCTTACTCTATTTTCTGCCTGTGTTTTGTGCCTCATCTTGTCTCACCAGCAATATATGTTCGGGGGCTATCTATTCCTTTGGGGTTCTACTCCGGGGCAGTTTAGCTTTCCCCTTTCTCTCTTTAGGCTTAGTTAATTCTTTGGCTGTGCCGAGGCGTCTAGGGCATCGTAGGTACATCCCACAGCTAATTCTAGTTGTGTTGTTAGTTTTAGGAGTCTGCAATCCGCTAAGTTATTAACTTCTCTGGTAATCTGGTTGCCTCGCCTATTCCCCTGCTATCATCCTCGGTTACCTAATCATAACAAAAGCACCGGCCAGCGGTAGATTCTAGAGTACTCTAAAGAAGGAAAGAATAGTAAAAAAAAAAAAAAGTGTCAGAATTTTTTATATATTTTGTCCTCTTTTTCTCTGGGGCCGTGGGAAGATTTTTTCTTTAATGGATACTAAGCAATTGTCTGATCGTGTTGAGCAGCTCGCTGCTGAAGTTCAGAGAATTTCTGCCCATCTCGCTCAGTTGTCTGCTGTAGAACCTAAAATCCCTATTCCTGATTTATTTTCTGGGGATCGCTCTAAATTTTTGAACTTTAAGAATAATTGTAAACTGTTTTTTGCCTTGAAACCTAATTCCTCGGGGAACTTGGTGCAGCAGGTTAAAATTGTCATCTCCTTGCTGTGCGTCGACCTTCAGAACTGGGCTTTTTCCCTGACACCTGGGGATCCTGTTATGGCTAATGTGGATGTGTTTTTTCAAGCCCTGGGGTTGTTGTATGATGAACCTAATGTTCTTGATCAAGCTGAGAAAACTTTATTGGCATTGAACGAGGGTCAGGAAGCGGCAGAGTTATATTGTTAGAAATTCCGAAAGTGGGCGGTCCTTACTAAATGGAACTATGATGCCCTAGTGGCTCTTTTTCGGAACGGTCTGGCCGAGACCGTAAAAGATGTTATGGTGGGATTTCCTGTCCCCTCTGGTCTTAACGACTCTAGGTCATTAGCCATTCAAATTGACAGACATTTACATGAACGTAAAACTATGCGAGAGGCGGTGTTGCCTTTCGAACCAACTTCTAAGCCCATGCAGTGTGATAGGGTTTTTTCTAGGGCTCAGCGTCAAGAATTTAGAAGGCGTAATAAGTTCTGCTTCTTTTGTGAGGACGCCTCTCATACTATTTCCGTCTGCCCTAAGCAGGAAAAACGTTTTGCTCACTCGTTTGTTTTGGGCAATGTACAGCCTAAATTCCTTTTGTCGGTTTCCTTGATCTGCCCAATATCTTCATTTTCTGCTAAGGCTTTTGTTGATTCTGGAGCAGCCCTGAACCTGATGGATTTTGACTTTGCCAAACGTTGTGGTTTTCCCATGGTACCCCTGTGGACTCCTATTCCTTTAAGGGGTATTGATGCTACCCCTTTGCTGGAGAATAAACCCCAGTTTTGGACCCAGGTGATAATGCGGGTCGCACCGGACCACCAAGAGAATTGTAAATTTTTGGTGTTGCATAATTTACATGACATTATTGTACTGGGTTTTCCTTGGTTGCAGACCCTTAATCCTGTTCTTGATTGGAAATCTGTGTCTGTGGTTAGTTGGGTTTGTCAGTGTGTTCTTAGGGACGCTCCTGTTTTCTCCACCTCTCCTCAGTCTCATGATATTCCTGATTATCTGGCCAATTTTTCTGATGTATTTAGTGAGAGTAAGTCTGCGTCCTTGCTTCCTCATAGGAGTTATGATTGCAATCGAGTTAGTGCCCGGTTGCAAATTTCCCAAGGGTCAGCTCTTCAATTTATCTGTACCTGAACATGATGCTATGCGATCTTATATCAAAGAGTCATTGGAGAAGGGTCATATCAGACCGTCCTCTTCACCTTTAGTTGCCGGCTTTTTCTCTATGGCCAAGAAAGATGCCTCATTGAGGCCATGTATTAACTATCGTCTGCTTAACAAAATCACTGTGAAATATCAGTATCCGTTATCCCTGATTTCCGATTTATTCTCCAGAGTGAAAGGTGCTAGTACCTCAGGGGGCCGTATAATCTTATTCGCATCAAGCACGGTCATGAATGGAAGACGGCGTTAAATACTCCTGAGGGGCATTTTGAGTACATAGTGATGCCTTTTGGGCTCACTAATGCCCCTTTCGTCTTCCAATCTTTCATGAACGATATTTTCTGGGATTTTGTGGACAAGTTTTTGATCGTTTATTTGGATGATATTTTGATTTTTTCCAATGATTTGGATTCTCATGTGGAACATGTTCGGATTGTATTCCGGATTTTGAGAGAAAATGTTCTGTATGTTAAGGGATCGAAATGTCTGTTTAGCATACAAAAAATTTCATTTTTGGGATTCATTTTGTCCCCATCCGCTATTGAAATGGACCGGGTCAAGGTCCAGGCTGTTTATGATTGGGTTCTGCCCACTTCCTTGAAGGCTCTCCAGAAATTTTTGGGTTTTCCTAATTTCTACCGTAAATTCATAAGTAATTTTTCTTGTATTGTTAAACCACTGACGGTTTCGACCAAAAGGGCGCTGATGTGGTGAATTGGTCTCCAGGGGCAGTCTCAGCGTTTCAGGAGCTTAAGCGGAGATTCACTTCTGCTCCTGTCCTACGGCAACCTGATGTTTCACTCCCATTTCAGGTGGAGTTAGATGCTTCTGAGAGGAGCCGTTTTGTCTCAAAGAGATCCGGTAACCTCTAAGATGAATCCTTGTGCCTGTCATGATACCAGTGCTGGGTGACCGGCACTGCTGGGGTTAATGTTCTGACCTCAGTGCAGACTCTCACCTGCACACCTGGGACCTATTATGGTGGCCTCTCATTGGTTCTGGGGAGGCTTCTTATAGCCTCAGGAAGCTCCCATCCCCCATCAGTTATACTTTCGCCCTTGGCATTGTGTGGTGACCCCTGAGTGTGTTTGTGCTGTGTTCTGGTTGCTTGATAATCCGTGTATGACTCGGTCTGTTCTCTGGATTCTGCTTTGGATTCTGCCTGGTACCTTCTACGTCTGTTTGGTTTTGATCTCTGCTTGGCTCTAACTATCCGTTCTGTCTCATCCCTGGTACGTTACTGAGATCTTATGTATGACCTTTGGCTTTGTCTGACCTCCCGTCTGTTTATCCCTACTGTACCTCGCTTGCCTGTATTGTGCATGATCCCCGCTTTGCCCGACTTTGCGTTCTCTACCTTCTTTGAAAGCAGGATGCTAAGCCCCGCCCCCTTGCAGTCACATGACCGTAGGTCCTGTGCCTGCTTTCTAAACTTCTACATTCAGGTCCCGTGCATCTTTTATTTCCGGCTGTTCTTGTCCCCAGGAGTCCCTACGGTGCGGGTGAGTCCCTGCCTAGTGGAGGCTGTACGCCGGCACTGTCAGGACCCTGACAGTGCCTTCTTTTCTCGAAAATTTTCCCCACCTGAAAGTAATTATGATGTGGGGAATCGGGAATCGTTGGCTATGAAGTGGGCGTTTGAAGGGTGGAGACATTGGTTGGAGGGGGCCAGACATCAAGTTGTGGTCCTCACCGACCACAACAACATGATCTATCTCGAATCAGCCAAGCGACTGAATCCTAGACAGGCTAGGTGGGCCTTGTTTTTCACACGTTTTAATTTTGTAGTCTCCTTTCTTCCGGGCACTAAGAATATGAAGGAGGATGCCCTCTCTAGGATTTTCTTTGCGGATTCTGTTGATGTGACTGAGCCTAGTACCATTCTAAATGAGGTTGTGGTTCTTTCCGCTATTTCACCTGATTTGAGACTTGCCCTGGAGGAATTTCAGGAGGACAAACCTGAACGATGCCCTATGGGGAAATTGTATGTCCCCGACCAGTGGAGGAGAAGAGTAATGTCTGAAATTCATTGCTCCGCTTTAGCTGGTCATCCAGGTATTTTTGGTACCAGAGATTTGGTGAGTCGGTCTTTTTGGTGGCCTGTTTTATCTCGTGATGTCAGGAATTTTGTGCATTCCTGTGGGACTTGTTCTCAGTCCAAGCCCTGTTCTCGTTCTAGTGGATTGTTAGTGCCACTGCCGGTGCCCAGGAGGCCATGGACCCATTTCTCAATGGATTTTATTTCTGACCTCCCTATCTCTCAGAGAATGACTGTTATCTGGGTGATCGGTGATAGATTCTCCAAGATGGTCCATCTGGTACCACTGCCAAAGTTGCCATCCTCTTCTGAGTTGGTGCCCTTGTGTTTACAGCAGGTGGTTCGTTTGCACGGTATTCCGGAGAACATTGTGACAGAGGAGTCCAGTTTGTTTCCAGATTTTGGAGAGCTTTTTGTTCTAAACTGGAAATTCAGTTGTCCTCCTCTGCATTTCACCCTCAGACCAATGAGCAGACTGAGAGAGCAAACCAGACTTTAGAGACCTATTTGAGATGTTTTGTGTCTGCTGATCAAGATGACTGGGTCTCTTTTTTGCCCTTGGCTGAATTTGCTCTAAATAATAGAGCTAGTTCTGCCACTTTGATGTCTCCTTTCTTCGGCAACTTCAGGTTTCATCCTCGGTTTTCTTCAGGGCAGGTGGAGGCTTCGGCCTGTCCAGGTGTTAATTCTGTGGTAGAGAGAATGCAACAGATTTGGGATCAAGTAGTGGATACGTTATCTCACTCTCAGGAGAAGGCCCAACGGTTTGCCAACCGGCACAGGACTATTGGTCCCCGGTTTAAAGTGGGCGACATGGTTTGGTTGTCCTCAAAAAATATTCCTATGAAAGTTGCATTTCCAAAATTTAAGCCAAGGTTCATTGGACCTTATAAGATTTTGGAAATCCTTAATCCTGTTTCTTTCCGTTTGGCTCTTCCAGGAACGTTTAAGATTCACAACGTCTTTCATAAATCTTTGTTGAAAAGGTTTGTGGAGCCAGTAGTTGATGATCCTGTATTGGTTAAGGGTAATCTGCAGTATGAAGTAGAGAAGGTATTGGATTCTCGTCTGGCTAGACGGAGACTCCAGTACTTGTTCAAGTGGAAAGGTTATGGTCAGGAAGATAATTCTTGGGTGTTTGCTTCTGACATTCATGCCGAGAGATTGGTTCACGTGTTTCACCGGGCCCATCTTGATCGGCCTGGTGGCTTGGATGAGGGTTCGGTGACCCCTCCTCAAGGGGGGGTACTGTTGTGAACACCTTTGACCTGGCTTCTTAGTTTGGGCTCCCTCTGGTGGTTGCTGCTGGTAATGGAGCTGGTCTGGCTGACAGAAGTCAATCACCTGAGGAGGATGATTGGAGGTCAGGTGTTACAGACTGCAGAGATTTAAGTGAACAACCTTCCCTCAGTTGTTGCCGGTGATTTAGTTTTCTTCCTGAGCATTTTGGAAGTCTGCTTGCCTCCTGCTTTGTCCTGCATCTTTCAGATAAGTTATTTTTCTGCTTGAATCTTTTTGCATTTGATCCATTTTTTGCTTTCCTCTGATTTCAGCTTTGCTGGTGTGAGTTCAGCCTTATTCCCTTCTGGGACCTGTGCTGGACTCTGTTCCATATGCCACAGCTTATGTCAGTCTTTTCAGTATGTCTAATCCTGTTATATCAGTATCTTTTGTTTTGCGTCCAGTTCACACCAGAGTTCTGATTTAGTGGGGGAGAGGTTGTGTGACCTCGGTATTTTTGCATATCAGACGTGTTGGATTTTTTGTTAGAGTTTTTTGCGTGATTGCAGACAGTATCCTTTCCTGTCCTGTTCTATCTATACAGTTTGGGCCCCATCATTTGCTCAGTCTATTCTCTGTTTGTGCCTCATCTTGTCTCACCGGCATTATATGTTCGGGGGCTATCGGGGCAGTTTAGCTTTCCCCTTTATCTCTTTAGGCTTAGTTAATTCTTTTGCTGTGCCGAGGCGTCTAGGGCGTTGTAGGTACATCCCACGGCTAATTCTAGTTGTGTTGTCAGTTTAGGGGTCTGCAATCCGCTAAGTTACCAACCTCTCTGGTTATCTGGTTGCCTAGCCTTTTCCCCTGCTATCCTCCTCGGTTACCTAATCATAACAGGATGCATTATTCTTTATGATATGATATTCTACTGGGGGCTGCATTATACCCTATGAGGGGGCTATATGAAATTCTATTGGGGGCTGCATTATACCCTATGAGGGGGGCTGCCTTATACCCTATGAGGAAGCTACATTATATTCTATGAGGGGGCTGCATAAATTCACAAACTTCCCAAAATTTAAATCCTCAACTATCCCCCTCCCTTTAAACCCTCAAAAACTGAAACCTTGGGCTTTATTTACATAAATCCTTTTGAGCTTAATTTCTATAAAAATAAGACTATTGGCTGATATGAGTCAAACAGTTTTTGGAAGTACGTGACCAAAGATGATGACACTTTCTGGAGACTTTTTTGAAACCTGAAGATGTCTTCTCCGTCTCGCGCTGCCATCGCTCTATGAAAACAGTTGTTTGTTGGCGTTGAATGTATGTTTTTGTTAGTATGCAGAGTATGAATATTCATCTGGGGTCTCACATATTTCCTCTTGTCTCCAGATCTGCCGTTTTTCTGAGGCGTCTGAATGCCCCCGTGGAAGTTCTCATAGCGGCCAACAGTAAATTTGGAGTCTCTTTTTCTGGCTCCGTCTTTAACAAGCGGGGCAATGGAGGAGTTGGATTAAAGAATAAAATTCAAAGCCAAACTGGGCACTTCCTGTCTTTTAGATCTTCTAACATGTAAATTGAGCAGCACAAAAAGGATTAACGACCAGAATTGTGTGAGTGAACTCCAGGACTTTATCTAGAGCCAGGGGTCCCATGTGCCCGGAATATCAATGGGGTGTTCTTCAGAGGGAGCAGCTCTGATCTGCATACTAACACTGTACCACTATTCTTCTTCAGCTTGCACCAACTAAAAACCTGGGAACTGCCTCATTTATCCACAATTGTCCTGTAAATTGTTTGCACAGATACTGAATCGCTTGGGAATATGGGCTGCATTACCCTCCAGGGAAACCCAGCTAAAATCATGAGGCTTAATTTTTCTTTTTTTACTATTTAGTTATAACTTCACATTTAGAGAAAAAAAACATTTCTGAACAACAGTGCCACTCTAGTGTATTGGTGGTGTCTGGTATTACTGCTTAGCCACAATTATTATTATGCTACTGCAATACCAAACAAGGACAGGTGTGGCACTGTTTTTGGAAAAAAAGTAGACTTTTGCCTTCTAATTCTGCCCCATTAATTAGCAGTTTAGTGTCAGTGATAGCAGCCGAGGCTGGGAGTGCCGGAATTTCTCCACGTGCCTCAGACTGATGTGACGCGTAATAGCGAATGGAGAGCTTGTGCCTGCGCAGTAGGTTCACAAGACAGCGCAGGCGCACTCTGCTATGCCTCACTGTAATCAGAGCATAAAATAGCACTGCGCGAGTATCTGACTTTCGTTGATGCGAATGGCAAATAGAGATCTCGCGCATGCACAGCAGCCTCATTCCAGTGCTGTTTTATGCTCTGCTCGTAGTAGGGCAGGGCAGAGTGCACCTGCGCGGTCCTGTGCAGGCGCGAGCTCTTGGTTGACTATATGGATGGTGCATGACATTAATCAAGGCAGGAGGACAGGATTAGAAGCAGAGAGGAGGGACAGATGCCGCAGAGAGGACAACCATGGGACCGGACCACTCTCATTTACATACAGCGCGTGAGCATATCAAATGGGATTTTTGGGGTTAAATAGGGTGAGGCAGGAGGTGGTGACATTTTGTTCATTATCTCAAAAACTGCTGACATGTTCCCTTTAATTCCTCCGATCTCACAAACTAACATTAAGAGGGAAACCTTAAAAATCTCTTGATTTCTTCATTTTGGAATCTGAGCCACATGCAGAAATCCCCGGCACCTCCAGCCTCGGCTGCTATCACTGAGGTTATTAATGGTCATCTGAGGAAGGTTCTGCCACAAATCATCAAGATCCTCTGCTGGCAGCTGCTGTTTGATCACCGACCAATGATGTCCCAGATGTGCTCGATGGAGACAAGTCTGGAGACGCTGCAGCCATGGGGGACAAGTCTGGAGATGCTGCAGCCATGGGAGACAAGTCTGGAGATGCTGCAGTCACAGGAGACAAGTCTGGAGACGCTACAGTCACAGGAGACAAGTCTGGAGACGCTACAGTCACAGGAGACAAGTCTGGAGACGCTGCAGCCATGGGAGACAAGTCTGGAGACTCTGCAGCCATGGGAGACAAGTCTCGAGACTCTGCAGCCATGGGAGACAAGTCTGGAGACTCTGCAGCCATGGGAGACAAGTCTGGAGACGCTGCAGCCATGGGAGACAAGACTGGAGACGCTGCAGCCATGGGAGACAAGTCTGGAGACGCTGCAGCCATGGGACACAAGTCTGGAGATGCTGCAGCCATGGGAGACAAGTCTGGAGACGCTGCAGCCATGGGAGACAAGTCTGGAGACTCTGCAGCCATGGGAGACAAGTCTGGAGACTCTGCAGCCATGGGAGACAAGTCTGGAGACTCTGCAGCCATGGGAGACAAGACTGGAGACGCTGCAGCCATGGGAGACAAGTCTGGAGACGCTGCAGCCATGGGACACAAGTCTGGAGATGCTGCAGCCATGGGAGACAAGTCTGGAGACGCTGCAGCCATGGGAGACAAGTCTGGAGACTCTGCAGCCATGGGAGACAAGTCTGGAGACTCTGCAGCCATGGGAGACAAGTCTGGAGACTCTGCAGCCATGGGAGACAAGACTGGAGACGCTGCAGCCATGGGAGACAAGTCTGGAGACGCTGCAGCCATGGGACACAAGTCTCGAGATGCTGCAGCCATGGGAGACAAGTCTAGAGACGCTGCAGCCATGGGAGACAAGTCTGGAGACTCTGCAGCCATGGGAGACAAGTCTGGAGACTCTGCAGCCATGGGAGACAAGTCTGAAGACTCTGCAGCCATGGGAGACAAGTCTGGAGACGCTGCAGCCATGGGAGACAAGTCTGGAGATGCTGCAGCCATGGGAGACAAGTCTGGAGACGCTGCAGCCATGGGAGACAAGTCTGGAGACTCGGCAGCCATGGGAGACAAGACTGGAGACGCTGCAGCCATGGGAGACAAGACTGGAGACGCTGCAGCCATGGGAGACAAGTCTGGAGACGCTGCAGCCATGGGAGACAAGTCTGGAGACGCTGCAGCCATGGGAGACAAGTCTGGAGACGCTGCAGCCATGGGAGACAAGTCTGGAGACGCTGCAGCCATGGGAGACAAGTCTGGAGATGCTGCAACCAGAGGAGCGATTTCAGGCCACGCAGGCGCTTACTGTAGCACCATCAACATGAGGTTTGAGGTTGTCATACTGAAAAATGAGAAACTTTGGAGAAATGTCCACACCACTGGTTCCTCCACCAAACAATGCAATACCGATCTGCAAGTGCACCTGGAATGAAGACTAGTGGGGTCCAGCACCTTAAGTTATGCCACCCTTGATATTTAAAGAAGCCTCATAAAGTTTTGTATCCCTAAACGTATGTAAATGTGCATGTAATGTAGTGTGAGTATGTAATATACGGTACTCACCTACCACCTTTTCCGGTATCCAGCACCGTTCCATTCCGCTCCTTTTGACCTCAGTGACCTCAGCGCTCTTTAGACTCTCCAGATCACTTTATACTCCATGTATGAGCCTGCAGAGCCTCGTTCATTAGGCTTACATAGTAGGTGAGTATATTAATACACTGACACTATACTACATGCACATATATCCATGTTTATGGAAAAAATAAAAACATTTTTGCGAGGGCTTCTTTCTTTTTGCTAAATTATGTTCCAAGCTCGGTCCAAGGAGGCTTAGAGGCTGAGGTCCCTCCACGCGCAGCTGATGGCGGCTATATTAAATATATATTATGCGATCGGACTACAGTATTGATATACAGTATATATAAATTATTTAATTATATATAAATATAAATTATACTATATATATATATATATATATATATATATATATATAAAAAAGTATATACAAAAATATATTAAATATATATATATGTGCCGGTATATATATATATATATAAATATATTAAAATATGTCTAAAACTTAATATATATATATTATATTAACATGTATATAAAATAAAATCTCTTCTCTTATCCCCAACCCAAATAAAAACAGATTTAAAAAATAGACATCCATAAAATTCTAATCTATAAAATTAATTAAACCAATTAGCAAAAGACGATAAAAAAATCATCAAGAATTGCATTTTTTCGGTCATCATCACCCCCATAAGAAACAGTGGCCGAATTCCATACGGTATTTTTCACCATTCCCCCCCAACTTGGATTTTTATTTTTGTCATTCACTCGTCCTGTTAAAAAAACCCATGCCCTCATATCACAATATCGACAGAAAAATAAGAGGCACGGCTTTATGGAAATGGGCAGGAAAAAGACAAAAAAACGAAAATGAAAAATTGCGCACACGCATAAACCCATATACTGTACACACAAACTACACATACGCACTAATGTACACGCACACGTTCCCTTCTCCTTCCAGCTGATTCAATGCACTTTTCCTAATCCTTCACCGTCATTCCTTTCAAGTATTATTTGTGTATGGTCGCGATGGTAACAGCATTAAATAGGCGGCATTAATCAAACGCCATCAACTCGTAGCATAAAAGAGACAATGATGTAAGATTGCAAAAGCCGGCAATAAACACCCACAATCCCATTCTGCAGGACTGGGATCAACGGTGGAAACAAGGAGACTCCATCGGTTACGTCTCAGCTTTGATAACATTGAAAAGTTTAAAAAACAACAACAAATGCATGAGTGGCACATAAAGGGCACAGGGCTGGGGACATGATGGGAGGATGAATAAGGGGTTTCCCACAGAGACTCTTGAGAAAAATGGAGCCGGCTCGGGAGGGGAGATTGTTGATGTTTTTGAGATTACGCATGAAGGTACAAGGCTATGAGTCATCTGGTGCCGCAAAATCTACAAACACTGATCCTGGTCATTCTACACTAACTTGATCTCACCAACAGCCACAGCTTTGCATTAATCTGAGCATGCTTGGGTGCTAACCGAATGACTTCAGCGTGCTCAAAAAATATGTTTGCATGTCTCGCGGCTGTTTGACAGCCATGACACATGCAGGGATTGCCTAACTTGCTCGCTCATCACTACTTATCAGGTATTTATCCTTTTCTGTCCCAGAAAAGTCTTCTGGTAAAAATTGATTGAACTTAGTGCTGAGGCTGCTGTAATCACAGGATTTAGTTTCTCTTATAGACACACAGACAGTTTATAATTCAATAAGTCTCGTGGCTGTTCATCAGCCTACAGCCTGCAATGACCCCGCTGCCTCCTCACCACTACCGGAGATATCGCCTCAACCAACACCGGAACTGCTGCAACCCCCCAACCTACTGTCTCCTTCCCCACCATCCTGTAGCATGTAAGCCCGAAAGGGCAGGGTCCTCTCCCCTCTATATCAGTCTGTCATTGTTAGTTTGTTTACTGTAAGTGATATCTGTAATTTGTATGTAACCCCTTCTCATGTACAGCACCATGGAATCAATGGTGCTATATTAATAATAATAATAATAATAATAATAATAATAATAATATCACATTGTGGGATTTCCTAACTTGCTCGCTCATCACTACTTATCAGGCCTTTATCCTTTTTTGTCTTTTTTGTCGGGTCCTTTGAAATCTCTTAAAAATTAATTGAACTTAGTGCTGAGGCTGCTGTAATCACAGGACTTAGCTTCTCCTATAAACACACAGACAGCTTATAACTCCTATTTGTTTAGTGTAAACGTTAAATTTTAATTTAATATCTTGTAACTCATTAAATGTCCTGCACAGTCTTTTGAGTGAACAGTGGGGGTCTCAGGACCAGGACCACCACTCATTGCTCAAAACATTGTACTGAATTACCACATGAGCAGGAACACAGTGGTGCACAAGCTGAATAGAAAATCTCTGCTTACGCTCATGCAGGATCTAACCATTTCTGCTTGCTGACAATTTTTGTACAGTATTTTGAGCAATCAGTGGGGCTCCCAGGTGACTTGGACCCTCACGATCTACCAGATATTTAAGGGGCTGCAATTTTAAAAAGTTTAGTTACTGTGTAAGGGGTATTCAAGTTAGTGTAGCAGTAATTCTCTTTTTAATTTGTGTCCGTCTATGTGTTCCTGTAGCTGAAATAGGCAGGGAGGAAGTAAAGGTCTGCACTAATATAAAAGTCCTCACATCAGACTTATATCGTCGGAATCCTTCAATACCGTTGTGTATGAGGGCACAGGCCAACTAATAACCGGGGCGGATGCTCAATTTTAGACTGTCCATCATTTTGTTCATGGAGATAAGCAGCGGTGGAGGGTTGTTGGCAGCTTTCTCAGAGAACTCAGGAGCACTTTTTAGAGCAAACACTCCTCTGTATGGGAGAGACTTCCAAGATGGCTGGATAATTCCTTATTATCTTTTTTTTTATCCTTTATAGACTCCCTACTCATGTGGGCCACTTTACTCTTAGCTCCTAAAAAAATTATTGAATTTAGTACTGAGGCTGCTGTAATCACATGAATTTATTAGTTCTCTTTTACAGATACTCAGATAGCTTGTTATTACCTTATTTAGTGTTACTAAACCTTCTAAAGTTTTTTTCTAATATGTTGTAGCCCATTAAATGTCCTGTACTGCCTTTCCAGGGAACACTGGGGGTATCAAGACTTAGACCACCACTCATTGCTGAAAAAAATATGCAGAAGTGCTGAACTCCCACATGAGCATGAACACAGTGGTGCACAGGCTAAATAGAACATTTATGAATGCACACACACAGAATCTCACAATTCCTGCCTGCATAATGTTTTTGCATCGATTTTTGAGGGATTAGTGGCTTGGACTCGAATGATCTGCAGGATATTTAAGGGGCTACAACTTTAAAAAGTTAAGTTACTGTTTCAGGTATTTAAGTTAGTTTATCAATATTTCTCTATTTAATTTGTATCTGCTTATGTACTTTTGCAGCTGACAGAGGCAGAGAGGAAGTAAAGGTCTGCAGTAATTTAAGTCTGTTCCTTCTCCACCCAATATTGAAATAAACCGAGTATACAGCCTTCATAGATGCAATTTTTTTTCAATTCCAATTTATAAAGATGACTTTACACATTAGGATGCAGATGTTAGGAGTATGCTCGGGACTTTGCGCACTTTTGCAGCTGGAGGAAGTAAAGGTCTGCAGTAATTTAAGTCTGTTCCTTCTTTGCTCCATATTGAAATAAATAGAGGAATATTTTTTCAATTCTAATTTATAAATGTGACTTTACACACTAGGATGCAGTTTCTAGAGTAAGAGATATACTTTATCCTTGGCCCTATGCTTGGGACTTTATGTACTTTTGCAGCTGACGTAGGCAGGGAGGAAGTAAAGGTCTGCAGTAACTTAAGTGTGTTCTTTCTTTGCCCCATATTGAAATAAATAGAGGAATATTTTTTCAATTCTAATTTATAAATGTGACTTTACACACTAGGATGCAGTTGCTAGGAGTAAAGGAAATACTTTAACCTTAGTCCTATGCTCGACAATTTATGTACTTTTGCAGTTGACGTCGGCAAGGAGGAAGTAAAGGTCTGCAGTAACTTAAGTCTATTCCTTCTTTGCTCCATATTGAACTAAATAGAGGAATATTTTTTCAATTCTAATTTATAAATGTGACTTTACACACTAGGATGCAGTTGCTAGGAGTAAGAGATATACTTTAACCTAGGTCCTATGCTTGGGACTTTATGTACTTTTGAAGTTGACGTCGGCAAGGAGGAATAAAGGTCTGCAGTAACTTAAGTCTGTTATTTCTTTGCCCCATATTGAAATAAATAGAGGAATATTTTGTCAATTCTACTTTAGAAATATGACTTTACACACTGCCAAGCTGATGTTTGGAATAAGCTTGGTCCTAGGCTTGAGACTTGGGAAGTTTTCATTTTATCTTAGTTCATCATTTATAGGAATAATATGTACATTTCATTTAACAATCTTTTCCGGTCCAGCCCCTCCTTAATATATTCACAATGTAACTGGAAGCCTTGTACGATATGTATAGCTTGTTGCATCGTGTCATCATACCTCAGTCTTGTTCTGTTCTCACAGATTTCATAGGCAGATGTTCCGACCGTCTTCTCTGGAATTAAAGTGCCCTGCGGGGGGAGATCACAGTACTTTGTATATATGTAAGGTACTGAAAAATGATAGCATCACTTCAGGAACACCAAAGTATATCGTATAGCCTGGGAACATACAGGTTATTTTCTATACATGAAAGTCAATGATCCCTAGGGGAACAAAATAAATTACACCATCGAAAGTAGCAATCAGATACAGCACTGCATTCACTGAGAGGCGAGATGAGCGAATCGATTAGTAACTTATCGAATTGGTCTTGAGCTTCATGAAATATTCGCCAGAATCTGGATTTTTTATGATTTAATTTGAACAAACCAAGGGCTTAAAAAGTCATAATACTTATCGACTGTTGTACCCCACGTGCTCCCGTGAGAATAAGACAAAGCCTGGAAGATCTAAAGCGAAGACTAAAAGTCTAGGTGGTCAACTGCGGCGGCAGGACAGGTGAGGAAAGGAACTTGGACAGGTGAGTTCAATTTTTTATTGTTTTTTAACCCCTCCCTCCTCTCCATTTTTTATGCTTTGGGGGAATTTTCAATTTAGTCCGAATCAAATTTTTGGACCAATTCAGATGAATCAAACTTGGAACAATTTGTTTTATATATTCTTTATCTCTTGTCATAATTGAAAAAATTTTGGGAAGTGAAAATTTTGTATTTTTCAATTTTCAATAAACAGTTGATCGGTGGGAGCGCCAAGAGTCAGTCATCCACTAATCTGACATTAGGATAGGCTGTCAATATCAGAAAACCCCTTTAGGTTGTCCTAAATGCAGATACAATTTAGCTCCTTAAAAACCCATTAATGCCAAAATGAGTCCACATTACTGTTGTAAGACAATAACAGGGCAAGTTCCTGATTTAAAAGTATAAAATATCTGCATGATGCCTCCTATGGTTGAAGTTGCGGCCATTTCTTCTTGTCGGTCCATGCAGTATATATGTATATATATATGTACGGCATCGCATTTGCTTTTTGTATTTTTTATTTTCTCGTTCAGAGTTAATTTCAGAGTTATTATTTCAAGATGTCGGATGTTTTCTCCTTCTCCACAGGAGTGCAGTCTTTCTTTTCTTCTTGCCAAGAAGTTTCCTTTTTTGTTTTAACAGTTGATGAACAGGTGGCTGACCATGGGTGGGAAACATTAGGATTTCAATTCTACAAAGTCTTTACAATCATGTGAGCAAGGGCGTAGAGAGAGGGGTCGCCGGCTAGGTATGTGTTCCAGGCGCTGGAGGGAATGGTGGATCACCAACAAGACACAGGTAAAAAAAAAGTAGGCTATGCTTCTCACTAGTGTAGAGATAGGATCAAAGTCACATTAACATCAAGATCAAATGTCAAAAAAAAAGCATGACCCCATATATGCAGTCAAGGAGTACATAGTGATTCACATGCAAGAATGGACATGCACTCCTTGTCATTATCAGATATCGGGCACCATGCACACCTGATGAAGCCAGTAGAGTGCTGCAGAGAAGAAGACACTGTTGGATCTGAGCTTTAAAGTGAACCCGTTTCTTGCCATAAATATGTCATTTTTTACCTGCTTTAAATGCCATTGTTCTCCTGATTCTGGGGATGTTTTTCTTGTGTTTCTGTTCCCCTTTGTTCCTGAGATATGATGCCATCATCACTGAATATACACATAGTGCTTTTAAGCAAAGTAGAAGTATTTCCCAATTGTTCACTATGGGCATCTTTACTGTCATGATTTCAGTGCGGGTTTTACTCGCACACGTGGGGTTAATGTCTGGAACCAGTGCTGATGACTGGCATTTCGGGGGTTAAAGGTTGTGATCCTGGTGCAGGCTTACCACCTGGGGCTATGATTGTGGCCTCTCCCTGGTTCTGGGGGAGGCTTCTTATAGCCTCAGGACGCTCCCATCCCTGTCAGTTATACTCTTGCCCTTGGCATTGTGTGGTGACCCCTGAGTGTGTTTGTGCTGTGTTCTGGTTACTTGATTCTCTGTGTATGACTCGGTCTGTTCTCTGGATATCGCTTTGGATTCTGCCTGGTACCTCCTATGTCTGTTTGGTTTTGATCTCTGCTTGGCCCTGATTATCCGCTCTGTCTCATCCCTGGTACTGTACTGTGATCCTGTGTATGACCTTTGGCTTTGTCTGACTACCCGTCTGTTTATCCCTCCTGTACCTCGCTGGTTGGTACTGTACATGACCTCTGCTTTGCCATAATCTGAGTTCTCTGACTTCTCTGACGCTAAGCCCCGCCCCCTTGCAGCCACTTGACCGTTCACATGACCGAAGGTCCTGTACCTGCTTTCTAGTCTTCTTAGTGCATTTCCCAGCTATTCTTGTCCCCGGGGGTCCCTGCGATGCAGGTGAGTCCTTGCTTAGCAGAGGCTGCTCGCCGGCGCTGTCAGGACCCTGACATTATAACTGGCCATTTCAGTTTTTTTTTTTTTTCTGAAGAAAAAAAAAAAAAGGTGTGTGTGTGTTATCCTCATGGATCCCATACAAGCCTTGGCTGATCAGGTCAAGCACCTGACCCAAATGTTCCATAAGCTCAATGTGGAACAACGCCCAGACCCAGCAACAGTTGGTGGTTACTGTGCAGGGGGCTGTCGATGCAGGGGCTTCTGGTTCTGGGGGTAGGGATGTGTCGTTAGCGTCCGCCGAATCTCCGGTCAAATTACCAGACCTTTTCTCGGGATAAAAATGAGTTCAGGTCTTTCAGAGAAGGATGCAAGCTTTTTTTTTTCTCTAAGGCCCCGCTCCTCCGGGGAAGAGTTCCAGAGGGTGGGAGTCATTATTTCCCTACTTCGGGGGGCTCCGCAAGCATGGGCTTTCTCTCTGTCTTCCTCTGCCCCTGAACGTATGTCAGTAAACGCATTCTTTGAGGCCCTCGGGCACATTTATGATGAACCTGACCGAGTGCGATTGGCAGAGGACATGGTGATGAGTGTCTGTCAGGGGAAACACTCAGCTGAGTGGTTTTGTTCTGAGTTCCGCCGCGGGGCGGCAGAGGTCTCCTGGAGTGACGCCGCACTCTGAGGACTCTTTCGCAGAGGCTTGTCCGAGCGGCTGCAGGATGCCTTGGCGTTACATCCTCCACCTAACTCTCTCGAGGACGCCATGACCCAGGCCGTCCGGATGGACCGCAGGCTGCGGGCCAGAGGGGTGATGCAGGTGGATACTCCATTATTCCCCAGTGGAAAAGAGACTGCCCCTGAGCCCATGGATGTAGGCGCCCTCTCCCTGAAGGATACGGAGAGGAAACGCCGGAAGTTATGCTTTTACTGCGGTAAAACGGGACATTGGAAAAGGGAGTGCCCGAATTGCCCGTCTTCAAACCCGGTCGGCGGGAAACGACTAGGTCTGGGTAGTCAACGGGGAGGCTGCTCAGACCCACCCTCAGGTACCATTTTCCTCGTTTGCTAAAGTAGTACTGCCTGTGGAACTGTTTGTGGATGGTAGTTCTTTTTCCTCTACAGCCTTCGTGGACTGCGGATCATCTATTAACCTTATTGACTCCCGATTGGTCACACACTGCAAGGTAGGGACAGTTAGGCTCAAGGTTCCGATCAAGGTGATGGCCATTGACTCATCTCCCCTCACTAAGGAGGGAATTCGCTTTATGTCTGATGTGTTTTCGCTCAGAGTGGGCGCTACTCATGTGGAAAACATAAGTTGTTTTGTGCTGGACAATCTACCTGCAGGGTTGGTGTTGGGCATGCCCTGGTTACAACGCCATAACCCAGTTATTAACTGGAAAACAGGGGAGATTGTACAATGGGGGTATAATGATTTTGAGTTATGTGATAAATCCGCACTGCTGGTTGAACCTGTTAAATCTGTGTCTGTATCATCTGTCGAGCTGGAAGGTATTCCGGAATGCCTGAAGGACTTCGAAGATGTATTCTCCGAAAGCGAGGCCGAGACGTTACCGCCACATAGACCCTTTGACTGCGCTATTGAGCTGGTCCCGGGGGCTAAATTACCCAAAGCCCGTCTGTTTAATTTGTCCGGTCCTGAGTGCTTGGCTATGAAGGAGTACATTACTGAAAGTCTGCGCAAAGGACACATACGTCCTTCAGTCTCACCTGTGGCGGCAGGTTTCTTTTTTGTAAAGAAAAAAGATGGCGGGTTACGTCCCTGTCTCGACTTCCGGGAGCTTAATCAAATTACTGTACAGAATACGTACCCCCTTCCGTTGATTCCCGATTTATGTAACCAACTATCAGGGGCAAAGTGGTTTTCTAAACTGGACCTTTGGGGGGCATATAATTTGATAAGGGTCCGAGAGGGTGATGAATGGAAAACCGCGTTCCTCACGACTGAGGGACTATTTGAAAATTTAGTCATGCCATTTGGTCTTACCAACGCCCCTGCCATATTTCAGAATTTCATCAACGTGGTATTCTCGGATCTCATTGGTCGTTTTGTCGTTATCTACTTAGATGACATTTTGATATATTCCCCGACAAGTATTCTCATTTGGAACATGTACGAACTGTGCTCCAAAGGCTGAGAGAAAATCATTTGTATGCCAAATTGGAGAAATGTGTATTCTGTGTACAAGAGTTGTCCTTTTTGGGGTTAATTGTATCCGGTGAGGGTTTTCGCATGGACCCCAAGAAGGTGCAGGCCATTGCAGATTGGGTGCAACCCCGAGATCTTAAGGGTCTTCAGCGCTTCTTGGGGTTCGCCAATTATTACCGCAAATTTATCCGGGGGTTTTCGCAAGTGGTCAAAACTCTCATGGATCTAACATGCAAAGGTGCGGATGTGAGAAACTGGTCCTCGCTCGCAAAAGAGGCCTTTGCTATGCTGAAAAAATGTTTTATGTCTGCTCCTGTGTTAGTGCAGCCAGATCCGTCCAAACCATTCGTCGTGGAAGTGGACGCCTCTGAGGTGGGCGTGGGGGCGGTGTTGTCCCAAGGGCCTGCCACTCTAACCAACCTCAGGCCATGTGCTTTCTTTTCCAAGAAGTTCTCTGCTGCGGAAAGAAATTACGACATAGGCAATAGAGAGCTTCTTGCGGTCAAATTGGCGTTTGAAGAATGGAGGCACTTTTTGGAGGGGGCCAGTCACCCGGTTACGGTGATCACGGATCACAAAAATTTGTCATACATTGAGTCTGCTAAAAGACTAATGCCCAGTCAGGCCTGTTGGTCACTTTTTTTTTCCCGTTTTCAGTTTACGATTACATTTCGTCCAGGGTCTAAGAATGTCAAGGCTGACGCCTTATCACGCAGTTTTCAGCCGGTGTCGCCCCCTGAGCCACCGTCCTCCATTCTTCACCCTGGGGTTGTGATAGCAGAGGTCTCATCTGAATTGGAACGGGAGATTCAGGGGGCCCAGTCGCGGGCCCCGGCGGCTTAGCCGGAGGGGAAGTTGTTTGTCCCAGAGCAACTTCGCCGGAAACTCTTGCAGGAGTTCCATGAATCCAAGCTGAGTGCTCACCCTGGTATTTCAGCCACACGTCTGGCGGTGGCTAGGATCTTTTGGTGGCCTACCCTTGGTTCGGACATAAAAAAATTCATTGCTGGTTGTGGGGTCTGCGCTCGTTCTAAAAGCTCTCATAGCCGGCCGGCAGGGGAGCTGATACCCTTGGCAGTGCCCGAAAGGCCATGGACTCACTTTTGTTACCAATCTCCCTCCATCTAAGGGTAATACAGTGGTATGGGTAGTGGTGGACAGGTTTTCTAAGCAGGCTCATTTCGTACCCCTGTCCGCACTACCGTCAGCTGAGACGTTGTCCAGGCTGTTTGTGCAGCATGTGATCCAGTTGCATGGGGTACCCCTGAATGTGGTGTCTGATCGTGGTGTGCAGTTTGTGGCTAAGTTTTGGCGTGCTTTCTGCAAAAAATTAGGTATGTCTTTGTCTTTTTCGTCTGCATACCATCCTGAGAGCAATGGGCAGACGGAGCGCACTAACCAGTCCCTGGAACAGATCCTCAGGTGTCTAACCTCTGCTAGACAGAATGACTGGTGCGATGCGCTGCCGTTGGCTGAATTTGCCTTCAATAGTCGGGTGAGTCAATCCACGGGTATGACTCCTTTTTTGATCAATTATGGGTTCTGTCCTCATTTTGGTGAGTTTTCTTGTCTGGACTCGGGGTGTCCCGGGGCTGAGGGCTCTGTTCAGCGATTACAGAATATGTGGGCAGAAGTTCAGTGGAGTATATCTAGGTCTCAGGGCAGGTATAAGTTTTTCGCGGACAGGAAACGAACACTAGGGCCCACGTTTCAGGTTGGAGACAAGGTTTGGCTCTCCACGCGAAACATTAAGTTGAAGGTTCCTTCAGCCAAGTTGGGGCCCAAATTCATTGGCCCATACAAGATTGTGGAAAAAATCAATCCAGTGGCGTATAGGCTGTGCCTTCCACCCTCTTTCAAGATCCCTAACGTCTTCCACAAATCTCTACTGAAACCTTTTGAAGCAGTCCGGGGAGACTCCGAGTCTGCTGCTCCTCCTGTTTTGGTCGAGGGGCAGGTGGAGTACGAGGTTGGTCATATCGTAGATTCCAGGT
Organism: Dendrobates tinctorius; assembly: GCF_039654945.1. NCBI lineage: Eukaryota > Metazoa > Chordata > Amphibia > Anura > Dendrobatidae > Dendrobates > Dendrobates tinctorius. The sequence continues at coordinate 13,994,066 of NW_027361803.1, forward strand.
TGGTACGGCGGGCGGTACAGTACCTGGTTCATTGGAAGGGGTATGGACCGGAGGACAGGTCCTGGGTACCGGCCCGGTTGATGCATGCTGATCGCCTGGTGCGGGCTTTCCATGCTAAGTACCCGGGCAACCCTGGGGGTCCAGAGGCCCCCCCGTTGAGAGGGGGGTACTGTCATGATTTCAGTGCGGGTTTTACTCGCACACGTGGGGTTAATGTCTGGAACCAGTGCTGATGACTGGCATTTCGGGGGTTAAAGGTTGTGATCCCGATGCAGGCTTACCTGCACACCTGGGGCTATGATTGTGGCCTCTCCCTGGTTCTGGGGGAGGCTTCTTATAGCCTCAGAACGCTCCCATCCCTGTCAGTTATACTTTCGCCCTTGGCATTGTGTGGTGACCCCTGAGTGTGTTTGTGCTGTGTTCTGGTTACTTGAATCTCTGTGTATGACTCAGTCTGTTCTCTGGATATCGCTTTGGATTCTGCCTGGTACCTTATATGTCTGTTTGGTTTTGATCTCTGCTTGGCCCTGATTATCCGCTCTGCCTCATCCCTGGTACTGTACTGTGATCCTGTTATGACCTTTGGCTTTATCTGACCTCCCGTCTGTTTATCCCTCCTGTACCTCGCTGGTCGGTACTGTACATGACCTCTGCTTTGCCATAATCTGAGTTCTTCGACTTCTCTGACGCTAAGCCCCGCCCCCTTGCAGCCACATGACCGTTCACATGACCGAAGGTCCTATACCTGCTTTCTAGTCTTCTTAGTGGATTTCCTGGCTATTCTTGTCCCCGGGGGTCCCTGCGGTGCAGGTGAGTCCCTGCTTAGCAGAGGCTGCTCGCCGGCGCTGTCAGGACCCTGACATTTACGATGACCATGTCTTGTTAGTTAAAAAGTTTAGCTTTATATATGTTACACATTGTCTCATGTTTCCCGGACTCCACTCCCTTCTCCTGGGTCCGCTGCCCTCTGTTGTGCTCCACATTGGGTTTTTCAGGTTGCCCAGCGTGGATCAATGACATCATCTCCTACACTTATTTAAGGCCCACTAATCACACAGCTGTGTCAGGATTGAGACACGGATGTTCCTTCCTTGGTGTAACCTATTATTTGTACTACAGTGTTTCATTACTCATCTATCCCTGTTGGATTCCCCTCTATCTGTCCGTCTACTCCTGAGTTTTCAGTTAGTCCCAGTACCAATGATTCCACATATCCTCTAGAACAGTGATGGAGAACCTTTCTGAGACCGAGTGCCCAAACTGCAAACTAAAACCCAATTATTTATGATGACGTGCCAACACGTGCCAAATGCCCCATCATGATCCCATTCATGCAGAAATATGCCCTATCATGATACTATTCATGCACAAATATGCCCCATCATGATTCCCTTCATGTAGAAATGTGCCCCATCATGATCCCCTTCATGCAGAAATATTCTCCATCATGATCCCATTCATGCAGAAATGTAGAAATTGCCCATTCCACCACCTCCATCATTTCCTCCTCCCCATCACCCCATCATTGCCCTCTTCCCACCACCATCGTTGCCCTCTCCCCATCACTCCCATCATTGGCACTCTCCCCATCACTCCCATCATTGGTCCTCTCCCAATCACTCCGATCATTGACCCTCTCCCCACCACCGCCATCATTGGCCTTCTCCTCATCACTCCCATCATTGGCCCTCTCCCCATCACTGGCCCTCTCCCCATCACTCCCTTCATTGACCCTCTCCCCATCATTGACACACACACCACAGCAGCTTCACTGGCACAGCGGCCACACTCACCTCTCTGCGCGCCGTCAGCTTCCTTCCTCTCACTGGCATAGCGGCCATGGAGCTGAATGATGATGTCATCCAGCCGCGGCTGCGCGCCACTCAGTGTGTGAAGCGGGAAGCTGCAGCTTGGAGCTCCGGAACAAGGATGACGCGATGCCGCATTCCAGCTGAGAGGGCTCTGCATGCCCTCTCTGGCACGCGTGCCATAGGTTCGCCATCGCTGCTCTAGAAGCTTCATGAACACCCGTGGTCTATGTATCCACCCGAACCAAAGGCTTAGCGGGTTCACCTGACCTGTTGATCCCTTACAGTATACAGGGATGAGGGGGCCATATCTTAGGAACAGAGAGGAGCAGGTGCACAAATAAATAACTCCAGATTCAAGATGTGAGCGGCATTTATATGCCTGGTTGTGATGCAATCTCTGCCACATAAGTCAGCTTCAGTGGGTGTTAAAGATGACTAGCCAGTAAACCTTCCAGATCGAGGTGGGGCAGGCAGCTGCGAGCCTTGTAGAGAACTACATTGTGGCCACCACTGGCTTTCACCCCGAGGCAGGGTAAAGATGCATGTAATATCCTCACAAGAATACCAGGTGCAACAATACGGCGTCTCGAGAGGGGAGAATCAACCATTACTATACCAATCAAAATGCATCAACAGACGAGTCCAGGTCAGAGGTGATACAACCTTAGCCACTGTCACATGAGTTCATACAAATCATAAGAAAGCTCTTCCATCCTGGTGGTATCCATATCTTGTCTTCTGAGGTTCTTAGAAGTGTCCTTTCATTTGAGTCATTGCATGTCGCTCTACACTTTCATAATAAAGTCACCAAATCTCGTGGTCATTTTGAACCAACTGATATTGAAAATCAGTAGCAATTTTTAGAAAGTTGTGGGAAGCAGGGTGTGTTGCAGTCCGCGCTGCCGAGATTCACAAATCACCTGGGATGCAAGATGTTGTAGCAGTGTACTCCTTTATTTCCTCCTACGCGTTTCGGCGCCCTTCCTGGCACCTTCCTCAGATCCCTGAGGAAGGTGCCAGGAAGGGCGCCGAAACGCGTAGGAGGAAATAAAGTACACTGCTACAACATCTTGCATCCCAGGTGATTTGTGAATCTCGGCAGCGCGGACTGCAACACACCCTGCTTCCCACAACTTTCTGAAGGTTTTTCCACGTGCGAGTGGTTGGTGGAGGTCCTGCAGCAGCTGATTCTGTGATATGCTCTCAAGCCAGTTGTGGGTTACACAACTGGAATAGGTGAGTGGAACTGTATTATACCGCTCATACTTCTAGTGTCACTAGTGATAGGGCACTATTGCGCCTCTTGTTCCCCCCACCATTTTTGTATTAGTAGCAATTTTTAGACACAGCAAAAGGTGAGGCATCATATATATGTGAGAGTGGTGGCATAGCAAGGGTTGCCAGTGCTCAAGAGAAAGCAGGCATTTTCTGCCCCCCTATCCTGTGAACATTTAGGACTCGTTAAGTCCCTTCCATAAGTTCGGTATTGAACCTATTACCATCAAGAACACACATTGTATTTAGTAAATACATGTATGTGTATGGAGCAGGCTCAGGAGCTGAGCTCGCTCCTTATAGGACAGATGCCATCTATAATACACAGCCGGCATCTGTCTGTAACTGCAAAAATTGGTAATATCGGTGAGTGCTGCAGTTTAACTGTTTCAATGCCACGGTTGATCAGCAGCATTTAAATAAGTGTGAACGCCAATGCAGGCAATCAACTGCACCCACCGTGATCCATAAGGCACCGATGGGTTACTATGGCAGAGGGAGGCTTGCAGAATGCCTCCATCGAAGCTGTAATCCGAGCTTCAAAGGATGTATTGTAGTATATAGTAAAAGTGATCAAAGATTAAAGTCCTCTAGATGGTCTAAAAAATAAAGTAAAAGATTAAAAAGAATGTTTTTAAAATATAACAAATATAACATGTTAAATCATCCCCCTTTTCCCAATTTTTAAACAAATAAAAAATAACAATAAACAAAATTAAGTTAACCCTTATTTAACCCTTACTCTAAACCTTGTTCTAACCCTAGACCCAGTCCTAACCCTTTGTCTAACCCTAACCCTAACCTTTATGATAAATCTAGCCCCAGCACTAATCCTTGCCCTAACCCTTATTCTAACTCTATCCCTAACCCTGGTTAAGGTTAGAAAAAGTATGTAAAAATGTAAATGTTATAATGTTAGTGTGAAGAGTATTGGAGATATAATTTCATGTCAATCATTTATATCCTATTTAGCATGGGATTATGAACCCCCCCCCTTCTTTGAGCAGCAGGAGCAGGAAACCTTGCTCAGCAGGTCATCCAGCATTCCGAAAGCCTCAGGAGAAAGCTGGCAGCTAGCTCAGCTGGTGGTCAAGCCTCAAAAGGTTGTAAGTGACAGATCTCACAACTTTTGCCAGCTAAGCTCAGGACAAAGACTTGTTTGCAATTATGATACATGCTAGCTGCACATGGTGTATATTTCCAAGATCCCCAGAACAGGGCGAATGCCTTCCAGGGTCTCAATCCATGCTAGCAACCCAAGGGAGGGGATTAACGTAACATGGCTAGTAGGAGCCAGGTAGCAAATCCATGTTTGGTCTCAATGCGTAGTATGGGCCCGACTGGATCCGATGGCGCTAAAACTGCCTCCCTAGGATCGTCCATTAAGGAGTTATGACTCATCTTAAGTTAGGAGTTTTTAGCTGCTAGAGTCAATGGGAGGGTATTTAGGTTCAGCCCAGAAGGGGAGTAACCCAAAGGGGTTAAATGCATGTGTAAAGCATGACCTATTGCTTTTCTCTGTCTGGGAAAGTCGCGATGACATATTGTGTGGGGAGAAGTCAAGGAACAGAGGGGACTATCAGTCTCCCATGTGGCAGCCCCTCCCCTACAAGCCAGGCCTTTCACCTGACTGGTAATTGACTCTTATATTCTGCATACTTTTGTCCTACCACTATTTGTATTTGCATATCTGACCATTGTATGTCTAAAACCATTGTGTATATAGTGTTTTCTCTAGTGTGCCCTTAAGGTGATTAAATATATAATTTAACCTTGGGCTGTGTTCTCGGCTGAACTCTCCATGCTACTGGGGCTGGTTTCTAGTCCGATATTATACCATTAATAGACCGAGCCTATATCGAAAAAGGAACTGATGGCAGGCCAACCAGGCTGGTAGCACGCTGTTTCTCTGGTGCGAGTGGAAGGGACCTGTCAGGGTTGTGAATGAGTTTGGGACCACGTCAGTGGCTGCGTGGGCCACACTCCCTCACTCACTGTGCCTCCCTGGGCCTGTGTGGATAGGGGATGTCTGGGTAAAACTGTGCCAAGCTGACCTTATGTGTCCCCAGGGGGTGCGGAATGTCATGTTGGCGCAAGTGAGGAGACCCTACCGCGTGATCCTTCTGATGGAAAAGTGACGTCAGGAGGGTTGGCAAGGTGCGGGTTCTTCACATGTGACAGCCACGGTGGGATTCTGGGTGATCTCTTAGCTGCTGTTCTTCACAGTTAGGGATTGCAAAGAAGTTGCTGTAGCTTTACTCATTCAATGCCTCTAATTCCCAAGGGCAATAAAGACAGTTTTACTTTTAAGCCGTTTCATAAAATCCCATTGCGAAAGATATGTCTTCATTAAGCCGTGTTCACATGACGGAACAAAAGAAAAATCAGAAACGGATTTCATGGAAAATCCATGTCAGAAATACAAATTTTTAATATTAGGTTTCACTGCACAATACACAGCTAGGGGCAACTAAGGAGTGGCTCCGTAAGAAGCATTACAAGGTCCTGGAGTCGCCTAGCCAGTCTCCAGACCTGAACCCAATGGAAAATCTATCTATCTATCTATTATCTATCTATATATCTATTATCTATCTATCTATTAGCTATCATCTATTTATATATTATCTATCTATTATCAATCTATTATCTATCATCTATTTATATATTATCTATCAGCTATTATCTATCTATTAGCTATCATCAATCTATCTATGTATCTATCTATCTATCATCTATCAATCCATCTATCTATTCATCATCTATCCACATAGTCTTACATTCTCTGCTACAAGCCTGTGTTCCTGTAATCTGGATGTATCTCTTGAATGAACATCCCGATTCCTGGTCTCCAGGGAGAATTTCTTGGCTCGGAACTTGCCTGGCCTTCTATCATGTTGTGTGCAGTGAATGGCCGGAGATCTCGGGGCTGTGGGAGAGGTTATTATAGGGCGCTGATCTCCCACTGCGGAGCTGAATGTGTTCTGTGGATCTTACCAGATAGAAGGATTCAGTCCTCTATTCAATCCCTATGAATCATATCCATCCTATGAAAGACAATGGAGCAATAATACAAGAGGTAGTCGGGGTCTTTCATAATTTTCTTGGGGTTCAGGACTATTATTTTCCATTGCTTTGTAGTTTTTGCAAGTTCGTGTAACCAAGATCGAGCTTTCTTCTACGGTCAAAAAGACTCCTGTCATCTACAATACAAATTATCAAAGGAGACTGTTTCATTTATTTGGACCATTTGACATCTTCAGGGGCCCAGCCCCCAGTTCACCTGATTCTTCATTACAAGTCAAAACTTATAGATGGAAATTGTTAAAGGAATTTTCGGCTGTTGTGTAATGCCTGTACAAATGAAATCTTCTAGAACTTTCTAATATACTTTATGTTTAAGTTCCTCTCCATTTACTATATACAGTGGGTACGGAAAGTATTCAGACCCCTTTTAAATTTTTCACTCTTTGTTTCATTGCAGCGATTTGGTAAATTCAAAAAAAAAGTTCATTTTTTTCTCATTAATGTACACCCTGCACCCCATGTTGACCGAAAAAAAACAGAAATGTAGAATTGTTTTGCAAATTTATTAAAAAAGAAAAACTGAAATATCACATGGTCATAAGTATTCAGACCCTTTGTTCAGTATTGAGTAGAAGCACCTTTTGAGCTAGTACAGCCATGAGTCTTCTTGGGAATGATGCCACAAGTTTTTCACCCCTGGAATTGGGGATTCTCTGCCATTCTTCCTTGCAGATCCTCTCCAGTTCCGTCAGGTTGGATGGTGAACGTTGGTGGACAGCCATTCTCAGGTCTCTCCAGAGATGCTCAACTGAGTTTAGGTCAGATCTCTGGCTGGGCCAGTCAAGAATGGTCACAGAGTTGTTCTGAAGCCGCTCCTTTGTTTTATTTTAATAAACCAGAAATCTATTTTCAGTAAGCCAGGAGGAATAGACTGTTATCTATATGTTGACTTTTGAATTTATGTGTTTCTTTCTTCGGTTGGTCAAGAATCTGAAATGGTGATTCTTCTTCTAGGTTAAATTGATATTTGTAAATCGATGAATGGTTGTTATTTACCTCTTATATCAGCTCCTACAGTTTATTGTACTGTTATCTTTGCAAAACAGGTATGCAGGGTCACTGAACAATGATATTTTCTGATATATGAATTACACATTATACCAGACCATGCAGTTTGTTGACATGCAATCACTAAAGGATAAACTAAATTATTAAACAATGTGAGTTAATCTCATCACCTCTTCCTTTTGACCTGTGTATAATGGCTTGAAGAACAGTTGTGAACTATAAAAATGGGATATTCCACTGTAACAATATACATCCAGACATCCAAGAGATCCATAGACTACAAAACCAATGCCAGGAATACACTACAGGATAGCTGTCAGATCATGTCTCTATAATGAGGGACACAGATTTGACATTTTACAGGATGCTAGCTTAGGTAACCCCAGCCCCAGCTGAAAGAATACAGATCTGCTCCATTCACCATCACTGAACCCATGGGGAGGTCAGGATGTGGATCCACCTGTCACCTGAGTCCCATGGATACGTTTGGGAAAGACAGGATTGGGACCCATCGGTTACATGACTACATGGAGAAGTTTGAATAAGCCAGGTTGTGACCCTCCGGTCACCGGGCCTTGTAACTTAATGGGCTGTCAGCCTCCTAAGCTTGTAGTTACCTCCTCTCTGTGCGTGCCACAGGTGGGGTAGTTGGAAGCTCTGAAGTCACAGCTGCTCTTATCCCAGTGAGTCAGCGAAAGGGTGAGACTCTGCAATTTTGCACCATCTTGGGTATTTTGTTGGGACTATTCTATGTGTTATTAACTGTTAACTGTTTTGTAGCTCAATAAAGTATTTCCACACTTTTACCCTCATCCTGTGTTGTCTGAGTAGTATTACGCCCACGGTAAAAGGAGACCGGGCGTTCGGTGGGATGAGCCCTGGTCCATGCGGTTTCGGCTAGTGGACCAGGGCACCCCCCATGTCTCCACACAAGGGAAGATGTACTGTACAGGGTTAAATTAAAATATCAATCGTACAAATATGCACTCACAGACAACAGAATGGAACACCTGGAAGTAAAGGGATGAAAAAACAAATAGGAAAGAATGAGGATATGCACACAGACAAATAACCAAGCAACAGTCTTCTGAACAACACTCCAAACAACTCCTCAAATAACCAAACCTCCAACTTCAGAATCAAGCAGTAGAAGGCTAAGGCTGGCAATCCCTGCTTGCCAGAAGTGAGTATATATAGCAGAGGGGAGTGGCCCACACTAAACAGCTGAGACCAACAAAGCAGGAAAACTTCCAAGAGCTCTCAACTGAACAGATTAACCCCTGCACTGCAAACCTTCATGACCAGCCCAAATTTTACAATTCTGACCACTGTCATTTTATGAGGTAATAACTCTTGACTGCTGCAACGCATCCCACTAATTCTGTTTTTTTCGTGACATATTGTACTCCATTATAGTGGTAAAATTTCTTCGATGTCACTTGCGTTTGCTTGTGAAAAAAATGGAAATTTGGCTAAAATTTTGAAAATGTTGCCATTTTCAAACTTTAAATTTTTATGCCCTTAAATCAGAGAGTTATATCACACAAAATAGTTAACAAATAACATTTCCCACATGTCTACATTGGCACAATTTTTTAAACATATTTTTTTTTTGTTTGGAAGTTAAACATTAACCAGTGATTTCTAATTTTTTCATCAAAATTTACAAAACCATTTTCTTTAGGGACCACATCACATTTGAAGTGACTTTGAGGGGCCTACATAGCAGAAAATATCCAAAAGTGACACCATTTTTAAAAAAATGCACCCCTCAAAGTCCTCAAAACCACATTCAAGAAGTTTATTAACTATTCAGGTGCTTCACAGGAATTTTTAGAATGCGGAAGGCAAATTGAACATTTAACTTTTTCACAAAAATTTAACTTTAGACCCGATTTTTTTATTTTCACAAGGGTAACAAAAAATCAACCCGACCACAAAATGTGTTGTGCAATTCCTCCTGAGCATGCTGATACCCCATATGTGGGGGAAAACTACTGTTTGGGTGCATAATAGGGCTCGGAAGGGAAGGAGCACATTTGACTTTTTGAATACAAAATTGGCTGGAATAATTAGCAGACGCCATGTTGCATTAAGAGAGCTCCTGATGAGCCTCAAGGAACTTATCTAAATGTGTGGTGAGAACCTTGGTGAGAACCTTGAATCCGAATATGCATCTTAGAAGTTTACAACATTGAGCCGTGAAAATTTTTTTTAAAAAAATTCCCATAAAAATGTTTTTAGCCCCAAATTTTGCATTTTTATAAGGGTAACAGGAGAAATTGAACCACACAATTTGTTTTTGCAATGTCTCCTGAGTATGCCGATGCCCAATATGAAGAGGAAAACTAATCTTTGGGCTCACAGCACAGCTTGAAAGAGCACCATTTGACTTTTTTAATGCAAAATTTGCTGGAATAATTAGCGGACGCCATGTCACAAGGTTGTAGGTAGGTGTGCCGACTGGGGGGTGGTCCCTTTTTCGCCGCAAACAGACTGCAGACAGAAGCCAATGTGCGTTCAACAAGTCCTCTTTATTGGCCGTCCTCCCGATGACCACAGCAACACAACAGCAGCACGACAGCTTCTACGCACAGGCCCGGGTACCTTTCACCTTTTGCTTTGTCTTTTACAGTGACGTCCCTCGCGTCTCTTTCACTGTGGCTGCCTTAGGCCCACCACCACAGCGCTTCACTTGTTTGAGTCCATCAGTCTGGTACCCCCGGGCTTCTTCTTCTGTCCGGCGGCTCTCCTGTCAGGGCCACCCCCCTGACTGTTCCTCCCTCCAGTCCCCTCCCAGAGTTCTTCCTCTCTGTCTCTTCCTCCTTCAGTCTCCTGCTCTGCTGAACTCCTCCTCCAGGACTGGCTACCTTCTGGAATTCTCTCTGCCTATTTATTCCCCTCCCTGGGAATTTCCCTCTAGAGCCCCTGTAACTCCGCCTACCATGACTACGCGGTTTCCTAAGCTGCTGTTAAGCCCTTTCCTCACTGCTCTCTGCCTCCATCTTGTGGCCAAACTCTCATACTGCACCGTCTCCTTTTCCTGCTGTTCTTCGTCTCCCCCTAGTGGTCAAAACCCAATACTTTACCATCCTTCACTGTCTCTAGCTGTCTCCCCACATACATTTACCAGTCCACGTCAGGTACATTTATGGTACATCTTGCATTCACCTTCCTGCTGCAGACAGGTCCACAGGTCAGTCCACTTCCCTACAAGGTAGCAGGAGAATGTGGACTGCAAAATTTGTTGTGCAAATTCTCCTGAGTTTGCAGATACCCCATATGTGGTGAAAATCTACTGTTTGGGCACACGGTAGGGGTCAGAAAGGAAGGAGCGACATTTTGTAAAGCAGATTTTGATGAAATGGTCTGAAGGTATCATGTCGCGTTTGGAGATCCACTGATGTGCCTAAACAGTTGAAATCACCCAAAAGTGACCTTGTTTTGGAAACTAGACCCCTTGAGGAATGTATCTAGGTGTGTGTTGAGCACCTTGAACACCCCCCCCCCCCCCCCCGGGCTGCTTCACAGAAGATTATAACGTACAGACATGAAATTTAAAAAAAAAAAAAAAAAATCACATTCTTCCTATAAAAAATGTTATTTTAACCCCAACTTTTTTATTTTCACAAGGGTAACAAAAGAAAATGGAACCCAAAATTTGCTGTGCAATTTATCCTGAGAGCTGATACCCCATATGTGGTCAAAAACTACTCTTGAGGCACAGTGTGAAGCTCAGAAGGGAAGGAGCGCCATATTGGAGTTAAAATTTTGCTGGACTGATTTGAGGGTTCCATGACACATTGGCAGAGCCCCTGACGTGCCAGGACAGCAAAAAAAACCATGTGGCCCCATTTTACAAACTACACCTCTCAGTGAATTAATCTAGGGGTGCAGTGATCATATTGACACCACGGGTGGGTCACAGAATTTTATACAATTGGGCAGTGAAGAAGAAAATAATTACATTTTTCCCAACCAAATGTTGTTTTAGCCCCAGATTTTACATTTTCACACTGCAACATGGGTAAAAATGGCACCAAAATTTGTCCCACAATGTCTGCGGAATGTAGAAACACCCCATATGTGGCTGTACTGTACTGATTAGCCGTATGGAGAGACTCGGGAAGGACGGAGCGCTATTTGCCTCCTGAAGCACAGATTTTTCTAGAAAAGTTTATGGACTCCATATACAGAGACCCTAAGTGCTACAGGAGCAGAAACCCCGTCAGGTGACCCCATTTTGAAAATTATACCCGTTTGGGAAATTATCTACAGGTGTAGTGACAATTTTTTTCCAGAAACAATCAGCAGTGGATGTTGCTCAGTGAAAACTGCAAAACTGAGGTGTAGTGACCAGTAAGTAATGTGAGGTGGTCCCTAAAAAAATGGTTTTGTAAATTTTGCTGGAAAAATGAGAAATCGCTGGTCAACTTTTAACCCTTATAAAGTCCTAACAAAAAAAGAATTGTTTCAGAAATTGTGCTGATGTAAAGTAAAGATGTGGGAAATGTTATTTATTAAGTATTTTGTCAAAGTTTGAAAATTGCTAAATTTTCCAAATTTTTCACCAAATTTCCAATTTTTTCACAAATAAAGGCAAGTTATATCGAATAAATGTTCCCACTATCATGAAGTACAACATGTCACAAAAAAACAAGCGCAGAATCAGTGGAATCCGTTGAAGCGTTCCAGAGTTATAACCTTATAAAGTGACACTGGTCCGAATTGTAAAAATTGGCCCGGTCATTAACGTGCAAACCACCGTGGGGGGGTAAAGGGGTTAAAAAAAACTAACAAGAATTTTGGAAATGCAGGATTTAATTGGGATACTGTGCAGAGTTAGAGCATATGGAAACAGGCCGGCGGTTCATCGTGAGCGGCAGCAGTGCTGAATGTGGACAAAGCCGTAATGTAGCACTGGGCCAATAGAATAGTCAGGGTTTAATGTCGGAGGTTGCGTGTGGCTCTACTTCTCTGTTTGTTGCTGCTTCATAGTCACTTTTCTTCTTCAAATAATTCTGGAACATGAGCTTACTCATGAATAATCCAACGATGGCAATGTGGTCCCGAACCACAGGTCACAGCACATATTACCAGGTTCCTTGGTCTAATTGTGCATCTGCTTTACAATAAATCAAGACATCTTGTAGTAATGTCCAGAAGATGATATTACTGATGTCCTCCTAAATTCAGTGGTGTGTGAGGTTCTTACAAGAGAACAGAAGTTTCTTTCTCCCTGCCCTCCCATGTAGACCCACAGGGTGCCTTCTTTTCCTCACATTTGACCCAAGGTCATTGAGGTGGATACAGTGATGGACGACTCTGAAGATCTTCTGATGGTCTAGCATGGAAAGGTCAATTTCTTAACACATGGGCGAGTGACATATAGAATTCCTGAAATATGGGAATCCCACCCAACTGCCGTATCCACCAATCATCATCTTCTGGAGCTCAACATACTACAACCTAATGTTCACATCACTGCCTCACTTTGATGATAGTTACCACTACACTTTTCGTACAGAAGTATTGCTTTTCGAGAGACCTGGGTTGACCCAATGAAATCCCCCAACATATGTCAGAGTCGGGGTTGTATCAAGTTCTCCGCACGTGTCTAGTGCTGTTGCTTCAGACGGAAACTATAGTCCTCAGACTTCAGTGGGACTGGAGTCTTTATGGAGTCCCCCAACTTTCCTCTACTGCCCACCCCTGTGAGATAAGTGTCACCAAATGCTGCTTCTCTCCTTTGGTGACACCATTTATTATTGTGCATGTTTGACCCTTCCGGACTTTCATCTACATAAATATTTTACTGGTTCTTGTAATGCGAAGGATGGGCAAGGAGATGGGGTCCAGTTTTTGGTGGTGGTCCCACTACTGGTAAACTGGAGTCCAAATCAAATAAAGGGTGTAGAACATTGGACCAGAATTAGCCCAACAGTGAGCAGACGGTTGGTTTGGCTGCCACCGATTAGCGCAGGGGCAAGAAACATACTTTTTGCACTGCCATGTTGCAAGTTGGATGGCACCATTAGTGTAGGGTCCACAGAACTGAGGCAGTACGACACCTCCGTAAGCTGAAGGGAACCACATTGCAGATGAGAATGCACAAAGGGAATGCGCCGGCGCTGCAGATTTGTCAAGTTAAGAAAGGGATTTTGAAAGTGCAAAGGGTAAAATCTGCAGCAAAATCCACGGCGAAATCTGCATCTGATTTTGCTGCAGATTTTCCGCTTTACGGCCTCTTGCTCCTTGCAGCATGTATGAGACCGGACGGCGCGATGTGAATAGTCTGCAGGGTGTTGAGTAATGTAGACAGAGGGAAACATTCAGTCGCACTCGTCTCTCATCTGTCCAGCAGGTGAAAATAACATTTCTCGTTGCACACTGACCGTGTCCTAATAAAGGGTCTGAGCCTGCCTAAATCTGTCCTCAGGGTGAGAGGAGATCAAAAGAAAATGTGACCACCAGCAGCGGTCCCCCAATGGAGGCCTTTAAGGAAAAGCATGAAGAAGAGGATGACACAATGACTCCCTGCCCGTGCAATTAAAGGGTCATTTTTTTTGCTATAGAGGGGTGTAGGGTTAAATTTAACCCCTTCTTCATACAAACTCAGAAGTGTAAAGTAGACACCTGGCACGTTGGAAAAATGCCAGCCACCACTGTACATTCATGGGGTCTTCATGCAATTGTGCAATAAATTGAGTTATTTTGCAAAAAAAGAAATTGGATTTGAGACGCACAACACTTTGAAAGTTCAGGACAAAGTGCAACAAAGTCTGTGAGGTGCAAAGTTTCGGTGCTACGACATGATTGACATTTGCAATCACCGCCTTTTTTTTTTTTGTGCGAGCCCGGCACTGCTTACGCAGAGTAAAGCGGTCGAGATGAGTTTGTCATCAGCTGCTGCGCTCTGCATAGGCTTCAACCAAAATGACAATTAAAAAAAAATGCTTTGTTATCTCGGTCGCTACTTATGCAGAGCAAAGCGCCGGGTGACAAACGCATCTCGACCGCTGCGCTCTGCATAAGCAGCAGAGTCTCTGCACGGGACACCCCTCCTAGGTCCAGCCTATTAGTCACCTGACATCAACGTTCTGTGTGATGTCACTGCCAAACCACGTCCGCCGCGTCTCTGACATTTACATGTTATCACTTTTATCATCATCTTTCTATGGGAGTGGTGACCGCAGGAAACCCCACAACATTGGTAATTATAGATTACATACATTGCTTTTTATTGAGTTCTTTAGCCCCTTTGTGCAAAACTGTGTGATCATCTGCTGGAGGACGGCTGAAATGGACAACATGAACTCTGATGTCTTCAGAAAATGACTTACTGTGTAAATCTTGTAGTCATATTTAACTTTCTGTCCTTTCAGAAAGAGTTTTCAGGAGGCTAATTATCAACACAGGCAGGATTGCAATCATAGGTACTATTTACCTCTGTACATAGCAGATAACAACAGCTCACCTCCTCCTCCTCCTGTACAATGACTGATAACACCTCTATATATAGTAGATAACACAGGATCCTCCATTCACAATAGGTGATGTCACAGCTCACCTCCTCCTCCTGTGCAATGACTGATAACACCCCTATATACAGTAGATAACACAGGATTCACCATTCACAATAGATGTCACAGATCACCTCCTCCTATTCAATGACTGATAACACCTCTATATACAGTAGATAATACAGGATCCACCTTTCGCAATAGGTGATATCACAGCTCACCTCCTCCTCCTGTACAGTGACTGATAACACCTCTATATACAGTAGGTAACACAGGATAAAACATTCACAATAGGTGATGTCACAGCTCACCTCCTCCTCCTGTACAATGACTGATAACTCCTCTATGCAGATTACACACAGGATCCACAAGAGTTAATGTCACAGCTCACCTCTTCCCTTCACAATGACCTGTGCACACGCTCATTAGATGTCTCAATACAAAAACTGGGTCAGAATCTGTTGATTGTGGCTAATGTGTGATTTTCCAGATACAATAAAAAGTCTAAAAAGCCCCAGTGGCCGACATAAAAACTGCAAAATTTCTAATTTTTAATACAAATTGTGATATGGAAAACAAAAACTGCCAACATTAAAAAAAATACATTGAGAAAAAAACATGATATGAACAACTGGTCATTGATAAAGTGATATTGGCAGCAAGATGCCTGGCATTAGTCCCTGATAGGTCATATGTTAGGTAACCCCACATATGATTGTGCATACGTTATATCTGGAAAAAAATAAAAAATCGCTAGGAAGCAGCTGCACGATCTATGAGTGCTTGAACCTCTCTCCATCACTCTGCTCCTCACTCCTCCTCTGATCTCCTCTCCATAGACTTCAATAGGCGGATGTAATCTGATCCCTCAGTGAGTTGGCAGTCTGTCTTGTCTCGATCAATTTTCCTGCAAGGTATTAGACAATGTTCATATGTGTCACTACACAGTGTACGGCGCTGTGCTATTCTAGCTGTATACCTGCAGATCACTGGTGGCGCCAGACATGGGACCAAACACATTTTACACCCATGTTACATAGTAGTCAGTACACGGCCGCCATCATTTGTAAGGATTCTCATTAGGCCCAGAAAGTTTTTCTGTTCTTGGAGAATTCACCTGAAAATTTTTGTTGTTGCATTTTTACAGTAAAAGCCATGATCCATAAACAGCTGACAACACAGCAAAGGAATCTCATTGTGGAAAGTTATTAGCCAGGAGAAGGGGACCAAAACATTATCAAGGCATTAAATATAGCATGGATACCGTGAAGACATCATCAGAAGTGGCTTAAATTTGTCCTGACAGTGACATTACCTAAAACGGAACATCACTCAAAAATTGATGAAAAGACATGAAGAAAATTAGTCCGGGAAGCTGCAGAGAAGCCAACAGCAACATTAAAGGAGCTGCAGGACTTTATGGCAAGTTCTGGTTGCGTCCTGCATGTGACAGCAATCTCCTGTATTCTCCATACTGTATGTCTGGGCTATGAAGTAGGTGGCAAATCGGAAGTTTTTTTTTTTACAAAGAAAAACATCCTTGCCCAGTTAAATATTACCAAAATATACAGGAAGTCTGCCAAAAACATGTGGGTAACGAATTATGCCTGACAAGGCCAAGCGGTAACTTTTTGGTCATAATTCCTAAAGGTGCAAAGATAACACTGCGCCTCAACAGTACATCATCATACCCACAGTGAGGCATGGTGGCAGCAGTATTGTGCTTTGGGACTGTTTTTTGGCAGTTGGAACTGTTGTTTTCCTTAAGATGGAGAGAATTATGAACAATCTGAATTGTCAGTTAATTTTGCAACAAAACCTTCAGGCCTCTGCTGAACACCTGAAGATGAAGAGGAATTTCACCTTTCAACACGATAGTAACCCTAATTGACCTCCAAATCATCAAAAGAACGGCTTCCCCAGAAGAAGACAAAAGA
Source organism: Dendrobates tinctorius (assembly GCF_039654945.1). Taxonomy (NCBI): domain Eukaryota; kingdom Metazoa; phylum Chordata; class Amphibia; order Anura; family Dendrobatidae; genus Dendrobates; species Dendrobates tinctorius. Next base: position 14,010,704 of record NW_027361803.1, read on the forward strand.
ATGGAAAGTTCTAGACCTGAGACCAATGGAAAATCTGTGGTGACCTGAAGAGGGCACTGTACACAGGAGATGCCCCAATAATCTGACAGATGTGGAGCTACTGCAAGGAGGAGTGGGCAAAGATCGCCAAGTCTAGGCAGACTCCTGCCCAAAAGGGCTGAATGCTGTCATACATTCACAGTGAGATATTTCAACAAAGTATTAGTATAAGGTTGTGCAGATTTATGCAACCACAGTTCTTTATTTTTATTTTTCTACCCTAAAATATTTCAGTTTATTTCTCAATGGATTTGTACAGATTATCCGTGACATTAAAGGTGGACAAAGTACTGAAATGATACTTCTTGGAAGGATTTTTTTACATGATAAAAACCTGTTATTTAAACAGGGGTGTGCATATTTTTTATATAGACTGTATAGGGTCTTGAATCCCCTCAAAAGCTAAAAATTGAGTGGGTCTTTAAGGGTTGAACTGATATATAAGATAAGTCCTGATATTCCATCAATTAAGCAATGAAGCAAATCAGAGTCAGGTATATGGAAAATTGGTCACATAATTCTTCTTGAATATGACAATGTCTCGGGGCCGCTGGGGGCCGCTCTGTAAGGACCAGCGTCCTCCTCGGCGCACGCTTCCTTCATTCGCTGCCTGCAGTGAAACCTCCCCGTGGATACAAAGACTTTGATTGTTTACACTCATGAAGCGGGGGGGGGGGGGGGATGAGGGCTTTTCCTGTGCAATGGAACCCACGTGAGACAAGCCCCCTCTTGTTTTCATATGTGTAGGTTAGTGTAAGTCTTCCAACATAAGAAGCTTCTCGATCTCCCATCTAAACAGGGAGGACTTTGTGATCAGATCGCTGGATGGGAAATTCATTGCTATTGTATCTATCACTATTGGAGTCCTCACTGTTAGTAAATATCAGCTTTGGCTACAGATACATTGTAACATTACAGTCACAGAGCAACGTTTCATAAGTGACAGCAGAGAGAATCAAAATAATGACATATTAACTGGCCCATTTATTTAGGACGTCACCATCATCACACCCCAAAATGAAAAAGTTGATCCCAATCCCTAAGCTAATACAGAACTCAAACAAATCCCCTAAACTAATACAAAACTCAAACCCAACCCCTAAACTAATACAGAACTCAAACCCAACCCCTAAACTAATACAAAACTCAAACCCAACCCCTAAACTAATACAGAACTCAAACCCAACCCCTAAACTAATACAAAACTCAAACCCAACCCCTAAACTAATACAGAACTCAAACCCAACCCCTAAACTAATACAAAACTAAAACCCAACCCCTAAACTAATACAGAACTTAAACCCAACCCCTAAACTAATACAGAACTCAAACCCAACCCCTAAACTAATACAAAACTCAAACCCAACCCCTAAACTAATACAGAACTCAAACCCAACCCCTAAACTAATACAGAACTCAAACCCATCCCCTAAACTAATACAAAACTCAAACCCAACCCCTAAACTAATACAGAACTCAAACCCAACTCCTAAACTAATACAGAACTTAAACCCAACTCCTAAACTAATACGGAACTCAAACCCAACCCCAAAACCAATACAGAACTCAAACCCATCCCCTAAACTAATACAAAACTCAAACCCAACTCCTAAACTAAAACAAAACTCAAACCCAACTCCTAAACTAATACGGAACTCAAACCCAACCCCAAAACTAATACAGAACTCAAACCCATCCCCTAAACTAATACAAAACTCAAATCCAACCCCTAATTATAAAGTAGCAGTAGGTGCGTTCGCAGCCCGGGTCCACCGTGCAGAGGTGGTAACTGCTGCTAGGCAATGGCGGAAGAATAGAGCGGCGTGAAAACAGTCACACGTGGGTTTCGTCACCCAGAGTGAACAGGAGCGGACTCTGTTAATTCACAGAGCCGCACAACCGCTGAACGTGGATGCCGGAGCCTGTTTAACTCACAGAGCCCGGCCAAAGAGCGCACAGCAAGCGGCCACAGGACTCAACCTCAAAAGAAGCAGAGTTAGAGTCCCTCTAGGCCCACTGAGCGCGCGGCGTCGCTGCCACGAACGCCGCTATAGACGCTGGCTATGAAGTGTGGAGCACTTGCACTGAGGCGTGCCGAGTCACTGGTGAAGACTAATCCCCGACTCAGACTCTGACCTACCTACGCCTAAGCCTGGGCGTTAGCAGGCTAGGCTGCGCAACACATGCGTACCAAGGGTAGGGGTTTCATAATGAGTCAGTCACCAGAGACATTCATACGTGAATTCATCACTCACTCTTTATAGTCTGAAAATACAGTCTTATCCTAGCGCATGGCCGAGCGGCCAAGCGAACCTTTTATAGCCGCGAGCATCCAGGACCTTCCTGGCTTCTCGGATGGGCCAATCCGAACAGGAGCAGGACCTGAGCACGTGACCTTCGATCTCCAATGGGTGATCACTCCACGGGCATGCTCAGTGGCCCGACATGAGGACTTAGTCCCTGGAGAATCTCGCTGCTGAGCAGCATGTATTGCCATAGCTGTGCCAGAGGTGGCAGCAGCAAGCAAACCCACGGAGCTGGTCTTGGCATAGCGCCGGGACTGGCGAGTTTGCTGAGCAACCTCCTCTGCGGCTGGAGAGGAATGCGAGACCGCTGGAAGTAAGGCTCGGGACTCCCGCTGTGCAGCAACAGGAACCCGACGCCTAACAGAAGGAGCACAAGGGGCATTATTACTTTATGGGGCAAGAAGTGGGTCCTATAACTTTCATGGTAGTACAGTCGACCATTATTATATCTACTGGCACATAGGGTTCATTATTTCTGTCTAGGGGTACTTTGTGGGAACACAATGGGAGCATGAGAATGGAGGGTTTGGGTAGGTCGGATAGCATGAATGTCTGACAAGGCTTTTAGAGGAGAATATGTCTATATGTTGTACCCTTTTTCCCCACAGAAGCTAATGGTGATTGAATATTGAAATCCATGTATACAAATCTATAATGCACTTACAGCTGCCATATAATGACCAGAGGCTGCAGATGTGGCAGTTCTGGAGCCTGATAAGAAGATACCAGCATTATAAATAACAGGAGCTTCAGCTTATGTCTGAGGTTACAATCATCTCTAAACTACAGTTGTATCTGTGGAGACACGTGGGGTCGGCAGATGCCCTGATTCACTAGCTGAAACCGCATGGACCAGGGATTGCCCCATATCACGCCCGCTCTCCCTTTAACGTGGGCAAAATGCTACTCAGACAACACAGGGTCAGAGTACATCGGTATGGCAATACTTTATTGAACCACAAAACAGGCAGATAACATGTAGAACAGTCCCAGCAAAATACCCCAAGATGGTGCACATTACAGAGTCTCACCCTTCCACTGACTTGCCAAGATAATGGCAGCTGTTACTTCAGAGCTTCCAGGGTCAACTACCCCACTTGTGGCATGCACACAGAGAGGAGGTAATGACAAGCGTAGGGAGATGACAGTCCATTGAGGTACAAGGCCACTTGACCCGAGGGTCACAACCTGGCTTTTCCGAACATCTTCATGTAGCCAGGTGACCGGCGGGTCCCAATCTTGGCTTTCTCCAAATGTTTCCATGGTTAAGCGATGGTCAATGGATCAAATCTATGTTCTTTCAATCGGGTACAAAGTCCCCTATGTGAGTATCCTGTAGAATAATAAACCTGTGTCCCTCGTGATGGAGCCATGATTGGCTGCTGTGCTATCTCTGGATGTCTGGATGTCTTGATGTTTTGCCTGAATCTCTGTCTGTCTCACTCTCAGAGAGACATATCACTCTTTTCATGTTTAACAAGTGTCCTTCAAGCCAGCAACACAAATAAGGGTAAGAATGGTGACGACTAAGTTGCAAAGTTTGATTATGTAATCTATCTGCATAGATTTTCCTCCTGTGTTACCAACAAACTATCTGGCCTAGACAATGCGTAATTAGAATATCAGTAAACATCACTAGTCATCAAGGATAAGAGCACAATATGTTACATCAAATGTCAACATACAAGTCAATATTTCAGGCTTACACAAGCAAAAGTCTGGTTTCTTGACCAACCAGAAATAAACACATACATTCAAAAGTCAATATATAGATAACAGTCTATTCTTTCTGGCTTGCTAAAAAATAGTCACCTGGTTAGTTAAGATACAATGCTGTGTCTTCACAACATCTAAGGGAAAAACTTTTATCAAAACTTAATTTTCTTACTTCTTTTTCATATCATGAATTACAGTCCGGGCAGAGAGTCTACAGTACAACAGAAGGAAAAATTCATTCCAGAATGTACTTTACATACAGGTCTATGGAGGCCGTGGGGGAAACCTGAAGGAATTCCATCTTCCTTACAGTCTATATGAGGGTCACATCAGAAGCATAACTAATAGAAAAAGAAAATCAAATATTTTTATTGGCACGTTACAAGTGCTTCTTTCTATAGCTCAATCACTGTACTATGCGCTACCTGCTGACGTGGGAACAAATGCCCTGTTCAGGTCTGTCACATAACCGCTGGCCAGACACAGATACATGCAATAAAGTCAACCACTCCAACCCCCTAAAAAATTAAAAAAAATCAATAACTGTACTGAAAAGTTGAAATAAAGTAATACAAAATATTAAAAACAAAATAATAATAATTATAATAATAATAATAATAATAATAATAATAATAATAATGTCCTAATTGTCCCATGCAATATACACAATCTAAAAACAAAACTATCTTGAAATCAATTATTACACATAACATGATTAAAAAATATATTCGTGTGCAATGTTCTGTGAGCTAAACATCCCAATTAACGGTCAGATACATTGCAGCAAAGCAGCAGAGATCTGTTTAGCTCACAGAGCATTGTCTACATTGGATACAATTGTATCAAATCATTTGAAACCTATTAACTTTAAATGGGATTATCATAATAGCAGAAGCATCCTAAACACATCAGCAGCTGCACAGATCTCTGCTGGATTGTTACAATGTATCAGTCTGGAGTCTGAGATGTTTCACTCACAGAGCATTGTCTGAACAGGATACAGTGTATCAGTCTGAAGTCTGGGATGTTTAGCTCACAGAGCATTGTCTGAACTGGATACAATGTATCAGTCTGGAGTCACAGAGCATTGTCTGCACTGGATACAATGTATCAGTCTGGAGACAGAGCATTGTCCGCACTGTATACATTGTATCAGTCTGGAGTCACAGAGCATTGTCTGCACTGGATACATTGTATCGGTCTGGAGTCACAGAGCATTGTCTGCGCTGGATACAGTGTATCAGTCTTGGAGTCACAGAGCATTGTCTGCGCTGGATACAGTGTATCAGTCTGGAGTCACAGAGCATTGCCTGCACTGGATACAGTGTATCAGTCTGGAGTCACAGAGCATTGTCCGCGCTGGATACAATGTATCAGTCTGGAGTCACAGAGCATTGTCTGCACTTGATACAACGTATCAGTCTGGAGTCACAGAGCATTGTCTGCACTGGATACATTGTATCAGTCTGGAGTCACAGAGCATTGTCTGCACTGGATTATTATTATTATTATTATTTATTGTTATAGCGCCATTTATTCCATGGCGCTTTACATGTGAGGGGGGTATACATAAAAACAAGTACAATAATCTTAAACAATACAAGTCATAACTGGTACAGGAGGAGAGAGGACCCTGCCCGCGAGGGCTCACAATCTTCAAGGGATGGGTGATAATACAGTAGGCGAGGGTAGAGCTGGTCGTGCAGCGGTTTGGTCGATCGGTGGTTACTGCAGGTTATAGGCTACGGATACAATGTATCAGTCTGGAGTCACAGAGCATTGTCTGCACTGGATACTGTTATGAATGAGTCACCATAGGAGGCAAAAACAGAAATACTAGCTAAGTCCAGAAAACCAGAGAAGTTGGCAGCTATCGGATTGCAGACCCCTGAACCTAACAACAACAACTAGCAGTAGCCGTGGGGGGTTCCTACGGTGCCCTAGACCCCTCGATCACAGCCGGAGAACTACATAGCCCAAAGACAGAAAGGGAAATCTCAACTGCCCCAGAGCAGACCCCAAAGCAATAGGCAGCCCCCAACATATAATGACAGTGAAGCAAGATGAAAAAACACACAGATAGAAAGATAGGCTGAGCAAATGATGGGGCCCAAGCTAACTAGATAGGACAGGATAGAAAAGCTGCTGTCTGCAATCTGCCAAAACCCTCTCAAAAACAAGAGCCAACAGACTGATAGGGAAAAAAGCCCTGAAGACGCTAGGCTTCAAAAGACTATATCAGTACTCAGGTATTATCTGAAGACAGAGCAAAAAGGAAATCACCTCACCCAGCAGGGAAAGGCAGAAATCCAGAAAAGCAAGGCAAAACAAAACCAAAACACAAATGCAAAAAGTAGAGCAGAAAACTTAGCTTTTGTGGAGCAGGAATCAGACTGGTCTCCAAGAATCCCTCAGTGTAATCACCCGCAAGGCAGAAGGGCGTCGGCTGCCTTATATCCAGTCAGCAATCCCAGTCACCCAATCATCATCATTCTGCTCAGGTGCTTTGTAATCAGTCTCACTACCTTCCTTTACCAGAAGAGGGAGTTCATCAGACCTCAATGGTGAAGGGGAAAATGAACTCACAACAGGATACATTGCATCAGTCTGGAGTCACAGAGCATTGTCTGCATTGGATACAGTGTATCAGTCTAGAGACACAGAGCATTGTCCGCACTGTATAGATTGTATCAGTCTGGAGTCACAGAGCATTGTCTGCATTGTATACATTGTATCAGTCTGGAGTCACAGAGCATTGTCTGCACTGGATACATTGTATCAGTCTGGAGTCACAGAGCATTGTCTGCACTGGATACATTGTATCAGTCTGGAGTCACAGAGCATTGTCCGCACTGGACACATTGTATCAGTCTGGAGTCACAGAGCATTGTCTGCGCTGGATACAGTGTATCAGTCAGGAGTCACAGAGCATTGTCTGCACTGGATACAGTGTATCAGTCTGGAGTCACAGAACATTGTCTGCGCTGGATACAGTGTATCAGTCTGGAGTCACAGAGCACTGTATGCACTGGATACAGTGTATCAGTCTGGAGTTACAGAGAATTGTCCGCACAGGATACATTGTATTAGTCTGGAGTCACAGAGCATTGTCCGCACTGGATACATTGTATCAGTCTGGAGTCACAGAGCATTGTCTGCACTGGATACATTGTCAGTCTGGAGTCACAGAGCATTGTTTGCACTGGATACATTGTATTAGTCTGGAGTCACAGAGCATTGTCTGCACTGGATACATTGTATCAGTCTGGAGTCACAGAGCATTGTCTGCACTGGATACAATGTATCAGTCTGGAGTCACAGAGCATTGTCTGCACTGGATACATTGTATCAGTCTGGAGTCACAGAGCATTCTCCGCACTGGATACATTGTATCAGTCTGGAGTCACAGAGCATTGTCTGCACTGGAAACATTGTATCAGTCTGGAGTCACAGAGCATTGTCTGCACTGGATACATTGTATCAGTCTGGAGTCACAGAGCATTGTCTGCACTGGATACATTGTCAGTCTGGAGTCACAGAGCATTGTTTGCACTGGATACAGTGTATCAGTCTGGAGTCACAGAGCATTGTCCGCACTGGATACATTGTATCAGTCTGGAGTCACAGAGCATTGTCTGCACTGGATACAATGTATCAGTCTGGAGTCACAGAGCATTGTCTGCACTGGATACATTGTATCAGTCTGGAGTCACAGAGCATTGTCTGCACTGGAAACATTGTATCAGTCTGGAGTCACAGAGCATTGTTTGCACTGGATACAGTGTATCAGTCTGGAGTCAAAGAGCATTGTCTGCACTGGATACAATGTATCAGTCTGGAGTCACAGAGCATTGTCTGCACTGGATACATTGTCAGTCTGGAGTCACAGAGCATTGTCTGCACTGGAAACATTGTATCAGTCTGGAGTCACAGAGCATTGTTTGCACTGGATACATTGTATTAGTCTGGAGTCACAGAGCATTGTCTGCACTGGATACATTGTATCAGTCTGGAGTCACAGAGCATTGTCTGCACTGGATACAATGTATCAGTCTGGAGTCACAGAGCATTGTCTGCACTGGATACATTGTATCAGTCTGGAGTCACAGAGCATTGTCTGCACTGGATACAATGTATGAGTCTGGAGTCAAAGAGCATTGTCTGCACTGGAAACATTGTATCAGTCTGGAGTCACAGAGCATTGTCTGCACTGGATACATTGTCAGTCTGGAGTCACAGAGCATTGTCTGCACTAGAAACATTGTATCAGTCTGGAGTCACAGAGCATTGTTTGCACTGGATACATTGTATTAGTCTGGAGTCACAGAGCATTGTCTGCACTGGATGCATTGTATCAGTCTGGAGTCACAGAGCATTGTCTGCACTGGATACAATGTATCAGTCTGGAGTCACAGAGCATTGTCTGCACTGGATACATTGTATCAGTCTGGAGTCACAGAGCATTCTCCGCACTGGATACATTGTATCAGTCTGGAGTCACAGAGCATTGTCTGCACTGGAAACATTGTATCAGTCTGGAGTCACAGAGCATTGTTTGCACTGGATACAGTGTATCAGTCTGGAGTCACAGAGCATTGTCCGCACTGGATACATTGTATCAGTCTGGAGTCACAGAGCATTGTCTGCACTGGATACAATGTATCAGTCTGGAGTCACAGAGCATTGTCTGCACTGGATACATTGTATCAGTCTGGAGTCACAGAGCATTGTCTGCACTGGAAACATTGTATCAGTCTGGAGTCACAGAGCATTGTCTGCATAGAATACAGTGTATCAGTCGGGAGTCATAGAGCACTGTCCGCACTTGATGTATTATATCAGTCTGGAGTCACAGAGCATTGTCCGCACTGGATACAATGTATCAGTCTGGAGTCACAGAGCATTGTCTGCACTGGAAACATTGTATCAGTCTGGAGTCACAGAGCATTGTCTGCATAGAATACAGTGTATCAGTCTGGAGTCATAGAGCACTGTCCGCACTTGATGCATTGTATCAGTCTGGAGTTACAGAGCATTGTCCGCACTGGATACAATGTATCAGTTTGGAGTCACAGAGCATGGTCAACACTGGATACAGTGTATCAGTCTGGAGTCACAGAGCATTGTCCGCACTGGATACAATGTATCAGTTTGGAGTCACAGAGCATTGTCCGCACTGGATACAGTGTATCAGTCTGGAGTCACAGAGCATTGTCTGCACTGGATACATTGTATCAGTCTGGAGTCACAGAGCATTGTCTGCACTGGATACAATGTATCAGTCTGGAGTCCAAGAGCATTGTCTGCACTGGATACAATGTATCAGTCTGGAGTCCCAGAGCATTGTCTGCACTGGATACATTGTATCAGTCTGGAGTCATAGAGCATTGTCCGCATTGGATACAATGTATCAGTCTGGAGTCACAGAGCATTATCTGCACTGGATACAATGTATCAGTCTGGAGTCCCAGAGCATTGTCTGCACTGGATACATTGTATCAGTCTCGAGTCATAGAGCATTGTCCGCACTGGATACATTGTATCAGTCTGGAGTCACAGAGCATTGTCTGCACTGGATACAATGTATCAGTCTGGAGTCACAGAGCATTGTCTGCACTGGATACATTGTATCAGTCTGGAGTCACAGAGCATTGTCTGCACTGGATTCAGTGTATCAGTCTGGAGTCACAGAGCATTGTTTGCACTGGATACAGTGTATCAGTCTGGAGTCACAGAGCATTGTCTGCACTGGATACAGTGTATCAGTCTGGAGTCACAGAGCATTGTCTGCACTGGATACATTGTATCAGTCTGGAGTCACAGAGCATTGTGTGCACTGGATACAATGTATCAGTCTGGAGTCACAGAGCATTGTCTGCACTGGATACAATGTATCAGTCTGGAGTCACAGAGCATTGTCTGCACTGGATACATTGTATCAGTCTGGAGTCACAGAGCATTGTCTGCACTGGATACAGTGTATCAGTCTGGAGTCACAGAGCATTGTCTGCACTGGATACATTGTATCAGTCTGGAGTCACAGAGCATTGTCTGCACTGGATACAGTGTATCAGTCTGGAGTCACAGAGCATTGTCTGCACTGGATACATTGTATCACACTGGAGTCACAGAGCATTGTCTGCACTGGAAAGATTGTATCAGTCTGGAGTCACAGAGCATTGTCCGCACTGGATACAATGTATCAGTTTGGAGTCACAGAGCATGGTCCGCACTGGATACAATGTATCAGTCTGGAGTCACAGAGCATTGTCTGCACTGGATACAATGTATCAGTCTGGAGTCACAGAGCATTGTCTGCACTGGATACAATGTATCAGTCTGGAGTCACAGAGCATTGTCTTCATCGGATACATTGTATCAGCCTGGAGTCACAGAGCATTGTCCGCACTGAATAGAATGTATCAGTCTGGAGTCTGGGATGTTTATCTCACAGAGCATTGTCTGAACTGGATACATTGTATCAGTCTGGAGTCACAGAGCATTCTCCGCACTGGATACATTGTATCAGTCTGGAGTCACAGAGCATTGTCTGCACTGGAAACATTGTATCAGTCTGGAGTCACAGAGCATTGTTTGCACTGGATACAGTGTATCAGTCTGGAGTCACAGAGCATTGTCCGCACTGGATACATTGTATCAGTCTGGAGTCACAGAGCATTGTCTGCACTGGATACAATGTATCAGTCTGGAGTCACAGAGCATTGTCTGCACTGGATACATTGTATCAGTCTGGAGTCACAGAGCATTATCTGCACTGGAAACATTGTATCAGTCTGGAGTCACAGAGCATTGTCTGCACTGGATACATTGTATCAGTCTGGAGTCACAGAGCATTGTCTGCACTGGAAACATTGTATCAGTCTGGAGTCACAGAGCATTGTCTGCATAGAATACAGTGTATCAGTCTGGAGTCATAGAGCACTGCCCGCACTTGATGTATTATATCAGTCTGGAGTCACAGAGCATTGTCTCCACTAGATGCATTGTATCAGTCTGGAGTCACAGAGCATTGTCCGCACTGGATACAAAGTATCAGTTTGGAGTCACAGAGCATGGTCCGCACTGGATACAGTGTATCAGTCTGGATTCACAGAGCATTGTCTGCACTGGATACATTGTATCAGTCTGGAGTCACAGAGCATTGTCTGCACTGGATACATTGTATCAGTTAGGAGTCACAGAGCATTGTCTGCACTAGATACAATTACAATAAATCAGTCTAGAGGTACAGAGCATTGTCTGCACTGGATACAATGTATCAGCCTGGAGTCACAGAGCATTGTCTGCACTGGATACAGTGTATCAATCTGGAGTCACAGAGCATTGTCCGCACTGTATACAATGTATCAGTCTGGAGTCTCAGAGCATTGTGTGCACTTGATACAATTACAATAAAGGAGTCTGAGGCACAGAGCATAGTCTGCACTGGATACATTGTATCAGTCTGGAGTCACATAGCATTGTCTGCACTGGATACATTGTATCAGTCTGGAGTCTCAGAGCATTGTCTGCACTTGATACAATTACAATAAATGAGTCTGAGGCACAGAGCATTGTCTGCACTGGATACAATGTATCAGTCTGGAGTCACAGAGCATTGTCTGCACTGGATACGATTACAATAAATCAGTCTGGAGTCACAGAGCATTGTCTGCACTGGATACACTGTATCAGTCTGGAGACGCAGAGCATTCTCCGCACTGGATACATTGTATCAGTGTGGAGTCACAGAGCATTGTCTGCACTGGAAACATTGTATCAGTCTGGAGTCACAGAGCATTGTTTGCACTGGATACAGTGTATCAGTCTGGAGTCACAGAGCATTGTCCGCACTGGATACATTGTATCAGTCTGGAGTCACAGAGCATTGTCTGCACTGGATACAATGTATCAGTCTGGAGTCACAGAGCATTGTCTGCACTGGATACATTGTATCAGTCTGGAGTCACAGAGCATTATCTGCACTGGAAACATTGTATCAGTCTGGAGTCACAGAGCATTGTCTGCACTGGAAAAATTGTATCAGTCTGGAGTCACAGAGCATTGTCTGCATAGAATACAGTGTATCAGTCTGGAGTCACAGAGCATTGTCCGCACTTGATACAAAGTATCAGTTTGGAGTCACAGAGCATGGTCCGCACTGGATACAGTGTATCAGTCTGGAGTCACAGAGCATTGTCTGCACTGGATACATTGTATCAGTCTGGAGTCACAGAGCATTCTCTGCACTGGATACAATGTATCAGTCTGGAGTCCCAGAGCATTGTCTGCACTGGATACAATGTATCAGTCTGGAGTCGCAGAGCATTGTCTGCACTGGATACATTGTATCAGTCTGGAGTCATAGAGCATTGTCCGCACTGGATACATTGTATCAGTCTGGAGTCACAGAGCATTGTCCGCATTGGATACAATGTATCAGTCTGGAGTCACAGAGCATTATCTGCACTGGATACAATGTATCAGTCTGGAGTCCCAGAGCATTGTCTGCACTGGATACATTGTATCAGTCTCGAATCATAGAGCATTGTCCGCACTGGATACATTGTATCAGTCTGGAGTCACAGAGCATTGTCTGCACTGGATACAATGTATCAGTCTGGAGTCACAGAGCATTGTCTGCACTGGATACATTGTATCAGTCTGGAGTCACAGAGCATTGTCTGCACTGGATACAGTGTATCAGTCTGGAGTCACAGAGCATTGTTTGCACTGGATACAGTGTATCAGTCTGGAGTCACAGAGCATTGTCTGCACTGGATACAATGTATCAGTCTGGAGTCACAGAGCATTGTCTGCACTGGATACATTGTATCAGTCTGGAGTCACAGAGCATTGTCTGCACTGGAAAGATTGTATCAGTCTGGAGTCACAGAGCATTGTCCGCACTGGATACAATGTATCAGTTTGGAGTCACAGAGCATGGTCCGCACTGGATACAATGTATCAGTCTGGAGTCACAGAGCATTGTCTGCACTGGATACAATGTATCAGTCTGGAGTCAGAGAGCATTGTCTGCACTGGATACAATGTATCAGTCTGGAGTCACAGAGCATTGTCTGCATCGGATACATTGTATCAGCCTGGAGTCACAGAGCATTGTCCGCACTGGATACAATGTATCAGTCTGGAGTCTGGGATGTATATCTCACAGAGCATTGTCTGAACTGGATACATTGTATCAGTCTGGAGTCACAGAGCATTGTCTGCACTGGATACATTGTATCAGTCTGGAGTCACAGAGCATTGTCTGCACTGGATACATTGTATCAGTCTGGATTCATAGAGCATTGTCTGCACTGGATACATTGTATCAGTCTGGAGTCACAGAGCATTGTCTGCACTGGATACATTGTATCAGTTAGGAGTCACAGAGTATTGTCCGCACTGGATACAATGTATCAGTCTGGAGTCACAGAGCATTGTCTGCACTGGATACAATTACAATAAATCAGTCTGGAGGCACAGAGCATTGTCTGCACTGGATACAATGTATCAGTCTGGAGTCACAGAGCACTGTCTGCACTGGATACATTGTATCAGTCTGGAGTCACAGAGCATTGTCTGCACTGGATACAATTACAATAAATCAGTCTGGAGTCACAGAGCATTGTCTGCACTGGATACATTGTATCAGTCTGGAGTCACAGAGAACTGTCTGCACTGGATACATTGTATCAGTCTGGAGTCTCAGAGCATTGTCTGCACTGGATACAATTACATTAAATCAGTCTGTAGGCACAGAGCATTGTCTGCACTGGATACAGTGTATCAGTCTGGAGTCACAGAGCATTGTCCGCACTGTATACAATGTATCAGTCTGGAGTCTCAGAGCATTGTCTGCACTGGATACAATTACAATAAATGAGTCTGGAGGCACAGAGCATTGTCTGCACTGGATACAGTTTATCAGTCTGGAGTCACAGAGCATTGTCCGCACTGGATACAATGTATCAGTTTGGAGTCACAGAGCATGGTCCGCACTGGATACAATGTATCAGTCTGGAGTCACAGAGCATTGTCTGCACTGGATACAATGTATCAGTCTGGAGTCACAGAGCATTGTCTGCACTGGATACAATGTATCAGTCTGGAGTCACAGAGCATTGTCTTCATCGGATACATTGTATCAGCCTGGAGTCACAGAGCATTGTCCGCACTGAATACAATGTATCAGTCTGGAGTCTGGGATGTTTATCTCACAGAGCATTGTCTGAACTGGATACATTGTATCAGTCTGGAGTCACAGAGCATTCTCCGCACTGGATACATTGTATCAGTCTGGAGTCACAGAGCATTGTCTGCACTGGAAACATTGTATCAGTCTGGAGTCACAGAGCATTGTTTGCACTGGATACAGTGTATCAGTCTTGAGTCACAGAGCATTGTCCGCACTGGATACATTGTATCAGTCTGGAGTCACAGAGCATTGTCTGCACTGGATACAATGTATCAGTCTGGAATCACAGAGCATTGTCTGCACTGGATACATTGTATCAGTCTGGAGTCACAGAACATTATCTGCACTGGAAACATTGTATCAGTCTGGAGTCACAGAGCATTGTCTGCACTGGATACATTGTATCAGTCTGGAGTCACAGAGCATTGTCTGCACTGGAAACATTGTATCAGTCTGGAGTCACAGAGCATTGTCTGCATAGAATACCGTGTATCAGTCTGGAGTCATAGAGCACTGCCCGCACTTGATGTATTATATCAGTCTGGAGTCACAGAGCATTGTCTCCACTGGATGCATTGTATCAGTCTGGAGTTACAGAGCATTGTCCGCACTGGATACAAAGTATCAGTTTGGAGTCACAGAGCATGGTCCGCACTGGATACAGTGTATCAGTCTGGATTCACAGAGCATTGTCTGCACTGGATACATTGTATCAGTCTGGAGTCACAGAGCATTGTCTGCACTGGATACATTGTATCAGTTAGGAGTCACAGAGCATTGTCTGCACTAGATACAATTACAATAAATCAGTCTGGAGGTACAGAGCATTGTCTGCACTGGATACAATGTATCAGCCTGGAGTCACAGAGCATTGTCTGCACTGGATACAGTGTATCAATCTGGAGTCACAGAGCGTTGTCCGCACTGTATACAATGTATCAGTCTGGAGTCTCAGAGCATTGTCTGCACTGGATACAATTACATTAAATCAGTCTGGAGTCACAGAGCATTCTCCGAACTGGATACATTGTATCAGTCTGGAGTCACAGAGCATTGTCTGCACTGGATACAGTGTATCAGTCTGGAGTCACAGAGCATTGTCTGCACTGAATACAATGTATCAGTCTGGAGTCTCAGAGCATTGTGTGCACTGGATACAATTACAATAAAGGAGTCTGAGGCACAGAGCATTGTCTGCACTGGATACATTGTATCAGTCTGGAGTCACATAGCATTGTCTGCACTGGATACATTGTATCAGTCTGGAGTCTCAGAGCATTGTCTGCACTTGATACAATTACAATAAATGAGTCTGAGGCACAGAGCATTGTCTGCACTGAATACAATGTATCAGTCTGGAGTCTCAGAGCATTGTGTGCACTGGATACAATTACAATAAAGGAGTCTGAGGCACAGAGCATAGTCTGCACTGGATACATTGTATCAGTCTGGAGTCACATAGCATTGTCTGCACTGGATACATTGTATCAGTCTGGAGTCTCAGAGCATTGTCTGCACTTGATACAATTACAATAAATGAGTCTGAGGCACAGAGCATTGTCTGCACTGGATACATTGTATCAGTCTGGAGTCACAGAGCATTGTCTGCACTGGATACAATGTATCAGTCTGGAGTCACAGAGCATTGTCTGCACTGGATACGATTACAATAAATCAGTCTGGAGTCACAGAGCATTGTCTGCACTGGATACACTGTATCAGTCTGGAGTCACAGAGCATTCTCCGCACTGGATACATTGTATCAGTCTGGAGTCACAGAGCATTGTCTGCACTGGAAACATTGTATCAGTCTGGAGTCACAGAGCATTGTTTGCACTGGATACAGTGTATCAGTCTGGAGTCACAGAGCATTGTCCGCACTGGATACATTGTATCAGTCTGGAGTCACAGAGCATTGTCTGCACTGGATACAATGTATCAGTCTGGAGTCACAGAGCATTGTCTGCACTGGATACATTGTATCAGTCTGGAGTCACAGAACATTATCTGCACTGGAAACATTGTATCAGTCTGGAGTCACAGAGCATTGTCTGCACTGGATACATTGTATCAGTCTGGAGTCACAGAGCATTGTCTGCACTGGAAACATTGTATCAGTCTGGAGTCACAGAGCATTGTCTGCATAGAATACAGTGTATCAGTCTGGAGTCATAGAGCACTGCCCGCACTTGATGCATTATATCAGTCTGGAGTCACAGAGCATTGTCTCCACTGGATGCATTGTATCAGTCTGGAGTCACAGAGCATTGTCCGCACTTGATACAAAGTATCAGTTTGGAGTCACAGAGCATGGTCCGCACTGGATACAGTGTATCAGTCTGGAGTCACAGAGCATTGTCTGCACTGGATACATTGTATCAGTCTGGAGTCACAGAGCATTCTCTGCACTGGATACAATGTATCAGTCTGGAGTCCCAGAGCATTGTCTGCACTGGATACAATGTATCAGTCTGGAGTCGCAGAGCATTGTCTGCACTGGATACATTGTATCAGTCTGGAGTCATAGAGCATTGTCCGCACTGGATACATTGTATCAGTCTGGAGTCACAGAGCATTGTCCGCATTGGATACAATGTATCAGTCTGGAGTCACAGAGCGTTATCTGCACTGGATACAATGTATCAGTCTGGAGTCCCAGAGCATTGTCTGCACTGGATACATTGTATCAGTCTCGAATCATAGAGCATTGTCCGCACTGGATACATTGTATCAGTCTGGAGTCACAGAGCATTGTCTGCACTGGATACAATGTATCAGTCTGGAGTCACAGAGCATTGTCTGCACTGGATACATTGTATCAGTCTGGAGTCACAGAGCATTGTCTGCACTGGATACAGTGTATCAGTCTGGAGTCACAGAGCATTGTTTGCACTGGATACAGTGTATCAGTCTGGAGTCACAGAGCATTGTCTGCACTGGATACAATGTATCAGTCTGGAGTCACAGAGCATTGTCTGCACTGGAAAGATTGTATCAGTCTGGAGTCACAGAGCATTGTCCACACTGGATACAATGTATCAGTTTGGAGTCACAGAGCATGGTCCGCACTGGATACAATGTATCAGTCTGGAGTCACAGAGCATTGTCTGCACTGGATACAATGTATCAGTCTGGAGTCACAGAGCATTGTCTGCATCGGATACATTGTATCAGCCTGGAGTCACAGAGCATTGTCCGCACTGGATACAATGTATCAGTCTGGAGTCTGGGATGTTTATCTCACAGAGCATTGTCTGAACTGGATACATTGTATCAGTCTGGAGTCACAGAGCATTGTCTGCACTGGATACATTGTATCAGTCTGGAGTCACAGAGCATTGTCTGCACTGGATACATTGTATCAGTCTGGATTCATAGAGCATTGTCTGCACTGGATACATTGTATCAGTCTGGAGTCACAGAGCATTGTCTGCACTGGATACATTGTATCAGTTAGGAGTCACAGAGTATTGTCCGCACTGGATACAATGTATCAGTCTGGAGTCACAGAGCATTGTCTGCACTGGATACAATTACAATAAATCAGTCTGGAGGCACAGAGCATTGTCTGCACTGGATACAATGTATCAGCCTGGAGTCACAGAGCATTGTCTGCACTGGATACATTGTATCAGTCTGGAGTCACAGAGAACTGTCTGCACTGGATACATTGTATCAGTCTGGAGTCTCAGAGCATTGTCTGCACTGGATACAATTACATTAAATCAGTCTGTAGGCACAGAGCATTGTCTGCACTGGATACAGTGTATCAGTCTGGAGTCACAGAGCATTGTCCGCACTGTATACAATGTATCAGTCTGGAGTCTCAGAGCATTGTCTGCACTGGATACAATTACAATAAATGAGTCTGGAGGCACAGAGCATTGTCTGCACTGGATACAGTTTATCAGTCTGGAGTCACAGAGCATTGTCTGCACTGGATACATTGTATCAGTCTGGAGTCACAGAGCATTGTCTGCACTGGATACAATTACAATAAATGAGTCTGAGGCACAGAGCATTGTCTGCACTGGATACATTGTATCAGTCTGGAGTCACATAGCATTGTCTGCACTGGATACAATGTATCAGTCTGGAGTCACAGAGCATTGTCTGCACTGGATACATTGTATCAGTCTGGAGTCACATAGCATTGTCTGCACTGGATACAATGTATCAGTCTGGAGTCACAGAGCATTGTCCGCACTGGATACAATTACAATAAATCAGTCTGGAGTCACAGAGCATTGTCTGCACTGGATACAATTACAATAAATCAGTCTGGAGTCACAGAGTATTGTCTGCACTGGACACATTGTATCAGTCTGGAGTCACAGAGCATTGTCTGCACTGGATACAATGTATCAGTCTGGAGTCACAGAGCATTGTCTACACTGGATACATTGTGTCAGTCTGGAGTCACAGAGTATTGTCTGCACTGGACACATTGTATCAGTCTGGAGTCACAGAGCATTGTCTGCACTGGATACATTGTATCAGTCTGGAGTCACATAGCATTGTCTGCACTGGATACAATGTATCAGTCTGGAGTCACAGAGCATTGTCCGCACTTAATACATTGTTTCATTCTGGAATCACAGAGCATTGTCTGCACTTAATAAATTGTATCAGTCTGGAGTCACAGAGCATTGTCTGCACTGGATACATTGTATCAGTCTGGAGTCACAGAGCATTGTCTGCACTGGATACATTTTATCAGTCTGGAGTCACAGAGCATTGTCTGCACTGGATACAATGTATCAGTCTGGAGTCACAGAGCATTGTCTGCACTGGATACATTGTATCAGTCTGGAGTCAAAGAGTATTGTCTGCACTGGATCAGTCTGGAGTCACAGAGCATTGTCTTCACTGGATACAATGTATCAGTCTGGAGTCACAGACATTGTCTGCACTGGATAAAATGTATCAGTCTGGAGTCACAGAGCATTGTCTGCACTGGATACAGTGTATCAGTCTGGAGTCACAGAGCATTGTCTGCACTGGATACAATGTATCAGTCTGGAGTCACAGAGCATTGTCTGCACTGGATGCAATGTATCAGTCTGGAGTCACAGAGCATTGTCTGCACTGGATGCAATGTGTCAGTCTGGAGTCACAGAGCATTGTCTGCACTGGATACATTGTATCAGTCTGGAGTCACAGAGCATTGTCCGCACTGGATACATTGTATCAGTCTGGAGTCACAGAGCATTGTCTGCACTGGATACATTGTATCAGTCTGGAGTCACAGAGCATTGTCTGCACTGGATACAATGTATCAGTCTGGAGTCACAGAGCATTGTCTGCACTGGATACATTGTATCAGTCTGGAGTCACAGAGCATTGTCTGCACTGGATACATTGTATCAGTGTGGAGTCACAGAGCATTGTCTGCACTGGATACAGTCTATCAGTCTGGAGTCACAGAGCATTGTCCGCACTGTATACAATGTATCAGTCTGGAGTCACAGAGCATTGTCCACACTGGATACAATTACAATAAATCAGTCTGGAGTCACACAGCATTGTCTGCACTGGATACATTGTATCAGTCTGGAGTCACAGAGCATTTTCTACACTGGATACAATGTATCAGTCTGGAGTCACAGAGCATTGTCTGCACTGGATACATTGTATCAGTCTGGAGTCACAGAGCATTGTCTGCACTGGATACATTGTATCAGTCTGGAGTCACACAGCATTGTCTGCACTGGATACATTGTATCAGTCTGGAGTCACAGAGCATTGTCTACACTGGATACAATGTATCAGTCTGGAGTCACAGAGCATTGTCTGCACTGGATACATTGTATCAGTCTGGAGTCACAGAGCATTGTCCGCACTGGATACAATGTATCAGTCTGGAGTCACAGAGCATTGTCTGCACTGGATACAGTCTATCAGTCTGGAGTCACAGAGCATTGTCTGCACTGGATACAGTCTATCAGTCTGGAGTCACAGAGCATTGTCCGCACTGTATACAATGTGTCAGCTGACAGCAGGTTTAGGGTCACTGCCTCTACAAAGGAGTATATGTCATTGACATGCGTTGAAAATGGAGAGAAGTAGAAACAATGATCACATATGAAAGTTGTAGAATTTGCAGAAATTAAACTTTTCAGTAGATCTTTAATTCCGTGCGGAGTCATTTCCGTGCGGATTTGATGCTTTGTGAATTGATGTATAGTTGAAAATCCAAAACAGAAGCCGCACAGTGTTTTTCCATCACGTGTGAACTTCCCTTGTAGTGACAGTGTGGAAGGTCCCCAGAGTTGTCCGGGGAGGAAATATGTCCTGACACATTATATGTAGAGTCAATATTATATGTACAGTCACATGTGGGAAAAATACACAGAAAAACACCTTTCACCCAGAGCGGGAAACAAGTGGATAATCCCACACTCATTGCAGAGTCACATCTGTGCGGGTAATGATAAAAGTACCGACTGTCTAAGGCTAGTTTCACACTTGCTTTTTTTTGCAGCGCGTTTTTCCCGCAAAAAAACGCATTGAAAAAACGCATACAAAAGCATACAACTGCTGCGATTTTTTCAAGCATTTTTATGAGCATGCATGAAAAAAACGCAGCGTTTTTAAGCGTTTGTATGCGTTTTTAGTGCGTTTTTACCGCGTTTGCGTTTTTTTCCAACATTTTTAGGTGGCCCCTCACACTACCCAAACCATGACTTTACTAACCCTAACCCTGACCCTAACCCTAACCCTAACCCTGACCCTAAACCTAACCCTAACCCTGACCCTAACCCTTAACCAAATCATACTTAACCCTAACCCAAACCCTAAACCCTAACTAACCCTAACCCTAACCCTGACCCTAACCCTAACCCTAACCCTGACCCTAACCCTAACCCTAACCCTAACCCTGACCCTAACCCTAACCCTAACCCTGACCCTAACCCTTAACAAAACCATACTTAACCCTAACCCTGACCCTAACCCTAACCCTAACCCTAACCCTGACCCTAACCCTTAACCAAACCATACTTAACCCTAATCCTGACCCTAACCCTGACCCTAACCCTAACCCTAACCCTAACCCTGACCCTAACCCTTAACAAAACCATACTTAACCCTAATCCTGACCCTAACCCTGACCCTAATCCTTAACAAAACCATACTTAACCCTAACCCTGACCCTAACCATAACCCTGACCCTAACCCTAACCCTAACCCTGACCCTAACCCTAACCCTAACCCTAACCCTGACCCTAACCCTTAATAAAACCATACTTAACCCTAATCCTGACCCTAACCCTGACCCTAATCCTTAACAAAACCATACTTAACCCTAACCCTGACCCTAACCATAACCCTGACCCTAACCCTAACCCTAACCCTGACCCTAACCCTAACCCTAACCCTGACCCTAACCCTTAACAAAACCATACTTAACCCTAATCCTGACCCTAACCCTGACCCTAACCCTTAACCAAACCATACTTAACCCTAACCCTGACCCAAAACCCAACCCTAACCCTGACCCTGACCCTAACCCTAACCCTAAACCCCCTTAACTAACCCTAACTCTAACCCAAACCCCTAAATTCCATGGTTAAAAAAAAAACGCATATGCAAAAAAAACGCTTACATGAGCATGCCAGTGCGCACATATGCGCATCCATAGGCTATAATGGCCATTTTTAGCGCAAAACGTGCGCATATGTGCGCATGCGCTTTTTTGCAGGGCCAAAAAATGCAACATGATGCGTCTGGAAAATCCAATCGCACACCCCAAAAAAACGCAGCGCATGAAAATCGCATACATGCGCTTACAAGCGCGCAGGTATGCGCACCCATGTTAAATATAGGGGAAAAAACGCATGCGCAGGTTAGCGTTTTTTTCCAGCGCTAAAAAACGCAAATGTGAAACCAGCCTAAGGGGTGAGAAATGAGAAAAAGAAATAAATGTTGCAATTTACATAGATTTAAAGATACAATAGTAAAAAAGGAAATAAACACAACTGTTTAAATAAAATAACAAAACATAAAACATAATACACTAAATAAATTTGACCCGTAATTGAAGAATTTGCAAAAATTTTTTACAAAATATTAAAAAATTATTCTCTGTCGGAATCCAGTGAAGCTGAATTTTTAATAAATCGTGTTGTCTTTCCACCTTTGCTTTCAATCATATTATATTGTGCAAATGTAAATAAAATATAAAGTTTACTCATAGCATTTAGTAAAAAAAAGAGTTTCTTCCGTTCTGTGTATACAGCTCCTCTGCAGGTTTGTGTGTTTCCATGGTGACAGGTCTAATCTTGCAGCACAATTCCGTACATTTGTCCTTTCCTTTTTTTCTGACACACTGGATGATGCACATATGCCTTAGACGGTAATACCATTGAAACATTGTGAAACATTGTTTGGCACGGAACACAGAATGATGGAAGCATAATTGCAATATCAGACTACGGGAGTTATTTGTTGGCTGTTACCATGGAGACACATGGGTTTGCATTGAAACTGTAGATTCAAAGTAGGGGGATTTTTTTATTTTATATATTTTTTAGGTGCAAAGGGCAATTGTGGAAAAAAAGTGTTTGGAGTCATCGACGATCTGTTTATGGTCAATATTGGCTTCAGCATCTGCTTGCTAAAACACAAGAAAACACAAAATGACAAATTTGCCAAAAATACTCTGCAGTAAAAACATGACAGTAATCAGCAAGTGCTGTATAACAAATACAGGGTATTTAGTCGATATGTTTTTTGCAAAAAATGTATACCAAGCTGCTTCACCACGTCATGGTAACCCTTCACGAAGCAGTCCCTATCTAATGTATTTAAAACCTAAACATGTGAACAGTGTCTAAATGAACAGGATACAGACAGGCGCCTCCTAGTGTATGGGCTTGTGGTGTAAGACAGCTGTCTTACACCACAAGCCCATACACTAGGAGGCGCCTGTCTGTATCCTGTTCATTTAGACACTGTTCAGGGTTACTGTGACGTGGTGAAGCAGCTTGGTATACATTTTTTGCAAAAAACGTATCGACTAAATACCCTGTATTTGTTATACAGCACTTGCTGATTGCTGTCATGTTTTAACTGCAGAGTATTTTTGGCAAATTTGTCATTTTGTGTTTTCTTGTTGTGTTTCAGCCATTGGGTGGTGTGAGCATTGTCTGACCGACTTGTTCACACTTGTGCATGTCACATATGTTTTTAATAGCATTTGCTTGCTAGTTGCACGAGAGATGCCGGCCCTTACTGATGGTGGCACGGCTCTCCCCCCGGGTGATGTATACCCCGCAATCCATCACCGGTCATAGATGCTTGATCTAGTTTCTCTGCTATTGGTGACTGAAAGCATTCCATACTTTCCATTTGATGCGTAGAAGATCATCACTGTTACAAAAAAACTATTCTATCATTTTTCATCATCCACAGAATGCAGAACAATTTTATCATTTTTTGGATTAAAACTAAGAAAATCTGTGAATTCCCTACATCAACCCTTGACCCCACGGTCATTTATTCTGTACATGATCCCAGAGGTGTCCGCTGTGTGATGTCATCGGGGGTCATATACGACAGATAGATAATAGATAGATAGATAGATAGATAATAGATAGATAGATAATGGATAAATAACAGATAGATAATAGATGATAGATAGATAGATAGATAATAGATAGATTATAGATGGATAATATGTAAATGATTGATAAGAAATAAATAGATAATAGATAGATAATAGATACCATAAATAATAGATAGATTATAGATAGATATAGATAGATAAATACACCATGTGCAGAATTATTAGGCAAGTTGTATTTCAGAGGATTCTTTTTATTATTGAACAACAACTATGTTCTCAATCAACCCAAACGACTCATAGATATCAAAGCTTAATATTTTTGGAAGTTGGAGTGGTTTTTTTTAGATTTGGCTATCTTAGGAGGATATCTGTTTTTTCAGGTAACTATTACTGTGCAGAATTATTAGGCAACTTAATAAAACCCAAATATATACCCATCTCACTTGTTTATTTTCACCAGGTAAACCAATAGAGCAACACAAAATTTAGAAATAAACATTTCTGACATTCAAAAAAAAAAAAAAAAACAATCTGTGACCAATATAGCTTTCACCTTTCTTTACGATGACACTCACCTTCCTTCCATCCATAGATTCTGTCAGTTGCTTGATCTGTTTACGATCCACATTGCGTGCAGCAGCCACCACAGCCTCCCAGACACTGTTCCGAGAGGT
Source organism: Dendrobates tinctorius (assembly GCF_039654945.1). Taxonomy (NCBI): domain Eukaryota; kingdom Metazoa; phylum Chordata; class Amphibia; order Anura; family Dendrobatidae; genus Dendrobates; species Dendrobates tinctorius. Next base: position 14,035,208 of record NW_027361803.1, read on the forward strand.
GTACTGTTTTCCCTCCCTGTAGATCTCACATTATATGAGGGACCACAGGTTCTCTATGGGGTTCAGATCAGGGGAACAAGGGGGCCATGTCATTATTTTTTCTTCTTTTAGACCTTTACTGGGCAGCCACGCTGTGGAGTATTTAGATGCATGTGATGGAGCATTGTCCTGCAGGAAAATCATGCTTTTCTTGAACGATACCGACTTCTTCCTGTACCACTGCTTGAAGAAGGTGTCTTCCAGAAACTGGCAGTAGGTCTGGGAGTTGAGCTTCACTCCATCCTCAACCCAAAAAGGTCCCACAAGTTCATCTTTGATGATACCAGCCCACACCAGTACCCCACCTCCACCTTGCTGGCGTCTGAGTCGGAGTGGAGCTTTCTGCCCTTTACTGATCCAGCCTCGGGCCCATCCATCTGGCCCATCAAGAGTCACTCTCATTTCATCAGCCCATAAAACCTTAGAAAAATCAGTCTTAAGATATTTCTTGGCCCAGTCTGGACATTTTATCTTATGTTTCTTGGTCGTTTTCCAGCCTTCCTTACCTTGGCCATGTCCCTGAGTGTGGCACACCTTGAGCTTTTTGATACTCCAGTAACGTTGCAGCTCTGAAATATGGCAAAACTGGTGGCAAATGGCATCTTGGCAGCTTCACGCTTGATTTTCCTCAATTCATGGGCAGTTATTTTGCGCCTCTTTTATCAACACGCTTCTTGCGACCCTGTTGGATATTTGCCATGAAACGCTTGATTGTTCCGTGATCACGCTTCAAAAGTTCGGCAATTTCAAGACTGCTGCATCCCTCTGCGAGACATCTCACAATTTTTGACTTTTCAGAGTCCGTCAAATCTCTCTTCTGACCCATTTTGCCAAAGGAAAGGAAGTTGCCTAATAATTAAGCACACCTTATACAGGGTAATACAAGAAATCTCCAACTCATAATACCTGATTAGTGGTGGAAAAATACCACCATGTTCAAACATGAACATATAAGCAACGACTATGAATACAATTAGAACAGATAGGAAAGATTGAGTCTAAGCTAATATAGAAAAATACGAAATTTTATTTGATCATAAAAGGGCTGACATGTACAAACATTAGTACAAGCAACATTAAATATCAGACATGAGCAGAACAAATTAAGAAGGATCGAGGATCAATCCTCAATGTAGTGACCTATAAACCCTAGATCGTAACAAATACCCTACCCATGGCAGAAGTACATATAGGACGGAAAAAGTGCCAGTAAATTATATCAGCTGTCTGTATGCGGAAAGAGTATAGTACAAAGAGTATAAATCATCCAGATAGTTGGCCGCATATTCAAAACAAGCCTGATGATAAGAATGAATAACTACATGCAAAAGTAAGAATAATTACCCGTCATAATGTAGTTCCCAGGGGCAGGGAAAAAGACCTTATATAGGGTGTTGATGTAATTAGACCACACCCCTCCTCATTACAGAGATGCAAACCACCTGTTTACATACTTGGCAGTTGGCTTTCAAGCCTATACAGCTTGGAGTAGGACAACATGTATAAAAAGGATGATGTGATCAAAATACTCATTTGCCTAATAATTCTGCACACAGTGTAGATAATATAGAGATAGATAAATAGAAATCCAGAGATTGGAGGTAGCGCACCATTCAATTGAAAACAGCTGGACCATTAAACAAGAAGCTTTTTTTCACTTGAGGTGTGCTGCCTCCAATCTCTAAATTTATAGTGAAGGTTTGGTAAATACCTGGGGAGCTTTGCACCCAAATACCTCTTATCTGAGCTGTTCTTACTTTTTACTTTTAGATAGATAGATAATAGATAGATAGATAATAAATAGATAGATAGATAATAGATAGATACTGTAGATAGATAGATAGATAGATAGATAGATGATAGATAGATGATAGATAGATAATAAATAGATAGATAATAGATAGATACTGTAGATAGATAGATAGATGATAGATAGATAGATAATAGATAGATAGATAGATAATAAATAGATAGATAATAGATAGATAATAGATAGATACTGTAGATAGATAGATAGATAGATAATAAATAGATAGATAGATGATAGATAGATAGATAGATAGATAGATAGAGTGGTTAGCACGGTACAGTTGCTCAGTGGTTAGTGCTGTACGGTGGCTCAGTGGTTAGCACTGCAGCCTTGCAGCGCTGGAGTCCTGAGTTTACATCTCTCCAAGGACGACATCTGCAAGGAGTTTGTATGTTCTCCCTGTGTTTGCGTGGGTTTCCTCCAGTTTTCTTCCACACTCCAAAGACATACTGAGAGAGATTCTAGATTGTGAGCACCAATGTAGACAGTGCAGATAATGTCTGTGGAATTAATGGCGCTATATTAGTGAGTAAAATAAATAAATCAAAGGGAGGTCACTTTGCCGTGGTTGATGGGCACACATGAATCGGCCAATTTCTGCGCTAAGAACCTTCACGTTTTGTAAGTACGTCGTACTGACTAGTAACATAGTTTAGCTTTAATGTTTTCAGCGTTTCCATATCTCTTGGCTCATACAGAGGCTGCTGTGTTTCCTTTCTATATATAATGCAGTCATCGCAGCTGGCACCTATTCACACTTGGGAGGTGCTGGTCAGGTTTTCCTTTAGTTAGACAGATGCCTTTTTTCCTTGGAATATAATTCTCTGGACAGCTGGGTGAACAAACATGAACAAACTGGAGCAAGTTCAGAAAAGAGCGACCAGAATGGTGACCGGTCTGCAAACCCTGTCTTATGAGGAAAGGTAGCAGGATTTGGGATTGTTTAGTTTGCAAAAGAGAAGACTGAGAGGAGACTTAATAGCTGTCTACAAATATCTCAAGGGCTGTCACATTGTAGAAGGATCATCTTTATTCTCATTTGCACAAGGAAAGACTAGAAGCAATGGGATGAAGCTGAATGGGAGGAGACACAGATTAGATATTAGAAAAAACTTTTTGACAATGAGTGGAACAAGCTGCCACGAGAGGTGGTGAGTTCTCCTTCAATGGAAATCTTCAAATAGAGGCTGGACAGACATCTGCGTTAGGTGGCTTCTTGAATCCTGCATTGAGCAGGGGGTTGGACCAGATGACCCAGGAGGTCCCTTCCAACTCTAACATTCTGTGATTCTATGATTCTATGATTGTTGTACCCAGATTGATTTATACCAGCGCTGCCTTCATTCTCTTGTAGATACATAGATACATCACTGCTATCTAGAATATTCTGAGAATATTCAGGCACCCTGACGCTACATTGGCCAGAGTGTGTGCGCCCACCGGCCACGACAAGGCGACCTCACTCTGACGGACAGTGACTTTCTCACGCTTGTCAGCTGTAGCTTGTCTCCTTAATGTTGGTGGCTATACTTGTGTCTTATGGGGCATTTTCCGGATGTTTCGGCGTTCTGATAACCGGCCGGTCGGGTCACATATAGAGCTGCTGCATATTTCAGCGCATACGCTGGTATTATGTTACAGCTGTATGGTGAGGCCCGGAGCCGCAGACTCGTGTGCTGCACATTCCCCAGTAAATGGGTCACTTTCCGCAGGGACCGGCGGCCACTCCGGTTTACGAAACTCTCAGGATCTTACATTCCAGGCTGATAAAAGCGTAAAATCCCGGGGTAAAAAAAAAAATAAAAGCAGGGGCCGAGGGGGGGGGCTGATCAATATTCCAGAAGCACAGGGCTGGGGTCTCCTCCTCACACACTGCTTTCTCCCTCTCTCTGTTGGTTGGGCTATCTCCTCCCCTTGCCTTAAGTCATAGACACACCAGCTTGCTGGAGAACACATGCTTCTTCCCAAAGTCCGCTCTGCCCTCTCTGAGTCCTCTTCTTGCTTTTTGGAGCTTTCTTGCCCCATCTCCAGCCTCCGCCACACAAAGGTGAGTCCCAATCTTCAGAAATATCCTTTATTTCGTGCCCAAAAAAGAGGGAATTTGGTGATTTTGGGCGTCCGGAAGCGGCGGAATGTTCGCTACAAGTTGATACATTGCATCGATTCGATTGTCAGCTCTGTCTCCGATTGTTTCCACATGATTTGTATCTTTGTGCTTCATTATCATTGATTCTATTGGCTTTTTTCAAACTTTTTTGCCAACTTTTATACTGCACACTCAGATGTAGCAGTGGCGGGTTCACCTTGCGCTCACAATGCAGCATGCAATGACAAAGTCAGCTCTGTTACATCTGTGTCGGGTTTTAGTTCTCCTATGTCATGAAAATAAATAAGTGCCCCCCCCTCCTCCGCCACCACGCTTCCCCAACGTGGAGCGTTCATTCATCAACTGTTTCGGGGGGGGGGGGGGATTTAGCACCAGAATCAAAGAATCACACGCATTCCTGCAAATCTGCGGATAATTCCCAGACAATCTGTTCTCTGTTGCTAGTGGGAGCCCCAGACGTGGCCAGAGCTCCGCTGATATCTCTACTGACGTAGCAGAGCTGAGTTTGTTGCCGCTTTTTCATTAGATAACGTTTTAGATTGCAAAATACTCCATGACAAACTCAGCTCTGCTACATTGAAGAGACAGAGCGCTCACAAACGTGCTTATAGCTAGACGTCACAGCACAATGTGATAATTCTACAACACAAAACGAGGTCAAATCTGCAGCATAATTCTGTGAGGAAGCAGAAAGCGCAAAATGTCAAGTTCAGCTCTGCTGCATCTGTGCTAATATTATTCCACCTAATGGTTTTGGATCAGGTTGGACTGGTATAGCACGATCCATCAACCATGACACGTGGCAGATTAACCTTCAGTCCCATGTAAAGCCGCTGATAGCACCTCTGTGCCACATGACAAACTCATCACTAAACTGTATGGGACATTCTCTGTGACTGTCAGGAAATGCTGGAAGTTGCAGTGTCACAACAGCTGGAGGGCGGCAGAACGCTGACACTGCTAAATCGATGAGTCGCATTATAATGGAAGGATGGAACTTTACAAAATATCCCATGTGCGGAGGGTTAATAATTAGTGACTTTAATTACTACGTCATCAGGATGAGAAAGAATTATCAGCGGAGTAACAGAAAATCACTGTAATATCTATTATCCATCAATGACTCATTCATCCAAGATCTGTATACGTCTGAAATCTATTATCTATCTATCCATTATCTATCTATCATCTATCTATTATATATCTATTATATATCTATTATCTATCTATTCTATATATATTTATATATCTATTATCTATCTATTATCTATCCATTATCTATTATATATCTATTATCTATCCATGATCTATTATCTATCATCTATCTATTATTTATCTATCTATCATCTATCTATCATCTATCTATCTATCATCTATCTATCATCTATCTATCTATCTATTATCTATCTATCTATCTATCTATCATCTATTATCTATCTATTATATATCTATTATCTATCTATCATCTATCTATTATCTATCTATCATCTATCTATCTATCTATCATCTATCTATCTATTATCTATCTATCTATCTATCTATCTATCCATTATCTATCTATCTATTATATATATTATCTATCTATCTATTATCTATCTATCCATTATCTATCTATTATATATATATTATCTATCTATCACTACCGATTATCTATCTATTATATATATTATCTATCTATCTATCTATCTATTATCTATCTATCACTACCGAAGATATCACCTCAACCATCACCGGAACTGCTGCAACCCCCCCAACCTACTGTCTCTTTTCCCACCATCCTGTAGCATGGGCCTCTTTCACACTTCCGTTTTTGACCATCAGTCAAAATCCGCCAGTTTTTGAAAAAAACGGATCTGCCATTTTTTTTGGCGGATCCGTTTTTTCCCCATTGAGTTGCATTACCGGTGGATCTTGACGGATGGCCATCCGTTGGAACTGTTTTTTTGTGGATCCGCCAAAATGTTTGTGTCCGCCGGCATGCCTGGACGGACCCTGCAACGTTTTTTGGCTGTAGGATCCGCACTTTACAGTGCGCATGCCCGGAGAAAGGAAGTCAGCTGGGAATCTCTCTCTTTCTCTCTCGTCCCCGGACTGCGGTTCCTTTAAATTTCTTCAGCCAACGGATCCGCCAAAAAACCGGACCGCTGACATCCGTTCACTTCAGTTAACAACGGATCCGCTTTCCGCCATTTTGGCGGATTTTAACTGATGAGAAAAAACTGAAGTGTGAAACAGGCCTAAGCCCCCGGGGGCAGGGTCCTCTCCCCTCTGTATCAGTCGGTGATTGTTAGTTTACTGTCAGTGATATCTGTAATTTGTATGTAACCCCTTCTCATGTGCAGCACCATGGAACCAATGGCGCTATAGAAATAAATAATAATAATAATCCATCTATCCCTCCGGATGTCGCTCTCCATCCCTCGTGTCCCTGCAGGATCTGTGGCCTCAGACTTGTCTCATCCCTATAAAAGCTCATTCACTTCTTGTGTTACAGCTCTTCTTCCTGGCCGACCTGCCGCCTTTGATCATCCGCTGGAATTTCCAGTAGCCATTAGACTAGGAGGAGAGGCGACTGTACCCGGCACAAATGACTAAAAGCAACGGAGAAGATCCGCGATCCGGGAACAGGATGGAGCGCTTCCAGCAAGGTGTGCGCCAACGCTCCATGATGGCCAAGAAGAAGGTGCAGAACATCTCAAAGGACGACGTCAAAAGTTTCCTCCTGAGGAATGGCTTCGTGCTGTTCACCATCATCGCCGTCATTGTCGGTGAGTACCGGATCCTCCTGTCATTTCAGCATTATTACAGGAATCCAAAATCAGGTTCTTTATGTTTTCATTTTTCAACAATGAGCACTTTTTTTTCCATTTGCAGACAGTAAATCTGTATATAGTTGTATCCAGAATAATCAATGCTCTGTGACAGCCAGGACTAAGGGTGACCGACAGCCAGAGAGGACTCTCATCCATTTATTATCTATCATGCATTGCTTATATAGCGCTAACATATTCCACAGCGCTTTACAGTTTGCACACATTATCATCGCTGTCCCCATTAGTGCTCACAGTCTAAATCAGTATGTCAGTATGTCTTTGGAATGTGGAGGAAACCAGTGTACCCAGAGGAAACCCACGCAAACATGGGGAAAACATACAAACTCCTTGCAGATGTTGTCCTTGGTGGGATTTGAACCCAGGACCCCAGCGCTGCAAGGCTGCAGTGCTAACCACTGAGCCACTGTACTGCCATCCATCAATTATATATCTGTCTATTATCCAACTATTATCTATCTATCTATCTATCTATCTATCTATCTATCATCTATCTACTATCTATCCATCTATCATCTATCTATTATATATTATCTATTATCTATCTATTTATTTATTATTTATTTCCGGTGCCTTTAGAGCTTGATTAGGCAGCACATGTTGTGCTTACTAGTGATGAGCCGACTGACCAGTCCCCAGTACAGACCCCGAGTCCTCCTCTCATTTTCACGTCACTCCTCTCATTTTCACCTCACACCTCTCATTTTCCCCTCACTCCTCTCATTTTCCTCTCACTCTTCTCATTTTCCCCTCACTCCTCTCATTTTCCCCTCACTCCACTATTTTCCCCTCACACCTCTCATTTTCCCCTCACTCCTCTCATTTTCCTCTCACTCCTCTCATTTTCCCCTCACTCCTCTCATTTTCCTCTCACTCCTCTCATTTTCCCCTCACACCTCTCATTTTCCCCTCACACCTCTCATTTTCCCCTCACTCCTCTCATTTTCACCTCACACCTGTCATTTTCCCCTCACTCCTCTCATTTTCCCCTCACTCCTCTCATTTTCCCCTCACTCCTCCCATTTTCCCCTCATTCCTCTCATTTTCCCCTCACTCCTCTCATTTTCCCCTCACACCTCTCATTTTCCCCTCACTCCTCTCATTTTCACCTCACTCCTCTCATTTTCCCCTCACTCCTCTCATTTTCCCCTCACTCCTCTCATTTTCCCCTCACACCTCTCATTTTCCCCTCACTCCTCTCATTTTCCTCTCACTCCTCTCATTTTCCCCTCACTCCTCTCATTTTCCTCTCACTCCTCTCATTTTCCCCTCACACCTCTCATTTTCCCCTCACTCCTCTCATTTTCACCTCACACCTGTCATTTTCCCCTCACTCCTCTCATTTTCCCCTCATTCCTCTCATTTTCCCCTCACTCCTCTCATTTTCCCCTCACTCCTCCCATTTTCCCCTCACTCCTCTCATTTTCCCCTCACTCCTCCCATTTTCCCCTCATTCCTCTCATTTTCCCCTCACTCCTCTCATTTTCCCCTCACACCTCTCATTTTCCCCTCACTCCTCTCATTTTCACCTCACACCTGTCATTTTCACCTCACTCCTCTCATTTTCCCCTCACTCCTCTCATTTTCCCCTCACTCTTCTCATTTTCCCCTCACTCTTCTCATTTTCCCCTCACTCTTCTCATTTTCCCCTCACTCTTCTCATTTTCCCCTCACTCTTCTCATTTTCCCCTCACTCTTCTCATTTTCCCCTCACTCTTCTCATTTTCCCCTCACTCTTCTCATTTTCCCCTCACTCTTCTCATTTTCCCCTTACTCCTCTCATTTTCCCCTCACTCCTGTCATTTTCACCTCACTCTTCTCATTTTCCCCTCACTCTTCTCATTTTCCCCTCACTCTTCTCATTTTCCCCTCACTCTTCTCATTTTCCCCTTACTCCTCTCATTTTCCCCTCACTCCTGTCATTTTCACCTCACTCCTCTCATTTTCCCCTCACTCCACTATTTTCCCCTCACTCCACTATTTTCCCCTCATTCCTCTCATTTTCCCCTCACTCTTCTCATTTTCCCCTCACTCTTCTCATTTTCCCCTCACTCTTCTCATTTTCCCCTCACTCTTCTCATTTTCCCCTCACTCTTCTCATTTTCCCCTCACTCTTCTCATTTTCCCCTCACTCTTCTCATTTTCCCCTCACTCTTCTCATTTTCCCCTCACTCTTCTCATTTTCCCCTCACTCTTCTCATTTTCCCCTCACTCTTCTCATTTTCCCCTTACTCCTCTCATTTTCCCCTCACTTCTGTCATTTTCACCTCACTCCTCTCATTTTCCCCTCACTCCACTATTTTCCCCTCACTCCACTATTTTCCCCTCATTCCTCTCATTTTCCCCTCACTCCTCTCATTTTCCCCTCACTCCTCTCATTTTCACCTCACACCTCTCATTTTCCCCTCACTCCTCTCATTTTCCTCTCACTCCTCTCATTTTCCCCTCACACCTCTCATTTTCCCCTCACACCTCTCATTTTCCCCTCACTCCTCTCATTTTCACCTCACACCTGTCATTTTCCCCTCACTCCTCTCATTTTCCCCTCACTCCTCTCATTTTCCCCTCACTCCTCCCATTTTCCCCTCATTCCTCTCATTTTCCCCTCACTCCTCTCATTTTCCCCTCACACCTCTCATTTTCCCCTCACTCCTCTCATTTTCACCTCACTCCTCTCATTTTCCCCTCACTCCTCTCATTTTCCCCTCACTCCTCTCATTTTCCCCTCACACCTCTCATTTTCCCCTCACTCCTCTCATTTTCCTCTCACTCCTCTCATTTTCCCCTCACTCCTCTCATTTTCCTCTCACTCCTCTCATTTTCCCCTCACACCTCTCATTTTCCCCTCACTCCTCTCATTTTCACCTCACACCTGTCATTTTCCCCTCACTCCTCTCATTTTCCCCTCATTCCTCTCATTTTCCCCTCACTCCTCTCATTTTCCCCTCACTCCTCCCATTTTCCCCTCACTCCTCTCATTTTCCCCTCACTCCTCCCATTTTCCCCTCATTCCTCTCATTTTCCCCTCACTCCTCTCATTTTCCCCTCACACCTCTCATTTTCCCCTCACTCCTCTCATTTTCACCTCACACCTGTCATTTTCACCTCACTCCTCTCATTTTCCCCTCACTCCTCTCATTTTCCCCTCACTCTTCTCATTTTCCCCTCACTCTTCTCATTTTCCCCTCACTCTTCTCATTTTCCCCTCACTCTTCTCATTTTCCCCTCACTCTTCTCATTTTCCCCTCACTCTTCTCATTTTCCCCTCACTCTTCTCATTTTCCCCTCACTCTTCTCATTTTCCCCTCACTCTTCTCATTTTCCCCTTACTCCTCTCATTTTCCCCTCACTCCTGTCATTTTCACCTCACTCCTCTCATTTTCCCCTCACTCCACTATTTTCCCCTCACTCCACTATTTTCCCCTCATTCCTCTCATTTTCCCCTCACTCCTCTCATTTTCCCCTCACTCCTCTCATTTTCACCTCACACCTGTCATTTTCACCTCACTCCTCTCATTTTCCCCTCACTCTTCTCATTTTCCCCTCACTCCTCTCATTTCACCCCACTCCTCTCATTTTCCTCTCAATCCTCTCATTTTCCCCTCACTCCTCTCATTTTCCCCTCACTTCTCTCATTTTCGCCTCACTTCTCTCATTTTCGCCTCACACCTGTCATTTTCACCTCACTCCTTTCATTTTCCCCTCACTCTTCTCATTTTCCCCTCACTCCTCTCATTTTCCCCTCACACCTCTCATTTTCCCCTCACTCCTCTCATTTTCCCCTCACACCTCTCATTATCACCTCACTCCACTATTTTCCCCTCATTCCTCTCATTTTTCTCTCACTCCTCTAATTTTCCCCTCACGCCACTATTTTCCCCTCACTCCTCTCATTTTCCCCTCACTCCTCTCATTTTTCTCTCACTCCTCTCATTTTCCCCTCACTCCTCCCATTTTCCTCTCACTCCTCTCATTTTCCACTCACTCCTCTCATTTTCCCCTCACACCTGTCATTTTCACCTCACACCTGTCATTTTCCCCTCACTCCTCTCATTTTCCCCTCACTCCTCTCATTTTCCCCTCACTCCTCTCATTTTCCCCTCACTCCTCCCATTTTCCCCTCATTCCTCTCATTTTCCCCTCACTCCTCTCATTTTCCCCTCACTCCTCTCATTTTCCCCTCACTCCTCCCATTTTCCCCTCATTCCTCTCATTTTCCCCTCACTCCTCTCATTTTCCCCTCAATCCTCTCATTTTCCCCTCACTCCTCTCATTTTCCCCTCACTCCTCTCATTTTCCCCTCACTCATCTCATTTTCCCCTCACTCCTCTCATTTTCCCCTCACTCCTCTCATTTTCCCCTCACTCCTCTCATTTTCCCCTCACTCTTCTCATTTTCCCCTCACTCCTCTCATTTTCCCTTCACTCCTCTCATTTTTGCCTCACTCATTTTCCCTTCACTCCTCTCATTTTCGCCTCACTCCTCTCATTTACCCCTCACTCCTCTCATTTTCCCCTCACTCCTCTCATTTTCCCCTCACTCCTCTCATTTTCCCCTCACTCCTCTCATTTTCCCCTTACTCCTCTCATTTTCCCCTCACTCCTATTATTTTCACCTCACTCCTCTCATTTTCACCTCACCCCTCTCTTCCCCTCACACTGCCCTTAACTTCCTGTTATGAGCACAGCGGTGTAATCCATGAGGCTCCTCCCTTTCCCTTGACATCAAGCCTCACAGGAGCAACTCCATTCTAGACACGACGGAGCTAGATGTGGCCTGTGCCTGCCGCACACCGATACTCTGAAGGTGGCGGCCCTGATTGTAGCTTGCAGCGGCTGGGACATCGCAGCAGATGAGTTTTGCAGGGTGGCTTTCGAGGTGAATGTGTCTCCGCCCGTGTGCACTAACAACGTTGGGTGTGTGGACGGGGCTTTGCGTGTGGCTATGCAGACGGCGTGAGGCTATGTGAAGTGGGCGTGGCTTGATACATACACATACATACACTCAGCTTTATATATATAGATTATTTATTATTTAGTTTTATTGTATTATTTTATGATGTGATGTTATTTTTCATTATTTTCTTATTGTTTTACATTATTATTACCATTTTAGCTTTGTTTGATGATTCGTTATCTAATATTATTTATTATCATTTATTATGTTAATGATTTCTTTGTTGCTTATTATGTACAACGTAAGTACATCAAATATATCTAGAGAAGTATCCGAGCAAATCCTATGACATACCATGGTAGATTGGCTTTTTACTATGTAAGTCATGAGGCTTTCTCTCCAGACGTCCACCCAATATGTTCCTCTTTTTATTATGCTTTATGTCTGGTTTTAATTTGTAGAGATTTGGAGCAGGAGCTAAGGATGTCACTGAAATGTTGTGTACAAAGAGAAATCAAAGAGACTCATTCACCATAAAAGGCCACAATTGTAATTATGATCTCACATGACGTCAAAACTTATACACAAGTCACATCCAAAGCTGCATACAAAATCTCTCTGCTTTCTTTCTGCACATGGATTTTTACCTAAAGTTTGAATGCTGCTCTGGATGTGAATGGAGTATGGAGCACGATATGGTGTGACCATGCGGCTGCTACGTTACTGCTGGTTAGAAAAGTGCCATCATCCAGTGCAATGCCAATGGCGTTTCTACTTTATTGTTGTGTGTTATCCACAGCATACAGGCTGCCATAAACAGCTCAATATTCTGATGACTACAGTGGGGAAAAAAAGTATTTAGTCAGTCAGCAATAGTGCAAGTTCCACCACTTAAAAAGATGAGAGGCGTCTGTAATTTACATCATAGGTAGACCTCAACTATGGGAGACAAACTGAGAAAAAAAAATCCAGAAAATCACATTGTCTGTTTTTTTTTCATTTTATTTGCATATTATGGTGGAAAATAAGTATTTGGTCAGAAACAAGCAATCAAGATTTCTGGCTCTCACAGACCTGTAACTTCTTCTTTAAGAGTCTCCTCTTTCCTCCACTCATTACCTGTAGTAATGGCACCTGTGTAAACTTGTTATCAGTATAAAAAGACACCTGTGCACACCCTCAAACAGTCTGACTCCAAACTCCACTATGGTGAAGACCAAAGAGCTGTCAAAGGACACCAGAAACAAAATTGTAGCCCTGCACCAGGCTGGGAAGACTGAATCTGCAATAGCCAACCAGCTTGGAGTGAAGAAATCAACTGTGGGAGCAATAATTAGAAAATGGAAGACATACAAGACCACTGATAATCACCCTCGATCTGGTGCTCCACGCAAAATCCCACCCCGTGGCGTCAGAATGATCACAAGAACGGTGAGCAAAAATCCCAGAACCACGCGGGGGGACCTAGTGAATGAACTGCAGAGAGCTGGGACCAATGTAACAAGGCCTACCATTTATAACACCCATCGCCACCATGGACTCAGATCCTGCAGTGCCAGACGTGTCCCACTGCTTAAGCCTGTACATGTCCGGGCCCATCTGAAGTTTGCTAGAGAGCATTTGGATGATCCAGAGGAGTTTTGGGAGAATGTCCTATGGTCTGATGAAACCAAACTGGAACTGTTTGGTAGAAACACAACTTGTCGTGTTTGGAGGAAAAAGAATACTGAGTTGCATCCATCAAACACCATACCTACTGTAAAGCATGGTGGTTGAAACATCATGCTTTAGGGCTGTTTCTCTGCAAAGGGGCCAGGACGACTGATCCGGGTACATGAAAGAATGAATGGGGCCATGTATCGTGAGATTTTGAGTGCAAACCTCCTTCCATCAGCAAGGGCATTGAAGATGAAACGTGGCTGGGTCTTTCAACATGACAATGATCCAAAGCACACCGCCAGGGCAACGAAGGAGTGGCTTCGTAAGAAGCATTTCAAGGTCCTGGAGTGGCCTAGCCAGTCTCCAGATCTCAACCCTATAGAAAACCTTTGGAGGGAGTTGAAAGTCCGTGTTGCCAAGCGAAAAACCAAAAACATCACTGCTCTAGAGGAGATCTGCATGGAGGAATGGGCCAACATACCAACAACAGTGTGTGGCAACCTTGTGAAGACTTACAGAAAACGTTTGACCTCTGTCATTGCCAACAAAGGATATATCACAAAGTATTGAGATGAAATTTTGTTTCTGACCAAATACTTATTTTCCACCATAATATGCAAATAAAATGAAAAAAAAAACAGACAATGTGATTTTCTGGATTTTTTTTTTCTCAGTTTGTCTCCCATAGTTGAGGTCTACCTATGATGTAAATTACAGACGCCTCTCATCTTTTTAAGTGGTGGAACTTGCACTATTGCTGACTGACTAAATACTTTTTTTCCCCACTGTATATATGCCTTACAAATTCCCTTCTGACAACTGCATCCTCAGAATACAGGCTGCCATAAACAGCACAATATTCTGATGACTATATATGCTTTACATATTCCCTTCTGAAAACTGCATCCTCAGAATACAGGCTGCTATAAATAGCATATAATCTGATGACTATAAAAGCATGATAGATCCCTGTCTCAATGCTTCATTCACAGAATACTGGCTGCCATAAGCAGAATTAAAATTTCACTGCTTCAGTCACTGTATAACAGCCCAAAACAGCTAAATATTCTGATGACTATACAAGCATCATAGATCCCTGTCTATATGTTCCATTTACACAAAAACGACTGTCATAAACAACATTGAATTCTATTTACTACTAAAGGATCCCAGATCCCCATCTCAATGCTCCATTCACAGAATACAGAATGCCAAAAACAGTAAATAATCTGATAACTCTAAAAGTATAATAGATCTCTATCTCAATATTCCATTTTCAGAATACAGCATTAAATTCTGATATAAAGATCCCCTTCTTAATGTTTCATCCTCAGAATACAGTCTGCGATATACAACATAATATTCTGATGACTGTATATGCCTTACAGATTTCCTTCCGAAAACTGCTTTCTCAGAATACAGGATGCAAACAATAGCACATAATCTGATAAATTTAAAAGTATTATAGATCCCTATCACAATGTTCCATTTACAGAATACAGGCTGTATATCTCAATGTTCTAGTGACAGGATACAGGTTGTCAAAGAAAGCTCAAAAAGTATTACTTTAAATGTGATGCAAATCACCTTCCGTAAGCTCCATTTGCAGAATACAGGCTGCCATACACAGCACTAAAATCACAATTCTCCATTCATAGAATACAGGCTGCCATACACAGCACTAAAATCACAATGCTCCATTCACAGAATACAGGCTGCCATACACAGCACTAAAATCACAATGCTCCATTCACAGAATACAGGCTGCCATAATCAGCACTAAAATCTCAATGCCCCATTCACAGAATACAGGCTGCCATACACAGCACTAAAATCTCAATGCTCCATTCACAGAATACAGGCTGCCATAAACAGCACTAAAATCTCATTGCTCCTTTCACATAATACAGGCTGCCATACACAGCACTAAAATCTCAATGCTCCATTCACAGAATATAGGCTGCCATAAACAGCACTAAAATCTCATTGCTCCTTTCACATAATACAGGCTGCCATACACAGCACTAAAATCTCAATGCTCCATTCTCATAATACAGGCTACCATATGCAGCACTAATGACTCAATGCTCCATTCACATAATACAGGCTGCCATACACAGCACTAAAATCTCAATGCTCCATTCTCATAATACAGGCTACCATATGCAGCACTAATAACTCAATGCTCCATTCACAGAATACAGGCTGCCATAAACAGCACTAAAATCTCATTGCTCCTTTCACATAATACAGGCTGCCATACACAGCACTAAAATCTCAATGCTCCATTCTCATAATACAGGCTACCACCATTGAAGTTTATGGGAGTTGCCAACCCACATCTCCACCGATTCTTGCAAAAATTCTCTTTCATGGAAATATATATGCTGTGACTGAGTATTCCCATCATTAGGACCCCTATAATCAGATGTCTATCCTGCATAGGTGACATATAATACAGTATGTCCCGACATATTTCCCCACTAGGGGCACTTTTCCTACAGAACCTCATATCTCAGCGTCCTGGAAGGGTTAATAGAGGAGATAAGGATATATGAGGTTAGGGGCACCGCCATAATATCCCTATTGTTATGGCCAATATGTGCAGCAGTTCTTCCGTGTGACTCTTCTTCTCCTTACCTACAGGTATCATCCTGGGATTTTCTGTCCGATCATATAAAATGTCCTTCCGGGAGATCAAGTACTTCTCTTTTCCTGGAGAGCTGCTGATGAGAATGCTCCAGATGCTCGTCCTTCCTCTCATCGTGTCCAGTTTGGTTACAGGTAGGAATGCGAGTGCCCTCCTTCTTGTTCAAGGAGCTGGACGTGTTAGACTTCTTTTAGAAATGGCGCCACCCCTGTCCTCAGGTTGTGCCTAGTATTGCAGCTCAGACTCATCAAAGTGAATATTGCTGCACTGCAATACCACATGCAACCTGTGGACAGGGGTGGCACTCTTTTAGGAAATTTTTGGATTATTGTCATCTTGATATTCGACCTAACAAAAGGACCTTGGAGTAATTTTACCTTTACATCTGGTACTTTTTTTTTGCATCTAACTGAACAAATGAAGCAGCAGTCTTCATAATGTATAGTGTATGCAGGTCTAATGCAGACCAATGCGACACGTTCCACCATGTGATGTGTGCACTTCTGTAGGACATACCCTCAAAATATGCCATTCGATTTACTGTTAGTGCCTAAGACCTCCTTACTACGCCTCAAAATGAATAAAGACCCCCAGACCATTCTCCTAACTAGACCCCCTAAAAAATAAAGACCTCAGAACAGACTGCCTAAATAAATACAGACTTTAAACAAGACCCTCTAAACAAATACAGACCCCCAAACCAGCCATCTAAACCGAGACCACAAGTCAGACCCTATAAATAAAGACCAGACCTCCTAAATACAGACCCCTGACCGACTTAACAAACCCAGGCCCAGACTACCTCAAGCCAAAATGGTGTGACCAATGCAGAATCCAAACTAGACCAAATACAGAGCCTAAACCCTCAATCCACCACCGACCCCAAGAGTGGCGCTGCGTGAGCTACCAGTGCCCAGGAGAAGGTAAGTATTGTTTGCCCCTCTAGCCAGTGGGCTCCCTGAAGATCTTCTACTATTCTTGAATTGAACCTCTTATCCCCCAAGCACATAATGTAATTATAGTTTGCTCCTTGATCATCTAGTTATTTTCTGCCTTTAGCTGAAATCTGACATAAAATGTTGAAAAGAGTTATACATTGTAATATTTGTAACTTATTAGATCTTTATTACATTTTTTCATTTTGTAACTATTTTCTTATCCTAGCCATAAAGCTAACCCTAGCACTATCCATAATCATAGTACTGTCTACCTTTAGAGCTAATGCTAACCCTTATCCTAACCTTAGCACTATCCCTAACCCTAGCACTATCCCTAACCATAGTACTATGCTATCCCTAAAGCTAACGCTAACCCTAGCCCTAACCTGGGCACTATTCCTAACCCTAGCCCTAACCTTAGCACTAACCCTAACCCTTGCCCTATCTCCAGCTCTATCCCTAACCCTATCACCATCCATAAGCCGAGCACCATCCCTAAGTCCCTAAGTCCAGGACGATCCCTAACCATAGTACTATCCTACCCTTAGAGCTAATGATAACCCTAGTCCTAATTTTAGCACTAGCCCTGACCCTGTCCTTAGCACTATCCATAACCCTACCATCATCCCTAAGCCCAGCACCATCCCTAAGCCCAGCATTAGCCCTAACCCTAGCACCATCCCTAAGCCCAGCACCATCCCTAAGACCAGCATCAGCCCTAACCCTAGCACCATCCCTAAGCCCAGCACTATCCCTAAGACCAGCATCAGCCCTAACCCTAGCACCATCCCTAAGCCCAGCACCATCCCTAAGACCAGCATCAGCCCTAACCCTAGCACCATCCCTAAGCCCAGCACTATCCCTAACCCTAGCAATAGCCCTAGCCCCAGCACTATCACTAATCTAATCATGGTTCTATCCTATCCCTAGAGCTAACGCTAACCCTAGCCTAAACCTTAGCACTATCCCTAACCCTACCATAATCCCTAACCCTAGCCATACCACTATTCCTACCTCTAGCTCTATCCATAACTCTCACTCTAATCCTAAGCTTAGCTGATCCTGCTTGCTGGTCCCTCACTACTAGAAGAAGAATCACTTGCCAGTCGCTCATCTAAGATTGCTTAGGGCAAGGGTGCTGGTAAATTGATCATTTTGACCGTGAGGGGTGAAATTTTTGCGCTCCTATTACATTTTTACGCCTTGGGCTACTCAGACCTCCTCCATTCTACATCACTGGACCCCAAGATGGGTAACATAACGGGAAGAGATATAACTAGAAAACAACATGTACCAATATGTAACATAGGATATGCTGCAATCAAGAAGATCAGTGCGTCATCGATCATCTAACAAGCATGGAGCCTCAAAAGAAAAAAAGACGTTCCCCGACCTCTGATCTTATGTAACCGCATCATCCAGAGATTATCCGGCTGCAAAGTCATGACCTCAGCGCTGAATGGTCCTCACCAAAGAACACGGGCTGCAAGCGGTGCTCCAGAACACTGAGCTGAATGGCTGCCCCATTACTGGAGGTGACTCATTCAGGAATGTCCATTGTCCCCCATCCTTCTTCACTACAATGATTTAGGCCGTGTGAATTTTTTTTATACCGTCCTAAATACAAGGATAGAAAAGAAAAGTGGTGATCACCCCCCCTCCCCACGCTCGCTGCCCACCATCGATCACATCAGAAATCAGTGTGCTATAAGGATAAAAGGGTCAAAAAACAGGGAAATGCTGATTTCAAAGACTCGGAGACAATCAGTCAAGTCTGGTACTCCTGCTTCATGTTCTCTTCCGTGGATAGAAAGAGTGGATGCTTTTGTTCAGAAACAGCGCCACAACTGTTCACTGGTTGTGTTTGGTATTGCAGCTCAGTTCCATTGAAATAAATAAGGATGAGCTGCAATACCTCACACAACCAGCGGACAGGTGTGGCGCTGTTTATGAAAGAAAGCAGCCACCGTAACTTTTCTTTTCATCTCTCCCTTGATATTGGAAGACGAGTTGTAGTTTTCAATCTATCATATAATGTATGGAAATATGGGGGGAAAAAAAAGTTTCCAGATGGGGTAAGAAGGTGAAAAAAAAATCTAAATTCTTACTTTGTTTTTTGGGCTTCATTTTGGTGTTCAATGTGCTGTAAAATGACCCGGTAATGTGATTGTTCAGGTCAGTACAATTATGCCAATACCAAGGTGGTATAAGTGTTATTTTATATTTTAGGGGTTAAAAAAATATGACATGGGTGACCGGTCTGCAAACCCTGTCTTATGAGGAAAGGTTGCAGGATTTGGGAATGTTTAGTTTGCAAAAGAGAAGACTGAGAGGAGACTTAATAGCTGTCTACAAATATCTAAAGGGCTGTCACATTGTAGAAGGATCAACTTTATTCTCATTTGCACAAGGAAAGACTAGAAGCAATGGGATGAAGCTGAATGGGAGGAGACACAGATTAGATATTAGAAAAAACTTTTTGACAGTTAGAGTGATCAATGAGTGGAACAGGCTGCCACGAGAAGTGGTGAGTTCTCCTTCAATGGAAGTCTTCAAACAGAGGCTGGACAGACATCTAACTGGGATGATTTAGCGAATCCTGCTTTGAGCAGGGGGTTGGACCAGATGGCCCAGGAGGTCCCTTCCAACTCTACGATTCTATGATTCTATGATTCTATGACATTTTTTGAAAAAAATAGGATTTACATTTTCTGAGACCCGCAACTTTTTTTTTTATTTTTCCATTGTTTTTATTGTTTTTTTTATTTGTACTTTTTTGATAGCTTTTTATTACGTTTTGGGGGGAAGGTGCTGCAGCACCGGAATTTTGATTTTTTTGTTTTTCTTCATGGTGTATACCTTTTAGGTAAAATTATTTAATATTTTGTTACAGAGGACGTTTGCAGATTTGGGGATACCAAATATGATATTTTTTTTAATTTATTTATTTACTGTTGTATTGGTAAAGTCAGATGATTTAAAATGATAATGTGATGACTCTGCACCTTCTGACCTAGTCTATTCAGCAAAGCTGACAAGTGAGCTGCAGGAGACAGGAAATATCAGCATGTTTGGATGTGTTCATATCTATTTATTTTAATGGAAAAACTTCCTTAATCAGTATTCTTGTGCTCAGTGGGGGTCTCAGGGGTTGGACACCCTCACCCCCTCCCCTGATTTAAAAATGATATTCTGTGTAGAATGACTTTAACTATGTAGCATGAAGTGAATTCAGGTCTGATATAGAGAAGCAAAGCTGCTAACGCAGCAGAAGGAAAAAAGGAAGAAATATGGAAGTTATGTAAATGATGGGATGTCAGGAGGATTGAGAAGATCTTGTATTGGGCGCAAAGTATTAAAGGGGTTGTACAGGACTTAAAAAAAAATGCTTGTTTTCTTTTAGAAACAGCGCCACATGTATATTTGGGTTGCGTCTGGTATTGCAGCTCTGCTCTATCCGCCTGAACGAAATTGAATTGCAATACCTCACCCAACCTGTGGATAGGTGTGGCGCTGTTTTTGAAATATAGCTGTCGTGTCTTTCTAATCCTGGGCTTTGTGGCACAGTGTCTATTGTTGGCTACAGGATGAGATAACTAAGAATCAGTTGGTAAGCTGGGTCTGATGGCAGAGTTTTGTAACTCTTTTATCTGTGTTTTATTGAGTGATGATTTATGACCACATCAAAGTTCAGCTCGATTTTGATGTAATTTGTTTTCAGAAATCAGCTCAATAAAAAAAGTTTACAAACTCTCCTATCAGAACAGACCTCACTGATTAATTTTTAGTTCATCTCATTCTGCAGCCAGCAATGTGCAAGGAAACAAACAATAATAATTAACTACCTTGTAAAATTCCCTGAGCTGTCCCGATACTGACGATTTTTTCCATTTTGAGCTACTTTGTTCCATTGCAGAGATAGTCACATTTGTTGCTTTTGGAGTGCAGTATGTGAAATTTCAACTTGCAGACCAACTGGGCGTTTCCTCAGAGTTTCACACCCATCCCAGATGCTGCATATCACAGCTCAGTAGCATCTGAGATTACTAGATCAGCTTCTGACCTGTGATTAGCAAGGATTGGGAGGGAGTGGTGATAGTGCAGCCCCCAGAGAAGACTCTGAAGAAACGCACAGTTGTGCTGCAAGAAGAAATTTCACATGCTGTGCTCCAAAAGCAACAAATGTGAATATCTCTGCAATGCAGCGACGCATCACAAAACGGAAAAAAAGTCATAGAATCGGGAGCTCAAGGATTTTTACAAGCTATTTAACTTTTTTGAGCAAAGGACAGGACCCCTTTAAAAGCAAAACAAATATAAAAAAAAATTAAAGAGACTTTATTGCAAAAATTATTCTTTGAACTAAATACACACATTTAGTTTAAAAAAATGCTCCTGAAGGAATCCATCTCGTTTAACCCCTTACTAACCTCTCCACAGTCCTACACCCTTTCACTGGTTGATGTTGCACTCGGAATATCTGGGTCTCTCTTTGCATTTCTAGTGTTATATATCTACAATGGCCACGATTGAGACGGACGCCCACGGGGGCTTTATCCAGCATTGTTTGATAGTATCAGTCAAGCGGCTATGAGCGGTTTACAGAAATTATTGTGGACTATTACTATTCTTAAAGGGGACATGCCTGTAAGTTATAATAGTATAATAGTATATAGCGGGATATGCAGCAGCTAGATCGGGGAAAGATGAACCAACGCGGAAAAATGGGGCCACGGCTCAGGCTTGACCCTTATCCACAGGCACACCAATCTTGGCAAATAAGGAAGAGAGTTTGGGTCATTCGCTCCTACATAGGATAAAAAGGGCAATCAGGAATATTTGGGGGCTTCCATGCCCTAGAAAAGGGGGTCTAGTGTTTTTTAATAATAACCTGAATACTTACCATCAGTCCAGATCTTACCAGGACGTTCCAACAAACTGACTTGCAAAATGTTTTCAGTAAAACTATGTCTCCTAAAGTGGGCGGTTTGGAAATATTTTGGAGGCAGAGGGATCCTAGAATGGGACTAGACGTGCCCCAAAGAAAAATGACATTTTGGGGGAGTCACAGATTATTTCCCTGAAGGGGTTGAGCGCTACTTTTTAGTAGCAGGGTCCCCTTACAGTAAGCAGAATAAGCCGGATCCTTATCAATCAGCTGTGATCTGTGAGAGTGTATCAAACAGCAAGCGTTTCATTTCCCTGCAGCGCCACCACAGGGGAAATACAGTATTACATTTGGTGTATTGAAATCAATGGTGTGTCTGGTCCTCCAGAGCTTCCTTGAGGTCAGTGGGCTGAATTGGGAGATGCCATTGATCGACTTCCCATCAGGGAATCTGAAATGTTTTTGCTAGTGCAGAAATCCTGGTACGATTAGGGTCTGCAGCACAGTATGTAACACTATATGGGGACAGCAGAGCACCCCCCCCAGCTGTGACCCATATGTAGCTATGTCTTGTGCGGAGGTCCCTGGATTCATTTCAGCATCAGCTGTTCGTGCACTTTGCCAAATATGTGAAAATGTATATGATGCCCATGGTGCCGGGGTGGTAAATGCAGCACATTCCTTGTGACATGCGCTGTATCGAGTGTCTGCGGCTGAAAAGCACGAATCCCCCGATGTATACTCATAACTGGGCCCCAATGCACGGTCTGGAACCGGGCACCTCTACCTTATTATGGGCCATTTATAATGCCGGCGTCTGCTTTTGTGGGCCTCTCAGGTACCAGAGTCCGGGTGCAAATGCCATCTTTGTATTTGCGCCTGTGTATGGAGTTTTAATGTCGTCACTGTATGTTGGTATTATTTCAGCACTGTTTGGCGACACTTTTGCAATGCATGGATGCGATGGCACTTGATAGCATTGATATTGTATATTAGCATAATAGTGCACTGTATGGAGGTATTCATTTTTGCAGAGGATGGTTTATGCGGTACTGGAAAACACTGCTGTATATAAGTTTTATTTGGCCGCTATATGTTGGTATCATTTCGGCACTGTATGGTGATATTTACTTTTGCAATGTATCACTATGGAAATACTGAATAGAATTCTTAGTTAGATATTTGTATGGAAGTTTTTTTTTTTACTCTATGTTGGTATTGTTTTGAGCAAGGTATGGTGGCATTTATGATATTAGGGCCCTATATGGTGCTATTTTTTGTCAGTACATGGTTGTGGATAGCACTGGGTAGCATTGGTTATAGTCAGTTGCAGGGCCGGACTGGCCATCTGGCAATATTTACTTTTGCATTGAATGGCTATGGTGGTATAGAATAGTATTTCCTTTTAGGCAGCTGTATGAAAGTGTTATTTTGTTACTGTCTCTTTGTATTATTTGAACACTATATGGCGGTATTTGCTGTTGCAATGTATGGCTGTGGAAAAACTGGATAGCAATGTTATTTATGCAGTTGTGTAAAAGTGTTACTTAGTCATTAGATGTTGGTATTATTTTGTGCACTGTATAGTGGTATTTTCTTTTATCAATGCATGGCTATAGTGTCACTGGATAGCACTGGCCTCCAGGCAGTTATATGGAAGTTTTATTTAGTCAGTATATGTTAGGATAATTGAGCACTGTATGGCGGTATTCAGTGTTGCAGTGTATGTTACTGGACAGCACTGTTATGTACACAACTGTATTATTTGGTTTCTGTATGTTGGTATTACTCTAGCACTATATGGTAATATTTACTTTGGCAGTGTATGGCTGAAATTAATTTTGTTTATTATTAGTATTATTATTATTATTATTATTAATTATAATGTTGTTATTATTATCATTAATTTATATTAATTGTACCACTATTTATTGAGCAGAAGTCTGCAGACTTGCTGCTACTGCTAATACATGTTATATTAGGGCTTATTGTAACTTGTATTCTTACCTGTAGCAGCGAATCAAAACCATATACCGGTAATATACTGCTTTTTAGAAAGTTTATAAATCAATTGCTCCCTTTATTCAGCCCTTGTACCTTGATTAACAGCTTCCCCCACACAGTATGGTCCCATCACCTCCCCCACACTCAGTATGATGTCCCCATAACTTCTCACACAAAGTATAATTACCCCACAGCCCTCCCCACCACACAATAAAATGTCTCCACACACATGATTTAATATTCCTACAGCCCCTCACACACAGTAGGATGCCCCTACACAGCGTAATGCTATCACAGCCCCCACACACAGTATAATGCCCCAAACAGACCCTCACACAGCATAATGTTCTCACAGCTCCTCACACACAGTATAATGTCCCCACACAGCATAATGTTCTCACAGCCCCCACACACAGTATAATGTCCCCACAGCTCATCACACACAGTATGATGCCCCCACACAGCATAATGTTCTCACAGCCCCCACACACAGTATAATGTCCCCACAGCTCCTCACACACAGTAGGATGCCCCTACACAGCATAATGTTCTCACAGCCCCCACACACAGTATAATGTCCCCACAGCTCCTCACACACAGTATATTGTCCCCACAGCTCCTCACACACAGTATGATGCCCCCACACAGCATAATGTTCTCACAGCCCCCACACACAGTACAATGTCCCCACAGCCCCTCACACACAGTAGGATGCCCCTACACAGCATAATGTTCTCACAGCCCCCATACACAGTATAATGTCCCCACAGCCCCTACACACAGTATAATGTCCCCACAGCTGCTCACATACAGTATGATGCCCCCACACAGCATAATGTTCTCACAGCCCCTCATACACAGTATAATGCCCCCACAGCCCCTCACACACAGTAGGATTCCCCTAGACAGCATAATGTTCTCACAGCCCCCATACACAGTATAATGTCCTCACACACAGTAAGATGCCCCCATAACTTCTCACACAAAGTATGATTACCCCACAGCTCTCCCCACCACACAATAACATGTCTCCACACATGATTTAATATTCCTACATGTTATCACAGCCCCCACACATTGTTTAATGTCCCCACAGACCCTCACACAGTATGATGTCCCCACACAGCATAATGTTCTCACAGCCCCTACACACAGTATAATGTCCCCACAGCTCCTCACCTACAGTATGATGCCCTTGGGTCGCCCTCCCGGGGCTGTAGGGTACTCGGTACCGGGCCAGTGTCAGCGGGATGTGTCACAGAAGCGGTGACCCGGTCCGTGGCCCCGGGCGCCCAAGCAATGGCGGAAATGTAAATAGTGGAATGTAGTTAATGGAATA
Organism: Dendrobates tinctorius; assembly: GCF_039654945.1. Lineage (NCBI taxonomy): Eukaryota > Metazoa > Chordata > Amphibia > Anura > Dendrobatidae > Dendrobates > Dendrobates tinctorius. The sequence goes on from NW_027361803.1 coordinate 14,060,369, forward strand.
GTTTGTGACGCCACCTGTGGTGTTCGGCAAGTGAGGTGTTGAGCCGACGCTGCAGACAGATCAACTGGGGCTGGTGGTGTGTTGCAGCCTAGATGGTGTAGCTCCCCACAGGTGAAGCTGTAGCCCCAGGGCAGCGTGGATGCAATGGAAGAGGAGAGGTGCAGGCGGTGTAGAGAATGGTACCCAGCTATAGCGGCCTGCCTCCGGGCCAGGTCCTCCGGGTCAGAGACTCAATCAACCTCCGGGCAAGTTAGGATTCTCCCCTCCAACACTCCGCCAACATGTACCTTTCTGAACGTCTCCTCTATAGCGCCTTAAAGTGTGAAGATCTCCTAGTACTGAGTTACACTGGAGTTCCTCCTATCAGATGTTCCCAATAACTCTACTTGTACGGCAGACAGCTGTAGTCTGCTTCGGGGACTCCCTTCTCTTGAATCCCGGCTCTCTATCCAATTGCTGTTGTTCCCCAAGTCTTAGTTGGGAGTAGTGCATTTACAGCCCACTACTCCACCGGTGTCTGCTCCAGAACCATAAGTGTCCATACAACCTCAGGGACCTATAGGCAGGGTTCCTCTTCTAACCCACGTCCTCTCTGTTCTCTCTACTCCTTCATTCCGTACTTGTCTTTCTTTCTTACGGAAGCTTAGATTTCAGTTCTACGTCTTTCTCCTTCTTTTCCTTTCCTTTCCCGTGCCAGTTAGCTCAGATCACTGAGGCAGCTGCAGCACTCCTTCCTCCATCCCTTCTTCCAGGGATCCTCACTCCTGTCTGAGTGACTTCCTACCCGACTGACCTTCTGTCAGACTGACCTGTCCTCCTACACTTTCCCACTCTTTTATGTATCTTAACTCCACCCACCTCCCAGCACGTCCAGTGTTCCAAGCAGGGAACCACCAAAGGTGCTCTGCTACTCTCTGAGCAAGGAGCCGTAATGTGGTTATGCAGAACTACCCTGTTGTGTGGGGTGCGAGCGTTGGAGTGTGGAAAGGAGTTCCCACCTTACCTGAATAGTGGGGCACTACACCTTAGGAGAAGGTGCAGTACCTCTGTGGCGACTGAGCCTCAGGGGCGCCACACCCTCACACAGCATAATGTTCTCACAGCCCCTCACACACAGTAGGATGCCCCTACACAGCATAATGTTCTCACAGCCCCCACACATAGTATAATGTCCCCACAGACCCTCACACACAGTATGAATCCCTCACACAGCATAATGTCCCAACAGACCCTCACACACAGTATGAGGCCTCCACAGACTCATACACATAGTATGATGACCCCACAGTTTCCCCCCAAGTACTGACAGACCTTGCTCTGTTCGCTTATTGCGCTGCTCTGCTGGGTGCATTGTGTGGATTGAGGTTCTTCTTAGTGTAGGTGCGATCCAGTGATGTCATTGCTTCTGCTTCACTGAAACTCAGACAAATAGGCTGAATGGTGGAAGAGGGAGCCATCTGTTCCACTATTATATTCAACTATATCTGTATTCTGAGGATGCAGATATCAGGAGGCGACGCCGGCCATGGTATGGTATACCACCATTTCCAGCCCTTTGGCTGTCCTGGCTTGTAAGCAGGCTGGGAACAGCCAAGGGGGCAGATGTTTCCTGTGGTCACAGTTGGACGAGGTCCAGTCTATGCAGTTGGACGAGGGCATTATTTGCTTAGACTAGAATACACCTTTCAGCTCCTAGGCTCCATCTAGTGGTGGCTGCAGGCAGCTAGAAATTGAATACTTAAGGCTGTTTGCACACATTGCGGATTGATTGCCGATCCACAGCGGATTTTCCGCTGCGGATCCGTAATTAATCCGCACATGTGTATCAAAACATTGTTAACCTATGGAAAAAAAATTTGCTGTGCACGTTTTTTTTCTGCATGTCAATTCTTTGTGCGGCTTCCGCAACCTTCCATTATAGGAATCTGCAGGTATAAAAACGCAGGCGAAATCTGCAGTAAATCTGCATAAAACGCGCAGATTTTGACCTGCAGATTTTGCCAAGAGATACAGATTCCGCGCAGATTCCGCGCAGAAAATTCCACACAGCAATCCGCAATGTGTGCACATACTGTAACTGTATGCCTTTGCAGGGGATGTTACTCACCTCTCCTGGCTCCAGCATATGTTTCCACTTTTCCCCACTGCTTCGGCTCTCTCTCTCTCTCTTTCTGTCCGTATTTGTGTGCATCCGGTGTCATCTTCTTAGGCTGGCGGATCACTGAGTATTGAGTTAAAGATGCACCCTGCTAAAGCCTGCATCACTATAACTAGCTACCTAATCAACTGCTATTACTATAATTCCTGGAGAGCAGTGCATTGTGCCATACAAATGCCAACGATACAGCCAGCCCGCCCAGCATCTGTTGTGGTGCCCGGGTATCACATCTCTCCTGTACAAAAGAGGATTACCTTCTGCTTAGGTGATCTAAACCTCTCCCATACAGTAAGAATATATTCCAGCGGCTTATGTAAGATGAGCACTCTGCCCCCTGCGATAAAGAGATAACAATAAGATTGGTGAATGGGCCGGGGAATAAGGCGAATCTTCATCTGATTATACAGTGTGGCAGGAGACTACGTGTATGTATATGAAAGGCTCTGGAAATTTATAGCATCAATTCTTTATGATTCTAAATCTCTGCCTAGTGTCAGTGAATTTAACAATCAGAAATATATATGCAAAGGCTGAAAGCGTGGAAAGACATAAAACTTTTGACATGCTTTCTACAATTGCAGCCAGTTTAGATCATCCTCTGTGAGCTCCACAGCCTGGATTCCTGAGAGATATACAATGTAACACTCATCAACAAGTGAGGGTATCCACTGCTGCAGAGGTGTGTGCTACAGAGATTTGTCTAGGCTAGATACATGCAACAGAGCAAACAGCAAGACAAGAGACGATATCCACTGCTGCAGAGGTTTGTCTGGACTGGATACATACAATTGAACAAACATCAAGACAAGTGAGGGTATCCACTGCTGCAGAGGTTTGTGCTGCAGAGGTTTGTCTGGACTGGATACATACAATGGAACAAACATCAAGGCAATTGAGGGTATCCACTGCTGCAGAGGTGTGTGCTGCAGAGGTTTGTCTGGACTGGATACATACAATGGGGGAAACTGTTGTGAATTCTCTCTCTGGCTTCCCTCTGGTGATTACTGAGGGTAGTGGAGCTGGTCAGATTGACAGAGGGGTTGCGAGTTCTCTTTCTAGACTCCCTCTGGTGGTTACTGAAGGTAGTGGAGCTGATCTGATTGACAGAGGCTTGCCACCTGATAATGAGGAAGACGATTGGAGATCTGGGGTTTCTGATTGGGATTTAAGACAGCCGACTCCCTCTATCCCTGCTGGTGATTTTCTTCCTGTTCCTGCTGAGGTCTGATGTCTCCTGCTCTTTCCCTGCATATTCAGCTAAGTGGTTCATTTGTTATTCTGTTTGCATTTGATCTGGTTTTGTTTATCTCTGCTTTGTGCGGGTCAGCCAGCTCCGTCTGGGGCTGTGCTGAATCACCACCCATATGTTACTGCATGTGCCAGTTTGTCTTGTCCCCTGTTATATTGGTCTCTTTTTGCTTTGCTTTCAGAATATACCAGAGTGCTGATATAGTGGGGGTGAAGTCATGCGACTTCAGTGTTTTTGTGCATCAGATGTGTTGGACTTTTTGCAGGGTTTTTTGCGTGATTGCAGACAGTGTCTTTCCTTTCCTGTCCTGTCTAGGCAGTGTGGGCCCCATCATTTGCTCAGTCTATTTTTCTGCCTGCGTTTGTGTTTTCAACTTATCTCACTGACAATATATGTTTGGGGGCTATCTATTCCTTTGGGGTCTGCTCTGGGGCAGTTTAGATTTCCCCTTTCTTGCTTTAGGCTTAGGCTCTAGGATCACCGTAGGCACGCTCCACCGCTACTGCTAGTTGTGTGGACAGGATCAGGGGTCTGCATCCACTTAGTTACCAACCTCTCTGGTGTTCTGTGGCTTAGCTTGGGCCTGCTATCCTCCTCGGTGCCCATTCATAACACAAACATCAAGACAAGTGAGGATATCCACTGCTGCAGTGGTTTGTGCTGCAGAGGTTTGTCTGGACTGTAAACATACAATCGAACAAACATCAAGACAAGTGAGGATATCCACCGCTGCAGAAGTTTGTGCTGCAGAGGTTTGTCTAGGCTAGATGCATACAGTGGAGCAAACATCAATACAATTGTGGATATCCACTGCTGCAGAGGTGTGTGCTGCAGAGGTTTGTCTAGGCTAGATGCATACAGTGGAGCAAACATCAAGACAAGTGAAGATATCCACTGCTGCAGAGGTGTGTGCTGCAGAGGTTTGTCTAGGCTAGATGCATACAGTGGAGCAAACATCAAGACAAGTGAAGATATCCACTGCTGCAGAGGTTTATGCTACAGAGGTTGTGTGTACTGGATACATACAATGGAGCAAACATCAAGACAAGAGAGGATATCCACTGCTGCAGAGGTGTGTGCTGCAGAGGTTTGTCTGGACTGGATGCATACCATGGAGAAAACATCAAATCAAGAGAGGATATCCACTGCTGCAGAATTTCAGTATACAGGGGAAAGCAATTGTTAAAACATTTTGTGAAACCCTAGGGGGTATCTGAATTTCTGCATGCATGACTTTTCTCAGAGTCACATTACTCTTTTTACAATAAGCTTCTACCTATAGCAACCTATCATTGCAGGTCTATAATGGGCAGAAATGCACTGTACAATTGGTATGTGCCCCACTCGTGATCATAGAGGACCCAGGTGCCATTTATCGTTCACCTGACACGTCCAGCATCTAAGTCAAGTGTCTATCTTGACCCCAGCACAACCCATACATGTCATTGTTTGCCCAAGCACCATAATAAGCGACTTGGACTTGGACTGTGGAGCTATACGACACTTCTATGTACTTCAAATAATACAGTTTCACTACAAGAGGATTTCGGTACGGGATCATACACATGAGCCGTAATAGGAAACTTGGACTTGGACTGCAGAGCTCTACAATACATACCTCTATGGACTTCTAACTGCAAATGGAGGTTTCTGCAGGAAAAAAGCGCATGTTTGGCATACTTGTTGTGAATGTCATGTTATAAAGGGAACATGGGCCCAATGGGAAAAAAACCTTCAATATTCCACTGTATGGAACACTATATGGCGCCATACAGAACTTCTGAGCGTCCTAAATACAGAACTGCAGGGACTGCCTATAGTGGTGGCTGTATAAATCTGTATGTAGTGAGCTCCCTATAGTGGTGGCTATATAAATGTGTATGCAGTGAGCTCCCTCTAGTGGTGGCTATATAAATCTGTATGTAGTGAGCTCTCAATAATGGTAACTGTATAAATTCATATGTAGTGAGCTCTGTTGTGAATTCACTTTCTGGCCTCCCTCTGGTTATTACTGAAGGTATTGAGCTGAACAGATTGACAGAGGGGTTGCGAGTTCTCTTTCTGGGCTCCCTCTGGTGGTTACTGGAAAAAAACCTTCAATATTCCACTGTATGGAACACTATATGGCGCCATACAGAACTTCTGAGCGTCCTAAATACAGAACTGCAGGGACTGCCTATAGTGGTGGCTGTATAAATCTGTATGTAGTGAGCTCTCCCTAATGGTAACTGTATAAATTCATATGTAGTGAGCTCTGTTGTGAATTCACTTTCTGGCCTCCCTCTGGTTATTACTGAAGGTATTGGAGCTGAACAGATTGACAGAGGGGTTGCGAGTTCTCTTTCTGGGCTCCCTCTGGTGGTTACTGGAGGTAATGGAGCTGATCTGATTGACAGAGACTTGCCACCTGATAATGATGATGACTATTGGAGATTTGGGGTTTCAGATTGAGATTTAAGTCAGCCGACTCCCTCTATACCTGCTGGTGATTTGCTTCCTGTTCCTCCTAAGGTCTGTTTTCTCCAGCTGTGTCCCTGCATGTTCAGCTAAGTGGTTTATTTGCTATTCTGTTTGCATTTGATCTGGTTTTGTCTATCTCTTCTTGGTGCGGGTCAGCCAGCTCCGGCTGGGGCTGTGCTGAATCACCGCCCATATGTTACTGCTTGTGCCAGTTTGTTTTATCCCCTGTTAGATTGGTCTCTTTTTGCTCTGCTTTCAGAATATGCCAGAGTGCTGATATAGTGGGGGGGGCGAAGTCGTGCGACTTCAGTATTTTTGCATCAGACGTGTTGGATTTTTTGCAGGGTTTTTTGCATGATTGCAGACAGTGTCTTTCTTTTCCTATCCTGTCTAGTCAGTGTGGGCCCCATCATTTGCTCAGTCTATTTTCCTGCCTGTGTTTGTGTTTTCATATTGTCTCACCGACAGTATATGTTTGGGGACTATCTATTCCTTTGGGGTCTGCTCTGGGGCAGTTTAGATTTCCCCTTTCTTGCTTTAGGCTTAGTTAGCTCTCTGGCTGTGCCGAGGCGTCTAGGATCATCATTGGCACGCTCCATGGCTACTGCTAGTTGTGTGGATAGGATCAGGGGTCTGCAATCCGCTTAGGTACCAACCTCTCTGGTTTTCTGTGGCTTATCCTGGACCTGCTCTCCTCGGTGATCCATTCATAACAGAGCTTCCTCTAGTGGTGGCTCTATAAATCCAAATGTAGTGCGCTCCCTCTAGTGGTGGCTATGTAAATCTGTATATAGTGAGCTCCTCCTAGTGGTGACTGTATAAGTCAGTATGTAGTGGGCTCCTTTTAGTGGCAGCTGTATAAATTCATATGTAGTAAGCTACCCATAGTGGTGGCTGTATAAATGCATATTTAGTGAACCCCACCTAGTTGTGGCTGCATAAATCTATATTAAGTGAGCTCCCACTAGTGGTGACTATATAAATCTGTATGTAGTGAGCTCCCCCTAGTGGTGACTGTGTTAATCAGTATGTAGTGAGCTCCTGCTAGTGGTGGCTGTATAAATTCATATGTAGTGAGCTCCCCCTAGTGGTGACTGTATAAAGCCATATTTAATGAGCTACTCCTAGCAGTGACATACAGTACTATGAAAAAGTATAATAAATGCAAGTAAGTAAACAAGTGACAAGCTTCAAATATAGAAATGTTTTAGTTTATTTTTACCAGTTAACAATATGCAACAGACAGAACTAAAGATAAATCTAATCTTCATAACTTCTTCTTATCACTTATATACAGTTTTTGAAGGAAATCGGCAAAAGGTTAACTTGTAACAAACATCTTGGAGACCTGACCTCAGATCTTCTGTGTAAGAGCCTTGTGCAGATCCTTCTGTCTCTTCATGTGATCCCAGACAGACTGGATGATGTGAGAACAGTGTTCTATGGAGCCGCACCATCAGTTTCAGGACTCCATGTTCTTAATGATATTGGCGGGATTTTGGGGATCGTTGTCCAGCTGGGGAATACATTTGAGGCCAATTAGATGTCTCCTGTTGGTGGTACATGATGAATAAATATCAGTCTGGATTTCTCAGCAATGAGAACACCAAGAAGTGGACAACATTGAGGACCATAGTCACAGTGATCGGCCAAGGAAACCTAGTGCAGCAGATGAAAGACACATGTCGATTCCTCTTCATAGACTCACTGGATCATCAGCAACTGGGCCTGAAAAGCTTCCAGCTGCTTGGCCCTTCCGCAGGTCATGAACCAGGCCAGGGTCCACAGTTTGAATTTCACGCTGTTTCCAGCTTCTCCTTCAGAGGGTCAGGTAACATTATCACCAAACCACTTGGTCTCACCCCTTCCTCCATTAGGGTGCATATCCACTGCTTCTGTGCATGCTCTATCTTTGGGGCTCCTTGGGCCATCGGTAACTTCCACTTCATGGGTGTCTGCTCCTTCCTCAACTTCCTACAGGAAAATGGCAGCGTCTGACTCACCCCTCTGCATTCTGCATCATGGCTCCACCTCTCTTTGGGTGGGTTTTTTTCCGGCTCACCATTCCATTTCTCTGACTCCTCCACCTGTTTTCTGGAATCACAACTAACCGGTTGGGCCTTCGTCTTCCACTTTGTTCTCCTAAAACAGTCACTCCTAACTGTAGGCTGACACTTCCAGTTCCAATACTTCCTCCAGTAGGCGTCACCTCTGGAGGGCTGGACATCGCTTCCCTACCTTTTGTTCCTTCCCCGACCACGTCTTGTCATTCTGCGCCACTAACCACCATTCCAGAATCTATTTTTGATGTCATTCTTACTGTGCAGGATTTTTCCATACCTGCCAAAAACTTTTGCACAGTACTGAACTCTACCTAGTGATGGCTGTATGCATCCATTTGTAATAATTTCTCTTTTGAGTGTATAAATCTATATGTAGTGAGTGCCTCCAAGTGGTAACTGTATAACTCTATACATAGTGATCTCCCTCTAGTGGTGGCTGTATAACGCTATATGTAGTGAGCTCCCTCTAGTGGTGGCTGTATAAATCTCTATGTAGTGAGCTCCCTCTAGTGGTGGCTGTATAAATCTATGTAGTGAGCTCCCCCTAGTGGTGACTTTATAAATCTGTATGTAGCGAGCTCCCTCTAGCGGTGGATGTATAAATCTATGTAGTGAGCTCATCCTAGTGGTGGCTATAGATAACTGTATGTAGTGAGCTCCCCCTAGTGGTGGCTATAGATAACTGTATGTAGTGAGCTCCCCCTAGTGGTGGCTGTATAAGCTGTATGTCGTGACCTCCCTCTAGTGTTGACTGTATAAACTGTATGTAGTGAGCTCCCTCTTGTGGTGGCTGTATAAATCTGCATGCAGTGAGCTCCCTCTAGTGGTGACTGTATAAACTGTATGTAGTGAGCTCCCCCTAGTGGTGGCTGTATAAATTGTATGTAGTGAACTCCTCCTAGCGGTGGCTGTATAAATCTGTATGTAGTGAGCTCCCCTAGTGGTGGCTGTATAACTCTATACGTAGTGAGCTTCCCCTAGTGGTGGCTGTATAAATCTGTATATAGTGTTATCCTCCTAGTGTTGGCTGTATATATCTGTATGTAGTGAGCTCCTCCAAATGGTGCTGTATAAATCTGTATGTAGTGAGCCCCCCTAGTGGTGGCTGTATAAATCTGTATGCAGTGAGCTCCCCCTAGTGGAGGCTGTATAAATCTGTATGTAGTGAGCTCCCTCTAGTGGTGACTGTATAAATCTGTATGTAGTGATCTCCCCCTAGTGGTGACTTTATAAATCTGTATGTAGTGAGCTCCCCCTAGAGGTGGCTGTATAAATCTGTATGTAGTGAGCTCCCCCTAGAGGTGGCTGTATAAATCTGTATGTAGTGAGCACCCCTAGTGGTGACTTTATAAATGTGTATGTAGTGAGCTCAGCCTAATGGTGGCTGTGTAAATCTGTATGTAGTCAGCTCTTCCTAGTGGTAGCTGTGTAAATCTATGTAGTGAGCGCCCCATAGTGGTGGCTGTATAAATCTGTATATAGTGAGCGCCTCCAAGTGTTGGCTGTATAAATCTGTATGTAGTGAGCTCCCCCTAGTTGTGGCTGTATAAATCTATGTAGTGAGCTCCCTCTAGTGGTGGCTGTATAAATCTGTATGTAGTGATCTCCCCCTAGTGGTGACTGTATAAATCTGTATGTAGTGAGCTCTTCCTAGTGGTAGCTGTGTAAATCTATATGTAGTGATCTCCTAGTTGTGGCTGTATAAATCTATGTAGTGAGCTCCCCCTACTGATGACTGTATAAATCTGTATGTAGGGAGCTCCTCCTAGTGGTGGCTGTATAATCTGTATGTAGTGAGCTCCCTCTAGTGGTGGCTGTATAAATCTGTATGTAGTGATCTCCTCCCTAGTGGTGGCTGTATAAATCTATATGTAGTGTTCTCCCCCTAGTGGTGGCTGTATAAATCTGTATATAGTGAGCTCCCTCTAGTGGTGACTGTATAAATCTGTATGTAGTGTTCTCCCCCTAGTGATGGCAGTATAAATCTGTATGTAGTGAGCTCCCTCTAGTGGTGACTGTATAAATCTGTATGTAGTGTTCTCCCCCTAGTGGTGGCTGTATAAATCTGTATATAGTGAGCTCCCTCTAGTGGTGACTGTATAAATCTGTATGTAGTGTTCTCCCCCTAGTGGTGGCTGTGTAAATCTGTATGCTGTGAGCTCCTCCTAGTGATTGCTGTATAAATCCAAATATAGTATGCTCCTCTTATAACCATCAAGCTCCCCCTACTATCAGATCTTTTAGTGGGGAATGAATCCAAATCTATATTTTGGACCTTATAATTTTTGCATGTGCCTTAAGTGAGAGAGGAACATCGTGAGAGATCCACCCCATCGATAAAGAATAACAGCACTATGTGCAGACTGTGAGATACAATGATCGTATACTACTCATCACCATCTCACATTACAGACATTGCTTCATACTCTTATTATTTCTAAATTATGCACCGAAAGCTATTAGAGCAGAACCCTTCATGGTTTTTACCACATTTGACTTATCAGCTTAGAATCTGATGGTATAATGTACTTAACCAGTTCAGGACTGGGTCATTTACCACTGTTGCCTGACCAGGGACATTTTTTGTTATAAATTTTGCTGATATTGGTGGGAAAATATAAGAAATAAGTGTTTTGGAATTTTTTTTTATGACCACAAAGGACCACTGAAATACATTTCAAAATGTGCTCCCCATTCTGCAACATCTATATTTTTTTTAGTGGATACTTTTTCCTTTTTTCAGAGGGGCAGGGGTAGTAACAGTGATTTTTTAAAAATATTTATTTCTCTAATTTTTATTTATTTACGTATTTAAATATTTTTTCATTTATTTTACACATTGTGTCTCCCCTAAGATCATAAAAGATCTTTAGGGGGTATTTCAATATTTAACAACTTTTTTTTTTAACTGATTTCCACTGTAACTGAGGCTAATATGTCAGCCCTAGTTACAGTGGAAAAGCAGCCTCCTGGCTGCATAGCAGACCTGATTGGGTCTCCTAAGACCCAGCAGCTCTTGTTGCCTCCCAGTGATTAGTGCTTCCTACTCAGCACTTCTTAAAAAAAGGGAAAGAATTGAAGCATAAATAGAAAGTTCTAGAACTTTTTTCATTTATACTGAATAAATTATTGTTTAGTAAGAAAATCCCTTTAATGTCGCTCTAGATGGCTGAAGTTAGGGTTAACCCTTTATTATTCTCCCATCATTCACATCCATCTCAATAGACCCCTTTGATTCCAGCATAATATGAATGTCCCTAAAATTAGAGCAAACGTGTAATATAATAGCCAATGTTTCGGGCCCGTTGCTCCAGTGCGGCCACCACCCGCCACAAAGGACACATCCACTTCCGCCCATGTTCTATGAAAATAATGAAGACGTTGGGTATAATATGCCGCAGGATAATATGTCTATTCACCAATGGCTTCCATAGCCCCAGGAAAGCCTCCGCGCTCCATCTTATGTAGTGTGAATACATAAAAAGGTATCATTTGGGGACGCCATTGTCCAGGTAGAGGTGATATCTCGTTACAGGAATCTGCGCTGCCACTTCTTTTTGTGTTCTCGGGATTTTAATTCTTGGCTTGGGGACAATCGACCCATTGTATTCTGCGATCCCAATGAGGTAACCAAAAAAAAAGAGTCTGAGCCCGGGACTGTCAGCTGTTACTAATCATTGCTCTATGGCTTTCCGAGAATGCCCTGCTTGCTTCTCACCCCTTTTTCTTCTTAACACCAGTAAAGAATTGAGTACAGTGCCCCCCCCCAACCTCACCCACATCCCCTTAAACAATGCAAAAATTAAAAACTTTTTATTATTATTTTTTTTATTTTCAAATTAAATATTTAATGAGTTGAGTTTTGACTAGAATATCATCAGCATGCTCTCCCCGCAGCTTTATTACCGGCAGTAGGTGACAGCTCCGCGCTGACGAAATGATTCAATGGCCATTATAAATTTCTCCTACTGAGTTTTTATCTTAGCAAATCTTAATGTCCCCAAATATTAACATTATATTTTAAAAGGAAGAGGAGGTGGGGGGTTAACAATCATAGGAGAAAGAAAAATCTGCATCATGCCTCATTGCGTCTCTTTCCATTAATGTAATGTGGCAGTTATGGTTTTAATTAAATACCTTGGGATCATTTCATTAGAGTGAGAAGAACGTAATGGATGACGGCACCGCCACACAGATCAGGACAAGTTTTATATAGAATCATTTTTTAATAAATTGGTGGTAAGTATTTTGTTGTTTTTTTTATTGGTTATATAGGGACAAAGGAAAGGCTGCAGAGGAGTGGGACAGCAGGGGAGGAACAAGGGGAGGAGTAGAAGAGAAAGACACCCAGTGTAATGACACCGATAATGTCACTGAGGAAGCCTAGGGGGCACTAGCAGGGGGCATGGGACCGAGCGCAGGGGGTGTAAGAAATAAGGCCCGCAGTGCGCACAGGACCTGAGGCTAAGCAGTCACGTGATCGCTGGAGAGACGGTGAGGGGCGGGGCCATGGCGCGTGAGGACGGGGAAGCAGCCGAGAGCACGGAGTACAAGGCACAGAACGATAACGTAGTCAGTGAGGAGCCGAGGGTCAAGAGCCAAACGAGAGAGAGGTACCTAGGGATAAGACAGAAGAGTAAACCGAAACGAGTCAAGGGGTCAGAGAACCAGGAAGGACAGGGCAGTACAAGGCAGGATACAGAGGCAGAAGTCCAGGGACAAACAGGGTCATACAAAGCAAAGCTCACACGCACAGAGGCACAACGATTACAGATGAGTAACCTGGGTCAGCTACCTCTAACCGAGTAAATGGAAGTATCACCGACACCAGACACAGGAACAACCAACATTAAATAGCCACCCCAGAACCAAAGAGAGGCGAACTAGAATTAACCCTGACCTGACCAGGACGGAGGCAGAACCATCCTGTCCAGAGTCATGACACTCAGGAGGAATAAGGGGAGGACTACAGAGGATAAGGACACCCAGGGGGAACAAGGGGAAAAACTGTAGAGGAGAAAGTCACCTAGGAGGAATAAGGGGAGAGCTACAGAGGATGAAGACACCCAGGAGGAACAAGGGGAAGACTGTAGAGGAGAAAGACATGCAGGAGGAATAATGAGAGGGCTACAGAAGATAAAGACACCCAAGAGGAACAAAGGGAAAACTGTAGCGGAGAAATACACCAAGAAGGAATAAGGAAAGGGCTACAGAGGATGAGGACACCCAGGAGGAACAAGAGGAAAACTGTACAGTAGAAAGCCACCCAGGAGGAACAAGGGGAAAATTGTACAGGAGAAAGCCACCCAGGAGGAACAAGGGGAAAACTGTACAGGAGAAAGCCACCCAGGAGGAACAAGGGGAAAATTGTACAGGAGAAAGCCACCCAGGAGGAATAAGAGGAGGAGTACAGAGGATAAGGATACCCAGGATGAAGAAAGGGAAAACTGTAGAGGAGAAAGACACCTAGGAGGAATAAGGGGAGGCCTACAGAGGATAAAGACACCTAGGAGGAACAAGGGGAAAACTGTACAGAAGACACCCAGGAGGAATAAGGGGAGAACTACAGATGATAAGGCTACCCAGGATGAACAAAGGGAAGACTGTAGAGGAGATATTTAATATGCAAATTGCCTCTTCAGAGAGAGAAAAAGGACTTGAACTCTACAGCGCCACCTGTTGGTAGTAGCAATCCTGCAAGTCACAATCGACCCTTTAACGAGTCTTGCAATATGACTAAGGATAAAAGCCAAATCAGAATCTCAATTTGCAGACACAGTGTTTCGGGCTATTGGTCCTCGTCAGTGCAAAGTATGAGAACTGATTTTGCTAGGTGAGAGGCTCTGGACTGAGGTCTAAGGGGTAAGGTAGAGGAGAAAGACACCTAGGAGGAATAATTGGAGGGCTACAGAGGATAAGGACTCCCAGGAGGAACAAGGGAAGACTGTACAGGAGAAATACACCTAGAAGGAATAAGGAAAGGGCTACAGAAGATGAGGACACCCAGGAGGAACAAGGGGAAGACTGTACAGGCGAAAGACTCCAGGAGAAATAAGGAGAGGACTACAGAGGATAAGGACATGCAGAATGAACAAGAGGAAGACTGTAGAGGAGAAAGACACCTAGGAGGAATAATTGGAGGGCTACAGAGGATAAGGACACCTAGGAGGAACAAGGGGAAAACTACAGTAGAAATACACATAGAAAGAATAAGGAAAGGGCTACAGAGGATGAGGACACCCAGGAGGAACAAGGGGAAAACTGTACAGTAGAAAGGCACTCAGGAGAGATAAGGAGAAGACTGTAGAGGAGAAAGACACCTAGGAATAGTAATGTGAGGGCTACAGAGGATAAGGACACCTAGGAGGAACAAGGGGAAGACTGAAGAGGAGAAAGACAGCCAGGAGGAATAAAGGGAGGATCATGGAGGATAAGGACACCCAGCATGAACAAGGGGAAAACTGTAGAGGAGAAGGACTCCTATGAGGAATAATGGGAGGACTACAGAGGATAAGGACACTCAGGATGAACAAAGGGAAGCCTGTAGAGGAGAAAGACACCTGGAAGGAATAATGGGAAGGCTACAGAGGACAAGGACACCCAGGAGGAACAAGGGGAAGACTGAACAGGCGAAAGACTCCAGGAGAAATAAGGAGAGGACTACAGAGGATAAGGACACCCAGAATGAACAAGAGGAAGACTGTAGAGGAGAAAGACACCTAGGAGGAATAATAGGAAGCCTACAGAGGATAAGGACACCCAGGAGAAACAAGGGGAAGACTGTAGATGGGAAGAACAGCCAGTAGGAAAAAGAGAAGGGTTTCAGAGAAGGACGACATCCAGGAGGAACAAGTGTAGGGCTGCATGGAAAGTGGATACCTGGGAAGAATAATGGGAAGACTCAGAGGAGGACATCCAGAGAGTGATAAGGCGAAGGCTATAGAGTAGGAAGAAACTCAGAAGTGACAAAGGAAAGGCTATAGAAGAGAAAGACACCAAGGGAAATAAAGGGGAGGTAGCATAGGAGGAGGACACTCTGCTCTAGCAAGTACAAGAGAGGAGGCTGCAGAGTGGGATGACACCCAGGAAGGAGATGGGGGAATGACAGGGTATGCCATTTATGCTATAGGAGCAACATAATGCAGACTACCATGTGGTAGTTATACATTAATTATTTTGCTACTAGGTGTCATAAACTTATGCATTACTTAACTCTCCAGCCTCAGCCTCTGTTTCCATATTTACTGCTGATATTGGTGGACCCCATTCCATATCCATCTTCTTTTTTACACACAGTTACTAGAAGGCAAATTTGTGTTAAAGAAAATGTCTCTTTTCCTCCATTGAGAAACCTGGGAAATTATCCTGGTTAGTGGAGTGACATATGGAAAGAGTAGACTTCAGTAAATCCAAACAGTGCAGGTTGCGGGTAAGTGATTTAATAAATGTTGTTTCAGATGGCCTCTAAAAAAAGTTCTGCAGCTTAATCAAAACTGTTCTCTCAATTGGGGGAAGACAGAGATTACCTATGGGGGTCATCATATGAAAGGGTCAGGATATACTAGTAGTCGTTGTTTGTGTTGCCCTCTGATGTGACCTGTTGTGCAAAGTGATAAGACAATAAAGATGGCCGAGTCTGTTTGTCCCCAAGTGGCTTTTGGCTTACAAAGGTTGAAGAACTTTTCAAAACTGTTAAGGAATGTTAAAAAGTGTCTAAGCTCTCAGCTTGTAGGACACGTCCGAGAGCATTTCCAGAAATACATTGTAACGTTCCCATAGGCCCCTGTTCACCAGAAAGGAGTCAAAGGTGTGTCGTTTCATCCTCCATCTGGCCACGGTGCCTCCACTTACCATTTATTTTACAGAGTGCCACTGCAAAAAAACTGTATGTCGTGTGATATAGTTTTTTTTTCAATGGGTCCCTTTGGTGGACAGATGCCCGGGCATCCTTTCTAACCATGGCCGCTGTCGGGCACATACCCCCGGAGTGTATGCATCTAACAGTGGGCATAATAGGGGACCCCTGGCATTCAGCTGGTTCTTTCACTACCTTTGCCTTTAAACGAAGCTCCAGGAAAACTCTTTCTACCCATTGTCAGGTTGAAACAGGAGGCAGGGGACCCCAATTCTAGAAATCAATAGGGGTCTAGACAGTTAGAACCAAACCAATCTTTGGATTTTAGCCTACAAAGTAAAGGTGATAAATGCCTCAGGCTGGAATATCCTTTGATCGGGAATTAAGACTTTGTTCACATCACTCCGATCTTTCCATCAGACGTATATGTTCCCCATAGACTCCCATATTAAAAAGTATCAGTGACGTCTCAAAGAATAACTGCATAGAGGTAATAGTAGTACCCTGTCATGGGTACCGGTGTATCTTAAGGTTTGAAGCCTAGAGGTAATTTTTTATGTTTTCATATTATTTGGAAAATAGTAAAAGTATTGTTAGAAGACTAATAAAAATTGTAGTTAATAAAAAGACACCTTAGAGATGATCTTCTTAAAGATTGCTGTGCAATGTATGTACAGTTTACTATAGAGCAGAAAAAACTGAGCAGATTGATATACACAGGCATGGCCGAAATTGTTCGCATCCTTGAAATTGTTCCAGAAAATGAAGTATTTCTCCCAGAAAATTATTTCAATGACACATGTTTTGTTATACACATGTTTATTTCCTTTGTGTGTATTGCAACAAGACAAAAAAAGCAGAGAAAAAAGGCGAATTGGGCATAATTTCACACAAATCCCCACAACATTGTTGACACCTTTCCAAAATTGTAGTTAAACAACTTTGTTTCAAGCATGTGATGCTCGTTCAAACTCACCTGTGGCAAGTAACAGGTGCGGGCAATATCAAAATCACACTTGAAACCAGATAAAAGGGGAGAAGTCGACTCAAGCTTTGCATTGTGTGTCTGTGTGTGCCACACTAAACATGGAGAACAGAAAGAGAAGAAGAGAACTATCTGAGGACTTGAAAACCAAGATTGTTGAAAAATATCAACAATCTCAAGGTTACAAGTCCATCTCCAGAGATCTTCATGCTTCTCTGTCCACGGTGCGCAACGTAATCAAGAAGTTTACAACCCATGGCACTTTAGCGTATCTCCCTGGGAATGGCAGCAGAGAAAAATTGATGAAAGGTTGCAAGGAAGGAGAGTCCGGTTGGCGGATAAGCTGCCCCAATCAAGTTACAAAGAAATTCAAGCTGTCCTGCAGGTTCAGAGTGCATCAGTGTCAGTGAGAACTATCTGTCGACACTTGAATGAAATGAAACGCTATGGCAGGTGACCCAGGAGGACCCCACTGCTGACACAGAGGCATAAAAAATCTAGACTGCCAAAATGTACATGAGTAAGCCAAAATCCTTATGGAAAAGTGTCTTGTGGACAGATGAGACCAAGATAGAGCTTTCTGGTACATTCTACTGTTTACCGAAAACAGAATGAGGCCTACAAAGAAAACAGCACAGTACCTACAGTCAAATATGGTGGAGGTTCACAGATATTTTGGTGTTGTTTTGCTGCCTCTGGCACTGGATGCCTTGACTGTGAGCTAGGCATCATGAAATCTGAAGATTACCAAAGGATTTTGGGTCACAATGTAGTGCCCAGTGTTAGAAAGCTGGGTTTGTGTCGTAGATCATGGGTCTTTCAGCAGGACAATGACCCCGAACATACCTCAAGAAGCCCCCCAGAAATGGGAAAACAAAGCGCTGGAGAGTTCTGAAGTGGCAGCAATGAGTCTGGCTCAAAATACCATTGATCACCTGTGGAGAGATCTGAAAATTGCTGTTGGGAGAAGGCGCCTTCACATATGAGAGATCTGGAGCAGTTTGCAATCGAAGAGTGGTCCAAAATTCCAGTTGAGAGGTATAAGAAGCTTGTAGATGGTTATAGGAAGTGATTGATAGCAGTTATTTATTCCAAAGGGTGTGCAACCAAATATTAAGTTGAAGGTGACAACAATTTTGTCTGGCTCATTTTGGGGGTTAAGTGTAAAATTACCATATGTCCAATTTGCCTTTTAAAACAGTTCAGTATATCCATGAACGATCAGGAAGAAATTTCTTTCTCCTAATGTGAGGCAATCGTACATCAATATAGGAAAGAGTTCTTTACAGTTAGGGCAATCAAAATGTGTAATGATTAGTGTTGAGCATTCCGATACCGCAAGTATCGGGTATCGGCCGATACTTGCTGTATCGGAATTCCGATACCGACTTCCGATATTTTTTCAATATCGGAATTCGGCATCGGAATCGGAAGTTCAGTTGATTGACGGCCTGACGTCATCATGATGCGCGGTGTGTGCGCATCATGATGCGCCGTCATTTCGGGCCTTCCGGGGGTCTCTGCCGGCCTGCCGGGGGGCTGTGCCGGCCTGCCGGGGGGCTGTGTGGACTGCCCGGGGTCTGTACCGGCCTGCCGGGGGGCTGTGCCGGCCTGCCGGTGGTCTGTGCACCCTGTGGGGGTCTGTACCGGCCTGCCGGGGGGCTGTGCCGGCC
Organism: Dendrobates tinctorius; assembly: GCF_039654945.1. Classification (NCBI taxonomy): domain Eukaryota; kingdom Metazoa; phylum Chordata; class Amphibia; order Anura; family Dendrobatidae; genus Dendrobates; species Dendrobates tinctorius. Next base: position 14,078,812 of record NW_027361803.1, read on the forward strand.
TGCCGGGGGGCTGTGCTGATGTCCGGGGGTCTGTGCAAGCATCGTCCGATGGGACTACAAGTCCCATCGGGCGATGCCTGCTACCATGACAGTGATTGACACATTAGCCAATGATGGGACAGTAGTAGTCCCATCATCCGGCTAATGTGTTAAATGTTAAAAAAAAAAAAAAAAAAAAAAAAATACTACATGCATGCTACATACATACTACATGCATGCTACATATATACTACATACATACTACATACATGCTACATACATACTGCATGCTACATACATACTACATACATACTACATACATACTACATATATACTACATACATACTACATACATGCTACATACATACTGCATGCTACATACATACTACATACATACATACTACATACATACTACATACATGCTACATACTGCATGCTACATACATACTACATACATACTACATGCATGCTACATACATACTACATATATACTACATACATACTACATACATGCTACATACATACTGCATGCTACATACATACTACATACATACTACATGCATACTACATATATACTACATACATACTACATACATGCTGCATGCTACATATATACTACATGCTACATACATACTACATGCATGCTACATACATACTACATATATACTACATGCATGCTACATACATACTACATACTACATATATACTACATACATACTACATATATACTACATACATACTGCATGCTACATACATGCTACATACATACTACATACATACTACATACATACTACATGCATGCTACATGCATGCTACATACATACTACATGCATGCTACATACATACCACATACATACTACATGCTACATACATACCACATATATACTACATACATACAATACATTCATACAATACATACATAGACATACAGTACATATAACATAGAGTAACATACTTACCAATACTTGTCACATTGTTCCCCGAAGCCATTGTCTATTCCGGGATAAATATTAACATAACAAACCACAAAAATACTCACCCACGATCCGAAGCAGTCCACGAGTGTGTCCCACGACGATCTTGGGTAGAGAACTGCAGCATCAGATGATGCTGCCGTTCTCTACGGGCTGTAGGAATCCAATGACGGAAGGTAGGTATCCTTCCGCACTGTATTCCTCCGCCACTTAAAAAAAAAAAGTCCCTAGTCTCACTTTATGCCATTACTGCGTGGGAATTTCCCACACAGCAATGGCATAAAGTGAGACTAGGGACTTTTTTTTTTTTAAGTGGCGGAGGAATACAGTGCGGAAGGATACCTACCTTCCGTCATTGGATTCCTGCAGCCCGTAGAGAACGGCAGCATCATCTGATGCTGCAGTTCTCTACCCAAGATCGTCGTGGGACACACTCGTGGACTGCTTCGGATCGTGGGTGAGTATTTTTGTGGTTTGTTATGTTAATATTTATCCCGGAATAGACAATGGCTTCGGGGAACAATGTGACAAGTATTGGTAAGTATGTTACTCTATGTTATATGTACTGTATGTCTATGTATGTATTGTATGAATGTATTGTATGTATGTAGTATATATGTGGTATGTATGTAGCATGTAGTATGTATGTGGTATGTATGTAGCATGCATGTAGTATGTATGTAGCATGCATGTAGTATGTATGTAGTATGTATGTAGTATATATGTAGTATGTAGTATGAATGTAGTATATATGTAGTATGTATGTAGTATGTATGTAGCATGCATGTAGTATATATGTAGTATGTAGCATGTAGTATGTATGTAGCATGCATGTAGTATGTAGCATGTAGTATGTATGTAGCATGCATGTAGTATGTATGTAGTATATATGTGGTATGTATGTAGCATGCAGTATGTATGTAGCATGCATGTAGTATATATGTAGTATGTATGTTGCATGTAGTATTTATGTAGTATGAATGTAGCATGTATGTAGTATGTAGTATGAATGTAGCATGTATGTAGTATGCATGTTGTATGTATGTAGCATGTAATTTTTTTTTTTTTTTTTACATTTAACACATTAGCCGGATGATGGGACTACTACTGTCCCATCATTGGCTAATGTGTCAATCACTGTCATGGTAGTAGGCATCGCCCGATGGGACTTGTAGTCCCATCGGACGATGCCTGCACAGACCCCCGGAGCCTGCACAGACCACCGGCAGGCCGGCACAGCCCCCCGGCAGGCCGGCACAGCCCCCCGGAGCCGGCACAGCCCCCCGGCAGGCCGGCACAGCCCCCCGGCAGGCCGGCACAGCCCCCCGGAGCCTGCACAGCCCCCCGGCAGGCCGGCACAGCCCCCCGGCAGGCCGGCACAGCCCCCCGGAGCCTGCACAGACCACCGGCAGGCCGGCACAGACCACCGGAGCCTGCACAGACCCCCTGGCAGGCCGGCACAGCCCCCCGAAAGGCCCGTACAGACCCCAGAGAGGCTGTACAAGGGCAGGAAAGGGTTTTTCTTATTCCGATACCGGAAGTCCCATAGACTTGAATGGGACTTCCGGTATCGGAATCGGCGATACCGATACTTTTTTTAAAGATCGGCCGATACCATCCGATACGATACTTTGAAGTATCGGACGGTATCGCTCAACTCTAGTAATGATAATAATCATGTATGCAATGAAAGCATTGATGGCTAATTAAAGGTTCATATTCAGAACTTGTCAGGGGAAATGTCTATCTATCCTCATGTAGGATCTGGAAGGAATGTCTCCACTCCTAATATGAGGTAATCATACATAATTATAGGAAAGGGTTCTTTACAGCTAGAGTAATCAAACTTTGTAATGTCCTACCCCAAGTGATAATTGCATATACAATGACAGCATTGAGGGCGATCATTATAGCGATGAAAGATGTTTAATTGACCAAAGGAAAAGCGCTTTTTGCCATGTAGATTCCGGAAGGAATTCATCCCTCTTAATGTCAGGCAATCATTCATTCGTGTAGAAAAGGATTCTTTACAGTTAGAGCGATCAAAGTCCCACCCCAAGTGATAGTAATTGCATATACAATGACAGCATTGAGGGCGATCATTATAACGATGCAAGTTGTCTAATTGATAAAGGGAAATGATATTTCTGCCGTGTGGGGTCTGGAAGGAATTTCAATCCTCCAAATGCGAAACAGAATTGACTACAGGGGGTTTTGTTTTGTCTTCCCCTGGATCAAAGGGATAAGTCTGGGGAATGTTGAACTTGATAGACAGGTAACTATGTAACCAGGCAGCTACATACTAGGAAAGTTCAATCCTGCGGCTTATACTGAAGGTTCTGGACCCCAATGGCAAGATTTGTCACAGGGCCACCAGTACCTGGTGCCATCCGTAATACTGGTATCTTCTTATGGGGCACAGGGGCAACCTTGGGCACCAGGTGCCACTTACTCCCTATGTTCTCCAGATCTCTACGGACCCCTGATAATATAGATAAAATGATGATGTAAATAGAATGAAAGCAGGACCACGAAGCTGAATAGCGGGTGAACCATCCTCCTCGCCTCCTGACGTTATGTGAACCATCCGAAAGAAAAGCATTGCAATTAGGGGGCCTCGGCCACATGTTAGTTTTGGATGACTGGGCACAAATACTTGACAAAGCACAATTAGTTCTTCCAGGCCGCAACTATTTCCTCTCGTTCATTCATTTCTAGCTCTTCTTTACTTGGAAAAATAATCACTTGTGCGTCCTTATGAAAATAGAAAAAAAAAAAAACTTGCTCTGAAATGTTTTTGAACTTAATTTTTTTTTTTATTGAGATTTATGTTTATACTGTCACGAGGCACAGGAGACAATCTGCGTCTCTCCTGTCATTCTGTGTGCTGACTACCGGGCTCAAAAACTCCACAGAATCAAGTGAATTTTGACAAATTTTCAGGTATTGGATAGTTCCCGAATCAGTGTGAATGGAGATGAGCGAATCTTTTGAAGCTTCGATTATTATTTTTTTTTTTTATTTGATTTGCAGTACATACAGTATATGACAATGTGCTGTCACGCGCTATCTGTACAGTTTATTCAGTATTTTAAGTCTTGGTTTCCTTATCTCGATTGCTAAGCTGCAAGTTTAAACCTCTTCTCACCATCTGAATTCACCCCAAAATTGCTGCTGCATTCCCTGCCTCAGCTTTTATACAGGCTATAATAGTCCTTCCTGATTGGCTGTGCTGTGCTATTTGGAATGATAGTTGTAAGACATTAGAGGAAAGACTGCCCCCATCATGTGAACCTTCTACAGGTGTTCCAATCTTCTGCAATGTGGAAAATCATGTGTTTCTAGGTAAAATAAAAATCATACTGGAGAAATCATACTCGCCTTCTTGGTCGACAGGTGTTTCCTTTCCGCTGTCAGTCTCTGTACTTCCGGATCTATGATATTTTGATACAGACAGTCACCACTGCAGCCAATCACTGTCCACAGATGTGTCTCAATACAACCAATGATTGGCTGCAGCAATTATATTTCTGTGTCACGACTTTATTCAGAGACTGTCGGGGGAATTGGGAAGTGTTTGGATTGAAAAAGTCAGTAGGACTTGGTTTATTTTTTTTTTTATGCCATGTTGAAAAAATACTCAGCTGGACAACTCCTTTAAGACTATAATGCAAAATCTGTCAAGGTGTCTATTTATATTAAAGGAAAGCAATCCAAATCCAACAAATTCTGCAAGATCGTTTCACTCTCTCATGTGTAAGGATGACACAATATCAGATGTCAAAGGAAAAAGGATTGGGCATGTTGGGTTTCCACATGCCCAGTCTTTTTTTTTCTGTGGAAGAAAAGCTGCCGCCAGAGGTTTCTGGCAGTGAATTGCTCTCCTTTCACCTAAGGCTAGTTTCACACTAGCGCTTTTGAGCACAGCGACGGCCTGCGCACGGCCGCTGCTAAGCCCCGCGCCTCCGCCGGTAGCTCCGCCTACCGGCGCAAGACGCTGCATGCGTCCTGCGTCCCCTATCTTTATCACTGGGGGCGCAGGCCGTGCGCAGTATGCGTTTGGCGGCGCATGCGTCCTTTTGACGGTGCGTCGACCTGCGCCAGTTTGGTTGCGCTCGGCGCACTGTCAAAAAGGCGCATGCGCCGCCAAACGCATACTGCGCATGGCCTGCGCCCCCAGTGATAAAGATAGGAGACACAGGACGCATGCAGCGTCATGCGCCGGTAGGCGGAGTTACCGGCGGAGGCGCGGCAGGGGACGGGGCTTAGCGGCGGCCGTGCGCAGGCCCTCGCTGCGCTCAAAAGCGCTAGTGTGAAACTAGCCTTAGAAAACAGATGCACTCTTGGCAGAGATGGTCCAATGGCTATATTTACACGTTGCATTTTTTCTGTGTTTTTTAAGCAAATTTTAACCTGCGTTTTACAGTAACAGCAAAAGCTGTGAGATTTCAGTAATCTCATACCCACATTGTTTTTTTTGTGTACTAAATTGGAAAACTGCTGTTTTTTAAAAACTGCAGCATGTCACTTCTTTCAGCGTTTTGGCAGTGTTTTTTTACCCATAGAAAGCAATGAGTAGGAACAAAATCACAACAAAAAAAAAATGGCAGGTATCAGGTTTTGCTGCGTTTTTAGTTAAAAAAAAACAGGTACAGTAGTATGTGAAACCCATTTATTTTTTGATTTCCCCAAATTTAAACCAAATGTCTTGGTCTCCTTACCGGAGAATAGCAGTAAGAATTAGTACAGTTTAATTAAATTAGTGATGTGTTATTAAACATTGGCCGACCAAGGTGTGAGATTGAACAATACCTGAACAACTCAAGGGCCGACCAAGGTGTGAATGTGCCCTACAAACTCAATGCTCTCCCAGTGTATTAGGTAAACTATTCCCGACCAATTCAACTCCCCTGCTTTCACGTTTGTACGAATGTGTTCTTTTTCATGATCCCATATAAATTCCGTCCAATCGGCTGGCATCCTTAGATCCTCTTTTTTTTTAGATTAGCCAGCCTGGGGGGACGTAATCTTTTTGGCAAGACGGACATGCAACATAGCACAAGACTGGGCAATCAAAAGGAGAGCCAGTGATGCCAGCAGGTAGGAGACGGTTGGCATGTCTCCCGTCCATCAGCCATAAATTACTGTCCTGACCTGGACAAGAATGAGTTAACTGAGAATCAGTCAGCCCGCTGTAACAGTCTGATATGGGAATTTTTTTTAACTCTTTTATCTGTCTTTTTCTGATTTCATCTTAATTGATTTATGAGCACAGATTACATTAAAGTTGAAAGCAAGAAGTCTGTAAAAGTCAAACGGTGCATAATTTATCCTGAAATCCAATTGTAAAAATTATTTATTTTTTTAGCCTCAAATACATGCGTGAAAGCAGAAGAAAATATCCTTTAACAGAAATTCATCTGGCTTCCACCTCCAGGCCAATCTTTAACCTGAAACGAGTCGATAATATAAGTAATTGACACTTGAATCTTCCTTAGCCAAAATATTGTTAAAGGAAGAAAAAATTCAATATTTATCTAGGACGAAGGCTGTATCGGGGGGATTATGCCGCCATCTCATGATGCACTGCCCAAGTATCACATAGGGATGTTGGGCTCTATCATATCTGTAAGAAGATTTATAAAGGAAAACATGAGAGTGATTGAGAGCTGCAGGTGTAAAGCCCAGGAGAGGCGGTAGACTGCGCACGGCGCAACAGCATGGAGCATGTCACAGGCAGTGTGAAAACTCCATTCCTATGGTTGTCAGTGTGTCCTATACTATGGGCCTGATGGCTGATATTGGGGTTCTATGGTTGTCAGTGTTTTGGGGTGTCCTATACTATGGGCCTGATGGCTGATATTGGGGTTCTATGGTTGTCAGTGTTTTGGGGTGTCCTATACTAAGGGCCTGATGGCTGATATTGGGGTTCTATGGTTGGCAGTGTTTTGGGGTGTCCTATACTATGGGCCTGATGGCTGATATTGGGGTTCTATGGTTGTCAGTCTTTTGGGGTGTCCTATACTATGGGCCTGATGGCTGATATTGGGGTTCTATGGTTGGCAGTATTTTGGAGTTCTATACTATGGGCCTGATGGCTGATATTGGGGTTCTATGGTTGTCAGTGTTTTGGGGTGTCCTATACTATGGGCCTGATGGCTGATATTGGGGTTCTATGGTTGGCAGTATTTTGGAGTTCTATACTATGGGCCTGATGGCTGATATTGGGGTTCTATGGTTGTCAGTGTTTTGGGGTGTCCTATACTATGGGCCTGATGGCTGATATTGGGGTTCTATGGTTGGCAGTATTTTGGAGTTCTATACTGTGACTATTATGATGAGATTGATGGCTGATATTGAGAATCCTATGGTTGTCAGTATGATTGTTACTATCAGCTTGACGACTGATATTAGGGGCCATATGGCGATCAGTGTTATTGGGGGTCCTATATTGTGACTGTTTCTATGGGTTTGCTAACTGATATTGTGGGTCCTTTGGTCATCTTTGCCTTGGAGCTCCAAAACTTAGTGAAACTCATGGGCCACAATGCAAAGCTCCCGATATCGCAAGTCTTTAAAAGTACTAGTCTTTTCTTATAGACCAAAGGGACTTTTTGAGCCCCTTAGGCTTCACGGCCGGGGTGCAATTGCAACGGCCCCTGCCTACACTTTGACAAGTTGTTTGGTAGCTGGTATTAGGTAACGTATGGTGATCATTGTTTTTGGGGGTCCTATACTATGATTGGTACTAAGTGATTTAATGGCTGATATTGGAGGTTCTGTGGTGGTCTCTGTTTTGGGGGGCCTATACTTTGGCTGTTACTATAGGTTGATGACTGATTTTGGAGATCCTATGGTTGTCATTATTTTTTGGAGTCCTATATTGTGACTTTTTCTATAGGTTTGATGGATGTTATTGAGGTGTCTTACACTGTCCGTGTTTACGGGGTCCTATGTTGTGACTGCTTCTATAGGTTTGATGGCTGATATTTGGTGTCTTATTGTTGTCTTTGTTTTGGGGTCCTACACTCTGACTGTTACTGGGGGTTTGATGGCTGATACCGAGGGTCCTTTGGCCAGCCATCAAGTATTTACTCAATTAAAAGTAACTTACTGATTGCTAAGGGTCTGACCTGTGGGATCCCAATCAAACCTGAGAATGGAGGCTTTGGATTCAGAGAATGTGGCCCTACAGAGCTCCATTCAAGGGAGGCAAAAGGGAGCTTACTGGCTCCATTCATTGTCTATGGAACTGTGGAAGAAAGTTGAATACAGCATTAACCTATCTTCTACAGTACCATAGACAATGAAATGGAGCATGCACACCTCCATTCCATTCTTGGGAGATACATATCTATAAGACAGAGGGGTAACTTTACATTTAGAATCATAGAATCATAGAATCATAGAATCGTAGAGTTGGAAGGGACCTCCTGGGCCATCTGGTCCAACCCCCTGCTCAAAGCAGGATTCGCTAAATCATCCCAGTCAGATGTCTGTCCAGCCTCTGTTAGAAGACTTCCATTGAAGGAGAACTCACCACTTCTCGTGGCAGCTTGTTCCACTCATTGATCACTCTAACTGTCAAAAAGTTTTTTCTAATATCTAATCTGTGTCTCCTCCCATTCAGTTTCATCCCATTTGAAGAAGCGCTGGTCCGCACATTCTTCAGAAAACAGAGATGCCATTTTAAAGGGTTATTTCCAAAAATAGCAAGTTATTCCCTATCCATAGGATAAGGGATAAGTTACTGATTGCTGGGGGTCCGACCGCTGGGACCTCCATTAATAGAAAAATCGGGGCTTTGGAATCCTGAGAACCAGCTCTGCTGCCCAATCTAAGTGGAGTGAGGTGCCCATGCTTGATTTTACTTCATTCATTCTCTATGGGGCAGTGCTCGTCCATTTCCACAGTTCCATAGACAATGAATGGAGTGGAGGTAAAAAATGTGCACATCAAGACAGGGCTACAAAGCCCCATACTTGGGGTTCCAGAGCCATGATCTCAGGATCCATGGGGGTCTTAGCAGTTGGACTACCAGCAATCAGGAAGTCATCCTCAGTCACATGGATAGGGCATGGCTTGTTTGTAGCTGTCGAGTAGAGAGAATGCTGATGTGTTTAGCTCACAGAGCATTGTCTACACTGGGTGTAATCATATCATTTCTCAACTGAGAGCAGGGCGAGCCGTGTACAGGATTATTGACTCTACATGGATACGAGAATACTCAATTAATTGTATTAGAATCTTATATAACACTTTATTTATACAATGTATCAGTCTGTAGTCCTGGATGTTTAGCTCTCAGAGCATTGTCTGCACTGGGTATAATCGTATCATTTCTCAGCTGAGAGGAGAAATGTACAGAATTTCTGACTACATGGACACGAGAACACTCAATTTAGTGTATTAGAATCTTATGGAACGTTTCGCTTCTACAGTGTATCAGTCAGGAGATCTGGATGTTTCGCTCACAGAGCATTGTCTGCACTGGATACATTGTATCAGCAGAGTCTATTAAAGAGTGTTCTCATTTACTGGCAGCAACCAAAAAATTAAAAAACAAGTTAAAACATTGTATTCTAGTTTTACGATCGAATGATTATGTTTTATGTATATAAAACCGGACCCCCTATTAAAGATCCCGCCGGCCGTACTGTATAAACGCGCCTTTGTATATTTCGGCGTACAATGCGGCGCCTGCGACTGTCACAAACGCTCAGTGTTATACGAGGGACTAATCACTGTCGGCGCTGAATGGGAATCTGACACGGATACTTGATGGAGGTGCAATAAAGTTAGTTCTGTATCCGTCATGTGTCGTGGGTCTTTGTATCCGTCCTTCTCTCTTTCACTGGCCGCTAGCAAAAGCCTCCATTGTTGCAAGGAGATGTATGTTCTCCTTTAATCCCCTGCAAATCTCTCTCCCACATCCCTAATATTGTATTCATCGCCATGCACGGTGGCCCCCTCCTCCCGCCCGCTCTCGCCTGTGACGGGCCCTGGGAAACTTGCAGCGCCAATGGACACCACAAACAAGGATGCCTCTCTTGTTGCCCCAGCAATTCCAAGTGTAGTCCGAGCGATTTTCTCTCCCCGCGCTGCACTCCAACGGTGAAAGGGATGACGTGAGGGATAAACAGAAGATGCAAACAAGAAAAATCTCCCTCAATCCCCTTTCTTTCTATTAGGCTCCCGGCCCCTTTCTCCTTAAGCGAGTGTGAAACGGTCACACTGAGTCGAGATAAAGACATAACAAGCACCTCTGGGGGCTACGAGGTAGGGAAAAAAATCCAGTTTAACTCTACATCAGCCCAGAACAAAGTCCGGGTGAATAGACGCTGAACAGAAGGTTTTCTATTCGGACGTCCTCACTTAAGAGTTCTCAGCACTTGAATGTTCGCCCCCCAACGGATCAACAATAATATCCCAAAAATTGTATTAGATAGGCATGGGCCCTATACCTGAGACCCCTTATATCCACAGGATAAAAGGGCTTGTAGAGAGTTTTTGCCCTTCGTGCTCATTGGACCATTCCTTCTTAGTTGCAGTTCCTCTAGGGCGGGGTTTGAGCAGTTTCTCCCACCCAATAGCAACAGAGATGGTACAAAGTAGAGCCTAATCCTGTCTTCGTGAAAGATTTGACTCCATAATATTAAAGTGATTTTCCAGTTCCAGCAAACCAGTTTCAGCAGTTTATTTCGAAATAAATTGTGCTTTATTCACCATCTCCAGGTCCAGCAATGAGTGTCCAGTGCTATTTCTAGTGTCTCCTATTATCTGCAGTGCAGCAGCCAAGTGAGCTTGTGCCATCAACACAAGCAGAACTGATTGGCTGCAGTGCTGTTGATGGGACACCTGTGCTATAGAATCAGTGATGCAGTCATGGACCTGTGGAGGGTGAGTAAAGCTCAGCTTGCTTGTATTAACTGCAGCTGGGAAACTCTTGAAGCACAGTGTAATGGCTACTCAAGGCCTATATACATCTCAATTATGATGGTGCAGACACGGAAATATACAGACGCCAATGTGCCAGAATTGTTTTTGGGAACCCTTGCTCTCCTTTGGCTCCTTTAAGACTACAAGTAATTGTACATCATGAAATTCATTGTCTTAGTCCCGTATGTGCAATTTATCAGTAGGATCTACTTTTAAAGTGACAGTGGGCCCTTATGTAAAAGATTGCATATTTGGTAATCTCCTCCTGCTATAAATGCAGGCCTTGCATCTGCTCTGGGGCTCTTGAAGAAAAGTAGTAGAACTATTGCTATTTAGGATGGTAAACGTGCACAGGATTGCCCTCCCCTAAGGATCTTTGTGGCAAACATGGAAACAGAGAATAAAACACAAAACCTTTTTTACTGAATTCTTAACCAAGAACCTAAGTGCAAAATTTCATAATACGTTTTTTTGGGGTGCCCTGGATCTCCATGCAAGTGCCACTTTGAATTGTATCTGCAACAACATGATACTGATACAATTGAATCCTGTGATAGAGCATGGAACCATAGTCTCCAAGTCTCCAACCTGTGGGCCACCAGCAGCTGTAGACCTACGGTCTATTAGATGTCAGTATCCCAGTGCAGGCTCCCAGTGCTGGCTCCCAGTGCAGGTTCCCAGTGCAGGCTCCAAGTGCAGGCTCCCAGTGCAGGCTCCCAGTGCAGGTTCCCAGTGCAGGCTCCCAGTGCAGGCTCCCAGTGCAGGCTCCCAGTGCAACCTCAGTACATGCACCCAGTGTATCCTCAGTGCAGGCTCCCAGTGCAATCTCAGTGCAGGCTCCCAGTGCATACTCGCAGTGCATCCTCAGTGCAGGTTCCCAGTGTAGACTCCCAGTGCAGACTCCCAGTGCAACCTCAGTACGTTTGGGACGCCCTCACACCCAGGGCTGTGCGGTACTCGGTACCGGGCCCGGTGTATCTCAATGGGAGTTGTCACGGTAGCTGTGGCCCGACCCGTGGCCCTGGGCGCCCATTGTAAATGTTCAGTGTCAATGTGTAAGTCGTGACACCACCTATGGTGTTCGGCAATGTAGATGTTAGGCCGACGCTGCAGACAGATCCTCTGGGACAGATGGTGTGGTGCAGCAGTAATGGTATAGCCCTCCACAGGCAGGGCTGTAGTCCCAGAGCAGTGTAGATATGGTTACACTTAGATGGTGTAGTGTTATGAAAGAGTCACCGTAGGAGGCAGACACAAAAATAGAAGCTACGTCCAGAAAACCAGAGAAGTTGGCAACTATCAGATTGCAGACCCCTGAACCTATCAACACAACTAGCAGTAGCCGTGGGGGGTTCCTACGGTGCCCTAGACCCCTCGATCACAGCCGGAGAGCTAAATAGCCTAAAGACAGAAAAGGAAATCTAAACTGCCCCAGAGCAGACCCCAAAGTAAAAGGCAGCCCCCAACATATAATGACGGTGAAGCAAGATGAAAAAACACTCACACAGACAGAAAGATAGGCTGAGCAAACGATGGGGCCCAAACTAACTAAACAGGACAGGAAAGGAAGGTTGCTGTCTGCAATCTGCCAAAACCCTATCAAAGACATAAGCCAACAGGCTGATATGGAAAAAGACCCTGAAGCAGCTAGGCTTCAAATGCTATATCAGCACTCAGGTACTTTCTGAAGACAGAGCTAAAGGAATTCAGCTCACCCCAGCAGGGAATGGCAGAAATCCAGAAAAACAAAGCAAAACAAAGTCAAAGCACAAATGCAAAAGGCAGAGCAGAAAACTTAGCTTTAGAAGAGCAGGAATTCAGACTGGTCTCCAAGGATCCCACAGAGAAATCACCCGCAGGGCAGAAGGGCATCGGCGGCCTTATATCCAGTCAGTCACTCCACTCAGCCAGTCATCATCATTAGGCTCAGGTGCTTGATAATCAGGCTCACTACCTTTCTTTACCAGAAGAGGGAGTTCATCGGGCCTCAGTAGTGAAGGGGAAAATGAACTCACAACAGTGTAGTGTCAGGCGCAGGGGATGTAGCAGTGCCGGGCAGGTTGACGCAGGAATAAGTGGAGGACACCAGGGCATGTAGTTCCAAAGCTTTACTCACAGTCTGTTGTACAAACAGGTGCCCGCTTCCGTGCCATGTCTTCCGGGTCTGGGACTCAGTCAACCTCCAGGCCAGATGGAATACTCCTTTCCAACACTCCGCCAACATGTGCCTTTCTGAACGTCTCCTCTTATAGCGCCTTTAGATGAAGTACTCCTAGTACTGAGTTACACTGGAGTTCCTCCTGTCCGATGTTCTTATGAACCTTACTTGTACGGCAGACAGCTGTAGCCTGCTTTGGGGACTCCTTGCTACTAAGTCCCGGCTCACTATCCAGTTGCTGTTGTGCCCCCAAGTCTTGTGTGGGAATAAAGTGGTCACTACTTCTATTCCTCCGGTGTCTGCTGCAGGACCATTAGTATCCGTACAACCTCGGGGACCGGGCCCCGGCCTTGCGCTTAGAATTTCTAGGAAGGGTTCTCTTCTCACCCATGTCCTCTGTTCTCTTTTACTCCTCACGTTCCATACTAATCCTTTCTTTCTATGGAGAATCAGGCTTTCAGTCTATGTCGCTCTCTCTCTTCCTTTCCTGTGCCAGCAGACCCAGGTCACTGGGATCTGCTGCAGCACTTCCATCCATCTATCCCTCTCTCTAGGGATCTTCTTCTCTCTCCAACCAACTACTGACTGACTAACTTAAACTCTTCCCGCTCCTTGAAATGTAATCTAACTCCACCCACCTCCCAGCACGTTTCGTGTTCCAAAGAGGGAGCCACCAATGGGTGCTTTGCTACACTCCAAGCAGGGAGCCGCCGAAGGTGCTTTGCTACACTACTTTGTGGTGTGGGGTGCAGGTGTTGGAGCGTGGTCAGGAGTCTCCACCTTACCTGGATGGTGGGATACCACACCTAAGGAGGAGGTGCAGTACCTCTGTGGTGACTGAGCCTCAAGGGCGCCACATATGCACACAGTGCATCCTCAGTGCAGGCTCCCAGTTCAACCTCAGTTTAGGCTCCCAGTGCAGACTCCCAGTTCAGACTCCCACTGCAGATTCCCACTGCAGGCTCCCAGTGCAGCTACCCAGTGCAGACTCCCAGTCCAGGCTTCCAGTGCAGACTCCCATTGCAGGCTCCTAGTGCAGCTCCCAGTGCAACCTCATTGCTGGCTCCCAGTGCAGCCATGCAGTGCAGGCTCCCAGTGCAACCACCCAGTGCAGGCTCCCAGTGCAACCACCCAGTACAGGCACCCAGTGCAGGCTCCCAGTGTAGGCTCTCAGTGCAGGCACCCAGTGCAGGCTCCCACTGCAGGCTCCCAGTTCAGGCTCCCAGTGCAACTACCCAGTGCAGCCACCCAGTGCAGGCTCCCAGTGCAGACTCTCACTGCAGGCTCCCACTGCAGGCTCCCAGTTCAGGCTCCCAGTGCAACCACTCAGTGCAGCCACCCAGTGCAGGCTCCCAGTGCAGACTCTCACTGCAGGCTCCCACTGCAGGCTCCCAGTTCAGGCTCCCAGTGCAACCACCCAGTGCAGGCTCCCAGTGCAGCCACCCAGTGCAATCACCCAGTGCAGGCTCCCAGTGCAGACTCCCAGTGCCGGCGGTGCAATGACACCAATGGAATAAGTGCAAACCATATTTTTTTGCACTGGTTGGCACAAAGGTGATATTATAAGTTTCAGAGGGAATACTCAGGGCAATCCTTACTTTGAATGGAGCACTTAGGGAGGCATAATTTGTTTTAAAGATAGCACTCAAATAGCATTATTGCTGGGTTAGGAGGTAGAATACTAGCTGCTGGCATCCCACCCTACACCATGTACTTTTTCCATATTTCCAGGTCCAGGATGCATTAACAGGTCTTATTTTTTTCTTTTTAGGCATGGCAGCACTGGACAGTAAGGCATCCGGGAAAATGGGAATCCGAGCTGTCGTTTACTACATGACAACAACGGTCATTGCAGTAATCATTGGAATTATCATCGTCATCATAATCCACCCCGGAAAGGGCAGCAAAGAGAAAATGCACCGGGAGGGCAAAATCGAGCAAGTCACCGCTGCGGACGCTTTCCTTGATTTAATCAGGTGCATTATTATCTATAAATCTATAAGTATCCGTATCTGGTGTCTTCTTATGTGACAGAGGGGCCTTTTATCTTCCTCAGGTACCAGGGCCCTGCAAATTATGTGCTTTTCCGGCCTAAGTTATTTGTGATACGTCACACTTCTTTTCATTGCATGATTATATACAATATATTATATTATGGTATATATTATATTACACTGTATTATTTTGTATTAAATTATATTATACAATATATTACACTTTAAATTATATTATGCTATATTATATATATTTTATATTATATGTATTATACATTATATATACAGTATTTATATATATATAAAATAATTCAGATTATACTATATAAAATATTTTATTTTATATTATCTATTTTATATTTAAATAATAAGTAATATAAAAATAGTAAATAAATCTAATATGTCATACATACTGTATATCATAATATTCCAATGTATTACATATATAATATTTATATATACTGTATAGATATATACTGTATATACAGTATATATATATATATATATATATAATATAAATACATCTAATATAGTATATATAATATTCTAATATATTGCATATATAGATACATAATAATATATATATATATATATATATATAATATGTATTACATAAAATTGCTTAATAAGGTAAATTATATTTTACTAGCTGAAGAGCCCGGCGCTGCCCAGGCATAGTAACTAACTGTGGTTAGTTATAGCAAATTATAATTCTCCTCCATCCCATAGTCCCGTGCCCATATACCCATCATACATAGCCACGATCCCATAGGCCCGTGCCCATATACCCATCATACATATCTCCTATCCCATAGCCGAGTGCCCATATACCCATCACACATTCTCCATCCCATAGTCTCATGCCCATATACCCATCATACATATTCGCCATCCCATAGTCTCGTGCCCATATACCCATCACACATCCTTCATCTCATAGTCCCATGCCCATATATCCATCATACATATCCTCTATCCCATAGTCGAGTGCCCATATACCCAACACATCCTCCATCCCATAGTCCAGTGCCCATATACCCATCACACATCCTCCATCCCATAGTCCCGTGCCCATATACCCATCATACATATTCGCCATCCCATAGTCGAGTGCCCATATACCCATCACACATCCTCCATCCCATAGTCCCATGCCCATATACCCATCATACATATTCGCCATCCCATAGTCCCGTGCCCATATACCCATCATACATATTCGCCATCCCATAGTCCCATGCCCATATACCCATCACACATCCTCCATCCCATAGTCCCGTGCCCATATACCCATCATACATATCCTCCATCCTATAGTCGAGTGCCCATATACCCATCACACATCTTCCATCCCATAGTCCAGTGCCCATATACCCATCACACATCCTCCATCCCATAGTCAACCATTATGACATCATAATGAGCGGCGGGGCTTGCAACCTATGATGACATCAGCATCGCCATGGCAACCATTATGACATCATAATGAGGGGCGGGGCTTGATACACACACACTTTCACACTTTTTCCCCATTATGTACTGTAGATAGGGGCAAAATTGTTTGGTGAATTGGAACGCGTGGGGTTAAAATTTCGCCTCACAACATAGCTTAGGACACTCTCGGGGTCCAGACGTGTGACTGTGCCAAATTTTGTGGCTGTAGCTGTGACGGTGCGGATGCCAATCCCGGACATACACACATACATACATACATACACACATACATACATACACACATACAGTACATACATACACACATACATACACACACTTGAGCTTTATATATTAGATTACATAACATTATTCATTATATTATACATATTATAACATTATATTACTTTTTTCTATGGGTTTCGTAACCTTTCTCTATTTCATCTCCTTCCTGACAGAAATATGTTCCCTCCCAATATGGTGGAGGCCTGCTTCAAACAGGTACGAGATCCACGATAACCTCTAAACATTATAAATGTGGCGTATTAGGCTATGTGCACACGCTGCGGATTCACCACGGATTTGTATCTGCAGATGCACAGGTAAAACCACAGCTAAAATGACCTGCGGATTGGCCTGCGGTTTTCCCCTGCGGTTTGACACCTGGACAATGGAATAGGCGGTAAACCGCAGCGGAATCCGCAGAAAGAAGTGACATGTCAGTTCTTTCTGCAGATTCAAAATCAAAACCTCAGCTTTTCCGCAGTTGAAAATCCGCAGCATGTGCACAGCAGAATGTAAATCCCATAGACTTACATGCTACTGTACACTGTCTGCAGAACTGCTGCGGATCCACAGAGGCCAAAGCCGCAGCGTGTGCACATAGCCTTACAGTTATTGCTGATATTTACTGTTTATTTATACTACTTCTATATACTATATTTACTATATTTCTTGTTGGAATTGAGTGGTAATCCCCATATTGCATAATGGCGGCCATATTGGTTGTCACCTAGACGCAGACATAATACACCCATGTAAAGGGTTCTGACATAGTTTGCGTACACAGCTCCGGTGCAGAGCTATGTGCCTTCCTAATGGTTCCACTTAAACAATGGAGAAAAGCACAGAGAAAATTAACTAATCTTTGACCGAACCCGTTCATGTCACACATTGTGTTTTGAGTACCGTCACGTTAAATGCGCGATGGCTTCAGTACCGCAACAAGAGATTATACAACAGCGATGTACAGCAAGCAAACTGAGCAGACACAGGACGAATCTAGCAATGTTCTGCCCTCATCACAAACACTGGGGTAGATGGTTGGAAACGGTCTGTTATAAAACCAATATGTCCGCCCATAGCAACCAATCACAGCACAGCTCTCATGTTATCAGAGCTGTTTATAAAATGCAAGCTGTGCTATGATTGGTTGCTATGGGAAACATGGACAGATGTACTTTTAG
This sequence comes from Dendrobates tinctorius, assembly GCF_039654945.1. Lineage (NCBI taxonomy): Eukaryota > Metazoa > Chordata > Amphibia > Anura > Dendrobatidae > Dendrobates > Dendrobates tinctorius. The sequence goes on from NW_027361803.1 coordinate 14,096,753, forward strand.
ATAGTTTGGATAAACAAGAGCCACTGTCTCCCAGGACACAGTCTCACGTCCTGACACATGGAGGGCTATCTCTCTTCTTCCAGTCCCTGCCCTCTAGGGCTCCTTCTGTTCTTTATGCTACTGATTCTGCACCTCAAGGATCCTCCCTTGGAGAAATCTAAAGGGGACCACCTTTTGATCTTCTCTATTTATACTTATACTAACAGTTGGGCGGCTAAACACTTAGGCCCTGACTCTCAAGGGCTTTCACTCGCACTCCCTCCTTCCACTGTCTATTCTGCAGACCACTCTTTAGTTCATGTCACAGGTCGCCAGAGCAACCAGTGCAGACTCAACCGGACCCATGGTGACTCTCCTAAACCCTTTTCAGGACCCGACTACAGTCTCCCCAGATTAGGGTCTCTCAACTATTTCCACAGTCTCATCACACTCCAAAGAGCTAAGCCCACAGGCCCACGATACACTTCAGCCATTACCACTTACGTGGCGTTCTTGCAGACCTTCTTCCCTTTGAACTCTAGACCAGCATAGTCATCATCCATTCGGTCATTTACTTACATGGCCTTACATCGCCGAGGAGCCAAACTGCCTTTAGTTTCTGAAGTCCGTTCACGTTCCAACTGGTGACCGATCAGGCATGTCTCCCGACATCTGGTCCACCATTTTCACACCAGCAATCTTCCACATAGAAATCCTAGTAAAGTTCTAATGTGCCTGCCAATGATTAACACATTATGTTCCCACAATCGCATCTCTGATGCCGAGTGGGTGTGACAAGAGGGCCCAAATAGCTGTCTAACCATTTAGAAGCCATGGTCGCTGTTCACCATGACATCTAAGGAGTGTACCGCTACGATCAAAACCTATAGTTACTGGCAGATGTCTGCTGTGTAAAACTGTCAGCACCAGCCTGATATGTAGCAGGCTCAGTACTTGAGCCTGGTACATGAATATCTTCTATTTCTGCCTCTTGACGCTACCACCCCTCCTTGCCATGCGCTGAATTTTGGTTACAAGCCTTACCACCATTGGCGGTACATTTTCTACAACCTAAGCTTAGAAGGACTCACTTTCTTTACTAGGTGACCAAAGTCTTGATCTATCAGAGTCTCTTCTCTCCATTTCTCAGGTTACACCATGAGCTACCAGGACCCAGTCAGTCCGCCATATCTACCTTATGACAGTCGCCCAGAAGTCCTTCCTCCATCAATAGCCCGCCATATCTACTTTCTGACAGTCGCCCAGAAGTCCTTCCTCCATCAATAGCAACACACACATCATAGCCATACAGCACAATGAACCATGGAGACATATCGGTGTGCATATGTGTGATAGACCCAAAACAGTACTTAATTTTTTTTTACCAATTTTATTTGCAAAGTTGCTCCATTTTTTTTTATTTTAGATATATTGGAACAGAAATTCAAATTTATGACTATAATTCACAAGATTAGCACTTACTCTTATTTTTATGACATTTTTTATATGAATAAACCTTACATTTTTTTTCTTATTCAGTTCAAGACGAATTATGAGAAGAAACAGTTCAAGATTTATGTGCCTCAAAATGAAACCTTGTTGGCCTCAGTCATGAACAATGTATCGGAGGCCATGGAGTCATTAACCAAATTTCGGGAAGAGATGGTGCCCGTTCCGGGGGCAGTGAATGGCGTTAATGCGCTGGGACTTGTGGTGTTCTCGATGTGCTTTGGTCTGGTGATTGGAAACATGAAAGAACAAGGCAAAGCCTTAAAAGATTTCTTTGACAGCCTCAATGAGGCCATTATGAGATTGGTTGCGGTGATTATGTGGTGAGTATCCATGTATTACGATGATACATGAGGCCGCATAGACATAGCAGAGATGCGTGCGTGGACTTAAGGTGGCGCACAAGGTGCAGTTTCTTTATGACCAGTCCTATGGCGTTCTCTCTTACGGTAGATTTGCATATGTATTTGCTGCAGAATTTTGGGGCATATTCCTCTCCGAAGAACTGCAACAATTCACATTTCAATACATATGAGTGGGATTTTCAAAATCAAACAAAAACTGCAGATTTAAAGGGCTTGTCCCATTTCAACTAATTTTAGCGTGTAGGCTATAAAATAATAAACTGAGTTTTACTTACCCTCCTCAAGTTGATAGCTGCCTCTCGATGCTGCATCGGTCTTATGTTAGTCAACTTCAGCGCAGTAGCCAATCACTGATCCCATTAAAAACTATGGAATGTGTAATCCAGCTTTATTATTACGAGTATTTTGGTCATTTAAGCCTCACCCCGAAGGACCATGCAGAAATGCCCCCAAAATTCCTCAAAACGGCCACAGAACACTCAATTTTGGTGAGTCTGATAATGCCATTTCCCTTTTCTGAAGTTCAGATTTCCAAGAAGTATTTAATACTAATACTTTTTGTTATTGAATACTCCATACATGGTAAGTCCCCCACAACATCCAAGCGATGGCCCACACTCCCAGAGGAATGGGTGACTCTCTTGAAACATCAAGGGTAACATCGTTTACGATAGGTTTCTTCCATACAAGGGGTGCATAAAGAAAAAGGTATAGAGTGGACATAGTGTAAAAAAAGGGATATAGCTATTTGGTTGCACATTACACACAACGCATGAGTGTCCTGCTGGAAGGGCTTGCCTAAAAGATGGTTAGTGTGAATGTATATCATGACATTGTGTAGTTGATGTATGGTGACCTTGTTCCTAGGTATGCCCCCATAGGAATCCTCTTTTTGATTGCTGGGAAGATTGCAGAGATGGAAGACATGGGGGTGGTCGGAGGGCAGCTTGGCATGTACACCATCACTGTGATTATAGGGCTTCTTATCCACGCCATCGTCGTCCTTCCTTTGCTTTACTTCCTTGTTACTCGTAAAAACCCTTGGGTGTTCATCGGAGGATTGCTGCAAGCCTTGATCACAGCCCTGGGAACTTCCTCAAGGTAAGCACTCATCCAAACATAATTGTCATCTATTCATATTCCTCCCCTTATCAAAGTGCTATCAAAGTATATGGTGTAAGCAGAACCCTATGAAAGCCCCATATCTTTATATCTTCTGCATAGTGTAGCAAAACAAGGATCTACTGTGGCGCACTTTCACTTAGCGTCTAAGTTGACCAGAAAGCTGACCAAGAGAGACAGATGGGGTCGTATAAAGGGTTAATCCCAACATTAAACATTATCATCAATTTACAGGATAACTTTCTGATTGGTGGGGATGCAACTGCAAGGATCCCCACCCATCCCAGATATGCAGACCACCAAGTGCGGCGTTTGGCAATCTCCACAGTATCATACAGAGTCAATGGAGCATCGGAGCGCATGCGCGGTCAACTCTTCATTCTGAAGGGAATCATTATTGGAATCAGTAGGATTCTTATCTCTAGAATTAGTAACTTAGGTGATAGCCCCCAAAGCCGGTTTCCAACTCAACATGAGAGCCACCCCTCATGCTGGGCCTAATAATGGTGTCATAGTTTGTGTGGTTATATATGAGGCAAAGGTAGGAGTCACATCCAGGTCCAAAGAATCCTCCGCTACCTAAGAAGATACCAGTACTATAAATGTGACAAGGTAGATGGGGACATTGTACAGATTTTGCACTGGGGTCCAGGAGCTTCAAGTGATGGCTAAGCCGTCCTCAGTACAACGATGAGTTGTGCGCTTCTAATACGCAACCTCCAGTGCCTAAAGCATACGGACCAAAAGTCGAAACCAAGTAGAGGGGATTAGGCTACTCTGTCACTGGTGAGGAAGCAGATTGGAGCAGAAGAAACCTAAACCGCTTTCCTCCCTATCGCCTGCTCCATGCTGTTCAGCTCACATCTACTGTTTTGTTTTTTTTTGCAGCTCTGCAACTTTACCGATTACATTCAAGTGTCTGGAAGAAAACAATAAAGTGGACAAGAGGGTGACCCGATTTGTACTACCAGTAGGAGCTACAATCAATATGGACGGCACCGCCCTCTATGAAGCCCTGGCTGCTATTTTCATTGCTCAAGTCAACAATTATGACCTTAATTTTGGACAGATTATTACAATAAGGTAATTGATTCCATTCTTAGAACAGCAGGAGCTGCTCCACAGCTGCATTTACAATTCTACAGACTTCAGAGCAGAAATCTTCCTCTACTACATGCAAGCAGCTTATTTCAGATCTTTCTCTTTTGAGAAGTAAAAGCACGGATTTGTGTTGCTTATGTAAGAATTGCAAATACATTGCAAAACTTAAAATGACTACAGTTGATCAAACATTATGGAAGCTTTTGTCTTAAAGATTATACAGTGCCTTGAAAAGGTATTCATACCTCAGTAACTTTTCAACATTTTTCACGCTGCACTCACAAACATTAATTAATTTTATTGGGATTTTATGTGATACCAACACAAAGTAGAAAGTATTTGTGAAGTGTAAAAGAAATGACACATGATTTTCTAAATATTTTAAAAATATAAATCTTAAAATTGTGATGTGCATTTGTATTCAGCCCCTTGTATTTTGGTACCCCTTAATAAAATCCTGAATGCCTCCAGAAATCATAGTATTAGTACATTGAGTCCACCTTTGTATCATTTCTTCTCAGGATAACTACAGCTGTTCTGTGAAAGCCTCAGAGGTTTGTGTAAGAACATTAGTGATCAAACACTATCATGAAAACGAAGGAACACACCAGACAAGTCAGGGATAAAGTTGTGGAGAAGAGGAAAACAGGGTTAGGTTATAAAAAAAATAGCCCAAGCTCTGGACATCTCACACAGCACTGTTCAGTTCATTATCCAAAAATGGAAGGAGTATAGCAAACTGCAAACCTACCAAGACACGGCCATCCACCTAAACTGACATGCCAAACAAGGAGAGCACTAAATAGAGAAGCAGCCGAAAGGACCACAGTCACTGGAGGAGCTGCAGAAAACCACAGCTCAGGGAAGAGAATCAGTTCACTGGACAACTATTAGTCATATACTCCACAAAATGCGACTTCATGGAACAGTGACAAGAAGAAAGACATTTTTGAAAGGAAGCCATAAGAAGTTTAGATGGGGGAACCAGAACAGTAAAGTTCGGCATCCGTACCGAACATCTACTGTTCGGGCACAGATACCGAACACGGACTTCACCAGGAAGTCTGTGTTACTGTTTGGGTTCGGCCCTCCCATCACCCGATGTGTCTCACGCTGTGCATGACAAGGTGGCAAACACTGCCTCTGATCGGCGGTAAAATCATTGCCAGCTATCAGATGAAAGCGTGAGCCCGCAGCTGTGATCAGAGGATTACCTGCGGTCACTGGCGTCAGCTGATGGGACTACTGCTCTCATCAGCCTTTGCCTGCTGCCGCTAATAACAGTGAGGGCAGGCGGCAGCTGATGGGAGCATTCATCACCCGGCACCTGAGCTCTAAATAAATAACTTAAAAAAACAGCATGTGGACCCCTCTATTCTTGATAACCTTGCGGAAGCTGACACCTGAGAGTTGCTGCCCCAGCTGTCAATTTTGCCTGGCTAGTTACTCCCATCAGCCGCTCCTGCTCTTGATGTTATTAGCGGCAGCAGGCGTTGGCTGATGGAAGCAGTAGTCCTATCAGCCTCCGCCAGTGACTGGAGATAAACTTTTTACCTCCGATCATAGCTGTGGGCTCAAATGACAACGTGGGAACAGCGACTGTCTTACTGGCAGTAATGATTTTACCACCGATCAGAGGCAGTGTTTGCCGGGCTGTTATGCACAGGAGCAAACACTAGGGTGAATGGGGTTTGGGTCCAGGTACTCTTCTGGTACCCGAACCCAAACTTTTTTTTAACTGTTCGACAGAACCTGCTAGACCAGAACTTCCAGGGGTCCGCCCATCTCTAATAAGAAGTCCCATTTGCAATTTGCAAAAAACCATGTAGGGGACACCGCAAGCATGTGGAAGAAGGTGCTCCGGTCAAATGAGACCAAAGGAGGACTTTTTGGGCTAAATGTAAAACACTATGTGTGGTGGAAAACTGACACAGAACATCACCCTGAAAATACCATCCCTACCATCAATCATGGTGGTGGCAGCACCCTGTTGCTGGTCAGAGTTGATGGGAAGATGAATGGAGCGCAATCCTGGAGGAAAATTTGTTACAGTCTTCAGACTGGGGCATAGGTTCACCTTCCAGCAGAATGATCTTAAACATCTTGCTAGAGCTACAATGGAGGGTTTAGATCAGAGTATATCCATGTACATAAATGACCCAGTCACAGTCCAAACATAAATCCCATTGAAAATCAGTGGCAACACTTGAAAATTACTGCTCACAGATGCCTCTATCTAATCTAATTGAGTGACAGCGAGTGTGAAAAGAACAGGCAAAAATGTCATCTTTAGACATGGAAAAAGACTTAGGCATCTTAGTCAATAAGAAGCTAAATTGGAGTGCCCAGTGTCAGGCAGCTGCCACCAAAGCAAATAGGGTCATGGGATGCATTAGAAGAGGTCTGGGGACACAAGATGAAAACATAATTCTCCCTCTGTACAAATCACTCGTCAGACCACACTTGGAGTATTGTGTGCCATTTTGGATGCCTGTGCTCAAGAAAGACATTACTGAACTTGAAAATGTTCAAAGGCGGGCTACTAAAATGATAAATGGAGTTGGTTCACTACAATACCCAGAAAGGCTATCAAAATTAGGTCTATTTACTCTAGAAAAGAGAAGACTTAGGGGAGACTTAATATATATGTACAAGTACAGTATATCAGAGGGCAATACAGAGATCTCTCCAATGAACTGTTTGTAAAAAGGACTGTGACAAGAACAAGGGGGCATTCTCTTCGTTTAGAGGAAAGACAATTTCTGCACCAGCATAGAAGAGGGTTCTTCACGGTAAGAGCAGTGAGGCTCTGGAATTCTCTTCCTGAGGATGTGGTGATGGCCAACTCACTGAATGAATTTAAGAAAGGAATGGATGCTTTTCTTGTGAGTAACAGTATAGAAGGTTACGAATAACAGAATATTATAGGTAGATGGTTGACCCAGCTTAGGGGAAGGAATTTATTTCCCTATGGAGAAAATTAGCTTCTACTCTGTGGGTTTTTTGCCTTCCCCAGGATCAACAATGCAGAACAGCTGCACTAAAAATGGGCTGAACTGGATGGACATAAGGTCTTCCTTCAGCCTTCAAAACTGTGTTACTATGTTACTATGTAAAACTGGAAGAGACTGTAGCAGAGATTGCCGTGAACGGTGGTCCTACAAAGTATTGACTCGGGGGACTGAATACAAATGCATGTCAAAATTTTCAGATTTATATTTTTAAAGTACGGTAATTAGAAAACCCCATATTATTTCCTTTCCATTTCACAAATACTTGCTCCTTTGTGTTTTTATCACGTAAAATACCAATAAAATACATTTAGGTTTGTGGGTGTATCGTGAGAAAATGTGGAAAAGGCACTGCATATGAACTATTTTTGGAATTTCTGACAATGTTCTCAGTAAGTAATATAACTTGTTCTTTATTTGTAGTATCACAGCCACAGCTGCAAGTATTGGAGCCGCTGGGATCCCACAAGCCGGTCTTGTCACCATGGTTATTGTGCTGACATCGGTGGGATTGCCAACAGAAGACATTACATTGATCATTGCAGTTGATTGGTTTTTGTAAGTATTTACCAAAATTTTATTTGCAGGACTAGTTTGATCGTTTTGTCATCCCAGAAGGTTACAATTAGTTCTTATCAAGTCTCTGAGATATCTATTGAATATTTGATCTGGGGTTTCCTTTACCATGCCCCCTTCTGATCACCTACAAAAGCAAGTAATACTAACCCTAAAGCTGAAGTCCATTAATTAACTACCATACTTTCATACTGCTCTAATGCAGCAATTTTACAAATATATATTACTTTTAAAACTCTCTTACTATTGGGTGGCTATTGCTTCTTACAGACCCGAGTCTCCATAGTAACAGACTACAAACGATCTCTGTGTAGTCTGATTCTGCAGTCATAGAAGCTTCCATCTGGCCCTTACTGCTCAATTCTACATTTCTTAGGTTATCGAGAAAAGAAGGAGGAGGCGATGGAAGTGGAGTATCACATAACTACAAACTATACAGCAATTGTTTGTAGTCTGTTTGCATGGCAATTTATAAATTATGACCTGTAGACACTCAATGGTTGAATATTATCAATGAAGGCTAAAAAAGACCACAAACCAGCCAAGTGGTAGTGGTCAGATGGAAGGGTGTAGAGGTGTTGGGATCAGTAGAAAATCACCCCAAGGCCAAAACAATTCTCACCCTCATATAGAGCTCCTATTCCTCTGCTTAGACATAGATGTAACCCAAATCCTAAGTACTGAGTGGGTTTGTCTTTCATGGTCTACATCTTAAATTACAGGGACCGGCTTCGTACCACCACAAACGTGCTTGGGGACTCACTTGGTGCTGGAATAGTGGAGCATCTGTCCAGACATGAGCTGAAAAAGGGTGATGCTGAAATGGGCAACTCCGTGATTGAGGAAAATGAAATGAAGAAACCCTACCAGCTGATCTCCCAGGAAAATGAAACTGAAAAACCCATAGACAGCGAAACTAAAATGTAGACGCCCTCCATCATCTTCTGACTGGAAACACGCTCATTCTATATCATCTTAACTTGCAAACATATCGTCTGGTGCTAGTGTGACGCCAACTGTAGCCAGACAACCATCAATCATCGGTGCCACAATACCCGTTTTTTATTTTTTAATAATATTTTGCCAACGTGGCTCTGACCAGTTTGTGCTAACCGAAGATGAAAATACCATGCTTGTACGAGAGTTTTATTTTAGTAATATGGGGGTTTTATATCTCTTTTTATGACCTGGAAACCAAGGGTGTAGCAATCGGGGGTACAGCGGAAACAATCAGCCCCAAGTCCCGCCTCATAACATAGATGGAGGGCCTGTTGAAGATTTTGTATTGGAGTCCCTCTACTGTGTCCTAAAGGGTAGGACTTCACAATAATTGGTAATAATTAAAAGATTACCCTTTAGTAAGGGTTTGCTTATCACCAAGGCTGTTCATACAACTTCTAGAGGAGCAAATGGGTAGGGGGTCCTATGTAAGTTTTCATCAACACGTAGAAGGATGTTGAAAAGAGTTGTCCTTCATGGGATCTGCACTTTAGCAAAAAAGGGGTATAAAACTAGATCCTTTTGTTGAATCCTTTTTGAACTATTTTGTTCACAAAGAACATATAGTCAAGTGAGTGACCCTAAATAGAGGTCATGTGATGGGCAAGGCATGGTAGGGCCCCCCGTACTAAATTTTGATAATGGTCACTGCTATCTAAAACCATTGTTTTCCCTAAGAATGGTTAAATTGATACCTAGATTTCTGCCACCTAAATTAGAGCCATCTCTAAAAGTTACCACCGAGTGCTTATTAGACAGGGCGCCTAATATTCCAATTTACCCAAGGAGAAAAAAAAATTTGAAGGACCAAATTCACAAGTGTTTTTTTAAGTTAACTTTTACAATTTAGGGTCCACATCAATCATCCACAGGGTAGAGCGCCATTCTATCTGGGGGATTCATCACGTCCCTACATTGCATTGATTTCAGTAGGTGCTCTGTAATACTTCATTTCTCCTGTGGGGGCACTGTAAGAGAATTGAACATTTGCTGGGGGCTCCAGCATTTGAACACACTGTGATCGGTTTATCATTAACAGATTCTTCCAATTGAAAGAGATTTCCAATGTAGACACCGTCTTTAAATATAGGCTACTTTTAGTTATACCATTACTTTGAATTCTACAATAAAAAGGGATATAGCATTTTTATTAAAATTAATTTCCCATCTCATATCTATGCCTGTGGTTCACCGAACATTAAAGTTAATCATTATGATAAAATGGTTATTTTATGAAGGGTATTGCTGGAATTTTTTGATATTTTTTCTTCGATTTACTTGAAGGCTTCAGACTTGTCTCCCTTTGTCTTACAGAGTATAATAACATTTGGTGGCAGCTATGCCTTCTGCTATTTTTTTTTTTAATTTTTTTAACAATCTATTGATGCTGCTCTCAAGTCAAAAGTATCTTAGGGTGTGTTCACCTTTAAAAAAAATGATCAGAGATGTTCCCATTTATCTCTATGGGACTCAAACATTGCCACAGTTCATTGCCAGAGAACATCTCAGACCCCACTTGAAATGTCTATTGGGCCACAATTGGGAATGTGAAAAGTAAAAAGTTTTTTTTATTTACTCTGACATATTCCATTTTAGAAGTGATTTTGCTTGTGTTAATGAATTAAGACCCGTGAACACAAATTGTAGTGCCCTATATGATGGCACACAGAGTCCCGTAGATCCATACTACAGGGGAGATTGTCTCCAAAATACTTGTAGATCATATATGAATCCGTGATAGAATTGCAGTATGGGTCTATGTAGATAACAGTCTCTATAACTACATTGTAGGACTAGGGGGGGTTCTGCCTTACCTCCCTATTTTCCATAATGCAATCTTATCCAGCCGAAAAGAATGAGTGGTCATACTTCAGATGCCCATATACCTTACCTAGTGGTCAGCCGATGCACTTTATAGATTTATAGAGGAGTAAACTTCTGCCTGACACCTCTGGTGGTGGCATATCTCCCTGTGAAATAAAAGTATTGGGCGTTGACATTAAACATGCAGAATACATCACGGACGAATCATAGGCAGCTGTTGGAGTAGAGATCCGAATGTCAGAGATTGACAAGGCAATGATGGTTTACTACCATCTCTGCCTTCCCATTAAGATAGATGGTCAACCAGTCCTTCCAAAATGTAGTGAAAAAAACACTTCTCAAGATCACCAAACTGGATGTTTAATCACCAGAGTACGGGAAGGCTCCCACGGATCGGTCAGAGCAGACACACTATAGAAATCAGCAGATTGGAAAGAGATCCAGCATTTATGAAGGCCCAGGTAATTATATATAAAACTTAACATTTATTAGATTATTTAAAAATTCCAGGGTATCCACTCCGGCAAAAAATAGATAAGTACAGATAACTAGATGGACCTACACATTTCGGCCGTACGCCTTACTCATGGTCTCAAGACTCAAGACCATGAGTAAGGCGTCCAGGCAAAGCGTGTAGGTCCGTCTGGTTATCTCCACTTATCTATCTATATTTTGAAGCTTTGAAATAACCTATTAAAAGTTATGTTTTATATATATTTACCCGGGACTTCATACACGCGGTATCTCTTTCCTACTTGCCGATTCCAAAACCTAGCATTTGGAGGCCCTAAGAGCCATCATCAAGGCTAAGTGGAGAGAGCAATGCCTCCTCTCCTACATATAGGCCAGATAGGGTCTTGGTCCCAAAGGTGGAATCGGGGCCCAGAAAAATATCTCTTGCCAAGGAGCAACCACTAACCTTAATTTGTCTCCATAGAGAAAAACATTCATGTCCTTCATGTGCAATTTTGACTTACCAATCGCACATGTGATCAAATGTGTTATTATAAAAGACCAGTGCGCCTTGTAAATGTAGTCTTAAGATTACAAATTTAATGACGAAGGGTTTTTTTTAATGTTTTTCTGTAGGGTTCATGCCCATGGCAATTGAGAGTATCTCCATAATACACAATACATCATGCCATATTTTTCTCTCTCTCACAGATTGAGGAAAAGCCTCTGTGGGTAACACATGGGGACAATATTGGCCAATCGCAGCCCATGGGACCTGTGCATGAGCTGTATTATGACCCTGTGTATGAGCCCTTTAATCCAATGCCCTTTGGGTTTTTAAGTAAGACAAAACAAGTTTGAGCATTTTTGTCCATCATGATAGAGTTAACATAATTTTCAATGTGATATGAATACTCACCAGAAATTGAACCCAAATGTATCTCAGCCACTGTTCTTTAAAGGTTATGTAATTTCCGTTCTGTATATATATTGTGTAAAAGAAAAAGCGATCATTTTTTTAAGTGCAGAGTATGTACTATCCTGAGAAATATCTACGTTCGCTAGAAGTTTTAACTGGGTACCTTTTTAAAAAAGATCTACAGGCATTACACAAGTCAGAGATATACAGTACAATATAAATGCTATATTTTGCTAATATGAATAGAGAAATACAGATCTTATGAAATGTAAGTAGAGATATTTTTTATAATAGATACAAAAAAATTCTATGTACAAAACTTAACTTTAGAGAGTAACTGTGTGTGTTGTTTTTGAATTTTGTGAACATTTTGATAAAATTCTAATGTTGAAAATTGTCGTTTATTTGTTAATTTTTTTTAAATCATTTGTCTTTTTGTCATGTAACTAACTGTTTTCATGAATCAGGTACAATAGAAGTTTCTTTCCACATGTCCTTTACTGGTTCTGTTTTCATGTACCCAGTGTGGATTGAAGAATTGTACTTTGTAGGTGTATTTTCAATAAAAAAATAGATTCTAAAAGAAACCATTCTACTTGTTTGCACATTGTTTTTGGATGCTTTTATTTTAAAAATCAAGCCAAATCTAAAAAAATCAAATTTTAGAATTGATAGAGAATCAAAATTCAATTTGAAAGAGTATGTGAAATACATAAAAAATTGTAAATGACAAGATAGGGATTCTGGCATGGAGGAGAGAGAATAAGAAGTGAAAAAAATTACGAATTAGAAAAAAAATATAAAAAATATAAATTAGGTTGTGTGGTGGAATAAGATGAGAAAATAAACTGTTAATATGTGGTAACAAAGTTTTAGGTAAAAACAAAAATAGAAATCATAGCATTTAAACATTAGAACATTAAAATGAAAAAGGAGCAAAAAAATATATTTTAAAAATGTATATCCATAGCCAAGTTATCATTTAATAATGTTGCTAAACTTACATGCAACTCTATGCATGATGTGAGATCAAACCTAATCTCTGACTTCTAAATTAATTTAGACCTCACACCAGACCCCTAGATAAATTCAGACCAGACCTTTAAATTAATCAGAACCCAGATCAATCCTCTAAATTATTTCAGACCTCAGATCAGACTGCTAAATTAATTTAGACCCCAGACGGATTCCCAAATTAATCAGACCTCAGACCAGACCCCTTAATAGTTTCCAACATCAGACCAGGCCCCTCTATCTATTTCGAGTCTTTATTTTAGTCTTATTTTCATCACTTTGGGGCATTAATGATCACAAGTTGTGAGGCAAGCTGATGATTGGACCATTTGCCAGGCCCATATTTAAGTAGACCCCTTGGTGGTTACATTACTGACTGAACAGTTTGACTACGGGGTCTGTAGATAGTGTCGGACTGGGGTGCCAAGTGACCATCAGTAACCAACTTCAGGACGTCACTTTTCAGCTACATACAAATGTGACATTATCCTCAATCACAGAGTTATATAACAAAGAACTGGGTAGATTGGTAATAGAATAAGATGATGCCTTTATCTGTACATAGTAATTCAAGTATATTGTGCAAAGTACTGCTCATATATGAGGGTGGTGGCCCACTGTTACACAGGGGCCCACCAGAGGATTCTCTTGTTGTCCTGTGGGCCAGTCAACTCCTGTCTGTAGACACCTGGGACCACTAAAACTTCACCAATGGTTATAGTTATTTTCTTTGGTTACTACTCCTTCCATAGGCATGTATACATATGTGAGAAAGAGGAATATTAGCTTTACAATGTATTTTTATAAATTTTGAAGGTGAATTTCTTTATATTTTTTCCCAATGTAATAAGTTTATTAAAAATGATTAAAGATGCAAAGTAAGCAAATCAGTATAATAAACTAACACAAGCTACATGGTATAGATTTTGATTATACGTTAGAGAAATGTATTCTCAAAATAAAACAAGTGAGTAGTACCCACAGTCAGTGGTGTAACTCCAAGTTCATGGGCCCCAAATGCGAAATCGTCAACAGAAACCCCAACCATAAATGCTTTTTTACTGCCCATAGACCGTAAACGTCTGATTGGCATATTATTTTGGAATAATGATCTAAAATGTCATGGTATATTATGCAGATCATACAACTGCAGGAGCAGGGAACCGGCTGTAAGAGACAGCTAGACTCCCCATTGAGAAGGCAGAAATGGTATATTACCATCTCTGCCTTAATGATCGCTTTATTCACAACATCACAGCACTGATTATGAAGCATGAAGAGACTTTTCTTCCCGTGGATCCAGTGATGACATGATCATCAGGTGTAGATAGAAAGCCAGAACTGCCATCCTCAGTGACATTTGAATATATATATATATATATATATATATATATATATATATATATATATATATATATATATATATATATATATATATATGTTATGGCCAAAAGTGTTGTCACCCTTGAAATTGTTCCAGAAAATGTTTTTCTCCCAGAAAATTATTGCAATTACACGTTTTGTTATACACCCCTATTTCCTTAGTGTGTCTTGGAACAACACATAAAAAAGGAAAAAAAAGATAAACTGGACATTATTTCACACAAAATCCCGAAAATGGTCTGGACATAATCAATGGCATCTTTCGAAAATTATGGGTAAATAACGTTGTTTCAACCATGTGATGCTCATTCATACTCACAGGTGAGGGCAATATGAAAGTGACCCCTGAAACCAGATAAAAAGGGGAGAAGCTGACTCGATGACTCAATCTTTGCCTTGTGCGTCTGTGTATGTCACACTAACTATGAAGTACAGAAGGAGAAGAGAACCGTCTGAGAACTTGAGAACCAAAATTTTTGAAAAATATCAACAATTTCAAGGTTACAAGTTCATCTCGAGAAACATTTATGTACCCTTGTCCACAGTGTGCATCATAATCAAGACGCTTACAATCCATGGCACTGTAGCTAATCTCCCTGGACGTGGACGGCAGAGAAAAACTGATGAAAGGTTGCAATGCAGGATAGACCGGATGTAACAACCCTGCTGGCATCACTGCATGGCCTCCCATCCCCCGCACACCAACTTACTTTCTGCTTCAAGCCATGCTGTGAATTCTGTCTGTAGCCAGCCCTGAGCTTCTTGTGCTATGCCTCTTGTCTTCCTGCTTGCTCTCCATGTTTCCTGACTGTGTGTATAGGGGGGCGGCACCTGAACTCTCTGGTTCTTATGCAGTCTGGGTGCACCTGGCTAATGGGTCTCTGACCAATTACCTAGAGCCCTGGACTATTTAACCCTGCCACAGCCTCTGAAACATTGCCTGTGCAGTGTCTAAACTCAGTTAGCTCCTTGCTGCTGAGCCAGCCAGGCCCTGTCCTATGTCTTGCCTTCTCTGTAGGCTCTTACTGCGTATTCCTGTGTCTTGGTACCTTGCCTAGTACTTCTCTGTCCGCCTGCCAGGAGGCAGAATATCCTGGTCCTTGAGTCTTGTTCCCAGTGCCTTGTCTGTTCTCTGTCCGCCTGCCAGGAGGCAGAATATCCTGGTCCTTGTGTCTTTGTCCCTGTGTCTCTGTCTGAACTCAGTCTTACCTCTGTCTGTCAGTCTCCTTGTCTGTGGCTTCCTTCCCTGCTGTGTCTTTTCCTTGTGTCCTCTCTGTCTGTGCATCTGCACCCTCGCAGCTCTTCCTGTGTGGCTCCCTAGCCGCTCTGTCTGCACGGCTCCCTAGCCACTCTGTCTGCACAGCTCCCTAGCTGCTCTGTCTTCATGGCTCCCTAGCAGCTCTGCCTGCACGGCTCCCTAGCCACTCTGCCTGCACGGCTCCCTTGCAGAACAGCCTACTTCGCACCTCCTGTGTGAACAGGTCCAAACCTGTTCCTTCATATTCCACTCCTTCCTGCCTATATCCATACCTGCACCTCCGGTGTGAACAGGTCCAAACCTGTTCCTTCACATTCCACTCCTTCCTGCCTATATCCATACCTGCACCTCCTGTGTGAACAGGTCCAAACCTGTCTCTCATATTCCACTCCTGCTTGCCCAGTGTCTCCAAGCCGTGCCCACTTGCCCAGTGTCTCCAAGCCGTGCCCAGTGTCTCCAAGCCGTGCCCGCTTGCCCAGTGTCTCCAAGCTGTGCCCGCTTGCCCAGTGTCTCCAAGCCACGCCTGCTTGCCCAGTGTCTCAACCGTGCCTGTCGTGTCTACCTGCCTGCCAGTCTATAGCACCTGTCCAAGTGACTTATCCCCGAGTGGGATCAGCAGCCACAGCCAGACACCACCCTGGAGTGGCACCCGACAGCTACCTGCCGCACAAGCCTGACCTCACCATCAGAGGCTCCGAGGTAGCTGTCGTAGTCACGCCCCTTCCAGGGTAGTCTAGTTTGTGGCACAGTGGGGCCACAAACCTCCGGCTCACGCCATTCAGCCAAGGCGCGAGCGTGACACCGGATAATGGATAAGCAGCCCCAATCAAGCTCCAAAGAAATTCAAGCTGTCTAGCAGGCTCAGGGTACATCAATGTCAGCAAAAACTATCTGTCGACATTTGAATTAAAACAAAAATCTAAACTGTAGCTTGCCAAAATGCACGTGAGTAAGCCAAAATCTTTCTGGGAAAGCATCTAGTGGATCCATAAGACCAAGATAGAGCTTTTTGGTAAAGGACATCATTCTACTGTTTACCAAAAATGGAATAAGGCCTACAAAAAAGTACACAATACCTACCGTCAAATATGGTGGAGGTTCCAAGATGTGGTTGAGGTTGTGTTGCTGCCTCTTGCACTGGGTGCCTTGACTGTGTGCAAGCCATCATGAAATCTGAAGATTACCAAATGATTTTACATCACAATGTAGTGCTCAGTGTAAGAAAGATGGGTTTGCATCCTATGTCATTGGTCTTCCAGCAGGACAATGACCCCAAACATACTTCAAGAAGCCATCCAGAAATAGATGGATACAAAGTGATGGAGAGTTCTGAAGTGGCAGCAATGAGTCTGGATCTAAATTCCATTGATCACCTGAGGAGAGATCTTAAAATTGTTGGTGGGAGAAGGCACCTTCACACATGAGAGACATGAAGCAGTTTGCAAAAGAAGAGTGGTCTGAAATACCAGCTGAGAGGAGTAAGAAGCTTGTTGATGGTTATAGGAAGCAACTGATTGCAGTTATTTGTTCTGCAACACAATATTAAGTAGAGGGTGTCAACAATTTTGTCCAGACCATTTTGAGGTTTAGTGTGAAATTATGTACAATTTGTGTAATTGTAATAATTCAGTGAATTGGGCATTGCGGTGAGTATAAGTGTTTTTTGTAAATTTAGATTAATTAAAGAAGCCTATGTCATTATTTCAAATATAGGACTTTATTCTAGGTGTTATTTTTTTAACAATTTGACTATGGGGTTAGCAATGGGGGCGTCTTATAGATGCCTCTCCATTACTAACCTCTAGGCTTGATGTCACCTGACAATACAAAGGTGAAATCAACCCCAATACTATCACCACACTTTCCACCGCACCAGGGCTAGTGGGAAGAGCGAGGCTAAGTGCCAGAATTGGCTAATCTTATGGATGCAACATTTCTGGGCTGGCTGTGAGCTGATGTTTTTAGTCTGCGAGGGGGCCAATATCAATGGCACCTTCCTTGACTATTAATATCAACCCACAGCTGTCTTCCTAGCCTTTGCTGGTTAATTATAGGGGAACACTACATCATTTTTTGGGGAATTCCACATACTAATAGCCAGTAAAGTCTAAGTATACAGCTGTGAGCTGATATTAATAGCCTGGGAAGCTCCATTGATATTACCCCAGTACCAGGCTATAAACATCTGGCCCCAGTTGTCCACTTTCCCTCGGCAGGTTAATAACATTTTGGAAGACCCTACGCAAAATTTTTCAAAAATGAATTTATTTAGTAATAAAATACAGGTACAGTAATCTACACAGGCAATGCACTGATTAAACTGATCGTTTAATGACAGAAAAACCCACAATGGTCACATAAAAAACTTGAATCTGACAAAAGTAATAATAACTAAAAAATCTATGATAATGAGCAAATGAAAGTCAGACATTGCTTTTCAGCCATGCTTCCACAGAATTAAAAAAAAAATAAAACTCATGAAATAGGCCTGGACAGAAATGATGGTACCCCTGAAAATAATGTGACAAAAGGGAGATGTTAAATCGCGGTGTGTCCACTAATTAGCATCACAGGTGTCTACAATCTTGGAATCAGTGAGCGGCCTGTATAGAGGACTACAAATTGTCATGATCTCAGTGTGGGTTTGACTCGCACACGTGGGGTTAATGTATGGAACCAGTACTGATGACTGGCATTTCTGGGGTTAAAGGTTGTGATCCCGGTGCAGGCTTACCTGCACACCTGGGGCTATGATTGTGGCCTCTCCCTGGTTCTGGGGGAGGCTTCTTATAGCCTCAGGACGCTCCCATCCCTGTCAGTTATACTTTCGCCCTTGGCATTGTGTGGTGACCCCTGAGTGTTTTGTGCTGTGTTCTGGTTACTTGATTCCCTGTGTATGACTCGGTCTGTTTCCTGGATATTGCTTTGGATTCTGCCTGGTACCTCCTATGTCTGTTTGGTTTTGATCTCTGCTTGGCCCTGATTATCCGCTCTGTCTCCTCCCTGGTACTGTACTGTGATCCTGTGTATGACCTTTGGCTTTGTCTGACCTCCCGTCTGTTTATCCCTCCTGTACCTCGTTTAGCACTGCTTCTGTACTCAGGACATGCGCACTGGCTCTATGAGCAAGTGTAGTGCGGTGTCTCTGACATTATAACTGACCATTTCAGTTTTTGTTTTTTTTTCTCTGAAGAAAAAGAAAAAAAAAAAAAAGTGTGTGTTGTCCTCATGGATCCCATACAAGCCTTGGCTGATCAGGTCAAGCACCTGACCCAAATGTTCCATAAGCTCAATGTGGAACAACGCACGATGGCCCAGACCCAGCAACAGTTGGTGGTTACTGTGCAGGGGGCTGTCGATGCAGGGGCTTCTAGTTCTGGGGGTAGGGATGTGTCATTAGCGTCCCCCGAATCTCCGGTCAAATTGCCAGACCTTTTCTCAGGGGATAAAAAGGAGTTCAGGTCTTTCAGAGAAGGATGCAAGCTTTTTTTTTTCTCTAAGGCCCCGCTCCTCCGGGGATGAGTTCCAGAGGGTGGGGGTCATTATTTCCCTACTTCGGGGGGCTCCGCAAGCATGGGCTTTCTCTGTCTTCCTCTGCTCCTGAACGTATGTCAGTGAACGCATTCTTTGAGGCCCTCGGGCACATTTATGATGAACCTGATCGAGTGCGATTGGCAGAGGACATGTTGATGAGTGTCTTTCAGGGGAAACACTCAGCTGAGTGGTTTTGTTCTGAGTTCCGCCGCTGGGCGGCAGAGGTCTCCTGGAGCGACGCCGCACTCCGAGGACTCTTTCGCATAGGCTTGTCCGAGCGGCTGCAGGATGTCTTGGCGTTACATCCCCCACCTAACTCTATCGAGCATGCCATGACCCAGGCCGTCCGGATGGACCGCAGGCTGCGGGCCAGAGGGGTGATGCAGGTGGATACTCCATTATTCCCCAGTGGAAAAGAGACTGCCCCTGAGCCCATGGATGTAGGCGCCCTGTCGCTGAAGGATACGGAGAGGAAACGCGGGAAGGACAAGCAGTTATGCTTTTACTGCGGTAAAACGGGACATTGGAAAAGGGAGTGCCCGAATTGCCCGTCTTCAAACCCGGTCGGCGGGAAACGACTAGGTCTGGGTAGTCAACGGGGAGGCTGCTCAGACCCTCAGGTACCATTTTCCTCGTTTTCTAAAGTAGTACTGCCTGTGGAACTGTTTGTGGATGGTAGTTCTTTTTCCTCTACAGCCTTCGTGGACTGCGGATCATCTATTAATCTTATTGACTCCCAATTGGTCACACACTGCAAGATAGGGACAGTTAGGCTCAAGGTTCCGATCAAGGTGATGGCCATTGACTCATCTCCCTTCATTAAGGAGGGAATTCGCTTCATGTCTGATGTGTTTTCGCTCAGAGTGGGCGCTACTCATGTGGAAAACATAAGTTGTTTTGTGCTGGACAATCTACCTGCAGGGTTGGTGTTGGGCATGCCCTGGTTACAACGCCATAACCCAGTTATTAACTGGAAAACGGGGGAGATTGTTCAGTGGGGGTTTAATGATTTTGAGTTATGTGATAAATCCGCACTGCTGGTTGAACCTGTTAAATCTGTGTCTGTATCATCTGTCGAGCTGGAAGGTATTCCGGAATGCCTGAAGGACTTTGAAGATGTATTCTCCGAAAGCGAGGCCGAGACGTTACCGCCGCATAGACCCTTTGACTGCGCTATTGAGCTGGTCCCGGGGGCTAAATTACCCAAAGCCCGTCTGTTTAATTTGTCCGGTCCTGAGCGCTTGGCTATGAAGGAGTACATTACTGAAAGTCTGCGCAAAGGACACATGCGTCCTTCAGTCTCACCTGTGGCGGCAGGTTTCTTTTTTGTAAAGAAAAAAGATGGCGGGTTACGTCCCTGTCTCGACTTCCGGGAGCTTAATCAAATTACTGTACGGAATACATACCCCCTGCCGTTGATTCCCGATTTATGTAACCAACTATCAGGGGCAAAGTGGTTTTCTAAACTGGACCTTCGGGGGGCATATAATTTGATAAGGGTTCGGGAGGGGGATGAATGGAAAACCGCGTTCCTCACGACCGAGGGACTATTTGAAAATTTAGTCATGCCGTTTGGTCTTACCAACGCCCCTGCCATATTTCAGAATTTCATCAACGTGGTATTCTCGGATCTCATTGGTCGTTTTGTCGTTATCTACTTAGATGATATTTTGATATATTCCTCCGTCAAGTATTCTCATTTGGAACATGTACGAACTGTGCTCCAAAGGCTTAGAGAAAATCATTTGTATGCCAAATTGGAGAAAGGTGTATTCTGTGTACAAGAGTTGTCCTTTTTGGGGTTAATTGTATCCGGTGAGGGTTTTCGCATGGACCCCAAGAAGGTGCAGGCCATTGCGGATTGGGTGCAACCCCGAGATCTTAAGGGTAGAGTTGAGCGAAACGGGTCGAAAAATTTCAAAAGTCGCCGACTTTTGGCAAAGTCGGGTTTCATGAAACGAAACCCGACCCTAGGATGAGGTCGGCCACGAGGTCGGCGACTTACGTGCCAAAGTCGCGTTTCAAAAGTTTGTTTTGCGCTCTTTTTCAGCCAATCAGGATCCACGGACACTGTGGACAACGTGATGACATAGGCACGGGTCACCACCATCTTTCAGAAGGGCATGCAAGTGATTGGCTTGCTTTGGTGGGCGTCACAGGGGGTATAAAAGGGCGTGCACGCCGACCGCCATCTTACTTCTGCCGATCTTAGCATAGGGAGAGGTTGCTGCTGATTCTGTAGGGAGAGCGTTAGGCAGGGAAGAAGAAAAAAAAACTGCTTCTGCTGCTAGCGATTTTGCCTGTACAACACACCAGTCACTGTGTGTGCAGTGCAAGGGGAGGCTATATTGTGGTGTATCAGTGGTGTTGGTTGTTGGGCTGCCTTCTAAGGCTTCCTGACAGCTGCATTGCTGTTTACCCACTGCTCTGCAAACTGCTTTTTTAAAAGCAATCCCAATTTTTTTTTTTTTTGTCCTGCTGAGGTACTGAGCGTGCATTTTTTCACACCATACAGCGGTGTACGCTCCTCACACAGTACCGTGTAACGGCTGTTATCACAGCCACAGTGAAGCTATCAGTGTGTCACTCTGTGAGAATAAGTCGAGGACATGTTCCGTTCTTACAGACCTGCACTCTAGGGAGATTCCTATTCTGCCCAATTCTACATACACCTTGTAGTTTGTGATACACTAGCCAATTTCTGCCTGTGACATAGCGCTGTGATATTCAGTGGGCCTCACACAATCCAAAAGTGTCCAGTGTCCACAAGTGTCTGCAGAAATTCAAAATCTCCCTTATCCTCTAGTCACTTTTGTCACAGCTGTGCCATCGAGCCTGTGACATAGCGCTCAGATATTCAGTGGGCCTCACACAATCCAAAAGTGTCCATTGTCCACTAGTGTGAGCAGAAATTCAAAATCTCCCTTATCCTCTAGTCACTTTGGTCACTGCTGTGCCATCGAGCCTGTGACATAGCGCTCAGATATTCAGTGGGCCTCACACAATCCAAAAGTGTCCATTGTCCACTAGTGTGAGCAGAAATTCAAAATCTCCCTTATCCTCTAGTCACTTTGGTCACTGCTGTACCATCGAGCCTGTGACATAGCGCTCAGATATTCAGTGGGCCTCACACAATCCAAAAGTGTCCATTGTCCACTAGTGTGAGCAGAAAATCAAAATCTCCCTTATCCTCTAGTCACTTTGGTCACAGCTGTGCCATCGAGCCTGTGACATAGCGCTCAGATATTCAGTGGGCCTCACACAATCCAAAAATGTCCATTGTCCACTAGTGTGAGCAGAAATTCAAAATCTCCCTTATCCTCTAGTCACTTTGGTCACAGCTGTGCCATCGAGCCTGTGACATAGCGCTCAGATATTCAGTGGGCCTCACACAATCCAAAAGTGTCCAGTGTCCACAAGTGTCTGCAGAAATTCAAAATCTCCCTTATCCTCTAGTCACTTTGGTCACAGCTGTGCCATCGAGCCTGTGACATAGCGCTCAGATATTAAGTGGGCCTCACACAATCCAAAAGTGTCCAGTGTCCACAAGTGTCTGCAGAAATTCAAAATCTCACTTATCCTCTAGTCACTTTGGTCACAGCTGTGCCATCGAGCCTGTGACATAGCGCTCAGATATTCAGTGGGCCTCACACAATCCAAAAGTGTCCATTGTCCACTAGTGTGAGCAGAAATTCAAAATCTCCCTTATCCTCTAGTCACTTTGGTCACTGCTGTGCCATCGAGCCTGTGACATAGCGCTCAGATATTCAGTGGGCCTCACACAATCCAAAAGTGTCCATTGTCCACTAGTGTGAGCAGAAAATCAAAATCTCCCTTATCCTCTAGTCACTTTGGTCACAGCTGTGCCATCGAGCCTGTGACATAGCGCTCAGATATTCAGTGGGCCTCACACAATCCAAAAGTGTCCAGTGTCCACAAGTGTCTGCAGAAATTCAAAATCTCCCTTATCCTCTAGTCACTTTTGTCACAGCTGTGCCATCGAGCCTGTGACATAGCGCTCAGATATTCAGTGGGCCTCACACAATCCAAAAGTGTCCATTGTCCACTAGTGTGAGCAGAAAATCAAAATCTCCCTTATCCTCTAGTCACTTTGGTCACAGCTGTGCCATCGAGCCTGTGACATAGCGCTCAGATATTCAGTGGGCCTCACACAATCCAAAAGTGTCCATTGTCCACTAGTGTGATCAGAAATTCAAAATCTCCCTTATCCTCTAGTCACTTTGGTCATAGCTGTGCCATCGAGCCTGTGACATAGCGCTCAGATATTCAGTGGGCCTCACACAATCCAAAAGTGTCCAGTGTCCACAAGTGTCTGCAGAAATTCAAAATCTCCCTTATCCTCTAGTCACTTTGGTCACAGCTGTGCCATCGAGCCTGTGACATAGCGCTCAGATATTAAGTGGGCCTTACACAATCCAAAAGTGTCCAGTGTCCACTAGTGTGTGCAGAAATTCAAAATCTCACTTATCCTCTAGTCACTTTGGTCACAGCTGTGCCATCGAGCCTGTGACATAGCGCTCAGATATTCAGTGGGCCTCACACAATCCAAAAGTGTCCTTTGTCCACTAGTGTGAGCAGAAATTCAAAATCTCCCTTATCCTCTAGTCACTTTGGTCACTGCTGTGCCATCGAGCCTGTGACATAGCGCTCAGATTTCCAGTGGGCCTCACACAATCCAAAAGTGTTCATTGTCCACTAGTGTGAGCAGAAAATCAAAATCTCCCTTATCCTCTAGTCACTTTGGTCACAGCTGTGCCATCGAGCCTGTAACATAGCGCTCAGATATTAAGTGGGCCTCACACAATCCAAAAGTGTCCAGTGTCCACTAGTGTGTGCAGAAATTCAAAATCTCACTTATCCTCTAGTCACTTTGGTCACAGCTGTGCCATCGAGCCTGTGACATAGCACTCAGATATTCAGTGGGCCTCACACAATCCAAAAGTGTCCATTGTCCACTAGGGTCTAAGAAGTAAGGTTTCTCCTTGCGGAGAGTGACATGCCAGCTGTGGCTTGTCAAGGTAAGGAGACTTATTCGCCGTGCAATGCTCCTCTGGGAAAATAATATGCAAATTGCCTCTTCAGAAAGAAAGAGGACTTTAAGTCTACAGCGCCACCTATTGGTAGTAGCGATCCTACAAGCTTGTATCCTAAGTCATACTACAAGACTCGTTAAAGGGTTGATTGTGACTTGTAGGATCGCTACTACCAATAGGTGGCGCTGTAGAGTAAAAGTCCTCTTTCTTTCTGAAGAGGCAATTTGCATATCATTGTCCACTAGTGTGAGCAGAAATTCAAAATCTCCCTTATCCTCTAGTCACTTTGGTCACTGCTGTGCCATCGAGCCTGTGACATAGCGCTCAGATATTCAGTGGGCCTCACACAATCCAAAAGTGTCCATTGTCCACTAGTGTGAGCAGAAAATCAAAATCTCCCTTATCCTCTAGTCACTTTGGTCACAGCTGTGCCATTGAGCCTGTGACATAGCGCTCAGATATTCAGTGGGCCTCACACAATCCAAAAGTGTCCAGTGTCCACTAGTGTGTGCAGAAATTCAAAATCTCACTTATCCTCTAGTCACTTTGGTCACAGCTGTGCCATCGAGCCTGTGACATAGCGCTCAGATATTCAGTGGGCCTCACACAATCCAAAAGTGTCCATTGTCCACAAGTGTCTGCAGAAATTCAAAATCTCCCTTATCCTCTAGTCACTTTGGTCACAGCTGTGCCATCGAGCCTGTGACATAGCGCTCAGATATTAAGTGGGCCTCACACAATCCAAAAGTGTCCAGTGTCCACTAGTGTGTGCAGAAATTCAAAATCTCCCCTGTCCTATAGACACCTTGTACCTTGTTTTACATTACTATATAGTTTGTTGGATTTTGTCTACATTTCTACCAAAAATGAGGAAGGCTGGTGGAAGAGGCCGTGGAATTGGGCGGGGGTTGGCAGCTGGTAATGATGGTGTTGGTGGTGGATCTGATGGTAGTGGCAAGAGCAAAATAGGACCGAATGCAGGAGGTGTTGAGCCTGCGTCATCGTCTGGCTCCATAAGGTTTCGAAGGCTTAGTTTTCTAGGAGTTAGCAAACCGCTTTTAAAGCCAGAGCATCAGGAAAAAGTTTTGTCTTACATTGCCTCCAGCTCTATCGCCTCCTCTTCTTCAGTTGTAAAAAGTAAAAGCACTGAGTCGTCATTGGAGGCTCATGTTCATGAACCACACCTTTCCTTGTGTCCTTCACCCCAACCAAGATTGAAGGATGACGCAGGCCATACTACTGATTACTCCATGGAGCTGTTTTCACATACCATGCCTGGATTATCAAGTGAAATGGTGAATTACCCAGGCCAAGATGAATCTGACATGGAGTGCACTGATGCACAGCCGCTGATGGATGATTCTGCTGGTACATTCACTCAGAGCACTACATTGTCCTCGCAGTGTACAGAGCCAGATTCTGACCCTGATGAGACTCAGGTGCCCCTTCCCGCACACTATACCACCATACACGGTGACACAGAGGAAGGTGCACATGACATAGAAGAGGAGGAGATGGATGACCCAGTTGTTGACCCAGATTGGCATCCATTGGGGGAAGAGGGTGCTGCTTCCAATAGCTCAGATGAGGAGCATCCACAGCAGACATCGACATCGCAACAGCTGTTATCTGGCAGGCCCGGAGCACTCCAAAGACAGGTTCCAAACATCAAAAGAGTTGCTGGACAGCTTGTCCAGAGGGTCAAAAGATCACAGCGTGCTAGGCCGCAAAATGTCTGCCAAAGTAGGAAGAGTGCAGTGTGGCACTTTTTTGAACAAAATCCTCATGATCAGGCCAAGGTTATCTGTAAGAAGTGCGCAAAGACCTTTAGCCGAGGGAAAAATCTGAAACATTTGAATACCAGTTGCATGCTTAGACATTTAACCAGCATGCACTTGCAAGCGTGGACACAACAACAAACCTCAAGTGCCACATGTGCAACTGATCACAACGAAGGTAGTCAGCAACGCTACATTGTTTCCCCCACTGTAAGCCCACCGGTTAGCACAGCAGCAAATGTTGAGGTGTCGTTGCAAGGCCACAGCAGTCAGGGAATCCCACTGTTATATCAACGAAAGACTGATTCTAGGCCATCAGAAAGAACAACAACTCCATCACCATCATCAACCCTCTCTCAGTCCGCCCTGTCCACCGCTACTTCCACCATATGCAGCTCTCAAGTCCAGCTCACCCTCCCAGACACTATGAGTAGGTCAAGAAAGTACTCAGTCTCTCATCCCCGTACACTGGGTTTGAACGCCCACATTGCCAAACTAATCTCGTTTGAGATGATGCTCTTTCGGTTGGTGGAAAGCTCAGCTTTCCGCGAACTCATGGCCTATGCAGTACCACGCTATGACCTACCCAGTCGCCACTTCTTCTCTCGCAAAGCCATCCCAGCCCTCCACCATCATGTGAAAGACCGCATTGTCCATGCACTCAAGCAGTCAGTGAGCGGAAAGGTGCACCTCACAACTGATGCATGGTCCAGTCGGCATGGCCAGGGCCGTTACGTGTCCATCACTGCGCACTGGGTTAATGTGGTGGATGCAGGGTCCACAGGGGACAGCGGTGGTGGGACAGTGCTGCCTAGCCCACGGTATAGGAAACAGTTGGCTGTAGGCGTTCGACCCTCCTCCTCCTCCTCCAGAAGCGAAAGCTCGTCCACAGAGCGCAGTCGTACGAGCACTCCATCTGCAGCTGCCACTGTTGCACACGATGTGTCCCCCTATCGAGCAGCTAGTGGAAAGCGTCAGCAGGCTGTGTTGCAGATGATGTGTTTGAGCGACAGACACACCGCCGAGGTGCTGGTCGAGTACTTGAAGCGACAAACTGAGTCATGGCTGGGCAGTGTACATCTTGAGGCAGGCAAGGTAGTTAGTGATAACGGCCGTAATTTTGTGGCAGCCATAGCCCTTTCAAAAATCAGCCACATACCTTGCTTGGCTCACACCTTGAACCTGGTGGTGCAGTGCTTCCTCAAAAATTATCCGGAGTTAACAGCCCTGCTCCAGAAGGTGCGAAGACTGTGCGCGCACATCCACCGGTCGCCTGTACACTCCGTTCGTATGCAGAAGCTGCAGCGATTGCTCCACCTTCCCAACCACCGCCTCATTATCGACATTGCAACAAGGTGGAACTCCACCCTGCACATGGTGGAGCGGCTGTGCGAGCAGAGGCAGGCCATAATGCATTTGTGGGAGGATACACGGCCAGGCACTTTGAGAGCAGACATGGAGTTGACAGGTGTGCAGTGGTCGAAGCTGAAAGACCTCTGTAAAGTCCTTCAGTGTTTTGAGGAATGCACACGGCTGGTAAGCGCAGACGACACCATCCTAAGCATGAGCATCCCACTTATGCGTCTGCTCATGCAAACTTTGACGCACCTTAAGGAGCAGGCTTCTGCAGCCAATGTTGATGAGGAGGAAGAGGAGGAGGGAATCCTTGATGACATTCAGCCATTGTCTGCTCAGGGACCTCTCCTGGACGAGGTGGAGGAAGAAGAGGAGGATGATGATGGGGATGATTACTTAGGGGAGGAGGATGCATCTCGTGGGGCAAGTGAAAATGTTGGCGTGGCAAGTTCTGGTACAGCGTTTGTGCGTGACTGGAGGGATGTGGATTTGCCAGAAAGTGCTCCTCCAACCAGCACTCGCAGTGCATCATTGACACCGGGAACATTGGCCCACATGTCAGATTATGCCTTGCAGATCCTAAAAAGGGACCCCCGCATTGCCAAAATGATGAACGATGACGACTACTGGTTGGCCAGCATCCTGGATCCACGCTATAAAGGCAAATTACAAAACATCATGCCACAGGAGAACCTTGACCTAATATTGGCTAATAAACAAGCAACTCTGGTAAATCGGTTGCTTGAGGCATTCCCAGCACACAGCAGCGGTTATGGTTCTCACACGAGCTGTACGGGCCGGGGTCAGCTTGGCAGAGGTGTTCGTGGTGCACACAGCAGAAGTGGCGTTGGAGACAGGGGTTTCATGACAATGTTGTGGACTGATTTTTCAAGTACCGCTCACACAACTGGTAATACTGCATCGATGGAAAGTGACAGGAGACAGCAGTTGTCAACTATGGTTACAAACTACTTTTCCTCCCATATCGATGTTCTCCCACACAGGTCATTCCCCTTTGACTATTGGGCCGCTAAACTGGACACCTGGCCTGAATTGGCACAATATGCCTTACAGGAGCTCGCTTGTCCAGCTGCAAGTGTGCTATCGGAAAGAGTCTTCAGTGCAGCTGGATCAATCCTGACAGAAAAAAGGACCCGTCTGTCAACCCAAAATGTGGATGATCTAACCTTCATTAAAATGAACCACGCATGGGTTTCCAAGGATTTTGTCCCACCTTCCCCTGATGACACATAGGGTGACAGAAAAATGGCTTGCTTTGGTCCACCTCTTCCTGAGACTTGACCTATTTCACCTTTTGCATCAGCTGAATGTCCAACATCAACATATGCCACTTTCTAAAACTCCCTAACTGTGCTGCCTCCCCCCCCCATGGCCGGGGTCACCACCTAGCGCACGACACAGTGCGAGTGCCGTTGCCTTGGACAGGTGGCTAGGCCGACTCTTGGGCGCGGGCACTGGCACAGGGTCCCTCATAGTGCAATCAAGTGTCTTTGACGGTGGTGGTGCACACCCGCCGTCAGACACACCGCCGTACTATGAGGGGCCCAGTGCCAGTACCGACGCCCACGAGTGGGCCCCCCTTGCTTGGGCAGGGCCCCAGCATTTGCAATCTTTACCTCTCCCTGCTCCTCCGCTGTGTAGTCTGGGCCGTCAAATCCATACTGTGCCTGACACCGTTTGAGCCTGCCTCCTGATGTATAGACATATATTTTGAATGTGTACGCTATCCATACATGTTATCTGGGGATACGGTACCCTTTCTAACCTTTGTGCAATCACGTGCAATCCATACTGGGCCTAACACCGTCTGAGCCTGCCTCCTGATGTATAGACATATATTTTGAATGTGTACACTATGCTATCCATACATGTTATCTGGGGATACGGTACCCTTTCTCACCTTTGTGCAATCACGTGTAATCCATACTGGGCGTGAGAACGGCTGGCGAGCTGTTAAGCAAGCTACAGCACCTGTGGTTTGCACACGTAAGTTTTTCATTTTTTCAGGAATGACGGTTAGGCCTAATTCCGGAACTGCGGTTGACCTGCACTTACTGGGAAATCATTGTTCGCGGGTAATAATTGTAATCAGTGATCCCCATCACTAACGTTGTTCAGCGGGTTATCTGCACCTGTAAGCGACAAACGCTGGCCTTTTCAGTGTAGCGCACATGCAGCCACGGACATGTAAGGGCATGACACACCAGTTATTGGCCAATCTCATGTGCCAGAGCCTCACGTGTCCCTCTAGTAAGCCGGACTCGGACCGCGGGGCATGACGGAGTCTCGTTCGTTAACGGAATTAAGCTTGCAATGTGTGTATCTTTTCTGTAGCTGGCATGGTTGAGGTTGCCCGTGTTGAGTCAAATTACGCCGTAGGCTCCACTCCTGGTGGTGCCCTTCTGGACATTCCTTTAAGGTTCAGCTTTGCAACCATACTGCCCACGTAAAACAAACACTTTGCCTTCATGAACGCTGTTTGGAGGGTCATGACTCGTGGGAATAACGCCGCCCAATCAGTTAACCTGCTAGAGAGATCGTTCGTTGCTCCCAAGCATGACATCACACTCCCTAGGAGGAAGGTAATGCCACTGTGGCGACCGTACTCCTGGGGGCGACACAAGTGCACTGATGCCCAGCCACTGCTCGATGAATCTGCTGGTACATTGACCCAGACCACTACATTCCCCTCGCACGCTACACGGCCTGAATCTGACCCTGATGAAACTCAGGTTACCCTTCCCATATACAGTTCCATCTTACACGGTGACAAAGAGGAAGCTGCAGATGAAAGTGCAGGTTCGGCCCACCCGCCATCAGACACACCACCGTACTATCAGGGGCCCTGTGCCAGTGCCGTCGCCAACGAGTGGGCCCCCCCTGCTTGCTCAGGATCACAGCACTTGCAAGGTTGAAATACTGTGCAGTGAGGTGGAAGATAGGGACGACGAGGAGTCCAGACTAGTACAGGGATTCCCTAGCGAGGAGACTTATTTCATTGTTTTCAGTGTTGGGACAGCAATTTTTGGGGAGCACTATACTCTGGAGAATGATAGATGGGGCCCACCATACACTGGAACATTCCAAAGGTGGACATCACACACTGGAGCAGCATTTACAGGGCCCATTATACACTAGAGCATTAGAAATGGGGCCCATTATGTTTGGAGCATTATTTGGGCCCATAACACAGTGGAGCTTTATCCATGGGGACCAACATATACTGTAGCATTATGTGGAGCTCATCATATACTGTTTCAAACATTATATGGGACCAATGATTCTGTATGGAGAAATAGATGGGCCTCGTCATGAGATGTAAAAAGTGAAGTATTTTTCATTGTACTATACCGCTATTTCTCTGCCGTATCGGAGCATGATGAGTTGTGGCATGTGTTAAAGGGTCGCTCTTTCGCCCAGGGCACATGAAAATCTGGAGCCAGCCCTCCCCCCCACAACTTTAGCCAAATAACCCCCATTTTTCAGTGCGTAACTTGTATTATGAAGTTAATTAAGGTTGACAAGCTTAAGTAAGAAGAATTGATGCTTTTGGCATTCAAATGGGCACTGTAGGTGTGTTTCCTGTCCTCCTCTCACTGCCGACTTTTATTCCCCATTGACTTACATTGGGTTTTGTGTTTCGGGACGACCCCGACTTTTCCCTATAATCGGACGATCTTGCTCGACCCGACTTTTGGAAAAGTCGGGTTTAACGAAACGAAACTCGACCCTAAAAAACCAAAAGTCGCTCAACTCTACTTAAGGGTCTTCAGCGCTTCTTGGGGTTCTCCAATTATTACCGCAAATTTATCCAGGGGTTTTCGCAAGTGGTCAAACCTCTCACGGATCTTACATGCAAAGGTGCGGATGTGAGAAATTGGTCCTCGCTCACAAAAGAGGCCTTTGCAAAGCTGAAAAAATGTTTTATGTCTGCTCCTGTGTTAGTGCAGCCAGATCCGTCCAAACCGTTCGTCGTGGAAGTGGACGCCTCTGAGGTGGGGTGGGGGCGGTGTTGTCCCAAGGGCCTGCCACTCTAACCAACCTCAGGCCATGTGCTTTCTTTTCCAAGAAGTTCTCTGCTGCAGAAAGAAATTACGACGTAGGCAATAGAGAGCTTCTTGCGGTCAAATTGGCGTTTGAAGAATGGAGGCACTTTTTGGAGGGGGCCAGTCACCCGGTTAAGAGATCACGGATCACAAAAATTTGTCGTACATTGAGTCTGCTAAAAGACTAACGCCCAGACAGGCCCGTTGGTCACTTTTTTTTTCCTGTTTTCAGTTTACGATTACATTTCGTCCAGGGTCTAAGAATGTCAAGGCTGACGCCTTATCACGCAGTTTTCAGCTGGTGTCGCCCCCTGAGCCACCATCCTCCATTCTTCACCCTGGGGTTGTGATAGCAGAGGTCTCATCTGAATTGGAACGGGAGATTCAGGGAGCCCAGTTGCTGGCCCCGGCGGCCAAGCCGGAGGGGAAGTTGTTTGTCCCAGAGCAACTTCGCCTGAAACTCTTGCAGGAGTTCCATGAATCCAAGCTGAGTGCTCACCCTGGTATTTCGGCCACACGTCTGGCGGTGGCTAGGATCTTTTGGTGGCCTACCCTTGGTTCGGACATAAAAAAATTCATTGCTGGTTGTGGGGTCTGCGCTCGTTGTAAAAGCTCTCATAGCCGGCCGGCAGGGGAGCTGATACCCTTGGCAGTGCCCAAAAGGCCATGGACTCACTTATCCATGGATTTTGTTACCAATCTCCCTCCATCTAAGGGTAATACAGTGGTATGGGTAGTGGTGGACAGGTTTTGTACGCAGGCTCATTTCGTACCCCTGTCCGCACTACCGTCAGCTGAGACGTTGTCCAGGTTGTTTGTGCAGCATGTGATCCGGTTGCATGGGGTACCCCTGAATGTGGTGTCTGATCGTGGTGTGCAGTTTGTGGCTAAGTTTTGGCGTGCTTTCTGCAAAAAATTAGGTATGTCTCTGTCCTTTTCGTCGGCATACCATCCTGAGAGCAATGGGCAGACGGAGCGCACTAACCAGTCCCTGGAACAGATCCTCAGGTGTCTAACCTCTGCTAGACAGAATGACTGGTGCGATGCACTGCCGTTGGCTGAATTTGCCTTCAATAGTGGGGTGAGTCAATCCACGGGTATGACTCCTTTTTTGATCAATTATGGGTTTAGTCCTCATTTCGGTGAGTTTTCTCGTCTGGATTCGGGGTGTCCCGGGGCTGAGGACTCTGTTCAGCGGTTAAAAGATACATGGGCAGAAGTCCAGCGGCGTATATCTAGGTCTCAAGGCAGGTATAAGTTTTTCGCGGACAGGAAACGAACACCTGGTCCCATGTTTCGGGTGGGAGAGAAAGTTTGGCTCTCCACGCGAAACATTAAGTTAAAGATTCCGTCAGCCAAGTTGGGACCCAAATTCATTGGCCCGTACAAGATTGTGGAAAAAATCAATCCAGTGGCGTATAGGCTGTGCCTTTCACCCTCTTTCAAGATCCCTAACGTCTTCCACAAATCTCTACTGAAACCTTTTGAAGCAGTCCGGGGAGACTCCGAGCCTGCTGCTCCTCCTGTTTTGGTCGAGGGGCAGGTGGAGTACGAGGTTGGTCATATCGTAGATTCCAGGTTGGTACGGCGGTCGGTACAGTACCTGGTTCATTGGAAGGGGTATGGACCGGAGGACAGGTCCTGGGTACCGGCCCGGTTGATGCATGCTGATCGCCTGGTGCGGGCTTTCCATGCTAAGTACCCGGGAAAGCCTGGGGGTCCAGAGGCCCCCCGTTGAGAGGGGGTACTGTCATGATCTCAGTGCGGGTTTGACTCGCACACGTGGGGTTAATGTATGGAACCAGTACTGATGACTGGCATTTCTGGGGTTAAAGGTTGTGATCCCGGTGCAGGCTTACCTGCACACCTGGGGCTATGATTGTGGCCTCTCCCTGGTTCTGGGGGAGGCTTCTTATAGCCTCAGGACGCTCCCATCCCTGTCAGTTATACTTTCGCCCTTGGCATTTGTGTGGTGACCCCTGAGTGTGTTAGTGCTGTGTTCTGGTTACTTGATTCTCTGTGTATGACTCGGTCTGCTCTCTGGATATCGCTTTGGATTCTGCCTGGTACCTCCTATGTCTGTTTGGTTTTGATCTCTGCTTGGCCCTGATTATCCGCTCTGTCTCATCCCTGGTACTGTACTGTGATCCTGTGTATGACCTTAGGCTTTGTCTGAACTCCCGTCTGTTTATGCCTCCTGTACCTCGTTTAGCACTGCTTCTGTACTCAGGACACGCGCACTGGCTCTATGAGCAAGTGTAGTGCGGTGTCTCTGACACAAATACTGTGCTGTGTGGTGACATGGTGTGTATCACACTCAACATGGACCAGAGGAAGCGAAGGAAAGAGTTGTCTCAGGAGATTAGAAAGAAAATGATAGACAAACATGTTGAAGGTAAAAGTTATAAGACCATCAGAAGTCTCATTGACAGTTACAGGAATCATTTGATTGCAGTGATCGCCTCAAAAGGTTGTGCAACAAAATATTAAGTTAAGGGAACCATCATTTCTGTCCAGGCCTATTTCATGAATTTTATTTTTTTTTTAAATTCTGTGGAAGCATGGAGGAAAAGCAATGTCTGACTTTCATTTGTTCATTTTCATAGATTTTTTTATTTATTATTACTTTTATCAGATTACAAGTTATTTCTGTGACCATTGTGGGTTTTTCTGTCATTAAATGAGGGGAACCAACAATTTTGACCACGTGTGTATATATTTATAGATACATAGATGATAGATAGATAGATAAATAGATAGATACATAGATAACAGATAGATATATAGATAGATGGATGAATGATAGATAGATAGACAGATAGAAATGTAAAGGTTCATCGGATGCAGTGAACAGCCGGAGGCAGAGAAGGGGTTAACAAAATTTACTAAAGCAATTATTGAATAAGCATTGAGGGAGACCTTCCGCGCAGGGAGGTGTTGAGACAGGCAGTGAAATATACAAGAATACACAACAAGAAGTAAGAAGTGAAGATAAAGACTTATCGCTTGAAGATCTTATTGGAGAACGGTTGGAACAGTTCCCGATGGCGACGCAGTCCGTGAACAAGGTCCTTGGTTTGTGGCGTAAGAACGAGATGCACTGTCTCCTGACCGTGCCGAAGTATCCTGATCCGTTGGTCTTGGGGTTGTTGAGCTTGGGTCCGTTGAACTTGGGGTAAAGTTCCTACTGTGATTTGGTGAAGTGTGACGCGACACGCCGGGAGCACGGTGCCGGACAGCCTGCAGGTAAGACAAGGCTTCCTGCGGAGTCACAGTGTCCAGGGAAAGTAGAGTCTCTGAGTCCGGGTAAAAGTCAGAAAGTCGGCTGCACTACTCGTCACAGGTCTTGTATGTGGAAAGGCACTGGATAGAGTGCTCGAGAGGAGAATAGTCTGAGAAAGGCTAGCGTCAGTGGTGGTAGTAGAGGAGAGGGAGTCAACCTTCGTCCTGCTCTGTAGTTGCCTTCCCGCCAAGTCTCCACTTTTCCCGCACTTCGCTCCTTTTAAGCCCCCCCACGCCCCCTTCTGTCAGGTAATCGAGCTCTTCCCACCCAGTCAAGTCAGGCGCGTCAGACAAGTCATCCCCCTGCAACAGCGGTGACGGCCCCGGTAGTTACTGCTCCAGAGTGTATTTCTGTCCGATGACGTTATTTCTGTTCACCCCCTTACAGATAGATAATAGACAGATAGTTAGATAGGGATCCAAAAATCAGGAGCAGCACACCGTTTTTAGTGAAAAGAGAGCAATTTTATTTAGCCCATGATGGAGACGTTTTGGTCCAAAGATGTGAACCTTTTTCAAGCTTGTCAAGGTTCACATCTTTGGACCGAAACGTCGCCATCATGGGCTAAATAAAATAACTCTTTTTTCACTAAAAACGGTGTGCTGCTCCCAGGGCTGGACTGGCCATTTGGTAATTCTGGCAAATGCCAGAAGGGCCTGTCTGGTTGTGGTCTGCCTTGTCTGCTACATTGTTAGCAGAATCTGTGTTCTCAAGACACCCATACTGTTAAGAGTTGTGATGGAGCACAAAGTCTCTGACTCTGTCACTTACCAGTGGGCCACGGGTATCATTAGAAATATTGGTCTTATAGTAAATCTTGCTTTCCTCCAAGAAGGGTAATATTAGTAATGTATCCCATCTGGTGCTAGGGGATGGGTTCAACATGGGCCTGTGTGACTTTAAATGCTAAGGCTGAATTTCAGCCCCAGTCCGTACCTGGCTGCTCCTGATTTTTGGATCCCTACAATTTGAGGTTTGGTATTTGCCTGGGGGAGCTTTGCACCCGGCTCTTTGCCTTTCTTTGTGCTGCTCTGCTTTTTCTTTTTTCTTAGATAGATATAACTGTATTTTTTTTCCTTGCCTGTTTTTCAGTCTGAGAGAGCGGAGATGTCATGAAAACACATCCACTTTGCTAGGATATTTAGACTGTGTTCACACACATGTAGGGTAAATGCTGTGGGGTTTTTTGCACAGAAATTTTGCGGTATTTAAATGTCCAAGCAAAGTGAATGTGATTTTATGAAAAATCCTGACCGCTGTGCATCTACAGACACTGCTGAACTGTGCGGTTTTGGTGCTTTTCTTTTCTCTTGTCTTCTATGAGGAGCCTAAAAAAAATTGCATGTAAAAAAGCTTTTCTGTACTATAAAAAAACACATTAAAAACGCAGCTTCACATCTGCACCAAAAACGCATCAAATATGGGGGAGAAGGCCTAAAATATGCAGCAATAATCAGAGAAGATTGTTGTTGTGTAGTTTGGTGCGGATCCTGCAGAAAATAAAAACACAGTATTTTTGCAATGTGTGAACACGGCCTTACAGACACCAGAAGCCGGATGTTGTATAGTGACAGTACAGAAAGGTGAGAAAGTTCTGGCGGCTCTGACTGTGAAATGAACAAAAAATAATCCCCAGGTCCCAACTAGAGATTAGCAGGATGCACAGATGACATTGCGCTGCCCGGAGTGATCAAAGCTGCATCAGGGACCCCAGAAAGGGAGAAATTTGCAGCCTCCCATCCAGCTGCTGGGTACCACTGACATGAACACAGGATGGGAGTCCTGTGAATCCATCCGCTCATCTCTAGTCCCAACTGTCCTGGATACAGCAGACAGTCGTGGATTTTGGTCTATGCCCAGCAGTCTCAGGCATCTGCTGAATGTCCCTCACTGCCAGCGCCACTCTGACAACTCTTCCTGCCAGGAGAGAAAGAAATGGTAAATGTGAGTGGATTGGGGTGTGTCCAGGGGCGTGGCCAAAATTGGCCACAGCCCACATAACGCAACACATTGCTTGTCTCTCTTCCTCTTCTGTAAAAGTATACCAGGCACATGTAGCCTGTGCGGCACCTGAATGATTCCCTTATGTTTAATTGTGTAATGTTATGTATCACTTATGCCATGTAACTGCCATGTATTACTGTTGTGCTGTGTTTGCAATGTCCTAATGATGTATCACTGCCGTATATGTAATCGTAGTGTAGGGAAAGTAATGAGTTAAATGTGTGGGCTGGATTAGCAGCCTCAAAGAAACAGGAAGCTTCTGCTTCTTGGTCAGAGCCCAGGCATGGCTGCCTGAGGCAGGGTGTGTTTCCCCGTCTGGGACAGAAGGAGCCCCCATCTGGGGCATATGTGCATCCCCGTCTGGGACAGAAGGAGCCCCCGTCTGGGGCATATGTGCATCCCCGTCTGGGACAGAAGGAGCCCCCGTCTGGGGCATATGTGCATCCCCGTCTGGGACAGAAGGAGCCCCCGTCTGGGGCATATGTGCATCCCCGTCTGGGACAGAAGGAGCCCCCGTCTGGGGCATATGTGCATCCCCGTCTGGGACAGAAGGAGCCCCCGTCTGGGGCATATGTGCATCCCCGTCTGGGACAGAAGGAGCCCCCGTCTGGGGCATATGTGCATCCCCGTCTGGGACAGAAGGAGCCCCCGTCTGGGGCATATGTGCATCCCCGTCTGGGACAGAAGGAGCCCCCGTCTGGGGCATATGTGCATCCCCGTCTGGGACAGAAGGAATCCCTGGCTGGGAGCCGTGGACTCCCCTAGAGGGGAACAGAGAGTGCTTCCTTGGACCCATGGGCAGTGAAGGAGCCAACAGGACTTAGGAGTGCTCTGCCGAAGGGACTTTAAGCGTCCAGATACTGGCCACATCCATTACTACTGCTGCAGACGTTGTTTTGTCTAGGGACAGAAAAGGAATCATTCATCTCTTGTTCATTTCTACACCTTTATTATTAAAATACAAGTTGGGCCTTTCACAGTGTGAAGCATGGTTCATCCAGAGGACGTCGCCCCATTGTGGAGTACAGCTGCAGGACTGAGATAACCCACTGTGACTCAGGACTGGGATTAGGACTGTCATTTTTTATGTGACCTAGTGGACTCGTCTATGACTACCACCCCAGTCACCCTTGTTACACATATATTATGATGTCCACCGCAGCCTCTTTACACAGTTTGTTGCCTACAGTGGCTCCACACATAGTATGAGGTCTCCTAAAAAGGATCCCACTTGCCTGTGTCTCCTGCTTTGTTCAGACTGGCCTATCGCCTCAACGCATTAACCTAACTATCCCTGTGTGGCTCATTTCAAAATTTTTTACCATAACCAGGTTCCTCGCATCATGTTCTCACATGCTTTTTGCATTTAATAGCCCTCTGTGTCTGTACTGTTACATATTTAGACTGTTAACTGGTTCATCAAAATGCATTGTCTATATATGTGCTATGTTTTAACTTTTGTTCTTGTCAATAAAGATCATATTCTATCTAAACTCCTGTGGTCCTCTGGTTTTGAGCTATCTTCACAGTGGAGTGGTTTCGTGCACTTATAAGGTGTGTATTCACCTGGTGCTTCAGTTACTATGAGTCTGGGTTTTGTGTTACTGTTAACTGGTTCATGCAGCAACGGGAACACCTTCTTACACTAGGGATGGTCCAAACAATAAAAACAATAAAAGCAATTGTTACCATCCACCTTTCGTGTCTCCCCTTTTTCCTTGTAGACTGTAAGCTTGCGAGCAGGGCCCTCATTCCTCTTGGTATCTGTTATGATCTATGTGATTATTGCTATGCTGTAATGTCTATTGTCTGTACAAGTCCCCTCTGAAATGTAAAGTGCTGCGGAATATGTCGGCGCTATAGAAATAAAATTATTATTATTATTATTTGCTGCTGCCAGTCATGTGACCTGAGAACGTCACATAATCGGAGTATGTCACATGACCTGAAGGTCCCCAGACCCTACCCAAACTGAACGGTGGAACAAGAATCTGTGGGTTCTCTGCTACACCAATGTATTCAACTGTGTCTGAGTCCTGAGGACATACAGCACTGTGAAAAGGTTTTGGTCAGGTGTGGAAAAAATGCTGCAAAGAAAGAAGCTCTCATATATAGAAGCATTAATAGATTACTATTAGCAATTAACAAAATGTAACGTGAATGAACTAAAGAGAAATGTAAAATCCATCAGTATCTGGTGACGCCCATCGCCTCCATCATCAGTATCTGATGACCTCCCGTCACCTCCATCATCAGTATCTGGTGACCGCCCATCGCCTCCATCATCAGTATCTGGTGACCGCCCGTCACCTCCATCATCAGTATCTGGTGACCGCCCATTGCCTCCATCATCAGTATCTGGTGACCGCCCGTCACCTCCATCATCATTATCTGGTGACCGCCCATCGCCTCCATCATCAGTATTTGGTTACCACCCGTCACCTCCATCATCAGTATCTGGTGACCGCCCATCGCCTCTATCATCAGTATCTGGTGACGCCCATCGCCTCCATCATCAGTATCTGGTGACCTCCCGTCACCTCCATCATCAGTATCTGGTGACCGCCCATCGCCTCCATCATCAGTATCTGGTGACCGCCCGTCACCTCCATCATCAGTATCTGGTGACCTCCCATTGCCTCCATCATCAGTATCTGGTGACCGCCCATCACCTCCATCATCATTATCTGGTGACCACCCGTCTCCTCCATCATCAGTATTTGGTTACCACCCGTCACCTCCATCATCAGTATCTGGTGACCGCCCATCGCCTCCATCATCAGTATCTGGTGACCACCCGTCTCCTCCATCATCAGTATCTGGTGACCACCCGTCACCTACATCATCAGTATCTGGTGACCACCAATCACCTAAATCATCAGTATCTGGTGACCACCCGTCACCCCCATCATTAGTTTCTGGTGACTGCCCATTGCCTCTATCTTCAGTATCTGGTGACTGTCTGTAGCCTCCATCATCAGTATCTGGTGACTGCCCGTCGCTTCCATCATCAGTATCCAGTGACCGCCCGTCTCCTCCATCATTAGTATCTGGTGACTGCTCATCACCTCCATAATCAGTGTCCGGTGACCGCCCATCGCCTCCATCATTAGCATCTGGTGACCGCCAGTCACCTCCATTATCAGTATCTGGCTCCCACCCAGAAACATGATGCAAGATCAGGGGTCTGTGGGGGATCATCATTTCCAGGACTCCTCGTTCTTAGTGATAGTAGTTGGATGTTGGGGGTCATGGTCCGGTTGCAGAATAACCTTGGAGCCAATCAGATGCCTCCTGATGCTATTACATGATGGATAAGTATCTCCTGGATTCCTCAGCATTGA
Organism: Dendrobates tinctorius; assembly: GCF_039654945.1. Lineage (NCBI taxonomy): Eukaryota > Metazoa > Chordata > Amphibia > Anura > Dendrobatidae > Dendrobates > Dendrobates tinctorius. The sequence goes on from NW_027361803.1 coordinate 14,136,686, forward strand.
GGACACCATTAATCCTGACCAAATCTCCAACTCCATTTGCTGAATCGCAGCCACAAACTTGCAGGACCCTCCACGCAAGCTTCACTGCTCCTGTAGACCCTCATTATTGTTCCACTCACCATCCCCAGGGTACAATCTTCTTCTGTTACAGCCAAATATTTGACATTTTAACTCCTCAGTCCAGACACCTGCTGACATTTTTCTGCACCCTGGATCATATGTTTTCCTGCATATTTAAGTCACTTGCCCTTGTTTCCTTGTAGAAAGTTTGGCTTTTGTACGCAATTTTTCATGAAGACAACTTCTAACCAGACTTCTCTGACCAGAAGATAGGGTGTACCTGTGTCCCACTAATTGCAACCAGTACTAAGCTGATGGCACTGCTGGACATCTTCCAATTTCAAAGGTACGTAAACATGGTGGGTCTTTCATCAGCTACACTAAGTTACCTTGGCTAAACTCCGTGTCTGTGGTCCTCAACTTCTTGGTGCTTCTTCAAAAGATCTTGAAGACATCTTGAAGCCCCAGTCTGCTGTGAAAATTTTTGCCTGGGAGAGACCTTACCGATGCAGTATGACTACCTTGTGTCTTGTTGTGCTCAGTCTTGCCATGGTGTATGGCTTGTGACATGAAACTGTCTTCTATAACTTCACCTTTGCAGCTAAGGTGGGCTGTTTCTCACCCAGTTTTAACCCTCCAACACAGCTGTTTCTGTTTCAGTTAATGACTGTTTCAACCTATGAAAATGATGATCATTATCACCAGTCTGGTATAATTGGTTACTCATACACCGGACTATAATCCTACAAAGTCCCTGACTTTGTAGAAGTAGCAACATGAACTGATAAAGGCAAAGGGGTGGTCATCAATTGATGTGATTTAGATTTTACTTTTGTTCACTTTTCTTTTTGTTAATTTATAAAAATAAACTTTTATCCCTTCTAGTTTTAAAAGTATTCTTACCCCCGAACATAAATCAAAGGAACTTTTTTATGTCCTTACAGAACAAAATATTGGCTGATAGTGGTAACAACATAAACATAGGAGGAGATTGTAATGAGGTGCTTAATGTGTGATCTCAATATTGAGGACATGGTGATATCTGATCATAGTCCTATATCTCTAGACTTAGCTGACACACATCAGAAAGGGACGGACTATCTATGGCAATTCCCAGGAAACATGACCAAAGAGCAGGATTTTGTGAAACGGGTGGAGGAATGGTGGACAGAGTTTGCAATATATAATGAGGAGCACAAACTTAACCCTAGACTATATTGGGAAACAGCGAAGGTGAAGGGGAAACATCATGGCTTACACGCAGAGAATAAAAAAACGAATAAAGGAGCAGTACTTAGCAGCAAGCAGCGAAGTTAGGAGCACCGATACAAAATATAACAACTCACTACTGGATGAGGATAAAGATAAATGGATGCGGGCCAAAAAAATTTTGAAGAATGGGTGGAAAAAAGAGAGCAATTACATAGGAATCACTGGGAGGTAGAATTAAATAGGTATGGTGACAAAGCAGGGAGAATACTGGCTAATTTGGCTAGGGGAAGATATGTGGGTACATCTATATTGGCAATTAGAGATAAAAAAAGGGCAACGACTGACTAATCCCAAAGATATAAACAGAGTGCTGGGCAAATTCTATGCTAGGTTATACAAGGACGAGGATCATCAAGGTGTAGCGGGGGAGACATGGCTGGGTAGAGTTGATATCCCTAAACTGACGGAGGAGGAATTACAGGATTTAAATGGCTGCATCACGGAGGAAGAAATCAGTATGGCAATAAAAGGACTGGGGGCCAATAAGGCTCCAGGGCCCGATGGATTTAATGGTTCATTTTAGTGAGAAAATAGTTCCCACGCTTAAAGATTTATATAATCACATTTTGCAAGGGGAAGCTATGTCAGAAGGGATGAATACGGCCTACATAAAGCTTCTCCCGAAGGGAGGGAAGGATTTGGAAGACCCTTCGGGATATAGACCGATATCATTAATAAATCAAGATGTTAAACTTCTCTCAAAGATAATGGCAGACAGGCTGGCTAGGATACTGCCTAGATTGATATCAAAGCAACAAACAGGTTTTGTGAAGGGAAGATCAGCCGTTACAAATATAAGGAAAGCCATGTTATTGCTAGACAAGATTAGAGGGAAGCATCTGGATAAGGGAGAGGATCCAGCGATGGTCACACTGGACGCAGAAAAAGCCTTCGATAATGTGAGGTGGCCATGGGTGGGTCAAGTGTTGGATAAAATAAATCTGGTAGGTCCGTTTAGACAATTTTTGGCGGTGCTATATCAGAATCCCAAAGCAAGGGTATACACGCCGGGGTTTCTCTCAGATGCCTTCAAGCTGAAAAAGGGAACGAGGCAGGGGTGCCCGCTGTCCCCCTTAATGTTTAATTTGGCGATAGAACCTATGTCGAGATATTTAAGTGATTGCAGTTCCTACAAAGGATAAAGGTGGGAAAAGAGACAGTCAAAAATGCCCTATTTGTAGATGACATAATTCTGTTCATGAACAACCCAGGGGAGATCTCCCTATGTTGCTGCTTGAAATTGAAAAGTTTGGAAAATTCTCGGGCTTTCGTTTAAATAAGTCTAAATGTGAGATTCTGTTCATGAGGAGTGAGGTAAAACGTGGCCAGGAGAGTAATATAATGGGTATCCCGAAAGCGACAACATCTATAAAGTACTTGGGAATTTATTTGGGGAGAACGCCGAAACTGATTTATGATCTCAATTATAAGCCTATCATAGACAAACTAGAGAAGGAGTCGGAGAGGTGGGAAATCTACCCCTCTCTCGCTGCTGGGCCGCTGCCACCTAATCAAGATGACAAGCTCTGCGAGATTACTGTACCCAATGCAAACTATCCCAATGTTAATTCGTCACGCAGATGTTCTCAGATTAAATAGGGCCTTTTCTAAATTCATCTGGAGGGGTAAAAGGGCGAGATTGGCTATAAGAACTCTAATGCACACAAAGGAGGGAGGAGAGTGGGATTGCCAAATATTAGGGGATATAATTTATCGTGTTTAATGAGGAATGTAATGGACTGGATTAAAAAAACGGGGCGATATACTGACTACAAATTGGAAACGGAATTTTGTGGTTTGTGGGACCTGACGGCGCTGCTACATACGCCGCCAAACATTAAATATTCGGTAATATGTAAAGATACCATTGCCACATGGAAGGCAGTAAGAAAAAAACTAAAAATGTCTTGGAGAGTGTCAAAACTCCTGAATCCTTGGGCATATCCTGCCTTTAGATTAGGAAGAGAAAATAAATTATACACAGAGTGGTTGGGGAAAGATATACAGACGATAGGGGACTTACTACATCTACAAGAAGGCCGCTGGTTGACGGGATTGGAAGTGACAGACAAATTTGAGCTGCCGAGATTTCATTTGATGTTATATAGTCAATTAAAGCATTATGTATTAGACCTCCTTCAGGATGTGAGGAAGGAAATCGATTCAGAAATATGGGAGGACTTGGTTACCAAAGACATTGGAGAAATATCTATCACCTCAATATACAGTGGCATTTAAAAGTTTGGGCACCCCTGGTCAAAATTACTGTTATTGTGACCAGTTAAGCAAGTTGAAGATGGAATGATCTCTAAAAGGGCTAAAGTTAAAGATGACACATTTTCTCTGTATTTTAGGCCAAAAAAATTATATATTGTCATTTTTTACATTTTAAAAATTACAATAAGGAAAATAGGCCAATGCAAAAGTTTGGGCACCCTGCATAGGTAGTACCTAGTAGCACTCCCTTTTAAAATATCACAGCTTGTAAACGCTTTTAGTAGCCAGCCAAGAGTCTTTCAATTCTTGTTTGATGGATTTTCATCCATTCTTCCTTGGAAAATTCTTCCATTTCTGTGAGATTCCTGGGTCGTCTTGCATGCACTGCTATTTTGAGGACTAGCCACAGATTTTCAATGATGATCGAATCGGGGGACTGTGAGGGCCATTGAAAAACCTCTAGCTATCGCCTTTTGAGGTAGTCTATTGTGGATTTTGATGTGTGTGATCATTATCCATTTGTAGAAGCCATCCTGTTTTCAAATTCTGCTTTTTTACACATGGTGTTATGTTTGCATCAAGAATTTGTTGAAATTTCATTGACTCCATACTTTCCTCTACCTGTGAAATGTTCCCTGTGCCATTGTCTGCAACACAACTCCAAAGCATGATTGATCCATCCCCATGCTTAATGGTTGGAGAGATGATCTTTTCCTGAAATTCTATGCAATTTTTTCTCTGCACATACCTTTGATCATTGCGACCAAAGAGTTTTATTTTAACTTCAACAATTCACAGGACTTGTTTCTAAAATGCATTGGGCTTGTTTAGATGTTCTTTTGCATACCTCTGATGCTAAATTTTATGGTGAGGGCGCAGGAGAGGTTTTCTTCTGATGACTCTTCCATGAAGGCCATATTTGATAAGGTGACTCTGAACAGTAGAACAATTACCACAACTCCAGAATCTGCTAAATCTTTCTGAAGGTCTTTTGCAGTCAAGTGGGGGTTCTGATATGCCTTTCTAGCAATCCTACAAGCAGCTCTCTGAAATTTTGCTTGGCCTTCCAGACCTTATCTTGACCTCCACTGTTCCTGTAAACTGCTATTTCTGAATTACATATTGAACTGAGGAAAGGACAACTTGAAAACGCTTTGCCATCTTCTTATAGCCTTCTCCTGCTTTGTGGGCCTCCACCATTTTCATTTTCAGAGTGCTAGGCAGCTGCTTAAAAGAACCCATGGTGGCTGTTTTTTCGCACAAGGTTAGAGGAGGCTATGTGTTTCTAAACCTGTGGAATCTGCATCAGCTGGCCTTTCCTAACATTGAGGGTGAACAAGCCATATCCCCAGTGGCGGATTATAATGAGGTCAATTTGGGCAGTTGCCCCGGGCCCAGTGGGGTTAAGGGGCCCACAGCCCAGGCCAGTAAATTGCCCCATTATAATCCGCCACCGCGCAGGGCCGGATTATAGGCAGGGCAGGCGGGGCTTCAGCCCCGGGGCCCCCACCACATTCCTGCTGGCTGCTGCAATGGCACTCCATCTTCTCCCCACCTAAAAGTGAGTGACCGTGGGGGCGGCATTATGTGCTCTGCTACCAGCAGCATCTACAAGTAGCGTGAACGCTGATGCTGCTGGTAGCGTGCAAAGGCTTGTGATGAGATCACAGGAGGGAAGGTGTCAGGGCCCCCGATCATGTGACCCCTGTCTCCTCCCCTCCTGTGACCTCATCACAGGTCCTGTGCGCACAGCACAGAGCACTGAGAGCAGCCATGTATGTGGAGGGCGGCTCTGCGGGTGGAGGTCGGTGCTGGAGGCCCCATTATTCTCTATGTGGAGTGCGGCTCTGCGGGTGGAGGTCGGTGCTGGAGGCTCCATTATTCTCTATGTGGAGTGCGGGTGGAGGTCGGTGCTGGAGGCTCCATTATTCTCTATGTGGAGTGCGGCTCTGCGGGTGGAGGTCGGTGCTGGAGGCCCCATTATTCTCTATGTGGAGTGCGGCTCTGCGGGTGGAGGTCGGTGCTGGAGGCCCCATTATTCTCTATGTGGAGTGCGGCTCTGCGGGTGGAGGTCGGTGCTGGAGGCTCCATTATTCTCTATGTGGAGTGTGGCTCTGCGGGTGGAGGTCGGTGCTGGAGGCCCCATTATTCTCTATGTGGAGTGCGGCTCTGCGGGTGGAGGTCGGTGCTGGAGGCCCCATTATTCTCTATGTGGAGTGCGGCTCTGCGGGTGGAGGTCGGTGCTGGAGGCTCCATTATTCTCTATGTGGAGTGCGGCTCTGCGGGTGGAGGTCGGTGCTGGAGGCTCCATTATTCTCTATGTGGAGTGCGGGTGGAGGTAGGTGCTGGAGGCTCCATTATTCTCTATGTGGAGTGTGGCTCTGCGGGTGGAGGTCGGTGCTGGAGGCTCCATTATTCTCTATGTGGAGTGCGGCTCTGCGGGTGGAGGTCGGTGCTGGAGGCCCCATTATTCTCTATGTGGAGTGTGGCTCTGCGGGTGGAGGTCGGTGCTGGAGGCTCCATTATTCTCTATGTGGAGTGCGGCTCTGCGGGTGGAGGTCGGTGCTGGAGGCCCCATTATTCTCTATGTGGAGTGCGGCTCTGCAGGTGGAGGTCGGTGCTGGAGGCTCCATTATTCTCTATGTGGAGTGCGGGTGGAGGTCGGTGCTGGAGGCTCCATTATTCTCTATGTGGAGTGCGGCTCTGCGGGTGGAGGTCGGTGCTGGAGGCCCCATTATTCTCTATGTGGAGTGCGGCTCTGCGGGTGGAGGTCGGTGCTGGAGGCCCCATTATTCTCTATGTGGAGTGCGGCTCTGCGGGTGGAGGTCGGTGCTGGAGGCCCCATTATTCTCTATGTGGAGTGTGGCTCTGCGGGTGGAGGTCGGTGCTGGAGGCCCCATTATTCTCTATGTGGAGTGCGGCTCTGCGGGTGGAGGTCGGTGCTGGAGGCCCCATTATTCTCTATGTGGAGTGCGGCTCTGCGGGTGGAGGTCGGTGCTGGAGGCTCCATTATTCTCTATGTGGAGTGTGGCTCTGCGGGTGGAGGTCGGTGCTGGAGGCTCCATTATTCTCTATGTGGAGTGCGGCTCTGCGGGTGGAGGTCGGTGCTGGAGGCCCCATTATTCTCTATGTGGAGTGTGGCTCTGCGGGTGGAGGTCGGTGCTGGAGGCCCCATTATTCTCTATGTGGAGTGCGGCTCTGCGGGTGGAGGTCGGTGCTGGAGGCTCCATTATTCTCTATGTGGAGTGCGGGTGGAGGTAGGTGCTGGAGGCTCCATTATTCTCTATGTGGAGTGTGGCTCTGCGGGTGGAGGTCGGTGCTGGAGGCTCCATTATTCTCTATGTGGAGTGCGGCTCTGCGGGTGGAGGTCGGTGCTGGAGGCCCCATTATTCTCTATGTGGAGTGTGGCTCTGCGGGTGGAGGTCGGTGCTGGAGGCTCCATTATTCTCTATGTGGAGTGCGGCTCTGCGGGTGGAGGTCGGTGCTGGAGGCTCCATTATTCTCTATGTGGAGTGCGGCTCTGCGGGTGGAGGTCGGTGCTGGAGGCTCCATTATTCTCTATGTGGAGTGCGGCTCTGCGGGTGGAGGTCGGTGCTGGAGGCCCCATTATTCTCTATGTAGAGTGTGGCTCTACGATTCGTGACCCCCGTCACGTGACGAGGGGGGCCCACAGAGTCTGAACTGCCCCGGGCCCTGGCTACCCTTAATCCACCCCTGCATATCCCTTACAGGCTAATTAAGGTCTGAAACCTTGGTCAAAGTTATCTGAGCACACAAATCTCCAAAGGTGTCCAAACTTTAGCATCGGACCATTTTTCTTTTTGTAATTTTTAAAATGTGAAAAAATGACAATGTGTATTACTTTTTAGCCTAAAATACAAAACAAATGTGTCATCTTTAACTTTAGGCCTTTTAGAGATCATTTTATCTTCAACTTGCTTAACTGTTCACAATAACAGTAATTTTGACCAGGGGTGCCTAAACTTTTGCATGCCACTGTACTTTATGAAGTAATATATGGGGCCCATTATACTGTATGAAGTAATATATGGTGCCCATTATACTGTATGAAGTAATATATGGGGCCCATTATACTGTATGAAGTCATATATGGGGCCCAGCATGCTGTATGCAGTAATATATGGGGCCCATTATAATGTATGAAGTAATATATGGTGCCTATTATGCTGTATGACGTAATATATGGGACCCATTATACTGTATGAAGTAATATATGGGGCCCATTATACTGTATGAAGTAATATATGGTGCCTATTATGCTGTATGAAGTAATATATGGGGACCATTATACTGGATGAAGTAATATATGGTGCCTATTATGCTGTATGAAGTAATATATGGGGCCCATTATGCTGTATGCAGTAATATATGGGGCCCATTATAATGTATGAAGTAATATATGGTGCCTATTATGCTGTATGAAGTAATATATGGGACCCATTATGCTGTATGAAGTAATATATGGGACCCATTATACTGTATGAAGTAATATATGGTGCCCATTATGCTGTATGAAGCAATATATGGTGCCCATTATACTGTATGAAGTAATATATGGGGCCCATTATACTGTGTGAAGTAATATATGGTGCCTATTATGCTGTATGAAGTAATATATGGGGCCCATTATACTGGATGAAGTAATATATGGGGCCCATTATACTGTATGAAGTAATATATGGTGCCTATTATGCTGTATGAAGTAATATATGGGACCCATTAAGCTGTATGAAGTAATATGTGGGACCCATTATACTGTATGAAGTAATATATGGTGCCCATTATGCTGTATGAAGCAATATATGGTGCCCATTATACTGTATGAAGTAATATATGGGGCCCATTATACTGTATGAAGTAATATATGGTGCCTATTATGCTGTATGAAGTAATATATGGGGCCCATTATGCTGTATGCAGTAATATATGGGCCCATTATAATGTATGAAGTAATATATGGTGCCTATTATGCTGTATGAAGTAATATATGGGACCCATTATGCTGTATGAAGTAATATATGGGACCCATTATACTGTATGAAGTAATATATGGTGCCCATTATGCTGTATGAAGCAATATATGGTGCCCATTATACTGTATGAAGTAATACATGGGGCCCATTATACTGTATGAAGTAATATATGATGCCTATTATGCTGTATGAAGTAATATATGGGGACCATTATACTGGATGAAGTAATATATGGGGCCCATTATACTGTATGAAGTAATATATGGTGCCTATTATGCTGTATGAAGTAATATATTGGGCCCATTATGCTGTATGCAGTAATATATGGGGCCCATTATAATGTATGAAGTAATATATGGTGCCTATTATGCTGTATGAAGTAATATATGGGACCCATTATGCTGTATGAAGCAATATATGGGACCCATTATACTGTATGAAGTAATATATGGTGCCCATTATGCTGTATGAAGCAATATATGGTGCCCATTATACTGTATGAAGTAATATATGGGGCCCATTATACTGTATGAAGTAATATATGGGGCCCATTATACTGTATGAAGTAATATATGGTGCCTATTATGCTGTATGAAGTAATATATGGGAACCATTATACTGGATGAAGTAATATATGGGGCCCATTATACTGTATGAAGTAATATATGGTGCCTATTATGCTGTATGAAGTAATATATGGGGCCCATTATGCTGTATGCAGTAATATATGGGGCCCATTATAATGTATGAAGTAATATATGGTGCCTATTATGCTGTATGAAGTAATATATGGGACCCATTATGCTGTATGAAGTAATATATGGTGCCTATTATGCTGTATGAAGTAATATATGGGACCCATTATACTGTATGAAGTAATATATGGTGCCCATTATGCTGTATGAAGCAATATATGGTGCCCATTATGCTGTATGAAGCAATATATGGTGCCCATTATACTGTATGAAGTAATATATGGGGCCCATTATACTGTATGCAGTAATATATGGGGCCCATTATACTGTATGCAGTAATATATGGGGCCCATTATAATGTATGCAGTAATATATGGGGCCCATTATACTGTATGCAGTAATATATGGGGCCCATTATAATGTATGAAGTAATATATGGGGCCCATTATAATGTATGAAGTAATATATGGGGCCCATTATACTGTATGAAGTAATATATGGGGCCCATTATGCTGTATGAAGTAATATATGGTGCCTATTATGCTGTATGAAGTAATATATGGTGCCTATTATGCTGTATGAAGTAATATATGGGACCCATTATACTGTATGAAGTAATATATGGGGCCCATTATACTGCATGAAGTAATATATGGGGCCCATTATACTGTATGAAGTAATATATGGGACCCATTATACTGTATGAAGTAATATATGGGGCCCATTATACTGCATGAAGTAATATATGGGGCCCATTATACTGTATGAAGTAATATATGGGGCCCATTATACTGTATGAAGTAATATATGGGGCCCATTATACTGCATGAAGTAATATATGGGGCCCATTATACTGTATGAAGTAATATATGGGGCCCATTATACTGCATGAAGTAATATATGGGGCCCATTATACTGTTTGAAATAATATTTGGGGCCCATTATACTGTAATGAAGTAATATATGGGTCTCAATATACTGTATGGAGCATGATGTGGGGATAGGGGATGACTTTCTGTTTGTTGTGGATCTGACCGCTGGGACCCCATGATCCTGGGAAACGTAGCTTTGAAGAGCACCATGTAAATGGAGCTGTGGTCAATCATGCGCACTGTGGTGCCATTCACATGTGGCTCTTCAAGTAACTCCTTAAAGAGAGTGCTGAGGGGACGACAAAGTATAGCAAAAATTCACTGATTGGGGCTGATGAGTGCTATAGTTTGTGGGCTGGTGTGATTTGTGCGGCAGGGCTGCATTTTTGTCCCTGTCCGGCCCTGTGCCAGGCCTACCATTGCCATTAATGACCCTTGTTCTGGATACTTCTGTGTTGTTCTTGTATGTGCGTGTGATGGCGCTGACATCCTTGTGTTTGGACACCTTTTTTTTCTATTTATCTAAATCAAAATGTCCACTATTGTACTCAGTTTTACAGGATAGAAATGAAAATTTACTTTGTGTGTGGGGGATGGGGGGGCGTCATTTTGCTGTTCGCCTCAGGCAGCAGATAGGCTAGGTTCACCCCTGGGGGCGAGTAGAGTTAAAATCTCAAGGTCTGATAGTTATAGACATTGATCAACGAGAATGTAATCCAATGATGACCTTAGGTACTAATGTGATTGAAAATTGTCATTCCGAGGTTATTGTCTTGTTGCAACAGGTGGCTGAGACTGCTGGTTCCAGTGAACAACGAGTCCTGCAGAAGGAGATCAGAGCCCTGATGCAAAGACAGCGGGTAGAACTCTCTGGCGGAGAAGTTGGCAGCGTCAGAGTGAGTGATTCTTTCCCCATTGCAATACCCCCAGATGTGAAATGTTGATTTGGTGTCGGGCAGCCATAGGCCTCAGAGGAAAAGATTACCAAGCAATGGTAGAGCCAGTGTACTCTGATAGCCGGCCCACTGTCCTGACAGCCAGAGGGGTGGTTGATATCCGCAGAGGGAGAGTACCTGTACGCCTCATGAATTGTGGGGAGGAAGAGGCCACAATACCTCGCTATGCCACTGTAGGGAAGGTGACCTGACGGACGGACGGACTAGTCAGAGTGAAGAAAGATAGGTTTGCACAGTGTAGGTAGGAGTCAGTGATTACAGTGGGGAAACAACTAGGAAAGTGTAGTGGACGTGCAGTACCTTGGGATGACCATTAGATGGCAGGGTGGAGTGTGAGCGAAGGACTTTACAGCAGCTTAGGGCTTTAGAAACCGTTGGTCATGGGGGGCGAGGTGACAGTTAGTGACAGTTTCAAGGAACCGGGGGAGTTATAAATACTGAGGGAGGGTTCCAGAAGGTTCCAGTCCCCAGGGGGAGCCCAGGTGACAGGAGGACTTCGCCAGTCTGTGTGCCCTGAGGAGAATCCGACCAGGGGGACTGAGGAGAGGAGACGTCAGGGGGGTGGTCCTGACAGGGAAGGACCGCAGCAGAGACAAGGCTCTGGGTGGAAGACACCGTATGTGTAACGACGAGACTGATTAGTAAAGTGCTGTTGGTGTACGGACCTAAGGCGGCCACAGTAACCGAGCTGTCAGGATTGTCACAGTGTGAGACGGGACGTGACGTGTAAGTACGTCCCTTGTGTAACATACGGTGTTGAAGCGGCCCTGAACACGGAGGGCAGAGAGAGATATCGCGGTGTACCGCGAGGACCGTCAGTCGGACGGTGTGAAATAAACTTGGACCTGTTGCACCCAGAATCTGCCTCATCGTGTCTCTGTATCATCTCTGCGCGGTAAGAAGTGGGATCACCCCCTATCACCCCCCCAGCTCGGCACCCCACCACCGACACTACATTTGGCGTAGTCGGCAGGATCGCCGCCGCTAATACGCTATCTTCTGCGGCAGGCCTGCAACTGAAGGACTGAGGAAAACTTGGACTGCTCTATTTCGGATTATAAACACCTGTGGACTAAAAATTACTGACCTGTGGATTACAAATTGGGACGCTGTGTCGGATCTGTGTTGCTTGCAGAGGATCCAAGGCAGTAGCTGATTCTGCCCAAGATGGCGGTATTACTTCAGCGCAGAGGAGAGGTCCGGGTGTTTGCAGTTGTTCAGAATGGACTGGGACCCCCTCCAACGTACCCCAAAAGGAAGCAATATATGCCCGGAGACCGACGTTTCCATATATTGGACCCTGGCAGATGGATGGAAAGGTCTGCCAACGCCCCACCCAGCAGGAGGAGTGGCACAGAAGAAAAACTTGGCTGCGGCTGTCTGACGCCATTCGAGTGCTGCCCAACGGACGGTATGAGATGCTGCGGGTGTCGGGGCATCGGCCGCCTAGTGTGGCAATGGCGGCGAGAGATGGAGCTGCACCAGAAGTCATCTTCAGATTTACGGGCAGGCAGCGGGATGCTGAGCCGGGGAGCGGAGCCTGAGGGGAGTCAGCGAGAACGGCTGCCACCAATACCAGCAGAGGACTTCTCAGCGGAGCCCCCGAGTCCGGAGGGAAGGCCCGCAGGACAGTGGAGCAAGGAACGGAGGCTGCGGGGGAAACTGCGTGATGATGGAACGGAGGCCGCAGCGCCGGGGAAGGTGAGAGTACCCCCGGCCCTACCAGTGCCTCCGCAAGCGGCCCCCACCATTCTGCTGCAGCACGCGGCCCCCTGCGCACCGGAAGGCCTAGTTACCACGGGCCCCGTGGTGTATGCAGAGCTGAGCGAGGTCCCCGCTCATGTCCCCGAACTACCCCGCCCGGAGTCACCAGTGCAGAGCTCACCCAAAGAAGATGCTGCTGCGCTTTCCCTGCTAATAGCAGCTGCATTGTTGAAATCGGCCGTTACTCCGACTCCGTTGGAAGTAGTGGATGCGGCCTGTCCTGAGGCCGCGGTTATGCCGCTGCTGGAGTCGGCTGCGACCGATTTAGCGGGCCCTGTGATTCCAGCCCCCGAGGACCCGGTTCTCCCCATTTGCCACCTGACCCCAGCGGCTGCTGGGCCGCAGAAATCTTCGGCCGTTTCTGTCTTGCGGTCTTTTTCAGCGGAGTCCCGCCCACCGGACTCCAGGGCCCGTGCTGTTCCCTCCGTGTGGGAAGCGGAGGTGATCAGGAAGAAAAAGGCCCGGGAGCAGGAAGTGTGGAACCTGCTCCACACTCAAGGAGAGGCCGTCATGGAAAAGAAGAGGACTTGAATGGACACCCTCAGTATCCCCGTGGAGCCCTCACCTCTGTCCATTGAGAGTGGTATAGACTGTCAGGAGTTCGATGCACCGTTGTGCAGATTATAAGGACAGTTGCATTTAGAAAAAAGTTTTGTTGTTGTTTAACTGATGCAACTATTTTCTCTCTCTCTCTCTTTCTTTCTTCTTTCTATGTTCTTTATATACGAAAATATGTTTACCTGACAGAACGGGGATATGGAAAGCGGAGGAGTGTCCAGGTCCAAGGAAGGGGGGAGGAGGAAAGAAGACATGCAATGTTATGTTGTTATATGTTGGTTTTAAAATGAGCAAAAGAAAACGAAAAAAAAAAAATTATAAAAAAATGGGGTACTTGTGCTATTATAAAGTTGTATGATGTATAATATGCAAAGTAAAATGCAACAGGTCCGGGTAAGGGAAGGTCTGCGGGACCAAAGGAAAGTGTGAGATCTGGTAGGGATCTAAGAGTTGAGGAGGTCTGGGAGACCGGGACGCCGACCATGACATGTAATTGAAAGAAGGAAAATGAGTTGGAAGACGTGAGAAAGACAGCCGTCCTAGGTCAGGTCCCCAACACCACGGACACCCCTGAAGAAGGAAAGGCGGGCGCCGGCAATGATCTGGTAGGTGAGTGGCCTCGATCATGGCGTACCGGATAGTGAAAGGTAAGAGTAGGGGAAAGATACACGCCGTAGAGAGAATACGGGTGTACCTTGCCCAATTTGAAAGACGTTGTCATGTGGCGTGCGCGCTGGTGAGTAGCAGTAGGCTGCTCAGAGCATAGTGCTCCCAGTATGGTTCGGCCCCCGCAGATAGTGGGTTTGGCTCAACTTCTGGTCCGACAACAGAATGTAGGTGTAGATTCAGAACGACGAAGGCAGGGATGACGATTGTCGAGGACGACAATGACAAAGGAAGGTGGAGTGTAGGGAAGGTGACCTGACGGACGGACTAGTCAGAGTGAAGAAAGATAGGTTTGCACAGTGTAGGTAGGAGTCAGTGATTACAGTGGGGAAACAACTAGGAAAGTGTAGTGGACGTGCAGTACCTTGGGATGACCATTAGATGGCAGGGTGGAGTGTGAGCGAAGGACTTTACAGCAGCTTAGGGCTTTAGAAACCGTTGGTCATGGGGGGCGAGGTGACAGTTGGAGTGACAGTTTCAAGGAACCGGGTGAGCTATAAATTCTGAGGGAGGGTTCCAGAAGGTTCCAGTCCCCAGGGGGAGCCCAGGTGACAGGAGGACTTCGCCAGTCTGTGTGCCCTGAGGAGAATCCGACCAGGGGGACTGAGGAGAGGAAACGTCAGGGGGGTGGTCCTGACAGGGAAGGACCGCAGCAGAGACAAGGCTCTGGGTGGAAGACACCGTATGTGTAACGACGAGACTGATTAGTAAAGTGCTGTTGGTGTACGGACCTAAGGCGGCCACAGTAACCGAGCTGTCAGGATTGTCACAGTGTGAGACGGGACGTGACGTGTAAGTACGTCCCTTGTGTAACATACGGTGTTGAAGCGGCCCTGAACACGGAGGGCAGAGAGAGATATCGCGGTGTACCGCGAGGACCGTCAGTCGGACGGTGTGAAATAAACTTGGACCTGTTGCACCCAGAATCTGCCTCATCGTGTCTCTGTATCATCTCTGCGCGGTAAGAAGTGGGATCACCCCCTATCACCCCCCCAGCTCGGCACACCACCACCGACACTACACCACAGTGGCTAAGCTGCTTACTGTCAGTAACAACGCCATACAGGCAGCAGAGCCCTTGGTCTCATCCGACCAGGTGGAGGACAATGGCTCTGTAAAGCAGCTGGAGGAATGGTGTCAGCAGCTGCAGGTGGGAACTGACTCCACCCCTTCATACCAAAAGAATGGGGTTTACCGAGTGACTCAGGAGTATGATCGGGTATTCAGTAAACACCCTCTAGACTTTGGGAAGGCAAAAGGGGTTCAACACCATATCCCCACTGGAGATCATCCCCCCATTAAAGAAAGGTACCGGCCTATACCTCCAACACAATACCAGTGTGCCAAAAGTATGTTGCGGGAAATGACGGAAGCTGGGGTGATCAGAGACAGTTGTAGCCCCTGGGGAGCCCCAATAGTCTGTGTGAAAAAGAAGGATGGTACCATGAGAATGTGTGTTGATTACAGAAAAATTAACAGCATTACACATAAAGACGCCTACCCATTACCAAGAATTGAGGAGTCATTAGCCGCACTTAAAACTGATAACTATTTTTCCACCTTTGATCTCACTAGTGGGTATTGGCAGGTTCCCGTGGCAGAGGCAGACAAGGAGAGAACAGCATTTACCACATCAATGGGACTCTGCGAGTTCAACTACATGCCGTTCGGGCTCTGCACCGCCCCTGGGACATTTCAACGGTTAATGGAGTGCTGCCTTGGACACAAGAACTTCGAGACAGTTCTGTTATACCTTGATGATGTCATTGTTTTTTCCAAGACTTATGAAGACCATCTGAAGCACCTGGATGAGGTGTTTGAAGCCTTGTCCAACTTTGGCCTGAAAGTGAAGCCTTCCAAATGCCACCTCCTGAAGCCCAAGGTACAGTACCTCGGTCATGTAGTGAGTGCAGAAGGTGTGGCACCGGATCCTGACAAAGTCACTGTCATTCGGGACTGGCAGAAGCCCAGCAACCTCCATGAGGTACGTCAATTCCTCGGGTTGGTAGGCTACTACCGAAGGTTCATCAAAAGCTTCACTGTGATAGCCACACCTATGCAAAATCTTCTGGTGGGCCAGCACAAGAAAGCCAGGAAGGAGAGTCCTACATTTGAATGGAATGAGGAACTGGAGAGGTCCTTCACTCGACTGAAGATGGCTCTCACAGGAGATGAAGTTCTGGCCTACCCAGATTATGACCAACCATTTGTGTTGTATACTGATGCCAGCAACGTGGGACTTGGAGCAGTACTGTCACAGGTACAGAATGGCAAAGAAAGAGTGATCTCCTACGCCAGCAGGAAGCTTCTTCCCACTGAAAGTAACCCTGACAACTACAGTTCCTTCAAGCTGGAGTTCCTCGCAATAGTCTGGGCTGTGACTGAACGATTCAAGCATTACCTAGCTTCAGCCAAGTTTACCATCTTCACGGACAACAACCCGATGACTCACTTGGAAACTGCAAAACTAGATGCACTGGAGCAGCGATGGATGGTCCGGCTGTCTAACTATGAATTCAGCATCAAGTACCGAGCGGGGCACAAGAATGCCAATGCTGATGCGCTGTCCAGAATGCCTAATCTGCCAGATGCAGGAGAAGACCCTGAGGCACTCGAAGAAATAGAGTTACCTGTCTTCCACCGGCATTTGCAGCCCAACGTGCCCAAGGAGTGAGAAACAGACGGTCTATCGTGAAAGAGGCCACCCTAAATCCATTGTCTCTTCATGACTGGGCAGAAACGCAGGATAGCGACCCCGCAGTCCGCCTGGTAAAGGAGCTACTGTCACAAGCTGACTCATGCCCAGATCCAGATGCTCCTGAAGAAACCCAGCAGTTGTGGAAGGAGAGAGGCCGGCTGTTCATCTATGAGGGAAAGCTGTGCCGGAGGAGTATCAATGCCCGCACTCATGAGTTAGTCTGGCAGGAGGTAGTCCCAAAGAGGGAGGCATCAATGGTCTTGGAAGCATACCACAATGGAGCTGGACACTTCGGATGGAAGAAGTTGGAGGCCTTGCTCCGGGAGAGATTCTACTGGGCTGGTATGAGGAAGGCCATTGAAAATTGGTGCCGGGAGTGTGGACAATGTAACCTGCGCAGGAAGGACCCTAACAGCCAGCGAGCTGCTTTGCAGCCAATAATAACCAAACAGCCACTCGAGTTGGTCGCCCTGGACCATGTGAAGCTGGTCCCAAGCTGTTCAGGCTACATTTATGCTCTTACCATCGTTGACCACCACTCGAGATTCCTGGTAGTCGTGCCTGTCAAGGATCAAACAGCCAGGACAGCAGCCAGAGCATTCCAACAGCACTTTTGTCGACCACACGGATATCCCGAGCGAATGCTTACAGATCAAGGTCCAGCCTTTGAGGCAGAAGTGTTCCAGGAATTCTGTAACTTGTACAGTTGCAAGAAGATCAGGACAACACTGTACCATCCACAGACCAATGGCATGTGTGAAAAGATGCATCAGGTGGTGATCGACCTACTGAAGACCTTGCCTTTGGAAGACAGGAACTTGTGGCCAGAGAAGTTGCCAGATCTGGTCAACCTCTACAATCACATTCCTGTGAATTCCACCAACTGCACTCCAGCCTAATGAGAGCGAGGCCTGGCAAGTTGCCTATTGATTTGGAGTCATTACACCTGAGGTAACATCACCAGATGCTGACTGGGATACAGAGCGGCAGCAGCAATATCGAAGAGTACAAGAGTGTGTAGAAAAGAGTCTAGCTCAGGCAAGACAAAAAGAGGAGAAGAACTACAATCAACATGCACCTGCAGTCCCCTTGTCACCAGGAGAGCAAGTCCTAAAGAGGAAAAGAAGGATGCATAAATTGGATGACCAATGGGAAGCTGAACCCTACACCGTCTTACCATCAAACTTTAACAACACCAAAGTGTGCCTTATCAGTAAGGAAGGAGGAGAAACCTCATCAGCAGTATCGAGGGATCATCTGAAATTTTGCGCTGACCAACTAAAGGAAAGGATGGAAGAACAAACAACCTTCAGCCCATAGAGGAAGAAGAAGAAAAGGTCAGCACTGTACACAGAGAATTTCCTGAAAACTGGACAAGAATGGATCAAGCCATCGTAGTTCCTGTCCTAATCTTTCCCCAGCCTACTGCAACTGAAGTAGCAGAGACTCAAGACAACTCTGAAAATCAGGAAGTTCAGGCAGCGGATGCTACACCAGCAGTGGAGTCAGAGAACCTTTGCCCTGCCAGTGGTGAATCTGTCATGCCCATAGTGAGTCTAAGAGTTCGCAGACGGCTACTACCCAGTTTACCCGCACCAGTGCTACGTAGGTCTGTCCGTAGTACCCAAGGTATTCCACCCCTAAGGTTCTGCATATAGATAAGTTTTGTAAATGTTAATCTGTAAATATGCAACGTTTCAAGTTTTGTGCCTACAGAGACTCTGTAAGACTTTTTGGATATTTTATTTTGTTTTCAATGGACAATTGGACCACAGGACTATGTGTGGTCAAAACTCTACTTGTAAATAGTTTACCAACTTGCTCAGGAATTGCACCATGGACATTGACGCTTGGACTAATCGTCATCAGGACTATTTTTGAGCTTTGGTTTTTGTATTTTTCACTTTTGGAAATCTTGTTATATTTATAATTGTTTATATGTTTACATGTTTTCTCTTCAGTCCGGGAGTACTGAATTGCACTAGGGAGGAATGTGGCGCCCCCAGGAGTATGGTCGCCACAGTGGCATTGCCTTCCTCCTAGGGAGTGTGATGTCATGCTTGGAAGCAATAAAGGATCTCTCGCAGTTAATCACAACACACAACACAGTTCTCATTCCAGGCCAGCAGAGGGAGCTCTGAACCAAAACTGGGGGAAGAGCTACTCTCTGGGGGCCAGGAAGGGGAAATTAGAAGTTTGTGTGAGGAGGGCAACGTGTGTGGACGTGAGGAGAGGAGCTGGGAGATTGAGGAGAGAGTTCAGGCTCATTCCCAGCTATAGCGCATGATCTGGAGCCCGGTCTCCAAGGCTGTACGGACACTGATGGTCCTGCAACAGAAACCAGAGGCATAGGAAGCTGTAAATGCTCTACTCCCACATAAGACTCGGAGGCACAACAGCAACGTGTGAGCCAGGAGAGAAAGGCTACAGCTGTCTGCCATACGAGGGAGTTCTAAAGAGAATAAGCAAGTGGAACTTCAGTGTAACACAGTACTGCAAGCACCTAAAACTAAGCGCTAGGAAGGAGACTACACAACCCATCTGCATAGAGAGATTCCTAAGTTGCTTCCAGACTAGCCAGCTCCTGTGCCATCTGTAATCTGGACCCTGGACTGCATTTGCCAAGCAAAGTAAAGGTAAAGAAACTGCACCCTGTTGTGTTGTGAGTTCATTTTCCCCTCCGTCACTGAGGCCTGGTGAACTCCCTATTCTAGTGAAGGAAGGTAGTGAGCCTGATTATCAGGCACCTGGGACTAATGAAGACGATTGGCTGAGTGGAGTCACTGACTGGATTTAAGGCAGCCTACGCCCTTTCTGCCCTGGGGGTGATTTCTCTGTGGACTCTTGGACACCAGTCTGATTCCTGCTCTCCTAAAGCTAAGTTTTCTGTTTTGCCTTTTTGCATTTAAGATTTGTTTTTGTTTTTCTTGCTTTTTGGATTCTGCCACTCCCTGCTGGAGTGTGCAGTGTTCCGTTAGCTCTGTCTTCAGAAAGTACCTGAGTGCTGATTTAGTTTTTGAAGCTTAGTTGCTTCAGGGCCATTTTTATATCAGCTTGTTGGCTTTTGTCTCTGATAGGGTTTTGGCAGATTGCAGACAGCAGCCTTCCTATCCGTTCCTTATCTAGGTAGTTTTTGGCCCCGTCTTTGCTCAGTCTGTCTTTCTGTCTGTGTAAGTGTTTTCATCTTGCTTCACCGTCATTATATGTGGGGGGGCTGCCTATTGCTTTGGGGTCTGCTCTGGGGCAGTTAGATTTCCCCTTTCCTTCTTTAGGCCTATGTATCTCTCCGGCTGTGATCGAGGGGTCTAGGTCATCGTAGGAACCCCCCACGGCTACTGCTAGTTGTGTTGATAGGTTCAGGGGTCTGCAATCTGATAGTTGCCAACTTCTCTGGTTTTCTGGACTTAGCTAGCATTTCTGTTTTTGCCTCCTACGGTGACTCAATCATAACACTGTTGTGTCCTTGCCTCCTTCCTGCAACCCCGTCAGCACTGCTTCATCCCTGTGCCAGGCACTGCACCCTCTTCCTCAACACCTATCCTCACTGCCCTGGAACTACAGCCCTGCCTGTGGAGGGCTACACCATCATTGCTGCACCACACCATCGGTCCCAGAGGATCTGTCTGCAGCGTCGGCTTAACATCTTCATTGCCGAACACCACAGGTGGCGTCACAAATCATCCACTCATAATCTTTATTTCATCACTTAATCCCTCTTACATGGGCGCCCAGGGCCACGGACCGGGTCACCGCTGCTGTGACATTCCCCTTTGAGAGCCCGGCCCGGTACCGAGTACCCCACAGCCCTGGGAGGGCGACCCAGAAGGTTTAACATCGGTCTTATTTTTGGAAAAAAGAGAAACAGAAAGAAATAAAGATAAAACGACGAAAAATTTTTAAAAAAAATGGAGAGTGTTTATAGAAATGTCACTGACCACCAGAGAAATTCAAGACTTAATGAGCGCCTTTGTGGATTGGGATTGGTATCTATTAGAGGATTTGAGTGGTAATCTGGGTAAACTGAAATGTGTTATATGGAGGATAAGGTGGAGCTGGAGATAAGGTGTCTGAATTCAGTCAATGGGATCTATGAAAATGTGGAGGTAAGGGGGTTCGATAATTTTATATTTGTTGAGTTTATTTTTGCTTCTATTCAGGCTTAGGTGATAAGCAGGTTTAATATGTTCTTTGTAACAATTCAATGCAACGTTTATAACTTGTAATATGCAACTTCACTACAAAATCAATGAAAATGATGTTTAAAAAAAAAAAAAGTATTCTTACTCCGCAGCAGTTTTTTTCCACAACTGCGTAAAACTTTTGCACAGAACTGTAGACACAGTCGAAGTTGGGACTCCTAGGACAGAGGAACAGCCTTCCAAATGTAGGACTGTCCTAATGGATCGGGGAAGGTTGGGAGGTATGCAAATGCTATGACATCATCACTTCACCCTGTCTGACGCCACTCTATCTAGGAGAGCCACATATGCAGTTTTATGGGGTAAGACGGGTCTGTATTATGATTTGGAGGAGCAGAAAGAAAAAAAAAACATTTCAAGATCCTGGAAAAGTCTTTTAAGAAAAATAAGAAAAGCAATAGATGCATCTAAGTGTGATATATATCACTTCCAGCCATAGCGTAATGCTGAGTGTCACATGAATGGGTGTCCCCGATACATTGTGATATAATGGCCACCTGCTGAGACCATTACATGGACTTTGTCTTCGCTTCCAGCTTTTCGTAAAAGCTTCTTTTTCCCCACAATGGGATGACCTCATACATTCCTGCATTGTCCGCTGTAACCGTGTCTCCCTCTAGTGTTCATTGGTAAACATTACACCCTTCTCCATCCTGTACTCATACACTACCCAACAGACGTTTATGTATTCCTTGTTTGAATATTTATCCCTATGTATTATCCCATCCAAGATAATTACTAGGGGATTCATTACATTGGACTATTCACCAGCCCCTTTCCTTCTTATGACCCCCATGTATCACAAAGAGTGGAGAATATCTACAAAAACCATCTGCTGCTGGTGTAATACTTCATTTAACCCATGGAGGCGCTGTGGGATAATTAAACAGTTACTGACCAGTTTACAGCCCTGTAGTGGCACAGCTGTGATACCTTTTCCTGCAGCCACCACTTAGGGGAGATCAATGGACACAGGAGGGGATATTTTACAGCCAAGTAAAATAATAAAAGTATATTTCCAATATTTCTTAAAGTAAAATAATAAGCTAAAAATGGCAGCACAGACAGTGGAGCGCAAAATCATATCTAAAATAACAAAAAATCAAGGCAGCGGTTCAGTGAAATGAAAAATGGATCCCATATTCACCATCACTACATTCCAGGTCTCTCTATGGAGCTTTTTATTTTTTTATTATCATTATTTATTTGAAGGCACCATTATTTCCACTGCCAGGGCCAATTCTAGCCTTTTTTGCTGCCAGAGGCGAAAATTTAAAATGTGCAGTAATTCTGCCATTTTTTGGGAGGGGATTGCTTATATTAAATGAATAATACTTATTCCCCTTAGGGGACTTGAACTTGCAATCGTCTGATTGCTTATACTACATACTGAAATAGCACAATATTACAGTATATAGAACAAATCATTTTATCCTATGAAGCAATGCA
Source organism: Dendrobates tinctorius (assembly GCF_039654945.1). Classification (NCBI taxonomy): domain Eukaryota; kingdom Metazoa; phylum Chordata; class Amphibia; order Anura; family Dendrobatidae; genus Dendrobates; species Dendrobates tinctorius. The sequence continues at coordinate 14,159,086 of NW_027361803.1, forward strand.
GCACCAAAGTCATCATTAGTACACATACACAATGCCAAAACCATCATCAGTACATAAGTAGAGGACAAGAATGATAATCAGTACATGAATACAGCCCAAAATCACCATCAATATGTGAATACAGCACCAGAACCAAAATCAGTACAGGAATACATCACCTTTCCCATCATCAATACATGAAAACAACAAGAAACAATTCATAACTAGACCACCATCAGTACATTAATGCTGCATAAGAAACAACATCAGTAAAAGAAAAAAGCACCAGAACCACCATCGGTACATGCATACAGCGCCAGGACCATTATCAGTACAGGAGTGCACCACCAGAAACCACCAGCAGTACATGAGAACAACAATAACTACCATCACTATCTGAATGCATCACCTACTACCGTCAGTGCATAAATGCATCACTAGAAACAACATCAATATATGAAACCTGAACCAATAGCGATACAAGAATACAACACCAGAACCAACATCAGTACACGAAAACAACAAAAACCACCATCACTATTTGAAAGCGTCAACAGACCAACATCAGTGCCTAAATGAATCAAAACAAAAAAACATCAGTACATGACAGCTGCACCGGAACCTCTATCAAAACAGGAATACATCACCAGAACCGTTATCAGTACAGGAAAACCGCACCAGAACCACCATTAGTATAGGAATACATCAGCATAACCCTCAACAGTACAGAAATACATAAACAGAAACAACATCCGTACAGGAAAACAGCAGCAGAACCACCATCAGTACATAAATACACTACCAAGGTTAGTCCAGCGATCAATTGCGATATCTGATTAGCCACATATACATCGGTAACACGGGAACCTACAATTCCCAGTATGTCTTTAACAATGAAAAGTAGATACTGGGAGTTGTTGTTACCAGCCATCATCAGACTGTGGACCAAACAGGAACCACAGTACTGATGAAACATCCCTATTATGGTACATGGCCTCCACACTGTCCTCTCCTATAAAATATTGCCTCCACACCGTCCACCCTTATGAACTATAAGACGTCATCATCCCTTATGATCTGCAACTGTCACACAATTCTAAAATTATATCTTCCACACTATCTGCCCTTATGAACTATAACCACCACAAGTTCCGTACTTCATTCTCTCTCCTTTCCACTGTGTCCTCACGCAGCCTTTATCTCCACACTGTCCCTCATAATGCCCCTCCATTCTGTCCCCATCTTCATTTTGCCCCCTCTCTATACTGTCTCCTTTCTGTATTGCCCCCTGTATATTATGCCTCCTCTCTACAGCCAACTATACACAGTATGATACCTCCCACAGCCCCCAAAAACAGTATAATTCCCCCACAGCTTCCCATACACAGTATAAAGCCCTCAATAGCCCCCTATATACAGTATAATGACACCACAGCCTCTGATGCATAGTAAACTACTCCCATAGCTCCCTAAGCACAGTATAAGGGCCCCCACTACTCCTTTATATGTAGTATAATGTTCATATAGCCCCCTATACATAGTACAATGCCCCCATAGCCCCCTATGCACAGTATAATGTCACTATAGCCCATATATACAGTATGATGGCTCCAGGTCTCCCTATATATAGTATGATGACCCCACAGCTACCTCTAAATGGTTTAATACACACATAGCCCCTTATGCATAGCACTACAGCCCCCTATACATAGTATAATGCCCCCATATCTCCTCACATGCAGTAGATTTCACTCACAGATCACTATACACAGTATGATGGCACCACAGACCCCCTATACATACTATAATGTCCCCATTGCTCCCTCTACACAGTGTGATGGCGGCACACCCCCTCTATACATAGTATAATGCCCCCATTGCCAATAAATCCCCAATACACAGCATATTGTCCATATAGCTCCCAAATACATAGTAAAATGCCCCCATAGCTCCCTACATACCGTAGATTTCTCTCAAAGATCACTATACACAGTATGATGGCACTATAACTCCCCTATACTTACTATAATGTCCCCATTACTCCCTATACACAGTGTGATGACAGCACATCCCCCCTCTACATACTATAATAGCTCCCTATGCATAATATAATGCCTCCATTGCCCATAAAGATCCCCAATACACAGCATGATGTCCCCATAGCTCACCTATACAGTATATAGTATTATGCCCCCATTGCCCATAAAGCCCCAATACACAGCATAATGTCCCCATAGCTCCCTTATCCATAGTATGATGTCCCCATAGCTCCCTATACATAGTATAATGTCACCATAGCCCCCTATACACAGTATGATGTACCCATAGCTCCCCTATACATAGTATGATGTCCCCATAGCCTCTATGCAAAGTGTAATGTCCCCATAGCTCCCCTATACATAGTATAATGTCCTCATAGCCCCCTATACATAGTATAATGTCCCCATAGCTCCATATACATAGTATGATGCCCTCATAGCTCCCCTACACATAGTATAATGCCCCCATAGCCCCCTATACATAGTACAAAGTCCCCATAGCTCCCTTATCCATAGTATAATGTCCCCATAGCTCCCCTATACATAGTATGATGTCCCTATAGCTCCCCTATACATAGTATGATGCCCCCATAGCTCCCCAATATATAGTATAATGTCCCCATAGCCCCTATACATAGTATAATGTTCCCATAGCTCCTCTATACATAGTATAATGTCCCTATATCTCCCCTATACATAGTATAATGTCCCCATAGCTCCCCTATACATAATATAATGTCCCTATAGCTCCCCTATACATAGTATAATGTCCCCATAGCTCCTCTATACATAGTATAATGTTCCCATAGCTCCTCTATACATAGTATAATGTCCCTATCACTCCCCTTTACATAGTATAATGTCTCCATAGCTCCCCTAATCATAGTATAATGTCCCCATAGCTCCCCTATATATAGTATGATGTTCCCATAGCTCCCCTATATGTAGTATAATGTCCCCATAGCCCCTATACATAGTATAAAGTCCCCATAGCTCCCCTATACATAGTATAATGTCCCCATAGCTCCCCTATACATAGTATAATGTCCCCATAGCTCCCCTATACATAGTATAATGTCCCTATAGCTCCCCTATACATAGTATGATGCCCCCATAGCTCCCCAATATATAGTATAATGTCCCCATAGCCCCTATACATAGTATAATGTTCCCATAGCTCCTCTATACATAGTATAATGTCCCTATAGCTCCCCTATACATAGTATAATGTCCCTATAGCTCCCCTATACATAGTATAATGTCCCCATAGCTCCTCTATACACAGTATGATGTCCGCATAGCTCCCCTAATCATAGTATAATGTCCCCATAGCTCCTTATACATAGTATAATGTCCCCATAGCCCCTATACATAGTATAATGTCCCCATAGCTCCTTATACATAGTATAATGTCCCCATAGCTCCCCTATACACAGTATGATGTCCCCATAGCTCCCCTAATCATAGTATAATGTCCCCATAGCTCCCCTATATATAGTATGATGTTCCCATAGCTCCCCTATATATAGTATGATGTTCCCATAGCTCCCCTATATATAGTATGATGTCCCCATAGCTACCCTATACATAGTATAATGTCCCCATAGCCCCTATACATAGTATAATGTCCCCATAGCTCCTTATACATAGTATAATGTCCCCATAGCTCCCCTATATATAGTATGATGTCCCCATAGCCCCTATACATAGTATAATGTCCCCATAGCTCCTTATACATAGTATAATGTCCCCATAGCTCCCCTATACACAGTATGATGTCCCCATAGCTCCCCTAATCATAGTATAATGTCCCCATAGCTCCCCTATATATAGTATGATGTCCCCATAGCCCCTATACATAGTATAATGTCCCCATAGCTCCCCTATACACAGTATGATGTCCCCATAGCTCCCCTAATCATAGTATAATGTCCCCATAGCCCCTATACATAGTATAATGTCCCCATAGCTCCTTATACATAGTATAATGTCCCCATAGCTCCCCTATACACAGTATGATGTCCCCATAGCTCCCCTAATCATAGTATAATGTCCCCATAGCTCCCCTATATATAGTATGATGTTCCCATAGCCCCTATACATAGTATAATGTCCCCATAGCTCCCCTATATATAGTATGATGTCCCCATAGCCCCTATACATAGTATAATGTCACCATAGCTCCCCTATATATAGTATGATGTCCCCATAGCCCCTATACATAGTATAATGTCCCCATAGCTCCCCTATACATAGTATGATGTCCCCATAGCTCCCCAATATATAGTATACTGTCCCCATAGCCCCTATACATAGTATAATGTCCCTGTAACTCCCCTATACATAGTATGATGTCCCCATAGCTCCCCTATATATAGTATGATGTCCCCATAGCCCCTATACATAGTATAATGTCCCTATAGCTCCCCTATACATAGTATGATGTCCCTATAGCTCCCCTATACATAGTATGATGTCCCCATAGCTCCCCTATATATAGTATGATGTCCCCATAGCCCCTATACATAGTATAATGTCCCCATAGCTCCCCTATACATAGTATGATGTCCCCATAGCTCCCCAATATATAGTATAATGTCCCCATAGCCCCTATACATAGTATAATGTCCCTGTAACTCCCCTATACATAGTATGATGTCCCCATAGCTCCCCTATATATAGTATGATGTCCCCATAGCTCCCCTATATATAGTATGATGTCCCCATAGCCCCCATACATAGTATGATGTCCCTATAGCTCCCCTATACATAGTATGATGTCCCTATAGCTCCCCTATACATAGTATGATGTCCCCATAGCTCCCCAATATATAGTATAATGTCCCTATAGCTCCCCTATACATAGTATAATGTCCCCATAGATCCCCTATATATAATATAATGTCCCTATAGCTCCCCTATACATAGTATAATGTCCCCATAGGTCCTCTATACATACTGTAGTATAATGTTCCCATAGCTCCTCTATAGATAGTATAATGTCCCCATAGCTCCCCTAATCATAGTATAATCATAGAATCATAGAATCATAGAATGGTAGAGTTGGAAGGGACCTCCTGGGCCATCTGGTCCAACCCCCTGCTCAAAGCAGGATTCGCTAAATCATCCCAGTTAGATGTCTGTCCAGCCTCTGTTTGAAGACTTCCATTGAAGGAGAGCTCACCACTTCTCGTGGCAGCCTGTTCCACTCATTGATCACTCTAACTGTCAAAAAGTTTTTTCTAATATCTAATCTGTGTCTCCTCCCATTCAGCTTCATCCCATTGCTTCTAGTCTTTCCTTGTGCAAATGAGAATAAAGTTGATCCTTCTACAATGTGACAGCCCTTTAGATATTTGTAGACAGCTATTAAGTCTCCTCTCAGTCTTCTCTTTTGCAAACTAAACATTCCCAAATCCTGCAACCTTTCCTCATAAGACAGGGTTTGCAGACCGGTCACCATTCTGGTCGCTCTTTTCTGAACTTGCTCCAGTTTGTTGATGTCTTTTTTAAAATGTGGTGCCCAAAATTGGACACAATATTCCAGATGAGGTCTGACCAAAGAGGAGTAGAGGGAAATAATTACTTCACGTGATCTAGACTGTATGCTTCTGTTAATACATCCTAGAATTGCATTTGCCTTTTTTGCTGCTGCATCACACTGTTGACTCATATTCAGTCTGTGATCTATTAGTATACCCAAGTCTTTTTCACATGTGCTGTCACTTAGCCCTATTCCTCCCATTCTATATATGCTTTTTTCATTTTTATTGCCCAGATGTAGTACTTTGCATTTCTCCCTGTTAAAAACCATTCTGTTAGTTGCTGCCCACTTCTCCAGTTTATTTAAATCTTTATGAATCCTCTCTCTCTCTTCTCTAGTATTAGCTATCCCTCCTAGCTTTGTGTCATCAGCAAATTTAATCAGTTTACCCTCAATTCCTTCATCTAAATCGTTGATAAAGATGTTGAACAATACAGGGCCCAGGACAGAGCCCAGGACAGAGCCCTGTGGTACCCCACTTGAGACATTCTTCCAACTGGATGTGCAGCCATTTACGACCACTCTTTGGTTCCGATCACTAAGCCAGTTATGAATCCACCTAACAGTTGTCTTGTCCATTCCATACTTAGTCATTTTTTCAATAAGGATTGTATGAGAGACTTTGTCAAATGCTTTGCTGAAGTCAAGATATACTATATCTACAGCATTTCCTTGATCCACCCAATCAGTAATACCGTCATAGAAGGAAATTAAATTAGTCTGACATGACTTATTAGTTACAAACCCATGCTGACTCTGTTTAATCACTTCATTCTTATCCAGGTATTGACATACATGTTGTTTAATAATTTGTTCAAAGATCTTTCCTGGTATAGAAGTCAGACTCACCGGCCTATAGTTGCCTGGGTCCACCTTCTTCCCCTTTTTGAAGATAGGAACAACATTTGCTCTTCTCCAGTCTTCTGGCACTTCTCCTGTTCTCCAAGAATTTTCAAAGATTATGGAGAGGGGTTCAAAAATTTCTTCTGCTATCTTCAGTACTCTGGGGTGTAATTCATCTGGACCTGGAGACTTGAATTCATTTAGGTTAGCTAAGTGTTTCCTCACTATCTTTCTGTTTATAGATATCCTGGATTCTTCTATTCCCTTAATAGGACAGTGAATAACAGTTGATGTTACATTTCCTTTCTGAGAGAAAACAGATGCAAAATAGGAATTTAAAAGTTCAGCCTTCTCAACATCCTGTCTTACCATTTCATCATTTTCATCCTGTAAAAATCCTATAGCATCTTTGACTTTTCTTTTACTTTTGACATATCCCCAAAATCCTTTATTATTGCTTTTGACATCTCTTGCAAGCCTCAATTCATTTTCAGCTTTAGATAATCTGATTTGTGCCCTGCAGGTTCTGCAGACAGCATTATATTCTTCTTTAGATATGCCTCCCTCTTTCCATTTTATAAACATTTTTTTCTTCCTTTTTAGCATGTGCTTAAGTTCTGTGTTCATCCATCCTGGTTTCCTTAAATGCTTCCTATTCTTCCCTCTTTTTGGAATTGTTAACAACTGTGCTTTGAGAATTTCATTTTTCAAGATTTCCCATCCTTCCTGGACGTTTTTGTCTTTAAGGATATCCAGCCATTGGATCCCTCCAATTCTCTTTCTGAATCCCTTAAAATCTGCCTTTCTGAAATCTAACCTTGACGTCTGAGTCTTCACAGGTCTTCCGCCTCTAGTTATCCAAAATTCTAAAATAGCATGGTCGCTACCTCCTAGGGTCCCAGCCACTTTTACCTCCTCAACCATTTCCTCCCTGTTTATAAGGATTAGATCCAAGGTAGCAGTTCCCCTTGTTTTCTCCCCTACCTTTTGGAAGATAAAGTTGTCAGCAAGAGAGGATAAGAATTTCCTTGACCTGTTAGTTTTGCCTGAGAGAGATTCCCAACAAATGTCTGGATAGTTGAAATCTCCCATGACAACTATGTCATATTTTTTGGAGAACTTGGCCATTTGATGCATAAAGAGTTCATCCAATGTAATGTCCCCATAGCTCCCCTATACATAGTATAATGTCCCCATAGCTCCCCTAATCATAGTATAATGTCCCCATAGCCCTTATACATAGTATAATGTCCCCATAGCTCCCTATACATAGTATAATGTCCCCATAGCTCCCCTATACACAGTATGATGTCCCCATAGCTCCCCTATACATAGTATAATGTCCCCATAGCTCCCCCATACATAGTATGATGTCCCCATATCTCCCCTATACATAGTATAATGTCCCCATAGCCCTTATACATAGTATAATGTCCCCATAGCTCCCTATACATAGTATAATGTCCCCATAGCTCCCTATACACAGTATGATGTCCCCATAGCTCCCCTATATATAGTATAATGTCCCCATAGCCCCTATACATAGTATGATGTCCCCATAGCTCCCCCATACATATTATGATGTCCCCATAGCTCCCCCATACATAGTATAATGTCCCCATAGCCCCCTATACATAGTATGATGTCCCCATAGATCCCCCATACATAGTATGAAGTCCCCATAGCTCCCTATACATAGTATAATGTCCCCATAGCTCCCCTATACACAGTATGATGTCCCCATAGCTCCCCTATACATAGTATGATGTCCCTATAGCACCCCATACATAGTATGATCCCCCTACACACAGTATGATGTACCCACAGAGCCCCCACCACCCTCATCTAGTACAAGCTTCCTTTCCATCACAGCCTCCATCTTCTCTTGCAACTTGTCTCGCAGTGAGCGTGGGCAGCGCAGAGCAGTGACGTCATCGCGCCGGCGTGGTGCCACCGCCAACAGGCCATAAGCTGGGAGTAGTCTGCCATCTGCTGGAGCAACTGCCAATGACTGCTCAGACACAGCTATTAACAGTACTGGCATCATGAGGACTTTGTTAGAGGTTTTGCCGGCTGATGTGACCACCACCATGCTTTTCTAGCTTACTAGTAATAAAAGTCCAAGAATGGTAACAAGGAAAACAGCTTGAAATAACAATAGTAATGGGTGATTTTCTTATTCAAAGTAGATGATGTCGCAGGTTATGATACTAGAAGTATGACATACAGCTAATAAGGGATTGCGTCTGACACATTCGGACACATCCTTCACAACCATTTAACAATCATTGCTCATATTATTAAAGCAGCAAGATTAAAAAAAAATGTTGGAAACACCCTGGAGCCCCCACCCATCCAATGGTAGAAATTATAAGGAAAAAAATTAATAATTTTTTCTCATAGAAAGTGATTGCTCTGAGCAGTAGGATAGCGGCCGGAAGTCTCTACATGGGATATTTGGCGAAAAATTACATCATTTGATTCCTATATCAGCGCTGCCATCTGGTGGTCGCAAGTCATAAATGCGGCGAGTTTGTATAAAGTTTAACGTGTGTTACGGAAAGTTCTTCAACTTTACAATATACTTCATTTTTGTTTTATTATCTTAACCATTTTCTATATATTTGCTTGCTGTCAGTGGATGAGAACACAATTGTTTCCATTCAGGGAGAGTAATCCCGTACATAGCTTGTATCCAGTGTAGCCAACGCTCTAAACACATCAGCTCTGCTGGTAACCCCGCCCACACCTCTGATTGGTCACTTTCTGTGCACATGTATATTAACAGAAAAGCTGCCAATCAGTAGTGGAGGCGTGGTTGGACTAGGACGTACGAGACAACTAGTCCTGTAGTGATAATCTCCTGCTGATAAAACACTGATTGCATTGAAACATCAAAACACAGCCACATCGTTGGAATCAGGATCTCTGCCCCCCTATATCATGCTGCTCTCATATTACATAACAAAAACTTGAAAAATGATCCCCCTTTCCACAGTTCAAAATTAAAAAAGAAAACATTTTCTAAAAATTATCATATTATGTATCATCACATCCATAAAAGTCCCAATCTACCAAAATTTTAAAAGATTAAGCCCCCATGTCAAATACCCAAGATTGTAAATAAAACACAAAATGCCACAATTGCTGTTTTTTGGCGGTGGCAGGTTCACCAAAAATGCTGTAAAGAGCTATGATAAAAACATGGCCTGTACCCCAAAGTGGCATCGATAAAAACTGCAGCTGCACGCAGGAAAAAACTAAGCCCTAAATTGACCTCTCTCCTGATGTAAAGAGGTTGTCCACGGTCAGCCCTGTGTCCGCTTCACTACGTCATGGGACTACTGCAGCCGAACGGCGGCCACTGATTGGCTGCAGCGGTCACATGAGATTGTTTATGTCAAGAGATCTGAGGATTGAAAGCAAAGTAGTGGCACCTGGAGGTCAAAAAAGACCTTTTTTTTAAATTAATTCATGCAGCCCCCTGGGGCCATTAATAAGGGCTGGTTCAGTAGTGGACAACCCCTTTAAAAATTCCAAGTGCCCAAATCTGGACTAGGAATATGTCGTTTTATATCTGCAGCAGACAGGATGTCCAGCTCAGCCCGGAGCGCTACAATGGAGGGATCCCATCAGATCTGCGCTCCGTCCCGCGCTGCCATCTCCTTAGAAACTGTTGCATCAGATAACTGGCACCGATGACTTATTTATCGGCAAAGGACAAAGAGGCAAAAATATATGATGGAATCATCTGCGCCTAGAGGGACTTCTGTGAGCAGAAAGGACTCTTCTTGTATTGTCTCTCTCCTCCAGACTGTGCTGTCTAGATTTACATGGGACTGCAAACTCTACATCATTACTGTGCACCAGCTGCAACCTGCAATATATGTATGTATTTGGGTCAGTGGTAAGACTAATTTTAGTTTCTTGGTGATCAGTGTAATATTTAGCAAACTAGTGGCATGATCAATGCTCCCTGGTGGCCTTGTGCATTATATATAATCCCTGATGGCCTAGTGAATCATTTATAATCCCTGGTGGCCTAGTGTATCATGTATAATCCCTGGTGGCCTAGCGTGTGACATATAATCTTTGGTGGCCTATTGTATGATGTATAACCACTGGTCGACAAGTGTATGACATATAATACCTGGTGGCCTATTGTATGACATATAATCACTGGTCGCCAAGTGTACCTGGTGGCTTAGTGTATCACATATAATCCCTGTTTGTTTAGTGTATGACATATAATCTAGTGGCGTAGTGTTCGCCTAGTGTATGATATATAATCCCAGTTTGCCTAGTGTATCACATATAATCCCTAAGGCCTAGTGTATCACATATAGTCCCTGGTGGCCTAATGTATCACATATAATCCTGGTGGCCTAGTGTAGGTGGCCTAGTGTATGACATATAATCCCTGGTGGCCTAGTGTATGACCTATAATTCCTGGTGGCCTAGTGTATGACATATAATCCCTGGTGGCCTAGTGGTCTGATCCTTAATCCTTAATGGCACAGTGATTTAATTTGTAATCTCTCAGGGATCAGTGTTTTGAAGGATCAGTGATTTCTCTTTTTTAGTTAAAGCTGTATTTTGCTGTTTACATATAACAATAAAGCAAGAAGTGAAGCAATCTTTAATCAATAGTGGTTTAATATGCTAATCTGTAATCCCCAGTACTTCAGTGATATAATTTATAATCCCAGTAATTTGATCTGGAGATTACAAGATTTATTCTGTAATCTCTGGTGGCCCAGTGGTGTGAGCCATAACCCCTGGTAGTCAAGTGGTCTGAATTTTAATTCATGGTGGACCAATAGTTTAATCAGTAAACCATGATGGCCCCATACTTTTATTGGTAATGCCCCATGGTCCAATTGTCTGGTCTGGAATCTTTGGTGATTTAGTGATTTAATCTGTAATCCTTGGAAATCTAGTGATCTGATCTGAAATCTCTGGTGGCCCAGAATTTTGATCTTTAATCTGTGAAAGCCCCGTGGGGTGATCTGAAATTCTCGATGGTTCAATGACTTAATTTGCTGTCCCTGGTGTCCCAGTAGTCTGATCTATTATCCCTGGCGGTTCAGTGATCTGCACCAAATGATTCACTTGGCAGGTTCCTTTTAATTTGCAATTCTTCAGGGCTCACTAGTATGATCTGTAATCCCTAAGACTGTGTTCACACACAGCGCTTTTTTTAGCGGTATTTTTAGCGGATTTTCCTATAAAACCGCTAAAAATAAGCTTTCTATGCATTTTGCACTTTTTGTGCATACTGATGCGTTTTTTTTTTGCGGTAAAAAACGCAGCATGCTCATTAATTTCGCAGATTTTTCACGTTTCTGGCTATTTCTATGCGTCTTGAAAACATGCGGAAAAAAACGCATAAAACCCGCACATTTTTTGCGCAAAAAAACACGCGGGTAACGCGCAGAAAAAAACATGCGGTTTCTGGGAAGGGTGTCAGGTTTTTCAGCAGAAATTTTCTGCTACATGTGCACATAGCCTTCAGGTTAAGAAGTTTATTATGTAGTCCCTGGTGGGCTAGTGGTCTGAACTTTAATCCCTGGTCACTCAGTGGATAGATTTGTTATTCCTGGTGACTCGCTAAAGGTCAAGTGATCTGAACTCTAATTCCTTGCAGCTCAATGGCTTGATCTATATTCTATGATGACCCAGTGGTTTAATTTGTAATCCCTCATCGTTTATTTGTCTAATCTGCAATCCTGTGATTCAGTGATCTGCTCAGTAATCCCCAGTGATTTAGTGTTCTGATTTGTAATCCTTAGTGTCCTAGTGGCAGTTCCTGAAATTCCTGGTGGTCTAGTGTCAGTGATTTATTCTCTAATTCATCCAGGCCTATTTGTCTGCACTTGGTGATTTAGTGATCTAATCTGTAATTTCTGAAAGCCTAGAGGTCTGATCCATAATCCTCACTGGCATGGTGAATGGATCTACCGTGGCCAAGTGGTTTCATCTGTAATCCTTGGTGGCCCAGTGGCCTGAATTCAAATCTCTGATGCTCCAGTAATTTCATCTGTAATCCATGCTGGGCCTGAGATTTGATTGGTACTCCCTCACAGCCAGTGGTTTTATTTGTAGTCCCTGGTGGTGTAGTGATACATTCTGTAATCAGTGGTGGTCTGGTGGTTTGCTCTGTAATCCTATGTGGCCCAAGGATTAATAAACCTTGGCGGTTCAGTGATCTGATCTGTAACTTCCTGTGGCCTGGTGGTTGACTGTATTCCCTGGTGGTCTAGTGGCAATTCTGTGCCACCTCCCTCCCACAAGGACTCACATAGCAGTTTTGTGGTCTGCGTTTACTCAATAAATTCCTCTGTTTATGGGTGAGTTAGGATATATAACTATTATATGTGTCACAGTAATAAACATCAAATAGAAATTTGGGAATAAATAATTTTTAACCACTTTTTTTTCATTCTACAACTTTAACAAAATCCCCAAAATCTATCCTTGAAGGAAACAGTTAAAGACATAATGCCAATACTGCTGGCATTAGTGTATCTACCACAGAGGCAGGACTCACAACTGCTAAGGCCTGTTTCACATTTCCGTTTGTTGCCATCCGTCAAAATCCGCCGTTTTGCAAAAAAAGGATCCGGCATTTTTTTTGGCAGATCCATTTTTTTTTCCCATTGACTTGGATTAGCGGCGGATTTTGACAGATGGTCATTGGATCCGTTTTTTGATGGATCCGCCATAATCTTGGCGTCCGCTGACTTCAGTGGACGGACAATGAAACGTTTTCTCCTTTTCCACAGTCATGTCACTTTAAATTTCATCACCTTGGCACCAAAAACGGATCTGTCAAAAAACGGATCCTGTGACGTCCGTTTGTGGCAAAACGGAAACAGATCCGTTTTTTTACACTCTGGCAGATCTTGACTGATGTAAAAAAACTGAAGTGTGAAACAGGCCTAAGGGACCTGTAATGAATAGTGGCCTGGTGCTAGACTGCTTCCCATGTTTGTAGAAGCGAGTTACTAGCAGCAGTCACTTGTTCCCGAAAATGTAGATAAACCCATATGCAGTGAGCTCCCTCTAGTGGTGTCTCTATAAATATGTATGTAGTGAGCTCCCTCTAGTGGTGGCTGTACAAATATATATGTAGTGAGATCCCCCTAGTGGTGACTATAAATCTGTGTGTAGTGAGCTCCCCCTAGTGGTGACTGTATAACTCTGTTTGTAATGAGCTCCCCCTAGTGGTGACTGTATAACTCTGTATGTAATGAGCTACCTCTAGTGGTGATTGTGTATATCTGTATGAAGTGAGCTCCCCCTAGTGGTGGCTGTATAAATCTGTATGTAGTGAGATCCCTCTGGTGGTGGCTATATAAATTTGTATGTAGTCAACACCCCCTAGTGGTGACTGTATAAATCTGTATGTAGTGAGCTCCCCCTAGTGGTGGCTGTATAAATCTGTATGTAGTGAACTCCCCCTAGTGGTGACTGTATAAACCTGTATGTAGCTGTATGTAGTGATCTCCCTCTAGTGGTGGCTGTATAAATCTGTATGTAGTGAGATCCCTCTAGTGGTGGCTATATAAATTTGTATGTAGTCAGCACCCCCTAGTGGTGACTGTATAAATCTGTATGTAGTGAGCTCCCTCTAGTGGTGGCTGTATAAATCTGTATGTAGTGAGCTCCCCCTAGTGGTGGCTTTATAAATCTGTATGTAGTGAGCTCCCCCTAGTGGTGGCTTTATAAATCGGTATGTAGTGATCTCCCCCTAGTGGTGGCTGTATAAATCTGTATGTAGTGAGCTCCCTCTAGTGGTGGCTGTATAAATCTATATGAAGTGAGCTCCCCCTAGTGGTGGCTGTATAAATCTGTATGTAGTGAGCTCCCCCTAGTGGTGGCTTTATAAATCTGTATGTAGTGATCTCCCTCTAGTGGTGGCTGTATAAATCTGTATGTAGTGATCTCCCCCTAGTGGTGGCTGTATAAATCTGTATGTAGTGAGTTCCCCCTAGTGGCAGATGCATAAATCTGTATGTAGTGAGCTCCCCCTAGTGGTGGCTGTATAAATCTGTATGTAGTGAGCTCCTCCTAGTGGTGGCTGTATAAATCTGTGTGTAGTGAGCTCCCCCTAGTGGTGATTGTATAAATCTGTATGTAGTGAGCTCCCTCTAGTGGTGGCTGTATAAATCTGTATGTAGTGAGCTCCCCCTAGTGGTGACTGTATAAATCTGTATGAAGTGAGTTCCCTCTAGTGGTGATTGTATAAATCTGTATGTAGTGAGCTCCCCCTAGTGATGGCTTTATAAATCTGTATGTAGTGATCTCCCTCTAGTGGTGGCTGTATAAATCTGTATGTAGTAAGCTCCCCCTAGTGGTGGCTGTATAAATCAGTATGTAGTGAGCTCCCCCTTGTGGTGATTGTATAAATCCATATGCCATGAGCTCCACCTAGTGGTGACTGTATAAATCCATATGCCATGAGCTCCACCTAGTGGTGACATTTATAAGAAAATCTGAGCTCCCTAGTAAAAATATATATATATATTCAGAATAGCGTTTTGAACCTGTCCATTCTGAGCTTGATTGACAGCAGTAATATTTACCTTAACTTTATTACTGATAGATTTCCCCATGTATTTTCTCTTCTTCTTGACTATCGAATCTCACATTAGCAATGCCTACAATGAAATGTAGTATAATAATTGTGTTATGCGAGGACAAAATGAGTGAGAAATAATGAAATCTCTCATATTAATAAAGGAAACACAATAAAGTATCAGTAGAGAGGAGCGGGTCGTGTTATCTACTGAGGTTAACATGGTAATGATGCCAGTCTATGACGGAGCCATCAAGGTCTTATTGTACAATGTGGTAATGAGCCGAGGGCTATGTCACAATTAATATTTCCCATGTTCGCTTATGCCAATTACTTCATAGTACAGGGCATGTCCAGCGAATCACTGATATTACTTCTCCAATGGAAAATCTATAAGCGAGTGCCACAAGTGCATGGTTCAACCTCTCTGCCCCGGGATCTCGTTTGCATGTTATCGAATGTAATGGCACCACAGGCATGGAGAGCTGCGGTGTACCGGACATGACAGCGGGGAGTAAGATAGACTAAGTGTAAAGTTTTTCATTACATCTTAGTGGAGGTGCTATATAGGGGCAGACATACCACATATACAACCAATCATCTTTTGGTGTAGACAGGCAGCCCTTGGGGCCCTCTCGGCATCTGAATGTGCATGCTAGATGCTTTAGTTATTTTATATATGTTTTTATTTAGCAAGATTTACTCGGAATACCTAAACTGGTAGACAGAAACAGTAACAGTGAGCCACAGAACTTTATATGCCTAAAAATCTAAATAATACAGTATTCTTCTTCTTTACATGGAAATGTGATGCTGGTACATGCTTTTAGTTATTCTATATATATTCTTTTAGCAAGATGTACTCAGACTTCCTAAAGTGGTAAGCAGAAACAGTAACAGTGAGGCACAGAACTTTCTTTGCCTAAAAATATAAATAATACAGTATTCTTCTTCTTTACAGGAAAATGTGCTGGTACATGCTTTGTTATTTTATATATTTTCTTTTAGCAAGATGTACTCATAATTCCTAAACTGTAAGCAGATACAGTAACAATGAGCCACAGAACTTTCTCTACCTAAAAATCTAAATAATACAGCATTCTTCTTCTTCACAGGGAAATTTACTGGTACATAGCGATTCATCTCTGTAGATAAGTACTGTATATTATTTAAATAAAAAAAGCTGAAAGATAAAAATCTGATCGAAGAAAATTGGTCGTGGAGGTTGTCAAGAAGACAACAGCAACATTAGAGGAGCTGCAAGAATTACTTGCAAGTATTAATTGTGTAATACATGTGACAGCAATCTTATGTATTCCTCGTATGTCTGGACTGTGAGGTAGATGGCAAGATGGAAGCCTTTTGCTATAAAGAAAAACATCCAAACCCGGCTATGTCATGCCAAAATCTTCATCAAATCTGCCAAAAGCATGTGAGAAAGGTGTAATGGTGGAACTTTTTGACCTTAATTCCAAAAGGTGCAAAGCTAACACTGTGCATCACCAGAAGATCACCATACCCATAGTGAAGCATGGTGGAGGCAGCATTGTGCTTTGAAGCTGTTTTTTAAGCAGTTGGAACTGGGGCTTTAGTTAAGGGGGAGGGACTTATGAACAGTTCCAAATATCAGTCAATTTTGCATCAAAATCTTTAGGCCTCTGCTAAACAGCTGAAGAGGAATTTAAGTGACCTCCAAATCAGCAAAATAACATTCACCAAAAGAAGAAGAAAGTTTTGGAACAGCTCAACCAGAGTCCATAGGGAGCAAAGATCGCCAATATTAGATGTGCCATGCCGATAGACTATAACCCAAAAGACCGAAGGCTGCCAGAAATTCAAAGATTACTACAACAAAGTATTAGTGTAACCCTGGCGTTTTTCTCTTACCACCATGACTTCATCACTTTCTTCACCTTTACAAAAGTCACATAGTACCAACCATTTAGACACAAACACATGGGCCATGCACACATCGAACAAGTCTGTATGACAGTGTTCACACCACCAAAAGACTGAAACACAGAAAAACACAGTATAACAAACGTTTAAAATACTCTGCTGTAAAAAAGTTACAGTAAACAGCAAGTGCTAGTAAAAAAATGATAACAAAACAGGGTATTTTGTTGTTACTTTTTTTGCAAAAAATGTATACTAAGCCGCTCTATCAAACGTCATGGCCATGCACACAAAAGCCATCTTCCATAGTCTGTCCACATCGGACATTACCTGCCTGAATCCTGCTCATATAGGTACTATTCACATGACCAGGTTTTTAAAAACATCAGTTAGGGACTGCTCTGAGATGGGTATACCTTGATGTTTGGTGGAGCTGCTTAGTATACATTTTTTGCAAAAAACGTATCAACCAAATACCTTGTTTTTTATCATCTTTTTACTAGCACTTGCTGTTTACTGTTACTTCTTTACAACAGAGTAGTTTTATACATTTGTTATACTGTGTTTTTCTGTGTTTCAGTCTTTTGGTGGCGTGAACACTGTCCTACAGACTTGTTCACTATGTGCGTGGCCCATGTGTAATGGTTGGTACTATGTGACTTTTGTAAAGGTGAAGAAAGTGATGACGTCCTGGTTGTAAGACAAAAACGCCAGGGTTTTACTTTATGCAGACAAGTCATGGATGCATACAGTAGTCATAGCAGTCTGGGCCGAATAGAGAACAAAAGGAAAATGAACCACTAAAATCAGAGATCTCTTCCGTTTTGAGTCATTAGTTGTGGGTGTAACAACGTCACGGGGTGGTAGACATGGGCGAGTCCACTAGGTCACAGTCAGTGAGCACCCCAGCCCCTTGCACATGAAAAGGCAGTTCAAGTCCCAGCCCCATGGCACAGTTGGTTACCTCTGACACGCGGCTGTCCTCCATACTGGAACGGTGTCCTTTGGATGCACCACATGTCACACTTCAGTTCCAACAGTGGCAAACTTTTTTAATAACGATGAAGTAAAGAAGATAACAATTCCTGAGCTGTCACTTTTCAAAGATGCTGCTCCATCGGCAGCAGCAGAAGCATCAGCTCGCAATCGGCTCCTGGGAGCTAACAGTCTCTTGGAGGGCACCTCCTCAGTCCTACTGCCCGGCAGTCCTTTCTCCCTTCCTGGGGTATATTCTGCTCCCGAGCAGGCAGAGCGTCCTGCCCTGGGCAAACCTGCCCGGGCACTGACGGAGAGATGGGAAATTCCTCTGTCCCTGAGGATGCTAATCCAGCCCCCTATTTAACCCTTACTGTCCCTGTCCCTTACTAGTCATCTTCAATACAGTGCAATGTCATACAAAGACATGAAATAAACATCACACAGTACACATGCAGCAATAAAACAGTAGCTCATAACACTAATATGTTAATACATAGCCAAACTATCAGGACACCGCATGGGGGACACGTGCCCGCCATAAAGGAGAGGGAGCAACTGAGGGTCCCCGCCACCTCCTTACATATGGAGGGCAGCAGGGGACAGATTTTTTTTTTCAAGACCAATGTGCAACTTTTGCTTCTGTAAATCCATCTTGCATGTCAAGGGTGATGATTAATACTGAGCCACTGGTCTGATGGGGCAGCACTGGGTGGTCCGCTCTGTTCCCCCTTATAATAAGCCTTTGGCCCTTTTCCTGCACAGACAGACGTCTAAAAACTAGAATGAAGTCTTGTCCCCTGGGTCCAGGTGGCGCCTATCCTACATCTCCCTCCAGATTGGGGTACAATTGCTATTTGGATGGGATGGGTAACCTGGGGGTGCGGACGGGATAATTCCCCCTGAGCGCCTGCCCCTGGTAGGTACACTACTGCACACAGTGATGCGTCAGCTCCATATGTGTCCACTAGGTGGCGCAAAGTAGCAGATTAAAATAAAACTTTTTATGAACTTTGTTGCTTTTATTTCCTTTCTGTAACTTTTATTTTTACATTTTTTATAGCACCAACATATTCTGAAGTGCTGTGCAAATGGCGCACCCTCAGAAAAGGACGGGCATGCGTCATAATGTATGTCATGCAGCCAATGTCATGGGAAGCCGATTAAATATTACAGAGAGCTAGGAGGAATGATGGGAGTTGGAGTTTTACAACTGCTGGAAACACAAATTTCTGAGCAGTGCATTTTTTTTGGTGGGGGTGCGTGGCTTGCAAGAATAGCAGAGTTGAGTAAGTCGTGTCTGCTTTTTTTTCGCAGGTCAATCTCATAAACTTTAATGCAGTCATTTAAGGTTCTGGTCATTTTATGGTAATAAGGACACTGAGAAGGATAATGGAAACCATTGACACCAGTGTGAACAGAGCCATACGCACATGGGAAACTGGAAGATTCCACCTCTACATTATCAGTCCCAGCATTTTAGATGCCTGTACCAGTTCTTACCACCAGAGGGCGACTGTAGAAACCTAATAATTGATATATCTATTTTCTGACCCGCTTTGGTTGTGACTTGTGCGCGAAAAAATAGTAGAAAAGTTTTGGAAAAATGTGCAAATGAATTATTACTTGCAGCCAGAAATATATAATGCGATCCTTCTATATTAGTGAGATAGGATTATTGGTGGGGAATAGAAGTGCTGCCGGTGTGAAACATTTAGCCAAAAACTAATGTAGGGACGAAGCTATAGGGGAAAGCGATCACTAAGACATGAGGGTGACAGGTTGGGGGGCACTGCTAATATACATCCATCCAGCTGGGCTCAGCCTCCTGTCCATGGTCCTGAAGAGAACAGATCCTCATTAGCTCAGGCTTCACTTTCCTTTGGATTATTTTCATCTCTTCGTTATAAGATGGGAACAATTCACATCGACCCTTTCGCTCTTTTTGCTTTCCCCTTCCTAGCCGTACTCCGAACCTTCACGCCCATTTGTATTACTTTAATGCCTCCAAAATAATAGCGGAAGCAACTGTGCAAATCATCTTAATTGCGTAAATTCTTGCAGCGGTTTGTGTACGCAGCCCCGATGCAGAACTATGAGTCTCCGCGGCTGCGGACTACAGACACGGCTTTGTCCCAGCACTTAGACCCCGAACATTATCACCAATCCTATGAATGGATGACCAATGGATATGTTGGCAGTGACCCTTTACCTGCCCAATGGTACTTTCACACGGTGCAGTTTCTGGACCCTTGAGCCTTAATACGCTATTAAATCGGGGTACGGGTAGGTAGACCAAAAAAAGGACAACCGAACTGTAAAGAGGTGACCAAAAGCTGTCAGATTGAAGGGACCTCTATTCAATCAAACACGTGGCAAACTTCTTGCAGGATTGCAGTCCGGCACAATGTGAGTAAATGCGGTGTTAATAAATCCTATCCTGGGAACTTCTGCCATATCTGCACAACTCTAATCTTCTGCAGAATCAGCCTGTAACAGGAGCGGATTACATTGCAATTTCTGTGTGACCTCACTGTGATTTCAGCTCTGGAGGACTGCACAGAAGCCAAGCACAGATCCGCTCCAGCACCGGCTGCTTCGACCTCGCGCATGCGCCTCCAGTGCAGCACACTGCAACCATGCACACCGGCGATGACTGCAGCGCCATGAGGAATGTTTCGCTTGCTGGAAGTAATGGAGTCGCCCCGGAGTTTCTATACATTTCTATTAAGGTGTTCAGTGCGTAATGTTCCTATTATTGCAGATAACTGCCGGCTCCGCACTTTGTCAGGACGGATGGAATAATAACTCAAGAGCTCTGACAGTTCCGGCTTTATTCCCACTTACATACGTTCAATCGACCCATTAGGAGAGCACTTACCGCGCCGCTATGGCACCAGCAATCCAGGGTAGGGTCATAAATGCTGCCGCCCGTTTACCCCAAAGTAGCACGTTGTATATTTATATGCTGGCAGCGCTAAAACAAACAGAAAAGTAGAGATAATTACCAAATAAATCCAAGAGGACCTAATGAAAAAAGGATGCATGGTAAATAACATGCAAATAATATCATGCGCAGAAAATGAGGCTTCTGATAGTTCAGCACTCTAACCCTTTAGTTTATGCCGACATCTAAGTGAACGTTCTAGACAACATTTGCTACAGTTTAACTTCCTAACGTATTTATCGGCTTCGGATCTTGTTTTTTTTCTTGTTGAAATATGTAATGGTTCTGTCTGCAGTCACCACTAGGGGGAGCTCCTTGTATACAGAAATAAATGATAAGATCCTGTCTGCAGCCACCACTAGGGGGAGCTCCCTGTATAAAGAGATACATGATAAGATCCTGTCTGCAGCCACCACTAGGGGACACTCCCTGTATATAGAGATACATGATAAGATCCTGTCTGCAGTCACCACTAGGGGGAGCTTCCTGTATACAGAAATACATAGAATCATAGAATCGCAGAGTTGGAAGGGACCTCCTGGGCCATCTGGTACAACCCCCTGCTCAAAGCAGGATTCGCTAAATCATCCCAGTCAGATGTCTGTCCAGCCTCTGTTTGAAGACATCCATTGAAGGAGAACTCACCACTTCTCGTGGCAGCCTGTTCCACTCATTGATCACTCTGTCAAAAAGTTTTTTCTAATATCTAATCTGTGTCTCCTCCCATTCAGTTTCATCCCATTGCTTCTAGTCTTTCCTTGTGCAAATGAGAATAAAGTTGATCCTTCTACAATGTGACAGCCCTTTAGATATTTGTAGACAGCTATTAAGTCTCCTCTCAGTCTTCTCTTTTGCAAACTAAACATTCCCAAATCCTGCAACCTTTCCTCATAAGACAGGGCTTGCAGACCGGTCACCATTCTGGTCGCTCTTTTCTGAACTTGCTCCAGTTTGTTGATGTCTTTTTCAAAATGTGGTGCCCAAAACTGGACACAATATTCCAGATGAGGTCTGACCAAAGAGAAGTAGAGGGAAATAACGACTTCACGTGATCTAGACTGTATGCTTC
Source organism: Dendrobates tinctorius (assembly GCF_039654945.1). Lineage (NCBI taxonomy): Eukaryota > Metazoa > Chordata > Amphibia > Anura > Dendrobatidae > Dendrobates > Dendrobates tinctorius. Next base: position 14,180,959 of record NW_027361803.1, read on the forward strand.
TGTTAATACATCCTAGAATTGCATTTGCCTTTTTTGCTGCTGCATCACACTGTTGACTCATATTCAGTCTGTGATCTATTAGTATACCCAAGTCTTTTTCACATGTGCTGTTGCTTAGCCCTATTCCTCCCATTCTGTATATGCTTTTTTCATTTTTATTGCCCAGATATAGTACTTTGCATTTTTCCCTGTTAAAAATCATTCTGTTAGTTGCTGCCCACTTCTCCAGTTTATTTATATCTTTTTGAATCCTCTCTCTTCTCTAGTATTAGCTATTCCTCCTAGCTTTGTGTCATCAGCAAATTTAATCAGTTTACCCTCAATTCCTTCATCTAAATCATTGATAAGATCCTGTCTGCAGCCACCACTAGGGGGAGCTCCCTGTATACAGAGATACATGATAAGATCCTGTCTGCAGCCGCCACTTAGGGGGAGCTCCCTGTATACAGAGATACATGATAAGATTCTGTCTGCAGCCACCACTAGGGGGAGCTCCCTGTATACAGAGATACATGATAAGATCCGGTCTGCTGCCACCACTAGGGGGAGCTCCCTGTATACAGAGATACATGATAAGATCCTGTCTACAGCCACCACTAGGGGGAGCTCCCTGTATACAGAGATACATGATAAGATTCTGTCTGCAGCCACCACTAGGGGGAGCTCCCTGTATTCAGAAATACATGATAAGATCCTGTCTGCAGCCGCCACTAGGGGGAGCTCCCTGTATACAGAGATAGATAAGATCCTGTATGCAGTCGCCACTAGGGGGAGCTCCCTGTATACAGAGATTCATGATAAGATCCTGTATGCAGTCGCCACTAGGGGGAGCTCCCTGTATACAGAGATACATGATAAGATTCTGTCTGCAGTCACCACTAGGGGGAGCTCTCTGTATACAGAGATACATGATAAGATTCTGTCTGCAGCCACCACTAGGGGGAGCTCCCTGTATACAGAGATACATGATAAGATTCTGTCTGCAGCCACCACTAGGGGGAGCTCCCTGTATACAGAGATACATGATAAGATCCTGTCTGCGGTCACCACTAGGGGGAGCTTCCTGTATACAGAAATACATGATAAGATCCTGTCTGCAGCCGCCACTAGGGGGAGCTCCCTGTATACAGAGATACATGATACAATCCTGTATGCAGTCACCACTAGGGGGAGCTCCCTGTATACAGAGATACATGATAAGATCCTGTATGCAGTTGCCACTAGGGGGAGCTCCCTGTATACAGAGATACATGATAAGATCCTGTATGCAGTCGCCACTAGGGGTAGCTCCCTGTATACAGAGATACATGATATGATCCTGTATGCAGTCACCACTAGGGGGAGCTCCTGTATACAGAGATACATGATAAGATCCTGTCTGCAGCCACCACTAGGGGGAGCTCCCTGTATACAGAGCTACATGATAAGATTCTGTCTGCAGCCGCCACTAGAGGGAGCTCCCTGTATACAGAGATACATGATATGATCCTGTCTGCAGTCACCAATAGGGGGAGCTCCCTGTATACAGACATACATGATAAGATCCAGTATGCAGTCACCACAAGGGGGAGCTCACTGTATACAGATACATGATAAGATCCTGTATGCAGTCACCACTAGGGGGAGCTCCCTGTATACAGAGATACATGATAAGATCCTGTAAGCAGTCGCCACTAGGGGAAGCTCCCTGTATACAGAGACACATGATAAGTTCCTGTATGCAGTCACCACTAGGGGGAGCTCCCTGTATACAGAGATACATGATAATATCCTGTATGCAGTCACCACTAGGGGGAGCTCCCTGTATACAGAGATACATGATAAGATCCTGTCTGCAGCCACCACTAGGGAGAGCTCCCTGAATACAGAGATACATGATAAGATCCTGTATGCAGTTGCCACTAGGGGAAGCTCCCTGTATACAGAGATACATGATAAGTTCCTGTATGCAGTCACCACTAGGGGGAGCTCCCTGTATACAGAGATACATGATAAGATCCTGTATGCAGTCACCACTAGGGGGAGCTCCCTGTATACAGAGATACATGATAAGATCCTGTATGCAGTCGCCACTAGGGGAAGCTCCCTGTATACAGAGACACATGATAAGTTCCTGTATGCAGTCACCACTAGGGGGAGCTCCCTGTATACAGAGATACATGATAAGATCCTGTGTGCAGTCACCACTAGGGGGAGCTCCCTGTATACAGAGATACATGGTAAGATCCTGTCTGCAGCCACCACTAGGGAGAGCTCCCTGTATACAGAGATACATGATACAATCCTGTATGCAGTCGCCACTAGGGGAAGCTCCCTGTATACAGAGATACATGATAAGTTCCTGTATGCAGTCACCATTAGGGGGAGCTCCCTGTATACAGAGATGCATGATAAGATCCTGTCTGCAGTCACCACTAGGGGGAGCTCCCTGTATACAGAGATACATGATAAGATCCTGTATGCAGTCACCACTAGGGGGAGCTCCCTGTATACAGAGATACATTTTTTATTATTATTTATTTATATAGCACCATTAATTCCATGGTGCTGTACATGAAAAGGGGGGTTACATACAAAGTTATAGATATCGTTAAAAGCAGGCAAAATTACAATGACAGACTGGTGCAGAGGGGAGAGGACCCTGTCCTTGTGGACTTACATTCTACGGTCCGTGGAAACACAATGACATGTGCACAGACCCATTCACTGATCCAGTACGCGTGTCCTGAGTACAAAACTGTGCACAAAGATACCTGTGGAATGGGGCAGCAGTGGTGACGATGCATGCTCCAAGCTCACAGGACCTGAAGCACGTGACTGCTGATGGCGTGGTCTAAACTCCAGAGAGCTAGGAGCTGAGGAAAACTCCTAGAAAGGCAACTACAGGACAATGTTACCAAGGGGCATAGACAGAGACAGAAACCAGATGAAGTCAGGGTCAAAGCAAAAGATAGCAATACAGTACCAAAGGATTAGACAGAATGGATAGTCAGGACATAACAATAGATCAGAAAACCAGAACGGGCAATAGACGGTACAATAGGGACAAACTGTAACGGAGTAACGATAGCCAAGCCAGGAGGTCAGAACCGGAAAAGACAATAGTACAAAAACGAGAGACGGAGTACAGAGTGAGGGAACGGACCGGGTCATACACGGGAAGCAAACAAGCAATGCAGACTACACGCACACCAGGGGTCAGACACACTAGAACAACAGTATAGCTGTCAGAGAACCCTGGTAAAGAGTGAGTATAAATACCCCTCCCAGATCCAGAAAGAGGCCACATACACTTAACCCTGTGAGTGCAGGGCAAGAACACTGTCCAAACCATGACACGTGTCTCTGTTACATGTGAAAATTGTCACCACACGTACAGGAGACACGGACGTGTGAAAGAGGCTTAATGGCTATAGACACCAATAACATAGGCTGGATGTGAGGTATGTGTCTCTCCCAGTAATATAGACTGAATGTGAGGTATGTGTCTCTCCCAGAAAAATAGGCTGGATGTGAGGACTGTGTGTCTCTCTGAGTAATATAGGCTGGATGTGAGGTACCTATGCCTCTCTCAGTAATATAAGCTGGATGTGAGGTCTGTGTGTGTCTTTCAGTAATATAGGCTGGACGTGAGGACTGTGCATCTCTCCCAGTAATATAAGCTGTATGGGAGCTGTGTGTCTCTCTCAGTAATATAGGCTGGATGTGAGGTCTGTGTATCTTTCTCAGTAAAATAGGCTGGATGTGAAGTATGCTTGCTCCTCCCAGTAATATAGGTTGAATGTGATATCTGTGTGTCTCTCCCAGTAATATAGGCTGGATGTGAGGTCTGTGTGTGTCTCCCTGAAATATAGGCTGAATATGGTCTGTCTGTCTCTCGTAGTAATATAGGCTGGATGTGTGGTTTGTGTCTCTCTCCCAGTAATATAGGCTGGATGTGAGGTCTGTGTGTGTCTCCTAGTAATATAGGTTGGATGTGAGGTCTGTGGGGATCTCCCAGTAATATAGGCTGGATGTGAGGTCTGTGTGTCTTTCTCAGTAATATAAGCTGGATGTGAGCTGTGTGCATCTCTCCCAGTTATATAGGCTGGATGTGAGGTCTGTGTGCCTCTCCCAGTAATATATGCTGGATGTGAGGTCTGTATCTCTCCTAGTAGTATAGGCTGGATGTGAGGTATGTGTATCTTTCTCAGTAATATAAGCTGGATGTGAGCTGTGTGCATCTCTCCCAGTAATATAGGCTGAATGTGAGGTCTGTGTGCCTCTCCCAGTAATATACGCTGAATGTGAGGTATGTGTCTCTCCCAGTAATATATGCTGGATGTGAGGTCTGTATCTCTCCTAGTAGTATAGGCTGGATGTGAGGTATGTGTATCTTTCTCAGTAATATAAGCTGGATGTGAGCTGTGTGCATCTCTCCCAGTAATATAGGCTGAATGTGAGGTCTGTGTGCCTCTCCCAGTAATATACGCTGAATGTGAGGTATGTGTCTCTCCCAGTAATATAGGCTGGATGTGAGGTCTGTGTGCCTCTCCCAGTAATATAGGCTGGATGTGAGGTCTGTATCTTTCCTAGTAGTATAGGCTGGATGTGAGGTTTATGTCTCTCCCAGTAATATAGGCTGGATGTCAGATCTGTGTGCCTCTCCCAGTAATATAGGCTGGATGTGAGGTCTGTATCTCTCCTAGTAGTATAGGCTGGATGTGAGGTCTGTGTATCTTTCTCAGTAATATAAGCTGAATGTGAGCTGTGTGCATCTCTCCCAGTAATATAGGCTGAATATGAGGTCTGTGTGCCTCTCCCAGTAATATAGGCTGGATGTGAGGTCTGTGTGTGTCTCCCAGTAATATAAGCTGGATGTCAGATCTGTGTGCCTCTCCCAGTAATATAGGCTGGATGTGAGGTCTGTGTGTCTCTCCCAGTTATATAAGCTGGATGTGAGGTCTGTGTGCCTCTCCCAGTAATATAGGCTGGATGTGAGGTCTGTATCTCTCCTAGTAGTATAGGCTGGATGTGAGGTCTGTGTATCTTTCTCAGTAATATAAGCTGGATGTGAGCTGTGTGCATCTATCCCAGTAATATAGGCTGAATGTGAGGTCTGTGTGCCTCTCCCAGTAATATAGGCTGGATGTGAGGTCTGTATCTCTCCCAGTAATATAGGCTGGATGTGAGGTCTGTATCTCTCCCAGTAATATAGGCTGGATGTGAGGTCTGTAACTCTCCTAGTAGTATAGGCTGGATGTGAGGTTTATGTCTCTCCCAGTAATATAGGCTGGATGTCAGATCTGTGTGTCGTCTCCCAGTGATACATGATGGATGAGAGCTCTGTGCGTGTTTGCCAGTGTAACGCAGGTGGGTGAGGACCCACTGCGCCACAGGCCGGGCGTGACTTAGTGACTAGCTGATGTTCACTAGAGCCTCTGGTGATGAGGTTAGGTTTGGCTGCAGGTAATCGCCAGGTGCCAATCCAGGGCAGTTCCTGGGTCTTCAGAAGCTGACCAGAGGGTCAGAGCCGCCATATTGGAGGGCAAAGACAAAGTGTGGTCAAATGCTCCGAGGTCAGGTCAGACAGTATAGGATCAGTGTGACTATCCTGGGTCAGATGCGGTGAAGTCGGACAGGACAGAAAACTAGCTCGGTTAGAAACGATAGTCAGAAGACAGGATAGCATGCACGGGAGCAAACAGGGTAGGAACCAATGTTCAGGAGAGGAATGGTGGGAAGAGTAGGCTTAAATAGAACCTGCTTGCATGGGCTAGGCTGCGGAGCCAGATCACTGCAGAACACAGCAGGGTTAAATTCTTGCAGGGATCGGCCACGTTCCCCAAAGGCCATATGGAAACAGCATGCTGTAGTAGCCAAGCGGAGGAGTGCAGGAGGGACTAAACTATAGCGGGACGGCCTGCCGCGAGGAGAAACCGCACGGTGATTGTGGCGGCGCTGAGGAGCCACGCAAGTTGCCGCTGTGACAGCCAGGAATATAGGCTGGATGTGAGCGCTCTGGGTCATTCACAGCAAAATAGGTTGGGTGTGAGGTCTGTATTTGTCCAGGGTACTTCTGTCTTCATAAGCTCATATATTAACACAGCTTCTAAACCGCTCTCATTTTCTCTTGATTTGCTTTCCTCCTTATCTGTAGTTTTGTTTTCACTGCACTCCCTGCGCCTGTAGATGCTTTCCCATCTCTCCCGCCTTGATATCTGTGTACAACTCCCTCTCTGCTGCTATGTCTAATAATAAAAATTATTTAAAAAAGTAGCTTAACTTTGCATTAGGTAGGTTAACGGACAATAAAAAGAATTCTGTGTGAATGTGCAATAGCCTCCAAGGTTGGAAAGGCACTGAGTGGTGATGTGTTGTCATCGATGTCTGTATTCAGCATGCTCCTCACATCACCGGGGCTTTCGGCTCCCTTCCCTGCTCTGTGGTCGGCACTGGAGAGATCATATATCTGCACAGAGCAGAGACACGCGGAGCGTTGATACCATACAGTGAGCGGCGTCTAAATCAGATTTTCTGCAGTATCCCGGATATTCCCGCTAGAAACGGGAGGAAACGTGATAGAAATTGTGATTAGATGAATTAATGGAGGCGATTGAGCAGCGCCTTGTATGGAGACTGTGCACAAGATGTGTAATAAGTGAGTACACCCCTTCTAGTTCTCAGTCTAAATGCCCCATTGTAAACGCATTATGGAATTCTACACACCCCTTAACATACCAGGTTTTTGTCACGTAAGAAAAAATCCTTGTAACCGGGAATCATTTCAGAACTTTTTCCACCTCCATTATCTTTACAACTCCTTTAAGAAATAATCTGAAACTTACTTGGGTGGAAAAATTAAAAAAAAAAAAATGTGGTAGCATAAATCTGCACATCCTTACACTAATACTTAACGTTCCCTTTGAATTTCTGCCATCATTCAGTCTTTTTGGCTCGGAGTCTATTGGCGCGGCACATCTAGAATTGTCGATCTTTGCAGTAACTCCACGTCTGTCTGGCAGCATGTCCTGCTGTACAGCGTCCTCTTCAGGTCACTACAGATTGTCACTTGGATTCAGATCTGGGCAGTTGCAAAACTCTGATTTTCTTCCAGAGAAGCCATTATTTTGCCGATTTGGAGGTCGCTTAGGGTCATTGTTGTGCTGAAAGGTGAAATTCCTCTTCATCTCCAGCTTTTTAGCAGAGACCTGAAAGTTTTAATGTAAAATTAAATGCTTTTTTTGGAATTGTTCATAATTCCTTCCTCCATGAATAAAGCCCCAATTCCAGCTGCCAAAAAACAGCCCCACAGCACAATGCTGCCTCCGCCATGCCTCACTGTAGGCATGGTGATCTGATGATGCACAGTGTTGGCTTTGCACCTTTTGAAATTATGGACAAAGTTCCACCCTGGTCTCATCAGACATAACAAGTTTCTCACATGCTTTTAGCAGAGTTGACGAAGATTTTGGCAAAATATGTCAGGGCATGGATTTTTTTTCTTTGCAAAAAAAAAAAAAGGCTTCCGTCTTGCCAACCGATCCAACAGAAAGAATAAAAAAAGATTGTTGTCACATACAGACACGACCAGTACTTGCCAGAAATTCCGACAGCTCCTTGTTGCTGTTGGCCCTCTTGGCAGCCTCCCGAAATATTTTCTTTTCTTTCTTCTCAACAAGGAGATCCCTTTGTTGTGTTGTCAGCTGTTTATGGGCTTAAAAAATGTCAGGAAAATCCTCCTAGAACAGCAAAACTTTCTCTGGGGTTAATCAGAGATGCTGTAAATGATGGCTGCCGAGCACTGACTACTTGTGTAAATGTGATTGGCTAATTCTGAACACAACCTCATCCCCAATTATGAGAGGGTGTTCACACTTATGCAACCACATTATTTTAGTTTTTCTTTATTTCTCCCTCAAAAGTTTTGTTTCCCAATGGCTTTGTAGAGATTATAGGCAACATTAAATCTGGAAAAGGTTCTGAAATTATTCTTCTTGGTAGGATTTTTTTTACATCATGAAAACCTGGCACTTTAACAGGGGTGTATGAACTTCTGCATATACACTGTATATCCATACGACAGTGGTAGTAAGAGGTCTTTCCATAGTTTCTCTACACTTAATGTTGCAGGGAAACAGTTTTTTCATCTGCAAGATAATGTGGTCGATTGTAATAGCCATAGGACTGTGCAGATGAAATAGTGGTTTCCAGGGAACATTAAGGCAGGGGGCTTCACGGTCTCACAGTGTCCAATGGGGTTGACGTCTTACAACCTGCTTTTTGCTGTCTGCATCCCCACTCGTATTGTGTTACGATGTAGCAGCGATACCTAGCCAACTATGGCTACTGAACGTGCGTTGCGGACAAAGTCGAGCCATAATGCTTGTACTAGGAAACTGGACCGACTGCAGCGGCACAGAACTGCTGTGTATTAATCCCTTAACGACCGCCGGTACGCCTTTCAACCGCGGCCGTTAAAGGTGCTTATTCCTCAACACATCAAAAAGGCTGAGGAGTCAAGCTCAGACTGGCCCACGGGAGAACAGGAGAATCCTCCGGTGGGCCCCACCCTTTCATATGAGCAGTGCTAGACACAATACACTTTTACATGTAGCTGAAAAGTGGGGCCATCGAGTTGATGTTACCGGTGGGCCCTTGACGCCCCAGTCCGATACTCTTGAGACAGACTGCAATGTGGCCAGACTTGCTGCAACACCATTTCTGGTGGACAGACAATGAAAAAAAGACCTGTGTGGACCGGGTATGCCGCAGAACGAAACCTGCAGGCGATTGCTGAGGGCAAGTTTCACCCTTTTATGCTTGATTTTCGGCTTCAACAGAGTTCAAGTGGCCATGGCTAGCTTTATGCCGCTGCTAGAAGGCACTGAACGCAGTCAAAATGCAGCAAAAAGGCAGCACCGGTCGCATTTTTCACCGGTGAACCTCGTTAATTTCCAGATCAAAACTACAGCAAAGCCCAAAAAGTAAAATAAGGGAACTATTGTTAGGAGTGGCGGAAGGCACTAAATAAAAAATAAATAAAGTGCCCTCGCCACTCGGAGTCCACCGTGCGGTGGATGGAAAAACCGCTGCTAAAGAGGCAGAGCACTGTGGCGGTAATGTGCACAGGGTTTAACTGCACCCTAAGTGCACTATAGCAAGCTTTGTTAAAGTCACAGAACTGCAAGCCTAAAGCATACAAAACCGCTGAGTCTGTTCTTGGTCACAGACTCCAGCGGAGCAGACACGGTATTAAAAGACACAGGAGTAGCCTTAGACGTCAGGACTACTCCGTCTAGACCTACCGTGAAGTTGCATGGCTTCGCAAATGCGAATGCCCAGCAGGACCGCTACCGCAGCGCGGCGTGAACTAAGCTGCAAGGAAAGCACCGCTAACACGCAAGCGCGATGCAGGACTCTAGCTGCTGGAACAGATGGACCTAGAGCGCGCTGGCGCTGCTACTGACTAAATCCCACACACTCACACAGACGTATTGTCAGAGGGAAGGGGTTTCTTAATAAGTCAGCCACCAGTCCAAGCATCCATCACCATACACACAGCAGCCATATGAAAATACTAGCGCATGGCGGAACGGCCATGCGCACTTTTTATAGCATACGGGACCTGCCGGAAATCTCCAGGTCTCCAAAAGGAGCCAATAGGATCCGGAGCGGGACCTGAGCACCTGACTCCCGAACTCCAATGGGAGCTCGTCCCGTGAGCATGCTCAGATGACGGAACAAAGGACTTCGCCTCTGGAGATAAATGTGAGAATCTGGATACATTCCCCCCCCTCCTAGGGCCCCCTCTTCCCTGAGCCTTCTGGGCCAACAACCTGTGCCCTACGGTGGCATAGGGCTCAAACTCGTCCGAAGGCGAGCTTGGTGTCCTGGTAGGTGTTTCAGGGACCCGGGACACTTGGAGGGCATCAAAGGAATCAAGGTCACTAGGTTTCAGAAGGGAAACCTGGGAAATGGTGGGAGCGGGCGCTGTAGCAGAGCGCCACTGTGAATCGGCGACCGTCACCACTTTCCGCCTAGGAAGGGTGTCCTGAACACATGAGGTGCAGGCCTGGATAAACTTTTTGATGTCCTGTGCCCTATGGGGACACCAATACGCTATAGCCAATAGCTTTGAGACTTGCATGTAGCCCCGATGGTGGTGTGTATTGGATGCATGTTGCCAGGCAAGGACCTGAGCCCTAAGGTGAGGAGGAACAAAAGTCTCGTTGTGCGACTCAGACTCTGACCATTACGGGGAGCTGGCTTCCGGAGAAACCATACACCTGGTGACAACCGCAAATGGATTCCTGGTCCAAATCTGCATTAAGATTGGTTCGAGACACCTCCATAGGCTCAGGGGGTAGAACCTCGGGCTCAGAGAACTCAAGAGGTTCAAAAATGTTAGGAGCTGAGACAGCTTCCCGCTTGGAATGAGCCCGCTCCATACCGCGCTCCGAAAAACGGAGATCGATACGTGAGGAGACTGCAATTAGCTCCTCCAAGCTAGTGAGGATCTCTCTAGTGGAGAGAGCATCCTTCACGTGCTCTGCTAGATCTCGCCAAAAGACGGGGATAAGGGCCTTGTCGGACCATTCCAACTCAGACGCCAGTGTCCGAAAACGGACGGCATACTGGCTAACCGAGAGTGACCCCTGAGTAAAGGCGAGTAGCTGCAGAGACGTGTCGTGCGTGACCCGCGGACCGAGAAATACTTGCTTGATGGCAGTTAGCAAGTTGGCAGCGGTCCGAATCTCAGGGTCACCACGTTCCCATAAAGGCGTAGCCCATTCTAAGACCTTGCCTGACAGTAAGGAGATAACAAAAGGCCACCTTAGCCCGCTCTGTAGGGAATTGTGCAGCCAGCAGCTCCAGGTGTATTGAGCACTGGCTGAAGAAACGCCTGCAGGAGGCGCCATCCCCAGAGAATTTATCGGGCAACGGGAGGCGGGTAACTGTTGGCGCACATGAGGCCATGGACATACGCCCTACCGCATCTGTGAGTGCCTGGACAGCAGCGTCTGTGGCCTGTGCAGCTGCGAGAGCCCTCTCAAGGGTGACCAAGCGAGTCTCGAGTTGACGCACACACTGGAGAAGTTGCTGCTGTTCTGCCATCTCTAGCCAGACCCTGGTGCTAGTATTATGTTAGGAGTGGCGGAAGGCACTAAATAAAAAATAAATAAAGTGCCTTCGCCACTCAGGGTCCACCGTGCGGTGGATGGAAAAACTGCTGCTAAAGGGCCAGAGCACTGTGTCAGTAATGTGCACAGGGTTTAACTGCACCCAGTGCACTAAAGCAAGAGCTGCGAGCCTAAAGCATACAAAACCGCGGAGTCTGTTTTAGGTCACAGACTCCAGCGGAGCAGACACGGTATTAATAGTCACAGGAGTAGCCTTAGACGTCAGGACTACTCCGTCTAGACCTACCGTGAAGTAAGTTGCGTGGCGTCGCATGTGAACGCCCGGCAGGACAACTACCGCAGCACGGCATGAACTAAGCCGCAAGGAAAGCACCGCTAACACGCAAGCGCGATGCAGGACGATAGCTGCTGGAACAGATGGAGCTAGAGCGCGCTGGCGCTGCTACTGACTAAATCCCACACACTCACACAGACGTATTATCAGAGGGAAGGGGTTTCTTAATAAGTCAGTCACCAGTCCAAGCATCCATCACCATACACACAGCAGCAGTATGAAAATACTAGCGCATGGCGGAACAGCCCTGCGCGCCTTTTATAGCGTACGGGACCTGCCGGAAATCTCCAGGTCTCCAAAAGGAGCCAATAGGATCCGGCGCGGGACCTGAGCACCTGACTCCCGAACTCCAATGGGAGCTCGTCCCGTGAGCATGCTCAGATGACGGAACAAAGGACTTCGCCTCTGGAGATAAATGTGAGACTCTGGATTCCTGCCTAGGCATGGTAGAAACCAGATTCCTAACAACTATTGACATGTAAATGTGAGCAGGTCTGATCTGCATATGTACAGATTACGGGTGCATTATGCACTTGTCCTAATTATCACCTGCACCCAAACATATGTGCATGCACCCCAGGCCGGAGGGGTAAATGGAAGCTACGGGCACTAATGCAAAATCCGTCATGGTATAGTCAATCATTTGGGCTCCCCTGATATTTATGGTCCGTCATGGGTCCCCGATGGTGATGGGCGCACGTGATCGATGCCATCCGATCATGCTCGGGCGCTGACCGAGTGTCTTTGCCGTGCTGGAATATGTGCGACCCCCTCGGCTGCACGTCATGACATCCCATTCTGGGGACCCCGGCGTGAGTGTATGGAGGGGCCTTCCTGCGATGCAGATGTTGCCAGTAGCAACCGACCAGGTCCTAGCCTTCATCTTCGGACAGCACGGCGCGGTTGCTGGGGTCCCGCCTGCTCTCTCCACAGAGACGCTGCTCCGCACGGCGGCGGCCATGTTTTCCCTTCAGTTGGGCTCTGTGTGACGTCCTCGCTGCTGGGCACCAGCCGGTCTCTGTTGCCAGGGGACACATGACCGCTACAGCCAATCATTACCGCCGAGACCACTGATTGGCGGTAGAGACCGGATAGAGTAAATGTATGGCTAAAGTGAGTTGTTGTTTTTTTTTTACAAACTTCACTCCTTGGATGTTACACAAATTCCGAAAATAAAACATTTTTTAGTTTTTATTTACACAGCTCATACAGGTTTGTTTTCCTGTGAAGATCCCCACTAAATGTAGCGATTCCCCATAGCAACCAATCAGCTCCTAGGTTTACCTATATCCACCTATCAGCTTCCGTTCTCATCACTTATTTCAACCAATCAACTCCCAGCTTTCATTGCCATTATTTACATTAACCAATCATCTCTCAGCTTTCCTTGCAATTCCCTATAGCAAGCAATCAGCTAGAAGCTTTCATTGCCATTACCTATAGCACCAAATCAGCTTCCAGCTTTCATTGCAGTATCCTGTAGCAACCAATCAGCTTCAAGCTTCCATTGCCACTGTCTATAGCGACCAATCAACATCCAGCTCTCATTGACGTTACCTATAGCATCCAATCAGCGCCCAGTACCGTTGCCTTGACCAACCTATCACATCCCAGTTTTCCTTGCCGTTGCCTATAGCAACCTATCATCTCCCAGCTTTCTTTTTCCACTCAGGCTGGCGCGGTTGCTACGGGTAACGCCTGCTCTGAGGCAGCTGTGGTGCGCCTCCCCTCACGGTACCGAGCGGCCTAGGTCGGGCAGCGCTCTCCCACACCGGAAGTGCCCGCGCTGTGCCGCCGTTGCGCCCTCAGCAGCACTGTGTCACATCACACACACCGGAAGTGGCGCTGGCTGCGCGGCGGTTTGGCGCCGGTGGAGGGAGTCCTTCGTGCGGCTGCACTTCCGGTCGGCATTTTGTTCTGTGTGAGGGAGAAGCGGATCCCGATTAGCCCCGAAGCGGCCGCCGCGCAGTGAGCGGACTCCTCCCCTCCGTCCCCAGCGTCCTCGTCTCCCCCCGAGCCCGCTCTCAGCAGGCCGTGTGCCCGGGGCGGGGGACAGCGACGCCCGGTGTGAGAGCGCACGGAGGCTGCGGCCTGACGGCAGGCAGCGGGGCCGGGGAGTGTACGTGTGAGCGGCGGCGCTCGGAATCTTCCCCCTTCCCTCTGTTGGTTCCCGGCGGCGGCAGGCGGGAGGGAGGGGGGCAGGCCGGGAGGAGGCGGAGGAGAAGGGATCGGCTCCTTCCCCGCTCCCCCTCTCTCTACATGTCCGGATTATCCTCAGCAGGCCCGGAGTGACGGAGGATCGGCTCCCCCCAGCGGCCCGGACAGGAGGCCGCACTCACAGCCTGCCGCTCAGGTAAACACTGCGCTGGGGAGCTCGGGGCCGAGCGCGGGCGGGGAGGCCTGGGGTAGGCCGCTGCTGCTGCCCGGCGACGGGGGCGGCCCAGACCGGGGGCAGAGGTGACCTCCAGCCGGGGGGGCCGGAGTGCGGGAAGTTGTGGTGCGCGGCCCGGGATCGGCTGTGAGGACAGTCACCGACTGTGAGAAGAGTGTAATGGTCACCGACTGTAATAAGGGTATAATGGTCACCGACTGTAATAAGGGTATAATGGTCACCGACTGTGAGAAGAGTGTAATGGTCACCGACTGTAATAAGTGTATAATGGTCACCGACTGTGAGAAGAGTATAATGGTCACCGACTGTAATAAGGGTATAATGGTCACCGACTGTGAGAAGGGTATAATGGTCACTGACTGTGAGAAGGGTATAATGGTCACCGACTGTAATAAGAGTAATGGTCACCGACTGTAATAAGAGCATAATGGTCACCGACTGTGAGAAGAGTATAATGGTCACCGACTGTAATAAGGGCATAATGGTCACCGACTGTGAGAAGGGTATAATGGTCACCGACTGTGAGAAGAGTGTAATGGTCACCGACTGTAATAAGGGTATAATGGTCACTGACTGTGAGAAGGGTATAATGGTCACTGACTGTGAGAAGGGCATAATGGTCACCGACTGTGAGAAGGGTATAATGGTCACCGACTGTAATAAGGGTATAATGGTCACCGACTGTGAGAAGAGTGTAATGGTCACCGACTGTAATAAGGGTATAATGGTCACCGACTGTAATAAGGGTATAATGGTCACCGACTGTAATAAGGGTATAATGGTCACCGACTGTGAGAAGGGTATAATGGTCACCGACTGTGAGAAGGGTATAATGGTCACCGACTGTAATAAGGGTATAATGGTCACCGACTGTGAGAAGAGTGTAATGGTCACCGACTGTAATAAGGGTATAATGGTCACCGACTGTAATAAGGGTATAATGGTCACCGACTGTAATAAGGGTATAATGGTCACCGACTGTAATAAGAGTAATGGTCACCGACTGTAATAAGAGCATAATGGTCACCGACTGTAATAAGGGCATAATGGTCACCGACTGTGAGAAGGGTATAATGGTCACCGACTGTGAGAAGGGTATAATGGTCACCGACTGTGAGAAGGGTATAATGGTCACCGACTGTGAGAAGGGTATAATGGTCACCGACTGTGAGAAGGGTATAATGGTCACCGACTGTGAGAAGGGTATAATGGTCACCGACTGTGAGAAGGGTATAATGGTCACCGACTGTGAGAAGGGTATAATGGTCACCGACTGTGAGAAGGGTATAATGGTCACCGACTGTGAGAAGGGTATAATGGTCACCGACTGTGAGAAGGGTATAATGGTCACCGACTGTAATAAAGGTATAATGGGCACCGGCTGTAAGAAGGGTGTAATGGGCACCGGCTGTAAGAAGGGTGTAATGGGCACCGGTTGTAAGAAGGGTGTAATGGGCACCGGCTGTAAGAAGGGTTATGATGGGCACCGGCTGTAGGAAGGGTTATGATGGGCACCGGCTGTAGGAAGGGTTATGATGGGCACCGGCTGTAGGAAGGGTTATGATGGTCACCGGCTGTAGGAAGGCTTATGATGGTCACCGACGGTATAAGTGTGTGTGCACACATTGCGGATTTGGCCCTGCGGATCCGCAGCAGTTTTCCATGCGGTGTACAGTACCACGTTATCCTATGGAAAACAAAAATCGCAGTGCACATGTGGAAAATTCCACGCAGCAACGCTGTGGTTTATTTTCTGCAGCATGTCAATTTGTGCGGATTTCGGCGCGTTTTTACACTTGTTCCATTATAGGAATCCGCAGGTGTACAAACGCAGGCATTTTGACCTGCGGATTCTGCAGATTCCGCTCGGAAAAATCCGCACAAGAATCCGCAACGTGTGCACATACCCTTATGGTCACTGACTGTAAGAAGGGTGTTTTGATCACTGACTGTAAGAAGGGTGTAATGGGCACTGACTGTAAGAAGGGTGTAATGGGCACTGACTGTAAGAAGGGTGTAATGGGCACTGACTGTAAGAAGGGTGTAATGGGCACTGACTGTAAGAAGGGTGTATTGGGCACTGACTGTAAGAAGGGTGTATTGGGCACTGACTGTAAGAAGGGTGTATTGGGCACTGACTGTAAGAAGGGTGTATTGGGCACTGACTGTAAGAAGGGTGTATTGGGCACCGACTGTAAGAAGGGTGTATTGGGCACCGACTGTAAGAAGGGTGTATTGGGCACCGACTGTAAGAAGGGTGTAATGGGCACCGACTGTAAGAAGGGTGTAATGGGCACCGACTGTAAGAAGGGTGTAATGGGCACCGACTGTAAGAAGGGTGTAATGGGCACCGACTGTAAGAAGGGTGTAATGGGCACCGACTGTAAGAAGGGTGTAATGGGCACCGACTGTAAGAAGGGTGTAATGGGCACCGACTGTAAGAAGGGTGTAATGGGCACCGACTGTAAGAAGGGTGTAATGGGCACCGACTGTAAGAAGGGTGTAATGGGCACCGACTGTAAGAAGGGTGTAATGGGCACCGACTGTAAGAAGGGTGTAATGGGCACCGACTGCTGAAACCGCATTGTAGTCCTAGTGGAGTTGGAATAGTATAATAGTCACTGAGTGATAAGCTGCAAAATGAATACTATAAGCCCCTGAGCGGCGTGCTGGCCTGTAATAGTATAATAGTAATTACTGCAGAGTCCTACTGTAAAAACCCTATAATAGTCTGACTATAATACTGGTTTTACACGCTGTTATATTAGCATAATAGTCACTGAGCGGAGTTGCTCTGTAATGACACAATAGTCATCGGTAGTGCAGAATAACAGTGGGTGACAGGCTGGACTGAAATAGCAGTACGATGGCCATTAGTGCAGCTTGTTGCTGTAATATAATAGTCACCAGTGCAGAGCTGGACTGTAATAATAGGATATTAGTTACCAGTGTGGACCTGTGCTGTAATAATATAGTGGTCATTGGTTGCAGATCTAGAATGATGGTATAATGCCCCCAGTGTTAGAGCTGGACAGTATCAATATAATAGTTTAATGCAGACGTGTAATATAATAGTGACATGTGATAGCGACAACGAAGCAAGAAAATGCTTTTTGTGTGTTGAAATTTGCACGAACGGTCTCTATTGAGAGTACAGGAAAACTCAGAATATATTTGGTGAATGTGCTTCGCAGAAAAACTTCATTTTACATTGGGTGACACAATTTGAAGTCACTGGGTGTTTGTCATGGTAAAAACTCAGGCTGCTCAAAGTCTTTGGAAGAGACCGTGAACAGAATTTGAGCAATGTACGAGCGTAGTCCAAGTAAGTCTACCAGACTGACTAGTATGGAACTAGAGGTACCACAAACCACAGTATAGTGTCTCTTCCTAAAATATGTGCACTGTAAACTGTACTGATAACCTTCTCAGGAGATGAAACCGAATGGCAAACTGTAACACCGGGACTTCTCCATCGACTTGTTGGGTCGATTGGAAAAGGATAAATCCACCGACAGGCTTCACCTCAGTGGGAAGGTCAAATGACCAACATTATAGTTTGGGCCTCAGAAAAGCTATGTGCCCCTTATCAAGCACATGATGGACTTGCCCAAAGTAAACGTGGTATATGCAGTGAGCGGGCATAAAGTCTGTACACCCACACTTCCAATTTGGATGTTGGATGCTTGAATGTTGCATCAGAAATAACATTTCACCAACGTTGTGTTGACCTCCACAATCGACTGATCTAACACCTTGTTGGGGGCTACATCAAGGACTGTGTATCACCCCACCTCCATAATACTACAAGTGCAAAGCTAGACTATAATAAGACACTAATCCAATGCTATCTATGAAGCAAACATTTTCCATTTATTCTACTGACTTGGACAATTAATTATAAAAGCCAGCAATGTGGAGAAGGACTGTAATGATTAGTATTAGGCTGGGATCACACTACCTTGTATGATGCGAGAAACTTGCACAAGTCTCTCGCATCAACACCCGGCGCTGCGGCTGCATAGAAATACTTGCAGCCGTAGCTCCGGTCCTGAGTGCCAGCGGCACTCTCGCATCAAACACGGTAGTGTGATCCCGGCCTTCCCGTTCTGCTCTGTACTAAGAACTATATTATAATGCCACTAGTGCAGAGCTGGATTGTAAGGCCGGGGTCACACTGGCGAGGAATACGGCCGAGTGAGAGGCGCTAAAAGCACGCATTAGACACGGACCAATGATTATGGGGTCACTCGCACCAGCCGTATATTTCTCATCCGTATTCTACGGTCCGTGCCAATCGCAGCATGCTGCGATTGTCAGCGTACTACGGCCGTAGTACGCCAATGCAAGTCTATGGGTGCGCAAAAAATACAGATTACACACGGACCACACATGTGACTTGCGAGAAATACGCACCAGGTGTCTTTTAGCAAAGCCGGCAATTCAGTGCACGATACAGTAAACTCACACTGACAGGATTAATAAAGAAACGAAAGAATAGATACACATAGAATACATACATATATATGCATTCTATGTGTCTATATCTATTCTTTGGTTTCTGTTAGAAACCCTGTCATAGGGCTCCATTATATGTCCATTTTGCAAGCCTGTGAGAAAATCTCGCCATACGGATGCTTACATGCGCAAAATACGCGACCACACCTTGATTACGGATGACATACGGAGCACTGTTTAGGGGCCATTCATCCATTTTATGCATGTAAAATACTGACCGTATTTTGCGTCGGTTAGTGTGACCCCGGCCTAATAGTGGTATAATGATAAGCCTGTACTGCACTTCATTGTATAGAGCTGGACTGTAGCAGTATTATGTGGCCACTAGTGTAGAGTTGAACGGTAAGGCTGTGTGCACACGTTCGGAATTTCCATGGCACTTCCACAGCTCCCTGCCGCTGGAAATACGCATGCGGAATTGGCATGCGTATTGCCGCTAAACACTAGCGTTTTGCAAGCGTAATTAGCTTGCAGAATCCTAGCATTTTCCAAGCGATCTGTAGCATCGCTTGGAAAACTGATTGACAGGTTGGTCACACTTGTCAACATAGTGCTTGACAAGTGTGACCAACTTTTTACTATTGAGGCTGCCTATGCGGCATCAATAGTAAAAGATAGAATGTTAAAAATAATTAAAAAAAAAACAAAAACGTGATATTCAATTCTCACCTTCCGGGTTGCCACCGCAGCCTTCTTGATACTCGCGATGCTCCCGGCAACTCCTGTTCCCAGCATCACGGGAGACCGCTACGTCATCACAGGTCTTTGTCGCAAGGCATCACTGGGATGGGAAGATGTTGGCAGCGTGGTGAGAGGCGGGAAGGACTCCGGGGGCCGCCAGAAGGTGAGAATATCACAATTTTTTATTTAATTCCTTTTTAAACAGGGATATGTGGTACCCAGGGCCTGGAGGAGTGTCTCCTCTCCTCCAGACCCTGGGTACCATCCGCACGTGATCCGCTTATTTTGCGCATGGTGGGCACAGCCACATGCGGAAAGTATGCAGATCAAGACATTCCTATGTGTGCATAATGGCTGCGATTCTGCACAAAGAATTAGAATGCTGCGTATTTTTCCACGATGCGATTCTGCCGCAGAAAAATACGCAGCATTAGCACAATGCAATTGAATTCAGTGGGTTGCATTGTGTAAGTGTGGCAAAAACGCTTACAAATCCGCAACGTGTGCACACAGCCTAATAGTGGTGTAAAGTGAGACTGTACTAGAGTTCTTGTACAGATCTGTATTGTATAGCCACTAGTGCAGAGCTGAACAGTAATATTATGGTGCCACTAGTGTGCAGCGAGACTGCAATAATGTTGTTACTAGTGTGAAGCCGGAGTCCTAGTTGTGAACAAGTAAAAAAATACCAACATATTAAGAATATATTATTGATGAGAATAATAAGCCATTTTTCTATCGTGCTTGTTATGGTTTGTCAGCACGTGCAGAATAATAGACCATATAATACCGTTCTACCAGTACTTTCTGCATAATACTACAGTCATTAATTTCTTGGACCTGCTAAGTAATAGTTACTTAAGAGCATGCTCACACAGTTTTTGTGGCATTTTTTCTCTCTTTCGTGTGGGGAAAAAAGTAGCGTTTAGAAATATCAACTAGTTTTCTATTGCAAAAGTCCCTCGTGGTGCATTTTTTTTATGCATTTTTTTTTTACTCGTGTCATTTGAGCTGTGGTACATTTAAAAAAAAAAAAAAAAAAAAAAAACACAGCTTGTAGATTTCAATGTTTTTGCTGTGTTTTTATCCAGTCAAATGAATGAATAAAAAGCATGAAAAAACATTTTGTAATAGACGCAACATTTTTTCTGCCAAAATTGTTTTTCATGTGGGAAGAAAAAGTGCTGTGACCATTCCCTAATACTGACTATTTGTACTGAACAGCTGTGGTACCTCTATATTATACTATCCAAAGTAAGGGTAAATTCACACAAGGCGTTCTTTCCAGCATTTATTTTCCTGCGGCAAAACATGATCTCTTGGCAGGAAACAAGCTGCAGAAAAAAAGCAGGTTTTTCTTGCGTTTTCTTGTGCATTTTTTGCTGTGTTTTTTTGGCATTCTAGATTTGTATCTTGTGTATGCTGATAAAGTTGAGTGCAAAAAAAAAAGTCTTTTACAGTACCAGGTTTTGGCACAAAAAACACAGCAAATCCTCATACCTGAGTTTTTCCTGTGGATTTTCAGCTTTTTTTTTTTTTTTTTACTATTCATTCATATCATTGGGTGAAAAACGCTGGAAAAAAACGTGAAAATGACAAGCTCTATTGTGCAAAAAAAAAACATGCAGAGCAAAAATACTGATGGCAAAAAGCAAGCTGTGAGCATGAGATTTCTGAAATTTCATAGACCTAGCTGGTACTGTAAAACGAAGCAGAAAATTTGCATGAAAAAACGCCTAGTGTGAACTTTCCCTAATACTGGTAATAACCTATATAGTAGTAATACTACAGTGCTACTAGTATGGAGCTGGACTGATATATCAGGGTCCATAATGATAACTTTTATGATTATATAGCTTTAGGCTGTGTTCACATGCAGCGGTTTTTTTGTGGCATTTTTGTAGTGTTTTTTTTTAAGTGTGAATGACTTGTCTACAGTACATGTTTAATATTACTCTTATTCACCAAAACGCAGCAAACCCGATTACTGTCTTTTTGCTGTGTATTTGCACTTTCCCACTGCTTTTTATGAGTGAGAAATGCAGCAAAAATGCTGACAGAAATGACACTCAGCAGATTTACGAAACGCTGCAGTTGTCAAATTCAGTCAGGAAAAAGTGTGTTCGTGAGATTTTTCTTATGTTGGTAGTGAAAAACGCAGCTTATTTGCATACAAGTCAGCGTGTGAACATATCATTAATATTACTAATACCCAGGACCTTTAGAGTTCTAAAAGTAATTGCTATAAAATAATACGATTACGGTACTACTATCTAAGTATTGCAGAGTTATGTAATACTAGAGGTGGGTTTGACTGATATCCTGGGGCAATTAATAATAATCTGTATAAATAGTTAATACCTCAACCCTGCAGCGTAATAGCCTATATGATACCACTATGTTACCAGTAGCTTGGATCTGCAGAGCAATAGTAATAACTTTTATAGAGCACAGTGTCATCTTCTCCATTGTCTCTGTGCGCGTATATTATACTGCACTCAGATGACATCCGAGTGCAGTCCGATGTTTCACTTGCACCCATAGTCTTGGGTGAGTGTGATTCGATTATTGGAAAAATACATCACAGATCTGCACTGCCCCATAGTGTAACATTGGGCCGAGTGCTATCCAATGAAACATCAGATAGGACTTGTGAGTGAACCCCAGTAGTAAAGTACGTCAAGTGCAGAGCTGAACTCCGATCTCACTATATCTGTTCAGTAATTTTTAAGAATATAATTTTACAACTATAATGTCCTGCTAATGCAGATTTGAACTTAATGTATCTCAGCCCCCACAGAAAGAAAAATACCTGTTATATTCCTACATACGACTCATAGAGAGCTGATATCGCAGTACCACAATTTGATGCTAAGGTTTTTTGGCCCTGCAAAAATACCGAAAATGCCAATGTTTTAGGTGCAGTTTTTCTCAGTTTAATATCTGTAGCAGAAATATGCTGCATAGTGGGCAGAGTACCATACCCACCCAAGAAAACAAATTTATATACATTCAATATTAAATTGCCACACAAAGAAGGAAAAGTCGTGCAATTATGGAAATCACAGGCCTGTTAATGAGGGGCAGATAATGGAATCAAAATTTTCAGATGTGTTCGATGGAGACTCAACCGGAGACACTGCGGGCCATGGTAGCAGATTAAGGCCACATGGGTTGCTCACAGTAGCGTGAGCAACGTGCAGCCTGGCATTGTCTCATTGAAAAAAAAATGGCTCCTAGGACACTTTGGAGACACGGCAGTACAGTCAAGCAGTGTCTACACGACACTGGGCTAAGGAACCAGACGTCAGGCTACTTGGGTCCATTGACCTGACGCCACAGCTGTCAAAAGCTAACATGGCGTAGAGTTTGTGGGCTGGAAGACAAAAGCGATGAGTCCCGCTTTTGTCTTAGACACACTAATAGCCAGAGATTGGCCTGGACACTACATGGGCAATGCCATGAAGAGGCCTTTATGAGGGAACAATACACTGGTCTTACTCCTGGTATTATGGTAGCGATAGCATAATGTAAGGTGCCAGGCTCCTCTAGTCTTCATTCCATGTGCACTAACAGTTTGGTGGCACATTGGAAATATGGCCGCACCACTGGTTCCACCACTAAATCAAAGTATCCTAGGAGCTGTCTTTCAAACAACATCAGGCCGCCTTTGGGCGTGCTACTGTGAGCAGCCTGTGTGGCCTAAACTCGCTCCCATGGCTGCAGCACTTCCAGACTTGTCTCCATTGAGCACATCTGAGACAGCATTAGGCTAAGTGCACACGTACTTTTTTGCCCTGCGGATTTTTCCGCGCAGAATTGAAGAAATCCGCAGGTCAAATGACCTGCATTTTTCCTGCGGATTTCTTCCTTTTTTCGTGCGGTTTTCCCCTGCAGATTTCCCCCTGCGGATTTGGAGAATGGAGCAGGTGGAAAACCGCACAAAAGAAGTGACATGCTGCATATTTTGTACCACAAGAAAACTGCGCGGAAAAATCTGCAGCGTCTGCACAGCGGGTTTTTTTTCAATTGATTTACATGCTACTGTACATCACAATGCGGATATGCAGCGTTTCTGCGCGGTAAAATCTGCTGCGGAACCGCCGCAAATCTGCATTGTGTGCACATGGCCTTAGTCGGTGCTTAACACAGGAGCTGCCAGCAGAGGATCTTGATGATTTCTCCAAGTGCGGTCAGCGGCAAACCCTTCCTAAGGTGACTATTAATAGCCTCAGTGATAGTGGCCGAGGCTGGAAGTGTCGGGATTACTGCACATGGCTCAGACTGAAGAAATCAAGAGGTTCATTCCACTATGTTTGTTCTTGGTGTCGAAATTTCAATGTCAAGGAAGTGTGTGTATAGTCACTAAAGAGTTGTTTTTTTTTTTTTATTTGCTAAGACATCCCTATAATAAAAATAACCTGTATCAAACTATACAGCAACTAGTGCAGTGCTGGACTCTAAGTCTCTTAGTACAGTAATAATTACCTATAAAAACTGAGTCCCTTATATTAGTGCAGTGTAATCAGTCATGGCCCTGAACAAGAAATAATAGTAATAACCTTAACAATATTATAATGGTTCAGTATAAGTAACGCAGATATGGTCATATCTCAACCAGCAGGATAGTAGTAAGTGATATAATTGTACCACATCTATATGATACACTTCTAATATGATATATGATACACACAATTTCTAGGTATAGTGAAAACATTTTTAATACTGTGTCCCAATGCTGATCAGGACTGCAGAATCTTAAATATAAGGGAAGAGTCATGAAATAACTTTGACGGGGATCGCAACACAATGCTCGGACTGACCCACAGTGCTCCTCCGAGTTATACGTCCGGCTGACTCTTCTCTAATGCTAAAGTACTACTTCTTGACTCTGCATGACCTGCAGGCTAATTAATAGCAATAACTCAAATATTAATCAAAGTCCTGTATTAGTGCAGAGCGTCTCTGATAATTACGCATCTGTATAAATAACCTGTATGATAGCAGTGTTAGGGTATGTGCACACGCTGCGTTTCCGCAGCGTTTTTGGCCGCTGCGGACCCGCAGCAGTTTTAGCTGCGGTGTACAGTACCATTCAAATGAATGGTCAAAAAAAAACGCTGTGTAGACGTTGCGGAAAAATCCGCGTGGATTTGCTGCGGTTTTGAAACCGCAGAAAGAAGTGACATGTCAATTCTTTCTGCGGAATCCGCAGCGGGTTCCTATCTCCACCATTGTGGAGATGGTGAATCCGCAGGACCAAACCGTAGTCAAAACCGCAGATAATCCGCAGGTCTTTTGACCTGCGGTTTATCTGCGGTTTTTGCAAAATCCGTGCGGATTAATCCGCAGCGGATTCCGCAGCGTCTGCACACAGCCTTAGGAGGGCAGAGCTGGACTCCTACCCCCTGCAGCGCAGTAACCTGTAATCTATTTAATAATGCATTGTTACTAGTACTAGAGCCGGACTGATGATCCAGTGTTTCAGAATGTGCAAAGTGTTAGTAGTAGTAGCCCATATAATAGTACAGTATTGTGTAAAGCTGTACTTCCACCTTGCAGAAATATTAATTACATCGCCAGTGTTACTGGTGCGGAGCACGATTCATACCCCAGGACCTGTAACGACTGTTCTGCAGAGTAATACTTTTAGTAAGTTCTACAGTAGAATACAGCAAATGTTATTTTCATGTGTAGTGTTATTACCATCATCGGTATTAACAATTGTGATATTAGTTGTAATTGAGTTTCTGCTGTTATCCTATGTAACTATGACACCATAAATATACTGTGTATATATGGCACAAGTCCCCGGAGGTGAAGTGTTGCTTTTGTAGTTACACATTAGTCCTTATGTTCATGCACGATGCTTGTTTTCCCCTGGTTTTATTATATCAAGGATTTTTAGAGACTATTTGGAACGTTACAGAATTTGGAGTGGGTAAGGCTATACATTCACAGGATGAGTACTTGAGTTTTGGATGTCGCAGATTTTATGCAGCGTTCTGCACCATAATAGCCAAGTTAGGTTTCTTGTATTTTTTTTTTTCTACGCTATTTTTGACACTTTTTTTTTTGTCGCTGATGTTTTAACTTTAAGCTGCATTGTTTTGGATACTTTACTTTGACAAAACTTTATTGATGGTTATGTGCAGATTACTTGCATTCTTAATGCATTTACGAAGTGTAAACAGTAAAAATACGTAAGTGTTTACGTGCATCTATTGCAATTCTATGGGGAAATCTGCACATTGATTTATTAAACAAAAAAAAAAGCGCACCTCTGGTCAGTTTATACAACGTGAAAAACTCATTGTGGGAGCTTGGGTAATGTTTAGCACGCAGAACAATAGTGATGAACTACGTCTGGTGACCTCAACACTCAGTGCACATCATGTAATACCATGCACACTGGGCACAAGGTATTTCCACCCGCCCCTGGATTGTAATGTTTGCGATAACTTGTACACCTCATTTAGTAGATATTGGGTCAGGATTGGACTTGTTGCAGGATATCTGCTTCCTGCAGGTTGGATTGAATAGAAATTGTGTGACAGGCGCAGCTATAAACTGCGACTAATACTGACAATGCTGTTAGGTCTAGTGCAATATCTGAGATGAGGGGATTCAAAGAACAATGAGGTCATGTACCTCTAGTAGTCCTATCGCAGTGTTCTAGATTTGACTGAAAAAATAAGATAAATATACACACACGTATTATAATCTCATCCTAAAAAGGTTATATTGTATGATTTGTTTGGCTTTATTCCAAAATTATCCGATTAGTTTTGATCCTCTGCCGTACTCCATGTTCCCCACTCTGTCTCTACAAACGACAGTCCCCCACCCTTAAAGATGCATTTCCAAGAAACTTGCTTAAATCCGGGTAATTGTAAGTGCAGTAATATACTTTGCAATCAGTCTTCAGTGCCACTATGATCCTCTTCTGGATGCTATTCCTATGTATGGGATCACACTTGGGTTTGCATGTGAGGTGGACGTAGCTTTTGCAATGTAATATGGAGCATCAAAAGGACATATTGTAAAAGCCACTTCCAGATAACATATATCCCGACATGCCTGATCACACTGGGGCCCACAATAGGACTGGAAATCAAGAAAGTGTGTGATTGATGAGTTTATCAGCGCACTTGCACTACGTTCACACAGGTTTAGGCATTAAAATGTTTTGTTGAGGTGCTTCTGTAAGAGGGACTGGAAGTCTGTTTTCTTATGAGGGTCACGTCTAAGGCCTGGATCACACTTCTGTTATTTAAAATCCGTCTAAATCCGTCGTTTTCCGTTAAACGGATCCGTCATTTTTTTTGAGGATCCGTTTTTTTGTCCCATAGACTTCCATTAGCGGCTACCGCGGATCCGTCAAAAAAATGGAACCGTTTTCGGCAAAACGGAAACGGATCAGTTTTTTCACACTTTGACGGATGCAGGCGGATGCCAAAAAAACGGATGTGTGAAACAGGCCTAAACCCTTGTAGGAATACAGACATGACTTCTGGTGCACACATAAGAAACTATACGATTCTGACAATCTGAGTGGTAATGTCACCAGGAAGCAAATTATCATCTGTACTGTACTCCTTATAGCGCACATTACCAAAGGTCCACGTAATACTTCCCGGGAGCCCTTTGATATGTCTAGGAGTCATGTTTGCTCTTTATATATTAATCTGGAGCCATTGTTCACACTGTACGCAAGTGCCGTAAATTGGCTGCAGCCTGCAATAGGATGAAAGGAATAATTACATTTGCCGTCTGGACTAGAATGGCACAAGAGACTTACGAGCATTGCTGTTTCCCTGTGTTACGTCCACCACAGTCAGCTCTCCCCGGGTTATGTCACATGAGATGTAGGTGTGCGGTGATAACCAGGTGTCTGAAAGCCTGCCCATCTGCTGCAATACTGAGGAACCCGTTTATTCTAGATGCCTGACTAAAGCCTAGAATCTGAGGCGCTGGATCCTGCTTTCTACTCGGGCTTTACTATAACAAACATAAAATCCAGCAGAGACTGGTAGACGTGGCCATATAATGTGTACCGGGGATTAGAGATCATTGTGCGCCAAAAACTTACAATGTGTAGGCGTTGCAATCGCACCTGGGCCTTGGTGTCTGTAGAGCCCAAAAAGTCCCTTCTACCTATAAAGCAGCCTGATACTATTGAAGACTTGCAATAATTGGGGGCCTGTTGGACCTTTTACATTGGGGACCATGAGCTCCAAGCTACGTCACTGTCTGTGGCAGGGCTGTGAATTAGGAGTCTATATAAAATTGACCAAATCCAACTCCTACAATATGTAATCCTTGGGTGCAGTAGTACACTGCAGGATGTGCTGTAAAGTTTTTCATAAGAATTTGGGAAAGTTCTTAAAACGTCTGTTCTGTTCCTGATCTCCGCTTTTAGTTGAGGTGTAGCTGTGCTGCACTTTGTCCGTGCTCAGTAGTGTCCAGTGCTGAGGAGTCGGGGGGTCTGAGGTTTTGTCTTACCGACCCCACAGCCCTGGATTGTGGGGCCCCTTTATCGGTCACTAGTAAGCATTAGATGGGATGAAGCATCCTGGATCTGCGAGTTAGAACTGATTGACCTCAGATCAGGTGTTTTCTGGTGATCTCCCTTCTATGCGATGATTTAACCCCTTAATGACATCCAATACGTCTTTTAACTGACCTGAGATATAAGGGAATATCATCCCCATACAGGTGACAATCCAGCAGCTGTCGGTTGTACACTATAGCTGACAACTTGCTGTATCACAAATGATCAGTGTTGGCACCGTCCATATCTGTTTAACCCATTAGTTGCTGCTGTCAAGTGACTACATCAAATAAATGGTTAATAGATTATGGGGGCTTCTGCTTTAATCTAATTGACACACAGAGATCATGATTGTGTGGTCCTGATGTTTGCCATAGCAATTCATGGCCAAATAGCGGCTTTAAGGCCCTTTTACATTTAGCGATGCACCAGCGATCCAACCAGCGATCCGACCCGGTCAGGATCGCTGGTGCATCGCTAAATGATCGCTAGTGAGCTTTCATACAGAAAGATCTCACAGCGATGCAGCAGCGACGCAGCGCACGATACTTACCATTCACACACAGCGATCCTGCGTCCTCCCGCCCGCCTCCAGCGTCGCTCGTCGTCACAGCAGGAAGTCTCAGCAGGAAGCGCCCGACGAGAAATGGAGCCGGACATTCTCGCGCGATCAGCGATGGACAGCGGGGGAGCCGGTCGCTGGTAAGTATCACACATAGCGATATCGCTAGCAATATCGCTATAACGTCACAAAACCAGTGACGTTTTAGCGATATTGCTAGCGATATCGCTTAGTGTAAAACCCCCTTTAGAGTCTCCCGGCTCTAGCGGTCAGTTCAGAAGTAACCGACATTTAGGTGGTAAACAAAGACTTTTCCTCATTCCTGCTATACCATTTTGCATTAATTCCTGAAAATCACCTCAAGGGTTAATAAACTACCTGACAGCAGTTTTCAATGTGTCAGGGGGTGCCGTTTTTAAAATGGTATCATGTTTGGGGTTTCCCAATATATAGCACCTCCCAAAGTCACTTCAAACATTGATAGGTCCCTCAAAAAAATAAATTTTGTAAATTTCCTTGAAAAGATGAAAAATTACTGCTACATTTTTAAACCTCCTAAAAGGCTAACAAAACAAATTAGTGTTTTAAAAATGGTGCTGATGTAAAGCAGACATGGGGGAAATGTTATTTATTAATGTTTTTGTGTGGAATTACTATCTGGATTAAACGGAATCATTCAAAGTTTGAAAATTGCTTACTTTTTTTTTTACATTTTTGTCAAATTTCTGATATTTTTTATAAATACAAAACATATCAACCTAAATTTACTATTATCATAAATTATAATGTGCCACGAAAAAACAATCTGAAAATCAATGGGATTTGTTGAAGCGTTCCAGAGTTATCACCATATAAACTGACAATGGTCAGAATTTAAAAAATTGGCCCCGTCACTAAGAGGTTAAATGTATTTTTCGCTTCTATTCCTGAACCAGGCTGTATGTAGTCTTGGGCATATCTGGGTTTTCTCTGCTGCTTTACTTTGCGGCCTGTTGTGTGAACCACACCTGACCTTCCAGTGTGCGGTACTGGATACAAAGTTACCAGTGTGCATTGTAGGTGTTTGGGATGGATTATAGAGGCTTATGAGGCGCCTCAGAAGTTTGGTTTCAGTGTGTCTTTGTTGTCCCCGTGCTATGATTACTTGTTAACCCTTGCTGCTGAGGCTTGTAACCCGTTTTTTGCTGGGATGACCTTTTGTTCTCCCGCATGGAGAGCTGGGCATAGCGCTCTGGACAATGTGTCTTCGCTTGAAAGCTCCCAGCTCTGCTCCAGAGCAGCAGGTCTCATTGTGTGCACCCAGTGCTGATAAATAAATCATGGCCAGCAGAGGGGACAGGGATTGTGTGGTCCTCACAGGGGCTCTCTCTAGGCTTGCACTTTAGAGGGTCTCTCCGCCCACTGGATTTGTTTTCCCCGGGAATGTCCTCCTTGTCCTGTGAGGACACACGCAGCAGGCTGGTAGCAAGTTTCCCTCTTTCTGTAGGTTGGAAATGCAGCATGACCTCCCCACTCCGCCTCTGTAACCCGGCCTCCCCGTCTGGTTCTCCTCCCTACTCTTCCCTGTAATCTGCTTGTCTTTTGTGCTGCCTGCTCCAGCTTGGGGCTTGCTTAGGGCCTGGGGCCTAAATATGCACCTTTTAACTGCAATCAGGAAGAAAGGCAGCAGCTGCTGCTCAGCCCTCTTAACCCTTCTCCTCCTGAAAGCTTGAGAAGCAATACTGCAAAGTTTTGTGTGTTCTAGTAGTGAAGGGGTTATGGCGCTATTCACACCCATGTCCTTAGATCTGCCTGTCCCCTCCCTGCCTCCCACCCTTCTGTGCATTCCCAGATCAGGTCTTGGCTGAGCTCCAAGTTGACGAAAACAGAATAGAAAAAAGGAAGCCCTGGGAAAGGCAAAGGCTGCCCTCCTCCCCTCCACATAATGCCGCCTCCTCCTCTGGAAACTGGCTGCTGTTTTCATCATCATACAGCGACACAGGGATGTGATGTGTCGTGTGATGGGAGAAGCTTGCTTCCCTATGCCCCCTTATTTGCTCTCACGTGATCCTCTGGCTGGTGACTACAATACCCCCTGCTCCGCTCCTTGATGTCTTTTGTGCTCACTACACGGGTGTGAAGTGTGTTCTGCCTTCTGTCTACTTTATAAGTGGGTTTCAACTTTTAGCCTCTTTATACAATATGTTTGTTTCTATATACAATTGTTTTAGTTTGAGAAAATGTTGGGATATTTAAAACTCTCCAGGTTTATTAATTTGCTGCACTTTAGTTTTCGTGCTGCCTTTTTTGCATCATAGTTGTGTGGATTGAGTAGTCTTTTTTTAGGCATAACTAAAATGTGGAAATTTCTTCACGATTAGTGTACTAAAGTGATGGAACAAACTTAAAAGCGTGCATATTTCATATTTGACTCGACTTATTGTACTAGGGCAGGGGTCCCCAACCTGTAGCTCGGGAGCCACATGTGGCTCGCGACGGTCTGCCAGCTTGGTGCATTAGGTCCAGGTCTAGCTATCAGGTATGAAGAGAACATCTCAAAATGACGAATTTTGTGAGTAATCCTGCACAGAAGAGCAGACCTGGATGCACATTTACTGGTCTTAGGGGTTTAGAGATGTTTTAGGTATGGTACGCTGGAGGATGGTACTACCTGTTAGAGGAGGTGCTCAAAGCTGCATGTGACAGTGTGTTGGGAGTCCTTGATGGGAGACTACTGAATGGGGTGATTGTGGGAACCCCTGGATCTCATTGTGCTGCTTTTGGAGTGATTTCTGTGGAAAAGCTTTGGTTATCATACCTGTAATAGGTGCTTGGTTGACACTACTTTGAAGGAGATGGGAGCTGGATGTGGCTTGCGACCCTCTCTCAGTGCTGAATGTGGCTTGCGACCCTCTCTCAGTGCTGAATGTGGCTCGTGACACTCTGTCTAAGCTGAATGTGGCTCTTGAGGTCAGAAAGATTGGAGACCACTGTACTAGGGAATTATGGCAATACCTGGTAAATCATTGTCGTGATTATCTGGCCTAGAAACTGATTTTAAGATGCCCTTTTAGGGAATTCCGAGTTGAAGGAGTTCACACTTGAGACCTGACTGTGCTCTGTGTGGACCCCCCAAAACGGCTGTTCACAGAAGCATTAACATTACATTAAGTGCTTCTGGGATGGAAAATGTTTGGCAAAAAGGTAGCAAGTATTACTGGACTGCGAAAACTTTGTGTTGCCATCAGTGTACAGGGGTTGGCCCCTTTCATGTGACCTAGCTGCCGTAGGTAAGCTCTTTTGTAAATGCCTTGTTTTTGCAAATCCTTCTGTGAGCTGAGCTGCTCACCTGGTCCCGTCCTCAGAAGTCCTGTGATGTCATGTCAAGCTCTCACCTCCTGGCTTTGGAATCTGAGGTAACTTTGCAGTCAGGGTGGAAGGGTGGGCCTTCAATCTGCTGGGTGGGTGCATGTGTGTGTGTATATATATGCATATATATCTAATGTATAAAGCTCAAGTGTGCGTGTGTGTGTGTGTGTGTATGTATGTGTGTGTGTATGTCCGGGATTGGCATCGGCACAGTCACACGACTGGACCCCGAGAATGTCCTAGGCTATGTTGTGAGTCGAAATTTTAACCCCGTGCGTTCCAATTCACCAAACAATTTTGCTCCTATCTACATAATGGGGAAAAAGTGTGTATCAAGCCCCGCCTCTCATTATGATGTCATAATGGTTGCCATGGCGCTGCTGATGTCATAGGTTGCAAGCCCCGCCGCTTCATTATGATGTCATAATGGTTGACCATGGGATGGAGGATGTGTGATGGGGATATGGGTACTGGACTATGGGATGGAGGATGTGTGATGGGTATATGGGCACTGGACTATGGGATGGAGGATATGTATGACGGGTATATGGGCACGGGACTATGGGATGGAGGATATGTATGATGGGTATATGGGCACGGGACTATGGGATGGAGGATAATTATAATTTGTTATAACTAACCACAGTTAGTTACTATGCCCGGGCTGCGCCGGGCTCTTCAGCATATATATATATATAATACTAGATTATGGCCCGATGCTATCGCATCGAGAGGATGCGATAGCATCACACCTCTTGCCATGTTAACCCTCAACACACACACTCCTCTCACCATCTCCACTCACTTTCACTCCACATACGACCCCTTCTCTCACTCCGTCTCTCATACTCATGCCGTCATCGCCGCTGCTCCACGATCCCCAACATCATCTTCCGCCGGTGCCATCCTGGATCCAGACGTTGTCCACGCCGGCGACATGTTCTTGCGGCGACGCCATCTTGAGTATCGCGGGATTTCGCGGATCTAAAATAGCGTCGCCGCAGGAACATGTCGCCGACGTGGATGCCGTTTGGATCCAAAATGGCGTCGGCGAAATATCGCGAGATTTCGCCGACGCCATTTTGGATCCCGACGTCCTCCACACCGGCGACATGTTCTTGCGGCGACGCCATCTTGACTATCGCGGGATTTCGCCGATCCAAAATGGCGTCGCCGCAAGAACATGTCGCCGGCGTGGAGGACGTCTGCATCCAGGATGGCGCCGGCGGAAGAAGATGTCGGGGATCGTGGATCAGCGGCGATGACGGCGTGAGTATGAGAGACGGAGTGAGAGAAAGGGTCGTATGTGGAGTGAAAGAGTGAGTGGAGATGGTGAAAGGTGAGAGGAGTGTGTGTGTTGAGGGTTAACATGGAAAGAGGTGTGCGGTGACGTCACCGGTTACTACTGGACGGAAGTTGTTACAACCGGAAGTTGCTTAGGGCATTTATTATTATAGATAATATGTGTGTGTATATATATATATATATATATATATATATATATATATATATATATATATTAATTAGACATCAAAACTATGTCCATTCCTTGTGTTCTTTAGCCCAAGTATCTTCTGCTTGTTGCCTGTCCTTAGCAGTGGTTTCCTAGCAGCTATTTTACCATGAAGGCCTGCTGCACAAAATCTCCTCTTAACAGTTGTTGTAGAGATGTGTCTGCTGATAGAACTCTGTGTGGAATTGACCTGGTCTCTAATCTGAGCTGCTGTTAACCTGCGATTTCTGAGGCTGGTGACTCGGATGAACTTATCCTCCGCAGCAGAGGTGACTCTTGGTTTTCCTTTCCTGGGGCGGTCCTCATGTGATCCAGTTTCTTTGTAGCGCTTGATGGTTTTTGCCACTGCACTTGGGGACACTTTCAAAGTTTTCCCAATTTTTCGGACTGACTGACCTTCATTTCTTAACCCCTTCACCCCCAAGGGTGGTTTGCACGTTCATGACCGGGCCAATTTTTACAATTCTGACCACTGTACCTTTATGAGGTCATAACTCTGGAACGCTTCCATGGATCCCGGTGATTCTGACATTGTTTTCTCGTGACATATTGTACTTCATGTTAGTGGTAAAATTTCATTCAAATAACTTGCGTTTATTTGTGAGAAAAACGGAAATTTGGCGAAAATTTTGAAAATTTCGCAATTTTCCAACTTTGAATTTTTATGCCCTTAAATCACAGAGATACGGCACACAAAAAACTTGATAACTAACATTTCCCACATGTTTACTTTACATCAGCACAATTTTGGAGCCAAAATTTTTTTTTTGTTCGGAAGTTATAAGGGTTAAAAGTTGACCAGCGATTTCTCATTTTTACAACACCATTTTATTTTTAGGACCACATCACATTTGAAGCCACTTTGAGGGGTCTATATGATAGAAAATACCCAAAAGTGACACCATTCTAAAAACTGCACCCCTTAAGGTGCTCAAAACCACATTCAAGAAGTTTATTAACCCTTTAGGTGCGTCACAGGAATTTTTTTGAATATTTAAAAAAAAAATGAACATCTACTTTTATTCATAAAAAAAATACTTCAGGTTCAATTTTTTTTATTTTACCAAGGGTAACAGGAGAAATTGGACTGCAAAAGTTATTGTGCAATTTGTCCTGAGTACGCTGATATGTGGGGGGGAACGACTGTTTCGGCGCATGGCAGAGCTCAGAATGGAAGGAGCGCCGTTTGACTTTTTCAATGCAAAATTGGCTGGAATTCAGATTGGACGCCATGTCACGGTTGGAGAGTCCCTGATGTACCTAATCAGTGGAAACCCCCTACAAGTGACCCCATTTTGGAAACTAGACCCCCCAAGGAACTTATCTAGATATGTGGTGAGATCTTTGAACCCACAAGGGCTTTACAGAAGTTTATAACGTACAGCGGTACAATTAAAAAATCATATTTTTTCCACAAAAATGATCATTTCATCCCAATTTTTATTTTCCCAAGGGTAACAGGACCCTAAAAGTTATTGTGCAATTTGTCCTGAGTACGCTGATACCCCACATGTGGGGGTAAACCACTATTTGGGCGCATTGCAGAGCTCGGAAGGGAAGCAGCGCCATTTGACCTTTTTGGCTGGAATTGAGATCGGACATCATGTCGCGATTGGAAAACCCCTGATGTACCAAAACAGTGGAAACCCCCCACAAATGACACCATTTTGGAAACTAGACCCCCTATGGAACTTATCTAGATGTGTGGTGAGAACTTTGAACCCCCATGGGCTTCACAGAAGTTTATAACGCCCGGGCGTGAAAATAAAAAATTCGTATTTTTTCCACAAACATGATCTTTTAGTCACCATTTTTTTATTTTCCCAAGGGTACCAGGAGAAATTGAACCCCAAAAGTTGTTGTCCAATTTGTCCTGAGTACGCTGATACCCCATATGTGGGAGAAAACTACTGTATGGGCACACGTCGGGGCTCGGAAGGGAAGTGGTGACGTTTTGGAATGCAGACTTTGATGGAATGGTCTGCGGGTGTCATGTTGCCTTTGGAGAGCCCCTAATGTACCTAAACAGTGGAAACCCCCCACAAATGACCCCATTTTGAAAACTAGACCCCCTAAGGAACTAGACCCCCCATGTAGATGTGAGGTGAGCACTTTGAACCCCCAAGGGCTTCACAGAAGTTTATAATGCCAGGGCATGAAAATAAAAAAATCGTATTTTTTCCACAAACATGATCAATTAGTCCCCAATTTTTTTATTTTCCCAAGGGCAACAGGAGAAATTGAACCCCAAAAGTTGTTGTCCAATTTGTACTGAGTATGCTGACACCCCATATGTGGGAGAAAACTACTGTATGGACACACGTCGGGGCTCGGAAGGGAAGCAGTGACGTTTTGGAATGCAGACTTTGATGGAATGGTCTGCGGGTGTCATGTGCGTTTGGAGAGCCCCTGATGTACCTAAACTATTGAAACTCCCCACAAGTGACCCCATTTTGGACACTAGACCCCCCACGGAACTTATCTAGATGTGTGGTGAGCACTTTGAACCCCCAAGTGCTTCACAGAAGTTTATAACACTCGGACGTGAAAATAAAAAAATCATATTTTTCCACAAAAATGATATTTTTGCCCCCAATTTTTTATTTTCCTAAGGGTAACAGGAGAAATTGGACCCCAAAAATTGTTTTGCAATTTGTCCTGAGTAGGCTGATACCCTACATGTGGGGGTAAAGAAGGGAAGGAGCACCATTTGACTTTTTCAACTCAGAATTGGCTGGAATTGAGATCAGACGCCATGTTGCATTTGGAGAGCCCCTGATGTGCCCAAACAGTGGAAACCCCCAATTCTAACTCCAACCCGAACCCCAACACACCCCTAACCCAAATCTCAGCCCTAGCCCTAACCCTAGCCCTAACCCTAACCCTAATGGAAAAATGGAAATAAATACATTTTTTTTATTTTATTATTTTTCCCTAACTAAGGGGGTGATAACGGGGGGTTTGATTTACTATTAATGGCGGTTTTTATGTTTGGCAGCTGTCGCACGCTAAAAGACGCTTTTTATTGTAAAAATAGTGTTTGAATCACCACATATTGAAAGCTATAATTTTTCCGTATTTTGACCCACCGAGTCTCGTGAGGTCTTATTTTTTGCGGGACGAGTTGACGTTTTTATTGGTACCATTTTCGGGCACGTGACATTTTTTGACCGCTTTTTATTCCGAATTTTGGGACGCAGAATGAACAAAAACCAGCGTTTCATGAATTTCTTTTGGGGGGGTTGCGTTTACATTGTTCCGCGTGCGGTAAAATTGATAAAGCGGTTTTATTCTTCGGGTCAGTACGGTTACAGCGATACCTCATTTAGGTCTTTTTTTATGTTTTGTCGGTTTTATGCAATGTAAACTATTTTATATAAAAAATACCGGTAATTATTTTTGCATCGCTTTATTCTGCGAGCTATAACTTTTTTATTTTTTCGCTGATGATGCTGTGTGGCGGCTCGTTTTTTTGCCGGACAAGATGACGTTTTCAGCGGTACCATGGATATTTATATGCGTCTTTTTGATCGCGCGTTATTGCACTTTTTGTTTGGCGGTATGATAATAAATCATTATTTTTTGCTTCGTTTTTTTTTTTTATTTTTTAAGGGGTTCGCTAAAGGGGTTAACTAATGGGACAGTTTTATAGGGCGGGTCGTTACGGACGCGGCGATACCTAATGTGTACTTTTATTGTTTTTGTTTTTTTTTTATTTCCAAAAAATGGATTTATTGGTGGAATATTTTTTTTTTTTTCTAATTTATTTGGCGATTTTTTTAAATTTATTTTAACACTTCTTTTTATTTTTTTTTTTTAACTTTATTAAATAGTCCCAGGTGGGACATCACTGTCCTGTGACAGATCGCTGATCTGTCACATCACAGATCACTGTGACAGATCAGCGATCTGTCACAGGCAGTGCAGAAGGCTTCCTCATGCCTGCGCTTTGCAGGCACTGAGGAAGCCAGCTTCCTGCAGGCCCCCAAGGCCCCCGTCGCCATCTTGGATTCGGGGGCCTGCAGGAAAGGAGCCCCCCGCAGCAGCGCTGCACATTGCGCTGCCGTGGGGGGCTCAGGGAAGCACGGAGGGAGCCCCCTCCCTGCCGATGCTTCCCTTTAACCCCCGGTACACCGCGATCATGTTTGATCGCGGTGTGCAAGGGGTTAACGTGTCGGGGGCTGTCTGTGACCGCCCCTGACACATTGTGCCGGGTGTCAGCTGTGTCACCACGTGGGCGCCGCTGATCGCAGTAGACATACTATCCCGTCCATGGGCATAGGGGCCCAGGTCCCATGGACGGGATAGTACGTCGGATGGCAGGAATGGGTTAAAGTAATGATGGCCACTCGTTTTTCTTTACTTAGCTGCTTTTTTCTTGCCATAATACAAATTCTAATAGTCTATTCAGTAGGACTATCAGCTGTGTATCCACCAGACTTCTTCACAACACAACTGATGGTCCCAACCCCATTTATAAGGCAAGAAATCCCACTTATTAAACCTGACAGGGCACACCTGTGAAGTGAAAACAATTTCTGGTGACTACCTCTTGAAGCTCATCAAGAGAATGCCAAGAGTGTGCAAAGCAGTAATCAAAGCAAAAGGTGGCTACTTTGAAGAACCTAGAATATAAGACATATTTTCAGTTGTTTCACACTTTTATGTTAATTATATAATTCCACATGTGTTCATTCATAGTTTTGATGCCTTCAGAGAGAATCTACAATTTTCATAGTCCTGAGTATAAAGAAAACTCTTTGAATGAGGTGTGTCCAAACTTTTGGTCTGTACTGTATATGTGTGTGTGTGTGTGTGTGTGTGTGTGTGTGTGTGTGTGTATATATATATATATATATATATATATGTGTGTCTGTATTTCTACTATATAATTGTCTAATTTTGTCTGTCTGTCTTGGAAATCCCACCTTGCTGATTGGTCGCGGCAGTTAGGCCGCGACCAATCAGCGACAGTTGCTTAGTCGTCGCGGCAACACGGCTGCATTGCTTATTGTACAGGCACATTACAGCCGTTAAAGGGAATCTGTCAGCCCTTTTTTGAGATATCATATAATGATATCATTCAATTGTGTGTCACATAAGGATTCTCTTAGTACTTTTGCTTCCCCCTGACCCCGCACCTTTCATGCATAAATACCTTTTTTTATATTGGTTCAGATGTATGTAAACTGCCGCTGTCTGGTCTGATGGGCGGGGCTTATTCACCTGCTCCCCCCCTCCCTGTCTTGCTCTTTGCAAGAAGCAATGCGTAGAGCAAGACAGGGAGGGGGAGCAGGTGAATAAGCCCCGGACAGCGGCAGTTTACATACATCCTAACCGATATAAAAAAGGTATTTATGCATGAAAGGTGCGGGGTCAGAGGGAAGCAAAAGTACTAAGAGAATCTTTATGTGACAGACAATTGAATGATATCATTATATGATATCTCAAAAAAGGGGTGACAGATTCCCTTTAAAGGCATCACTGCTGCGTCGCTCATTACAAAGGCACAGTCCTGTACATATTCTGGAGTACAATATATTAGGTAACAGGAGAACAGTGACTGCAGCTCTGGGTGTAAGGTAACAGCAGAAAAGTGACTGCAGCTCTGGGTGTAACTGGCAGGGCTGTGGAGTCGGAAACCAAACCTATGACTCCGACTCCTCAATTTCCCTTCCACCGACTCCGACTTCACGACTCCGACTCCAACATATATTGCTTATATTTAAGTGAAAAATTTATTGTAGTACAGTGTGAACATCAGACATTTAGGCTAAGTGCACACGTCCCGGAACTCTCGCGGTAATTACCGCTAGAATTCCGGAATTCCAGTCCGCGGGAAAATCGCATTTTAAATTCCCGCGATTTTCCCGCGGAAAAACTAGCATTTTGCAAGTGTAATTAGCTTGCAAAATGCTAGCGTTCTCCAAGCGATCTGGAGCATCGCTTGGAGAACTGATTGACAGGTTGGTCACACTCGTCAAACATAGTGTTTGACAAGTGTGACCAACTTTTTACTACTGAGGCTGCCTATGCAGCATCAGTAGAAAAAGATAGAATGTAAAAAAAAAATTAAAAATGGTGTTATTCTCACCCTCCGACGTCCCGCGCAGGCGTTCCCAGTAATCCTTTGCGAAAATGCCCGCGATGACGTCAGTTCTCGCGGGATCGCGACGTCTCGCGGTAATTCGCGATGACCGCGAGACTTCGCGATCCCGCGAGAACGGACGCCATCGCGGGCATTTTCGCAAAGGACTACTGGGAACGAGAGCGTGAAGAGAAGCGGGAAGACTGCGCGGGACGCCGGAAGGTAAGAATAACAATATTTTTTATTTTTAAATTCTATTTTTTACAGGGATATGGTACCCAAAGCCCGGAGGACAGTCTCCTCTCCTCCGGACCGTGGGTACCATCCGCAAATGTTCTGCTTAAGCGGAACAATGCATTCCTATGGGTGCGGGATCGCCGCGATTCCGCAAATTAATGAGCATGCTGCGGTTTTTACCGCGAAGCGATTCCGCCGCGGTAAAAACCGCAGCATTAGTACAGCATTGCGGAATCCCATAGGAATGCATGGGATGCTTATTTTTTGGGTTTTCGCGGCAAAATCGTGCGGTTAAAACCGCCGCGGAAACGCGAAAAGAACGCCACGTGTGAACTCAGCCTTAAAGGGAATCTGTCTCCCCTTTTTTGAGATATCATGTAATGATAGCATTCAATTGTGTGTCACATAAGGATTCTCTTAGTACTTTTGCTTCCCCCTGACCCCGCACCTTTCGTGCATAAATACCTTTTTTATTTCGGTTAGGATGTATGTAAACTGCCACGGTCCAGTCCGCTGGGCGGGGCTTATTCGCCTGCTCCCCTCCTCCCTGTCTTGCTCTACGCATTTCTTCTTGTGTAGAGCAAGACAGGGAGGGGGGGAGCAGGTGAATAAGCCCCGCCCATCGGACCGGACCGTGGCAGTTTACATACATCTGAACCGATATAAAAAAAGGTATTTATGCATGAAAGGTGCGGGGTCAGGGGGAAGCAAAAGTACTAAGAGAATCCTTATGTGACACACAATTGAATGATATCATTATGATATCTCAAAAAAGGGGTGACAGATTCCCTTTAATCATTTTTATGATACAATAATCAAGACATTTAGATAGAACATAATATATATTTATTGGAATACAACTTTAGAACACAAAAAACTGTAATAAATTGTAAATATGTAATACACTATGTAATATTGATTATATATATATATATATATATATATATATATATCACTATGTAATAAACTATGTAAGTGGCAAAAAACAGTTTTCAACAAAAACATACTAAATAACATTTGTGCAGTCTATGAATTTGTTCTAAGAAATAGAATTGCCTCCATCAGATCCTCCATCATAGATGACCTAAAATCTGACCTAATAATTTTAAGGCCAGAGAACGACCTCTCTACACTAACTTGGGTTGGAGGCAAAGCCGTAACCACATGGGCAGCATCTCTAACAATTTCCAAGTATAAAGGAATTGCCTCATGTACAGTCAGTTTTGATGAACGGTTGAATTTTTCTTTGAGAGCAGGTGAAACATTTTGCTGAAATATGGTCAATCTGCTTGCTATAGGAGACGGAGTGAAATCTTTTTCCTTGCAGCAACGCTTTGCCTGCTCCATATCATCCAAATACTTGTCAAAGTCAAACTCCTCATCTGATGAGGATGAAGATATGGCAGCAGTA
Source organism: Dendrobates tinctorius (assembly GCF_039654945.1). NCBI lineage: Eukaryota > Metazoa > Chordata > Amphibia > Anura > Dendrobatidae > Dendrobates > Dendrobates tinctorius. The sequence goes on from NW_027361803.1 coordinate 14,221,720, forward strand.
GCACTGTCAGGACCCAAGTACTCTTGCGCCTGGCAGTCCTGTAGGCCACTCTTCCTAACTGCTACCTCAGTCAGAGCTTCTTTTCCTTTAGTAAGCTGTTGATCATCAAGCAATATGCGATGACTTGGGTCCACATAAACAGCTGCCAGAAAAATTTTATTTTCCAATAGCTGTGTCTCTCTCCGTTTCATTGAAGCAGAAATGCCATCTGCGATTAAATCTCCTCTTTGGGACAGTCAAAATAGCAAGTTCTTCCACTCCCTTATGAAAATGCCAGGAGTTAAATCCTCAGCTTGTAATTTTTTAGTCACGGTAAATAGGTGATTAAGCAATTCCTTCAATTCAGCCACCTGTGTCCATTGACCTTCATTTAGGGTTACCTGAGGGTTCGCCATATCTATAAGAAACTGTTTTAGCCAGGATCAAATCGGGGGGGGGGGGGGGGCAGAACTTCATACTGTTCCTCAGAATCTCATACTGCACACCTCAGCTGCTGCAGAACCTCATACTGCACACCCCTACACTTGAAAATAAAGCCTGCACCTTAAGATGTGGTGAATGCAGTCTATTTATTCCAACTATCAATTGATGTTGATGTGTTACTGAAGACTAGCAATGCCTGTCCTGGGCATCCTTTTGGGCAGCTATGAGGTGTACCTGACTGGTGCTAAAAAAAAAAAAAGGAGTGTTAGTCTGTGTGCTACCTGGCTTTCATTCTTTTTGGTACAGATAAGATATGGATAGACAGATATGGATAAATAGAGCAGATTTCTAATCTGCTTTTGATATTGAAAACATTATGTATGAGCTCAAAAACCTTTCAGGTGATGCAGGTTTTTAAAAAGCTGATCTGGTTTTGCAGCTGAAAAACGTATCCTCAAAAAACGCAGCAAAAACGCTGTGTGTGAATGTAGCCTTAGATCAGGAATATAACAGCCATTTATAGGACATTTCATAACTTTCCCAAATTCCTATGAAAAAATATTCAGCACATTCTGCATTGGATTACTGTACCCAATTTATTATATATTTTCGGAGTCGGACCATTTTATGCCGACTCCGACTCCACCAAAATGAGCTCCGACTCCACAGCCCTGGTAACTGGACTACAATACATTAGGTAAAAGCAGAACAGTGACTGCAGCTCTGGGAGTAACTGGAGTACATTACATTAGATAACAGTAGAACAGTGACTGCAGATCTGGGTGTAACAGGAGTACATTAGGTATCAGCAGAACAGTGACTGCAGATCTGGGTGTAACTGGAATACAATACATTAGGTAACAGCAGAACAGTGACTGCAGCTCTGGGTGTAACAGGAGTACATTAGGTAACAGCAGAACAGTGGAGTACAATACATTAGGTAACAGCAGAACAGTGACTGCAGCTCTGGGTGTAATAGGAGTACATTAGGTAACAGCAGAACAGTGACTGCAGCTCTGGGTGTAACAGGAGTACATTAGGTAACAGCAGAACAGTGACTGCAGATCTGGGTGTAACTGGAGTAGACTTCATTAGGTAACAGCAGAACAGTGACTGCAGCTCTGGGTGTAACTTGAGTACAATACATGTGGTGAGATCTGAACAATGACTGCAGCTCTGGCTGTAACAAGAGTATAATACATTAAGTAAGAGCAGAACGGTGACTGCAGCTCTGGGTGTAACGACTACAATACATTAGGTAAAAGCAGAACAGTAACTGCAGCTCTGGGTGTAACTGGAGTACAATACATTAGGTAACAGCAGAACAGTGACAGCAGCTCCGGGTGTAACTGGAGTACAATACATTAGGTAACAGCAGAACAGTGATGGCAGCTCTGGCTGTAACTGGAATACAATACATTAGGTAACAGCAGAACAGTGACAGCAGCTCCGGGTGTAACAGGAGTATAATACACTAGATGGTGACCTGATTCTATCACATCGGGTATTCTAGAGTCTCTGTTAAAATAAAAAAAGTTATATACTCGCCTTCCGACGGCCCCCCACCACGCTCCCGGCATCTTCCGGTCCCAGTAATGTTTAGCGAGAAGGGCCGGAGATGACGTCACTCTCACGTGAGCGCGATGTCATCAGCGGTGTTTCGCGCAAAGCGTTACTGGGACCGGAAGATGCCGGGAGCATGGAGAGGAGAGAAAGAGTTCGGGGGCCGTCTGAAGGTGAGTATATAACTATTTTATATTTTAACAGAGACTTTAGAATACCCGATGCGATAGAATCGGGCCGGCCACCATCTAGTATATATATGTGTGTGTATATGGAAAAAACATATTCCATATATATATGGAAAAAAAAAAAATAGGCAGCACTCAAATTAAATGTGAAAAAAGTGGATACTTTACTGATCCTCAGATGGCTTGACTAAGACGGGTCACCGTTGAAACGTTGCTATCTGAGGATCAGTAAAGTATCCACTTTTTTCACATTTAATTTGAGTGCTGCCTATTTTTTTTCCTTTTGTCATTTTGGCTATTTGGACACTGCTGAATAGGTTTTGCACCTGCTGTATTATTTTGGTAGTGCTGCCCTTTTTTCTTGATTTTTATATATATATATATATATATATATATATACAGTGCCTACAAGTAGTATTCAACCCCCTGCAGATTTAGCAGGTTTACACATTCGGAATTAACTTGGCATTGTGACATTTGGACTGTAGATCAGCCTGGAAGTGTGAAATGCACTGCAGCAAAAAAGAATGTTATTTCTTTGTTTAATTTTTTTTTAAATTGTGAAAAGTTTATTCAGAGGGTCATTTATTATTCAACCCCTCAAACCACCAGAATTCTGTTTGGTTCCCCTAAAGTATTAAGAAGTATTTCAGGCACAAAGAACAATGAGCTTCACATGTTTGGATTAATTATCTCTTTTTCCAGCCTTTTCTGACTATTTAAGACCCTCCCCAAACTTGTGAACAGCACTCATACATGGTCAACATGGGAAAGACAAAGGAGCATTCCAAGGCCATCAGAGACAAGATCGTGGAGGGTCACAAGGCTGGCAAGGGGTACAAAACCCTTTCCAAGGAGTTGGGCCTACCTGTCTCCACTGTTGGGAGCATCATCCGGAAGTGGAAGGCTTATGGAACTACTGTTAGCCTTCCACGGCCTGGACAGCCTTTGAAAGTTTCCTCCCGTGCCGAGGCCAGGCTTGTCCGAAGAGTCAAGGCTAACCCAAGGACAACAAGGAAGGAGCTCCGGGAAGATCTTATGGCAGTGGGGACATTGGTTTCAGTCAATACCATAAGTAACGTACTCCACCGCAATGGTCTCCGTTCCAAACGAGCCCGTTAGGTACCTTTACTTTCAAAGCGTCATGTCAAGGCTCGTCTACAGTTTGCTCATGATCACTTGGAGGACTCTGAGACAGACTGGTTCAAGGTTCTCTGGTCTGATGAGACCAAGATTGAGATCTTTGGTGCCAACCACACACGTGACGTTTGGAGACTGGATGGCACTGCATACGACCCCAAGAATACCATCCCTACAGTCAAGCATGGTGGTGGCAGCATCATGCTGTGGGGCTGTTTCTCAGCCAAGGGGCCTGGCCATCTGGTCCGCATCCATGGGAAGATGGATAGCACGGCCTAACTGGAGATTTTGGCCAAGAACCTCCGCTCCTCCATCAAGGATCTTAAGATGGGTCGTCATTTCATCTTTCAACAAGACAACGACCCAAAGCACACAGCCAAGAAAACCAAGGCCTGGTTCAAGAGGCAAAAAATCAAGGTGTTGGAGTGGCCTAGTCAGTCTCCTGACCTTAACCCAATTGAAAACTTGTGGAAGGAGCTCAAGATTAAAGTCCACATGAGACACCCAAAGAACCTAGATAACTTGGAGAAGATCTGCATGGAGGAGTGGGCCAAGATAACTCCAGAGACCTGTGCCGGCCTGATCAGGTCTTATAAAAGACGATTATTAGCTGTAATTGCAAACAAGGGTTATCCCACAAAATATTAAACCTAGGGGTTGAATAATAATTGACCCACACTTGTATGTTTAAAATTTATTACAATTTAACTGAGCAACATAACTTTTTGGTTTGTAAGATTTATGCATCTGTTAATAAATCCTGCTCTTGTGTGAAGTTTGAAGTCTCTAACTTATTTGCATCTTATCAAACCTGCTAAATCTGCAGGGGGTTGAATACTACTTGTAGGCACTGTATATATATATATATATATATATATATATATATATATATATATATATATATATATATATAATGTTAATATATGTTTATATATTTTATATGTGTGTGTATACATACATACATACATACATACATATAAAATATATAAACATATACTAACACATTTATATATTGTATATGTGTGTGTATATATACAGCTCTGGCAAACATTAAGAGACCACTTCCAAATGTTCAGTTTGTCTGATGTTTCTCTTTATAGGTATATTTTTTAGTAAAATGTAAATTGATCTTTTAGTCTACAAACTTCTGACAACATGTCTCCAAATTTTCAAGCAATACTTTTTTTTTTTTTCTTAAAAGGAGAAATGGTCAAAATAAACCCCCCCCCAGAGCTTTGAGACCTCAAATAATGTAAAGAAAGCAAGTTCATAATTATTTAGAAACAACAATATTAATGTTTTAACTCAGGAAGCGTTCAGAAATCAATATTTTGTGGAATAACCATGTTTTTTAATAACAGCTTTCATGTGTCTTAGCATGCTTTCCACCAGAATTTCACAATGCTTCTGTTGCAAAAATTTAAGCAGTTCCTCTGTGTTCGATGGCTTGTGACTATCCATCATCCTCTTCATTACATTCCAGAGGTTTTCGGTGGGGTTCAGTTCTGGAGAATGGGCTGCCCATGACAGGGATTTGATGTGGTGGTCTCTTAATTTTTGCCAGAGCTGTGTGTATGTGTGTGTGTGTGTATATGTATATATATATATATATATATGTATATATATATATATTTATTTTAAAGGGAACAGTTAAACATCAGAATATAGCTCCAAGTAAATCAAACTTCTGTGAAATCAAACTGTCCACTTGGGAAGCAAAACTGATTGTCAATCAATTTCACAAGCTGTTGCGCAAATGGAATAGACAACAGATAGAAATTATTGGCAATTATCAAGACACATTCAAAGGAGTGGTTCTGCAGGTGGGGACCACAGACCACATCTCGGTACCAATGCTTTCTGGCTGATGGTTTGGTCACTTTTGAATGTTGGTTGTGCTTTCACTCTCGTGGTAGCATGAGACGGACTCTACAACCCACACAAGTGGCTCAGGTAGTGCAGCTCATCCAGGATGGCACATCAATGCGAGCTGTGGCAAGAAGGTTTGCCGTGTCTGTCAGCGTAGTGTCCAGAGGCGGGAAGCGCTACCAGGAGACAGGCCAGTACACCAGGAGACATGTAGGGGGCCGTAGGAGGGCAACAACCCAGTAGCAGGACCGCTACCTCCGCCTTTGTGCATGGAGGAACAGAAGGAGCACTGCCAGAGCACTGCAAAATGACCTTAGGAGGCCACAAATGTGCATGTGTCTGCCCAAACAGAAACTGCCTCCATGAGGATGGTCTGAGAGCCCGACATCCACAGATGGGGGTTGTGCTCACAGCCCAACACCATGCAGGACGCTTGGCATTTGCCACAGAACACCAGAATTGGTAAACTCGCAACTGGCGCCCTGTGCTCTTCACAGAAAGCAGGTTCACACTCAGCACATGTGACAGTCTGGAGACGCCATGGAGAGCGATCTGCTGCCTGCAACATCCTTCAGCATGACCTGTTTGGCAGTGGGTCAGTAGTGGTGTGGGGTGGCATTTCTTTGGAGGGTCGCACAGCCCTCCATGTGCTCGCCAGAGGTAGCCTGACTGCCATTAGATACCGAGATGAGATCTTCAGACCCCTTGTGAGACCATATGCTGGTGCGGTTGGCCCTGTGTTCCTCCTAATGCAGGACAATGCCAGACCTTGTGGCTGGAGTGTGTCAGCAGTTCCTGCAAGATGAAGGCATTGAAGCTATAGACTGGCCCGCCCGTTCCCCTGACCTGAATCCGATTAAGCACATCTGGGACATCATGTCTCGCTCATGTTGCACCACAGACTGTCGAGGAGATGGCGAATGCTTTAGTCCTGGTCTGAGAGAACATCCCTCAGGAGACCATCCGCCGCCTCATCAGAAGCATGCCCAGGCATTGTAGGGAGGTCATACAGGCACGTGGAGGCCACACATACTACTGAGCATATTTTCCTTGTCATGAGGCATTTCCACTGAAGTTGGATCAGCCTGTAATTTGATTTTCCACTTTGATTTTGAGTATCATTCCAAATCCAGTCCTCCATGGGATATTCATTTTGATTTACATTGATAATTCTTATGTTTTATTGTTCTGAACACATTCCACTATGCAATGAATTAAAATTTGCAACTTTAATATTTCATTCAGAGATATCTAGGATGTGGTATTTCAGTGTTCCCTTTATTTTTCTGATCAGTGTGTATGTGTGTATATATATATATGTATGTATGTAGATCACACATACACACCAGAAAGTGTATGTATGTACAAACACCCTACTCTATACCCTATGTAGTATATAGATACATTAACATAGGTGGCTGTGAACATGTATAGGCAGACTTGCAATGAGTGTGCTCACTTTCTGCTTGCAGCCCAACACAACGGCTGATGAGACATGGAGTCAGAAGGGATTAGAGGATCCTCAGGAAGAAGTCTTGGCTGTGGCATATGACGCTTGTTTTTTTGAATTGTACTGTTGAATGACACCCATCATTTTATCACATAGCGTACTGGAAAACGTGGGAAAGGCTCAGTGTGGTGAAATTCTGAAAAAGGCATCAATTCTGAGTTTTTTGGAAATTATTTTAACTTTCATTGTGTAGCTAAAATGACCTGACATCATCATCATCATCCCAAATGTATGGGGGCTTTTTTTTTCGTTAGTGGTGCGAAAAAAAATCTAAAATTTGTAATATCATAAAAATAATTTGTCTCCACTTTGAGACCAGTAAAGTTTTTTTTTGTTTTGTTTTGTTTTTTCACTTGATGGAGCTGTGTGAAAGTTTATTTTTTGCGGTTTGAGATGCAGTTTTATACTATTTGGGATAGATATATTTTGATGATTAGTATATTTTTGACACTTCCGCTGAGGGGCCGGAGATGCACATTGGGACTTATAATAAATGAGTAAGCGTTATATTACTTGATGTTTTATTTGAGATATACTTTTAAATGCATACCGGCACAACTACTTTAAGGGCACTTGTTACCCATAGGTTATAGACATGGCAGTGATTACATTTTGGGATAACATGAGTCCTCCTGCTCTTCATCTCATGACCCAACTACTTGATTCTTCCTCCCTGCCAGGGACTTTCAGTGAGGTAGAATTGTAGTTCTAGTGATGACTCTTGAAGCAAAATCAGACTTCCTGTTTCTACATAGACTAGCTGAATCCTTTTAAGCTTTTGATGTCATGTACTTAATGGGAAACAGAAGTATTAACTGGGTAGAAAGGCAAAATGAGCGATTGTAAGTACACAATGCTACATAATACGACTGCAATATAAAGAGGATAAAACGTTGATGGCAGGAGTGTTTCTTTGATTACAATGTCAGATTGAAAGCTGCATTTAACAGGTTAACCGTTGCCGGCAGAGATTTGCTCCACCCGTAGCTGTTAGAGGTACAACCTGGCTGTTACACACATTATCTGCAGGGGATCGGGTGTGCTCGGCCTGTGAGCCCACTCTATATACGGCTACGTCTCACAAAATTAGAATATCATCAAAAAGTTAATTTATTTCAGTTCTTCAGTACAAACAGTGAAACTCCTATATAGTGTCGTTACAAACAGAGTGATCTATTGCAAGTGTTTATTTTAATGTTGATTATTATGGCTTACAGCCAATGAAAACCCAAAAGTCATTATCTCAGTAAATTAGAATACTTTATAACACCAGCTTGAAAAATGATAGTAAAATCCAAAATGTTGGCCTACTGTAATGTATGTTCAGTAAATGCACTCAATACTTGGTTTAGGCTCCTTTGGCATCAATTACAGCATCAATGCAGCGTGGCATGGAGGCGTTCAGCCTCTGTGGCACTGCTGAGGGGTTATGGAAGCCCAGGTTGCTTTGATAGCAGCCTTCAGCTCGTCTGCATTGTTGGGTCTGGTGTCTATCTGTCACACTAGCCTTAAGCAGCTTGGATTGTCTGATGCAGTAATTGATGCCAAAGGAGCCGCGAACAAGTATTGAGTGCATTTACTGAACATACATTTAAGTAGGCCAACATTTCGGATTTTAAAATAATTTTTTCAAGCTGGTGTTATAAAGTATTCTAATTTCCTGAGATAATATTTGAGTTTTCATTGGCTGTAAGCCATAATCATGAACATTAACAGAGATAAACACCTGAAATACATCACTGTGTGTAATGACTCTATATGAGTTTCACTTCTTGTATTGTGGAACAGAAATTTTTGATATTCTAATTGTGTGAGATGCACCTGTACCTTCTCCTGACTTGAGCTGTACATGCACTGTGGATATTGGGAAGGGGCAGGTAGGATTATTTGAAAATCTCCTAACGGACCCCAGTGCAGTAAAACGCACGTCCATGTGCCAATGCACTTCCCTGGCTCCTTTCATTGTGCCTTTTAACTGGCTTATCATGTCTTAAAGCAGTGTTCCCCAACTCCAGTCCTCAAGAGCCACCAACAGGTCATTCTTTCAGGATTTCCCTTAAAATTGCACAGGTGAGATCTGCTCACCTGCAAAGGAAATAATTCCACCACTTTTGTGATTACTAAGGAAATCCTTAAAATCTGACCTGTTGATGGCCCTGGAGGACTGGAGTTGGAGAACACTGTCTTAGGGTGTGTGCACACGCTGCGGAATGCTCTGCGGATTTAGTAAAAATCCGCAGGTAAATCCGCAGGTCAGAAGACCTGCAGTTTATCTGCGGATTACCCTGTGGTTTTGCCCTGTGGTTTATCATCTCTACAATGGAGCAGATGGCAAACCGCAGCGGAATCCGCAGAAAGAATTGATATGTTATTTCTTTCTGCGGATTGAAAACCGCAGCAAAACCGCGTGGAAAAATCCGCACCATCTGCACTGCGGTTTTCGTTTTCCCTAGATTATAATGCTACTGTACACCCCGCAGGGCCAAAACAACTGCGGATCCGCAGCAGAATCCGCAGCGTGTGCACACACCCTTAAAGTATCAGCATTATATGATGATTATATACAGATCTGGCAAAAATTAAGAGACCACTGCAACATTTTCATTTGTGAAATTTTTCTCTGTATAGGTATATTTTTGAGTAAAATGTAAATTGCTCTTTTATTCTATAAACTACTGACAACGTGTCTTCGAATTTCCAAGCCCTAAATTTTGTATTTATTTTATGAAAATGAGAAATGGTCAAAATAAAGAAATGCAGTGCTTACAGACCTCAAATAATGCTAAGAAAACAAGTTCATAATCATTTAAAATCAACAATACTGTTTTATCTCAGGAAGAGTTCAGAAATCAATATTTTGTGGAATAACCATGATTGTTAATCCCAGCTTTCATGCGTCTTGGCTGCTTTCCACCAGTCTCTCACACGGCTTTTGGGTGACCTTATGCCACTCCTGGTACAAAAATGTAAGCAGTTCTTCTTTGTTTGATGGCTTATGACTATCGATCTTGATTACATTCCAGAGGTTTTCAATGGGGTTCAGGTCTGAAGATTGGGCTGGCCATGACAGGGATTTGATGTGGTGGTCCTTCATCCACATATTGATTGACCTAGCTGTGCGCCATGGCTCATTGTCCTGCTAGAAAAACCAGTCCTCAGAGTTGGGGAACATTGCCTGAGCAGAAGGAATCAACTGTTTCTCCAGGATAACCTTGTATGGGGCTTGATTCATATGTCCTTCGCAAAGATTAACCTGCCCAATTCCAGCCTTGCTGAAGCATCCCCAGATCATCACCGATCCTCCACCAAATTTCACAGTGGGTGCAAACACTGTGGCTTGTACACCTCTCCAGGTCTCCGTCTAACCATTAGATGACCAGATGTTGGGCAAAGCTGAAAATTAGACTCATTAGAGAAGATTACCTTGCTCCAGTCCTCTATGGACCCATCCTTTTTGTCTTTGGCAAACTTCAGCCTGACTCTCCTTTGCTTCTTATTGATGAAAGGCTTTTTTCTAGCTTTACATGACTTGAGCCCTGCCTCTAAGCCTGTTATGAACTGTTATTGCTGTACACTTCACCCCAGCTGCCATTTGCCATTTCCTTTGTAGGTCACTTGATGTCATTCTGCGGTTGCTGAGTGACATTCGAATAAGATGACGGTCATCCCGGTCAGTGGAGAGTCGTTTTCGCCCTCTGCTGGTCTGTAGCTTTGTTGTCCCCAATGTCTGCTGCTTGACCTTGTTGTATTTTAAGGATGGAGGCAACTTTACGATCACTGTATCCCTCCACTAATAAAGCCAGAATTGAGCCCTTCTTTTCGTCTCTCAAGACTTTTCTTTTCAACTCCTTTGGCATGGTTAAAAGTTATATTTTCATTCCTATTACTTTTGCGACATTACTAGCACTTGTTTGGCCATCCAGCTTGTCCTATTGCAAGAGGATTGTGAACACCACAGCAGGGTTTATTATACTTTCCTTCGTTAAATAAGATTTGGTGCAGGTGATCACCTAATCAGAAGCACATTAAGTAGAATGTGGTGTACGCTGGTTGGAATTCAACTGGAATGGAATGGCTGTCAGACATACAGAGAAGCTGATTTTTTTTTTATGAAAGTGTGCAGTGGCCTCTTAATTTTTGCCAGAGCTGTATATATGGATTGACTATTATATGTGATTCATTTGTCATTGGGGCTCTTTATGCCCCAGCTTATATGCATATACTCATGGGGCTTATTGTTCTCTTTAGTGCTGATCATTCGCTAACAGCCATCTCAGCCGACACTCCCATTCACTTTTGGCCAAGCGCACCTGTGCTCTCTATGAGAAAGCCGCTGACATGCACATCTACCAGCAGCTCATCTCAGGTAGAACAATGCGATCAGCAGTCTGAAATTAGACATTCACAATCAACATCTTTCGACCATCAGTCGGCTGGTACATCCATAGATATTGGACTGTTGGCTGAACCCGTCAATAACTGCGGTTTCTGCAGATGTCACTTAATTTTAATTTGTATGGTGGCCCATAAGGCCATAACTCCTTCTTTTTTGTGTGTGTGTTTTCCTCTCCTTCCAAGAGCCATGACGTTTTCTATTTTTCCGTCAATATATTTCTATGTGGGCTTGGTTTTTTTTGCTAGAAAAGCTGTACTTTTGAAGTACACCATTGATTCTACCATTCATTCTTCTGTACTGAAAAACAGGAACAAAGATTATAAGTGCGTTGAAATTGCAAAAAAGTGCAATCTCACACTTAGTTTACCATGTTCACTATATGGTAAAACTGACCTGTCAATAGGATTCCACAGGTCAGTACGAGTACGCAGATACCAAACATGTATATTTTCTTTTTCAGTGGTGAACAAAAATAAAAATTTGTAAAATAAATTTGCTTTTGTCTCCATTTTCCAAGATTCGTAATCTTATTTTTCAGGATGTGGGGCTAGGTCAGGGCTTATTTTTTGTGCCCTGTATCTGATTTTTATATTCGGCCATTTACCGATGCGATTAATTTTTTATATTTTGATCTGACTTTTCCAAACGTAGCGATGCCAAATATTTATTTTTTACTTATTTTAATGGGGCAAAAGGGTGTGTGATTTGATTTTATAGTGGTGGGGAGGGGTGTGGTTCATATTTGTAAACATTTCACTTTTTACTATAATAGTGTCCTTAATATATGCTGACATGACGTAACCCCTTACGACCTATTACTTGAGTTTACGTCCTGTCGTTAGGGGTTAATGTTGGACTACTTTCCCACTGGTGACGGTTTAGACAGTTTGCAACGTGTTACAGTATTTTTTTTTTTATATATATATATATATATATATATATATATATAACAAACCTTGTTTCTACGTTGCAAAAATTTTCTTTCTCTGCAGCATTTCCGCAACTACCGTCAATCTGCAGCAGTTTTTGCTTGTAGCATTGGCACGTGCCCAGTAGTGTTTTCTCTCTTGCCATCTAATCATATGAACCATGTTTGGTACCTCTATCTCACATATGTCAAGTTTAAAAAAAAAAATAAAAAAAATTGCACTTCTTGCAAAGCAGACACTTCAGCTTAATCCAATGCACACAAATATATATATATATCAGCGGTGATTGTCAGGTGCGGCCAGTGTTGGGGCCGTACAAGTGGTGTCCATATTTTTCATGGTTGGTACTCGTTCCTACAAAAGTTTATATAATAGTTCACATGTCCGATTTTTTTTTTTTTGTTTTTCGTCCTTGGATCAAATGGTCTGCACAAAAAAGCATGAAGACGTGTCTGATCAAACTCACCAGTGCAAGTCTATGGGTCTCGTATTGAATTACGCCTGTGTGCTGTCCGGTTCTCACGTATTGATGGTTTGATAGAAGCTTGAGAAATGACTGCAGTTTGTTTGTTTTTTCTCCATTGGACAAAAATCTCATGAAAGTCTGATTAAAAAGTGATGAATCTCGGACTGTGTTTTTTCAGTGCTAGAAAATTGTCTGACTCTGAATAAGCACGTAGTCATGTGCTGGATCCGCACAGCGTTGTGGCTTCAATTTACAATACATGTTTTGTTTAAAATTAATGGAAATGTTTGTATTTTCTTTTTTTATGTGCAAGCCTGGCCAGGACTGCAGTGGTCCATCAGTCAGTTGTTTTGTGGGTCGGGCAGTTGGCAGATATGAGGGGATCTTGCAAATACTGGTGGTCAGAAACTTTTGTATTGACAGTTTTGATGACCAGATTTACTCCGGTAGCTTTTATACATGTGCACCATGATGTTGAGTTTACGGTAGTTAAATAGAAATGACCCATCTGCATTTTTCTCGCCCTCCAAAAAGATAATTAAATAGTAATCCGTGTAAAATTTAGTGGGAATTGTGCCCGTCTGGAAGAATAATGGGGCAGCGCTGCATTCAGGCATGAACTAGCTTACCGTATTTTTATCCCCCCCCCCCCTTGCATAGTGAGTAATATAACACATGAAAAACTGATGACCATACATAAGTGTCTTTTCATTAGAACACGTGTCGGCAAACATTTGTTTCCTGTTTACTTTTAAGAATGAAGTCTGATCTCTGGCTCATTATTGCTGTTTCTTCTACTTGCTGTGTAGGATTTTTCAGTTTGTGAGCTCTCAGCTGTTGCTTCAGATTGTAAGCGCACGACCTCTCAATAAGGGTACATGCAGACTTTTGAGCATCTCTGTCACGGACCACAGTGCACTGAGTGGCCATGGGTCTACCAACCTGAGTGTGACAGTCTCCTAGAAATATATGAAGCGGTCATGCTCCACCAATCAGTCCATGCATTGCAGGCTACGCTCGGACCATGTTGCACAAATGTCTGCATGAGACCTAATACTCACCTTGTTTTCTGTAACATTGCTGACTGATTCCTGAGTGTTTGATGCAGTTGTTTCTCTGTTGCAACATTAACCAGATGAATTCAGTTACTTGCAACTGAATGTGTTTTGTGCTGTTGGATGCTGAACACATTTCTTGTTCCTTTTTTTTTTTTTTTCTTCTCAGTGCATTTGGGTTATATTTAGTCTGAAACATCATAAGACTTTACATGTCACCGCTGCTTTTAAGGTTTGAATGCTATAACCAATATTGTGTAAAAACTGGAAGGTTTTCCTGTCCTTCCGTAATTAAGAGCAAGTCTTACATCTTTTGGATAATTAGATCTTCTGTTTTTAAAGCGCATCACTAGATTTCACAATGTAGGTTGCATAAATTATTACAAATATCTTAGCCCTGATGAGACTGGTGCATTTTAAAGATCCATTTCAGAATGGCAGTAATAATTCTTATAAAAAGTTTATACTCAAACTCCTCCCAACAGGCTTGATTGACAGATCCTCTCCTTCCTCCTTACGGCTGCTGATTCTTTGCCAACCTAGCCTTATTGATCACTCCTCACTTTCCCAGGGTCTTTGCTGCTGTTGCCAACTCACACTGCTCATTAAAATATACAGCTGTCAAGCTGGGTGGAGATGAAATAGCTGTCAGTCAGGCCAGATGGGCTGGAGTTTAAATAGCTGTCAGGCTGTACAGAGTGCTTATTGAATAGCGGGCAGTCAGAATGTACCGGCTTGATATTGAATAGAGCTGTCAGTGAGGCTGTACGGGGCAGAGATTGAATAGAGCGGTCAGTGAGGCTGTACGGGGTGGAGATTGAATAGTGAGGCTGTACGGGGTGGAGATTGAATAGAGCGGTCAGTGCGGCTGTATGGGGCGGAGATTGAATAGAGCTGTCAGTGCGGCTGTACGGGGCAGAGATTGAATAGAGCTGTCAGTGAGGCTGTACGGGGCAGAGATTGAATAGAGCTGTCAGTGAGGCTGTACGGGGCAGAGATTGAATAGAGCTGTCAGTGAGGCTGTACGGGGCAGAGATTGAATAGAGCTGTCAGTGAGGCTGTACGGGGCAGATATTGAATAGAGCTGTCAGTGAGGCTGTACGGGGCAGAGATTGAATAGAGCTGTCAGTGAGGCTGTACGGGGCAGAGATTGAATAGAGCTGTCAGTGAGGGTGTGCGGGGCAGAGATTGAATAGAGCTGTCAGTGAGGCTGTACGGGGCAGAGATTGAATAGAGCTGTCAGTGAGGGTGTGCGGGGCAGAGATTGAATAGAGCTGTCAGTGAGGCTGTACGGGGCAGAGATTGAATAGAGCTGTCAGTGAGGGTGTGCGGGGCAGAGATTGAATAGAGCTGTCAGTGAGGCTGTACGGGGCAGAGATTGAATAGAGCTGTCAGTGGGGGTGGAGATTGAATAGAGCTGTCAGTGGGGGTGGAGATTGAATAGAGCTGTCATGCTGGGCAATGTGGCTATTGAATTCACTTGGGTTTGTGATTAGTTTTGTCACTCTTTAGCTGGACTCATTAATGTTCATTTTAATAGCAGGATTATAAAGCCATTTTGACAAAAGATCATAGAAAGTACACTAGCCTCCACAGTCTAAGATCTGTTTATTAATGTATGTAGTTTATATTGTGAACTCTTGTGACCGATCCACTTGACTCTTTTCAGTGCAGAATAAAGTGATGAGAATCCAGTCTAGACAATCTGTATAATGAATTATAATTGTGCAAACAATCCATGATGAGCAATAGAAATCCTTGAATGTTTATGAAAGTTGCTCCTTTCCGTGTATGATTTTGCTGCATATTATCCAGAAATAACCTAAAGATTAATACAAAGTATCCATAAACCACTAACACCAGAAAATAAAGTCAACAGAGTTTATTGACCATAAATTTAAAAACCATGTATCACAAGAAATAAAAGGACATATGCAAGAGGTTTCTAACAAAGAGGATGTACCTAGTACAAAAGAAGTGCAGTAGCGGTGAGTCTAGAATATAATATAGAGCACTGACACCACATTAGATCTCAGTATAGGTCATCCAATCATCATGTAGTTACAAACAGACATTTCCAAGAATATATTTCCAATGAATTGTACAGATAGACCAGTTCAGTCAAACATGTGGGGCTATACAGGCTCAATGCTTACCCGTGATATGGGATACCCGGTCACAGACACCGCCGCAAAACTCCCCGTTGCACATTTTGCGCTCGGGTCTTGACATTCCCCTTGAGAAAGGATGTGGGCTCCCCGATGTCGCATATCATGTAACTTTCAACGCCGATGTTGTTTTGCCCTCTGCTGAGCACTTTTTGGTGAATAAAGAAGTAGTTTTTTCACTAGTTCGTTGAGCTGGATTTCTTATGTTTTGATTGCTCCACGCCTTGACACAGCGTTCCCTGTGCACCAATAACCTAAAGATGTCTACTACGGTGAGCTGGACGTTTTTCTACCGTTTCCGGTGTATGAGACGACCCCCAACTTTTCCAGTTAAAATCTAGTTTGAGATATATTACCGTTCTTCCAACGCACACACTGTAAAAATTAAAAAAAACAACAGTTTTTTATTTCAATATGGTAATTTTAATTCAAATGCTTATGACATGCAGGTACTTAGCAGGAAACTGTCACGTATAAACATAAGGCTGTTTGTCATCAAACATGTATAATAAAACCGTGCAAGTGGATTAAACTTTTCCTAATTGACTCTCAAGCTGAAAGGAAGGATAAGACAATAAAACCATGGGAGCTGCCATGCTGTTTGTTTTCTAAGCTGTCAAACTGGAACTGATAATGATAGGAGGAAGATAACAAACAATAGGGAGCAAGTCCCTGGCAAGTTTGCAGCGCCCATCATAACTGCATTTTTACAGGGTATTAAGGCATTACAGTTTCCCTTTAAAAGCCTTCAAAATCCTCCTGTTCGTCATCTGATATCATAAGTACATCAATGACATCTTGTGATACATTTGTAAGGCAGTCATTGTGTGGATCGAATTCCGTATCCGATGGTGTAGTCTCATCTTTCTCTTCATCTTGCCACAAGTAGTCATCCTCCATACCATCTAATGAATTTGATATGCCACTCTTCTTGAAAGACTTGATTACTGTTTCTGCATCAATATCATTCCAGGCTTTTGTGACAAACTTGCACAAAACATCCAATTGTGGAGCACGCACGTTTCCTCCTTTTGTGAATGACTTTTTGCCGCTAACCATCCATTCTTTCCACTGTTCTCGAATGCGAGCTTGTTTGGGCACACATCCAGTGGCTGTACCAACGATGTCAATCCTGCAGGAATAATGGCCCATGTGTGTTTTTAGTCTTGCAAGCCTTTGCTTGGTGCTGGGAGATAAATGAGCATTGAACCTATCCCACACCAGTAGACTACATTTTTTAATAAGTCCACCTGGTCGCCTGCTCCATACATTATCAAGCCATAGCTTTACCCCATCTTCATCCATCCAGCCTTTTTCATTCACATTTACAAAACAACCATCAGGGAACTTGAGTTTCGGCATTGTTTTTCTTTTAAAAAAATAATCGTTGGTCTCAGTTTGGCGCCATCAGCTGTGCATCCTAGCACCACTATAAAGCTGGACTTCTCATGCCTCGCTGTTTTAATTAAAATTGTTTTTTCACCTTTTTGATGTATAGTTTTATTTCCAATCATATCAAAATTCATTGGAGTTTCATCCATTTTTCCAATACTACTTAACGGATAGCCATGTTTAGTGCGCTGTTGTATTACGTATCGATGGATACTATTTAGTTTGCTGTCAAGATCTGCAGGTAATTTTTGGGCAATTTTCTTTTCCCTCAGTACCATATTATGCCTTGCCATGAATCTAGTACACCAGGATACAGTGGCCTTAAAGCTGTTGCTGTGATCTGGGTTAGATTTGGGCCACTGAAGTGCAGACAAAGGTATTTTATTTCGTGTCACTACATATCCGTTTTGGCAACGCTCATCACCATGTCTGCTACAAGCTTTTCGAGTTCTGGCCAATGTGGGGTGCCTCTTCTTAATGCACACTTGGCATACTCTTTAATGCTTTTTCATTTGCTTTCCAGTCCCGAACCATCTTTTCTGTTACTCCATATTGTCTTGCAGCAGCGCAGTTATGTTCCATGGCAAAGTTTACAACTTTAAGTTTGAAACTGGCATCATATTTCTTCTTGCTGGTGGAGCCATGATGGAGTTTTGACTGTTGGTCATTTGGTACCGTACTTTACCGGCGATTGGCTGGTTGTTTTATACCTTACAAATCCTGCTTGGATTGGTCAGCACTCCCTGCCTGTCCAGCCCTCCCTGTCTCCAAGACTATCAAAGCGGTAGCGCATCCCTCTGGTCCGCCCTTGTATCCTATTAACAGTACCTCCTTCTCTGCTTCTCAGATCTCGCTCCAGAGTAGAGATGGGCAGACAGTTACAAAAAGTTTGGGTACCAGAACAGTATCCAAACCCGGACTCCATTCACTTGAATGAGGGGCCCAAACATCCAGTGTTTGCGCTGTTATGTGCATGACACTGCGGCAAACACCGCTTCTGATCGGCGGTGAAATCATCCCCGCTGGTCAGAGAGCCGCGGTTCCCATGCTGTCAAAACACAGCGTGAGTGCTCAGCTGTGATCGGAGGTATAAAGTTTACCTCCGGTCACTGGTGTCAGCTAATGGGACTACTGATCCCATCATCCGACACCTGCTACCTCTAATTACAGTGAGCAGGAGCGGCGGATGGGAGTATTCATCGCTCCTGTGCTGTAAATAATTAAAAAAAAAAAAAAAAAAAAAAAAAAAGCGTGGGTCCCCCTAACCAGCCAGGCAAAGCTCACAGCTGGAGGCTGCAATCCTCAGCTGTCAGCTTCAGCAAGGTTCGCCATCAAGAATAGAGGGGTTCCCATGCTGTTTTTTAAAAATTATTTAAACAATGAAATAACTGGCGTGGGGTCCGCCCCCCATTTTTGAGAACCAGCTGGGAGCTGATATCAGGCTGGAAAGGTGCCATGGATATTGCCCCCCCCCCCTAAAAATAGCAGCCCGCAGCCGCCCAGAAAAGGCACATCTATTAGATGCACTTAGCCCTGCTCTTCCCACTTGCCCTGTAGCGGTGACAAGTGGGATAATATTTGTGGGGTTGATGTCATCTTTGTATTATCAGCTGACATGAAGCCCACTGCTTAGTAATGGAGAAGCTTCTATAAGACACCTATCCATTACTAATCCTATAGTTCTATGGTAAATAAAGGCACAACCAGAATTAAGTCTTTTATTAGAGATAAGACTAAACCGTTTTCCAGTTTTATTTAAATGCCCAATTCCACCAAAGCCCTCGTTCTGTCCCACGCCATAATCCATGTCTGGGGGATAAACGGTTTTCAACCTGGACGGTGCCAAGATCCGTCCGTCCAGGCTGAGAACAACTGGTGACTGAGCGGCTGTGAGTTCAGCCTCAGTGACTGGGGGTGACGTCATCAAGGTTACGTCCGGTCACTGAGGCTCCGTTCCCAGCCGGGCTGAACTGCAGTGACCTCGGTTACATTCCCGCTAGCAGCTTGAATTTTTCTCTCGGTGCTAACGGGAGAAGTCTCCGAGGTCACGGCATTTTAGCCCGGCTGGGAACGCAGCCTCAGTGACGTCACTGCTAGTCACTGAGGCTGCTCTGGCAGCAGCTCATTCACCAGTGGTTCTCAGCCTGGACGGTCGCATCATAGCACCGTCCAGGTTGGAAAATGGTTTTCCCCCAGACATGGATTACGGCATTGGACAGAACCACGGACAGGTATGGTATATTGTTGCTTTTTTTATTTTACTTTTCTTACAGGAAATCGAGGGCTTTGGTGGAATTGAGTGAGGTTGTAAGTAAGGTTTAATTGAGATTATTAATTTCAATTAAAGGTTTTTTTTCCTGGGTGTCTGTGTTTTCTTACAATGTGAATATGGGGTTAGTAATGGAGGGGTGTCTTATTGACACCTTTCCATTACTAACCAAGGGGCTTGATGTTACCTGACCATACAAAGGTGACATCAACCCCCCAACTATTAACCCACTTGGTCACTTCTACAGGGCAAGTGGGAAGCGCTAGAATTGGCACATCTAATGTGTCTTTTGTTGGCAGCTGCGGGGGAAATATCCATGGCCCCTTACCAGCCTGAGAATACCAGCCAACAGCTGTCTGTGTTAGCAGGTTAGGTTGGTTGTCAACAATGCGGGGACCCCGCTCCGTTTTTCAGTAGTCCCATCAGCTGACACCAGTGAGCGCTCACGCAGTCTTTTGACAACATGGGAATCGCGGCTCTCTGACAGGCGGGGATGATTTCACCGCAGATCAGAAGCAATGTTTGCCACGCTGTCATGCACATGACAGCGCGACAAACACCATGTGTTCGGGCAGCCGATGCCGGACTGTATGGAACTTTACTATTTGGGCCGCCCAACTCTGCTCCTGAGGACTGCAGTGAAGTGTCGCAGGTTCTCTTGTGCGAGATCTGAGAGGCAGAGAAGGAGGTAAATAGTATACAAGGGCGGGCCAGACAGGTGAAAGAGGCATGTTTTTCTGGGCACAGCGCCGCGCTCTTTTTTTCCATACCCTGGGCGTCCTAGACGCCTGCACTTGCTTCACTTGAAGTCCTGGTAAGGCGCCCCCTAACCTCATCATCAGGACCGCTCCCCCCACCGTATGCGGCAACTGCAGATTGTGCCGCACCTGGCATATAAGACGACCCCCGACTTTTGAGAAGATTTTCAGGGGTTAAAAAGTTGTCTTATACGCTGGAAATTATGGTACTTCAAAAACTTTTTATAGTAGCAACAGTTTTGAAAGTTGTTAGTAATAGACCTTCGGTGATGGCCATAAGTTGTTTTTTCTCTCAAAACTCCATTTGAGATTCTGGGACACTTGCAGGGGCAGGAAGGTATTGTGCAGCTGCCCTTTTCTAATGATTGAATAGGACAGGTGCATGCGTTCAGATAAGTTGTGGAGATGCGATGTCATCAGCATTGCTCATTCTCTGAGAGGTGCTGGACAAACCCCTTAGGTTATGTGCACACGCTGCGGTTTTTTCCGCGCGGAAACGCAGGTAAAACCGCAGGTAAAGTGACCTGCGGTTTTGCTGCGTTTTGGCCTGCAGTTTTCCTGCGGTTTTGCCCTGCGGTTTCACACCTCTACTATGTTAAAGGTGTGAAACCGCAGCAGAATCCGCAGAAATAATTGACATGCTGCGGGAAAAAAAACGCAGCAAAACCGCGCAGAAAAAACCGCAGCGTGAGCACTGCGGTTTTGAAAACCCATAGGCTAACATGGTAAAGTACCATGTCTGCGGAACTGCTGTGGTTCCGCAGGGCCAAAACCGCAGCGGAACCGCAGCAAAAACCGCAGCGTTTGCACATAGCCTTAAACAAATGTGTTTGGGATGAATATACATGTTTATGTGGGAGTCGCGAAATATAGTTTTTGGCTTGTTCAGGTAGCCTTATGTCTCTGTTTTTAGAGCAGAGATTATTTTATGACGCTTTATAGCCAGTAACCAAAATTTGTATAAATTTCTGCATAAAGAGAAGTTTAAAAAAGGGGGCATTATCTTTGAAAATCTGCTCTGATTTCCCTACATGTTGTATAGTCTTTTAATGACTGTGAAGTTTTGCTCTACACCGGTAATGTTACTTTCCTTGGTGTAATTGATTTAAGCTTCCCCCCCCATGTACTGGGCATGTTTCTCACTATTGGAATATTGACTTTTCTGGTACTCTTTGTACTCCTTGTATGTATCAGTCATTTCATTCTTTAATATGTGTCTAGAACACAAACAATGGCGTATATGGGAAGCGGGTGAATCATGATGCCGTGAACATGTGTAGGTGTGGTGAGTTTCTTTGTTCTTCTGTTTTAACATGACATAAGATGAGACATGAGGTTTTAGTATTTCTATTCTCGTTGTTGGGTTTCCTTCTCACAGATCCCTGTGAATACTGTATCATTTTACACCTAAAATTGGTTGGATTCCTGTTGGGCAGTGTTCGCATCTGCACTGTTGATTTTTGTTTCATTAAAGGAGCAGAAAAACAAATGTATGGGAGTGCCGCATCTGTCACACCACCTACAAGACAGAACCAAATGACTTACCGTACATTGCTTGACTGGTACCGTAGTAGACAATGATTTAATTTCCTGCATGACTTGGCCATAGAATGAGCATTTTGCGTAATTGTTTACATATTGCACTGAGGTTCAGCACTCATTTCTATGGTGCTTTAGCTCTGTGGTACCGCTATCGTTGAAATCATTGAGTCGTGGAAACCTTCTGCTTCCGTGGCCGCGCTGGTAGTAGCAACGGTTAGGTAGGGTTCACATAGGATTTGCAAGCTCTGACGGAGCCACTTAAGATAGTTGCATCTGAACCTTCGCACAACATGACGTATGCACCAGTAGAGGCTATTGTCTATAATGATGCAGACGGAGTCACAGTTTTCTCAGTCGTGCTTCATTTTCGGCTGTATTGGAGGTGGGTACCAAGACGTACCAAGACGTAGTCAAGTGTTGCTGCCCGCCTCAACTAGGCATACACAGCTGAAAATGATGCATGACTGAGCAAACTGACACCATCTGCATCATTCTAGTCAATGGGCCCCGTCCGTGTTTACGCCCGAATCCCGCTTTGCGAGGTTTCTGACATAAACCCTGACTGAGCCACTGAACGTAGTGGCAAACCCTACATGACCCAGCCTCAAAAGGAATGTCATCCCTCTAATTTTTTTTTACGTAGCAATTTAAATGGTACAACATATATGAAAGATTATTTAATGTTTTGATATTTTCAACGTTTAAACACTAGGAGTAGCTGCTTTCATTGAAGACTTACTATAGTGCTAGCTCACATTAAGACTGTAAGGCTAAGTGCACACATTGCAGAAAATTTCTGCTCAAAAACCTGAATCCCTTCCCAGAAACCGCACCTATTTTTCCACGGTGTTTTCTGCGCGGTTTTTGATGCGTTTTTTTCTGCAGCGGTTTCAAACCGCATGGGAGAAGCCAAAACCGCGGAAAAATCCGCAAAATTAATGAGCATGCTGTGGTTTTTTTTTACCGCGATGCTGTTTTTTTCGCGGTAAAAAACGCATCAATGTGCACAAAAAGTGCAAAATGCATAGAAATGACTGGGAAGCTTATTTTTAGCGGTTTTATAGTGAAAACCGCGGTAAAAACCGCTAAAAAAACGCTGTGTGTGAACACAGCCTAAATGTTGGCGAAATCAGTTGGCATGTGTCTGACATCGCTTCTCCCTGCCCTTCTGGGGGTTTGTGAAAGGGTAAGGGAAGATGAAGTTTAGGATTACAGAGCAGAGACTTGTTGGTCACTGCATTGTGATATTGTGATATAGATACTCCCTGGACTGAATCACACTTTATCAGATTAGATACAGGGTTCAGCTGAATGTATCACACATCATAGTATTAGATACATACCTGCAGACTGTATCACATGACTGCATTAGTTACATGGCTCAGAGGACAATTGCTATGATCAAAGTGGAGCTGTCATGTAATTGCAGCGCTCAGATCACTTCTTATCGATGACCTGAGGTCCGACCAGCAGTGCTTTGTTGGGGATTTTATCCAGTGAGCATCACCGCTGGATGAAGCCAACATCACGGGCCTAGTGAGCACTCGGCAGTTATTACTGTGCTAGGAGCAGTCATGTTATTGCAGTTCTCAGATAAGAATATTTAATGGTGAGTACAGGTCTGGGCACCACGTCACTGGATGAAAACCATGCCCAAGCGCTTGTGCTCACCGATAGTCACTGTGATCTGAGCTCAAATGACATGACTGCACCGCTCAGATAATTTTTTTTTTTTTTATTTTAGCATTGACAGCTATGGAAACTAGCCACCTTTTTTTCTTTAATTTGTAAATGATCCCTTTTTTCTTTACTGGATCCACTACAAATGGAAAAAAAAAGATTGCAAATTAACGGATCCGGTTTCCATAGACTTCAGTGTTAAAATGCAGATTCAGCAGAGAATCTGTTTTTTAAAAACAGAAAACGCTTAAAAGAAGCACCCCATTCATTTAAATACATTTTGGCCTTTTTTGTGCCAATGGATGCGTTTTTTTTACCGCTAAGGAAACGCTTAGCGGTAAAAAACGCAGCATGTGCATTAATTTCCGCTTAGGTCCGCGGGTTTGGCTATTTCCTATAGTCCAAAAGACGCGTGGAAAAAAACCATCAAAAACGCACATTTTTTGCGCAAAAAAGTGCACAAATCGCGGCAAGAACACACGTTTTCTGGGAAGGAGAACCTGTTTCCTGAGCGTTTAAAAAACGCTACGTGGGCACATAGCCTAAAAGTTGTGGCTTCTCAACTTGATTGCAAATGGATCCATTCTAACGTATCATTACTGGATGTGATCATAGCCTTGTTAGAAAAGCACATTGCTTGTTTTTGTGATTGTTCTGTAAGTAGTTAGCTGGTAAGTAATGGTCTACGGCAGATGATTGGTCAAAGCAAGCAGTTTGGATGAGCCCTTCCTGTGAATAGAGGAGAAAAGTATCAGTAACTTTGACAGTGTTGTGATGATGATCAGTCTTCTGTTTGTGTAGAAATAAACCCAGTATATAGCAGTAAGAAAGCAGTCTGAGGTATGTGCACACAGTGTCACCTTATGTTCGTTTTTTAAGCGCCTTTGCTGTAGTTTTTTTTGGCAGATTCTGCCCTGAATCCACCTGAAAGACGCCGTGTTGTGTGCACTTGCCCCTATATTAATTTGTGAATACTTGCGCTGTTTTACTGCACAAGCTCAGCGTTGTATTTTTGAGAAGCAGATCCGTAATCTGTTTATATTGCCTAGAATTAAAATCAGATATTGGAACATATTCATTGTTTTATTTTCTGATTGTACCTTTTTTATTTTTTCTATTTTTTTTTTTTTTTAGTTTGCTATTAGGGCAGCTATCTTTCCTGTGCTTCTGTTATCAGCATTGAGCTATGTTTTGGAGCATTTAGGCTTGGTGCGCACGATCCGGAAGTAGTAGTAGAAGTTTGAATTCAGCGCATCTCCGCTGCCTCCAAAGTGCTGCAGTGTATTGAACGCAGATGAATCTGTAAATGTTCACTGAACCGTGCAGATTCACAGCGTCCAATATATTATATTGGTGAAATTTCTCTCGTGGAGACTAGTATCTCCGCAAGAGAAATTGACATGCTGCCTTCCGTCTGGATACGTCACATGTCAGTCTCCGCTGGCGTCTGGATATGGGATTTCTTGAAATCCCATCCACTATGCTATACCAACTGGACTCTGCATGTTTGTTTTTTTTTCTTATGTGTGCTTTTAGTGTGTGTGTGTATGTATATATGTATGTGTGTGTGTGTGTGTGTGTGTGTATATATATATATATATATATATATATATATATATATATATATATAAAAAAAAAATTTCACAGCTGCAGTGTGTGATATGTCATGCTTCAAATAAAACTGATTGCTAGAGAAATTGCCACTTTGCAGTTCTCGGGTTCATATCACAGACTCATTTCCGAAACACAAAACACACTGGGCATGAAGATTCATATAAGTCTCATACATTTTGCTGGTATTGTAATACTCTGCGTGTTTGCACATGTGTAAGTATGCAAAAAAAGCACCAAATTGTCATTGTGGGAACTTAGCCTAAGGCCTCATTCAGATTTTTTTCATATACACTGCGTTCCAAATTATTATGCAAATTGGATTTAAGTGTCATAAAGATGTAATTTTTTGTTCAAATAAACTCATAGATGGTATTGTGTATCAGGGCTCTTTGGATCACTGAAATCAATCTCAAATTCCTGTGATAATTAGTTTACCAGGTGAGCCCAATTAAAGGAAAACTACTTAAGAATGATCCACATTATTAAGCAGGGCACAGGTTTCAAGGAATTTAGGAAAGAAAAAGGACCTCTCTGCTGCTGAAAAGCATCAAATAGTGCAATGCCTTGGTCAAGAGATGAAAACATTAGATATTTCCCAAAAATTTAAACGTGACCATCGTACTGTTGAGATTTGTGGTTGATTCTGAGCACAGACATGTTTGTGCTGATAAAGGCAGAATGAGGAAGGTTTCTGCCAGGCAAGTTGGCAAGTTCATCGGATTAAGAGAGCAGCTGCTAAAAAGCCATTACAAACCAGCAAACAGATATTTAAAGCTCCTGGTGCCTCTGGAGTCCCTCGAACCTCATGGTGTAGGATCCTTCAAAGGCTTGCTGTGGTGCATAAACCTACTATTCGGCCACCCCTAAAAAGTGTTCACAAGCAGAAATTGTAGCAGTGGGTCCAGACATACATGAAGACTATTTTTCATACAGTCTTGTTTACTGATGAGTGTCGAGCAACCCTGGATGGTCCAGATGGATGGTTGGTGGATGGCCACTATGTCCCAACAAGGCTGCGACTTCAGCAAGGAGGAGGAGTCATGTTTTCGGCCGGAATCATGGGGAAACAGCTGCCTTCCATGGTATAAAAAGCAGAAATGTGCCTTCAGGAGCAAAATCCACTTCATGCATGGCAATGCACCATCTCATGCTGCAAAGAATACCTCTGAGTCATTGACTGCTATAGGCATAAAAGGAGATAAACTCATGGTGTGGCCACCATCTTCCCCTGACCTCAACCCTATAGAGAACCTTTGGAGTATCATCAAGCAAAAGATCTATGAGGGAGGCAGTTCACATCAAAACAGCAACTCTGGGGGGTTATTCTGACTTCATGCAAAGAAATCCAAGCAGAAACGCTCCAAAAACTCCCAAGTTCAATGGATGCAAGAATTGTGAAGGTGATATCAAAGAAGGGTTCCTATGTTAACATGTAACTTGGCCTGTTAGGATGTTTTGGAGTTAAATAGCTTTTTTGTTCAGTGAATGTGACCTCCTAATGCTGCAAAATCCACAAATGAACATTTTCAGTTCTTTAAAACAGATCAAATGTTTAGAAATTCTACTGTGCCTAATAATTTGGAACAGTGCAATTTGAGTTTTTATTCATTTTGGAGATTATACTGTTATCATTGGGAGGCTTCTTCAATAAAATTTGATGTATACTCTAACGGGTGATGACTTTTATTAGACTGACTGTCATTTGTACTGACTATTTAGGAAAATCATAGAAAAATATCATTTGCATAATAATTTGGAACACCGTGTACAAGAAAGTGGGACTGATTATTCCATTTTTTCTCGTACATGGGGAAAAAAAAAAACCCCCAAAGCATTCTACACTTTCTTCATTCTGACAGTCTGTGAGAATCTGACCACACTTGGATGTCATACGAGCGCAGTGTGATGATTATTTTTTTTTAAATACAGACCCATTGACTTGCATTACTGATTTTGATATGACCCTCAGATCACGTCTCCAATATTTTCCTTTGACCGCTCTGTCCAAGGAAGAAATTGGATATGTGAATGGCCCTATAGACAATCACAGGTACCACTGCTGTCTGTGAAAGACACAGATAGCACTCGTATGTAAAAAATGGACATTTGAATGAAGCCTTTAGGGTATGTGCACACGTTGCGAATTTGGCCGCAGCAGTTTTCCATGCGGTGTACAGTACCATGTAAACCTATGGAAAACAAAAACCGCTGTGTACATACTGCGGAAAATTCCACGCAGAAACACAGCGGTTTATTTTCCGCAGCATGTCAATTCTTTGTGCGGAATCCGCAGCGTTTTTACACCTATTCCATTATAGGAATCCGCAGGTGTAAAAACGCAGGCAAAATCCGCACACAATCCGCACAAAATCTGCACAAAATCAGCAGAAAACCTGCAGGTAAAACACAGGTTATGTTACCTGCGGATTCTGCAGAATCTGTGTGGAAAAATCTTCAATGGAATCCGCAACATGTGCACATACCCTTAGGCTGGTTGTTCAGGACTGACCTATTGATGGCTTTACGCTAGGATAGTGGTTAGGAACTAGAAAAAGTTTATCTGCACACCCTTGCACTAATATTTTATTCAGGTCCACACAGATTTTTAATTGGCTTCAGGTCTGATATATTCCAAAACCTTGATCAATTTCTGTCAAAAACATTCGTTTGTTGATTTAGAGTTATTGCTGGGGTTGCTGTCGTGCTGAAAGGTAAATTTTTCTTCTGGTTTTTCGCAGAGGCCTAAAGATTTAGTTGAGAAATTGACTGATATTTGGAACTGTTAATAATTCCTTCCAGTTTGAGTTAAGCCCCAGTTCCAGCTACCAAAATAGCCCCAAACAAAGATGCTGCCTCCACCATGCTTCATTGTGGGTATGGTGCTCTTTTGGTGATGCTCAGTGTTGGCTTTGTGCCAAACATACTTAGGACTCATTCAGACGTCAGTGATTTTTCATCAGTGTTTGTATGCCAAAACCAGGAGTGTCTCCAAAACACAGAGTAGGTTTCAATTACAGTTTTTCTCTGTATGTTTCACTCCTGATTCTGGCATACCGACATCTGAATGAGCCCTTAAAATTATGTCCAAAAATTTCCACTTTGGTCACATTAAAATGTTTTCTCATTTTGGCAGACTTTATGTAGGTTTTGGCAAAACATAATCGGGCTTGTATGGTTTTTTTTTTTTTTTTTTTTTTTTTTTTAAATAAGAAAAGACTTCTGTCTTGCTACCTGCTCCACAGGCCATAAATATGAAGAACACGGGCGATTGTTGTCACATGAACGACACAACCAGGACTAGCCATAAGTTCCTGTAGCTCCTTGTTGCTGCCTGCCTCTTTGGCAGCCTAATTTTCTTCTCGTCTTTTCATCAATATTTGAGGGATGTCTAGTTCTAGGTAATGTCACTGTTGTGCCAAATTTAAGCTACCACTTGATGACATCTTCAGTGTCCATTGTAAATCTAATGCTTTTGGAATTTTTTTTTGTACCCTTGTCTCGAGTGATAACTTTCAGCATTAAAATCCCTTTGCTGTGTTGTCGGCTGTTTACGGATCATGGATTTTACTTTAAAATGCATCTAAGGCTGGTTTCACATTAGCGCATTTTCAGCGCGCGCACGGCCGGGGGTAGCTCCGCCCCCCCGAGCCGGCTCTCTGCCCGGCGTGCCCGCCCCTTGCTTGTAGCGCCGCCTACTAGCGGACAGCGGCGCCTGCGATCGGCGCACCCTATCTTTAGCATAGGGTGCGCAGGCCGTGCGCTAGTTGCGCTTTGACCTGTGCTGCGAACTTTTCGGATTTTGGCGCGCACGGCGCACCGTCAAAAGTGCGCAGCGCAGGTCAAAGCGCAACTAGCGCACGGCCTGCGCACGATCTGCGCACCCTATGCTAAAGATAGGGTGCGCCGATCGCAGGCGCCGCTGTCCGCTAGTAGGCGGCGCTACAAGCAAGGGGCGGGCACGCCGGGCAGAGAGCCGGCTCGGGGGCGGAGCTACCCCCGGCCGTGCGCGCTCTGAAAATGCGCTAATGTGAAACCAGCCTAAGAAAATGTCAGGAAAATTCTCCTAGAACAGCGAAACTTAGTGGCTAATAAGAATGTGTAAATGATGGCTGCCCTGCACATCTACTATGTAACGTGTGTAAATGCGATTGGCTAATTCTGAACACAACCACATCTCCGACTATGTGAAGGTGTTCACACTTAGGCTATGTGCACACGCTGTGGTTTCCGCTGCGGTTTTGGCCCTGCGGAACCGCAGCAGTTCCACAGACATGGTACAGTACCATGTAACCCTATGGGTTTTCAAAACCGCAGTGCTCACGCTGCAGTTTTTTCCGTGCGGTTTGGCTGCGGTTTATAAACCGCAGCATGTCAATTGTTTCTGCGGATTCCGCTGCAGTTTCACACCTTTAACATAGTAGAGGTGTAAAACTGCAGGAAAACTGCAGGTCACTTTACCTGCGGTTCCGCGGGGAAAAACCCGCAGGTGATTCCGCAGTTTGTGCACATAGCCTTAAAATCACACTGAAAATAATGTGATTGCTTTTTTGTCTTAAAAATTTTGTTTCTCAACGGATTTGTACTGATTAGGGATGAGTGGAAAAAGTTCTGAAATTATTCTTCTTGTTTTTTTTTTTTTTTAACTAACATAAACATGGCATTTTAACGGGTGTGTAGACTTCATATACACTGTATATGTCTTTGGATAGTGTTGGAGCTGCCACTGCCGTCTCTCTTCCCTGATCGAATGTGATCAATCAGTGGAAATTAATTTAGTAGAAAATGATATGGTTTGAAATTCTTCGGGTTCCTTAGTAATGTGACATACAGCAACCCCACCAATCAGCTGGAACGTGATGTTTGAGGGCAGGGAAAACCGCAGCAGCCACTAAGCAGTGTAGCGGGTTGTGGAGTATTGCATGTTATCTCCTGTATCCATGAATGGGGGAAATGAACAGCATTGGAAGGAAGAGGACACTAAGTCCAGTATAGGGCTGCAGTACATTGCTCTGTCTGGCTGCTGGTAGAAATAAACAGAGGAAACAGAATTCAAACTCGCTATATATTTGAATAAATTGTTAACATGTGTTATATACTCTCTCAAAACTATGTTTGAATCAATCCCCCTCTGGATAAAAAGGATGGCAGACCATCCGGTATATATAAAAATAAAATGATTCAAAGATGGATTGAAATAAAATCCCGCAGGGTAAAAAATAATCCAAAATAAATTAAAATATATATATTTATATACACAAATATATAAAATAAAAAGAAATATATATAATAATAATGATTCAGGAACACAATGCTTAATTATATTAAAAAATGCCTTTATTAAAATATTGGCACAGCATATAAGTGCATAATAAAAAGAAAGAAAAATACACATCCATATTAGCATTATATGTATGGAATAAGGAAAAACCAGTCCATAACATAAGGCTTAATTAATAAACCAGGTAAATAATCAAGTGACACAAAAAGGATTACCAAATATATAAAAGCAATGTATGCTCAAAGTGCTATAGTGCAACTGGGCTAACGTGAAATCCCATTAAAAAATGTGCAACATAACCGCTAATTAACAAAATGCAGTGTATAAAATACCTGTAAGCCTGTTTGTGCTGTATGGAGTGTATTTAAACGCGCCCCGACGAAGGAGATTTATTTCCGAAACGCGCGTCGGGGCGCGTTTAAATACACTCCATACAGCGCAAACAGGCTTACAGGTATTTTATACACTGCATTTTGTTAATTAGCGGTTATGTTGCACATTTTTTTAATGGGATTTCACGTTAGCACAGTTGCACTATAGCACTTTCAGCATACATTGCTTTTATATATTTGGTAATCCTTTTTGTGTCACTTGATTATTTACCTGGTTTATTAATTCAGCCTTATGTTATGGACTGGTTTTTCCTTATTCCATACATATATTGCTAATATGGATGTGTATTTTTCTTTCTTTTTATTATGCACTTATATGCTGTGCCAATATTTTAATAAAGGCATTTTTTAATATAATTAAGCATTGTGTTCCTGAATCATTTATTATTATTATTATTATTATTATTATTATTATTATTATTATTATATATATATTTCTTTTTATTTTATATATTTGTGTATATAAATATATATATTTTAATTTATTTTGGATTATTTTTTACGCTGCGGGATTTTTTTTCCATCCATCTTTGAATCATTTTATTTTTGGCTGCTGGTAGAGCAGGTTTCAGCTCATCGGTGGGAGTGAGAGGTTTCAGACCCACATCGATTTCATTGATGATCTGTCCTACAGCTATGTCAAGGACATTACGTTTTAAGGCTATGTGCCCACGCTAGCGTTTTTAAACGCTCAGGAAAAGGATCCCCTTTCCCAGAAACCGCGTGTCTTTTTCCGCGCGTTTTTTGCGCGATTTTTGACGCGTTTTTGATGCGTTTTTTTGAAACGCGATTTTTGGGATCATTGGGGATGGCTAAAAACGCTCAGCAATGCGGGAATTAATGAGCATGCTGTGTTTTTAGCCATTAAGCGATTCCTGAGCGGTTAAAAACGCATGCATTGGCACAAAGCCAAAAACGCATGCTAATTAATTTGATGCATCTTTTAAGCATTTCTGCAGCGTCTGAGCCGGCTCAAACGCTGCGGAAACGCTTAACAAAACGCATCGTGGGCGCACAGCCTTAAGATGTTTTCTGATTTTGGAAAACCTGTTCCCCAGTTAAACTGTCCTTTATTTGCACTCACCGGGTCTATCATTGATTCTTTGCCTCTGCTCTTGGTGTCTGTTGTCATTTCAATAGCGCTGCAGCCAATCACTGATCTTAGTGGTCTGTGCTGTCAAGTCGGGTAGAGCCGGTGAGCTCACTGATTGGTTGCAGCACTGTCAACATGATTTCAACGTTGCAAACCATAACTAACTCCAGGAGCAGTGTTCAGAGCTGGACCCGCGAAGGGTGGATAAAGCAGTTAAAAAGAATAAAACAGCTTGGAAGATGGGATTTAAGAAGCCATGAAACGCCTTTAACTACTTCTATGTTCTATTTTGTATTGATGTTCTAAAAGTCAGTCGCAGCCAATATCCTCATTCAGAAGACAAGACTGTTTATTACCGTTTCTGCCTTCTTGATCGCTGTATATACTGTATCCAGCATCATGTGATTGCTGGGTGCAAGATCTACAAGTAGATTAAGTCACCTTTGCTATGCAGCCGGGAGAGAGTAAGGATATGTGCACACGTTGCGGATTCCACAGGTCAAAATACCCGCGTTTGTGCTGCGGATTTATTGTGGATTTTGTGCGGAATTGGCCTGCGTTTTTACACCTGCGGATTCCTATAATGGAATGGGTGTAAAAACGCTGCGGGATCTGCACAAAGAATCGATATGCTGCGGAAAATATACCGCTGCGTTTCCGCGCGGATTTTTCCGCAGCATTTGCACAGTGTTTTTTTTTTTTCCATAGGATAACATAGTACTGTACATCACTAGTGAATCTGCAGCGGAGCCACAGGGCCGGATCCGCACACGAATCCGCAACGTTTGCACATACCCTTACTGGGGCTAATATACCAGCCCCATTTACTGTGGAAATCAGACTAGAAAATAAGTGTTTAAATATTGTAATGCCCTCCAAAGGTCTTTTATGACTTTAAAAAGGGCACAATAGGAGAAATAAATAAATGAAAAATAAAATATAAAAACTCTCCAATCCGAATCAGTGTGACTAGCCCTTCCCCTGCCGGAAAAAGTGTCTGATGTATAAAAAATAATTATTACGTAAAGAACAATACAATTTTAAGGTGTATTCCAGTGGTCCATGATTGTGCTTAAATAAATATGAGTAACACACTTTTTTCTTTATTTTCCCTCCGATGTTGCCTGATATATGGGAAAATAACAAAAAAAAAAATTAGGTCCCATTTATCATGCAAAAATCATTTAGTCAGCCACCAATTGTGCAAGTTCTCCCACTTAGAAAGATGCGAGAGGACTGTAATTGACATCATAGGTAGACCACAACTATGAGAGTCAAAATGAGAAAACAAATCCAGAAAATCACCTTGTCTGATTTGGCAAGATTTATTTTGCAAATTATGGTGGAAAATAAGTATTTGGTCATTAGCAAAAGTTTATCTCAATATTTTGTTATATATCCTTTGTTGGCAATGACAGAGGTCAAACGTTTTCTGTAAGACTTCACAAGGTTGGCACACACTGTTGGTGGTATGTTGGCCCATTCCTCCATGCAGATCTTCTCTAGAGCAGTGATGTTTTGTGCCTGTTGCTGGGCAACACGGATTTTCAAATCCCTCCAAAGGTTTTCTATGGTGTTGAGATCTAGAGACTGGCTAGGCCACTCCAGGACCTTCATATACTTCTTACAAAGCTACTCCTTCATTGCCCTGGCAGTGTGCTTGGGATCATCATCATGCTTAAAGACCCATCCACATTTCATCGTCAATGCCCTTGCTGATGAAAGGAGGCTTGCACTCAAAATCTCATGATACATGGCCCCATTCATTCTTTCATATACACGGATCAGTCGTCCTGGTCCCTTTGCAGAGAAAAAGCCCCAAAGCATGATGTTGCCACCCCCATGCTTCACAGTAGGTATGGTGTTCTTTGGAGGCGACAGAATGCATTCAAACACGACGCGTTTTGTTTCTACCAAACAGGTCTACTTTGGTTTCATCAGACCATATGATGATCTCCCAATACCCTTCTGAGTAATCCAAATGTTCTCTAGCAGACTTCAGACGGGCCCAGACATGTATTTGCTTAAGCAATACTGGCACTGTAGGATTTGAGTCCCTGGCGGCATAGTGTGTTACTGATGGTAGCCTTTGTTACGATGGTCCCAGCTCTATGCAGGTCATTCACTAGGTCCCCCTGTGCGGTTCTGGGATTGTTATACTGATAACATGTTCAAACAGGCCATTACTACAGGTAATGAGTGGAGGACAGAGGAGCCTCTTAAAGAAGTTGTTACGGGTCTGTGAGAGCCAGAAATCTTGCATGTTTTTTGGTGACCACATACTTATTTTCCACCATAATTTACAAAAAAAAAATCTTACCAAATCAGACAAGGTGATTTTCTGGATTTGTTTTCTCATTTTGACTCTCCTAGTTGTTGTCTACCTATGATGTCAATTACAGGCCTCTCTCATCTTTTTAAGTGGGAGAACTTGCACAATTGGTGGCTGACTAAACACTTTTTCCCCCACTGTAAACAAAAAAATGTATTGATTTTGAAAAGCCATGGGCATTTTCTTATTTGATGTTTGCAATGGATTGTTGAGCTTCTCTGACTTGTATGTGATGGGCGGCTTCCATTTATGCATTGCGAGCTCTTGCTGTCATAGAGCAGTGTTTCTTTACATTACTTGGTACTGCCAACAGGTCCTGATACCACTTGGTTACATCAGATTGTTTGTGTTTGTTTATTATCTGAATGACACTGTGAGCCTCCATTTGCATGGAAATACCCCATCCTAGCTAGAGAAATCCCTGCAGCTCCCCTTAATGAAGAGCTGCCAGCAAATATTGTCACCTTCATCCATGCTGCAGTATTACAAATCAGTATTGTATGGAGATATACAACCTATTGCCACCTTGCCTACATCCCAGGTTACACTAGGGTAAGACATTGGGTGCACCTACATGGAATTGAATGTTTTTGTTTTTTTTTTAAACGTTCTGGAAAAAGTGCTAATCATCATTCACTCCCCATGAATCACGTGTGGTGGAATCAATGCATGCTCTGTTTTGCTTGCCACATTGTAGCAAGTGTAGCTTCATTGTAACCCTCATGATGAACAACTGTTAATCAGTGGAAATCCACATTCTGAGACCGCAGGAGAGAAGTGCACAGCTTTCTTTGCTTAGGCTTGTGGTCCGAAAGATCCGTAGGGTTATGAGGACCCTTTCTTTATATGGCGCACCTGCTCGTTTGTGAGATTCATAAACATTGAACGCAGCGGCCTTAATATCAATGTGGGAATAGATGGCGTTGGTTACATTCTTTAGTCATATGAATAAATTGACCGAACACAGGTTGGAAACGGCTACGGTAGAGCAATACATTGTCATCTGTTACAATGAAGCTGTTGTGTCTCACGACTTTGGAGTATAAATAAACCACATGTCGATACTAATAAAGAAACCGTCAGAATCATTACTTTCACTTTATCTATGACTGGAGAAAATTACTCGCACTGTGGTTATTTGAGAGGACCTGCCGGCTTTTCCGCTTTAGTCAGTACTCGTATTTCCCATAATAAAACAATCCTACGTTATCTTTACCGAGAACGCTGCTTTGTACTGTTAATCTGATATTCTTGAAAAGCTATGAACAATTTGACTTCTAGAGGTGCAGTTTTACAATTGTCTCGTCCGTGTAAGTGGACTCAGTTACAGTTACTCCCATGTTAAAGGGAATCTGTCACCTATTTTTTGGCATATAAGCTGCGGCCACCGCCTTCAGGGGATTATCTACAACATTCTGTAATGCTGTAGATAAGCCCCCGATGTAACCTGAAAGAGACGAAAACTAGTTACTCACCCAGGGGCTGTCCGATGCGTGTCGTGGTCCGGGTCTGGCGCCTTCCATCTTCTGGCGATGACGTCCTCTTCTTTGCTTCCCGTCGCGGCTCTGGCGCAGGCGCACTGGTCTGTCCTGTTGAGAGCAGAGTACTGCAGTGCACAGGTGCCTGACCTCTCTGACCTTGTTTGGCGCCTGCGCACTGCAGTACTCTGCTCTGCCCTCAACAGGCCAGAGCAGTGCGCCTGCGCCGGTGCTGCGATGGGAAGCAAAGAAGAGGATGTCATCGCTAGAAGATGGGAGGTGCCGGACCTCCCCTGGGTGAGTATAATATAACCTTGCTTTTCTTCTCTTTCAGGCTACATCGGGGGCTTATCTACAGCATTACAGAATGCTGTAGATAAGCCCCTGATGGCGGTGGCCGCAGCTTATATGCCAAAAAATAGGTGACAGATATCTTTTAAGTTCTCTAGGTGGTGATTGGGAGACCAATCATTGGGACCACCACTGATTTTCGAGAATGGGCCGCTGTAATTCCCCTTTTGGAAGACCATGCACGTGCACTCCTGCTCTATTGTTTATCGGAAATAGCCAAGTACAGGGGAAAGTTGGGACACTGGTCCTGCCGAAATTGAAGGGTATAACACACCATTATTTAATGTGTGGTAGGGGAGTTTATTCTATAGTTCTTAGGCTAGTTTCACACTAGCGTTTTTTTGCGCTGCGTTTTTGCGCAGTGCAAACGCATACAAAAAAAGCATCATGCATTTTGTATGCGTTTGCTGCTTTTTGCGCATGTGTTTTAACCATTTTTTATCCATTTTTACTCTTAAAACGCATGCGTTTTTAAACGCAGACATGCGCATGTCCATGCGCACATCTGCGTTCCCATAGACTGTAATGTGTTTTTTTGCGCATTCCGTGCGCATGCATTTTCTTGAGACAGGTCGGACGGGCCAAAAATGCAACAGGTAGCGTTGGGCACACACGACAATGCATGCGCACGTAAAACGCGTACGAACACGTGCAATCGCTAGACCATGCGCACCCATGTTAAAGATAGTGGAAAAAGACGCATGCGCATGTATGCGCAAAAACGCAGCGCAAAAAAACGCTAGTGTGAAACCAGCCTTATACAATACTTTACATTTTTACTGTGCATTAATGAATCACAGTAAATTATTAGACTTTTTGGACCTGAAAAGTAATAGAAGTATCACAACAAAGTGGTAGCTTTCATTACACAAACATACAACAGAAATGATTTGCCAAGGTTCCAATCCCAAATATATAGCAGCTGTATCATTTTAAAAAAAATGGGCTGAAAATCTCTGCTTATACGCGAGTATACGGTATATTCTTCTCCTATATTTCCAGGCAATGTTTTCACTTCCTGAGTTTTGGGAGAGTGAGCGAGATTTATCAAAACTTGAAAAACCTAAATGGAACAAATAACAATAGCTGTCAAGTTAGGTGGTGCTTATGGTCCTTTGCCTTTAATTACCTCCACACCCTTTGTGTGGCTCTCTTAGCTTTGCTATATGGACTGGGACGCAATGAACAGAGTCATCTCATTATATATAGTCATAGGCCTAATGACAGCTGTATTATATTGCTGTACAGTACAATGGCAAGATGGTAACACTGTAGACATAGATAAAGCTCCCCGTCACCCCCTCTTCTCTGGACTCCATCGCTTCCTGGAGACTGATGATTTATTTGTCGCGCTGTTGTTAGAGAGTTATAGGCTTTTGTGCCTGTGCTGGTTTACTTTTCCATCCGCATCATGTATATAGATTATTAGCTTCGTGTAATGACATTGTGCTTTTTCTGATATATAAATATGTAAATTAGAAATATATAGCTGTCATTTCCTATACTGTATATGCCTGACAGGTTATTATAAAAAGGTTTTCAAGGAATTTAGCAGGTGTGAAAAAAAAATAAATGTATGTTGGCAAGATGTCTGCTCTGGGGGTTGCCCATGTGACTGTGCAGTGTCCAATACCTATTAATTTCATTGATTAGTTAACAGAAGGGCCAATATTTTGCGACTGGCTCTGAATAGTTACTGTGGAAACTCTTAAATTGAAATGTATGCAGTTGTCTTCCTAATTATGAGTAGAGGTTATTGTCTTCCGCTTTGGAGCGATCAGTCACGGTGGAAGTAAATACATCGCAGATAAGAGGCATTATTGGTCTTCACCCTTCCGTATAGCCGGAGAAGTGTTCACAGAATAGTGACAGGGCTGGTGAATATTGTATGATGATTGTCGCTCCTGTTACAAGGATTGTGTCAATAAAAGGTACGTTTGCCTGGGGCGTCATGTAACATTAGTGATAATTACCTCTCATCAGTAAACTGTGCGTGATTATGGTGCCAGCTAATGTTTCTGACCCTTGGAAGTCCTTTATTATACACATTTCTGTTATTGCTCCTTGTCTGTATTTACTTCCTGACTTTTCTGAATGGGACAGTGAAAATAGTTATTCTAAAATTTCCCTATCGCTCTTGGAAAAATCCTCCACCTTGTTATATACTGAGAATAAATGACACAAGCCCAGATATATTAGATTAAAGAGATTAATGCTGCCCGCTCTAGCAGAGTCTGGCTGCGCAATTGCAACCGGGGATGTTTTACGCTGAAATGCCGCATCGTTTTAAAGAGAACCTATTTGTGAAGCCTGCCAGGGAGTATAGAGGGACATGGTAGAGACGATGCAAAGCCAGCCAGGGATAATAATAATAATCTTTATTTTTATATAGCGCTAACATATTCTGTAATTCTATCAGTATGTCTTTGGAATGTGGGAGGAAACCCACGCAAACACGGGGAGAACATACTAACTCCTTGCAGATGTTGTCCTTGGTGGGATTAGAACCCAGGACTCCAGCGCTGCAAGGCTGCAGTGCTAACCACTGAGCCACCATGCTGCCCCAAGGGATGTCATATAGTCTCGTCTCTCTATGATCCCTGGCCGGCTCTTCAAACTATGTTTTATCTGAAATCCTGCTGCGTTTCAGAGTAAAACCTACCTGACTGCAATCGAGCAGCCAGGCTGTAATTCATGAATATTATGTCACATTGGCCTTAGGGCTCCTGCATGACGACATATATAATCTGATTTTTGATCAGACAACACACGGACAGCACACCGAGCCATGTTATTCAACAGGACTGTTCAGATTTGATTTTTCTCTCGACCCGACTGTCCATTAGTAGAAAAATTGCGGCATGCCATGCTTTCTTTTGAGACTCCCCCATTCCAGTCTCTGAAAGCATTACAAAAAAAAAACAACTGACGACAAACGTAATATCCAAGCAGAATCTGATTTTTAATGCTGCGTTTCTATTACAAATCTAGGAAACTATGTAATCATGTACATTTTTTGGTGTGGATGTATGAAAACTGATCGCACGTGGACATGATCTGGATGAGACATAGATAAAACTCAGATGAAATTCGGAAAAAATCAAGTTTACTGGATGAAATTCAAACACTTATCTACAGGGGCTCTTAATATCAGTCAAACAAAGCGGCTGCTGTTTCTTAATTGATAAATGGGCGTACGATTTTACAGGAGAACAGCTTTTTAATGGGAAAAAAATTGCAGCGACTGCATGCCACCGAGATTTTCATCTGCTCCGTAGCATCCCTATCTGACCTTACGTTTGGACAAGGGCTACAAACAGACTTTTCTAGAACTGACAAATCTCTACCTACCTACCACGGCCAATGGTGGCACAGTTGGGAAGCAGAATAGTCATTCCATTAGCCACTGTTGTGGCTGCGGCCAGACGCTGAATGGTCGCACCCTAAGGATATGCGCTCATGTTGTGGTAATGCTTCGCATTTTGCTTTGTGTATTACGTTTCTCTGCATTGCCAGGTTTTGAGAAATCTCATGCACAGACTGAAAAAGATCTGAAGTGTAAAGCGAGAAAAGACGCAGGTTTGAGATCTGCAATGTGTCCATTCATGCTGCAGAGATCTATGAATTCACCTTTTGCTTTGCAATAGGTGAAATGTGCAGCTCGCCCACACCTACTTTATCAGTGATATAACCACTGGAGAGCTGTAGTGTGAATGCTTCCCTTTTTTCAGTGTGTGTGTGCAGAAAATGTATTGCTTTTAACAAGTCAGGTAAAGTGGGTGCAATTTCCTGAATTTTACTTTAACAAGTTCAAGACCAGGCCTTTTCGCCCCCTCTTCAGTCTTCACTTTGCTGACCTGCCAAATGTTTTTTTTTCTTTCTCGTACGTGATGTTTAAAATGCTTTATAAGCTTCTCTCATTCAGGTATTCCAATCATTTTTGCATTATTTTTTGGTGATACATGAGACTTGATTTTTATTTTATATACTTTTTTTATATTCCTGATATCGGTGGGAGACTAAAAGAAATGAACATTTTTCCACATAGTTATTTTTTTATGACCGTAAAGGATCACTAAGGTGTATTTTTCAATAATTCTCCCTATTCTGCAACAATTATTTCAGATTTTTTTTTTTATTTTAAAGCGGGCATGACTAACAGCAGTTTGGATTAGCCTTGTTTTTTTGTTTTCTGCTTTTTGCACACATTGTACCCCCTCTACGGTCATAAAATACCAGTGGGTGGGCATTTCAACATTCAAATACTTCTGTTTTTTTTTGTATTAGATTTTTCCCTTTAACTTAAGCAGGTACAGTATATTAGTCCCAGTTATATAGGAAATTCTGCTTTTTGGCTGCATAGCAGAACTGACTGGGTCTCTTGGAACTCAGCACCTCCTGATCCCTCTCTACACCCAGCGATCATATGATCACTGGGTCCGGCGGGGGAAACACTGTCGGTGCTTTTCATACTTGATCAGCGATTTTGTCTACAGTGATGGACAAAGTAGAGATGCTAATAAATGCTTTGCCTTCACAACGGGCAGTCCGGCTGCGTCCTATGGCTGGCTTCCACAGTTGCACAATGTCATGCAGCTACTCACAGCACAGTACAATAAGAAGCCGGTGATCTGTGCTTTCTCTTGGTGCGTTTTTCCCCTTAAAGACTTCTATAGAGAGCCTGAAAAAATGCATATCTTATGCCACTGGCGCATTACAGGACTGTCTGTGCTTGTACTGAAGTCTATGTAGAACGTGATAACGGTGCCTTTGAACTAGCACTTGGCTTGGGAAAGTTAAAGATTAGGAGAGCTACTCTTGCAAATACTGAGGGGTAGGTGATTTTACACGACTGAACAGCTCGGTCAGGAGGTGAGAGGGAAAGGAGGTGAGCAGATAAATGCTGTATGGAAATGTAGAGGCTGGAGTGAGGTGACTGGCATCTCAGGAGTTAACTCCTTTGCCTATAATGTAGCTGCTGCTAATCAGGTGACCATTTTCCTTATCCACAAGCTGTACACTATGTAAGATAAAAGCTCTCATTGCAGGAGAATGACAACAGATAACTTGAAATAAACAAATTTATTATTATGCATTGCTTACATAGCGCTGTCTTATTCCGCCTTACTGTCTCCACTGAGGCTCACAATCTATATTCCCTATCAGTATGTCTTTGGAGTGTGGGAGGAAATTGGAGTACCTGGATGAAACCGGAGCAAACGCGGGGAGAACATACAAACTCCTTGCACATGTTGTCCATATCAAAGAAATGCAGCAAAAATGCAGTAATCACTGCAGATTGCTGCTGCGTATTTTGGCAGACCCTTGCAGAAAAGGCGCAGTCCTATGTGCACTGCCACTACAGCTGCATTGCATAGACGTACATACAGCCTTGTATTACTCTGAACCCTAATGTGACTGATCTCCAATGGCCACTGCAGATTTTTAAGAATATTTTCTAGATATACTGTAAACTTTATCAGGTTTAACCCCACAGCACCATTGTGGTACATTACTCTCCCCAGTCTGGTTTGCTCATACACCGTCGATAGAAGATGAAATAACAAGCAAGCGAGCGGCTGTTCGTCCCCTTTGTAGCTGCGCCTCGGCCGCTGTGTGAAACCACCGCTTCCATTTCTCCCATCAGTACCTGTTCAGATGTTTTACTTGGCTGAATTGTCACAACGATTACGGTGGGAGCCGGCTCCGGATAGTCGATTAGTGACAGGGAGAATCCGAGAGCACGAATGAAAGCAATCACATTAGTCTTAGCCGGTGTCCTCACTTGACTGGAGGCTCGTACAACCTCAGGCTTTTCTTGCTGCCTTTCACGATCCCGAATTGCAGGGTTTGAGGTGAAGCCTTGCATTGTTCTTCTCTATAGGAATTGCAGGTCGTTTTAGGCTTGTTTGAAAAGTTTCTTCTCTTGTCCCAGAGTTTGTGGAAAATGCTGCACGTCACAAAGCCTGTCCCTCTTCCTCCTCTGGTTCCCCGTGTGAACTGTGCACGAGTAAGAAGCTGGCTTTTATGTGTGTCTTTCAGGTTGGCACACCCATCTGTAATGTGATGCTTGAGCGTGGCTGCTTATTATTCATTGTAGTTCAGAGCCGGCATGTGACTACATTGTTACTCAATGGAACTAAAATAGTATCTATATTAATTTTTACAAAGATTTCTTTAGGATGCAGAGGGTCCTGCAGTGTGTTAGATTATAGGACCAAGGCTCATTGTAGGGAGTTATCACAATACAGCACGGAATGGTTACATTCAACTCTTCTACATGTGAATAATATCTTGTCTCATGAGTACAGGCTGTGTTTTCCTGCAGTTTTGGCAAGTTTGTTTTTGTGATGCAAATGTTTTATTGTGTGGATTTTTTTTTACAGCCAAATGCAGCTCAGTGTTGTATTTTTTGCTGTTTGGAGCTGCTCAGAGTCACGGGTTGTAGTCCTTTATCGTTTATGGATGATTGATATGATGTTACTTTGGCAGAATGTCTTTGCAGCTGCAGGTTGGTTCAGTCAGAAGAAAAGGCTAATGCTTGTCTGCACGACATCCACCAGGGTCACTGGTCACGACTGAGCACGGACATAAAGTGCAGCACAGGTTCCTCTCAACGAAAAGCTGAGATCAGGAACAGAACAGACATTTATAGGACAGTTCATAAGTTTCCCAAATTCTTATGAAAAACTTTACAGGGCATCCTGCTTTGTGCTTTGGGAGTCGGTCCATTTTAAGCTTGCTCCGACTGCACCAAAATGGACTCGGACTCCACAGCCCTGGTCTTAACACATTTTAATCAGAAGAAATTATGACCCCCAAACACATAAAGTTAACTG
Source organism: Dendrobates tinctorius (assembly GCF_039654945.1). NCBI lineage: Eukaryota > Metazoa > Chordata > Amphibia > Anura > Dendrobatidae > Dendrobates > Dendrobates tinctorius. Next base: position 14,264,445 of record NW_027361803.1, read on the forward strand.
AATTTATTGGTTTTGATGGGAGCGGCCCACCATGTGATGTGTTTTAGGACCTCCCAACTCTCACCTGACATGATGTCGGAGAAGAGAAGAGACGCGCTGTTGTAATTTAAATGACCGATACTTTTGTTTTTGTTTCTCTAGGGAGATAAGATATTCCTAGAATTGTCAAGTAGTTTTCTCGACATCGCCCCTGAAAGAAAAAAAAAAATGTTTAGAATCAAACGACCGGCTGTCATTTTGTTAGATGTCTTTATAATTTTTTGGCTTGTGATTGTCCTAACCATTCTTTACTTGTATCCATTCACTTTGTTTGGAAATGACAGACTTTCAGGTATGCCAGCAATATAAATCGTAAGATACTCCAGTCTATTAAAGAGGATCTTTCACCAAATTGTTACATGCTGTAATTAATAGTGAGCCGCAGAATGGAATAAAAAGTTTTTATGGAGAATGCAAGCAGGTGGAAAACCGCACAAAAGTGACATGCTGCTTTTTTTGGACCGCACAAAAACTGCAGCGTGTGCACAGCGGTTTTTTTCACAGTGCGGATCTGCATCGTTTTTGCGCGGAAAAATCCGCTGCGGATCAGCAGGAAATCTGCATCGTGTGCACATAGCCTTAGCAGTCAAATATGTGGCACCTAATGAGTTAACTTTAAGTCCAAGTTTTCACTAGGGGTTGTACTTCTCATTTATGATGCTGACCAATCCTAAGCAGGCAGCAATTTAGAGGTACAGAAAGACCTGTAATGATGATGTTAGGGTCATGACTTGACCTGAGTCCACAGGCCCTGCCAGCCAGAGTGTGCAGCCTGAGTAAGCACAGAAGATATATTACACAGCACAGAAGAGTGAACCTTTAACTCTAGTTATTGCTCCCACTGTCTGTGCTGAGTAACCTCTTCAGTGCCTATTTAGGCTGTACCCTCCAGCCAGCAGGACCTGTGGACTCTGGTTATGGGACGACCCTGACAACATCATAACAGGTCCTTCTGCACTTCTATGTTGCTTATGATTGGTCATACAGGAGGCAGACGTACAACCCACCCTTGTGAAAACTATATAAAAACACACACTTCACTAAGGTTAACGCTTAAGCTGCCAAATATTTGCAAATATCTCCGCAATGGGAGAGGAGAAATTAGAAAAAAATAACGTTTCATTCCGCGTTGCAGCCACTTATTACATCAAAAGCATGTGTCCAGCTCAATATGAAAAATGTGGTGAATGGTCCTGTCAGCAGAAAATTACCTAGATTGTTTAAAATCAGGTTTTTGTGATAAATATATTTTTTGTGTTTAAAAACAAGACGTGATACTTTTATAGTTTTAAAACATTTTCTAATTTTTTAAAAGTAAAACCTTGGAAAATCTTACAATTTTCATGTTTTTTTTTAATTTTTTTTAAAGAATTGTATTTTTAGTTGTTTGGGGAAATTGACATGATCATGCACATAAGACACATGCAGTGCAAAACCTGATTTAGTTAAACGATAAAAAGTCATTTCCTGATGACACATCCTCGTTTAGGCTAGTTTCACATTTGCGTCTTTGTTTTAAGCGCATCGTGCGCAAGTAGAAACACATGCAAAAACGCATCATGCATTTTTGCATGTGTTTGCGTTTTTTATGCGCTTTCATTCTCTAGGGGTTAAAACCAGTGTCTACACACGTTTACTCGTAAAACGCATGTGTACGCATGTCCATACGCACGCCTGCGTTCCCATAGACTGTAATGCGTTGTTATGACGCATTCCGTGTGCAAGCGAACGCATGCGTATTTTTGACGCCTTTGGACGGACCCAAAAATGCAACAGGTTGCGTCCGGCGCGTCTAGACGCACACCTTGAAAAACGCATGCACACGAAAACGCAGACGAACGCGTGCAAACGCAAGACCATGCGTACGCCATGTTAAACATAGGTACGCAGTATGCACGACGGATGCGCACGATGCACTGCGCAAAAAAGCGCTAATGTGAAACCAGGCTTAATGGTCTGGCGATTAAGCCATTCATTGAGATGCTGGTTGATGCTTCTGTACTGTGGGACCACAATTATAACTTACGGTATTTGTCTTATTGAGAATTCGTTGGAACAAATGAAAAGTTTCTGATGAATTGTGTCCATCATCGAAGTGTGTAAGGCCGGCTTCAGAAAGCCATACTCGGAGCAGTCACGATTGCAGAGTGCCTGGGAGCTGGGAACATTACATGCAGCATTCTGGTGTGGAAACGGATTCATGTAGTGCAGGCTGTGATTTATTATTTCCCCCCTCACACATACACCATTGATTACCATGGAAAAGCAGCAATGGGCACTGTCCTAATGGGTCCATGTGCTCTCATTATGTGGTTCGTAATGCACACACCGTTATATGAGCCCTTATTATCAGTCCCTTAAAATAGTCAAAGCCTAGAACCAATACGGCGGCAGATCTTACCTTTTTTATTGGAAATGCTCTATTTGTGTGGGCATTTGTAAGAGACAGTGCTGCCTACACACGACACCCACCATATGTGACTGGGTAACGCTGCCTCTTTCTATTACTGTTGCATTGATCTTGACATCCGTTCCATTCATGTGGTTGTCAGCGCTTTTACCACTTAGTATTCTATAGCCAGTAGTGACGATTACAGCCTCCGATTAGCGTTATATTCCTGTGTTAATATGTGCTAGCACAAGATTATTCTGCCACTTTCTTGCTGCATTGTGTATATACATAGAGAAAAGTGAATAAATTCAGAGGTAGCTGTAACCTGCAATAACCGTACCGTGGTAGAAAATGTTCCAGCCCGTAAAGCTGGGAAGGCGAGGTCATGTCAGGAGGCGGCGGATTTTGTACATTTTTGGAAAACTGTTTGTACACAGAAAATGAAAAAAAAAAAAAAAAAGATTGAAGTTGCGTAAGCCATTAACTTGGAAAAGTGACAGATTTAGGTAATGGAACATGAAATGTGTACGTTATATAGAAAAGCAAGGACTGTGCATTGCCAAGATTCTAGAAATTGTCGTATTTCTGGCCTGATGCCTCTACTATTTCCAGGGTTATACAGATGGGTGTGTGAGGCTGTGCACATGTTGTGCAATGGTTATAATAGCAGAGTGTCATTCATACAATGTACACCCCACGTCTGTCTGGTATTATTTATTGTGTAACAGTCTTGTTAAAGTTGCCATCACACATGACTTTGTAGCGGCTGCATATTTTCTTATAGACTCTTAAGGCCCCTTTACATTTAGCGATGCACCAGCGATCCGACCAGCGATACGACCCGGTCAGGGTCACAAAACCAGTGACGTTATAGCGATATTGCTAGCGATATCGCTATGTGTGATACTTACCAACGACCGGCTCCCCCGCTGTCCATCGCTGATCGCGCGAGAATGTCCGGCTCCATTTCTCGTCGTCAGCTTCCTGCTGGGGCTTCCTGCTGTGACGACGAGCGACGCTGGAGGCGGGCGGGAGGACGCCAGGATCGCTGTGTGTGAAAGGTGAGTATCGTGCGCTGCGTCGCTGCTGCATCGCTGCTGCATCGCTGTGAGATCTTTCTGTGTGAAAGCTCACTAGCGATCATTTAGCGATGCACCAGCGATCCTGACCGGGTCGGATCGCTCGTCGGATCGCTAAATGTAAAAGGGCCTTTACTTGTGACAGAGCACAAGAAAGTCTGCTTGCCTTCCTCAAGATTCAGTCTTTACCTTCTGTTATAAATGAGTTTATCAATTGCATTCTCTGGATTGGTGATAAGTGTCTGATTGCTGAGGGCTCAGTGCTCACTAATCACTAGAAAAGACTCCCAGCATTCAGACAATTGATACAGTGCCTTGCGAAAGTATTCGGCCCCCTGGAACTTTTCAACCTTTTCCCACATATCATGCTTCAAACATAAAGATATCAAATATAAATTTTTGGTGAAGAATCAACAACAAGTGGGACACAATTGTGAAGTTGAACGAAATTTATTGGTTATTTTAAAATTTTTGTGGAAAGTCAAAAACTGATAAGTGGGGCGTGCAATATTATTCGGCCCCTTTAAGGCCGGTTTCACATTAGCGCTTTTTAAGTGCACGCACGGCCGGGGTAGCTCCGCCCCCGAGCCGGCTCTCTGCCCGGCGTGCCCGCCCCTTGCTTGTAGCGCCGCCTACTAGCGGACAGCGGCGCCTGCGATCGGCGCACCCTATCTTTAGTATAGGGTGCGCAGATCGTGCGCAGGCCGTGCGCTAGTTGCGCTTTGACCTGCGCTGCGCACCTTTGACGGTGCGCCGTGCGCGCCAAAATCCGAAAAGTTTGATTTTGGCGCGCACGGCGCACCGTCAAAAGTGCGCAGCGCAGGTCAAAGCGCAACTAGCGCACGGCCTGCGCACGATCTGCGCACCCTATGCTAAAGATAGGGTGCGCCGATCGCAGGCGCCGCTGTCCGCTAGTAGGCGGCGCTACAAGCAAGGGGCGGGCACGCCGGGCAGAGAGCCGGCTCGGGGGCGGAGCTACCCCCGGCCGTGCGTGCGCTTAAAAAGCGCTAATGTGAAACCGGCCTCACTTAATACTTTGTTGCGCCACCTTTTGCTGCGATTACAGCTGCAAGTCGCTTGGGGTATGTCTCTATCAGTTTTGTACATCGAGAGACTGAAATTCTTGCCCATTCTTCCTTGGCAAACAGCTCGAGCTCAGTGAGGTTTGAAGGAGATCGGTTGTGAACAGCAGTGTTCAGCCCTTTCCACAGATTCTCGAATGCATTCAGGTCTGGACTTTGACTTGGCCATTCTAACACCTGGATAGGTTTATTTGTGAACCATTCCATTGAAGATTTTGCTTTATGTTTGGAATCATTGTCTTGTTGGAAGAAAAATCTCCGTCCCAGTCTCAGGTCTTTTGCAGACTCCAACAGGCTTTCTTCAAGAATGGTCCTGTATTTGGCTCCATCCATCTTCCCATCAATTTTAACCACCTTTCCTGTCCCTGCTGAAGAAAAGCAGCCCCAAACAATGATGCTGCCACCACTATGTCTGTCAGTGGGGATGGTGTGTTCAGGGTGATGAGCTGTGTTGCCTTTACACCAAACATTGTTGCCAAAAAGTTCGATTTTAGTTTCATCTGACCAGAGCACCTTCTTCCACATGTTTGGTGTGTCTCCCAGGTGGCTTGTTGCAAACTTTAAACGACACTTTTTATGGATATCTTTGAGAAATGGCTTTCTTCTTGCCACTCTTCCATAAAGGCCAGATTTGTGGAGTGTATGACTGATTGTTGCCCTATGGACAGACTGTCCCACCTCAGCTGTAGATCTCTGCAGTTCATCCAGAGTGATCATGGGCCTCTTGGCTGCATCTCTGATCAGTCTACACCTTGTTTGAGATGAAAGTTTAGAGAGACGGCCGGGTCTTGTTAGATTTGCAGTGGTATGATACTGATTCCATTTCAATATGATCGCTTGCACAGTGCTTCTTGGGATGTTTAAAGTTTTGGAAATCATTTTGTATCTAAATCCGGCTTTAAACTTCTCCACAACAGTATCACGGACCTGCCTGTTGTGTTCCTTGGTCTTCATGATGCTCTCTGTGCATCAAACAGAACCCTGAGACTATCACAGAGCAGGTGCATTTATGCGGAGACTTGATTACACTCAGGTGGATTATGTTTATCATCATTAGTCATTTAGGACAACATTGGATCATTCAGAGATCCACAATGAACTTCTGAAGTGAGTTTACTGCACTGAAAGTAAAGGGAGCGAATAATATTGCACGCCCCACTTTTCAGTTTTTTAATTTCCACAAAAATTTAAAATAACCAATAAATTTCATTCAACTTCACAATTGTGTCCCACTTGTTGATTCTTCACCCCAAATTTACATTTGGTATCTTTGTTTGAAGCATGATATGTGGGAAAAGGTTGAAAAGTTCCAGGGGCCCGAATACTTTGACAAGGCACTGTATATCCTGTGGGGATGGTCCAGCTGGCCGGTCTAACCGAAATCAACTACTACTTTTTCACACAGCTCTTCAAGGCTGTGTTCACACATTTCATTTTTTGCAGCATTTTTTTTTCTTCTTTGCCAAGTTTAAGCTGCTTCCGAAAAAGCAGGTTGTGTTTAGTTTTAGCGGAGTTTTTTTTTTTTTACTGTGGTTTTGTCAGGGTACGTGTCTCTTGTGCATGCTGATAAAGTTTAGTGCATAAAAAAAAATCTGATTCAACTTAATCAGGTTTTGGCACCAAAAACGCAGCAATCCGGATACCAGCATTTTTTGCAGCATTTTGCCAAAGCCCATTGCTTTCAATGGTTGAAAAATGCTGAAAAAATTGCTGAAACAAGTGACATTCTGCATTTTGCAAAAAACAAAAAAAAACAAAACAAGCTCTTATGACAAAACAGTCAGGAAAAAAACCCAAGGTGTGCACATGAGATTTCTGAAATCTCTTTGGGTTAGCTGGTACTGTGAAACGCATCTGAAAACTTGCATAAAAAAAATAAAGCTGTAAAAAACCACTGCAAAAACGCAACATGTGAACTTAGCCTAAGACTCTTCTGCTGGAGTGGAGCCTCTTCTTAATTCCTCTACTGCTCTCCTAGCTTTCTTTATTGCAGAATGCATCAGCTGCGGCCATTGCACCACCCTGCCGCTGCTTATACAGCCATTACAACCCCTTTACGTGACTTCTGTAAAGTGCCCAATTGTGCTTTGTTTTGTCACTCTTTTGTGGTAAGCTATATCCTATCCTGGCACTTCTGCCACTCGATACAAGAAGACAGATTGCAAGAAGGTGAGGATTAAACGATCTTCCCATCCTTGATTTATCCACTGGATTGCTTTTTGCATGGTCAGTGCTAGGTAGCTAAGATTTAAAGGAATAATAAATTCATACACCTTTAAAAAAAAAAAAAAAAAAAAAAACAAACAAACAAAACAGGTGAATGTTTGATATGGCGACATGGGTCGATGGAAAGCTGGAACTAACATGCTGCCAAGCACCCTTGATGGCGGCCTATGTCCAGTACACATAAGGGTCATTCCATGGTAACTTACGTTACATTCAAAAGCCAAAAACTGAGTTAATAATGGCTACAGACTGTTCTTTGAGGGCAGGCACAAAAATGAGTGAATGCATATTGTAGATTAAACTATTCTCAATAGATTTCAACACAGTTTGATTTTTTTCAAGAATACAAATTAAATACAAAATACAGTGTAATTACTTGGTAACTTATGTTACAACACAATGTATTAACTTACGTCACAAAGCTGAGGGTAACTTACGTTACAATACCATTACTTCATATGAGAAGTAAACTTATTGTAACGTAAGTTACTAACTGTGTTGTAACGTAAGTTACTAACTGTGTTGTAACGTAAGTTACCATGGAATGACCCATAGGAGGGCTGTAATTCACCATCCTGCCCAATCGTGTCTTCAATCTTATTATATGATCTATCCCTTCTGCGAATTGTGCCAGGGGTCTTTACACAAAATTTGAACAAGGACTGTTTCGACCGAACTAAATGTCCATCCTTTTCTAATTTAAACAATGAATGCTTATTTTAGCCAAATGTTATTGCCTGGCAAAACGTCAGATGGTTGTGGATGGCTTTTAGAAAGACACTGCTTACCTCACCCGGTGTAAAGGGCAATATGGACTAAAATGTGTGTGGCAGCATTGGCCACACCATCTGTCACTCATCGGGTATCGTGTAATGTGTATGGGCGGCTTCTGTTTCGCCGGCCAGGAGATTAGAGGAGCCAGATTGTTTAAAAGAACTTTCTCTGCTCCTGATTTGAGAGAATTGCTGTCTGGAAATGTCAGTATTCTATAGCACCATCAGCATCTGTAGAGCTGTACAGAGTGCAATATTGGGGTGACACATTGCAAGTATTCACAAATGTACATTTGGTAAAATTGAATAATGTTATAACTGTCTATACGTACGATTGTTGGCTTTATTATCTGCAGATTTGTATTTTTTGTTGCATGCAATTATTTAATATTATAGCACCACTTATTCCATTGCGCTTTAGATATACATAACAAAAACAAACATTATCTTGAACAAAACAGATCACCGACTGTTTTGTATCTCATAAAATTTACAGCTGATCAGATGTAATATTTTACAGCGTTAATATAAGTGCATTGTATATGGATATTGACATGCATTTTGTTAGCAAACAAGGTAACATTTGAAAAAGCACAAAGGAAAAAAAAAAAGCTTTAATCCTGGAAAGCACCTGCATAGTTTAGTACAATGATGTACAAGTGGCTTTTACCATTTTAGTTGATTCCTCTGCGCCGGCAACACAGATCTATCTAGTGCAGGGGCAAGCAATTCATTTTTCCCGAGGGCCACATGAGAGACCATGGCTGTTGTTGGCTGAAATTATTTCTGCTCAATATTAATATATTCTAATTATTTATATTAATATAATCATGTAATATTGAGTAGTATGCAAACATCCTTCTACAGCCCCCACATACAGTATGAACCCACAGATAGCCCCCTATATTCAGTATGAGCCCTCACATAGCCCCCTATATTCAGTATGAGCCCTCACATAGCCCCCTATATTCAGTATGAGCCCTCACATAGCCCCCTATATTCAGTATGAGCCCTCACATAGCCCCCTATATTCAGTATGAGCCCTCACATAGCTCCCTATATTCAGTATGAGCCCTCACATAGCCCCTATATTCAGTATGAGACCTCACATAGCCCCCTATATTCAGTATGAGCCCTCACATAGCCCCCTATATTCAGTATGAGACCTCACATAGCCCCCTATATTCAGTATGAGCCCTCACATAGCCCCTATATTCAGTATGAGCCCTCACATAGCTCCCTATATTCAGTATGAGCCCTCACATAGCCCCTATATTCAGTATGAGACCTCACATAGCCCCCTATATTCAGTATGAGCCCTCACATAGCCCCTATATTCAGTATGAGCCCTCACATAGCTCCCTATATTCAGTATGAGCCCTCACATAGCCCCCTATATTCAGTAAGAGCCCTCACATAGCTCCCTATATTCAGTATGAGCCCTCACATAGCCCCTATATTCAGTATGAGACCTCACATAGCCCCCTATATTCAGTATGAGCCCTCACATAGCCCCTATATTCAGTATGAGCCCTCACATAGCTCCCTATATTCAGTATGAGCCCTCACATAGCCCCCTATATTCAGTAAGAGCCCTCGCTTAGCTCCCTATATTCAGTATGAGCCCTCGCATAGCCCCCTATATTCAGTATGAGCCCTCGCATAGCCCCCTATATTCAGTATGAGCCCTCGCATAGCCCCCTATATTCAGTATGAGCCCTCGCATAGCGCCTATATACAGTATGAGCCCTCGCATAGCCCCCTATGTAAAGTATGAGCCCTCGCATAGCCCCCTATATTCAGTATGAGCCCTCGCATAGCCCCCTATATTCAGTATGAGCCCTCGCATAGCCCCCTATATTCAGTATGAGCCCTCGCATAGCCCCCTATATACAGTATGAGCCCTCGCATAGCCCCCTATATACAGTATGAGCCCTCGCATAGCCCCCTATATACAGTATGAGCCCTCGCATAGCCCCCTATGTAAAGTATGAGCCTACCATGTGTATTGAGCCCCCACATAGTGCCCTAAATACAGTAACGACCCTCACATAGCACCTTATATGCAGGCACACATCCCATACACGTATGCGAAAAAACACCACCACATACCTTGCTCCCGTTCCTTCCACGCTCTTCTCCAGGCTACATGAAATAGAGCCTGGTTGCATGATCGCAGCCTGGTACATTTTATTGTGAAACGAATCGGCGTTTTAGAGAAAATGGAAGAGATCCGCTCTTGTTGTGGACTGACCGTAGCCAGAGACGAGGCTAGTCCAGCTTTTCTCCACCTCGTTCAGATGATTGGCAGGACTCTCCCATTGCTGGTAGAATGCCAACTAAGCTTCAGCACCAGACTAGTCTCATCTCTGGCTATGGTGCCCGGCCGGCTACTCTAACCTTGCTCCAAACGTGTAGCCATGCTGTGTCTCATGCTACCTGTGGTTTGAATCGCTTCACGGGTCCCTTTGGTTCTGAAATAGTCTACATACTGTGTGTAAATGCAGCTGTGTAGATGACGTTGGTAAAACACTTCACTCATCCTTTATGGTGAAATGTGCTTTGAATTTAGCAATAGTCTGATGTATAATGCTATTTTTCTTCTCTTTGCAGTGTACAGGAGATGGGAAGTAATGACAGGTGGCACCTCCATTAAAATACCTGCATAGATTCCACCATCCTACAGCTTCAGGATGAATGGGGATATGCCTCATGTTCCCATTACGACTCTAGCGGGAATTGCTAGTCTCACAGACTGTAAGTATATTTTTGCCTATTTCTATATTTTTTTTTTTTTCCTTGTGGAATATTGCTTTGCACCCCCACTGATCAGCGGATATAAAGGTACTGTCACACTTAGCGATGTACCAGCGATATGACGCAGTCAGGATTGCTGGTACATCGCTAAGTGGTCGCTAGTGAGCTGCCACACAGGCAGATCTCACCAGCGACATCACTGGGGACGGGGATCGCTACCTACCTGTCACACTAGGCGATCCTGCGTCCTCCTGCCCGGCTCCACGCTCATCTCTCCACAGGAAGTGCCGCAGGAAGCTGACGATGAGAAACAGTCCTGGACGTTCTCGCGTGATCAGCGATAACCAGCGGGGGAGCCGGTCTTAGGTAAGTATCAGACACAGCGATGTCGCTAACAATATCGCTATAACGTCACAAGTTATAGCGACATTGCTAGCGATATCGTTTAGTGTGACAGTACCTTAAGAAGAACTGGCACACCTACGATGTGTTACAGTGGGACTACAACTCTCTCATTCTCTGATTACAGTACTATTCAGGGCTACAACACGCTGTATGGCACAATAGGATTTTCTGCTTATCTAATTCCAAGCAGCTGCTTATGTGCTTTATCACAATCATGTAATGCAGTCTTTCCAAGAAGTCATGGAGTTTGTCACATGATCCTTTCTAAAGCTGCTAATTGGCTTACAGTGGTCATGTGATGCACCAGGTGGTGCTGCAGAAACGGGAAGTGCTTTCCTTTTTGCCCCTTGCATGGCTCTTTGGATGCAGGCACTGTTACCACATAACAATGGGCCCTCATTGTGGCAGCTTCTGCTGAAGCCGCTAAAGTAGAATCTAAATTAACTATCTGATCGAAAAAGTCACCTAGGATGGTTGATGAGAGCTGCCTCCTACCTGATGGCATCCACAGCGCTTCTTTTGATTAGCCAGCCTGGTGCAATGTCGTCATTGCGGCGTGATGCATATGTGATGTTGTGCCAGGCCAACTAGTCAAAAGCAGAAACACGGATGCCGTCAGATAAGAGGTGGTTTTTAGTGCTTCCAACCTGCGACAACTTATGTGGACAATGGATCGAGTCCAACAAATCAATTCTCTGCTTTTTACACTTCCAACATAAGGAGAAAGAAACCCTGTAAATTAGCACATAAAAGAATAGTCAGTGCAAAGTTTAAACCGTGTTGTGTGCACTTCATTATTATGTGCCAATTTGCAGAATTTCTTTCTTCTGGTCTTTTGCTTTGATGCATTTTATTTTTTTAAATCTGATAACGTGACCACCCCTCTTAGGTGCTACAGGATTATATGCTGGTAGAAAAAAGCAACACACTTGAGTGAAGTAAAAAAATGTAAGCACCGTATTATAACTTTTTTGTCTTATGAGCAGGCGATATTAACCCCTTTACGACCAGGGATATTTTTAGTTTTGCATTTTCATTTTTCCCTCCCCTTCTTTCCAGAGCCATAACGTTTTAATTTTTCCGTCAATATGGCCACGTGAGGTCTTCTTTTTTGCGGGACGAGTTGTACTTTTGAACGACACCATTGGTTTTAAAATTGTCGTGTACTACAAAACGGGAAAAAAATTCCAAGTGAGGTGAAATTGCAAAAAAAGTGGAATCCCACACTGGTTTTTTGTTTGGCTTTTTTGCTAGGTTCACTAAATGCTAAAACTGACCTGCCATTATGATTCTCCAGGTCATTATGAGTTCATAGACACCAAACATGTCTAGGTTCTCTTTTATCTAAGTGGTGAAAAAAAAATTCCAAAGGTTTGTTAAAAAAAACAAAAAAAAAATTGCGCCTTTTTCCCAGACCCGTAGCGTCTCCATTTTTTGTGATCTGGGGTCGGGCGAGGGCTTATTTTTTGCCCTCCCGAGTTGTCGTTTTTATTGATACCACTTTTATGCAGATAGGTTCTTTTGATCGCCCATTATTGCATTTTAATGCAATGTCACAGCGACCAAACAAACGTAATTCTGGCGTTTTGATCTTGTCTCGCTACACCGTTTACTAGGATAATCCTTTTTTTATTGATAGATCAGGCGATTCTGAACCCGGCGATACCAAATATGTGTATGTGTAATTTTGTTTGTTTTTTTAATTGTTTATTTTGAATGGGGCGAAAGGGGGATGATTTAAACTTTCATATTTTTTAAAACCTTTTTTTAAATTTTGGCATGCTTCAATAGTCTCCATGGGAGGCTAGAAGCATCCCATACTTGATTGGCTCTGCTACATATAGGTGATGAGCAGAAATACTGCATTGCTATGAGCGCCGACCACCGGGTGGCGCTCATAGCATTCAGGCAGCAACAACCATAGAGGTCTCCAGGAGACCTCTGGTTGTTATGCCAACACATCGCTGACCCTGATCATGCGCCGGTTAAATGCTGCTGTCAGCGTTTGACAGCGGCGTTTAACTAGTTAATAGGCACAGGTGGATCGCGATTCCACCTGCGCCTATTGCGGGCACGTGTCAGCTGTTCAAAACAGCTGACATGTCCCGGCTTTGATGCGGGCTCACCGCCGGAGCCCACATCAAAGCGAGGGAGACGTCCAATGACGGGCGATGCCCGTCATTGGACGTTAAGGAGTTAAAGTAGCAACAAAGGGAACTTGGATTTTAGCAAATTACATCCACACGGTCCCAAAAATCTGTATTTCAACTGCTTTGTCATTTTTTTATGCCAGTAGGCTGCCCATAAAGCTGATGGTTTTTTAATGTAATATGACCTGTGTTGCAGGTTCAGAAATGTTTGGATTCCACCATTTTTATGGTTTTTTCTTTCTCGTCCCCAGTATTGAACCAGTTGCCTCTTCCATCCCCTTTACCTGCTACAACTACAAAGAGCCTCCTGTTTAATGGACGGATAGCAGAAGAGGTGAACTGCCTTCTGGCGTGCAGGGATGAACCTCTAGTGTCACAGCTTGTCCATAGCCTCAATCAGGTGTCAACAGACCACATGTGAGTAGAAAGGATTTTGCAGCTATGTCATGATGAATCTTTATCAGTCTCAATGTCTGTATATAAATAAAGGGCTGTGGCATAGGAGGTTATTAGTAGAGAAGAAACTGTGAGAATGAGCTGAAAAGGTGGCATGTGATAACTTATTGGTTGTGAAGGTTCGACCGCTGGGATGAGCAGAATGGGGTCCTTTTATCCTCGTCAAAAGGAAGCTGCAGTGCACATGCCTTACCGTTGCTCCCTTCATACCTTGTGGTGGCGCTGGGCTTTTTCTGGCAACCTTATAGAGAATCAGTGGAGCATCGATCGGGCATCGGATCTGCCACTGTTATAATGGAGATAAAAGGGCCCGTCTGAGATCATTTTCCCCGTCCTGTATTGAGTGAGGGGGGCGACCTGGCAATCTGGTTGTCAGAAAATAATAAAGTAATGGTAGATGTGTCCTCCTCTAAAGTGATATTTTCAATAAGTCGTGGTTTTTTTTTCTGTTTGGGTCTTCTCCACCTCCTTTTCCTTCCCACTCTACTACTTTTTCTGCCCTCCTTTCCTCTTTATATTCCTGTATCACAGGGGTGAGCATTTAATTTTCCTGAAGGGTCACATCAGTGACTGTTATGGAGGCCGAACCAATCGGCTAAAATTAATTCTGCTCAATATTAACATATCAATTATGATTACTTTATATTGATATAGCCCCCTTAATATAAAGTTGTGGCCAAAAGTATTGACACCCCCGCAATTCTGTCAGATAATACTCAGTGTCTTCCTGAAAATGATTGCAAACACAAATTCTTTGTTATTACCGTATATACTCGAATATAAGTCGACATTTTCAGCCCAAAAAATTGGGCTGAAAGTCCCCCTCTCGTCTTATATTCGAGTCATATACAAAGGGGGTCGGAGGGGGAGGGGGTGTCAGGTCATACTTACCCGTCCTGACGCTGTGTCTTGAGCCCCCAGCTTCTCCCCGTGCTCTCTCTTCCTGCCTTCAGCGGTCACGTGGTGCCGCTCATTAAAACTCATGAATATGCGCATATTCATGAGTTTTAATGAGCGGTACCTCCTGACCGCTGAAGGCAGGAAGAGAGAGCGCGGAGAAGCTGGGGGCTCAAGACACAGCGTCAGGACGGGTAAGTATAGCGATACTCACCTGTCCTGTGTCCATCGCTGCTTGCTGCTGTCTGTCATCGGTCAGTGACTTCAGACAGCAGAGGGCGCGGTGACGTGTTAGTGCGCGCCGCGCCCCTGCAGTCTGAACGTCACTGACTGATGACGTGGCAGATAGCGGTGAGCAGCCATGGATGCAGGACAGGTGAGTATCTGACACCCAGCGACGGAGAGGTGAGTATGTCATTTTTTTCATTTTTACATGCAGCAGCAGCATGGGGTCAGCATATGGGGGAGCAATCTGTGGAGCTTCTTATGGGGGCAGCATATGGGGGAACAATCTGTGGAGCTTCTTCTGAGGACACCATATGGGGGAATAATCTATGGAGCATTTCCCACCCTAGACTTATACTCGAGTCAATAAGTTTTCCAAGGTTTTTGAGGCAAAATTAGGGGGGTCGACTTATACTCGGATCGACTTATACTCGAGTATATACGGTATCTTCATTTAATTTGTCTTAAATGAAAAAACACAAAGAATTGTCCTAAAGCCAAATTGGATATAATTCCACACCAAACATAAAAAAGAGGGTGGACAAAAGTATTGGCACTGTTCAAAAAATCATGTGATGCTTCTCTAATTTGTGTAATTAACAGCACCTGTAACTTACCTGTGGCACCTAACAGGTGTTGGCAATAACTAAATCACACTTGCAGCCAGTTGACATGGATTAAAGTTGACTCAACCTCTGTCCTGTGTCCTTGTGTGTACCACATTGAACATGGAGAAAAGAAAGAAGACCAAAGAACTGTCTGAGGACTTGAGAAACCAAATTGTGAGGAAGCATGAGCAATCTCAAGGCTACAAGTCCATCTCCAAAGACCTGAATGTTCCTGTGTCTACCGTGCGCACTGTCATCAAGAAGTTTAAAGCCCATGGCACTGTGACTAACCTCCCTAGATGTGGACGGAAAAGAAAAATTGACAAGAGATTTCAACGCAAGATTGTGCGGATGTTGGATAAAGAACCTCGACTAACATCCAAACAAGTTCAAGCTGCCCTGCAGTCCGGGGGTACAACAGTGTCAACCCGTACTATCCGTCGGTGTCTGAATGAAAAGGGACTGTATGGTGGGAGACCCAGGAAGACCCCACTTCTTACCCCGAGACATAAAAAAGCCAGGTTGGAGTTTGCCAAAACTTACCTGAAAAATCCTAAAATGTTTTGGAAGAATGTTCTCTGGTCAGATGAGACAAAAGTAGAGCTTTTTGGGCAAAGGCATCAACATAGAGTTTACAGGAGAAAAAAAGAGGTATTCAAAGAAAAGAACACGGTCCCTACAGTCAAACATGGCGGAGGTTCCCTGATGTTTTGGGGTTGCTTTGCTGCCTCTGGCACTGGACTGCTTGACCGTGTGCATGACATTATGAAGTCTGAAGACTACCAACAAATTTTGCAGCCTAATGTAGGGCCCAGTGTGAGAAAGCTGGGTCTCCCTCAGAGGTCATGGGTCTTCCAGCAGGACAATGACCCAAAACACACTTCAAAAAGCACTAGAAAATGGTTTGAGAGAAAGCACTGGAGACTTCTAAGGTGGCCAGCAATGAGTCCAGACCTGAATCCCATAGAACACCTGTGGAGAGATCTAAAAATGGCAGTTTGGAGAAGGCAACCTTCAAATATCAGGGACCTGGAGCAGTCTGCCAAAGAAGAATGGTCTAAAATTCCAGCAGAGCATTGTAAGAAACTCATTGATGGTTACCGGAAGCGGTTGGTCGCAGTTATTTTCTAAAGGTTGTGCAACCAAGTATTAGGCTGAGGGTGCCAATACTTTTGTCTGGCCCATTTTTGGAGTTTTGTGTGAAATGATCAATGTTTTGCTTCATTCTCTTTTGTGTTTTTTCATTTAGGACAAATTAAATGAAGATAATAATACCAAAGAATTTGTTTGCAATCATTTTCAGGAAGAAACTGAGTATTATCTGATAGAATTGCAGGGGTGTCAGTACTTTTGGCCACAACTGTACAGTATGATCCCACAAACCAAAACCTCTGTATACATCATGAGCCCCCTATAAACAGTATGCGGTCGTCCTGAGGATGAAGATAGCGGAGAAATCATGGGGGGGGGAGATGGCTGTGCTGCCTGTAGGCCAGTGGTTTCAGATCCTTGGCTGTTTCGGTCTGTGGGCCGAACTGGAACAGCCAGTGACCCGCGGGCCGCACTTTGCCCCAGTCTGCTCTAGCACAAACAATTAATTTGGTTCTTGTAAGAGCTTATATAAATACTTCAAGGTGATTATTCTTACATTTCAGTGTTTATTTCAGTGTTTAACGATAACTTAATATTAACTATCAACCTTTTTGTTATTGAAGGTTATTGGAATCTTCTGTTTTTATATCAATGTTAATTAAAACCCAATAGAAATATTTAATTTGAAAAAATCCACCTGTTTGGATGATCCCAAATATTACCTAAATTAATAATTAATTACCCATGGCTAGTTGATGACTCTTTACTGGACAATTTCCCTTTAACCCCTCTACTACCAAGGGTGATTTGCACGTTAACTCCCAGGCCAATTTTTACAATTCTGACCACTGTCCCTTTATGAGGTAATAACTCAGGAACGCTTTAACGGATCTAGGCGATTCTTGGCTTGTTTTCTCGTGACATATTTTACTTCACTTTAATGGTAACATTTCTTCGCTATAAATTGCATTTATTTATGAAAAAAACAGAAATATGGCGAAAATTTTGCAATTTTCAAACTTTGGATTTTTTATGCACTTAAACCAGAGAGTTATGTGACACAAAATAGTTAATAAATAACATTTCCAACATGTCTACTTAACATCAGCACAATTTTGGAAACTATTTTTTTTTGTTAGGAAGTTATAAGGGTTAAAAGTTGACCAGCGATTTCTCATTTTTACAACACCATTTTATTTTTACGGACCACATCACATTTGAAGTCACTTTGAGGGGTCTATATGATAGAAAATACCCAAAAGTGACACCATTCTAAAAACTGCACCCCTCAAGGTGCTCAAAACCACATTCAAGAAGTTTATTAACCCTTCAGGTGCTTCACAGGAATTTTTTTGAATACTTAAAAAAAATGAACATTTAACTTTTTTTCACAAAAATAATTACTTCAGGTTCAATTTTATTTCACCAAGGGTAACAGGAGAAATTGGACTGCAAAAGTTATTGTGCAATTTGTCCTGAGTACGCTGATACCTGATATGTGGGGGGAACACTGTTTGGGCGCATGGCAGAGCTCGGAAGGGAAGGAGCGCCGTTTGACTTTTTCACTGCAAAATTGGCAGGAATTCAGATCGGACGCCATGTCAAGTTTGGAGAGCTCCTGATGTACCTAAACAGTGGAAACCCTCCACTAGTGACCCCATTTTGGAAACTAGACTCCCCCAAGGAACTTATCTAGATATGTGGTGAGCACTTTGAACCCACAAGGGCTTCACAGAAGTTTATAACGTACAGCGGTACAATTGAAAAATCATATTTTTTCCACAAAAATGATCTTTTAACCTCCAATTGCTATTTTCCCAAGAGTAACAGGACCCCAAAAGTTATTGTGCAATTTGTCCTGAGTACGCTGATACCCCATATGTGGGGGTAAAACACTATTTGGGCGCATGGCAGAGCTCGGAAGGGAAGCAGCGCCATTTGACTTTTTTGGCTGGAATTGAGATCGGACGCCATGCCGCGTTTGGAAAGCCCCTGATGTGCCTAAATAGTGGAAACCCCCCCAATTCTAACTCCAACCCTAACCCCAACACACCCCTAGCCGTAACCCTAGCCCTAATGGGAAAATGGAAATAAATACTTTTTTTTTTTTAAATTTTATTATTTTTCCCTAACTAAGGGGGTGATAACGGGGGGTTTGATTTACTATTTATGGCGGTTTTTATGTTTGGCGGCTGTCGCACGCTAAAAGACGCTTTTTATTGTAAAAATAGTTTTTGCATCACCACATTTTGAGAGCTATAATTTTTCTGTATTTTGACCCACCGAGTCATGTGAGGTCTTATTTTTGCGGGACGAGTTGATGTTTTTATTGGTACCATTTTCGGGCACGTGACATATTTTGATCGCTTTTTATTCCGATTTTTGGGACGCAGAATGAACAAAAACCAGCGTTTCATGAATTTCTTTTGGGGGGGTGCGTTTACACTGTTCCGCTTGAGGTAAAATTGATAAAGCGGTTTTATTCTTCGGGTCAGTACGGTTAAAGCGATACCTCATTTTTTGGCGCTTTTATGCAATGAAAACAATTTTACATACAGTAAAAAATAATTATTTTTGCGTCGCTTTATTCTGCGAGCTATAACTTTATTTTTTCGCTGATGATGCTGTGTGGCAGCTCATTTTTTGCAGGACAAGATGACGTTTTCAGCGGTACCATGGATATTTATAGCCTTCTTTTTGATCGCACATTATTGCACTTTTTGTTCGGCGGTATGATGATAAAGCTTTATTTTTTGCTTTAGTTTTTTTTTATTTTTGAAGGGATTCAATAAAGGGGTTAACTAGTGGGACAGTTTTATAGGGCGGGTCGTTACAGAAGCGGCGATACCAAATATGTGTACTTTTGTTTTGTTTGTTTTTTTTTAATTTTCAAAAAAATAAATTTATTAGGGAATATATGTATTTTTTTAATTTATTTACCGATTTATTTTTTTATAAATTTATGTCCCGGGGGGACATAACTGTCATGGGACAGATCGCTGATCTGTCACATCACAGATCGCTGTGACAGATCAGCGATCTGTCACAGGCAGTGCTGCAGGCTTCCTCATGCCGGCGCTTTGCAGGCATGAGGAAGCCGCCTCCCTGCAGGCCCCCTAAGGTCCCCGCCGCCATTTTGGATTCGGGGACCTGCAGGGAAGGAGACCCCCGCAGCAGCGCTGCACATTGTGCTGCCGTGGGGGTCTCAGGGAAGCACGGAGGGAGCCCCCTCCCTCCCTATGCTTCCCTATACCCCCGGTACACTGCGATCGTGTGCCAGGGGTTAACGTGTCGGGGGCGGTCCGTGACCGCCCCTGACACATAGTGCCGGGTGTCAGCTGTGATAATCAGCTGATACCCGGCCACGATCAGCTGCGCTCCCCCTGTGAGCGCAGCTGATCGCGCTAGACGTACTATTCCGTCCTTGTGGCTTAGGTCCCAGGTCACATGGACGGAATAGTACGTCTAATGTAGGAAAGGGGTTAATGCAAAATTTTAGGATGAGATGATCTGGAAAACGGATAAGTTGGTATTGATGACTTTTTTCAAATATATTACTGATACGATCAATACCATTCACCTGAAGGAGTAATAGTATCTAGCGAAACACCAAGTTGTCTCTAGTAAGATGGTATAAAGTTTCCAACCCCGCTTCGCCCCCAAATCCCCAATGACTTAAACTTCTGATACCTCAATCATATCAAAAGTGTAAGCGATAAATACCTAGGCTGGGTGGATGATATACAATCATTATTTTACCAGTATAGTCATTGTCCAGTGCCTGAATGTCCTTGTGTTCTGCTCAACCAAGACGGGTAATTCACCATAGAGTAATTGGAGGTTGTCGTGCGTGACTAGAGAATTTTTTTTCCTATTTCATGCTGTTTGTCACACCAACATGCCCAACGGTGAGACAGTGGAATTGGAATCAGTCGTTGCTGCAATAATAAAGACGCAAAAAAGCAGCTATATAACATCCGCGTGTGATATTAACTAGAACTATGGAGTATTCCTTTAAGTTGTGCTGTGGATTAATGTGGATTCAGGTGTGTCTGTGGATTGAGTCAGTATTCTTCACTCATCAGGGGGATTTTATTTAGCGAGTGTCTGGACTCTGATTTATCCCTTCTGGACTCTGTTTTTTTGGCAGTGCACCAATAGTCGTTACCTTTTACACTCTAAAGCTGTTTGCAAAACAATTTATTACGCTGAGAAATGCATGTTCCCTTAACGATTTTTCTTCCTCCATTTTAAACAGAGAACTGAAAGATAACCTGGGAAGCGATGATCCCGAAGGCGATATACCGGTCCTGCTGCAGGCCACCCTGGCCAGAAATCCCAACGTTTTCAGGGAAAAAAGTATGCAGAACAGATACGCAGTGCAAAGTGGTAAGACTTGGATTAGTCTTATCTGATTTGTCGGCACATTTTGCTGAGAGAATTATCAGATTAAGGATCCTCTACTTTCTATCCTGATATTTGCTACTCGTATCTGGTCATCCGTTGGGCCATTGCTGGCCTCCTTTTGCATTTTAGTTTGTCAGTCACATCTAGCTATATTTGTTTCTCCATCAACATGTCTACATTATTGGAAATGTAATTATAATATACTAGCTTGGCCCGTGCGAAATTTTCGCACATTGGTCGTCGTTGGGCGCAGGCAATTTCAGAAAAAGAAAGCTGGTCAAATGTAAATGTATTTCATGAGCTGATGAACACAGACAGGTGTAGATTGGTAATACAATAAATTGGTTTGATAAATAGAGGCCAAAAAATGTCTTTCGGTTGTTGTGCCACCCACAGGTCATTGTGTCTTTCTGCAGGTTTATGAAAATGAATGTTTAAACTGTATTTAGTGATAAAATCATGAATGTATGGTTTGTTTGGCTCTTTTCTTGCTGAAGGGAGCAAGTTTACCTTTCAAATGGTGTAGCGTGTGTGTGTGTTTGTGTGGCGAAGAAATCAGCGAAAAAGCAGTGCATGTTTGTTTACAAATGTGTTTGCATATGTGACTCACAATTTGTGTGTGTGTGGGGCGAAGTAATCACCGAAAAAGCAGTGCATGTATATAAATGTGTTTGCATATGTGACTCACCTACAGTGGAGTGTGCAATCCTCCAATGTGCCTGAAATAGGCTGGGCAAGCACTTGAGCAAGCTGGAAAGGCAAATGTTTGGATGTTTGTGATGTCTGTAAGCAGCTTTGTGGTAGTGTGCTTTGGGGTACTGTGGTGCCACCTGCAGGTCATTTTTCCTTACTGAAGGTTTTAATGTTTAAACTGTGTTTTGTGATCAAATTGTGGATGTGTGGTTTGTTTGGCTATTTTCTTGCTGAAGGGGGGTAGTTTATCTTTCAAATAGTGTATCATTTGTGTGGGGGGGTGCAGTATGATCGGAGATTACAAAGTAATCACCGAAAAACAGTGTTTAGAAATAATAGAATAGATTAATGTCAAAGCAAAAATCCATTGATCTTGCTGTAATAATTAGATGGCAGTTTAGAGCATTGAACTCCATTCAAACGTTCGGACGGTGGGAACTACTAGACTTCTTCTGGTCTTACTGTGCACACTTGGGAAAAAAGTGTGTTTTATATGACCAAAATCTATTTTAACCCCTTAATGACTGGGCCAAATTTTTCAAATCGGACCAGTGTCGCTTTATGTGATGACTCGAGAAAGCTTCAACAGATCTCATTAATTTGGACATTGTTTTTTTGCGACACATTGTACCTTATGTTAATGGTAAATTTATGTTTATGCTTTCTGCGACTATTTATAAGAATATCAGAAAGTTGTCAAAAATTTTAATTTTGAATGATTGTCCCTTTTATGCAGATAGTCATTCCACATAAAATAGTCATTAAATAACGTTTACCTCATATCTGCTTTACTTCAGCACCATTTTTAAAATATTTTTTTATTTTGTTAGTATGGTAGAAGGTTGAAAACTGTAGGAGCAATTTTTTATTTTTTCAAGGAAATTTACAAAACTTTTTTAGAGATCTATTCAGCTTTGAAGTGAACCTGCGGGGACCTATATGTCGTAAAATCCCCAAAAGTGAGACCATTTAAAGAATAGCACCCTTCAGTATATTCAAAAACCGCATTCAGGTGGTTTATTAACCATTCAGGTGCTTTTCAGGAATTAATGCAAAGTGGCTTGACGGGAATGAAAAATGATATTTTTGCCACATAAGTGTTTCTTACTTTTGAACAGACCGCTATAGCCGGCAGTCTCTAAAGTCGTAATTTTGCCATGAATTGCCATGGCAAACATCAGGAACCACACGATCATGACCTTAGGGTTCCAATAGGGTTAAAGAGGGCACCTCCACACTTTGTAAACCATTTAGATGCCGTAGTCCTTATTGACAGCAGCATCTAAGGGTTTAAAAAGCCACAGTTGGTGCCAAAGTTGTCGGCTATAGTGAACAGTGGACACTGTTGCATTTTCACCAGTCGGGGTTGCTATTGTCTGATATGTGAAGGCAGTAAAAAGACATTTTGGTGGTCAAGGGGTTAGAGGTGCATTCTTGTTTTACTCGCATAAAAGTCACAACGTTCTCGTATACTTTGTTTCATTTCTATTCTAGTCTCAATTTCTGCTTGTTTTGAATGAATGGAATTTTTCTTGATTACATCCAAAGTCAGAAAATCTTTTCTGACCAATACTTCTGACATTAGAGAGTTTGCTACAGTTGAACCTAGTGTTAAAAATCCTATAAACTGTCTGGAATTCTAAGCCATGTTTTGTATACACCATAAACCCCTTACCGACATCCGCCCCACAAATACGGGTGTATTGGGCAAGCTCACAGGGTAAGGCCACCCATACCCGAGAGATAATGGCAGATGCACACAGCCAGGACCTGCCTCTAACAGCCTCTTGCGGAGCATTAACAGCATGCTGACTTAGGGGTGCATCATTCTATTCGCCCATCGGCGTCCCTGTGATTCGATAACAGCCGGTGGTTGGGCTTCAAAGGAGAAACAGGATTTTTACTACCTGCAGTAATACTGCTGTTTATAGCACAAGCGATTAGACAATTATAGATTCAAGTCCCCTAAGGGGACTAATAAATAGTTGGAAAAAAAAAGTTTTAAAAAATATGTAAAAATAAAGCAGTTCAAATCTCCCCTCTTTTCCCCCCACTAAAAACAAAGATAACAAAAAATGTAAAATATACGTGGTATTGCTACATACATATAAAGCTCCGATCTATCAAAATATAAAAATAATTTGCTCCATCTGTGAACACTGGAAACAGATAAAAAATTTAACATGCAAGGTTTTTTGGTTACTGCAAAAAATGTTGTAAGAAGCTATCAAAATGTCCTATGATTCCCAAAATGGTGTCGATAAAACGTAGTTTGGCGCCATGAAAAATAATCCCTCATGTAGCTCCATTGACCAAAAAATGGGATTCGGGACATCCCAACACAATTGAAAAAAAAAAAATTTCCCCCACAAAGAGTTTTTTTTTTTGTTTTTTTTTTTTATTTTAAACCACCAAAATAATAATAAAAAACCTGGATAAGTTTGGTATTGCCGATGCAAGCTCAGCCATCATCTGCCTCTATTTGCGGGTGAATCTGAGCTCTGACTGTTGCAGTTAATGTTAAATGCCGCTGTCAATCTGAGGGGGCGTGCACCTTTGTTCCCTCCACACTTTCTCACCCCCTTTCCTGTGACATGATGGTGGGGTGCTGATAGGTTGCCTTGACAGCCGGGGGTCTGCTGAAGAAGCCCCAATTGTCCATCATGACAGTACTCCTATGAAAAGACCATGGGCTTCAGATGAGACTGTGACTTATGCTATATATAGCAATTCTATGTTATAGGTTAGTACAAGCATTCAGCTGATCGTGGGTTCAAGAACACATAGGGGAATAACACATACAGTAAAAATGAAAAAAAAAAAAAAAATAGAAAATGTTTCTAAGTATGTGAAAAAGTATTTTTTTAAAAATTGAATCGACCCCTTTTTTCCCCCCTTAAAATTAAATTACACGTGTTATCACTGCATCCATTAAAGTCCATTCTATCAAAATGTAAAATTAATTAGCCTTATTGGTAAACACTGTAAAGATGGAAAAAAAAAATCGTAATGCCATAATTGTTTTTTTTTTCGGCTGCTCCTTCCCTCGTTGATTTTGCAGTGACTTAAGACTCATAAAGATACAGGGAAAATTTACCTCCTGTTTCTACATAGAGCTTAGAAGGATTTACAGGTGCATCTCATAAAATTAGAATATCATCAAAAAGTTAATTTACTTCATTTCTTCAATACAAAAGGTGAAACTCATATATTGTTTTTCTCCGTGAAGATGGCGCCGCTGGCGCATGCGTAGTAGCAGCTATCGGATAACGATTTCATTCGTTATGTAATATTCATGGCTCCTCTGTGTTTCCTCCTTAGGGATGATGATGCCTCAGTATAAACTTCCCCAGAACTCCATGCATGGCAGCCCAGCATCTTCCAATTATCAAGCAACCACTATCTCTCATAGCCCTTCCAGGTAAGGCTCAGCCCAGCGTTTCTATGTATGGTGTCCATTCCCAAGTGCATTATTCGCAGAGATCTGTGTCTCTAGTGAATAGTTGGTCGCTCCACAGACGTTCACTGTGTTTCTCGGGGACTGCAGACTTAATATATGGAGCAGAATTTATGATAATGGGTAAATGTTTAGTTAAGTTTGTGAACACTGCTTAGATGCTTTTAGCAAGATTAGCTGTTAGTGTACAAGCTTTGCTTAATAATTTACAATTAAAAGGTAATCTAAAGAGAAAGTTAACATTTTATGCTTCCATTTCAGTCGATTTGTGCCACCTCAGACCAGTTCATCAAATCGATTTATTGGCCAGCAAAACAGTCCTGTTCCTAGTCCTTATGCTCCCCAAAGTCCTGCAGGATATATGCCATACCCTCACCCCGGAAGTTACACACAACATCAACAAATGCAACAAGGTAACTGAGAACATGGCACATTATGAGTAGTAACCCTGCAGTTCCTTGCCATTATTCACATGCCTCCAATCTTTTCCTCTCCTCTTTGACAGCTTCTGTTTCTAGTCCAATTGTGGCTGGTGGCCTGAGGAACCTACATGAAAACAAAGTTTCCGGTCAGTTGGGAGGAAACTCTGCAAACCACCACGCTGATAATTCGCGACACAGCACTAGTGAGGACTATCTCCAGATGGTACATAGACTGGGCAGTGAGGTATGAACACAACTTTTACTTTTCTAAAGTTTTATTCTTTTTCAAAACAAAACAAGACAATAACATCGAGTCATTAATTGACGCAACAGACGTTAGATCATACAAAATCAAGTGCAAGCGCAAACATAGCGATCGAAGTAATGGATAAAGTACAATAAACGGTATGTCACAAATCAAGTTGAGGGACCACTTTGTTAAATAAAAATCCTACCAAACTCATACTAACAGGGGAGGGAAGACATGGTCCCATACAGACCATTTCTTGAAGAATTTGTTGAAGTGATCATTATGAAGAGCGAATTGTAGCTCATGTGATCTATGTTGATTGATCAGTTTAATTATGTCATTAGAACTATGTAAAAAATTGGATTTCCAATGGTATGCTATGGTGATGAACACAACTTTTAATATTTGAAGTAGGGCGCTACCAGGAGCAAGCATTAAATCTGTAGCTAGGTTTGTGTTTCCAGATTTATCTATACTTACTAAAAAGTCTACACATTAAAGAAAATTTCTGACGCAAGTCTAAAGATATTCCCCATTCAGTTCGGCAGCGGGTTACATGCAAAACACAACCATGCGCTGATGTTTAAATTCTGCAGGTTGTTTTTTTGTTCCCGCTACATGTGGATGGTATTATAACCCTATCCACATCATCTATTGTAAATTCCTGCAGACTATCATTCCTTGTATTGATTCCTTGGATGAACCTTTGTGTTCTGTTCACAGGATAGCGATTCCTCGATCAGGAACGCGGCCTCATTTCCTCTGCGATCTCCACAGTCGGTGTGCTCTCCTGCCGGAAGCGAAGGGACACCCAAAGGTAAATTTCTTCTTATTTAATGTGCAATGTACGTAGTGGGGTAAAAAATTACATTACATATACCATGTATTAAAAAACAAGCTGATAAAATGTACTAACTGATTAACTACTATAGTCCAAATCTTCAGACATGTACCATTGTGTATCCTCTACTATCGCCGACAATCTGTTTCCCTCCAAAGGCATCCACCATCGTAATTGGATATGTTAACACGGAAAAATGTTTTTGAGGGATTGGTGACTACTGTATTTTCCAGGAATTGTCAAGTACATTCCTTTTCTTGCTGGTTATTACTGTTAGGACCACAGTCGCTCTGTGCTACGGTTAAAAAGCATAATCTACAATGCTAGCTGTTTAGTGGGGTTTTTGTTTTTCAAAAAAAGTTGTCCCCAGGTGCAGGTTTTTTGAAAAAAAATAATAAAAAAAAAAAATTTTGCTTTATTTGCCTGGTGCAGCGATGACATCATGGCAACAATGCTGCAGCCAATCACTGAGCTCAGTGAGTAAAAGGCTCAATAACTCTGCAATTAAAGTTGTAAAAGTTCAGTGATGGACTGCAGCGCTGCATGTTACAACAGCAGTACAGACACTTGTGTGAAGTTGGCACCCCATGTTCTCAAAAGATGAATAAAAATACACCATTTGTTTGTGCTGCGTTTGTGCCGCAAAAATGAACGTTTGCGCCGCTTTGGTTCCAGAGATATTGCGCGTTATATTTTTATGAAGCTCCGCCCACTTTCCACCCCATGTTCTTAAATTTTAAAAATGAATACACCATTTGTTTGTGCTGCGTTTGTGCTGGTTTGTGCCGCAAAAATGAACGTTTGCACCGCTTTGGTTTCCGAGATATTGTGCGCTCAATTTGCTGAAACTCCACCCACTTTCCACCCCATGTTCTTAAATTTTAAAAATGAATACACCATTTGTTTGTGCTGGTTTGTGCCGCAAAAATGAACGTTTGCGCCGCTTTGGTTCCAGAGATATTGCGCGTTATATTTTTATGAAGCTCCGCCCACTTTCCACCCCATGTTCTTAAATTTTAAAAATGAATACACCATTTGTGCTGCGTTTGTGCTGGTTTGTGCCGCAAAAATGAACGTTTGCACCGCTTTGGTTTCCGAGATATTGTGCGCTCAATTTGCTGAAACTCCACCCACTTTCCACCCCATGTTCTTAAATTTTAAAAATGAATACACCATTCGTTTGTGCTGCGTTTGTGCTGTGTTTGTGCTGGTTTGTGCCGCAAAAATGAACGTTTGCGCCGCTTTGGTTCCAGAGATATTGCGCGTTATATTTTTATGAAGCTCCGCCCACTTTCCACCCCATGTTCTTAAATTTTAAAAATGAATACACCATTTGTTTGTGCTGCGTTTGTGCTGGTTTGTGCCGCAAAAATGAACGTTTGCACCGCTTTGGTTTCCGAGATATTGTGCGCTCAATTTGCTGAAACTCCACCCACTTTCCACCCCATGTTCTTAAATTTTAAAAATGAATACACCATTCGTTTGTGCTGCGTTTGTGCTGGTTTGCGCTGCAAAAAAAAAACGTTTGTGCCGCTTTGGTTTATTAACGTTTGTGCCGCTTTGGTTTACGAGATATTGTGCGCTCAATTTGCTGTAACTCCACCCACTTTCCACCCCATGTTCTCAAATTTTAAAAATAAATAAATACATCATTCGTTTGTGCTGTATCTCGCACTGAGTTTGTGCCTCAAATCACTGTAACTGATATATGGATAAAGGGAGATAAAAAGAAATGAAAAACACCGGCTAGCCATAGCAATTTTATAATAAAAAAATGTATAAATTGTTCCTTACTAGACCCCATACTTCATTTCGATTTCCTGCTTGTGATGCCCCTCCCCCACACACTGTAACTTGGGGAAAGGCCTAACAATTTGACTACTAGCTGAGAGACTCCCAGGGTAAATCAAGTGTACTTACTTATCTGAACTGAAAATGTGCTAAGCTGTCTTGGTAGATTTCTGCAAAGCTATTACCTGAGCAAAGAAACTTTAGTTCAATCATGGAGTTGTACTTTTATCTGTCTACAACAGTGTTTCCCAAGCAGGGTGCCTGCAGGTGTTGCAAAACTACAACTCCCAGCATGACCGGACAGTCAAAGGCTGTCCGGGTATGCTGGGGGTTGTAGTTCTCCAACACATCAAGTTGTTTGTAATTACAGTAATGCTTTAACCCATTAAAAGAGTACTCTGCTGCAAAACTTATCCCCTATCCCACCCCCCCCGGGGGGGGGGGTTGGTACTGACCACTGGGACCCTCTGCAATCTCCTGCAGTGGCCCTCAGTGCTCCCCTGCATGGAGCAATCACCGCCCTGTGCAGAGTGACTGCCAACCACAGGGCTTTGCTGTGGCAGGCACGCCCCCACCATTTATTACTATGGGAGAGGCAGAGATACACAATACACTTTTCATCTGTAAAAGTAGAGAGAAGTGAGCATGCTAAGAATAGGATTATTTAATCTCAGTACAGTGATCCCTCAACACATACAATGGCCCCAACATACGATCATTTCAACATATGAAGGACTCTGTTGAATGCAGCATCACCTGCTGCTCCAGTATGGTTTTAACATACGATGATTCACCTGGAACTAATTACCATTGTATGTTGAGGGACCACTGTATCTTAACTATTAAAAATTATGTAATCAATTATTTTCCATATAATACACTGCATGTAAAACTAATAAAAACATTTTTTGTTTTGATCAGATGCCCAGGAAGCCAGCCTGTGACTATGATGACATTATAAATGTCATCTGTTCTTCACATGAAAAAATTATTACAGGACAGGCAATAGCATTCCCCTCAGAAAAAGTATGGGTAGACTTGTGTCAAAAATTAAATAACAAAATGTCACCAAAAAACCTTTACACGTTTGTAAAGACAAATCGGCACAATGTATGGGAAGCCCTTGGTCTGTACAAAGATGTTACAAATATCCCAAAACAACCTTCCAACAGTGAGAGCTCAGAAGGAACAGAGAGTCATTCATCAGTTCAGTGCTATGACATTCAGTTTGAGTTCAGTCTTTCTTTTCAGAGCTGGATCAAAATTTGGCCTGAAAAAGTAATTTACAATGACAAATCTATGTATGCTGATAAAAGAGAATACACAATCTTAAAACCTGGTACATGGACTCACATATTGAATGAGGAGATCTGGAAAAATATCAAGTCATCGTGCACACTTAAATTCAGGAGGGCAAAGGTTTATCCAAATGTTGTATCTAACTACATAGATATAACAGGGTGCTGCACAGAGTGTGATGCACAACTATCCATAAAAGTTGAAGAAATACCAGAGATTGCTAAGCCAGTAGTGCTTAAGTGTATGATCTGCAATATTGATGACAGTCTCCACACAGGAAAATCAAAACGTAAATTATCAGGAGATTTAAGAAAAAGGTTGTCAAAAGAACTCTGGGAAGGACGAAAACAAGCACATGTATGGCGAGCAGCTGAGGCTTATAAAGTTATGGATGTTGGTGACCCTGAGCCTAGCCATCTACCAAATCTAGCAACGTTAAGAAAAGCCAAGCAAGAGATTGGCGAAAGAGTTAATGCACAAGGACCCAATTCTTTCATTACATCTCCTGAAATACAGTGTTCCTCAGACTGGAAGCATACACAACATTGGTCTAGATAAATTTTTTTGCCATTACTGGACCCAGTCTCAGATGCAAGTCTACCAAATAAAGTCAAAGAACTTGGGTTCCTATGTAAGTTTTGATGCAACAGGTTCAGTAGTGAGAAAACTAAAAAGACCTGTTGGCATTTCTGCACACATCTTTTTGTACCAAGGGGTTTTGTGTTCGAGTGGAGATCATATCCCAGTAGTGCAGATGCTTTCTGAGAGCCATACTGTTAATTCTATAGCACAATGGCTGACTGAATGGAAACAAGCAGGTGCTACTGTTCCAAAGGAAGCAGTTTGTGATTTCTCCCTCGCTTTGCTTGGAGCTCTAGTTAAGGCTTTCACTCCTTACCCCGACTTGAAGACATATATAAATCAGTGTTTTGGAGTGTTGACCAGGAATGTTGCATCAAAACTACCACCATGCTTTATTAGAATTGATGTTGCGCACTGTATCAAGCTTATTAGCCGATGGGAATGTCTGAGGCAAGCTGGAAACAGAGTAAGGGAATTCTATCTCAGAGCAATGGCACAACTTCTACAGTCTACATCACTTGATGATGCGAGAGAACTCATTCATTCAATTTCAGTTGTTGCTTTTAGTGAATCAGAAGGGAATGATGACAGAGGCACACCAGTTTTATCAGAGACTAGCAAAGTTCAACTGAAGAGACGGATTGCAGAGGGACGTGTTTTACCCACTGTCACTGAAGATGACTATGGAGCAGAGATGAAAGAACAAGAGGATGAGCCAATTCAACCATGCCAAACAGACCTGAAAATATGGGCATCAGAAATTTGTGAAAGGAGTAAGATGCTTGCAGCAAATAATGGTGACCGAGACAATTTACATTTCCTTCCAGAACTTGTTCCAAATCTTTTAAGAATGGCATGTTACCTTCCACTTTGGACAGCCATAATTGTTCCACACTTTAAAAGTGTGAACATGACAGCAAGTTCTGCAAATGTTGAGGCTGAATTTAAGAACATAAAAAATGGACTCTTTAAACATGAATGTCTCCCTATTAGAACCGACCGATTTGTAATTCGTCACCTTGAATTTATGGAAGGCAAAATGAGACTTTCCTCAGCTCCCATAAAGAAAACCGAAAGCAGTGAAAATATGAGCCAAGAGAATGGGCAAAAAAACAGCAACTGTGAGGAGGATTCACAAGTTCACATAAAATTGGGTGATGAAAGTAGCTTGCAGGAGCAGCCTGTTGAAAATTGGAAAGGTCTCAGTATTCCTCCAAAAAAGAGATTGTCCTACCTAACCCCATGTTCCGAGTTGCTGCACATGGACACAAAATTTAACCGAAAAAAAAAGGTGAGCATTTTGAAAAATGGTAACCATCTAGCTAAAAAACCAATACAAGTAAACAAAAAGCTTATAAGTATCATTAATACCTGTGCATTTGATTCATTTTGCCAGTGTCTTTGTTGTGCATTCTGGGACAGTGGATTATTTTGCAATTATGTCATCAAAGAAAACACCGTTGAAATTTTTGAGTTGGTGCAGACAATTGTGACAAAGGGAGTTGGAAAGGAAGTTTATGCAATGAGGGCTAAAATACTGTCTGGAATATTTGAATATGTTCAGCTGAAGTCAGGTGTGAGGCAGGTCAATGCTGAGTGTAATGTTGCACACATAATCTCAATGACAATGAGACAGGTACCAAGTGTAATAATTAAAACACAGTGTTCTTCTGTGTACTGCAATAGAAATATAGCTAATTCAAGAGCAATCCCTCTTCTGCCAATCAATATACATATTTTAGAAACTAATGGACTTAGTAAACTTCAGCTAGCATTGGAAGATGGGCTACACCTAAATGTTTCAAAATGTCTAAAGCCATTAAAGTCACCTCAAGAGTGTCCAGATGGCTTGAAAATTCAGGATGCATCTTCATTGAAATTCCTTTGCAGTGGTTCGGTCACGCACAGCTGCACCACTGGACAAGTACTTTGTATTGAAATAAGTGCAGAAACACAGTATACACTGTCCGAAATACCTGTGAACATACATCTGGACAGTCATTCATTTGTGCTACGAGGGGTTGTTGCCTTCATTCCAGGAACTGGCAATATGTCTCTTGGTCATTATGTTGCCTATTGTAGAAGAAAATTTAATGGCTGGGAGAAATATGATGACCTGTGTGACTTTATTACAACAGCCTCTGCAAAGACCAAGATACAACCCCATGTTGTAATATTTACAAAGGAGGAGTGAATATGTGGAGAATCTGTCTCATCATGAGTCCCGTGGCAAGTCACAGGCTCCAAGATTGTTGTGGAAAGTTTAAAAGTATCCTGGCACCAAACAAAGTGTTAGTAATGCTTTCCTCTAAGGTTGTTTTGGTGCTTAAAGTGTATGTTTAAAATAACCTAAAATATGCCTTACCAATATTTTTTTATTCTGTTAACATTTTGTTAATGTGGATTTCCCATTATGATTAAACCGTTTCATGGTTCTTTAAACAGTTCTGCTGTCTACAAAGTTTCATCTGTTATTGGTAATTCCATTTTTATCTGTGTTTGATTTGCAAAGATTTATTAAGCTCTGAAGGTCCTGTTTAGTTGGACAGCTATATTAAAATAACAATACTTTTGTTTTGAGCCAGACACAAAATCATGGTCTACCACGGTTTTGAGTCCAGCAAGAAAACCACATATGGAGCAAAAATGAGCCAACTAGGGTCACTTGCGGACCCCAGCCAGATCATAGAAATGAATGGAGCGTATGCCCAGTATGCCCAAATGTAATGTTAACCCAGCCATATTCACACTGCAATCCAAAGCCATCACACACAAAGTGGTGATGTCTACGGTCATTGCATATTTATGCAAAGATATTCATAGAAGATGACAGTCACTTTACATAAACTGGCCAACGTCAAAAGTAATCACAATCTCTTTTTTTTTCCCTGGAATTCTTTTTATAGTGCAACGTAATTTGGCTAAACAATGTGTTAGGCCTGCTGGGTAATATAAAAAAAAGAAACAAAACCCCTCAGCAGGCCCAGATGGAACTATGGGAGCCACTGGGTCCTAAAACCCTCCCTGCAAGGTGACGTCAGCAGGGAGAGGACAGCCAACACTCACGTGACAAAAATAACCAATAAGACTGCAGCTGAAAAGTCAGACACACCTCTGGCTGAGAAACCACAACAGAAAATATATACAATAATTTAAAAACGTTGAGACCAGGTGCGGACCACTGGTGCCCCCGCCGATCTAGATTCCCTACGCTGCAACCCTAACTAGACCGTCAGACTTCACACCCGCAAGGGCGATCCACCCGACCACCATCTCCCTAGTCTCACTCCTGTCTCCAACCTGACTAGGGTGGGGGCCCTAGGGTTACAGCTGGTAGTGGCAGAATGTAAATAGGGCACCAGCAGTCCACAGATGTTCTTACCTGGTCCGTAGAAGAAACTGCAGAAGCAAACAATATCTCGGAAACCAAAGCGGTGCAAACGTTCATTTTTGCGGCACAAACCAGCACAAACGCAGCACAAACAAATGGTGTATTCATTTTTAAAATTTAAGAACATGGGGTGGAAAGTGGGCGGAGCTTCGTAAAAATATAACGCGCAATATCTCTGGAACCAAAGCGGCGCAAACGTTCATTTTTGCGGCACAAACCAGCACAAACGCAGCACAAACGAATGGTGTATTCATTTTTAAAATTTAAGAACATGGGGTGGAAAGTGGGTGGAGTTTCAGCAAATTGAGCGCACAATATCTCGGAAACCAAAGCGGTGCAAACGTTCATTTTTGCGGCACAAACCAGCACAAACGCAGCACAAACAAATGGTGTATTCATTTTTAAAATTTAAGAACATGGGGTGGAAAGTGGGCGGAGCTTCATAAAAATATAGCGCACAATATCTCTGGAACCAAAGCGGCGCAAACGTTCATTTTTGCGGCACAAACCAGCACAAACGCAGCACAAACGAATGGTGTATTCATTTTTAAAATTTAAGAACATGGGGTGGAAAGTGGGTGGAGTTTCAGCAAATTGAGCGCACAATATCTCGGAAACCAAAGCGGTGCAAACGTTCATTTTTGCGGCACAAACCAGCACAAACGCAGCACAAACAAATGGTGTATTCATTTTTAAAATTTAAGAACATGGGGTGGAAAGTGGGCGGAGCTTCATAAAAATATAACGCGCAATATCTCTGGAACCAAAGCGGCGCAAACGTTCATTTTTGCGGCACAAACCAGCACAAACGCAGCACAAACGAATGGTGTATTCATTTTTAAAATTTAAGAACATGGGGTGGAAAGTGGGTGGAGTTTCAGCAAATTGAGCGCACAATATCTCGGAAACCAAAGCGGTGCAAACGTTCATTTTTGCGGCACAAACCAGCACAAACGCAGCACAAACAAATGGTGTATTCATTTTTAAAATTTAAGAACATGGGGTGGAAAGTGGGCGGAGCTTCGTAAAAATATAACGCGCAATATCTCTGGAACCAAAGCGGCGCAAACGTTCATTTTTGCGGCACAAACCAGCACAAACGCAGCACAAACGAATGGTGTATTCATTTTTAAAATTTAAGAACATGGGGTGGAAAGTGGGTGGAGTTTCAGCAAATTGAGCGCACAATATCTCGGAAACCAAAGCGGTGCAAACGTTCATTTTTGCGGCACAAACCAGCACAAACGCAGCACAAACAAATGGTGTATTCATTTTTAAAATTTAAGAACATGGGGTGGAAAGTGGGCGGAGCTTCATAAAAATATAACGCGCAATATCTCTGGAACCAAAGCGGCGCAAACGTTCATTTTTGCGGCACAAACCAGCACAAACGCAGCACAAACAAATGGTGTATTTTTATTCATCTTTTGAGAACATGGGGTGCCAACTTCACTCAGGTAGTACAGACATCTCAAGCAGCAGTAGACCATGTAGTACCTGGGGAAGGTTACAGCCGCACTACACTCTATAACAGACACCAGGAGCAGCATTGGTCACATCGTTTGACCCAAAGAAGATTAGTAAAGCACAAACTACACCTGGGGACACTTTTTATTGGAAATAGAAAAACCTTTTAACCGCTGCAGTAAATAGCTTACATTGCAGATTCTGCCTGTAGTAGCAGCACAGACCGGTCGCTGTCATTGCTGCAGTCTGCTGGTATTTATGCATACATTAATTTTATACTGTTATTATGTGCACCTTTTTGTAGTCATTTCATCAATCCATGTATTCTTTCAGCGGTGATCATTTATTTTTGTGTACCCTTTTAGGGTCAAGATCATTAATTCTTCAATCCCAACCACCACCATACACATCTCCTAGAGACGCACCTCCAGATATTTTGCTGGACTCGCCTGACCGAAAGCTGAAAAGACAGAAAAAGTTAAAAACGAGCAAAGATGAGAAGGAGCCGAGTGAAAAGTCAGCAATGTATGACATCATTAGTTCTCCCTCCAAGGACTCTACAAAGCTCACATTAAGACTGTCACGTGTAAGATCCTCAGAAATGGACCAGTCTGGAGACATTCTCTCCAGCATGGAGAACAGTAACGTCTCGGAGGGCGACTCCTCTTTCAATGTGCAGTATCCTGGGCACACATCAAAAACGCCAGTGACTCCACAGGACGTAAATCGCCCCCTGAACGCTGCTACTTGTTTCCAAGAGCAGAATGAGTTCCTGCAAGTACAGCAAGTGCCCGTCCTACAGCCCAACACGTCTGCAACTGCAAAACCGTCTCAACCTCCCGTGGCTCAGTCACAAAACCAACAAACAGGAAACATAACGCCATATGATGAAGTTGAACTGGATGCTCTAGCAGAAATCGAGAGGATAGAACGGGAATCTGCCATTGAGAGGGAGCGCTTTTCAAAAGAAGTTCAGGATAAAGGTAACATGGAAATGTGTAATTTTCTGATGAGCTGGGGGTTATATCCAAGCCGGAATAAAGAACTCTAGTAGTTTCTTAGTTGAGTGTTAGTTCTATCTGAGCATTTATATTGCATTTTTGTGACCACCAGCAGATACGGCCGTGCCATCAGAGATACAGCCCCAATACGCTGCTGAGCTACTAAAGAGCTTGCCTATGACCTTTTTTCTTTTTTGCTTTGGGCTTAAAAAATAAAAAGGCAGTTAGTTGCTATCTGCCTGTTCTAAAAAGCGCCGTCTCAGAGCAGTCACCAACCACTCTTGTTGACGATTCACCTGCTCCACATCAACAGAGCGGCTTCTTTTCCTCTCTGCTCTGTTGACGGGTCGTCACAGCCGACATCATGCTAATTGATAGCCGACTCTCCACAGTTCAGCATGATGGCGGCAGTCATGCCCCGTCAACAGAGCACAGCGAAAGGGAGGCCACTGCACTGTCAACGACATGACCTCCGCGGAATCTGCTGGAGCTGCAGGATCATCTATGATGCTCAGTGCCGGAAGAGATCAGCGCCAGACAGAACACGAAGGTAGTTAGCAACTACCTGCTTGTTTTGTTTTTAGTCCCATAGTAAGAAGAAAAAAATAGTGGACAACCCTTTTAACAAAGAATTGGCCAGCCACTTTAAAGACATAGTGGCAATTTTTAAATGCGCAATAAGTGACATGTACCGCTTTACTGTTTAAGTATTCAAAATCCTTGTTGAACTCGCAGCCACATCCACATGAATTTTGATAATCTCTATACTGACAATAAATGTACACACTGTAATGAACACTTACTAAAAGATCTGATATAAGGGTTTGTAAAGTAAAGTGATGCTCTCTGCGTCCATTATTACGTCATGTGTCCAGATTACCAGGAGAAATTTGATGACAGCGGCATTTAAAATTACGTCACTGCAGATGTGCATGGTT
Organism: Dendrobates tinctorius; assembly: GCF_039654945.1. NCBI lineage: Eukaryota > Metazoa > Chordata > Amphibia > Anura > Dendrobatidae > Dendrobates > Dendrobates tinctorius. The sequence continues at coordinate 14,301,165 of NW_027361803.1, forward strand.
ACCAAAATCCACCATCTCCTAGCCACATAATCCCAGGAAACTGACCATCATGGTAGCCGGGGCCTGTTGCAGGCCCTCATCTCCACCATCTTGGTCCCCCTATATGGCCTAGTCTGTTGGTTGGGGGGTTTTGTCATTCCTTACTGCAGTATTTTGTATTATTGTATAAGAGAACGATGGAAGGTTCAAGTTCCTGTAATAAGTAAGAAAAAAAATCAAAATATCAGAATTGCTTTATTTTTCCTGGTAGCCACAACACCACAGGGAAAAAAGTGCATTAAGCAGCGATCAAATCGTATTCTCTACCTATAAAAAAGTGAGCTTGCAACTCACAAAACAAAGACCTCACACGACTGCATTGACATAAAAAATATAAACGTTATGGGTCTGGGAAAGTGGTAAAGCTAGCAAATTATTTTTTTCTAACATCCAAAAATTATTCACATAATTTAAAAAAAAAAAAAAAAAAAAAAATTGCACACTTGTGGTTTTTGTGCAATTTCACCACACTTGTAATATTTTTCCTGTTTTGCTACATTGAATGCTAAAATAAAGGCTGCCATTCAAATCTAAAACCCGCACAAGAAAAAAACCCCTGATGAGGCTAGGTCAGTGGAAAAATGAAAAAGGTAACGAAAAGGATGTAAAAAAAAAAAAAGTAGTTAAAGGGGTTAATGCGATGAATTGTGACATTGGTGCGTTCCTTTTCTGGTCTTTGGAAAACTGTCAGATTTTCAGAGTTGTAAAGTATTTTTTTTATTTTGGTTTCAAAACTGATTTTCTATAAATGATGATTTTTACATGCGTTTTGGAGTTCCCTCATTTCATCTTCTTGTGCTGACCTTTTCTCAATACATTTGGGAACAAAATGCTCATACTGGAGGGAATGTTTGTCTTCATCGGAAATGAGGATTCTGCATAAAATGTTACTTAAAACCATAACTCTGTCCATGAATGAAGGTTCTGACTTTTTTTTTTTTTCTCCCCAATTTATAGATAAACCTTTGAAAAAAAGGAAGCAAGATTCCTATCCACTAGAAGCTGGAGGTGCTACTGGAGGAAACAGACCAGCTTCCCAAGAGACAAGTGCTACAGGAAATGGGTCACGGCCGGCTTTAATGGTTAGCATTGATCTTCTGCACGCTGGCAGAGGGGACTCTCAGGCAACTGCAACTCAGGACTTGGACTTAGCAAGGAAAACAGAAGAAGCAAAACATTGTAATGACGGATTTGTTTCTGCACCTCCCGAAGATCAAACAGGAGTTCTTAGAAATATATCTGAAAACCATCCAGGGACTCCGAGAAAGAGGTCAGAGTCAGAAACCGAGTGTCCTGATAAATCCACGGTGAACACCCCAGCTAAACAACCAGCTGAGCCTACGCAAGAAGAGTCGTTGAAGGAAGGCAAACAGTGTGATATTAAAGCTGAGCCCCCTGAGAGCGTCGAAGAACCTGTGGTTTGTGGAGACAGCAAAAGCGAGACAAAACCTGAACTAAGGGAGCAGTGTTACCCGGTCAACAAGACTGAGAGTAAGACTGGAGACTTGGTGGAGGATGTAAAGACTGAGGCAAATGACTCCAAGCCGTGTGACATCCAGGATCCGGGAGTCAATGCAAATGGCAGTGAAAATGACCCTAGTAAAGAGGATAATAAACAGGAGCAAAGACAGCAGCCCGGTACTCCAAAGCAGCGTGGTGAAGGTAAACCAGACACTCCGAAACAAAAACTTGAGGTAAGGCCAGAGACCCCAAAACAGAAGGGCGACTGTAAGCAAGAACAAGCTAAACAAAAGGCTGATGGCAAGTCTGAGCAGCCAAAACAGAAAGGAGATGTGAAGCCTGATAATCCCAAACAGCGGACTGACGGACGCACTGATAATCCGAAGCAAAAAGGTGACGGGCGGCCAGAAACGCCTAAGCATAAAAACGACAGTAAACCTGAAACTCCTAAACAAAAAAGCGATGGCAGAACCGAAACACAGAAGCAGAAAAGCGAGGAACGTTCTGTTGTAACTAGACAGAGAAGCGAAGGGCGTCCAGAGACACCAAAAAACAAACCAGATAATAGGCGAGACTCAATCAGACTCTCATCTGATAAGAAACCGGATTCATCCAAACATAAAACGGATGCAAAATCCGAGTCTCCCAGGGTCAAGCCTGAAAGTCGCTCTGATACGACGAAGCAAAGAGTAGATGGGCGACCGGGTCATGACTCTTCAAGACGCAATCCCGAGAATCCAAAACGGAAACCTGAAGACAAGAGAGAATCCGAACGACAGAAGGCAGATCCATCCAAGACCAGGAGGCCTGAGTCTCTCCGGTCCTTCAACAAGAATGAACAGGATACTAAACATGGGAATAAGTCAGATGCTCCCAAAAAGGATAATCCTGAGCGAAAGCAGCGGGTCGATTCTGAGTCCCGAGAAAGGCTTTCTTCTGGGGAGCAAAGATTAAGACCAGGAAGCCCACGGATTAAACCTGACAGTAAACCAGACCCAAGTAAATCAAAGATGGATAAGCCTGTTTTAAGATCACCAACTGGTAAAGATGACAAAAGGACCGATGGGAATAAATCTAAGGTGGAGGGGAATAAGGTTGAGGGGAAAAAGGTGGAGGGGAGTAAGGCGCATGGGGACAACAAAGCTGCCTTCCCAAGTTACTTATTGGGTGGCAGTCAGGGCACACTGAAAAACTTTGTCATTCCAAAACTCAAGAGGGATAAGGATGGCAACATCACCCAGGAGCCTAAGCGAGCGGAACAGAAGGGGGAACAGCGTCGTGATAAAGTGGGTTTTGTGGAAGATCTTAATAAAGGAGCTAAACCTGTGGTGGTCCTCCACAAAATGTCTCTGGATGAAGTACAAAAACTGATTAAAGAAAGAGAGGACAAATCCAAGGGAGCATTGAAGTCAAACAAGAACAAGCCTACAAAGTCCAGCAAAGGTAATGGCTGCAGGTTTTTTGGATGTCTGTTTCATTTAATATTTTGGTTTTTATATGAACTTTGGCAAACAAAAGGTTTGCCCCTTACTGCTTTTATTGATTTGCATCTATGTTGGATTGGCAGAGTTAGCCGAATGTGCTGCAGTAAACTATCGCCAGCCAACTGTATGGAAAAATGTGGCATGCTTTTATTTTTTTGAGGTGGATCCCTATGCTGGATGGATGCCATGGCATTGACTCTGAGCACTGTTGGTTATACTGTGGCTGCAAATGCAGTGTGCACTGTGCCGAATACTTACGTATTTGCAAATTCTGATGTGTGTTTTCCCTCTAGTTTCTGGAGAATTTTTCAAGCTGTGAGGGCAGTCGAGATGGGGTAAAAGTATGGCAACCTTTTCACCCCACAATTGTGTCCGGAGGTCATTCGTAAATGCTCCTCAATAAGTTTAGTGTGTGAGAGCGTGGCACAAATTGTACGTCTCCATGACTATAAGTGGTTCTTCTGAGCTGATTTAGTGGGAGATTTCTTACAAATATGGTGTCCGGCCTCATCTGTAAATTTGGCACCTTCTGTTCGGAATGTTTGCAGAATTCTTTTTGTATGTAAATCTCCTGAAGTGTGAATGACATAAACAGCATTTTTTTTTTTTTTTTTTTTTTTTTTAAAGATTCTACCGCGCTCAGGTTGTGTACGGATTATCAAGCTCGTGGCCATAGTAGATACTTTCTTACATCTAGGGGTGCAAGGAAAGGTTGCTGGAAATTCAATAACTGTCCCATTATTTAGTCCCACGATCTTAACCCCTTCACAACATCCATCATGCATATACAGCGCTGCAGGTGATGCGTTCCCGCAAACAGCTGTACATGTACAGGGTGATGATTGCGCGGGCTCAATCAGACCGATGGCATAATCTAATGCGGGTGTCCTCTCTTTAAGAGCTGTCGCTCTGCAGCAACGCCCACAATCTGTGATGATGGCACCAATCGCGGGCATGAGACCCTCTGATGACAGCGATCGCAGAGGGTGGGAGCTCTCTGCACTGATCAGCCCAACATGATTCACGTTGTGCCGATGGTCTCCATGGTGAATCGGGGCCAAAAGAGGGGGGCGGGGGGGGGGGTCACACAGATACGGTGGCCTGTAAGCTCCTGCTAAGGACTAGCCTCCCACATGTGTGCGATAAGCTAATTTGATGCCTCGCGATGCCAAAGCATTGCAGAGTATTACATCATCAATACATACATTTATGTAAAAATAAGTTAAACAAATAAAGTACACATATTTGGTATCATTGTGTCCAGAAAGAACACAAATCAGATCGATTATCCCTTTTGAGAATTGAAAACTTGAGGCCAAAATAACATTTTAGTGAAATTTTGCTAATTTTCCATTCCAATTCTGTGACGCACTTGAGGGCTAAAAATGCTCACTACACCCCTAGACGAATTCCTCAAGAGATGTATTATCCAAAGTGGGGTGACTTGTGGGGTTACTGAAGGGGGTAAGCTCTACACCACTGATAGACTGCAGTAGTGGACGGAAACTGTAGAACTAAACATCCATCTGTTCTTGGGAATAAGGAGGATTTTTAATAAAAAAACAATTACAAAGTTGTTTGTTTTTGCTAGCAGTGTACAGTGTTATGCAGGACCCAGTGACGCACCTCCTGCCTCTCGGCATTCCCTACTCTTTTTGATTGTCTCCTGGCACATTATCATTGCGGTGTGACAGGCACACAGTGTCGTGCCAGGCGAACTAATCGAAGAACAGCTGTGGATGCCGACAGATGGAAGGGAGGTTCACAAGGCTCTACTGACCTGGCTGCTAGACTCGTCACTAAATTTTGCTTTTTGATGACGTTTTTGTCCCATAAAGGGAATACAGTATGCCACGTTTCTGACATGATTTGACTCCACACACAGTGAAACAGTCCCAACCTGCATGTTTTTTCCTACAGACCCCATCGTCTTTAGTCAGCCCCATCCCCCGACCCCATCATTGGCTTAACTGTAATCCTCTTTACAATTGGAATTTCCCTTCCAGTGATAGGTAGTTTATCAGGTTTTTACACTTCCTGGGTAAAGTCGTCTTCTTGTTAATGCAGTCTGACATTGTGTATAGTAGATGAATGGCGTTGTTCAGACTTGTAAGGTGCGAGCATCCTAAAGAAGCGCTGTGCTAGTTACACTCCAATGAGCCTGTATTTAGTATGGCGTCCTCTGCTGGAAGGACAGGGGTGAGGCGTGAGTAATGGTGGATAGGTAATATCTGTGTCACCCAGGTCACAGGCTCTTGGGCTGATATTCCGGCCATGGTGTGACATGTTCTGTATGTGCTGCTTTGTATTATACTCGGGGTAGCTGATACTTTCCCACCTACTGTAAGGGTGTGCACCCGCTGCGGATTTATCCAGGCGGATTTTGCAAAATCCGCAGGTCAAAAGACCTGCGGTTTATCTGCGGATTAGCCTGCAGTTTGACACCTCTGCGGATTCCGCACAAAGAAGTGACATTCTGCGGTTTTGAAACCGCAGCAAATCCACTTGGAAAAATCTGCACTGTGTGCACTGCGGTTTTGGATTTCCATAGAATATAAAGGTATTGTATACCGCAGCAAAAACTGCTGCGGATCCGCAGTACCAAAACCGCTGCGGATCCGAGGCAGAATCCGCAGCGCGTGCACACACCCGAACACATACAATATACTTTGTAAGCCACAGTGGATGGATCATAGGTTTTCAGTTATGGGGATTTGCCTTAAATGTCTGACAGAAGCCGTTTCCCTCATCCATCTCCATTATGGGGCCTCATCTTGCACCTACGCATTCAGGATTTTCTCAATTCATTTTTTTGTTTCAGAGTTGGCTAGAGAAAATTGCTAAAAATCCCCTGTGATTCCACCACCGATGCGATAGGATTTCCTGACGTGACTACTGTAGTAGCCAGTGATTGGCTGCAGGGGTTATAAGCACTTAACAGCTGTGATCTCCTAGTTCCTCAGAGTATGTAAAACTAAAGATCCATTTACAATGGCCGACATCATACAGCTTTGTGTAGACAGAACGATTTATATACTGATGCCTCTTTCCCTATGATTTCTCAACTTATGTTGTCGACCTGCGTGGGATTTTGGACAGGAAAAAAGTGCCTGGGTAAATCTGTATTTGGTTCTGTAAATCGGACAACTTCTTTACCAAGCATTTATGGTCCTGAGTAGAGTTGAGCGACTTTGGTCGGACCGGGTTTCATGAAACAAAATTTGTTTCAGATGAAACTCGTCAGACTAGGGCAAAAAAGTCGGCGTTTCGTCCGAAACTTGACCCCAATGCAAGTCAATGGGAAATAAAAGTCGGCATTGAGCGGACGAAACTTCGACTTTTTTTTGCCCTAGTCGGACGAGTTTCATCTGGAACAAATTTTGTTTCATGAAACCCGATCCGACCAAAGTCTCTCAACTCTAGTCTTGAGCCCTTGTGGGGCTGCTGGGGGCCTCCTCTCTCCCGGGCCCTTGTGGGGCTGCTGGGGGCCTCCTCTATCCCGGGCCCTTGTGGGGCTGCTGGGGGCCTCCTCTCTCCCGGGCCCTTGTTGGGCTGCTGGGGGCCTCCTCTCTCCCGGGCCCTTGTGGGGCTGCTGGGGGCCTCCTCTCTCCCGGGCCCTTGTGGGGCTGCTGGGGGCCTCCTCTCTCCCGGGCCCTTGTGGGGCTGCTGGGGGCCTCCTCCTGGGCCCTTGTAGGGCCCATCCTCTCCCGGTCCCTTGTGGGGCTCCCGGGGGCCTCCTCTCTCCCTGGGCCCTTGTGGGGCTCCCGGGGGCCTCCTCTCTCCCGCCTGGGCCCTTGTGTGGCTCCCGGGGGCCTCCTCTCTCCCTCCCGGGCCCTTGTGGGGCTCCCGGGGGCCTCCTCTCTCCCGGGCCCTTGTGGGGCTCCCGGGGGCCTCCTCTCTCCCTCCCGGGCCCTTGTGGGGCTCCCGGGGGCCTCCTCTCTCCCTCCCGGGCCCTTGTGGGGCTCCCGGGGGGCCTCCTCTCTCCCTCCCGGGCCCTTGTGGGGCTCCCGGGGGCCTCCTCTCTCCCTCCCGGGCCCTTGTGGGGCTCCCGGGGGCCTCCTCTCTCCCTCCCGGGTCCTCCTCCCTCTCTCCCGGGTTCTTGTGGGGCTCCCGGGGGCTTCCTCTCTCCCGCCTGGGCCCTTGTGTGGCTCCCGGGGGCCTCCTCTCTCCCTCCCGGGCCCTTGTGTGGCTCCCGGGGGCCTCCTCTCTCCCTCCCGGGCCCTTGTGGGGCTCCCGGGGGCCTCCTCTCTCCCTCCCGGGTCCTCCTCCCTCTCTCCCGGGTTCTTGTGGGGCTCCCGGGGGCCTCCTCTCTCCCGCCTGGGCCCTTGTGTGGCTCCCGGGGGCCTCCTCTCTCCCTCCCGGGCCCTTGTGGGGCTCCCGGGGGCCTCCTCTCTCCCTCCCGGGCCCTTGTGGGGCTCCCGGGGGCCTACTCTCTCCCTCCCGGGCCCTTGTGGGGCTCCCGGGGGCCTACTCTCTCCCTCCCGGGCCCTTGTGGGGCTCCCGGGGGCCTCCTCTCTCCCTCCCGGGCCCTTGTGGGGCTCCCGGGGGCCTACTCTCTCCCTCCCGGGCCCTTGTGGGGCTCCCGGGGGCCTCCTCTCTCCCTCCCGGGCCCTTGTGGGGCTCCCGGGGGGCCTCCTCTCTCCCTCCCGGGCCCTCCTCCCTCTCTCCCGGGTTCTTGTGGGGCTCCCGGGGGGCCTCCTCTCTCCTGGGCCCTTGTGGGGCTCCCGGGGGGCCTCCTCTCTCCCTCCCGGGCCCTTGTGGGGCTCCCAGGGGGCCTTCTCTCTCCCTCCCGGGACCTTGTGGGACTCCCGAGGGCCTCCTCCCTCTCTCCCGGGCTCTTGTGGGGCTCCTCCTCTTTACCCGCCTCTTGTGGGGCTCCCGGGGGCCTCCTCTCTCCCGGGCACTTGTGGGGCTCCCGGGGGCCTCCTCTCTCCTGGGCCCTTGTGGGGCTCCCGGGGGGGCCTCCTCTCTCCCTGGCCCTTGTGGGGCTTCCGGGGGCCTCCTCTGTCCCTCCCGGGCCCTTGTGGGGCTTCCGGGGGCCTCCTCTGTCCCTCCCGGGCCCTTGTGGGGCTCCCGTGGGCCTCCTCTCTCCCGGGCCCTTGTGGGGCTCCCGTGGGCCTCCTCTCTCCCGGGCCCTTGTGGGGCTCCTCTCTCCCGGGCCCTTGTGGGGCTCCCGTGGGCCTCCTCTCTCCCGGGCCCTTGTGGGGCTCCCGTGGGCCTCCTCTCTCCCGGGCTCTTGTGGGGTTCCCGGGGGCCTCGTTTCTCCCGGGCTCTTGTGGGGCTCCCGGAGGCCTCTCTCCCGGGCTTTTGTGGGGCTTCCGGAGGCCTCTCTCCCGGGTTCCTGGGGGGCCTCCTCTCCCAGGCTCTTGTGGGGTCTCCTCTCCCAGGCTCTTGTGGGGCCCCAGGGGCCTCGTTTCTCCCGGGCTCTTGTGGGGCCTCCTCTCTCCCGGGCTCTTGTGGGGTTCCCAGGGGCCTCGTTTCTCCCGGGCTCTTGTGGGGTTCCCGGGGGCCTCGTTTATCCCGGGCTCTTGTGGGGTTCCCTGGGGCCTCGTTTCTCCCGGGCTCTTGTGGGGCTCCCGGGGGCCTCGTTTCTCCCGGGCTCTTGTGGGGCTCCCGGGGGGCCTCGTTTCTCCCAGGCTCTTGTGGGGCTCCCAGGGGCCTCGTTTCTCCCGGGCTCTTGTGGGGCTCCCGGGGGCCTCGTTTCTCCCGGGCTCTTGTGGGGCTCCCGGGGGCCTCGTTTCTCCCGGGCTCTTGTGGGGCTCCCGGGGGCCTCGTTTCTCCCAGGCTCTTGTGGGGTTCCCGGGGGCCTCGTTTCTCCCGGGCTCTTGTGGGGCTCCCGGGGGCCTCGTTGCTCCCGGGCTCTTGTGGGGCTCCCGGAGGCCTCTCCCGGGCTCTTGCGGGGCCCCGGGGGCCTCGTTTCTCCTGGGCTCTTGTGGGGCTCCCGGGGGCCTCCTCTCTCCCGGGCCCTTGTGGGGATCCCTGGGGCCTCCCCTCTCTCTCCCGGGCTCTTGTGGGGCTCCTCTCCAGGGCTGTGGAAGTCGGTAAGCCAAACCTGCAACTCCGACATATATTGCTTATATTTAAGTGAAAAATTTATTGTAGTACAATGTGAACATCAAACATTTAATTATTTTTATGATCCAATAATCAAGATATTTAGATAGAACATAATATATATTTATTGGAATACAACTTTAGAACACAAAAAACTGTAATAAATTGTAATTATGTAATACACTATGTAATATCGATTACACATATACAGTACAGACCAAAAGTTTGGACACACCTTCTCATTCAAAGAGTTTTCTTTATTTTCACGACTATGAAAATTGTAGATTCACTCTGAAGGCATCAAAACTATGAATTAACACATGTGGAATTATATAATTAACAAAAAAGTGTGAAACAACTGAAAATATGTCTTATATTCTAGGTTCTTCAAAGTAGCCACCTTTTGCTTTGATTACTGCTTTGCACACTCTTGGCATTCTCTTGATGAGCTTCAAGAGGTAGTCACCGGAAATAGTCTTCCAACAGTCTTGAAGGAGTTCCCAGAGATGCTTAGCACCTGTTGGCCCTTTTGCCTTCACTCTGCGGTCCAGCTCACCCCAAACCATCTCGATTGGGTTCAGGTCTGGTGACTGGAGGCCAGGTCATCTGGCGTAGCACCCCATCACTCTCCTTCTTGGTCAAATAGCCCTTACACAGCCTGGAGGTGTGTTTGGGGTCATTGTCCTGTTGAAAAATAAATGATGGTCCAACTAAACGCAAACCGGATGGAATAGCATGCCACTGCAAGATGCTGTGGTAGCCATGCTGGTTCAGTATGCCTTCAATTTTGAATAAATCCCCAACAGTGTCACCATCACACCTCCTCCTCCTCCATGCTTCACAGTGAGAACCAGGCATGTAGAGTCCATCCGTTCACCTTTTCTGCGTCGCACAAAGACACAGTGGTTGGAACCAAAGATCTCAAATTTGGACTCATCAGACCAAAGCACAGATTTCCACTGGTCTAATGTCCATTCCTTGTGTTCTTTAGCCCAAACAAGTCTCTTCTGCTTGTTGCCTGTCCTTAGCAGTGGTTTCCTAGCAGCTATTTCACCATGAAGGCCTGCTGCACAAAGTCTCCTCTTAACAGTTGTTGTAGAGATGTGTCTGCTGCTAGAACTCTGTGTGGCATTGACCTGGTCTCTAATCTGAGCTGCTGTTAACCTGCGATTTCTGAGGCTGGTGACTTGGATGAACTTATCCTCCACAGCAGAGGTGACTCTTGGTCTTCCTTTCCTGGGGCGGTCCTCATGTGAGCCAGTTTCTTTGTAGCGCTTGATGGTTTTTGCCACTGCACTTGGGGACACTTTCAAAGTTTTCCCAATTTTTCGGACTGACTGACCTTCATTTCTAAAAAATAATGATGGCCACTCGTTTTTCTTTACTCAGCTGCTTTTTTCTTGCCATAATACAAATTCTAACAGTCTATTCAGTAGGACTATCAGCTGTGTATCCACCAGACTTCTGCATAACACAACTGATGGTCCCAACCCCATTTATAAGGCAAGAAATCCCACTTATTAAACCTGACAGGGCACACCTGTGAAGTGAAAACCATTTCCGGTGACTACCTCTTGAAGCTCATCAAGAGAATGCCAAGAGTGTGCAAAGCAGTAATCAAAGCAAAAGGTGGCTACTTTGAAGAACCTAGAATATAAGACATATTTTCAGTTGTTTCACACTTTTTTGTTAATTACATAATTCCACATGTGTTAATTCATAGTTTTGATGCCTTCAGAGTGAATCTACAATTTTCATAGTCATGAAAATAAAGAAAACTCTTTGATTGAGAAAGTGTGTCCAAACTTTTGGTCTGTACTGTGTGTATGTGTATATATATGTGTGTGTATGTGTATATATATATATATATATATATGAGTGTATGTATATATATATATATATATATATATATATATTTATTTATATACACATACACACACTATGACTTCTCAGCTAAGACAATAAGACAAAGCCTAGATCCTCAGGCTACATTCACACCATAGGCGTAACCAGAATCAAACCTAGGGGGGGGCAGAACCTCATACCGTTCCGCAGAACCTCATACTGCACACCCCTACACTTGAAAATAAAGCCTGCACCTTAAGATGTGGTGAATGCATTCTATTTATTCCACCAATCAATTGATGTTAATGTGTTACTGAAGACGAGCAATGCCTGTCCTGGGCGTCCTTTTGGGCAGCTATGAGGTGTACCTGACTGATGCTTAAAAAAAAAAAAAAAAAGGAGTGTTAGTCTGTGTGCTACTCGGCTTTCATTCTTTTTGGTACAGATACGATATGGATAGACAGATATGGATAAATGGATAGAGCAGATTTCTAATCTGTTTTTGGTGTTTAAAACATTGAGCTCAAAAACCTTTCAGGTGATGCGGTTTTTTTAAAAAGCTGATCTGCTTTTGCAGCTGAAAAACGTATCCTGAAAAAACGCAGGAAAAACGCTGTGTGTGAATGTAGCCTTAGATCAGGAATAGAACAGCCATTTATAGGACATTTCATAACTTTCCCAAATTCCTATGAAAAAATATTCAGTACTTTCTGCATTGAACTACTGTACCCAATTTATTATATATTTTTAGGAGTCAAAGTCGGTCCATTTTATACCGACTCCACCAAAATGAGCACCGACTCCACAGCCCTGCTCCTCTCTCCCGGGCCCTTATGGGGGCTCCCGGGGGTCCTCCTCTCTCCCGGGCTCTTGTTGGGCTCCCGGGGGGCCTTCTCTCTCCCGGGCCCTTGTGGGGCTTCCCGGGAGCCTCCTCTCTCCCGGGTTCTTGTGGGGCCTCCTCTCTCCTGGGCCCTTGTGGGGCTCCCGGGGGCCTCCTCTCCCTCTTGGGCCCTTGTGGCGCTCCCGGTGGCCACTCTCCCGCCTGGGCCCTTGTGAGGCTCCCGGGGGGCCTCCTCTCTCCCTCCTGGGCCCTTGTGGGGCTCCCGGGGGCCTCCTTTCTCCCTCCCGGGCCCTTGTGGGGCTCCCTGGGGCCTCCTCCCACTCTCCCAGGCTCTTGTGGGGCTCTTGGGCTCTCCTCGCTCTCTACCGGGCTCTTGTGGGGCTCCCGGGGGCCTCCTCTCTCCCGGGTTCTTGTGGGGCTTGCGGGGGGCCTCCTCTCACCCTCCCAGGCCCTTGTGGGTCTCCCAGGGGGCCTCCTCTCTCCCTCCCGGGCCCTTGTGGGACTCCCGGGGGCCTCCTCCCTCTCCCCCGGGCTCTTGTGGGGCTCCCGGGGGCCTCCTCTCTCTCTCTCCCGGGCCCTTGTGGGGCCTCCTCTCTCTCTCCCGGGCCCTTGTGGGGCCTCCTCTCTCTCTCCCGGGCCCTTGTGGGGCTCCCGTGGGCCTCCTTGCTCCCTCCCGGGCCCTTGTGGGGCTCCCGGGGGCCTCCTCTCTTTCTCCCGGGACCTTGTGGGGCTCCCGGGGGCCTCCTCTCTCTCTCTCCCGGGGGCCTCCTCTCTCTCTCTCTCCTGGGCCCTTGTGGGGCTCCCGGGGGCCTCCTCTCTCTCTCCCGGGCCCTTGTGGGGCTCCCGGGGGGCCTTCTCTCTCCCGGGCCCTTGTGGGGCTCCCGGGGGGCCTTCTCTCTCCCGGGCCCTTGTGGGGCTTCCCGGGAGCCTCCTCTCTCCCGGGTTCTTGTGGGGCCTCCTCTCTCCTGGGCCCTTGTGGGGCTCCCGGGGGCCTCCTCTCCCTCTTGGGCCCTTGTGGCGCTCCCGGTGGCCACTCTCCCGCCTGGGCCCTTGTGAGGCTCCCGGGGGGCCTCCTCTCTCCCTCCTGGGCCCTTGTGGGGCTCCCGGGGGCCTCCTTTCTCCCTCCCGGGCCCTTGTGGGGCTCCCTGGGGCCTCCTCCCACTCTCCCAGGCTCTTGTGGGGCTCTTGGGCTCTCCTCGCTCTCTACCGGGCTCTTGTGGGGCTCCCGGGGGCCTCCTCTCTCCCGGGTTCTTGTGGGGCTTGCGGGGGGCCTCCTCTCACCCTCCCAGGCCCTTGTGGGTCTCCCAGGGGGCCTCCTCTCTCCCTCCCGGGCCCTTGTGGGACTCCCGGGGGCCTCCTCCCTCTCCCCCGGGCTCTTGTGGGGCTCCCGGGGGCCTCCTCTCTCTCTCTCCCGGGCCCTTGTGGGGCCTCCTCTCTCTCTCCCGGGCCCTTGTGGGGCCTCCTCTCTCTCTCCCGGGCCCTTGTGGGGCTCCCGTGGGCCTCCTTGCTCCCTCCCGGGCCCTTGTGGGGCTCCCGGGGGCCTCCTCTCTTTCTCCCGGGACCTTGTGGGGCTCCCGGGGGCCTCCTCTCTCTCTCTCCCGGGGGCCTCCTCTCTCTCTCTCTCCCGGGCCCTTGTGGGGCTCCCGGGGGCCTCCTCTCTCTCTCCCGGGCCCTTGTGGGGCTCCCGGGGGCTTCCTCTCTCTCTCCCGGGACCTTGTGGGGCTCCTGGGGGCCTCCTCTCTCCCTCCTGGGCCCTTGTGGGGCTCTCGGGGGCCTCCTCTCTCCCGGGTTCTTGTGGGGCTTGCGGGGGGCCTCCTCTCACCCTCCCGGGCCCTTGTGGGGCTCCCAGGGGGCCTCCTCTCTCCCTCCCGGGCCCTTGTGAGACTCCCGGGGGCCTCCTCCCTCTCCCCCGGGCTCTTGTGGGGCTCCCGGGGGCCTCCTCTCTCTCTCCCGGGCCCTTGTGGGGCCTCCTCTCTCTCTCCCGGGCCCTTGTGGGGCCTCCTCTCTCTCTCCCGGGCCCTTGTGGGGCCTCCTCTCTCTCTCCCGGGACCTTGTGGGGCCTCCTCTCTCTCTCCCGGGACCTTGTGGGGCCTCCTCTCTCTCTCCCGGGCCCTTGTGGCGCTCCCGTGGGCCTCCTTGCTCCCTCCCGGGCCCTTGTGGGGCTCCCGGGGGCCTCCTCTCTCTCCCGGGACCTTGTGGGGCTCCCGGGGGCCTCCTCTCTCTCCCGGGGGCCTCCTCTCTCTCCCGGGGGCCTCCTCTCTCTCTCCCGGGCCCTTGTGAGGCTCCCGGGGGCCTCCTCTCTCCCTCCTGGGCCCTTGTGGGGCTCCCGGGGGCCTCCTCTCTCCCTCCTGGGCCCTTGTGGGGCTCCCGGGGGCCTCCTCTCTCTCTCTCCCGGGACCTTGTGGGGCTCCCGGGGGCCTCCTCTCTCTCTCTCCCGGGCCCTTGTGAGGCTCCCGGGGGCCTCCTCTCTCTCTCTCCCAGGACCCTGTGGGGCTCCCGGGGCCTCCTCTCTCTCTCTCCCGGGCCCCTGTGGGGCTCCCGGGGGCCTCCTCTCTCCCTCCCGGGCTCTTGTGGGGCTCCCGGGGGCCTCCTCTCTCCCTCCTGGGCCCTTGTGGGGCTCCCGGGGGCCTCCTCTCTCCCTCCTGGGCCCTTGTGGGGCTCCCGGGGGCCTCCTCTCTCCCTCCTGGGCCCTTGTGGGGCTCCCGGGGGCCTCCTCTCTCCCTCCTGGGCCCTTGTGGGGCTCCCGGGGGCCTCCTCTCTCCCTCCTGGGCCCTTGTGGGGCTCCCGGGGCCTCCTCTCTCTCTCTCCCGGGCCCCTGTGGGGCTCCCGGGGGCCTCCTCTCTCCCTCCCGGGCTCTTGTGGGGCTCCCGGGGGTCTCCTCTCTCCCTCCCGGGCCCTTGTGGGGCTCCCGGGGGCCTCCTCTCTCCCTCCCGGGCTCTTGTGGGGCTCCCGGGGGTCTCCTCTCTCCCTCCTGGGCCCTTGTGGGGCTCCCGGGGGCCTCCTCTCTCTCTCTCCCGGGCCCCTGTGGGGCTCCCGGGGGCCTCCTCACTCCCTCCCGGGCTCTTGTGGGGCTCCCGGGGGTCTCCTCTCTCCCTTCTGGGCCCTTGTGGGGCTTCCGGGGGTCTCCTCTCTCCCTCCTGGGCCCTTGTGGGGCTCCCGGGGGCCTCCTCTCTCCCTCCCGGGCTCTTGTGGGGCTCCCGGGGGTCTCCTCTCTCCCTCCTGGGCCCTTGTGGGGCTCCCGGGGGTCTCCTCTCTCCCTCCTGGGCCCTTGTGGGGCTCCCGGGGGTCTCCTCTCTCCCTCCTGGGCCCTTGTGGGGCTCCCGGGGGCCTCCTCTCTCCCTCCCGGGCTCTTGTGGGGCTCCCGGGGGTCTCCTCTCTCTCTCCCGGGCCCTTGTGGGGCTCCCGGGGGCCTCCTCTCTCTCTCTCCCGGGCCCCTGTGGGGCTCCCGGGGGCCTCCTCACTCACTCCCGGGCTCTTGTGGGGCTCCCGGGGGTCTCCTCTCTCCCTCCTGGGCCCTTGTGGGGCTTCCGGGGGTCTCCTCTCTCCCTCCTGGGCCCTTGTGGGGCTCCCGGGGGCCTCCTCTCTCCCTCCCGGGCTCTTGTGGGGCTCCCGGGGGTCTCCTCTCTCCCTCCTGGGCCCTTGTGGGGCTCCCGGGGGTCTCCTCTCTCCCTCCTGGGCCCTTGTGGGGCTCCCGGGGGTCTCCTCTCTCCCTCCTGGGCCCTTGTGGGGCTCCCGGGGGCCTCCTCTCTCCCTCCCGGGCTCTTGTGGGGCCTCGTTCCCTCCCGGGCTCTTGTGGGGCTCCCGGGGGCCTCTCTCCCTCCCGGGCTCTTGTGGGGCCTCTCTCCCTCCCGGGCTCTTGTGGGGCTTCCGGGGGTCTCCTCTCTCCCTCCCGGGCTCTTGTGGGGCTCCCGGGGGTCTCCTCTCTCCCTCCTGGGCCCTTGTGGGGCTCCCGGGGGCCTCCTCTCTCCCTCCCGGGCTCTTGTGGGGCCTCGTTCCCTCCCGGGCTCTTGTGGGGCTCCCGGGGGCCTCTCTCCCTCCCGGGCTCTTGTGGGGCCTCTCTCCCTCCCGGGCTCTTGTGGGGCTCCCGGGGGTCTCCTCTCTCCCTCCCGGGCTCTTGTGGGGCTCCCGGGGGTCTCCTCTCTCCCTCCCGGGCTCTTGTGGGGCCTCGTTCCCTCCCGGGCTCTTGTGGGGCTCCCGGGGGCCTCTCTCCCTCCCGGGCTCTTGTGGGGCCTCTCTCCCTCCCGGGCTCTTGTGGGGCTTCCGGGGGTCTCCTCTCTCCCTCCCGGGCTCTTGTGGGGCTCCCGGGGGTCTCCTCTCTCCCTCCTGGGCCCTTGTGGGGCTCCCGGGGGCCTCTCTCCCTCCCGGGCTCTTGTGGGGCCTCGTTCCCTCCCGGGCTCTTGTGGGGCTCCCGGGGGCCTCTCTCCCTCCCGGGCTCTTGTGGGGCTTCCGGGGGTCTCCTCTCTCCCTCCCGGGCTCTTGTGGGGCTCCCGGGGGTCTCCTCTCTCCCTCCTGGGCCCTTGTGGGGCTCCCGGGGGCCTCCTCTCTCCCTCCCGGGCTCTTGTGGGGCCTCGTTCCCTCCCGGGCTCTTGTGGGGCTCCCGGGGGCCTCTCTCCCTCCCGGGCTCTTGTGGGGCCTCTCTCCCTCCCGGGCTCTTGTGGGGCTCCCGGGGGTCTCCTCTCTCCCTCCCGGGCTCTTGTGGGGCTCCCGGGGGTCTCCTCTCTCCCTCCCGGGCTCTTGTGGGGCCTCGTTCCCTCCCGGGCTCTTGTGGGGCTCCCGGGGGCCTCTCTCCCTCCCGGGCTCTTGTGCTTGTCTCTGTGGCGGCTGCTCTCCGCGGGGTCCCGGCTGCAGCACGGTGATGCCGGTGGTCAGTCCTGACCGCTCTCTGTAGTGGCCGCACTGTATAGTATAGCGCTGCATTACAGGCGGCGGAGCCCCCGGTCCCGGCTGCCTGCAGACCCCTGTGCGGGGCGCCCCGTGCTCCCTCCGGAGCTTCCCGCGGTCTCGGTGTTGCGTTGTTCCGTGCACATTATCATTCACCCGGGCATGCCATAGCGAGGGACGCCCGCTAGTCGGCGCTAGCGCGGTTGTACAGTCGCCGGGTCGCTGCAGTGTAAACACGGAGCGGCCATCACAGAGTTAACCAAAAGCGAAAGCGCTCGCTGTACAGTCTGCGGCGTGTTTACATTCTCCTCGTCGCCACAAGAGGGCGACATCCTGGGAAAGCGGCAGCACGTGGCGTGAGCGGCGAGGATGACAACAAGCGGAGCGGCGAGTGTGTGTGCATGGCGGGAGATGGTGACGGCGGGGTGTGGGCCCTCCAGGGTGCGCTGAGGGGCCGCTGTGTGTGTGGGGAGTGGGAGACAGAGCCTTCCCTCCATACAGCGGACGTTCCACCTCCGGGAGCGTTTCTCGCCTTTTCGTCCATACACATTGCCATGGAGTCGGCCCTCCACAGATACATCAGCCTCTTCTGAGAAGAATCCTTACCAGATCTTGGAGGCTTTTGTTGGATTTCAGTGTATGGAGGTTCAGTAGCGCTAAAGTATAAAGTGCAGCAAAAATAGACACAAAGCCACAAATTTGTCAAAAAATGTATAAATTAAATAGAAACAAATTTGCACACACAAAGAAACTTATAGTAAGGAAATCCCGCAATAGGTGAACAAATAGTCACTTTCCCAAGTCTTACAGAAAATATGCCCCGGCCGCTGGCAAATCACGTAGGTACTTGGAAATGAACCATGTTGGATTTTGCCTCCTCATCCAGGAGAGCATTTGTGGGGTCAGACCCTGATGTTTTGGGGGGTGGTGGGGAGGCCGGGCTCACAGTCTCCATTATTGGTGTTATATGGGGCTGAGGTCCGGGCTCTGTGCGGCCGATCATGTTCTCCCCCCCCATATCTGTATGGAGCTTGTGCACTGGGCACAGTCACGGAGAACAAAAGAGGGTCTCCCCCCCCCCCCCCCCCCCCCCAAACTGTTCCCACAAAACTGAAGCTACAATTCCACCATGTCTTGTGCTGAAGATTACAATTTCCCATCACTGGAGCCGAGAGGCCGAGGCCGCCCCCTGATAACAGCCCATAGCATTATCCCCCTCCTCCATCTGTGCATGGGGAACAATGCCGTCAGGGGGTAACGTCCTCCTGGAATCGCCAGTCCCAGTCTCCTCCATCAGAGAAGTGTGATCCGTCACCGCACAGGACACGTCCCCTCCAGAGTACAGTGGTGGCGGCTTTACACCACTTCAACGCTCGGCATTGTGCTTGGTGATGTACAGCTGCGTGCAGCTGCTCGGTCATGAAGCTCCTGGCGGGGGTGCTGTGTTTGTGCTACCTTAGGTGGTCTGGACTCTGCAGTTATGGGGTCAGCAGAGCGTTGGTTACTTTTCTGCTCTGTGCTTCTCAGCACTCGTCACTCCATTCTGTAACGTTACGGGGTCTCCACTTCATAGCTAAGTTGCTTTGTTTTGTGTGTACATGTGTTGTGTGTACTTTTGTCCATGTACTGTGTGTGATATATATACACACACACAATATATATATATATATATACTCGTGAATAAGCCGACCCCCCCCCTAATTTTGCCACAAAAAACTGGGAAAACTTATTGAGTCGCGTATAAGCCTAGGGTGGAAAATGCAGCAGCTACTGGTGAAGTTAAAAAAATAAAAATAGATACCTGTAAAAGTAATTGAGACATCGGTAGGTTGAATGTTTTTGAATATCCATATTGAATCAGGAGCCCCATATAATGCTCCATACAGTTCATGATGGCCCCATAAGATGCTCCATACAAAATACACCCCATATAATGCTGCACAAAGGTTAATTATGGCCCCATAAGATGCTCCATAGAATAATATGCCTTATATGCTGCTCCATAATGGTTGATGGCCCCAAAAGATGTTCCATAGATTATGCCCCCTTAAGATGCTCCATAGAATATGCCCCCTTAAGATGCTCCATAGATTATGCCCCCTTAAGATGCTCCATAGATTATGCCCCATAGACTAGGCCCCCATATGCTGCTCCATAGATTATGCACCATAGACTAGGCCCCCATATGCTGCTCCATAGATTATGCCCCCATAAAATGCGCCATAGATTATTCCCCATATGCTGCTGCTGCAAATAAAAAAAAAAGACATACCTTTCCGTCACTGGGGGACAGATGCCGGTGTCACCGCTGGCTCAGGGCCCCTGCACCTGCGGTATTCACCTGCCCCCGAGCCATCGCTGCGTGCCGCTCTGTCTCTTCCGAGTCTTCTGTCAGTGACTGTTCAGGCAGAGGGCGCGGCGCCAGGAGGGGGTGCGTATGATCTGACACCCCCTAGCATATATGACTCGCATATATATAAGCTGAGAGGGGGACTTTCAGCCCAAAAAAAGGGATGTAAATCTCTGCTTATACGCGAGTATATGTGGTGTGTATATATATATGTGTATGTGTGTGTACAGCGTTTTTTTTTTTTTCATTCATTTTAAAGGTACTGTACATCACAATGCGGATATGCAACGTTTCTGCGCAGTAAAATCCGCTGCGGAAACGCTGCAAATCTGCATCGTGTGCACATGGCCTAACACTTTGCATTCCCTTTGAATTTCTGCCATCGTTCAGTCTTTTGGGTGGGAGTCTATCGGTGCGGCACATCTAGAATCTATGCCCACTCCTCCTTTCAGTAGCTTCACATCTGTCAAATTGCGGGGGAATCTCCTGTATACAGCGCCCTCTTCAGGTCAGGGCCGTTCCAAAATTATGATCTTCTGGAGAAGCTGTTTCTTTTTCTGATGTGGATGTTGCTGAAAGGTGAAATTCCCCTTCATGTCCAGATTTTTAACTGAAGCCTGAAGGTTTTCTTGCAAAATTGACTGATGATTGGATTTATTCACAATTCCCTCCACTTTGACTAAAGCCCCAGTTCCAGTTGCCGAATAACAGCCCCAAATCGGTGGGAACAGTGAACTGGTGATAGGCAGTGTTGGCTGTGCACCTTTGGGAATTATGGAGTTCCACCTTGGTTTTATTAGACTAGAATACTTTTTCCTACATGATTTTGTCAGACTTGATGTAGGTTTTGGAAAAATATAACCGGGTTTGAATGCTTTTCTTTGTAAGAAAAGGCTTCCATCTTGCCCCCCGACCCCACAGGCCAGACATATGAAGAATATGTGAGATGGTTGTCACATGCAGGACACAACCAGGATCGGCCATAAATTCCTGCAGCTCCTTTAACCCCTTCACCCCCAAGGGTGGTTTGCACGTTCATGACCGGGCCAATTTTTACAATTCTGACCACTGTACCTTTATGAGGTCATAACTCTGGAACGCTTCCATGGATCCCGGTGATTCTGACATTGTTTTCTCGTGACATATTGTACTTCATGTTAGTGGTAAAATTTCATTCAAATAACTTGCGTTTATTTGTGAGAAAAACGGAAATTTGGCGAAAATTTTGAAAATTTCGCAATTTTCCAACTTTGAATTTTTATGCCCTTAAATCACAGAGATACGGCACACAAAAAACTTGATAACTAACATTTCCCACATGTTTACTTTACATCAGCACAATTTTGGAACCAAAATTTTTTTTTGTTAGGAAGTTATAAGGGTTAAAAGTTGACCAGCGATTTCTCATTTTTACACCATTTTATTTTTAGGACCACATCACATTTGAAGCCACTTTGAGGGGTCTATATGATAGAAAATACCCAAAAGTGACACCATTCTAAAAACTGCACCCCTAAGGCCTGTTTCACACTTCCGTTTTTTCAAATCCGTCAAAATCTGTTGGTTTCCGTAAAAAAACGGATCCGCCATTTTTTTGCAGGATCCGTTTTTTTTGTCCCATAGACTTCCATTAGTGGTTACCGCGGATCCGTCAAAAAAACGGATCCGTTTTTTAAAAACGGATCCGTTTGCATCAGTTTCCGTCAAAAAAACGGAAACTGATCCGTTTGGTGGACACAAAAACGGAAGTGTGAAACAGGCCTTAGGCTGTGTGCACACGCTGCGGATTCCGCTGCGTTTCCGCAGCGGTTTTGGCCGCTGCGGACACGCAGCAGTTTTAGCTGCGGTGTACAGTACCATTCATTTGAATGGGAAAAAAAAAACGCTGTGCCGACTCTGCGGAAAAAAACGCGCGGATTTGCTGCGGTTTTGAATCCGGAGTAAGAATTGCATGTCAATTGTTTCTGCGGAAACCGCTGCGGGTTCCTATCTCCACCATTGTGGAGATAGTGAATCCGCAGGACCAAACCGCAGGCGAAACCGCAGATAATCCGCAGGTCTTTGGACCTGCGGATTATCTGCGGTTTTTGCAAAATCCGTGCGGATTAATCCGCAGCGGATTCCGCAGCGTGTGCACGTACCCTTAAAGTGCTCAAAACCACATTCAAGAAGTTTATTAACCCTTTAGGTGCGTCACAGGAATTTTTTTGAATATTTAAAAAAAAAATGAACATTTAACTTTTTTTCATAAAAAAAATACTTCAGGTTCAATTTTTTTTATTTTACCAAGGGTAACAGGAGAAATTGGACTGCAAAAGTTATTGTGCAATTTGTCCTGAGTACGCTGATACCTGATATGTGGGGGGAACCACTGTTTCGGTGCATGGCAGAGCTCAGAATGGAAGGAGCGCCGTTTGACTTTTTCAATGCAAAATTGGCTGGAATTCAGATTGGACGCCATGTCACGTTTGGAGAGTCCCTGATGTACCTAAACAGTGGAAACCCCCTACAAGTGACCCCATTTTGGAAACTAGACCCCCCAAGGAACTTATCTAGATATGTGGTGAGAACTTTGAACCCACAAGGGCTTTACAGAAGTTTATAACGTACAGCGGTACAATTAAAAAATCATATTTTTTCCACAAAAATGATCTTTTCACCCTCAATTCTTATTTTTCCAAGGGTAACAGGACCCTAAAAGTTATTGTGCAATTTGTCCTGAGTACGCTGATACCCCACATGTGGGGGTAAACCACTATTTGGGCGCATGGCAGAGCTCGGAAGGGAAGCAGCGCCATTTGACGTTTTTGGCTGGAATTGAGATCGGACACCATGTCGCGTTTGGAAAACCCCTGATGTACCAAAACAGTGGAAACCCCCCACAAATGACACCATTTTGGAAACTAGACCCCCTACGGAACTTATCTAGATGTGTGGTGAGGTGAGCACTTTGACCCCCCCAGTGCTTCACAGAAGTTTATAATGCCCGGGCGTGAAAATAAAAAATACGTATTTTTTCCACAAACATGATCTTTTAGTCACCATTTTTTTTATTTTCCCAAGGGTACCAGGAGAAATTGGACCCCAAAAGTTGTTGTCCAATTTGTCCTGAGTATGCTGATACCCCATATGTGGGAGAAAACTACTGTATGGGCACACGTCGGGGCTCGGAAGGGAAGTAGTGACGTTTTGGAATGCAGACTTTGATGGAATGGTCTGCGGGTGTCATGTTGCCTTTGGAGAGCCCCTAATGTACCTAAACAGTGGAAACCCCCCACAAATGACACCATTTTGTAAACTAGACCCCCCAAGGAACTTATCTAGATGTGTGGTGAGCACTTTGAACCCCCCAGTGCTTCACAGAAGTTTATAACGCCCGGGCGTGAAAATAAAAAATTTGTATTTTTTCCACAAACATGATCTTTTAGTCACCATTTTTTTATTTTCCCAAGGGTACCAGGAGAAATTGGACCCCAAAAGTTGTTGTCCAATTTGTCCTGAGTATGCTGATACCCCATATGTGGGAGAAAACTACTGTATGGGCACACGTCGGGGCTCGGAAGGGAAGTAGTGACGTTTTGGAATGCAGACTTTGATGGAATGGTCTGCGGGTGTCATGTTGCCTTTGGAGAGCCCCTAATGTACCTAAACAGTGGAAACCCCCCACAAATGACACCATTTTGTAAACTAGACCCCCCCAAGGAACTTATCTAGATGTGTGGTGAGCACTTTGAACCCCCCAGTGCTTCACAGAAGTTTATAACGCCCGGGTGTGAAAATAAAAAATTCGTATTTTTTCCACAAACATGATCTTTTAGTCACCATTTTTTTATTTTCCCAAGGGTACCAGGAGAAATTGGACCCCAAAAGTTGTTGTCCAATTTGTCCTGAGTATGCTGATACCCCATATGTGGGAGAAAACTACTGTATGGGCACACGTCGGGGCTCGGAAGGGAAGTAGTGACGTTTTGGAATGCAGACTTTGATGGAATGGTCTGCGGGTGTCATGTTGCCTTTGGAGAGCCCCTAATGTACCTAAACAGTGGAAACCCCCCACAAATGACCCCATTTTGAAAACTAGACCCACTAAGGAACTTATCTAGATGTGTGGTGAGCACTTTGAACCCCCAAGAGCTTCACAGAAGTTTATAATGCCAGGGCATGAAAATAAAAAAATCGTATTTTTTCCAGAAACATGATCAATTAGTCCCCAATTTTTTCATTTTCCTAAGGGTAACAGGAGAAATTGGACCCCCAAAAGTTGTTGTCCAATTTGGCCTGAGTACGCTGACACCCCATATGTGGGAGAAAACTACTGTATGGACACACGTCGGGGCTCGGAAGGGAAGCAGTGACGTTTTGGAATGCAGACTGTGATGGAATGGTCTGCGGGTGTCATGTGCGTTTGGAGAGCCCCTGATGTACCTAAACTATTGAAACTCCCCACAAGTGACCCCATTTTGGACACTAGACCCCCCACGGAACTCATCTAGATGTGTGGTGAGCACTTTGAACCCCCAAGTGCTTCACAGAAGTTTATAACACTCGGACATGAAAATAAAAAAATCATTTTTTTCCACAAAAATGATATTTTTGCCCCCAATTTTTTATTTTCCTAAGGGTAACAGGAGAAATTGCACCCCAAAAATTGTTTTGCAATTTGTCCTGAGTAGGTTGATACCCTACATGTGGGGTAAAACACTGTTTGGGCGCATGGCAGAGCTTGGAAGGGAAGGAGCAACATTTGACTCTTTCAACTCAGAATTGGCTGGAATTGAGATCAGACGCCATGTTGCATTTGGAGAGCCCCTGATGTGCCCAAACAGTGGAAACCCCCCAATTATAACTTCATCCCTAACCCCAACACACCCCTAACCCTAACCCTAGCCCTAACCCTAGCCCTAACCCTAGCCCTAACCCTAGCCCTAACCCTAGCCCTAACCCTAACGGGAAAATGGAGATAAATATTTTTTTTTTAATTTTATTATTTTTCCCTAACTAAGGGGGTGATGACGGGGGGTTTGATTTACTATTTATGGCGGTTTTTATATTTGGCAGCTGTCGCACGCTAAAAGACGCTTTTTATTGTAAAAATAGTTTTTGCATCACCACATATTGAGAGCTATAATTTTTCCGTATTTTGACCCACCGAGTCATGTGAGGTCTTATTTTTTGCGGGACGAGTTGACGTTTTTATTGGTACCATTTTCGGGCACGTGACATTTTTTGATCGCTTTTTATTCCTATTTTTGGGAAACAGAATGAACAAAAACCAGCGTTTCATGAATTTCTTTTGGGGGGGTGCGTTTACACCGTTCCGCGTGCGGTAAAATTGATAAAGCGGTTTTATTCTTCGGGTCAGTACGGTTACAGCGATACCTCATTTATGTCATTTTTTTATGTTTTTGTCGGTTTTATGCAATGAAAACTATTTTATATAAAAAATAATTATTTTTGCATCGCTTTATTCTGTGAGCTATAACTTTTTTATTTTTTCGCTGATGATGCTGTATAGCGGCTCGTTTTTTGCGGGACAAGATGACGTTTTCAGCGGTACCATGGATATTTATATGCGTCTTTTTGATCGCGCGTTATTACACTTTTTGTTTGGCGGTATGATAATAAATCATTATTTTTTTGCTTCATTTTTTATTTTTATTTTTTAAGGGGTTCGCTAAAGGGGTTAACTAATGGGACAGTTTTATAGGGCGGGTCATTACGGACGCGGCGATACCTAATATGTGTACTTTTATTGTTTTTTTTTTTTTATTTCCAAAAAATGGATTTATTGGGGGAATATTTTTTTTTTTTTCTAATTTATTTGGCGATTTTTTTTTTTAAATTATTTTAACACTTTTTTTTATTTTTTTTTTCACTTTATTAAATAGTCCCAGGTGGGACATCACTGTCCTGTGACAGATCGCTGATCTGTCACATCACAGATCACTGTGACAGATCAGCGATCTGACACAGGCACTGCAGAAGGCTTCCTCATGCCTGCGCTTTGCAGGCACTGAGGAAGCCAGCTTCCGAAGGCCCCCGTCGCCATCTTGGATCCGGGGGCCTGGAGGAAAGGAGTCCCCCGCAGCAGCGCTGCACATTGCGCTGCCGTGGGGGGCTCGGAAGCACGGAGGGAGCCCCCTCCCTGCCGATGCTTCCCTTTAACCCCCGGTACACCGCGATCATGTTTGATCGCGGTGTGCAAGGGGTTAACGTGTCAGGGGCGGTCCGTGACCGCCCCTGACACATTGTGCCGGGTGTCAGCTGTGATAATCAGCTGACACCCGGCCGCGATCAGCGGCGCTCACCACGTGGGCGCCGCTGATCGTGCTAGACGTACTATCCCGTCCATGGGCATAGGGGCCCGGGTCCCATGGACGGGATAGTACGTCTCATGTCAGGAAGGGGTTAATGTTGCTGTCACCCTCTTAGCAGCCTCACAGACCAATTTTCAGTTTTCTTGTTTTTTTTTCACCATTATTTAGCAGGGCTGTGGAGTCGGTAAGCCACAGTTGCGACTTCGACTCCTGGATTTTATCAGGCTCCGACTCCTTCATAAATGGCCAATTCATAACAACAAATTTACTGTTGTAAAATATTAAACATCGTGCTTATTCAGTTTCTCACCATCATATAAGTAATCAGACCACTTAGAGCAAAAACTACATTTATTAGAATACAATTAGAATATAGCAAATAACTTTTCTAAACTTTTCTAAACTGTAAGTATGCAATAAACACTTTTATGCAGTTAATAAGAAGAAATCTATAAATTTGTCCTCAGAAAAAGTATTGCCTTTGTCAGATCCTCCTTCATGGATGCCCTCAAATCTGATCTAATTATTTTGAGAGCAGAGAACAACCTCTCTACACTAACTTGTGTTGGTGGCAAAGCAGTAACCACTCGGGCAACATCTCTGACAATGTCAGGATACAGAGGAATCGCTTGTTGCACTGTTATTTTTGATGAACGGTCAAATTTCTCAATTTCTTTTAGTGCACATGAAAAATTCTGCTGAAATGTACTGGCTGTGTTCCTTGATGGGGATGACTCTTCTATGCGGGAACGCTTTGCACGGTCCTTGTGATCCAAATATTTTTCGAAATTAAATTCTTCATCAGTTGATGAGGGTGAAGATGTGGTAGGACGACCAAATTCTTCTTGTTCCTCCTGACTGTTCTGCAACCCTTTCATCCTTACTGCTATTTCAAACAGAGCTTCTTTTCCTTTACTTAGCTGTTGATCATCTAGAAGAATCCGATGCATTGGGTCTACATAAACAGCTGCCAAAAGAATGTTATTTTGTAATAGTAGCTCCTCTCTCCGTTTCATTGATGTAGCAATGCCACTTGCAATTAACCCTCCTCTTTGGGACAGGCGAAACATCAGGTTCTTCCACTCCTTTAAGAAAATACCTGGAGTTAAGTCCTCTGCTTGTAATTTTTTAGTCTCTGTAAATGGGTGCTCTAGCAATTTTTCCAGCTCAGTCACCTGATTCCACTGACTTTCATTTAGCGTCAGTTGAGGGTTAGCCATGTCTACAAGAAAGGTTTTCAGTTCAACCAAGCGCTGAATCATTAAGTAAGTACTGCCCCATCGTGTGGCTTGATCAATAATTGCCCCTTTTCCAGCACGTCTCTTCAAAATTGAGTCAACTTTAGGGGTTCTGGCAACAGTAGCCAATTTTCTCACCTTGCCAATCAGTGCAGCAGCATGTCCTTCTTGCAGACTCTCTCTTATAGCCAGCTGTAGCGTATGCACAACACAGCGCATGTGATGAATGAAAGAACATATTGACACAGTTTCAACAAGATCATCTAAACTATCATGTTGCTGTTCATCTGAAGCAACTTCAGTTTGCTCCTCAGTTACAATACTGTGTTCCTCTATTTCAAACATTTCTGTGTCTGTGGACCCAGAATGTTCTTCTAGCTGCTGGTCACCATCATTACTCTCATTCATTAGCTTAATAGTACTTATCATATTTGAAGCATTGTCAGTTACGACAGAAAGAACTTGCTCTTTTTTAAGTTCATAGTCTTGCAGAACCTTTTCCACCAAGACCTGGAGAAACTCACTGGTGTGATGAGCTTTGGTGTCTTTTACTGCCAATGTCTTGGTAACTATTTCATTTTTGTCACAAACAAATCGGACATTGATGGCAAAATAGTTCACTCTGTGACGTGTGCAGGCATCCATTTTAAGAAACAGAAAGCGTCCCTTGAGAGTTTTTTTAAGTTCTTCCTTTTGTTTAAAAGCTTCTTCGATTACTAATTTTCTAATACTCTCTCTCTCCAGAGAAACACCAAGCTTGCGGGCCATTTCCCCATTCAGACACATAAAAGCTGGTCGTGAAAATAATGAAATAGGCACACTATCCTTTACAACAAGCTCTATGATCTGTTTTTTAAATGTATCTACTGTCATTGTCACAGTAACTTTGTCACTGACAAAATATCTTGCAACTGATGGCTGCAAAGTTCTCTGCTCCTTTGTTTGGCTGGAAGAGCTGGGCACTGGTTCATTGGTTTGGATGCAGTCTTTCTCATCCACTGCTTTCAGTACTTCTGGATGAAAGCGCTGTAAATGTCTCTTTAGATTAGAAGCTCTGGTAGGAGCATTTTTATCTTTGCCTGAATATGCACTCATCTTGGCTTCACAGCATTTGTTTTCGTCTGGATCATTTGTCATACACTGACAGACATAATGTTTTCTATCTTGAGTGATGGTGAAATGTTCAAATACAGCTGATTTAATGTGATGCTTCTTTGACATTCTCAGGTTTTTAATTCTGCATTCACAATCCAAATGACAATTGTTTTTCCTAAAAACAATTGTCCAAAATTATTGCCAGGTCGTACAACTGATATAGTGGTCAGTAATACTGTTATTATTCCTCATGTACTCACAGTTAACTGATGCAAAGTTTGTTGAAAGGATAATACTACTTACAGTCTTCCTCTTCTGAGTAGCAGGCAGCTGTGAGATGCTTGGAAGACGCACACCTAGTATGATCTAGTCTAGAGGAGGAGCTTTACTACTAAGAATTTGCAACACATTTTCACTTTCAGTTTCATACATTTCAAGTAGGGGGGTTGGGGCAGCATGAGGTTAACCAAGTATAAGATTAGATAAGGGCAGTGGAGAACAGTGACACACAAGAAGTAAGAAATGTCTATCTCCAGCAGAACTGCTTATCACTGTTGTTCATAGTTTGATAGAACATATATATTTGAGTAACATTTATAAAATTCATATGAAAGTTCAATTATGAAATATTAAAACATTTTTTTTAAAGCTGGAGTCGGAGTCGGTACATTTCTACCGACTCCGACTCCAACCAAAACTAACTCCGACTCCACAGCCCTGATTATTTGAGACGTCACGTTCTAGGTAATGCCACTGTTGTGCCAAATTTCATCTACTTCACGATGTTTCCATGGTTGATCTAAAACCTTGGAAATATTTAGTACTCTTCTCCTTACAGCAATGAGATTTCAACAATGAGATCCCTTTGCTGTGTTGTCAGCTGTTAACAACCTTGACATGTTTTGTGTCTATGAACTCGTAATGACCTGGAGAATCATAATGGCCTGTCAGTTTTAGCATTTAGTGAACCTAGTAAAAAAGCCAAGCAAAAACAACTCTGGGATTGCACTTTTTATTTTTGCAATTTCACCGTACTTGGAATTTTTTTCCCATTTTAACAGTACACAATATGTATACTAAAACCAATGGTGTTGTTAAAAAGTACAACTAGTCCCGCAAAAAACAAGCCTTCACATGGCCATATTGATGGAAAAATAAAAAAGTGATGGCTCTGGGAACAAGGGGAGCGGAAAACGCAAAACTCGTGCACATAACCGATTTTCTCATCTTAGTGCTATTTGTTTTCATGGATAGCACTTGTACCTATGAGATTGTGCACATGTCCGATTTTTTTTTTTTTTTTATCTCTTCCTCTGTCCTTGTGGTTGAAATGACCAAATGATGGCTGCTGCTGACTCAGGAAAGGGTCTGACCTGCAGACACTGATATGGACATTGCGGTTATTCAGGACACCTAGGAGGCTGAAATACCACAAAGGTCACTGGAGATGCAAACGGACATTGAACATTATTCCTATAAATCCATTACATCCAATAAGCTATGGCGCTTCCTGACATTCCCACCCTGACCTGTAATTATGTCCATGGAGGTTTCATGCTGCTTATATCCAAACAAGTGGCAATGTGAACAGAGCCGAGGCAGTCTAGATTTCTATGGCAGAAGATGAGTTGGTATAAACTTAAAAATGGACCAGAGCCGCAAACTCCCAGCTTAACAGCCTGCTCGTGTGTAGTTTATAGATTTCTCTTTTTTTTTTTTTTTGCTGATGCCTTTTGCCCTGGTGAAAATAAAATGTATATTTACACTTAACCCCTCGCCGCGCTGTGAATTATTGATGGCGATGTTTCCGGATTTGTCAGCTTTCTACGCAGCAGACGACGAGCACTTCATCATATCAATAATTCATGAACGCCATTCATTTACGGACCGCGCAGTGTTACATCTCAGCCCGATACTAAAGCGGTTTGTTTTGTTGTTTTTTTTCTCCCCTGTAGTATGTAATCTGTTGGTAAAGTGTTCAGCACCTGATATCCAGTTTTTGGACCACCTTTACCTCCACCGTCATTGGGTCCAGAACTTGATCTGGACTCCAAATTAACTTTTTTCTTTACAACTTCAGAAACGCAATTGCAAGGGGGGCGGTTACTTTTGCTCCGCAGCATTGTTTCTTTTACGTGTGGAAAAAAAGAGGTGCTTTTATTATAATTGTCAGAAGACAGCGTATACAAGTGTTTTTCTGACACAGACTTTTTCGCTTACATGCTGCTGTTACTTTGCAGCATAGTGCAGGTAAATGGGGGACCATCTGTCGTAAAAAGCCAGACTTTGTTGTGTTTTTAATTTTTTTTTGTATTTTTTATTCCTTTTCATGACTGCTTTGCTGGTTGTATTTCGACCCTGTTAACCTGCGGCACATTGTAATGTAGCACCACACTTTATGTTCTCCGCTTCTGTTTTGGAGCTAAAACATAGCTAAAAAGTTCACCCACCATGCTGCAGAGCTGAGGTCTCCAGCGTTACCCATTTTTCGCACTGTCACAGACCTGATGAATGCTGTTAATAAATGAATTCTTACTAATTTTCTATCCACGGGGGAGGTCTCAATGTACAGGCTATATATTGGGTATTGGTAGGCTGATGTAAGCTTGCTATAGATGGTGGGATGATAGCCATGAAGTCTTGTGATGGACTCGATACATCCATGCCAGGTTGTCTGCTACCATTATCTCTTTATTGGTTGTGGTCATTCTCGGGGTCTGCAGCTCAGATCACATTCACCTCAATAGGAGCCGATGTGCAGTAACTATCTAATGGTCCCCTTAGGGGACTTAAAGCTGCGATCTTATGCAATACCAATACTACATAGCAAAACACCAGCACTGCTCTGTATGGTGAAAATCACAATCTCCTACGAACGCCAGCTTACAGGGTGACTGTCACAGGAGGATGACAGGCACACGGGTCTTCAGCAAACCTCCCGGCTGTCCGGGCAATCCATCGGTTGATTCAATCGGCCATCATGTGCGCGGGGAAAGGTGCTGGCTTGCACGCCGGGCCGCATCAAAGGTAGGCACAACTTTTGACGTACAACTACGTCAAAGGTCTTAAAGGGTTTTAAGCAGCATTATTAGACAACTTGAAAACCCACTAAAACATTATTACCAGATCAAGTGGCTTTTTTTTTTTTTTTTAAATCCACCAGTTCCAGAGATCTTCACCTTTTTATTGCACCCAGCCCAGTATATCTAATTTTTTTTGTTGTTTTCCAATAGGGCGTTGCTCACAGGGTGAATATACAGAGCAGCCTATAGGGGGTGCTAGAGTTGATACAAATATGCATATTGGACAGAGATTAATGTCACAAACTATTGTGTAGTGTGACTAAAAAAAAAATCCAGGGAAGCAGCAGGTACAAAGCAAAATCTGGCGACGGGTCTTCTCTAGAGGTTTGACCTATATATAGTATTTATCTTACACCCGCAGGAAAAGTGGTAAATGCATGAGCACGAGGGGTCTCACGGCTGTGCACCCATTTTAACAATGCACCGTGATTAATTTTTTGCCTGTGGATGTGACGGAGATGGCTGGATACATAGGAAATGAGTGGAGCAGTAGATTGTGGTATTGACACACAAAATAATTGATCCTTTCTATGTAAGCCCACTTGCAGTTAATATTTTTCTCTTTAGTCATTAGAAATCAGTAAGAAGCTAAAATAGATGCCAAATGATTTTTTTTTTTGCTGCCTGTGATTTTTCAGCACAAAATTGGTAGGTTTTTCTTTATTGCTTTAATTTGCCCCCAATTTCAGTGGTCCGGTGGTCACTCTTGCGCACCTAGGGTTCATTCAT
This sequence comes from Dendrobates tinctorius, assembly GCF_039654945.1. Classification (NCBI taxonomy): domain Eukaryota; kingdom Metazoa; phylum Chordata; class Amphibia; order Anura; family Dendrobatidae; genus Dendrobates; species Dendrobates tinctorius. The sequence goes on from NW_027361803.1 coordinate 14,332,582, forward strand.
TGCCAGTGAATCTGAGGAATATGGCTGCTTTTAATAATCGAATGCCACAGGTTTAGGTGATAACTGCGGTATATTTTGTATGTTTTGTGCAGGGAGCATTGACCAATCTGTTCTGAAAGAGCTCCCCCCAGAACTGGTGGCAGAAATCGAGTCATCCATGCCAATCTGCGAACGTGTAAAAATGAATAAACGGAAGCGGAGCACAGTCAACGAGAAGCCCAAATATGCCGAGATCAGCTCCGACGAGGACAAGGAAAGCGAAGACGACTTTGAACGTAAGGGGCCTTAAGCTCTGATGTCTTTTTAAACGTACTTATACACGCTTTCTATAAAATACTAAATCTCTTTTTACTTCAGCTTCTAAAAAACGAAACAAAAAGGGTAAGGGTGATCAGGAGTGGAAACTCGAAGAAAGGGAGCGGCGAGGTTCAGGGGATCACAGGCGGAGCGGGAACGATAACAGACGGAGCAGCCGGTACAGAGACCGCAGCTCTGAAGACTCCGAGATGGAGGATTCTCCACCACCAAGCCTCAGTGAAGGCAAGGAAATGTTGGGACTTACTCAAACCTGTCCCCCTCTTGATTGCAATAAGCCTTAAAATTGGCCTGAATGACATTGTGGTCCATAATGCTCATCATCCAAATTTTTTTTTATTTATTTTTTCCCAGTTGCTCGAAGAATGAAGAAGAAAGAACGTCAGAAGAAAAGGAAAGCCTATGAGCCCAAGCTTACACCAGAAGGTTAGACATATTCGCAATTAAATTAGTATAATTCATTACGTATATTTTAGATATTTTTTTCCTCTGTATTGAATACGTTTGCAAATAATTTGCCCATTGTATTTTCTTTTGCAGAAATGATGGACTCCTCCACATTTAAGAGGTTTTCAGCGTCGGTAGAAACGATATTGGAAAACTTGGAAGATATGGATTTTAGCAGTTTTGGTAATTTTGATTTTTTAATATCCTAAATGTCCCAAGCCGCCTCATCTCCGTATATTTGTGTTCTCTACCATTAAGGCGTCTTTTTTTGTTTTCTTGGCCTACGTGCTGTTTGTGGGTGCGCAGCGGCTTGCACAGTGACCCATGGTAGCCAGCGTGCTGCACATGAGCCATTTTCCACATGAACCTCCGGCTTATGTAGGAAAAAAATTGCCAGCACATGCTACATTGTAATAGATTTTACGGTTGATAATAGTACATGAAATTGCAGACAGCTCCTGCACACATCCATGCTGCCGATAAGCGCACAGAGCTGCAGACAGGACTGGCACAATTATTAACCTTACTGTATAATGTTTAATTAAAGGGGTTATGTCACCATAAAATTAATAGAATTGCAAAGTTTTTGTAGAATTAAAAAATGCAATTTAGCTCTTGAAAAAATCCACTCTGTTCTCAATAACAGGTAGATTTTTATTCCTGTTGTACTGCTCATTGTCTAGGCTACCAGCCACCTCTGCGATCTATCAGAGGTGGACGGTGTCCTACACATGGAGCGCAGCACTGCTTTGGAACGGCTGATATTGCTGAATCCACCCATCTCCAGTGTCAGTCTGCTTCCGATCCTGCAGAGACAATGCCGCCTCCACTGACAACAACCAATAGTGCACAGTTCTGTCCAGCAGAGCCTAAAAGTGCAATATATTTATTTTTCTTTTAGGTGACGATGAAGAGATCCCTGCTGACCTTCTGTTGGGTAAACACCAACTGAATGAGCTTGGCAGCGAGTCGGCAAAAATAAAGGCAATGGGCATCATGAATAAAGTATGAAAATGTCCTCACATGTACACACACTGTCTTTCAGGCCTGTCTTGGCGTGTTATGATATATTTTTCTTATTTCCAGATTTCTTCAGAAAAAATGGTCAAGTTACTTGGGATTCTGGAGAAGAACATCCAGGATGGCGCCAAACTTTCCACCATGCTGAATCATGTAAGTGGTCATTTTAGCTGCCCTTGTCGGTCACACATTGATGACCTATTTGAGAGGTAAAGCCATGAATATCAGTACTACACAGGTACACTTTCCTAAATTTAATGTGTTTGACTTTGGCCCTTTTTTTTTTATAGAATGATACAGAGGATGAGGAAAAGTTGTGGCGAGATCTGATCATGGAGCGAGTTACCAAATCTGCCGACGCCTGTCTGACAGCGATCAACATTATGACCTCCCCCAGCATGCCCAAGGCAGTCTACATTGAGGACGTCATTGAGCGCATTCTTCAGTACACTAAATTTCATTTACAAAACACACTTTATCCGCAGTACGATCCTGTCTATAGGGTCGATCCACACGGAGGTGAGACAGGGATTTGTGTTTTTTGCCTTATTTCTAACATAATACCATGTTGCATTCTTTATTGGTTTTTTTTTTCCCATTTCTTTGTATGTGTAAAAAAAGTGTTTTTTTTTTGGGAGGGGGGAGTTACTTGTTTCAGCAATGTATTTTTCTCTTTCATTTTTTCTCAAAAAAAAAAAAGTTCCTCTTTTTTATTTATTTTTTTTTATTTATACAGGAGGACTGATGAGCTCAAAAGCCAAACGTGCAAAATGTTCAACCCACAAGCAGAGGGTGATTGTTATGCTGTACAACAAGGTGTGCGACATTGTGGCCAGTCTGTCCGAACTCCTAGAGATACAGCTGCTGACGGACACAACCATTCTGCAGGTAAAGGCCATATTCTGATCATACAGTGCCTACAAGTAGTATTCAACCCCCTGCAGATTTAGCAGGTTTGATAAGATGCAAATAAGTTAGAGCCTTCAAACTTCACACAAGAGCAGGATTTATTAACAGATGCATAAATCTTACAAACCAAAAAGTTATGTTGCTCAGTTAAATTTTAATAAATTTTAAACATACAAGTGTGGGTCAATTATTATTCAACCCCTAGGTTTAATATTTTGTGGAATAACCCTTGTTTGCAATTACAGCTAATAATCGTCTTTTATAAGACCTGATCAGGCCGGCACAGGTCTCTGGAGTTATCTTGGCCCACTCCTCCATGCAGATCTTCTCCAAGTTATCTAGGTTCTTTGGGTGTCTCATGTGGACTTTAATCTTGAGCTCCTTCCACAAGTTTTCAATTGGGTTAAGGTCAGGAGACTGACTAGGCCACTCCAACACCTTGATTTTTTGCCTCTTGAACCAGGCCTTGGTTTTCTTGGCTGTGTGCTTTGGGTCGTTGTCTTGTTGATAGATGAAATGACGACCCATCTTAAGATCCTTGATGGAGGAGCGGAGGTTCTTGGCCAAAATCTCCAGGTAGGCCGTGCTATCCATCTTCCCATGGATGCGGACCAGATGGCCAGGCCCCTTGGCTGAGAAACAGCCTCACAGCATGATGCTGCCACCACCATGCTTGACTGTAGGGATGGTATTCTTGGGGTCGTATGCAGTGCCATCCAGTCTCCAAACGTCACGTGTGTGGTTGGCACCAAAGATCTCAATCTTGGTCTCATCAGACCAGAGAACCTTGAACCAGTCTGTCTCAGAGTCCTCCAAGTGATCATGAGCAAACTGTAGACGAGCCTTGACATGACGCTTTGAAAGTAAAGGTACCTTACGGGCTCGTCTGGAACGGAGACCATTGTGGTGGAGTACGTTACTTATGGTATTGACTGAAACCAATGTCCCCACTGCCATGAGATCTTCCCGGAGCTCCTTCCTTGTTGTCCTTGGGTTAGCCTTGACTCTTCGGACAAGCCTGGCCTCGGCACGGGAGGAAACTTTCAAAGGCTGTCCAGGCCGTGGAAGGCTAACAGTAGTTCCATAAGCCTTCCACTTCCGGATGATGCTCCCAACATTGGAGACAGGTAGGCCCAACTCCTTGGAAAGGGTTTTGTACCCCTTGCCAGCCTTGTGACCCTCCACGATCTTGTCTCTGATGGCCTTGGAATGCTCCTTTGTCTTTCCCATGTTGACCATGTATGAGTGCTGTTCACAAGTTTGGGGAGGGTCTTAAATAGTCAGAAAAGGCTGGAAAAAGAGATAATTAATCCAAACATGTGAAGCTCATTGTTCTTTGTGCCTGAAATGCTTCTTAATACTTTAGGGGAACCAAACAGAATTCTGGTGGTTTGAGGGGTTGAATAATAAATGACCCTCTGAATAAACTTTTCACAATCTAAAAAAAAATTAAACAAATAAATAACATTCTTTTTTGCTGCAGTGCATTTCACACTTCCAGGCTGATCTACAGTCCAAATGTCACAATGCCAAGTTAATTCCGAATGTGTAAACCTGCTAAATCTGCAGGGGGTTGAATACTACTTGTAGGCACTGTATATATTTTTTTCTGTATGTATTATTAGGCAGTATGCAGAGCCGTTAAGCTAGCTGTCTAGTCGTTGTATTATTTGTGTAGTCATTATCATTTTTCCACAGGTGTCATCAATGGGGATTACGCCGTTCTTCGTGGAGAACGTCAGCGAGCTGCAGCTGTGTGCCATCAAGTTGGTCACTGCGGTAAGAAGCTGTGATTTTTTTTTTTTTATTTAAAAAAAAAAAAAAAAAAAATGACTTTACGAGCATGGCAACCTCACTTTTTCCTTAATGGTGTAACAAGATGGGAGACAACAATGGTATTTAATTTTATAGCACCAGGCCCATTAAAGATGCTGTCCTCCCAGTGCTACAGATACTATGCATTGCAGATGGGGCCTGTCAGAGCCTTATCCCCCCTTCTAACTTTATATTCTGCATTTCTCACAGGTATTTTCTAGGTACGAAAAACACAGACAGCTGATCTTGGAGGAGCTGTTCACCTCTCTTGCAAGACTGCCAACAAGTAAAAGAAGCCTAAGGAATTTTAGGTACTCAGGATTTACCATTGTGGGGATTTCCATAAATTAAGTTCCTTTATTTGAAGTTTGCAGTTCATCTGCTGATGTATGAATGATTGCATCTGTAGGTTAAACAGCAGCGATGACGACGGGGAAGCCATGTACATCCAAATGGTGACGGCGCTGGTCCTACAGCTCATACAGTGCGTGGTGCACCTCCCGTCTGATAGAGAGCATGCAGAAGAAGAGTCAAATAAGAAGGTAGGAAATCTGGCATCTTACCAAAAGTTGTTTTGTTTTCTTTGGAGGTATGTATATATGTGTTGGGGGTGTGTATGTATTTATGTATGTGTGTGTGTATAATATATATATAATATATGTATGTATGTATGTACACGGCATTATATGTATGTATGTACACTGCTCAAAAAATAATGGGAACATTTAAACAAAATATAACTCCCAAGTAAATCAATCTTCTGTGAAATCAAACTGTCCACTTAGGAAGCAACACTGATTGACAATGAATTTCACATGCTGTTGTGCAAATGGAATAGACAACAGATGGAAATTATTGGCAATTATCAAGACACACTCAATAAAGGAATGGTTCTGCAAGTGGGGACCACAGACCACATCTCAGTTCCAATGTTTTCTGGCTGATGCTTTGGTCACTTTTGAATGTTGATTGTGCTTTCACACTCGTGGTAGCATGAGACGGACTCTACAACCCAAACAAGTGGCTCAGGTAGTGCAGCTCATCCAGGATGGCACATCAATGTGAGCTGTGGCAAGAAGGTCTGCTGTGTCTTGTCAGCGTAGTGTCCAGAGGCTGGAAGCGCTACCAGGAGACAGGCCAGTACACCAGGATGCTTGGAGGGGGCCGTAGGAAGGCAACAACACAGCAGCAGGACCGCTACCTCAGCCTTTGTGCAAGGAGGAACAGGAGGAGCACTGCAAAATGACCTCCAGCAGGCCACAAATGTGCATGTATCTGCACAAACGGTTAGAAACCGACTCCATGAGGATGGTCTGAGTGCCTGACGTCCACAGATGGGGGGTTGTGCTCACAGCCCAGCACCGTGCAGGACGCTTTGCATTTGCCAGAGTACACAGTGTTTGGCAGATTTGACATTGACGCCCTGTGCTCTTCACAGATAAGAGCAGGTTCACACTGAGCACATGTGACAGATGTGACAGAGTCTGGAGACACCGCGGAGAGAGCGATCTGCTGCCTGCAACATCCCTCAGCATGACTGGTTTGGCAGTGGGTCAGTAATGGTGTGAGGAGGCATTTCTTTGAATGGCACCACAGCCCCCCCGTGTGCTAGCCAGAGGTACCCTGGCTGCATTAGGTACCAGGATGAGATCCTCAGACCCATTTTGAAACCACATGCTGGTGCCTTGGGCTCCTTCTGATGCAGGACAATGCTAAACCTCATGTGGCTGAAGTGTGTCAGCAGTTCCTGCATGATGAAGGCATTGACCTATGGACTGGCTCGCCAGTTCCCCCAGACCTGAATCCAATAGAGCACATCTGGGACATCATGTCTTGTTCCATCCACCAACGCCACTGTGCACCACAGACTGTCCAGGAGTTGTCTGTTGGTTTAATAACAGGATTTTGGTTGCTTACCTTAAAATCTGTTTCTTAGTCTTCATTGGGGGACACAGAAACCATGGTGTGTGCTGTTGCCTCTAGGAGGTTGACACTATGCCATGAAAAAAAATGTTAACTCCGCCTCCGCAGTATACACCCCTCCGACAGGCTGTAGGACAATCAGTTGGTGAAAAAGCAGTAGGAGGAGACATTATCATGTAAGTCATCATATATTCATTACAATAGCAAAATCATGGGAGGGCGCTGTGTCCCCCAAAGAAGACTCTGAGAAACAGATTTTACGGTAAGCAACCAAAATCCTGTTTTCTCTTTCGTCTCATTGGGGGACACAGAAACCGTGGGACGTCCAAAAGCTGTCCCTGGGGAGGGAGAAGACAGAAACCTCCTTCAGGTCGGAGAACTCACCACTGCCGCCTGAAAAATTCTTCTGCCTAGGCTGGCGTCCGCTTAAGTATAGGTATGGACCTTATAGAACCTTGAAAAGGTATGAACGGACGACCAAGTGGCTGCCTTGCACAATTGCATAGCTGATGCCCTGTGGTGTGCCGCCCAGGAGGCGCCCACCGCCCTGGTTGAGTGAGCCTTGACCCCAGCAGAGGACACCCTGTTCTTCACCCGGTAGGCTTCCAGAATTGCCATTCTGATCCAGCGGATGATTGTTGCCGTAGAGACCGGCAGGCCTCTTCTCACCCCATTAGGAATGACAAAGATCGAGTCTGTTTCCCTGAAAGGAGCAGTCCTAGCCAGGTAGACCCTTATCGCCCTGGCCAGGTCCAGGTTATTGAAAGAACGCTCCAGAGGAAGAGTTGGGGCAAAATGACGGTAGGATTATATCCTCGTTCAGGTGGAAGGCCGATACCACCTTGGGGAGGAAGGAAGGAGGAGGCCGCAAAACAACCTTGTTTTGGTGCATAATCAAAAATGGAGGGCGACCGGACAGGGTCGCCAACTCTGAAACCCCCTGATAGAGGTGATGGCTATGAGAAAAACCACCTTCCAGGACACAGGGGCTATGGGAGCTTCCCGGAGGGGCTCCAAGGGTGAATTTGTCAAGGCTTCCAAGACCAGGTCAAGATCCCATGGATCCACTAGGGATCTGTAAGGAGGAGATGTATGCCACCCTTTGAAGAAAGGTCTTAACCTGGAGGCGAGAGGCCACATTCCGTTGGAAAGAAATAGAGAGAGCAGATACTTGGCCTTTCAGGGAACTTTGGGCAAGACCGGCATCTAGTCCTGCCTGGAGGAAGGCTAGGACAGATGGTAGGGAACAGGGTATAGGTGTGATGTGATTAGACTCACACCAGCCAAAAATAAGCCTTCAGGCTCGATAATAGACCCTGAAGAAGATGGCTTCCTAGCCTGGATCATTGTATTAATGTTTTGGTCCGAAACAACCCCGCTGCTCTCAGTATTGTGGTTTAGATGGCCAAGCCGTCAAATTGAGCAACCGAGAATTCGGGTGGTAAAATGGCCCCTCAGCCAGGAGATCTGGCCTGTCGGGGAGTCTCCACGGGGTTCTTACGAGAAGATTGATAATTTCTGCGAACCAGGCCCTCCTGGGCCAGTATGGGGCGACCAATATGACCGGCACCCCTAACGCCCTGATCCCCTTTAGTAACCTGGGTAGGGGAGGGACCCAGGTAAGGGAGTCTGAACTGTGACCAGGGGATAACCAGCGTGTCTACCCCTATTGCCAGAGGATCGCGGCACCTGGAAACAAACTATTGGACCCTTCTGTTCTGTCGAAGGTCCACATCCGGAGTCCCCCATAGTCGGCAGATTTGATGGAGCATGTACTGATGTAAGGACTATTCTCCTGCTGCAAGCCCTTCCCGACTGAGGAAGTCGGTGGCCGTGTTGTCTGTGCCGGGAATGTAAACTGCCGATATTGCCGGAATCGTGGCTTCCGCCCGGCTGAAGGTTCTTGATACCTCTGCCGATGCCTCGGGAGTCATGGTTCCCCCCTGGTGATTGATGTATGCCACTTCTGTGGCATTGACCGTCTGAATCCGGACTGGCTGATCCTTGAGGCATCTTTCCCGATGTAGGAGTGCTGGAAAGACCCCGGTTGGTTCTAGAATGTCGATCAACAGTGAGGATATTCACCTCGACCATCGCCCCTGGACCGCCAGGTGACAGAATACCCCAGGAGGCTGGCATCCGTAGTTGTCACCTGCCAGTGGACGGGGGAAAAAAGGACCGCCCCAGATAAACAAGGGGGGGAGGTCAGTCACCCTTGAGGGACTGTCTGGCCTGACTGGGAGGGAGTAAGGGTGATCCAGTGAAGAGACGGACCTGTACCACTGAAGGAGGGTGTCCCTCTGAAGTATCCTGTAACGGGACAGGGCAAAGGGTATTGCCTCTGAGGCTGCCACCATCCTCCGCAGGACTCTCATGGCAGCGCAAAAGGATAGGAGTCGGGATTCTAGCATAGATCAAATTCCCTGCCGGAGAGTAATCCACTTCCTTTCGGGAAGAGAAGCCCTCGAGCGGCGGGTGTCGACTTGCATCCCTAAGAACTCTAGGTTTTGTGTTGGCGTAAGGTGGGATTCTTTCCCTGTTGAAGAGCCAACCAAACCGGCACAGCGTGACTAGAACCGCAGATAGGTTTTCCTGAGCCTGATTGAAGGAGGGTGCTTTGACGAGAATATCGGCGAGATGTGGGACTAATACTATATTTCTGTCCCTTAATATGGCTACCATTGCTGCCATAATCTTCGTAAAAATTCTGGGGCTGTTGCTAGCCCAAATGGTAGGGCCACCAACTGAGAATGCTGCTGCTGGACAGCACAGCGCAAAAAACCTTGATGTCCCTGAAAAATGGGGCCATGCAGGTAGGCGTCCTGAATATCTATGGAGCATAGGAATTCCTGCCATCTTTTTTTTTTTTGTATTACAAAGCGGTTTGAGTAAAGGCTTGTAAAACGCTCGGGAACAGGGATGATTACTCCTGCACTGAGGAGAGAATTGATTGCCGCAAAAAAACCTGAGGCCATGGCAGCGTCTCTTGGTGGTTGATATAGAAAAAAAACGGCCTCGCTGAAGTCCATCTTGCATCCTGTGGATTCCACCTCCTTTACCCAGGTATCCATTACTGAACTCCGCCAGACATCTCTGCAGAAGAGAAGGCGGCCCCCTAGTGCGGGGTGAGGGACTGGGAAGGGAGCTGTAATCCCTTCAGGCGTCAGGCTGAAGAGGATCTGCCTGGCCCTGACCTAGTAGCTCTGCTGTGGGAACTGCGAGGTCGCCATGAAGGAGAGGCCCGAAAGGACACCTCCTTCCTGTCCCTAGGCGCCTGCAACCTCTGTGGGCACTGAGCATAGGCATCTGCCGCTGGGGCGGAACGAAAGGATTGGGCCTTTCGTTTGAAAACCTATCAACGAGACCTGGCCTGAGGGAGAAGGAAGCTTAATCCCCCAGCTGCCTCTTTAATGATTTGATCTAACATTGGACCAAAAAAGTCGGGAATCCTGAAAAGGCAGATTGGTTAGGGATCTCTTTGGGGACAAATCGGCCTGCCAGGCCTTTAGCCAGACCGTTCACCGGATGGCTACCCTGTTGCTGAATACTTGGCCTGGCAGGATGCGGCGTCCAAAGCTGCTGATACCATATACTTCCTGACCAGAGAGATTCGGTCTGCGAACTCCTCTAGTTCTGCTGGCGGGGCCCCGGCCAATATGCCCTGTCTAAGCTGTTTGACCCATCTTGACAGAGACTTAGCTACCCAAGCTGAGGCGAAGGCCGGACTCAATATAGCGGCTGCTGCCTTAGAGGTGGATCTCGCCAGGGATTCTACCCTCCTATCATTGGTATCCTCCAGGGGTTCCCCACTGGTGAGTGGACTGACTCTTTTGGTAGAGAGTCTGGACACTGATGGATCCCCCGAAGGGGAGGATGTCTAGTTGGTAGTGAGATCTGGATATGAGATCCCAAAATTGCTTCTTCTCTGAAACCGCCTGGTCGGGTTTTCCCTTTCCTTGAACAACACCTCCTCAAAATCCCTGTGGGTGGCAAAGACCCTGGAGGGGGACCTATGCCGCTTAAATGAGAGCCTGATCCGCAGGCTTCTATGTGGCGTCCCTAATGTTAAGGTCCCATTGACTGCAGCAGTGATGTCCTGGACCATATCCTTGACGCACTAGGCTGCTCTGCCCCGTATTCAGAACCCTCCTCCGAGCGTGTCTATAAAAATACTTCACACGATTCTGGGGAGGACCGGGAGGAGGCAGACAGCCAGAGAAACTCTGGCAGTGAGATGGAGTAAGAAGGGGACCTGGGTTGGTGGTCCTGTCTCAACCGTTTACGGCCTCTAGAAGGTCCAGAAAAAGGACTCCTTTGATGCACCTGTGTCCACTGGAGTCTGAGGTGGCAATTTGTCAAGCACCGTTACCAGGTACTAGGATACCTTGGTAAGGTTAGCCACGGATTTAGATAAGGCAGAGGCCCATCCCGGACACTCCTGTCTCCCTCGGGAACGGCTGACCCCTGGGCGGCAGGCAAGATGGCCTTATCCAGCTCCCTGGCAGGAAAGGTGCGGTGGGGGGGCTGCACCTGCTTTTTAGCATAGGTAATACAGTGGGTCTGCTGCGTTCTGAGCAGCGTGGGGAGGACTGACCTGAAGGAAGCTTGTTATTTAACGATGGTTGCCGACCATCGGGGGTAAAGAGCGGGGTGAGGGAGCAACACTGTAGTGCAGTACTCACATCCCACATCCTGTGTCCCCACCGCAGCTGCTGCCCGAAGGCAGAGGGGAGAGAGAGGTGAACTGCCCTCTAGCCCCGCCCGGAACCGGTGGGCGGGGCCCAACCCCGGACTTCCTGGAGTACCAAGATGGCGCCGGTCCCGGAAGTGCACCCCGGAAGACGGGATCTGACATCGGACACGCACGTTCTGGATTACTGTTGGAGCCCAGGAGCATAATGCCGCCGCGGGAGGAAGGATTGGCGGCTGCGACACAATCTGCATTCCTGCAGTGCTTGGAAACAGGTACTGGCCTTTAAGATAAGTTATAGCCACGGAACACAGGGTAACAGTGATCCCTCCATAAATGCAAAAAAGAGCTTCTTTTTTTTTTTTTTTTTCTTTTTTTCTTTCCATGAAAAATGCTGCAGCCTCTTACCTTCAGCTCCCCCCGTGACAGGGAGCAGTTACCTGACGAAAAGATTGCTGTCCCAAATCTTTTCTGAAGGGCGTCTCACTCGATCATCCGGCTCTGGGGGGGGCGAGTCATGAGAGACGAAGGTCAGGACCAGATACGAACACCTGAACATGAGTCCGTGTTAGGGGCTAGGGTCCTGCCCATGGGATTTATGAGGACACGGGGTGGCAGTACACGCCGTACTCATGATCCCGGTGTGGGAATACAGATGTAGCCGCTCTACACTGTATCATCCCTCCATGGTTACCTGAAAAGGAACGACGCACATTGAGTTAGGCATGGGTCTGCGAGAGACCCCTGTCCACCTCCTATCTAACACTAAGCAAAACTGATTGTCCTACAGCCTGTCGGAGGGGTGTATACTGCGGAGGCGGAGTTAACATCTTTTTCATGGCATAGTGTCAATCTCCTAGAGGCAGCAGCGCACACCACGGATTCTGTGTCCCCCAATGAGACGAAAGAGAAATAGTGTGTGTGTATGTATGTATTTTCTCTGATTTCTCCTATTCTCATCTGTCTGTGTGTGGTTTTTTTTTTTTTTTTTTGCTCCAGATTGACCAAGATGTGTTTATCACCAACTCCTATGAAACTGCCATGCGGACTGCACAGAATTTTCTGTCCATTTTTCTGAAAAAGTGAGTATGAAGGTGGATTTATTTTATCTCCCACCAGAAGAATGCGACGTACAAGTCTGTCACTAATTTGCATGTTGTATTATAATAAGCCGTTCTTTCTCGTAGGTGCGGGAGTAAGCAGGGGGAGGAGGACTACAGGCCGCTGTTTGAAAACTTCGTCCAGGACCTCCTATCTACTGTAAATAAGCCCGAGTGGCCGGCCGCTGAGCTCTTGCTGAGTTTGCTCGGACGGCTTTTGGTAGGTCTCTTTCATTTTATACGAATGAATAGTGCTGAATTATGTCAACATTCAAAGTCATCTGCTGTTGGCCGTGTCACATAATTTAAAAAGATGTCATCTCTCGTCGCAGGTTCATCAGTTCAGTAACAAGTCTACAGAGATGGCGCTGCGTGTGGCTTCGTTGGACTACTTGGGAACAGTAGCGGCGCGACTCAGGAAGGACGCAGTCACCAGCAAGATGGACCAAGGGTCAATAGATCGAATATTAAAGCAGGTAAACGTTGGACCTGAGATATCGATAGAAAATTCAATATGCAATTAGTTTTAGGCAGGAAAAATGCTGCAAAGAAAGAATTGTATGAAAAATAAAGTGTTCAGTTTTTCATTAGTGAAAGGAAAAGACTGGATGATGTGAGATCAGGGCTCTGTGGGGCCGGATCGTCACTGCCAGGACTCCTCGTTCTTGTATGTTAGGGGTCGGTGTCCTGCTACAGAATACATTGGAGCCAATCAGACGTCTACTGATGGTAGTGATGGCTAAGTATCTGACTGTATTTCTCAGCATCGATGATACCAAGAAATGGGCAATGTTCTGGACCATAGACAAAGCGGTCGGACATAGAAACTTAGTGCAGCAGATGAGACTACACATGCATAGTTTCCTAGGGAGTTGGAAGATGCCCAGCAGTGCCATCAGATCAGAACTGGCTGAAACTAGTAAAACCAGCTAATACCCATCTACTGTTTGGAGAAGTCTTCATGGAAGAAATGCAACCGAAAACCAGACCTTCCATGTGGAAACATGGCTAAGTGACCCAACTATGCGGTAAAATTAGGAACCGGGGTGCAAAAGATAAAAAGGCAGCAGGTGCTCTGGACTGAAAAGTCAAAAAGTGACATATTTGACTGTAATAGAAGCAAATTGTTCACGGAAGTGCTGGAGAGTGGGACAAGGGTCCTGCAAGTTTGGGGCTGCGTTTCAGCAAATAACATTTTTGTAGGTAAAATTTGTATTTAAGGAGTGATAAAAAACCTTTCTGTACGACCACACTTAAATAGGTGACGGTACAGCCATAGGTGAAGTATATTGGTGCAACAGGTTTTTAAACTGCTCTGATATGGGTGCTGTGTGTGTCTGTGACCCAATGGTGTTGATATGGGTGCTGTGTGTGCCTGTGACCCAACGGTGCTGATATGGGTGCTGTGTGTGCCTGTGATCCCAGTTGTGCTGATATTGCTGCTGTGTGTGCCTATGACCCAGCGGTGCTGTTATGGGTGCGGTGTGTGTGCCTGTGACCCAGCGGTGTTCATATGGGTGCTATGTGTGCCTGTGACCCAGTGGTGCCGATATGGGTGTGGTGTGTGTGCCTGTGATCCAGCGGTTTGATATGGGTGCTTTGTGGGCCTGTGACTCAGCGGCACTGATATGGGTGCTGTGTGTGCTTGTGACCCCAGTGGTGCTGATATGGGTGAGGTGTGTTTGCCTGTGACCCCAGCGGTGCTGATATGGGTGCGGTGTGTGTGCCTGTGACCCAGCGGTGTTGATATGGGTGCTTTGTGTGCCTGTGACTCAGCGGCACTGATATGGGTGCTGTGTTTACCTGTGACCCCAGTGGTCCTGCTATGGGTGAGGTGTGTTTGCCTGTGTCCCCAGCGGTGCTGATATGGATGCTGTTTGCCTGTGACCCCAGCGGTGCTGATATGGGTGCGGTGCGTGCCATTGACCCAGCGGTGTTGATATGGGTGCCGTGTGTGCCATTGACCCAGCGGTGTTGATATGGGTGCCGTTTGTTCCATTGACCCAGCAGCGCTGATATGGGTGCTGTGTGTGCCATTGACCCAGCGGTGTTGATATGGGTGCTGTGTGTTCCATTGACCCAGCAGCGCTGATATGGGTGCCGTGTGTGCCATTGACCCAGCGGTGTTGATATGGGTGCTGTGTGTTCCATTGACCCAGCAGCGCTGATATGGGTGCTGTGTGTGCCAGTGACCCAGCAGCACTCCTGGCTGTAACTCGCCCCAGTGCAGCCCTGGTACTGGCCATCATTTGTGAGTTTTTATTTTGTGAGCTCTGAAAGGCCATGTCAGAATGAAGTTGTCACCGCGCACTCATGGGCTCCACAGCTCCATTAGCAGTGAAAGGTCCCGCTCTAGGACCCCCAATGATCAGAGTGTAATCTAACTTCTGTACAGAGGCAATAACTGTTTGTTAGGAAAGCAAGAATTTAAAATATTGCCCTCTAGTGGTGAAATGTGTATTTGTATCTACTCTAGAATTAAATGCAATCTCACTGCTATGATGTATATGCTAAATGTGTTATTCTTACAGGCCCCAAAAGGTGAAGATGAGATTCAGCAGCTCCAGAAGGCTCTCCTAGATTACCTTGAGGAAAACACGGAGACGGACCCTTCTCTTGTGGTAAGTTCACCTTCATGGTCAGTTCTGTAACTTGTTCAGATGAAGCTGTGATATACAGGAGCCGTAATAAATCCCCTGCTGTCTCCTCTGCCTCAGTTTTCTCGAAAGTTTTATATAGCTCAATGGTTCCGTGACACTACAATGGAGACTGAGAAAGCCATGAAATCCCAAAAGGACGAGGACTCTGACGGCGTGCACCACGCGAAAGAGGTGGAGTCCACGGGTGATATCATGCAGCGTGCAGAAAAGCGCAAAAAGTTTCTCCGCAGCATCATTAAAACGGCACCATCACAGTTTAGCACTTTGAAGTAAGCCGCAAAAAGAAATGCAGCTCTTCGTCAGGTTTTTATTTTTGGGGGGGTGGCCATAATCATTTTACAATCTTCTGCCCGCAGGTCCGGTTCTGACACAGTTGACTACGACGATGCGTGTCTGATTGTGCGATACTTGGCCTCTATGAGGCCGTTTGCCCAGAGTTTTGATATTTATTTGACCCAGGTAAATAAGAAGTAATGGCAAAACTATGGCTGCACTCTTTCCATTGTCCCTTTGCTCATCAATAGATTATTGCATTTTTTTATTCCAGATTCTGCGGGTACTAGGGGAGAATGCAATTGCTGTCCGAACGAAAGCCATGAAGTGTTTGTCTGAAGTTGTAGCTGTAGATCCAAGCATCCTTGCAAGGGTAAGATTTTGAGTCTTTATGATGATTTTTTTTTTTTTTTTTTCTGCATTACATCATTAATCATTTTTTTTTCTTGTTGAGATTTCCTTTTTGAATTGCATCATTGGTAATCTTATTTATTTTTTCCCCCTTCCTCCTCTTCCAGCTGGATATGCAGCGAGGAGTTCACGGGAGGCTGATGGACAACTCCACCAGCGTGCGAGAAGCAGCCGTGGAGTTACTAGGACGTTTTGTGCTCTGCAGACCTCAGCTCGCTGAGCAGTATTATGAAATGCTTGTAGAGAGGATACTGGTAAGTCTAGCCCAAGTACATGGAAAATCCTCACCCTTCACCTGCTTGTCTAGAACTGTCCAAAAATAGTTAAAATAAAAAAAACTCTCAAAGAACAACAAATATATATATATATATCTAATTACAAGTCAAAGCTCTGCTATCTATCATTTTTGTTATCTTCTACATCCACAATATTCTCACTAGTCAAATCCATGTCCTTTTTCCTGCAGGACACTGGTATAAGTGTAAGGAAGAGAGTGATAAAGATCTTACGAGACATCTGCTTGGAGCAACCAACCTTTCCAAAAATCACGGAGATGTGCGTCAAGATGATCCGCAGAGTGAACGATGAGGAAGGCATTAAGGTAACGAAGACACCCAACTCATTAATCACCGTCATATTTCTGAGCTTCTAAATTAAAATGTTTCATCTTGCCCATTTAGGATTTTATATGGAAATGTTTCACTGGCTCCAATTTTTTTTTCTCATTTTAAGGGATTTTCTCATGATCATATATATGTGAAATTGCAAAATGCTTGTGAAAACAAACTTTTCAACTTCTGCTTACCTGGACTGTTTGCTTTTCATGGAAATGGCCAGTTTCCTAGAAAAGAGTAAAAGAGGTTTTCCACTGCTTTTACATTGATGGTCTATCTTTAGGATAGGTCATCAATGCCTGATTGTCCGGGTCCAACATCCGGCACCCCTGCCGATCTGTTACCGATTTCAGCAGCCAGAAGTACTTGCGTAGCTGGCCACCTATTGCTTTGATAAGGAGTCGGATGTGCAGTACCAAGCTCCGACCACTACAAATAGACGCAAGTAAGGCCATCAATGTAGATTAGAAGTAGTGGACAACCTCTTTCAGTGCTTACCAACTTTTTGCTATACAGCTGAAGAAGACCCCAACCATTCAAATTGTTATGATATCCTTGCAGCTTGCTATCATTTTATAGCATAGGAAATACCGCTTTTAAAATCTGTTGTGGCTGCGTGTCCCTAAGCAACTCTGTTTTATTGCAAAAGCAAAGTTTTGAAAGTAAAAAAAAAAAAAAAAATTACTGGTAGAATAAATCAGCCTGCGGCATCTCTGTCTACATAAGGTTTAAATTGTTGCTTTACATTTCTTTACTAGAAACTGGTGAATGAGACATTCCAGAAACTCTGGTTCACACCAACCCCCCAAAATGATAAAGCTGCCATGACCCGAAAAATCCTGAATATAACAGATGTGGTAAGCGTTTCTGATAAGCTGAGTATGGACATTGCATCACTAGAAGGAAATGTCGCCTTGATTAACCTGGTCTGTTTTTTTTCCCCTTTAGGTCGCTGCTTGCCGAGACACAGGATACGACTGGTTTGAACAACTACTTCAAAACGTGAGCATAAGAAACCGTTCAGATATTCAGATGAAATTTACTTGTTAAAGATTAAAAATTTACGTAATTTTATTTTTCCATGCCAGCTGTTAAAAGCTGAAGAAGATTCCTCGTACAAACCTGTGAAAAAAGCCTGCACGCAGTTGGTGGACAACCTGGTGGAGCACATCCTCAAGTACGAGGAGTCTATGGCAGGTTTGTAGACAGTCAAGGAACTTTTTTTTTTTTTTTTTTTTACCTTATTTAGTTTTTTTTTTTTTTGTAATTTATTCTTGTTGTTTTTTTTAAGATTCGGACAATAAAGGAGTGAACTCCGGACGCCTGGTGGCTTGCATCACCACTCTGTTCCTATTTAGTAAAATCAGGCCTCAGTTGATGGTAAAACATGCCATGACCATGCAGCCGTACCTCACTACTAAATGTAGCGTAAGTTGTTAAGCTTTCATTTTTAGCAATTATACAAGCATTCATTAGGATCCGGTGATTAAAACCTCTTCATTCTATTTTCACAGACCCAGAATGATTTCATGGTAATATGCAACGTAGCTAAAATCCTGGAGCTGGTTGTGCCTCTGATGGAGCATCCGAGCGAAACCTTCCTCGCTACCATAGAGGAGGATCTCATGAAACTAATCATCAAATACGGCATGACTGTACGTTTCTGGAAATCACATGCTGAGAATTTGGGTGTTAATATGTCATGTTTTCTTTTTTGTTTCTGCACATACTGACAGTGTGGACAGCCTACGCTAAAATAAAGCAATCAGATCTCATTCTTATGGCAATCAATGGGTGGTAAAAGGCTTGGGTATTAAATTTACCTGTTTTTTGGTCTAGGTGGTGCAGCATTGTGTGAGCTGTCTCGGTGCTGTCGTGAACAAAGTGACACAGAATTATAAGTTTGTTTGGGCCTGTTTTAATAGATATTATGGTAAGTTTGGATACTTTTTTTTTCTCCAGCTGGGAGCTGGTTTTCTATGATGTTTAAAAACAAAAAATTTATCCATAGGTCACCAATTCTTCAAACTTTGAGCAAATATTATTAACCATTATTTTTTTGTTTTATCGTTTTAGGCGCACTTATAAAGTTAAAAACCGAGCATCAAGAAGACCCGAACAGTACAGTCCTGACCACGAACAAACCGGCTCTCCTGCGCTCGCTCTTTACTGTGGGAGCTCTCTGTCGACATTTTGATTTTGATCAAGAAGATTTCAAGGGGAACAGTAAAGTAAGTGTAAGAAATACGTTTTTTTTTGTTTTTGTTTTTTTTTTTTTACTTCAAAATTGTGATGGGGGTGTGGTGACCCCGGCTTTAATGCTGCTTTTATATATGTACGCCACAGGTGAACATTAAGGACAAAGTCTTGGAGCTGCTTTTGTACTTTACGAAACATTCAGATGAGGAAGTGCAGACAAAAGCCATAATTGGCCTTGGTGAGGAAGAATTTTATTGCTTTTGCTGATTTTTTTTTTTTTTATTCTTAACAAAATTTCCTTTTTAGAGTGCAATGCTTTAAACATTGTTTAATTTGTATTCCCTCTAATTTTCCCGTGCATGATGTCAAATATTAAATGATGTTTTATAGTACAGGGAACAAGAAACAATACTTACCAGGACTGGCGTTTCATACTGTATTGGGGTAAATTGCACTAAATTCATGAAAAGCTGCATGCAGCCATAGATAAACAATAAGATTTGAACGATATTTGATCTTTAGAAATAAGTCTTTTGGAACGGTTCTACCTGTGCCCCTCTAACCGGAAACTCACTAATACTTTTATCTCTACTTTTGAAAAATGGCAAGAAAATTTGAGCTATATTTTATCATGAGACGTATACCAAAATACAAGTGCCAATTCAATGTATAAATCCCCCCCCCCCCCCCCCACCAAAAAAAAAGTTATTTTTTTAGTGTAACTATCTCCTTTACCCGCAACCCCCCAAACTAAGAGAATTATATAATAATTATCCAAGAAAAATAAAGCAAGTAAGAATATGAGACCATAAATAGCTAGGGCTGGGGAAAAGCCGAAAAAAAATTAGTCTCCGGGGCCAAGTATAGTAATTCTGGGGTAATTTGCATTCTGCTGGATAGGTTTGTATTCATGTCTTAAAGGGAATCTGTCACCCCTTTTTTGAGATATCATATAATGATATCATTCAATTGTGTGTCACATAAGGATTCTCTTAGTACTTTTGCTTCCCCCCCTGACCCCGCACCTTTCATGCATAAATACCTTTTTTTACATCGGTTCAGATGTACAGTATGTAAACTGCCACGGTTCGGTCCGATGGGCGGGGCTTATTCAACTGCTCCCCCCTCCCTGTCTTTCTCTACACAAGAAGAAATGCGTAGAGCAAGACAGGGAGGGGGGAGCAGGTGAATAAGCCCCGCCAGCGGACCTGACAGCGGCAGTTGACATACATCTGAACCGATATAAACAAGGTATTTATGCACGAAAGGTGCAGGGTCAGGGGGAAGCAAAAGTACTAAGAGAATCCTTATGTGACACACAATTGAATGATATCATTATATGATATCTCAAAAATGGGGTGACAGATTCCCTTTAAGTATATACA
Organism: Dendrobates tinctorius; assembly: GCF_039654945.1. Classification (NCBI taxonomy): domain Eukaryota; kingdom Metazoa; phylum Chordata; class Amphibia; order Anura; family Dendrobatidae; genus Dendrobates; species Dendrobates tinctorius. The sequence continues at coordinate 14,352,343 of NW_027361803.1, forward strand.
ACCTATGCAGAATGCATAGTTGGTGTCCCCTAGCTGCATGTAGATTCAGACCCCGATGACTGCACCAGAACAAAGAGTGCGGTCCTGTGCAAATGCTCCTGTCCTTTTGGGTCAGAAGCATACCATCCATGAGCTGGGAAGCAGGGTGATGAGTGGTGCTACAATTTCCATAACCAACCTCTCCATTTAAACACCATATGAATCCTCAATATGCAGGTACAGTTAACTACAGTGGTGGAGAGAGCTGTCAGGTCACTGTACTGTGTGGGGAGTCTGTGGGTGCATCATACTGGGAAGGGAGGGGATGTGACTGGGGGCATCGTACTGGTGGATGTCTATAGGTGCATCACACTGGGAAGGGAGGGAATGTGACTGGGGGCATCGTACTGTGGGGGGGGTCTGTGGGGGCATCGTACTGTGTGGGATGTCTGGATGCATCATACTGGGAAGGAAGGAGATGTGACTGGGGGCATCGTATTGTGGGATGTCTGGGTGCATCATACTGGGAAGGGAGGGGATGTGGCTGGGTGCATCATACTGGGAAGGGAGGGGATGTGACTGGGGGCATTGTATTGTGGGATGTCTGGGTGCATCATACTGGGAGGGGAGGGGATGTGACTTGGGGCATCATACTGTGGGATGTCTGGGTGCATCATACTGGGAAGTGAGGGAATGTAGCTGGGGGCATCGTACTGTGTGGGATGTCTGGGTGCATCATACTGGGAAGGGAGGAGATGAGCCTGGGGGCATTGTACTGTGCTGTCTGTGGGGGGGGGGTCCTGTGGGTGCATCTTACTGGGAAGGGGATGTGACTGGGGGCATCGTACTGTGGGATATCTGGGTGCATCATACTGGGAAGTGAGGGGATGTGACTGGGGACATCGTACTTTGGGGGGGGGTGTCTGTGGGTGCATCACACTGGGAAGGGAGGGAATGTAGCTGGGGGCATCGTTCTGTGCGGGATGTCTGGGTGCATCATACTGGGAAGGGAGGGGATGTGACTGGGGGCATCGTACTGTGGGATGTCTGGGTGCATCATACTGGGAAGGGAGGGGATGTGACTGGGGGCATCTTACTGTGGGATGTCTGGGTGCATCATACTGGGAAGGGATGGGATGTGACTGGAGGCATCGTACTGTGTCTAACATCATGTCCTCACTATATCTGAAACTGAACCTGTCAAAGACTGAACTCCTGGTGTTTCCTCCCTCTTCTAATGTACCTATACCCGACATTGCCATTTCTGTGTGTGGTTCCACTATTACTCCCCAGCAACAGGCCCGCTGTCTTGGGGTCATACTTGATTCCGAGCTTTCCTTTGCCCCCCACATTCGATCACTGGCTCGCTCTTGTCATCTGCACCTCAAAAACATTTCTAGAATCCGACCTTTTCTTACTTTTGACTCTGCAAAAACTCTTACTGTTTCTCTTATTCACTCTCGTCTCGACTATTGTAACTCTTCTAATCGGTCTCCCTCTTACCAAACTCTCCCCTCTCCAATCTGTCTTGAATGCTGCAGCCAGGATCATATTCCTCACCAATCGTTACACCGATGCCTCTACCTTGTGCCAGTCATTACACTGGCTACCCATCCACTCCAGAATCCAGTACAAACTTATTGCCCTCACCCACAAAGCCCTCCATAGCTCAGCACCACCTTACATCTCCTCCCTTGTTTCAGTATACCACCCTACCCGTGCCCTCCGCTCTGCTGATGACCTGAGGTTAGCATCCTCAATAGTCAGAACCTCCCACTCCCGTCTCCAAGACTTGACACGTGCTGCGCCAATTCTTTGGAATGCACTTCCCAGGTCAATACGATTAGTCCCCCAATCCCCACAATTTTAAGCGTGCCCTGAAAACGCGTTTATTCAGACTGGCCTATCGCCTCAACACATTAACCTAATCTATCCCTGTGTGGCACAGCCAAAAGTTTTACCATAACCAGGTTCCCCGCATCATGTTCCCACATGCTTTATGCATCCATTAGCCCTCTGTGTCTGTACTGTTACACACTTAACATTATGGCTGGTCCATACAATGAGGGCAATTGTTACCACCCACCTTTCGTGTCTCCCCTATTTCCTCATAGACTGTAAGCTTGCGAGCAGGGCCCTCATTCCTCTTGGTATCTGTTATGATCTATGTGATTATTGTTATGCTGTAATGTCTATTGTCTGTACAAATCCCCTCTGAAATGTAAAGTGCTGCGGAATATGTCGGCGCTATAGAAATAAAATTTATTATTATTATTATTATGATGTCTGGGGGCATCGTACTGTGGGATGTCTGGGTGCATCATACTGGGAAGGGAGGGGATGTGACTGGGGGCATCGTACTGTGGGATGTCTTTGTGCATCATACTGGGAAGTGAGAGGATGTGACTGGGGGCATCGTACTGTGCGGGATGTCTGGGTGCATCATACTGGGAAGGGAGGGGATGTGGCTGGGGGCATCGTACTGTGGGATGTCTGGGGGCATCGTACTGTGAGACGTCTGGGTGCATCATACTGGGAAGTGAGGGAATGTAGCTGGGGGCATCGTACTGTGTGGGATTTCTGGGTGCATCATACTGGGAAGGGAGGGGATGTGGCTGGGGGCATCGTACTGTGGGGGGGGGTCCTGTGGGTGCATCTTACTGGGAAGGGGATGTGACTGGGGGCATCGTACTGTGGGATGTCTGGGTGCATCATACTGGGAAGGGAGGGAATGTAGCTGGGGGCATCGTACTGTGTGCGATTTCTGGGTGCATCATACTGGGAAGGGAGGGGATGTGGCTGGGGGCATCGTACTGTGCGGGATGTGGCTGGGTGCATCATACTGGGAAGGGAGGGGATGTGACTGGGGGCATTGTATTGTGGCATGTCTGGGTGCATCATACTGGGAGGGGAGGGGATGTGACTGGGGGCATCATACTGTGGGATGTCTGGGTGCATCATACTGGAAAGTGAGGGGATGTGACTGGGGGCATCGTACTTTGGGGGGGGTGTCTGTGGTTGCATCATACTGGGAAGGGAGGGAATGTAGCTGGGGGCATCGTACTGTGTAGGATGTTTGGGTGCATCATACTGGGAAGGGAGGAGATGAGCCTGGGGGCATTGTACTGTGGTGTCTGTGGGGGGGTCCTGTGGGTGCATCTTACTGGGAAGGGGATGTGACTGGGGGCATCGTACTGTGGGATATCTGGGTGCATCATACTGGGAAGTGAGGGGATGTGACTGGGGACATCGTACTTTGGGGGGGTGTCTGTGGGTGCATCATACTGGGAAGGGAGGGAATGTAGCTGGGGGCATCGTTCTGTGCGGGATGTCTGGGTGCATCATACTGGGAAGGGAGGGGATGTGACTGGGGGCATCTTACTGTGGGATGTCTGGGTGCATCATACTGGGAAGGGATGGGATGTGACTGGAGGCATCGTACTGTGGCATGTCTAGGGGCATCGTACTGTGGGATGTCTGGGTGCATCATACTGGGAAGGGAGGGGATGTGACTGGGGGCATCGTACTGTGGGATGTCTGGGTGCATCATACTGGGAAGTGAGAGGATGTGACTGGGGGCATCGTACTTTAGTGGGATGTCTGTGGGTGCATCATACTGGGAAAGGAGGGAATGTGACTGGGGGCATCGTACTGTGCGGGATGTCTGGGTGCATCATACTGGGAAGGGAGGGGATGTGACTGGGGGCATCGTACTGTGGGATGTCTGGGTGCATCGTACTGGGGGCATCGTACTGTGAGGTGACTGGGGGCATCGTACTGTGGGGTGACTGGGGGCATCGTACTGTGGGGTGACTGGGGGCAACGTACTGTGGGATGTCTGGGGGCATCGTACTGGGAAGGGAGGGGATGTGACTGGGGGCATCGTACTGTGGGATATCTGGGTGCATCGTACTGTGGGATGTCTGGGTGCATCATACTGGGAAGGGAGGGGATGTGACTGGGGGCATCGTGTTGTGGGATGTCTGGGTACATCATACTGGGAAGGGAGGGAATGTGACTGGGGGCATCGTACTGTGGGATGTCTGGGTGCATCATACTGGGAAGGGAGGGGATGTGACTGGGGGCATCGTACTGTGGGATGTCTGGGTGCATCATACTGGGAAGGGAGGGGATGTGACTGGGGGCATCGTACTGTGGGAATCGTACTGTGGGATGTCTGGGTGCATCATACTGGGAAGTGATGGGATGTGACTGGGGGCATCGTACTGTGGGATGTCTGGGTGCATCATACTGGGAAGGGAGGGGATGTGACTGGGGGCATCGTACTGTGGGATGTCTGGGTGCATCATACTGGGAAGGGAGGGGATGTGACTGGGGGCATCGTACTGTGGGAATCGTACTGTGGGATGTCTGGGTGCATTATACTGGGAAGGGAGGGGATGTGACTGGGGGCATCGTACTGTGGGATGTCTGGGTGCATCATACTGGGAAGGGAGGGGATGTGACTGGGGGCATCGTACTGTGGGATGTCTGGGTGCATCATACTGGGAAGGGAGGGGATGTGACTGGGGGCATCGTACTGTGCGGGATGTCTGGGTGCATCATACTGGGAAGGGAGGGGATGTGACTGGGGGCATCTTACTGTGGGATGTCTGGGTGCATCATACTGGGAAGGGAGGGGATGTGGCTGGGGGCATCGTACTGTGGGATGTCTGGGTGCATCATACTGGGAAGGGAAGGGATGTGACTGGGAGCATCGTACTGTGGGATGTCTGGGTGCATCGTACTGTGGGATGTCTGGGTGCATCATACTGGGAAGGGAGGGGATGTGACTGGGGGCATCTTACTGTGGGATGTCTGGGTGCATCATACTGGGAAGGGAGGGGATGTGGCTGGGGGCATCGTACTGTGGGATGTCTGGGTGCATCATACTGGGAAGTGAGGGGATGTGACTGGGGGCATCGTACTTTGGGGGGGTGTCTGTGGGTGCATCATACTGGGAAGGGAGGAAATGTAGCTGGGGGCATCGTGCTGTGCGGTATGTCTAGGTGCATCATACTGGGAAGGGAGGGGATGTGGCTGGGGGCATAGTACTGTGGTGTATGTGAGGGGGGTGGTCCTGTGGGTGCATCTTACTGGGAAGGGGAGGGGATGTGACTGGGGGCGTCATAGTGTGGGGGGGCTGCAGAGCTAAATTTCAAGAACAGTGTGATTTATAAACCTTGTGATAAGCAGTGAATTGTATGATGTTAATTCGCTAATACAGGTAAGAATACAGGTTCGTATCAGCCGTATCATAACATGTAACAGGAGCAGCGAGTCAGACTTAATTCTGCTCCATATTCAGTGAAAACTTGTAATTATTTTGTAGTAATAAAAAGCAGAATTAATTTCTGCCTATTGGTTCAACTGTCTCCTACGTGGCCCCTTGGCATTGTTGATTGCCCTTCCCTGGATTAAAGTATTGCTGCACCTTTTTGGAGTTGACTTATGTTAATAGTATACAGATAATTCCTTCATTCTCTGCCACAACCAAATCTCCGGCAGCTTTACCCTAGCTGAGAGTGCCCCCTAGCAGAGCCGGGATTTTTTTTGTTTTGTGTGTAAAGAGCTTTATTTAATACCCTTTATATGTTGTAATATTACAACCTTCTGCTTTTTGTTTTCCTTTTTAGGATTTTCATTTATTCAACATCCAATTCTCATGTTTGAAGTGGAGGTAAAAAACTTGTATAACAATATTTTGTCTGACAAGAACAGCTCGGTGAACCTAAAAATCCAAGTCCTGAAGAACCTCCAGACCTACCTACAAGAGGAAGACACGCGGATGCAGCAAGCCGACAGAGATTGTAAGTGATTGCAGGGGAGGGGGTATGTCAGTCTCAGAACCTTTCGCCATGACTGTGGAAGTTAAACTTCTTAGCGTAGGTCAATCCCTAGTCATCTATGCATATTCGTAGCAGGATCTCTGGGTCCAGTGTCTGGTCCTGCCTTTGTTTTTTTTTTTTATCTTTAGAAGCTATTTGCGTTCATACTTTGTATCTTGGTGACCTAGCTTCTCATTCTGGCTCACAGGGAAAAAACTTTCAAAGCAGGAAGACCTGAAAGAAATGGGCGATATTTCCTCAGGGATGAGCAGCTCCATTATGCAGCTTTACCTCAAACAGGTTTTGGAGTCGTTCTTTCACAAGCAGTCGAGCGTCCGGCACTTTGCTCTCAATGTCATCGCATTGACGCTAAACCAGGGTCTCATCCATCCTGTGCAGGTGCGGCACAATCCATAATCATTTTACCTTGCTCTAATTTTAATTAAAGCAATACCATGTATGTATGAGTATGAAAATATCAAATTCCCCGTCTGAATGTTTGTTTTTTTTATCTAATTTTTTTTTCTTCCTGTTTTCAGTGTGTACCATATCTGATTGCAATGGGCACAGACCCCGAGCCCTCCATGCGGAATAAGTCGGATCAGCAACTGGTTGAGATAGACAAGAAATACACTGGATTCATCCATGTGAGTGCACCCTCCCTACAGTAAGCTTTTTTTTTTTATCTTGGCTATCACTCTTTAAAATGACTTTTATATATTTCGTTTTTCGTAGATGAAAGCGGTAGCCGGCATCAAGATGTCCTACCTAGTGCAGCAAGCAATTGTTTCAGACGCCAAGCGCGTCGTGCGCGGTTTCCGGCAAGAGGAGACCACCAGCGCTCTGTGCTCCCACCTATATTCTATGATCCGGGGGAACCGTCAGCACAGACGAGCTTTCCTCATCTCATTGCTCAATCTGTTTGACGATGCTGCGGTATGACCATTGATCCAAACATATTCAGTTTTTGATGGGAATTTGACAGTCTTGTTCCTAATGTTTTAAAATAAAACTTTCAGTTGTATGATGTGTCCTAAACCATGGCTGCTGATTTGCATCCTACTGCAAATCTACACTTTCCTGCATGCCCTGACTACCAGTGGTGGTTTGGTGAGGGTTGGTGAGCCCCCATGTTGCAGACCCCCAATATAGTCACATCGTCTTACACTGAAGTATCCCACGAAGTTACAACTCCATTAACCTCTTAAAGGGAATGTGTCACCTGGTTTTGGCGAGCGATGAAAACGATGACGATCCGGTCCGATGGGCGGTGTTCCCGATGTGTGCCGCCTCCCCATCCTCGGCCGCCGTCTACAGTTTTTTGAGGAATAGGAGTAGGTGTCCGCCATTTGTTGCGCATGTGCTAAGCATTCTTGGCTAGCGCACGTGCAGTATGCTTTGCCCAACTGCGGGCAAAGCCGAAAAGCCTGACTGCGCAGGTGCCGGTTAACTAAGCCCTGGAACACAGCAAAATACTTCTGGGGCTTAGTTAACCGGCGCAAGCGCAGTCAGGCTTTTCGGCTTTGCCTGCAGTTGGGCAAAGCATACTGCGCGTGCACTAGCCAAGAATGCTTAGCGTACGCGCAACAAATGGCTGACACCTACTCCTATTCCTCAAAAAACTGCGGACGGCGGCATACATCGGGAACACCGCCCATCGGACCAGACCGACCTCGTTTTCATCGCCCGCCAAAAGTAGGCAACAGATTCCCTTTAATGACCCCCGTTATGCATTAAAATGGCTATCAGGAATAAAGTTATAGCGCCCCCCTAGAGTCGGAAATTCTACTGGGGGTACCTGAGAGAACATCAGGGCCAGACTTCCCAGTCTTCGATCACGTGATTTCCGTTATTCAGTGAATACATTTTCAGACTGCTCGGCAGCTGCTTAGAAGAACCCATGCATGCTGCTTTTTGGCACAAGGCTGGGATTTTATAAAGCTGGAAAATTTACATCACCTGGCCTTTCCTAACGATGATGGTGAACAAGCCATAACCCTAACAGGATCATTAAGGTCTGAAATCTTGGTCAACATTATCTGAGCACACAAATCTCCAAGGGTGCCCAGACTTTTAAATCGGCCCATTTTATGTGATTTTTCTAAGAAAATGTAAATCATAGGGTTTTTTTGCCTAAAATGCGAAGGAAATGTGTGAACGTTAACTTTTAGGCCTTTTAGAGATCATTTCATCTTCAACTTGTTTAACTGTTTACAATAACAGTAATTTTGACCAGGGGTGCCCAAACTTTTACATGCCACTGTATATCGTGAAAACATTAAAACTCCGTGGATTTAAGTGTAAGGTATCATGGAATGAAGTAAAATATATGTAAAAAGTAAAAGATTGGACAATGGCATGAAAAAAAACTCACCCGTCAAGAGGAAAACCTCACCCGACACGCGTTTCGCGCCTAGTTTTCTCAAGGGGTCATTGTCGTGATCAGAGGGATTGACATGAAGCTACAAGCTTAATTTTTTCTTTTTTTTTGTTCCCCTCTTATAGAAAACGGAAGTGAATATGCTCGTATACATAGCGGACAATCTAGCCTGTTTTCCATATCAGACGCAGGAGGAGCCATTGTTCATTATGCATCACATAGACATCACATTATCTGTCTCTGGTAGTAATCTGTTACAGTCATTCAGAGAGGTAAGTGTCTTACATGGTGCTTTGTAAATATCTATTCAACCTCTTAGCATCTGTGACAGGACTAACCCTTATAGGGGCTAACTGCAGAAATTGCACTTCTGCAATGGCTGCGTTCAGAGAGATGAAACAGCCGTGACTGGAGTTATTTCCATCATTGCCACTACTGCATTTAAGCGATGAGAGCTCCCTTGGCACAATACAAAGTTTTCCAAGGGGGATTTTATAACCCCAAGTACTGCCGTCTGTGTATGACAGACCTGTCCTTCGACTGCCTGCATGTGGGAAAACTGCTAGTGGACAGGTCTGGATGCCCATGCTCCTCTATTGGTGGCTTTACTGAGAACAGTAAGGAAATCTGTAATTCTTGTGTATTAACAAGTGCCACAAAATCACTACAACCCCCCAAAGGGGCTAATACAGCCGATAGTCAGCAGACGCTGTCGTATCCTATTAACAGCAGTTTATTCACCTTTCAGTCAATGATAAAAGGGGACAAGAGCAAGAAAAAAACCGAATCAGAAGAAGAAAACAGTGACAGCGAAAGCGAGGAGGAGGAGGTGGTGAGGGCGAAACCTCGAAAAACCAGACGGCGAGCCGCCTCAGAGTCCGAATCCGATGGGGAGGACGACATAGATTACGTTCTGAACTGCCTACCGGTCGACGCCGCGCCCCTCATTGAGTTCGCCAACGCTTCACAAGGAATCCTCTTACTACTTATGCTGAAGCAGCATTTAAAGAATCTCTGTGGATTCTCTGACGGGTAGGAAACAGGAGAACATTTGTCCATTTATATGATCTGATCAAATAAAAAAATGTTCATTTTTTAAAATCTTCTTTGTCCAGTAAAATACAGAAGTATTCACCATCGGAGTCTGCAAAGGTGTACGATAAGGCTATAAACAGGAAATCAGGAGTCCATTTTCATCCCAAGCAAACCTTGGAATTTCTCAAGAGGGATATGTCCAGCAAAAAGATTAACGACGACATCAAGAGGACGATCGCAAAACAATATTTGGATGTAAGTGTTCTGCATCTACTCCATTTTACATTTTACGGCCAGATAAGGCTCTGTTCAGATTTATAATACGATCCATCAACCAGAAGACCTCACTGCATGCAGCAACGGGGCAAACGTATAACAGGTGAGCTCTCTACTCAAAGATCTCTGGCTGTCCTAGACGGGAGGCATAGTACCTGTTTGTGACGACTTCTCTGCTCCAAAGGTCCTGGTGTTCTCACACCATCTAACGTTGATTAACTTTCCCTTTAAAGAGGTTGTCCCAACTCCAGCCGTAAAAGAAAGTTAAAAAGAAAGATGCAAATTATAAATTGGCCCCTTAAGGCTCCCATACACGACTATCGACCAATCAATTCTTTCTCCTGCCGCTGGACGTCTGGTCCAATCAGTTTGAAGGCACCTGATACTGGTGTATTTGGCTGACATTTTGCTTATGTTTATGCCCAGCTTTAGTGGCTAATCTCTTCCAAAATCAAAACTGATTGCTCAAATTCCCAGCAGTGGGTGCAGTGCTGTTGTTAACCCTTTTAACATGTAGACAGTGTCCCCTTTAAGTATTTTTATTTTTTTTTATAAGATGCTGACTGTGGCCAAATCTGATTGTATGAAATTATTTATTCCAACTAGATCTGCTCAGACTTTTTCTATATTTTTTTTGTATAGATATATATGTATGTATACAGTATATACGTGTGTGTGTATATATGTATATATATATATATATAATATACACACATATATGTGTGTGTGTATATATATATATATATATATATATATATATATATATATATATATATATATAAAATGTGTGTGTATATGGTATATGAAATATTTATTATTTGTGTCTATTTTTTTTTAAAGTTCAAGTTACTCATGGAACACTTAGACCCTGACGAGGAAGAGGAGGAGGGTGAAGTGTCAGCCAGCACAGATGCTCGAAACAAAGCCATTACCAATTTGCTCGGAGGTAACAGCCCTAAAAATAATGTGGCTGAGACGGAGGAAGAGGAAAGTGAGGGCGAGGAGAAGGCTGGGGCGACGTCAGGGGTAAGTACCACCACATTAACGTCTGTGAATGTTCCTGTCCTGTAGACTAGTGATGAGAAAGTCGCTGTGTCCGGCTCCCACTGGAAGCATCGGTGCTACAGGCAATGACTATTGTCACTGACGCACACCGTGCCCTGTGCTGTGTACTTTTCACAAATTATTTATTTAGATGAGCAGATAACCGGAGAACAAACATTAGTATGAGTGCTTGTTCCCGATTATCTCCGTATGTAAACATGCCGGCGATCACCCAACGGACAAGCGATTGTCTCACTTGTCCGGTGCTTGGATTATCGACAGCACATCACCTTTCAATAACGATCATTCTGTCCACATCATTGATCGTCGGCATGTGCAAGTGATAACTGAACGGGGATCGGCTTGTGCAAATGCATCATTTAGTGATTGCTTCTTCTGTATGCTGACATGTGGTGCAGATTAATGCCGCTGCCGTATCATCAGCAGCAGAGATCTCTCTCTGCATGTAGATTACTAATCCCATGTAGTGTCCCTGTTTGGTGTGTAATTCTGTGGTGGGAGGGGATTTTGCATGTGACATAACCTGTTTAGGTTAATCCAAGCCTTTGGGATGCCTTGCTGCTCTGTTTTCTGAGTGTATGAGTTTTGGTCTTTAAAATGAACCCCCTGCTCTTTCCGCTTTGTCCTTCACACCTCTTGGTCTGTTGCTAGCTTCTTACCTCCAAAGCTTTCCTCGCTTCTCCGCAAGCAGCTGCTTAAAAAAAAATAATAATAATGCTCCTTCGTGTCATTTTCCTTCTAAGTTTATGTTGTATGCATGGTCAGCGAACAAGGCTTTACCTCCCTCCAAATTACCTCTTACCTGGGTCTCCATGATCAGTTTTAACCCTATGTTGTTCGATGAGACGCAGACCACCCGTGTCCGCCTGGCTACTCTAACAACAGGGGCCGTTGTGAGAAAATTTTTACTTGCCTCAGCACTGATCAGAATCCAGACTGGGGATATTATCCTTCTCTTTTTTTTTTTTTTTTTTTTTTTTTTTTTTTTTATATTCCTCTTAGCTTATTTTTTTTTTTTTTGTACCGTCTGTGACAGGCTCTTTTCTTATATTTTCATCTGTGAAACAAAGCGAGCAGCCTGTTTCATGCCACACCCCCCCCCCCACACACACACACACTTTAAAGTGAATATGTTGGCATGTATGATTTTTTATTTTTTTTGCATTATATGGAGAGATTACCAAAAATAAAATTGCCCGAAATTCGTAGAAGGGTGCAATGAAGGGACGTACAAAAATGTGCGTTACACTCGAACAGCCGCCCGTCCTTGTCATAAATGCATCAGGTGCTAATAAATTCTCCATCGGCTTTGTTTTGTTAAGTATCACGTAAAAATTCCCCTCTAAAGCCTGATGTATGTGCTTGTGGTATATAAGGGATGAGATGTGCAGATGATTGTTTGGTCCCTGTGCTGTGGTCTTTTTCAGGCAGGGCTATCTCATTAAGTCATTTTGCTATGGGGGTAAGAAGCTAATTTTATAGCTAGTCTTAACCTTTTATACATCTTTTTTTGTAGAAAAGGTTTAGCGGAAAAGGCAAAAAAAAACGTAGAAATTGAGATTTATCCAAAGTAAAAGGTAATTTTAATTTAGATTTCCTCTTCTATTCTTTCCCTATTTACTTGCTATGATTTTTTTTTTTTTTTTTGTAACACATAGATTTAATTTTTTTTTTTTAATGCGGTGGCTGTTAAATTTTGGTGGTACACGTTAAAGACCTGATAACTCCCCCCTAGGCACTGGTGGTTAAAAAAAGCATCCCACAGATTGGATTGTGTGCGTGCCGCCGGCAAACTCACCACGGTGCCTGGGGTTTACATTTGTGTTCAGTTTTGGAACTCGTGACTTTACAAGTTAAGGTGTTTTTTTTTGTTTTTTTTTCCCTTCCCTTCCCCTCCTCTCCCCTCTTTCTTTTTTATTTTATACATTATAGTTAAGAAAATCGAAACGGTTATCAGACTCTTCAGATCTATCAGGCCACATGAAAGAGACCGTTGATGTCCAGGATGTCATCGCAATTTGTTGTCCAAAGTACAAGGACCGGCCACAGATTGCAAAAGTAGTTAAGAAAACCAGCCACGGGTTCAGTATCCAGTGGATGGCGGGCTCCTACAGCGGCATTTGGGTTGAGGCCAAACGCCGCGACGGACGAAAGCTTGTGCCTTGGGTCGATACAATTAAAGAGTCGGACATCATTTACAAAAAAATACCGCTAACGAGCGCAAATAAGCTGACTAATAAAGTTGCTCAGACTTTACGATCGCTGTATGCAGCCAAGGACGGGACTTCCAGCTAATAATAAGTTTGTATATTTGCAGCCAAATTTACAGGAAAAAAAATACAAAATAAAAAAAAAAAAAAAAAAAAAAAGGAACAAGAGAACCGGACAGTCATCAACTTGAAATCTCTGCATTCTGGCAAAAAAAAGAAAAAAAAAAAAAAAAAGATGAAACACGCAAACACACACAGAATAATTAAAAAGAAAAAAAAACAACGAAAGATCAGATTTTATGAAGCGTCAGAAAGGAACTTGGCCGTCTGAAGGAAATGTTTGGAAAACATTGTTGTGGGAGCTTCCTTCGCTGTTGTACAGCAGAAACTTCTCAGTTCATTTTTACTCCCACTGTATTATAGTTTAACAAAAAAAAAAATTGTTTATATCTTGAAGAATACTTTCTGTTTAAAAAAAAAAAACGAGCGAAAAAAAATTACAAAAAATAAACAAGTGAATGTTGAAAATTAGTCTGTTAATGTTCTTAATAAAGTGTTCTTGGAGTTTAACCTAGCAGCGGATGGCTTTCTTTAGCTTAGCCCGTTTTTCCAGAGAAGCATCAATTTTGTTTTTATTTTTAATTTTTTTTTTTATTTTAATTTTTTTTTTTTTTCCAGGCTGTAAAATGGCAGAATGTTCTGAACACATATAATTTATTCTGTTGGGATGGGAGGGGGAGCATGCAGTATCTATGACCTTATCTGCAGGAGATTATTTTTTTTTAGTTTTTTATTTTATTATTTTTTTTTTTTTTGTTTGTAAATGTAGATTTTGATGTTATTGAGTCACCCTGAAATTTATCACGAAAAGGGATCCCGAGAATACCTGCTGGAGAAAATACTGCAATAAATTTTTTTTACTACTTTGTTACTTGTCTGTTTCCATTTGACTTTTTATTAATGTAAATCTGTTTTAAACCATATTATATTACTTTGTTGTCTTTTATGTAAAAGTTCTTTTGTTTGATGCAAGGTATAAATATTGTTAAAGGGGTTGTCCACTATTAGGCCAACCCCTTCTTGACCTAAATATTTGGCCCCGATTAAATAAAAAAAAAAGCCTATACTCACCTCCTGTGCAGGCGCTGATCCAGCTGTCAGCACTCGCAGTCCTGGCGCGCTCTCGTGTGGTTGTTGTGACACGTGAACCTGGCGCCCAATCAGCTTCTGGCATCACTGTCCCAGTCTTCCTATTCATGTTCAATTTGTTCAATGGCGTGGACAGTGACGCCACTGCTGATTGGGTACCGGGCACTATATGTCACAAAACCGCACAAGAGCCCCGGGACAGCGAGTGCTGTCACCGCCGGAACGGTGCCGACACAGGAGCTAAGTATATGCTTTTTTATTTTATCGGCACCAAACAATTTAGATGAGAAGGGGTTGTCCTAGTAGTGGAAACCCCTTTTTTATATGGTTTGTATAGCCTGAAATAACCGCTATTTTCCTTTCCCTTTTTACTTTTATTTTGCTTCTCATATATATTTATAATATATAGGCATCAACACTATTTTGTTTCCCCGAAATATCTAGTATGGATCTATGAGCTAGCACTGTGCCAAACACATTTTCAAGAATGTTTGATAAAAAAAAAAAAAGTTTATTCCTTGTATGTTTCAATTTCTTTATAGTTTTATTATTTTACAGTTTGGTATTGAGACTTTTTTAAGTTGCAGAGGTTAAAAAAAAAAAAAAAAGATACTTATGTCAATTTCTGCAACCTTCCCACAATGCCACAATTATATTGTCAAATAATTGGTTCTTAGACTTTTCAAGGAGAAAAAAAAAAAATTATATTTTGGGTACTTGACAATTTTGGTTCATTTTTGAAGATTAAAAAAATGAAATTGAATTTGAGGAAAAAAAACTTTCTCCTACGCCTCATTGGGGGACACAGGACCATGGGTGTTATGCTGCTGCCACTAGGAGGACACTTAATGAACATAGAAAGATTAACTTCTCTGCAGTATATACCCTCTGCTGGCTCTAATTGAACTCTGCTGGCTTTTCTTGCTTAGTGTCTGTAGGAGGCACTTGGGTCTGGTCTTCAGACCCCAACGTATTTTTATTGTGTGTAAGATTTTTATTTTTTACTTCACGGAGTTAAGGAGCGACGGATCCTTTCAAAGTTCCAATCTCCCCGAATCATCAGCAGGGGAGAACTCGGGGTGTCGCCTCTCCATACCTTCTCCTGCGCCGACGGGAAGCCATGCCTGAGCTCACTTCAGGGGCGATGGTTCCTTCACGGTCCCGAACTCCCCACACCAGCAACAGGGAAGCACATGGAGTGTTGCCTCAATGTATCCTCTCCTGGAGCCAGGCCTATAGCCGGACAACTTGCCCTGTTCCAAGGATATACAGAGGCCCTTCTCCTCCATGGCGTCCGTGCAGCCCCCACTGCATCACTACTGATAGAAAGCGGGTGATGCAAGGAGGCAGAAAGTCCCTCTCCACCCCCCTGTCTATGGGGATAGTGGATTGAGGGGGAACTCTAAGACCACACCGCAGCTCCGGCTCTGCTATATCACCTGGCTCCGTGAGTATGACTGCGGCTGGCACCATCCGGACGCAGAGATGGGGTCCTGGTCCCTGGGAGTAGCGGTGTCCTGGCGTACGGCGGTTTGCACGGTTTTCGGCCCCTCCGCCGGCGCTCATTTCCAGCAGGCTCCAAAATTTAGCCCCCGGCTTCTAGCCGGACTAGGTTGCGATTTACATTGCTCCGCCCACTCTTCTGGCGCTTCTCGTACCAAACAGTCGCTCTTCTGTTCTCTGTGGCTATCTTCCTCCACCTCAGAGCAGGGTTTAGGAGCCTGCTTACCAGCAGCTGCGGGGGCATACGAAACGGCAGAGCTGACAGAAGCGCTGCGAGGGGTGAGGACACCGACCTCTTCCCTGGGAACACAAGACCAGGACCTGGGTAAGCTGAATTGAGGCCTCTGGAGCTGAGAGCTTAACTCTTTCTCTGCACAGTTTCCTGAAAATTTCTCTGCAGCACAAACTTTCTCTACCTTTCCAAGGGTACACTGTCTCAATCAAGCATCCAAAAAGGCTAACAAAACACGCACATTCTTTCTCGTTCGCCTTATTGGGGGGGACAGAGACCATGGGTGTATGCTGCTGCCACTAGGAGGCTGACACTATGCACAAAAAAAGGTTAGCTCCTCCTCCGCAGTGTACACCCCACCGACCGGCAGGAAGTTCCTCGGTTTAGCTTAGTGTCAGTAGGAGGTGGACACGGGTCTTTTATTAGACCCCTATCTACCTCGTCGTGCGTCGTTCCTTTACAGGTTTCGGAGGGATACGGAGTGAACAGTCACATCCGTACTCCCACAAAGAGACTATGAGTACGGCGTGTACTGCCACCCCGTATCCTCAGCTCTCCACGGCAGGACCAAGAGCCTCGCACAGGTGCGCGCCAGCTATACGGACGGTCCTTGCCCCCCGCCTCCCACCATCTCGCCTACCAGAGCCTGACGGTTGGACGAGGCGTGGATTCCATAAAGACGACAGACAGCGTGGGATTCTCAGGTACCTTTATTGTGGCCCCCGGCCTGGGTGAGTATGCGGTCTAGCGGTCCCCCGGCGTTTTCATCCTAAGGCGGTCGCCAGGGGACCACGGTAGGGCCTGCGCGCCCGCTTCTCCCCACGGTCGCCGCATCCATGAAGGCCCCTTTTCTTTCAGGCCTTGTTCTGCGCCCCCCCCGTTTGTTCTTCATCCCGGCAGGGGTATACAGGGGTCGGGCTGTGGGAAGCAGGGACGCGGCCCGGGGTTGCGGCCCGGTGTTGCGGCGCGTCTTCCGCGCCGACCCCCTGCTGACAGGCGGCCGGCGCTATTAATTTAGGCCCCGGCTTCATCTCGGGCCTACCGCTGCGTCGCGGCCACGCCCCCTGCCCCTTTCTTCTAAGCGGGCTTCTCTCCCGCCCGTCCTAGGCCTTCCCAGCCCCCTTGCCTCACACCAGCCTGCTATTGGACAGCGGGCGGTGCTAAGGGGATCTCTGCGGCGAGCTCCGCCCTTCTCCCTCTGGCAGCGCGCCCTTTCCCTGGTGGTCGCCATCTTCTCAGCCTGCCAGCCGGACCTCATTCCCTGCCGGATTTCGGTCGCTGGGCCTTTTTTCAGTCGGATTGGCCTGGCCTCATCCTGCAGCCAGATCAGAGAGCGTCGCCCTTGGGGACACCGGACCGTGAGTAGCTCTGCACCTGCAGACTGACACCCTTCTCTGCCTTCTGTCCCCCAACCGGCCGGCACTGCCTCTCTTTTCACTGTCCAACGCTAAGTCTGATTGTACCCGCTCTGCGTCCAGCCCGACGCCGCTCAGGAGCCATCCATAGCCCCAGGGGCGAGTGAGCCCCCCATGCCGGGTTGGGCCTCCTCTCAATCACAGTCAGTGGCAGACCTCATCAAGGTGTCTCAGTCCCTAGTAGCCGTTCTGGACAAGTTGCCCTTGGGAGCTTCGGCGGGACCCAGCACATCTCAGAACGTCCCATCTGAGCCAGCCAGCGGCAGTCGCAAGAGGCCCATGCAGGACCTCCAGGCGGAGTCCTCCCCTCGTCCTACCTCACCCCATAGTCCCCAGCAGTCTCCCTCTCGGGCCTCCTCCCCCGAGTCAGGCGAAGCGCTTTTGGAATCGGAAGGGGTCTTAGAGCTGGATTCGGACCAGGATGCGAACATGAAGGTTACGGTGCAAAACCTCATTGCCGTGATTCACCATACCTTTGACATCGCTGACGCCCCTGCGAAATCCTCAGATCAGGAGGTTTCGTCCAGACGGGCGGAAACACCATCCAGGGTGTTTCCCTTCCATTCTGAGTTTGGAAAGATTTTTACAAAGGAGAGAGAAGATCCGACCAGACGCTTTCAAAGAGGAAAGCGTCTCGGCGTGCTGTACCCGTTTGCTAAAGAGCTCACGGACAACTGGGCCGCTTCTCCCTCGGTGGACCCTCCCGTGTCCAGACTTTCTAATAATACGGTCCTTCCGCTGTCAGGTGTGGCGTCGCTAAAAGATTCTAATGATAAGTTCATAGAATCTCTAGCAAAATCTGCCTTCGAAGCGGCATCAGCAGCGGTATGTCCAGTCTTTGTTTCTTCTTGGGCAGCAAAGGCCATATCCACTTGGGCAGATGACCTTCGGCAGGTCATTCTGGATAAGGCACGACCAGAGCATTTGGCCGATCTCGCTAATCAGATTTCCCATGCGGGGGATTATCTGCTTTCTGCCTCCTTGGATGTCGCATCTTGCGCAGTTCAGGCGTCAAGTAACATCGTGGCAATCCGACGTACAATTTGGCTCAAGGCCTGGCAGGCGGACTTGTCCTCTAAAAAGTCTCTGACCAATCTGCCTTTTCAGGGAGTGCGTCTCTTCGGATCACAATTGGATCAGATTATTAAGGACGCTACCGGAGGTACGAGTTCTCTTCTCCCCTCCAAGCCTCGCAGACCTCCTCCAAGGCGTCAGTTTCGTCCCTGTCGGACTTTCCGCCGTTTCAATACGGCGGAAAACCCTTCCAACCAGCAAAGGCCACAGGCACGTCAGGAAAGAAAGAAGGTTTCCTTCAGGCCCACTCCGTCCTGGCGGTCCCACTCTTCCCAGGGAAGACCGTCCAGATCTAGATCTGGATGGTCTACGTCCGCATGACTACCATCGGTCTCCCGTGGGTCCCTTCCAATTGGGAGGTCGACTTCTCTTCTTCAGCGACGTCTGGCTCGCCTCAGTAGAGGACGCTTGGGTCAGAGAGGTTGTATCAACAGGATACAAAATAGAGTTCATTTCTCTTCCACGGGATCGTTTCTTACAATCCCGTCCGCCGAGGGATCCGGCCTTGGTCCCGGGGTTCGGTTCAGCCATCACCTCTCTTCTCAGTTCCGGGGTGATTGTGCCCGTTCCCGAATCGGAACGCTTCACAGGGTTTTATTCAAACCTGTTTGTGGTGCCGAAAAAGGACGGGACAGTTCGACCCATCTTGGATCTCAAGTTACTCAACAAGAGAGTTCGCCTTCGCCACTTCCGGATGGAGTCAGTTCGCTCGGTAATTGCTTCCATGGAGGAGCAGGAATTCATGGGTTCCATAGACATCCAAGATGCCTATCTACATGTGCCCATATTTCCCGGACATCAGAAGTTCCTGCGATTTGCGATTCTTCACGAACATTACCAGTTCGTCGCGCTTCCTTTCGGGCTCGCCACTGCTCCCAGAGTCTTCACGAAGATTATGGCGGCGTTGATGGCCTTGTTGAGGATCAGAGGTCTCGTTCTTTTTCCGTACCTCGACGATATCCTGATCAAGGCCCCCTCCTTTCAACAGGCCCGCCTAAGTGTGGAGATCGTTCTAGACACCCTGTCCAGTTTTGGGTGGATCGTCAACCGGGAAAAGTCCTGTCTGGTCCCTACTCAACGCCTTGTGTTTCTGGGCCTTCTGTTCGACACTCGTCGGTCAAGGGTATTTCTCCCACAAGACAAGATTCTTTCCCTGCAGCAGGGCGTGCGATCATTACAGATCACACGATTTCCATCCCTCAGGTCAGCCATGAGGGTCCTGGGGAAGATGGTGGCGGCGATAGAGGCAGTTCCCTTTGCCCAATTTCACGCCAGGCCACTCCAGCAGGCCATTTTGTCCAGGTGGAACAGGTCGGCTCTGTCTCTGGATCGTCCGGTTCGCCTTTCCTGCCGGATCAGGCGGTCTCTCAACTGGTGGTTGACGTCTCCCCTCATTCTCTTGGGGCGGTCTTTTCCCGTTCACTGGCAGATTGTCACTACGGACGCCAGCCTCATCGGCTGGGGTGCAGTGTTCCGCAATCACACTGTTCAGGGTCGATGGTCGACTCAGGAATCAGCTCTGCAGATCAATGTCCTAGAGATACGGGCGATCCATCTAGCTCTCGTCCACTGGGAAAGGCGCCTCAAGGGCCTGCCTGTCAGGATTCAGACAGACAATGCCACAGCGGTGGCGTATATCAACCGCCAAGGGGGGACACGGAGTGTCTCAGCCCTGGCGGAAGTGTCCAGAATTCTTCAATGGGCAGAGACCTTTGTTCCAACGATTTCCGCGGTTCACATTCCCGGCGTGGACAACTGGGCCGCCGATTTCCTCAGCCGCGAGGGTCTCGTGGCAGGGTAATGGTCCCTACATCCGGAGGTGTTTCATCTGCTCTGCCGTCGGTGGGGAACCCCGGATGTAGACCTCCATGGCATCTCGCCTCAACAGGAAAGTCCCACAATTCGTGTCCAGGTCTCAGGACCCTCTGGCAGTGGGCGCCGACGCTCTGGCCGTCCCTTGGTCACAGTTCGTGCTCCCCTACCTGTTCCCTCCTCTGCCTCTTCTTCCCAAGTTGTTGAAGAAAATCAAAGCAGAGGGGATTCCAGTCATCCTCATCGCCCCGAATTGGCCCAGAAGGTCTTGATTCGCAGACATTGTCAACCTTCTCGCGGACGCCCCCTGGAAGCTTCCCGACGGGCAGATCTGCTGTCTCAAGGCCCGAATTGCCACCCCAATTCTCGGTCGCTCAATTTAACGGCGTGGCTGTTGAGACCGAGGTTTTGAGACGGGCAGGATTCTCTGATCGGGTAATTCATACCATGATCCGCGCCAGAAAGCCTTCTTCTTCGAAGATCTATTACCATACTTGGAAAGCCTATTTCTCCTGGTGTGAGGCCAATGACATCGCGCCCTTGGTTTTTTCGCTCCCTTCTATTCTGGCGTTTCTTCAGGCAGGGCTGGATGCGGGGCTTGCTCTCAGTTCCTTGAAGGGTCAAGTTTCGGCACTGTCCATTTTATTTCAGAAAACACTGGCCTCCCGGCCCCAGGTCAAAACCTTCCTCCAGGGTGTGGCTCACACGGTTCCTCCGTACCGAGCTCCCGTGGATCCTTGGGATCTTAATTTGGTTCTTCAGGTTCTGCAGGGTCCTCCTTTTGAACCTCTCGGGGACGTTTCCCTTTCCCTCCTTTCTTGGAAATTGGCCTTTCTGGTGGCCATTACCTCCATCCGGTGCGTGTCGGAATTAGCGGTACTTTCTTGCCGCTCTCCTTTTTTGGTCCTTCATCAGGACAAGGTAGTTCTGCGGCCTCCGCCCTCTTTTCTTCCGAAGGTGGTATCTTCGTTTCACCTCAATGAGGACATTGTTCTGCCATCCTTCTGCCCGAGCCCAGCTCACCCTCTGGAACGGTCTTTGGACAAGCTGGACCTAGTCAGGGCATTGAGAGTCTATCTAGCCCGGACGACTTCCTTGCGGAAGTCAGACTCTCTGTTCATCACCCAGCCTCAAAGGCCACTATTGCGCGCTGGATCAGATCGGCAATTTTGGAGGCATACCGGGTCAAGCATCGAGTGGCCCCTCCAGGGATCAGAGCGCACTCTACCCGGGCGGTGGGTGCCTCCTGGGCGGTGCGCCACAGAGCTTCCGCGCTGCAGCTTTGCAATGCTGCAACGTGGTCATCGGTTCACACCTTTGTGAAATCCTACAGGGTCCACACCTACGCTTCGGCGGACGCCAGCCTAGGTAGAAGGATTCTGCAGGCTGCGGTGGTGAGTCCACTGGCCTGATGGAAGTTTGTTTCCCACCCCAGGGACTGCTTTGGGACGTCCCATGGTCTCTGTGTCCCCCAATAAGGCGAACGAGAAAACAGGATTTTTTGGGTTGCTTACCGTAAAATCTGTTTCTCGGAGCCTTCATTGGGGGACACAGCACCCTCCCATGTTCTACAACTCCTGTTCTTATGTTTGTCGGTTTGTTACAGTTGAGTTGTTTGTTCTGCTTTCAATCTATTCTGTTACTTCTCCTACTGCTTTCTCACTAACTGAGGAACTTCCTGCCGGTCGGTGGGGTGTACACTGCGGAGGAGGAGCTAACCTTTTTTTGTGCATAGTGGCAGCCTCCTAGTGGCAGCAGCATACACCCATGGTCTCTGTGTCCCCCAATGAAGGCTCTGAGAAACAGATTTTACGGTAAGCAACCCAAAAAATCCTGTTTTTGCCTCCTGTACCACTTGCAATACTGCCTTGGCCAGATGTCACAATACTCCATTCTGCACAGCTTGTGACCCGGCATGCGCCCAGGAGCGACCCCCCCCTGCCGCTACCGACCCTAGTGGACCTAGTCCCCCTGAGTGGGCTACGTCTGTCATGGTCTATGGATTCCCTAGCCAAGGCAATAGACTCTCTCCGGGACCCCTTCTTAAGTCAGGGCATCAGTTTACCGGCCGCGGAGGCCCCTCGCAACGGACGGGAACAGTCGTTCAGCAGGGGTCGTACTCTTATCAAAAAATGCTCAAGTTTCTAGAAAAAGGACCCATGACACGTCCTCCGAGCTTGCTCGTGCTTCGGTGTCCAGGAGTTCAGTGTCTCGCTCTCCCTCTCCAGAAGTTTGCAGCGAACATGACTTAGTTCTGCAAGTTCTGGACTAAGGACGCATCAGACTCATATTCTATCAGGAGACACTTGATTCCCTCATTGAGTCAGTCAACAAGACTCTGAGGGTGGACGAGGAATTTATAACTATCCCGGATAACATAATGTCTTTTAAAAGGTCTAAACGTCCTCTCAGGGTGTTTGGCAATCACCCTGAGGTTAGGGACATTGTTCAGAGACACAGGGATTGCCCAGATAAACGGTTCACAAGACAGAAGCCTATTGAGTCGAGATATATCCCTTTGCTCATGATCTAAGGAAGGATTGGCTACAGTCTCCTTCAGTGGACCCCCTGTATCGCGCCTTGCATCCAAAAAGCTTCTATCCTTGTCTGATAGTTCCTCAGTCAAAAATCTCACTGACCGTCAAATTGACAGCCTTGCTCGGTCAGTCTTTAAGGCCTCCGGAGCTGCGCTCTTTCCATCCTTTGCTGCAACCTGGGTGTCTAAGGCTATGGTCGCTTGGGCAAAGACTTTAGCCGCAGCCATTCAGGATAGTAATCTCTCCTGAGGTAGCAAGCCTCGCTAGTCAGATATTTCAGGCCGGGGATTTCGTGGTAAGCACTTCTTTGGGTGCGGCCAATTGCGCTGCATAGGCAGCAGCAAATGCCATCACCATCAGGAGGGCACTATGGCTGAGAATAGCGAGCAGAGTCTGCTTCCGAAAGGTTCTTATAACCTCTCTGCCTTACCAGAGAAGTCGCTTATTTGGAGAAAAATTGGATCAACTTATCTCCGATGCTACCGGGGGGAAGAGCAAATTCCATCCTCAGCAAAGGCCTATTCGGCCGTTTCTGAATCAACATCAGGTTTGGACCCAGCCTTTTCTCAGCAATACCAGCTGGTCCTCCACAACAGTCTCTTCAGGATCGAGGGGGGCCCCCATGTAGGGACAGAGGTTCCCCAGATCTCATATAGACCTAATCTTTCCTGGAAGAGCAGGCTGAAAATGTTTGACTCCAGGGGAGCCAGACCCCGTAGGTCCTCGGTGCAATGACTCGTTACAGTGTCAGGTGGGCACCAACAAAGTAGGCAGCCGTCTACTTTCCTTCCGCAAAGCCTGGATCTGTCATTCACAACGAGTGGGTCAGGGTGCTGGTGTCCTCCTGATACAAAATGGTTTTCTCCCCCCGACCTGGTTTTTCCTGTCCTCTCCTCCCAAGACAAAGGCAACAGCCTTTTTCCAAGCCATAGATGCACTAAGAAAGGACGGAGCCATTATTCCGGTAGCTCAAGACGAAAGGTTCAAGGGTTTTTACTCGAACCTCTGTGGTTCTGAAGGACGGATCAGTGCGGCTCATACTGGACCTAAAACTGTTAAACAAGTTTGTCAGAGTACGATTTTTCAGAATGGAGTCTCTCCGCTCTGTCATCGCCTTAATGGAGAAAGAGGAGTTCCTAGCATCCATCGACATCCAGAATGCTTACGTTCACATCCCGATTTTTTTCCCCCTCACCAAAGATTCCTACGCTTCGCTGTTCGCGAGGTACACTTCCAGTTTATCCTTCGGCTTCGCCAGCGCCCCCAGAGTCTTCACCAAGGTCAAGGCGGCTGTCATGGCCATTCATGCTCGGGGAGTGGTAGTGCTGCAATATCTACATGATCTGCTAATCAAAGGACCGTCTTTTTAGGCCTGCGCAGAATGCGTGAGTATCAGTGGATACACTTTCTCGCCTGGGCTGGAAGATAAATTTAAAGTCTTCTCCGGTACCAGCTCAGCAAATTTCCTTCTTGGGAATAATCCTGGACACTTCCCGCGGGTTGGTAATTCTCCCTCCAGAAAAGGTCTTAGCATTGCAATGGGGAGCAAGGATGCTCTCCCGCTCCTTTCCTTACTCCATATGATTCAGTATGGGGATACTCGGCAAGATGGTGGCAGCGATAGAGGCGGTTCCATTCGCACAGCTACACCTCTGCCCTTTGCAGCATGCGCTTCTGACGGCTTGGAACAGGAACCCGATCTCTCTTGACCGTCCGTTCTGTCTGTCTCAGTGGGTCAGGCAGACCCTCAGGTAATGGACACTGAAGTCTTCCCTGGCTCAAGGGAAGTCTTTTCAGTACGTTGGATGGTGGTGACCACCGACGCCAGTTTTCTTGGCTGGGGTGCAGTTTTCCACCATCATACGGCACAGGGACGTTGGTCCATTCAAGAGTCACATCTCCCAATCAACATCCTGGAGATACGAGCAATCAAGTTAGTCCTTCTGCATTTTCATCATCTCCTGGCAGGTCGCCCCATCAGTATCCAATCCGACAACGCATACATCAACCTGCAGCAGGATGGCCATGCACACCAAGTAGGTCACATTCTTCGTTGGGCCGAGAGGAACTGCTCGATCATCTCAGCAGTTCACATCCCGGGCGTAGAGAATTGGGCGGCAGACTTCCTCCGCCGGGGCCTCGCCTCGGCAGAGTGGTCTCTTCATCCGGAAGTCTTTCAGCAGTAGCCATTGGGGTGGAAGCACTGGTCCTTCCGTGGCATCAATTTTGGCTTCCGTACGTATTTCCCACGCTCTCCTTACTTACGAGGGTCATCAAAAAGATCAGAGCGAAGGGGAGTACCAGTGATCCTGGACTGGACACACCAGGCGTGGTATGCGGAGCTAGTACAACTCGTCACCGATGTTCCCTGGCGACTGCCGGATTGCCCAGATCTGCTTTCCCAGGGCCCGATTTACCACCAAAACTTCGGCGCCCTGTGTTTAATGGCATAGCCGTTGAATCCTGGGTTCTAGCTCAAGCAGGATTCTCATCAGGTGATCTCCATCATGATCAGTGCTAGGAAACTAGCGTCTATACAACTTTATCGCACCTGGAAGACCTTCTCGTGGTGCAAAGACTGTGGACGCTCTCCTCTTGTCTTCCATTCCTTCCATCTCGGAATTTCTGCAGACCGGATTGGAGTCAGGTCTCACGCATAGCTCACTCAAGGGACAGATTTCAGCCTTATCTGTTCTGTTTCAACGTGAGATTGCCACCAGATTCCAGGTGAAGACATTCGTTCAGGGAGTTTCCCATGTGGTGCCTCCCTATAAAATTCCATTGGAACCATGGGACCTTAATTTGGTCTTTGGGATTTTACAGGAGGTTCCTGTCGAACCCCTTCAGGATGTATCGCTAACTTTCTTTTCTTGGAAGTAGTTTTCCTAATCGCGGTCATGTCAATCAGGCGGGTCTCTGAGTTGGCGGCCCTGTCCTGCCGAACTCTGTTCCTGATTTTCCATCAAGACAAGGTGGTTTTGAGGACGTCCCCGTCTTTTCTGCCGGAAGTTCTTTTCTTTCCATCTCAACGAGGATATTGTTTTGCTCTCATTCTGTCCGGCACCAGTCCACTGTATTGAGAAGGCTCTTCACACTCTGGATGTAGTGAGAGCGCTTAGGAGGTAGGTCTCGCGGACAGGGTCGTTCCGCAATTCAGATGCCCTATTCGTGCTTTCGGAGGAGCATAGGAAGGGCCTAGCCGCTTCAAAGGCCACAATAGCCAAGTGGATTCGCTCGGCTATTCAGGAGTCCTACCGTGTCAGGGGCAAACCTGTCCCAGCAGTAATTGAGGCATATTCCACTCAGAGAATGGACGCTTCTTGAGCCATTCGGCACAAGGCGTCAGCAGAACTAGTCTGCAAAGCTGCGACTTGGGCCAGCTTGCATACTTTCACAAAACTATATACATTCTCTGGCTTCTGCAGATGCAACTCTCTGCAGGCGGATTCTGCAGTCAGCAGTACCACATCTGTAACTTGTTGGTACATTGGGTATTAGCAGTTGTGTTGTTCCCCACCCAGGGACTGCTTTAGGACATCCGATGGTCCTGTGTCCCCCAATGAGGCGTAGGAGAAATAGGGATTTTTGGTGTAGGAGAAATAAGGATTTTTTAAACGAATTTAAAAAAAAAAGAAATAGGGATTTTTGTGTACTCACCGTAAAATCCTTTTCTCCGAGCCAATTATTGGGGGACACCGCACCCACCCTGTTAGCCTAATGGCTTGTGTTTGTTCTTTAGTTTTGACATAGTTTATTCTTGTTAATAGTTAGAAGCTCCTATTGCTTTGTTACAGAAAGGGTTCAATTATAGCCAGCAGGAGGGTGTATACTGCAGAGGAGGAGTTAATCTATGTTCACTTAGTGTCCTCCTAGTGGCAGCAGCATAACACCCATGGTCCTGTGTCCTCCAATGATTAGCTCAGAGAAAAGGATTTTATGGTGAGTACACAAAGACCTACAGTTGTGGCCAAAAGTATTGACACCACTGCAATTTTGTCAGATAATACTCAGTTTCTTCCTGAAAATGATTGCAATCACAAATTCTTTGGTATTATCTTAATTTAATTTATCTTAAATGAAAAAACACAAAAGAGAATGAAGCAAAAAGCAAAACATTGATCATTTCACACAAAACTCCAAAAATGGGCCAGACAAAAGTATTGGCACCCTCAGCCTAATACTTGGTTGCACAACCTTTAGCCAAAATAACTGTGACCAACCGCTTCCGGTAACCATCAATGAGTTTCTTACAATGCTCTGCTGGAATTTTAGACCATTCTTCTTTGGCAAACTGCTCCAGGTCCCTGATATTTGAAGGGTGCCTTCTCCAAACTGCCATTTTTAGATCTCTCCACAGGTGTTCTATGGGATTCAGGTCTGGACTCATTGCTGGCCACCTTAGAAGTCTCCAGTGCTTTCTCTCAAACCATTTTCTAGTGCTTTTTGAAGTGTGTTTTGGGTCATTGTCCTGCTGGAAGACCCATGACCTCTGAGGGAGACCCAGCTTTCTCACACTGGGCCCTACATTATGCTGCAAAATTTGTTGGTAGTCTTCAGACTTCATAATGCCATGCACATGGTCAAGCAGTCCAGTGCCAGAGGCAGCAAAGCAACTCCAAAACATCAGGGAACCTCCGCCATGTTTGACTGTAGGGACCGTGTTTTTTTTTTTTTTCTTTGCCTCTTTTTTTCTCCTGTAAACTCTGTTGATGCCTTTGCCCAAAAAGCTCTACTTTTGTCTCATCTGACCAGAGAACATTCTTCCAAAACGTTTTAGACTTTTTCAGGTAAGTTTTGGAAAACTCCAGCCTGGCTTTTTTATGTCTCGGGGTCTTCCTGGGTCTCCTACCATACAGTCCCTTTTCATTCAGATGCCGACAGATAGTACGGGTTGACACTGTTGTACCCCTCGGACTGCAGGGCAGCTTGAACTTGTTTGGATGTTAGTCGAGGTTCTTTATCCAACATCCGCACAATCTGGCGTTGAAATCTCTTGTCAATTTTTCTTTTCTGTCCACATCTAGGGAGGTTAGCCACAGTGCCATGGGCTTTAAACTTCTTGATGACACTGCGCACGGTAGACACAGGAGCATTCAGGTCTTTGGAGATGGACTTGTAGCCTTGAGATTGCTCATGCTTCCTCACAATTTGGTTTCTCAAGTCCTCAGACAGTTCTTTGGTCTTCTTTCTTTTCTCCATGCTCAATGTGGTACAGACACAAGACAGAGGTTGAGTCAACTTTAATCAATGTCAACTAGCTGCAAGTGTGATTTAGTTATTGCCAACACCTGTTAGGTGCCATAGGTAAGTTACAGGTGCTGTTTATTACACAAATTAGAGAAGCATCACATGATTTTTCAAACAGTGCCAATACTTTTGTCCACCCTCTTTTTTATGTTTGGTGTGGAATTATATCCAATTTGGCTTTAGGACAATTCTTTGTGTTTTTTCATTTAAGACAAATTAAATGAAGATTATAATAACAAAGAATTTGTGTTTGCAATAATTTTCAGGAAGAAACTGAGTATTATCTGACAAAATTTCAGGGGTGTCAATACTTTTGACTACAACTGTATATTCTGCAATGAAAAATTATTTATCCTAAACCTATTCATGTAGCAGGGGCTGATCAAGATAATCCAAAGTCTAAATTTACATGGGGAAAAAAAAGCTAAAACTGATTAGCTATTGTCAGCAGCATAGACCCATGGCTTCCTGTGTCCCCCCAAGGAAGCAATAGAGAAAAAGTCTCTAGTTTTGTGCCTAAGTACCTCGTCTTGCTTCTTTAGGGACCATAGTCTTCATTTAGGAGCCTTAAAACTTACCTGTTTCAGATTACTTTTTCCAATAAGCTGCCCTATGTGTTTTCATGAGGAATAACACTATTTCTGTTTTTTATAAGAGTTAAATACTGTATTTTGCAGGCTTTATTTCTAATTTTCAGTTGTCTGAATGAGCATGTGGAGACTAGCTGTTGTTTCCCATAGAGAGCGCACACAGACTTAAGTGGGAATCCTGCTCTTCTGTGTCAGTGATACATATTCATAAACAGTGGCATGCATTGCAGTTTTGAGCATTGTAGCTGTGAATCCAGCACTGTGAGATTCCCACTTTTTAGAAAGCAGTGACATGCCAGACAATATAGAGCAGTGTACAGAAGAGTGTAAATGTGAATCCAACACTGGGATGGGAAACACTTTCTAGAAGGTAGCGGCATGCAGGACAATATAGAGAAATATAGCTGTGAATCCAGCTCTGGTGAGATTCACACTTTTCTAGAAAGGGGCTGCATGCAGGACAATATAGAACAGTGCTGAGCAGTGTGGCTGTGAATCCAACACTGAGTTGAAAGATGCTTTAAAGAAAGCAGCTGCATGCAAGACAATATTGACCCGTGTAACATTCAATCCAGCAGTAGGGTGAGATAAAGTCTTGAAAGCTGCAGTGTCATATTGCTGTTCCCTCTCCCTTTCCATAGACTAACACAGGCAGCTGTAATATGATTCCTCAGTGAGCTGGCAGTATATTTTGTTTCGACCAGGATGGATATCATCTTTTTTGAGTGAAAGGAGTTCATGCAGCAGGGGAAGAGTTGAAGAAACTCACAAGTGGAAAAATAAACATATTTATCCCATAAGACCTAACACAATGTTTCTTTTATTTACTTGTTCTGTTGATTTTATAAAAATTTTAAGTCATTGTCCAGAATTTAAAAATAATGATATGGCTGCTTTCTTCCAAAACTAGCGCTACGCTTGTTCTTGAAGCTGCATGAGAGCATTGAGTCATCGGCTTCTTGATTTTAGCCAGCCTGGAGAGGATTAAATGGGCAGCACTCCATGCTGGCCCTTAGTTTTGGCATGAGATAGACAGTTGGGAGCTGTAGGAGTCCCGGGAGATTGATTACAGTC
Source organism: Dendrobates tinctorius (assembly GCF_039654945.1). Taxonomy (NCBI): domain Eukaryota; kingdom Metazoa; phylum Chordata; class Amphibia; order Anura; family Dendrobatidae; genus Dendrobates; species Dendrobates tinctorius. The sequence goes on from NW_027361803.1 coordinate 14,381,749, forward strand.
ACACTGGATGGAGATGCTTAAGATAACTAAAAAAAAAAAATTCTGTTAAATTTGTTGACTGCAAAATTTCCGTTATGAAGAATGGAAAGTTATTTGGGACGCGGCTATTGAACTGATTGGGTGGGACCTTGGTAAGTGTTTCTAGTTTTCCTTAGTTTAGTGTTTGACACTTTTTTTTTTTTTTTCATGCAAGTAAATTACTTCTTATATGTGCACGGATATGGGCCATCACAAGCCCTGTCCAAAAGAAGTCCCCTCCAAAATAATTATTTCCTTGTCCTGCACCAGAAGGCTACAGCAAGGTTTAGGGATTGATGGCCTCCTTTTGAGGCTCATGGAGACCCCATCTTGCTCCTTACTCATCTCAGTGTCCACAAAGCGCTGTATCTGTGGTCAGGTTACCCCAATGAAGTTTTGGGAGCAAGGGGCATACCACCCAAAAGATCAGTGTGACCAACGTTGACTGGGGCAGCCGACCTGACCGCAAAGCAAAGATTATAGCTTTTCTACAGGTAAGGCATATCTGTGCTCAATAACAAGGGCAGCGATCTATGGTGGAAATGTCAAAAAAAAAAAAAATTGGGTCTTCGTCCTACAGAGGTAATGCAGCAGCCGTGATTCGAGAGGAAGAACAGCTTTCATGTAGAATTTTGAAGTCCATGTCTTGATGAATTCAGGAGTACTTGAGAATTTTTGTCAAAGGTGGTAATTAAATAAAACTGCTCAAAGTCATATAAAAGTATTGATTATTGGCTTCAAAGTGAATGAACCTGATGGGTAAGAATGAGCGTAGGGTGAGCACCTCATTTGTGCAAATTAGCTGGACACTAAATGTAAGGATTTGTTCTCTGTGAGTGCGTTTGGAAATGGTGAGGAGCGAGCATGTTCTGATATCATGTTATCCGGGTCTGGTGTTCGGGGCATCCACACAGAGGGACAGGTGGATATTCCTTGCCTCCATTACCCTGACACTCACGCCCTGCCGAGCCAGACGTGCAGGGTGAGAAGATGGAACTGGTACCTTCCAGCCTCCCAACAGCCTCTGGGACTCTACCTTCCAGCCTCCCGACAGCCTCTGGGAACCAGGTACCTGACAGCCTCTGGGACTCTACCTTCCAGCCTGTGGGACCGGGTACCTTACAGCCTCCCGACAGCCTCTGGGACTGGGTATCTTCCAGATTCCCGACAGCCTCTGGGACCCGGAACCTTCCAGACTCCCGACGGCCTCTAGTACCCGATACCTTCCAGCCTGCTGACAGTCCCCAGGATGTTGGTGACAGTCTTTTTCATCGCGCTGCGACGGATGCTGGGGCCTTCAGGACAGGTAAAATAACAGAGGGACTCCCTTTAAATATAGAATAGTGATGCAGATGTTTTAATTTTTACATAGCGTGTTGGTTTAATTTCTACTACGCCTCATTGGGGGACACAGACAGTTGGTGTTATGCTGCTTGCCACTAGGAGGACACTAAGCAAACCGGAAAAAAAGTTAACTCCTCCCCTGCAGTATACCTCTCGCTGGTTGGGAATTCCCTAGTTCTTGCTTAGTGTCTGTAGGAGGCACTTGGGTCTGGTTTCAGACCCCACCGTTTTTATTTTATTTTTTAATTCTCTGTAAATTTTTATTTTTTAACGGAGTGAAGGGGGCGACGGTTCCTTTCTACAGCCTGCTCTCTCCCAAACGAACAGGCAAGCACGCGGAGTATACCTCCCCGTACACTTTCCTGCGACGAACGGGGTTGATTCCTCTGACGATTACTTGCGGTGGCGATATGAGGGCAAATGCAGCATGGAGTGCAAGGAGACCGGCGGAGGACCTTACCTACAGCGCTCCCGAATACCCTGAATCAGCCCCATAGCTCTCCATCCCCCTACCTATAGGGTGGATCGATTGAGCATACCCCTTTAAGAACTCCAGCTCTGCTACATCAGCCCAGGAGGATGAGAAGACCTGTATGGATGGCATGGACAGCGACGGCAGGCCTGAGCACTGGAGTAGAGGTATGGGGTCGGGTCCTGGTCCCCGGGAGAGGCGCTGACTTTCCCTCAGCAGCGGTGCTCCGGCGCCCCATCGCGGGGCCCCCCGCTCTCAGCGCTTACCGCGGGTATGCCAAAAATTTAGTCCCCGGCTTTTCCGGCCTACTAGGCCGCAATTTGAATAGCGCTGCCCACGCTAGCGCCGCCCCCTCCCTGCCCTCAGCGCTTACCGCAGGTAGGCCAAAAATCTAGTCCCGGCTTTTCCTGCCCACTAGGCCGCAATTTGAATAGCGCCGCCCACACTAGCGCCGCCGCCCCCCCTCCTTGGCGCCTCGTCTCTTACGAGAGGCGCAATCCTAGTCTCGGGGGCCATGAAATTTACCTCAGCCTGCTCTGGAAATAGGCTGTGAGGCGCGCACTCTGCCGGATATCGGGTGACACCACAGGGCCACCGCTATTCCTCCTGGGGGACACAGCACAGGACCGGGGTAAGCTGCATCTGCCCTCAGAACAAAGCTTAACCCCTTCCCAGCACATTCCCTGCAGTTCAGAATCTACCTTTAACCCTTTCAGGAGCACTATGTCTCAATCTAAGGAGGCTAAATGGGCTGCTAAGAAGCACACTGCGTTTTTTACCGTTTGTACCACTTGCAAGACTGCAGTGCCCAGACTAATCCATTACGCACGGACTGCGACCCGGCCTGCACGCCGCTGCTGCGGGGCTTCCTGCGTTTAGTCCACCTGAGTGGGCTGCGTCCCTGTCACAGTCAATGGAGTCACTGACCCAGGCCATAGATTCCCTCCGGGAAGCCTCTTTAAGTCAGAAAGCGTCTTTACCACGCAGCAATGGCATAAAGTGAGACTAGGGACTTTTTTTTTTTTTTAAAGTGGTGGAGGAATACAGTGCGGAAGGATACCTACCTTCCGTCATTGTATTCCTGGAGCTGGTAGAGAACGGTAGCATCAGCTGATGCTGCTGTTCTCCACGCAAGATGGACGTGGGACCCTCGTGGACTTCTGCGGATCGGGGTAAGTATATTTGTGTTTTTTTATTTTGATATTTATTCCTCAAGGGGACAATGGCTTCGGGGATCAAAGTGACAAGTGACGGTGAGTATGTACTCTATGTTATATGTACTGTATGTCTATATGTATGTATTGTATGTAGTATATATGTATGTTGCATGCATGTAGTATATATGCAGTATATATGTAGTATGCATGTTGCATGCATGTGGTATATATGTAGTATGTATGTAGCATGTATGTAGTATGTAGCATGTATGTAGTATGTAGCATGTATGTAGCATGCTGCATGTAAATTTTTTTTTTTTTTTTTTACATTCAACACATTAGCCGGATGATGGGACTACAACTGTCCCATCATTGGCTAATGTGTCAATCACTGTCATGGTAGCAGGCATCGCCCGATGGGACTTGTAGTCCCATCGGACGATGCCTGCACAGACCCCCGGAGCCTGCACAGCCCCCCGGCAGGCCGGCACAGACCACCGGAGCCTGCACAGCCCCCCGGCAGGCCGGCACAGCCCCCCGGCAGGCCGGCACAGACCACCGGAGCCTGCACAGACCACCGGCAGGCCGGCACAGACCACCGGAGCCTGCACAGACCACCGGCAGGCCGGCACAGTGCCCCCGGCAGGCCGGCACAGACCACCGGAGCCTGCACAGACCCCCCGGCAGGCCGGCACAGCCCCCGAAAGGCCCGTACAGACCCCAGAGAGGCTGTACAAGGCAAAAATAGGGTTTTTCTTATTCTGATACCGGAAGTCCCATAGACTTGAATGGGACTTCCGGTATCGGAATCAGCGATACCATCCGATACGATACTTTTGAGTATCGGACGGTATCGCTCAACACTACCCCCGACACGTTTTTTCCGATCCTCACCCCCCAAGAAAAAGACAATAGCCTTCGGGCTGTTCAGGCTTTGCAAAGGGGTTTTTATTCAAACCTTTTTGTGGTTCCAAAGAAGGACGGGACGATGCAGCCCATACTGGATCTCAAACTGTTAAATCAGTTTGTCAAGGTACGGTGATTCTGCATGGATTCTCTCCGATCAGTTGTCGCTTCCATGGAAAAAGGAGAGTTCCTAGCTTCCATCGACATCAAGGACGCTTACCTTCACATTCCGATCTGTCCGTCCCACCAGCAGTTCCTGCGTTTTGCAATTCACGAGGAACAACACTTCCAGTTCGTTGCCTTGCCCTTTGGACTCGCCACCGCCCCCAGGGTCTTTACCAAGGTCATGGCAGCTGTCATGGCCATTCTCCACTCTTGGGGAGTGGTGGTGTTACTGTATCTGGACGACCTGCTCATCAAGGGTCAGTCCCTTCCAGCCTGCGAGGAATCCGTGGATATAACAGTAAATACACTTTTTCGCCTGGGTTGGAAGATAAACTTCGAAAACTCTTTCCCAAAACCAGTCCAGCCGATTTCCTTTTTGGGAATGATCTTGGACACGTCCCGCGGGTTGGTCATTCTCCCTCCAGAAAAGACCCAAGCCTTACAACAGGCAGTGTGGACTCTTTCCTGACCGGATTCTCACTCCATTCGTTTCAGCATGAGAGTTCTCGGAAAGATGGTGGCAGCGATGGAAGCCGTTCCATTCGCACAGTTCCATCTTCGTCCCTTACAACACGCGTTGCTATTAGCCTGGGACAAGAACCCGTTCTCCCTGGACCATCGGTTCCTTCTGTCCCTGCAGGTCAGACAAGCCCTCAAGTGGTGGACACTGAAGTCCTCCTTGAGTCAAGGGTGGTCTTTTCTCCCAGTAAGATGGCTGGTAGTAACCACCGACGCAAGTCTTCTGGGCTGGAGTGCGGTCTTTCGTCACCACACGGCACAGGGTCGTTGGTCAACTCGAGTGACGTCTCCCCATCAACATCTTGGGAGATACGTGCAGTCAGTCTAGCTCTACGGAGTTTCCACCATCTCGCAGGTCACCCCATCAGGATCCAATCCGACAATGCTACGGCCATAGCATATATCAACCGCCAGGGAGTTACTCAGAGCAGGATGGCCATGCACGGTGAGTCACATCCTCCATTGGGCCAAGACCAACCATTTGCCCATCTCAGTAATCCACATCCCGGGCGTAGAGAATTGGGCGGCAGATTTTCTCAGTCGCCAGGGCCTTGCCTTGGGAGAGTGGTCTCTTCATCCGGAAGTCTTTCAGCAGATTTGTCATCGTTGGGGGACTCCGGATGTGGATCTCATAGCCTCAAGACAAAACAAGGTTCCTCGGGTTTGTAACTAATAAGTCATGTCAGACTAAGGCTGGTTTCACATTTGCGTTAAAACAACGCTGCACCCTGCGTCGTTAAGCCCCGCCCCGAGCCGGCTCCCTGCCCGCCCCATCCGGGATCACCGCCTACTTTCGCATTTGCACGCATGCGATCGGCGCACCCTATCATTAGCATAGGGTGCGAAGATCATGCGCTGCCAGTGTGAAAGTAGCGTGCTGCGCACTTTTGACGGTGCGCCGTGCGCGCCGTCAAAAGTGCGCAGCACGCTACTTTCACACTGGCAGCGCATGATCTGCGCACCCTATGCTAAAGATAGGGTGCGCCGATCGCATGCGTGCAAATGCGAAAGTAGGCGGTGATGCCGGATGGGGCGGGCAGGGAGCCGGCTCGGGGCGGGGCTTAACGACGCAGGGCGCAGCGTTGTTTTAACGCAAATGTGAAACCAGCCTTACTTAATTTCCTTCTATGACAGAATCACTGATTGGGTGGATCAAGGAAATGCTGTAGATATAGTATATCTTGACTTCAGAAAAGCATTTGACAAAGTATCTCATACAATCCTTATTGAAAAAATGACTAAATATGGAATGGACAAGGCAACTGTTAGGTGGATTCATAACTGGCTTAGTGATCTTACCCAAAGAGTGGTCGTAAATGGCTGCACATCCATTTGGAAGAATGTCTCAAGTGGGGTACCACAGGGCTCTGTCCTGGGCCCTGTATTGTTCAACATCTTTATCAACGATTTAGATGAAGGAATTGAGGGTAAACTGATTAAATTTGCTGATGACACAAAGCTAGGAGGGATAGCTAATACTAGAGAAGATTCAAAAAGATATAAATAAACTGGAGCAGTGGGCAGCAACTAACAGAATGGTTTTTAACAGGGAAAAATGCAAAGTACTACATCTGGGCAATAAAAATGAAAAAGCATATACAGAATGGGAGGAATAGGGCTAAGCAACAGCACATGTGAAAAAGACGGGTATATTAATAGATCACAGACTGAATATGAGTCAACAGTGTGATGCAGCAGCAAAAAAGGCAAATGCAATTCTAGGATGTATTAACAGAAGCATACAGTCTAGATCACGTGAAGTCATTATCTCCCTCTACTCCTCTTTGGTCAGACCTCATCGAAAATATGTTGTCCAGTTTTGGGAACCTCATTTTAAAAAAGACATCAACAAACTGGAGCAAGTTCAGAAAAGAGCGACCTGAATGGTGACCAGTCTGCAAACCCTGTCTTATGAGGAAAGGTTGCAGGATTTGGGAATGTTTAGTTTGCAAAAGAGAAGACTGAGAGGAGACTTAATAGCTGTCTACTAATATCTAATGGGCTGTCACATTGTAGAAGGATCATCTTTATTCTCATTTGCACAAGGAAAGACTAGAAGCAATGGGATGAAACTGAATGGGAGGAGACAGATTAGATATTAGAAAAAACTTTTTGACAGAGTGATCAATGAGTGGAACGAGAAGTGGTGAGTTCTCCTTCAATGGAAGCCTTCAAACAGAGGCTGGACAGACATCTGACTGGGATGATTTAGCAAATCCTGCTTTGAGCAGGGGGTTGGACCAGATGGCCCAGGAGGTCCCTTCCAACTCTACGATTCTATGATTCATTGCCCGATCGCGCGACCCATGCGCCATCAGAGCGGACGCCCTACTTCTGTCGTGGCACCAGTTCTGGCTCCCGTACATCTTCCCCCCTCTTCCCTTCCGAGGGTCATCAAGATCAGAACAGAGGGAGTACCAGTGATCCTAGTCGCGCCAGATTGGCGGCGCCGGACATGGTACTCAGAACTGATACAACTGGTCGCCGACGTCCCCTGGCGACTTCCAGATCACATGGATCTGCTCAGGGCCTGTGATGGTGTGATATGCTATATGGATATCATTTTGTGTATATTGCCATTTCACTGATTTGCATAGTGTTAATCTTGATGCCATGTATGTCTGCAGCCTGACTTTTATCTATGACTCTTGATGACCCCCCGTAGTGTCATAATCCCCCAGGCACCTTTTGTCAAGTCTGGGAGGCCTGAAAACCGGCCCCAACCTGTTTTGACTCCCCCTGGACATAATGAGGGGGGCTGGGCAAGTCAGTTGCTGTGTGCAGAGCATGGTGTGAAGACAGGACTTCAGAGAGAAAGAAGAATATATATGGAACATGTTATCACTGTCAACTGGATTTTGGACTCTCATCTCCCTGGACATGTTATACTGTTACTGAACTGCATTCAGATTCTGGACTATCTTATCCTTTGTGGGGTGGACTGAATATGGACCTTTCATATTTTTGCCTAAATGTCTTGGAATTGTTCACTCTCCTCTTGCTCTGTTGATTGTGTGATACCAGAGAAGGACCCCGTGACAACTGGTGGCAGCGGTGGGATCAACAGAGCGTCACCCAATGGAGAACCACCCACAGAGTGAGTACAGAAATTGGACTGTATGCAGTTTACAGGAGAGAGCCAGAAACCTGGGCCTGAACTACCAGGGACTGACTAAAGAGGCCTTAATCGATCTACTGGTGGGCGCTAGCCCGGCCACCTCCTCCCAGATGTCTGAAGGACGAGCACTGGAGACAGGGATCCCCATCCAGAAAAGCCAGTGGTTGGTGTGGTATGAAGAAGAGATGGCGGTTCTGGGCCCCGGCGTCTCTCCGGAGTACAAGGAGGAGGCTGCCCGCCGGGCACAGCGGAGACAGGAAGCAATGGAGCTTGAAAAAGGGAGTAACGCCATGTGGAGTGTAACCCCAACAATCCAGGAGCCTGTACGGATCACCCGGACAGAGTTTAAGCCATTTGATGAGGCTTCTGGAGATGTGGAGGGGTTCTTCAAAGACTTTGAGCAGCAGTGTGCTGTGATGGAGGTGCCCCACTCTAGCTGGATGCGTTTGTTAGTGGGGCTCCTGAACGGAAGCTTGGCGGAGGCTTACCAAACCATTGATGCACTGCGGAATCGGGATTATAACATTGTAAAGCGGACTATCCTGGATTACCATGCTATCACCCCAGACTCATATAGGGCCAAGTTCCGAGACCTCCCATGCACCACGGGGGGGATCGTTTAGGATGTATGCACATAAGATGTCTGAGGCATGTCGGAGATGGCTGGAAGCAGAAAACGCCTTTACTGTGGAAGATGTTATACAGGCCTTCCTTATAGAACAATTTCTTACCAAGTGCCCTGCAGAGCTACGGGAATGGGTCCGGGAGTGCACGCCGTGTACCGTGGATAGAGCTGCAGCCCTGGCCGATGAAGCCCTTACTATCCGACCGCAATGGAGGAGGCTTCTGGACAATGAACCACGGCCTGCTCCCACGCCCCGTCCCCCTCAGATTATATCTGCCCTTCCACCTAGTCGCAAGCCGCTGACTATCACGCCTCCCAATCCTGGGCCCCAACAGTTCTGACCACGACCTGGGGGTATCACAGAGAGGAGATGTTATGTGTGTGGGCAACCTGGACATTTGCAGTTTGGATGTCCCTCAAGGTTTCGGAGGGAGCCCCGCGCAGCCCCACCTCGTCCAGTGCATCTGGTACACTCCATCCCGCCTAAGAAAGAGCTACCACATCCCAACCAGAGTGGACCACCGACCACGGCACCATAGATACTCCTCCTGGAGTGTACGGACTTCGGCCTCTGTCCTTTGGCTACCCAGAGCAACGGCAACACCACCTGCAGGATGTCTTAATTGATGGATACAAAGTGTCAAGATTTAGAGACGCGGGGGCATTTCTGACTATCGCTGACACCCGTGTGGTTCGACCCGAGGCAATTCACCAGGGTGCAAGAATTCCCATTGTCTTGGCGGGGGGTGTCCGCAAATATATACAGCGAGCTTTGGTGTGTTTGGATTATGGTTTTGGAGCAAAACTGCTGGATTGGAGTTATGGAAGGACTTCCTGCAGATATCCTCCTTGGGAACGACATTGGGGAGTTAGTGTCATTTTGTGGGAGCAGTCACCCGACTACAGGCCCTTCAAGCACCACAACATTCGGACCCCACTGAGGAGCAATCTGTTTGGTCAGAAGGTCCGTGGGCCTCTCACTCTTCTGAAAGAACAATTGGAGGGAGATATCGCAGACATTGGAATGCCCATCATTCTCTACGTTCTAGAGTTCAGAGATCGTCTCGCACAGCTAGTGGCTAATGATCAACAGCAAATGGCCCAGTCCAGTCAAGAAACCTGGTATGACCGTAACGCCAGGACCCGGGAATTTATGGAAGGACATCAAGTGCTTATAATTATTGCAACCCCTGCCACTGTACAAGGAACTATAAGCGATTGAGCAATGTGGACTATAGTGAGCAGGCCAGAGGTCTGTGTAGACCTCATAGCGTGCTCACTTATTATGAGGGGGGAGAGGTTGTGATGGTGTGATATGCTATATGGATATCATTTTGTGTATATTGCTATTTCACTGATTTGCATAGTGTTAATCTTGATGCCTTGTATGTCTGCAGCCTGACTTTTATCTATGACTCTTGATGATACCCTGTAGTGTCATAATCCCCCTGGCACCTTTTGTCAAGTCTGGGAGGCCTGGAAACCGGCCCCAACCTGTTTTGACTCCCCCTGGACATAATGAGTGGGGCTGGGGAGGATAGGGGCTGGGCAAGTCAGTTGCTGTGTGCAGAGCATGGTGTGAAGACAGGACTTCAGAGAGAAAAAAGAATATATATGGAACATGTTATCACTGTCAGCTGGATTTTGGACTCTCATCTCCCTGGACATGTTATACTGTTACTGAACTGCATTCAGATTCTGGACTATCTATCCTTTGTGGGGTGGACTGAATATGGACCTTTCATATTTTTGCCTAAATAAATGTCTTGGAATTGTTCACTCTCCTCTTGCTCTGTTGATTGTGTGATACCAGAGAAGGACCCCGTGACAACTGGTGGCAGCGGTGGGATCAACAGAGCGTCACCCAATGGAGAACCACCCACAGAGTGAGTACAGAAATTGGATTGTATGCAGTTTACAGGAGAGAGCCAGAGACCTGGGCCTGAACTACCAGGGACTGACTAAAGATTTACCACCAGAACTCCATGGCCCTGTCTTTGACGGCGTGGCAGTTGAATCCTGGATTTTAGCACAGGCTGGGTTCTCTTGTGACGTGAAGGAAGGCTGTGTCCATGCGCATCTATCACCACACCTGGAAAACTTTCTTTTCATGGTGCAAGGATCATGGTCGATCTCCCCCTGGTGTTTTCCATTCCGGCCATATTGGGATTCCTTCAATCCGGTTTAAAGTCAGGCCTTGCGATTAGCTCGCTCAAGGGCCAGATTTCAGCCTTGTCAGTGCTATTCCAACACAAAATTGCCACCAAACTTCAGGTCAAGACATTCATTCAGGGAGTCTCCCATGTGGCGCCTCCTTATAGAAGGCCATTGGAGTCATGAGACCTTAACCTGGTTCTCGGGGCCTTACAGGAGGCTCCTTTCGAACTGCTGCAGGACGTGCCACTGACCGACCTCTCTTGGAAGGTGGTCTTTCTAGTGGCAATTACGTCAGACGAGTTTCGGAATTGGCGGCCATGTCCTGCCGCCCTCTGTTTCTGAATTTTCATCAGGACAAGGCAGTTCTCAGGACGCCCCCGTCCTTCCTGCCCAAAGTCGTATCCTTTTTCCATCTCAATGAGGAAAGTGTTTTGTCTGGCACCAGTCCATTGCATTGAGAAGGCCCTCCACACCCTGGATGTGGTTAGGGCTTTGAGACGGTACATCTCACGGATGGCTCCCTTCCGCAAGTCAGATGCCCTGTTCATACTTCCAGAGGGGCATAGGAAGGGTCTAGCCACTTCAAAAGTAACGCTAGCCAGGTGGATTCGCTTGGCGATTCAGGAATCCTACTGTGTCAGGAACGCACCTGTCCCAGTAGGGATTAAGGAGCACTCTACCCGCTTAGTGGGTCATTCGGCACAAGGCCTCGGCAGAACAGGTCTGCAAGGCTGCGAATTGGTCCAGGCTCCATACTTTTACAAAACATTACCAAGTTCATTCTCAGGCCTCTGCAGATGCAGTTCTCGGCAGACACATCCTGCAATTGGCAGTACCACAGTGTTAAGTCAGTGGTATATGGGGTATTAGCAGATGTATGCTCCTCACCCAGGGACTGCTTTAGGGCGTCCCACTGTCTGTGTCCCCCAATGAGGCGTAGAGAAATAGGGATTTTTGTGTACTCACCGTAAAATCCTTTTCTCCGAGCCAATCATTGAGGGACACAGCACCCACCCTGTTTAGCCTATTGGCTCACTGCAGCATTCTTAGGTTTTGACATAGTTATGGTTATTGTTGACTGTTTATGCTCCTGCTTTTTTCACCGAACTGGAGAAATCTCATCCAGCGAGAGGGTGTGTACTGCAGGGGAGGAGTTAACTTTTTTTTTTCTGGTTTGCTTAGTGTACTCCTAGTGGCAAGCAGCATAACACCCACTGTCTGTGTCCCCCAATGACTGGCTCGGAGATAAGGATTTTAAGGTGAGTACATAAAAATCCCTATTTTATATTTAATGCTATCATGGTGTTTTTTCCCTGTCACTTTGCTCATGGGGTAATTTTTTCCTAGTTTTTCAGCACGGCCGCCCTTGTTCCTCCTGTGGCCAGATCTCTAAATTTAGTCCCTGGCTCAATTCAGGGCCGCCTTCTGCGGCCAGGACACGCACTCGCCAGCCCAGCCAATTGGCCACGTGGGCTCTCCTGTGCTCCTCGCCCGCCGTGCTCACCCAATCACAGCATGCCTTGTTTCCTACATGCACGGTAACTTGGTACGCCCTTTCTCACACCGCCCCCCTCCTCGTCGCCATCTTTCTCCCCTGATGCCGGCATTACACCGCAAAATAAGGAGAGGTGAGCTTTTTCCAAATACGCTCCACCACAGTGTTTGGGCTGGTCCCTAGTTGACTAGAGGCTTTGCGCTCAGCATCTGTTCTCCAAGTAGCACAGGACATAACTCCAGGACAAACTTCATGGGTGCAGGACACAACATAGCCTTGCGTTGGTCTAGGCATTTATGCTAAATAAGATTGCACTTTTATTTTGGACCAATGTTGCTGTCTTTAGCCTATGCATGCGATACCTTAAGGCCCTTTCCAATGGAGCTCTCACAGCTGTCGCTAAAGTGCATTTCTTCCTGGTCTGCTATTGTTCAATTCTGTCAAGTATCCAGATCTCTATGCCCACGTTCACCGGGTATCGCATTCCCGGTGAGCCAGATGCAATGTACTATAGGTCAATCGCAATCATGGTACTAGTGTTCCTGTCCACTATCCAGTGAGTCTGTGTCACCATCTATCACGTACATCATGATCGATTGCAGCGGTGGTCCATGTTTCCTGTCCACTAGCCAGTGAGCCAGATGCACCATCTACCATGTACCACATGGCCAATTGTAGCAGCAATGCAAGTTCCCTGTGCTATCTGGTAAGTCAAACACACTACCTATCTGGTAAGTCAGAGGCATCATCTACCAAGTACCATATGACTGGTAGCAGCAACGGTCCAGGTACTCATCCAGCGAGTCAGTCTTCCACACACCTCACCCTGATTACGGTTGCATCCCAGGTGCCTTGTCCATCGTCCATTACTGTCTACAACGTGGTCCAGGCACACTGCCCAGTGAGCTAGACCCACAATATGATCCACATGGCTGATGGCAGCAATGTCCTCTAGTTCTCTCTCCACTAGCCAGTGAGTCAGATCCTACATCTACCATGGTCCTCATGACTGATCGCAGCGTGGTCCTTGGGCCTCGAGCGATTTCATCACCTCAGTTCTTTGCCTGTTTGTTGGTACTTACCCTCTCTTCCTTACAGGAATTGGATAACACATTGTCTTTCTGAAGCTAGAGCCAAAGTGCGAGGGTCACTTCTGCCCCGGAACCAATTTTGAACATCACGTAAACAAGTTCCCTTCTCCTAATATGGCATCCTTTCTCAGTATTTAGAGTTGCATTCTGACTTTTCCCTCCTGGTGATTAGATCTTGACTCTCAGGTTAAATGCGGTGTCACTACAACAGTCCATTCCAGCTCGCAGAATCCCTAAGTCTAACCCTGCGGTCCACAGAGTCGGCACTTGTGTCCAGATGGACACATCGGTGAATCTGTATACGCTATTTTCTGCTACCTGCACCAGGCATCTGGGGTCCCTCCTTTGTATGGTTGGACCTCGCTGAACATATTGCCCATGTCAGGTTTTGTTTTTGTACAGCAGCTGACAATTCTCGATTCTCATCATGATTATCGTGTTGTGACTCATGTCAAGGTAAGCGATTTTGCAGGTAAGAATCCTTGCTCCGTTCCTTTCCAAGATGGCTTGGGTCGGACCAGAGCTACCCAAGAAGCCTCAGGCTATCAGTACTTGTTTTCATAGGCTGGACGAGTTGTCCTTATAGCGGTTAGGGAACTTATCAGTGTTGTCCTTTTTCACCATCTGGATCTTTACTTTTCACTGTTGTTTCTCAGAACTTGTTTTCTAGATTCAGATCTCACAATGGACAACTCTTCAGGTGAGCTTGTAGGTACTTTCCCAAGTTTGCGAGCCACACAAGGTCTTTCTATTCTGAATCTCTAGCTTATGACAGATGTGTCCTTCAACGCCCACTCAGGATGGAGTACTCATTTCTGCAGATAATCCCATGGAATCTACAGCCTTCTTCCTCCCAGTGCGCTTGAATTTGCCTCTGTTCATCATCTGGATCGCCAAAGACGCCAAGAATATCCATCAGCCCTTGGCGTCACCATTCATCTTGGCCTCTCCAGTGCTTTTACAAATATCACACATATGGTTCAAGGCTCTTCTTTTCTACACACTGGAAGATTTTTCTCACATTTTCCATTTGGGTTCGACCTTTAGCAGGTCAAAATCATCTCTTAATCCAATCTAGTTCTTCAGAACATACGGTTTTGATCTGCATGAGAAGCCTTTCTCTCCCTGGAGAAGGATTTTTAACCCTTCTTAAAAATCAAATGCTCTGACCTTCCTTTGCCTCTCCTCTGAGCATACTTATTCTTCGTCTAGTAGCGGTGTCTTTCCCGCACTCTTTGCAAATCACGGACATCCCTTTTCTCAGTTACCGATTTTATTCCAGTGTCGAACAGCTCAGGATCACTCGTAAGTTAGGCACCGTAGCCCCCCTCCCTTCATAAGGAACCCAGGGAGGTAGGATTGTCCTTTCCTTTCCAACATAGAAACCTATCCTGATCAACCTCAGCAGAGGTATCTGGTCATGGATTGAACAAGGTCTGCTGGTGGTTTCAGCATTTCATTCCTCCATAGTAAACTATCCTCTGCCGACTTCCTAACCTGCGAAAGGCCTTCAACAGGCGAGGGGTTTGACTCATCAGACTGTTCTCTGGGTTGCATCATCAGACTTTTTTTTCTCTTCCATAGTCTCTTATGGTGGAACATTCCCAGCAACAATCTAGGACATCCATTTTGCTGTATGGGGTCTTTTAGTCTGCTACCAGACTCTGCAGCTGTTCTGCAACTCTTTTCTGGTCTCCTGGACTCGCATCCTTCCTCTTCCTTCTGCCCTCTGCTAGCATGAAAGTAGTCTACTTGAAGTAGTCTTTCATTACAGTCTTCTGTTGGAAACTTCCATAGCTGTTTTCCAGCTTCATCTTCTCTATCACATTTTTACCCTTCTTCAGTTTCATGACCTGACTTGTTGCATTCAAGATCCAGTCTCTCTGATCACGTCTTGATCACGCTCTAAGTGGGGAACCCTCGTAATCTTCCTCTTCCCTCCCTCCTGGCCTGTCGGACCTTTAGGGTACGTGCACACGCTGCGGATTCCGCTGCAGATTAATCCGCACGGATTTTGCAAAAACCGCAGATAATCCGCAGGTCCAAAGACCTGCGGATTATCTGCGGTTTTGCCTGCGGTTTGGTCCTGTGGATTCACTATCTCCACAATGGTGGAGATAGGAACCCGCAGCGGTTTCCGCAAAGAATTGACATGCAATTCTTTCTGCGGATTCAAAACCGCAGCAAATCCGCGTGGATTTTTCCGCAGCGTCGGCACAGCGTTTTTTTTTTCCCATTCATTTGAATGGTACTGTACACCGCAGCTAAAACTGCTGCGGGTCCGCAGCGGTCAAAACCGCTGCGGAAACGCAGCGGAATCCGCAGCGTGTGCACACAGCCTTAGTGTGGTTTGTTCCTCAGCTCCCTATACTTGAGTTTCTGCCTTCCTTTTAAGGAAACTGGTTCCCGTTTTATCCGATCCAGTTTTCTTGTGGAGTGCACAAGGTTGGTAAACCTCTACCCGCCTCCGGTGGATCTTTGGGGCCCCCATCTGGTGTTGATCGTTCAAAAGTGCTTTTCTTCGTACCCTTTTCTTGTTTTCTGGAAAGTTCTTTTGACGACTATCTCTTCCAACCCTGTTCTGTCGCCTTCCCTTCCTTACCTTCTCCTGGTCACGCATTTGGTTCTCTCGTCTTTATTATGGGACATAACCTCTCACTCTGTTCTTCCTTCTCATCACCCTCATCAGTGCCTAGGATATAGCTATAGTTTGTTGCGGCGCCCTTTCGATTGTAGAACAGATTCCTCAGATGCTTGGATTCCCTAATTGTCTAGACACGATATCAGAATGGTCTGCCAGTCTGGATTCGCTCTACCATTCTGGATGCTTATTGGCAAGGGCCAGAGAGTCATCATTGTTCTTCCTGCTCTCTTCATCTGAACATGGGTCCTCTATCTTTAGTCATCAAGCCTCTCTTGGCAGCTCTCTAACCTGTTTCTTAGTTATCGGTTCTTAAGCTTTCCAGGTCCTACAGAGTACTCACCTTCTCCTTTCCTTGGCTGTTTCGGGACTGGGCAGAAAGGTTTTGCATATTAAAGTGGAAAGTGTCCGGTTTCTGAAAAGAGATTCTTACCCCTGTTCTTATATTTGGCTAGTCCCTTTTTATTTCTCACCCTTGAGGACTGATTTGAGAAGTCCCATGGATTAATGTGTCTTCCAACTGTTGAGGAGAGCTTTAAGATGAAATCCTTAATTAATCTCAAGTGTATTACTTCACCTTACATGAGCTTTTTCAGATCAAAGTGAGACACTAAAGATGGCTGCCATCTCCTGCTTGCCTCATGCCATGTGCTATTAGAACTGGAGTTTCCAGTTCGGATCCACCCACGATGACGCCCACTGTGATGATCTCATGGACCAACCCAGCCTGATGACCTCATGGATCCACCCAGACCAGCTCACTGCCCAACCCCCTAACCAATAGAATACATCCGGACACTCCCATTTTAGAGTTAACTGAGCCCCTTCACAAGGGACATAAAAACCTGTTTGAATCAATAAAGTGCTCTCACTCTTGCGCTCTTGGAGCTGTGCCATAGATTGATCAAAGAGAGATTACATCCGACTGTGTGTGGTGTGATTCTCCTGGTGGCCACTGATCAATACCCATTGGGCCAGGGGCAGGTAACTATTGAACATTATTTATTGTTCAACCTAACACAATGAAGCCATAGAGAAAAGATTTGGGGTACTCGCCTTAAAATCATCTTCTCGGAGCCTTCGTTGGCGGACCCGCCCTTTATAAATACCTCTGTTGAGCCAGTCTGTGTTTTATTTTAGGTTGCTTCTCCTACTGCCTTCACACTAACTGGTCAGCTTGGCTCCTACTGGCATTAAGCTAAAACTGGTCAGCTTGGCTCCTACTGGCACTAAGCTAAAACTGGTCAGCTTGGCTCCTACTGGCACTAAACTAAAACTGGTCAGCTTGGCTCCGGTTGGTGGACGTATGCTACAGCGGAGGTGTTAACTTTAATTTGCATAGTGTCAGCAGCATACCCCATCTTTCCTGTGTCCTCCTATGAAGGATCCAAGGGAGATTTTACTGTGCATACCCAAAATGTTTTTTTCTCTATCGCTTTGTTGGGGGACATGGGAAACCATGGGTGTACGTTAAGAGGCTGAAACTAGCCAAAAAAAAAGTGTTTTGCTTTTCCTCAACCTCCAGTGCAGTCGACAATCTGTACATCAATTCTGGATGCAGAGGTCACAAATTTATGAATTTTTTCGGTCAAAGTTCCTTACAAATTATTTGCAATGAGATCACGAATGATTGTCTGTTGACGAGTACAGGAGTGAAGCCGTGCTAGTACACAAAAGCTCAGTCAGGAATTATAGACCTCACATCTAGCAGGTCTAAAACTAGGAGCAAGCTGCACATTGCATATCTGTAAACCACCTCTATCTGTCACAGTCAGTAGGAAGCTGCCAGATACGTATAAAAAGATTCAAGCAAAATAGTTTAAGAATATCAATTTTATTATATAAAACCAAAACATAAATTTAAATAGACAGGACAATAAGTCTCCAATAGAGGAGAGACGTGTCCCCGGAAGACACATAGGCGAAACAGCGTCGAGTGTGGGGAGGACACAGCACCTGCACTTTACCCACTGATGGTCTTCAGGATTTAGGTAATATACCTTTTCAATTTTAGCGCATGTCATCTTTTGCTACCAGAGGTGGGTTCCTTTTACTATCTGGCTGTGACAGATACAGGTTGTTTATTTTTTGGCAAAGTGTCATGCATTTATTGTTTAGGCTAAAAGGTGACTCTGAAAATGAGGGATTGAAGACCGACACATAGGGATTTTATCAAGTTAAAAAATTGACAAACAATTTTTCCTTGTAAAGTGTCCATCCCCTTTGTAAATCACTCTTTATCGGTCTGTTCATGTCTTTCAGCCTCAGCTGGGCAGGAACCAAGCGTTCTATACAAGACAAGACCTATCACGTGAAGCATGCATTGGTGGTTGGACAGATTTAAAAGTAAAGTCGGTAGGTAACCTGGATCTGTGTAGAGGGTGCGGGTGACTTTTCAGTCTATCAACAAGTTTCACATTCCTTTTCAGACATTGGGTAGATCAGGAAAGCTCAACCTTGATCATAAATTAGCTAAGGAGATCGTTTAGTAGAAGGACAATAGACCCTGTGGTCAGATGAGCTCACTGATTCACTAGTAACTTTTTCTGCAGTTTGCTATGTACTATGATCCATAGAGTCTGAAGATGTCAAAAAAAGCGAGTATACATCCTCCCTCACTCATGATCCCCTTGAGAAAGGTTCCTCCTGGGGTCATGTTTAGGTTTTTTTTTTTTGTCTCTCCTTGTGCCTTCAGGGTATATATATTTTTTCCTTCCAGCCACGTTGTATTCGTCAAGGGAAGAACTCCTCAGGCAGCCCCATCGTGCTGGTTAACCTATATTGTTTGTGCTGTGGTATGTTCACCATGCTGTTAGCCAAGCTACCTCTGTGCCCAATATCTTAACCCCCTGCCTTCTTAGGCCTCGTTGGGAACCAAGCTTCCCCCATGGGTCAGGTCTTTGACCAGGTTACTGATTGAGCTGCCCCCTTAACTATGGTTGATTCACTGGAGCACTTGGCAGCCCAGCTCGATTGTAAATGTTCTTTTCCCCAATTGGGTCTCATGGCTGCCTCTGTAAAGCTGGAGGAGCCTACCCTCTTTCCCGAGAGATATTCTTACAAGAGCCATAGGATCTCTTCCCACAGATCTTCTTTGGCCTCCTTGGAATACTTCCAGGACAGAGCCGCTGTGGATGAGATGCTTCTCCTCCTGCACAGTCCAACACCCGGAGGACACCTTAGGCTCTTGGCTTCAGCAGAATGCTAAACTGCTCTCAGCCTTACCGGATAGTGAGGGGATACCTTTCATGTGATGGATGAATCTGCCTCCTTCCCAGGAAGAGGTTTCTTTCCATCAACAAGAAAACACTTTTTCCAACCACGAAGACTTTAACATTATATATTCTTCTTGCCAAGATTACCTACCCTGAGGTGCTTTTTCTGTATACCTCAATAATGGAGATGAGGGAATACATTCGCATGACCCTGGTCCAGTGGACAGATCAGTATTCCATGTCACCTCTTCTGATTAGCCTGCCTGGTACCGAGTAGTCTGCACATCGTGCCAGGAAGATGACATGTGCCAACTAATCATAAAAGCTTCAGTCACCATTAAGAGGCCGTTCCCAAGGCTCTCGACCAGCGGCCACAGTATTAAACCATCTGCTTCCACCTCTAATTGGATATCTAAAAATTTCATTATCGCTCATATGCCATTTGTAAGTTTTATCTTACAAAGGATCAGATTCAAGGTCTTCATAAACCCATCCAGTTCTTTTTCCATTTCCTGATTTTTTTATTGTTTTTTTGCCAAGGAATTGAACCACCTGGACAGGTACTTTCCTCTTCTTAGAAGGATTTGGTGACCAAATGGTTCACACCTCTCTCTGTGGATACCGATATAGCTAGTCTTTGTACAGCCTCTACCTTGCCTTTTTCTGAGTCGACGTCCCTCAAGAGACCCTCTGGATTGTAAGATTGACTCCCTCTGTAACACAGTCTTTGCAGCAGCTGTATGTGTTTCTTTTGTTACATCACTTGATAAAGACCTTTTTTAGTTTTACTTTTTCACCCAGGATGCTGTCTTTCCCTACTTACTGGAATATCTTCCGGTGGGTTCCTTGGATCTTTCAATTTTCCACCCTTTGATAGTGTTGCTGGTTGCTTTCTTCATTCCTGTTTTGTTGCATCTTGCGTCAGCAAAACTTGGTCAGCGTGGACTAACGCATGACCCCGGACCTGCTAGCGCGGGCTGGTCTCCCATTCGGGTCCCGGCCAAGGCTCAAGCTCCTTAGTGGCCGCCACCTGACGAATGCAGTCACGTTCGGCCTAGAATGGCCAGTGGACTAAGCAGCTTCACCATGGGTTTATCTTCCAGGGATCCTTGGGAGGATCTATTTTGATCTCGCTTCTTGACTGCTGCACACCTCTAAATTTTTTTTTTGTGAGGCTTTTCTCAAGTCGGTACAACTTGCGATCTGTGCCGCAGACGCTTGAGTGGCTGTTTGGTGGACCACTTGCTCACATCCTGTTCTGCTGAGCCAGGGTGGAAAAAGGACTTTACTCCGCTCCCTTTCACATGGTCAAGCTCTTTGTTAAAGTGCACCCGTCAGCAGTTTTGGCCTCTGTAAAATACGGCCACTGCCTCTCAGGGCTTATCTATAGCTTTCTATAATTCTGTAGATAAGCCCCCGGTCCGACCTGCAAGATAAGAACATTTTTTATTATACTCACCCGGAGTGCGGTCTGATCCAGTCGGTGTCGCGGGTCCGGTGCCTCCCATCTTCTTGCGACGCCATCCTCCTCGCTTCATCGCTCCCGACATCGCACTTCTGCGTAGGCGTCCTTCTCTGCCCTGTTGAGGGCAAAGTAATGCAGTGCGCAGGCGCTGGGCCTCTCTGACCTTTCCTCGGCGCCTGCGCACTGCAGTACTCAACAGGGCAGAGAAGTACACCTGCGCAGGAGCGCGATGCCAGGAGTGAGGAAGCACGCAGTCTGGTGGTAATGGGCATGGTACTCTGGCCTCACTGAGTTCGTTGCAAACCCTACATGCCCCCATCTTATACCGTCTTTCCATCCCGCATTGCTTCTAGACTTTGGCTTCCATATCCATGCTAACGCAGCTGAAATTTAAGGGTCTTTTTTTGATGCCGTTGTCAACACATGGCTGAAGACTCATCAGCCTCTATTTTCTAGGGTTTACAACAGGATGTCCCATTTCATGGATTTCTTTCTAGGATACTTTGTAATTCTGCTTTGGCTGCGCTATAGGAACGTCCCTATTAAAGCTTCTTTGCAGCATCTTCCCGAAAGTTTCTTTCCTGGAAAGTGTTTTTTTGCCTTTTGATCATCTCCATGGTGTCTGAACACATTCTTTTGTCCTCTTCTTCTCCATCAGAACAAGGTGGTTTCACAGCATGTGCCATCCTTCTTGCCAAATGTGTGTTTGACCTTCCATATCATCAAGGACATTCCCACCTCTTGGACATATTAGGGCCGACCTTTCCGTTACAGGAGCCTTTTGACTCTGAGAGGGTCACAAGGGCCCGTCAGCCACCATTTCCAAGTGGGTCGGGTCAGCTACTCGGCTATTGAGTGAGCATTCAAAGCCAAGGGTAGATCTCTGTCCTTTAGGGGTACCACTTCTACTAAGCGGACTCCTTGGTGGTCAAGCATCAGACCCCTATTTTTATGATCTGCAACACCTGTTCCTCTGTCCACATCTTTGTAAAATATTACCAGATTCACACTATGGTTTCTGCCTGTGCCATCTTGGGGCATAAGGTGCTGCTCGCTGTCAACTAGACAGTCCACATGGTCGGATTTTTCCTACCTTTTGAAACTGCTCTACGACGTAAAAAATTGGATTTTTGTTACGTAAAATCCCATGTTCATTTCTTTCGTCCTATCCTAGGGTCACTTCTGGTTGCTGGTGGGCAATGGTTTTCTTTCTTGGGCTCATGGTATGTTTTTTTCCTGGTTGGTATACCCCATCCAGCGCCAAGGTGTACACCCACCAATGTATTAAGCATTAAAAAAAAAAAAAAAGTGTTCCATTTATGGAAGTCAAACAACCAATCTGCTGTGTGACTCTGCCCCTAGGAAGACTATATTAAAGGGGCTTTATCCAGATAATGTCTGCAGGGACTAAGATTAGCCTAATAAGATAATACACAGTCTGTACAAGGTTCCGCTTCATTCTATTGTTACATCATCTGATAAATCTTCTAAAAACAAAATATAAATTAATCTATAATCTTTATAAAAAAAAAAATATAAAACTTTATAAAAGCTCATCGAACAGATAATCCTCATCGTTACAAAGTAAGGCAAAGACCACCGCAGGAGATGGAAGTGATGGCCGTCCGCGCACAAGAGCCGCCCTGTAACACGCCGGCCGCGGGAGGAAGAACACGACTAGGTTTCAGGGCTGCTGACGCCGGCCACCAGGTCTTCTATCGCCTTCCAGTCCAGCGTGCTGAGACTACTGCCAGTGCGCGCTGAAGAAACGTCCGGGTGATGGATCTGTAGATCTGCGTCTCCATTCATTAAAGACCCCTTGGAAGGGGGGGAAAAAAAAAAAAAAAAAAAGAGAGGGGATATTATTAAATCACATCATTATGGTCAGCATTTTTCTAAGATAAAACACAGGCTGGAGAATGGGGGAAGGATAAAGGATGGATGGGGGAAAGCTTCGGTCTCTGCTGACGGCCATCCTCGCAGAGCCGCTGGTATGGCTGGTGGCAGATTTATTCGCTGGCTCTATCACCGGACTGATCCCATATATTGCTGCAGATTCCATGCGCAGCCTACGGTGGGCTCCCAGATCAGGATTACAGGAGACCAGCGCCCACCCTGATATGTTAAAAAAAAAAAAAAAAAAAATCACATGGAAGAGCCAACACTTTTCTGCAGACGCAGTGGGTGACAGCACTCACTTATGGGTTACTTACAGGTTTTACATCAACCCTGTCAACCATTACTGCAGTCTGCACAGAGTGTAGAGTCCTCGTATGCCTGTAACTGCTGCACCTCGACAGCCGCTGACGCCTCACTATCTACAAGTGGCCTCTGTCTCCCTCCGCTGGTGGTTGTGGATATTACAGCCAGGTACAGATTGTAGGCACATGTTGGGTTGTACCTGGGACAGGATGGAGTTTCTGCTGCTGCTGCTGTTTAATATCCTGTTGATTTCATCAGGGATTTCCCAGGGGCTCACAATGTCCCTCTCGTAGTCTTCTTCAAGTTGGAATTCGTCAAACTGTGACAGGGGACTGGTTCCTTTAATGCTCTTATCTGTCCGGGGAATGCAACATAATGGAAATATTACACACAGAATGAGTGTAGAGGAACAGTAAAGATAAGTAATGTATGTACAGAGTTACATCCTGTATTATACTCCAGAGCTGCACTCACTATTCTGCTGGTGGTCACTGTGTACATACATTACATTACTGATCCTGAGTTACCTCATGTATTATATCTCAGATCCTGAGTTACCTCCTGTATTATACTCCAGAGCTACACTCACTATTCTGCTGGTGCACTCACTGTGTACATACATTACTGATCCTGAGTTACCTCCTGTATTATACCCCAGAGCTGCACTCACTATTCTGCTGGTGCAGTCACTGTGTACATACATTATATTACTGATCCTGAGTTACCTCCTGTATTATACTCCAGAGCTGCACTCACTATTCTGCTGGTGCAGTCACTGTGTACATACATTACTGATCCTGAGTTACCTCCTGTATTATACTCCAGAGCTGCACTCACTATTCTGCTGGTGCAGTCACTGTGTACATACATTACTGATCCTGAGTTACTTCCTGTATTATACCCCAGAGCTACACTCACGATTCTGCTGGTGCAGTCACTGTGTACATACATTATATTACTGATCCTGAGTTACCTCCTGTATTATACTCCAGAGCTGCACTCACTATTCTGCTGGTGCAGTCACTGTGTACATACATTACTGATCCTGAGTTACCTCCTGTATTATACTCCAGAGCTGCACTCACTATTCTGCTGGTGCAGTCACTGTGTACATACATTACTGATCCTGAGTTACTTCCTGTATTATACCCCAGAGCTACACTCACGATTCTGCTGGTGCAGTCACTGTGTACATACATTATATTACTGATCCTGAGTTACTTCCTGTATTATACCCCAGAGCTGCACTCACTATTCTGCTGGTGCAGTCACTGTGTACATACATTATATTACTGATCCTGAGTTACATCCTGTATTATACCCCAGAGCTGCACTCACTATTCTGCTGGTACAGTCACTGTGTACATACATTACATTACTGATCCTGAGTTACATCCTGTATTATACTCCAGAGCTGCACTCACTATTCTGCTGGTGCAGTCACTGTGTACATACATTACATTACTGATCCTGAGTTACTTCCTGTATTATACCCCAGAGCTACACTCACGATTCTGCTGGTACAGTCACTGTGTACATACATTACATTACTGATCCTGAGTTACATCCTGTATTATACTCCAGAGCTGCACTCACTATTCTGCTGGTGCAGTCACTGTGTACATACATTATATTACTGATCCTGAGTTACTTCATGTATTATACCCCAGAGCTACACTCACGATTCTGCTGGTGCAGTCACTGTGTACATACATTACATTACTGATCCTGAGTTACCTCCTGTATTATACCCCAGAGCTGCACTCACTATTCTGCTGGTGCAGTCACTGTGTACATACATTATATTACTGATCCTGAGTTACCTCCTGTATTATACCCCAGAGCTGCACTCACTATTCTGCTGGTGCAGTCACTGTGTACATACATTATATTACTGATCCTGAGTTACATCCTGTATTATACCCCAGAGCTGCACTCACTATTCTGCTGGTGCAGTCACTGTGTACATACATTACATTACTGATCCTGAGTTACATCCTGTATTATACTCCAGAGCTGCACTCACTATTCTGCTGGTGCAGTCACTGTGTACATACATTACATTACGGATCCTGAGTTACATCCTGTATTATACTCCAGAGCTGCACTCACTATTCTGCTGGTGCAGTCACTGTGTACATACATTACATTACTGATCCTGAGTTACCTCCTGTATTATACCCCAGAGCTGCACTCACTATTCTGCTGGTGCAGTCACTGTGTACATACATTATATTACTGATCCTGAGTTACATCCTGTATTATACCCCAGAGCTGCACTCACTATTCTGCTGGTGCAGTCACTGTGTACATACATTACATTACTGATCCTGAGTTACATCCTGTATTATACCCCAGAGCTGCACTCACTATTCTGCTGGTGCAGTCACTGTGTACATACATTACATTACTGATCCTGAGTTACATCCTGTATTATACTCCAGAGCTGCACTCACTATTCTGCTGGTGCAGTCACTGTGTACATACATTACATTACGGATCCTGAGTTACATCCTGTATTATACTCCAGAGCTGCACTCACTATTCTGCTGGTGCAGTCACTGTGTACATACATTACATTACGGATCCTGAGTTACATCCTGTATTATACCCCAGAGCTGCACTCACTATTCTGCTGGTGCAGTCACTATTCTGCTGGTGCAGTCACTGTGTACATACATTACATTACTGATCCTGAGTTACCTCCTGTATTATACCCCAGAGCTGCAGTCACTATTCTGCTGGTGCAGTCACTGTGTACATACACTAGTTGCACTGTAGATATTACTAATTGCAGTATGCAGTTTCTTTATTAACTCTTACCTTGTCTGGACATTTGCTTTGTGTTTTTACTGTGTACATTTAACCTGTTCCTGGCTGCCAGCATTCCCCGGCGTGTGATTTGGGACAGGCGGTCCCCAGGCAGGGACGGATCTAGGCAGAATTATAACACTGTGAAGCGTACGAGCACTGCGTGATCATTTAAAGGGGTATTCTAAAATATTTAATAAACTGGGGGTCTCTAGCTCTGGTGACTGGTGGGGTTTCCCTAACAATTTTCATCTATCACCCATTTAATAAGTGCCACAAGTTTCTGGTTGGAGTGGCCCCGTAAATCTGCAATGACAATCTCCTGCTGGGTCACCAAAATCTTGTGAAAAGACACGACCCTTGGAGATGTAGCAGGCCACATAAGAGTCCTCCTGGTGGTCTTCACGCCTGCATCTCTTACCGTATCTCCTGTGGACGGCGTAGCTGGGCGTCCGGAGTTTGGGTTCCCAGTTGCTCTTCGGAAGCACAAAGGTCGCGGTTCCTGTGAGAAGAGAACATGGCAGCTCTGAAGGTAGATACACAGAAGATGCTGCTCCCTCCACCCATCCTGATAACGCTTGTTGTGGCCGGAGCTCCACCGACTGTGTACAGGACTAACCGCTGTGCCAGACCACCGCACAGCAGGGTCCCAGTGCGGAGACCCCACAACTGACAGTAGGTGGACAGTGAGTAACCCCAATGCAACCTGCAGCTTCACCCATGTGCTGATCACCCTACCCCGTATCTGTGGCCGTGCCGGGGACAACGTGCTCCTTGTCTGTGATCTTTCACCTCTGGAGGACGATCTACGCTTTTCTTTGTCGGCAGACGCGCCACGAGCTCTGGAACAACAATGAGGCGATCACTGCAAATATCTGCCCTCCTCCAACCCTGCGAGCGATGACCCTGTACGGCCTTGTGAACAGCAGGCAGACATACGGGTCGTCAAGAGTCCTTACCACAAAATAGAAAGTGACACCTTGCAAAGGAAAATTGTTAGAGGTGCAAGTTTTTGGAGGTAATTTACCCTTTTGGAGAAGCCGAATGTCTTAAGGGGGCTTGTCGGGGTGCGCTGGGCTGGGAACCGGCAGAGGGAATTTGTTTGGCTTCTGATAACATCTCCTGCATGAGGCCGATGGCATCGGACACCCGATGACTGTGATGCTCCAAAAGCAGAGTCCTACAAGACAGATGTAAATATATAGAGGACCCCCGGGGGGAAGGTGGGGACACAGTCCCTGTCAGACACCAAGTTCACATCCAGGCTGCACAATGCCGGGAGCCTCTAGAGTCTGGAAATAAATGCCGGACTTACCGATCTCGCTCGTCCTTCACGTGCCGCATTTCTCGGATTGCTCTTGACGTGTTCTAAGCGAAGGAGGTGGAGAAAAACCCAAGTGAAAAGAGATGTAATGAAACCGAGTCCTAAGCTTTAGACTATATGTTGTCTGAACAGGCGGGAGTGACAGGCCGGGGGGGACCGAGAGCGACAGGCCGGGGGGGACCGAGAGCGACAGGCCGGGGGGGACCGAGAGCGACAGGCCGGGGGGGACCGAGAGCGACAGGCCGGGGGGGACCGAGAGCGACAGGCCGGGGGGGACCGAGAGCGACAGGCCGGGGGGGACCGAGAGCGACAGGCCGGGGGGGACCGAGAGCGATCAGCGACACTATCACGAGTGATGCTACATGTATAATGTTACTTGTGGACCCCTTATACACTGGTCAAATGCTGAAGCCTTAGTTTTTCCTTAGGACTGTAGAAAGTGCAACTGCAGTGAGACCCCCAACTACTGCTGTAGTTCCCCACAATGGAGCAGCAGTTCTCCTCCGTCTCGCTGACTCTGGGGCTTATTGTGCCCTTGTAGACCGTGCATGCTGCTGCCGTGAAATGTGCAAAGCTCCGAGGAGTCTGCGAAACTAACCCAACCCATTCACCAATCATTGATACTGAGGAAGCAGACGAGGCGAGTGGCAGCTGGTGGACAACAAGTCCCAGAATGATCAATGCACATACTGCAGTATTCAGCGACTGGAAGGGTTTGTGCTCCTTCTCCCTGAGCTCCCGCAGCCTCCTCCGGTGATCGGCCAGACGCTCCTTCTGCTTCTTCTTCATCCAGCGCAGCAGATCTGCCCGCTCCCTCGGAGTTCTCCTCGAGGTCCCCGAGGGCTTCGCCCTGTGAAGATAAAGATGTATTGTGGCCGTGATCATTGTATGGAGGGGATCACTACTGACGTGTACAAACCTGGAGAGGTTGTCCGCCTGCGCCGGCGTCAGGCCGAGGTCAGAAGCAGAGACCCCTCCAGCCATCAGATCCCCCAGAATATCAGCGATATCACTAAGGCCGCTCATCTGAAGAGCATCCTGGAAAACGCTGCAGGAAAAAACTCACAGGATGAAGAAAGTCCTAGCGTGGAGAGCGTGGGAGGATGCGAGGAAGCGCAAAGGAGAGAAACCTGACGACTCTCCAGACTAAATCCGGTCCTGAGCAGAAATCTGCTCTAACACAAAATCCACTAAGTGTGAACGTCGGCTTATAATAATGCAGTGCGCCGCGCTCCTTACCTGGGATCCGTCTCCTCGGAGCATCCGAGAGCTGAAACAAGAGGAGACGTCACATGAGGACGGCGCAGTGACAACGCGCCACGTCTGTTCCCAGCGCTCGGCCCTCACTTGCCGGGTAACCCGGGAAGCACAACCATTTCTCACCGACGCTTCGTACCGGGTCACCTGAGGCGACACTGACAATGGGGAACCCGAGAGGAGCGCCGCACGCAGGATATTAGACTCTGAGGACAACATTTCCTTCTCAAGTTTAATTAACCCCACAAAGACACGGACGATTTTGACTTTCCAAAAACTTTTTTTTTTTTTTTTTTTTGGTTCTGACTCTCAGTAAATCATTTTTGTATTTTTCTATAGCTCTATGGGGAGGATCAGTTTTTTTTTGCTGATGACTTGTATTTTTCAATGTTCTTATTTATTTTTTTGTACTAATTTTGCGATGTTTTCCTTTTGGAATAAATAACTTTTCACTATTGGTCTAAGATTCCAAGGTCCCCAATATACGTAGGTTTTTTTTTTACACCTAATGATGTTTATTCAATGAATGCTATTTTGATGGAAACGACACATTATCACTTTTATGCGTTGCGCTTTTGTGTTTTAAAAAAAAAAAAAAGTTTTAAGAAAGTTTTATAAACTTCCCATGATAAGAAATAATCTGAGAAGGGGGGGGGGGAATGTGAGAAGGGGGGGGGGGGGGATCTTTTTGACGGTCGCTTGCTGCCATATTCAATCGTCTGACCTTGCAACCACTCACTAAGGGTTAACCGGCAGAGATCAGACCATTGTAGGAAGAGACCGGCTCTCGATCTCAGCCACGGACGTCACTTTTGAGTCCGAGACATTCCTACGGTATACATATATGCAACCGATCTACATACCCAAATAATAACGACCCCCTCTGACATCTTTTGGCGGTCAATCAGGTCTTAGTATCCATGACTGAGCTTCAATCTATCCAGGGGGCAAACGCGCGCAGAGACGGAGGTATCACATGCCCCACTACATTATTAGACCGGAACCATGTACCTGTGGCGAGTTCTCCGTCCCAACTGGAAAATATTAAGTCCTCCAGGGGGCGCTCACGTGAGCCGATACCCGCAGGACTGGTTCGGCTGTATTCCTCTTCCTCGTTCAGGTCTCCCAATGGACGATCATGTAACGGGAACACTAAAAATATTATCAGAGAAGAGAGAAGTCGTGTGCTGCCAGGTATTCACACACAGGCGCGTCCTTTATGAAATGTGCGTCCGCCCCCCCCCCAGACAGAATATGATTAATACTAGCTGCCGATTGGCTCATCCCAGGTCCCGGCTCTACGTTCCCATATAGTCACAATGTTCACTTTGAGGGCAGGTAACGTCGTTCTACGGCTCAGAACAGTTCTGGGTAACATAGCAGTAGCGCGGTACCTCTCTGTGGGGCTGCAGCTCTTCTAGGGGGGACGTCCATGGGCTCCGGCTCGGCTGCAGACGTCAGGGTCTCTAAAGTGTTCACCAACTGCAATGGAAGGGGATATTAATTTACCATTATTATCTCACCAGGAGTCGTCTTTCATTTACACCCTGGACAGGGAGCGGCGCTGCCACATGCAGGGTCAGTAGCAGAGGGAACCACTTCATGTCAGGCAGAAAGCTGCCACCTATAGGCAGTGGGAGGAAGTTCTCTTCCATCTGTAAACTGATTTCCCCAGAAACCATTTCTCTAAACCTGGCTTACCAGTCTGGTGTTGGCAAAGTCCTGCTCCATGCCGTCCGCCATGTTTTGCAGCGCTTGCAGCTGGACGTCCATCTCCTTCAGTCTGGAAACAGCCTCGTTACGCTTTACACGAGGGGTCCGCACCGCGAGGGGAGCGCGATCACTGCTAGGGGCAGATATCAAGTCTGCAGCTAGAACATGATGGGTGACCCCGTCCACAGCACCGGGACCCCCGTCACCCAATTGTGGCCCCTCCGGTATATCTGGTGAGAAGATCACAAGGAAAAAGTTATTAAAATTTTTTTAGCTTTTTGCTTCCCAATTCTCGTAAGATCTCTGCTTGCTGTAAGATGGTGAGAAAATTCTCATTTATATCCAAAAGGCAGAAAATAAAAATGGTTCTTACAGCTGAGGGTTTGTTACAATGTATCAGTGCAGATGGAACCATATCAGTCAGCTTACACTGCGTCTGACTGTAAACGTGGACTGCTGGCAAGCGGACATATTACAAATGGTGAGAAATTGTACCAGTTGTGCAGGGACCTGTGTGCTGGATGCGCTCCGGAGCGTGCACGTTGGTGACGGACGCCGCCAGGTGATGGAGCTCAGCTGAAGATGGAACATCCGGATCAGTGAAGTCTGAAAAACGCTCCGGAAATTCTCCCACATCTCCATTATGGAGGATCTGTAATAAAAGAAGGAATAAAACGAACATCTCCGATCTCCACACAACCAGGAGGACCCAGATAATGGCCTGGAGGTCCGTGCACTACGCTGCTACAGGGGATACTCTGCCTCCTGCCTGCACTGTAGAGCTGATCGGGGGGCCGCGAAGACCCTACAGTTTCCTGCTCCTTCCGAGCCCCCAGCGATCACAGCAGCGACACCGACGATTCTCATAAACAGAAGACGACGGCCACACATTGTGCCAAATACTCGGAGAACTTCTTACACGGCTCGGCGGCTTCTCCGGTGGGTGATTATGCGGCTGCTGTAGATTTAGGAATAACTCCGGAGGCATCTGCTCCTGCACGTCGGGGGGCAGCGCTTCTGTGTAAAGAGGAGAATGGAGAAACATCAGCAAAAAGACCAAAAACTTTTAGTTCATTTTCAGGCACATGTTTTGTATTGATTAATGGTTAAAAGGGTTTTTTTTCCCCCATCTCTGCTTCTGAGTGAAAAAAAGAATTCCCTGAGAATAGGTGATCATCAGACGGCTGTGCCCAAGCAGAAGACAGATTATTATATTATTGTACCATCCACGGAGAGGTGGTGGCATCCAATAAAGAATGGCAAAGGTTAAACATTAAAGGGGCTCTCCACCGCTGCTCACTTCTGCAGGTAATGTGCACTGCTATAAAAGCACACGTGCGATGCGGCGCCTCCCGATCGAGCGCACGTGCGATGCGATGCCTCCCGATCGGGCGCACGTGCGATGCGACGCCTCCCGATCGAGCGTGTGTCACACGTTATCTGTACAAATAATGTCGCATTCACCCTTCCTGAGCGAGGACCATGATGGACGGCAAACAACCAGCAGCTATTCCTCCCCACACACGTGCACGCTCAGTTCAGCAGAGCGACCATGTACCACCGACAGGAAGTGTGCCATAAGCCACGGCCTCAACCTCTGGTGGTGACTTATTATCCAGGTGAAGAAAAAAAAAAAAGTTTCTAAATGAAGCATTGCCGGATATTTCTTTCCCCGTTCACCAGCACAAGAGATAATCAGATAATCTGCAGAGATGGCACGGTGCCGATGCACGGAAGAAGAAAGGCAGTGAGCAAACCTGGAGCCGGAGGAACGGCAGTCGAGCCGCGATGAGGAAAGTCTTCCAACTCCACCGAACATTGGTCTGGGAGATGTTTGGCTGCTGCAGCGAGAGATGAGAAGAAAGAGCAACGCAAGATCAGGGGCGAGGAAAGATCCCGCAATGTCTGACCATTCATTAACAAGCAGCTCCCAATGTACAGAACTTCAGAAACTTCTGAGAAGTCCAACACCCGCCTTCCTCACAGATCTGCAGCTGCCGGATGAAGCTCAATACTCGGTAGTGGCCTCGGCGTGGTGCAGAGCGCGGGTCTGGTTCCATACACTGTGTATATACAGAGCTGATAACAGCTGATCGGTGGGTGGTCAGGTGTCAGACCCCCAAAAATCCGATACTGGTGACCAATCCCAAGAATAGATCATCAATATCTAAAGTCCTGGACATCCCCTTTAAGTAAACCTCAGTATTACCAGAATACGTGTTGGTGCTCGCATCCCGAATATCCGGTGGTCTCTTCATTGTAGAAGCTAGAAAGTGTAATTCCGCCACAGAAGAGATGGGGGTCTCAGGGATTTCATGAGACAACATGGAGTCAAAGGAGCCTGAAAAAAAGAAGAAAAAGGTCAAATCTGCCATTACTGCGCCCACTGCCGGCAGCTCGCTGCGGAGGGAGGCGGATGTCCGGAGTGCGAGCAGAAGCTACAGTCACACACTGAGGGGGACGACACGCACCCAACGGGATCACAAAATCGTTTCCATCTTCGGGATCCGACTTGTCACGATGTACAATCTGGGGGGCCAAACAAAGAGTTAAAGGGGCATTATACTAATAAGGAAAAGGAGAGAAATCAGCAAATACTCTAGAAATTTAATAACGTACAAGGAACCTTAATATTGGTGATCTATCAGTGGGGTCCGACAGTTGGCACCCTGACCATTCGGCAGATTTAAGGGACTGGAGACCACGAAACTGGAACTCCATATTTTGCGTTGTAGCCAGATATAGCTGCAGTACCCATCTTGACCACCACACAATGTATGGCACTGTGCCAGCTCCACAACCTCCTCGATCAGTTGATCAAGGGGAGTGAAAACGCAACAACTGCTCCTTTTTCATACAGAGAGAGTTTGTTTTTTTCCTCTCTATTCTTCTTTCACGAGCTGTAGATTTTTTTATTTTTTTAAATTTCGGTCCACATAGGCCGGTAATGAGGGTTTGCTTTTACGGCGACAAAAACCTCGTAGATTTTCTTTTATATAAATATTTTTATCAACTAAAAGTTGAGGTTTTTATTAAAAAGAAAATCTGTTTCCATTTTTTTTTTTATTATTATTTAATCCCCCGTAAATGAAAACAGACAATCCCGCCAGAATACCTCGGGGCGTGTCACCTCATCAAGGTTGTTAGAAGCGATGATAGAGTCGTCTGGACGGAAGCTAACTGACACTTTCTTCTCCTTCTTCTCATTTTTTTCCTTTAAAGTGCGTCTATTCTTTCTAAAGTAAAAAATAAAAACATTTATTTAACGGGGATAGCAGCTTTGGTAAGCAGATCACAAAGAGACGCCTAGTGATCAGTACTAATCACTTTCCCTGCAGCGCCTCCAGAGGAGAAATAAAGTATTACACTGAGTCCATTTAGATCAGTGGACTTATTTTGCTTTGGGAGGCCTTAATTGTGTAATGTCTCATTACCCCTGCGGGGGCGCTGCAGGGAAACTGAACTGATGCTAGGTTTCTCTATAGAGTACACACGACCACTGAACGTCCTGCAGGGAAATATTCTAAGAGCAGTGTATTGACTAGCCAATGTTTAAACAAAAAGCCTCAAAGATCCCACCCTGACATGATTTGTCTTCAAAGACTCCAGCCCAACCTGGCCCATCTCTACTGCAAAGACCCCCAACCCGACCTGTAAAAACACAGCATAGCCCGAACTGGTCTTACAAAAACACAGAGCAGCATGACCCAACCTCAAAGGTCGAACGAAGCCCGACCTGGCCCAACCTCAAAGACCACAGCCTGATTAGGCCTAACCTTCAACCTACAACACTCCAACTCGACCCAACCTCAAAGACCCCAGCCCAACTTCAAACAACTCAGCACAGTCCGTACTCAAAGACCCCAGTCTGATCCAACCACAAAGACCTAAGCCCGGCTTAACTCAATATTGAAGACCCCAGCCAAGCCTACCTCAACTTCAAAGATCTCAGCCCGATCCAACCTCAAAGACCCTAGCATGAACCAACCAACCCAACCTCAGAGACCACAGTCCAGCCCAACTTCGAACACCCCAGTCTGGTCCATCCTCAAAGACAAAAGTCAGAGGAAACCACAAAGTCCCAAACTTGACCTAACTCAACCTCAAAGACCCCAATCTGACCCAGCCACAAAGACGCCAACCCAACCTAACAACCTCAAAGACCTCAGCCCAGCCCTGATCTCAAATACCCCAGCCCAGACCAACATCAAACCCTCACCTACAGAGTAGCTGTGGTCCAGAATGTCCTACAGATCTGACACCCCATGGATGATAAATGCCTGCACACTTCCTATATTGGAGCACTGGCATTGGTGCGTGCTCTAGTCTGGGTATATATGTGCACACCGGAGCCGGTCCAGACTGTGGAGGAGGCGTCCGACTACTGTACGATCTCTAACCTTTTGATACTGTCCCCCGAATCATCAGACTGGATGATGTTTGCTCTCAGCCGCTGGTGATTTTCTTCTGTAACTCCGAGATCTTGTCTCTGGGCATCGGTCTAAAAATATCATTGATCCCAAAAATATTATATTTAGACTGGTCCTAAATCAGGTTCTCGGATGATCAATATGGAAGTCAAAGGGGTTGTCAACGATTAAAAATAAAAGTTTTTTTTTTTTTTAGATGCAGCGCCTCTCCTGTCCACAGGTGGGATTTGGTATTGCAACATATTGGTACCAAAATGCAATTCAACCTATGGACAAGACAGACGCTGTTTCTGGAATCAAACTTTTCTTTCTGATCCCAGACAATCCCTTTTATACCTCAACAACCAAGTATGTAGAAAGAAGAGCATAGAGAGCTCGGAGCAGAAAAGACTCATAATATGGCACTGACTGCAGCACTGCCTGTATACAGAGATACATGATAAGATTCTGTCTGTAGTTACCACTAGGGGGAGCTCCCTGTATACAGAGATACATGATAATATCCTGTCTGCAGCCACCACTAGGGGGAGCTCCCTTTATACAGATACATGATAAGATCCTGTCTGCAGCCACCACTAGGGGGAGCTCCCTTTATACAGATACATGATAAGATCCTGTCTGCAGCCACCACTAGGGGGAGCTCCCTGTATACAGAGATACATGATAAGATTCTGTCTGCAGCCACCACTAGGGGGAGCTCCCTGTATACAGAGATACATGATAACATCCTGTCTGCAGCCACCACTAGGGGGAGCTCCCTGTATACAGAGATACATGATAACATCCTGTCTGCAGCCACCACTAGGGGGCGCTCCCTGTATACAGAGATGCATGATAAGATCCTGTCGGCAGTCACCACTAGGGGGAGCTCCTGTATACAGAGATACATGATAAGATCGTGTCTGCAGTCACCACTAGGGGGAGCTCCCTGTATAGAGATACATGATAAGATCCTGTCTTCAGCCACCACTAGGGGGAGCTCCCTGTATAGAGATACATGATAAGATCCTGTCTTCAGCCACCACTAGGGGGAGCTCCCTGTGTACAGAGACATTTATTGCTCTGCTGGAGGACATTGGGGACACTATGTCCTGCCTCTCGCCTTATAGCAGAGATACCCCCTTACCTGCACCTGCCGCGGTATGTTGTTCTTCAGCCACATAAGCTTGGACAGATCGGGAACATCTTTGGGGAGACGTAATAACATTGGGGCGCAGCGGCCGGGATTCTGCGCTGGAGGGGTATAGAGCACTGGATCTGAGCGCAGGTGGAGCAGATGGATTCCCGTTTTGTTCTGTTCACTCCAGAAAAGACTGATCTGCGGTTGTTGGTGACTGTGGCCGGCGCTCTGTGACGTGGACGGAGGAGCTGGGGGTCTTCTGCTCACAGATTCCGCCCATTTCTGGGTTTTCTGTGTTTTGATGGGCTCACTGGCACCACTGATACCTGGAGGCTGGGTCAGATGAGAGGGCACAGGGGTGGGCATCCTCAGGGCAGCGCTCGCAGATGCCCATGCTTCTCTCACTGGGGGTCTTATGTTCAATGGTAGGAACTGGGGGTCTGACTGCAGTCTGAGCAGCGGAAATCCACTGGGGTTATTCATGACCGGAGGCCTGATGAGCGTCGGAGTCATCTGTGGTCCTGATGGGGCAGTTACTAGGGGCAGACGGTGGGGCGGAACGATGCTTAATAACCCCAACCTCACTGGGATCTTTGCTCCATCGCTGGGGGGGATGCGAAGCTCCGGAAGTTTCTGCACAGAGAACAAGAGCAAGACAGTCAGCAAGAGCTTCAAAACCCGGTCTCAGCCTACCGCAAAGACCCAGGCTCCGCCCACTGGGACCTCAAAGAACCCAACTCTGCCCACCAAGAACCTGACACTGACCATCGTGATTGCAAAGACCCCAGACCCTGCCCACTGCAACCACAAGGACCAAAGCCCTGCAAAGACCACGGGCCACCGAAACACCACGACTCTCCTTCCCATCAAGACCTCAAAGACACCTACCTTGTCCACCGCAACGAACCAACCTCAGCTCACCGCAATGATCCCTCCACGACCTTAAAAGCCCTGGCCAGGCCCATCATGATCTTACGGACCCCAGAGAGCCCTGACCGCACATCACGACCCAAACACTCATGTGGATAAGTAACTAAACCATCAAACACACTGCAGGAATGCGCAAACCTCCCGACGCTGATATTCTATATTTTCACTACCTCCAGCCACCAGCAGTGGGCGCACATGTGCACAGCTGTGACCTACCACACCTAATGACCTCGGGTCAATGTGGGTCCTGATCTTTGATGGACCCAGATGATGTCGGGGGGAGGGATCGTCACATAGACTGAGGACATTACCTGTAGAGCCTCCATACTCTGCTCATTTCTGTCCATTCCTGCAGCATTGACAGCGTCGCCCGTTTGCAGCACATCCGCTTTCCGCTGCACGTCGGGCACTGGTCCTGTGGCTGCAGATTGTGACGGGGCCGGATGAATGACCTGAGGTGCAGAGCGGTCGCCCGCAGGGTTCAAGACTGGATTCCTTCCCAATTCTGAGGATTGCTCTAAGACGCGCTGCAGCGCCGGCACAGCCGCGAACGACGACCCCACCACCTGCATGAGACTCATGAAGTTGATCTGCTGGAGCTGGGAAGGAAATGCAGGAGAAGAGTCACTGTAACGTGTAAGGGCATGTGCACATGCTGCGGATCCACAGCGGATTTGGCCCTGCGGATCCGCAAGCAAAGTACAGTACCATGTTAGCCAATGGGATTTCAAAACCGCAGTGCCCACGGTGCGGATTTTTCCACGCAGATTTGCTGCGGTTTTAAATCCGCAGCATGTCAATTCTTTCTGCGGATTCCGCAGCGGTTTGACGCCTGTTCCACTGTCCAGGTGTAAATCCGCAGGAAAACGGCAGGACACTTTACCTGAGGTTTTACATGCAAATCCGCTCGGAAATTTCCGCAGGTGATTCCGCACTGTGTGCACTCACCCTAATGGAGGACGTACCGTCATCTGCAGGCGATACTGCCCCTGCGCTCTGCATCGCAACAAACGGAGATCTGCTGCGCAACGCAACCATAAAGACCACACAAGATACACGGGGCGACAACGTATCAGCCACAGACTGCAGCTATATGTTGTGTCAGGAGATACATTTCCATACTGTCACCACTTACAGGGATTCTCCAGGCCTCTGAGCAGGGTCATCCATGCTTTATCACAGACCGCCGACCTCTCGCTCCCCCCCCACTTAGCATACTGAGGGTCCGTCCATACAGGTTGGATGCAGAGCGGATGTTCTGGATCACTGCAGGGTCCGCGGCAGGTGCGTCATGGCCTCCCAAGGTCGGAACCTCGCCAGACACACATTGTCGACACACTCTAGAAATGAAGCGCGATGGGGGTCTCCGCTGCGGACACGAAAAGTGAGACGCGATCTACCTGCAGGAGCCGGAACATCTCGTCCTGGAGAAGTTGTCTCACGGCCTCGGAGCTGGGAACCGGCTGTGGATAATGGCTGACGTCAGGATTGGCGGGTTCTGGCTGATTGGCGGTGGGAGCAGGAGGCAGGAGAGGAGCTGCGCTGGAGAGAGACTGGGGGGCCGGGGGGTTCCATCCTGCAGAAGCTGGGGGGTCATCATGCCTAGAAGACAAAAATAATACAAAATCTGAGTAATTCGGATGTTTCCTCAGTACCAGAAATGCCGGCATGGAAGATTAGGACCCCCGCACCGAAGAACAGGACTCCCACTGACCTCGACACCGAACATCGGGAGCCCCCGCTGACCCCGGCACTGAGCATCGGGAGCCCCCATTGACCCCGGCACCGAGCATCGGGAGCCCCCACTGACCCTGGCACCGAGCATCGGGAGCCCCCACTGACCCTGGCACTGAGCATCGGGAGCCCCCACTGACCCTGGCACCGAGCATCGGGAGCCCCCACTAAACATCGGGAGCCCCCCGCTGACCCCGGCACTAAACATCGGGAGCCCCCCCCGCTGACCCCGGCACTAAACATCGGGAGCCCCCGCTGACCCCGGCACCGAGCATTGGGAGCCCCCATTGACCCCGGCACCGAGCATCGGGAGCCCCCACTGACCCCGGCACTGAGCATTGGGAGCCCCCACTGACCCCGGCACCGAGCATCGGGAGCCCCCACTGACCCCGGCACTGAGCATCGGGAGCCCCCATTGACCCCGGCACCGAGCATCGGGAGCCCCCATTGACCCCGGCACTGAGCATCGGGAGCCCCCATTGACCCCGGCACCGAGCATCGGGAGCCCCCATTGACCCCGGCACTGAGCATCGGGAGCCCCCATTGACCCCGGCACAGAGCATCGGGAGCCCCCATTGACCCCGGCACCGAGCATCGGGAGCCCCCACTGACCCTGGCACCGAGCATCGGGAGCCCCCACTAAACATCGGGAGCCCCCCGCTGACCCCGGCACTAAACATCGGGAGCCACCGCTGACCCTGGCACCGAGCATTGGGAGCCCCCACTAAACATCGGGAGCCCCCGCTGACCCCGGCACTAGACATCGGGAGCCCCCGCTGACCCCGGCACCGATGATCAGTACTCACTGTTAACAAAGGCATTGATGATCAGGACCTCTTGCTGACCCCAGCACTGGTGGTCAGGACCCCCTCACCCCCCATGACCAGGACCCCCCGTTGACCCTGGTGCAGATGATCAAGACGTCCGCTGACCCCGTTACCGATGATCAGGACCCCTACTGAGCCTGGCACCACTGATCAGGGCTCCCTGCTGACCCCAGCACTGAGCATCGGGAGCCCCCACTGACCCTGGCACCGAGCATCGGGAGCCCCCACTAAACATCGGGAGCCCCCCGCTGACCCCGGCACTAAACATCGGGAGCCCCCCGCTGACCCCGGCACTAAACATCGGGAGCCCCCGCTGACCCCGGCACCGAGCATTGGGAGCCCCCATTGACCCCGGCACCGAGCATCGGGAGCCCCCACTGACCCCGGCACTGAGCATTGGGAGCCCCCATTGACCCCGGCACCGAGCATCGGGAGCCCCCACTGACCCCGGCACTGAGCATTGGGAGCCCCCATTGACCCCGGCACCGAGCATCGGGAGCCCCCACTGACCCCGGCACTGAGCATCGGGAGCCCCCATTGACCCCGGCACCGAGCATCGGGAGCCCCCACTGACCCCGGCACCGAGCATCGGGAGCCCCCATTGACCCCGGCACCGAGCATCGGGAGCCCCCATTGACCCCGGCACCGAGCATCGGGAGCCCCCATTGACCCCGGCACTGAGCATCGGGAGCCCCCATTGACCCCGGCACTGAGCATCGGGAGCCCCCATTGACCCCGGCACCGAGCATCGGGAGCCCCCACTGACCCTGGCACCGAGCATCGGGAGCCCCCACTAAACATCGGGAGCCCCCCGCAGACCCAGGCACTAAACATCGGGAGCCACCGCTGACCCTGGCACCGAGCATTGGGAGCCCCCACTAAACATCGGGAGCCCCCGCTGACCCTGGCACCGAGCATCGGGAGCCCCCGCTAACCCCGGCACCGATGATCAGTACTCACTGTTAACAAAGGCATTGATGATCAGGACCTCTTGCTGACCCCAGCACTGGTGGTCAGGACCCCTTCACCCCCCATGACCAGGACCCCCCGTTGACCCTGGTGCAGATGATCAAGACGTCCGCTGACCCCGTTACCGATGATCAGGACCCCTACTGAGCCTGGCACCACTGATCAGGGCTCCCTGCTGACCCCAGCACTGAGCACTGGGACCCCCCACTGACCCCGGAGATGAGGACCCTCACTGATTTCAGCACCGAAGATCAGGACCCCCACAGAAGCCGGCACTGATGATCATGACCCACTGCTGACCCCAGCATCAGAGAGCCGGACCCTCGCTGACCCCCCGCACTGAGTATCGGGAGCCCCCGCTGACCTCGGCACCGAACACTGGGACCCCTCGCTGACCCCGGCGATCAGGACCATCACTGATTTCAGCACCAAAGATCAGGACCTCCACTGACCCCGACACTGATGATCAAGACCCCCCCCCGCTGACCCCAGCACTGCTGTATACTCCATGCGCTCATCTGTATACAGGCTGCAGCCCATCACCTGCCTGTACATTACTGGATGTTCCTCCACCACGATCCGCCCGATGCCGCCGGCGGCCGCTGTTTGTTTTCATCTCCAAAGCAACAAAATCTGGAGATCAGCGGCGTCCGATCCGGGAGTAAATGTGCTGCACGGCTTAACCTCTTAATGCCCAGCAAATTTTAGGCCTCATCGGATTTTGTTCATCTACTGATCAAATCGCGACGACGTTATTTTTTTTTATATGGTCTAGTGGGGGGGGGGGCACTGTGCTGGGGGGGCTTTTTACATAATTGGTGGTAGTTTATTATTCGGGATTATTATTATTTTTTAATTATTATTTTGCACATTCTTTTTTTTAACTTTTTAGTAATGTTTCTTCTCCAAAAAGAAAAAAAAAAACAAAAAAAAAAAAACGACTATTTTAGGATCCAGTTTCACTGACCACCCGACACTCGACCTGCGGCATCTACATCATTCAACATATGCAAAAGCGCAGCTCAGCCCATTGGTGACTGCTGGAAAAAGGCAGGAAAAAAACATAAAAAAAAAAATTAAAAATAATTAGAAGTGCCTACAAGACAGAAAGCCACCCAGAAGAGAAGGGATTTCCATGAGGAAGGTATTTGGGGCTCACTTAGGTACTAGGGACCCCCCACTCTCATCAGTTTATG
Source organism: Dendrobates tinctorius (assembly GCF_039654945.1). Taxonomy (NCBI): domain Eukaryota; kingdom Metazoa; phylum Chordata; class Amphibia; order Anura; family Dendrobatidae; genus Dendrobates; species Dendrobates tinctorius. The sequence continues at coordinate 14,422,650 of NW_027361803.1, forward strand.
AGAAGCAGATAAATAAACCAATTATTCCAGCCGCCACCAGGGGGAGCTCACTGCTATAGAGTAAACACTGTGCAGTGAGCTCCCCCTGGTGGTGGATGCAGGTAAACAGAACTTTATAGTGGAACTTTTTTTGGCTGTCAGGGATCTGGAACAGAAAAACAAAGACTCCAAACACTAAAAAAAAAAAAAAAAAAAAAATATATAATAATGCGTCTGCTTTCCTGTACTACCTCCGTAACTCTCACAAAATATTAGGCGACATATCTGGATAGTAAGGAAAAGGGCAATTCACTTTCTCCACCAATGTAACCGATCCCCCTCTGGAATCGGAGAAACCCCCTGCACTCACAGTGACGCTCCTCTTATGCCTGGGACGGCCGCTTCCTCTGGATTTGAGTGTTCGGAGTCACAGGACCGGATCTGCAGAAGAGGAGGAGGAGGACAGAGCGTCAGATACTAGCTGCAATGATTGGGGTCCCGGACTATTGGGGGTCCGGCGCTCACCTGCCCCTCTTGGTGCACAGGACGGATTCTGACTGCGATCTTTACGCTCCTTTGTGTGTCACTTTCCTCTTCTTGATCGTCTGTCAATCAATGATTATTTCAGCTTTATTGCTTTCTTAAAAGGGGTTGTACAATTTTATTATTTTTTTTACTTAGATGCCGTGTATCTGAGGCTAAAAATCATCCTTGCAACTGGATTTTTAACATTTTGCACTGTTTGGCTCTTTGTTTTCCTGCATAGTCAACTTTGATGTACCTGTGATCATAAGTCAGCTGAGAGGAGTTCAGAAAAACGTTGATAAAACGGTCGAAAACTCTCCATCAGAACGAGCTCGCTGAAGGAATCTCAGTTAGCTCATTTTACGGCCGGCAACAGACAGTGCAGCACAGAGGATATAGAAAGCAATCGGTGCAACATTACTAATGAAACCCAAATGCAAAAATAATATTTACCCCCCCCAAATACATGTGAATTTATGTAAAAATAGGGGAGGGGGTGGGGTTTCTGGCTTATTTCACAAAGGGTTAATCTCTGAATAAAAGCAAAGTTCAAGAAGTCTGATCCTTCTTTCTGCCTAGGTAGGAGGCTTTTAAAAAAAGGCGCCATACACATGAAATCAGTGGGATCAGGTGACTTTTTTTCCCCCATGTCCATGACCAGCTTTAAGCCCTATTAACGCCTGCAGTGCTGGGTGGTCCGGCTGCGCGCTCTAGAATCAAGACACTACAGTCAGACCACCATCTTTATGAAGGAAAACAGTTTTCACAGCACGAACCGTCCGTTTCTGACCGGAGCTCCAGTCTGCGGGGGTCACACAGGACAGACCGACCCTCCTGAGACTTTTCCTGAGCCCCCGGCTGCCTCTGCTGATCCTGCTTGCGACTTATTTCTGATGACGCTCTAGGAGGACAGATCAGAGTTACGGCGGCTCGGGTGTGATGACATAACGTCTATGGAGACCACTCACCTGGAAGCGATGTCCTCCCCCGATTCACCAGCTAGCTCATGTTCTCTACACGGGGGAGAGGCTTCCGGATCCAAGTGCTCAGCAGCTTCCGGGGATTTCTTCTGTAGTTTGGGATCTACTGCACCTTGTATAACGGGGGCAACGACGGATTCACTGTGAGGAACCTGCAGGTAATGATGGCGACAGGTCAATTTCAGGGAAAAGGAGGTTCAGCTGCGGAAACTGAGACCCGGCTGGTCCGGCCGATAACCGATTCTGGGACGTACAAGGAATTAAGCACCAAATATACGGAGAATATATTCACTGGAAAAGCAGAAAAGATGATGAACCATCTCTGGGGAAGCTAATTATCTCTGCCAGATTTATACAGTCACCACTAGGGGGAGCTCACTACATACAGATTTATACAGCCACCACTAGAGGGAGCTCACTACATACAGATTTATACAGCCACCACTAGGGGGAGCTCACTACATACAGATTTATACAGCCACCACTAGGGGGAGCTCACTACATACAGATTTATGCAGTCACCACTAGGGGGAGCTCACTACATACAGATTTATACAGCCACCACTAGGGGGAGCCCACTACATACAGATATATACAGCCACCACTAGAGGCAGCTCACTACATACAGATTTATGCAGCCTCCACTAGGGGGAGCTCACTACATACAGATTTATGCAGTCACCACTAGGGGGAGCTCACTACATACATATTACAGTCACCACTAGGGGGAGCTCACTACATACAGATTTATACAGCCACAAATAGGAGGAGCTCACTACATACAGATTTATGCAGCCTCCACTAGGGGGAGCTCACTACATACAGATTTATACAGTCACCACTAGAGGGAGCTCACTACATACAGATTTATACAGCCACCACTAGGGGGGAGCTCACTACATACAGATTTATACAGCCACCACTAGGGGGAGCTCACTACATACAGATTTATACAGCCACCACTAGGGGGAGCTCACTACATACAGATTTATGCAGTCACCACTAGGGGGAGCTCACTACATACAGATTTATACAGTCACCACTAGGGGGAGCTCACTACATACAGATTTATACAGTCACCACTTGGGGGAGCTCACTACATACAGATTTATACAGTTCACCACTAGAGGGAGCTCACTACATACAGATTTATACAGCCACCACTAGGGGGAGCTCACTACATACAGATTTATACAGCCACCACTAGGGGGAGCTCACTACATACAGATTTATGCAGTCACCACTAGGGGGAGCTCACTACATACAGATTTATACAGTCACCACTAGGGGGAGCTCACTACATACAGATTTATACAGCCACCACTAGAGGGAGATCACTACATACAGATTTATACAGCCACCACTAGGGGGGGAGCTCACTACATACAGATTTATACAGCCACCACTAGGGGGAGCTCACTACATACAGATTTATGCAGCCTCCACTTGGGGGAGCTCACTACATACAGATTTATACAGCCACCACTAGGGGGAGCTCACTACATACAGATTTATACAGCCACCACTAGAGGGAGCTCACTACATACAGATTTATACAGCCACCACTAGGGGGAGCACACTACATACAGATTTATACAGCCACCACTAGGGGGAGCTCACTACATACAGATTTATACAGCCACCACTAGGGGGGAGATCACTACATACAGATTTATGCAGCCTCCACTAAGGGGAGCTCACTACATACAGATATATACAGCCACCACTAGAGGGAGCTCACTACACACAGATTTATCAGCCACCACTAGGGGGAGCTCACTACATATAGATCTATACAGCCACCACTAGAGGGACCTCACTAAATACAAATTTATAAAGCCACCTCTAGGGGGAGATCACTATATACAGATTTATACAGTCACCACTAGAGGTAGCTCACTACATACAGATTTATACAGCCACCACTAGGGGGAGCTCACTACATACAGATTTATGCAGCCTCCACTAGGGGGAGATCACTACATACAGATTTATACAGCCACCACTAGGGGGAGCTCACTACATACAGATTTATACAGCCACCACTAGAGGGAGCTCACTACATACAGGTTTATACAGCCACCACTAGGGGGAGATCACTACATATATATTTATACAGCCACCACTAGGGGGAGTTTATCATAAAAAAAAAGTTGTTGGGTAAGTCACAAGAAGTTAAATTACCTTTGAAGTGAACTTATAATTTTTTTCTTTTATTATATTCTTGTTCAATTCCATGTCTTGAAGATCTGTGGTGGTCTGAATCCTGAGACTCCACTAAATGCTCAAAAAATGCTGCAAAACGTGCGTCTCAAGGAGGCGGAAGTGCTCAGAGCGGTGTACAGGCCATGCCCCTTGCGTTGGGCACTTTTGAGCAGTTTTTTGAGCAAATGGTGGGGGTCTCAGGCTCTGGACCCCCACTGATCTACAGGACCTCCATCCACCAGTAAGAAGATGGCACAACCGGTTGCTTTTTCCAAACTTTCTTAAACTCCCGTCCACCTCACTGTGAAAGCTGTAGAACATTACAATACCGCCCCTAGGACAATCTTACCCGGTGCATGTAGCTGCTCCCCAGGTACGGCCTCTCCAGCAGCCATATTGATGCGAGTAAGGCAGCGGAGGACGTCTTGGCGCGGATGGCGGTGCTCGCAGCAACATGGCACAGTTCTGCTTTGCCCGTGCTCCAGAACAGCCTCCGGTCGGACCATCGGATCAGCCATTCCACCAGTTTGGCTTCTCGGCTGTACTTGGCCTGCAGCTCGCCCCCCAGTTCTTCATTGGGGGCGCAGTGTTTGCCCTGGATCAGTCGGTATTGGTGGTGGTCCTGTCTGGCGGAGGATGGCACATTCCTGTCTCTGTCCTTTGGTCCTGGATCCTGCAGTCCAAACAGACCGCTCCGGACTGCCCGTCTTGATACCTTAGGAAAGGATCTCTTCCCCGCGATCAGTGGCTTCCCCAGGACGATGGTGAGACCCGCAGGACGAGTGGGCTCAGCCGCACCTCGTGATTGAAGCGACGCGGCCTCCGTGTCCACAGTGTCACCTAAACTGTCAGATTTCAGCATAAAGCAGGACCCCGCCCTGAAGACGCTCCCGATCCCGGCCCTCACCAGCTTATGCTTCAGGGTGGTGTGAACATCGAAGACAAGGGAGTTCAGCTCGTGGTCTCGCAGCTGCCGGGAGAAAGATGTGAGGAACGGGATCCCAGGCTCACTGCCATGAAGAAGGTCCCGCTCCAGGAGATAGCTGAGGAACAGATCCAAAAACCGGCCGTACTCGTCATCGTTGCACTCAAATTCCCAGGTGCCGACTCTGGGCGGAGACGGCCCGGACTCGCCGCCAGCTTCTCTTTTAGTCTTTGCTTTCTTACTGAAGGCTTTGCTCAGTTTTACAGCGTTCACAGCTCCATCCAAAGGAAGACTGCACTCCATTCTGTAGAAAAAAAATGCTGACATCAGAAATGACACAAGATGTAGCTCAACTGTAAGGCGGCGACATGGCAGCTCGAAACAGGTTTATACAGCCACCACTAGGGGGAGCTGACTACACACAGATTTATACAGTCACTACTAGAGGGAGCTCACTACATACAGATTTATACAGTCACCACTAGGGGGAGCTCACTACATATAGATTTATACAGTCACCACTAGAGGGAGCTCACTACATACAGATTTATACAGTCACCACTAGGGGGAGCTCACTACATACAGATTTATACAGTCACCACTAGGGGGAGCTCACTACATACAGATTTATAGTCACCACTAGAGGGAGCTCACTACACACAGATTTATACAGTCACCACTAGAGGGAGCTCACTACATACAGATTTATACAATCACCACTAGGGGGAGCTCACTACATACAGATTTATACAGTCACCACTAGGGGGAGCTCACTACATACAGATTTATAGTCACCACTAGAGGGAGCTCACTACACACAGATTTATACAGTCACCACTAGAGGGAGCTCACTACATACAGATTTATACAGCCACCACTAGGGGGAGAACACTAAATACAGATTTATACAGCCACCACTAGAGGGAGCTCACTACATACAGATTTATATAGCCACCACGAGGGGGAGCTCACTACATACAGATTTATACAGTCACCAATAGGGGGAGATCACTACATACAGATTTATACAGTCACCACTAGAGGGAGCTCACTACATACAGATTTATACAGTCACCACTAGAGGGAGCTCACTACATACAGATTTATACAGCCACCACTAGAGGGAGCTCACTACATACAGATTTATACAGCCACCACTAGAGGGAGCTCACTACATACAGATTTATACAGTCACCACTAGAGGGAGCTCACTACATACAGATTTATATAGCCATCACTCAGGTGACTCGCAGACTCTTTGCTGCTTTTCCTCCATTTTGCTTGTCCCTAAACGTCCTTGCATGTGAGTGATCTTTACCTTTCATCTGTTTCTTTCCCCATCACTGTGTCAGATAACGTGTCAGTGTCACTGTAGATCTGCGGCCTCCCCAGGTCAGTTATTGTACTCCTGCTGAGACTTGTGGTGCCCAGTGAGTACTTATCATAACAGCGGAGCTCATCGCCCAGGGTTTCATCCAGAGGAGGTTCCCACAAATAAGTCTCCACCGGACCAATGTTCCTCTGGACCCGTCTGAGAGCCTTCCTCCGCACCCTCTGCATGTGGTGGACAATGACGGACATAGTTTCCTCGCCGTGCGGCCCTACAACAAGCAGAGAGCGGTCTATAGCGGGGTCCATGGATCGGAGTCTATAGAGGGATCCAGGAGCCACAATCACCTCTTATTCTGGAGTGTCTCAATCGTTGCTGCACCGAGTGATACTTGTCCCGTAGCGGCACACGGACATCTTCAGGATTAGGAAAAGCTGTGACCATGATCTCCGCAACCTACAGGAGGATGACCACATGGGAAAGGTGACTGCAAAATCAGAGGATCCGGCGGCTTCTAACTCCTCGAGCAGCGCTATAGTATCAGGGGCTCACGTCTACGGCAGACCTGGGGCCGGCTACCATGGCAAACTATCGTGGCACGGAGATCCAAAGGGGAGAAAGGGGCTTATAATGGGGGTCACAATCGAAAGACCACGGCATCAAAGTGGTTACATAGCCGGGATCGGAGTTCTCTCACATCCCAGCCGTGCAGCAGATGTCGGCCGTATGTGACAATGTCAGAGTCAGGGTCGTCCAGCATACATTTATTGCTGCTGTGAAGGAACGTCGATTCATCGGTGACGCAAAAGTCCATGAGACGGAGAGCAGAGGTTTTACCTTTTTCACTGGAGGCAACTCGCTGACCAGACTGAGGATGAGATCCTGGATCAGCTCCTCACTATTTGTGGCCCTGGTGAACGGCAGCATGCGACAGGCCCAGTCCAAAGCCTCGAAACATCGCTCAGTAACACAAGAGTCCACCTGGTCTGCAGACTGGAGAGAGCGCGGAGAGGCTGAGGGTCAGAGCATGCACGAGACGCAGCCCCGAGGGAGGGAGCAGGGAGAGGCTGAGGGTCAGAGTACGGACGAGACGCAGCCCCGAGGGAGGGAGCGGGGAGAGGCTGAGGGTCAGAGCATGTGCGAGACTCAGCCCCGAGGGAGCGCGGAGAGGCTGAGGGTCAGGTCATGCACGAGACGCAGCCCTGAGGGAGGGAGCATTGAGAGACTGAAGGTCAGAGCGTGCATGAGATGCAGCTCCGAGGGAGAGAGCACGGAGAGGCTGAGGGTCAGAGCATGTGCGAGACTCAGCCCTGAGGGAGGGAGCATTGAGAGGCTGAGGGTCAGAGCATGTGCGAGACTCAGCCCTGAGGGAGAGAGCACGGAGAGGCTGAGGGTCAGAGCATGTGCGAGACTCAGCCCTGAGGGAGGGAGCATTGAGAGGCTGAGGGTCAGAGCATGTGCGAGACTCAGCCCTGAGGGAGAGAGCACGGAGAGGCTGAGGGTCAGAGCATGTGCGAGACTCAGCCCTGAGTGAGAGAGCACGGAGAGGCTGAGGGTCAGCGCATGTGCGAGACTCAGCCCTGAGGGAGGGAGCGCGGAGAGGCTGAAGGTCAGCGCATGTGTGAGACAACCCTGAGGGAGGGAGCGCGGAGAGGCTGAGGGACAACGCATGTACGAAACGCAACCCCGAGGGAGGGAGCGGGGAGAGGCTGAGGATCAGAGCATGTGCGAGACTCAGCCCTGAGGGAGGGAGCATTGAGAGGCTGAGGGTCAGAGCATGTGCGAGACTCAGCCCTGAGGGAGAGAGCACGGAGAGGCTGAGGGTCAGAGCATGTGCGAGACTCAGCCCTGAGGGAGAGAGCACGGAGAGGCTGAGGGTCAGCGCATGTGCGAGACTCAGCCCTGAGGGAGGGAGCGCGGAGAGGCTGAAGGTCAGCGCATGTGTGAGACTCAACCCTGAGGGAGGGAGCGCGGAGAGGCTGAGGGACAACGCATGTACGAAACGCAGCCCCGAGGGAGGGAGAGGGGAGAGGCTGAGGATCAGAGCATGTGCGAGACTCCGCTCTGAGAGAGGGAGCGGGGAGAGGCTGAGGATCAGAGCATGTGCGAGACTCAGCCCCGAGGGAGGGTGCGGGGAGAGGCTGAGGATCAGAGCATGTGGGAGACTCAGCTCTGAGAGAGGGAGCGGGGAGAAGCTGAGGAACAGAGCATGTATGAGACGCAGCTCCAGGGGAAGGAGCGGGGAGAGGCTGAGGGTCAGAAGATGCACGAGATGCAGCCCCGAGAGAGGGAGTGCAGAGAGGCTGAGGGTCAGAACTTGCAAGAGACACAGTCCTGTGACGCAGTCCATCACCTTGAACAATTTGCCGCTGTCTCGCGCCGTCTGATATTGTCTGCAGCTCAGAGACAATCGCTCCCGCACATGAAGCATCCAACACAGGGCGCAGAGCTCCCGAAAACAGACTGCGGAGAGGAAAGTGCAGAAAAGTCACCCTACTCATCAGGTCCATACCACCACTAATCCTCGGTGGGTTTCCACCTCCCCATAATACTACGACTCTTCCATCTGTCGCACCTACGATGCTGCAGGACACCAGGTCATCCGGGGCTTCTCCGCTCGGTCCTGGCTTTAGCAGCACGGTCCGACTGTTCGCGTAATTCTGCAAGTTTTCCGGAAGGGAATCGAGAGGCGGCAGCGAAGCTTTGGCTCTAATCTACAAAACCCAAAGTCAATAACTGGAAGTAACGTTGTGTGCATCACTCGCCAGGACGTCCGTCTACCCCCGGACGCATACCTTCTGCATGACTTTTCTTGCCCGTTTGATCTGCTTGATGTACCACTGCGCAGCGGGCAGAGAGCAATGAGCTGCGCGGAGCAGCAGGAGCGCGCGCTGCAGGACGGCCGACAGCCTCTGACGGCTCCGCTTCTCCGATTCCAAGAGAAAATCGCTGGGATCCTCCTAAGAGGAAAAGACAAGAGGAAATTTACTAGAAACTAGAAATCATCCAGTCATCCGACCACTGCTACAGCCCCGACTGCGCACGCCCGCACCGCAGGAGGACGAGCACGCCCAGGAACACCGGACGGGCAGGTGGCTACTGATCACTTACTTCGCTGACTGATGAAGGCTGCGGACAGTAGAGCGGCGGTGCTGGAAGATACAACCGCTCCGGCACCAGGCCGGACAGTTTTCCGCTGAGCTCCTTTGCGGAGTCCATCAGTTGGTGGAGCGTTTCGGTGAGAATTTCTGCGTCGGCCATTACGGCTGCCTTCAGCATCTCTTGTACTGAACTGAACAGCAGATCCGCATCCTCCTCCTCAACGGGATCTGAAGTCAGAAAAATAAAGATTTTTGGTACCCGCTTTAATTCTGATTCTCGGTGGCCTTCATTCAGGGACACAGAAACCATGGGGCGTCTCAAAGCTGGAAGCTGCCCCTGGGGTGGGAACACAAAATAATATGCTGTCACCACAGACTTGTCCACTCCTGCTGAAGCTGCTGCCTGAGCAATGGCCGCCTGAGCAACTGCCGCAACTTGCTGGGAAAGAAGGAGAAGTCTGCAGGAAAGGAGAAAATTTTCATTTTGGATGTAATAATAGGGTCAGCCTGCAGGTGGCCTCCTTCATGGTGTCTGTGTCCCCCAATGAGGGAGTGAAAAGTTAAAAACATTGAATGTAAGTGAAGAACGGGCAGAACCGGAGCGACCGAACCCAGGGAAAGTGGCCAAAGTGACCCTGCGTCTGCAAATACCTACTGGGATGATGGGAAGAGATAGGAATAGAACTGGTGCTCGACACCTGAGAATCAGACGCGTGTCCTGGCAGATATGTGCCACGTCATCAGCGCTGCTCACCCCTGTGTGAAGACGTCACGCCATCAGCGCCGCTCACCCCTCTGTGCAGACGCCACGTCATCAGTGCCGCTCACCCCTCTGTGCAGACGTCACGCCATCAGCGCCGCTCACCCCTCTGTGCAGACGTCACGCCATCAGCGCCGCTCACCCCTCTGTGCAGACGTCACGCCATCAGCGCCGCTCACCCCTCTGTGCAGACGTCACGCCATCAGCGCCGCTCACCCCTCTGTGCAGACGTCACGCCATCAGCGCCGCTCACCCCTCTGTGCAGACGTCACGCCATCAGCGCCGATCACCCCTCTGTGCAGACGTCACGCCATCAGCGCCGATCACCCCTCTGTGCAGACGTCACGCCATCAGCGCCGCTCACCCCTCTGTGCAGACGTCACGCCATCAGCGCCGCTCACCCCTCTGTGCAGAAGTCACGCCATCAGTGCTGCTCACCCCTCTGTGCAGACGCCACGTCATCAGTGCCACTCACCTCTATGTGCAGAAGTGAGGTCATCAGCGCCATTTTCTTCCTGATGCGGAAGTGAGCGGCACCTGACAGCCCCTTTAAAGCATTATCCATCGCCCCTCGTTCTGCATCCGCAGGCGCTGCTGGCGCGATGCTTGTCCGGCCGCCATAAATCGGCATGCACTATGCATACATGCGCACGATACCCGCAGCCCCGCACCAGACCTGGAAAACAGCCGTCCGCACCGCGCCAGAAGCGCCTGCCGCCTCATGATGCAGAAGTGTCTGATGAAGTCTTTAAAGGAAAGGTCGATGTTTAGAGATTTTCTTTTCATTCTAATGTATATAAAGTATGAAAACAAAATATTTTTTAAACTACTTATAAAATTATGTTTTTTGTTTTGTTTACAGGTCATATACAGATCAATGTGTCTCCATGGTAACAGACTACAACCCGACCCTGCGTAGTCAGAGCCTGCAGTCACGCGCTCGTGTACCCTTGCCACTATAAAGCAGCAGGACCGCAGGGTTGGCCCGCAGAGTCAGACCGCAGGGTCGGACCGCACAGCGCTCGTCCGGAGTCAGTTACCATAGATCAGCACAGGAGCTCCTATGTTTTCTGGTGCTTATTTCTGGGCGCCCCGAAATCGTTACCCTACAGCCCCTGTCATCATTATCTCCCATCAAGGCGTTATCTGCTCCTCTCCTTTGCCCCATCAGACGGTTACCAGTGAATAGATCCGGTTCACTCTGACCTCGCTCCGAGACTCGAGCACTGGGCGGCCGACCGAGGAAGGACTGCAGCTTCTCCTGGAATATGTGAGCAGGAGACAGGCGCGCGGCCATCGCAGGAAGCGTTGCTCTCTGCCTGCAACCAAGGAGAGTAATGAGGTCGCGTAGCGCAGACGGCGGCCTCCCATGCGCCTCCTCGCGGCACCTACTCCTCAGCGACGCTGCTCCAGTGCAGGTCATAAGCCACCGACATGGTGATGGACATCTTCCAGTCTCCCAGGGTGTTCGCCAGCCACGCGGCCTCTGGTATCAGGCCCCCGACAAGCAGCAGGTCCAGGGTGTAGTCCACGGTCCAGACGCTGGAAAGGTTCTGACCTCTGACCGCGTTGGCAACTAGTCCGTGCTGCAGCAGAACGACCCGAGGAAGGTTATCTGCGGGAAAACACAGGAGGCATTAAAGAGATTGGTGCAGAGGGAAAAGGCGGCACAAGGAGAACAAAGATGAAGGGAGGACGACGTGGAAAGGGAGGATAAGAGAGACGGCGGGGGGGTATAGAAACACGGTACGGGGGGGGGGTGTAAAGAGAAACACGGCGCGGGGGTAAAGAGAAACACGGCGCGGGGGTAAAGAGAAACACGGCGCGGGGGTAAAGAGAAACACGGCGCGGGGGTAAAGGGAAACACGGCGCGGGGGTAAAGGGAAACACGGCGCGGGGGTAAAGGGAAACACGGCGCGGGGGTAAAGGGAAACACGGCGCGGGGGTAAAGGGAAACACGGCGCGGGGGTAAAGGGAAACACGGCGCGGGGGAAAGACGGCGCGGGGGAAAGACGGCGCGGGGGAAAGACGGCGCGGGGGAAAGACGGCGCGGGGGAAAGACGGCGCGGGGGAAAGACGGCGCGGGGCTTTCTTTGAGTCCATGATGAGCAGACTCCCCCTTATATCACTGGCAACTGCATTGGACAGATATAGAAGAGGTTTTGCACGGTTGCTTGCAGCGTTACCTCCAGAGACATGGAGCGGAGCCAGCATTCTGACGTTGTGTGGAGGAAACACGTACAGCCGCTGGTTGGTGAAATATGCCGCCATGAACCTGCCCATGGAGCGGATCACAGCGAGTGCTGCCTCTGGGTGCACCTGCGCCAGCGATCGGCCTCCAGGTGGAAGATGACCTGTGGAGATATATATACACACACGTTAGCTGCAGGGCCCGTCCTCTGCCCATACATAGACACTGACAGACATTGGAGACTCCTTCCATTATGATATTTTTTTTTAGTGCAACATATAATCTGTCTCTTTCTACATGCAGTAGGTGCGACATGTTCCTTCCCTGAGTGCAGGAGAAAATATGTAGTGAAAATGCTAGAAATCCCAATCGCTCACCACTAGGGGGAGCTCACTGCATATCTGGCAGCTGTGCACATAAATGGACAGAACAGCGCCATACACTGTGCAGTGGCTGTTCTTGGTACTGCATCTCAGCTCCTAATGAAGAGACTGGGATCTGAGCTGCAGCACTGAAAAAGGCCAATACACGGTGTCCCATCTCCATTTACCAATTACATCCCGCCACAGAGGGACATCGGGCGTCAGAACTGAACCGATCTAATATTGATGATCAGGACTTGGGGGCTCCATGATTTAACCCCTGATAGTATATTTGGCTCCTCCTCCTTGACACCTAGCACATGAAAGTCACAAAAAGACTAAATATGCTGCAGCACCCCCTACTGGTAGAATACAGATGCTGCAGGTGTCCGGATGGACGTGTGTGGAGCAGCAGTGGTCACACTGACCTGCAGGGGTCTCCTCCTGGCTCCTCGGCTCGGGCAGCAGACTGGACCGGATCAGCAGCTCCTGCACCAGCCGGTCGCACATTCCCTGGGCGTCATTGAGGTCGTAGTGATAGAGGCGGCAGTAGAGCAGCGACAGGTAATATCGCGTCTGCAGCGCCTCGCGCCTCCTGCCTCCTGCCAACAGGAACCACATGAAGAGTTTCTGCAAACTGCAACTATTAGCCATGCGTCAGAAAGCCACGCATGACTCCAGAATCAGACTACGCGTGTAGGATTTGTAGTCTGTTACCGTGGAGACGCATGGATCCGCATTGGTGCTTCGTGCACACAACCACAGCTCACTTTACATGAAGAATTCTTACTTCCATTTGGATGTAACTAAAATAATTGTGAAAGACTGAAGAAATCAGGACACCGTGACGCTTACCTCGGGCGCTCGTCTCCTGCAGTTGCTTTTTCCAGAACTCTACCGACTCCCTGTAAGATCCTAACAAGAAACATTCTTCTCCTGTAGAGAAAGATTAAAAGCAGGAAACACCGAGAATGAGAATGCATAGGAGACGATCTGATACACACATCTATATAAATCCGAGCAAAGATTGCGCCACATCTATATTGCGCCCCCTAGTGGCTGCATGCTCACAGCAATATTTAAAGAGTGTTTACCCATTTTTCTCGATGGATTCCATCGGATAGGGCTCATAAAAACATTCACTTTTGCAATTTACTGCCTACTAAAATTTTTATCCGTTCTTGAGATAATAACAATTTTATTTTGATTATATATCTGTTGCCATGGAGACTGACAACTGTAAACAAACCAAAAACTGTTAATATTTTGAGAACGCATGCAAATTTCAACAAGCAGTAAATTGCAAAAGTGCTTGTTTTTACATGTACTACCCAACAATATCCATTTATGAAAATGGTAAAAACCCTTTAAGATCCATTTTTTGTGTGTTTTTTTAAAGTATAAAAGTGAAACTCTACCATTGAAAGGAAGAAGACGTAAGTCCCCCAAAATCTGATCTCCCCTGGTCTGGAGCTCGGCCTGTATATGACACAACAGAAAGCCAATGGCTTTTTCTTCATTTAGGACCTCGGGTGCCGAATGGAAAGAAATCCGCTTTCTTAGCTGAGTCTTGTACCAAAGAGTCTGATTATACAGAAGACGCCAGAGGACAGCCAGCCTATAATACAGAGAGGGGATAATACAGGAGACACTAGAGCACAGCCAGCCTGTAATACAGAGAGAGGATTATACAGAAGACGCCAGAGCACAGCCAGCCTGTAATACAGAGAGGGGATAATACAGGAGACACTAGAGCACAGCCAGCCTGTAATACAGAGAGAGGATAATACAGGAGACACCAGAGCACAGCCAGCCTGTAATACAGAGAGAGGATAATACAGGAGACACCAGAGCACAGCCAGCCTGTAATACAGAGAGAGGATAATACAGGAGACACTAGAGCACGGCCAGCCTGTAATACAGAGAGAGGATAATACAGGAGACACCAGAGCACAGCCAGCCTGTAATACAGAGAGAGGATAATACAGGAGACACTAGAGCACGGCCAGCCTGTAATACAGAGAGAGGATAATACAGGATACACCAGAGCACAGCCAGCCTGTAATACAGAGAGAGGATAATACAGGAGACACCAGAGCACGACCAGCCTGTAATACAGCGAGAGGAGAATACAGGAGACACCAGAGCACGGCCAGCCTGTAATACAGAGAGAGGATAATACAGGAGACACCAGAGCACAGCCAGCCTGTAATACAGAGAGAGGATAATACAGGAGACACTAGAGCACGGCCAGCCTGTAATACAGAGAGAGGATAATACAGGAGACACTAGAGCACGGCCAGCCTGAAATACAGAGAGAGGATAATACAGGAGACACCAGAGCACAGCCAGCCTGTAATACAGAGAGAGGATAATACAGGAGACACCAGAGCACAGCCAGCCTGTAATACAGAGAGAGGATAATACAGGAGACACTAGAGCACGGCCAGCCTGTAATAAAGAGAGAGGATAATACAGGAGACACCAGAGCACGACCAGCCTGAAATACAGAGAGGATAATACAGGAGACACCAGAGCACGACCAGCCTGAAATACAGAGAGAGGATAATACAGGAGACACCAGAGCACGGCCAGCCTGTAATACAGAGAGAGGATAATACAGGAGACACTAGAGCACGGCCAGCCTGAAATACAGAGAGAGGATAATACAGGAGACACCAGAGCACGGCCAGCCTGTAATACAGCGAGAGGAGAATACAGGAGACACCAGAGCACAGCCAGCCTGTAATACAGAGAGAGGATAATACAGGAGACACCAGAGCACAGCCAGCCTGTAATACAGAGAGAGGATAATACAGGAGACACTAGAGCACGGCCAGCCTGTAATAAAGAGAGAGGATAATACAGGAGACACCAGAGCACGACCAGCCTGTAATAAAGAGAGAGGATAATACAGGAGACACCAGAGCACGACCAGCCTGAAATACAGAGAGGATAATACAGGAGACAC
Source organism: Dendrobates tinctorius (assembly GCF_039654945.1). NCBI lineage: Eukaryota > Metazoa > Chordata > Amphibia > Anura > Dendrobatidae > Dendrobates > Dendrobates tinctorius. The sequence goes on from NW_027361803.1 coordinate 14,437,979, forward strand.
CAGAGCACAGCCAGCCTGTAATACAGAGAGAGGATAATACAGGAGACACCAGAGCACGGCCAGCCTGTAATACAGAGAGAGGAATAGTAAAGGAGACACCAGAGCACGGCCAGTCTGTAATACAGAGAGAGGATAATACAGGAGACACCAGAGCACGGCCAGCCTGTAATACAGAGAGAGGAGAATACAGGAGACACCAGAGCACGGCCAGCCTGTAATACAGAGAGAGGATAATACAGGAGACACCAGAGCACGGCCAGCCTGTAATACAGAGAGAGGATAATACAGGAGACACCAGAGCACGGCCAGCCTGTAATACAGAGGTGATAATATAATTATCCGTCCCTTCCGAGGAGGGATAAGTGGCTGCCATACAGCTGGGGAACTGATCATCGTATGGCTTAGTACCTTTTCTCAGATTTCGTAGTGTCACCCACTATATTTGGGGGTTCCTGAATACACTGAAGAGGTGACCCCATGATTGGCTGTTTTATTGCCTGGAACACGGGCATCCTCAGATGAGCTGCGTCGCCCTCTGCAGGTGCGGGGGACACCGACTGTAACCTGGAGGTATAAATGGCACTCAGGCTGCGGGACACCATCTGTAACAAACAGAAGCTTTGCAGGAGACTCTTGGAGAGGAGCGTCCGGTGCTGGGAGAGGATCAGCCGGAGGATCTCTGCGGTCAGCTTCATCACGTGCCTGATCGTCTGTCGCGGAGCCATGTCCCAGTACAGACCAGTAAGACACTGGTGAAGTATGGCAACGTACGACGCCCAGGGGTCGCCTCTCGCTTTTTTCTTGGAAGGTTTATCCACTCTGAGCATCGGACATTTGGGATTCTGAAGAATGGACATGAAGTGAATGAGGCAGCCCACCGTGTAGTACAGCAGGGTGCCCGTCTGTGCCGCGCCGCCCATGGACACCCCCACCGTCCACGCCGTCAGGAGGGCTCTCTGTACTTTCAGCAGCTCGACGGTCACATCGCTCTTCCCAGGAGATGGGTCGCTGGCGTGGACGGTGTCAAACATGGAAGCAAATTCAAGTCTGCCGTGCTCGGCTCTGCCAAAGGCGCCATCCGCAGGAACGGGAGGAATATAATCATCCGGATCATCGCTGTCCTCCTGACAACACAAAACATGAACACTCCTGAAGAAAAGCAAAAGACAAAGTAATGCAAACTAACAAAACACTCGCCAGTGATGTGCATGCCCAGCCGACCGACCACGCCCAACCGAGCGTCCGTGCATGCCCAACCGAGCGTCCGTGCACAAGTGAGTGTCTGTGCATGCTCAACCGAGCGTCCGTGCATGCCCAACCGAGCCTGCGTGCACAACCGAGCCTGCGTGCACAAGAGAGTGTCTGTGCATGCCCAACCGAACGTCCGTGCATGCCCAACCGACCGACCACGTCCAACCGAGCGTCCGTGCATGCCCAACCGAGCCTGCGTGCACAAGCGAGTGTCTGTGCATGCCCAACCGAGCGTCCGTGCATGCCCAACCGACCGACCACGTCCAACCGAGCGTCCGTGCATGCCCAACCGAGCCTGCGTGCACAACCGAGCGTCCGTGCTCATTCCAACATAGAAGAGAAGCTGCAGCCAAACACCAGTCGTCTCCTTCAGGAAGGATTATGATATTGGGAGACCTCTCTATCCGCGCTCATCTACCTGAGCCAGCAACTTCTCCAGCTGTCCGCACATCTCCTCCTCTTCTTGCAGGAAGGTGGGCACGGAAGACGCCGTACCAGAGGGGGTCTTCCAAGAGTCTCTCATTAACGTGGCTTGTAATGATGAAAGCGTCCGCAATCTCATCCGGTTCTTCGTCGACTGCAGAAAATAAAATGACTTGTTATGGCGCAGACACAGGACTCGTGGCAGCGTCACCTTCTCTTCTCCGGATGATCATCCATCCTGACGTCCCTGGGTGGGCTTCATCAGAGATAAGTTTTTACATTTTTATTGATGAAAGGGTAAAACTTATGAAATGCTGAAAATTATATGAAGCAAAAAAGGGAAGGGAAGATGGCGGCACTATACCCCGAGCTGTGGCATTAATACCTGTCCCATCTGCAGCTTCTGCCGCACGTCCTCCAGTCTCCGCGCCGCGTCCACCAGTAGGGTCTTCATGAAGATCTGCGGCGAGAGGTTATCGGTGAAGCGCAGCGCGGTCACCATGTATCCGTCAGACGCCATGACGTAGGGCAGACGAGGGTGGCAGGTCACAGAGTATCTCTGCCTCAGGACATCCGACTCCGATGCCACCGAACCCAGCGAGTCTCTGGGATTAGAAGCCTCTGGAACCGGCACCGGGGGTCTGCACGAGTGAAGGGAGAGGTTGACGAACACGAAATCTGTAGTGTTACTGAACACAACGATAATTTAGTAGAATGTACATTGTCACGACACTTCAGCTCACTGCAAAGTTTGCCGGTCTATTCAAGAAATAAACCCGCGTACAGCCTTGCAAAAACGCTGCAGTGAACACAGGGTTAATCTCAGCTGTTAAACAGTGGAAAGAAGAAGCTTAACAAAGGGGTGGCACTTAAAGGGTTAACATGTCATACGACTTAAATCCCGGGGTCCGGGAGCCGAGATCGCCACCGATCGCTGTAACTTAAGGCGCTGCGCTTCTTCGTCACAAACACAACCTCTTTTCCTACTACAGATAAGGCAGAAAGGGGAGAGGCTGCTGCTGCAGCCACTGACAGGACGCAGAGGAGACGGCGGGGGACGGACGATCTCTGGAGACGCAGAGAAAAGATCTTCATGTGGCTAAAGGTTTTATATGTAAGGTCAAACTAAATAGAATCAGAAGAGACAAAGAGTAGGCTTAGCTCTTTTATCCCTTCTGTCCTCGTTCAGTAAAAAGTGAAAAACATAAAACACAAAATCAGCGGTGACAATCTGCAGCGTTATACTTACACACGCGGTATATGTCAGCGGGAGAGGACAGGTGAGAAAAGGCTAGAATGAGAAAAGCACGAGCGAGAGATAAATGGAGGACAGAAGAAGGTAACAGAAAACCACAGAAAAATGAGCGGAAACACAAAGAAGAAATCTACAACAGCAATAATAGAGAGAGATGGAGAATGGACAGGAAAAATTATCCCATATAACCCAGAGCTGCACTCATTATTCTGCTGGTGCAGTCACTGTGTACATACATTACATTACTGATCCTGAGTTACCTCCTGTATTATACCCCAGAGCTGCACTCACTATTCTGCTGGTGCAGTCACTGTGTACATACATTACATTACTGATCCTGAGTTACCTCCTGTATTATACCCCAGAGCTGCACTCACTATTCTGCTGGTGCAGTCACTGTGTACATACATTACTGATCCTGAGTTACATCCTGTATTATACCCCAGAGCTGCACTCACTGTTCTGCTGGTGCAATCACTGTGTACATACATTACATTACTGATCCTGAGTTACATCCTGCATTATACTCCAGAGCTGCACTCACTATTCTGCTGGTGCAGTCACTGTGTACATACATTACATTACTGATCCTGAGTTACATCCTGCATTATACTCCAGAGCTGCACTCACTTTTCTGCTGGTGCACTCACTGTGTACATACATTACTGATCCTGAGTTACATCCTGCATTATACCCCAGAGCTGCACTCACTATTCTGCTGGTGCAGTCACTGTGTACATACATTACAAAACTGATCCTGAGTTACACCCTGTATTATACCCCAGAGCTGCACTCACTATTCTGCTGGTGCAGTCACTGTGTACATACATTACATTACTGATCCTGAGTTACATCCTGTATTATACTCCAGAGCTGCACTCACTATTCTGCTGGTGCAGTCACTGTGTACATACATTACATTACTGATCCTGAGTTACATCCTGCATTATACTCCAGAGCTGCACTCACTATTCTGCTGGTGCAGTCACTGTGTACATACATTACGGATCCTGAGTTACATCCTGTATTATACCCCAGAGCTGCACTCACTATTCTGCTGGTGCAGTCACTGTATACATACAATACATTACTGATCCTGAGTTACATCCTGTATTATACTCCAGAGCTGCACTCACTATTCTGCTGGAGCAGTCACTGTGTACATACATTACATTACTGATCCTGAGTTACATCCTGTATTATACCCCAGAGCTGCACTCACTATTCTGCTGGTGCAGTCACTATGTACATACATTACATTACTGATCCTGAGTTACATCCTGCATTATACTCCAGAGCTGCACTCACTATTCTGCTGGTGCACTCACTGTGTACATACATTACATTACTGATCCTGAGTTACATCCTGTATTATACCCCAAAGCTGCACTCACTATTCTGCGGCTGCAGTCTCTGTGTACATACATTACATTACTGATCCTGAGTTACATCCTGTATTATACCACAGAGCTGCACTCACTATTCTGCTGGTGCAATCACTGTATACATACATTACATTACTGATCCTGAGTTACATCCTGTATTATAACTCAAAGCTGCACTCACTATACTACTGGTGCAGTCACTGTGTACATACATTACATTACTGATGCTGAGTTACATCCTGTATTATACTCCAGAGCTGCACTCACTATTCTGCTGCTGCAGTCACTGTATACATACATTACATTACTGATCCTGAGTTACATCCTGCATTATACCCCAGAGCTGCACTCACTATTCTGCTGGTGCAGTCACTGTGTACATACATTACATTACTGATCCTGAGTTACATCCTGTATTATACCACAGAGCTGCACTCACTATTCTGCTGGTGCAATCACTGTGTACATACATTACATTACTGATCCTGAGTTACCTCCTGTATTATACCCCAGAGCTACACTCACTATTCTGCTGGAGCAGTCACTGTGTACATACATTATATTACTGATCCTGAGTTACATCCTGTATTATACTCCAGAGCTGCACTCACTATTCTGCTGCTGCAGTCACTGTATACATACATTACTGATCCTGAGTTACATCCTGCATTATACCCCAGAGCTGCACTCACTATTCTGCTGGTGCAGTCACTGTGTACATACATTACATTACTGATCCTGAGTTACATCCTGTATTATACCCCAGAGCTGCACTCACTATTCTGCTGGTGCAGTCACTGTGTACATACATTACATTACTGATCCTGAGTTACATCCTGTATCTCTTTTATTATAAAATATCAAAAACAATACAACACAACATTCCAGAAAAGAAAACACATAAACCAAAATACACACATTAATCATACACTTAGGACATACAGAAACTTGTGCAAAACCGCAACTTGTTATAGTCCCCAAGCTTTCCAGCTTAGGGGACCCCCAGCAGGAACTTTCCAACAGAAAACTTTTCCCATAAAATAATGAAAAACAGTTTTTAATCTTTCACCCCCATTCACTCTCTTTCACTCCCCATTCACACTTCCACCCATACCTATATACAGGAAAACAAAAATAATATTCTTAGCCCATGCAGCCAAAATAAACCTAGCCAATTCTTTTTTGGCAAAATTACCTACACCAGGTTAACACCTCTATACATACATATATTTTTTTTTTTTTATTATTTTTCCCACCACCCACACCACAGGTCCATAAATGTCCATGGCCTTATCACGTTTAGGCCTGATGAGCACGAAAGTTTATGCCCATAAGCAAAACCCTCATCCATTTGCCCCCGATGTGCTCAAAAATAGTCCATTTTCCATAATTTCCATGGTATATGTTATATCCATTCGCCACTTTCCCCTTGGTTTAGGGTCCTTTTACTTTTTTTTCCCGCTCTCACCCCCCCATTCACCCCCCTCCCAACCACCTCTGACTACGGAAAAGAATAACAACACATACTACAATACATATACTACAATACATATTACAATACAATATTACAATGCAATGTCATTACATCATTTGCTTTACCGAATATTACCACACCACAAACCTTTACTTACAGGCCCAAGTTCAGTGCCTGCAAGCCCAATATCCATTATTTCTCTATCTCAAAACAAAAATCTAGGTGTGCCATGCAGTAGCCCACCACCAGGAAAAAGGAGGTCTAGAGGCCCCATCCCTCACTAACACATTCACCCTGTCCCTCAACGACTAAGACTGTCCCTACTTCTGTCCCTAAAGAAACTGTCCCTATCTGTCCTTACCTGCCCCTACTCTACCTACCTTATCATAACTAACTCTCTATCTGTCCCTCAGTGCCTGTCCCTTCCTGTCCCTATCTGCCCCTACTTCTGTCCCTCACCACCCACACCACCTTATGCTGTCCCTACCCACATTCACACAAAATCTAGCTCTCCCTAGAGTGCGTTTTTAAAAGGAAAGGCCCCTCCAAAGCCAAGAGGCCCTCCTCACACCCAACCTTTCGAACTCCAAAGAACGCACCTTCACCAGGTCACCCAGGATGTTACTAACCACCTCTTCCCTTGGGAGGGCTTTCTGCCGCGTCGAAACTAAGCACCGTGCATTCCAAATGTAGAACCTAACCACTACACTGACTAGGAATAAAGTGCCCCGGTCTCGGCCACCCAGAGTTCTGAACGCTCCATAGGCCCACTCGGCATAGGAGAGGGACGCCAGCCGCGGCCAACGTATGGAAGCCCCCACCCTGTTGTAAACCTCTGTATTAAAGGGACACTGAAGCAGGAAGTGCTCCATGCTTTCCAGCACGTCGCCTCACTCCTCACGGGGACAACCCCGATCATCGGATTTCCTGCACTTCAGGTTATCCTTTACATACAGCCTCCCGTGGAAGCAGCGCCAGGTCAAGTCCCAAAACTTTGTGGGGATCCGCTTAGAATTTAAAAGCCCGAGCCCCACCTCCAGATCCCAGCCTGGGCAATCCTTAAGGGCCAGGGGCTTCTGGAAATGGGTCAACAGAACCCTCCTGTCAAGGCATTGCCGCGACATGGTCCTGATTTCCCACATTCCCAGACCCCACCTGCGGATCACCTTCAGAACCGGGGTAGCATAAGCCGGGAGATGCCCATGAGGTGTGCGGAGGTCCTTCACTTGCCCTCCTGTCTCCCATTCCTGGAAGAAGGGCCGAAGCCAACCCTTGCAGGAGACTACCCACGGAGGAGCCCTCTCTAGCCAGAGGTTGGAAATGTTGGCTTTAAGAAAGGTGTTCACTAAGAACACTACCGGGTTGACCATACCCAACCCACCTAGTCTCCTCGTGCGGTATGTAACCTCTCTCTTAATTAGGTTGAGCCTATTCCCCCATAACAGCTGGAAGAACAGGCTATAGACCCGTGTCCAGAGAGGTTCTGGCAAGATGCACACGCTGCCTAGGTAAATTAACAAGGGAAGCAGAAAGCCTTTAGCCAGGGCAACCCTTTCCCTTAGGGACAAAGACCAACCCTTCCATTGGTCCACCTTTTGGGCGGCGATCTTAAGTCTGCCCTCCCAATTTTGCTGGGGGTAGTCCCCGGGGCCAAATTCGATGCCTAGAATTTTGGCGGTGGCCTGGGGCCCTGGAAGGGTGTCCGGGAGATCAAAACTAGGATCTCCCCCTCCCAGCCAGAGACTTTCACACTTATCCCGGTTGATCATGGACCCGGATGCCTCCGAGTAGCGCACTACCTCTGACATGACCCAATCCGCCTCCCCCCTCGAGGACACGAAAAGGGAAACATCATCGGCGTATGCCACCACCCTCAGAGAGGACGCAGAGCCCGCCTGGTCCATCCCGACTCCCGCCAACGGCCCACGATCTACCCTCCTTAGGAAGGGATCGATCGCGAACACGTATAAAAGCGGGCTCAGCGGACAGCCCTGACGGACCCCAGAACCCACCTCAAAAGGACGACCTGACCAACCGTTCACCAGCGGAAAAGTCTCAGCCCCTTGGTACAAGATCTCTAACCATTTTACAAACCTCCCAGGCAGACCATACCTCAAAAGGACGGACCAGAGGTACTCATGGTTGACCCGGTCAAAGGCTTTCGCTTGGTCTAACGACAGCAAGTACCCCTTCCAGTGGCCTGCCCTACCCTGCTCCACTGCCTCCCGGACACCGAGCACAGCACTAAAAGTACTGCGGCCTGGAACAGAGCAATGCTGGGCCCCTGAAAGGAGCCGGGGTGCAAACTTCACCAGCCGATTAAACAGCACTTTGGCCAAAACCTTCCGGTCCGTATCGAGAAGCGCTATGGGACGCCAATTCTCGATACGGGACGGATCTTTACCCTTTGACAGAATAATTAGGGCTGACTTGCTCATTGAGTCGGGAAGAGTGCCCGAGGATAGACACTCATTAAAGACCCCTGTCAAGAGGGGCACCAAGGAGCCCCTAAAAGTCTTATAAAACTCGGATGTTAAGCCATCCGGACCTGGCGATTTCTTGGGCCGAAGCCCATCAATGGCCAGTCTCACTTCCTCCTCCCTAATTTCTTCTGCCAAAACACCAAGAGAGGGATCACCCCCTGGCTCAGGGACGGTTTCAGCCAGGAAAGCAGACATCCTATCCCGATCCAGATCCTTCTTTTCCAAGAGGCGCGAGTAGAAGGATCTGACCACCTCCAGGATCCCTGATTTGGATCTGTTCAGGGACCCGGTACTGTCAATCAATCCTGTCACCATCTTACAATTCACTGACATCTTACAGTTTCTGTAAGGGTCGGGCGAGCGGTACTTCCCGAAGTCCCTCTCAAAAACTAAAGATGTGTGTCTATCATACTGGCACCTCTTGAGCAAAGATTTCACTCTGGAGATTTCCTCACGGTCACCTCCAGTCGAGACAAGCTGCTCGAGTTTCCTCCCCAGAGCCTGATACAAGCGGTGCCTGTTCAGACTTCTGAGGTTCGAGAGCTGACGGAAGAACCCCGCCACCCGCTTTTTGAAGATCTCCCACCACTCTGACTTACTACTACAGAGATCCAACAGCGGTACCTGGCTCTGAAGAAAATCCTCGAAGGATTGTCTCACCTCCGCTTCTTCCAGCAGGGACGAATTGAGCTTCCACAGCCCTCTTCCCATCCGAGGAGTCTCTGCAACATTCAGAGAAAAGAAAATTAACAGTGGTCGGAGAACTCCACCTCAACGGCGGACACAGCAGAAAAGATGGCGTCCTCCTTCAAAAAAAACCTGTCTATTCTAGACCTACTGCTACCCCTATGGTAGGTGAAACCCCCGTGGCCTGGGGTGTGCCGGATGTGGACATCCACCAGGCGAGCTTCACTAGCTATGCTATTAAGCGCGACGCTGTCATAAGCCAGGCGGTCTCCGGGACCCCGCCGGTCACGGGACCTCGTAACGGTGTTGAAGTCCCCACCGAAGACCACCTGTCGGCTCGTAAAAAGAAAGGGCTTGATCCTCAGGAAGAGACATTTACGGTCCCACTTGGACTGTGGGCCGTAGATATTAATGAGCCGGAGCTCTTGTCCCCTCATGAAGACATCTAGGATCAGGCACCTCCCCATTTCCAACTCAGTAACCGGTCGGCATTCAACATCTGCAGTCTTAAAAAGGACTGCCACCCCGCTATACGGCTCAGCCGCAAGAGACCGGTATGAGGGCCCGCACCTCCACTCCCTCCGTGCTTTAAAGATGGCTTCCATGTCCGTTAGTCTGGTCTCTTGCAAAAATAAAATTTCTGCCTCAATCCGGGAGAAAAAAATCAAAGGCCGTGAAGCGAGCCGCATCTGACTTAATGCTGGCGACATTAATGGACGCCAGCGTCAACGGGGCGAGTTCAGCCATCATGGGTGATCGAGTTGGATGGCCAGTTTCTTCCCTGCCCCGCTATCACCTCCTCCTGGGGAGGGGTCAGACACCTTCCTTTTTAGGGAAGCCCCCGACGTGTCCATCCCTCCCCCCCAGTGTCCTCGCCCCCGGGTTCCAAGCCTGTCCCCCCTCAGGAGGAACAGTGCCCCCTGAGGGACGGACTCCACCATCCCCCGAAGGACCCTCCGGTGTTACCCCCGGCCCAGCACCCTCGTCTTGCGGATCGTCATCTGAACCTCCGAGGGCGCTGAACCGGTTGGAGAGTCTGATCAGAGGGGGGGTCAGCGGGCCCTTCCGTATGCACTCTTGTGGTCGGGGGCGGGGGGGACTTTGAAGACTTGTCAGCCCTCTTCCCTCCCGATTTACGGTTGGCACGCTTGTTTTTGCCACCTGATGCTGTAGGCTGCCCCCTGACATCCTCGTCGACACTTTCATAACGAGAGGAGTCGTCTTGAGTCAGCCGCTTTCTCCTCTCTCTCCATCCTCCTGATCTCCTCACTCACCGCACTCTCCCCCAGGGCCTCAGAGGCTTTTGCCACGGGCCTAGAGGGAGGGGCAGGCATCACCCCAGTTTCCCGAGGCTCCACCTGCCCCTTGCCTCCATGGCGTTTTTCTTGCCTCCGCTCGTACGCGGGGCCCCTTGCCTTAGCATTGCCCTTCCTCACCGGCCCCTCAGCCCTTCCCCCTCCGCCACCACCTGCCACGGCAGAAGCACCGCCAGAGGTTGCCCCCTCACGGTCTCCCCCCACCGGGCCTGCAGCGGTATTGGAGAAAGAGCGAGGGCAGCGGCTGACCTAGGTCACCACACAGGTGGCACCGAATGTCTTTGCACAAGGCGGCCAGGTGGCCTACCCCACCACACAACGCACACTTCTGCACCTTGCAGCTAGCGCTGAAGTGGGTGGGGTCGCCGCACTTGTGGCAGACCTTCGGTTGCCCCTGGTAGAAGACCAGGATCCTGTCCCTCCCCAAGAACGCCGAGGAAGGGATGTGGGTGACCGTGCCGCCGGAAACCTTCAGCTTTACCATGAAGGTCCAGCCCCCCGACCAGATGCCAAATTCGTCCCTGTTCTTTTTTGGGACCTCGGTGACTTCCCCGTAACGAGAAAGCCACGTCATTATGTCCACGCCTGCGAGCGACTCGTTACAAGTCACCACGGTCACTCGCTTGACGGCATTTTGGCGAGACACCGCTTGCGCAACGAAGTCTCGCCATCCGGGCTCTTCTCGCACCAGCTCGTAGTTCGACCAGAAGAGCTCAAGTCCCTCTGGCCGCACGAAACTGACATCAAAGAAGCGGGACGCCGAAGGATGTATCAGGGCAAAGATGTCATTCGCCCCGAAGCCCATCTTAAGGAGGAGCTCCACCACCTTGCTCCTGGGTGGAGAAGCTTCACTGCCCCCCCACCTAAGACGGACCACATTCCTTCTTGGCGGCCCCTGCCCGGCTGTGGGGAGAGACCAAACAGTCCCTCCCTCCCTTTGATTTTGGAAGGCAGCAAGGCCGTGTCTCTCTATCCAGAAAGACAAGTCCACTGTCCTCCCCTCTACTGTTACCGACCTTTCTCCCCTTTTAAGGGCCTCCAGGAAACGGTGGTGCAAAGCGCCGTCCCTGGAGCCCGGAGGCGAGGAGACCCCCCAGGACCACCCTGACCCCCACCGCGGCCCCCGCATAGTTACGTTGGGGTCTCACGGCCGGGGGGGCAGATGGGCCAGCCCTCCCACCACTACCACCACTTGTGCCTGCACCCCCATTCGTCCTCCCACTCACTCTCCCATTCACTCTATTATTCCCAGCATTCACTCCAGCACTTTCAGCCACATTCACTCCCTCATCCATGTCACTCACATCCCCATTCACGTCCACAAACAACTCCTCAAAAATATCAGTCACCCCGCTCTCACATTCACTCACGCACTCCTCATACTCCTCAGCACCAATTTTATTTATATTTACATTTTTATTTACATCAGCATTAACAGTTCCTTTGCCGCAATTTTCCCTCCCACCTGCTGGGGGCCCTAGCTGGCCAGGTGCTCCATGATTGCCCTTACTGGCCAAGAGTGCTGCTGCCCCTTTAAGTGCCTCAGCGCTGATAACATACTGCACACACTGCGCCTCCTGTTTCTCCTCCTCCCGGTTGCCTCATCCTCCGGGCAGACTTCATCCCCAAACAACAGCGTGCCAAACCGTGCTGGGGATTCCATCTGCCGCACTTGCCTGAGGATGAGGCAGCCCCCCTCGGTATTACTCCCACTCCCTCCATCCTCCCCCTCGCTCCTGCTTTCCTCCGCGTTACTGGAGTCCAGCGGGAGAGCCAATTGCTCAGGGGCTATCCCGCTGCATGTTACCTGACTCCTGCTGGTGTCCGTCAGGTCTTCAGGTGGAGGCGGCCCGGGTGTAGCGTGGGCGCCATCTTGCTCTTCCTTCTCCTCACTTTCCTCCACCTGGGTGGGGCCTCCTGACCCCCCAGGAGACCCACCGGCCATGGCCCTGAACCGGTCCTCGTTCCGCAGCTTCTCCTGGAAGGGGCCGCTGCCAGCCATGATGACACTTCGCCGGCCCTCCAGGGCCCGAATCTCCTCTTCCAGCCGCTGGACTGTGGCGACGACCTCCGCTTTCTTTGAGGTACGGAGCCTGTTTTTAGATATTATCCTGGCTCCCTCCAACTCCCCCCGAAGTCTCCTCAGCTGCTTCCCGGCCTCCTCATATTCGGAGAGGTGGGCATGGATGCGGGAGGCGTAGGTGGTAGCCAACTCTCCCGCAGCCTTGGAGCCCCAGATGTTAAGGGGGGACCCCGCCTCACCTCTGCCGGCTGCTGCACCTCCGGGGGAAGGGCCCGCCACAGCCTTCACTTCAGGGGTCCCAGACCCTGGAGCCTTGCGGCCCCCTGGTGTCCGCTTTTTCCCCATCCCTGGGACTGGCTGGCTGTGTCTTGGGCCTCCTGGTGGTGGATGAGGCCCCCCACCCCCAGCTGGCTTGCCGGAGGGTGGGAGCCAGGGGCACAGCCCCGGCGCTCAGTCCCAGGGAGAGTCCTCTTTCCTGGGAAGGGGTCAGATGGAAAGTCCTTGCAGGAAAAAAAACCTCCCTTCCCAGGAGCTTAGCAAAATCCCAGCCTGCAGACGCTCAGCTGCGACGCTCCTCCTCTTCCTGGGCGTGCCCAGAGTTGCACTCACTATTCTGGTGGTGCAATCACTGTGTACATACATTACATTACTAATCCTGAGTTACATTCTGTATTATACCACAGAGCTGCACTCACTATTCTGCTGGTGCAGTCACTGTGTACATACATTACATTACTGATCCGGAGATACATCCTGCATTATACTCCAGAGCTGCACTCACTATTCTGCTAGTGCAGTCACTGTGTACATACATTACATTACTGATCCTGAGTTACACCCTGCATTACACTCCAGAGCTGCACTCACTATTCTGCTGGTGCACTCACTGTGTACATACATTACTGATCCTGAGTTACATCCTGTATTATACCCCAGAGCTGCACTCACTATTCTGCTGGTGTAGTCACTGTATACATACATTACATGACTGATCCTGAGTTACATCCTGTATTATACCCCAGAGCTGCACTCACTATTCTGCTGGTGCAGTCACTGCATACATACATTACATTACTGATCCTGAGTTACATCCTGCATTATACCCCAGAGCTGCACTCACTATTCTGCTGGAGCAGTCACTGTGTACATACAATACATTACTGATCCTGAGTTACATCCTGCATTATACTCCAGAGCTGCACTCACTATTCTGCTGGTGCAGTCACTGTGTACATACATTACTGATCCTGAGTTACACCCTGCATTATACTCCAGAGCTGCACTCACTATTCTGCTGGTGCACTCACTGTGTACATACATTACATTACTGATCCTGAGTTACACTCTGTATTATACCCCAGAGCTGCACTCACTATTCTGCTGGTGCAGTCACTGTGTACATACATTACGGATCCTGAGTTACATCCTGTATTATACCCCAGAGCTGCACTCACTATTCTGCTGGTGCAGTCACTATGTACATACATTACATTACTGATCCTGAGTTACATCCTGTATTATACCCGAGAGCTGCACTCACTATTCTGCTGGTGCAGTCACTATGTACATACATTACATTACTGATCCTGAGTTACATCCTGTATTATACTCCAGAGCTGCACTCACTATTCTGCTGGTGCAGTCACTGTATACATACATTACTGATCCTGAGTTACATCCTGCATTATACCCCAGAGCTGCGCTCACTATTCTGCTGGTGCAGTCACTGTGTACATACATTACGGATCCTGAGTTACATCCTGTATTATACCCCAGAGCTGCACTCACTATTCTGCTGGTGCAGTCACTGTGTACATACATTACATTACTGATCCTGAGTTACATCCTGTATTATACTCCAGAGCTGCACTCACTATTCTGCTGGTGCAGTCACTGTGTACATACATTACTGATCCTGAGTTACATCCTGTATACCACAGAGCTGCACTCACTATTCTGCTGGTGCAGTCACTGTGTACATACATTACATTACTGATCCTGAGTTACATCCTGCATTATACTCCAGAGCTGCAATCACTATTCTGCTGGTGCAGTCACTCTGTACATACATTACTGATCCTGAGTTACATCCTGTATTATACTCCAGAGCTGCACTCGCTATTCTGCTGGTGCACTCACTGTGTACATACATTACATTACTGATCCTGAGTTACATCCTGTATTATACTCCAGAGCTGCACTCACTATTCTGCTGGTGCAGTCACTGTATACATACATTACTGATCCTGAGTTACATCCTGCATTATACCCCAGAGCTGCGCTCACTATTCTGCTGGTGCAGTCACTGTGTACATACATTACGGATCCTGAGTTACATCCTGTATTATACCCAAGAGCTGCCCTCACTATTCTGCTGGTGCAGTCACTATGTACATACATTACATTACTGATCCTGAGTTACATCCTGTATTATACCCGAGAGCTGCACTCACTATTCTGCTGGTGCAGTCACTATGTACATACATTACATTACTGATCCTGAGTTACATCCTGCATTATACTCCAGAGCTGCACTCACTATTCTGCTGGTGCACTCACTGTGTACATACATTACATTACTGATCCTGAGTTACATCCTGTATTATACCCCAGAGCTGCACTCACTATTCTGCTGGTGCAGTAACTATGTACATACATTACATTACTGATCCTGAGTTACATCCTGTATTATACTCCAGAGCTGCACTCACTATTCTGCTGGTGCAGTCACTGTATACATACATTACTGATCCTGAGTTACATCCTGCATTATACCCCAGAGCTGCGCTCACTATTCTGCTGGTGCAGTCACTGTGTACATACATTACGGATCCTGAGTTACATCCTGTATTATACCCAAGAGCTGCCCTCACTATTCTGCTGGTGCAGTCACTATGTACATACATTACATTACTGATCCTGAGTTACATCCTGTATTATACCCGAGAGCTGCACTCACTATTCTGCTGGTGCAGTCACTATGTACATACATTACATTACTGATCCTGAGTTACATCCTGCATTATACTCCAGAGCTGCACTCACTATTCTGCTGGTGCACTCACTGTGTACATACATTACATTACTGATCCTGAGTTACATCCTGTATTATACCCCAGAGCTGCACTCACTATTCTGCTGGTGCAGTAACTATGTACATACATTACATTACTGATCCTGAGTTACATCCTGTATTATACTCCAGAGCTGCACTCACTATTCTGCTGGTGCAGTCACTGTATACATACATTACTGATCCTGAGTTACATCCTGCATTATACCCCAGAGCTGCGCTCACTATTCAGCTGGTGCAGTCACTGTGTACATACATTACGGATCCTGAGTTACATCCTGTATTATACCCCAGAGCTGCACTCACTATTCTGCTGGTGCAGTCACTATGTACATACATTACATTACTGATCCTGAGTTACATCCTGTATTATACCCGAGAGCTGCACTCACTATTCTGCTGGTGCAGTCACTATGTACATACATTACATTACTGATCCTGAGTTACATCCTGTATTATACTCCAGAGCTGCACTCACTATTCTGCTGGTGCACTCACTGTGTACATACATTACATTACTGATCCTGAGTTACATCCTGTATTATACCCCAGAGCTGCACTCACTATTCTGCTGGTGCAGTCACTATGTACATACATTACATTACTGATCCTGAGTTACATCCTGCATTATACTCCAGAGCTGCACTCACTATTCTGCTGGTGCACTCACTGTGTACATACATTACATTACTGATCCTGAGTTACATCCTGTATTATACCCCAAAGCTGAACTCACTATTCTGCTGGTGCAGTCACTGTGTACATACATTACATTACTGATCCTGAGTTACATCCTGTATTATACCCGAGAGCTGCACTCACTATTCTGCTGGTGCAGTCACTGTGTACATACATTACATTACTGATCCTGAGTTACATCCTGTATTATACTCCAGAGCTGCACTCACTATTCTGCTGCTGCAGTCACTGTATACATACATTACATTACTGATCCTGAGTTACATCCTGCATTATACCCCAGAGCTGCACTCACTATTCTGCTGGTGCAGTCACTGTGTACATACATTACATTACTGATCCTGAGTTACATCCTGTATTATACCCCAGAGCTACACTCACTATTCTGCTGGAGCAGTCACTGTGTACATACATTACTGATCCTGAATTACATCCTGTATTATACCCCAGAGCTGCACTCACTATTCTGCTGGTGCAGTCACTGTGTACATACATTACATTACTGATCCTGAGTTACATCCTGCATTATACCCCAGAGCTGCACTCACTATTCTGCTGGAGCAGTCACTGTGTACATACAATACATTACTGATCCTGAGTTACATCTTGCATTATACTCCAGAGCTGCACTCACTATTCTGCTGGTGCAGTCACTGTGTACATACATTACTGATCCTGAGTTACACCCTGCATTATACTCCAGAGCTGCACTCACTATTCTGCTGGTGCACTCACTGTGTACATACATTACATTACTGATCCTGAGTTACACCCTGTATTATACCCCAGAGCTGCACTCACTATTCTGCTGGTGCAGTCACTGTGTACATACATTACATTACTGATCCTGAGTTACATCCTGTATTATACTCCAGAGCTGCACTCACTATTCTGCTGGTGCAGTCACTGTGTACATACATTACATTACTGATCCTGAGTTACATCCTGTATTATACCACAGAGCTGCACTCACTATTCTGCTGGTGCAGTCACTGTGTACATACATTACATTACTGATCCTGAGTTACATCCTGCATTATACTCCAGAGTTGCACTCACTATTCTGCTGGTGCAGTCACTGTGTACATACATTACGGATCCTGAGTTACATCCTGTATTATACCCCAGAACTGCACTCACTATTCTGCTGGTGCAGTCACTGTGTACATACATTACTGATCCTGAGTTACATCCTGTATTATACTCCAGAGCTGCACTCACTATTCTGCTGGTGCAGTCACTGTATACATACATTACTGATCCTGAGTTACATCCTGCATTATACCCCAGAGCTGCGCTCACTATTCTGCTGGTGCAGTCACTGTGTACATACATTACGGATCCTGAGTTACATCCTGTATTATACCCCAGAGCTGCACTCACTATTCTGCTGGTGCAGTCACTATGTACATACATTACATTACTGATCCTGAGTTACATCCTGTATTATACCCGAGAGCTGCACTCACTATTCTGCTGGTGCAGTCACTATGTACATACATAACATTACTGATCCTGAGTTACATCCTGCATTATACTCCAGAGCTGCACTCACTATTCTGCTGGTGCACTCACTGTGTACATACATTACATTACTGATCCTGAGTTACATCCTGTATTATACCCCAGAGCTGCACTCACTATTCTGCTGGTGCAGTCATTGTGTACATACATTACATTACTGATCCTGAGTTACATCCTGTATTATACTCCAGAGCTGCACTCACTATTCTGCTGCTGCAGTCACTGTATACATACATTACATTACTGATCCTGAGTTACATCCTGCATTATACCCCAGAGCTGCACTCACTATTCTGCTGGTGCAGTCACTATGTACATACATTACATTACTGATCCTGAGTTACATCCTGCATTATACTCCAGAGCTGCACTCACTATTCTGCTGGTGCACTCACTGTGTACATACATTACATTACTGATCCTGAGTTACATCCTGTATTATACCCCAAAGCTGCACTCACTATTCTGCTGCTGCAGTCACTGTGTACATACATTACATTACTGATCCTGAGTTACATCCTGTATTATACCACAGAGCTGCACTCACTATTCTGCTGGTGCAATCACTGTGTACATACATTACATTACTGATCCTGAGTTACATCCTGTATTATACCTCAAAGCTGCACTCACTATTCTACTGGTGCAGTCACTGTGTACATACATTACATTACTGATCCTGAGTTACATCCTGTATTATACCCCAAAGCTGCACTCACTATTCTGCTGCTGCAGTCACTGTGTACATACATTACATTACTGATCCTGAGTTACATCCTGTATTATACCCGAGAGCTGCACTCACTATTCTGCTGGTGCAGTCACTGTGTACATACATTACATTACTGATCCTGAGTTACATCCTGTATTATACCCGAGAGCTGCACTCACTATTCTGCTGGTGCAGTCACTGTGTACATACATTACATTACTGATCCTGAGTTACATCCTGTATTATACTCCAGAGCTGCACTCACTATTCTGCTGGTGCAGTCACTGTATACATACATTACTGATCCTGAGTTACATCCTGCATTATACCCCAGAGCTGCGCTCACTATTCTGCTGGTGCAGTCACTGTGTACATACATTACGGATCCTGAGTTACATCCTGTATTATACCCCAGAGCTGCACTCACTATTCTGCTGGTGCAGTCACTGTGTACATACATTACATTACTGATCCTGAGTTACATCCTGTATTATACTCCAGAGCTGCACTCACTATTCTGCTGGTGCAGTCACTGTGTACATACATTACTGATCCTGAGTTACATCCTGTATTATACCACAGAGCTGCACTCACTATTCTGCTGGTGCAGTCACTGTGTACATACATTACTGATCCTGAGTTACATCCTGTATTATACTCCAGAGCTGCACTCACTATTCTGCTGGTGCAGTCACTCTGTACATACATTACTGATCCTGAGTTACATCCTGTATTATACTCCAGAGCTGCACTCACTATTCTGCTGGTGCACTCACTGTGTACATACATTACATTACTGATCCTGAGTTACATCCTGTATTATACTCCAGAGCTGCACTCACTATTCTGCTGGTGCAGTCACTGTATACATACATTACTGATCCTGAGTTACATCCTGCATTATACCCCAGAGCTGCGCTCACTATTCTGCTGGTGCAGTCACTGTGTACATACATTACGGATCCTGAGTTACATCCTGTATTATACCCCAGAGCTGCACTCACTATTCTGCTGGTGCAGTCACTATGTACATACATTACATTACTGATCCTGAGTTACATCCTGTATTATACCCGAGAGCTGCACTCACTATTCTGCTGGTGCAGTCACTATGTACATACATTACATTACTGATCCTGAGTTACATCCTGCATTATACTCCAGAGCTGCACTCACTATTCTGCTGGTGCACTCACTGTGTACATACATTACATTACTGATCCTGAGTTACATCCTGTATTATACCCCAGAGCTGCACTCACTATTCTGCTGGTGCAGTCACTATGTACATACATTACATTACTGATCCTGAGTTACATCCTGTATTATACTCCAGAGCTGCACTCACTATTCTGCTGGTGCAGTCACTGTATACATACATTACTGATCCTGAGTTACATCCTGCATTATACCCCAGAGCTGCGCTCACTATTCAGCTGGTGCAGTCACTGTGTACATACATTACGGATCCTGAGTTACATCCTGTATTATACCCCAGAGCTGCACTCACTATTCTGCTGGTGCAGTCACTATGTACATACATTACATTACTGATCCTGAGTTACATCCTGTATTATACCCGAGAGCTGCACTCACTATTCTGCTGGTGCAGTCACTATGTACATACATTACATTACTGATCCTGAGTTACATCCTGTATTATACTCCAGAGCTGCACTCACTATTCTGCTGGTGCACTCACTGTGTACATACATTACATTACTGATCCTGAGTTACCTCCTGTATTATACCCCAGAGCTGCACTCACTATTCTGCTGGTGCAGTCACTATGTACATACATTACATTACTGATCCTGAGTTACATCCTGCATTATACTCCAGAGCTGCACTCACTATTCTGCTGGTGCACTCACTGTGTACATACATTACATTACTGATCCTGAGTTACATCCTGTATTATACCCCAAAGCTGCACTCACTATTCTGCTGCTGCAGTCACTGTGTACATACATTACATTACTGATCCTGAGTTACATCCTGTATTATACCACAGAGCTGCACTCACTATTCTGCTGGTGCAATCACTGTGTACATACATTACATTACTGATCCTGAG
Organism: Dendrobates tinctorius; assembly: GCF_039654945.1. Classification (NCBI taxonomy): domain Eukaryota; kingdom Metazoa; phylum Chordata; class Amphibia; order Anura; family Dendrobatidae; genus Dendrobates; species Dendrobates tinctorius. The sequence goes on from NW_027361803.1 coordinate 14,458,361, forward strand.
TTACATCCTGTATTATACCTCAAAGCTGCACTCACTATTCTACTGGTGCAGTCACTGTGTACATACATTACATTACTGATCCTGAGTTACATCCTGTATTATACCCCAAAGCTGCACTCACTATTCTGCTGCTGCAGTCACTGTGTACATACATTACATTACTGATCCTGAGTTACATCCTGTATTATACCCGAGAGCTGCACTCACTATTCTGCTGGTGCAGTCACTGTGTACATACATTACATTACTGATCCTGAGTTACATCCTGTATTATACCCGAGAGCTGCACTCACTATTCTGCTGGTGCAGTCACTGTGTACATACATTACATTACTGATCCTGAGTTACATCCTGTATTATACTCCAGAGCTGCACTCACTATTCTGCTGCTGCAGTCACTGTATACATACATTACATTACTGATCCTGAGTTACATCCTGCATTATACCCCAGAGCTGCACTCACTATTCTGCTGGTGCAGTCACTGTGTACATACATTACATTACTGATCCTGAGTTACATCCTGTATTATACCCCAGAGCTACACTCACTATTCTGCTGGAGCAGTCACTGTGTACATACAATACATTACTGATCCTGAGTTACATCCTGTATTATACTCCAGAGCTGCACTCACTATTCTGCTGGTGCAGTCACTGTGTACATACATTACATTACTGATCCTGAGTTACATCCTGTATTATACCCGAGAGCTGCACTCACTATTCTGCTGGTGCAGTCACTGTATACATACATTACATTACTGATCCTGAGTTACATCCTGCATTATACCCCAGAGCTGCACTCACTATTCTGCTGGTGCAGTCACTGTGTACATACATTACATTACTGATCCTGAGTTACATCCTGTATTATACCCCAGAGCTACACTCACTATTCTGCTGGAGCAGTCACTGTGTACATACAATACATTACTGATCCTGAGTTACATCCTGTATTATACTCCAGAGCTGCACTCACTATTCTGCTGGTGCAGTCACTGTATACATACATTACATTACTGATCCTGAGTTACATCCTGCATTATACCCCAGAGCTACACTCACTATTCTGCTGGAGCAGTCACTGTGTACATACATTACTGATCCTGAATTACATCCTGTATTATACCCCAGAGCTGCACTCACTATTCTGCTGGTGCAGTCACTGTGTACATACATTACATTACTGATCCTGAGTTACATCCTGCATTATACCCCAGAGCTGCACTCACTATTCTGCTGGAGCAGTCACTGTGTACATACAATACATTACTGATCCTGAGTTACATCTTGCATTATACTCCAGAGCTGCACTCACTATTCTGCTGGTGCAGTCACTGTGTACATACATTACTGATCCTGAGTTACACCCTGCATTATACTCCAGAGCTGCACTCACTATTCTGCTGGTGCACTCACTGTGTACATACATTACATTACTGATCCTGAGTTACACCCTGTATTATACCCCAGAGCTGCACTCACTATTCTGCTGGTGCAGTCACTGTGTACATACATTACATTACTGATCCTGAGTTACATCCTGTATTATACTCCAGAGCTGCACTCACTATTCTGCTGGTGCAGTCACTGTGTACATACATTACATTACTGATCCTGAGTTACATCCTGTATTATACCACAGAGCTGCACTCACTATTCTGCTGGTGCAGTCACTGTGTACATACATTACATTACTGATCCTGAGTTACATCCTGCATTATACTCCAGAGCTGCAATCACTATTCTGCTGGTGCAGTCACTGTGTACATACATTACGGATCCTGAGTTACATCCTGTATTATACCCCAGAACTGCACTCACTATTCTGCTGGTGCAGTCACTGTGTACATACATTACTGATCCTGAGTTACATCCTGTATTATACTCCAGAGCTGCACTCACTATTCTGCTGGTGCAGTCACTGTATACATACATTACTGATCCTGAGTTACATCCTGCATTATACCCCAGAGCTGCGCTCACTATTCTGCTGGTGCAGTCACTGTGTACATACATTACGGATCCTGAGTTACATCCTGTATTATACCCCAGAGCTGCACTCACTATTCTGCTGGTGCAGTCACTATGTACATACATTACATTACTGATCCTGAGTTACATCCTGTATTATACCCGAGAGCTGCACTCACTATTCTGCTGGTGCAGTCACTATGTACATACATTACATTACTGATCCTGAGTTACATCCTGCATTATACTCCAGAGCTGCACTCACTATTCTGCTGGTGCACTCACTGTGTACATACATTACATTACTGATCCTGAGTTACATCCTGTATTATACCCCAGAGCTGCACTCACTATTCTGCTGGTGCAGTCATTGTGTACATACATTACATTACTGATCCTGAGTTACATCCTGTATTATACTCCAGAGCTGCACTCACTATTCTGCTGCTGCAGTCACTGTATACATACATTACATTACTGATCCTGAGTTACATCCTGCATTATACCCCAGAGCTGCACTCACTATTCTGCTGGTGCAGTCACTATGTACATACATTACTGATCCTGAGTTACATCCTGCATTATACTCCAGAGCTGCACTCACTATTCTGCTGGTGCAGTCACTGTGTACATACAGTGGGGAAAAAAAGTATTTAGTCAGTCAGCAATAGTGCAAGTTCCACCACTTAAAAAGATGAGAGGCGTCTGCAATTTACATCATAGGTAGACCTCAACTATGGGAGACAAACTGAGAAAAAAAAAAATCCAGAAAATCACATTGTCTGGTTTTTTTTTCCTTTTATTTGCATATTATGGTGGAAAATAAGTATTTGGTCAGAAACAAAATTTCATCTCAATGCTTTGTGATATATCCTTTGTTGGCAATGACAGAGGTCAAACGTTTTCTGTAAGTCTTCACAAGGTTGCCACACACTGTTGTTGGTATGTTGGCCCATTCCTCCATGCAGATCTCCTCTAGAGCAGTGATGTTTTTGGCTTTTCGCTTGGCAACACGGACTTTCAACTCCCTCCAAAGGTTTTCTATAGGGTTGAGATCTGGAGACTGGCTAGGCCACTCCAGGACCTTGAAATGCTTCTTACGAAGCCACTCCTTCGTTGCCCTGGCGGTGTGCTTTGGATCATTGTCATGTTGAAAGACCCAGCCACGTTTCATCTTCAATGCCCTTGCTGATGGAAGGAGGTTTGCACTCAAAATCTCACGATACATGGCCCCATTCATTCTTTCATGTACCCGGATCAGTCGTCCTGGCCCCTTTGCAGAGAAACAGCCCCAAAGCATGATGTTTCAACCACCATGCTTTACAGTAGGTATGGTGTTTGATGGATGCAACTCAGTATTCTTTTTCCTCCAAACACGACAAGTTGTGTTTCTACCAAACAGTTCCAGTTTGGTTTCATCAGACCATAGGACATTCTCACAAAACTCCTCTGGATCATCCAAATGCTCTCTAGCAAACTTCAGACGGGCCCGGACATGTACAGGCTTAAGCAGTGGGACACGTCTGGCACTGCAGGATCTGAGTCCATGGTGGCGTAGTGTGTTACTTATGGTAGGCCTTGTTACATTGGTCCCAGCTCTCTGCAGTTCATTCACTAGGTCCCCCCGCGTGGTTCTGGGATTTTTGCTCACCGTTCTTGTGATCATTCTGACCCCACGGGGTGGGATTTTGCGTGGAGCACCAGATCGAGGGAGATTATCAGTGGTCTTGTATGTCTTCCATTTTCTAATTATTGCTCCCACAGTTGATTTCTTCACTCCAAGCTGGTTGGCTATTGCAGATTCAGTCTTCCCAGCCTGGTGCAGGGCTACAATTTTGTTTCTGGTGTCCTTTGACAGCTCTTTGGTCTTCACCATAGTGGAGTTTGGAGTCAGACTGTTTGAGGGTGTGCACAGGTGTCTTTTTATACTGATAACAAGTTTTAACAGGTGCCATTACTACAGGTAATGAGTGGAGGAAAGAGGAGACTCTTAAAGAAGAAGTTACAGGTCTGTGAGAGCCAGAAATCTTGATTGCTTGTTTCTGACCAAATACTTATTTTCCACCATAATATGCAAATATAATGACAAAAAAACAGACAATGTGATTTTCTGGATTTTTTTTTCTCAGTTTGTCTCCCATAGTTGAGGTCTACCTATGATGTAAATTACAGACGCCTCTCATCTTTTTAAGTGGTGGAACTTGCACTATTGCTGACTGACTAAATACTTTTTTTCCCCACTGTACATTACATTACTGATCCTGAGTTACCTCCTGTATTATACCCCAGAGCTGCACTCACTATTCTGCTGGTGCAGTCACTGTGTACATACATTACTGATCCTGAGTTACATCCTGTATTATACCCGAGAGCTGCACTCACTATTCTGCTGGTGCAGTCACTGTGTACATACATTACATTACTGATCCTGAGTTACATCCTGTATTATACCCGAGAGCTGCACTCACTATTTTGCTGGTGCAGTCACTGTGTACATACATTACATTACTGATCCTGAGTTACATCCTGTATTATACCCGAGAGCTGCACTCACTATTCTGCTGGTGCAGTCACTGTGTACATACATTACATTACTGATCCTGAGTTACATCCTGTATTATACCCCAGAGCTGCACTCACTATTCTGCTGGTGCAGTCACTGTGTACATACATTACATTACTGATCCTGAGTTACATCCAGTATTATACCCCAGAGATGCACTCACTATTCTGCTGCACAGCTGTTGTACTACTCACTTAGAGGTGACACTGATGGGAAATGATTAAAAGGGGCAAAATGAAATGTTCACCCAGCAATGTGGCGGTGATCAGGAGGCACATACAGAACCATGTAGAGTCCACGCTATAATAAGTACACCCCCAGCTGACGGGATCAGATCCTGGTTGTGTATTCCGCTGCGCTGTCACTTACCGCTCTCCGATATGAAGCACTAACCTGTATGTAATAAAGGGATGAAGTGGAATAAACTCCGCCGGGCCAAATTCAACACTACACCCAAAGGTTGTCAGAGTCAGGATCTCCCCCATACGAGTCAACAGGAGCAGAGACCCCCTCTTCAGGATGCAGGCTAGGAACAGACTACCTGCCGTCCAGGACATGTCCGCCACCCAGTAAGACCTGCAAAAGCAAAAGACGACACCTTAAAGGGTCACATTCCCATCTCCACTGATGGATACTATCGGATAGATCTTGCAAAAACAAGCACTTTTACAATTTACTGCTTTTTAAATTTTCACCTGTTCTTGAGCTATTACTAATTTTCTTTTGTTGACAGCTTGTTGCCTTGGAGACCGACCACCACTGCTGAACAATACACAAGTAGTTATTATAGGCGTTTATGTTGAGCTTGTAAGTAGAGTCTTGTATCTGATCGGGATCTCTGGAGCCCGCCGTTACGGCCGAATCCCAGCCAGTTTCAATGCAGTGCTTACGGTATAGTCAGCAGCGGTGGTCGGTCTCCTAGGCAACAAGTTGTAAAAAAAATTGTTAATATCTCAAGAACGGCTGAAAATTTTAACAAGCAGTAAATTGCAAAAATGCTCGTATTTACAAGATCTATCCGACAATACCCATCTGCGAATATGACACTATAACCCTTTAAAAACTGGACTTTTCGACCATAGTAACTTAGAGGATGGATCATTCACTGACCTTAAGAGCCTTAATGGGATCGGCTGATCCCTACTGCCGCATCCCCTCAAGCTGCCGCACACGGTCACGAAGTTCATAGTGTTTATATAGAGGATGCGGATCTCCTGTAAGAAGGAAGGAGAACATGATCCCACCACATACGGCCCATCACCAGTCCTGGAGGGAGGTCATTAGTAACCGGTACCTTGGGGTCTTTTTGGTTTAATGCCAAGGCGAGGACCGATCCATCTCTTGAGAAGAGAGCAAGCAGAGCACCTCGGGATTTCACAGGTGCACAGGCAGGAGTGATGCTGAGCACAGGGCAGTCCTGCTGAACCCAGTGAACGTGGTAGGGGGCCGCACTAGAAGAAGAGATATAGATCTAAATGCTGAAACAGTGCCGATCTCTGCTAGAGGCAGGTGCAGGCTGTATTACACAGTTGGGCCCCGGTCTTGTATACAGGAGGTGAAATAAGTATTGAACACGTCAACAGTTTTCTAAGTAAATCTATTCCTAAAGGTGCTATTGACATGAAATTCTCACCAGATGTCGTTAACAACCAATCCAATCCAAACAGGCAAAGAAATGAGAAATGACACAAGGAAAAAGTATTCATCACGTTACTCAAATTTATTTAACACTTTGTGCAAAAACCTTTGCTGGTGATGAAGCTTCAAGATGCCTGATGAAATTATGTTTTTTCCACTTCCAGATTATGGTCCCAACATTGTTCAATGGAGTCTTCAATAGTTTAGAAATTCTTCTGTAACCAATGCCATCAGTATGTTTTGCAACAATAAGGTTGTGAAGGTCTTGAGATGGCTCACTGGTTTTACCTATCATGAGATGTTTCTTGTGTTGCACCTTGGTAATGAGAAACCTTTTTATAGGCCATTAGTTGAACCAGCTGATATTATTTGCCACCAAGTGGATTGATTTCTAATTACTAGATTTCAGCTGCTGTCAGGACTTTCCAGGGCTCTGTGCACCTCTCTTTCTTCATGTGTTTAATATTTTTTCTCTGTGTCATTTCTCATTATTACACATAATTTATGGACATCTATGATGATTTCTTTGCTTGTTTGGGTTGGATGGGTTGTTACGGCCATCTGGTAAGAATTTCATGTCTATTGCACCTTTAGAAATAGATTTACTTAGAAAACTGGTGACGTGTTCAATACTTACAGTAGCATGTAAAAGTTTGTGCCAAAAAACAGCAGCCAGCAGTGGCCTAGCACTTTAAAAATGAAAATGGTGGAGGCCCACAAAGCAGGAGAAGGATATAAGAAGAAAGCAAAAGCGTTTTCAAGTTGTGCTTTCCTCAGATCGATATGTAATTAAGAAATCGCAGTTACCAGGAACAGTGGAGGTCAAGGTAAGATGTGGAAGACCAAGCAAAATTTCAGTGAGAGCTGCTCATAGGATTGCAAGAGGCAGAAAGATTTAGCAGACTCTGGAGTTGTGGTACGTTGTTCTACTGTTCAGAGACACCAGCATAAATATAGCCTTCATGGAAGAGTCATCAGAAGAAAACCTCTTCTACGTCCTCACCATAAAATTCAGAGTCACAAGTATGCAAAAGATCATCTAAACAAGCCTGATGCATTTTGGAAACAAGTCCTGTGAGCTGATCAGGTTAAAATAAAACTCTGTGGCCACAATAATCAGAGGTATGTGTAGAGAACAAAGGGCACAGAATTTCAAGAAAAGAACACCTCGCCCACCATTAAGCATGGGGGAGGATCAATCATGCATTTGGGTTGTGTTGCAGTCAGTGACAAAGGGAATATTTCACGGGAAGAAGTGGAAATTTCATTGAATCCAAAATTATTGATGCAAACATAACACCATCTGTAAAAAGGCTGAAGGTGAAAAAAGGAAGAGGAAGGCTTCTACTAATGGAGAATGATCCTAAACACTTGTCACAATCCACAATAGACGACCTCAAAAGGCGCAAACTGAAGGTTTTACAATGGCCCTCACAGTCCCCTGATCTGATCATCATTGAAAATATGTGGCTACAAAAAGTTTACAAGCTGTGATACTTGCAAAAGGGAGCGCTACTAGATACTAACCATGCAGGGCATCCAAACTTTTGCATAGACCCACTTTCCTTTTTGTAATTTTTAAAATGTAAAAGACGAAAATATATATTTTTTTGTTTTGCCTAAAGTACAAAGGAAATGTGTGATCTGTAACTTTATCCCTTTTAGAGATCATTTTATCTTCAGCTTGCTTACCTGTTCACAGTAACAGTCATTTTGACCAGGGGTGCACAAACTTTTACATGTAACTGCATTTTACCTGCTGAATTTAGTCCAAAGTCCCCCTGCCATTTTTTGAACCCCTTCCCAATGTACAAGTCCTACCCTATGTTGGTGTATGGAGCGGAGCCCGGTTTATACATGGCAGGTGCCGGCGGTGAAATCCAACCGGTGCCGGCGGTGAAATCCAGCCGGTACCTGCCTACAAACACTAGAGATCGGAGGGGGATGGGGGGGTACGACGACCCCATGACTAATCGTGGCACAGCAGCCTCTTGACGGCAGGGCTCCTGACCACCCAGAGCTGCGGCCCCTTCATTCTCAGGATTGTGGGGGGTCCCAAAGCATTCACCTGAGCATTCTCTGATCTTTCTCGCACCATTGTAGCGCCAGGAAAGTCATCACCAGCCGCGTTCCGGAATAGAAGACGAATGCGCAGAGGCAGCCATCACCCAGCACCTACGGAAGATAAGGCAGCGGCTCAGTGAGCAGGATAGATGGGAGAACCGGGGGGACAAGATGGCTACAGCCCCATAAACAGCAGACCTGCTGCTCCGGACTGTCCAAACGCCAGGGGAAAAGTCTATTATGGCAGATATAAGACTATGTATTTGGGATTTTTCGATTTTCTGTAGCCAATCGGATCTTAAAGGGGTTGTCCGGACACAATAATATTGATGAGCTATCCATAGGACAGGTAACAGTTACACCAAATACCTCGCTCTTAATAAAGATGGCGGCGACGGCGGCCTCTTTGTCCGTGACACCGGGGAAAGCGACGCTCTCGCTTTGCTCTATTCGGCTCCACCGGCTCGGCAGGACCCTTTTCTTCTGGGACATTAGCTGAGATTTTTCCTCGGTGTTTTCCCACAGGTAGACGGAGCCGGTGTGAGCCGCCAGGAGGACCCTGCTGCCGTCATCAGAGACGTAAAGGTGCAGCTTCAGAGAGTTTCCTGACGTGATAAAAAGTCGGTAAGTCCCGTCGTCTCCTCTGAGCCCATGGACACGTCACAGGACGCCCCAACGAGTCCTGGGATCAAGGCGACACAGGAAGAACCTGCCCTTTCTCAGCACTGCTCATGGAACAGAAAGGGTTAAACAACGGCGATCGGAGTTTCCTTCAATCCCGGCCAATAGCGCTGGAGGCTGCCGACAATCACAGCCGTCGATCACATCCAGGACGGAAGGAAGCAGCGACGGTCACACAAGGAGAAGACCCTGAGACCTGGCGATCTTCCCACATCCCCACCCCCATACCTCAGAACTTACCCTGCGCTGATACAACTTCTGAGGAGAGGACGTCATTAGCCGGAACGATCTGCAGACAGTCCGAGTCCTTGTTCCACAGGGACAGCTCCCCCGTCAGATGCAGCACGGCCAGCCAGGCTCCTGAGCACAAAACACGAGGAAGCGGGGTTATAATCCAAACATGACACAGACGAACACGAGATTACAATCTATGAAGAAATTGGCGATACAAGGCGGAGAGGGTGCAGGAAGCTCAGGACAGAGCGAGGGCCGGGCTGCCGGAATTTAATGGAAATTTTCGGGGAGGGGACATATGTTACCCCACAATGAGCATATACGATTACTGATAGCTAGGGAAGAGAAAAATTAATAAAAGAGGAAGAGGAAAAGAGAGCTGATACCCTTACCTCCATTGGAGTAGGGGCATCTGCAGTGGCCAGGTAATTACAGCAGATACATGCTCTGGGGAAAAGACCCAAGGTGCGAGATCCATATATTCAAGAAGCAGAGAAGGCGAAAATTTAATACCTTCAGAGGCAACTTTTGTTCTCTTCAAAGAAAAACGGGACAATTGCAGATAGACACTCTGTATCCGGTGTCCAGAGATAAAATATTGGGGTCTGATTGATCCGATAATTATAGGAGATATATTTTCGGGGTCATAGCGAAGGGATGAACATAACACATTCACTCACATAACCGTAAGGCCAGCAAAACCCCTCCAACTTAATAACGTCCTGATGGATGATGCTATCCGTGCCAGTGCCATGTTTAATGTCTATATAAACGTAAAATCGTGATAAGACAGGTGACGACAATATCTAAAACCTGGGACCTCCTTGTGAGAAGATATCACACCATCAGCCCCCCAAATCAGCTCATCAAGGGGAGTTATTGTGAAGGGTTAAAACTAAAATCAGAGCTGAAGTTTCATTTCTCTGAAGGTTTCGTTTCTCCATTTTTGTTGCTGTAAGATAAATTTTTGTAATTAGGGTGAAAAAGTTCAGGCTGTCATGAAACCAGACTTTTCCCATCAGGTACAAGATAAGGGAACCGGGGGTGTAGATCTCTGAAGAATATGCCATTATACTACTTTTGGATTCGGACATATATGTAGTTTCTGGTTTTCTTGCAATATTATTGGCTTATAAAGTGAAATGATGCTATTGGTAGTTGAGAACTTTGCATAATTAAGCAAAAGATTATAAAAGAAGTGACTAAAATAAAGGGGACTGGTGATCTGTCTCGATCCTCCCGTACAGAGACTCCCGTCTCCGTGTGGTCATTCCCAGTTGCTAGCAACGCCCGATGAACTAATTTGGAAATCACTGGATCAACCGTGAAGGGTTAATTTCCCTCAACATTATGATGACATAAACTTAAGCTAATAAAAATCAGAATTGAGGATTGGGCATTTGCCAGTCCCTGGAAGGTGCGGCTACGTGTGGGTTCCCTACGCTAAGCTCTGAGCCATTTTTGTGACATCAGGTTTAGTAATTCTCTTTTGTTATACCTTTTTATTTCGTGTGTTTGTATAAAAGGGACGCGGCGCTGGACAACCCCTTTAATGGAAATCTATCATCTAAGCCATTTTACCATCTGCCACAGTAAAGAACAGTGACGACTCCGGGAGGTCCGGCCCTGCGGCGCCAGTTTTGATATCTCCCAACTTACATGATCACCACTAAGCATCTCCAAAATGTGCACGTGACTGCAAGAGTCCAGGAAGTAAAAAGCAATATGGCAGACATAGGATCTGGAGGGGCTTTATGGTGCCCCCCGCTGGAGCATCACGATGAATCCTTATAGTGAGAACACCCATTGGACGCCTCTCAGGTCACCGACATACAGGAAGATGACGAGACCCGACAGGTTCCCCTTTCTTATTTCTTGTCTCAGTTGCTCTGTTGTCATGGAAATCGTACACAATTTAACTCAACAAATGTATCAATATTCAAATCATTCCATAGGGCCGGCGACGGGGACCGCCACATCACAGCTCTGGGGGTCCGGCAGCAGGTCACATGATTGTAGAAGCCAATCACAACATCTGACCAGTGCGGGACAACAGGATCGCCGAAGAATGAAACATCCTCCACCACCCCTTTAACTACGTAACTCAATCACATGGCTGAGACAGAAGAAGAGCGTCAGAGCCCTCCTGCCCTACATATCGGGGGGGATCCGAGAGTGCAGAGGAGACCACTCACCATTATCAGAGGTGGCAACGCTCACAACGCTCTTCTTCTTCAGTAACGTCTTCTTCACATTCCCGGAACGAAGCTTAATCTCCCTGACCTGCCGCTCATCAACCAGGAACACCGCCTCCTTCTCCTGGGAAAGACAATGGTGGCAGAACAGTGAGCGCAGCTCTGGGGTATAATACAGGATGTAACTCAGGATCAGTAATATAATGTATGTACACAGTGACTGCACCAGCAGAATAGTGAGTGCAGCTCTGGGGTATAATACAGGATGTAACTCAGGATCAGTAATATAATGTATGTACACAGTGACTGCACCAGCAGAATAGTGAGTGCAGCTCTGGGGTATAATACAGGATGTAACTCAGGATCAGTAAAGTAATGTATGTACACAGTGACTGCTCCAGCAGAATAGTGAGTGCAGCTCTGGGGTATAATACAGGATGTAACTCAGGATCAGTAATATAATGTATGTACACAGTGACTGCACCAGCAGAATAGTGAGTGCAGCTCTGGGGTATAATACAGGATGTAACTCAGGATCAGTAATGTAATGTATGTACACAGTGACTGCACCAGCAGAATAGTGAGTGCAGCTCTGGGGTATAATACAGGATGTAAGTCAGGATCAGTAATGTAATGTACGTACACAGTGACTGCACCAGCAGAATAGTGAGTGCAGCTCTGGGGTATAATACAGGATGTAACTCAGGATCAGTAATATAATGTATGTACACAGTGACTGCACCAGCAGAATAGTGAGTGCAGCTCTGGGGTATAATACAGGATGTAACTCAGGATCAGTAAAGTAATGTATGTACACAGTGACTGCTCCAGCAGAATAGTGAGTGCAGCTCTGGGGTATAATACAGGATGTAACTCAGGATCAGTAATATAATGTATGTACACAGTGACTGCACCAGCAGAATAGTGAGTGCAGCTCTGGGGTATAATACAGGATGTAACTCAGGATCAGTAATGTAATGTATGTACACAGTGACTGCACCAGCAGAATAGTGAGTGCAGCTCTGGGGTATAATACAGGATGTAAGTCAGGATCAGTAATGTAATGTACGTACACAGTGACTGCACCAGCAGAATAGTGAGTGCAGCTCTGGAGTATAATACAGGATATAACTCAGGATCAGTAATGTAATGTATGTACACAGTGACTGCACCAGCAGAATAGTGAGTGCAGCTCTGGGGTATAATACAGGATGTAAGTCAGGATCAGTAATGTAATGTATGTACACAGTGACTGCACCAGCAGAATAGTGAGTGCAGCTCTGGGGTATAATACAGGATGTAACTCAGGATCAGTAATGTAATGTATGTACACAGTGACTGCACCAGCAGAATAGTGAGTGCAGCTCTGGGGTATAATACAGGATGTAACTCAGGATCAGTAATGTAATGTACGTACACAGTGACTGCACCAGCAGAATAGTGAGTGCAGCTCTGGGGTATAATACAGGAAGTAACTCAGGATCAGTAATGTAATGTATGTACACAGTGACTGCCCCAGCAGAATAGTGCGTGCAGCTCTGGAGTATAATACAGGATGTAACTCAGGATCAGTAATGTAATGTATGTACACAGTGACTGCCCCAGCAGAATAGTGAGTGCAGCTCTGGGGTATAATACAGGATGTAACTCAGGATCAGTAATGTATGTACACAGTGACTGCCCCAGGAGAATAGTGAGTGCAGCTCTGGAGTATAATACAGGATGTAACTCAGGATCAGTAATGTAATGTACGTACACAGTGACTGCACCAGCAGAATAGTGAGTGCAGCTCTGGGGTATAACACAGGATGTAAGCCAGGATCAGTAATGTAATGTATGTACACAGTGACTGCCCCAGCAGAATAGTGAGTGCAGCTCTGGGGTATAATACAGGATGTAACTCAGGATCAGTAATGTATGTACACAGTGACTGCACCAGCAGAATAGTGAGTGCAGCTCTGGGGTATAATACAGGATGTAACTCAGGATCAGTAATGTATGTACACAGTGACTGCCCCAGCAGAATAGGGAGTGCAGCTCTGGAGTATAATACAGGATGTAACTCAGGATCAGTAATGTAATGTACGTACACAGTGACTGCACCAGCAGAATAGTGAGTGCAGCTCTGGGGTATAATACAGGATGTAACTCAGGATCAGTAATGTAATGTATGTACACAGTGACTGCCCCAGCAGAATAGTGCGTGCAGCTCTGGAGTATAATACAGGATGTAACTCAGGATCAGTAATGTAATGTATGTACACAGTGACTGCCCCAGCAGAATAGTGAGTGCAGCTCTGGGGTATAATACAGGATGTAACTCAGGATCAGTAATGTATGTACACAGTGACTGCCCCAGCAGAATAGTGAGTGCAGCTCTGGAGTATAATACAGGATGTAACTCAGGATCAGTAATGTAATGTACGTACACAGTGACTGCACCAGCAGAATAGTGAGTGCAGCTCTGGGGTATAATACAGGATGTAAGTCAGGATCAGTAATGTAATGTATGTACACAGTGACTGCACCAGCAGAATAGTGAGTGCAGCTCTGGGGTATAATACAGGATGTAAGTCAGGATCAGTAATGTAATGTATGTACACAGTGACTGCACCAGCAGAATAGTGAGTGCAGCTCTGGGGTATAATACAGGATGTAACTCAGGATCAGTAATGTAATGTATGTACACAGTGACTGCACCAGCAGAATAGTGAGTGCAGCTCTGGGGTATAATACAGGATGTAAGTCAGGATCAGTAATGTAATGTATGTACACAGTGACTGCACCAGCAGAATAGTGAGTGCAGCTCTGGAGTATAATACAGGATGTAACTCAGGATCAGTAATGTAATGTATGTACACAGTGACTGCCCCAGCAGAATAGTGAGTGCAGCTCTGGGGTATAATACAGGATGTAACTCAGGATCAGTAATGTAATGTATGTACACAGTGACTGCCCCAGCAGAATAGTGAGTGCAGCTCTGGGGTATAATACAGGATGTAACTCAGGATCAGTAATGTATGTACACAGTGACTGCCCCAGCAGAATAGTGAGTGCAGCTCTGGAGTATAATACAGGATGTAACTCAGGATCAGTAATGTAATGTACGTACACAGTGACTGCACCAGCAGAATAGTGAGTGCAGCTCTGGGGTATAATACAGGATGTAACTCAGGATCAGTAATGTATGTACACAGTGACTGCCCCAGCAGAATAGTGAGTGCAGCTCTGGAGTATAATACAGGATGTAACTCAGGATCAGTAATGTAATGTACGTACACAGTGACTGCACCAGCAGAATAGTGAGTGCAGCTCTGGGGTATAATACAGGATGTAAGTCAGGATCAGTAATGTAATGTATGTACACAGTGACTGCACCAGCAGAATAGTGAGTGCAGCTCTGGGGTATAATACAGGATGTAAGTCAGGATCAGTAATGTAATGTATGTACACAGTGACTGCACCAGCAGAATAGTGAGTGCAGCTCTGGGGTATAATACAGGATGTAACTCAGGATCAGTAATGTAATGTATGTACACAGTGACTGCACCAGCAGAATAGTGAGTGCAGCTCTGGGGTATAATACAGGATGTAAGTCAGGATCAGTAATGTAATGTATGTACACAGTGACTGCACCAGCAGAATAGTGAGTGCAGCTCTGGAGTATAATACAGGATGTAACTCAGGATCAGTAATGTAATGTATGTACACAGTGACTGCCCCAGCAGAATAGTGAGTGCAGCTCTGGGGTATAATACAGGATGTAACTCAGGATCAGTAATGTATGTACACAGTGACTGCCCCAGCAGAATAGTGAGTGCAGCTCTGGAGTATAATACAGGATGTAACTCAGGATCAGTAATGTAATGTACGTAAACAGTGACTGCACCAGCAGAATAGTGAGTGCAGCTCTGGGGTATAATACAGGATGTAAGTCAGGATCAGTAATGTAATGTATGTACACAGTGACTGCACCAGCAGAATAGTGAGTGCAGCTCTGGGGTATAATACAGGATGTAAGTCAGGATCAGTAATGTAATGTATGTACACAATGACTGCACCAGCAGAATAGTGAGTGCAGCTCTGGGGTATAATACAGGATGTAACTCAGGATCAGTAATGTAATATATGTACACAGTGACTGCACCAGCAGAATAGTGAGTGCAGCTCTGGGGTATAATACAGGATGTAACTCGGGATCAGTAATGTAATGTATGTACACAGTGACTGCACCAGCAGAATAGTGAGTGCAGCTCTGGAGTATAATACAGGATGTAACTCAGGATCAGTAATGTATGTACACAGTGACTGCCCCAGCAGAATAGTGAGTGCAGCTCTGGAGTATAATACAGGATGTAACTCAGGATCAGTAATGTAATGTACGTACACAGTGACTGCACCAGCAGAATAGTGAGTGCAGCTCTGGGGTATAATACAGGATGTAAGTCAGGATCAGTAATGTAATGTATGTACACAGTGACTGCACCAGCAGAATAGTGAGTGCAGCTCTGGGGTATAATACAGGATGTAAGTCAGGATCAGTAATGTAATGTATGTACACAGTGACTGCACCAGCAGAATAGTGAGTGCAGCTCTGGAGTATAATACAGGATGTAACTCAGGATCAGTAATGTAATGTATGTACACAGTGACTGCACCAGCAGAATAGTGAGTGCAGCTCTGGAGTATAATACAGGATGTAACTCAGGATCAGTAATGTAATGTATGTACACAGTGACTGCACCAGCAGAATAGTGAGTGCAGCTCTGGGGTATAATACAGGATGTAACTCAGGATCAGTAATGTAATGTATGTACACAGTGACTGCACCAGCAGAATAGTGAGTGCAGCTCTGGAGTATAATACAGGATGTAACTCAGGATCAGTAATGTAATGTATGTACACAGTGATTGCACCAGCAGAATAGTGAGTGCAGCTCTGGAGTATAATACAAGATGTAACTCAGGATCAGTAATGTAATGTATGTACACAGTGACTGCACCAGCAGAATAGTGAGTGCAGCTCTGGAGTATAATACAAGATGTAACTCAGGATCAGTAATGTAATGTATGTACACAGTGACTGCACCAGCAGAATAGTGAGTGCAGCTCTGGGGTATAATACAGGATGTAACTCAGGATCAGTAATGTAATGTATGTACACAGTGACTGCACCAGCAGAATAGTGAGTGCAGCTCTGGGGTATAATACAGGATGTAACTCAGGATCAGTAATGTAATGTATGTACACAGTGACTGCACCAGCAGAATAGTGAGTGCAGCTCTGGAGTATAATACAGGATGTATCTCAGGATCAGTAATGTAATGTATGTACACAGTGACTGCACCAGCAGAATAGTGAGTGCAGCTCTGGAGTATAATACAGGATGTAACTCAGGATCAGTAATGTAATGTATGTACACAGTGACTGCACCAGCAGAATAGTGAGTGCAGCTCTGGGGTATAATACAGGATGTAACTCAGGATCAGTAATGTAATGTATGTACACAGTGACTGCACCAGCAGAATAGTGAGTGCAGCTCTGGGGTATAATACAGGATGTAACTCAGGATCAGTAATGTAATGTATGTACACAGTGACTGCACCAGCAGAATAGTGAGTGCAGCTCTGGAGTATAATACAGGATGTAACTCAGGATCAGTAATGTAATGTATGTACACAGTGACTGCACCAGCAGAATAGTGAGTGCAGCTCTGGGGTATAATACAGGATGTAACTCAGGATCAGTAATGTAATGTATGTACACAGTGACTGCACCAGCAGAATAGTGAGTGCAGCTCTGGAGTATAATACAGGATGTAACTCAGGATCAGTAATGTAATGTATGTACACAGTGACTGCACCAGCAGAATAGTGAGTGCAGCTCTGGGGTATAATACAGGATGTTACTCAGGATCAGTAATGTAATGTATGTACACAATGACTGCACCAACAGAATAGTGAGTGCAGCTCTGGAGTATAATACAGGATGTAACTCAAGATCAGTAATGTAATGTATGTACACAGTGACTGCACCAGCAGAATAGTGAGTGCAGCTCTGGGGTATAATACAGGATGTAACTCAGGATCAGTAATGTAATGTATGTACACAGTGACTGCACCAGCAGAATATTGAGTGCAGCTCTGGAGTATAATACAGGATGTAACTCAGGATCAGTAATGTAATGTATGTACACAGTGACTGCACCAGCAGAATAGTGAGTGCAGCTCTGGGGTATAATACAGGATGTTACTCAGGATCAGTAATGTAATGTATGTACACAGTGACTGCACCAGCAGAATAGTGAGTGCAGCTCTGGGGTATAATACAGGATGTAATTCAGGATCAGTAATGTAATGTATGTACACAGTGACAGCACCAGCAGAATAGTGAGTGCAGCTCTGGAGTATAATACAGGATGTAACTCAGGATCAGTAATGTAATGTATGTACACAGTGACTGCACCAGCAGAATAGTGAGTGCAGCTCTGGGGTATAATACAGGATGTAATTCAGGATCAGTAATGTAATGTAAGTACATAGTGACTGCACCAGCAGAATAGTGAGTGCAGCTCTGGAGTATAATACAGGATGTAACTCAGGATCAGTAATGTATGTACACAGTGACAGCACCAGCAGAATAGTGAGTGCAGCTCTGGAGTATAATACAGGATGTAACTCAGGATCAGTAATGTAATGTATGTACACAGTGACAGCACCAGCAGAATATTGAGTGCAGCTCTGGAGTATAATACAGGATGTAACTCAGGATCAGTAATGTAATGTATGTACACAGTGACTGCACCAGCAGAATAGTGAGTGCAGCTCTGGGGTATAATACAGGATGTTACTCAGGATCAGTAATGTAATGTATGTACACAGTGACTGCACCAGCAGAATAGTGAGTGCAGCTCTGGGGTATAATACAGGATGTAATTCAGGATCAGTAATGTAATGTATGTACACAGTGACTGCACCAGCAGAATAGTGAGTGCAGCTCTGGAGTATAATACAGGATGTAACTCAGGATCAGTAATGTATGTACACAGTGACAGCACCAGCAGAATAGTGAGTGCAGCTCTGGAGTATAATACAGGATGTAACTCAGGATCAGTAATGTAATGTATGTACACAGTGACTGCACCAGCAGAATAGTGAGTGCAGCTCTGGGGTATAATACAGGATGTAATTCAGGATCAGTAATGTAATGTAAGTACACAGTGACTGCACCAGCAGAATAGTGAGTGCAGCTCTGGAGTATAATACAGGATGTAACTCAGGATCAGTAATGTAATGTATGTACACAGTGACTGCACCAGCAGAATAGTGAGTGCAGCTCTGGGGTATAATACAGGATGTAATTCAGGATCAGTAATGTAATGTAAGTACACAGTGACTGCACCAGCAGAATAGTGAGTGCAGCTCTGGAGTATAATACAGGATGTAACTCAGGATCAGTAATGTAATGTATGTACACAGTGACTGCACCAGCAGAATAGTGAGTGCAGCTCTGGAGTATAATACAGGATGTAACTCAGGATCAGTAATGTAATGTATGTACACAGTGACTGCACCAGCAGAATAGTGAGTGCAGCTCTGAAGTATAATACAGGATGTAACTCAGGATCAGTAATGTATGTACACAGTGACAGCACCAGCAGAATAGTGAGTGCAGCTCTGGGGTATAATACAGGATGTAATTCAGGATCAGTAATGTAATGTAAGTACACAGTGACTGCACCAGCAGAATAGTGAGTGCAGCTCTGGAGTATAATACAGGATGTAACTCAGGATCAGTAATGTAATGTATGTACACAGTGACTGCACCAGCAGAATAGTGAGTGCAGCTCTGGGGTATAATACAGGATGTAATTCAGGATCAGTAATGTAATGTAAGTACACAGTGACTGCACCAGCAGAATAGTGAGTGCAGCTCTGGAGTATAATACAGGATGTAACTCAGGATCAGTAATGTAATGTATGTACACAGTGACTGCACCAGCAGAATAGTGAGTGCAGCTCTGGAGTATAATACAGGATGTAACTCAGGATCAGTAATGTATGTACACAGTGACTGCACCAGCAGAATAGTGAGTGCAGCTCTGGGGTATAATACAGGATGTAATTCAGGATCAGTAATGTAATGTAAGTACACAGTGACTGCACCAGCAGAATAGTGAGTGCAGCTCTGGAGTATAATACAGGATGTAACTCAGGATCAGTAATGTAATGTATGTACACAGTGACTGCACCAGCAGAATAGTGAGTGCAGCTCTGGAGTATAATACAGGATGTAATTCAGGATCAGTAATGTAATGTAAGTACACAGTGACTGCACCAGCAGAATAGTGAGTGCAGCTCTGGAGTATAATACAGGATGTAACTCAGGATCAGTAATGTAATATATGTACACAGTGACTGCACCAGCAGAATAGTGAGTGCAGCTCTGGAGTATAATACAGGATGTAATTCAGGATCAGTAATGTAATGTATGTACACAGTGACTGCACCAGCAGAATAGTGAGTGCAGCTCTGGGGTATAATACAGGATGTAATTCAGGATCAGTAATGTAATGTATGTACACAGTGACTGCACCAGCAGAATAGTGAGTGCAGCTCTGGGGTATAATACAGGATGTAATTCAGGATCAGTAATGTAATGTATGTACACAGTGACTGCACCAGCAGAATAGTGAGTGCAGCTCTGGGGTATAATACAGGATGTAACTCAGGATCAGTAATGTAATGTATGTACACAGTGACAGCACCAGCAGAATAATGAGTGCAGCTCTGGAGTATAATACAGGATGTAACTCAGGATCAGTAATGTAATGTATGTACACAGTGACTGCACCAGCAGAATAGTGAGTGCAGCTCTGGGGTATACCGCAGGGTGTGGGGCGCGGTATACACGCGGTTCTGTGCCGGTTGTAGCCGCACAGTCTGCACTGACCTCTCCTATCCAGCGCAGTTTGGGACTCGGCGTTTTCCTCTTGATACTGGTACACAGTTGCACCTCCAGACTGACGTCCATGCTGCTCGCAGCTCCTCAGTTGTCCGCTGCAGGTTCCGGCTGCTGGGAGATGTAGTCCCACAATGAGCTGCTGATCTGCAGTGATGTCAGAGGCTCCGGCGTCCCCGCTGTGTGCAGCCAGGATCCCACAGGCAGACATCCCAACCGGAAGCCCGGGAAGAAGAGCGGCAACAGCGGCGGTAACGGAGGTCACGGCCAGCCCCCGGGAGACAGACCCCGCCCCCGGGAGACAGACCCCGCCCCCGGGAGACAGAGCCCGCCCCCGGGAGACAGACCCCGCCCCCGGGAGACAGACCCCGCCCCCGGGAGACAGAGCCCGCCCCCGGGAGATAGAGCCCGCCCCCTAGATTCAGAGCCCGCCCCTACCTTTAGATATGGTGTTGTAATTTCTGATTCCAGCACAAGGCGGCGATAGCGTACAGCTCGACGACCCGAGACGGCGCTGTCATTAAATTCACCACGCGAGGGCGATAGAGTAGAGCGTGGCCTCCTTTGATACAGATGTAATAATTATAGTGACCACATGAGGACGCCAGTTGTCACTTCAATCTATATGTGTGCCAGTGGTTACAGCGCAGATGCAGAGGTGCGCCCCCTGCTGCACGGCGGGGTGTAATGCTGCTCATATTTTTTCATCAATACCCCAGAAATAACTAGGCTGCGGTACTACAAGTCCCAGCACTTTTTGATCACTTTTTATGACACTTTTTTTTACACCCGAAATCAACAAAAACATAAAATCTGGATTTTTTCTATATTTTTCTCCCTTTCTCTCATCATTATTCAGGCTGATCGACGTTAATGTTATTCTCTGATGCTGACGGCCCCGAGATGTCGTTTTTATATTTTAATGCATAGAGATATTTAAAAAAAATAAGTTACAAAACTTACATTTTTGATAGCCATAACTTTTTTATTTTTGCACATTATAGTGAAAGCCATCGGAGAGTCGCAGGGTCACATCGTCCCCCGAGGACTAATACAGGGAAAAGGACAAGAATATATATATATATATACATATATGCATAACTTTGCAGGCTGTGTCTCTGGTGCAGATGTGATGCAGCATTTTTCCTTGCAGGACTGATAACAGCAGCTCCATCTTCTTTTTCCCGCACCCGCGGCGGCTGTCGGTGGGATGTAACGCGGGGGGGGGGCAGAACGCACCGCTCACCCGCTCCTACTGTTAGAGGATGGGAGAATGTTAGTTTTCCCTTTCCCGGTGCCGCATGTTTTACTGTAATGTGAATTCTGCGTCTGTTTGTTGATATATTGTGGTATTGCTACATGAGTAAATGCATGACCTTTACCTCTCATATGAAGGGTATTGCTGCACCCAATGGTGTATTACCTTAGAAGATAAATCTATAGTGTATATATATGTTCTGCTATGTCTTTATGTATGCTGTCTTATATCTTGTTGTTGCTGTGTACATAGGTTGTGCACCGTGGTTTGTAGGGAGAGCGTAGTACCTTCATTTGGCCACAAGATGGTGGGCTTTTCAGTACACTCAGTTCTTCCTGTTTAAAGTAGCAGGGGCTTGCTGTGAGCTAAGGGAGGAACATTTCCTGTTTTCCAGTAGTCGGCTAGGCAACTGAAGGAGCTCAGTTGGGGCCAGAGAGCCCCCCATCATCCAGGGGGCTAATGCCCTGGCCCCGTAATGTTTGAAGCTTAAGCCCAGCCATCCAGGGCCAGTGGGAAAAGACTGCAGCAGTGAGAGCAGTGTCAGTGCAAGGAGAGGCCGGTGCTCTAATTTTGGACATAGCAGAATGGACGGGCAGGGCACTCACCATGTGGCAGATCGCAGCCTGGGCGCATTCTCTCACAGCCGGGGCGAGACGGCTAAGGGAACCACCAGTGAAAGAGTCTGGACATGGAGGACACTGAGGGGCCGTGTGTCACGGTCTGACCCGGGTACGTGCTGCGCGACAGTGAGAGAAGTACAGGGAAAGTAAAAGATATGTACTGCTTGAAACGTGATGTCAATGCTGTTACAGAACTGGATGTGCTGCGTCCTGGAGTCAGTAAAGTTGATATGGACTGGGTCTCAATTCTTGCAAATCTGCCTGGAGAGAGTCTCCTGCAGCAGAGGGAAGATCTTGAAGGAGCTGGACCGGGAGACACAGGTATGCTGATTAATGGAAATTATTTTCCTGTAAGAGGTCAGGGCACAGAGATAAGTGTGCGGCCACGACTACAGCCCTGGCACTCCCTTACACTAACTTCCAATGAGCTCCGCTGCTCATTTCCGTTGCGGACGATCCCCAGTGGAGACGCAACGTGGGAGCAAAACCTGAAAGTGCAAAAGTGGGAAAATCCGCAGCAGCAGCAGAAGATGAGGTGCGACAGATATGAAAAATCACATCATCGATCTATTTCCCTGGAGAAAGATTCTGCCGCGCGACTTAATCCGCTGGTAAAATCCAGATGAGCACACAGAGGTTACTGAGGAAATTTTGGAGCAGAAACCGAACAGAAATTGTCAAAATCCGCCGCAAAATCTCCCCCTGTATACAAACCCGCCAACGGCTCGTCATATTCCCAGTACTCTGTGCACTCACCATGGCTTAGGGCAGGGGTCCCAACCTGTAGCTCGGCAGCCACATGAGGCTCGCGGTCCCATGAATTGTGGCTCGCGGCTGTCTGCCAGCTTGGCGCATTAGCGCCAGTTCTCGTAAACAGGTATAAAGAGAACATCTCAAAATGGTGAATTTTTGAGCAGCCCTGCACCGAAGAGCAGATCTGGATGCACATATTCTGGTCTTAGGCTTCTTTTACACTTACCCGGTTTTTTGCGGCCCATAATTGCGGGCCGTATCGCTGCAATTTTCACGCTTTGCCACAATAACGGACAGCAAAAAACTTGCCGATCGCCATTTTTCAGGTTTCCAATGGAAAAAGTATTGGAAAAAAAAAACGGCGTTCTGCAAAAACGGAAGTCACGGTGCACCGCAAAAAACAAACGGCACAATTGATTTTCAATGGTGGCCTTGTCCGTAAGCCGTGAAAATGATTGAGCAGGCTCGATCTTTTTTTTCACTGCCGCAAATACGGCCCTCACGGACATATGGCACACGGCGCACTGTGGAATTATTGCGGCCCCATAGAAATCTATTGGGGACGCAAAAACCCGGTAAGTGTAAAAGAAGCCTTAGGGGTTGAGAGATGTTTTAGGTATGGCACGATGGTGGTACCTGTTAGAGGAGGTGCTGGATGCGACAGTCCTTGATGGCAGACCACTGATTATTGTGGGAACCCCTGGATCTCGGTGGGCTGCTCTGGAGTGATTTCTGTGGAAAAGCTTCGGTTATCACTATACCCGTAAAGTTTTACATTTCCGTTGTCTGATTCAGTTGTTAATACAAAAGTCTGACCCTTCTTTTTTATCCTCTTAGTCTTATTTTTTTCTTTTAAAATCACTGAAAATATATATATATACATTTTATTAGAAAGTAGTGTAGCTTTTAACCTATGCGGCAATTAGGCTTTAGTTTTCTAAAACCGGGAAAACACCTTTAATTTGAGGGCACGTTTTGGAGACTTCTTCGCCAGGTCTCCTCATTAACAGCCTTATTAGCACTTGGACACTTCTCTGATGTCCCAGCTGATGTGTGCAGGAGGCAGAGAAGTATCCTAATCACCTGCATAGTATCCCCTGGATGGATTATCAATCGGATATACAGATGGATTAGATTTATACGTAGCAACAAATTGGAAGGCGCCTTCTAATTAGAGATCGGTAAAGGTCTCAAGTGCTAGGGATGTAGTCACATAATATTCCTGAAGGTTTCCAACATATGACATATCTTCACGATGAACATGGACGGGTCTAAGCTTGCAGAGATTTGCTTCAGAATATTGCTTTGCATGTTCGGCATCTTGGGAAATTCGTTGTTATTATTCTTCGCAGTCCCCAGAGTGAATCGCAAGACGGAACCATACAAGATCCTTCTGGTCAACCTCGCCTTGTCGGACCTTCTTACAAACTGCATGGTGGACATTCCCGGCCTCTTGGTGGAGATGTATGGAACTTGGTTCCTGGGGAACTTATACTGCAAGATATTTTGGTTCACCGCCAGCCTTTCCATCACCAACAGCATCCTCACCACACTTGCCATGAGCATATTCTGGTTTCAGAAGTTAGTTGGAAGCCGACCCATAAACTGCCCAGCCGTCCGATCAGCGGAGCTACGACTCTTGCGGATATTAGTTTCTCTCGCCTGGGTGGTATCCGTTACTTTTAGCATTCCCTTCTTGTTTTTTTCTAGTGTGTTTATGATGAACAACAAGGATGAGGAGCAAGATCAGCAGAAATCCCAGCAAAATATTTGGGGATGTCAAGACACCTTTCCTTCCAGATCCCAAAAACATATCTATGAAGTCCTGTATCTGGTTCTGGCCAACGCTCTTCCCATACTTGGAATAATTGTCATCAATATTCGAGTCATCATATTTTTGATACGCAATAGGAAGCGTGTTTCCGCCCTGAAACATCCAAAGACTAAAACAGCAATGGTCTCATCAGTGCCCAGTCGTGAAGAACATGGAACGTCCAAGAGCCAACATACTGGAAGGCAAGTAGGAAACGAACTTGTGTGTTCGATTTCTCATGGGCTTGAGTTTTTATCGTTACAAACAATCTGGACATCCATGGAAGATCCTCTTAAAGATAATATCGACAAGAAATACCTTATCAAGCAAGTCTTACAATTATTGGAAAAAGACACAATAGGCGACGAGGAACATAAACAGCCACCCGCAAGTCTGATATACAATCCATGTGGCTTTACGGAAAGTATCCAGACCACCGATCTCTGTGCTACTCACATAGTCCTTGCCCCAGAAACAGATATCATTTGCAGAGATGGCAAATCATCTACACCGGCTAAAGACTACTCTACTAATTCTGTCTGTTCTCAGGACCTCTGCGTAATGGGAAAAAGTGAGGACAAGGTTCCCGAACTTCTAAAGTCTTTGGATACTAATGGTCGGTTGGCAGGAAAGTCTCCAACAAGACACCTCGTTGCCACGAAACAGGTCAAAGCCGCCCTCAGCATCATGGCGGTGGCTGGTGTGTTTTTAATATTCTGGGTGACACATCTGACTCTAAGGATCACAGAAGAAACCAAGGAGTTCGAGCAAGTCATCGATACCGCGAGTCTGATAGCCGCGTCTTACACCACAATCGTACCCTACATATTTATCTTCAGCATGAAAAAGTGTACATGTGGGTAAAAGAATACACAGTGACCATAAGAAGGAAATTCCCTCCAGGTCTATCTGCTCCTTGAGAAGCTCGGTGGCAACCAATATGGCCATCGGTACAGCTCCTATCGGGCTCGTCCCTCCCAGAGTCCTGGAGGCTTGGTCTACCTCGTTATGGAAGAAGTGAATCTATTGGGTAGGTTTGCTATATGAGAAAAAAGTTTAGTGGCAGCTCTACTGGGGGGGATGACATATTGGTTGTCACCCAGATTTCAAGAAGCAGATACAACCACACAGCTTTCAATATTTAATAGTGATGAGCATACGTGCTGGGATAAGGCGTTATCCGAGCATGCTCATGTGCTAACCGAGTACGTTCCAGTCCCAGCGGCTGTTTGACAGCCACAACACATGCAGGGATTACCCAACAAACAGGCAATCCCTGCATGCATTGCAGCTGTTGGGGGGCCTTCAACATATTTTTCGAGCATGCTTGAGACACTCGGTTTGCACATGAGCATGCTCGCTCATTACAAGTATTTAGTTTGTACATTTGTGTTGTGCTTGATACTAAGCTGTATATACGATGAATAAATGTGTCATGTGATGAGGAGCTTCTAGATACTTTTATAGTGCAAAAGTTGTGGATACAAGAGCGATTGACTACTGATTATGGGTGCAGATTGGATAATCCACAGGAAACGTATAAAAGCTGTAGGGCAGAGTATACCACGTTAAGACTAAAAAAAAAAAATCAAATAACGAAAGGCACAGCTCGTAAAAAGTACAAAATTTATTGAGACCAAATAAGACACAAAATACAGAGATATCATAAAACAAGGATGACAGTGGTGCAGACAACTAGGAGGAGTCAAGGCTAAAAAGAGGGCAAACAATCAGGACAAATCTATAGTTATAAATTAAGCCCAGAAGAAGGCACTGCGCCGAAACGCGCGTTGGGGTGGGCGGAGCCACGGCCTTTTCAGGTAAACCTTTTGGGCATTCATAGTGTACTTGTTACTCTTGTCCTGCTTGATTACTTTTGTGGCAGTTTATTCTTCTTAGGACTTCTTGTTGCACACCTAGTGTTGATTTATATGGATAATATTGTATCCTTACTACTTATATAGTCTCCCTTTGTCAGCACAGTGCACTTGCACTTTCTAAAGCAGGCTTGATTTATAACTATAGATTTGTCCTGATTGTTTGCCCTCTTTTTAGCCTTGGCTCCTCCTAGTTGTCTGCACCACTGTCATCCTTGTTTTATGATATCTCTGTATTTTGTGTCTTATTTGTTCTCAATAAATTTTGTGCTTTTTACGAGCTGTGCCTTTCCTTATTTGATTTTTATCTGAGACCCTGAATCACTGTAGCGCACATTTTTCCCCGCAATGTGTGACTGGGATATTCACAAACCATTTACATAATTAAATTGCAAAAGTGCTCGATTCTACAAACACTATACGACAATATCCATCTATGAATTTGTGAGCAACCCCTTCACCTTACAACCATTGGATATTTATATACATCCATTTTTGGCTACAAAAAAAAAATACTATTTTTTTGCAATAAGGTTTTATTACAAATTTTGGATTGTTTTTGCTCCTGCATCCTCTATGTATCACTGTACATAGCAAATTGCAGATCGGTGATCCATCAGTGAGCTCTTTCCCTGGTCTCCAACTCTTATCTACCATATCCTGGTCCGACTTTTATGATAATTTTATCAATATTCAACTTCTATATCCGGAAATAAATCAGCTTAGAAGAGGGATTAGTGTTACAGGATGAATTCGCTATCAGATCACCAGAAACTCATTCTGCAGACTGCTATGTACAGTGATACGTAGAGGATGTAGGAGTTAAACAGTTGAAAATTTATAATAAAAACCTATTGTAAAAATGATTCAAATAAGTAAAAAAAACACAAAAAAAACCCCAAACCCTACCGGTTCTCATTTCTCATCGGATCGGACGTCACACCAATCTCATTAGCAGTACATCGTTCATGTGAGCGCCGAGGTGGCGCATCGGCGATGACGTTTGCATGTTCGGCACATGACCGCTGAGGTCAACGATTGGCTGCAGGAGGTCTCGTGAGTGCCGGATGGGACAATATTGGACGACCATTGGAGCACGTAATATTTTAGAACAAATGGCTACACAGCACAGGGTTCATGTACATGACTGTCGTATGGCACCGCCACGGAGTTGTATGGGGATCTCAACTCTACCACCACACTGAGGTTTTTTTGAGGTACAACTACGTACATAAAAAGGCATAAAAAAAAATATCACCCCTACAGGAGAATATCTACATTCAGATACCTTTAATACCTGACCGATATCTACAGAGATACAAAGGGGTAATTTATTAATATTTAATTGTAATTTACATTTTTTTTCAGATAAGACGCACCCCAAATTTTGAGTCGAAAAATAGGAATTTTTTTTTTAAATAAAATGGTGGTGCTTCTTATAATCCATGCGCCTTATTGCTTACTGAGGGTGGTGGCTGCGGTGAAGCGGGTTCCCAGGGTAGCCGCTGCAGGCCGGGATGTGGAGGTGTTCCGATGTGCATTGCGTAGCTGCGGGGGTGTCCGGCGGAGCTGCTGAGGTCTCCGGTGTTGCAGGGGGCTCTGCTGACATTTTGTGAAAGGCCAGAGCCTCCGTAGCACCATGGTGTTTCCTGTGTGGTGGACTCCGGGAAAATGGACGCCGGCGCATGCGCAGATGTAGACCTCGGCAGGTGAGATTTCAGCGCTGAAATCTCATCTCCTGAGATCTTGATGCCGAGATCTCCATCTGCGTATGCACCGCCACCCGGAGGCCATTTTCCCGGAGTCCACCGCACAGGAAACCATGTAACTGCGGGGGCTCTGGCCTTCCACAAAATATGGACAGAGCCCCCCCACAGCACCGCCGGACATCCCCTCATCCCAGCCATAAGGTATATATGCATTATAAGACGCACCCCCATTCCCCCCCCAAGTTTGGGTGGAAAAAAAGGGCGTCTTATAATCCGCAAAATATGGTGATTAAATTAATTTTAATACTTAAAAAAAATTAGCAGTAACTTCAGATTACTCAAGAAATTAGTAGGTGGAAGAGAGAACTATTGACAAGACATGATCTGCAACCCAGCTTTCCCATTATCAGTGGTTGTCTCACAACGTATCACCACAGAGCTGCAACCCATCTTTCCCATTGTCAGCAGCAGTCTCAGGACATATCACCACCGACGTGGAACCCAGGAATCCCAGAAAGTGACAGTGCGCTCATTAATTTATAGGCAGCACCTCAAGGTGCAAGAAACTTTCTTACATTATTCCAAAAGTGGCACAGATCCTGGGAAAGAGGTGATTCTCTGAGTCATCAATAGAGAACTAACGAGCAGATTAGTGTTCACAGATTAATAATCCGGATCAGCCGCCCTATTTGTGACATGGGTCTAGTGAGAATCAGATAAGCCGAGTCTAGTCACAGGTAACAGGAGTGACACCACTGCGGGCAATGGTCGCTCACATGGAATCTTCACCATTTTCTTGTAAAAAAAAAAAAGAATTAAAGGGAGTTTTCTGGGCACAACCCCCCCTCCCCGAAACCTTTATTTTAATTTTTAGTTCTCCTTCTTCCATCTTTAGTTATTATGTTTGCATCCAGACCTTCTTACTGGCTCTTCCCTCTAGACTACATTTCCTAGAAGGCAGCGCTCTATCTACCCCACAGATCACAACCTACAAAGCACCATCCTGAGACATCTATAGTCTCAAGACGGATAAATCGCTGCACAGTGCCTTCCTAAAATTTCTCATAATGCACCTAATCTATGCTCTACAGACGCACTTCTGCCATGAATAATGTCACTGATGCTGGATACCGGCCCCACAGAGGCTCATTGTACTGTATTATAATGCAATCTATATCCCTGGAACCCCCAGCTCCATCCTCTTTGGTCAGTCAATGGTTGATAAGACTACCATTATTCTTCTCTCCTTTCCTGTGCACACCCCCACCGACAGCTTGCAGTCACAGGCCATTCCTGCCATGACATCATCATTCAGAGCTCACGGCAGAGTTGCTGACCTCAGGTTTCTACTGGCCACGCCCCCCCATGACATCATGGTTCAGAGCTCACCAGAGCTGCTGACCTCAGGTTTCTACTGGCCACGCCCCCCATGACATCACGGTTCAGAGCTCACTGCAGAGCTGCTGACCTCAGGTTTCTACTGACCACGCCCCCATGACATCACCGTTCAGAGCTCACTGCAGAGCTGATGACCTCCTCGACTCAGGGCTCTACTGACCACACCCCCATTAGATCACCATTCAGAGCTCTCTGAAGAGCTGCTGACCTCCTCCACTCAAGTTTCTACTGACCACAACCCCATGACATCACCATTCAGAGCTCACTGCCCTATCACTCCCCCATGACATCACCATTCAGATCTCACTGCAGAGCTGCTGACCTCCTCCACTCAGGTTTCTACTGACCACGCCCCCCATGACATCACCATTCAGAGCTCTCTGAAGAGCTGCTGATCTCCTGCCCTCAAGGTTCTACTGACCACACCCCCATGACATCACCACTCAGAGCTCACTGCAGAGCTGCTGACCTCCTCCACTCAAGGTTCTACTGACCACACCCCCATTAGATCACCATTCAGAGCTCACTGCAGAGCTGCTGATCTCCTGCCCTCACAGTTCTACTGACCACGCCCCCATGACATCATCATTCAGAGCTCACTGCAGAGCTGCTGACCTCCTTTACTCAGGGTTCTACTGACCACGCCCCCATGACATCATCATTCAGAGCTCACTGCAGAGCTGCTGACCACGCCCCCATGACATCATCATTCAGAGCTCACTGCAGACGTGTTAACCTCCCGCCCTCAGGGTTCTACTGACCACACCCCCATGACATCATTATTCCACTGTCCTTTTATTCCATTCAAAGCACAGACTGGAAATCTCTCTCCTCTGAATGGACTGCAGCAGGAGCAAATCACATAGGTGTTACAATGTCTTACTAATGTGTGTGCCCAGAAAGCCACTTTAATCAGAGGCCAGCAATTACGGTAATTCAGTATATTTGTCAGAGTCTATTGGCTTCTGCAATGTATGTTTGGAATATAGCGGAGGAAAAGGGAGAGGGATACAAAAAAGTCACATTGAGTGCTTCCAGGATAATCAGGCTACATCTGGATGACGTTTTACAGGCAATATCAATCAGGTTTATTCCGATCAGAGACGTACAGCTCGCCGAGTCTTTGGCTTTATTTACATGACTTATGTTTTGATTGCAAAAAGTGAGGAATACAAAATGTAGATCCACCGCCGTCCTCCGTTCCCTTCCCAAGTGCTCTCTCTGCTTTCCACCATCATCCATCTCTCATTTCAAATTTGTTTTAGAAAAACCTTTTTAAAAAAAATGTCATCTCAAGTATTAGTTAAAACCTAGTCTTTCTATTTTGGCTTGTAAAGATTTGAAGTTTCCGACGGCCGTCTGTACCGCCAGCGTGGGCTCCATCGAATGCAGCTCGACTAGATAGTGTGAGATGGCGTCCAGACACATGACGTTAAACAGCCGCCTGCGGAGAAGAAAGACTGGGATCAGGGGGGGTCATCTGGAGAGAAAACACTTAGGTCATCAATATCTGATCAGTGGGGGTCCGACACCAATTGAGTGTTTGCATGTCCTCCAACTCCATGTGAAGGGGCTATTCCTGGGTACTGCAGCTCTGCTCTTATTCACTTCAATGGGAGCTCAGCTGCAGTACCTGAGAACGGCCACTTCATAGTGTACAGAGCCCTAAAAATGCATGAAAACCTTTACCATCGACATCCCGCTGGCTCAAGTAATGCACAGTCTTGCAGAAATTCAGCCAAGTACCAATTTAGTAAACGGTACCCCTTACCTTTCATGCTTCTGGACTCTGTTGGGGTCCTGCGCGTATCCAGACAGCAGCACGTGTATACAGTCCAGTAGATGTAAGGGTTTCTTTACTCTGGTCCAAAATGGATCCTGCAAAATTAAGTCCAATGGTTACCCGGAAAAAGGTGAGGAACACACGAGACGCTCGCTTACTGCCTACAAACGTGACGGACACGCGAGGAGCTCGCTTACTGCCTACAAACGTGACGGACACAGGAAGAGCTCGCTTACTGCCGACAAAGGAGACGGACACAGGAGGAGCTCGCTTACTGCCGACAAAGGTGACGGACATGCGAGGAGCTCACTTACTGCCGACAAAGGTGACGGACACAGGAGGAGCTCGCTTACTGCCGACAAAGGTGACGGACACAGGAGGAGCTCGCTTACTGCCGACAAAGGTGAGGGACACACTAGGAGCTCGCTTACTGCCGACAAAGGTGACGGACACACTAGGAGCTCGCTTACTGCCGACAAAGGTGACAGACACGCGAGGAGCTCGTATACTGACAACAAAGGTGACAGACACAGGAGGAGCTCATTTTCTGACGACAAAGGTGACGGACACAGGAGGAGCTCGCTTACTGACAAAGGTGACGGACACACTAGGAGCTCGCTTACTGCCGACAAAGGTGACGCACACGCGAGGAGCTCGTATACTGACAACAAAGGTGACAGACACAGGAGGAGCTCGTTTTCTGACGACAAAGGTGACGGACACAGGAGGAGCTCGCTTACTGACAAAGGTGACGGACACAGGAGGAGCTCGCTTACTGCCGACAAAAGGTGACAGACACAGGAGGAGCTCGCTTACTGCCGACAAAAGTGACGGACAAGTGAGGAGCTCGCTTACTGCCGACAAAGGTGATGGACACACTAGGAGCTCGCTTAAGGCCGACAAAGGTGACGGACACGCGAGGAGCTCGTATACTGACAACAAAGGTGACGGACACAGGAGGAGCTCGTTTACTGACAAAGGTGACGGACACAGGAGGAGCTCGCTTACTGCCGACAAAGGTGATGGACACAGGAGGAGCTCGCTTACTGCTGACAAATGTGACAGACACGTGAGGAGCTCGCTTACGGCTACTTTGCAAGAAAAATAAAGTTTCCTCCTCCACAAATTTCAAATATTTAGACAGACTGACATCTTACCCTTTCTTTAAACAGGTGGTCATAGACTTCTAGCAACTTGTATACGGACACGTCGATCTCTTGCATGGTCTGGGATACAAAGCCCACGTCCCAGTTTAGGGTGCAGACTTGTTTTTCCAGATGTTTCACTAAAAACTCTAGAAGTAAAAAAAGAAAACAAGGAAATTTATAGAATGCAAATTTATAGATTCTCCTCATGGCTGGCTCATAGACCTACAGAAATCTGCAGCCCTGGAGGGTTATAGTCTGTGTCATGATGGTACAGCATGTCCTTGTGAGCACAGATGAGGGGCTGCAGCAGCAAAGCAATGCCCGACTATTGTTCACACCTGAAGTGTAGTGCGGTTTTTCAGTGCGAGTCTCGACTAAGTTTTATCTCCTTGAGCTCTTCCGTCTACTAATGAGCAATTCCCAATAAATTAGCTCCCAGGAGGGGACCTGCATAATGTGTCACCTTCTACAAGCCTCTCTGTCCACAAACGACCACCACAGAAGACTGGAAACATTCACTTTGCCTTTGGCAGATCTGTTGAGCCTTTGTGCACCAGATAAAATCCCATGATTGAGTCATGGAGAACAGGGTTTACCATAAAGTATAGTTGGATCGGAGTGTGTACTACCTATCGTCATATTCCTCATTGCTGCAAGACTGCAGCTGGGAGGAACTGAATGGATGACTAGTCGCACGCATGGCCAGTCACTCCCGAGAACTCCTCCGGGCAGTCGTCTTGCAGTCAGGGCTGAGCAAATCTTGTGAAAAACTGGTGTTCTGGTGATCGAAGGGGGTTCCAGGAATAGGACTTTCCATGCCATGTCAGCCACATGGAAATAGTAGCATTACATGGCTTATGGTCGATTGCATAATAAAGGTGTTCTCTTACCGAGAGGGAAGTACCGCGGTGTGCTGGCGTAGATCCTGCCCAGGGAGGTAAGCTTCAGATTTAACACCTGCATCCGCTCAGCCGGGTTCATTCCTAAACTGTCGCTTAATTCTGAGGATACAAAGTACAGAATTATTACACAAACGCTCATGCCTAACATGACTGATGGGCCCCTGAATGTAAATGCTGCTACTTATGTATTATGGCTCATGCAGGTGTCCATACAAATTGCTCCGATCGCGCATGGACTGGCCGTGGCTCTCCTGACACACAAGCGTGACAGCTTGATATATTTCTATGAGGCTGTCACAATCGGTGGTCAGACTGTGCATTAGCCGTCTGAGCTCAGATATCTGCATGAGCCCTTACAGTACTGAGCAAAATGAATTGCAGGACCCTAGGTCCAGTGGCCATGTCTGTGGTCTGTTGCTGCTGGACCAGAGCCCATGCAAATTCTCCTACCTGCAGACATCTCTCCAGAAGAGTAGGTCTGGCAAAAAGTCACACGTTGTGCCGGTCCTACTAATCAGAAAAGGTAGTCGGGGATGCTGGCAGGTAGGAGGAGGTTCGTAGAGCCATGATCAGGTGGCCATGGACTACAGACAATGCAGCTGTGACCAGAGCTCAATTCGAGTGCCAAATAATTATAGGCAACACCTTAAAAAATAAGGCTGCAAGGTCGTTCAGCTGAATGTCCAGGTGTCCCAATCTGGAACCAGCCGGGCATATTCCCTGCAGTACTACATGGTAGTCATTCAGATAAATGGCCGACCGTGTAATACAAAAATGTCTTGAGATTTACATACAGGAGCTGCTTCCATTTTTGGCTGATGGTGGGTGGCTGCCTCCTCGGCAGGGTTGTCTTGACAAGACACATTTGATATAAATAATAATAATAATAATAATAAAAAAAAAAAAAAAAAAGTTACCTCTTTCTATAATTTCTTCCCACATACACTGCACCAAGATGGGGTCAGAATGGCCGGCACAGTGAATGATTGCCAGCTTGCATTCCGAAAGCTTGAACGGGTCTGCGAAGTCTCCGTACAACTAGAAATAAGGAAAGTTACATGGTTTATATCTGAGGAGTAAATATTAAAGAGGTTTTCTCATGATATGTATTAACCCCTTCATGACCCAGCCTATATTGACCTGGCCATTTTTTGCAATTCTGACCAGTGTCCCTTTATGAGGTAATAACTCGGGAACGCTTCAACGCATCCTAGCGATTCTGAGACTGTTTTTTCGTGACATATTGGGCTTCATGTTAGTGGTAAATTTAGGTCGATAATTTTTGCATTTGTGAAAAAATCAGAAATTTGGCGAAAATTTTAAAAATTTCGCAATTTTCAAATTTTGAATTTTTATTCTGTGAAACTAGAGAGTTATGTGGCACAAAATAGTTACTAAATAACATTTCCCACATGTCTACTTTACATCAGCACAATTTTGGAAGCAAAATATTTTTTTGTTAGGAAGTTATAAGGGTTAAAAGTTGACCAGTGATTTCTCATTTTTACAACAAAATTTACAAAACCATTTTTTTTTAGGGACCACCTCACATTTGAAGTCACTTTGAGGGGTCTATATGGCAGAAAATACCCAAAAGTGACACCATTCTAAAAACTGAACCCCTCAAGCTACTCAAAACGACATTCAAGAATATTATTAACCCTTCAGGTGTTTCACAGCAGCTAAAGCAATGTGGAAGGAAAAAATGGACATTTTAATTTTTCCAACACAAATTTCCTATTTCCTTTCAGCATCAATTTTTTCATTTTCACCTGGGCAACAGGATAAAATGGATCCTAAAATTTGTTGGGCAATTTCTCCTGAGTACACCGATACCTCATATGTGGTCATAAACCACTGTTTGGGCGCACGGCAGCGCTCAGAAGGGAAGGAGCGCCATTTGACTTTTTGAATAGATAATATGCTGGAATATTTAGCGCTTGCCATGTCGCGTTTGGAGAGTCGCTGTGTGCCTAAACACTGGAGCTCCCCCACAAGTGACCCCATTTTGGAAACTAGACCCCCCCCAAGGAACTTATCTAGATGCATAGTGATCACTTTGAACCCCCAGGTGCTTCTCAAATTGATCCGTAAAAAAAAAAAAAAAAGTACTTTTTTTTCACAAAAATTATCTTTTAGCCTCAGTTTTTTCATTTTCACGTGGGCAACAGGATAAAATGGATCCTAAAATTTGTTGGGCAATTTCTCCTGAGCACACCAATACCTCAAATGTGGTCATAAACCACTGTTTGGGTGCACGGCAGGGCCCGGAAGGGAAGGGGCGCCATTTGACTTTTTGAATGGAAAATTAGCTCCAATCGTTATCGGACACCATGTCGCGTTTGGAGAGCCCCTGTGTGCCTAAACATTGGAGCTCCCCCACAAGTGACACCATTTTGGAAACTAGACCCCTTAAGGAACTTATCTAGATGTGTAGTGAGCACTTTGAACCCCCAAGTGCTTCACAGAAGTTTATAACGTAGAGCAGTGAAAATAAAAAATCATTTTTTTTTCCTCAAAAATGATTTTTTAGCACGCTATTTTTTATTTTCACAAGGGTAACAGGAGAAATTGGACCACAAAAGCTGTTGTCCAGATTGTCCTGAGTACGCTGGTACCCCATATGTGGGGGGGGGGGGGCACTGTTTGGGTGCACGGCAGGGCGCAGAAGGGAATGAGCGCCATTTGACTTTTTGAAATGAAAATTAGCTCCAATCGTTAGCGGACACCATGTCGCGTTTGGAGAGCCCCTGTGTGCCTAAACTTTGGAGCTCCCCCACAAATGACCCCATTTTGGAAACTAGACCCCCTAAGGAACTTATCTAGATGCATAGTGAGCACATTGAACCCCCAGGTGATTCACAGAAGTTTATAATGCAGAGCAGTGAAAATAAAAAACCTTTTTTTCCCTATAAAAAAAAAAATTTTTTAGTCGGCAATTTTTTATTTTCACAAGGGTAACAGGAGAAATTGGACCCCAAAAGTTGTTTTCCAGTTTGTCCTGAGTACGCTGGTACCCCATATGTGGGGGGGAACCACTGTTTGGGCACACGTTGGGTCTCAGCAGGGAAGTAGTGACATTTTGAAATGCTGACTTTGATGGTATGGTCTGTGGGCGTCATGTTACATTTGCTGAGCCCCTGTGTGCCTAAACAGTAGAAACCTGCCACAAGTGACCCCATTTTGGAAACTAGACCCCCCAAGGAACTTATCTAGATGTGTGGTGAGCACCTTGAACCCCCAAGTGCTTCACAGAAGTTTATAACGCAGAGATGTGAAAATAAAAAAAATTTTTTTTTTTTTTTTTTTATTTTCACATCTCTGCGTTATAAACTTCTGTGAAGCACTTGGGGGTTCAAGGTGCTCACCACACATCTAGATAAGTTCCTTGGGGGGTCTAGTTTCCAAAATGGGGTCACTTGTGGCAGGTTTCTACTGTTTAGGCACACAGGGGCTCAGCAAATGTAACATGACGCCCACAGACCATACCATCAAAGTCAGCATTTCAAAATGTCACTACTTCCCTGCTGAGACCCAACGTGTGCCCAAACAGTGGTTCCCCCCCACATATGGGGTACCAGCGTACTCAGGACAAACTGGAAAACAATTTTGGGGTCCAATTTCTCCTGTTACCCTTGTGAAAATAAAAAATTGCGGGCTAAAAATCTTTTTTTTTTAGGGAAAAAAGATTTTTAGCCCGCAATTTTTTTTTTCACAAGGGTAACAGGAGAAATTGGACCCCAAAAGTTGTTGTCCTGAGTACGCTGATACCCATATGTGGGGGATGACCACTGTATGGGCACACGTCAGGGCTCGGAAGGGAAGTAGTGACGTTTTGGTATGCAGACTTTGAATGGAATGGTCTGCGGGTGTCATGTTACATTTGCAGAGCCCTTGATGTACCTAAACTGTGGAAACCCCCCCACAAGTGACCCCATTTTGGAAACTAGACCCCATAAGGAACTTGCCTAGATGTGTGGTGAGCACCTTGAACCCCGAAGTGCTTCACAGAAGATTGTAACGCAGAGCCATGAAAATAAAAAATCTTTTTTTTCCTCAAAAAATGAATTTTTAGCTCGCAATTTTTTATTTTCACAAGGGTAACAGGAGAAATTGGACCCCAAAATTGTTGTCCAGATTGTCCTGAGTACGCTGATACCCCATATGTGTGGGGGAACCATTGTTTGGGCACACGTCAGGGCTCGGAATGCAAGTAGTGACGTTTTGAAATGCAGACTTTGATGGAATAGTCTGCGGTCGTCATTACGTTTGCAGAGCCCCTGATGTGCCTAAACAGTGGAAACCCCCCACAAGTGACCCCATTTTGGAAACTAGACCTTCCAAGGAACTTATGTAGATGTATGGTGAGCACTTTCAACCCCCAAGTGCTTCACAGAAGTTTATAATGCAGAGACGTGAAAATGAAAAAAACATTTTTTTTCCACAAAAATAATTTTTTAGCCCCCAATTTTTTATTTTCCCAAGGGTAACAGGAGAAATTAGTCCCCAAAAGTTGTTGTGCAATTTTTCCTGAGTACGCTGATACCCCATATGTGGGGGTAAAACATTGTTTGGGCACACGTCGGGGCTTGGAAGGGAGGGAGCACCGTTTGACTTTTTGAACGCAAAATTGGCTGGAATCAAAGGTTGCACCATATCGCGTTTGGAGACCCCCTGATGTGCCTAAACAGTGGAAACCCCTCAATTCTAACTCCAACTCTAACCCCAACACACCCCTAACCCTAATCCCAACCCTAACCATAAACCTAACCCCAACACACCCCTAACCCTAATCCCAACCCTAACCATAAACCTAACCCCAACACATCCCTAACCCCAACACTAACCATAGCACAACCCTAATTCTCCTTCCAACCCTAACCCTCCTTCCAACCCTAACCCTCTTTCCAACCCTAACCCTCTTTCCAACCCTAACCCTCTTTCCAACCCTAACCCTAAACCTGATGGAAACATAAAAATAAAAATATTTTCTTTATTTTATTAGTTATGCCTACCTATGGGGGTGATAATCGGGGGGTTCATTTACTTTTTATTTCATTTTTATCACTGAGAGAGTGATCAAAATGAAATAATGGAATCTGCAGCCCATGAACTGGACCCGCCGGACACCGGGAGCGACAGGGGGACTTAGAAGGTGCCGGGGGCGGTGAGAGTGGGTGAGGGGGTTATCGGAAGCTGGCGGGGAGCGGAGGGAATGGGAGGGGGGGCAGATGATGACAGCGGCGGGGGGGGGGGGCGATCGCCGGTGGGGGGTCGAATCGGTGTCTCCAGCCATGTCCGATGCTACTGCAGCATCGGCCATGGCTGGATTGTAATATTTCATCAATTTTCATTGATGAAATATTACTATCGCTCTGATTGGCTGTTTCACTTTTAACAGCCAATCAGAGCGATCGTAGCCACGTGGGGGCGAAGCCACGCCCCCTGTGGTGAATTACAGGGTATGCGTCATAGGTCAGATTGGCACCGACTTTAATGACGCATACGCTGTGTCACAGGTCGGGAACCGGTTAAGGAACGCTCTGCACCCCTGCCTCCCAGCGGACGGTGCGCTCCCAATTAGTTGATAGCAACGTTGAGCAGCGCAGCTGGTCCGAACTGTGCATCGTTCGATGCTGCAAGTAATGGCAGCTGCGTCTCTGTAGCATCAGACGAGCGCAAGAGAATTAATCCAGCCAGCTTAAGAGCAGCGCTCTATAGCTGCGCTTCAAATCTAGGAAACTGCAGCGGTGGCCGGTAATCTCAGCAACAAGTGGTAGACTATAAAATCTTTAGTGGTAAAAAGAAGGAAATTGCGCATTTACTTGTTTATTTTACAAGCACTTTGCAATTTTAAATCATTACAGAACGTTTCAGCAGATTTCTTACACATTAAAAAAATCTGGGTTATGTCTTATGTCGCTAAGGATCTGGCATTTAAAAAAAAAAAAAGAAGTCGGTCATGTAAAGCAGGCATAAAAGGAGAACGTACCCTCGTAGCATCCATTAATTGTGAATCGAGCAGCGCCACGGCGTTCTGAGTTGTCGGTTGGTTGGAGTACCTTCTGATTAGCGCACCCTGGATTTGTAGCTGTATTCTAGCCACCTATGGGGGACATAAAGAGTTCAAATAAATAGCACATAATGTGGGAAAAAAAACAAAAAGATGCACCCACAAGAGTACAGTTTGGTCCAGATTTGCAGCCAATCAACGCATTAAAAAAAAATAAATAAAAAAAACAAGATTAAAATTCATCATTTGTTATCTACAGCTTTTATTATTGTATCTGCACTCAATGAGCATAGACTTCCTTCTGGTCTAGAAGGTAAAATCTATTTCTAATCTTCACCCTTTTGCATGGGATCATCGAATATGCAGGAATTTACCTCCATTTTCTCTTCGAGCTCATGCAAGAATTCTCCGTCGGAGAGCGTGGAGATGCCGGTGGAACTTTTTGCGCTTAGGATGGCTATCGACAAATACTCTATCCTCTGTTTCAGGGATATCTCAGTGCTGGAAGGACAAATGAAAAAGGAATATCTATATATATGTTTTTATTGCACCTCATCACATTCTACGGCAAGGAACAAACATCCCCAAAGTCCAGATAATTGAGCTTTCTACAACATATCACCAGAATTACTTACGGTACTTTAGTCGCAGGGAAGTGAAGAGGGAAATTTGCTGCCATGCTAAATTCTGTGCCTGCCTACATAAGTACCTATTAGAGAACGTCCCATATTGGGTAATCACTGTTGCGACACGTTCCAGATTTACAGTTTACTTTTAATCATAAAGGGAAATGATTATGGCCAAGGAGGGTGCACAATAAGTATTTTTCTAAATGCAATGCATTACATTTCATCACAGACCGGCTGTTTATATCTATGCATTTGCAGACACAGCGTATTGATTTGTCTCCCAGACTGCTACATACAGTATCGAAGTCAATGCTGCAGAATGCAAGGCGAGTATACTGCACTGGTTCTCTTACTGGATACAGCAGGCTAGTGTATCCTAGTGCAGGAATATGCACTTCCCTGACAGAATCTGGAACGCAATGTATTTATACAGCACAGTCTCTCTTAATGGATATGGCAGGCTAGTGTCTCCTAGTGCATAAATATGCACTTCCCAAACAGAATAAGCAATGCATTTATACAGCACAGTCTCTCTTAATTTGCTATGGCAGGTTAGTGTCTCCTAGTGCACAAATATGCACTTCCCTGACAGAATCTAGAATGCCATGTATTTATACTGCAATACTCTCTTACTGGATACAGCAGGCTAGAGTCTTCTAGTGCATAAAACAGGATTTTTGGTTGCTTACCGTAAAGGCTCTCTCGGAGCCTTCATTGGGGGACACAGGAACCATGGGTGTATGCTGCTACCACTAAGAGGCTGACACTATGCACAAAAAAAGTTAGCTCCTTCTCTGCAGTGTACACCCTACCGACTGGAACTAGGCTACTTAGTGAGAAAGCAGTAGTAGAAAACAAGATAAAGGAACAAACAGACAACTTAAACTGGAACAACAGAACACAAGAAAAAGAACAAGAGTTGATAAACATGGGTAGGCGCTGTGTCCCCCAATGAAGGCTCCGAGAAACAGATTTTACGGTGAGCAACCAAAAATCCTGTTTTCTCTATCGCCTTATTGGGGGACACAGGAACCATGGGACGTCCCAAAGCAGTCCCTGGGGAGGGAATATGAAGCTTTATTCAGGTCGGAGAACTCACCACTGCCGCCTGCAAGATCCTTCTGCTTAGGCTAGCATCCGTTGAAGCGTAGGTATGGACCTTATAAAATTTAGCAAACGTGTGGATGGAAGACTAAGTTGCCGCTTTGAAAAGTTGTAGGGCAGAAGCCCCATTGATGCACCGACCAGGAGGCGCCCACTGCCCGGGTACAGCGAGCCCTGATCCCAGGGGGGAGGCACTGTTTTTGACCCGGTAAGCCTCCAAAATTGCTGTTCTGATCCAGCGAGCAATCATAGCTTTAGAGGCCGGAAGACCTCTTCGAGCACCATTAGGAATGACGAAGAGAGTCTGTCTTCCTAAAGGGGGCGGTCCCTCACCAGGTCTAGCTTGTTCAATGAATGCTCCAGAGGATGAGCCGGACAAAAGGAGGGGAGGACGATATCCTCATTTAGGTGGAAGGCAGACAGCACCTTGGGAAGGAAGGAAGGAGGAAGTCGCAAAAACACCTTATCCTGGTGCAGAACCAAAAGGGAGGGCGACAGGAAAGGGCCACCAACTCCAAAATGCGCCCAAATGGAAGTGATGGCCACCAGAAAAGTCACCTTTCCAAGAAAGAAAAAGACGGAAATCTCTCGGAGCAGTTCAAAGGGACCCTAGGAGGTAGCGACCATGCTATTTTAGAATTTTGGATAACTAGAGGTGGAAGACCTGTGAAGACTCAGACGTCAAGGTTAGATTTCAGAAAGGCAGATTTTAAGGGATTCAGAAAGAGAATTGGAGGGATCCAATGGCTGGATATCCTTAAAGACAAAAATGTCCAGGAAGGATGGGAAATCTTGAAAAATGAAATTCTCAAAGCACAGTTGTTAACAATTCCGAAAAGAGGGAAGAATAGGAAGCATTTAAGGAAACCAGGATGGATGAACACAGAACTTAAGCACATGCTAAAAAGGAAGAAAAAAATGTTTATAAAATGGAAAGAGGGAGGCATATCTAAAGAAGAATATAATGCTGTCTGCAGAACCTGCAGGGCACAAATCAGATTAGCTAAAGCTGAAAATGAACTGTGGCTTGCAAGAGATGTCAAAAGCAATAATAAAGGATTTTGGGGATATGTCAAAAGTAAAAGAAAAGTCAAAGATGCTATAGGATTTTTACAGGATGAAAATGATGAAATGGTAAGACAGGATGTTGAGAAGGCTGAACTTTTAAATTCCTATTTTGCATCTGTTTTCTCTCAGAAAGGAAATGCAACATCAACTGTTATTCACTGTCCTATTAAGGGAATAGAAGAATCCAGGATATCTATAAACAGAAAGATAGTGAGGAAACACTTAGCTAACCTAAATGAATTCAAGTCTCCAGGTCCAGATGAATTACACCCCAGAGTACTGAAGGAGATAGCAGAAGAAATTTTTGAACCCCTCTCCATAATCTTTGAAAATTCTTGGAGAACAGGAGAAGTGCCAGAAGACTGGAGAAGAGCAAATGTTGTTCCTATCTTCAAAAAGGGGAAGAAGGTGGACCCAGGCAACTATAGGCCGGTGAGTCTGACTTCTATACCAGGAAAGATCTTTGAACAAATTATTAAACAACATGTATGTCAATACCTGGATAAGAATGAAGTGATTAAACAGAGTCAGCATGGGTTTCTAACTAATAAGTCATGTCAGACTAACTTAATTTCCTTCTATGACGGTATCACTGATTGGGTGGATCAAGGAAATGCTGTAGATATAGTATATCTTGACTTCAGCAAAGCATTTGACAAAGTCTCTCATACAATCCTTATTGAAAAAATGACTAAGTATGGAATGGACAAGGCAACTGTTAGGTGGATTCATAACTGGCTTAGTGATCGGACCCAAAGAGTGGTCGTAAATGGCTGCACATCCAGTTGGAAGAATGTCTCAAGTGGGGTACCACAGGGCTCTGTCCTGGGCCCTGTATTGTTCAACATCTTTATCAATGATTTAGATGAAGGAATTGAGGGTAAACTGATTAAATTTGCTGATGACACAAAGCTAGGAGGGATAGCTAATACTAGAGAAGAGAGAGAGAGGATTCAAAAAGATTTAAATAAACTGGAGAAGTGGGCAGCAACTAACAGAATGGTTTTTAACAGGGAGAAATGCAAAGTACTACATCTGGGCAATAAAAATGAAAAAAGCATATATAGAATGGGAGGAATAGGGCTAAGTGACAGCACATGTGAAAAAGACTTGGGTATACTAATAGATCACAGACTGAATATGAGTCAACAGTGTGATGCAGCAGCAAAAAAGGCAAATGCAATTCTAGGATGTATTAACAGAAGCATACAGTCTAGATCACGTGAAGTCATTATTTCCCTCTACTCCTCTTTGGTCAGACCTCATCTGGAATATTGTGTCCAGTTTTGGGCACCACATTTTAAAAAAGACATCAACAAACTGGAGCAAGTTCAGAAAAGAGCGACCAGAATGGTGACCGGTCTGCAAACCCTGTCTTATGAGGAAAGGTTGCAGGATTTGGGAATGTTTAGTTTGCAAAAGAGAAGACTGAGAGGAGACTTAATAGCTGTCTACAAATATCTAAAGGGCTGTCACATTGTAGAAGGATCAACTTTATTCTCATTTGCACAAGGAAAGACTAGAAGCAATGGGATGAAACTGAATGGGAAGAGACACAGATTAGATATTAGAAAAAACTTTTTGACAGTTAGAGTGATCAATGAGTGGAACAGGCTGCCACGAGAAGTGGTGAGTTCTCCTTCAATGGAAGTCTTCAAACAGAGGCTGGACAGAC
The DNA here is from genome assembly GCF_039654945.1 of Dendrobates tinctorius. NCBI lineage: Eukaryota > Metazoa > Chordata > Amphibia > Anura > Dendrobatidae > Dendrobates > Dendrobates tinctorius. Next base: position 14,502,422 of record NW_027361803.1, read on the forward strand.
ATCTGACTGGGATGATTTAGCGAATCCTGCTTTGAGCAGGGGGTTGGACCAGATGGCCCAGGAGGTCCCTTCCAACTCTACGATTCTATGATTCTATGAAAGGGAGGACTCCTCAGAGCCTCCAGAACAAGATTGAGATCCCAGGGGTCCACTGGTGTCCTGTACGGGGGAGCTGCATGCGCAACCCCTTGAAGAAAGGTTCTGACCTGAGGACGGGAGGATAGATTCTTCTGGAAAAGGATGGAAAGTGCTGACATCTGACCCTTTAAGGAACTGAGGGCCAGACCAGCATCCAATCCTGTCTGGAGAAAGGCCAAGACGGAAAGGCAGAGAAAAAGACATAGGCGGAATGAGACTCCCAACAGCGGAAATAGGCTTTCCAGGTGCGATAATAGACCCTGGAAGAGGACTGCTTCCTAGCCTGGATCAAAGTGAGAATCACACAATCTGAAAAACCGTACCCTCTTGGAACCGTGGTTTCAACAGCCACGCCGTTAAATAGAGCGACCGAGAATTCTGGTGTCAGATCAGACCTTGGGATAGAAGCGCCGGTCTGTCTGGGAGCCTCCAGGGGGTGTCCGCGAGAAGAGTGACAATGTCCGCGAACCATGACCTTCAGGGCAAGTCCGACGTGATGAGAATGACCAGCACCTCCTCCACCTTGATCTTCTTCAACAGTCTGGGAAGAAGCGGGAGGGGATGAAACAGATAGGGAAGCGAGAACTGGGACCAGGGAATGGCCAGAGAGCCTGTGCCCACCGCGAGTGGGTCGCGGGACCTGGCGACGAAACGTGGGACCTTCCTGTTCAGTTGGGATGCCATGAGGTCCACGTCCGCAGTCCCCCATCGAGTGCAGATCTGATAGACGATCTCCTGATGCAAGCACCATTCTCCTGCAGCGAGACCCTCACGACTGAGAAAATAGGTGGCCCAGTTGTCCACGCCAGGAATATGAACTGCAAATATCGCCGGAACCGTCGACTCTGCCCAGAGAAGAATCTTGGTTACCTCGACCATTGCCGCAGAACTCCGGGTCCCTCCCTGGTGATTGACATATGCCACCGCTGTGGCATTGTCCGTCTGAACTTGGATTGGTAGACCTTTGAGAAGTGTTTGTCAGTGGAGGAGGGACAGAAGAATATCTCTCAGATCTAGGATGTTGATCGGCAGAGAGGATTCCTTCACCGACCAACGTCCTTGGACAAGTCAGATGACGGAATACTGCTCCCCATCCGTCGTCACCACTTGCCAGTGGACGGGAAGGAGGGACCTGCCCTGGAGGATGAGAGGGGAGTCCAGCCACCATCTGAGAGATCGTTTGACTTGGTAAGATAGCCAAAACGGACGATCCAGGGAGAAAACAAACCTGTTCCGCTGTGAAAGGATGGCACGCTGAAGAGGTCTTGAGTGGAATTGGGCAAAAGGGATTGCCTCCGATGCTGCCACCATCCTCCCTAGAACTTTCATGGCTGAGCGGAAGGAAGGGAGTTGAGTGCTTTGTAAAGAGCGAACTCCCTGTTGGAGGATTACTCTCTTCTCTTTGGGGAGAAAGACCCTTGTTCGACGGATGTCAAACAGCATGCCTAGAAAGATCAGGTGCTGAGTCGGAACAAGGCAGGACTTTTATCTGTTGTCAATCCACCCGAAACGGGAAAGGGTGTCGAGAACGATGGCGAGGCTGTCTTGGGCCTGAGAAAAGGACGGAGTCTTGATGAGGATGTCGTAGAGGTACGGGAGGAGCACAAGACCTCTGATTCTCAAAATGGCCATAAAAGCTGCCATGATTTTGGTGAAAACCCTTGGGGCGGTTGTAAGACCGAACGGCAGGGCAACAAACAGGAAATGATGCTGATGCACTGGAAAACGTAGGAACCTCCGATGCCCAGGGAAAATAGGGACATGAAGATAGACATCCTGAATGTCTATGGGGCACAGGAATTCCCACGCCTCCATGGAAGCAATTACAGAACGGAGGGTCTCCATCCTGAAATGTCTCAGGCGGACTCTCCCGTTGAACAACTTGAGATCCAGGATGGGCCGCATCTTGCAGTCTTTCTTCGGCACCACAAACAGGTTCGAATAGAAACCCATTAAGTGTTCCCGGTCCGGGACGGGCACGATCACCCCTGAACTGAGAAGGGAGTCGATGGCTGTAAAGAAACCTGAGACCAGAGAAGGGTCCCTTGGAGGATGGGATTCGAAGAATCGTTTTTGGGGCCCGAAGCGTAATCTATTTTGTATCCCGAGGATACAATCTCCTTTACCCATGCGTCCTCCACCGAAGCTAGCCAAACGTCCTTGAAGAAGAGAAGACGACCACCCAGCTTGGGAGGAACGCTGGGATCTTGACACGAGTCATGTCGAGGAAGATCTGCCAGGCATAGTCCTGGTGGGTCTACTGTGGGTGCTACAGGAATGCCAGGAAGGGGTGGCTTTAAACAAAACCTTCTTCCTATCCTGGCGAGCCTGCGGCCTTTGCTGGTGGGTAAAAGCCTCTGTCGCTGCGAAACTGCTGCTTTGGAGGTGGCTGACGGGGTTTGGACTGGGGGAGGGAAAAACTCGTGCCCCCAGTGGCTTCCTTTTTAATCTGGTCCAGCAGGGAGCCAAATAGACAAGATCACTGAAAGGCAAACTGGTAAGTGACTTCTTTGAAGACTGGCCTAAGGTCTTGCAGGCGGACTAGACAGTCCAGCGAATATCCACAATATTGCTAGACGTCTGAGCTGTGCAAGAAGCAGCATCCAGGGAGGCCAAGACCAGGTACTTTTCTGCATGCAAAATCTGGTCGGCGACATCCGCCAAGTCATCCGGACGAGCTCCAGCACGAATACCATGACGGAGCTCTTTGGCCCACTTGGCAAAGGCCATCGAGACCCAGGTGGAAGCAGCCGCTTCGAAAGCTGATTTTGCAAAAGATTCCTGTCATTGGAGTCCTTGAGGGACACTCCATTAACAAGCGGGAGCACCGTACTGGTGGACAGTCTGGACACTGGCGGGTCCACGGTAGGAGAAGTTGTCCAATTAGCAGTGAGCTCAGGAGAAAAGGGATATAAGACTCCGAGGCACTTTCCTCTCTGAAAGCGCCCGATTGGGTTCTCCTGTTCTCTGGTGAGTATCTCCTGAAAATCTCCATGAGGGGCGAAGACCTTAGAAGATGGTTTTGACTGTCTAAACGAAACTGCCTGATCTGCGGGTTCCATAGCAGAGCCCTTGATGTTAAAGGTCTGGTTAATCGCCACAATGAGGCTCTGGACCAAATCTGTCATGTTAGAGGTTCGGTCCGAATCCAGATCCGATTCATCCTCTAATGGCGCGTCCGAGAACTTCTCGCTTGACTTGGGAGAGGAAGATTGAGGAGAGGCAGACCGCCGGGAAGGCCCGGGGGGTGAGATGGAGCGGGAAGAGGAGCTAGAAAGGGGGCGGCGCGGAGGACCCGAGGAAGCACCAAAAGGAAAGTAGCGCAGTGCCCTATCCTGCTAGCAATTAAGAGATAAAGGCCCTTAACCTCCAAACGCCCCAGCGCTCCAAAATGGGCCAATAAAGGAAACAAAACTTCCCCGTCCCCTTTTTCTATATGTCCTTCTTCATCTTCCCTCTTCATCCTTTCTTCTTCTTTGCGGACCTGGTGGAGAGGGAGAAAGTATCTCTTAATCCAGAGACGTAAGACATCCGAACTTGCTGCCTTGTGGGACGTCTTTGCCTCCGAATACCGACAGGCTCTAGTGGGCGAGTGGGTAGGGAGACGGGGCAAGGACCGGATTCAGGTCACCTAAACACGCTTCTGTGTTAGGGGCTCTTAGTCCTGCTGGGAAGACATATGAGGATACGGGGTGGCAGTACACGCCATACTCATAGTCTCTGCGTGGGAGTACAGTAGTGACTATTCACACTGTATCCCTCCGGGTACCTGAAAAGGAACGACGCACGCAGAGGTAGATATGGGTCTAATGAAAGACCCGTGTCCACCTCCTACTGACACTAAGCTAAACTGAATATCCTAGTTCCAGTCGGTGGGGTGTACACTGCGGAGGAGGAGCCAACTTTTTTTTCTGCATAGTGTCAGCCTCCTTGTGGCAGCAGCATACACCCCATGGTTTCCTGTGTCCCTCAATGAAGCGACAGAGAAATGCATTTATATAGCACTGACTTTCTTACTGAAAATGACAGGCTCGTGTCTCCTAGTGCACAAATATGCACTTTCCAGACAGAACCTGCAATGTATTTATACATCACTGGCTCTCCTACAGGATACGGCCGGCTAGTTTCTCCTAGTGTGTAAATATGCACATTTTAGACAGAATCTGCAATACAATGTATTTAGAGATATTAATACAGTGCACGCTGCCATCTATCTGCACGAACACTATAAAATGACTACAAAGTTGACCTTCGTCCCAAGCCCGATCCATCCCCAATCTTCACCTGTCCAAAATCGCCAGATCGGCCGCCACTTTAGCAGCGCTGCTGAAATTCCTGCTCTTCTCATAGTATCTCCACAGTAGATCCATGCTCCGCACTTTGTTCTGATCGATCTTAGACATTCGCACAAGATGAGGCTCCAGATAGGGAGAGTTCAACTAAAGGGTGGGGAGGGGAGAGCATATTCCGGTTATGTTATGGTAAGCATAGAACAAAAAACCTGACCAGCACCTCCATATAGTATGAACAGGTGCCTACTGCAATGAATACATAACTTGCAAAAAGGAGGAACGCAGCAGCACTCTGTAAAGACCTATATATATGCGAACATAAAATCTATCATAATTGCTGAGTAAACTGTAATAAAAAGTTAAAAAAAAAAAAAACCATTAGAGAAGTGTCACCTTGTCGCGGTTGATGGGCTCACATGAATTGGCCAATTTATGCGCTAAGAACCTTCACTTTTGTGAGTAATTTTTAAAAATCATGGTCCTGTGTCCCCCAATGAGGCGTAGGAGAAATTCTTTTTTTTTTTTTTTTTTTTTATTGCAGTTTACGCAGCAATTATGATAGATTTTGCGTTTGCATATACATTGGTCTCTACAGAGCTGCTGCGTTCCTCCTTTTTGCATGTTATGGTAAGCAGTAGAAGGTATTTCTACGGTTCGTCTAGCCCTGCACCCCCCCCCTCACCTCTAGCAGCTTGTCTGCGAGATCGGCTTGTATGAGCCAGTTGAACAACGCTATGTTGAAGAGTTCGTCAGATGACCGCTGAGCCAGCTTCAGCATCTGCTCAAACTGGAGAAGAAAATTTGGTGTCAATGAGACATTGCAATTAGGAAGCAGGCGATTGCAGATCTGACTGGATAGTGAAATATATAGAGGGAGCTAACTGCAGAAGGAGGTTACATGGTGCACACACCTCCATGACTACTAAAAACAGTGGCTGGTGACCGAAGAATTGCAAAGGTGCCGCCGCATCAGCCAATGTGAATGCCAGCGGCTTGTGTGCAAGTGCAGCGGCAAATATAGTGGGAACAATATCAGGAGCGCTGGGGTCTTAAAGTAAAAAAAAAAAAAATTCACATACATGAAGTCCAGCCTCTTCATTACTGAGCATGTTGGGGTCCGAAGACAGCACTGGAGGGCCTGGCTTTTTGGGCACACTCGGAGACTGAGGAGCCGCTTTGCTTTGGATGACCAGCTCTTGCAGGGTATCTGTGATGCATTTGTAGCAGTTCAACCTGTCAAAAAAAAAAAAAAAAAAAAAAAAAGGAGGTGAGCCGCGCGAGCGCCCCTTCAGCTGTGGTGGGGCTGCCTTCATAGGAGGCGAGACCGTCGTTTTTTTAATGACGTTATTACACACCTTTCCTGAAAAGCTTGTAAGCCGGCAGCATCCTCCTCCGGCTCCCCATTCTTGTGGAAGTGCAGCCCCAGCCCTTTAGGATCCTTCTTTTCGGCTGCAGTTAGACAAAGCTCAACCACACCCTCATAAAATCGTACTGGAAAGCAAATAAACAAAATATATTCATATTATATATATCATATGCATATAATATCATATGACTAGTCAATATATATATATATATGTTTTTGATGAACACCTCTGCCCGAGGAGAGGCTGCCATGATGGTAGCCCAGTTGTAGAACGTTGACATTGCTGGAATCCACTGCTCAGCCCAAGACAGGATCCCAGAAACTGACTTGACCCGATGACTGGCAGGACCATTTCCTGACCCTGTCGGCATCCAGGTACTGGTGTTGATGGTCCATGCCCTTTGATTCCTGTCCCCCAAAGTATGGTGCATTGCAAGGAGCAGAGAGGATCCAGAGTCAAGACTCTTTAACTCTTTACAACAGGCGAGTAATAACCCCTTCCCTGCATCCTATTATGTTGTGCTGGCTGTCCTTGGTTTTTGGCCTATGTTCCGTAGTAATATCAGCTGACTTTTTTGTTCCAGGGAAGCCCTTCTGCCTGTCTTTGGTGCCTCCCCCACACACACACACTTCCCCTTCTGTTTCTTCCTCTACCCGTTTCCAAAATTGCTCCACAAGCTCAACTCAGAAGGGTTTTCAGTCATCTTCATTGCCCTAAGCTGGCCCAGAAGGTCCTGATACGCAGAAGTAATCAACCTCCTCGCAGGCTCTCCGTGAGATTTCTGGATCGTCCAGATGTACTTCTCCAGGGTCCCCCTCTTCTACTTGTATTCGGGGTCACTCTTTATCAGCAGAGCTGAAGAAGACACAGTTGTAAAGTCTTCAATCTTCTTGATCCAACCATGCCATGCACACCTATGTTCTCTCTCTCTTCTCGCCTTCTGCAGCCGAGTCTTGAGATAAGATTGGCCTTCAGTTACTTCGAGGGCCAGTTTTCAGCCCGGTCTATTCCTTTTCAGAATATGGCTTCCAGGCCTCAAATCAGGTGTGATAGGCTATGTGGATATCATTTTGGGTATATTTCTATTTCACTGATCTTCATAGTGTTTTTCGTGTTGCCTTGTATGTCTATAGCCTGACTGTATCTGTCTCTTGATGACCCCCTGTAGTTCCTTAATCCCCAAGGCTCCTTTGTCTCCTTTGAGAGGCCTGCAAACCACCCCAACCTGTCTGACTACCCCTGGACATAAGGAGGGGGTGGGGAGGACAGGAGCTGGACAAGTCAGTTCCCGTGTGGAGAGCATCGTGTGAAGACTGCACTTCACAGAGAAAGAAGAGTATATGGAACATGTTATCCACTGTCAGCTGGATTTTGGACTCTCATCTCCCTGGACATGTTATCCTGCTACTGAACTGCATTCGGATTCTGGACTATCTTATCCTTTGTGTGGTGGACTGAATATGGACCTTTCGTATTTTTGCCTAAATAAAGGTCTTGAAATTGTTCACTCTTCGCTTGCTCTGTTGATTGTGTGGTACCAGAGAAGGACCCCGTGACAACTGGTGGCAGCAGTAGGATCAACAGAGTGTAACCCAATGGAGAACCACCCACAGAGTGAGTACAGAAATAGGACTGTATCCAGTTTACAGGAGAGAGCCAGAGACCTGGGCCTGAACTACCAGGGACAGACTAAAGAAGCCTTAATTGACCTACTGGTGGGCACTAGCCCGGCCACCTCCTCCCAGATGTCTGAAGGACGAGCACTAGAGACAGGGATCCCCACCCCAAAAAGCCAATGGTTGGTGTGGTACGAAGAGATGGCGGTTCTGGGCTCTGGCGTCTCTCAGGAGTATAAGAAAGAGGCTGCCCGCCGGGCACAGCGGGGACAAGAAGCAATGGAGCTTGAAAGAGGGAGTAACAGAATGTTGAGTGTAACCCCAACAATCCGGGAGCCTGTACGGATCACCCGGACAGAGTTTAAGCCATTTGATGAGGCTTTCGGAGATGTGGAGGGGTTCTTCAAGGACTTTGAGCAGCAGTGTGCTGTGATGGAGGTGCCCCACTCTGGCTGGATGCGTTTGTTAGTGGGACTCCTGAACGGAAGCATGGCGGAGGCTTACCGAACCACTGATGCACAGCGGAATCAGGATTCTAACATTGTAAAGCGGACTATCATGGATTACCATGCTATCACCCCAGACTCATATAGGGACAAATTCCGAGACCTCCCATGCACCACAAGGGGATCGTTTAGGATATATGCACATAAGATGTCCCAGGCATGTCGGAGATGGCTGGAAGCAGAAAACGCCTTTACTGTTGAAGATGTTATACAGACGTTCCTTATAGAACAATTTCTTGCCAAGTGCCCCGCAGAGGTACGGGAATGGGTCCGGGAGCGCACGCTGTGTACCATGGATAGAGCTGCAGCCCTGGCCGATGAAGCCCTTACTATCCGACCGCAATGGGGGAGGCTTCTGGACAATGAACCACGGCCTGCTCCCGCGCCCCGTCCCCCCTCCAATTATATCTGCCCTTCCACCTAGTCGCAAGCCGATGACTATCACGCCTCCCAATCATGGGCCCCAACAGTTCCGACCACGACCTGGGGGTATCACAGAGAGATGTTAGGTGTGTGGGCAACCTGGACATTTGCAGTTTGGATGTCCCTCAAGGATTCGGAGGGAGCCCCACCTCGTCCAGTGCATCTTGTGCACTCTATCCCGCCTGAGGAAGAGCTACCACCACCCCCACCAGAGTGGACACCGACCACGGCACCATAGATACCCCTCCTGGAGTGTACAGACTCCGGCCTTTGTCCTTTAGCTACCCAGAGCAACGGCAACACCATCTGCAGGATGTCTTAATTGATGGATACAAAGTGTCAGGATTTAGAGACACGGGGGCATTTCTGACTATCGCTGACCCCCGTGTGGTTCAACCCGAGGCAATTCACCAGGGTGCAGGAACTCCCATTGTCTTGGCGGGGGGTGTCCGCAAATATATACAGCGAGCTTTGGTGCATTTGGATTATGGTTTTGGAGAAAAACTGTGTTGGATTGGAGTTATGGGAGGACTTCCTGCAGATATCCTCCTTGGGAACGACACTGGGGAGTTAGTGTCATTTTGTGGGAGCAGTCACCCAACTACAGGCCCTTGAAGCACCACGACATCCGGACCTCACTGGGGAGCAATCTGTTTGGCCAGAAGGTCCGTGGGCCTCTCTATCTTCTGAAAGAACAATTGGAGGGAGATATCGCAGACATTGGAATACCCATCATTCTCTACGTTCTAGAGTTCAGAGACCGTCTCGCCCAGCTAGCTACCTTGGCTAATGATCAACAGCAAATGGCCCAGTCCAGTCAAGAAACCTGGTATGACCGTAAAGCCAGGACCCGGGAATATATGGAAGGACAACAAGTGTTTATAATTATTGCAACCCCTGCCACTGAACAAGTAACTATAAACGATTGAGCAATGTGGACTAAAGTGAGCAGGCCAGAGGTCTGTGTAGACTTCATAGTGTGCTCACTTATTATGGGGGGGAGAGGTTGTGACGGTGTGATAGGCTATGTGGATATCATTTTGTGTATGTTTCTGTTTCACTGATCTTCATAGTGTTTTTCTTGTTGCCTTGTATGTCTATAGCCTGACTGTATCTGTCTCTTGATGACCCCCTGTAGTTCCTTAATCCCCAAGGCTCCTTTGTCTCCTTTGGGAGGCCTGCAAACCGCCCCAACCTGTCTGACTACCCCTGGACACAAGGAGGGGGGTGGGGAGGACAGGAGCTGGACAAGTCAGTTCCCTTGTGGAGGGCATTGTGTGAAGACTGCACTTCACAGAGAAAGAAGAGTATATGGAACATGTTATCCACTGTCAGCTGGATTTTGGACTCATCTCCCTGGACATGTTATCCTGCTACTGAACTGCATTCAAATTCTGGACCATTTTATCCTTTGTGTGGTGGACTGAATATGGACCTTTCGTATTTTTGCCTAAATAAAGGTCTTGGAATTGTTCACTCTTCGCTTGCTCTGTTGATTGTGTTATACCAGAGAAGGACCCCGTGACATCAGGGCTTTCCTTCAGAGTGTGGGCTCACATTGTTCTTTTCTACTGACTTCCTTGGATCCAGAGGATTTCATCCGGGTCCTTACAGGGCTTTCACTTTGACCGATCAGGGACATCTTCCTGCTCTTGCTCTCCTGGAAGGTCACTTCCTTGATGCATTTACTTCCATTAGCACAGTCAGTCCAGCCGGCACCTATTTCCTGTCACTCTCCATTCCTTGCATCTCTTCAGAATAAAGTGGTCTTCGGCCAGTACCTTCCTTCTCACTAAAGGTAACTTTCAACCTCAATGAGGAGCTTGTTAAAACTTTCCTTCCCCCTCTCATCCAGCTGAATAATCTTTATACAAGTTGGTCACGGTCAGTACCTGTCGATGACTGCCTCATTCACATACTGTTGTCCCTATATGCCCTAGTAGAGTTCTCTGACTCTAAGGCTACAGCGCTGCAATTATGGTAGCGCATCAGCTAAGGACAGAATGTTCTCCACTGGAGATTTTCGTCTCACTCCACGTGGGCGCAGGGGTCCTCCTGTCTGTACCGTTTGCCATCATGCTTCTATCCTGCAGCTCTGTAAGGCTGCGACTTGATCCTTCTTCCACATGGAGGGCAACCCAAATCTGGGTAGAATGGCTCGGGTTAGGGCCTGATGGATCTGCCTTACCTTCCATTATCTTTTTGTTCTGGTGTTCCTAGTTTCCCACCCTTGGGACTGCCGTAGGATGTCCCCCAATATGTCATTCGAATAAGGAAAATTTTTGGTACTTCACCATAAAATCTCTTTTGAATACCCTTCATTGGGGGACACAGCACCCCCCCTTGTTGTCCTCGTCTGAATATGTGTTTTTGTTTCTTATGTTGCTTCACCTACTGCTTTCTCACTGGGTAGCTTGGTGTCGGTATGCAGGTGTAGCGGGCTGGGGTTGAGCAAAAACAGGATTTTTGGGTTGCTTACCGTAAAACCTGTTTCTCGGAGCCTTCATTGGGGGACACAGGAACCATGGGTGTATGCTGCTGCCACTAGAAGGCTGACACTATGCACATAAAAAAGTTAGCTCCTCCTCCGTAGTATACACCCCACCGACTGGCACCAAACTAATCAGTTAGTGAGAAAGCAGTAGGAGAAGCAACAGAATAGAGAATACACAGACTACTCAACTGTAGCCATAACACACAGAACAAGTAACATGAGTTATAAAACATGGGAGGGTGCTGTGTCCGCCAATGAAGGCTCCGAGAAACAGATTTTACAGTAAGCAACCCAAAAATCCTGTTTTCTCCATCGCTTCATTGGGGGACACAGGAACCATGTGACGTCCCAAAGCAGCCCCTGGGGAGGGAAAAGCAAATTTCCATTAGGTCGGCGGACTCACCACCGCCGCCTGCAAGATCCTTCTGCCTAGGCTGGCATCCGCCGAAGTGTAAGTGTGGACCCTGTAAAATTTTGCAAACGTGTGGACAGAAGACCAGGTTGCAGCCTTACAAAGCTGCAGCGCGGAAGCCCTGTGGTGCACCGCCCAGGAGGCGCCCACTGCCTGGGTGGAGTGAGCCTTAACCCCAGGAGGGGGCACTCTGTTCTTGTCCCGGTAAGCCGCCAAGATTGCCGATTTGATCCAGCGAGAAATAGTTGCCTTGGAGGCCGGCAGGCCTTTTCGCGCACCATCTGGGATGACGAAAAGGGAGTTTGTCTTCCGGAACGAAGCAGTTCTAGCCAAATAGACGCTCGTCGCCCTGATCAGGTCTAGCTTGTTCAAGGAGCGTTCACGGGGATGAATTGGAGCCGGGCAAAAGGAAGGTAGAACGATGTCTTCATTCAGGTGGAAAGCAGACACCACCTTGGGAAGGAAGGAAGGCGGAGGCCGCAGGACCACCTTATCCTGGTGAAGCACCAAGAAAGGAGGGCGACAAGAAAGGGCCGCCAACTCTGAGACGCGCCGGATGGAGGTGATGGCCACGAGAAAGGCCACTTTCCACGAGAGAAAGGACAGGGAAACTTCCTTAAGGCTCAAATGGGGAACCTTGTAGGGCCTTTAGGACTAGATTGAGATCCCAGGGATCCACGGCGGTGCTGCATGAGCTGTCCCCTGCAGAAAAGTCTTGACCTGCGGACAAGAGGATAACGTCTTCTGAAAAAGAATGGAAAGCGCCGATACTTGACCCTTTAGAGAACTTAGGGCAAGACCCGCGTCCAGGCCCACCTGGAGAAATGCCAGAACAGAAGGGAGCGAAAAGACATAGGCGGGATGTGATTGGACTCGCACCAACCAAAATAGGCCTTCCACGTGCGATAGTACGAGTATATTCTGGAAGACGACGGCTTCCTAGCCCGGATCATGGTGTGAATTACCCGATCAGAAAAACCTGATCCCTACAGAATCGCGGTCTCAACGGCCACGCCGTCAAGTTGAACGACCGAGAATTGGGGTGGTAGATCGGACCCTGAGACAGCAGATCCGATCTGTCTGGAAGCTTCCAGGGAGCGTCCGCGAGAAGGTTGACGATGTCCGCGAACCAAGACCTTCTGGGCCAATCAGGCGCGATGAGAATGACTGACACCCCTTTCGTCTTGATCTTCTTCAACAGCTTGGAAAGAAGAGGAAGGGAAGCACGAACTGTGACCAAGGAATGGTCAGAGCATCGGCGCCCACCGCGAGGATCGCGGGCCCTGGAAACGAACCGTGGAACTTTCCTATTCAGACGGGACGCCATAAGGTCCACATCCGGGGTCCCTCATCGGAGGCAAATTTGATGGAAGACCTCCTGATGCAGGGACCATTCCCCTGCTGCGAGCCCTCACGGCTGAGAAAGTCGGCCGCCCAGTTGTCCACGCCGGGAATGTGCACCGCGGATATCGCTGGAACTGTCACCTCTGCCCAATGAAGGATCTTGGAAACTTCGGCCAACGCCAAGCAACTCCGAGTCCCTCCCTGGTGGTTGCCGTATGCCACCGCTGTGGCATTGTCCGTCTGGATCCGAATTGGTAGACCCTTGAGCAGCTTGTCCCAGTGAAGTAGGGACAGAAAAATTGCCCCTATCTCTAGGATGTTGATCGGCAGAGCAGCCTCCTGCGCCGATCAACGACCTTGGACGGTCAGATGGCGAAACACCACGCCCCAGCCGAGAAGGCTGGCGTCCGTCGTCACCACTTGCCAGTATACCGGAAGGAAGGACCAGCCCTGGGAGAGGAGATGTCAGCCACCAATTGAGGGACTGTTTGACCCGAAACGAGAGTCGAATTGCACGATCCAGGGAGGAGACAGACCTGTTCCACTGCAGCAGAATGGCCTGCTGAAGCGGTCTTGAGTGGAATTGGGCGAAGGGAATCGCTTCCGACATCGTCACCATCCTCCCTAGGACCCTCATGGCTGATCAGAGGGAAGTAAGCCAGGGACCCTGAAAGCGAGCGAACTCCCGCCGAAGAGCTACTCTTTTCTTTGGGGAGGAAGACCCTTATCTGACGGGTGTCGAACAGTATGCCTAGAAACACAAGAGGTTGTGTTGGAACAAGGCAGGACTTTTTCCTGTTGATGATCCACCCGAATCGGGAAAGGGTGTCAAGAATGATGGTCAGACTTTCGTGAGCCTGGGGCAAGGACAGGGCTTTGATGAGGATGTCGTTGAGGTACGGAAAGAGCACGAGACCTCTGATCCTCAAGATGGCCATTAACGCTGCCATGATTTTTGTAAAAACCCTGGGAGCGGTGGTGAGACCGAACGGCAGGGTGACAAACTGGAAATGCTCCTGATGTATCGCGAAGCGCAGGAATTTCTGATGTCCCGGGAAGATGGGGACATGCAGATAGGCGTCCTGAATGTCTATGGAGCACAGGAATTCCTGCGCCTCCATGGAAGCGATTACTGAACGAAGGGACTCCATCCTGAAATGTCGCAGGCGGACCCTTTTGTTCAGTGATTTTAGATCCAGAATGGGCCAAACCGCACTGCCTTTTTTCGGTACTACAAACAGGTTTGAGTAGAAACCTGTGAAGCGTTGTTTTTCTGGTACGGGTACCATCACCCCCGAACTGAGGAGAGAGGTGATGGATGCAAAGAAACCCGGGACCAAGGCGGGGTCTCTCGGGGGTCGGGATTCGAAGAATCGATCCCGAGGGCGAGAAACAAATTCCATCTTGTATCCTGAGGATACAACTACCCTGACCCAAGCGTCTTCCACCGAGGCGAGCCAGACGTCCCTGAAGGCAAGGCGGCGGCCGCCCAACTGGGGGGGATGCGCCGGTGTTTTGTTGACAGTCATGCAGAGGTAGACCTTCCAGGTCTGGACCTGGTGGATCTACCTTGGGAGGAACAGGAGCGCCAAGAAGGAGTAGGCCTAAAGGAAACTTTTTTCCTATCTTGGTGCGCTTGCTGCCTCTGCTGGTGAGAAGGCGTCTCTGCTGTCGTGAAACGACGAAAGGGCCGAAAAGACCGAAACTGACGCTTCGGAAGAGGCCGACGAGGTTTGGACTGGGGGAGAAGAGAGCTTGTGCCCCCCGTGGCATCCTTAATAATCTGGTCCAGCCTAGCGCCAAAGAGGTGCGATCCCTGAAAGGGTAGGCTGGTGAGGGACTTTTTTGATAAGTCCGCCTGCCAGGTCTTAAGCCAAACTGTGCACCGAATTGCGACAACGTTGCTAGATGCCTGAGCTGCGCAAGACACGGCATCCAGGGAGGCAGAGACCAAATATTTGCCTGCGTGAGAAATCTGGTTGGCGAGCTCCGCTAGCTGTTCTGGCTGGGCTCCAGCCAGAATGCCTTGGCGGAGATCCGTAGCCCATTTGGCTATGGCCTTTGAAACCCAAGTGGAAGCAAAGGCCGGGCTTCGAAAGCTGACTTTGCAAAGGATTCTATAATTCTGTCATTAGGATCTCCCAAAGATGCTCCACCAGAAATTGGAAGGACCCTGTTGTTAGATAGTCTAGAGACCGGCGGGTCCACGGAGGGAGAAGCTGACCAGTCAGCGGTGAGCTCCGGAGAAAAAGGATATAACACGCCAAGGCGCTTTCCTCTTTGAAAGCGCCTGGTCGGATTTTCTCTTTCCCTGGTCAGAATCTTCTGGAACTCAGAATTGGGATCGAAGACCTTGGAAGGTGATTTAGACCGTCTGAATGAAACCCCCTGATCTGCGGGTTCCGCAGGAGTCTTTGATGTCGAAGGTCTGGTTGATCGCTCCAATGAGGCTCTGAACCATACCCCTCATGTCAGCGATTTGGTCCGAATCCAGCTCCAAAACATCATCAGAGGGCGCATCCGAGAAAGTCTTGCCTGGTTCAGGAGAGGAGGAACGGGAAGAAGGAGGTCTCTGGGACGGGCTATGGGGCGAGATGGAACGGGAAGAGGATTCGGACCGGCGCTCCTGTCTGGATCTTTTGTGGCTAATGTTAGCAGGCTCAGACGGAGATTCCTGTGAACTGCTGGGTCCTGCGGAAGTCTGCAGGGGCAACTTATCAAGTACAGACAGCAGGGTCTGAGACACCCTAGTGAGATCCGCCACAGATTGTGACAGAGAGGAAGTCCACCCTGGGATAGGGGTCTCACTTGGGACAACCGGGGGCTCCTGGGCGGTGGGTTCAATGGGGTTGCTGCAGTCCTGACAGAGGGGAGAGGACTGACTTGATGGAAATTTGCATTTACAAGAAGAACATGCAAAGTGACTGACCACAGTGGAGGAAGAGGAGGAGGTTGGAGGACGAGAACGAAGTGGCTTAGAATTAGACATGATGAGCAGACCCACTAAGCAGTGCCAGAAGGTTAGGGGACAGGGAGGAGGGTGTCAGTCTGCAGTGCAGAGCTACTCACGGGTCAGATGTCCTGAAAAGTCTTCCAGCTAGAGAGGAGGCACAGCTTGATTGGGTATGCAGGTCCCACAGACAGAAAACAGCGTCCGGCTCACAGGCTGAGGCTGCCCGGGAGATGGAGTAGAATGCGCGCACTTTGGAAGCAGTGGGCAGTAAGGAACCAAGCTCTCGCTCGCTGAGGCCAGAAAAGGGGGCAGAGCTAACCGCGCTGTCAGGAGTCCAAAGATGGCACTGCTAGAAGCCTATAGGAAGGGTAGGAGGAGGAGTGGGCGGGGACATCAGGAGCGCAGAAATGATGAACAGAGCGGTGGCAAGGCGGGCGGGAGAAAAGACCACCCGAGAAGAAGGGTCGTGGCCACGACGCAGGACAAGGCCTGAATAGAAGCTGGGGCCTGAATTAAACACGGCAGCCGCCGGGGAGCGCGGGACAGCGCGGAGGCATTATTAAAGGATGCACTGCTGCGGCGACCTCTCTCAGCATAGAGCACCACTATGCAGTCCGGTATGAAAAAAACGGGAAGGGGGGGAAGTGCAAGGGACGCCGCAAGGCGATTTGAGCAGTGCTTCCCCAGTACTCCTTCACCACCGCCCAGCGTCCTGCTGTGGAAGTTTAAGGGACGCTAAGCTGACAGAGGGACTAGGTGGGTCCAGACTTGCAGATACTTACCTACTTCATCTGTAAGCCTTGTCTTAAAGGAAAACCTGGGGAAACCTCATCATCCAGGCGAAGAAAAAGGATGTCCACGCCTCCCCCAACCGACAGGCTCTGGTGGGTGAGAGACAGGGGGCTAGGATCGGTCTGGATCACCTGGACACGCATCCGTGTTAGGGGCTCTTGATCCTGCCGGCTAGACGTATGAGGATACAGGGTGGCAGTACACGCCGTACTCATCATCTCTTTGTAGGAATACAATGTGACTATTCACTCTGTATCCCTCCAAAAACCTGAAAGGGAACGACGCACACTGAGGTACATAAGGATCTAATGAAAGACCCGTGTCCACCTCCTACTGACACTAAGCTAAACTGATCAGTTTGGTGCCAGTCGGTGGGGTGTATACTGCGGAGGAGGAGCTAACTTTTTTATGTGCATAGTGTCAGCCTCCTAGTGGCAGCAGCATACACCCATGGTTCCTGTGTCCCCCAATGAAGTGATGGAGAAATGTGTATTAAAGTTTCGCATCAGCCTCCTGGTGGCAGCCGCATACATCCCATGCTTTTCTATGTCCGCCTTTGATGGTTATGAGAAAGTGTACAAAAAATCCGATATTTTTTATTTTTTTTTTTTTTTTTTTTTTTTTTTTTTTTTAAGTCCCCCTGGTGGGACATGAACCCGCAACTGCTTGTCCAATATACTATTCATCAGTATTGTCTACGAAAAATGACTACAGGCTAGTCTTTTACAGGCTAGTCTTTAGAGTAGAAAGCTGGCAGTGGTGACATTCTGTAGGACCCGGGTTTCCTACCAGAACACAACGATTGTAAACATTTAAATGCCGCCGTCAGAAAATAACTGCGGCATCTAAAATAGTTAAACAGCATTAACTGTTGCTGTAAAACACATCTCCTGAGCCCGCTCCATACATCTGCGACCCACGTAGATGCCTGTCCTACGTCAGGAATGGGTTAAAAATTGCATAAAAAGGTGCAGAAACCAGACAAAGACACAGCTGGGGAAGGAAATACCTTGTCTGTACTGCCCACAAACATTAGGCAAATCCACTTGTTGACTTATTTTCTGATATTCCCTCAGAGACTCTCGGAGCATCAACTCTTTATCAAATTTGCTCTGGGCCTGGCGGGACCGCTGCAAGAGCTCATTTGCCTGCAATACAAAAACACACACACAAAAAAAAATGTTGATTCCTTTAATAAGCAATTATGCAACTTTTTTTATTTATGAAAAACTCCTCCTAAAATGAAAAAAAAAAAAAAAAAAATTTTGCCCATCTTTCTTAGGGCCAGATTTTGTACCTTCGAGCATGTGGCATCGTCGGGGCTGTAGAAGAGCGGGCAGACTTCTTGCAGACGAGAGCTTATTCCATCCACTGAGGCGTTATCATGGATGTAGTGATTGATCAGCGATGCCACGAGGGCTCCGGTCAGCTCCTTGTCTCGGGTCACTAGATCCCTAAAGGAAGTGATCGTCAGTTGCTCCTGCAGGTCCTGGTAACGGAAGCAAAAAGAATGCACAAGAGAGAAAAAAAAAATTCTGGAAAAAGATTTGTTTTGTGCCACCATTTATTTATTTTTGACCCAGAACTTTAATTTTTCCATGGATGGGCTTGTGTTATTTCTGCAACATGTTGATGTTTCTATTGGTACCATTTTGGGGAGAGAAAAAAAGTTTCACTCGGCTTCATTTAATTCTTGTATTTATATATTTTTTTTCCAATATTTTAAGTGTGAACTTATTCGGATGCCACAATGCCAAAGCATAACACCCATGGTCCTGTGTCCCCCAATGAGGCGTAGGAGAAAAGGGGGCGATTCAGATGTTTACATTTTTTTTTTTCAGTCCCCCTAGGGGACTTATGATTGATTGCTTGTATTATGCATTGCAATACTTCCAAGTATCACAGAATACAGTGACATTTACAATCAAGTATGAAGACCACCCACAGGCCTGGACATCTTAGCAATATTGTATGCTTTCAGAAGGCCCCCGCCAATGCTATGGCAAGCAATCAGCACGGCAAGGAGGTGGGTGATGGGTGCTGAAATGGGAGCGCATGCAGTCTGGAGCCATTTAAATGTTGCACTAGCGCTGATGGAGGCGGCCGGCATCCAACCTGTATGGAGTGGGCTTATTATGGTCAGTGTGATAGGGACATATACAGAAAGCATCGATGCTTTAAGCAAGCAGGACGCACCTTCTGCAGGTCGAACACGATGTGGTGTAACTGGTGCTCGCAGAGCAGTTTCCATAGAGCCAAGGCTTGACAGGTCTTTCTGACCAAGATGTGGATCCCTTGAAGAGACGTCTTCTCTATGAGCTGGGCTTCAGCTGGAAGACAGAACAGAGACCTGGTGTTAGAGCCATGAAGTGGTCATGGTGCACACTGCACTACATCAAGCATTATACCGCGTGTCAGCTGCAGGGGTTACATCGTACAGATGGATTCCGCATCTAATAAAATGCTAAATAAAGTAATATGGTTGCTAGTCGCTCGTTTCTCTTACTATGGAACTTTCTCTGCAGTTCTTGCTGGACTTGTTGAGAACTTCCCATGTCGTGATGACCCATGGCACCCAAACGCTGCTGAATATTGACCGGCGTTCCAAAACTGCAAACAATTAGGGTATAAAGAGTTCAAAATCATGATACCCCCCTACTTATCAGCCCTGTGACTGCTCCTGAAAATACCTCTGATGTAAAAGGTGTTGCAATATCATCAATGCTTAAAATAAGCAACTTTGCATTTACTTCTACAGTTTGCTCCCCCTTTGCTCCTACGCAACCGGCCACCGCTGCAGTCTATCATAGGTGGCCGATCTCCTAGGCATGAAGATTTGCCTGTGCTCCTCCGATGCTGCAGAGGCACAGTTTCCTCTGGCTGCACCATGAGCGTGCGCACCAGTTTGGATCGGCGGCTCAGCCGTCGTCAGGAGCGCACTCTTCATCGGCGAGCCGATAGGCACGGGAGCAGCGCGCTCCTGAAGCGCTATGTTCAGACAACTCCTTTCATCTCCGAGAAGCCAAAAGAGAGTCAGAATAAAAGTAACCCGCTTGCTCACGACTTCAGGGGTTTATTAGCCTCCACTGCTTATAATATCACATCTTACCTTAGATTTCCTAAGGAACCGGCACCGAATTGAGAGTTTCTATCCATAAACTCCAGCAACCCTTTGAGCTCCTGTAGAACTGACTGCAAGACGTGGGGGGAGATGCTGCTGTCAATCTGCAATGTACAGAGAAAGAAAAAAAGAAAAAGAAAAAAAAAAAATCAAATACCCTTCATGAAAACATAAAATAGTAAGCCGCGTCCCCGGCGCTCATGTGATTTACTGATGTGACCGCTTTCCCTTCTGTGTTCTCTTCTGCACCGACAAGAACGTTTTTGTTCGGTGAAGTGGTCACCACGTGGTTAAATCACATGAAAACCGCCATATAGAGCACCATGGACTTTACACATGATAGCAAAAGGGTTTTATAGCTGCATCAAGCTGGTGGCAATGGGCAAAACCATCGGCACCCTGCGAGTGCAATAGCTGGTGCTTGAGATGGGCAGCAGTAATCAGAGGTAGCTCCAGTTGCTGCTGTTACAGATAGGTTTTGGCTAGATGAGACAGCTGGAACATGCCCTGTGTGGCGTTGGATCAGCTTATGAGTTTTCTCTTTACACCCGCAAGGCATTGAAACACCTCCTTGATGGGATCTTGCAGTAAGGAGGAACAGGGGCTGGAAAATCACCGATGGGTGGTGGTGGTGGGGGGGGCGTTCGATCAATCAGGCAATTATCTTAATTGTTAAGATAACGCAGATGGGGAACATGCGGTCTTACCCCTGTGACATTTCGGTTTTCAATCTTGTAATTCCTTTCCACAATCATGCTTCCGTCCCAGATGTTACTAGAAAACAATGGTGCCGAGAATGAGCATGAAATACTGAAATTAAAACGGTATTCCAATCTCCAATACCCTATCTTAATATGTAGTAGATGTAATAATAAAAATATTAGTAAATACCTTCAATTAGACGTAGTATAGTTCTTCTGATTCACTATGTTGCTTTCCCTATGCGCAGGGCATTGCAGTAGCTTAGGTATCCATGGTTACAAGAACAACTAACTCTCACTTTGAGTGGCCGTAACCATGGATACCTAAGCTACTGCAATGCCCTGCACATAGGGTAAGCAACAGAGTGAATCAGAAGAACTATACTACATTTCTAATTGGAGATATTTGCGAATATTATACCTGCTACATATTAGGATGGGGTCTTGGGAGATGGGAATACCCTTTTAAGGAAGGTGAAAAAACAGGTCATTGGGTTAATTTATTAGACTCACTTGATAATGCGGGTAAAATAGATGCAGATTCCATTGTGTTTTCCAGAAAAGATGATTTCTGAGCCTGGTAATACAGGCAGAGGTGCGGTGGACTGATAGGCCGGAGAAGCAGCAGAATACACCGGGGTAGATATATTGGGTGGATAGACGCCTGAAATAATAGGAGAGATTGTGACGCATGAGCCAATGTGAAGAGAAGAATGAATAACAACATAGATATACATGAAGACTTGCCTTGAGCGGGTGTAGCCAGGAAGCTGGGCATTGCTACCGGACTGCTGATAGGCATGGGTGACCCTGAAATTCAAAGGACAGTGTGTTTGAACCAGTGGAAATGCTGCTGTAATCACAGGACTATTCATTTGCTTCCTTAGGTGACAGCAGCATGTTATGGTCGGCAACAATTCAAATCTCCTTATTGTGTCCCACATGAAAACCATTGCCGTGAGCGGCGTACAAGCCAATTAAAAGGGGTTCATTAATTGAGGTGCAAACCATTTTAATGAAACCCAATTGCAAAAAATGATTTGTTGCTTTTATTCTTTTCCGTGAAACAATTCCTAGTTTCAGTATAATGAGAGGATTTATTCTTACCGATTGGCAAAGGCGAACCAAACATTGCTCCGGCATTAGCAGGGGCAGGGAGCGAAGGCTGAATTCTCATCTGCGCGTCCCCTCCATACCTATTGCGATGGGAGTGTTATTTAACCATTTGATTGTGTTAAATATTAGAAAACAGGACAACTTTATCCAAGTGCTGCGAGACTACCTGAAAAAAGCCCGAGTAGCCCAGACAGAGATTTCTCGGTCAGATGCGGCATGAGAACAAGCGAGTATTAAACAGGTTGCACAGGCCTGATCCTGCTTTAAAAAAAAACAAAAAAAAAAAAAACAAGTGAGTTGGAAAAAAAATAAAATAAAGGTATTAAAAAAAAAAAAAAGCCTTAAAATAAATATAAAAAGTACCTGGTGTAGTTTGAAGAAACGCTCAATATCCTCTCCTTCTCCTCCAGCGCTGCCAACGAGAAGATGTCGGAGCTGGTCTACTGGCCGAAGCTTGTGGAAAATATGACTTCCCTACAGATTTAACATTAATAAAGTCAGAAACGGGTGTAAATTGAGGCGCACATCCATGCCTCCCCTCCGAAAATACTACTGACTAGTGATGAGCGAGCTTGCT
Source organism: Dendrobates tinctorius (assembly GCF_039654945.1). Taxonomy (NCBI): domain Eukaryota; kingdom Metazoa; phylum Chordata; class Amphibia; order Anura; family Dendrobatidae; genus Dendrobates; species Dendrobates tinctorius. Next base: position 14,524,274 of record NW_027361803.1, read on the forward strand.
CGTGTCTTATTTGAGTATTTTTGGCATGCCTGAAAAAAAAAAAAAAAAAAAAAAAAAAAGGCTTGAGTCGCCGCACCTGCATGTCTCGCAGCTGTTCGACAGCCTCAATACATGCAGGGATTGCCTGTTTGTTAGGCCTGTTTACTAGGCAGTCCATGCATGTGTTGCGGCTGTCAAACAGCTGTGAGACATGCAGTCGCAGAGACACTAAATTTTTTCAAGCAGGCCGAAAACACTCGATTAGGACACAAGCATACTCTAATAACGCCTTATCCGAGCACGCTCGCTCATGACTACTACCGACCTTAGCAGACAGCAGCACAAACTTCTTGGGTGGAACGACGTGCTGTCGTGTCATCACCGGCGGGTCGGTCACAGGGATTAAATCCATGTTTAGCGGAGTTATAACTTTCTCAACCTTTACTTCATCAATAGGATGGAGAGTCCAGGAATGGCCATCAATGGCTACAGTCACCTGAAAATTAGTAAAAAAATAAATAAATGTCATGATGCTTCATTTGTGGTGAAAAATCTTAACGATAGAGAAATGGGATTCCTATTCAAATGCTCAGTGGTGGGACCCCATCCAGTAACAAGACGTTTCTTCCTTTTAAAAACTACATCCTTGAATCGGCGCCAATGCTGCTGTGATCACAGGACCACAAAGTCTATTGAAAAGGACTTATCTCAATGATTCATATCATGCTCTCCTATATACTTTTTTTTTTTTTTTAGGGACAGCAGCAGGGAGGAAGTACAGGACTGCAATAATTTAACTATTCTCACTTCTATGAAAATTAATTGAGCCAGTAACTTGCAGGAGAAGGAAGTTCTGGTGTTTTGTCATTGCAGTTAGGAAGAATTGGGGCTCGGTTGCATGGTCTAGTGCAGTGGTCCCCAACCTTTTTTGCACCAGGGACCGGTTTCAAGCAAGACCATTCTTCCATGGCCCGGCAGGGCGGGGATGGAGGTGTGGCAGGGGCGGGGCTTTGGTCATAAGGGGGCGAGGCTATGGACGCAGTTGTAGTGTAGCAGTGCATACTTATAATTAAATAACATTTATAATGTGACTCAACTCACCATAGGTTTTGAATGAGTGCTCCATCACCCTTTTCTCCCCATCATTGCCATCTCTCCATCATTGCCTTCACCCCATCACCCCCTTCTCCCCATCATTGCCTTCACCCCCTTCTCCCCATCATTGCCTTCACCCCATCACTCCCTTCTCCCCATCATTGCCTTCACCCCATCACTGCCATCTCTCCATCATTGCCTTCACCCCCTTCTCCCCATCATTGCCTTCACCCCATCACTCCCTTCTCCCCATCATTGCCTTCACCCCATCACTCCCTTCTCCCCATCATTGCCTTCACCCCATCACTCCCTTCTCCCCATCATTGCCTTCACCCCATCACTCCCTTCTCCCCATCATTGCCTTCACCCCATCACTCCCTTCTCCCCATCATTGCCTTCACCCCATCACTCCCTTCTCCCCATCATTGCCTTCACCCCATCACTCCCTTCTCCCCATCATTGCCTTCACCCCATCACTCCCTTCTCCCCATCATTGCCTTCACCCCATCACTCCCTTCTCCCCATCATTGCCTTCACCCCATCACTGCCATCTCTCCATCATTGCCTTCACCCCCTTCTCCCCATCATTGCCTTCACCCCATCACTCCCTTCTCCCCATCATTGCCTTCACCCCATCACTCCCTTCTCCCCATCATTGCCTTCACCCCATCACTCCCTTCTCCCCATCATTGCCTTCACCCCATCACTGCCATCTCTCCATCATTGCCTTCACCCCCTTCTCCCCATCATTGCCTTCACCCCATCACTCCCTTCTCCCCATCATTGCCTTCAATCCATCACTCCCCTCTCCCCATCATTGCCTTCACCCCATCACTCCCCTCTCCCCATCATTGCCTTTACCCCATCATTGCCTTCACCCCATCACTGCCTTCACCCCATCACTCCCCTCTCCCCATCATTGCCTTAACCCCATCACTCCCTTCTCCCCATCATTGCCTTCACCCCATCACTGCCGTCTCCCCATCATTGCCTTCACCCCATCACTCCCTTCTCCCCATCATTGCCTTCACCCCATCACTGCTGTCTCCCCATCATTGCCTTCACCCCATCACTCCCCTCTCCCCATCATTGCCTTCACCCCATCACTCCCTTCTCCCCATCATTGCCTTCACCCCATCACTCCCCTCTGCCCATCATTGCCTTCATCCCATCACTCCCCTCTCTCCATCATTGCCTTCATCCCATCACTCCCCTCTCCCCATCATTGCCTTCATCCCATCACCGCTGTCTCCCCATCATTGCCTTCACCCCATCACTCCCCTCATGGCCTTCTCCTCATGTCCCCATCTCCTCCAGGGCCAGGCTACACACACACACACACACAGGGCCAGGCCACACACACACACACAGGGCCAGGCTACACACACACACACAGGGCCAGGCTACACACACACACACACACAGGGCCAGGCTACACACACACACACACAGGGCCAGGCCACACACACACACACACAGGGCCAGGCTACACACACACACACAGGGCCAGGCCACACACACACACACACACACAGACACCACCTCTCTCCTCTCACCTGCCCGCCGCCCGCGCTTCCTCGCTCTGACACAGCAGCCGCGCTCTCCTCTCTGTGTCAGAGACAGGAAGCGCGGGCGGCGGGCAGGAAGCTGGACGGGTCCTTGCAGCTCCGCTCCTGCTATTCCCTCTTGCAGGCAGCGGAGCTGCTTGGATCGCTCCCTGGCCGCCGCTAAGAACTGCAGCACGCCGCCCCAGCCCCCGCTACGCCACTGACCGCCCCTGGCTCCCCTTGTGTCCGCGGACCGGCAAGGGCACTGCAGCGGCCCGGTGCTGGGCCGCGGACCGGCGTTGGGGACCCCTGGTCTAGTGGATCTGCGCTCGGACCCTTCCTAACAGTCATTTATATCCTTGAAAAAAGAACAAAAGGGAATTAGACCTACCGGTAATTCTGTTTCCTGTAGTCCCTCAGGACAGCACCATGGAGGACGTCCTTCCTTGCCCTATAGCGGGACAGGATCAGAGAGAAGTTAAAAGGCCCCTCCCACCTCCAGTGTTTTTTCAAAGTACCACCGAGGATGGATGGAAATGGTCTAAACGCGCCCTTACAAAAGCGTATGTAAGACCCTTTAGCGGCTCCATCCCAATCTCGAGCCACGATGACCTGATGGATGAACAATCTGCCGATCGATCCCATGCAGGCCTAAAGACAAACATAAGGGAGGGAACTAAGGGTGCTGTCCTGAGGGACTACAGGAAACAGAATTACCGGTAGGTCTAATCCTCTTTTTCCCTTATGTCCCTCCGGACAGCACCATGGAGAATACCAAAGCAAAGGTCTCAGGGTGGGAACAGAAGCCCCAAAGTTCTAGGTAAGAACCAGGCTAGATATAGAAATTATCTATAAGATGAGAAGAAATATAGATATCGAAGGGGATCTACAAAGGTGATCACTGTAGTGAGTATCTGATATATGTCTATAATGGCCAATTTCAGTATGAATGTGGCAAACAAGATCTGCAGTGGAACAACCTGTTGTACCCCAATACCACTAAAGAACTGCAGTGAATTACAGTTATTGTGATAGATACTTATGAACACCAGTGTCACAGAATAGGTTTAAAACCTTATTGCCCAGCAAAAGGTATGGCGATAACCCCAGCCACAATACAACGAGGACTGTACAGAGCAGTAACTCGCTGTATGTGCTTATCACACAGGAGAGTTCCTTCGTCAGTCCTCCTGGGCTCGGCTTAAACCTTGGCTGGAGACCAGCTTACCATACTACAAGGAAACCTGCAGGCCAGTGACCCTGCTCCGCTGGAAGATCAGAGCAATAACAGTACATGGAAAATAGTGGTGCATTGAGATGTTTGTACCCTACTCATCCAGGAGATCAGGTGTATTCTGAATCCTTTACATGTCTAAACCTCAAGAAAGGGTTGGATATTATTTAAGACTAAGTAAATACTCCATCTGGCAGGTAACATCTCCTGCCACTACCAACATTCAATGCTTCTAATGAGAAGCCCAAATGGAAATGTGGATCCTCACCCCTGTTTTACTGATGTTAGACACAGGGAGTCTGGACTTTGGAACTGAGGAGAGTAAGTGTGTGCTTCTATACAAGTCATTAGCCCAGACACTGTAAATGTGTCAACTTATTTATATGTTATATCCTAAAAGGCGAGATATTTATACCCCTGACTGCTACTATGGTGGGAGGAATCACACTCTATAACTAGAGGGAGGTAGGTTTCCTCCCATCGCAGAGGGGATGGACTACTGCGAGGCAGAGGGACTATGGGTTCTCAACCGCGAGAGTCCTGGATACAGCTTCTTTACCTTAGGAGCCCTGACTCCTGTAAGAGCAGCGAGTACGGGATCCTCTGCCACCTGACGCAGAGCTGCTGAATCGCCACCAGGTACAAAAAGTAGTGATGCCACCCCTGGTAAACATAATACAACGTATTTATGGGACAAGAATCTGCCTACCGGGTGTCCAGGAAACTAGTCCGACTGCTCTATGTGGAGTCGGGAAGAATTGTTTTCTTCCACCTTATGGTATTTTCTGCACCCAGACTATGTCCACTTAAAGGATGAACCCCAGAGATGTATGTCCCCCTTTAAAGGCTAACTATGAGGGAGACCTGCCTTTAGCACTCAAGACAGTAACTCACTTGAGAGTTCTGTTCCAAATAGAAGAAATGCTAAGTTACTAGGCCAATTCAAGCATAACTGTTCGTCTGGCTAAATCCAGTTGCCAAGAATGAAGCAACAGAAACTGGGTCTGGGTCCCGAAAGACGGAAGACCAGAGTTGGGGCCTGAGACAAAATGTGAAGTGGTAGGCCGACCATACAAGGTGCGGCCCTCAAAAAGGCCCAAGTCAGAAGGTCTAAGCCAGAGGCACAAAGCCACAGCACCCGAGGTACTATGAAGCACAGAGGTATTAAGACACACAAATGACCCCGAGGCGCAGGGGTACCCAAGCCTTATGACGCACAGAAGCCTTATGCTGTACAGAAGCGCTATGACGCAATATGATGTGCCAAGACACTATGGGGCGCTATGAAGCAATATGATGCATAGAGCCACTAGGAAGGCTTATGATGCAATATGATACACCAAGGGACTATGAAGCTATAAGATGCAGTATGATGCACAGACACTATAAAGTGCTATGATGCAATACGATGCACAAAGGCACTATGAAGCCACATAGTGGAATACGCTGCATAGAGGCCCTATGAAGCCCCATGATGCTGTATGATGCGGTATGATGAACAGAGGCAATATGCAGCCCCATGATGCAGTCTGATGCACAAGGGAACTATGAAGCCATATGTACAGAGGTACTATGAAGCACAATGATGCCAAATGATGCAGTATGATGCACAGCGGCCGTATGGCGCCCGGCGGCAGTATATCGCGCCCGGCGGCAGTATATCGCGCCCGGCGGCAGTATATCGCGCCCGGCGGCAGTATATCGCGCCCGGCGGCAGTATATCGCGCCCGGCGGCAGTATATCGCGCCCGGCGGCAGTATATCGCGCCCGGCGGCAATATGTCGCGCCCGGCGGCAATATGTCGCGCCCGGCGGCAATATGTCGCGCCCGGCGGCAATATGTCGCGCCCGGCGACAATATATCGCGCCCGGCGACAATATATCGCGCCCGGCGACAATATATCGCGCCCGGCGACAATATATCGCGCCCGGCGACAATATATCGCGCACAGCGACAATATATCGCGCACAGAGACAATATCTCGTGCCCAGCGGCAATATCCTGCACAGCGGCGATACGATGTTCAGCGGCGATACGATGCACAGAGACAAAACAACGCCCCTATGATGTAATATGATGCACAGACTACGGCCCTGCTTGAAGGTGCCAAACGAGAGACCAGGCCCCCAGTTAACTCCAAGAGAGCAATCAGAGATCCGGATAAACCTCAGCTCTGAATAGTATAACTCGATTGTCAGACCGGCTCAACTTGAAGGAGCTAATTAATGAGCCGCAGGTGGAGGGCAGGCTCCCTGGAGACCATGTGCTGCATTCCACCATGTGTCCAGCCATAAGGCTCTGTGCAGACATGGCCTGCAACTAACTGAGGTCCCATTATGAGATGTAGCTTGGACAAATGGCCTTAGTATAGCCTAGAGGTCCAAGGCCTAGCTGCTTATATGTGAAGACACATCTCAGCACATGAGGCTCTAGGCCCAGCTTTGGCACCAAGGCATGAGGCTAGTATCAACCCAGAGGCCAGGCCCTGAACATAACAATCCAGCGTGCACTCACCTGTGCTGGCTCCACACCTGCTAGAAAGACAGGGGGAGCTGGTAACGCCGAGAGCCTACCATGGAGGGAAGTGGCGTTCGGTCAGGAATGTTGTATTACTGCCAGTGATTTCCTCTCCTGTGCCCTACAAGATCCAAGAAACTAGGCTGTTGCCTGTCTCGTTCTGCACTTCCGTGTTCTGCCGTGGAACGCATGCCGACCTTATGCTGACGTTACCGGAGGCGCGACGGCCTTCTCCACCGCGTGTTCTCTGGAAGTAGCAATGTTTTGCCGGCCGGCGTCCGAGCCAAGAGCCTCCCACCGGGAGGAGCGGCTCAACCCAGGAGCACGTCCGCTCGACTGGTCTTTGAGGCAGAGGGACTCCCCACCGGGGAGTGTCAGCCCTGGGCCCCTTGACAGGGGGAAGGAATGGACGCGCCGCACGATCCCCCTGAGCCCATCATGCAGGCTTGCTGAAGAACTTCTCCAAGAGGTGTCAGCCACGGTCCGCTTGACAGAGGGGAAGAGGGCTGAGACCCCTTATCCCGTCTGATACAGCAAATGATGGCTGAGGGACCTCTCCCAGAGAGGAATCAGCCACGGACCGCCTGCCAGGGGAATGGAAAGCCATAAACGTCCACAGGCTATATTCACTCTAAGAGCAACCTCTCATACAACCGTCCCCTGCTGGGACAGGAAAAACACTGGAGGGTGGAGGGGCCTTTTAACCTCTCTCTGATCCTGTCCCACTATAGGGCAAGGAAGGACGTCCTCCATGGTGCTGTCCGGAGGGACGTAAGGGAAAAAAGAGAATGACTCCTTAAAATCATTGCTAATGCTGCTGTGATCACAGGACAGGAAGTTTCATTCTTTGAGGTGTCAGAATCATAATGGAAGAAAAGGGCTACAATAATTAAAATCTGTTACTCTGCCGCACATAAAAATTAATTAAGTAGCTTAAAGTAAAATGAAGCTGCAGTGATTTGTGACCGCACTTATGAATAATCAGGGCTCGATACCATGGATTAGCGATCAGTGATAGGACCTCGTCTAGTAATCAGATATTATAAAGATAAAGATTATAAAGATATTATACCCCATAAAGTCTGTGTTTGAATCAGCGCCAATGCTGCTGTAATCAAAGGACTTACATTCGTTTCTTTAGGTGACAGCAGCAGCGAGGAAGTTCGGTCAACAATATAATCTCCTCTTATTCTGTCCCACATGAAAACCATTGGATTGAGTGGCCTACAAGCCAATTAAATGGGTACACACAAAATGGACAACCCCTTTAACTGTATATACCACGTGTTAGTTTGTTTCTAATCTGAAATTAACTCTAACGGTGTACGATCACTGAAGGTGCACAATCTTAAAACACATATGAATGGACAGTCGTAGATTCGAATAAATGCCAAATGCTTTCACCTGCATCTCCATCAGTGGTCTCTGAAAGGGAAAGGAGTCGTGGTTGATGCACCATAAAATGTCATGATCTTCGTTTTCAGAGGCCGCCATGAGCAAAACACCTAAAAACCGGGAACGACAAAAGACGAAAGTAATCCAGTATTGGATAAAAGGGAAAAGAACAATTAGTATTCTGCATGCACAACGCCAGATGTTATGGTCCGAGGCCTGACCTGCCCGTGATTTCCTGATCCGAGCGATCAGTCACATGTGTGGCTAGGAGGTCAGGGCAGGAGATCAATAGTGGACTGGGCATTGCTGCACGATCACGGGCTGTAAAACCTGCTAGTGTGAACGCACGCCTAAACAGTAGGTTTCTCAGCCACTCACCATTGTTGTACAGGGCTTTGTGAACCTTCGATGGCTTCTCCACAGTGGAAGATGCAGAAAATCCGGGTGGCAAGCGGACATGCACCAAGGACAACATTCTTGGGTGGGTTGCAGGCTGTTTGAATGGCACGGTAGTGAAGTAAAGTCGGACCCCTGGAATAGAAAAACCTACATTAATGCGAGTTACACTGAAAGGAAAAAGTAGATTCCTCCCCAGCAGGCGGCACCAAGCAATCCAGCTCAGTGTCATGTAGGAGGCAGACACAGGCCTAACGCCCAGACCCGTTTCCACCTACGGTGTTTTTTATTTACACTCATTTTCTCTTTTCCCCAGATTATAATTAACATTTCTTTGGTACAGACGAAAGGTAGAGACGAGTAGAGCGACAAGTTTGGTCAGGACGCAGCAAGCCTGTAATCACCCAGGTTTTATCGTAGCTTCAGAGGTAACAGCTGAATCAAGATGTATGCGCTGTATGCAACAGAGCAGAGTGTCATTATAAAGGTTGTCCCTTTTCAGAAAACTTTTCTCCATAGGCTCAGATTGTTATTTTACAACAACAGAGCTTCACTCTCTCTCCTTGGGTCCAGAGCCGAGTCTCTGCCGCTGCCCCAGTCTTTGACGATAGGATGCAGCTGTGACGTCATCCAACAGATAGGAGCAGCGGTGGCAACTAAGCACTGACCCGGGGAGAGCAAGTAATGCTCTGTTTGTTATTTTACAACTATCTAAGCCTATAGAGAAAAGTTTTCTGAAAGTAGACAACCCCTTTAAGTAATAAAACTAATAAAGGAGGGTTCAGCTGGGCTCAGGCTATGTGTTTAAAGGTACTGTCACACTTAGCGATGTACCAGCGATCCCGACCAGCGATATGACGCGGTCAGGATCGCTGGTGCATCGCTAAGTGGTCACTAGTGAGCTGCCACACAGGCAGATCTCACCAGCGACATCGCTGGGGTCGGGGGTCGCTACTTACCTGTCACACTAGGCGATCCTGCGTCCTCCTGCCCGGCTCCACGCTCGTCTCTCCACAGGAAGCGCCGCAGGAAGCTGACGACGAGAAGCGGTCCAGGACGTTCTCGCGCGATCAGCGATAACCAGCGGAGGAGCGGTCGTAGGTAAGTATCAGACACAGCGATATCGCTAGCAATATCGCTATAACGTCACAAGTTATAGCGATATTGCTAGCGATATCGATTAGTGTGACAGGCCCTTAAGAGCACAAGGCTGGAGAAGAGGAAACTGAGCTTTCAGCAGATGCAGTGAAAGTCAGTGAGGATGAATGATGTGCTTCCTTCTCCTACCCTGTGACCTATGTAGAAGTGGTTCCTTCTCTTGCCCTGTGACCTTTCTAAATGTGCTTCCTTCTTTTGCTGTGACCTTTCTAGATATGCTTCCTTTTGCGCCTCTGTGACCTATGTAGAGGTGCTTCCTTCTCCTGCGCTGTGACCTATGTAGAGGTGCTTCCTTCTCCTGCCCTCTGACCTATGTAGAGGTGCTTCCTTCTCCTGCCCTCTGACCTATGTAGAGGTGCTTCCTTCTCTTGCCCTGTGACCTATGGAGAGGTGCTTCCTTCTCCTGCCCTGCGACTTCTGTTGAGGTGCTACCTTCTCCTGCCTGTGACCTATGTAGAGGTGCTTCCTTCTCTTGTCCTGTGACCTATGTAGAGGTGCTTCCTTCTCTTGCCCTGTGACCTATGTAGAGGTGCTTCCTTCTCCTGCCCTCTGACCTATGTAGAGGTGCTTCCTTCTCTTGCCCTGTGACCTATGGAGAGGTGCTTCCTTCTCCTGCCCTGTGACTTCTGTTGAGGTGCTACCTTCTCCTGCCTGTGACCTATGTAGAGGTGCTTCCTTCTCTTGCCCTGTGACCTATGTAGAGGTGCTTCCTTCTCCTGCCCTCTGACCTATGTAGAGGTGCTTCCTTCTCCTGCCCTCTGACCTATGTAGAGGTGCTTCCTTCTCTTGCCCTGTGACCTATGGAGAGGTGCTTCCTTCTCCTGCCCTGTGACTTCTGTTGAGGTGCTACCTTCTCCTGCCTGTGACCTATGTAGAGGTGCTTCCTTCTCCTGCCCTCTGACCTATGTAGAGGTGCTTCCTTCTCCTGCCCTGTGACTTCTGTTGAGGTGCTACCTTCTCCTGCCTGTGACCTATGTAGAGGTGCTTCCTTCTCTTGCCCTGTGACCTATGTAGAGGTGCTTCCTTCTCCTGCCCTGTGACCTATGTAGAGGTGCTTCCTTCTCCTGCCCTCTGACCTATGTAGAGGTGCTTCCTTCTCTTGCCCTGTGACCTATGGAGAGGCGCTTCCTTCTCCTGCCCTGTGACTTCTGTTGAGGCGCTTCCTTCTCCTGCCTGTGACTTATGTAGAGGTGCTTCCTTCTCTTGCCCTGTGACCTATGTTGAGGTGCTTCCTTCTCCTGCCTGTGACCTATGTAGACGTGCTTCCTTTTCCTGCCCTGTGACCTATGTAGAGGGCTACCTTTTCCTGCTTTGTGACCCATGTAGACATGCTTTCTTCTCCTGTACTCTGACCTATGTAGACATGCTTCCTTCTCCTGCACTCTGACCTATGTATCGCAGTACATTTTTGTGAATGATCACGCAGAACGTTTTATGGTGGTTCTGCCAAGTTACTAAAGAAGCAGTCAGGAGTATCCAGCATTACATGGCCCCTTTATATACAATATAAGACACAGAGACATGGACCATGTAGTTGCTCAGACTAATAGAAGTGTCGGAGGTGCAAAGCAGCGGTGACAAACTGCTTTGCATTTTGGTTTTGGTCCCCGACTCTCTCAGACAGCCAGAGCAGACACCTGATCCGCTCATTCCATGAGTTTTAATGCAGCGATGCCAAGACATTGGGCGGTCAAGAGAAAGATATTCACATCATATAGTTAAAAAATAAAAGTGAGTATCTGACGTGATGCCAACTGTAACACTCACCGGCATGGGTAATAGCTAGCAGGTGACAGTTCACAGATTCGGATCTCTCAATCACAGCGATCTGGACGATGGGTTTGAATACTGAGCGATCTATTGTTCTATTAAGGAAAAAGGAAAAAAATCAGGATCCAGACGGACGATGTGTGTGCAGCAGTGCCGATGTGCAGGACTGCAGGTGGCAACTAGACTGTGGCTACACATCAGCCTCAAGTAGCTGCAATGGAATATGCAAGTAAAGGACCATAAAACGGCGATGTATGCAAATGTTGTTTAAACAAACATACGTTTTATGAAATTCTTACCGCATACTGAACACTGCATTAATAAAACATGAAAAATAATGTCAGACATTTCATTTTTCTTGGTTGCTTCGTTGTAGAACACAGGAACCATGGGTGTACTCTGCTGCCACCAGGAGGTCAACACAAGGGATTACAGAAGTCGGTCCGTCCCCTACAGAAACCTTAGTGTCACGAGGAGGCACACACAGATCTGAGGCCCGGATCTGTTTCCACCTTTGTACTGATATTTTTCACTTTTCTCCTTTACATTAGGGAAACCAATGGGAATGTCCTCTGTGTAATCCCGACGTAAGATGGAGAGAACAGTCGGCCAGGGGTCAGGGTGCACCCTCTATCGTCTGGAAGGCAGGACCATATTAACTTGACGCAGTCAGCCCTTTCCTTTTGTCTTTTGCCTGACCGCCTCCTAAAGAGTGCACAGAGCAAAGACTGGATGCAAGACCACTGGACCAAGCGTCTTCAGGAAAGGCGAGTATAACTTGCCTCCTGGATACATTGCTCAGACTCCAAGATGCGCAGCATTCCTCGCTGTCTTTGTGCGACGACCTACTTTCCACCGACATCATGCACTCACCCTTTCTGCAGGCCTGTACCCCCCCATCCTGTCTGTCCTTCCGTGGTGCACAGTGCAGAGACCTCACAGCTGGGCGAATGCCGCATGGGGAAATGGCAAAAATCAGACACCATTCTGACCACTTCCTGAACAAGTCAGCCCCTGACCGCTCCACACAGCACATCTCACCAGCGCTCTGACCACCTCCTGAGCAAATCAGCCCCTCTGACCGCTCCATACAGCACAACTCACCAGTGCTCCGACCACCTCCTGAGCAAATCAGCCCCTCTGACCGCTCCACACAGCACATCACACCAGCGCTCCGACCACCTCCTGAGCTAGTCAGCCCCTCTGACCGCTCCACACAGCACATCACACCAGTGCTCTGACCACCTCCTGAGCAAGTCAGCCCCTCTGACCGCTCCATTCAGCACATCACACCAATGCTCCGACCACCTCCTGAGCAAGTCAGCCCCTCTGACCGCTCCATACAGCACATCTCACCAGTGCTCTGACCACCTCCTGAGCAAATCAGCCCCTCTGACCGCTCCATACAGCACAACTCACCAGTGCTGACCACCTCCTGAGCAAGTCAGCCCCTCTGACCTCTCCATACAGCACATCACACCAGTGCTCCGACCACCTCCTGAGCAAATCAGCCCCTCTGACCGCTCCACACAGCACATCACACCAGCGCTCCCACCACCTCCTGAGCTAGTCAGCCCCTCTGACCGCTCCACACAGCACATCACACCAGTGCTCCGACCACCTCCTGAGCTAGTCAGCCCCTCTGACCGCTCCACACAGCACATCACACCAGTGCTCCGACCACCTCCTGAGCAAGTCAGCCCCTCTGACCGCTCCATTCAGCACATCACACCAATGCTCCGACCACCTCCTGAGCAAGTCAGCCCCTCTGACCGCTCCATACAGCACATCACACCAATGCTCTGACCACCTCCTGAACAAGTCAGCCCCTCTGACCTCTCTATACAGCACATCACACCAGTGCTCTGACCACCTCTTGAACAAGTCAGCCCCTCTGACCGCTCCATACAGCACATCACACCAGTACTCTGACCACCTCCTGAACAAGCCAGCCCCTCTGACCGCTCCATACAGCACATCTCACCAGTACTCTGACCACCTCCTGAACAAGTCAGCCCCTCTGACCGCTCCATACAGCACATCACACCAGTACTCTGACCACCTCTTGAACAAGTCAGCCCCTCTGACCGCTCCATACAGCACATCACACCAGTGCTCTGACCACCTCCTGAACAAGTCAGCCCCTCTGACCGCTCCATACAGCACATCACACCAATGCTCTGACCACCTCCTGAACAAGTCAGCCCCTCTGACCGCTCCATACAGCACATCTCACCAGTGCTCTGACCACCTCCTGAACAAGTCAGCCCCTCTGACCTCTCTATACAGCACATCTCACCAGTGCTCTGACCACATCCTGAACAAGTCAGCCCCTCTGACCGCTCCATACAGCACATCTCACCAGTGCTCTGACCACCTCCTGAACAAGTCAGCCCCTCTGACCTCTCTATACAGCACATCTCACCAGTGCTCTGACCACCTCCTGAACAAGTCAGCCCCTCTGACCGCTCCATACAGCACATCTCACCAGTGCTCTGACCACCTCCTGAACAAGTCAGCCCCTCTGACCTCTCCATACAGCACATCACACCAGCGCTCTGACCACCTCCTGAACAAGTCAGCCCCTCTGACCTCTCTATACAGCACATCTCACCAGTGCTCTGACCACCTCCTGAACAAGTCAGCCCCTCTGACCGCTCCATACAGCACATCTCACCAGTGCTCTGACCACCTCCTGAACAAGTCAGCCCCTCTGACCTCTCCATACAGCACATCACACCAGTGCTCCGACCACATCCTGAACAAGCCAGCCCCTCTGACCTCTCTATACAGCACTTCTCACCAGTGCTCTGACCACCTCCTGAACAAGTCAGCCCCTCTGACCTCTCCATACAGCACATCACACCAGCGCTCTGATCACCTCCTGAACAAGTCAGCCCCTCTGACCGCTCCATACAGCACATCACACCAATGCTCTGACCACATCCTGAACAAGTCAGCCCCTCTGACCTCTCTATACAGCACATCACACCAATGCTCTGACCACCTCCTGAACAAGTCATCCCCTCTGACCTCTCTATACAGCACATCTCACCAGTACTCTGACCACCTCCTGAACAAGTCAGCCCCTCTGACCGCTCCATACAGCACATCACACCAGTGCTCTGACCACCTTCTGAACAAGTCAGCCCCTCTGACCTCTCTATACAGCACATCTCACCAGTGCTCTGACCACCTCCTGAACAAGTCAGCCCCTCTGACCGCTCCATACAGCACATCACACCAGTGCTCCGACCACATCCTGAACAAGCCAGCCCCTCTGACCGCTCCATACAGCACTTCTCACCAGTGCTCTGACCACCTCCTGAACAAGTCAGCCCCTCTGACCGCTCCATACAGCACATCACACCAGTGCTCCGACCACATCCTGAACAAGCCAGCCCCTCTGACCGCTCCATACAGCACTTCTCACCAGTGCTCTGACCACCTCCTGAACAAGTCAGCCCCTCTGACCTCTCCATACAGCACATCACACCAGCGCTCTGATCACCTCCTGAACAAGTCAGCCCCTCTGACCTCTCCATACAGCACATCACACCAATGCTCCGACCACCTCCTGAACAAGTCAGCCCCTCTGACCTCTCTATACAGCACATCACACCAATGCTCTGACCACCTCCTGAACAAGTCAGCCCCTCTGACCTCTCTATACAGCACATCTCACCAGTACTCTGACCACCTCCTGAACAAGTCAGCCCCTCTGACCGCTCCATACAGCACATCACACCAGTGCTCTGACCACCTCTTGAACAAGTCAGCCCCTCTGACCGCTCCATACAGCACATCACACCAGTGCTCTGACCACCTCCTGAACAAGTCAGCCCCTCTGACCTCTCTATACAGCACATCTCACCAGTGCTCTGACCACCTCCTGAACAAGTCAGCCCCTCTGACCTCTCTATACAGCACATCTCACCAGTGCTCCGACCACCTCCTGAACAAGTCAGCCCCTCTGACCTCTCTATACAGCACATCACACCAATGCTCTGACCACCTCCTGAACAAGTCAGCCCCTCTGACCTCTCTATACAGCACATCTCACCAGTACTCTGACCACCTCCTGAACAAGTCAGCCCCTCTGACCGCTCCATACAGCACATCACACCAATGCTCTGACCACCTCTTGAACAAGTCAGCCCCTCTGACCGCTCCATACAGCACATCACACCAGTGCTCTGACCACCTCCTGAACAAGTCAGCCCCTCTGACCTCTCTATACAGCACATCTCACCAGTGCTCTGACCACCTCCTGAACAAGTCAGCCCCTCTGACCTCTCTATACAGCACATCTCACCAGTGCTCTGACCACCTCCTGAACAAGTCAGCCCCTCTGACCGCTCCATACAGCACATCACACCAGTGCTCCGACCACATCCTGAACAAGTCAGCCCCTCTGACCTCTCTATACAGCACTTCTCACCAGTGCTCCGACCACATCCTGAACAAGTCAGCCCCTCTGACCTCTCCATACAGCACATCACACCAGCGCTCTGACCACCTCCTGAACAAGTCAGCCCCTCTGACCGCTCCATACAGCACATCACACCAGCGCTCCGACCACCTCCTGAACAAGTCAGCCCCTCTGACCTCTCCATACAGCACATCACACCAGTGCTCTGACCACATCCTGAACAAGTCAGCCCCTCCGACCTCTCTATACAGCACATCACACCAGCGCTCCGACCACCTCCTGAACAAGTCAGCCCCTCTGACCTCTCCATACAGCACATCACACCAGCGCTCCGACCACCTCCTGAACAAGTCAGCCCCTCTGACCTCTCCATACAGCACATCACACCAGTGCTCTGACCACCTCCTGAACAAATCAGCCCCTCTGACCGCTCCATACAGCACATCTCATCAGTACTCTGACCACCTCCTGAACAAGTCAGCCCCTCTGACCGCTCCATACAGCACATCACACCAGTGCTCTGACCACCTCTTGAACAAGTCAGCCCCTCTGACCGCTCCATACAGCACATCACACCAGTACTCTGACCACATCCTGAACAAGTCAGCCCCTCTGACCGCTCCATACAGCACATCTCATCAGTGCTCTGACCACCTCCTGAGCAAGTCAGCCCCTCTGACCGCTCCATACAGCACATCTCATCAGTGCTCTGACCACCTCCTGAGCAAGTCAGCCCCTCCGACCTCTCCATACAGCACATCTCACCAGTGCTGACCACCTCCTGAGCAAGTCAACAACTCCAATCACGCCATATGGCACATCTCAGCAGTGTTCTAACCACCTCCTGAGCGAGTCAGCCCCTCCGACCTCGCCATACAGCACATCTCACCAGTGCTCTGACCACCACCAGAGCAAATCAGCCCCTTCGACCTCTCCATATGGCACATCTCAACAGTGCCCTCACCACGTTCTGACTGAGTCAGCCCCTTTAACCGCTCTATATGGCACATCGCACCAGTGCTCTGAGCACCACCTGAGCAAGCCAGCCATCAAGCAGTGAGAGATCATTATGGCGTTTCCCACAAAAAACAGCGAGTCATATCTACCAACAGTGACCTCTCGGTATGGAGCATTTCGGCTCTTCTCTAACCACTGGCTGGAGTTCACCTTCTGGGAGAGACCCCACGGCTTGGAGAAGCCCCCTAGTGCAGCTGGCTTTCTTCCAGCTTTAATTCTGGCAGATGTTTACTCCTAGGAGGATTCTGATCCATCCCTTGCATGGACCATTCCTCTAATCGAGGCTCACAATACATATCATACATTACAGATGATGGATGCTGACGCGTTTCACTTTCTTTCACCCTTCCAACAGCCTTTTCTATCATTGGCATTTTTTACCCCTTATACAATGACATTATCTGGTGAAGTGAATAATGACATACAAAACTACAACTCTTTCTGCAAAATACAACCCTTGTTATTAACCCCTTCATGATAAGAGCTTTTTTCGGTTTTGCGTTTTCGTTTTTCATTCCCCTTCTTCCCAGAGCCATAACTTTTTTACTTTTCTGTCAAAATGGAAAAAAAAATTCCAAAGTTTGCTAAAAAAAAAAAAAAAAGCCGCCATTTTCCAAGACACGTAGCGTCTCCAATTTTCGTGATCTCTGGTTGGGTGAGGGCTTATTTTTTGCACGCCGGGCTGACATTTTTAATGATACCACATTTGTGCACATACGATATTTTGATCGCCTGTTATTGCATTTTAATGCAATGTCGCATTAACCAAAAAAACGTAATTCTGGGGTTTTGATTTTTTTTTCCCGCTACATCGTTTAGCGACCAGGTTAATCCTTTTTTTATTGCTAGATTGGGCGATTCTGAACGCGGCGATACCAAATATATATAGGTTTGATTTTTTTTTTATTGCTTTATTTTGAATGGGACGAAAGGGGGGTGATTTAAACTTTTATAATTTCTTTTATATTTTTAAAACTATTTTTCTTGCACTTTTGGCATGCTTCAATAGCCTCCATGGGAGGCTAGAAGCTGCCATAGCCTGATCGGCTCTGCTACATAGAGGTGATGCTCAGATCGCCTCTATGTAGCAGGATTACTGCATTGCTATGAGCCCCTTCCACAGGGTGGCACTCATAGCAATCCAGCATCAACAACCATAGAGGTCTCAAGAGGTGAGCGGTGAGCGTATTTCCGGCCCGATGGCCGGAAGCACGCGTTAAATGCCGCTGTCAGTTTGACAGCGGCATTTATCTAGTTAAAAGGCGTGGGTGGATTGCGACTCCACTTGCGCCTATTGTGGGCACGTCAGCTGTTCAAAACAGCTGACATGTCCCAGCTTTGAGGCGGGCTCACCGCCGGAGCCCACATCAAAATGGAGGTACTGCCATTGGATGTACTATCTCGTCCAATGGCAGTAAGGGGTTAAAGAGGGGGGGGGGGGAAGGTAAGGTTTAAACACTGAATTTTTTACTATGGAGACAGTTGACGTCCTCCCTGATAACAGCGGCCCCCGGTTCTGGACGAGGTGCTCTTTACCTGGCAATATTCCCAGCAGCCGAGACTATGGAGTTCTGAGACACCGAGGCCACTCTGCTCATCCCGTTACCATCGTACCCCAAGTCATATACCTACAAATACAAATCGCCATTAAGTTTTGTGCCCTTTATACTTACAGACCGCTGAGAGACCATCGGTGTAGGTTACCTGTAGGACGCCTTTCTCTGAACGGGTGTAGAGGATGTTCCTCGAATTGTCCACAGCGATCTGAACGATTGGGTCTGCAGGCAAAGAAAACATAATTTAATCATTTTGTCTACAAACAACTCTTGTAATGGCAGAAAAACATTTACCAAGGTGATGGAAAAAGGTCTTCAATATTAGAGAGATAAATAGCAATATTGTGACAGCCGTATGTCATTTACAGGAGACAGGGAGCGGCCTGGAGGATCTCTGTGACTACCCGAGATTGCACAGGATGATGAACACCTGCTGTTGTCAGAGAGCCACGAGAAAGTGGAGGAATTCATGTAAAACTTAGATCTGGACTTACCATCCTCTGAAAAGGAGAACTGAAGCACTGATGGGACGAGGAAGGACAGTGTGCTCTTCGAGTGGTTGATTTTCCTGCACCTCGGATTGAACCATCCAGCTTCAGCCTAAAGAAGAACAACTTTGATCTAAAGAAGTTGTCGAGTGCCATATTCATCTACAACTTCTAGAAAAGCTTGCCGCTTCTTCGTCAGAGAAAATGCAAATATTTGAGATGGCTATAGACATTATAAAGGTATTCTCAAATTTGGAAGTTATCACCAGTCGGTAGGATAAGTGTATAACTTCCCGATCGCTAGGGGTCCGACCGTGCCATGTGTAAGGAGCAGTGTTCGACTGTGCACATTGCTGCTCCATTCATCCTTAAAGGGGTTGGCCGGGCTTTTCACATAATCTCAGTACATATCTGGGCTGCAGAATTGTGACAATAAGTCATTTACTTTCTGTCACTAGTTTGCACGGTTTTGTAGATATTCTTAACAGAACGTCCAAGGGGGGGGGGGTGTTATGGCATTGAAATGACAACTGGTCGTTTCCTCCTACGCTACTAAAAACATGACGCCTGGGCACGGCTGTGTTTATTGTGCCACACTCTTCTATAGGTATGTGACCTTCCACTTATGTCTAGGCAATAATTTTATCCTTGAATGGTTAGCCAGGGATTTTTCCCTTGATTTTGATGGCCTCCTATATAGTACTCTTGCCTTTTCACTATTGGTGTTCACAATATCTATGTATTGTTGCACTGTTATACCATCCCTATACTTGTGGCCCACTATACATTGCCTTTTTATAGTGTCACTTTTTAGCTGTATTGTGCCTCATTTGTTTATAATAAAGACTGTGATTTTTACATTTATACTGGACTTTTTACACTGGTTCTTCTTGGTGTTTGTATAAAAACATGACGCCTGTAGCAACAACCCCACCCTCCATAGCTACAGGCCCTCCCCGTCCACATGAAGAAGTCCTCCTCACACAGTAACAAATCCTCCCCGCCGCTCCATTCCGCCCCCTCCCCGCCGCTCCATTCTTCCCCCTCCCCGCCGCTCCATTCTGCCCCCTTCCCCCCGGCGCTATTCCCCCCACCTCCCTGCCGCTCCATTCCCCCCCACCATGCCGGTCCGTCTCACCCGGTCTTCACATTGCCGGTGAAAGTGCAGCAGGGAAGCGCCTGGTCATGTGACAGGCTCTGTGCACGTCACTTAAGCCTGCCTGTCACATGACCCGCTCCTTCCCTGCTGCACTTTCACCGGCAATGTGAAGACCGGGTGAGACGGACCGGCATGGTGGGGGGGAATGGAGTGGCGGGGAGGGGGGGGGGTGGAATAGAGCCGGGGGGAAGGGGCGGAATGGAGCGGCGGGGAGGATTTGTTACTGTGTGAGGAGGACTTCTTCACGTGGACGGGGAGGGCCTGTAGCTATGGAGGGTGGGGTTGTTGCTACAGAGGGCGTGTTTTTAGTAGCGTAGGAGGAAACGACCAGTTCTCATTTCAATGCCGGAACACCCCGCCTTGGATGTTCTGTTAAGAATATATACAAAACCGTGCAAACTAGTGACAGAAAGTAAATTACTTATTGTCACCATTCTGCAGCCCAGATATGTACTGAGATTATGTGAAAAGCCCGGACAACCCCTTTAATGTGATCGCTGGAGATACAGCGCGGCGCTCGGCTAATATACGGAACTGACGTAAAAATTAATGAAGCCGCAGTGCCTGCAATCGAACACCACTTCTTTTACACCTGACTTGTTCTTGGGATCAGTGGGGATCCCAGCGGTTGGGAAATTATCCCCTATCCAACGGATAAGATATGATAATGAGAGTACCAAATTCAATAGAAAAAAAAACGACACTTGTATTGGTAATTGAGGATGCAGTGATACCAGATGTTATTTTTAAAGGGAATCTGTCACCTTTTTAGCCCCTATTAGCTGCCGGCATAGACATCGGAGGCTTATCTACAGCATTCTGTAATGCATTCTGTAATGCTGTAGATAAGCCCCCGATGTAACCTGAAAGAGAAGGAAAACACGTTATATTATACTCACCGGGGTGGGCGGTCCGGTCCGATGGGTGTCGACGTCCCATCCGGCGCTTCCCTTCTTCATACAATGACGTCCTCTTCTCCCGTCCTGTAATGGCTCCGGCGCACTGCTCTGCCCTGTTGAGGGCAGAGCAGAGTCCTGCAGTGCGCAGGCGTCGGGAGAAGTCTGGCGCCTGCGCACTGCAGAATTCTGCTCTGCCCTCAACAGGGCAGAGCAAATGCGCCGAAACCACGACAGGAAGGGAAGAAGAGGACGTCATCGTATGAAGAAGGGAGGCGCCGGACGGGACGGCGACACCCACCGGACCGCCCACCCCGGTGAGTATAATATAACGTGTTTTCCTTCTCTTTCAGGTTACATCGGGGGCTTATCTACAGCATTACAGAATGCATTACAGAATGCTGTAGATAAGCCCCTGATGTCTATGCCGGCAGCCAATAGGGGCTAAAAAGGTGACAGATTCCCTTTAAGATGTGTTTTTTAGCTTTTTAATATGAAAAATTGTGCTTTTATTCAACACTTCACAGGATTTTATTTTTTTTCAACATTTGTTGGTCTCACAGGGAGACTAGAGCACATGATCTCACTGGTAATTCTCTGAACCACACATGTAGTACAGTGCACTGTCCAGCCTATTACTATAACACTAAAGGCCCCGTCACACTAAACGATGTCCCAGCGATCCCACCAACGATTCGACATGATGGGATCGCTGGACATCGTTAGACAGCCCCAGCGATCAGGACCAGCGACGCTGGTTTCTAATGTAAACGTCGGGTATCCAGGAGCCGCGCGGCTCCTGGATACCCGGCGTTTACATTAGCAACCAGCGTCGCTGATAGCTGGTCTCTCGCTGTCACACACAGTGATGCGTGCTGGGCAGCGGGAGACCAGCGATCGAAAAACGGCCCAGGCCGCTCGAGCACGATCAGCTATAACCGGCAGGTGGGCCGGTCGCTGATCCCAGTCACACACAGCGATCTCGCTGGCGAGATCGCTGATATGTCACAAAATCAGCGATCTCACTAGCGAGATCGCTTAGTGTGACGGGGCCTTAACTGACCGCATCGCCTACTAGGCTTTTATCTCAGGCAAACCTGGGTGGTCTTGCACTGCAGGGAACCGATGGAGTGTCGCAAGCGATCTCTGTCACTCTTTATTCTTGCTGTGGTTTCAGTGACCAGTAAACGAGTCGGCAGAGTGCAAAAAAAATATTGTCAGCGCTCAATTCCCTCTGCTACATCTCTGCTAGCAGGGAAAATTGAATGATGTTAGGCTGCGTTCATCTCAGGATCACAATCTCAACCCTTTCACATCCTAATGGATAATGACCTTGTCCTGTATGATGTGAATAGGCTGTGCAGTGACGGGAACTGTCTCAGCCATGCACCATATTTTTACAAGTGCAAATGAATGACCCAGAGTTGCAAATCCTCCCTCCCACCATACACTCTCCTAGCAAAGTATTCAAAGCAGTGGAGCATACAAGCCGTGCACCTAACTGCTGCATACAGTGTCACGTAGAAGATCCAAACCCGTCATCTGCACTATTTGCGGACTCCCTTTAAAAAAAAAAAAAAAAAAAAAAAAAAAAAAAAAAGAGAAAAGAGAAACCTTACTTGGTACGCTATTTCATACAAGCAGCCATCTTTCCCAGATAGGAAGATGCGCCCGTTGCTGGTGGACGTTATGCTGATCAGATAGGTGTTATCTGTGGAGATGGAGTAGAGCGGGTCTGGAAGGAGTTGCATCCCTGCGGACAGGCTGTCATTGGGGTTTCCTAGTATCAAACAAAATCGTAAATGTAAATATGGCTAACAGGGCTCATTTAGCATTGAACGCTATGATGACATTTTGTCAAGTGATCCACAGGATAAGAGATAACGTGCTAATTCGCTGGGGTCAGACCAGCGATCCTGAGAATGGGGTTCTGCAGTCTGGTGCTGAATGGAGCGGAGGTACGTGCGCTTGGCCTGTGATCCATTCATTGTCTAAGACACTGCCTCGTACAGCGCTCAGCTATTTCTTTCCATCCCACAGACAATGAATAAAACGGAGACGGCACAGCTCTGATCCATTCAGGACAGGGGCGCTGTGCACCATTCTCATGGTTCCAAAGCCCTGTTTTTGTTGGGGGTGACTGCTGGGACCAACAGTGATCAGTAAGTTAACCCACATTCTATGAAGAGCAGATAACTTGAAAAGTTAGTCACAAAAAATAATGTGATATTTGCCCATTGTACACTGACCTGTTTGCAAATTGGAGAAGCTGACTCCTAGAATAACGACGTCCACAGGAGTCGCGAGAACCAGCAGATAGCGAATGTGAGGCTGGAAAATACCTGGAAAACACAGAAAGAGAGGCCAAAGTGATAGCTGCTCGACGTGTAGTCTACGGATATCCTCCTGGACACAAGAGCTGCCCGTTCCTCGCTCACCTTCCTTCGGCTTTACAAGGCCAACAGAAAGAATCGTCTCGCTGAGTCCATCAAAATAAGCAACATCGCCTCTAATATAAAAAAAAAAGAAAATAATCAGGCTTTTATGTGTTTTATACCAAGACAAAAAAGAGAAACAACTGAATCAGCTTCAATATCCGTGTAAACTGCTGTAACACTACAACCCTCAGCATGCTCCAACAGCCACGGGGTGTTCTCTCGCCTATGTGATGCTTCTCTGGTGTTCACCCGTCACTTCTCCCCCTCTATACGTACCCCTCCTCGTAATTCCACATGAATATATCGCTGTCAATAGTTAGCCATGCCCGGCTGATTTCGGGGAATACACCCATCATGCAATTGCACTGCATCCCTTCAGCTCTGATGTAAGGAGCAATCACACAGTGTTGGAAAGACTACAGTTGTCAGGCAGAAGGTCCGCTGCATAGCCCACAGGGTGGATAAAAATCAATGTTTTTAAAAAAAAAAAAAAAAAAAAAAAAAAATCGGATTTTTTTGATTTAAATCGGATTTTTTCAATAAACTGCTTATTGAGGAAAATATTTTACCATCCAAAGGTTCTTCCATCATGAGATAAAGCTGAGTTGTTTATCTCAGTAGAATAAAGGCTGTATATGTGTAACATTCACAATGCCATGCTCTTCCAGAGGTTTCTGTAGGATTAGTGGGCAGTTTCTCTCCTATATTATCACAGACGCTCGCTTTACTTACGCAGTTCTCAAAACTGAATTTGACTCCGCAGAGGTCCCAGCCTCTTCTTCATGGCAAAAATGTTACAACATGAACAGAGTTGAGAAAAAGACCTTAATCCTATTGTTCTACAAACCTATGAATACAGAATCAACCCCTTTCAGTGCCAAGTCCAAGAAGTTAGACAATATGTTTCTGATTGTTTGGAGTGGAATAGATCTGCACAACACAAGAAGAATGTGAATCTAAGTGTGAGGAGGAGGAAGGGCAAGCAGACAAGAAAATGAAAGTGAAACTTTGAGCACAATACTGCAGCATAGCCACAGACAGACAAGTCTGGATCTGTTTGTGTGTACGATCTGAGGTTTATTACATTCTTTCCTTATAATGGCAGCAGGCCGTAAAAGAGACCCAGTTTGGGAATATTTTAATGAAGGTCCTTCGCCTATCGGTAAGGCAGGCATGCGTGCAAAATGCAAACGATGCAACAAAGAGATGCAAGGCCTGGTGGCGCGAATGAGGCAACATCATGAGAAGTGCGGTGATGAAGATGACCAAAGAAACACTTCTGAACAGGCAGGATCTTCAGGTTGGTAAACATTTTTATTGAATCCTATTTCTAAAGACTGAACTGTCATGTGTGAGAAAAATTATATTTCTTATTATTACTGCATGTTACTGTCATTTGGTACAGTTATGAAGAAAAACAAATATTCCTTTTGGGGCAGGGGCAATGATGTGTTGTGTACAATAAGCAGAAATTGTATAAACAATAAAATAACAGCATTGACTTTTTTTGTTTAGGGGAATTCATGGATTCTGGAAACTATCCACCTCCAAGATCACCATCATCCTGTTCTACAGTTTCAGAGTTATCCATCCAGGATAGTGCTTCATTAGCAGCAGCAGCATCATCAGACACCCACAGCCACATATCACCATCACCCAAAAGGAAGAAAAAACCTTTACCTCCTGGAACCACCATAGATAGGTTTGTGATAAGAACTAGCAGATTAGAAAAAGAGTTGATTGATGAAAAAATTCCCCAGTTTATTTATGCAACGAACTCTTCTTTCCGTCTGACTGAGAACCCACATTTCATTAATATGGTTCAGTCACTGAGACCAGGATACAGTCCACCCAGCAGAGCTGATGTTGCAGGGAAACTGCTGGATCAAGTGTATGACAGAGAAATGGAGCAATGTGCAGCAGCTCTGGAGGGTAAAATTGTTAACCTAAGTATTGATAGGTGGAGTAATGTCCACAATGATCCTATTGTATGTGCTTGTATAACAACAGAAGAAGGTAAAGTCTTCCTTGCACAAACAACTGATACGTCAGGAAATGCACACACAGCAGAATACTTACAAGAAGTGGCAGTAAAAGCTATAACGACATGTGAACAAAAATTCAAATGTCTAGTGCGCAGTTTGGTCACTGACAATGCTGCAAACGTATCCAAGATGAGAAGAGATTTAGAAGAGCAGGGAGGGAATACAAAGCTGCTAATAACATATGGTTGCAGTGCTCATTTGCTGCACCTCTTAGCCAAAGACTTAAGTGTTCCAGAAATAAAGGCTAATGTTGTTGAAATTGCTAAATACTTCCGTAATAATCATTTTGCTGCAGCAGCTCTGAAATGGATGGGTGGAACCAAGCTAACGCTCCCACAAGATGTTAGATGGAACTCTGTGGTGGACTGTTTTGAGCAGTATATCAAAAACTGGCCTATTCTGATGACACTTTGTGAAGAAAATCGAGATAAAATAGATGGCACTGTCACGGCCAAAATCCTCAACATTGGGCTTGAGAGAAATGTTGAACATATGCTGAGCTTCCTGAAACCCATCTCTCAAGCTTTAAACAAAATACAGAAAAATAGCTGTTTTATTGCGGATGCTGTTGAAATTTGGAAGGAACTGAGTGAACACTTAAAAACAGAACTACACATGGACAGAATTAAATTACAAGCAGTAAACAAACGAATGGGACAAGCACTGACTCCAGCTCATTTTTTGGCAAATATTGTCAATATGCTAAGTGCTGAGGAAGAGGAGTTAGCTATGACATTATCCAGCAATCATCCATCTTTAATGCCAACTATAATAAACTTCAGAGCTAAGGGGGAACCATTCAAGAAATATATGTTTGCTGAAGATATTTTAAGGAAGGTCACACCAGTAAACTGGTGGAAGTCACTTAAGCGCTTGGATTTAGAGACTGTTCAAGTAATGATTTCACTTTTAACAGCAGTAGCTTCTTCTGCAGGCATTGAAAGAATATTCTCTTCCTTTGGACTCATTCATTCTAAATTGAGAAATTGGTTGGGACCCAATAAAGCAGGAAAGCTTGTTTTTCTTTTCCAGATTATGAATAGGAACAAAGAAGAAGATGATGATGAAGATGACGGCAAGTGAGCTACAGAGGACAGCAGGGACAGTAGTATTTAAGTTTTTCATGTGTCGGCTGGGCTGACAGTCTGTTTCTTAAAATATATATATATTTTGTTTAGCCAAATTAGTTAACAAACATGGATGTTTGTGTAAGCAAATAACTTATGCTGTAATGTTGTTATTGTTTCAGTTGAATAAATCTATTTAAATTGTTATTAAGGTCAGGATTATTTTTCTCCTTCCTAAGTACAACAGAACAGTGGTGTCCAAATATGAATGATTAACCCATTAAACTGGGGAGAAAAAAGTAATATAAAAAGTGATTCTAAAAATCTTCATCTACTTGCATGTTAAAGTAGCAAGAACTAGTTTAGGTAGAAACTTTGATTTAAATCACTGATTTAAATCAAGCCTTACTGACTAGTGATTTAAATCGTGATTTAAATCAGTTAGATTTAAATCAAATCCACCCTGATAGCCCACCCTATCTGCTCGTAGCTGGACGGTAACGGTGGAGACACGGCGGAAGTGCCCCATTACAGGAGACCCTGCCAATACTCATTTAAAACTTTACATTTTGCCACATTGGGATCTTTGCTGCGCAATAGAGGTATACAGTATATACAAGGATACGTCCAAACTGTTCTACCAGCTCCGGGGGGAGCGGCACTCTGCGGATGGCACTCAGCTCCGGAAGGCTGGGGATGCTCAACAGGCTCGGGCCCTGCAGGGGGTAATCCATCTCCGTCATTCCTGACACTGTAGGACAATCTGTAGTAGGAGAAAAAGAAAAGTAAATATCTGGACGGATGAAGATGATCAGCGGAAACAGTCAGCGGAGACAAAGCTCATAATCACAGAAAGTAGCAAAAATACAAAATCAACTCCTCTCCGGTCACCATTCTTCTATAGCTGTCTCTCTCCTCACCAGTCTCCCCTACTGAGTCGTCACCCCCATATCGCTGGCCTCTCTTCTGTGCTTCCCCATCTCTGGTCTCTCCATTAGGCCCACCGAATCTCTGATTTCCCTTCAAGTCGTCTTCCATCTGACACCACCCCAATCTATGGTCTCTCTCCCCCCTCCCCAGTGTTCCTCAGCATCTCCAGTCTCGCCGCCAGGGTGGACTCTCCTCTGTGTCCCCCCCCCCCCAAACCTCCAGTCTCTCCCCCGTGCCGTGCCCCCCCATCTCTGGTCTGTCCCCCGTGCCGTGCCCCCCCCATCTCAGGTCTCTCCCCCGTGACCCCCCCCCCATCTCAGGTCTCTCCCCCGTGACCCCCCCCCCCATCTCAGGTCTCTCCCCCGTGACCCCCCCCCCCCATCTCAGGTCTCTCCCCCGTGACCCCCCCCCCCATCTCAGGTCTCTCCCCCGTGACCCCCCCCCCATCTCAGGTCTCTCCCCCGTGACCCCCCCCCCCATCTCAGGTCTCTCCCCCGTGACCCCCCCCCCCCATCTCAGGTCTCTCCCCCGTGACCCCCCCCCCCATCTCAGGTCTCTCCCCCGTGACCCCCCCCCCCATCTCAGGTCTCTCCCCCGTGACCCCCCCCCCCATCTCAGGTCTCTCCCCCGTGACCCCCCCCCCCATCTCAGGTCTCTCCCCCGTGACCCCCCCCCCCATCTCAGGTCTCTCCCCCGTGACCCCCCCCCCCATCTCAGGTCTCTCCCCCGTGACCCCCCCCCCCATCTCAGGTCTCTCCCCCGTGACCCCCCCCCCCATCTCAGGTCTCTCCCCCGTGACCCCCCCCCCCATCTCAGGTCTCTCCCCCGTGACCCCCCCCCCCATCTCAGGTCTCTCCCCCGTGACCCCCCCCCCCCATCTCAGGTCTCTCCCCCGTGACCCCCCCCCCCATCTCAGGTCTCTCCCCCGTGACCCCCCCCCCATCTCAGGTCTCTCCCCCGTGACCCCCCCCCCATCTCAGGTCTCTCCCCCGTGACCCCCCCCCCATCTCAGGTCTCTCCCCCGTGACCCCCCCCCCATCTCAGGTCTCTCCCCCGTGACCCCCCCCCCATCTCAGGTCTCTCCCCCGTGACCCCCCCCCCATCTCAGGTCTCTCCCCCGTGACCCCCCCCCCCCATCTCAGGTCTCTCCCCCGTGACCCCCCCCCCCCATCTCAGGTCTCTCCGCCGTGACCCCCCCCCCCCCATCTCAGGTCTCTCCCCCGTGACCCCCCCCCCCATCTCAGGTCTCTCCCCCGTGACCCCCCCCCCATCTCAGGCCTCTCCCCTGTGACCCCCCCCATCTCAGGTCTCTCCCCTGTGACCCCCCCATCTCAGGTCTCTCCCCTGTGACCCCCCATCTCAGGTCTGTCCCAGTACTGCTCCCATCTCTAGCCCCCTCTTTCTCTCACCCCTCTGCCCGTTACTTACTGTGTGCCGGGACATTCAGGAGGTCGGACAGGTCTGGGTGGGCTCTCTCCTCCTGCAGTAACCGCTCTATGACTCTCCCGGCTCCCTCCAGGGCTTCCTGCATGGCGGCGCTGGCTGCCGGGGCCCCCGGAGCTGCACTCGGCATTCTCCACAGACTTTACACCTATATGTTAATGAATTCAGCTATGAACTTAAAAAATCTGATTCAAGAAGCGGAACATGCGGTTCAAAACAAGGAGCCACCCGCGGAAACCGCGCAAAGTCAAGATGACGTCATCCTCCTGCGCCGTCTGTCAGTCTCCGGCGCTGTCTCAAGGCGTCATGTCTCCTAGGAGACAGAACAAGCTGGCGGCCATGTTGGCTGTGGGCAGGGAGCGCTCTCACAGTCTTCAGTTTGTAGCACCAGTAAGTGTCGTCTGTGTTTCTCATTACTGGTGACGCCGGGAGGTGTGACAATACAGCAGCGAACCACTGAAGAATTATCAAGTTTGACCCTTAATGCTTCCTGTAGTACAGTGCAGCCGGGTCCCGGGCGTACCGGCCATGATTAGTAAGGGCAGCCTATTACATCGTGAGGAAGCAAAGTTTCCGCACATTCTGTGCAGTTGGTGCGGCTGTGTGTGACCGGGGCTCTGTGGCATTAAGAACGGAAAAGCGGAAATCTGAGACTGAGTGTGTCCCTCGCCGCTTCCCGTAGCGCATCAGGAACAGTGTGCAGGAGCCTCACCTGAGAGATCTGCAGTCAGCAGCAACAACAGGTAGGAATGAGGCTGTGCTGACCGCAGGGGGCGCTGTCTGCAGTTATTACCTCAGTATAGCTCTGTTATGTGGGCTGTGTAGTGGTGTTAGTACAGTACAGTATAGCTCTGTTATGTGGGCTGTATAGTGGTGTTAGTACAGTACAGTATAGCACTGTTATGTGGGCTGTATAGTGGTGTTAGTACAGTACAGTATAGCACTGTTATGTGGGCTGTATAGTGGTGTTAGTACAGTACAGTATAGCGCTGTTATGTGGGCTGTATAGTGGTGTTAGTACAGTACAGTATAGCGCTGTTATGTGGGCTGTATAGTGGTGTTAGTACAGTACAGTATAGTGCTGTTATGTGGGCTGTATAGTGGTGTTAGTACAGTACAGTATAGCACTGTTATGTGGGCTGTATAGTGGTGTTAGTACAGTACAGTATAGCTCTGTTATGTAGGCTGTATAGTGGTGTTAGTACAGTACAGTATAGCACTGTTATGTGGGCTGTATAGTGGTGTTAGTACAGTACAGTATAGCTCTGTTATGTGGGCTGTATAGTGGTGTTAGTACAGTACAGTATAGCACTGTTATGTGGGCTGTATAGTGGTGTTAGTACAGTACAGTATAGTGCTGTTATGTGGGCTGTATAGTGGTGTTAGTACAGTACAGTATAGCTCTGTTATGTGGGCTGTATAGTGGTGTTAGTACAGTACAGTATAGCTCTGTTATGTGGGCTGTATAGTGGTGTTAGTACAGTACAGTATAGTGCTGTTATGTGGGCTGTATAGTGGTGTTAGTACAGTACAGTATAGCTCTGTTATGTGGGCTGTATAGTGGTGTTAGTACAGTACAGTATAGCTCTGTTATGTGGGCTGTATAGTGGTGTTAGTACAGTACAGTATAGCACTGTTATGTGGGCTGTATAGTGGTGTTAGTACAGTGCAGTATAGCTCTGTTATGTGGACTGTATAGTGGTGTTAGTACAGTACAGTATAGCTCTGTTATGTGGGCTGTATAGTGGTGTTAGTACAGTATAGCTCTGTTATGTGGGCTGTATAGTGGTGTTAGTACAGTACAGTATAGCACTGTTATGTGGGCTGTATAGTGGTGTTAGTACAGTACAGTATATCGCTGTTATGTGGGCTGTATAGTGGTGTTAGTACAGTACAGTATAGCGCTGTTATGTGGGCTGTATAGTGGTGTTAGTACAGTACAGTATAGCGCTGTTATGTGGGCTGTATAGTGGTGTTAGTACAGTACAGTATAGCTCTGTTATGTGGGCTGTATAGTGGTGTTAGTACAGTACAGTATAGCGCTGTTATGTGGGCTGTATAGTGGTGTTAGTACAGTACAGTATAGCTCTGTTATGTGGGCTGTATAGTGGTGTTAGTACAGTACAGTATAGCTCTGTTATGTGGGCTGTATAGTGGTGTTAGTACAGTATAGCTCTGTTATGTGGGCTGTATAGTGATGTTAGTACAGTACAGTATAGCACTGTTATGTGGGCTGTATAGTGGTGTTAGTACAGTACAGTATAGCGCTGTTATGTGGGCTGTATAGTGGTGTTAGTACAGTACAGTATATCGCTGTTATGTGGGCTGTATAGTGGTGTTAGTACAGTACAGTATAGCGCTGTTATGTGGGCTGTATAGTGGTGTTAGTACAGTACAGTATAGCACTGTTATGTGGGCTGTATAGTGGTGTTAGTACAGTACAGTATAGCTCTGTTATGTGGGCTGTATAGTGGTGTTAGTACAGTACAGTATAGCGCTGTTATGTGGGCTGTATAGTGGTGTTAGTACAGTACAGTATAGCTCTGTTATGTGGGCTGTATAGTGGTGTTAGTACAGTACAGTATAGCTCTGTTATGTGGGCTGTATAGTGGTGTTAGTACAGTACAGTATAGCGCTGTTATGTGGGCTGTATAGTGGTGTTAGTACAGTATAGCTCTGTTATGTGGGCTGTATAGTGGTGTTAGTACAGTACAGTATAGCACTGTTATGTGGGCTGTATAGTGGTGTTAGTACAGTACAGTATAGCTCTGTTATGTGGGCTGTATAGTGGTGTTAGTACAGTACAGTATAGCTCTGTTATGTGGGCTGTATAGTGGTGTTAGTACAGTACAGTATAGCTCTGTTATGTGGGCTGTATAGTGGTGTTAGTACAGTACAGTATAGCACTGTTATGTGGGCTGTATAGTGGTGTTAGTACAGTACAGTATAGCGCTGTTATGTGGGCTGTATAGTGGTGTTAGTACAGTACAGTATAGCGCTGTTATGTGGGCTGTATAGTGGTGTTAGTACAGTACAGTATAGCTCTGTTATGTGGGCTGTATAGTGGTGTTAGTGCAGTACAGTATAGCACTGTTATGTGGGCTGTATAGTGGTGTTAGTACAGTACAGTATAGCTCTGTTATGTGGGCTGTATAGTGGTGTTAGTACAGTACAGTATAGCACTGTTATGTGGGCTGTATAGTGGTGTTAGTACAGTACAGTATAGCTCTGTTATGTGGGCTGTATAGTGGTGTTAGTACAGTACAGTAAAGCTCTGTTATGTGGGCTGTATAGTGGTATTAGTACAGTACAGTATAGCACTGTTATGTGGGCTGTATAGTGGTGTTAGTACAGTACAGTATAGCACTGTTATGTGGGCTGTATAGTGGTGTTAGTACAGTACAGTATAGCTCTGTTATGTGGGCTGTATAGTGGTGTTAGTACAGTACAGTATAGCGCTGTTATGTGGGCTGTATAGTGGTGTTAGTACAGTACAGTATAGCTCTGTTATGTGGGCTGTATAGTGGTGTTAGTACAGTACAGTATAGCGCTGTTATGTGGGCTGTATAGTGGTGTTAGTACAGTACAGTATAGCACTGTTTTGTGGGCTGCATAGTGGTGTTAGTGCAGTACAGTATAGCTCTGTTATGTGGGCTGTATAGTGGTGTTAGTACTGTACAGTATAGCACTGTTATGTGGGCTGTATAGTGGTGTTAGTACAGTACAGTATAGCTCTGTTATGTGGGCTGTATAGTGGTGTTAGTACAGTACAGTATAGCTCTGTTATGTGGGCTGTATAGTTGTGTTAGTACAGTATAGCGCTGTTATGTGGGCTGTATAGTGGTGTTAGTACAGTACAGTATAGCACTGTTATGTGGGCTGTATAGTGGTGTTAGTACAGTACAGTATAGCTCTGTTATGTGGGCTGTATAGTGGTGTTAGTACAGTACAGTATAGCACTGTTATGTGGGCTGTATAGTGGTGTTAGTACAGTACAGTATAGCGCTGTTATGTGGGCTGTATAGTGGTGTTAGTACAGTACAGTATAGCGCTGTTATGTGGGCTGTATAGTGGTGTTAGTACAGTACAGTATAGCTCTGTTATGTGGGCTGTATAGTGGTGTTAGTACAGTACAGTATAGCTCTGTTATGTGGGCTGTATAGTGGTGTTACTACAGTACAGTATAGCACTGTTATGTGGGCTGTATAGTGGTGTTAGTACAGTACAGTATAGCTCTGTTATGTGGGCTGTATAGTGGTGTTAGTACAGTACAGTATAGCACTGTTATGTGGGCTGTATAGTGGTGTTAGTACAGTACAGTATAGCGCTGTTATGTGGGCTGTATAGTGGTGTTAGTACAGTACAGTATAGCACTGTTATGTGGGCTGTATAGTGGTGTTAGTACAGTACAGTATAGCACTGTTATGTGGGCTGTATAGTGGTGTTAGTACAGTACAGTATAGCGCTGTTATGTGAGCTGTATAGTGGTGTTAGTACAGTACAGTATAGCGCTGTTATGTGGGCTGTATAGTGGTGTTAGTACAGTACAGTATAGCACTGTTATGTGGGCTGTATAGTGGTGTTAGTACAGTACAGTATAGCACTGTTATGTGGGCTGTATAGTGGTGTTAGTACAGTACAGTATAGCTCTGTTATGTGGGATGTATAGTGGTGTTAGTACAGTATAGCTCTGTTATGTGGGCTGTATAGTGGTGTTAGTACAGTACAGTATAGCGCTGTTATGTGGGCTGTATAGTGGTGTTAGTACAGTACAGTATAACTCTTTTATGTGGGCTGTATAGTGTTGTTAGTACAGTGCAGTATAGCTCTGTTATGTGGGCTGTATAGTGTTGTTAGTACAGTACAGTATAGCTCTGTTATGTGGGCTGTATAGTGGTGTTAGTACAGTGCAGTATAGCTCTGTTATGTGGGCTGTATAGTGTTGTTAGTACAGTACAGTATAGCTCTGTTATGTGGGCTGTATAGTGGTGTTAGTACAGTACAGTATAGCTCTGTTATGTGGGCTGTATAGTGGTGTTAGTACAGTACAGTATAGCTCTGTTATGTGGGCTGTATAGTGGTGTTAGTACAGTACAGTATAGCGCTGTTATGTGGGCTGTATAGTGGTGTTAGTACAGTACAGTATAGCACTGTTATGTGGGCTGTATAGTGGTGTTAGTACAGTACAGTATAGCACTGTTATGTGGGCTGTATAGTGGTGTTAGTACAGTACAGTATAGCGCTGTTATGTGGGCTGTATAGTGGTGTTAGTACAGTACAGTATAGCTCTGTTATGTGGGCTGTATAGTGGTGTTAGTACAGTACAGTATAGCACTGTTATGTGGGCTGTATAGTGGTGTTAGTACAGTACAGTATAGCTCTGTTATGTGGGCTGTATAGTGGTGTTAGTACAGTACAGTATAGCTCTGTTATGTGGGCTGTATAGTGGTGTTAGTACAGTACAGTATAGCACTGTTATGTGGGCTGTATAGTGGTGTTAGTACAGTACAGTATAGCACTGTTATGTGGGCTGTATAGTGGTGTTAGTACAGTACAGTATAGCACTGTTATGTGGGCTGTATAGTGGTGTTAGTACAGTACAGTATAGCTCTGTTATGTGGGCTGTATAGTGGTGTTAGTACAGTACAGTATAGCTCTGTTATGTGGGCTGTATAGTGGTGTCAGTACAGTACAGTATAGCTCTGTTATGTGGGCTGTATAGTGGTGTTAGTACAGTACAGTATAGCACTGTTATGTGGGCTGTATAGTGGTGTTAGTACAGTACAGTATAGCACTGTTATGTGGGCTGTATAGTGGTGTTAGTACAGTACAGTATAGCTCTGTTATGTAGGCTGTATAGTGGTGTTAGTACAGTACAGTATAGCTCTGTTATGTGGGCTGTATAGTGGTGTCAGTACAGTACAGTATAGCTCTGTTATGTGGGCTGTATAGTGGTGTTAGTACAGTACAGTATAGTGCTGTTATGTGAGCTGTATAGTGGTGTTAGTACAGTACAGTATAGCACTGTTATGTGGGCTGTATAGTGGTGTTAGTACAGTACAGTATAGCTCTGTTATGTGGGCTGTATAGTGGTGTTAGTACAGTACAGTATAGCTCTGTTATGTGGGCTGTATAGTGGTGTTGGTACAGTACAGTATAGCTCTGTTATGTGGGCTGTATAGTGGTGTTAGTACAGTACAGTATAGCTCTGTTATGTGGGCTGTATAGTGGTGTTAGTACAGTACAGTATAGTGCTGTTATGTGGGCTGTATAGTGGTGTTAGTACAGTACAGTATAGCTCTGTTATGTGGGCTGTATAGTGGTGTTAGTACAGTACAGTATAGCACTGTTATGTGGGCTGTATAGTGGTGTTAGTACAGTACAGTATAGCACTGTTATGTGGGCTGTATAGTGGTGTTAGTACAGTACAGTATAGCACTGTTATGTGGGC
Organism: Dendrobates tinctorius; assembly: GCF_039654945.1. Lineage (NCBI taxonomy): Eukaryota > Metazoa > Chordata > Amphibia > Anura > Dendrobatidae > Dendrobates > Dendrobates tinctorius. The sequence continues at coordinate 14,559,287 of NW_027361803.1, forward strand.
TGTATAGTGGTGTTAGTACAGTACAGTATAGCTCTGTTATGTGGGCTGTATAGTGAAAATCAGTGAAATAGAAATATTCACAAAATGATATCCACATAGCATATCACACCATCACAACCTCTCGCCCCTCATAATAAGGGAGCACGCCATGAGGTCTACACAGACCTCTGGCCTGCTCACTTTAGTCCACATTTCTCAATTATTTATAGTTCCTTGTACAGTGGCAGGGGTAGGTGGGCCTGGGGAGTCTATGGTTCTTCTTGTCGAGACAGTCCATCTGCGTTCTGGTGTTGGCTTCCCCACTTGTATTGGATGGTGACGTTGTAGGGTTGTAAGGACAAGCTCCACCGCAGCAATCTTCCATTGTCCCCTTGTGATGGTGTGATATGCTATGTGGATGTCATTTTTTGTATATTCCTATTTTTCTATTTCAGTTATTTTCACAGTGTTTTTCTTATTACATTGTAAGTCTACAGCCTCACTGTATCTGTAGAGGGTGACACTACCTTAGCAGCCCTTAGGCGAAAGGCAGAAACTGGGCACATGGGAGATAATGGGGATGGCTTCACTCGAGAAAACGGACTGTATTATCGTGTAACAAAGGGCAGTGACCAGGGCAACCCTGACGCAACGACCAGGCAACTCATTGTCCCTCAGAAGTACAGGGCACAGCTTCTTCAACTAGTCCATGATATCCCCTTGGCTGGGCATCAAGGGAGAAAAAGGACTGAAAAGAGACTCACCCAAAGTTTTTACTGGCAGGGCGTCTCGCAGTCGGTAGCCCATTATTGCCGCACCTGTGATGTATGCCAGCGAATGCGGCATCCAGGAGCTCGACATAAGGTACCCCTGCAATCCCTGCCCATAATTGAGGAACCATTTCAACGTGTAGCCGTCGACATCATAGGTCCTCTGGCCCACCCCAGCAGGTCGGGGAAAAAATATATCCTGACCATGGTGGACTATGCCACTAGGTATCCTGAAGCTGTGGCCCTGTCCAGTATTACAGCAGTAAAGGTAGCCGAGGCCCTTGTTACCATCTTTACCCGGGTAGTGTTTCCTAGTGAAATATTGTCAGATCAAGGCACTCAGTTCATGTCAGATCTGGTCCAGTCCCTATGGCATACCTGTGGTGTTCGAGCCATTCGCACCACCCGCAGACCAACGGACTATGTGAACGCTTTAATGGAACCCTAAAAAATATGCTGAGGGCTTTTGTTGACATTGAAAAAGACTGGGAAAAGTACCTGCCACATCTCCTCTTCGCCTATCTGGAGGTTCCCCAAGAGTCCACAAGGTTCTCTCCCTTCGAACTACTGTTTAGCCGGAAGGTCCGTGGGCCTCTCACTCTTCTGAAAGAACATTTGGAGGGAGACATCTCAGATACCGGAATGCCCATCGTTCCCTATGTTCTAGAGCTCAGAGACCGTCTCGCCCAGCTAGCTACCTTCGCTAAAGAACATCAGCGAATGGCCCAGTCCAGACAAAAAACCTGGTATGACCGTAATGCCAGGAATCGGGAATTTATGGAAGGACAGCAAGTGCTCATGATTACTGCTTCCCCTACCAACAAGCTTCAAGCAGTGTGGGAAGGCCCTTATCAGGTTGTCAAGAAAATTAATGCTTATCCCATGCCCAGGATTGATGAGCTATTGGATCGTCTGGCGAGTGCCCAATTTGTGACCACGTTAGACTTGAGCAAGGGGTACTGGCAGATACCCCTAACGGAAGACGCTCGGGAGCGCTCAGCCTTCATTACTCCATTTGGGCTTTATGAGTTCCTGGGAATGCCCTTTGGGATGAAAACTGCCCCCAATGGAGAACCACCCACAGAGTGAGTACAGAAATTGGACTGTATCCAGTTTACAGGAGAGAGCCAGAAACCTGGGCCTGAACTACCAGGGACTGACTAAAGAGGCCTTAATCGATCTACTGGTGGGCGCTAGCCCGGCCACCTCCTCCCAGATGTCTGAAGGACGAGCACTGGAGACAGGGATCCCCATCCAGAAAAGCCAGTGGTTGGTATGGTACGTAGAAGAGATGGCGGTTCTGGGCCCCGGCGTCTCTCAGGAGTACAAGGAGGAGGCTGCCCGCCGGGCACAGCTGAGACAGGAAGCAATGGAGCTTTAAAGAGGGAGTAACGCAATGTGGAGTGTAACCCCAACGATCCGGAAGCCTGTACGGATCACCCGGACAGAGTTTAAGCCATTTGATGAGGCTTCCGGAGATGTGGAGGGGTTCTTCAAATTTGGAGCAGCAGTGTGCTGTGATGGAGGTGCCCCACTCTAGCTGGATGCGTTTGTTAGTGGGGCTCCTGAACGGAAGCATGGCGGAATGTGACGGGGTATACGACAGAGCAAGAAGGGACGACAGGCCGAGGGATGATCCAACGAGATTTATTAAGGCAGGGAGCATACAACATCAAATATCCATAATGTCCTTAGAGTCCATGAGAAGTCCACAATAAGTCCACACAATGGAAACAAATCCGGGCACCTCACGATAGTCCTTGTGCCAGATACGATAACAATAATCCTTGCAATAGTCCACAGGATTCCACACAATCCCACGGACGTCACGAGCTGGCCTCAACTCAGTTCGTGACTCCTTCCACATCAGCACTCAAATCACAACTGATCTTAAAAGAAGAATGTATTGTCAGGGCTCCTGGGATCAGCCCATCTGAAGGGGGGTAGGGGTCACACCTACTATTCAATGGTTTGGTCCATCAGAAGATTCTAGAAATGTAAGGGCTCCACTGAGTCTACAGGATGTGTATTGTAGGTTATCTTCTGCTTAGGAAAACAATAGCCACAGTTCTACTAGCTGTTGATACAAGCCTAAATTAGATTATGGTCCAGGTACATCACAAGACATTGCAAAGTATTGGGGGAAGGAGACATGGTTAATTTACAGCAAATACAACCAGAGAAAAGTTAAATGACATATTATACAAAATACAGGACAGGGCAAAACTACAAATCATGACAATCCCTTCCCCTCCCAATTTGTGTACGTACTAGGGACCTCTACAGGTCGCTTGTTAAGTACACACAGGCATGGCTGACCAGACTCAGGGCTCCTCCTGCCTGGACAGTCCATCTGCATTTTGGTGTTGGCTGCCTCTTCTATACTGTAGATAATGAACAGGCAAAGGCGGTCTGTAGCTGTCCTGCCTCCGAACGCCTGGACATTGGAATTGCAGATGCCCAGGCTGCCCACATCTATAACATCTTCGCTCTGGGATTCTTCCTCCACGTCGTAGTCCCGAAGGTGGAGCAGGAGTAATGCGAGGCACAGTCACACGAAGGTCACCATGAGTTGAGGCTGCAGAAATACTTGACAAGGCCACAGCTTCTGGATATCGGGTGGCATAGTCCACAACAGTGAGGATGTACGGCTGTGACGGCAGTTCTGGTGGCCTCATTTCCATGGATGGGTTGTACACGTCCACATTAGCTGCTCTCTTGGCTCGACTTCTGGTTACCGCACCGACAAAGTGGAAATGAAGATTTCCCACATCATTTCCTAGAATAACGTCTGCAGGGACTGAATCCACCTCTTCTCCTGGTGAGGTGTCTGTAGATAATGAACAGGCAAAGGCGGTCTGTAGCTGTCCTGCCTCCGAACGCCTGGATATTGAAATTGCAGATGCCCAGGCTGCCCACATCTATAACATCTGCGCTCTGGGATTCTTCCTCCACGTCGTAGTCCCGAAGGTGGAGCAGGAGTGATGCGAGGCACAGTCACACGAAGGTCACCATGAGTTGATGGTCTAGTGGGATGGTGAATATTGGAGGCCAAAGGACCAGGGGCCGCCAGCGTTGGGGGGCTGGTAGTTTTTTTTTCTCACTGAGTAGTAGTTTTTTCCACTGAGGCTTGATGGTGAGAGCCTCATCAGCTAGAGCTGCAGCTTCCTCCACAGTGGCTGGTCTCCTTTCACGCACCCATTCCCGGATCTCAGCAGGGCATTTGAAGTAAAACTGCTCTTTTAGGATGACTTGGAGGAAGGTCTCCCAAGTTAAGGCCTCCTCTCCCTCCAGCCAGCGATGACATATTTGTTTGAGTCTGTGGGCATACATCTTGAAGGACACTTCCTCATCACAGGCTAAAGTACGGAACTGGGTCCTGTAAGTGTCTTGGGTCACAGCATAATGTTCTAGAATAGTCTGTTTAATCTCCGCATACTCACAGTTCCATCGAGGGTCCATAGCTCTATAGGCTGCAGCAGCTCCACCCTCTAAGAGCCCCACCAGATGTTGGACTCGCTCCCTTTCCGGGACTTCCATTAATCGACACTGATGCTCAAAGTCCTGGAAGAAGCCCTCAGTGTCACCTGAAGCCTCATTAAACGGCTTGAAGTCTTTGCGGGACACACTGGGGTGTTCCCTCATGGTGGGTGCTGGGGTTACAGTCTGTCTGGAGCTTCTAGCTGCTTCCACATAGAGCTGCCTCTCCAGCAATGCCCTCTCTTGAGCTCTACGAATGGCCTCCCTCTTATCTTCTATGGTAGCATCTTCTCCCAGCAATGCCAACTCCTCCTCGTACCACACAACCCACTGACTTTTTTGGGTATTTACCTCCGGCTGCAGTCTTTCCTCCGTTTGCTGTGGGGATCCTTCCTCAGCGTCATCTTGCAGTTGAACTCCTTCCAAAGCCTCAATCAACTGCTCCTTAGAGAGTCCCTTGTAGCTGACTCCCAGTTCACGGGCCTTTGTTTGTAGGTTCACCGCAGTCCAGTTCTTGTACTCTGCGGTGCTGGTTCCAGCTGTGATGGGCCGTTGTCCTCCATTCCTTCTGCTCTGATCCCAGCGCTGCCAACCAGTTTGTGACGGGGTATACAACAGAGCAAGAAGGGACAACAGGCCGAGGGACGATCCAACGAGATTTATTAAGGCAGGGAGCATACAACATCAAATATCCATAATGTCCTTAGAGTCCATGAGAAGTCCACAATAAGTCCACACAATGGAAACAAATCCGGGCACCTCACGATAGTCCTTGTGCCAGATACGATAACAATAATCCTTGCAATAGTCCACAGGATTCCACACAATCCCACGGACGTCACGAGCTGGCCTCAACTCAGTTCGTGACTCCTTCCACATCCGCACTCAAATCACAACTGATCTACTGAAGTTCTACTAGCTGTTGACACAAGCCTAAATTAGATTATGGTCCAGGTACATCACAAGACATGGGGGGTAGGGTCACACCTACTATTCAGTGGTTTGGTCCATCAGAAGATTCTAGAAATGTAAGGGCTCCATTGAGTCTACAGGATATGTATTATAGGTTATCTTCTGCTTAGGAAAACAATAGCCAAAGTTCTACTAGCTGTTGACACAAGCCTAAATTAGATTATGGTCCAGGTACATCACAAGACATTGCAAAGTATTGGGGGAAGGAGACATGGTTAATTTACAGCAAATACAACCAGGTAAAGTTGCCCAAGCAGGAGGATCACTGGAACAAGTGCCCCTGGGCTCCCATTTATCGGATATACAAAAGGACGATATTTTCGCCGTACTAAGGCCTAGAGCTGCTGCTTTCTCCTCCAAAGCCGGGGAAGACTACTCTCACCAGCCACCATGTGGAAACCCCCGGACAACGCCCCATCCAGCAGGCTGCCTACCGGGTTCCAGAGGCTGTTCAAGGCATGATAAAGGACGAACTGGAGGAGATGAAACGACTGGGAGTTGTTCAGCCATCTCACAGTTCTTGGGCCTCTCCTGTCGTCCTGGTCCCCAAGAAGGATGGTACAACACGATTTTGCGTTGATTACAGACAATTAAATGATGCCACCAAGAGTGATGCTTATCCCATGCCCAGGATTGATGATCTATTGGATCGTCTGGCCAGTGCCCAATTTGTGACCACGTTAGACTTGAGCAAGGGGTACTGGCAGATACCCCTAACGGAAGACTCTCGGGAGCGCTCGGCCTTCATTACTCCATTTGGTCATTTTGAGTTCCTGGGAATGCCCTTTGAGATGAAAACTGCCCCTGCTACTTTCCAGAGACTGGTAGATCGACTATTAGAACAATGTCAGGACTTTGCCTGTGCTTACTTAGATGACATTGCCATTTTTAGCACAACCTGGGAGGAACATCTTAAACACTTGGGCATAGTGCTAGACAGTATCCTTACTGCAGGACTGACCATTCGCCATGATAAATGCCAAATATGGATGGCTGAGGTGCAGTACCTTGGGCATAGAGTAGGGGGTGAGACCCTAAGCCCTGAGCCTGCCAAGGTGGAAGCCATTAGCAACTGGTGTAGACCCCAGACTAAAAAGCAGGTACTTACATTTTTAGGAACTGCTGGATACTATCGAAAATTCATTTCTAATTTCAGCACCTTGGCCAAGCCCCTAACCGACATGACACGCAAGAACATGCCTAGGAATGTGACGTGGACGGCTGCATGCGAGGATGACTTTTCAGCGTTAAGACCGCCCACATCACTGCTCCCGTCTTGGCTGCCCCTGATAATACGCACAGGTTCCTCGTGCAGACAGATGCATCCACCTTTGGGATTGCGGCAGTACTTAGCCAAGTGAACGCCGCCGGAGAAGAACATCCTGTTGCTTTTGCCAGTCAGAAACTACTGGATCGGGAAGTTGTCTATGCCACTATTGAAAATGAGTGCCTTTCTATTGTATGGGCGCTAAGAAACTTGCAGCCCTACTTGTATGGCAGAGACTTTACAATTGTTACAGACCACAACCCCCTCACATGGCTGAATCGCGTATCAGGGGACAATGGAAGATTGCTGCGGTGGAGCTTGTCCTTACAACCCTACAGCTTCTCCATCCAATACAAGCGGGGAAGCCAATACCAGAACGTCGATGGACTGTCTCGACAAGAAGAACCATAGGCTCCCCAGGCCGACCTACTCCTGCCACTGTACAAAGAACTGTAAACGATTGCACAATGTGGACTAAAGTGAGCAGGCCAGAGGTCTGTGTAGATCTCATGGCGTGCTCACTTATTATGAGGGGGAGAGGTTGTGATGGTGTGATATGTTATGTGGGTATCATTTTGTGTCTGTTTATATTTTACGGATTTCCATAGTGTTCTCTTGTTGCCCTGTATCATTTAGTGTATTCCCCTTATTGTCTAGAGTCTCAATTACCTTCCAAAAGTCTGATAATTGAATTAGCTCACTGTCTGCAGCCTGACTGTGTCTATGCCTCCTGATGAACCCCCTGTAGTGGCCTAATCTCCAAGGCACATTTGTCAGGTCTGGGTGGCCTGAAAACCAATCCAACCTGTCTGACTACCCCTGGACATAAAGAGGGACTGGGCAGGACAGGAGCTGGACAAGTCAGAAGCTGTGTGGTGATGATTGTGTGAAGACAGCACGTCAGAGAGAGAAGGGGAAGCATATGAACCCATTTTATCCTCTGTCTGCTGGATTATTGGACTCTCGTCTCCTTCGACATTCATCCTGTTACTAAACTGCATTCGTGTTCTGGACTATTGTATCCTCAGTGTGGTGGATTGTTTATGGACCTTTTAGTTTTGCCTATAATAAAGGTCTTGGGATTGTTCACCCTTCCCTCGCTCTGTTGATTGTGTGGTATCGGAGACGGACCCGTGACACTCCCGTAAATATCTCTTCATGTTCATGGCCATCGTGCTCCTTTTGTCTAGATTGTGTTGGATCACAGTTTTTCATGTTTTTTTTTTTTCTTCTTTACGTTTTATTCCAGCTTCCACAATGGACAATTCTGAAGACCCCAATATTGCTGCCACTATGGGATTTTCCGGGTTTGGTAAGGTTCTTCTATTTTCGTGCCATTTAAAATAAAAAATATATATACCTACACATACATATTAATTATAAAATTCATCTGGTGTATGCATTGTATAAGCAGGCCCGTTGTACCATGTTCTTTGATTTAGGCTACTTTTACACTTACCGCATTTTTTGCGGTCCGTTATTGCGTCCCGTTTTTACGGGCCGTATCGCCGCATTTTTCTCCTTCGTCTCATTGGGGGACACAGAGACTGTGGGGACACAGAGACTGTGGGTGTGTGCTTCTGCCGTCTGGAGGCTGACACTAAGTATACAAAAAAAGAGTTAGCTCCTCCTCCGCCGCATACACCCTCGCCCCCAGACCGGGCGTAACTCAGTTTTTTGCTTAGTGTCTGATGGAGGCACACGCAGTCTGGAGCTCCAGACTAGGTTTTTTTTTTTTTTTTTTCCTCTATGAAGATAAGACAGGGGCGACGGATCCTATAGAGAGGATCCGATCTCCCCAAATCATCAACGGGCGACCACGTGTGAGTAATCCTCCACGTGTTTCTCTCCCGCACCGAGGGACACATCTGGGACTTTTCCCCAGACAACTATTTTTCTTTTTTATTTTGAAATAGGCGGCAACGCATCCTGATAAGAGGATTGCGGTTTCCCCATCGTCCCCAACGGGCGAGCACGTGTGAGCGATCCTCCACGTTGTTCTCTCCTGCAACGTGGAAATGCCCCTACCACCCCTAGGTAGTGAGTCCAGGGGTGGAGTTGGAGGCGCAGGTAAGCCGGGGATTGAAGCGGAGAGCGGAGAGCGGTACAGTAGCCTCCCCCTCCCTGCCCAGGGATGGGGTTGAGAAGCACCTCCGTGGAGCCCCCTCGGCGGCCCGGCTCACCTTTGGTTGATCAGGCCGGGACCAGGTAGTCCGTCTCTCACCCGGCACTGCCCCCGGTGGGTAAGCAGGAGATCCGTGAGCGCGCGCCCGCCCGCCGACTTGCGGAGAGCGGCGGGCGCGCACAGTGACCGGGGAGCTCCCGCCCCCTCCCTCCAACGCCGCACGTGGAGTGCGGCCAGAGCCCCGCGGGCGGCCACGGTCCCCGCTGTATGGGGAGGTCCGGAGTCCGCGCGCCCGCCCGCTGACTTCCGAGGATGGCCGGAAGCCCCGCCCACTAACTTCCGGGGGCGGAGAGCGGCGGGCGCGCACAGTGACCGGGGAGCTCCCGCCCCCTCCCTCCAACGCCGCACGTGGAGGGCGGCCAGAGACCCGCAGGCAGCCACGGTCCCCGCGGTATGGGGAGGTCCGGAGTCCGCGCGCCCGCCGACTTCCGGGGATAGCCGGAAGCCCCGCCCACTAACTTCCGGGGGCGGAGAGCGGCGGGCGCGCACAGTTACCGGGGACCTCCCGCCCCCCTCCTTGCATTTCCTCCGAAGTGTGGCCGGAAGCCGCCCCCTATCTCCTGGAGTGCGAGTGCCCCGGCGGGTAACGCTGCACGGAAGAGACGCAAAGTTGGGCCATTACCGGTGGGTAAGTGCATCCCCGTTGCGAGTGCCGCACTAGTAGTCAAGGAAGGGGTTATCCTCCTCCTCCTACCCTACCTTGCAATATGTCTGGCAAAGGGAAAGCTCACTCTTTCCTATACGCTGTTTGCGTTTCCTGTGGGGTCAGGCTGCCTAAAGCACAGCCGGGTAAATTTTGTGAAGCCTGCGAGTCGGAGCGAGCCCAGGAGCCCCCCATTGTTGCAGAGCCCAGAGGTCAGGACCCTCCAGAATGGGCGGTGTCTTTATCAAACTCTATGATATCCCTTACAAAGGCAATTGAGTCTCTCCAAGGCCCAGGTAGGGACAAGGATGGTGGTCTGCCAGCGGAAGACAGCTCGTCCACGTCTCAGGACCTTCCGACCGTTAGAGGCCGCTCCAGCACCAGACAAGCTCATAGCAAAAGAGCTCGTTCCCCGTCGGCCGGACCCTCTGGGGCTTCGATGGCGGGTATTAGGGTATCTCGTTCCCCGTCGCCGAGCTCAGGAAGCGAGCAGGATGAGGGCGAGGAGGAGGAGGAGGCCTGGAATCCAGAAAGCCTGGGATACCAAGACTCGGTGGACAGCCTCATTGAGGCAGTCAACCAGACTTTAGAGATCGAGGACGATGTGTCCACGGCCTCAGGTCACAAGGTCTCCTTCAAAAAGACCAGGCGACCGCATAGAAGGTTTGCCACGCATCCGGAGTTCGAGGAGCTAGTTCAGAAACATAGGGAACACCCGGATAAGCGTTTTGCAATGCAAAAAGCGCTGCAAGCTAAGTATCCGTTTCCTCCTGAACTCCATAAGGGATGGGTGGAGTCGCCAGTAGTGGACCCACCGGTATCTCGTTTAGCGTCAAGATCGCTATTGTCGATACCCAGCGGTTCTTCTATCAAGGACCCAACTGATCGCCTTATAGAGGGGCTTGCCCGCTCGGTGTATGAGGCAGCGGGGTCGGCCCTTGCCCCCTCCTTTGCAGCTACTTGGGTGGCTAAGGCCATGGTTTCGTGGGCGGACGCTCTGCAGAATGCCCTCCAAGACAGAGACCTGCCTGCGGAGGTCTTGGAGGTGACAAATCAGATCTTAGGGGCAAGTGATTTTCTCGTCAGCGCCTCTCTGGACGCGGCCGAGTGTTCTGCGGTGGCAGCAGCAAATGCGATCGCCATTAGGCGAGCATTATGGCTGAGATTGTGGAAGGCGGATTCTATCTCCAAAAAGTCCTTGACCTCATTGCCGTTTCAGGGCAATCGGTTGTTCGGTGAGAAGCTTGATAAGCTTATCTCAGAGGCCACAGGGGGGAGGAGTAGTTTCCTCCCGCAGCAGAGGACTTGGCCTGCATTCAGGCAGACACAGAGGCGTTTTCGGCCTTTTCGTAACCCCTGGAGGGGGTCTTCGGCCAGAGCATCCACCTCCGCAAATGATGGTCAGATTAGGGAAAGGCAAATCTCTTACAGAGCCAATCCGCTGGGTAGAGGCCGAGGCCGTTTGCCCAGAACAAGGGGGGCCAGATCCCAAAAGCCTCCAGCAAAATGACTCGAGGCGCTTAGTACCTTCGGACGACAGAGTGGGCGGACGCCTACTAAAGTTCAGCCACGTTTGGGTCGCAGTGGCACGCGACGCTTGGGTGGCAGAATTGATATCGTCCGGGTACAAGATAGAGTTTCTCGGGCTCCCGCCACGGCGATTCTTCCGTTCCCGGCTCTCCGGAACAGAGTCGCAGGTGAAGAGTTTGTTACAGGCCATAATGACGCTACAGCGCAACGGGGTCATTGTCCCAGTACCGAAAAGCGAAGAGACACAAGGTTTTTACTCCAACCTGTTTTCGGTCCCCAAAAAGGACGGGACAGTAAGGCCAGTATTGGATCTAAAAATCCTAAACAAATTCATCAGAGTCAGGCGGTTCCGGATGGAATCCCTCCGTTCGGTCATTGCAGCCATGGATCCAGGGGAGTTCCTGGCCTCGATCGATGTGCAGGATGCATATCTGCACATTCCGATTTTTCCTCCACACCAGAGGTTCCTGCGTTTTGCGATCGGAGGGCGACATTTTCAATTTGTTGCTCTGCCCTTCGGTCTGGCCACTGCTCCCAGAGTCTTTACGAAGATAATGGCCATCCTGCATGCTCGGGGCATAACGGTACTACCTTACCTGGACGACCTTTTGGTAAAGGGGCCGTCCTTTCAGGCGTGCCAGGAGAATGTCAGTATCACGCTGGATACCCTGGCGCGTCTAGGCTGGTTGATCAATCGGAACAAATCGTCCTTGGTTCCAGCCCAGAGAATTGTATTCCTAGGCATGGTTTTCAACACCTCCCGGGGGCTGGTGATTCTCCCTCAGGACAAAGCGCGAAAGATCAAACAGGGGGTACGGAACCTTCTTCAGCCAGGCTCCAGATCCATCCGGTACGGCATGAGTGTGTTGGGCAGAATGGTGGCGGCGATGGAGGCAATCCCGTTTGCCCAGTTCCATCTCCGTCCGCTTCAGCATGCGCTCTTGTCAGCATGGGACAGAAGGTTGCTATCCCTCAGTCATCGGTGCAATTTGTCTCCGCTGGTCCGACAATCACTCCGGTGGTGGACTCGCGACTCGTCTCTTGTCCAGGGGAAACCCTTTCCCCCGGAACAGTGGTTGGTGGTGACGACCGATGCAAGCCTGCAAGGTTGGGGAGCAGTTTTCCAGAGTCACACAGCCCAGGGGCGGTGGTCCATTCAGGAGATAATTCTCCCGATCAACATTCTGGAGATACGGGCAATACGATTGGCCCTGCAACATTTTCAGTGTTTCCTGAGACACCGGCCGGTGCGCATTCAGTCGGACAATGCTACAGCAGTAGCATATGTCAACCATCAGGGGGGCACGCGCAGCCAAACAGCCATGCGCGAGGTTGGACTGGTACTGCGTTGGGCCGAAAAGAACCACGTGGTAATTTCAGCGGTGCACATTCCGGGAGTCGAAAACTGGGCGGCAGATTTTCTCAGCCGACAGGGGGTCGCGGCAGGGGAATGGTCCCTGCACCCCGAGGTTTTTCAACAGATCTGCCAACGGTGGGGGACACCAGACGTGGACCTTATGGCATCCAGAGAGAACGCCAAAGTGCAAAGGTTCGTCGCTCGATCCCTCGACCCGCAGGCGATCGCAGCAGACGCTCTGGTGCTTCCATGGAGCCAGTTTCGTCTCCCATACTTGTTCCCCCCGCTACCTCTGCTTCCAAGGGTCATCAGAAAGTTAAGGAGAGAGAAGGTTCCAGCAATTCTGCTAGCGCCAGACTGGCCTCGGAGGGCCTGGTATGCAGATCTGGTTCAGCTAGTGGTGGACGTACCCTGGCGTCTACCAGATCGACCGGACTTACTGTCCCAGGGGCCGATCTGCCATCCGAACTTAGGGGCCCTGTGTTTGACGGCGTGGCCATTGAATCTTGGCTGTTAACACAGGCAGGATTCAGGCGCGATGTGGTGGCCACGATGGTGAGTGCCCGAAAACCTTCCTCGGCGAAGGTATATCATCGGACTTGGGAAGTTTTTTTCCGTTGGTGTAGGGATCGCGGAGTGGCTCCTCTGGTTTTTTCAACCCCCAACGTACTGGCTTTTTTGCAGGCAGGGCTGGACGCAGGGCTGGCTCCGAGTTCGCTCAGGACGCAAATCTCGGCCCTGTCGGTCCTTTTTCAACGAAAGGTCGCTTCGGTCTGGCAGGTTAAGACGTTTGTGCAGGGGGTCGCACATTTAGTACCCCCCTATAAGGCGCAGACGGAATCATGGGACCTGAACTTGGTGCTCAGAGCCCTTCAGGAGCCCCCCTTCGAACCCTTGCAAGAAGTCTCCTTACCTTACCTGTCCAGAAAAGTCGTTTTTCTGGTAGCTATTACGTCTATTAGGCGGGTTTTGGAATTGGCGGCTTTATCTTGTAAACCGCCGTTCTTGACTTTTTATAAGGATAAGGTAGTTTTAAGGCCAGCTCCCCCCTTCTTGCCGAAGGTTGTCTCTGCATTCCATATCAACGAAGACATTGTCTTACCTTCGTTTTGCCCGGCACCGGTGCACAAGGTAGAAAAGGCTTTGCACACACTGGATCTGGTAAGAGCTCTTAGGAGGTATGTGACAAGGACAGCATCTTTCCGCCAGACAGACTCTCTATTCGTGATCCCAGAAGGGAGACGGAAGGGGCTCGCTGCGTCCAAAGCGACTTTGGCCAGATGGGTTCGCCTGACGATTCAGGAATCTTATGAAATCAGTGGCACGCCGGTTCCGGCAGGGATCAAGGCACACTCGGCTCGAGCACCAAGCTTCAGCGGAACAGGTGTGCAAAGCAGCTACCTGGTCCAGTTTGCATACGTTTGTCAAACATTATAACGTACATACCCAGGCATCCTCGGATGCAAGCCTGGGAAGAAAGATTCTCCAGGCAGCAGTTGCGCACCTCTAATCAGGGGCGCAAAGTAGCATGGATTGGGTGAGCTAAGATCCCGCCCAGGGACTGCTTTAGAACGTCCCACAGTCTCTGTGTCCCCCAATGAGACGAAGGAGAAACATGGATTTTTGTGAGTACTCACCGTAAAATCCTTTTCTCCGAGACGCTCATTGGGGGACACAGCACCCACCCTACTAGCCAGTTGGCTTTTGCTTATTTTAAGTTATACAAATCCTTATGTAAGGATCAGGGTGGTCCCTTTTCCAGACGTATAATTTCTTGCCTGAGTTTAAGGCGCGTTCTCCTACTGCTTATGCACTAAACTGAGTTACGCCCGGTCTGGGGGCGAGGGTGTATGCGGCGGAGGAGGAGCTAACTCTTTTTTTGTATACTTAGTGTCAGCCTCCAGACGGCAGAAGCACACACCCACAGTCTCTGTGTCCCCACAGTCTCTGTGTCCCCCAATGAGCATCTCGGAGAAAAGGATTTTACGGTGAGTACTCACAAAAATCCATGTTTTGTGGTGTACCGCAATAACGGGCCACAAAAAAATGTTTCCAGATCGCTGTTTTTCTTCCAATACTATGGAAATAGTATTGAAAAAAAAAAAAACAGTGTTCCACAAAACCAGAAGTGACAGCGCGCCGCAAAAACAAACTTCCGTTTGTTTTTGCGGCCCGATTGAGTTACAATGGGGGCCGTGTCCGTAGGCCGTGAATAAGATCGAGCAAGCTCGATCTTTCTTCACGACCGTACGGCACACGGCGCACCCTGTAATTTTTGTGACCTGATTTTGCGGCCCCATAGAAATGCATTGGGGCCGCAAAATCGGCCCGCATGGTAAGTGTAAAACCAGCCTTGGAAAACTAGATATTCTTAGAATTTTAAGAACAGAGATCGGTGTTACCCCTCCGATCCCCTGGGGCTGGTCCCGCACCTTTGCCTCGGTCACACAAGTGATGACGTCCGGTCTGTGCAGTCACCTGACCACTAAATGTCTGCAGGGTCAGATCACTAAATGGACAGGATTTAATCATTTCTGGTCTTGTCAGTGGCCATCAGATCCTTTTGTGTGTTCCCATTTGTTTTTGTTTTTTTAACCTAATCTCTAATTTTAACTCGTAGGCAAGAAAGCCCGGACATTTGACCTAGAAGCGATGTTTGAGCAAACTCGTAGAACAGCCGTAGAGAGGAGCAAAAAAACTTTTGGTAAGATGGTCCTTGACGTAACACTAAACGCTTCCTTGATTAGTCTTGGAGGAACTGTTGATATGATCTTTGCTATATTTTGGTTGAGGAACAGCTAGGTTGAAGAGCCCAGGCTAATGGACAGAGGAGGAAGAGTTTGTGTTCTTCTGTGGTGTTCGCAGAGAGGGGGGAGGCTCCTGCTGCAGTCAGTTGTCTTACCGCCACACACAAGGTAGTGAGGATTATTTCAGACGTGGGGCAGCAGGAAAGACTCTTTAGTATTATTTCTACTTGCTGCTTCATTATATAATTATTATTTATCTGGAAGGGAGGGTAGTGGTATCTGTTCACAGCTGCCAGAGGGGCAAGGAGACTGACTTGGAACTTGCTGGATAATATGTTTACAACTGCCAGAGGTGATAAAGCGCTGACTGGGAAACTAGCAGAGGATTATATTTACAGAAGCCAGAGAAGAAGACTGCCTGGGAATGTGACAATATTTATAGCAGCCAGAGTGGGTAGGAGATTGATTGTGAACTTAATGAGGATTTATACTTGCCAAAGGGATAAGAGGACTAACTGGAAAATTACTGAGGACTATATTTACAGCAGCCAGATGGTGAAGGAGACTGACTCGGGTTTTTATTTACAGCAGCCAAAGGAGGCAGCAGACTGTTTTTGAACTTAATGGGGACAATATTTATACTTGCCCCAATGACATGGATGCTGTCTTTTTACTGATCTGTATAATGTCACTGGACACGGCACGTATCACCTGAAAATGACATGTGACTGGTGTTTGTTCTCTCTTGGCGACAAATTATAAAAGAAAAAATATATACAGTATACCTACTGAAATTCATTTTAATTCTGACCACTAGAGCGCACAGTACATTGACCCCTCATGGTTTCTGCAGCTAACTTGTCAGCTTTGCTGTGTAGACTGGGTCAGAATTAACAGTCACCGCAATATGAGGGAGAGGATGTAATGACAGCTCTTTTGTACTTCTGAAGGTCTAGGTAAGGCCATACAGAAACACTCTGGAGTAGGGGCAGTTCTCCATTACTTCCTGCAGACTAGTAATCTAAGACATTTCTTTGTGGGAGATGTCATGGCCGCTGCTCTGCAGTTTCCACCATTCCTTTTTTTGCGACTATGTTCTTTATTTGTGCAGCAAATTTTTTCCTTCTTGCATCACATTTTAGTTTTGCATTGAGAAATAAATAGATTTTTTCTGTAACTGATGATATGAAATAATGATGATTTTATAAATATTTATGTATCCTAATAGAAGAGCGAGAAAGAGAAGGGGAAGAAAACAAACAGCAAACCATTCCGACATCCAGGACTGCGGCCTCTGGCCCTGGGCTGAGGAAGGAGAAAGACTCCAGGTACGTACCGTTACTCCATTCTGATGCCGTCACACTCGTCATCACAAGATAAAGGCCGGGCCGGTGTCTCTGGCGTTATACTTTATCCCCTGCAGCATGGCTGGGAAGAGCCGGCCTAGGGCAGTGCCAGGCTGGGCCGTCTCTAGATATAGTCCCCGGCCGACTCTTCCCAGCTCTTCTGCTGGAGATTGACACGTATCTACCTACATATATGCAAGAGGGAGGCCGTTCAGTGGTGCTGGGAAGAGCCGGCCAAAGGCAGTGCCAGACTAGTCTCTGATGTCCGGAGCCTGTCGATCGCACCCCAGATGTCCGGAGTCCGATGCCAGTGTGCTCTGAGATCTGAGTTCTGATGTCGACCTGGTGTCCTGATGCCCTGATGTCTCCCTGGTGTCCTGATGTTCACCTGAAGTCCTGATGTCCACCTGATGTCCACCAGATGTCCTGATGTCCACCTGATGGTCTGATGTCCACCTGGTGTCCTGATGCCCTGATGTCCGCCTGGTGCCCTGATGTCCAGTCCGTGTTCCTGATGCACGGCCAGAGTCCAGATGTCACTCCGTGCTCTAATGTCCAGCCTGTGTCCAGATGTCCAGTCCGTGGTTCTGGTGGTCCAAGTTGTGCTCTTAAGCCGGTCCCATTCTTCCTGGATGGAATCCTCCTCCATGGTTTCCAGGTGTCTCCTGCTCTGTTCCCCGGTGACGGTCCCGCCAGTGAGTTTTGGACCTGACCAGCCTATGCCCGGTGCTGTAGTGCCAACATTCCTGGACCTGTGCTATCCGAGTCCTGTTCTGATGTCTTGCCAGTTCCCTGGGGTCTTACCCGTGATGACCTCTGCCATCATCTGAAGTGTACCTGAGGTCGGTGTCTGACGTTCTTCTGCTGAGCCTGTGCTACGCCCGAGGCCCAAGAGCGAGGCCATTCTAGTATGCCCGTGCCAGACAGCCCTGGACTGCTTCAACCCATGATGACCTCTTGCTTCGCCTGTCGACCTGAGAGATGTTTCCTTCATGATGTGCATATTCCGGAACCCGGTGTTTCTATGTTTTTGCTTTATTTCAGTAAACTTTATTTTTCTTCATACCTGAAGTTGTGCGGTGTCTGTTAGTCCTGCAAATGGCCAGCTTGTCACTAGCTCAGCTGCCACAGACGCCGGTTGCTACCATCCCTTGTCCGGGTATCCCCGGGTCCCCCCTGTGGTCCAGTGGGTCCACATTCCACAATCACCTGGGACGCATACTCCGTCGTTGTTTTAATTCGACGACACGGGATCGTTGGCTGGGTAAGCCACGCTGCGCCCGCGATCGCAACATAAGGTGTTTTACAGAAAGAGATGTGCTCTCTGTTACCTCTTTTTTTTTTTTTTTTTTTTTTTCCCCTCTGTGATGTAATCGTAGGGTGTCAACGAGCTGTCATGGCCCTTTGGGGCGTAATATAGACTTTCAGGTCAGAGATTGAAATGAGTTTATTAAACCGTAACAAAATCCATAACAAATTGCAGCAGAAGAAATAAAGCAGAGGTAAAGCTGTGAACTTTGTCAGCCATCCAGTGATTGCATAGTTATTCTAAACATCTATGTGATGGATATATTGGGAGGGATCAGAGTGATAAGATCTCCACCAATCCCAAGAATAGGATCTGCCATAGAGAGAAATTTAAAATCCATACAGACCTTTCACGAGAGGTGACCTATCACCCTCACATTGAACATATGGGATTAATTATAGCTGGGATGAGAAAGCTAATTATAAGTAGGGAAGAGAAAGAGAGCTTACACTTCTCTCTATCTTCATTGAAGTAGGAGCCTCCTGTAGTATGTGTATGCTGTTGCAGAGAAGTTCCTTTCCCTAGGATAGGGCTTCCTCTGATCAAAGAATATTCTTTGATGTTTTGGAGCCAGTGATCAGTGATGAATATTGGGGATTGCATCGATCTGATATTTATGGGAGATATATTTTCGTCGTCATAGCGAAAGGACGAACATAACACATTCACTCACATCACTGTAAGGTCATTCCAGCCCCTCCAACTTAATAACGCCTTATGGATGGTGTTATCCATCCCATGTTTCATCTCTATAGGTAGATAAAATTGTGCTAACAAACATGACTACAATATCTACTGACTGGGACCTCCAGGGGCCATCATATCCTGTAAGTTGGGAAATTGTGGGATGTGCTAGGTCCTTCCGAATTCCATCAACCAGCCCCCATGTGACCATATGAGTTCTTCAAGGGGGAGGTATGTGGGCGTAGCATTGAGCTAATAAAAATGAACGTTTGGGTCTGTCTTTGCTCATTCTTGAAGACATAGTTCACTGTGGGTTCTGTCCATTTTCCAAATCGGAGTGCTTCTCTCTGTTAGACTCTCAGCCATTTCCGTGACATCCGTTTTAGTAATTCTTTCGTTATTCCTTTTTATTCTATGCAATTGTATATACCATGTTGTTTTGTTTCCATTTTGTATCATCTTAGTCTATTTTTATAAACACTGCCTACCTTTCCGGATTAAATAAATAAAATGCAATGGTTCTGTTCCTCTTGTTCTGTAAACCGCACCCTGATGCCATACGCTACCAGTAACTGGTGTCCAGTCGGCCTGTGTAAATGACTGGTGGTGGCAGCTACTGGTTCTTTTTGTTATTGTGTAGCTGGTACTGACCGTGTGTGTGTGTATTGATATCCCATGCTTTGGAATCGGAGGTGTATATACCGTACGCTCATTGTGGGTTTCCCAATAACCGGTCTAGTAATGGAAGCAGCTGTGGCCTCGTCCATCACTCGTCAGCCTGGGTGTACCAGCAGTCGTAGTCCCATTGATGAGAAAGGATATGTGATTAGAAGATTGCTAAACATTGGGAATAATGCAACTAAAAAGTTAATTAATTAAAATAATGACTCAAACTTATAAAGTTCTGCATCTCTCAAATAAATGTCTTAAAGAGTAATTTAATTTAACATATACATTTCATCTAATGTGCCCCATCTTTTCGTTTTTTGGTGCAGTGACTCTGATGACAGCTCGGATGATGAATTCATCGGCCCCCCGGTACCAAGCAGCAGTTCTCGAGCTCTGGACGACGAGATGATCGGCCCCCCACTTCCTCCCAGCTACAAAGACAGCGATGAGGATGATGAAGAGGAGGATGACGGAGATGATGATGTAAGTAATGGACGATGTAGCTTTTTTTTGCAAAGTGACGTTGACTGATTGAACTTTTTTACGGCAGCCTGTATTCTGTTTGGGTACAGGCTGCCGAAAAAAAAACCAGAATGTGATTTCCTGACCAGCTAGATGGAGGGAACATTAAACCCACATCATAAATTGATTGTGATGGGTAAGAGTTAAGGAAGAAGTTTCTCTGTAACTTTATGAAAAGTTATCCAAAAGTTTGCAAAAGTTACACATCAGTTGCCTGTAGGTGGCGCTCTATATACAGTGTGTGCACGGTAATGTGATGTACACTTGTTGCATAGCAATGTCCCCGGGGGAATAATACCGCACTACTGTATATGACGTCTCCGTTCCTGGCCAAGCGTTTAGGAACACGCTGTGTGATGGAGATCTCTGCCCAGATTCCTGGAAATTCCAGCGGTTTCGGGGGGGGGGGGGGGGGATTCGATTTGTCCCACATCTATAAATACCGTCACAGTCCTCTGCCTACATTACATGTCATAACATACCGTACAGGAGGCCCGTGATGTGCACGCTGGGTGGGTGGCATTTGTACATTTGCCAAGTATGAAGGCTTTAATGTAGGTCCAGGCAGGAGGACCCATCGTCCGTCATTTCTGCCGCGTTCAGAGGGACACGCCGCATTGTTATGTCTGTCGAGCTTCGTTCGGACCCTCTTTTTTTTTGTTTTTTACGAATCCCCCTTACTTGGGTTTATCATTCCTGGAGGTGTCTAATATTAGAACGTCATGATGTAGCTGTGGCGCTTTACATAAACGGCGGCGTAGTGCTCAGATTCTTTATGGCTGCCGTCACGTGGCACGGAGCCATCCCCAGCGCGGGATGCCGAAGGAGAGCAGAAAAGGCGTAGTTCACGCACCGCCATAGAATCGCACCAACTTGCCATCGATCATTGCAGATCATCTCTCCAGATACCTCCTCTGTCTAGAAGTATTTCTCTTTTTCTGCTCTGAAAATTGTGACTTATTTGCAACTTTTTAAAAAAGTTTGCAATTCCTAAGTCTGGCGTGCAGCTACCTGTCTGGTCATCTGCAGCCACTTTCCCACCCCATGTTTCAAAGGCGGCGAAAATGGCATAATAAAATCACCCAACATGCCAGAAAATAAGTGCAAAAGCCTCAATAAATTCCCCCACCCGGTGTTTGTGCACCTCCCACTCTCACATTTCCGAAATACTGGAGAGTAGCGATCGCCACATAGAACTGCTGGCCGCTGACGGACTTATTTATTTTTATATTTAATTTTTTTATTCTATTAAAATTGTTTTATTTTTTTTTTTGTGCATTTTTTTTTTTAGGACAAGTTTATTTGTATTTTTTTTTTTTTTTTTTTTTACTTTTTATTGAAAAGTAATTCCACAAGCCGAACCTTTTTGACAGATTCTCAGTTAACTCATTCTGCTGCCGGCAATAGACAACAGACATTGGGTTGTCACCGTTTGCCCCCTGCAGCCTTGGTGTTACCAAGGCTGCAGGGGGCAAACGGTGACAACCCAATTGCAAAATAAAAATGATTTTCAGCCCAAAATGTATACATTTAAGAAAAAAAAAAAAAAAAGGCGGACAACCCCTTTAAGGCCTGTTCATACTCGGACATTAAACGCTTTGTACCAAATAAGTGTTCTATCCCTATCAATGGATTATTAATTTTTGGGGATTTGATTTGATTGATTGGACCCCCCCCAGTGATCGGGGAAGAGAGGATTTCTATCCCAGGATCCCGGATGTCCCCTTGTTTGTGAATGTGGTGCAGTCACAAATTCCGCCAATCGAAAATGGAAAAAGTAGAATTGTTCTTTCAGATGGAGGAAAGGATGCATAGCTGCAGTTTTGTGTCAGTAGGGGGCGCTAAAAGCATTTAATGTGAGTTATGGGAGTGTCTGACTGTAGAAAAGTTACAAAAAAGTCATTTAAAAGTTTACAAGTAAAAGTTTATTAATTTTTCCCAGCATGCCCCTTTGACCCCTAAAGTGATTGTTTCCCCCAGACCCCCTTAAGAGTCTGGGAAAATGAATAATAAACCCCAGATTGATTGTCCATGGATTTCCCCGGCTCGTGAGTCCTATTAACTCTTCTTCACTCTCACTCCTCTGCATGGGGGGGACAGTTCGTTATTTTGAAGAATACTCTTGATGGTTCATTAAAGGGGTTGTCCACTTTTTTAATTTTTTTTTTTTTCACTTAAATGCATGTATTTACGTTTAAAAATAATTGGGTTTTATTACAAATTTTGCAACTTTTTGGCCCTTTACGATCTCTTCCTTTCCCCTCATGTTCAACTTTGAGGCTGTCGGCAGAGGTAAATCAGCTGAGAGAAGGGGGGAAAAAAAAAAAAGACAGATACAATGAAAACAGAGCTCACTGATGGGTTCTCAGTTAACTCATTCTGTGTCCAGCAGTAGAAGACGTCGCACACATCAAAGCCTGGAAGCTGGGAGTCGGTATGGCTGCCACGGCAGGTGACATCACCCAGTCCTGATGAGCCTTGTAGTATAGACGATGGGGGGGCATCCTCTCATCTGTAGTTCGAGGGGAAGCTCGGTGATGTCCCCCGTAAGAGCAGACGGCCCTCCATGGCGGAGGATGAGCCCCTATGTATGCGCCTCGGCCTCTTGAGCCGCAGGACGTGACCTTGGGGTGCCTCCGGGCTTCTCCCATCCTCCGCCGAGCCGGGCGACTTCTCTGCGATCCTATCACACTGATTAATGGCCTTTTGTTCAGATTCCATTGTGGCGTCGACCGAGAAGGGAAACCACGAAATCTTCCTCCCGCCAAGACCCCGCACAGGAAGCCCCCGAGTCCTCCGAATATCACATTTTATATATATATTTAGATTTTCTTGGACTAGTGAGTTAGTGAAAAAAAAATGGTGGGAAGGAGCGCCGGTTTCCTCCACTTCTGAGCGTCTCTTATTGTATCATTAACCCCTTCTCATCGCCGCCAATATTTATTTTTTTTCCTTTTTTTTTCCGCCAGCGATAACTTTTTATTTTTCCATCAAGGACTCGTGGATTTTTTTTTTTTTTTATGACTATTTGTAGTTTTGATTTTTCATCGTCCATTGTACCCAATAATGTATGGAAAAGCTAATTTTTTTTTTTTTTTTTTTTTTTACAAAGTTTTTCACTGGAGCGCCAAGATGGCGCTGATGGGAGTTTTCAGCTTCTGCACTTTGCTATTGCTACCCAAAGTTTAGGGTATGGAAGGGGGAAAGGGAATGGACCCCCATAATTGCCGTGGCCAGAGACGGGCTAACCCTATGCTCTTCACCAAGAGGCGTGGATAATTATCGTGTTTAGGCTCCGTCCACACCAGTCAGAATTTCTGATTTCTCAGTAAATACAAGAATATGCCGGCGAGTGGAAAAGACAAATCTTGGTCCAAGTTTGGTGCCGTGGATTGCAACCTCTGATAGACCGAACCTCCGCTGCTCCAGAAAAACACACAGGTAAAGTCAATGAGCTAAATGGTAAAATTACATCTTCCCACCACTTGAGGGAGCTCAGTGCATACCGTTATTTATTAGTGAGCTCCCCCTAGTGGTGGCTGCAGGTAAATAGAATTCTATCATTTACGGAACTTTGGGAGTTCTGAAAAATGTAAGAAATGAGAACGAAATTTGTTTTCCAAATCTCCTAATCCTTATTTTTTCCCTGCCATCTTGTGTATCCAAGGTTCATAGTTATTGTTGTGTGTGTGTGTGTCCAGACACTTCCTTAGCGATGAGCGGGGCGTCGGACACAGTATAGACTCTCGTCAGTGTTTACAGAGCGTCGCTGCCTTCTTCATTGTTCCCGGCCATTGGAAGGAATAGGCCGGAGTCACAGGACTGAGCCGTGAAGTGCCTCGTCTCGCTCCTCACGCTTATATGACCTCGGTCCCTAATTATGGTTCCCACGTGAGCGCAAAGGGTAAAATCCGCGCTGATGTCCGGGACCTGAAATCTGCAGCTTTGCGGATGTTTAGTTTCTTTCTTTGCATTTTCTTTTTTTTTTTTTTTCTATAGGTTTTTATGGGGGGAATAAAATGCATATAAAAAGCGAGGCTCCAAATCTGCGTAAGACAAGTGCAAAAATAAAGCAGCCAAAAAACAATTGCTTGATCTGCGTTCACACGGTGCAGTATTTTCCCCCCGTGATTTTCTAAAGTTGTTTTAAACTTCCCAGCTTTTTACCGTGTTATCAGAAGGTCATGTAAAAAAAAAAAGAAATGAAGCGTGATTTCAGCGTCCGAACACCGGCCATTGTGTATTTTAGTGCAAACACCTAGAAAAGAAGTGTAAAAATTCAGCGTTTTCACATGTTGGCCGCAGAATAAAAAATATCAAGTAAAAAACGCAATTGTATTTTTAAGTGCAAAATTCTGAAAATATTAATCTGTGTTAGAAAGAGAAGGAGAATAAGAAAAAAAGCTGAATTTTTGGCAGTATGGCAGTAGAAAAATCTAATGAAAGTTTAGTCTGAATCCCTGAAACATTATCGCCCCAATTCTTTGTCTGCAGTCCTATCTGTGTGTATATATAACCTTGACCAGTAGATGTCGCTGTGCCCGCACACATCCGTGCAGGGAGGCCGCACATCGTGGGGGTGCAGTACTGTGTCTGTGCACTTGGGAAAAGCAGTCTATGCTCCACCATTCATTTTTATAGCAACCCCACTGGGCCTGCCGATATTGTCCACCCCACCGGGCCCCCACCACTAATGCACTCCACTCCACTGCTCCTGCCTATAATAATGTCCTTCCCAACGGGCCCCGACCCATAACGCTGTCCACTCCACCGCTCCTGCCTGTAACATTGTCCACCACACCCATAACGCTGTCCACACCACCTCTCCTGCCTGTAACATTGTCCACCCCACCCATAACGCTGTCCACTCCACCGCTCCTGCCTGTAACATTGTCCACCACACCCATAACGCTGTCCACACCACCTCTCCTGCCTGTAACATTGTCCACCCCACCCATAACGCTGTCCACTCCACCGCTCCTGCCTGTAACATTGTCCACCCCACCCATAACGCTGTCCACTCCACCGCTCCTGCCTATAACATTGTCCACCCCACCTATAACGCTGTCCACACCACCTCTCCTGCCTATAACATTGTCCACCCCACCCATAACGCTGTCTACTCCACCGCTCCTGCCTATAACATTGTCCACCCCACCCATAACGCTGTCCACTCCACCGCTCCTGCCTATAACATTGTCCACCCCACCCATAACGCTGTCCACTCCACCGCTCCTGCCTGTAACATTGTCCACCCCACCCATAACGCTGTCCACTCCACCGCTCCTGCCTATAACATTGTCCACCCCACCTATAACGCTGTCCACACCACCTCTCCTGCCTATAACATTGTCCACCCCACCCATAACGCTGTCTACTCCACCGCTCCTGCCTATAACATTGTCCACCCCACCCATAACGCTGTCCACTCCACCGCTCCTGCCTATAACATTGTCCACCCCACCCATAACGCTGTCTACTCCACCGCTCCTGCCTATAACATTGTCCACCCCACCCATAACGCTGTCCACTCCACCGCTCCTGCCTATAACATTGTCCACCCCACCCATAACGCTGTCCACTCCACCGCTCCTGCCTATAACATTGTCCACCCCACCCATAACGCTGTCCACTCCACCGCTCCTGCCTGTAACATTGTCCACCACACCCATAACGCTGTCTACTCCACCGCTCCTGCCTATAACATTGTCCACCCCACCACTAATGCAGTCCACTCCACCGCTCCTGCCTATAACATTGTCCACCCCACCCATAACGCTGTCCACTCCACCGCTCCTGCCTGTAACATTGTCCACCACACCCATAACGCTGTCTACTCCACTGCTCCTGCCTGTAACATTGTCCACCACACCCATAACGCTGTCCACTCCACCGCTCCTGCCTATAACATTGTCCACCCCACCTATAACGCTGTCCACACCACCTCTCCTGCCTGTAACATTGTCCACCCCACCCTTAACGCTGTCCACTCCACCGCTCCTGCCTGTAACATTGTCCACCCCACCCATAACGCTGTCCACTCCACCGCTCCTGCCTATAACATTGTCCACCCCACCCATAACGCTGTCTACTCCACCGCTCCTGCCTATAACATTGTCCACCCCACCCATAACGCTGTCCACTCCACCGCTCCTGCCTATAACATTGTCCACCCCACCCATAACGCTGTCCACTCCACCGCTCCTGCCTATAACATTGTCCACCCCACCCATAACGCTGTCCACTCCACCGCTCCTGCCTATAACATTGTCCACCCCACCCATAACGCTGTCCACTCCACCGCTCCTGCCTGTAACATTGTCCACCACACCCATAACGCTGTCTACTCCACCGCTCCTGCCTATAACATTGTCCACCCCACCACTAATGCAGTCCACTCCACCGCTCCTGCCTATAACATTGTCCACCCCACCCATAACGCTGTCCACTCCACCGCTCCTGCCTGTAACATTGTCCACCACACCCATAACGCTGTCTACTCCACTGCTCCTGCCTGTAACATTGTCCACCACACCCATAACGCTGTCCACTCCACCGCTCCTGCCTATAACATTGTCCACCCCACCCATAACGCTGTCCACTCCACTGCCCCTGCCTATAACATTGTTCACCCCACCCATAACGCTGTCTACTCCACCGCTCCTGCCTATAACATTGTCCACCCCACCCATAACGCTGTCCACTCCACCGCTCCTGCCTATAACATTGTCCACTCCACCGCTCCTGCCTGTAACATGGTCCACCACACCCATAACGCTGTCCACTCCACCGCTCCTGCCTATAACATTGTCCATCCCACCCATAACATTGTCCACTGCACTGCCCCTGCCTATAACATTGTCCACCTCACTGGACCTCCGACCATAACGTTGTCCACCTCACCGGGCCTCCAATCATAATGCTGTCCACCTCACCGGGCCTCCTACCATAACGTTGTCTACCTCACTGGGCCTCCGACCATAACGTTGTTCACCTCACTGGGCCTCCGCCCATAACCT
Organism: Dendrobates tinctorius; assembly: GCF_039654945.1. NCBI lineage: Eukaryota > Metazoa > Chordata > Amphibia > Anura > Dendrobatidae > Dendrobates > Dendrobates tinctorius. Next base: position 14,585,766 of record NW_027361803.1, read on the forward strand.
TGTCCACAACCACCAGGCCTCCACTCATAATGTTGTCCACCCCACCGGGCCTCCACCTATAACATTGGCCACCCCACCAGACCTCCACCCATAACGTTGTCCACCCCATCGGGCCTCCACTTATAACGTTGTCCACCCCACCGGGCCTCCACTTATAACGTTGTCCACCCCATCGGGCCTCCACCCATAACGTTGTCCACCCCACCAGGCCTCCACCCATAAAGGTGTCCACCTCACCGGTCCTCCACCCATAACGTTGTCCGCCTCCACCCATAACGTTGTCCACCCCTCCGGGCCTCCACCTATAATACTGTCCACACCACGGTGCCATTAGCTCCACTCTTGTGTGTAGGTGGTGTCTGGTATTGCAGCCCAGCTCAATTCACTTGAATAAGGCTGACCTGTAACAGTGGACAGTTCTGTAAGTGACAGTGGGAACGTCGTATGTCAGTCGGCACAAGAATTGGCCAGCCTGTGTTATAAGCCCTGATCTGAGACAGTCGACACCTGTTTTCCTTCTCCGACTAGACTTTTTTTTAACCGCAGCTCAATAGTAGATATAACCGCGACTTCACTCGTAGCCCTCACCTAAAGCCACGGACACCTGACACCACTGAGGGCACAGGGAGAGGCCCCTTCAATGGAACCTTTCCCGTCCCTCCGGCGGACGGCAGCGTGTGAGACGTTACTCCATAGGACGGGGTTATAATTGTTGGTGCTTTGATGGATTTGTCTGAAACGCGTCTCTATGAATCTCAGATTTCACCCGGGCTGGAATGTAGGCGACATTCGGAGTGAAGTCTCCATTCATCGTAACCTTGTCATGCGCTAATCAGCAGAGCAAACACCACACTGTTTATAATGTCGGCGAGCGGTCACACAGCGCCAACGATTGCTCCTACGACTGCGCAACTTTCTAGGGGTTTCCCATCATATGTGTTATGGCATCATCCGTACCTCATTCATTTCAGGAGAAAGTGTCTGTCACCGTCTTCCCAAGGAACAAGCCTGACCTCTAATTTGCTCACCCCTACATAACTTTGGATGAGAAGCGGTCTCAGGAGGCATTACTGCCGGCAGACACGGGATTCATGGCAGCGTCACCTTCTCTTCTCCAGACATTCTTCTCCTATGAAGCCCCTTCAGACTGTTTTGGGCATATGGAAGAATGATTGCCCGGAGAAGAGAAGGTGACGCTGCCATGAGTCCTGTGTCTGCTGGCAGTAAAGCCTCCTGAGACCATTCATGTGTTGGGGCTTTTTATCCATGAAGGGGCTCACTCACAATTTACCTTAAAAAGTACGGCCATAATTAAAGAACAGGATCTAAACCTCCAAGAACAACTTCTCCCATCATCCAGGACAAGGTGATGATGATGATTTCGCCATCAGGATGGAGACCAGGTCACAAGGAAAAGTGACAACAAAACATTGACATTTTGGTTCCTCGGCTTGGAAACTCCCCAGATCTCATCCCATTGAGAACCTGCTGTCAATCCTCGAAAAGTGACAAAATTGTGATAACCTTCGAGCTCTGATGAGACCAGAACAGGCAGCCATCAGTCACGATCTGTCCAGAAGCCGATATCCATCTGCCGGGGAGAAGGGCAGAAGTCTGTGGAATAAGGGGCAGAAGTCTGTGGAATAAGGGGCAGAAGTCTGTGGAATAAGGGGCAGAAGTCTGGGGAATAAGGGGCAGAAGTCTGGGGAATAAGGGGCAGAAGTCTGGGGAATAAGGGGCAGAAGTCTGGGGAATAAGGGGCAGAAGTCTGTGGAATAAGGGGCAGAAGTCTGTGGAATAAGGGGCAGAAGTCTGGGGAATAAGGGGCAGAAGTCTGGGGAATAAGGGGCAGAAGTCTGTGGAATAAGGGGCAGAAGTCTGTGGAATAAGGGGCTGAAGTCTTGGGAATAAGGGGCTGAAGTCTTGGGAATAAGGGGCTGAAGTCTTGGGAATAAGGGGCTGAAGTCTTGGGAATAAGGGGCAGAAGTCTGGGGAATAAGGGGCAGAAGTCTGGGGAATAAGGGGCAGAAGTCTGGAGAATAAGGGGCAGTGCTGGGAATATTGAGACTTTATAGACACTTCATGAATTACTGAATAAAAGTGTAAAAACTTATGAAGTGTTATAATTGTCCATCAGTAACCAGAGAAACATCCAACTAAAAGAGCAAAAAACACTGAAGAGGCAAAATGTGAAAACCAAACTGCATCAATCTCAAAATTTTAAGCCACAGGTGTCCTTCTGACAACCCATAATGTGGTCAGTTGTGTATGACTCCTGACAACGTGTATGCTCCTGTTGAGGCTGTGAATACAGGTCCCAGTACAGGATGTCATGCTCCTCATGTCACTGTTATGGAGTCTATTTCTGACTCTTTGGTCACCAGGAGAAACTGGAGGTCATTTGTTAGGACTCCACCTGTCCTGTTGCTGGGTTGATGCCTTTCAGCAACTCTGTCTGGCTTCTCTTATGTAACGGCTGGTGTGCTGGGATCTGCTCCATGCTCTAGAGATTGTGCTGAGACACAACAAATCTTCCCGACCTGGGTGCCGCCCAGGCGTAGCCGGGTGACCTGTGTGCCGCCCAGGCGTAGCCGGGTGACCTGTGTGCCGCCCAGGCGTAGCCGGGTGACCTGTGTGCCGCCCAGGCGTAGCCGGGTGACCTGTGTGCCGCCCAGGCGTAGCCGGGTGACCTGTGTGCAGCCCAGGCGTAGCCGGGTGACCTGTGTGCCGCCCAGGCGTAGCCGGGTGACCTGTGTGCCGCCCAGGCGTAGCCGGGTGTGCTGTGTGCCGCCCAGGCGTAGCCGGGTGTGCTGTGTGCCGCCCAGGCGTAGCCGGGTGTGCTGTGTGCCGTCCAGGCGTAGCCGGGTGACGTGTGTGCCGTCCATGCGTAGCCGGGTGTGCTGTGTGCCGTCCAGGCGTAGTCGGGTGTGCTGTGCGCCGCCAAGACGTAACAGAACGACCTGTGTGCCGCCCAGGCGTAGCCGGGTGATCTGCGTGCCACCTGAATGGCTGCAGATGACACCTCATTTTACCAGCGCCGTTCTTTGTTTGGGGGGTTTGTCTTGACGTTCCTCTCCTGTTACTTCTATTTGCCCCATTCTATTTATCTGTCTATTATCTATTTATCTATTTATCTATTTATTTATTTATCTGTTATCTATCTATTATCCAGCTATCTATTATCTAGCCATCTATTATCTAGTTTAGTGCAGCTGCGTCCACACTCAGCATCCGCATGACCCTGTGACATCCCGCCCGACACTGTACTGAGAAACCAAAGTAGGGACCAGAACCATCGGTTGACGCAAGCATCCCTCCCCTTTGCGTTTTTCCTCCATACTTTATATGAACACCCTCCTCCCCGTTCTCTGTTGCAGAAGACACGAGCGATAGAGCGAGAGCTCTGTCTATTTTTCCCTGACCCCCGGCCACATCCTTGGCCGGTGCCAGAGGGTTCCTCGTGCGTACGTCCCTAGTCGCCTCCTCGACCACACACTCCCGTTCCTCCAGGCTTTATTTTTATTTGCTCGTTTCTGCATGGGACCCTGGAACTGAGCTGTCTTGAACTTACCAGGGGATATTTCCAGCTTGGGGTTCGGTGGGGTCTCCTCGACCTCTCTTGCCAATACCTCTAGGGGGAGCCTATCGGGGTTACACTATGTCCCTAGGTTGGCGACCCCTATGGCAGGTATTCCTGACTTGGGATCTTAGGGTTTTGCACCTAAAACAACATTTACCTTGGGAGGGATAACCCTGGCCTCCCACAGGGACCAGAACAGAGGCAAGTCTCTTCCCAACACAGTCCCATATGGAAGAGTCTTCACCACTCCCACCACACGGTGTGGAAAAATTAACCTCCGCGGTCAGGTACTCCTGGATTTCCCATTAAATACCCATCATTTCCACTTTCGGTCCTTTGGGGTTGTCCCCGGCAACAAGGGACCAATGGACCAAAGTCGCTACGCTCTCCGAGTCCATGAGAGCCTCTGTTTGGCACCCGTTGACGAGTACCTGGCACAGCTGTGGTTCGCCGCCTGTAGTGGCGATACAAACTGGCTGAGCATACATAGACATACGGCGAGTAAACCCGCAGTCCTGCTCCTGGGCTGGCGAGGCCCGACGTGACAGCCGAAGTGGAGCAGTGTCCCATACAAAGTCCTGAGTGGCTGTATACCGCTCAATCAATCCTACCAGCTGGTCCAGAGTGTCCAGGTCCCCTTGCTCCACCCAACGCTGCATGGCGGCCAGCAGAGCCCTCACCAGCCGATCGACCACCACCCTCTACCTGGACAGGGGTCAAAGTCTCAGGCTGGAGCCATTCCTCCACCAACTGCAATAAGTCATACGCCTGAGGTTGGACGGGACTCCGCAAAGGACCACTGGTACACCCTCTGATCGCCCCTTACCTTAGAGTCTCTTCTTGACACTGCTGTTCACCCCTCACATTAGGGGTCTTCTCTTTCCACCTCTGATGCTCCGGTTGCTGCCACTGCAACTGCAGCGCCTCTTGCTGCTGCCGCTGGACTGCAGCGCCTCTTGCTGCTGCATCTGTAGCTCCTCTTGCTGCTGCCGCTGGAATTTCAGCTCCTGCTCCTGCTGAATGAGGACCACCTGTTTCAAAAGCTCCTCCATTTCTCCAGCAGACTTGCTCATCGACATGCAGCACGCTTAGGGGTATGCCTCAGTTCACACTGCTTGCATTCGTTCCACCACCATATGTAGTGCAGCGGCATCCACACTGAGCAGTGATGAGGCAGTGACCCAGCAAAGTTGAAAATAAAAGTCTGTTTAGGCTATGTGCACATGGAGTTTTTTGGCTCTGCGGATTTTGTAGTAAAAACCGCAGATAAATCCGCAGGACTAAAGTCCTGTGGTTTATCTGCGGTTTTGCCCTGCGGTTTTACACCTCATAATGGATGAGGTGTGAAACTGCAGCGTTTCTGCACTAAAGAATTGACATGCTGCGGATTGTAAACCGCACCGTGTGCACATACCCTTAATGCTCAACTGACAGAAAAACACAGCACACAATGTCCGCCAAATCGCAGCCGGGAACCATATCCTCCAGATTGCAGTCGATAAACACATCAGTCCACCTCCGGAGCGCAGCCGGGCACAGGACAGTCTACCTCCGGTTCACAGCCAGTACAAGATAGTTCACCTCCGAGACTGTTGTTGTGGGCGACTGCACCGCCGTGTACGCTGTGGGTGCTAGGCCTTTAAGATCCCTTGGCTGTTTGGCTCTGCTTGCCTGTGTTGCCTCACACAAGTGGAGCTCTGCAGGGCCTTCTGCTCTGCACTCCTGCAAACTCCAGAGTGACACAGACCCTGACCTACACAAACCCTTTACTGCAGGGATTTTAACTGGAATCTGTGGCCATAGGCTACATGGAAAACCCAGGCCAGGAATGAAACGGACTGCACCACTACCATCCTGTAGTCCGTTTCAACACACAAAAGCCCAGAGCAGGGTTTCCCTAAATTTGCCTTGGACAACTAGCATGTCCAAGACCTACACTTACTTTTTATTCCACATTGGAATCACAGCTACGCCTGTGACTGCAATGCACTCCCATGGCCTCAATACGCCTCCATGCGCATCCTGGGGGAACACACACTGCCCCCTACATGTGACACCGGTCACTGCCTCACACTAGCTATATATTATCTATCTATTATCTATCTTTGTATGTAAATAGAAAAAACAGATAGCAGCACAAACTTGAGCAGATTTTGGGTGCAATACTTCCTGAGTAATGCGGTTGTCCAGCGCAAAATATAAAAGGAAAAAAATCAGGCAGCACTCCAGTTCAAAAAAAATTGTGGACTTTAATCCAGCGCCAAGTGGTGCAGCGTTTCGACCTCACAGCACGGTCTTTGTCGTGTTGTGAGGCCGAAACGTTGCACCACTTGGCGCTGGATTAAAGTCCACAATTTTTTTTGAACTGGAGTGCTGCCTGATTTTTTTTTTCATTTATCTTTGTATGTATATATCTATCTATCATGCTGTCTGTGTATATTTATTTATATATACACTGTAAATGTGGACACCGGGGAAGGGGGGGGGGGGTTACACAGATCCCATAGATATTACCAGTTTGTCAGGGATACTAAACTCTGCTGCCTCCAATCATCAGGACAATTGCTCATTTGATGGATGAGGCTGCGGCTGCTTCCTATACCAGGCTGGTTATTGGGGATCTCACAGTGAGCGTATGGTGTACAGTCATGGCCAAAAGTTTTGAGAATGACACAAATATTAATTTTTACAAAGTCTACTGCTTCATTTTTTGCATATACTCCAGAATGTTATAAAGAGTGATCAGCTTAACAGCAATTACTTGCAAAGTCAATATTTGCCTAGAAAATTAACTTTTTCCCCCAAAACACATTTCAACATCATTGCGGCCCTGCCTTAAAAGGACCAGCTAACATCGTTTCAGTGATTGCTCCATTAACACAGGTGTGGGTGTTGATGAGGACAGGGCTGGAGATCAATCTGTCATGATTAAGTAAGAATGACACCACTGGACACTTTAAAAGGAGGCTGATGCTTGGCATCATTGTTTCTCTTCTGTTAACCATGGTTATCTCTAAAGAAACACGTGCAGTCATCATTGCACTGCACACAAACGGCCTAACAGGGAAGAGTATCGCAGCTAGAAAGATTGCACCTCAGTCAACAATCTATCGCATCATCAACAACTTCAAGGAGAGAGGTTCCCTTGTTGCCAAAAAGGCTCCAGGGTGCCCAAGAAAGACCAGCAAGCGCCAGGACCGTCTCTTAAAAGTGTTTCAGCTGCGGGATCGGGCTACCAGCAGTGCAGAGCTTGCTCAGGAATGGCAGCAGGCAGGTGTGAGTGCATCTGCACGCACTGTGAGGCGGAGACTCTTGGAGCAAGGCCTGGTCTCAAGGAGGGCAGCAAAGAGGCCACTTCTCTCCAGGAAAAACATCATGGACAGACTGATATTTTGCAAGAGGTACAGGGAGTGGACTGCTGAGGACTGGGATAAAGTCATTTTCTCTGATAAATCCCCTTTTCGATTGTTTGGGACATCTGGAAAACGGCTTATTCGGAGAAGACCAGGTGAGCGCTACCACCAGTCTTGTCTCATGCCAACTGTCAAGCATCCTGAAACCATTCATGTGTGGGGTTGCTTCTCAGCCAAGGGAATGGGCTCTCTCTCAGTCTTGCCTAAAAACACAGCCATGAATAAAGAATGGTACCAGAATGTCCTCCAAGAGCAACTTCTCCCAACCGTCCAAGAGCAGTTTGGCGATCAACAATGCCTTTTTCAACAGGATGGAGCACCTTGCCATAAAGCAAAGGTGATAACTAAATGGCTCAGGGAACAAAACATAGAGACTTTGGGACCATGGCCTGGAAACTCCCCAGATCTTAATCCCATTGAGAACTTGTGGTCAATCATCAAGAGACGGGTGGACAAACAAAAACCTTCAAATTCAGACAAAATAAAAACATTGATTTTGCAAGAATGGACTGCTATCAGTCAGGATTTGATCCAGAAGTTGAATGAGAGCATTCCAGGGAGAATTGCTGAGGTCCTGAAGAAGAAGGGTCAACACTGCAAATATTGACTTGCTGCATTAACTCATTCTAACTGTCAATATAACCTTTTGCTACTCATAATATGATTGCAATTATATTTCTGTATGTGATAAAAAACATCTGACAAACACACATAAAAACCAGAGGCCAGCAGATCAAGTGAAAATATAATATTTGTGTCATTCTCAAAACTTTTGGCCATGACTGTATACAGTGCCTTGCGAAAGTATTCGGCCCCCTGGAACTTTTCAACCTTTTCCCACATATCATGCTTCAAACATAAAGATACCAAATGTAAATTTTTGGTGAAGAATCAACAACAAGTGGGACACAATTGTGAAGTTGAACGAAATTTAATAGTAATTTTAAATTTTTGTGGAAATTCAAAAACTGAAAAGTGGGGCGTGCAATATTATTCGCCCCTTTACTTTCAGTGCAGCAAACTCACTCCAGAAGTTCATTGTGGATCTCTGAATGATCCAATGTTGCCCTAAATGACAAATGATGATAAATATAATGCAACTGTGTGTAATCAAGTCTCCGTATAAATGCACCTGCTCTGTGATAGTCTCAGAGTTCTGTTTGATGCACAGAGAGCAACATGAAGACCAAGGAACTCAACAAGCAGGTCCGTGATACTGTTGTGGAGAAGTTTAAAGCTGGATTTGGATGATTTCCAAAACTTTGAACATCCCAAGGAGCACTGTGCAAGCGATCATATTGAAATGGAAGGAGTATCATACCACTGCAAATCTACGAAGACCCGGCCGTCCCTCTAAACTTTTATCTCAAACAAGGAGAAGACTGACCAGAGATGCAGCCAAGAGGCCCATGATCACTCTGGATGAACAGCAGAGATCTACAGCTGAGGTGGGACAGTCTGTCCATAGGGCAACAATCAGTCGTACACTGCACAAATCTGGCCTTTATGGAAGAGTGGCAAGAAGAAAGCCATTTCTCAAAGATATCCATAAAAAGTGTCATTTAAAGTTTGCAACAAGCCACCTGGGAGACACACCAAACATGTGGAAGAAGGTGCTCTGGTCAGATGAAACCAAAATCGAACTTTTTGGCAACAATGCCAAACGATATGTTTGGCGTAAAGGCAATATAGCTCATCACCCTGAACACACCATCCCCACTGTCAAACATGGTGGTGGCAGCATCATTGTTTGGGCCTGCTTTTCTTCAGCAGGGACAGGGAAGATGGTTAAAATTGATGGGAAGATGGATGGAGCCAAATACAGGACCATGCTAGAAGAAAACCTGTTGGAGTCTGTAAAAAACCTGAGACTGGGACGGAGATTTGTCTTCCAACAAGACAATGATCCCAAACATAAAGTAAAATCTACAATGGAATGGTTCACAAATAAACGTATCCAGGTGTTAGAATGGCCAAGTCAGAGTCCAGACCTGAGTCCAATTGAGAATCTGTGGAAAGAGCTGAAAACTGCTGTTCACAAACGATCTCCATCAATCCTCACTGAGCTCGAGCTGTTTGCCAAGGAAGAATGGGCAAGAATTTCAGTCTCTCGATGTACAAAACTGATAGAGACATACCCCAAGTGACTTGCAGCTGTAATCGCAGCAAAAGGGGGCGCAACAAAGTATTAAGTTAAAGGGGCCGAATAATATTGCACGCCCCACTTTTCAGTTTTTGACTTTCCACAAAAATTTAAAATAACCAATACATTTCATTCAACTTCACAATTGTGTCCCACTTGTTGTTGATTCTTCACCAAAAATTTACATTTGGTATCTTTATGTTTGAAGCATGATATGTGGGAAAAGGTTGAAAAGTTCCAGGGGGCCAAATACTTTCGCAAGGCACTGTATTTACCTACGATTCCAATGCATGAAATATATATGGTGAGCTCATATGGTGGCTGGTTGTGGGATTTGCTAGGTCTTTTAGAATTTTATGAGATCTCTAACTTACAGGATATCTTTGCCCCTGGAGGTTCCAGGCAGTAGATATTGTCGTCATGTTTCCTGTTGCGATTTTTTTCTTCATATAAAGATGAAAACATAGCATGGATAGCATCATCCATCGGACTGATATTAAGTTGGAAGGGTTAGAATGGCCTGACAATGATGTGAGTGAATGTGTTATGTTCGGCCGTCCGAAAATATATCTCCTATAAAAATTGGATCAAAGCAAACCCCAATATTCATCAGTGACCACTGGCTACAAAAAGTCTGGGGGCCTGTGCTTTGGACAGAGGAAGTTCTGGGCCTGGAAAGCGTACTTCTGCGTAAATAAATTTAGAGTCTTGGTGGCTCATTCCCAGAGCAGATCTCCTGTTGTAATTACCTGGTCACTGCAGGAGGACCCTACTTCAACTGAAGTGTCAGCTTTCTCTCTCACCTTCCCGGTTATAATTAAGCCCATAAGTTCAATTTGAGGGTGTTATGTCCCCTCTCTGGAGATGTCTTATGGATTATATAATTTTTTCTTTACAATATGCACTTTCTACAGTTATTTATGTCTTTGCTTTTTATTCCAGAACCCCATTAGACGGATCCCGGACTCGCATGAGATCACACTGCAGCATGGCACAAAGACTGTAAGTGATTTAATGGCTTCTATTTCTTACACTTGTGTCTATGAATCTTCTGTCTTTTTCTGCTTCTTGTAAATATAAGAGACCCGAGACTCCTGGATCAGACTTTTCAGGAGCCATGCGGCTTTAAATTGCGAATTTATAATTCTAGAGAATCTTTTACTTGCCTATTGTCATTCCTCTGTAATCCCTCTTGGACAGTTATGAATAGTTTTACAAGTGGGTGTTGCCATTCTATTTGTCAGAGAGGCGTGTACCCCATTTATAATAAATGTGGACCAGCGTGTTATGAAGCAAGAAACGACTGCACATAGCTCCGATCAGAGCGTCGTGATCTTCCCGCAGACTGGTAGCCTAAACATTTTGGGATATTTTTACATATAAACCTTTCCCTCTTCCAGGAAATGGCGCTTTGTCTGACAAGCTCATCAGTCTGGTCCTCGGAGGACACATGTAGAGATGTGTGACTGTAACATAAGCATCCTTAAAATTGTTCCAGAAAATGAAGTATTGCTCCCAGAAAATTATCATAATTACACACATGATTTATCATACACGTTTATTTTCTTTGCGTGTATTGGAACAACACAAAAAAAAAAGGCAAATTGGTAATAATGTCACACGAAATCCCAAAACTTGGCCGTACAAAATTGTTGGCACCTTTCCAAAATTGTGGGTTAACAACTTCAAATATGTGACGCTCGTTCAGACTCACCTGTGGCAAGTAACAGGTGTGGGCAATATGAAATTCACACCCGAAACCAGATAGAAAGGGGAGAAGTTGACTCTGCATTGTGTGTCTGTGTGTGTCACACTAAGCATGGAGAACAGAAAGAGGAGAAGAGAACTGTCTGAGGACTTGAGAACCAAAATTGTTGGACAAATATCAACAATCTCAAGGTTACAAGTCCATCTCCAGAGCTCTTGATGTTCCTTTGTCCACGGTGCGCTACATAATAATATGTGTGATCCGATTTTTCTGATACGTGGCGAAAACAGAAAACAAAACTAACATCTTCTCCTTTCTGAGTGTCCATGAAAATAAGACTGCACTCTGACGTGGTCTGATTTTTTTTTTCACGGACCCATGGGCTTGCATTGCCGATTTTGATCCGACCCTCATATCATGTCTATTTTCCACTGATCATTCGATCCGAGGAAAACAATTGGACACGTGAATGACCCCAGAGACCATTACAGATATGAGTGCTATCCATGAAAAACAGGGATGGCACTTGTATGCAAAAACTGGACGTCTGAATGAGGCCTTACGCCAAGGGGAGGATTCCCCAGCTTTTTGCTATTGTCTAAGCATACAAATTGGAGAATGTAAATGTGACTTATTTTAGTGCTGGTGTGTTACACGATAAGTCGTTGCCACATGACCAAAGATACTGGCCAAACCAAGTCTCCTCCAAAGGGAGAATCACTCCCCTTGTTACACACCTGTCCCTGGTATCCCGGACTCCACCTCCTTCTTCTGGGTCCGCTGCTCTCTGTTGTGCTCCACGTTGCGTTTTTAAGATTGCCCTGCATGGATCAGTTACATCATCTCCCCACACCTATTTAAGGCCCATTGATACACACTCTTGTGTCTTGGGATTGAGACTCTAGTGTCCGTTGTTTGGTTTGCACCATTATTTGCTTGTCCTAGTCCCCAGGATTCTATGTTTCTCCTGGAAGCTGCACCAACAGTTGGGGTCCGTGTGCCCACCCAAACCAGAGGCTTTGCACATCCACTTCACCCACTGAGGTCTTACTCCCTCTGTAGACAGCTGTTTCAGGGTTCTTGCCCCTCCTTAGGGCAAGGGTTTTCATGTAGTTTGCTATTGGTGGAGACCATCAGCTGGTATAAGGAAACTCCGAGGTCAGCCAATGCTCCCTGGAAGATAAAGCCACCTCTGTAGTCCCAACTCATGCAGGTATCCACCTTCTAAATTAATGTCTGATCTTTTAACGTGCCATAACCTATGATAAAAGCGTTATACACCAGACCAGGATCTCCTCCTCCAAATGAAAGGAATTCCCATCTGCAGACAGCTATTTTGGTATTTTTGCCCCCCCCCCCCTTTGTTGCTGAGCCTATTGGCTGATTAAGAAGTTTTTGACATAGCATATGACTTTTGAAGTTTTTTTTCTTAATTTTGAATATTTTTGGGAAAAGTTTTACATCTTGTTCAATAGTTTTTGCCCATTATGCGATGTGAAGAAAAAAACGTTTTGCACAATTTGCCTCCTTTTGAAACATTTTTTGAAACATTTTGCTTAACTTGTATTTTTTTTTTTTACGTTTTACACCTTTGTTGACTTTAAATAGTTATTTGTTTTTTGCAATTTACGTCTTTTTGACTAACGTGTGTCTTTTTGAAATCCTTTTTTCAGTTTGACTTTAAAAAGTTTTGCACAATTTGCCCTTTCTTAAAAGTTTCTTTGCAGTTTGTGACTGTTTGAAAAGTTTTGTGCAACTTTTTAGGACTTAATTTTTGGCACAAACTAACATTACCCATGTTTTGATAAATGTGGGCCATTCTATATGAGCCTCTTTAGGTTAATTTGCTTCCCAAATAGAAGGCTTTAGATTGTAGCTCTGACCAGCGCCGCTGACCTATAAGTGTTACGGGGTCATGTCTCATAGATGATGTGGGCTGTATGTTATGTCAGGGTTTACTGGTTCTGATGAAATACGCTCACTCCAGGCCAATGAGGGGTAGAGAGTACATTATTCCTGGTAAATCGCCCTTTACCGGGAATACAAAAGACACACATTTGGGATTTCAATTGCCCTTGGATCCTTACACTTAGGGAGTCATTGAAGCAAGACGGAAGGTCAGTAAATTTAGTCCTGTTGTCTCAAGCCGAGAGTCTCCAAAGGAGCTCCTAAATCTTCTCCTTGAAAACTTTGACCTCTTCTTGGAAGCGTCAGGCACCATAAATCCAAAGAACAAGGAGTCCTGATCAATGGGTGGAGATGAAGGGGGACCCACAAGGCACTATTGAAGGACTGGGGTAAGATGCTCCATGCCCCCCTGGGTATTCCCAGTTATTGAAGTTGGTACTTCAAGACTCCTCACCTCTTCACTGCTCGGCTGGCATCTGAGAGTGATGACCTGGAGATTTGGATTTTGACTAAGATGCAAATTAATTATAAAGTGACCCAGCTAGGCTCCCTTATTTTGTCGGACAAATATGACATGAGTTAATGCGTCCTTGATGCCACATTGGTACAGAGGGTCTCATATCTGCAATGCAAACACATCCGAGTGATGTGTAGATAGCGGGGACCTGATTTATTCTGTTTTCAGTAGTACAAGCATTTTATAAAGCTTTGGAGAGAGAATACATGGACCATTAACGTCCCAACAACTCGCTTGATTTATTGAATTGTCCCATAAACATTTATAATTTAACAAAACAATATAGATGATGACTGTATGATCACTGGGGACACTGCAACGTCCACTGAGAGAGTCCAGAATGGACCTGTACTGAGTGTGTGCAACCACCTCCTATACACAGGGAATGGAGCAATAGTGAGCGTGTGCGACCACCCATCCTATAGACAGGGAATAGGGCGGTAGTGAGCGTGTGCGACCACCCCTCCTATAGACAGGGAATGAAGCCGTAGTGAGCGTGTGCGACCACCCCTCCTATACACGGGGAATGGAGCGGTAGTGAGCGTGTGCGACCACCCCTCCTATACACGGGGAATGGAGCGGTAGTGAGCGTGTGCGACCACCCCTCCTATAGACAGGGAATGGGGTGGTAGTGAGCGTGTGCGTCCACCCCTCCTATACACAGTGAATGGAGCTGTACTGAGTGTGTGCGACCACCACTCCTATACACAGGGAATGGAGCGGTAGTGAGCGTGTGCGACCACCCCTCCTATAGACAGGGAATGGAGCTGTACTGAGTGTGTGCAACCACCACTCCTATACACAGGGAATGGAGCGGTAGTGATCGTGTGCGACCACCCCTCCTATAGACAGGGAATGGCGCGGTAGAGAGCGTGTGCGACCACCCCTCCTATACACGGGGAATGGAGCGGTAGTGAGCGTGTGCGACCACCCCTCCTATACACGGGGAATGGAGCGGTAGTGAGCGTGTGCGACCACCCCTCCTATACACGGGGAATGGAGCGGTAGTGAGCGTGTGCGACCATCCCTCCTATAGACAGGGAATGGAGCGGTTGTGAGCGTGTGCGACCATCCCTCCTATACACAGGGAATGGAGCGGTAGTGATCGTGTGCGACCACCACTCCTATAGACAGGGAATGGCGCGGTAGAGAGCGTGTGCGACCACCCCTCTTATACACGGGGAATGGAGTGGTAGTGAGCGTGTGCGACCACCCCTCCTATACACGGGGAATGGAGCGGTAGAGAGCGTGTGCGACCACCCCTCCTATACACGGGGAATGGAGTGGTAGTGAGCGTGTGCGACCATCCCTCCTATAGACAGGGAATGGGGCGGTAGTGAGCGTGTGCGACCACCCCTCCTATACACAGTGAATGGAGCTGTACTGAGTGTGTGCGACCACCACTCCTATACACGGGGAATGGAGCGGTAGTGAGCGTGTGCGACCATCCCTCCTATAGACAGGGAATGGGGCGGTAGTGAGCGTGTGCGACCACCCCTCCTATACACAGTGAATGGAGCTGTACTGAGTGTGTGCGACCACCACTCCTATACACAGGTAATGGAGCGGTAGTGAGCGTGTGCGACCACCCCTCCTATAGACAGGGAATGGAGCTGTACTGAGTGTGTGCAACCACCACTCCTATACACAGGGAATGGAGCGGTAGTGAGCGTGTGCGACCACCCCTCCTATACACGGGGAATGGAGCGGTAGTGAGCGTGTGCGACCACCCCTCCTTTAGACAGGGAATGGAGCTGTACTGAGTGTGTGCGACCACCACTCCTATACACAGGGAATGGAGCGGTAGTGAGCGTGTGCGACCACCCCTCCTATACACGGGGAATGGAGCGGTAGTGAGCGTGTGCGACCACCCCTCCTATAGACAGGGAATGGGGCGGTAGTGAGCGTGTGCGACCACCACTCCTATACACAGTGAATGGAGCTGTACTGAGTGTGTGCGACCACCACTCCTATACACAGGGAATGAAGCGGTAGTGAGCGTGTGCGACCACCCCTCCTATAGACGGAATGGCGCGGTAGTGAGCATGTGCGACCACCCTTCCTATAGACAGGGAATGGAGCTGTACTGAGTGTGTGCGACCACCACTCCTATACACAGGGAATGGAGCGGTAGTGAGCGTGTGCGACCACCCCTCCTATAGACAGGGAATGGAGCTGTACTGAGTGTGTGCGACCACCACTCCTATACACAGGGAATGGAGCGGTAGTGAGCGTGTGCGACCACCCCTCCTATAGACAGGGAATGGAGCTGTACTGAGTGTGTGCAACCACCACTCCTATACACAGGGAATGGAGCGGTAGTGATCGTGTGCGACCACCCCTCCTATAGACAGGGAATGGCGCGGTAGAGAGCGTGTGCGACCACCCCTCCTATACACGGGGAATGGAGCGGTAGTGAGCGTGTGCGACCACCCCTCCTATACACGGGGAATGGAGCGGTAGTGAGCGTGTGCGACCACCCCTCCTATACACGGGGAATGGAGCGGTAGTGAGCGTGTGCGACCATCCCTCCTATAGACAGGGAATGGAGCGGTTGTGAGCGTGTGCGACCATCCCTCCTATACACAGGGAATGGAGCGGTAGTGATCGTGTGCGACCACCACTCCTATAGACAGGGAATGGCGCGGTAGAGAGCGTGTGCGACCACCCCTCCTATACACGGGGAATGGAGTGGTAGTGAGCGTGTGAGACCACCCCTCCTATACACGGGGAATGGAGCGGTAGTGAGCGTGTGCGACCACCCCTCCTATACACGGGGAATGGAGCGGTAGTGAGCGTGTGCGACCATCCCTCCTATAGACAGGGAATGGGGCGGTAGTGAGCGTGTGCGACCACCCCTCCTATACACAGTGAATGGAGCTGTACTGAGTGTGTGCGACCACCACTCCTATACACAGGTAATGGAGCGGTAGTGAGCGTGTGCGACCACCCCTCCTATAGACAGGGAATGAAGCTGTACTGAGTGTGTGCAACCACCACTCCTATACACAGGGAATGGAGCGGTAGTGAGCGTGTGCGACCACCCCTCCTATACACGGGGAATGGAGCGGTAGTGAGCGTGTGCGACCACCCCTCCTATAGACAGGGAATGGAGCTGTACTGAGTGTGTGCGACCACCACTCCTATACACAGGGAATGGAGCGGTAGTGAGCGTGTGCGACCACCCCTCCTATACACGGGGAATGGAGCGGTAGTGAGCGTGTGCGACCACCCCTCCTATAGACGGAATGGCGCGGTAGTGAGCGTGTGCGACCACCCTTCCTATAGACAGGGAATGGAGCTGTACTGAGTGTGTGCGACCACCACTCCTATACACAGGGAATGGAGCGGTAGTGAGCGTGTGCGACCACCCCTCCTATACACGGGGAATGGAGCGGTAGTGAGCGTGTGCGACCACCCCTCCTATAGACGGAATGGCGCGGAAGTGAGCGTGTGCGACCACCCTTCCTATAGACAGGGAATGGGGCGGTAGTGAGCGTGTGCGACCACCCCTCCTATAGACAGGGAATGGAGCGGTAGTGAGTGTGTGCGACCACCACTCCTATACACAGGGAATGGAGCGGTAGTGAGCGTGTGCGACCACCCCTCCTATACACGGGGAATGGAGTGGTAGTGAGCATGTGTGACCACCCCTCCTATACACAGGGAATGGAGTGGTAGTGAGCATGTGTGACCACCCCTCCTATACACAGGGAATGGAGTGGTAGTGAGCGTGTGTGACCACCCCTCCTATACACGGGGAATGGAGCGGTAGTGAGCGTGTGTGACCTTCCCTCCTATACACAGGGAATGGAGCGGTAGTGAGCGTGTGTGACCACCCCTCCTATACACAGGGAATGGAGCGGTAGTGAGTGTGTGTGACCTTCCCTCCTATACACAGGGAATGGAGCGGTAGTGAGCGTGTGTGACCACCCCTCCTATACAAAGGGAATGGAGCGGTAGTGAGCGTGTGTGACCTTCCCTCCTATAGACAGGGAATGGCACGGCCCGGCAGGTGGACCTAGACACTCTTTTTAGTGCATGGTTTGTCACATACTGATGATATTTATTATGTGACGATGGGTGGTTTACACTGTTCGGGATATTTGTCTCTTCTAGGTGTCCGCCCTGGGCTTGGACCCTTCAGGAGCTCGTCTGGTCACCGGCGGTTATGATTTTGATGTTCGGTTTTGGGATTTTGCAGGGATGGACGCTTCCCTCCAGGCATTTCGATCTCATCAACCTTGTGAATGGTAAGTAGAGTAACGCTACGCTGTGATCCGCCATCTGAGTCGTGTCAAAGGGCTTTAGACTCTTCTAACTATTTTGAGACCTGACTTCAAGGAGTTTGTCTCATGATAGAAATCATACTTGATCAGTTGACATAAGAGTGAAGGCATCATGACTGTGCTGGTATAGCCAGTGACTCATCATGGTGGATGGACAGAAGCCCTCATTGGATCACCAGCACCTGAATCTTTTAATGGTTGAGGATCAGGCCATACCCACAAGCTGTGTCATTTGACGCATGCTCAATAAAAGCTCTGCCCTAAAGGTGTAGTCAGCGGCAGCATTCAAGTCAATGTGACCTGACGAGCAATCAGATCAGGAAAAATTAGTCCTCCGCCTCTGCTCCTCTGCTGCTTCAGTCTCTTCTAGTTGAGATCAATTGAAAAAGGTATATTCTCCTCTATGTATGGACTCCTTACTACCAAAGTGTGAGTACATATGATGGAGGAGTTGGGGTGGCTTTTCTGCAACTACTTTTTAAAAGTAAGGGAGTTGGGAGGGTAAAGGTTTGACCAGCTGTGACTACCCTAGGAGGAGAGGAGGGAGGACCAGCTGTGACTACCATTGGCAGAGAGGAGGGAGGTCCTGCTGTGACTACTGTGGGAGGAGTGGAGGGAGGATCAGCTGTGACTACTGTGGAAAGAGAGGACCAGCTGTGACTACCGTGGGAGGAGAGGCGGGAGGGCTGAGTGTAACTACCCTGGAATGAGAGGATGGCCAGCTGTGACTACTTTGGGAGGAGAGGAAGGGCCATCTGTGACTAATGTGGGAGTGGAGGAGCGAGGGCCAGTTGTGACTACTGTGAGAGAAGTAGCCATGTTTTTCCAATCCTGAACAACCCCTTAAAGGGAAGCACTACACTATTCTGCTTACATTAAGGGAGAGAGGGTCATTCAAGTGAGTTCTAAGCCCATTAGGTGGTTGCAATGTGTTTGCTTCTCCTGACCCCATCGCGTGCTGCTGGCTAACCCAAGATCAGATCAGTTCTTATCTGCGCAGTGACCCTCACTCTTGAGGACTCTATAAGCAGCTGTATGACCTGAATGTCCCATTCTCATTGAAAGCAAATGTAATAATATGTCTTATAAAAGACCCCCATTACTACCATGTACTCCACGTGCGCCTAATTCAAGGCAAGGGGATGATTTAGTAAGAAAATTGGAATTTTGTGGGTGACCACCCATGAGGAGCAGACCCCACTGTACAGAGTTTAGTAGTCATAAACCGCTATTAATCAAGGACCTCCCTGCTGGCGTTATAAGATTAACGGTTGCCGAAAAACTAATCCCTACCTTGTCCAATTTCCATCCTGCAGATTCAGACCCACTGTACGGGAATGAAAAACGTAATGAGGGAACTGTGCAGCGATACCCACGTGATAATCATGAAAAAGAGCAAAGAAAAATCTAAAAATTGGCAACAAACTCCTTCCTGTTATTGTCTCTGTGTCTGCAGATGTCAGCGCTGCAGTGAAGCGGAGGTCTCATGTATTTTTTTTTTATAGTGGTTTGAAGAAAGCGCTAACGTGTAATCCGAACGCTGCTAACTTACTCTTATTATTCAGTTGATTTCCGCAATTAATGCGGCCCGAACCGCTACACGCACAGACTCCGTTGAGGTGTCGTTTCTAAGCCAGCGTCCATGAGAGGTGTGCTTAGTATTTTTCGTGTCGATCGGATTTGTAGTTTTTGCGCAATTTGCGTTTGAAATTTTTTTTTCCCGTCATTGGAATGCACTGTTTCAATGCATTTCAATGGGAAAATGTTGCCACAGAGAAAACATGCCTGAGGCGATTCAAATGGCAGTTAAGCTCATTGATATGCGCAGGCACACCCAGTTACTATGCCAAGGCCTACGAACTTTACATGACCCCCCAGGACACAGTTTCTGCCAGATATCAGCTCTTAAAGCGAAACCCACAGCACAAATGCAAATCTAGCTTCATCACATGACGCATGCCCCTGAGAGAGAATGTGCATCAAAGTGGATTTAGAAGCCCAGTGAGCCAAACTGGCTCTTAAAGGGCCGGCGCACCGAAATGAGTCTTAAAGGGCCGGCGCGCCAAATCGAAAGCTGAGTGACCCCAGGCTCCAAATCGGAGGCTGAGCCACCCTGCCCACCAAATCGGACCCTGAGGGGCCCCGCCCACCAAATCGAACCCTGAGGTGCCCCGCCCACCAAATCGGACCCTGAGGGGCCCCGGCCACAAAATCGGACCCTGAGGGGCCCCACAGGCCAAAGTGGCCCCTGAGAGGCACCCACAGTTAAAACGGATCCTGAGTTGAAAGTCTTGCAGGGGCAGCAGACAAGTTTCTCTTAAAGGGGCAGCCCGGGCACCATTTCAAAGCACTATCTGTACTTCCTTCAGGAAATAAACATCTAGTTTTCCATGTTTTTCGGCTTTGGGCAGGGCTTCAAGGAGTTTCCAAGATTAGAAAAACATGACTTCTTCTGGAAGCTGTGCCACAAGTAAAGAAAGAGTAAAAAAAAAATGAAGAGGAGATAAAAAAAATAAACTAGATGGACATTTCCTGAAGGAAATACATGGTGCTTGAACAGCGTTGCCAGCTTTACAGCAGTGTATCAGGTGCTCCGGGCCCCTCAGGGCCACTTTGGCGTCCGACTGCAGTGATGGCGAACCTTGATACTCCAGCTGTTGGAGAACTACAACTCCCAGCATGCCTCAACTGCTGCTGATTGCAAGGGCATGCTGGGAGTTGTAGTTTTACAACAGCTGGAGTGCCAAGGTTAGCCATCACTGGGTGGTGCTTGGCGCGCTGCGCCTTTAAGACCTTGAATCAGCGATCTGTCAGCTTCTATTAGCTAATACGGGTCATGTGTGGAAGCTGCATTTGCATAGCTGCTATCTTTGTAAGGTCACTGCACCTGCGCTGTGGCTTCAATCCATGTCAGTTGGGGGACATGGAAATGTTGCCATTAATTCCTATGGGAAATTTTTTGCTTAAAATGCGATTTTTTTATTTTTTTTTTAAACTACAAATCGGATCGACTCCAAAAATACATAGCACACCTGTCCCCACCGAGGGCTTCGAAACGCCGCCTGAACGGGGTCTCTGCGCCTAGCGGTTCGGGCCGCATTAATTGCAGAAAACGCGGAAACCTCGATGGGCATTTCCTGAAGGAAATACATGGTGCTTGAACAGCGCTGCTAGCTTTACAACAGTGTATCAGCTGTCGAGTGTAAGAAAGTAAAGTTAGAATATGAATGTGGTAGCCACTTTGGCACATTCAGCACCTCGGTAGCCGCTTTGGCCACTTGGAAGCCACTTTGGCACATTCGGCACCACTTTAGACCCTTTGCCAACTTGGAAGCCACTTTGGCATGTTCAGCAGCTCTGTGGCGACTTGGTAGCCACTTTGGCACATTCGGCCCCTCGGTAGCCACTTTGGCAACTTGGTAGCCTGTTGTGAATTTGCTTTCTGTCCTACCTTTGGTTACTGCTGAAGGTGGTGGAGCTGGTCAGGTTGACGGAGGGGTTGCGAGTTCTCTTTCTGGGCTCCCTCTGGTGGTTACTGGAGGTAATGGAGCTGAACTGATTAACAGAGGCATGCCACCTGATAATGAGGATGACTGTAGATCTGGGGTTTCAGACTGGATTTAAGACAGCCGACTCCCTCTATCTCTGCTGGTGATATTTTCCTGCCTCCTGAGGTCTTACTTTCCAGCTCAGTCCTTGCATGCTCAGCTAAGTGTTCTTTTGCTATTCTGTTCACATTTGATCTGGTTTTGTCTATCTCCGTTTTGTGTGGTCAGCCTGCTCCGGCTGGGGCTGTGCTGGATCACCATCCATATGTTACTGCTTGTGCCAGTTTGTTTTTGTCCCTTATTAGATTGGCCTCTTTTTGTTCTGCTTTCAGAGTATACCAGAGTGCTGATATAGTGGGTGAAGTCGTGCGACTTCAGTATTTTTGCATCAGACGTGTTGGACCTTTTTGCAGGGTTTTTTGCGTGATTGCAGACAGAGTCTTTCCTTTCCTATCCTGTCTAGTCAGTGTGGGCCCCATCGTTTGCTCAGTCTATTTTCCTTCCTGTGTTTGTGTTTTCATCTTGTCTCACCGACAATATATGTTTGGGGGCTATCTATTCCTTTGGGGTCTGCTCTGGGGCAGTTTAGATTTCCCCTTTCTTGCTTTAGGCTTAGTTAGCTCTCTGGCTGTGCTGAGGAATCTAGGATCATCGTAGGCACGCTCCACGGCTACTGCTAGTTGTGTGGTAGGATCAGGGGTCTGCAATCCGCTTAGTTACCAACCTCTCTGGTTTTCTGTGGCTTAGCTTGGACTTGCTCTCCTCAGTGACTCAATCATAACAGTAGCCACTTTGGCACCTTCGGCACCTCAGTAGCCACTTTGGCCACTTGGTAGCCACTTTGGCACATTCAGCACCTCGGTAGCCACTTTGGCCACTTGGTAGCCACTTTGGAACATTCAGCACCTCGGTTGCCACTTTGGTCACTTGGTAGCCACTTTAGCCATGTTGACACATGCTGCCACTCTGCCTCGGGGGCCACTTTGGCGCCCCGGGCCCCTCAGGGGCCAATTTGGCACACTGGGCTTCTAAAGCCACTTTGGCGTCCGACTGCAGTGATGGCAAACCTTGGCACTCCAGCTGTTGGAGAACTACAACTCCCAGCATGCCTCAACTGCTGCGGGTTGCAAGGGCATGCTGGGAGTTGTAGTTTTACAACAGCTGGAGTGCCAAGGTTAGCCATCACTGGGTGGGGCTCTTCAGAAGCCATTGGCGCGCTGCTCCTTTAAGACCTTGAATCAGCAATCTGTCACCTTCTATTAGCTAATACGGGTCATGTGTGGAAGCTGCATTTGCATAGCTGCCATCTTTGTAAGGTCACTGCACCTGCGCTGTGGCTTCAATCCATGTCAGTTGGGGGTCATGGAAAGGTCGCCATTAATTCCTATGGGAAAATTTTTGCTTAAAATGCGATTTTTTTTTTTTTTTTTTTTCTTTTTAAAAACTACAAATCGGATCGACTCCAAAAATACATAGCACACCTGTCCCCACCGAGGGCTTCGAAACGCCGGCTGAACGGGGTCTCTGTGCCGAGCGGTTCGGGCCGCATTAATTGCAGAAAACACGGAGAAGTAGAATAAACTAGATGGGCATTTCCTGAAGGAAATACATGGTGCTTGACAGCGTTGCCAGCTTTACAGCAGTGTATCAGGTGTCGACTGTAAGAAAGTAAAGTTAGAATATCAATGTTGTGTATACACTTGGTAGCCACTTTGGCACATTCGGCACCTCAGTAGCCACTTTGGCCACTTGGTAGCCACTTTGGCACATTCGGCACCTCGGTAGCCACTTTGGCCACTTTGTAGCCACTTTGGCACATTCGGCCCCTCGGTAGCCACTTTGGCCACTTGGTAGCCACTTTGGAACATTCAGCACCTCGGTAGCCGCTTGGTAGCCACTTTGGACACTTGGTAGCCACTTTGGCACATTTGGCACCTCGGTAGCCACTTTGGCCACTTGGTAGCCACTTTGGCACATTCGGCACGTCAGTAGCCACTTTGGCTACTTGGTAGCCACTTTGGCCACTTGGTAGCCATTTTGGCATGTGCGGCACCTCTGTAGCCACTTTGGCCACTTGGTAGCCACTTTGGCACATTCGGCACCTCAGTAGCCACTTTGGCCACTTGGCAGCCGCTTTGGCACATTCGGCACCTCAGTAGCCACTTTGGCCACTTGGTAGCCACTTTGGCACATTCGGCACCTCGGTAGCCACTTTGGCCACTTGGTAGCCACTTTGGCACATTCAGCACCTTGGTAGCCACTTTGTCCGCTTGGTAGCCTCTTTGGCACATTTAGCACCTCAGTAGCCACTTTGGCCACTTGGTAGCAACTTTGGCACATTTGGCACCTCGGTAGCCACTTTGGCCACTTGGTAGCCACTTTGGCACATTCGGCACCTCAGTAGCCACTTTGGCCACTTGATAGCCACTTTGGCCACTTGGCAGCCACTTTAGCACATTCGGCACCTCAGTAGCCACTTTGGCCACTTGGTAGCCACTTTGGCACATTCGGCACCTCGGTATCCACTTTGGCCACTTGGTATCCACTTTGGCCTCTTGGTAGCCACTTTGGCACATTCGGCACCTCTGTAGCCACTTTGGCCACTTGGTAGCCACTTTGGCCACTTGGCAGCCACTTTGACACATTCGGCACCTCAGTGGCCACTTGGCAGCCACTTTGGCACATTCGGCACCTCAGTAGCCACTTTGGCTACTTGGTAGCCACTTTGGCACATTCGGCACCTCAGTAGCCACTTTGGCCACTTGGTAGCCACTTTGACACATTCGGCACCTCTGTAGCCACTTGGGCCACTTGGTAGCCACTTTGGCACATTCGGCCCCTCGGTAGCCACTTTGGCCACTTGGTAGCCTGTTGTGAATTCGCTTTCTGGCTTACCTCTGTTTACTGCTGAAGGTGGTGGAGCTGGTCAGATTGACGGAGGGATTGCGAGTTCTCTTTCTGGGCTCCCTCTGGTGGTTACTGGAGGTAATGGAGCTGATCTGATTAACAGAGACTTGCCACCTGATAATGAGGACGACGATTGGACATCTGGGGTTTCAGAGTGGATTTAAGGCAGCCGACTCCCTCTATCCCTGTTGGTTATTTTCTTCCTGCCTCCTGAGGTCTTAGTTTCCAGTTCAGTCCCTGCATGCTCAGCTAAGTGTTCTTTTGCTATTGTTCACATTTGATCTGGTTTTGTCTATTTCAGTTTTGTGTGGTCAGCCAGCTCCGGCTGAGGCTGTGTTGAACCACCATCCATATGTTACTGCTTGTGCCAGTTTGTTTTTGTCCCTTATTAGATTGGCCTCTTTTTGCTCTGCTTTCAGAATATACCAGAGTGCTGATATAGTGGGCGAAGTCGTGCGACTTCAGTAGTTTTGCATCAGACGTGTTGGACTTTTTGCAGGGTTTTTTGCGTGATTGCAGACAGTGTCTTTCCTTTCCTGTCCTGTCTAGTCAGTGTGGGCCCCATCGTTTTCTCAGTCTATTTTCCTACCTGTGTTTGTGTTTTTCATCTTGTCTCACCAACAATATATGTTTGGGGGCTGTCTATTCCTTTGGGGTCTGCTCTGGGGCAGTTTAGATTTCCCCTTTCTTGCTTTAGGCTTAGTTAGCTCTCCGGCTGTGTCGAGGTGTCTAGGATCATCGTAGGCACGCTCCACGGCTACTGCTAGTTGTATGGATAGGATCAGGGGTCTGCTTGAACCTGGAAGGTTCAAGCAGCATAATAAAATAGGTAATAAGGAAGTGAAAGGTGGAGATTCAGCTGATGTGTCTACTCGAGCGCTCCTCACCACCGGCAGAGGAGTAGGAATTGCCTTAGGATTCACCATTCATGGCAAGCTCTGACTGTGGAGTCTGACTACACTGGGCTTGTTTGTAGTCTGTTGTCATGGAGACATAGAAGTCTATATTGGAATTTCAGATAGAAAACAGGAGGAGATTTTGGAAAGCTGTTTGATTTTTCACTAAAGATGCATTGGGGCGTTACACAGTTGGGACTTTAGGCTTCAGGAAATATATGGCACGTCGGTGCTAAATTTACAGGGATTGTTGTGCCTCGCCTGCTACATATAAGGCCGGTTACATAATGAGTTGTAAGCCAATGTTTCGTCTTCATCAAGGAGTGTTTTAGTGCCTGAGGCATCGGTGGTGAAGATCCGTATGATCGTACTTGTCCCAGAGAGAGAAAACGTCAACACGGCCTGTGATAAGGCAGCGTAAACCAGTTGTATCGCCGTCCCGCCAGCTTACAGGAAGATCCGAGCCGGGGACGCTGCCATGCTATTCGGAGAATTCGCTTTCAGGAACATTCTGTTTTGCTTATGTCCTGTGAGCATAGCACATACCATCCTCGTCGTCTGCACCAGTCTACAAGACACAGCGCTCGCTCAGTGCTAACATCGCCCTAATACTGGGGAGGTCGCCATGGCCTCCAGCCAGGTCCTCTTCCTCTGCTTCCAGGTTGCTATTGGTGCTTTCATTAGAGATGAATTTAAGCTTTTTCAGGCTCCTAAAAGGTGGATGCACCCCCCCTGCGTTACTGGCCAAGGAATTATTTTTAGGCTATGTGCACACGTTGCAGATTTAGATGCGGATTCGCAGCGTTTTTGGCCGCACGGATTCGCATCAAATCCGCAGTGTAGTGCACTGCCAATGTAATCTATGGGAAATGGAGATTTGTTGTGCACATGCTGCGGAAAAATCAGCGCAGAAGCGCAGCGGGTTTTTTTCTCCAGCATTCATCTTTGCAGCATATATAATAGTATTTAACTACTTCCATCAACTTCACTGATTCCTGCATGTGTCCAACCTATATCATTCATCTTTGCAGCATATATAATGGTATTTAACTATTTCCAGCAACTTCACTGATTCCTGTACATGTACATGTATCAAAGTACGCTGGCAGTTATAACATGGCAGTTAGACAGGGCAGGAGACAGGTAAGACAAATAAATAAATCTACTCTCTGTACATTTGGACAACCACAAATATTTACCATATGCATTTGTATAATTTAGATCCATGCCGCTTCATTCACACACATCCACTGCCCTGGCATTAACTCTCTACACTCCATCCATATTGGCTCCTCACTCCTTTCCTCTCCTATGTATAGCACTCACGCTCCTTTCACATTGCTACACAGCACTGATCCATTCAGTCCCACCATTCAACATCAGAGATGCTCTCACAAATCACTTAACCATCTGCTCACTCTTTCTATCCTCCTTCTCCTAGTCGCAGGAGACATTGCTCCCAACCCTGGTCCCCCATGTTATAGAAAGTCAAACCCCCCCACTGCTACACTCAGAAACCCCTCTAATCTTATTAATATTGCCTGCATGCCTTCTGTCTCTCTTAATTGTGCACTTTGGAATTCTCGCTCAGTGTGTAACAAACTCTCCTTCATCCATGACTTCTTCCTTTCTAATTCTCTTAACCTCCTGGCTCTTACTGAAACCTGGATCCAGCAGTCAGACACTACCGCTGCTGCTGCTCTTTCATACGGGGGGCTACACTTCTCTCATACCCCAAGATCAGACAATAGAGCAGGTGGAGGCGTTGGTCTGCTCCTATCATCAAAATGTACCTTTCAGGTTATCCCTCAAGTACCCTCACTTGTCTTCCCTTCTTTTGAGGTCCATGCCGTCAGACTCTACACCCCCTTCTCCATGCGAGTGGCGGTGGTGTATCGTCCTCCCGGCCCCTCCCATCAGTTCCTGGATCATTTTGCCACTTGGCTTCCACATTTTCTCTCCTGTGACATCCCTACCCTCATCATGGGCGATTTCAACATCCCCATTGCTCTTCTTCTCTCCCCATCTGCTGCTCACCTTTTATCTCTAACCTCCTCGTTTGGCCTTTCGCAGCTTACTAATTCTCCAACGCATGAAGACGGAAACTCCCTCGACTTGGTCTTCTATCGGCTTTGTGCAGTGGATGATTTTGCAAACTCCCCTCTCCCGCTCTCTGACCACAATCTTATTTCATTCTCTATAAAGAACTGCCAGGCTGCTCAGGTCACCCCCACTGTCCATACTTATAGAAACATACAGGCCATTAACACCCAGAAACTTATGAAGAACTTGCAGTCTTCATTGGCCCCTATCTCCTCCCTCTCATGTCCTGATTCTGCATTGAAGCATTACAATGAAACACTTCAAAGTGCCCTGGATGATTTTGCACCCCCTATAAATAGAACACCACAACGCAGACGGCGACAACCCTGGCACACGGTGCAAACACGTTTCCTGCAGCGGTGCTCCAGGTGCGCCGAACGTCTGTGGAGAAAATCCAATCTACACGAAGATTTCATCCATTATAAGTTTATGCTTAGAACATACAACACTGCCCTTCACCTCTCCAAACAAACCTATTTCAACACCCTCATCACCTCACTGTCCAATAACCCTAAACGTCTCTTTGACACTTTCCATTCTCTACTCAACCCAAGAGTACAGGCCCCAACCACGGAGCTCCGAGCTGACGATCTGGCCAATTACTTCAAAGAAAAAATTGACCATATCCGACAGGAAATTATCTCCCAATCACCTCATACCATGCACTGTCCTCCCTCCCCCACTGCATCTAGCTCACTCTCTGATTTTGAACCAGTCACAGAAGAAGTAAGCAGGCTCCTTGCATCTTCTCACCCAACCACTTGCACCAGTGACCCATTTCCGTCACATCTACTCCAGTCCCTTTCCCCTGCTGTCATCCCTCACCTAACTAAAATATTTAACCTCTCTCTCTCTTCTTGTATCTTTCCCTCCTCATTTAATCATGCCATCATACATCCACTACTTAAAAAACCATCCCTCGACCAAAACTGTGCCGCTAACTATAGACCTGTCTCTAATCTTCCCTTCATCTATAAACTCCTGGAACGCCTGGTCCACTCCTGTCTGATCCGCTATCTCTCTGATAACTCTCTTCTCGACCCTCTCCAATCCAGTTTCCGCTCCTTACACTCTACTGAAACTGCCCTCACTAAAGTCTCTAATGATCTACGAAAAGCTAAATCTAATGGTCATTACTCCATGCTAATTCTCTTGGATCTCTCTGCAGCATTCCACACTGTGGATCATCAGCTCCTCCTCACTATGCTCCGTTCCATTGGCCTCAAGGACACCGTTCTCTACTGATTCTCCTCCTATCTCTCCGACCGCTCCTTTACTGTATCTTTTGCTGGCTCCTCCTCCTCTCATCTTCCCCTTACTGTTGGGGTTCCTCAAGGATCGGTTCTAGGCCCCCTCCTCTTCTCTTTGTACACTGCCCCTATTGGTCAGACAATCAGTAGATTTGGTTTCCAGTACCATCACTATGCTGATGACACCCAATTATACGCTTCTTCTCCTGACATCACGCCAGCCTTTCTAGAAAACACCGGTGATTGTCTAAACGCTGTGTCTAACATCATGTCCTCACTATATCTGAAACTGAACCTGTCAAAGACTGAACTCCTTGTGTTTCCTCCCTCTACTAATGTACCTATACCCGACATTGCCATTTCCGTGTGTGGTTCCACTATTACTCCCCAGCAACATGCCCACTGTCTTGGGGTCATACTTGACTCCGAGCTTTCCTTTGTCCCCCACATACGATCACTGGCTCACTCTTGTTATCTGCACCTCAAAAACATTTCTAGAATTCGACATTTTCTTACTTTTGACACAAAAACTCTTACTGTTTCTCTTATTCATTCTCGTCTCGACTATTGTAACTCTCTTCTAATCGGTCTCCCTCTTACCAAACTCTCCCCTCTCCAATCTGTCTTGAATGCTGCTGCTAGGATCATATTCCTCGCCAATCGTTACACCGATGCCTCACCTTGTGCCAGTCATTACACTGGCTACCCATCCACTCCAGAATCCTGTACAAACTTATTACCCTCACCCACAAAGCTCTTCATGGCTCAGCACCACCCTACATCTCCTCCCTTGTTTCAGTATACCACCCTACCCGCGCCCTCCGTTCTGCTGATGACCTGAGGTTAGCATCCTCAATAGTCAGAACCTCCCACTCCCGTCTCCAAGACTTTACATGTGCTGCGCCAATTCTTTGGAATGCACTTCCCAGGTCAATACGATTAGTCCCCAATCCCCACAATTTTAAGCGTGCCCTGAAAACTCATTTATTCAGACTGGCCTATCGCCTCAACACATTAACCTAATCTATCCCTCTGTGGCACAGCCAAAAGTTTTTACCATAACCAGGTTACCCGCATCATGTTCCCACGTGCTTTATGCATCTATTAACCCTCTGTGTCTGTACTGTTACACACTTAACATTATGGCTGGTCCATACAATCAGGGCAATTGTTACCCTCCACCTTTCGTGTCTACCTCTTTCCTCATAGACTGTAAGCTTGCGAGCAGGGCCCTCATTCCTCTTGGCTTCTGTTATGATCTATGTGATTATTGTTATGCTGTAATGTCTATCGTCTGTACAAATCCCCTCTGAAATGTAAAGTGCTGCGGAATATGTCGGCGCTATACATAAAATTTATTATTATTATGTTAATTCCTTTTGCGAATCTGCAGCGTTTCTCCACCAATTGACTTCCATTAAGTCAGGCACATCCGCAGCAAAACCGCAGATGTAAAAAAACATCTGCGGATTTGCTGCCGATGTGGGTGCGTGAAACGCTGCAGATCGGGAGGAGGGAAGTGTGTGGGCAGAGACTGTGTGCGTGTATGTGTGTGTGTGGGGGTCTGCATGTGCGAAGGTCTGTGTGTCCCTGTGTGTGTGCGTGTATGTGTGTCCCTGTGTGTGTGTGTGCGCGCGTGTCTGTGTGTCCCTGTGTGTGCATGTCTGTGTGTCCCTGTGTGTGTGCGTGTCTGTGTATCCCTGTGTGTGTGCGTGTCTGTGTGTCCCTGTGTGTGTGCGTGTCTGTGTGTCCCTGTGTGTGTCTGTGTGTCCCTGTGTGTGTCTGTGTGTGTCTGTGTGTCCCTGTGTGTGTGCGTGTCTGTGTGTCCCTGTGTGTGTGTGTCCCTGTGTGTGCGTGTCTGTGTGTCCCTGTGTGTGTGCGTGTCTGTGTGTCCCTGTGTGTGTGCGTGTCTGTGTGTCCCTGTGTGTGTGCGTATCTGTGTGTCCCTGTGTGTGTCTGTGTGTCCCTGTGTGTGTCTGTGTGTCCCTGTGTGTCCCTGTGTGTGTGCGTGTCTGTGTGTCCCTGTGTGTGTGCGTCTGTGTGTCCCTGTGTGTGTGCGTGTCTTTGTATCCCTGTGTGTGTGCGTGTCTGTGTGTCCCTGTGTGTGTGCATGTCTGTGTGTCCCTGTGTGTGTGCGTGTCTGTGTGTCCCTGTGTGTGTCCCTGTGTGTGTGCGTGTCTGTGTGTCCCTGTGTGTGTGCGTGTCTGTGCGTGTCTGTGTGTCCCTGTGTGTGTGAGTGTCTGTGTGTCCCTGTGTGTCCCTGTGTCTGTGTGTCCCTGTGTGTCCCTGTGTGTGTGTCTGTGTGTCCCTGTGTGTGTGTGCGTGTCTGTGTGTCCCTGTGTGTGTGTGCGTGTCTGTGTGTCCCTCTGTGTGTGCGTGTCTGTGTGTCCCTGTGTGTGTGTGCGTGTCTGTGTGTCCCTGTGTGTGTGCGTGTCTGTGTGTCCCTGTGTGTGTGCGTGTCTGTGTGTCCCTGTGTGTGTGCGTGTCTGTGTGTCCCTGTGTGTGTGCGTGTGTGCGTGACCCTGTGTGTGTGCGTGTCTGTGTGTCCCTGTGTGTGTGTGTGTCTGTGTGTCCCTGTGTGTGTGCGTGTCTGTGTGTCCCTCTGTGTGTCCCTGTGTGTCCCTGTGTGTGTGCGTGTCTGTGTGTCCCTGTGTGTCCCTGTGTGTGTGCGTGTCTGTGTGTCCCTGTGTGTGTGCGTGTCTGTGTGTCCCTGTGTGTGTGCGTGTCCCTGTGTGTGTGCGTGTCTGTGTGTCCCTGTGTGTGTGCGTGTCTGTGTGTCCCTGTGTGTGTGTGTCCCTGTGTGTGCGTGTCTGTGTGTCCCTGTGTGTGTGCGTGTCTGTGTGTCCCTGTGTGTGTGCGTGTCTGTGTGTCCCTGTGTGTGTGTGTGCGTGTCTGTGTGTCCCTGTGTGTGTGTGCGTGTCTGTGTCTCCCTGTGTGTGTGCGTGTCTGTGTCTCCCTGTGTGTGTGCGTGTCTGTGTGTCCCTGTGTGTGTGTGTGTCTGTGTGTCCCTGTGTGTGTGCGTGTCGGTGTGTCCCTGTGTGTGTGCGTGTCCCTGTGTGTGTGCGTGTCTGTGTGTCCCTGTGTGTGTGCGTGTCTGTGTGTCCCTGTGTGTGTGCGTGTCTGTGTCTTCCTGTGTGTGTGCGTGTCTGTGTGTCCCTGTGTGTGTGCGTGTCTGTGTCTCCCTGTGTGTGTGCGTGTCTCTGTGTCACTGTGTGTGTGTGTGTCCCTGTGTGTGTGCGTGTCTGTGTCTCCCTGTGTGTGTGCGTGTCGGTGTGTCACTGTGTGCGTGTCGGTGTGTCCCTGTGTGTGTGCGTGTCTGTGTGTCCCTGTGTGTGTGCGTGTCTGTGTGTCCCTGTGTGTGTGCGTGTCTGTGTGTCCCTGTGTGTGTGCGTGTCTGTGTGTCACTGTGTGTGTGCGTGTCTGTGTGTCACTGTGTGTGTGCGTGTCTGTGTGTCCCTGTGTGTGTGCGTGTCTGTGTCTCCCTGTGTGTGTGCGTGTCTGTGTGTCCCTGTGTGTCTGCTGTGCATCCATTGTCTGATGGGACTACTGTGTTGCCGATGATGGGAGAGTAGTCCTATCAGACAATGCATGTCAAGTGTTAAAAGAGAAAACATACAGTACATATACACATACATTACAGACAGTACATGCAACATAGAGTACATACTCACCAATCACCTAATTCCCCGAAGCCCTCGATCTCCTAATAAAAATAATAAACCAACCTATACATTACCTTTCCACCGTAGTCCAGTTAACGAGTGTCCCACGACGATCTTCCGTGTAGAACAGTGACATCGGGTGATGTCAGTGCTCTACGGGGGGGCTCCCGCGATGAAATGACAGGCAGAGGTAATCCTCCACAATGTATCCCTCCGCCGCCGAGAAAGCGGTCCCGTAACCCCAACTCTAATTCTCACGCAGCATTGCTGTAAAGTGAGAACCTGAACTCCAGTGAACCCTCAGTGATAGTAAAAATAGAAGTGGATCCAGCTCACTCACAGGGCTTATTTAAAAATTAGAAATTTTTTATTGGATGATCCTTAAAAAATTCAAAATGACAAAACCGACATCTCAGATGGCACAGCAATGGCAGGGGGTGGTGTGTAATAAGACCATACGCGTTTCGAGCAACACGGCTCTTGAACACTGGTTACCATCTGAGATGTCTGTTTTGTCATTTTGAATTTTTTAAGGATCATCCAATAAAAATGTTCTAATTTTTTTTGCTAAGGGGGCTTGGATCAGGTTAACGCAGCGAGATCTGCAGTAATAAGGGTAACTGATGGTATCGCTATCATATATCGTCACTTGGACCCCAAAAAGGTTCCTGTTTGAAGTTTTTCCTCCGCGCAGGAGCGTTCCCAGCCTCCTGCTGCAGTGCCAGGTGACTGGGAACACTGCTGTGCAACGTAAAAGTGCAACACTGTGGCCCCTTCAAGCCAGCTCCGGGCCACTGTCTATGAGCAGTCGCTGACCGGTCATCACTTAATGCCTCATGTTTCATGGCTATGGACGGATATGTTCGTGAAGAAGCTGATCTATGTCTGTTTTACCTTTCCACAGTCATCAGATCAAGTCTCTTCAGTACAGCATCACCGGGGACGTCATCCTCGTCGTAGCCGGGAATTCACAGGCCAAAGTGCTCGACCGGGATGGCTTTCCCGTAATGGAGTGTGTGAAGGGCGACCAGTACATCGTGGATATGGCAAACACCAAGGTACTAGAGGATGACGGCCATCATTATCTGTCCTTTTACCAATGTCTGAGCATGTGGAATAATTAAAGGGATTGTCCAGTAGAGACATTGAAGATGACGGGTGGAGGAGCCACTCTGGTTCAGGGGACAAGTGTGCGTTTTATTAATTTTATTCAGCATACTGGGGATCTTCGGTAGTGGACAACGGCATGAAAAGAGTGTCGCCATAATCCATAATTATTCATGACTGTACGAATCATCCATAGTATAATCCACAGCTTTTTAGCATACCCTTGAAGTTAATCTCTCAGTTCTATTGCGATGTCATTTTATAGGTCAAAACGTCAGTGATTCATTTTTGATCAGGTATTGATGGCATTTGAAGCTTTGTTTTTCTGTTACAGCGCTCCATACCTCCCTTCATAGACTTGGATGGAAAAGCTTACATGTTGATTACCTGCTGCCACCACTAGGGGGAGCTCACCGCATACTGTTTATACATACAATACACTAACGACTCTGTATACAGTCACCTCCAAAGCTCCCTCTAGTGGTGGCTGCAGGTAACGAGCGTAGTGTGTTTTTAAAGAGGCATTTCCCATCTTCTAAAGTGATGGAAAATGATCAGTATATGCCACAACGTTATAATCTATGGGGACGGAAGCAAAGGAGCTGCAGCACTAATTTATCATTGTGTCCCCTCCTCCTTTCCCTGCACAGCAGCGTTGAAAAAACAGCATTCAAGAGTGAAAATTGACTTTAAAGGCGTTTTTCATTGCTGTAATCCTAAGAACAAGGGACCCCCCAAAATCAGTAGGGTGCATGCATGACCACTGCTATAGACGTTGCCAATGCCCCTGTCTCTGCACCCATTAGTCCTCCTGCCCTTATGGAAGAAGGCGAGGAGGAAGACACCATGGAGCAAAAATGGAAAATGGCCCAGACTTGAAGGTGTTAATGTATTAAAATGTCAATTATTAGGGGAGGGAGCCAATGTAGCGACAGACTGGCAGGATGCAAAGCAGTCGCCCCCCCCCATCCATTGTTGCAGTATTACAACCCCCAGCATATCCTGACCACGTAGAATGGAGACGCTAATATTCAGAGGGGCGATCAGCGTAAAGGACAGGCATAGACTGATAACTGATCGACGTCATCTCTAATGGACCGTGCACGGCAGCCAGATGTGGGTGACATGCCTGCAATAAGGGTGCGCCGAAAGCTACCTGTGATCCCAGTCCAAAGGTGAAGACGAGACTCTGTCACGGCCGCGGTCGGTTTAGCCGAGAAGATGGAATCTTTGTTAGTGTTACGACAAGTTGAAGGATTTCGAGGCCAATGGAAAAACATTTAGAAAAAAAAAAAAATGTTTTGTCTGCCGCAGCCGAAGAGCTTCTATCACCGAATCCTAGTGGGAAAAGAAGGCAGGAATGGAAATAATAAGTAAGGAAAGGGAAGATTGCCAATGTACATGCCGATCCGGGGGAGGAATGCGGCCCCTGATCCATGTATCTCATACACAGCGAGGGCATCTGTGCGATCCTCCGTCCCTTGGTCAGATTCCTTTCATATAAGGAGACGATTGGGAATGCTGTATATATACCAATCGCACCTTCTGTGATCTTTCCGCTGCCTATGTTGTGCAGAAAGTGTAGTTTTATCAAGTATACTAATTAGGTGTTCGGTGCACCCGGGGTGTGGCCAACAGGCTCGGTGCAATGTTTTGCATGCCCCACCTCCCTCACTGCTGATTGAGGACAAAGGCAGACCTTTCTCGCTGCAGGCAAGCCACTGCTCTGCTGTCAATCATCGGAGGTGGGGGTATGCAGAGCTAGTG
This sequence comes from Dendrobates tinctorius, assembly GCF_039654945.1. Classification (NCBI taxonomy): domain Eukaryota; kingdom Metazoa; phylum Chordata; class Amphibia; order Anura; family Dendrobatidae; genus Dendrobates; species Dendrobates tinctorius. The sequence continues at coordinate 14,620,564 of NW_027361803.1, forward strand.
GGTGGATTTAGAGCCCTGAGCTTCTTTGCTCTGAGCTTCTTTGCCATACCCAGGTTGCACCATGCACCCTTTTTGGTTTTTTGATTAAACTTTAGCTTCTGAAGAGCAGAGGCAGCCATGAGATCACTGAAGGTGGAGCTAGACCTGGCCCACAGATCAGTCTTACTATAAGGGAGTACTGGGACAACATTAGGGGGTAAGTACTGAGGACAGGTGCCCCTTTTATATAGTGATGAGATTTAAATATATCATGGCATGTATAACATCATCTATTGGCCCAATATTAAGTTGTTAGAGGGGTTAGTATGTCCCTAAGGTGATGTGAGTTGAATGCATTATGTTCGTCCCTTCGCTACGACTCCAAAAATCTATCTCACATAAATATCGTATTAATGCATACCCCAATATTCATATCTGGACACTGGAGACAGAATGTCTAACTGCAATTGTTCAATTTTTATTTGAGAACAAGAGTTACCTCGGAATGTGTTTAGATTTTTCACTTCCCTTTCTCTTAAATATACTGATCATAGTCTGGGTGTCTTCGTTCCAGCAAATCTCCCTGTTGTAATTACCTGGTCACTACAGAAGGCCCCTTCTTCAATGGAGATGAAAGTGTCAGCTCTCTATTTAATTAGTTTCCCTCTTCCCCAGCTATAATTAATCCTATATGTTCATTGTGAATTCTACTTCAATGTGGGTTGAAGGATCAGCTCTTCTCCCTTCTCTCGAGATGTCTTTTATGGATTTTAATTTTTCTCTGACACCTCTGCTATGTGCCGCTCCTCTGCTATTTCTCCCAGAAATTTATGAATGAATTGCTCACTGCAGTGTGTAAGTAAATGCTATCATTCCTCTTAAATCCTAGAATCATAGAATGGTAGCGTTGGAAGGGACCTCCTGGGTCATCTGATTCAACTCCCTGCTCAAAACAGGATTCACTAAATCATCCCAGACAAATGTCTGTCCAGCCTCTGTTTGAAGATGTCCATTGAAGGAGAACTCGCCACCTCTCATGGAAGCCTGTTCCACTTATTGATCACCCTCACTGTCAAAAAGTTTTTTCTAATATCTAATCTGTGTCTCCCATTCAGTTTCATCCCATTGCTTCTAGTCTTTCCTTGTGCAAATGAGAATAAAGATGAGCCTTCTAAAAATGTGACAGCTCTTGAGATATCTGTAGACAGCTATTAAGTCTCCTCTCAGTTGTCTTTTTTGCATCTAAACATTCCCAAATCCTGTAACCGTTCTTTATAGGACACAGTATTCCAGATGAGGTCTGACCATAGAGGAGCAGAGGGCAATAATAACTTCACGTGATCTAGACTGTATGCTTCTGTTAATACATCCCAGAATTGTATTTGCTTTTTTTTGCTGCTGCATCACACTGTTGACTCATGTTTAGTCTGTGATCTATTAGTATACCCAAGTCTTTTTCACATATGCTGTTGCTTAGCCCTATCCCTCCCATTCTGTATATGCTTTTTTTCATTTTTATTGCCCAGATGTAGTACTTTGCATTTTTCCCTGTTAAAAACTATTCTGTTAGTTGCTGCCCACTGCTCCAGTTTATTTACATCTTTTTGAATCCTCTCTCTCTCTCTTCTCTAGTATTAGCTGTCGCTCCTAGCTTTGTGTCATCAGCAAATTTAATCAGTTTACCCTCAATTCCTTCATCTAAATCATTGATAAAGATGTTGAACAATGCAGGGCCTAGGACAGAGCCCTGTGGTACCCCACTTGCCAACTGGATGTGCAGCCATTTACGACCACTCTTTAGGTCAGATCACTAAGCCAGTTATGAATCCACCTAACAGTTGCCTTGTCCATTCCATACTTAGTCATTTTTTCAATAAGGATGGTGTGAGATACTTTGTCAAATTCTTTGCTGAAGTCAAGATATACTATATCTACAGCATTTCCCTGATCCACCCAGTCAGTGATTCTGTCATAGAAGGAAATTAAGTTAGTGTGACATGACTTATTAGTTACAAACCCATGCTGACTCTGGTTAATCACTTCATTCTTATCCAGGTACTTACATACATGTTGTTTAATAATTTGTTCATAAATCTTTCCTGGTATAGAAGTCATACTCACCGGCCTATAGTTCCCTAGGACGACCTTCTTCCCCTTTTTGAAGATGGGAACAACATTTGCTCTTCTCCAGTCTTCTGTAACTTCTGTTCTCCAAGAATTTGCAAAGATTATGGAGAGTAGTTCAAAAATTTCTTCTGCTATCTCCTACAATACTCTGGTGTGTAATTCATCTGGACCTGGAGACTTGAATTCATTTATGTTAGCTAAGTGTTCCCTGACCATCTCCCTGTTTATAGATATCCTGGATTCATCTATTCCTTTAATAGGACAGTGAAGATCAGTTGATGTTACAATTCCTTTCTGAGAGAAAACAGATGCAAAATAAGAATTTAAAAGTTCAGCCTTCTCAACATCCTGCCTTACCATTTTATTATTTTCATCCTGTAAAAATACTATAGCATCTGTGACTTTTCTTTTACTTTTTACATAGCCCCAAAATCTTTTTTTATTGCTTTTGACATCTCTTGCAAGCCTTAATTGTCAGCTTTAGATAATCTAATTCGTGCCCTGCAGGTTCTGCAGACAGCATTATATTCTTCAGATATTCCTCCCTCTTTCCATTTGATAAACATTTCTTTCTTCCTTTTTTGCATGTGTTTAAGTTCTGTGTTCATGCATTCTCGTTTTCTTAAATTCTTCCTATTCTTCCCTTCGACTTGTTAATGATTGTGCTTTAAGAATTTAATTTTTAAATATTTCCATCCTTCCTGGACATTTTTGTCCTTTAGGATATCCAGCCATTGGATCCCTCCGATTCTCTTTGAGTCCCTTAAAATCTGCCTTTCTGAAATCTAACCTTGACGTCTGAGTCTTCACAGGTCTTCCTCCACTAGTTATCCAAAATTCTAAAATAGCATGGTCGCTACCTCCTAGGGTCCCAGCCACGCTTACCTCCTCAACCATTTCCTCCCTGTTTATAAGGATTAGATCCAAGGTAGCAGTTCCCCTTGTTTTCTCCCCTACCTTTTGGAAGATAAAGTTGTCAGCGAGAGAGGATAAGAATTTCCTTGACCTGTTAGTTTTGCCTCGGAGAGGTTTCCAACAGATGTCAGGATAGTTGAAATCTCCCATGACAACTATGTCATATTTTTTGGAGAACTTGGCCATTTGATGCATAAAGAGTCCATCCATATCTTCAGCTTGCACAGGCGGCCTGTAGTAAATGCGTACAATGGTGTCCTTTCCGTTGTTCTCTCCTTGTATTCTTACCCAAACAGTTTCCACAGAACTCCCAGTCTCTGAAGCTTGGATCTCTGTGCAGATATACGCTTTTCTAACATACAATACGACACCTCTTCTTCGTTTATCAAGTCTGTTTCTTGCAAATAAGTTGTATCCTTCTAGCCTTGTATTCCAATCATGTGTATTGTCCCACCAAGTTTCAGTGATTCCAATGACATCATATTTCTCTTCCTGCATTAGTAGTTCCAATTCTCCTTGTTTGTTGCCCATGCTTTGTGCATTTGTATGGAAACATCTTAGTTTGTGATTGGTTTCTCTTTCGCCAATATTTTTATTTTTTAGATTCTTTTTTGTCTTTGTTCTTCCTTTCCACTTCTAATAGCAGAGTTCTCAATAGCATTTGTCAGGTGTATGGCTTTTTCTGACCTTTTGCTTCCCTTCCCACATTGTTCTAGTTTAGAGCTCTCCTGATGAGTATAGCAAGACGACCTCCAAATACATGCTTTCCAGACTTCGTAAGGTGCACCCCATCTCTAGCAAGCAGTCCATCATATAGGTAGTAAATTCCGTGATCCAGAAATCCAAATTCTTGCTGACGGCACCATCAACGTAACTAGTTGTTCATCTTGACAGGGATGTGTCAGAAATGTTCAGGAAGTTTAGCAGAGGAATTACAGAACAGAGAGGTTAAGACATGACATGCTTCAGAATTATTACTAAAATTTACTAAGAGATGACAAAAGTCTGTTCAGCTCCAGCCACCGCTAGGGGGAGCTCCAAGGCATACTGTATACTGTGTTATCATTGAGCTCTATGTATTATCTGTATGCGGCCCCTTAGTGACAAATGTTGTAATTTCTTATCGATGCAGGGATTTTAGCCCTGATTTCACAGCAAATTATTCTAGGGGTCACAACCCCACATTTCTGATACAATCTGTTTTCAGGGGTGCAAATTCGTTCTGAGCACATGAGGTTTTCTCCCCGTACATGAGCTTTGGGTCATATGGAAATTTTACATTTGTAGGACTTTCCAGGCAGTTTTCATTTAACTGACAGACAACGACTAGAAAACAAATGTCAAAGAAAAATATATTTTTTTGCAGGAAATATACAGATTTGTTAATATTTATGTATTTTTTTTATTTTTGTCTTTCAGGGCCATACGGCCATGCTGAACGGGGGATGCTGGCACCCAAAGATTAAGGATGAGTTTCTGACGTGCTCCAATGATGGGTAGGTGGACGAGTATTCTCACTGCCTGATATCTTCTGTTCACTCGGTGAAGGTAACATGGACTCAGGGCTTATTCTGCATTAATGAGCTGTAGAGGTTTCGTGCTCTGCCACCATACGAACCTCATGCACTGTCACATAAGCTCTACGCACGGTAATATGAGTTCTGCTCAGTGTCATGAGGTTTCTGTGCAGTGCGATGTGAGCTCCGCACTCTACAGTATGAGAGAACTGCACTTTTATGCTGACTTTGCACTGTGTATTGTGAGCTCCGCACTCGGCACTGTGAGCTTTGTGCAGTGACATAGACTGTTTGCAGTGCATTATAAGCTCGGTGTGCTGCCTACAGGCTCCGCGCAGTGCAACTCAAAATCCACACCGTGCAATATGAACTCGGTGCACTACAATATGAGCTCCTTGTACTATCATTTGGGCTCCGCACACTGCAATATGATCTCAGCGCACTGCATTATGAGCTCCCTGTACTGCCATATGGGCTCTGCGCACTGCAGTATGAGTTCCGTGCCCTGTTACTCAGGCTCTGCGCACTGCAGTATGAGTTCTGTGCCCTGTTATTCAGGCTCTGCGCACTGCAGTATGAGTTCCGTGCCCTGTTACTCGGGCTCTGCGCACTGCAGTATGAGTTCCGTGCCCTGTTACTCAGGCTCTGCGCACTGCAGTATGAGTTCCGTGCCCTGTTACTCAGGCTCTGCGCACTGCAGTATGAGTTCCGTGCCCTGTTACTCAGGCTCTGCGCACTGCAGTATGAGTTCCGTGCCCTCTTTCTCAGGCTCTGCGCACTGCAGTATGAGTTCTGTGCCCTATTACTCAGGCTCTGCGCACTGCAGTATGAGTTCCGTGCCCTGTTACTCAGGCTCCACGCACTGCAGTATGAGTTCTGTGCCCTCTTTCTCAGGCTGTGCGCACTGCAGTATGAGTTTTGTGCCCTGTTATTCAGGCTCTGCGCACTGCAGTATGAGTTCCGTGCCCTGTTATTCAGTCTCTGCTCACTGCAGTATGAGTTCCGTGCCCTCTTTCTCAGGCTCTGCGCACTGCAGTATGAGTTCTGTGCCCTGTTACTCAGGCTCTGCGCACTGCAGTATGAGTTCCGTGCCCTGTTACACAGGCTCTGCGCACTGCAGTATGAGTTCTGTGCCCTGTTATTCAGGCTCTGTGCACTGCAGTAGGAGTTCCGTGCCCTGCTATTTAGGCTCTGCGCATTGCAGTATGAGTTCTGTGCCCTGTTACTCAGGCTCTGCGCACTGCAGTATGAGTTCCGTGCCCTGTTACTCAGGCTCTGCGCACTGCAGTATGAGTTCCGTGCCCTGTTATTCAGGCTCTGTGCACTGCAGTAGGAGTTCCGTGCCCTGCTATTCAGGCTCTGCGCACTGCAGTATGAGTTCCGTGCCCTCTTTCTCAGGCTCTGCGCACTGCAGTATGAGTTCTGTGCCCTGTTACTCAGGCTCTGCGCACTGCAGTATGAGTTACATGCCCTGTTACTCAGGCTCCGCGCACTGCAGTATGAGTTCGGTGCCCTCTTTCTCAGGCTGTGCGCACTGCAGTATGAGTTCTGTGCCCTGTTATTCAGGCTCTGCGCACTGCAGTATGAGTTCCGTGCCCTCTTTCTCAGGCTCTGCGCACTGCAGTATGAGTTCTGTGCCCTGTTACTCAGACTCTGCGCACTGCAGTATGAGTTCCGTGCCCCGTTACTCAGGCTCCGCGCACTGCAGTATGAGTTCCGTGCCCTCTTTCTCAGGCTCTGCGCACTGCAGTATGAGTTCTGTGCCCTGTTATTCAGTCTTTGCTCACTGCAGTAGGAGTTCCGTGCCCTGTTATTCAGGCTCTGCGCACTGCAGTATGAGTTCCGTGCCCTGTTACTCAGGCTCTGCGCACTGCAGTATCAGTTCCTTGCCCTCTTTCTCAGGCTCTGCGCACTGCAGTATGAGTTCCGTGCCCTGTTATTCAGGCTCTGCGCACTGCAGTATGAGTTCCGTGCCCTGTTACTCAGGCTCTGCGCACTGCAGTATGAGTTCCGTGCCCTGTTACTCAGGCTCTGCGCACTGCAGTATGAGTTCCGTGCCCTCTTTCTCAGGCTCTGCGCACTGCAGTATGAGTTCCGTGCCCTCTTTCTCAGGCTCTGCGCACTGCAGTATGAGTTCAGTGCCCTCTTTCTCAGGCTCTGCGCACTGCAGTATGAGTTCCGTGCCCTCTTTCTCAGGCTCTGCGCACTGCAGTATGAGTTCCGTGCCCTCTTTCTCAGGCTCTGCGCACTGCAGTATGAGTTCCGTGCCCTCTTTCTCAGGCTCTGCGCACTCAAGTATGAGTTCCGTGCCCTCTTTCTCAGGCTCTGCGCACTGCTGTACAGCCGCTGTGCCACATTCCTTTAACTAGAATGTGATTACAGAGAACATCTACTGTAATTATAGTGGTTTGAAAAAAACACTATATTGTAATCCGAACGCTGCTAACTTCTTCTTATTATTATTATTATTAAGTTGATTTCCGCAATTAATACAGCCCGAACCGCTACACGCACAGACGCCATTGAGGTGTCGTTTCGAAGCCAGCGTCCATGAGAGGTGTGCTAAGTATTTTTCGTGTCGATCAGATTTGTAGCTTTTGCGCAATTTGCGTTTGAAAATTTTTTTTCCCGTCATTGGAATGCACTGTCTCAATGCATTTGAATGGGGAAATTTTGCTATAGACAAAACATGCCCTGAGGCGATTGAAATGGCAGTTAAGCTCATTGATATGCGCAGGCAGACCCAGTTACTATGCCAACGCCTACGAACGTCACATGACCTCTCCAAGACAGAGCTTCTGCCACGTAATATCAGCTCTTAAAGCAAAACCCACAGCACAAATGCAAATCTAGCTTCATCACATGACGCATGCCCCTGAGAGAGAATGTGCTCCAAAGTGGATTTAGAAGCCCAGTGAGCCACCCTGGCTCTTAAAGGGCCGACGCACCAAAATGAGTCTTAAAGGGCCGGCGCGCCAAATCGAAAGCTGAGTGACCCAAGGCTCCAAATCGGAGGCTGATAGACCCTGGCCTACAAAAAGGAGGCTGAGCCACCCTGGCATCCAAATCAGACCCAGAGTGGCCCCGCCCACCAAATCGGACCCAGAGTGGCCCCGCCCACCAAATCAGACTCAGAGTGGCCCCACCCACCAAATCAGACTCAGAGTGGCCCCACCCACAAAATCGGACCCTGAGGGGCCCCACCCACAAAATCGGACCCTGAGGGGATGCGGCCACAAAATCAGACCGAGGGGCCCCGGCCACAACATCGGACCCTCACGGGCCCCGGCCACAAAATCGGACCCTGAGGGGCCCCAACCACAAAATCGGATCCTGAGGGGGCCCCAACCACAAAATCGGATCCTGAGGGGGCCCCAACCACAAAATCGGATCCTGAGGGGCCCCAACCACAAAATCGGACCCTGAGGGGCCCCACCCACAAAATCAGACCCTGAGGGCCCCGGTCACAAAATAGGGTCCTGAGGGGCCCCAACCACAAAATCGAACCCTGAGGGGTCCCAACCACAAAATTGGACCCTGAGGGGCCCCACCCACAAAATTGGACCCTGAGGGGCCCCACCCACAAAATTGGACCCTGAGGGGCCCCACCCACAAAATTGGACCCTGAGGGACCCCGCTCACCAAATTGAACTCTGAGGGGCCCCGCTCACCAAATCGTACCCCGAGGGTCCCCGCCCACCAATTCAGACCCTGAGGGGCACCGCCCACCAAATTTGACCCTGAGGGGCCCCGCTCACCAAATTGGACCCTGAGGGGCCCTGCTCACTAAATTGAACTCTGAGGGGACCAGCTCACCAAATCGGACCTTGAGGGGCCCCGCCCACCAAATCGCACCCCGAGGGTCCCCGCCCATCAATTCAGACCCTGAGGGGCCCCGCTCACCAATCGGACCCTGAGGGGCCCCGCTCACCAAATCGGACCCTGAGCGGCCCCGCCCACCAAATCGGATTCTGAAAGGCCCCAACCACAAAATCGGACCCTGAGGGGCCCCGGACACAAAATCGGACCCTGAGGGGCCCCACCCACCAAATCGGACCCTGAGGGGACCCGGCCACCAAATCGGACCCTGAGAGGCCCCACCCACCAAATCGGACCCTGAGGGGCCCCGGCCACAAAATCGGACCCTGAGGGGCCCCACCCACAAAATCGGGCCTTGAGGGGCCCCACCCACAAAATCGGACCCTGGGGCCAAAGTGGCCCCTGAGAGGCACCCACAGTTAAAACGGATCCTGAGTTGAAAGTCTTGCAGGTGCAGCAGGCAAGTCTCTCTTAAAGGGGCAGCCTGGGCAGCATTTCAAACCACTATCTGTAGTTCCTTCAGGAAATACACATCTAGTTCTTATTATTATTATTATTAAGTTGATTTCCGCAATTAATACAGCCCGAACCGCTACACGCACAGACTCCGTTGAGGTGTCGTTTCGAAGCCAGCGCCCATGAGAGGTGTGCTAAGTATTTTTCGTGTCGATCAGATTTGTAGTTTTTGCGCAATTTGCGTTCGAAAATTTTTTTTCCCGTCATTGGAATGCACTGTCTCCAATGCATTTGAATGGGGAAATGGCAAAACATGCCCTGAGGCGATTGAAATGGCAGTTGAGCTCATTGATATGCGCAGGCAGAACCAGTTACTATGCCAACGCCTACGAACGTCACATGACATCTCCAGAACAGAGCTTCTGCCACATAATATCAGCTCTTAAAGCGAAACCCACAGCACAAATGCAAATCTAGCTTCATCACATGACACATGCCCCTGAGAGAGAATGTGCGCCAAAGTGTATTTAGAAGCCCAGTGAGCCAAACTGGCTCTTAAAGGGCCGAAGTGCAAAAGTGACTGTTAAAGGGCCGGCGCACCGAAATGAGTCTTAAAGGGCCAACACGCCAAATCGAAAGCTGAGTGACCACAGGCTCCAAATGGGAGGCTGATCGACCCCCCCGGCCTCCAAATCGGAGGCTGAGCCACCCCGGCCTCCAAATCGGAGGTTGAGCCACCCCGGACTCCAAATCGGAGGCTGAGCCACCCCGGCCTCCAAATCGGAGGCTGAGCCACCCCGGCCTCCAAATCGGAGGGTGATTGACCCCGGCCTTCAAATCGGAGGCTGAGCCACCCCGGCCTCCAAATCGGAGGCTGAGCCACCCCGGCCTCCAAATCGGAGACTGAGCCACCCCGGCCTCCAAATCGGAGGCTGAGCCACCCCGGCCTCCAAATCGGAGGCTGAGCCACCCCGGCCTCCAAATCGGAGGCTGAGCCACCCCGGCCTCCAAATCGGAGGCTGAGCCACCCCGGCCTCCAAATCGGAGGCTGAGCCACCCCGGCCTCCAAATCGGAGGCTGAGCCACCCCGGCCTCCAAATCGGAGGCTGATCCACCCCGGCCTCCAAATCGGAGGCTGAGCCACCCCGGCCTCCAAATGGGAGGCTGAGCCACCCCGGCCTCCAAATGGGAGGCTGAGCCACCCCGGCCTCCAAATGGGAGGCTGATCGACCCCGGCCTCCAAATGGGAGGCTGAGCCACCCCGGCCTCCAAATGGGAGGCTGAGCCACCCCGGCCTCCAAATGGGAGGCTGATCGACCCCGGCCTCCAAATGGGAGGCTGAGCCACCCCGGCCTCCAAATGGGAGGCTGAGCCACCCCGGCCTCCAAATGGGAGGCTGAGCCACCCCGGCCTCCAAATGGGAGGCTGAGCCACCCCGGCCTCCAAATCGGAGGCTGAGCCACCCCGGCCTCCAAATCGGAGGCTGAGCCACCCCGGCCTCCAAATCGGAGGCTGAGCCACCCCGGCCTCCAAATCGGAGGCTGAGCCACCCCGGCCTCCAAATCGGAGGCTGAGCCACCCCGGCCTCCAAATCGGAGGCTGAGCCACCCCGGCCTCCAAATCGGAGGCTGAGCCACCCCGGCCTCCAAATCGGAGGCTCTTTGACCTCGGCCTCCAAATCGGAAGCTCATCGACCCCGGCCTCCAAATCGGAAGCTCATCGACCCCGGCCTCAAAATCGGAGGCTGAGCTACCCCGGCCTCCAAATCGGAGGCTCTTTGACCTCGGCCTCCAAATCGGAAGCTCATCGACCCCGGCCTCCAAATCTTACCCAGAGTGGCCCCGCCCACCAAATCTTACCGAGTGGCCCCGCCCACCAAATCGGACCCAGAGAGGCCCCGCCCACCAAATCGGACCCTGAGGGGCCCCGCCCACCAAATCGGACCCTGTGGTGCCCCGCCCACCAAATCGGACCCAGAGTGGTCCCGCCGACCAAATCGGACCCAGAGTGGCCCCGCCGACCAAATCGGACCCAGAGGGTCTCCGCCCACAAAATCAGACCCTAAGGGGCCCAACCCACCAAATCTGACCCTGAGGGGACCCAACCACAAAATCGGACCCTGATTGGTCCCAACCACAAAATCAGACCCTGAGGGGCCCCGGCCACAAAATCGGACCCTGAGGGGCCCCGGCCACAAAATCGGACCCTGAGGGGCCCAACCCACATAATCGGACCCTGAGGGGCCACGGCCAGAAAATCAGACCCTGAGGGGCCCCGGCCACCAAATCGGACCCTGAGGGGCCCCGGCCACCAAATCGGACCCTGAGGGGCCCCGGCCACAAAATCGGACCCTGAGGGGCCCCGGCCACAAAATCGGACCCTGAGGGACCCAACCCACATAATCGGACCCTGAGGGGCCACGGCCAGAAAATCAGACCCTGAGGGGCCCCGGCCACCAAATCGGACCCTGAGGGGCCCCGGTCACAAAATCGGACCCTGAGGGGCCCCACTCACAAAATCGGACCCTGAGGGGCCACACCCACAAAATCGGAGCCTGAGAGATCCCCGCCAACAATTCAAGCCCTGAGGAGCCCAGGCCAAGGAATCGGATCCTGAGGGGCCCCACCCACCAAATCAGACCCTGAGGCCAAAGTGGCCTCTGAGAGGCACTCACAGTTAAAACGGATCCTGAGTTGAAAGTCTTGCAGGGGCAGCAGGCAAGTCTCTCTTAAAGGGGCAGCCCGGGCACCATTTCAAACCACTATCTGTACTTCCTTCAGGAAATACACATCTAGTTATTATTATTATTAAGTTGATTTCCGCAATTAATACGGCCCGAACCGCTACACGCACAGACTCCGTTGAGGTGTCGTTTCGAAGCCAGCGTCCATGAGAGGTGTGCTAAGTATTTTTCGTGTCGATCGGATTTGTAGTTTTTGCGCAATTTGCGTTTGAAAATTTTTTTTCCCGTCATTGGAATGCACTGTCTCAATGCATTTGAATGGGGAAATGGCAAAACGTGCCCTGAGGCGATTGAAATGGCAGTTAAGCTCATTGATATGCGCAGGCAGACCCAGTTACTATGCCAACGCCTACGAACGTCACATGACCTCTCCAAGACAGAGCTTCTGCCACATAATATCAGCTCTTAAAGCAAAACCCACAGCACAAATGCAAATCTAGCTTCATCACATGACGCATGCCCCTGAGAGAGAATGTGCGCCAAAGTGGATTTAGAAGCCCAGTGAGCCACCCTGGCTCTTAAAGGGCCGACGCACCAAAATGAGTCTTAAAGGGCCGGCGCGCCAAATCGAAAGCTGAGTGACCCAAGGCTCCAAATCGGAGGCTGATAGACCCTGGCCTACAAAAAGGAGGCTGAGCCACCCTGGCATCCAAATCGGACCCAGAGTGGCCCCGCCCACCAAATTGGACCCTGAGGGGCCCCGCCCACCAAATTGGACCCTGAGGGGCCCCACCCACCAAATTGGACCCTAAGGGGCCCCACCCACCAAATTGGACCCTGAGGGGCCCCGGCCACAAAATCGGACCCTGAGGGGCCCCACCCACAACATCAGACCCTGAGGGGCCCCGGCCACAAAATCGGACCCTGAGGGGCCCCACTCACAAAATCGGACCCTGAGGGGCCCCAACCACAAAATCGAACCCTGAGGGGCCCCAACCACAAAATCGAACCCTGAGGGGCCCCAAGCACAAAATCGGACCCTGAGGGGCCCCGGCCACAAAATCGGACCCTCACGGGCCCCGGCCACAAAATCGGACCCTGAGGGGCCCCGGCCACAAAATCGGACCCTGAGGGGCCCCGCCTACAAAATTGAACCCTGAGGGGCCCCAACCACAAAATCGGATCCTGAGGGGCCCCACCCACAAAATCGGATCCTGAGGGGCCGCACCCACAAAATCAGACCCTGAGGGCCCCGGTCACAAAATTGGATCCTGAGGGCCCCCAACCACAAAATCGATCCCTGAGGGGCCCCAACCACAAAATCGGACCCTGAGGGGCCCCACCCACAAAATTGGACCCTGAGGGGCCCCACCCACAAAATTGGACCCTGAGGGGCCCCACCCACAAAATTGGACCCTGAGGGGCCCCGGCCAAAAAATTGGACCCTGAGGGGCCCCGGCCAAAAAATTGGACCCTGAGGGGCCCCACCCACAAAATTGGACCCTGAGGGGCCCCGGCCACAAAATCGGACCCTGAGGGACCCCGGCCACAAAATCGGATCCTGAGGGGCCCCAACCACAAAATCGGATCCTGAGGGGCCCCAACCACAAAATCGGACCCTGAGAGGCTCCGGACACAAAATCGGACCCTGAGGGGCCCCGGACACAAAATCGGACCCTGAGGGGCCCAACCCACAAAATCGGACCCTGAGGGGCCCCGCCCACCAAATCGGACCCTGAGGGGCCCCGCCCACCAAATCGGACCCTGAGGGGCCCCGCCCACCAAATCGGACCCTGAGGGGCCCCGCCCACCAATTCAGACCCGGAGGGGCCCCGCTCACTAAATCGGATTCTGAAAGGCCCCAACCACAAAATCGGACCCTGAGGGGCCCCACCCACAAAATCGGACCCTGAGGGGCCCCGCTGACCAAATTGAACTCTGAGGGGCCCCACTCACCAAATCGGACCCTGAGGGGCCCCGCCCACCAAATCGGACCCTGAGTGGCCCCGTCCACCAAATCGGACCCTAAGGGGCCCCACCCACAAAATCGGACCCTGAGGTGCCCCAGCCACAAAATCGGACCCAGAGGGGCCCCACCCACAAAATTGGACCCTGAGGGGCCCCGGCCACAAAATCGGACCCTGAGGGACCCCGGCCACAAAATCGGACCCTGAGGGACCCCGGCCACAAAATCGGATCCTGAGGGGCCCCAACCACAAAATCGGATCCTGAGGGGCCCCAACCACAAAATCGGACCCTGAGAGGCTCCGGACACAAAATCGGACCCTGAGGGGCCCCGGACACAAAATCGGACCCTGAGGGGCCCAACCCACAAAATCGGACCCTGAGGGGCCCCGCCCACCAAATCGGACCCTGAGGGGCCCCGCCCACCAAATCGGACCCTGAGGGGCCCCGCCCACCAAATCGGACCCTGAGGGGCCCCGCCCACCAATTCAGACCCGGAGGGGCCCCGCTCACTAAATCGGATTCTGAAAGGCCCCAACCACAAAATCGGACCCTGAGGGGCCCCACCCACAAAATCGGACCCTGAGGGGCCCCGCTGACCAAATTGAACTCTGAGGGGCCCCACTCACCAAATCGGACCCTGAGGGGCCCCGCCCACCAAATCGGACCCTGAGTGGCCCCGTCCACCAAATCGGACCCTAAGGGGCCCCACCCACAAAATCGGACCCTGAGGTGCCCCAGCCACAAAATCGGACCCAGAGGGGCCCCACCCACAAAATCGGGCCCTGAGGGGTCCCACCCACAAAATCGGACCCTGAGGCCAAAGTGGCCCCTGAGAGGCACCCACAGTTAAAACGGATCCTGAGTTGAAAGTCTTGCAGGGGCAGCAGGCAAGTCTCTCTTAAAGGGGCAGCCCGGGCACCATTTCAAACCACTATCTGTACTTCCTTCAGGAAATACACATCTAGTTTTCCATTGTGCTGGTGTGATGATTGCCATCCTTATTGTTACCTGTAAGGTCATTTATTTGTCTTTTATACCTTGTTATTGTTCTTTCTTGGTGTTTTCTGCCTCCCTTTTTTCTGTATTTTTCCCTTCTCCATAAGCTAATCTCGTCCTCCCGAATCCTCTATATCGGGACTCTCGGAGCGGCTCCTTCATCACCACTTTATTGATGTCTTTACAAGTTCCCCTGTTCGGTCTAATTCTTTCCTAAATGGCTTTCATGCTGGTAATCATCGGGTCATTACTGGGAAGATGCAGCAGGTTTTTACACCCTGAATGACTTGTTCAGGAATCCTCAGAAGTGTCCTACATGGGGTCATGACACCAGCTCACTCAAGTCATTTAGCCCTTTCATTAAGGTCGCTAACCTGCCCGCGTGCTGTAACTTATCCTGGCTTTTCCTCTTCTCCGCTCACTTGTCAGGAGATTTCTGCTTTCAAAGGGTCTGTAATTGTTTTCCCTTTATGGGATGTCGTGCCCCATTGCTGGCATTTCATTCTCCTCTTATAAGACTTTACTGACAGGTTCCAGTGTGTGCATCCATCCATGTACAAAGACAGAGGAATCTAAGTGAATAGGATCGATTTGTGTAATACAACAATATCCGTCCATCAGAAAATACAATGCCATTTATCCTTTTAGGCCATTCTAATTGTTGAAGGGGTTCTCCATTTTGGATGGTGCCAAATAATGGGTCGAGCACACGTGCCTAACTCGAGTTTCGCCCTTACGGCTTCATCTGTACGGACTGTGTGTAATGCTTCATTTTCCCTGTGGTGAAGATCTAAGGAATTAACATCTCAATGATCACAAATGATCGCTCCTGGTCCCAACATCTGGATACTGTCAGATCAGCTGAGATACAATTTTTCAAATCGACTATAATTTTTTGCTTAAGAGCCCCTGAAGACACCCAGCCTTCTCCCACTATTAATCAGATCAATGAATACTTTAAAAGAAGATTACGGATTTCTTGCTTAATTTCTTTGTACTGACCAGGTGGACACTAGAGAAGAAGCTGAAGCGGGAAATCAATTCTTCTGAGCCTGCTCAGTGTTAATGTATTCAGTGGAGCAGCGGCCACTTGTTTTGGGCCCGAAACAACCCAGTGGATGTTACTTAGCAAAAAAAAAAGCTGAAAGATATCCATAGTTATTCCAATGATTGATTTAGTTTGATAAAAAATGTGAAAATTAGATCAATGTATTTAATAATGTAAAAAAATCTTCTAACGTACCAACCACTAAGTATCACCTTTCTGTGTAATTTAGGAAGTGGGGCAGGTCTTTATCTCTCTGCAGAAAGTTAGGCAGGTCTTTTTTGTTGCAGCAGTGTGATGGGTCTTTTTCGCTGGAGGCAGTGTGGCGGGTGTTTTTTTTCTGCAGGCAGTGTGGCAGGGCTTTTTCTCTGCAGGCACTGTGTGGGTGTTTTTCGCTAGAGCCAGTGGGGCAGGTTTTTTTTTTCTGCAGGCAGTGGGGTGGGTCTTTTTCTCTGCAGGCACAGGGGTGGGTCTTATTCTCTGCAGGCAGTGTGGCTGGTCTTATTCTCTGCAGGCAGTGTGGCGGGTCTTTTTCTCTGCAGGCAGTGTGGCGGGTCTTATTCTCTGCAGGCAGTGTGGCTGGTTTTATTCTCTGCAGGCAGTGTGGCTGGTCTTTTTCTCTGCAGGCAGTGGGGCGGGTACTTTTTCTCTGCAGTCAGTGGGGCGGGTACATTTTCTCTGCAGTCAGTGGGGCGGGTACATTTTCTCTGCAGGCAGTGGGGCTGGTCTTTTTCTCTGTAGGAAGTGGGGCTGGTGTTTTTCGCTGTAGGAAGTGGGGCTGGTGTTTTTCGCTGCAGCCAGTGGGGCAGGTGTTTTTTTCTGCAGGCAGTGGGGCAGAACTTTTTCTCTGCAGGCAGTGTGGTGGGTCTTTTTCTCTGCAGGCAGTGTGGCGGGTGTTTTTTTTCTGCAGGCAGTGGGGCGGGTACTTTTTCTCTGCAGTCAGTGGGGCGGGTACATTTTCTCTGCAGTCAGTGGGGCGGGTACATTTTCTCTGCAGGCAGTGGGGCTGGTCTTTTTCTCTGTAGGAAGTGGGGCTGGTGTTTTTCGCTGTAGGAAGTGGGGCTGGTGTTTTTCGCTGCAGCCAGTGGGGCAGGTGTTTTTTTCTGCAGGCAGTGGGGCAGAACTGTGGTGGGTGTTTTTCGCTGCAGCCAGTGGGGCCGGTGTTTTTTTTCTGCAGGCAGTGGGGTGGGTCTTTTTCTCTGCAGGCAGTGTGGCGGGTGTTTTTTTTCTGCAGGCAGTGTGGCAGGGCTTTTTCTCTGCAGGCACTGTGTGGGTGTTTTTCGCTAGAGCCAGTGGGGCAGGTTTTTTTTTTCTGCAGGCAGTGGGGTGGGTCTTTTTCTCTGCAGGCACAGGGGTGGGTCTTATTCTCTGCAGGCAGTGTGGCGGGTCTTTTTCTCTGCAGGCAGTGTGGCGGGTCTTTTTCTCTGCAGGCAGTGTGGCGGGTCTTTTTCTCTGCAGGCAGTGTGGCGGGTCTTATTCTCTGCAGGCAGTGTGGCTGGTCTTATTCTCTGCAGGCAGTGTGGCTGGTCTTTTTCTCTGCAGGCAGTGGGGCGGGTACTTTTTCTCTGCAGTCAGTGGGGCGGGTACATTTTCTCTGCAGTCAGTGGGGCGGGTACATTTTCTCTGCAGGCAGTGGGGCTGGTCTTTTTCTCTGTAGGAAGTGGGGCTGGTGTTTTTCGCTGTAGGAAGTGGGGCTGGTGTTTTTCGCTGCAGCCAGTGGGGCAGGTGTTTTTTTCTGCAGGCAGTGGGGCAGAACTTTTTCTCTGCAGGCAGTGTGGTGGGTGTTTTTTTTCTGCAGGCAGTGGGGCGGGTACTTTTTCTCTGCAGTCAGTGGGGCGGGTACATTTTCTCTGCAGTCAGTGGGGCGGGTACATTTTCTCTGTAGGCAGTGGGGAGGGTACATTTTCTCTGCAGGCAGTGGGGCTGGTCTTTTTCTCTGTAGGAAGTGGGGCTGGTGTTTTTCGCTGTAGGAAGTGGGGCTGGTGTTTTTCGCTGCAGCCAGTGGGGCAGGTGTTTTTTTCTGCAGGCAGTGGGGCAGAACTTTTTCTCTGCAGGCAGTGTGGTGGGTGTTTTTCGCTGCAGCCAGTGGGGCCGGTGTTTTTTTTCTGCAGGCAGTGGGGTGGGTCTTTTTCTCTGCAGGCAGTGGGGCGGGTCTTTTTCTCTGCAGGCAGTGGGGCGGGTCTTTTTCTCTGCAGGCAGTGTGGCTGGTCTTTTTCTCTGCAGGCAATGTGGTAGGTCTTTTTCTCTGCAGGCAGTGGGGCGGGTACTTTTTCTCTGCAGGCAGTGGGGCTGGTCTTTTTCTCTGTAGGAAGTGGGGCTGGTGTTTTTCGCTGCAGGCAGTGGGGCAGGTGTTTTTCGCTGCAGCCAGTGGGGTGGGTATTTTTTCCTGCAGGCAGTGGGGCAGAACTTTTTCTCTGCAGGCAGTGTGGTGGGTGTTTTTCGCTTCAGCCTGTGTGGCAGGTGTTTTTCTCTGCAGGCAGTGTGGCGGGTCTTTTTCTCTGCAGGCAGTGGGGTGGGTCTTTTTCTCTGCAGGCAGTGGGGCGGGTCTTTTTCTCTGCAGGCAGTGTGGCGGGTAGTTTTTCTCTGCAGTCAGTGGGGCGGGTACATCTTCTAACGTACCAACCACTAAGTATCACCTTTCTGTGTAATTTAGGAAGTGGGGCAGGTCTTTATCTCTCTGCAGGAAGTTAGGCGGGTCTTTTTTGTTGCAGCAGTGTGATGGGTCTTTTTCGCTGGAGGCAGTGTGGCGGGTGTTTTTCGCTGCAGGCAGTGGGACGGGTGTTTTTTTCTGCAGGCAGTGTGGCAGGGCTTTTTCTCTGCAGGCAGTGTGGCTGGTACTTTTTCTCTGCAGTCAGTGGGGTGGGTACATTTTCTCTGCAGGCAGTGGGGCTGAGCTTTTTCTCTGTAGGAAGTGGGGCTTGTGTTTTTCGCTGCAGCCAGTGGGGCGGGTGTTTTTTTCTGCAGGCAGTGGGGCAGAACTTTTTCTCTGCAGGCAGTGTGGTGCGTGTTTTTCGCTGCAGCCAGTGGGGCGGGTGTTTTTTTTTCTGCAGGCAGTGGGGTGGGTCTTTTTCTCTGCAGGCAGTGGGGCGGGTCTTTTTCTCTGCAGGCAGTGGGGCGGGTCTTTTTCTCTGCAGGCAGTGTGGCTGGTCTTTTTCTCTGCAGGCAGTGTGGCTGGTCTTTTTCTCTGCAGGCAATGTGGCTGGTCTTTTTCTCTGCAGTCAGTGGGGCGAGTACTTTTTCTCTGCAGTCAGTGGGGCGGGTACTTTTTCTCTGCAGGCAGTGGGGCTGGTCTTTTTCTCTGTAGGAAGTGGGGCTGGTGTTTTTCACTGCAGGCAGTGGGGCGGGTGTTTTTCACTGCAGCCAGTGGGGTGGGTATTTTTTTCTGCAGGCAGTGGGGCAGAACTTTTTCTCTGCAAGCAGTGTTGTGGGCGTTTTTCGCTGCAGCCAGTGGGGCGGGTGTTTTTTTCTGCAGGCAGTTTGGCGGGTCTTTTTCTCTGCAGGCAGTGTGGCTGGTCTTTTTCTCTGCAGGCAGTGTGGCTGGTCTTTTTCTCTGCAGGCAGTGTGGCGGGTACTTTTTCTCTGCAGTCAGTGGGGCGGGTCTTTTTCTCTGTAGGAAGTGGGGCTGGTGTTTTTCGCTGCAAGCAGTGGGGCGGGTGTTTTTCGCTGCAGCCAGTGGGGCAGGTATTTTTTTTTCTGCAGGCCGTGGGGCAGAACTTTTTCTCTGCAGGCAGAGTGGTGGGTGTTTTTTTCTGCAGCCAGTGGGGCGAGTGTTTTTTTCTGCAGGCAGTGGGGTGGGTCTTTTTCTCTGCAGACGGTGGGACAGGTCTTTTTCTCTGCAGGCAGTGGGGGGGGTCTTTTTCTCTGCAGTCAGTGGGGGGTCTTTTTCTCTGCAGACAGTGTGGCGGGTCTTTTTCTTTGCAGGCAATGTGGCTGGTCTTTTTCTCTGCAGGCAGTGGGGCGGGTACTTTTTCTCTGCAGTCAGTGGGGCGGGTACTTTTTCTCTGCAGTCAGTGGGGCGGATACTTTTTCTCTGCAGTCAGTGGGGCTGGTATTTTTCTCTGTAGGAAGTGGGGTGAATCTAGCTACCTGCAGGAAGTGAGGCGGGTCTATCTCTTTGCAGGAAGTGGGGCAGGTCTTTATCTCTCTGCAGTCAGTGTGGGGGTCTTTTTTGCTGCAGCAGTGTGATGGGTCTTTTTCACTGCAGGCAGTGAGGCGGGTGTTTTTCGCTGCAGCCAGTGGGGCGGGTGTTTTTTTTTCTGCAGGCAGTGTGGCAGGGCTTTTTCTCTGCATTAAGTGTGGTGGTTGTTTTTCTTTGCAGCCAGTGGGGTGGGTGTTTTTATCTGCAGGCAGTGGGTTGGGTCTTTTTCTCTGCAGGCAGTGGGTTGGGTCTTTTTCTCTGCAGGCAGTGGGGGGGTCTTTTTCTCTGCAGGCAGTGTGGTGGGTCTTTTTCTCTGCAGGCAGTGTGGCGGGTCTTTTTCTCTGCAGACAGTGTGGCGGGTCTTTTTCTCTGCAGGCAGTGTGGCGGGTCTTTTTCTCTGCAGGAAGTGTGGCAGGTCTTTTTCTCTGCAGGCAGTGTGGCGGGTCTTTTTCTCTGCAGGCAGTGTTGCGGGTCTTTTTCTCTGCAGGCAGTGGGGCGGGTACTTTTTCTCTGCAGGCAGTGTGGCGGGTCTTTTTCTCTGCAGGCAGTGTGGCGGGTCTTTTTCTCTGCAGGCAGTGGGGGGGGTCTTTTTCTCTGCAGACAGTGTGGCAGGTCTTTTTCTCTGCAGGCAGTGTGGCGGGTCTTTTTCTCTGCAGGCAGTGGGGCGGGTACTTTTTCTCTGCAGGCAGTGGGGAGGGTACTTTTTCTCTGCAGGCAGTGGGGCGGGTCTTTTTCTCTGTAGGAAGTGGGGCGGGTCTTTTTCTCTGCAGTAAGTGGGGCGGGTCTAGCTACCTGCAGGAAGTGAGGCGGGTCTATCTCTCTGCAGGAAGTGAGACAGGTCTATCTCTCTGCAGAAAGTGAGGCGGGTCTAGCTACCTGCAGGAAGTGGGGTGGGTCTAGCTACCTGCAGGAAGTGGGGTGGGTCTAGCTACCTGCAGGAAGTGGGGTGGGTCTAGCTACCTGCAGGAAGTGTGGCGGGTCTGGCTACCTGCAGGAAATGAGGTGTGTCTATCTCTCTAAAGGAAGTGGCGCAGGTCTTTTCTCTACATGAAGTTGGGCGGTTCTTTCTTTAAAGGGTCAAAGTAAGCACAGTTTTAACACTTATAATGCTGGTAAAATGTTGTTGAAAAGGAACTGCAACTATTAACAATTCTATAAACAAATTGGATAATCACAGAAGTATAGCAAGCCCTGAAATTCAAAATGTATTCAATCTCATGACAAGCAGGACATATATCAACTCAAGTGAAAATAACTTAGTCATACGCATCACTTTATGCACTTTGTCATTTGAATCATTTAGTACGCTCCTTAGGTTATTGTTTTGAGGTGATATCTGTACCTGGTTTTTGGCAGACTGCTTGATCCTTGGTCCATGTAATTGCTGAGAAGGGACTTTTAGGGTCTTGTAGGGTCAGCCGCTGTGGAGCAGGGGTACCACTGTTGTTTATATATAGGGTGCCAACCTCCGCGGATTCAGGCTGGGCACCTATAGGGTGAGTTGCAATGGAGAAAATAATACTCAACTGGTCTGTCCTGCCTATGATTTAGAATGATGTGACCCGGGCAGTCTGAACACGACTCTATCATCAGGGGTGTGGCTAATTTATCTTCCATCAGGTTGATATATGTCCTGCGCTCTATAAAAGGAATGATGGCAAGTTGTAATACATGAAAATCAGGAGAGTTCCCGGACATGTTATCCTGGAGTATTTGATCTTGTTGTGAGCGATGGGGGCAGCAAGGCCAGGCTTTTCACCCGGTGCTATGTGGAAGGACAGGTTCGCTTTATGGCCGCATGGAATCATGTACTTTTAGATTGCCTGCTTTTTGAGTTGTGATCTAACTTTATATTAGATTTTTACTTTGCAAAATGACAAATTGCAGCCATTCAGTGAGGCCTGGAAATCTGACAGGCGACAGGACAGGATGCACACCAACTCTCCTGCCTGCTGATGGGACGAGGGACCTCGGGTTATCACATATCTATAAATTAGATGGGTCTCTTTATGAGCAGGGCTTCAGGCAGGGGGTCACCTCCTTTTGTTTTGGGGTCATTGGCTTTATTAGGTTTGGTAAGGGTCTGTTTGTTTTAAACCACTCCTGTGAAGTTTGACCTCCAGCTATAAAAAAGGAAGAAAAAAAGATACTAGAAGCATTTCAGACCCATTTGTGGTAGTGAGAAGCATGAATGAGATTTAATTACCCGGAGAAAGCTGGCGATCACTAAGCGGGCGAATTCTACCTACAAGTCGTCACAGAGCCGAGACACACCTGAAGTGACTGTTATTCTAGGTGTTCGACATGGCGTCAAATGGCTGCACATTTACAACTTGCCCTAATGTGTTAAAAAAAGTTTGAAAAAAACGCTAAAGTGCACCTTAATGAAGATGGTTGCATCTCCCTCCGCCACTTTTAGACGTCCAGGTGACACGACAGCCACCATTATTGGTGACAGTGATACAATGTCACCCCTGCTGTCATTGACATTAGAGCTACTCTTTAAAGCTAGTTGTTGAGAGGGTTGTCAAGATTAGAAGAATTATTTTCATACTTCCTATTTAGGGAATTAATGGAGGGCGATCGTCTACTCAGGATCCTCATCTCATGGCCAGAGTAGAGGCCAGGTCTCTTGATCTCAGTTACTCTTGACCTATATCTCAATCTCTCCCTTTCGATTCCCCCCCCCTCACTCTTTCTTTTGAGGACCCATCTTGCCCTGCATTAGATAGAGAACTCCTTGACATGAATGAGCACTATGTAATTACTTATTTTTCCTGCGGTGGCATTGCTTGGAATCCCAACACTTACTGACATATTTATGAGCAGATGACAGCTGATCTGTACTGCCATGGGCGCCTCTGTCCTCCCCTGGGCATTGCATGGTGCTTCTGTCCTTCTCTTGGTGCCCCTGTCCTTCTCTTGGTTCCCCTGCCCTTCTCTTGGTGCCCCTGCCCTTCTCTTGGTGCCCCTGCCCTTCTCTTGGTGCCCCTGCCCTTCTCTTGGTGCCCCTGCCCTTCTTTTGGTGCCCCTGCCCTTCTCTTGGTGCCCCTGCCCTTTTCTTGGTGCCCCTGCCCTTCTCCTGGTGCAGCGGTCCTCCTCTAGGCGCAGCTGTGCTCTTCTTGGTGCCCTTGTCCCTAACCTAACCCCTGTCCTATTTCTGGTGTGTGCCCCTGTCTTCTTCTTGGCTCCTCTTTCCTGTCCTCAGCTCCCCATGATGCACCTGTCCTCTTCTTGACTCCTCTGATCCCCCTACAAGCACTTATTTCCTCTTCCAGGATCCTGTGACCTCCTCCTAACACTCCTGTCCTCCTGGTGCCCCTGACTTTCTTCTGGTGCACCTGTCCTCCCCTGGGCAGTACTGTTTTACCCCAGGCGCTACATGATGCCCTTGACCTCCTCTTGGTGCCCATGACTTCCTTCACTGGTGCCTCTGTCATCCCCTGAGCATTACTGTTTTCTCGCAGACCTTGTTACCCCTGACCTTTTCTTGACTTCTCTGTCCTGTCCTCGTCGTCCTCTCGGTGCCGCTGTCCTCCTCTTGGTTCCTCTGTTCCCCCTCCAGACTTTCCTCATCCAGGATTCTATGACCTCCTCCTAACGCTCCTGTCCTCCTGGCGCCCCTGACTTCCTTCTGGCGCTCCTGTCTTCCTTCTGGCGCCCCTGTCCTCAACCTGGGCATTACTGTTATTCCCCCAGGCACCACATAATGTCCCTTTCCTCCTCTTGGCACCTCTGACTTCCTTCTGGTGCCCCTGTCGTCCCCTGAGCGTTACTCTTTTCCCGCAGTCCTTGGTGTGCCTGTCCTTTTCTTGGCTCCCGTGATCTCCTCCTAGCTGGTCTGTTCTTCTGTCACTCCTGTCCTCCTCTGGGGTGCCCATGTTCTTCTCCTAGCTGGTCTATTCTCCTGTCCCGCTCTGGGGTGCCCATGTTCTTCTAGTAGCTGGTCTGTTCTCCTGTCGCTCCTGTCCTCCTCTGGGGTGCCCATGTTCTTCTCCTAGCTGGTCTATTCTCCTGTCCCGCTCTGGGGTGCCCATGTTCTTCTAGTAGCTGGTCTGTTCTCCTGTCGCTCCTGTCCTGCTCTGGGGTGCCCATGTTCTTCCCCTAGCTGGTCTGTTCTGTCGCTCCTGTCCCACTCTGGGGTGCCCATGTTCTTCCCCTAGCTGGTCTGTTCTCCTCTGTCACTCCTGCCCCGCTCTGGGGTGCCTATGTTCTTCTTCAGATGACTTTTCCCCGAGAGCTCTAAAGAATCGAGCATTAAAATTCAACATGCCCAATACTTTTCTTGCATTATGGAGGTAACTTTTCCTTAACGTGTATTTCAGGCCATAAGATGAGCTTCATACATTTTCATCTTCAGTGTGCCTGAAAATATTGGAGAGAGAGGCAAAAAAAAAACATTTTTTATGGGCGAGTGGGACGATGGCCGCAAGGTTTTCGCTGTTTGTGGAATCTTCCATTTTTATTCCGGAATTTGTTCTTTTCCTCTGCACATTTCTGATTATTAGTAGATGAGTATTGATTCACCCCGTAATTTACAGGTCGGCCATACTCTTCTCACTGTGTCTTTCTTTTACGATCTTCAATTACATGGACTGAGCAGGATCCTAATAGAAATGTAACCGAGAGGCAAATTAAAGAAGATACGTAAACTGCTACTTACTGTCTAAACATGCAATCCTGCTAATTAGGTATGGTGCGGCTATCACATTCGCAGCGGCTCGCCTTTCATCCTCGGCTGATGCTCAGCTTGGTTTCCCGGCCCTAGCATAATACCCCCTGCCCATAAATAAGATCCGCTCGGACATCTTCATCCCGGCACACCCTTATTTATTATCCTACTCCTTGTTACATCTGGATGGTATGGTGTCATGGGTCTGCCTATGTTTTTTCGGGGGGAAAAAAACAAAAGTAAAACAAACCTCTTTACTCCATTATGGGTTCTTGAGAAAGTTCCATGCAACCAGTTCGCTTTTTAAGACTCGTAAATTAAAGTTTGCCTAATTTTTCCCTACTCTGCGACCACGGAAATAACATTCCTTCTCACCACCACTAGGGATGGTCTTTGTTGCCCTTTCTCATTCTCGGGTCCTCTACCAGAGGCCTGGGAGTTTGAGGGTTCTGCGCAGGATCTTAGTTGTTCTCAGTATGGCGCTATTCTGGACTGAGAGATCAGATGTTGCTCATGGGATCTGTTGTAACCATTCTTCCAACTTGGGGGTCACTGCTCCAAGTGCTCCTGTCACCACTGGAATCACTGCTGCCTTCACCTTCCACATCTTCTCCAGTTCTCCTTTGAGGCCCTAGTATTTCTCCAGCTTCTCATATTCCTTCTTTCTGATGTTGCTGTCACTTGGCACTGTCACATCTATTATCATTGCTGTCTTTTGATCCTTGTCTACTATGACAATATCTGGTTGGTTAGCCAACACCTGCTTATCCATCTGGATCTTGAAGTCCCACAGGATTTTAGCCCTTTCGTTCTCCACCACTTTTTCTGGGGTCTCCCACCTGGACTTAGGGGGACATAGGCCATATGCTGCACAGATTTTCCTGTATACAATTCCCATTACTTGTTTGTGGCGTTCAGTATACACTGTTCTTGCATTTTGCATCCTGCCACTGTGTTGGATGGTTTCTGAGGTTTCTTTGCATAGTCTGCACCTTGGGTCTTGTCTTGTGTGGTAGATTCCTGCTACTATGGATCTGGTACTTGGTGCTTGTTCTTGTGCCGCTATGATTAGAGCCTCTGTGCTGTCTCGGAGTCCAGCTTTCTCCAGCCATTGGTAGGATTTCTCCATGTCAGCCACTTCCATTATCTGTCGATGGTACATCCCATGCAGCGGCTTGTCTTGCCATGGTGCTTCATGTTCCTGTTCTTCCCTCCAGATCTGTTGTTGTTGCTGCCTTAGACATTCTCTCAGCATCTCATCTTCTGGCGCCATTTTTCTGATGTATTCCTGGATACTTCTTGTTTCATCCATGATGGTGGCTTGGACGCTTATCAAGCCTTGAACACCTTCCTTTCTGTTGGTATACAATCTTTTGGTGCTAGACTTAGGGTGGAGACCTCCATTCATTGGGCGAAGCTTTCATGTCTTCACATCTGCAGCTTCCATTTCTCCTTTTGGCTTGCACAATGCCAGCAGGGTATCTGATAACTGGCAGGGCATATGTATTGATGGCGCAGATTTTATTCTTCCCATTGAGCTGGCTCTTTAGAACCTGTCTTAGGCTGCTTTCAGATTTGCGTTCGAAGGCGCAGCACAGGGCTGCCGCTAAGCTCTGCCCCGGTCACGCCTCCTCCGGTCAGCTACTCCTATGATCACATGACGCTGCATGCGATCAGTGTACCCTATATTTAGCGTTGGGTACGCTGGCCGTGCGCTGGTATGATTTTGCCGGCACTTGCGCCCTTTTGGCGCTGCGCGCGGACGCACAAAAATGCAACACGGCGCGGCCAGAGCATGGCCAGCGTACCCAACCCTAAATATAGGGTACGCTGATCACATGCAGCATCAAGCGATCATAGGAGGAGCTGACCGGAGGAGGCGTGGCCGGGGCGGAGCTTAGCGGCGGCCCTGCGCTGCGCCTCCGAATGCAAATCTGAAAGCAGCCTTACCCTTTGATGGTATTTGGATATTGCTGCTTTCCTTGCCTCCTCATCATGGTTACTGTTTCCCTGTGGGATGCCGAGGTACTTGTAGCATGTCTGTACATCTGCTACATGCCCTGCTAGTAATTCCACTCCATCAGTCTTGACTACCTTGCTCTCTTTATCACCAACCGGCCGCACTTCTCCAGTCTGAAGGACATTCCGATGTCTTCACTGTAGATCCTTGTCAGGTGGATCTGTGAATCGATGCCTCGTTCGTTTTTCACATACAGCTTGATGTCATCCATGTAGAGGAGGTGGCTGATGGTGCTTCCACCCTTGAACTTGTATCCATAGGCAGACTCTGTAATTATCTGACTGAGGGGGTTCAAGCCTATGCAGAACAGCAATGGGGACAGTGCATCACCTTGGTATATGCCGCATTTGATGGTCACTTGTGCTAGTTGTCTTGAGTTGACTTCTAATGTTGTTCTCCATAGCCTCATTGAGTTTCTGAGGAAGGTTCTTAATTTCGTGTTGACATTGTAGAGGGCCAAGCATTCACAGATCCATGTGTGTTGCATTGAGTCATAGGCTTTCCTGTAGTCAATCCAGGCTGTGCTGAGATTGGTCTGTCTGGATATTGAGTCTTGAGCGACTGCTCTGTCTACTAGGAGCTGGTGCTTAGAGCTTCTGGTGTCGGTCCCGATGCCTTTCTGAGCTGGATTAATGAACTGATTCATATGGTCCTGTAGCTTGGTGGCTATGATGCCTGACAAGAGTTTCCATGTTGTTGTAAGGCAGGTTATTGGGCCATAGTTGGATGGAACTGTTCCTTTATGAGGATCCTTCAAGATCAGCACTGTTCTACCTTGTGTTAGCCAAGCTA
The DNA here is from genome assembly GCF_039654945.1 of Dendrobates tinctorius. NCBI lineage: Eukaryota > Metazoa > Chordata > Amphibia > Anura > Dendrobatidae > Dendrobates > Dendrobates tinctorius. The sequence goes on from NW_027361803.1 coordinate 14,647,691, forward strand.
GATGGTGGCCTTCGTCTAGCAGCTGGCTTACCTGCTTTGCCGTGCATTCATGCACCGCTGTGAGTTTCTCTAGCCAGTAGGTGTGAATCATGTCTGGGCCAGGTGCTGTCCAGCTCTTCATGTTCTTGACCCGCTGTTGGATGTCTGCTTCTGTAATGGTGAATGTTTCTTGCTCTAGGTGGTTCCTGTGTTTCATTCTCAGGTCTCGCAGCCACATTGCACTGGTGTTGTGCGTTTTTTCCTTCTCCCATATGTCTCTCCAGTATTGTTCAGTCTCTGCTATGGGTGGAGTTGCTGCTTTTGTGCTGTTGTTCTGTAGTTGGGAGTACACTTTGGATGGTTCTTTGGAGAACAGGGCATTTATCTTCTTGGCCTTAGCTTCTCTAGTGTATCTCCCTAGTCTTGCAGCGAGTGCTGTGAGCCTTTGTTTAGCAGTCTCTAGGGCTACAGGTGGGGTCAGGCCTTTATATTTGTCCAGCCTGGTCTTATTCTTGATCTTTACACCATTCTGTATTTCTGTTAGTTGGCTGACTGCCCTTCGTGTCTCCTTGATCCTTGTCTCAAGTCTTCTTCTCCAAGGGGGGCACGACCTTCTGTTCTTGCTGGTTGTATAGCCAAGCATATTATATATATATATATTTATTATGTATGTATATATATATATATATATATATATATATGTACTTTTTAGTTTGCATAATGTGTAATAGACAATAGGAGGTCATCTGCAGTTGGGCATCCATGCATCTGTGTCCTACAGAAGAACGACATGGCTCAGCAATCTAGAGGCTCGTCAGTGCACGGAGGGGAATAAGGCTGGAGCTATATGACGACCTATGTCACTGACCGCAATTCTTGGACAAAGTTGTACAACCAAATATTTGTATTTAGCAAACTCACAAGCAAGTCATAGTTGCACGAGACTTGTATTGAAGTTTACGGTAAGCGAGTCCCGTGTGACTTACAACCGGCTCCAGAAAATCGGACACATTTGGACATGTTAGCGACTTAGTCGTGGTAGCTCGCAGGTCGCGTTTCGACTCCATCATTAGATGCAACATATCAATTCATCACCGCGATCTCAACGTCTGGTCAGGGGCCGATCGATCTGCAACAATGGTGGCAACAAGAGGTGAGTAAGAAGGTCATCTGGCCACCGAATCAGAGCCCTGCGAACCTCCTCCAGTCTGCCGGCATCCCCGGCTCCTCTTCTGATTAGCACGCCCTTCAAGACCTAATCATTGCAGCAGGATGCACACACGGGACTACTAGTCAGAAGAGGTACAGGCGTTTGCAGGGATGTGGTCCGGCGGCTGCTTGTCCTGTGGTCCTGCCTGTCCTTTTTGCTTAACTCTCATTGTCTCCCCAGCTATTGTGGAACTGCACCTCCCAGCATGCTGTAATCCGTCTGTGCATGCTTGGAGATGTAGTTATGCAACAACTGTATAGCCACAATTTGGCAATACCTGGTAATTGCAGGGTACAATACTTGGCCGGTCCTATAGGGGGCACTCTCTGATAACGCAGGCCGGCGTTGCACATTAGACCGATTGACTGTCTCCACCACATTGATACTTTGTAAAATCCAGTATCAAATATCTCGTCTAATCCTTAATAGTCACGGAGAGGCCTATTAGGCTTGCAGCAAACAATAGGTAACTAAACTGTTACTTGCTGTCTGAACCTGCAAAGTCACTAATTAGGGATCCTATAACCATGTACATTGAGTTCTCCATTTCCTCCCGCCATGCCTGAGCGAGCCGCTGTGTTTGTTTGGTTTGCATGGCAGCTGAGCATCTCAGTTATCACTGGTAATTGATTAGAGTCCTGGTATAATCTGCTCTTTGTACATGGCCAGAAGTGTTTTCCCAGTCTGGTTTTACAAGGGGCTTTATCCACAGGATTGTGGTTCGCTGATGCAGCTCCTAAATGGTCCAAGGGGGTGAGGTGGGGGGCAAAACCTATAAAGTAAGGTACATTCCGCTCCCGAGGAATAAAAGGTTATAATATATAAAAAAAATAATGATTATACCTCGGTTATGTTTTAATGAACTGGTTGTAACCCCCGGTGCTCCTGGCAATATAAAGTAGAAATAACCCAAGTGATTGACGCCCCATTCCTTCTGCCCAATCACAAATAGGTGAGTAACGGGGTTCAGCTGAGTCTATGGAGGCTATGTGAGTTCTTCTTCCCCATCCACTCAGAGAGAGAGACTGTGAGTCCTGCTTCCCCATCCACTCATAGAGAAAGCTTGTGAGTCCTGCTTCCTCATCCACTCATAGAGAAAGCTTGTGAGTCCTGCTTCCCCATCCACTCATAGAGAAAGCTTGTGAGTCCTGCTTCCTCATCCACTCATAGAGAAAGCTTGTGAGTCCTGCTTCCTCATCCACTCATAGAGAAATCCTGTGAGTCCTGCTACACCACACCCACTCATATAGCGAGCCTGTGAGTCCTGCTTCCACCACACCCACTCATAGAGAAAGCCTGTGAGTCCTGCTTCCTCATCCACTCATAGAGAAAGCTTGTGAGTCCTGCTTCCTCATCCACTCATAGAGAAATCCTGTGAGTCCTGCTACACCACACCCACTCATATAGCGAGCCTGTGAGTCCTGCTTCCACCACACCCACTCATAGAGAAAGCCTGTGAGTCCTGCTTCCTCATCCACTCATAGAGAAAGCTTGTGAGTCCTGCTTCTCCATCCACTCATAGAGAAATCCTGTGAGTCCTGCTACACCACACCCACTCATACAGCGAGCCTGTGAGTCCTGCTTCCACCACACCCACTAATAGAGAAAGCCTGTGAGTCCTGCTTCCTCATCCACTCATAGAGAAAGCTTGTGAGTCCTGCTTCCTCATCCACTCGTAGAGAAAGCTTGTGAGTACTGCTTCCTCATCCACTCATAGAGAAATCCTGTGAGTCCTGCTACACCATCCACACATAGAGAATGCCTGCGAGTCATGCTTCCCCATCCACTCATAGAGAAAGCCTGCGAGTCCTGCTTCTCCATCCACTCAAAGAGAAATCCTGTGAATCCTGCTACACCACACCCACTCATACAGCGAGTCTGTGAGTCCTGCTTCCACCACACCCACAAATAGAGAAAGCCTGTGAGTCCTGTTTCCTCATCCACTCATAGAGAAAGCTTGTGAGTCCTGCTTCCTCATCCACTCGTAGAGAAAGCTTGTGAGTACTGCTTCCTCATCCACTCATAGAGAAATCCTGTGAGTCCTGCTACACCACACCCACTCATACAGCGAGCCTGTGAGTCCTGCTTCCACCATACCCACTCATAGAGAAAGCCTGTGAGTCCTGCTTCCTCATCCACTCATAGAGAAATCCTGTGAGTCCTGCTACACCATCCACTGATAGAGAAAACCTGCGAGTCCTGCTTCTCCATCCACTCATAGAGAAATCCTGTGAGTCCTGCTACACCATCCACGCATAGAGAATGCCTGCGAGTCCTGCTTCCCCATCCACTCATAGAGAAAGCCTGCGAGTCCTGCTTCCCCATCCACTCATAGAGAAAGCCTGCGAGTCCTGCTACACCACACCCACTCATAGAGCGAGCCTGTGAGTCCTGCTTCCACCACACCCACTCATAGAGAAAGCCTGCGAGTCCTGCTTCCCCATCCACTCATAGAGAAAGCCTGCGAGTCCTGCTTCCCCATCCACTCATAGAGAAAGCCTGCGAGTCCTGCTTCCCCATCTACTCATAGAGAAAGCCTGCGAGTCCTGCTACACCACACCCACTCATAGAGCGAGCCTGTGAGTCCTGCTTCCACCACACCCACTCATAGAGAAAGCCTGTGAGTCCTGCTTCCCCATCCACTCCTAGAGAAAGCCTGCGAGTCCTGCTTCCCCATCCACTCATAGAGAAAGCCTGCGAGTCCTGCTTCCCCATCTACTCATAGAGAATGCCTGTCAGTCATGCCTTTTCATCCACGTAGAGAGAAAGCTTGCGAGTCATGCTACCCCATCCACTCATTGAGAGAGCCTGTGAGTCCTGCTTCCACCACACCCACTCATGGAGAAAGCCTGTGCGTCCTCCTTACACCACACCCACTCATAGCGAAAGCCTGTGAGTCCTCCTTACACCACACCCACTCATAGCGAAAGCCTGTGAGTCCTGACTTCCGCTGCATGCTCCTAGAGTTTTGCCAGGGGAGGAGGTTACCCTTAGATAACTTATACTTCTTTAATCCCCTACAAAACTGGTAGAATATCCTATAAATTGTTCCTTAATGCAGATAACTGTGGAAGCAGCTGCCTTCCTTTCCTGGTCCCTGTAGATTTTTTCTTTTTAGCTTCCATCCTGCTATGGTTTTTGCAGCTTTTCAGCCTATCTGTTGCCATGTTTATGGAAAGTTCTCATACTCCTCAGCTTGTCAGTACTTCTGATTTCCTGCCAAAATCATTTGTTCTGATCACAGATTATGAAATTCAAAGCCACTTGGCCGCGGTGACCTCCCCTCTCTTCACTGTTCCATTAAAATAAAAAATATGAGAAACCGGTAAAGTCCAGAAATTTTCGCAGTTTTGATATTCCCACTGATCTTAAATATCCTTGAGGGGCAGTGGCGACATGAGCCTGGGAGATCTCACCACAGCAGAAAGTTCAGAAAACTTTTGTAAGAGAGTTATCTTCATCAGAAAATATGAAATTTACTTAAAGGGGTTGCTCCACAACCGATACATCTCCTGATCACAGGGGGCTTACCTACAAGGACCTCCATTGATCACGAGAGTGGTCTTGAGCTCCTTGTTCTCCTCACTGCATGACCAAGCATGAATGGAGCAGCAGTTGAGCATCTGCTTCATTCAGGGAGTGTCTCAAAAGTGGAGCCTCCAGCGATCAAACCTCTTTTACCTATCGTGTTTATTTTCTAATGTGGGAAAACTCCTTTAAATCCAGTTTTTCCCATAATCATATATTGTACCGTAATTTTTTTTTACTACTAAAAAAAAGTCTTGAAATGTCTTGCAGTTCTCACACCGGCCATTTCTTGTTTCAGCTTTGCTGTATAGATTAGGACTGAATAGGTAGAGTCATTTCGTTATTTGGCAGAGTGATTGATCGAAATGGGTTGTTCACCCCATGTTTAAAGGTGTCTTGGCATTAATTTTGCCTACTAATTTCCTGCCTTTGTGTTTTCTTAATACCCCCCACGGGGATGGACATATGACCGCTGCAGCCAATCGATAACCACAATAGTGACTTCGCTAATACCTTTTTTTTTTTTCATATTGTGCATTTATAAAAGAGCTGAGATCCGTGAAATGTAGTGAATTGGACATTTTTGTCTATTCTATGGTGTACAGTGGTTGGGAGACGTGTGTGCAGCTCTGGCTATAATTGGATTGTCCAGTTTAGAAAATCTACCGTATTTTTAATTCCAAAAGGTTGGGGGGGTCCTCATCTTTTTACAGAGCGGTTATAAAGAGCATCCTTCATTTCATGTGTTGCATATTTATACTGTATGAATGAATAGTGCAATACTTAATTTTTCCTGTGGGGTCACTGTAGGGAAATTAGCCACCTACTGACAGGTTTCTAGACATATCAGAGCTGATCACTGGAAATCCAACAGGGGGACGCTTTGTGATCCGCTTATGGTCATGGGACCCTCCTAAGATGTAAGGGTTATCCAGAATGGAGATTTCAAGGCTGTGGATTTCACTCTTTTGTAATGCAATCATTTAATTTTCCTGCATATTAACTGCAGAGTCCAAGACAGAAATCCACATCTCAAATCAGGGTTTTTTATTTATTTATTTTTTTATTTGGTCTTAATAATGCATGAAAGGAAAAAAATGATTGTTTGTGAGACATTTCAACATTTTAAATACCGGTACATTTTTTTTTTTTTTGCTGTTTCTGGGAAATTCAGCCTCATTCTTCCACTATTTGGAGTCTGCTAAGATCTCTCCTGCTCCCTCCCAGCACCTGGCTATCATGTGATCGCAAGGACAGAAGGAAGAATTCCCAGCAGCGCTTTCTAATTTGTATACACAGCTCTTGTACATACATTGATCAAGAAGGCAGAGACTGCAATAAACCATTTCTGCCTTCTCTATGGGAAGTCCAGCTGTATCGGCTCCTTCAGCTGCACCATCTCTTGACGTTCCGATAAACGTTTGCAGAGTCATACATTTGCTGAGAACTTATTTTTTCTTCTACCTGATGTGTTGTGGTCCTATCTCACGGATTCCCACCAAGCTTGAAACCCAAGGGCTGATCTTACTTTGGCTATTTTTCTGCACAGTGGTTCTTCCAGTCAGGGAATCGTAAAACTGGACATTAGACATGGGTTGGTCCAAGTCACTGTTTTTGCCAAGACTGGTCACCCTACAAATTATGTAGCGGGTGTCTCGACTTTCCCCATCAGATGGAACAATGGTTATTTAATCAGTGCCTTGATTCTTGGGTCCTCAGGAGAAATAAGCCTCCGCCAGAGGTGTCTGGCAACGGCTTACTTCTCTCATCCGGGTGTGTGTTTGAGAATAGCGGTTAGGTGAATAAAAACCACTGTTGACCGAAATACTCTAAAGTGCACGCTCAACAGGTGGTCGGGAGTGTCGCCGGGCATGAAAACGCTGCGGACATGCCAAAATTCTTAGTGAGTGCAGCAACCCCTTCATCCTAACTATTGGTGGGGGTCCTGGCTGTCGTACCCCCGGTATAATTTGGGAGTCTTACTTGGTCTTCATGTATAATTTTTGCCAGGAATAAAAGTCTTTTCATAGCCACTGTGGGTCCTGTTTTTCTTCTCCATTCTTTCTTAATATCCTGATTTCTTAGGTATAATCCATGTTTTCTTAATCTTCTGACTCGTTCTTGTTAAGTAAATGAATTTCCACTTTTACGGCGCCGGTGATTTATTTCTCGCCTCCAATAGGTTCCATTAAACATCTGCGGAGAGTTGATTGCATTCCAAGGTCACGATATCCATTTCATCATCTCTTCAACCATCACCTTGCGTTCCCGGGCTGATTCTTCAGGTGCTCTGGGGCATGGCGCTTGGAGGCATCACATTAATGTAGCCGGACACAGTGACTTCCACTCCGGCCGGCATTTACGTGAAAGCAATACAACTAATGTGCTTGTTCAGGTGGGGTGCCAGATGTGCTCCTCCTGGTTCCATCACTGCTGATGAAGTGTAGTTAATATGTGCAATAGCAAGATACGTGGGAACGAAGCGTCCCGGGCTTTGGGAAAAGGTGTCGAGACCGCCTGAAGGGAAGGATGAGTCCCACAAGACTGCAGAGAACTTATATCTCTGGCACCAAATCTTAAAATCCCTATATGTATTAGGAAGCTGTTGGTTTACCACTATCTGGTCCGATTCTTCCATACATGGGAGTGCTCAGCTTGGCCTAGTGTTCCTGTATTGTCTATGAGTGAGCCGATGCCAGATTCCTCTAGTGGCATCATGTTCCAGCAAAGAACAGGATTGACCATGAAAATCCAACAAGACAGTTCCTTCTCTCCTTCGAAAGTTTGCAGGCCCCCATGCACAATAGATTGTTGACTAATCCCAGAGATATTGTAAAGTTTAGCTAACTTTAATTTACTGTGCATGGGGGCCTTTAGGCTACTGTGTGCGGCGGCCTTTAGGCTACTGTGTGCGGGGGCCTTTAGACCACTGTTTTACGAGGGGGGCCTTTTGGCCACTGTGTTACGGGGAGGGGTCTTTAGGCCACTGTGTTACGGGGAGGGGCCTTTAGGCCACTGTGTTACGGGGAGGGGCCTTTAGGCCACTGTGTTACGGGGAGGGGCCTTTAGGCCACTGTGGTACTGTGTTGACTGCATTCATCACATGGAATGTAATTACATAATAGATTCCTAAAGATGCTCCATTTCCTAATCGGTACCCTGAAGAAGGTATTGGTTGTACTTGTGGAAATGCAGCCGATGTAGTAAGTCTTACAAGGTAATGCTCTTTGGTGTATGTAAATGATCTGTCTTCAATTCCTCAAAATACCTTGAGACATATGCAAAAATCCTTGGCTGATATCTCTAGTTTCCATTCGATGCTCTTTAATGGGTCATACATTTACTACAGGGCATGTACATATCGGTGGCATTCGAGAGAGCACAACTCCTCTTCCTTCTGGTGAAGAGCTCGGAGTTCAACTCCGTTCAGTACTGTCGCACTCCCACAGATTTGATATCGACAACCTATCCAAAGGGTAGTCTTTATTGATTATTATTGTGCCGTTTATTCCATGGAGCTTTACATGTGAGAAGGGGTATACATAATAAAAAAACAAGTACAGTAATCTAACACAATACAAGTCGCTGACTGTTACTGGAGGAGACAGGACCCTGCCCGCGAGGGCTCACAATCTACAAGAGATGGGTGAGGATACAGTAGATGAGGGCGGAGCTGGTCGTGCAGCAGTTTGGTGGATCGTTGGTTACTGCAGGTTGTAGGCTTGTCGGAAGAGGTAGGTCTTCAGGTTCCTTTTGAAGATTTCTATGGTAAGCGAGAGTCTGATACTGTATCTTGTGGTAGAGGGGATGCGCGGGGGAAAGTTAGTATGCAGTTGTTGAAGGAGGTGATAAGAGGGGAGTAGAGAATGAGATCTTGTGAGGATCAGAGGTTGTGTGCAGTTAAGTACCAGGAGACGAGGTCACAGATGTATTGAGGAGACAGGTTGTGGATGGCTTTGTATGCCATGGTTAGGGTTTTAACAGGAGTCTCAGAGTAATGGAGAACCAGAGCAGGGATTGACAGCAGGGAGAGGCTGGAGAATAGCAGGGGGGACAGGTGGATTAGTCGGGCAGCAGAGTTTAGAATAGAATGAAGGGGTGTTAGAGAGGAAGCCACAGAGCAGGAGGTTGCAGTAGTCAAGGCGGGAGATGGTGAGGGCATAGAATAGTGTTTTTGCAGAGTGTTGGTTGAGGAATGTGCGGATCCGGGAAATATTTTTGAGATGAAGTCAGCAGGAAGTGGAAAGGGCTTGGATATGTGGTTTGAAGGAGAGATCAGTTTTAAGGATTACCTCGAGGCAACGAGCTTGTGGGACTGGGGAGAGTGAGCAGCCATTTACGTTAATGGATAGGTCCATTGGGGGAGTCGAGTCAGATGGGGAAAGATGATGAATTCTGTTTTGTCCATATTAAATTTTAGAAATCTAGCGCAGAAGAAGGATGAAATAGCGGTCAGACATTGTGGGATTTTGGTTAGTAGGGCACTGAATCTGGTTTCAAGAGGTAGATCTGTGTGTCATCAGCATAGAGGTGATACTGAAAACCGTGAGTTTCTATGAGCTGTCCCAGGCAGAAGGTGTAAATGGAGAAAAGCAGGGGCTCTAGGATTGAACCTTGTGGGACTCCGACAGATAGGGGGCGCGGTGAGGAGGTGGTGTGTGAGTGGAAGACACTGAATGTCTGGTCTGTTAGGTATGAGGAGAGCCATGATAGGGCCAAGTCTGAGATGCCAAAAGATGAGAGAGTCTGTAGTAGTAAGTAATGGTCCACTGTGTCAAAGGCGGAGGACAGAGTAGTGCCTCTTGACTTTGGCGGTTAATAGATCATAGGTTAATAGGTGACTTTAGTTAGGGCAGTTTCAGTGGAGTAATGCGGTCAGAAGCCAGATTGTAAGCGGTCAAAGAGGGAGCAGGAAGAGAGGTGGGAGGACTGTTCAAGATGGACGTGTTGTTGCAGTAGTTTTGAGGTATAGGGGATAAGTGATATGGGGCGATAGCTAGGTTCAGAGGATGGGTCAAGCAAGTTCTTTTTGAGGGAGGTGTGATTGATGCATGCTTGAAGCATGAGGAGCAAACACCAGTTGTTATTAAGTTGAATAGATGGGTTAGGGTTGGGATGAAGACTGTGGTGAGGTTTGGGATGAGGTGGGATGGGATCGGGTCAAGTGCACAGGTGGTGCGATGTGATCTTGCGAGTAGAGCGGAAAGTCCATCTTCTGTAATGATGGAGTAGTTTGTTTTGGAGGAGGAGGGATGAGTAGTTAGGAGGAGGGGCTCTGGGGGTTGTAGGCCAAAGCTTTCTCTGATGTTTTCAATCTCCTGTTTGAAGAATGAGGCAAAGTCTTCAGCTGAGATGAGTGGAGAGGGAGGAGGTGCTGGGGGACGGAGGAGAGAGTTGAAAGTGTTGAATAGCTGTTTAGGGTTGTGAGACAGAGAGGATATGAGAGATGAGGAATAGATTTGATTTGCTGCAACAAGTATGGCCTTGAAAGTAGTGATGGATTGTTTGAATAGTCCAACCAATATTAAAGTACCAGACAACCCCTTTTAATTTTTAAGTTGCTGTTACTTTCCTTTGCTATTTTCCTTATTCATCTGATCTGATATTATAGTGAAGGCTACAAATAGCCATAATGTAGGCGAGAATGGTAGGCCGCTAAATGCTCCACTTCTCCCTTTTACCTGGTAGCATCTATTTTTAATAGAATTTTCTAAATTCTCCCCATTCTTCTGTTCCTATGCCTATAAATATCTGCCCTCTTTCTTTTTCTCTTTCTTGGATTTTTCTTTCTTTTTTTGGTCCCAGACATCTTAGTCCAGATTACTGATAAATAAAAGCCGATCCAAGATAAGCAAAATGTAAAATGCAATTAAGTTTATGGATGTGAAAATATTTGCCTAGAAAAACAATTTCCCCTCCCAGAAGGAAGCGCAGGATAATCAAGAGATTCGGCGGCCATATATCTCCGGCTGACGGACTGTCATCGCCACTTCCAAAACTTGTCAAGCAGAAGAGGCTGCAGTAAAAAAAATGAGTCTGACCTATGTGATCGCTTAATGTGCAATCATATGTGGGGTCACCGGGCGTCGTAACGAGTCCAAGGTGGGCACTTGTGGAGTTTACACAGCACAACCGGTGAGATTTGTGGATCCATACTGCCGCCGTCATAGCAAACCATGGAGCCTCCCTCACCGCTGCCCTTCTCTCTCACCTGCCGAGGCAGAGCATGCGCCAGGAGAGGCCAAAGAGTGTCGCTGGTAGTGTGGAAGTAAAGCCGGCATATGTGCACTACGGTGTTATGCGCAGGAGCCCGATGGAGGACACGGTGCAGAGGACGTAGGACTCATCAGCCAGATGAAGCAGGGATGGAGGATCGTAAGAAGAGAGGAGGCGCCGGATCAAGAGCAGCGACGCCCATTGGACTGGACCACCCATAGGTTAGTATAAGTAAAGGTCTTCTTTAGGATCTGCAGTCTGGATTGGGGGCTTTTTTTTTTTGTAGCATTTTAGTATGCTGTACAAGAGGCCCTAATGGTGGTGACTTTATTATTGGGAAACCTAGTGACAAGTTCCCTTTAAATGTATTTCATTGGGATTTTATGTGATACCAACACAAAGTAGAAAGGATTTGTGAAATGTAAAGGAAATGATACATGGTTTTCTACATACCATATGTTTTGGAGTATAAGACTCACTCCCCCCCAAATTTGGAGGGAAATGGGGGGTGCGTCTAAGGGTGAGTGCACACAGTGCGGATTCAGCTGCGGATTTTTCCGCAAATCCGCAGGTAAAATGACCTACTGTTTTACCTGCGAATTAGCCTGCGGTTTGCCCCTGCGGCTTGACACCTGGACAATAGAACAGGTGTCAAACCGCTGCGGAATTGGCAGAAAGAATTGACATGCTGTGGATTCAAAACCGCAGCAAATCCGCGCGGAAAAATCCACAGCATTTGCACTGCGGTTTTTAAAATCTATTGCTTGCGGATCTGCAGCTGATCCTCAGAGGCCAATCCGCTGCTGATCCGCAGTAACATCCGCAACGTGTGCACACACCCTTATAGTCTGAATGTAATTTACAGGGGGGTTGCGGTGGAGCAGGATCATAGGAGGCAGGGTCCCTTCCTCAGGAATCTGGTGGCAGCAGAAAAGGTGCGAAGCTGCAGGCCCGGTGTCGGCGGTGAGGCATAGCGGGAGTGCATTGCTTTCCCGGTGGCCATTTTCCAGAAGCCGCGGGCCACCAGAGGCAGCACCTTCGCAGACTGGGCTCTTGGTCCGGCCGAGATCTCAATCTGCGCAAGCGCCGCTGGAAGCCATGAGCTTAGTGTGAAGGTAACGCTTCTAAGAAGTAATGTGCACTTTCTTTTTTTTTTCTTCCAAACCCAAAAAATGCTCGAAACCATGAACATTAAAACAGAAAATTTTACAATAGAAATTAATATGAAGAGTCCATCAAGATTTATTTATTTTTTTTTTTTTAGCAATTTTTCAAGTGTTTTTTGGAACACACCTTTCCAAAACTTCTGTGTCCCCCATTACCCTTCCACTCCACTTGTCAGAATGAGCTCACTGCCGTATGCTCTGTAAGCTCATTCATCATTCACTAATGTGTATGGAAGCAAAACACCTTTATAAAAGCAAAATGTTGCAACATTTTTAATGAAACCCAATTCTGAAAATGATTTATACTGAATTTGAGTAAAAAAAACAAAAAAAAACTTCTAAGTTGTAAAAGTCCATTTAAGGAAACCTCTTCATTAAGACCAGACATTGCTTCTGCTCCTGGTTGGGATTCAGAGATGGAAGCGTCACCTATTGCATTTATTCCTTTTGGCATGTTCTTTTTTTTTTTTTATTTTTTTTTTTAAATGATGGTAACCCGCTTTTAGTAGGCGTTTTTTTTTTTTTTTTTATCATTTATTTCTTTCTTTTAAAGGGGGCTTGGAAAAAGTTCCGACAACATGTCCATGAATCCAATTGTTGAGCTGGGAAAGAACTGCGTGCATGTTGCTGCAGAAGCGGTATCATGGACCATGGTTTATGGTGGCACTCTGTTGCAAACGTTGCTTGTCAAAGACCAGGAAAAACACAGGTGATACGTAACATGTGATAGACTGGGGCACAGCGCTTTCCTGAATGTGTCCATGTATCCAGAACTTGCCTATGGGCATCGTGGATCCATACAGCAGGAGTCCAGGACACGGCCGTGTACCCGAGGACTCTCCAGCTACTTTCAGTCGTCCCTTTTCTGATCTCTTCTCTCGGTTTCTGGCCATAGCGTTCAGTAGACGTTTCTACAATGCCAGCTAAACATGGCAGCCGGACAAATTCGACATCAGCCCATCTCGTGTGCCCCTGCTGGCTGAACCCTCCGCTCTGTATATACACAGAGCTGACACTAAGACGTGTGAATAATGGATCTCCTATTGTGCTGGCTCGTACTAAATCCAGCCTGTTTACATCGGCTATTTTTGTCTTATAAACTCCACCGCCCTGTAATAATGTGAGGAAATCGGCCTGATTACAGCGCACAGAAGAAAGAACGGCAACTCTGGACTGTAGAAAGCGGCCTCCACGTTCAGAGACTGAATCGTGCCTGACATGGCCATATGGTTACTGCCGAGAACATAGACTGTAAAATCCTGTACATAAGAGCTGATACTATACAGGAGAGGGGACCCTGCACATAAGAGCTGACACTCTACAGGAGAGAGGATCCTGCACATAAGAGCTGACACTCTACAGGAGAGAGGATCCTGCACATAAGAGCTGACACTCTACAGGAGAAAGGATCCTGCACATAAGAGCTGACACTCTACAGGAGAGAGGATCCTGCACATAAGAGCTGACACTCTACAGGAGAGAGGACCCTCCCCATTAGTGCTGACACTCTACAGGAGAGAGGACCCTGCACATAAGAGCTGACACTCTACAGGGAGAGGACCCTGCACATAAGAACTGACACTCTACAGGAGAGAGGATCCTGCACATAAGAGCTGACACTCTACAGGAGAGAGGATCCTGCACATAAGAGCTGACACTCTACAGGAGAAAGGATCCTGCACATAAGAGCTGACACTCTACAGGAGAGAGGATCCTGCACATAAGAGCTGACACTCTACAGGAGAGAGGACCCTCCCCATTAGTGCTGACACTCTACAGGAGAGAGGACCCTGCACATAAGAGCTGACACTCTACAGGGAGAGGACCCTGCACATAAGAACTGACACTCTACAGGAGAGAGGATCCTGCACATAAGAGCTGACACTCTACAGGGAGAGGACCCTGCACATAAGAACTGACACTCTACAGGAGAGAGGATCCTGCACATAAGAGCTGACACTCTACAGGAGAGAGGACCCTGCCCATAAGAGCTGACACTCTACAGGAGAGAGGACCCTGCCCATTAGTGCTGACACTCTACAGGAGAGAGGATCCTGCAAATAAGAGCTGACACTCTACAGGAGAGAGGATCCTGCACATAAGAGCTGACACTCCACAGAGAGAGGATCCTGCACATAAGAGCTGACACTCTACAGGAGAGAGGACCCTGCCCATTAGTGCTGACACTCTACAGGAGAGAGGATCCTGCCCATAAGAGCTGACACTCTACAGGAGTGAGGATCCTGCCCATAAGAGCTGACACTCTACAGGAGAGAGGATCCTGCCCATAAGAGCTGACACTACAGGAGAGCGGATCCTGCCCATAAGAGCTGACACTCTACAGGAGAGAGGACCCTGCACATAGGAGCTGACAGTCTACAGGAGAGAGGACCCTGCACATAGGAGCTGACACTGTACAGGAGAGAGGACCCTGCACATAAGAGCTGACACGCTACAGGAGAGAGAACCCTACACATAAGAGCTGACACTCTACAAGAGAGAGAGGACCCTGCACATAAGAGCTGACACTCTACAGGAGAGAGTACCCTGTACATAAGAGCTGACACTCTACAGGAGAGAGGACCCTGTCCATAAGAGCTGACACTCTATAGGAGAGAGAGGACCCTGCACATAAGAGCTGACACACTACAGGAGAGAGGACCCTGCCCATAAGAGCTGACACTCTACAGGAGAGAGGACCCTGCCCATTAGTGCTGACACTCTACAGGAGAGAGGACCCTGCACATAATAGCTGACACTGTACAGGAGAGAGGACCCTGCCAATAAGAGCTGACACTCTACAGGAGAGAGGATCCTGCACATAAGAGCTGACACTCTACAGGAGAGAGGACCCTGCACATAAGAGCTGACACTCTACAGGAGAGAGGATCCTGCACATAAGAGCTGACACTCTATAGGAGAGAGGATCCTGCACATAAGAGCTGACACTCTACAGTAGAGAGGACCCTGCCCATCAGGCGTTGAATGGAGAGATGGTCGAGCATTCGACCTTCTGCTCCATTGAAAACCCACGGCAGTGATGGACCCCAGCATCAATAGGTGATAAGCGCTTCTGGCTGGAGGACCCTTTTAGGAGTTTTATTTTGTTTATATATATTTTCAGTTTCTTGTCTGTAAAGAGTAATGCTCCGGAGTTTCCCAGTGTTTCCCTGTAGGATTATAACACTGCAGAGAGATGGATTTTATGTACGGTCTTCAGGAAGAGAGCGCTTAGGCTCCATCACATCTGTGCAAACAGGCGGAGGAGCTCTGTGAAGTACAAATGTGCTCAGTGCTAATACTTTGTCTCTGGAGAGCGGAGTTACATCTACCTCCCCTGAGTGCTCATTTCCCTAGAGTGTGCCGGGGTCGCCATGTCGGATGTGAGCATAAACAAATGTGATCCTGGAGCCAGCCTCAGATGTGACCTGTGGAGGACATGTTTGTGGAAGGATTGTGGCTGCTCTCCAGTAGACTCCTGAGCAGCGCTCTTGTTAATCACACTGGCTTTTACTTTTGATTTTCGCCCTATTTGAAATTATTTTTTATTCTTCGCCTGTGTTTGTTTTTTTTATTTGTTTGACAATGTTGGTTTTTGTTTCCATTTGTTGGCATCAGATTTGTCAAGGGTGTAAATAAAAATAAATAAAAACAAAGTATTAAAAATAGCTCTAAACAGGTTTAAGACGTGCAGAACATTTTTTGATTTTGCGCAAGATTCTTGAACCCATTTGAAGAATTTGGTGCAGAGTCCGTCAACGATTATCCCAATGCAGAAAAATATACGAATGATGAATCGGACCCTTCCATCTCTATAGTTTTCTGCTGCAAGAAAAAAAAGCAGATTCCATCTGAGAGCTATTTGAAAAGCTTACCAAATATTTTCACTTAAACTTTTGGAAAACAATTTAATATTTTATTTACTAAACTCCTGACAGCTGTGAGTTCCACCAGTCTTGAGAATGGGGCTTTTAAATGCCCCCCCATTAAAGTGTAGTGTTGGCCGCGCATGCACCGGATTTAGACCGCCGGATAAACTGGAGTGCAGTACTCGGCTATATCTGACGGGCCAATAGATCATGAATGGTGGCTATGCTCCATTCCAATGTGACATTTCAGAAGATTTTATAGCAGTTAGACCTCTAATGATCTGCAATTTATCACCTGTGCTCAAATGGGTTAACAATGGGGAGAGGAAAGGGGAAGCCCAAACACTAGGGAAGGGGGAGCGGAGACCCCTAGGCAGATCTAACACCCTGTCTGCCCTAAACGTCTCTAAATAGGTTCTGCACCTATCGCAGAGCAAGAACCTAATCCCTGCCTGACCCTGGATTGGGAGGGTATGGGGTAAGCACTAGTCAATCCCCACTACAGCTGAAGACAGAAGATGGACAAATGAGGGGATACACTTAGCTTGAGAAGACCACCAAGATGTCATGCCAGCAATCCTCCAAGAGTCCTCTGAGAAGACACTAACTGACTGCTAGTACTTCCAACAAGACAGAGGCAAATTTGAGCTGACACCAGCACCCTCCTGCAAAAACTGAATGTATATAAACCTTCAGCAAAGGTGTGCTAATTATCATCAGAAGGTGGAGGTAACTGTTGGGTCCTAGAGGGAGAAGAATATCGCTCCATAACAGAGATGCAAAAATCAAGAAGGTGCTTGAGCTAATCGCAATGACCTTCTACAGCCGGATCTAGGATGACGGTCTGTCACACCCGTGACAGGTTATCTAGGACTATATTATTTTTTTACTATGGGCCTATAAACTAATAAGCAGGTAGTTACCAACTACCTGCCCATTGTGCCAGGTGCCGATCTCTCAAAGCACAGAGAGGCCATAAGATAGGCGTTTCTACACTCGGTGGTCCCACACTGTGGGCTTATGTGTTGCCACTAAATGGTTCAACTGCTGGGAATATAATGGCTGCGTAACTTTAATTTTAATTTTTCATCAGTTTTCCTACTTGTAGTCTCTTGCTAATTTTCAGTTGTCTCTGGTCTAGTTGGTGTAGACCATCTACTGTTATGTCTCTCCCAAACATAACATAAATAGACAGCAGCAGCATGGAGGACACCATACAGGAATACTAAGCAGTCTAGCTAACCAGCAACTTTTGGAGACATTATACAGGAATACTGAGCAGTCTAGCTTTGACTACAGCTCTGGGGGGTTTGTTAAATACTTTACTGGAAAGCAGCAGCAGTAAGGAGACATTATACAGCAGTACTGAGAAATGTAGCTGTGAATCCAGCACTGGGGTTTGTTAAACTCTTAATAGAAAGTAGCAGAAGCATGGAGACATTATACAGCAGTAATGAGAACTTTAGCTGTGAATCCAGCACTTGGGTTGTTAAAGGGAGCCTGTAAACAGAATGACTGTTCAAACCCCATACAGGTGCTCAGTTCAACCTTGGATAGATAGAAAACAAGCAGGTGGGAAGGTGCACTGAACTGTTTGGCCACAATAAGGGTGCACAGAGTGCCTGTACTAGGTTGGAACTGTCTTTTTGCGATTTACTGGTTTTTGGACATAGACTGGTGGACGTTAGTAAGTGAAGTGTTAGGTCAGACATCCGACCACTGCTCCATTGATTCCCTATGGGGCTGCCAGAAGGTGCAACTGTCAAATGTGCGCACTGCAACTTTATTCTAATGGGAATAAAAGTACCCCGTTTTATCAATTTATGTCAGTTCAGATGCCAGCAGTTGGATCACCACCGATCCGCCTATCCTGCTTATAGGTGATAACTTGTTTTCATTGGATAAGCCTTTTAACAGTGTAGCTGTGAATCCAGCAGTGGGGTGAGATAAAAACCCTTACTAATGAGCAGTAACCTCTTTATCTGTGTCTTTCTACTTTCCTCTTATTCTCCTCTTCCCTTCCTGCTCTATAGATTTATATAGGCAGCTGTAATCTGATCCCTCAATGATCTGGCAATCCGTCTTATCTATGTCAGGAGGTATTTTAGCAGTTTTTCAGAGTCAATAGACTTCAGGCGGCTGGGGAAGTGGCTCATAAATGGAGAAAGAAGCAGAAAGTTTCGCTTATAATACTGCTTTTTGCTAAATCTGTTGAAACCGCAGAGACCATACCATCGTATCATGTGCATATGCACATATAAAGTAACGTCTAATACTTTTGCACTAATTGTAAGTTGTCATTTCAGTAAATCACATATTACGGCATCTGCTGCCTCTAATGCTCCTCGGATATTCCGTCTCGGGTCTTTTCTTGGATTTCACAGTTGGTTTAGCATTATTTTCGCTAGGATTTTTTCTGCTGTTTCTCCCAGCGTTGGAAACTTTCATTTTCTCTTCTTTTACAGTTTATTAGAAGGGGGGGGCAATCATTGACTCAATGGGGCCGTAAATTATCCTTTGTTGTAATCTCCATGCAGCTGTTAGGGAGAGCAATCCTTAAACCCTGGTGTAACTCGGTACGTTCCGCAGTGAAACATGCGGCCCCGATAATGTATGCTTTCTGTAGTCTCCTGTGGCCGCCGTCTGATGTCTTACTCCGCAGCCGAATGTGATTAAATACTGGAAAGTAAATCTTCCATCTCTACGTGTAGTGGGAAAACCTATTGGAGGTCCAACATTTTAAGATTTTACCCCCAAAAAAGTCCTAATAGAATTATCACATAATGGTTTTCCAGCTACAACTTAATGTATTTATTTTGGCAAATATAAATGTTACTTTTTAATAATGAAACGGGAAGCAAAAAGCTGCAACATGTGCAAAAGATTTCAGTGTTTCGTCCATTGGAATCATTTAATCTCGCCTCCCGCCTTCCAGAATCTGGTCTGTACATACTTCTATATGAGATGCAGACGATGCAATGGAGGTCTGACTACTGGGATTCTCCCCAATCGCAACTATGTAGATCACCAGTTTCCCAGTTTTGGTGGCAAGTTGGCCACTCTATTAAACTTTATGGAGACGTGAAAACGGAAGATTCCGTTGACCATAGAGCTCGGTGGAGGGTGGACACTTGACGAGATGGCCACGCTTTATTAAACTTTATGGAGATGTGAAGATGGCAGATTGCGTTGACCATAGAGCTCGGTGGAGAGTGGACACTTGACAAGTTGGCCACTCTTTTAAACTTTATGGAGATGTGAAGATGGCAGATTGCGTTGACCGTAGAGCTCGGTGGAGAGTGGACACTTGACAAGTTGGCCACTCTATTAAACTTTATGGAGATGTGAAGATGGCAGATTGCGTTGACCGTAGAGCTCGGTGGAGAGTGGACACTTGACAAGTTGGCCACTCTATTAAACTTTATGGAGATGTGAAAGCGGAAGATTCCATTGACCGTAGAGCTCGGTGGAGAATGGACACTTGATGAGATGGCCACACTTTATTAAACTTTATGGAGATGTGAAGATGGCAGATTGCGTTGACCATAGAGCTCGGTGGAGAGTGGACACTTGACAAGTTGGCCACGCTTTATTAAACTTTATGGAGATGTGAAGATGGCAGATTGCGTTGACCATAGAGCTCGGTGGAGAGTGGACACTTGACAAGTTAGCCTCTCTATTAAACTTTATGGAGATGTGAAGATGGCAGATTGCGTTGACCATAGAGCTCGGTGGAGAGTGGACACTTGACAAGTTAGCCTCTCTATTAAACTTTATGGAGATGTGAAGATGGCAGATTGCGTTGACCATAAAGCTCGGTGGAGAGTGGACACTTGACAAGTTAGCCTCTCTATTAAACTTTATGGAGATGTGAAAGCGGAAGATTCCGTTGACCGTAGAGCTCGGTGGAGAATGGACACTTGACGAGATGGCCACACTTTATTAAACTTTATGGAGATGTGAAGATGGCAGATTGCGTTGACCATAGAGCTCGGTGGAGAGTGGACACTTGACGAGATGGCCACACTTTATTAAATGTTATGGAGACATGAAAATGGCAGATGCTTTGACCGTTGAGCTCGCTGGAGAGTGGACTCTTGAGTTACCAACTCTATGTTAAAAATGGAAGACTATACCCATCTCTGTTAACCATGAAGTCCCCAATCCTGGTATCATCCTTTCTTGGTGTGGGCAACAGTCCTGGTGGCAGAGGTTGGACCTTCCCCATTCTTTCCAAAGTTTTGAGTGGGTGGCGGGCAACTGGGACCGAAATGAATGCATAATTTCTGCTGCAGATTTGGCCATTCTACGATAACCTACATCGATACGTGACCATAGTAGAAAGGACCTGCTTGATGGCTGGAGATTGACCATAGGTAGCGAACTTTCTGCTGACAACAGGAGACTGGGCAATCCAATTCTTCTAGCCATATTTATTATGGCTGTTGAGCCACAGTGACCTCTCAGCCTTTCCGTCTTGTTTGCCAGTTCGACAGGTACCCAAGAGGCTCAATAGCCCTGAATATTCTCTTGGTGTTAGCTCCAGCCCTAGTACAATTATTGCATCTAATCTTAGTGGGCTCCTGACCATTGAGACCCCCATTAATGCCAAGTATGGTAAACTTCCCAGACCAAATGTCTGGTGGAGAGTTCACCTCTGTTCAATGAATGAAAGTAACCCAAAACCTGACCGTTTCATATTTACTATGAAGCTTATTGTGGAGATTTTGGCAGTCGCGGTCATAGGAAGGGAATGGTGATCCACCCGTAGCCCGCTGATATGTGAGCCTTTGGCCATCTTGTTCCAGTCTACACCACCCTTCAGTTTGTTAAACTAAAGACCCGTCTACCCCAGTCGTTATGAAGCCGCCGTGCCCTATTGATTTTGGTTTCTTGATCCTGGTGGTCAAAAAAATGCAAAAATGTTCATCGTGGGGAAACCATTACTGATGGTGAGGTGCTGCTTTGCTCCATCAGACTCTATGGAAATGACATTTGATGGCCATTTCTGTCCACATCCTTCTGGATTTAAAAAACTATTTTAACATAGAAAACTACTTTCTTGATCTGCAGAATATAGATGATGAATCTGGTCGTGCTGCAATGATTTCTCTCTACATTTCACGTCACTCTGTAAACACCTCGGCCCCTGATCTGCTGCTTCATGTGCTAATGGGCGTTTATTGCCTCACTTACCAGAACCCTGTTTTCTTTGCAAATGAAACATGCAAGTTGTAAAATATTTCATTGCTAAAGTGCACGTTCCGGCAACTCACACACTAAACCAATTACTTTACCCAACTTGTTATTACTAGCTTTTAATAAAAGGTAACAGTTAACCCGCAAGTGTGTGGACATGTGCGGGGCGGCTATGACAAATTCAGTCACTGTTTAAACACAAACTTGATCATATACTGATCCTGAGTTACATCCTGCATTATACTCCAGAGCTGCACTCACTATTCTGCTGGTGGAGTCACTGTGTACTTACATTACATTACTGATCCTGAGTTACATCCTGTATTATACCCCAGAGCTGCACTCACTATTCTGTTGGTGCAGTCACTGTGTACATACATTACATTACTGATCCTGAGTTACATCCTGTATTATACCCCAGAGCTGCACTCACTATTCTGCTGGTGCAGTCACTGTGTACATACATTACATTACTGATCCTGAGTTACATCCTGTATTATACTCCAGAGCTGCACTCACTATTCTGCTGGTGCAGTCACTGTGTACATACATTACATTACTGATCCTGAGTTACATCCTGTATTATACTCCAGAGCTGCACTCACTATTCTGCTGGTGCAGTCACTGTGTACATACATTACATTACTGATCCTGAGTTACATCCTGTATTATACTCCAGAGCTGCACTCACTATTCTGCTGGTGCAGTCACTGTGTACATACATTACTGATCCTGAGTTACATCCTGTATTATACCCCAGAGCTGCACTCACTATTCTGCTGGTGCAGTCACTGTGTACATACATTACATTACTGATCCTGAGTTACATCCTGTATTATACTCCAGAGCTGCACTCACTATTCTGCTGGTGCAGTCACTGTGTACATACATTACATTACTGATCCTGAGTTACATCCTGTATTATACTCCAGAGCTGCACTCACTATTCTGCTGGTGCAGTCACTGTGTACATACATTACATTACTGATCCTGAGTTACATCCTGTATTATACCCCAGAGCTGCACTCACTATTCTGCTGGTGCAGTCACTGTGTACATACATTACACTACTGATCCTGAGTTACATCCTGTATTATACTCCAGAGCTGCACTCACTATTCTGCTGGTGCAGTCACTGTGCACATACATTACATTACTGATCCTGAGTTACATCCTGTATTATACTCCAGAGCTGCACTCACTATTCTGCTGGAGCAGTCACTGTGTACATACATTACATTACTGATCCTGAGTTACCTCCTGTATTATACTCCAGAGCTGCACTCACTATTCTGCTGGTGCAGTCACTGTGTACATACATTACATTACTGATCCTGAGTTACATCCTGTATTATACTCCAGAGCTGCACTCACTATTCTGCTGGTGCAGTCACTGTGTACATACATTACTGATCCTGAGTTACATCCTGTATTATACCCCAGAGCTGCACTCACTATTCTGCTGGTGCAGTCACTGTGTACATACATTACATTACTGATCCTGAGTTACATCCTGTATTATACCCCAGAGCTGCACTCACTATTCTGCTGGTGCAGTCACTGTGTACATACATTACTGATCCTGAGTTACATCCTGTATTATACCCCAGAGCTGCACTCACTATTCTGCTGGTGCAGTCACTGTGTACATATATTACATTACTGATCCTGAGTTACCTCCTGTATTATACTCCAGAGCTGCACTCACTATTCTGCTGGTGCAGTCACTGTGTACATTATTATTATTATTATTATTATTATTATTATTATTATTATTATTTATTGTTATAGCGCCATTTATTCCATGGCGCTTTACATGTGAGGAGGGGTATACATAAAAACAAGTACAATAATCTTAAACAATACAAGTCATAACTGGTACAGGAGGAGAGAGGACCCTGCCCGCGAGGGCTCACAATCTTCAAGGGATGGGTGATAATACAGTAGGCGAGGGTAGAGCTGGTCGTGCAGCGGTTTGGTCGATCGGTGGTTACTGCAGGTTATAGGCTTGTCGGAAGAGGTGGGTCTTCAGGCTCTTTTTGAAGGTTTCGATGGTAGGTGAGAGTCTGATATGTTGTGGTAGAGAGTTCCAGAGTAGGGGTGATGCGCGAGAGAAATCTTGTATGCGATTGTGGGAAGAGGAGATAAGAGGGGAGTAGAGAAGGAGATCTTGTGAGGATCGGAGGTTGCGTGCAGGAAAGTACCGGGAGACGAGGTCACAGATGTATGGAGGAGACAGGTTGTGGATGGCTTTGTATGTCATGGTTAGGGTTTTGTAATGGAGTCTCTGGGCAATTGGGAGCCAGTGAAGGGATTGACAGAGGGGAGAAGCTGGGGAATAGCGGGGGGACAGGTGGATTAGTCGGGCAGCAGAGTTTAGAATAGATTGGAGGGGTGCGAGAGTGTTTGAGGGGAGGCCACAGAGCATGAGGTTGCAGTAGTCAAGGCGAGAGATGATGAGGGCATGGACTAGGGTTTTTGCAGATTCTTGGGTGAGGAATGAACGGATGCGTGAAATATTTTTGAGTTGAAGTTGGCAGGAAGTGGAAAGGGTTTGGATATGTGGTTTGAAGGAGAGTTCAGCGTCAAGGATTACTTTACATTACATTACTGATCCTGAGTTACATCCTGTATTATACTCCAGAGCTGCACTCACTATTCTGCTGGTGCAGACTGTGTACATACATTATATATATTTATGTGTAAATAAATATATATATACATTTATTAAAAAAGAAAAATTGAAATATCACATGGTCATAAGTATTCAGCCCCTTTGCTCAGTATTGAGAAGCACCTTTTTGAGCTAGTACAGCCATGAGTCTTCTTGGGAATGATGCCACAAGTTTTTCACCCCTGGATTTGGGGTCCTCTGCCATTCTTCCTTGCAGATCCTCTCCAGTTCCGTCAGGTTGGATGGTGAACGTTGGTGGACAGCCATTCTCAGGCCTCTCCAAAGATGCTCAATTGGGTTTAGGTCAGGGCTCTGGCTGGGCCAGTCAGGAATGGTCACAGGGTTGTTCTGAAGCCACTCCTTTGTTATTTTAGCTGTGTGATTAGGGTCATTGTCTTGTTGGAAGGTGAACCTTCGGCCAAGTCTGAGGTCCAGAGCACTCTGGAAGAGGTTTTCATCCAGGATATCTCTGTACTTGGCCACATTCATGTTTCCTTCAATTGCAACCAGTTGTCCTGTCCCTGAAGCTGAAAAGCACCCCCATAGCATGATGCTGCCTCCACCATGTTTCACTGTTGGGATTGTATTGGGCAGGTGATGAGCAGTGCCTGGTTTTCTCCACACATACTGCTTAGAATAATCACCAAAAAGTTTTATCTTTGTCTCATCAGACCAGAGAATCTTATTTCTCATAGTCTCGGAGTCCTTCATGTGTTCTTTTTAGCAAACTCTATGTGGGCTTTCATATGTCTGGCACTGAGGAGAGGCTTCCGTCGGGCCACTCTGCCATAAAGGCCTGCCTGGTGGACGGCTGCAGAGATAGTTGACTTTATGGAACTTTCTCCCATCTCCCTACTGCATCTGTGGAGCTCAGCCACAGTGATCTTGGAGTTCTTCATTACCTCTCTCACCAAGGCTCTTCTCCCACGATTGCTCAGTTTGGCTGGGCGGCCAGGTGTAGGAAGACTTCTGGTGGTCCCAAACTTCTTCCATTTAAGGATTATGGAGGCCACTGTGCTCTTAGAAACCTTGAGTATTGCAGAAATTGTTTTGTAACCTTGGCCAGATCTGTGCCTTGCCACAATTCTGTCTCTGAGCTCCTTGGCCAGTTCCTTTGACCTCATGATTCTCACTTGCTCTGACATGCACTGTGAGCTGTGAGGTCTTATATAGACAGGTGTGCGCCTTTACAAATCAAGTCCTATCAGTCTAATTAAACCCAACTGGACTCCAATGAAGGAGTAGAACCATCTCAAGGAGGATCACAAGGAAATGGACAGCATGTGACTTACTCTGAGCAAAGGGTCTGAATACTTATGACCATGTGATAGTTCAGTTTTTCTTTCTTAATAAATTTGCAAAAATTTCTACATTTCTGGGTTTTTTTCAGTCAAGATGGGGTGCAGAGTGTACATTAATGAGGAAAAAAATGAACTTTTTGAATTTACCATTTGGCAGCAATGAAACAAAGAGTGAAAAATTTATAGGGGTCTGAAAACTTTCCATACCCACTGTATGTATGTGCATATATAAAATCTATCTATATCTATCACGAAGGGGCCCGTGATGGGGGACATGCATACCTGGAAGGGGCCTGGGATGGTGGTCATGCATACCTGGAAGGGGCCCGGGATGGAGGGACATGCAAACCTGGAAGGGGCCCGGGATGGGGGACATACATACCTGAAATGAGGCCCGGGATGGGGGGGACATGTATACCTGGAAGGGGCCTGGGATGGGGGGGACATGCATACCTGGAAGGGGCCTGGGATGGGGGTCATGCATACCTGGAAGGGGCCCGGGATGGGGGACATGCATACCTGAAATGAGGCCCGGGATGGGAGGACATGCATACCTGAAAGGAGGCCCGGGATGGGGGGACATGCATACCTGGAAGGGGCCCGGGATGGGGGGGACGTGCATACCTGGAAGGGGCCTGGGATGGGGGGGACATGCATACCTGGAAAGGGCCCGGGATGGGGGTCATGCATACCTGGAAGGGGCCCGGTATGAGGGGACTTGCAAACCTGGAAGGGGCCCGGGATGGGGGACATGCAAACCTGAAATGAGGCCCGGGATGGGGGGACATGCATACCTGGAAGGGGCCCGGGATGGGGGGACATGCATACCTGGAAGGGGCCTGGGTTGGGGGACATACATACCTGAAATGAGGCCTGGGATGGGAGGACATGCATACCTGGAAGGGGCCCGGGATGGGGGGCATGCATACCTGGAAGGGGCTTGGGTTGGGGGAGTTGCATACCTGGAAGGGGCCCGGGATGGGAGACCTATATACCTGGATGGGGCCCGGGATGAGGGATATATATACCTGAAAGGAGGCCCAGGATGGGGGACATACATACCGGGATGGGGGATATATATACCTGGAAGGGGCCCGGGATGTAGGACATTACTACATAATATGTGGGGGGACTAGGGGACAACACGTATGTCCTTTGTAGGATTTAGAACAGTACAAGGGCCCATAGATCTAACCAATATGCAGGGGGGGGGGTCCAAGCTTTGCACCCGGGTCCCATCGGACACTAGTTACACCAGTGCTCAGAATGTTGCGCAGATCCTGGGAATTACCAGAGTAATGTAGAAACCTTTGTCTCCGCTTTCTCTGGCAGTGGTTACCTTGTGGCTGATCGCAGCCGTTCTCTGTGAGCTCGGTACATCATGGAGAATATGTATCACATGGGGATACTGAATGTGTCGTACCTTGTGGCCGTGAGGCAGAGGTCACATCTGTAAGGTCCTGGACACATGTGTCTAACATCATGCGCGCTGACCTTTCCTCTGCCGGGATCACCTCTCGCTGTGGTCTGATTGCCCCAGCCTTTCTCCTGCTAATGAATTCTACTTAATTTCTATTAACTGAGAAGGAACCGAAGTGAAATAAGTAATTACCTGTCTCATCTACTCATCAGTGGCCGGAAGAAACCACTCACTCAAACAAAGCTTAATGACACTTTTTTGCTATTTTGTTCTTGACCTTTTTAACAATAAACCTATAAATTAATTTCTGGGGCATATTTGTTATTGGGGTCAGGGACGCTCGGCGTGGATCTCCTTCCTGTCCAGACTGCAGATTTTTCTAGCTGTGATTGTCTGCATTTCTACTAATGTTTTTTTCGGACAAATTAATAATTTTTCTGTCCAGAATTTAAAAGTTCTGCTCTGCGGTAATGTGCAGTCTGAGGCTCTGCGGTAATGTGCGGCCTGAGGGTCTGCTCTGCAGTAATGTGCGGCCTGAGGGTCTGCTCTGCGGTAATGTGCAGTCTGAGGCTCTGCGGTAATGTGCAGCCTGAGGGTCTGCTCTGCAGTAATGTGCGGCCTGAGGGTCTGCTCTGCGGTAATGTGCGGCCTGAGGGTCTGCTGTGCGGTAATGTGCAGTCTGAGGCTCTGCGGTAATGTGCAGCCTGAGGGTCTGCTCTGCAGTAATGTGCGGCCTGAGGGTCTGCTCTGCGGTAATGTGCGGCCTGAGGGTCTGCTCTGCAGTAATGTGCGGCCTGAGGGTCTGCTCTGCGGTAATGTGCGGCCTGAGGGTCTGCTCTGCGGTAATGTGCGGGCTGGCCAGGCATATAGATACATGACGTGCAGGTAGGTAGACCTAGGGCAGGGACGGCAGATGGATACATGACATGCAGGTGCGTAGACCTAGGGCAGGGAAGGCAGATCGGTACATGACATGCAGGTATGTAGACCTAGGGCAGGGAAGGCAGATGGATACATGACATGCAGGTACGTAGACCTAGGGCAGGGAAGGCAGATGGATACATGACATGCAGGTACGTAGACCTAGGGCAGGGAAGGCAGATGGGTACATGACATGCAGGTATGTAGACCTAGGGCAGGGAAGGCAGATGGGTACATGACATGCAGGTATGTAGACCTAGGGCAGGGAAGGCAGATGGGTACATGACATGCAGGTATGTAGACCTAGGGCAGGGAAGGCAGATGGGTACATGACATGCAGGTACGTAGACCTAGGGCAGGGAAGGCAGATGGATACATGACATGCAGGTACGTAGACCTAGGGCAGGGAAGGCAGATGGGTACATGACATGCAGGTATGTAGACCTAGGGCAGGGAAGGCAGATGGGTACATGACATGCAGGTATGTAGACCTAGGGCAGGGAAGGCAGATGGGTACATGACATGCAGGTATGTAGACCTAGGGCAGGGAAGGCAGATGGGTACATGACATGCAGGTATGTAGACCTAGGGCAGGGAAGGCAGATGGGTACATAACATGCAGGTACGTAGACCTAGGGCAGGGAAGGCAGATGGCACTTACATGACTGGGCTATTAGAATGATGCTGTGCAAGTTAAGCAAATCCATACCAGGCAGGTGGCTTTTTGACAGGTGGTTTCATGGCAGACAGTGAGGCTGGTGTCACACATCCGTGTTTCTCTAAGTACAGACCATGCATGGACCAGGTGCGAGTCTCCTCACCCGGCCTGTAGAGCGATGTCGGGAGACTCGTGTCCAGACTCTGCATCTTGTTTGTGGTCTGTGCAGGTTCGGATGCAAGAAAATGTACAGTATTGCTTACTTATTATTTTTTTTAATAATTACATCGAGATAATTATATATATATAAAAAAAAAAAAAAAAATCTGTTTCACTATGTCTGGGGGTCTTCAGAGCCAGTTACACAAATCTGTGATGATAAAGCTCTTTAATTAACCAGTGAATGGATTAGTTTGCAAAACTCCGCTTCGCTTTCTCTACACTGATGTCGTATAACTGAGGACGCCGTAGATCCTGGTAACTATATACAAGCAACATTTACAAAATTACTTGTCTTCACCTCATTCAGAGCTCGAAAACCCCCCGACAGACCTAGCGATAAACGATAAGGTACCTGCGGTCACCACCAGGGGGAGCGCTGCTATTAGTGAGTTCTATGAATAATCAGTGCGCTACGGAGCTCCCTCTAGTGGGGGCTGCAGGTAGAGAGAATTTTATAGTTGCTGAATGGTGATTCCTGGTCTCGTCAGTAACTACAGACCTTAATAATGAATCCTACCTCTATTTCTGGATCACATTGAGTTATGACTTTATTCCTATGTTCTTTGGGAAACTTTTGGCTTTTTTTTTTTTAATAAATGTCACAGTTTTCTCTTTCAATTAATATCTCATAGGCACGAGCTGTGTCCATGGACATTACAGTGCTCTCGATGAGGTCCTACCAGGGCTGGATATAACCCTCATCGATCTGCTCCTCTCTTTCTTTACACATTTTTAATGTCGCTCACCAATTTCTCACCAAACCTGTGAAATTTATGATACATTGGAGACATCGCTGCCAGAGTTGGTTCTGGATTTGCAGCATCCCAGATATTCATCGTACCCCCCATCCATCACCTCTGGGCACACCATAGTCTCCCCTTTGACCTCTCTTCCTATCCTTTGGGAGGTCCTATCCAGCGTCCGCTTGGCCCTGGGCTTCGTTATTAATGGGCTATAATATTTCTTTACCTTCCACACTGATTAAAGAAACGCAGCCCAAACGCCATTCATTACAGTATTTCTGTGCCTCGGTTTGGCCATGAATATCAACATCGGGGTCTCACTCCTGGGAGACCTTCATATTGTATGACATTGCTAATATTGCACCTTAAAAAGTGGCAAAGCTTCTCCACCCTGGTTACTTGTTGGGGTCTCAATTTGTCTCCCAAAAAAAAACAAACAAATATTCGAGTACCAAATGTTAAATTGTAACTATTTGGAAAAAAAACAAAAAACTTTTCACCTAGGGTGCCTGAGACCCCCATTAATTTGAAAACGGAGGGGAAAATCTCTTTTCTGAGTACTAAACCACTTTGTCTGTGATCAGCTCTCCCCAGAGAATAAAGATGGGATTAAAGGAGTCCATCCTCCGCTAACCGAGGACAGGACTGAACCCTTCTTGCACCTTAGTTTCAGAGAATAATGGGGGTCTGAGCACTTGGACCTCCACCGGTGTAAACTTCTGATGTGTCACTATGACATGTCAAAAGTTTGCTCTGTGTTTGTTTATCTTAGGCCCACCTTTCTCATGAGATGCCAGTTGATCGCGAGTCATCTTGGCCGGCTTTCCCATACACAGGAGCGCTTGTTCGCCCTGTTTTCGGAGTAAGTCGGCACCAGAGAACTGTGAATACAGGATGATCGGGAGTCCAAAAACGGACATGCTTGATCAACCTATCCCCCGACAACAAATTGTCCGGATGCCCCAATACACACTAGATTGTCAGCCAAACCTGACGATTTGAGCAGGTTCATCCGACATTAGTCTAGTCCTCACCACGGGTTGTGCTTGGAGTTGCGACTCAACCCTCTTGAAGTAAATGGAGCTGAGCTGCAATACCACGCACAACCATTGGTCAGGAGTGGCGCTGTTTCTAAAAGAAAGCAGCCATGTTTTTCTAATCTCTTTAATATAGGGAATCTGTTAGCAGGCTTTTGCTGCCCCATCTGAGAGCAGCAGGATGTAGGGGCAGAGACCCTGAGTCCAGTGATGTCATGGACGTGGAAGAGATTTTAGTAAATCGTGAAATCCATGGGATTTATAATCTGCGGAATGTCAATTTATGCTGCCGCCTTTGACAGTGGATTTCATTATGTGCAGTGCTTGGGGTAAAATCTGCTAGAAATACACAGCAAAACCCATCATCCTTTTCTGAAATGTGAATATCGGATGCTCTGCAGTGAAGGTATAGATAATTCTAGATATTGCCTGCAGCTGATGAGAATTTGGAGTCTTCTTATACTCATTTATGTGCGCGCTAAATCACGTTTGGACGTCAGATCCGGCTCCTCCGTCCTTTAAAATCCTGAAGCCCTGTCTCCACCATGATTGCAGATGTGTTTCGCTGGCAGTTATAAGTAAAGCGACGCGGAGGGCCAATGTAAATATGTCCTTTATAGCACTCGCAGGGTAAGCAAAGGGGGGAAAGAAAAGTCTAAAGTAAAGGCCAGTAAAATATGGCTGTGTACATAAAGCTATGGGGGAACCTGGTGCAAAGCAATAAATCCTTGGTTCCTGGACTCCGAACTTGGAGAAAGTCTGTTCTGCATCCCTCAAAGACTTTTTAATTGCAGGGGATTAACTCAGGTGCTGCAGCGCCAAAGAATGGAAGAAGCAACGCAGGACGGGAAACGATGGAGCAGGACTGGAAACGACGGAGCAGGACTGGAAACGACGGAGCAGGACTGGAAACGACAGAGCCGGACGGGAAACGACGGAGCAGGACGGGAAACGACGGAGCAGGACGGGAAACGACGGCGCAGGACGGGAAACGACGGAGCAGAACGGGAAACGACGGCGCAGGACGGGAAACGACGGAGCAGGACGGGAAACGACGGAGCAGGACGGGAAACGACGGAGCAGGATGGGAAACGACGGCGCAGGACGGGAAACGACGGAGCAGGACGGGAAACGACGGAGCAGGACGGGAAACGACGGAGCAGGACGGGAAACGACGGAGCAGGACGGGAAACGACGGAGCAGGACGGGAAACGACGGCGCAGGACGGGAAACGACGGCGCAGGACGGGAAACGACGGCGCAGGACGGGAAACGACGGCGCAGGACGGGAAACGACGGCGCAGGACGGGAAACGACGGCGCAGGACGGGAAACGACGGAGCAGGACGGGAAACGACGGAGCAGGACTGGAAACGACGGAGCAGGACTGGAAACGACGGAGCAGGACGGGAAACGACGGCGCAGGACGGGAAACGACGGAGCAGGACGGGAAACGACGGAGCAGGACGGGAAACGACGGAGCAGGACTGGAAACGACGGAGCAGGACTGGAAACGACGGAGCAGGACGGGAAACGACGGAGCAGGACGGGAAACGACGGCGCAGGACGGGAAACGACGGCGCAGGACGGGAAACGACGGAGCAGGACGGGAAACGACGGAGCAGTACAGGAAACGACGGAGCAGGATGGAAAACGACGGAGCAGTACGAGTATCGACGACGCTTCTTATTATGAGAGATCATTATCAAGGTGCCGCTCAATTCTAAACCGTGAGAACCTGGGATATTTCCTGCACCGTCTAATCACAAGCTGGGATCTCCATTACAGACACACAATTGGATGCTCAAGTCCCATTTTTCCGCCTTTGCCCCCCCCCCCCCCCCCCCAAGTGAGACCACTTATGATGGCTTCTCCCATTGTAGAGGATTGTCCGGGCTGCCAGCAAGTTTCTCTTCTTACTGCTGCCCATTACCCTCCTTTAGTGGTGCTCTTTGATGTCCAGTGCTAAGCCTTCCATAATCTCTCCAAGTTAATGATCGGAGGGATGGAGGATAATGTGTTTATTTGCCCGGACATTTCCTGTAGGTGTTACCACCATTCATGATTTCTCTCCTCTAAACCACCAATTAGGTGTGAGATAAGAAGCTAAGGCCGAGGATCATGGAACGAGTGATTTTATGTCGCTCGTCACTTGATTGAGCCAAACGCTTTTTCGAGGATCAGATGGAATAAGAATAATCGGGGTCTTCTGTGTGGGAACCATCATTCTTCTCCTTGTCGGAGCACTAAATAGGCGCTGACCAACTTGGAAACTTAGAAATAATTGGAGAGAGACTTGGATGCATTTCTCTGTTCCTGATTTTGTAGACCGGTGTGCAGCTGTCGCACATTTGACGCGTATCCTGTCTAAGTCATAGATGGTCCAGATGATACAGCCCCTTTAATGTTAGGACTTATTTTCATAGTATTTTCTTTTCTTGCACCTGCGTTTGTAGAGACGATAGAAGTATTTCGATCTTGAACATTCATGGTTACCTAAGATGGGGACCTGCACTTTTCTCGAGAACGAGAACCCAACTTGTGCTGCCAGGAATGCTGCGCTCTCGCCTTCCTTCTATGGGGAGGGGGGTCCGGACAATTATGGATTGTACTTTTCATATGCCATAAAATTGACACGTGAAAGCATATAGCAGAATGTTTATCACCGAGGTCTGGACGTAGCGCTTTGCAGCTGCGCCTCCTCTTGTTCTTCCTGTCACTGCTACCTCGTTGTTTTGCTCCTTAAGCCCCAGAATTTGATAACTTTCACACGATTTGGAACCTCAACGTTGCTGCTTGGCAGCACAATTCAGACACCTAAGGCCATGTGAGCTGATGAATGTGGCGGAGAACTTGGGGGTGCGCTGATCTTACGTCCGTAGTCAGAGAACTGGAAGCACACTGTAGCGCCAAACCATGCAAACATGAAAAATGAATAATGAATTGCATTACTGCATTAGAAGTATGAAAAATTGAGACAGTTTAGCGCATAAAATGGCCAAGTTATGTGTATCTGGAAGCCACGGTAAGGCATTTCTCGTTTTCCAGGTCCCTATTCTATGCCAATCCTCAGACTGTAGTCTCCATCTGAATGGGAACCTATGAAAAATCCTCTGTTAGGACTGAAGTCTATATCTCTGTGGAGGGGAAATGGCCCCGGTTTGATTAAAAACGCCTGCAGCTAACAGGTGGAGTGCTCAGTCAGAAGGTAAATGAATACAAATTTCAAAAACTGACCGTCACATCCAAGCATAAGCATAGTGTGAACAGGTGCTTAACCTAGAGTCACCAACTTGCTTGGATGTGACGGTCAGTTTTTGAAATTTGTATTCATTTACCTTCTGACTTCAGTACTAACAGAGGATTTTTCATAGGTTTCCATTTAGATGGAGACTACAGTCTTAGTGAGGATTGGCATAGAATAGGGACCTGGAAAACGAGAAATGCCTTAACGTGGCTTCCAGGTACACATAACTTGGCCATTTTATGCGCTAAACTTTCTCAATATTTCATACTTCTAATGCAGTAATGCAATTCATTTTTCATGTTTGCATGGTTTGGCGCTACAGTGTGCTTCCTTTTTTGCTTGAATGTATAGGAGTTGGTTGACACTAGGTTAAGCACCTGTTCACACTATGCTAATGCTTGGATCATGTGACGGTCAGTTTTTGAAATTCGTAGTCAGAGAACTTTGACACCTGAGGATCTGCAGCGTCTGAAGCAGCCACTTGTGTGTGACGCAGGTTCAAGCCTCATCGTTCTTCTCCTCCCCCCCCCCCCCCCCCAAGTCGTTTCCAAGCCAAAACAATGAAAGGTTGAAGGACTTATTTTATTTTTTTATTATTAACAACCTAAAGTGATAAGTACTCCAGCTTTTAGGTTTCAATTCGACATGAATTTCAAGATCTCTGTTTGCTGTAAGTCATTAATGTTCACATCACGTGCTTCAATGCGACAGGGCGGGAGAAGCTGAGGATCCTCCAGGGGTCCGGGGATTGGCACAGTAACAAAGCTGGGGGTCCGGCAGAAAACAACCCTATTTGGAGGTAACTTTGGAGCAATCATTTCCAGCCAGCGTCTGATGTGCGATAATTAATCCTATTGATGATCTGTCCTGGAGATGAAGACCCTAGAATCTCCTCCACCAAGGAACCCCTGATACATTGTTGCAAACAATTAGAACAGGTGTGGGTACATTTGTAGCAAATCCTCCTTGTGAGAAGTGCTAGGTCTAGCTAAATAGTTTGGTGGGGGTTGGTTGAAAACCTGCCGATAGATTCCCTTTAATATGCGAACCCCCAAATAGTTCCTTAACACAGCACCCCAAAATACAAAAACCTCGTAGAGCGAAAAAAAAAAGGGGAAACCTTCTAGTCTTGCAAGCCTTAAAGGGGTTAATGCTGCTGGTATGAAACGACTACTCCCAGCCGGTTGGAGACCTGTTGCCTTGTGTCTGGTTTCGCCTCCGCTGACATCCCACGGCCGCTCCCCGGTGGGTGATTGTGGTGCAGGGTTCATTTAGTTAATTCATCCCATCCAAAAGAAAGTGAATTTGAGTCGTTTGACTCCAGGAAAAGAGAAATAACTCGTATGACTTTTACGAGCGGTTTTATTCTGGCAAAGTCTCTGTTTTGATATGAGATTTTTTATTTTTTTATTTTTTTTTTCAAACATGTCTTAGATCTATAAATAAGAAAATTTGGGCTGTTTATCAGTTTACCTCCGCGTTGCGAGGCTTTCCGACACTGTTGTTTTGACGCCCATAAAAACAGTGTTTCCTATTGTGTCCAGAGAGGTCCCTCATACCACGGCCCTATTACGGCTGCGTTCAACCTGTATGGCCTCATGGACGGTGGAACCCTACTGTACCTTTTGTGTGATTTCATACCAAAACATGAAGTTTTGTCAAAGAAAATCCAGCAGGAAAATCCATCTATTAGATGCCATGTTACAAGCCTTAGAAAAAAAAAACCTTACAATATGGCGGCCCATAAAGTGGCTGAGGTTCTGCACTCCACATTGTGCCGTCTTTCTCGCGCTCATGAGTCTAATCGCAAATTATCGCCAGAAATATCTATGTAATTATTAAATGCAGAAATACTTGCTCGTTTCGCATCAGCTTCTTCAGGAGAAGGTGTACTAGAGTGTTGATTCAATGGGATATATCTCATTTCTTGTTAATTTGAGTTTTTCTGCATTTGTATTTTGATTCTTTGGCTGAGATATATATATATATCAATGAAAGATTGGATCAACCTGGGGGGATGGGAAGTACAGAATCCCAATTCGCGTTTCGCATCAGCTTCTTCAGGAGGTTGTGTACTAGAGGGTTGATCCAATCTTTCATTGGGATATATCTCATTTCTTGTCATTTTGCGTTTATTCTTCATTTGTATTTTGATTTTTTTGGCTTTTAGTCTATTGTTCGGAGACCTCTGTTTGTGTTTATCCTGTTCTATTCCATGTAGGATTTTTTTCCACATTATTGCTGCCACATTTTGGCAGGAATATGATCAAATTGAGTTATATGGACATATATCTAATCCCGTGATTTTAATTGTATGTCTCTTTATCTTGTAATTCTTGATTTTGGATTATCTTTCGCATTTGGCCCCTGGGGGAGAGATGTTATTTTCTTCCAGTTGTATCTAGTTTTTTAACTATTGTTGTGATTTGTATCAATAAAGATTATAATCATGATTTGGATGTATTACTTTCATTGTTTTTCCAATTTAAATATTTGTTCGTAGTATCCCTTTTAGTTCTGGCCTTTTTTGTTTCAGATATTAATTGATTTATAAAATTTTTGCTTCAGTGTTTACTGTTGTGTTAGCAAACATTGCATAAATCAATAGTACAAGTGAGTAATAATTATCAGAGAAATCTGCTTCTTTCTCCACTTATGGGCCATGTCTGATTCTTTCCCCTTAACTCATTATTCATTCTGCTAAAAACTACTGTTTCCTGTCTGCTGAGCTGTGCGCTCCTGTCTGCTGAGCTGTGAGCTCCTGTCTGCTGAGCTGTGCGCTCCTGTCTGCTGAGCTGTGCGCTCCTGTCTGCTGAGCTGTGCGCTCCTGTCTGCTGAGCTGTGCGCTCCTGTCTGCTGAGCTGTGCGCTCCTGTCTGCTGAGCTGTGCGCTCCTGTCTGCTGAGCTGTGTTCTCCTGTCTGCTGAGCTGTGCGCTCCTGTCTGCTGAGCTGTGCGCTCCTGTCTGCTGAGCTGTGCGCTCCTGTCTTCAGAGATGTGTTCTCCTGTCTGCTGAGCTGTGCGCTCCGGTCTGCTGAGCTGTGTGCTCCTGTCTTCAGAGATGTGTTCTCCTGTCTGCTGAGCTGTGCGCTCCTGTCTGCTGAGCTGTGCGCTCCTGTCTGCTGAGCTGTGCGCTCCTGTCTGCTGAGCTGTGCGCTCCTGTCTTCAGAGATGTGTTCTCCTGTCTGCTGAGCTGTGTTCTCCTGTCTGCTGAGCTGTGCGTTCCTGTCTGCTGAGGTGTGCGCTCCGGTCTGCTGAGCTGTGCGCTCCGGTCTGCTGAGCTGTGCGCTCCTGTCTGCTGAGCTGTGCGCTCCTGTCTGCTGAGCTGTGCGCTCCTGTCTGCTGAGCTGTGCGCTCCGGTCTGCTGAGCTGTGCGCTCCGGTCTGCTGAGCTGTGCGCTTCTGTCTGCTGAGCTGTGCGCTTCTGTCTGCTGAGCTGTGTTCTCCTGTCTGCTGAGCTGTGCGCTCCTGTCTTCAGAGATGTGTTCTCCTGTCTGCTGAGCTGTGTTCTCCTGTCTGCTGAGCTGTGCGTTCCTGTCTGCTGAGCTGTGCGCTTCTGTCTGCTGAGCTGTGTTCTCCTGTCTGCTGAGCTGTGCGCTCCTGTCTTCAGAGATGTGTTCTCCTGTCTGCTGAGCTGTGTTCTCCTGTCTGCTGAGCTGTGCGTTCCTGTCTGCTGAGCTGTGCGTTCCTGTCTGCTGAGCTGTGCGCTCCTGTCTGCTGAGCTGTGCGCTCCTGTCTGCTGAGGGGTGCGCTCCTGTCTGCTGAGCTGTGCGCTCCTGTCTGCTGAGCTGTGCGCTCCTGTCTGCTGAGCTGTGCGCGCTCCTGTCTGCTGAGCTGTGCGCGCTCCTGTCTGCGGAGCTCTGCGCTCCTGTCTGCTGAGCTGTGTGCTCCTATCTTCAGAGATATGTTCTCCTGTCTGCTGAGCAGTGCGCTCCTGTCTGCTGAGCTGTGCGCTCCTGTCTGCTGAGCTGTGTGCTCCTATCTTCAGAGATATGTTCTCCTGTCTGCTGAGCTGTGCGCTCCTGTCTGCTGAGCTGTGTGCTCCTATCTTCAGAGATATGTTCTCCTGTCTGCTGAGCTGTGTGCTCCTGTCTGCTGAGCTGTTCGTTCTTGTCTGCTGAGCTGTGCGCTCCTGTCTGCTGAGCTGTGCGCTCCTGTCTGCTGAGCTGTGCGCTCCTGTCTGCTGAGCTGTGGGCTCCTGTCTGCTGAGCTGTGCGTTTTTGTCTGCTGAGCTGTGCGTTTTTGTCTGCTGAGCTGTGCGCTCCTGTCTGCTGAGCTGTGCGCTCCTGTCTGCTGAGCTGTGCGCTCCTGTCTGTTGAGCTGTGCGCTCCTGTCTGCTGAGCTGTGCGTTCTTGTCTGCTGAGCTGTGCGCTCCTGTCTGCTGAGCTGTGCGCTCCTGTCTGCTGAGCTGTGCGCTCCTGTCTGCTGAGCTGTGCGCTCCTGTCTGCTGAGCTGTGCGCTCCTGTCTGCTGAGCTGTGCGCTCCTGTCTGCTGAGCTGTGCGCTCCTGTCTGCTGAGCTGTGTGCTCCTGTCTGCTGAGCTGTGTGCTCCTGTCTGCTGAGCTGTGCTTTCTTGTCTGCTGAGCTGTGCGCTCCTGTCTGCTGAGCTGTGCGCTCCTGTCTGCTGAGCTGTGCGCTCCTGTCTGCTGAGCTGTGCGCTCCTGTCTGCTGAGCTGTGCGCTCCTGTCTGCTGAGCTGTGAGCTCCTGTCTGCTGAGCTGTGCGCTCCTGTCTGCTGAGCTGTGCGCTCCTGTCTGCTGAGCTGTGCGCTCCTGTCTGCTGAGCTGTGCGCTCCTGTCTGCTGAGCTGTGCGCTCCTGTCGGGTGAGCTGTGTGCTACTGTCTGCTGAGCTGTGAGCTCCTATCTGCTGAGCTGTGCGCTCCTGTCTGCTGAGCTGTGCGCTCCTGTCTGCTGAGCTGTGCGCTCCTGTCTGCTGAGCTGTGCGCTTCTAAGTCTGCTGAGCTGTGATCTGTGGGAATGAAAAAAAAAATTAAAATAAATTATAGCCTCCACATCCCACATGTAAATTCAGAAAAATAGTGATGCAGCGTTAAGAAAAAGTGTATAATCCTATCCTATGTATAGATGATAACTTGCCTTGTAATCCTTTCTGGGATATTAATGAAATGACTGCTGAGAAGTGATTTCTACAAAACCGGAGGTGTCAGCCTATTATAAGGTTCTGGGTGAAAAAGGCAAAACGTCTGACAACTGCAAGAATTTAAGATTTTGTTTTTATACTAGAAGAACAAACTAAATACCTCCTCATCACTGGCCGCAGTGGTGAAGGATCAGCCTGTTATGAGGCTCAGTGTGAAAACTGCAAGACTTCAAGATTATATATTTATAAATTCGATATAAAATAGGCGCGTACTCTCTCTCTGATGTGGTTGTACAGCAGGAGAAACCTATGGAGACAAGTGAACTGGGCATCTTGGCACTATCTTGTTTAGTGGGTGGTCGGGGATGAATTAAAAACATCTTTTATCAGACGATCGTTTGGGACCTGTGAATAGGACCCCTCGTCAGCACCAGGCCAATATGCACTGCGGTGGGAAAGCCTCCACAAGCCGTAGATGACCTCTCGTTTTATTTCCCCGTTCTATCCCCTGCAATAAAATATCTCCAGCATCTATTTCTAAATGGGTGGGCTAATTAATGTTCCTGAGGACAGGGGCTGCATATATTTTCCATGCCTTTAGCAGGTTTCCTGAGCTCCGCAGCTCCACAGGGCGCCATGTTATTTCACACACAGAGCAGATCATCGCTTAGAATCATAGAATCGTAGAGTTGGAAGGGATCTCCTGGGCCATCTGGTCCAACCCCCTGCTCAAAGCAGGATTCGCTAAATCATCCCAGTCAGATGTCTGTCCAGCCTCTGTTTGAAGACTTCCATTGAAGGAGAACTCACCACTTCTCGTGGCAGCCTGTTCCACTCATTGATCACTCTAACTGTCAAAAAGTTTTTTCTAATATCTAATTTGTGTCTCCTCCCATTCAGTTTCATCCCATTGCTTCTAGTCTTTCCTTGTGCAAATGAGAATAAAGTTGATCCTTCTACAATGTGACAGCCCTTTAGATATTTGTAGACAGCTATTAAGTCTCCTCTCAGTCTTCTCTTTTGCAAACTAAACATTCCCAAATCCTGCAACCTTTCCTCATAAGACAGGGTTTGCAGACCGGTCACCATTCTGGTCGCTCTTTTCTGAACTTGCTCCAGTTTGTTGATGTCTTTTTTAAAATGTGGTGCCCAAAACTGGACACAATATTCCAGATGAGGTCTGACCAAAGAGGAGTAGAGGGAAATAATGACTTCACGTGATCTAGACTGTATGCTTCTGTTAATACATCCTAGAATTGCATTTGCCTTTTTTGCTGCTGCATCACACTGTTGACTCATATTCAGTCTGTGATCTATTAGTATACCCAAGTCTTTTTCACATGTGCTGTCACTTAGCCCTATTCCTCCCATTCTATATCTGCTTTTTTCATTTTTATTGCCCAGATGTAGTACTTTGCATTTCTCCCTGTTAAAAACCATTCTGTTAGTTGCTGCCCACTTCTCCAGTTTATTTAAATCTTTTTGAATCCTCTCTCTCTCTTCTCTAGTATTAGCTATCCCTCCTAGCTTTGTGTCATCAGCAAATTTAATCAGTTTACCCTCAATTCCTTCATCTAAATCGTTGATAAAGATGTTGAACAATACAGGGCCCAGGACAGAGCCCTGTGGTACCCCACTTGAGACATTCTTCCAACTGGATGTGCAGCCATTTACGACCACTCTTTGGGTCCGATCACTAAGCCAGTTATGAATCCACCTAACAGTTGCCTTGTCCATTCCATACTTAGTCATTTTTTCAATAAGGATTGTATGAGAGACTTTGTCAAATGCTTTGCTGAAGTCAAGATATACTATATCTACAGCATTTCCTTGATCCACCCAATCAGTGATACCATCATAGAAGGAAATTAAGTTAGTCTGACATGACTTATTAGTTACAAACCCATGCTGACTCTGTTTAATCACTTCATTCTTATCCAGGTATTGACATACATGTTGTTTAATAATTTGTTCAAAGATCTTTCCTGGTATAGAAGTCAGACTCACCGGCCTATAGTTGCCTGGGTCCACCTTCTTCCCCTTTTTGAAGATAGGAACAACATTTGCTCTTCTCCAGTCTTCTGGCACTTCTCCTGTTCTCCAAGAATTTTCAAAGATTATGGAGAGGGGTTCAAAAATTTCTTCTGCTATCTCCTTCAGTACTCTGGGGTGTAATTCATCTTGACCTGGAGACTTGAATTCATTTAGGTTAGCTAAGTGTTTCCTCACTATCTTTCTGTTTATAGATATCCTGGATTCTTCTATTCCCTTAATAGGACAGTAAATAACAGTTGATGCTACATTTCCTTTCTGAGAGAAAACAGATGCAAAATAGGAATTTAAAAGTTCAGCCTTCTCAACATCCTGTCTTACCATTTCATCATTTTCATCCTGTAAAAATCCTATAGCATCTTTGACTTTTCTTTTACTTTTGACATATCCCCAAAATCCTTTAATATTGCTTTTGACATCTCTTGCAAGCCTCAATTCATTTTCAGCTTTAGCTAATCTGATTTGTGCCCTGCAGGTTCTGCAGACAGCACTATATTCTTCTTTAGATATGCCTCCCTCTTTCCATTTTATAAACATTTTTTTCTTCCATTTTAGCATGTGAATTTGAGTCGTTTGACTCCAGGAAAAGAGAAATAACTCGTATGACTTTTACGAGCGGTTTTCTTCTGGCAAAGTCTCTGTTTTGATATGAGATTTTTTTTTTTTCAAACATGTCTTAGATCTATAAATAAGAAAATTTGGGCTGTTTATCAGTTTACCTCCATGTTGCGAGGCTTTCCGACACTGTTGTTTTGACGCCCATAAAAACAGTGTTTCCTATTGTGTCCAGAGAGGTCCCTCATACCACGGCCCTATTACGGCTGCGTTCAACCTGTATGGCCCCATGGACGGTGGAACCCTACTGTACCTTTTGTGTGATTTCATACCAAAACATGAAGTTTTGTCAAAGAAAATCCAGCAGGAAAATCCATCTATTAGATGCCATGTTACAAGCCTTAGAAAAAAAAAAACCTTACAATATGGCGGCCCATAAAGTGGCTGAGGTTCTGCACTCCACATTGTGCCGTCTTTCTCGCGCTCATGAGTCTAATCGCAAATTATCGCCAGAAGTATCTATGTAATTATTAAATGCAGAAATACTTGCTCGTTTCGCATCAGCTTCTTCAGGAGAAGGTGTACTAGAGTGTTGATTCAATGGGATATATCTCATTTCTTGTTAATTTGAGTTTTTCTGCATTTGTATTTTGATTCTTTGGCTGAGATATATATATATATCAATGAAAGATTGGATCAACCTGGGGGAATGGGAAGTACAGAATCCCAATTCGCGTTTCGCATCAGCTTCTTCAGGAGGTTGTGTACTAGAGGGTTGATCCAATCTTTCATTGGGATATATCTCATTTCTTGTCATTTTGCGTTTATTCTTCATTTGTATTTTGATTTTTTTGGCTTTTAGTCTATTGTTCGGAGACCTCTGTTTGTGTTTATCCTGTTCTATTCCATGTAGGATTTTTTTCCACATTATTGCTGCCACATTTTGGCAGGAATATGATCAAATTGAGTTATATGGACATATATCTAATCCCGTGATTTTAATTGTATGTCTCTTTATCTTGTACTTCTTGATTTTTGGATTATCTTTCGCATTTGGCCCCTGGGGGAGAGATGTTATTTTCTTCCAGTTGTATCTAGTTTTTTAACTATTGTTGTGATTTGTATCAATAAAGATTATAATCATGATTTGGATGTATTACTTTCATTGTTTTTCCAATTTAAATATTTGTTCGTAGTATCCCTTTTAGTTCTGGCCTTTTTTGTTTTAGATATTAATGGATTTATAAAATTTTTGCTTCAGTGTTTACTGTTGTGTTAGCAAACATTGCATAAATCAATAGTACAAGTGAGTAATAATTATCAGAGAAATCTGCTTCTTTCTCCACTTATGGGCCATGTCTGATTCTTTCCCCTTAACTCATTATTCACTCTGCAATTCTGCTAAAAACTACTGGCTCCTGTCTGCTGAGCTGAGCGCTCCTGTCTGCTGAGGGGTGCGCTCCTGTCTGCTGAGCTGTGCGCTCCTGTCTGCTGAGCTGTGCGCTCCTGTCTGCTGAGCTGTGCGCTCCTGTCTGCTGAGCTGTGCGCTCCTGTCTGCTGAGCTGTGCGCTCCTGTCTGCTGAGCTGTGCGCTCCGGTCTGCTGAGCTGTGCGCTCCTGTCTGCTGAGCTGTGCGCTCCTGTCTGCTGAGCTGAGCGCTCCTGTCTGCTGAGCTGTGCGCTCCTGTCTGCTGAGCTGAGCGCTCCTGTCTGCTGAGCTGTGCGCTCCTGTCTGCTGAGCTGTGCGCTCCTGTCTGCTGAGCTGTGCGCTCCTGTCTGCTGAGCTGTGCGCTCCTGTCTGCTGAGCTGTGTGCTCCTGTCTGCTGAGCTGTGCTTTCTTGTCTGCTGAGCTGTGCGCTCCTGTCTGCTGAGCTGTGCGCTCCTGTCTGCTGAGCTGTGCGCTCCTGTCTGCTGAGCTGTGCGCTCCTGTCTGCTGAGCTGTGTGCTCCTGTCTGCTGAGCTGTGAGCTCCTGTCTGCTGAGCTGTGCGCTCCTGTCTGCTGAGCTGTGCGCTCCTGTCTGCTGAGCTGTGCGCTCCTGTCTGCTGAGCTGTGCGCTCCTGTCGGGTGAGCTGTGTGCTCCTGTCTGCTGAGCTGTGAGCTCCTGTCTGCTGAGCTGTGCGCTCCTGTCTGCTGAGCTGTGCGCTCCTGTCTGCTGAGCTGTGCGCTCCTGTCTGCTGAGCTGTGAGCTCCTATCTGCTGAGCTGTGCGCTCCTGTCTGCTGAGCTGTGCGCTCCTGTCTGCTGAGCTGTGCGCTCCTGTCTGCTGAGCTGTGCGCTCCTGTCGGGTGAGCTGTGCGCTCCTGTCTGCTGAGCTGTGAGCTCCTATCTGCTGAGCTGTGCGCTCCTGTCTGCTGAGCTGTGCGCTTCTAAGTCTGCTGAGCTGTGATCTGTGGGAATGAAAAAAAAAATTAAAATAAATTA
This sequence comes from Dendrobates tinctorius, assembly GCF_039654945.1. Lineage (NCBI taxonomy): Eukaryota > Metazoa > Chordata > Amphibia > Anura > Dendrobatidae > Dendrobates > Dendrobates tinctorius. Next base: position 14,691,201 of record NW_027361803.1, read on the forward strand.
TAGCCTCCACATCCCACATGTAAATTCAGAAAAATAGTGATGCAGCGTTAAGAAAAAGTGTATAATCCTATCCTATGTATAGATGATAACTTGCCTTGTAATCCTTTCTGGGATATTAATGAAATGACTGCTGAGAAGTGATTTCTACAAAACCGGAGGTGTCAGCCTATTATAAGGTTCTGGGTGAAAAAGGCAAAACGTCTGACAACTGCAAGAATTTAAGATTTTGTTTTTATACTAGAAGAACAAACTAAATACCTCCTCATCACTGGCCGCAGTGGTGAAGGATCAGCCTGTTATGAGGCTCAGTGTGAAAACTGCAAGACTTCAAGATTATATATTTATAAATTCGATATAAAATAGGCGCGTACTCTCTCTCTGATGTGGTTGTACAGCAGGAGAAACCTATGGAGACAAGTGAACTGGGCATCTTGGCACTATCTTGTTTAGTGGGTGGTCGGGGATGAATTAAAAACATCTTTTATCAGACGATCGTTTGGGACCTGTGAATAGGACCCCTCGTCAGCACCAGGCCAATATGCACTGCGGTGGGAAAGCCTCCACAAGCCGTAGATGACCTCTCGTTTTATTTCCCCGTTCTATCCCCTGCAATAAAATATCTCCAGCATCTATTTCTAAATGGGTGGGCTAATTAATGTTCCTGAGGACAGGGGCTGCATATATTTTCCATGCCTTTAGCAGGTTTCCTGAGCTCCGCAGCTCCACAGGGCGCCATGTTATTTCACACACAGAGCAGATCATCGCTTAGAATCATAGAATCGTAGAGTTGGAAGGGATCTCCTGGGCCATCTGGTCCAACCCCCTGCTCAAAGCAGGATTCGCTAAATCATCCCAGTCAGATGTCTGTCCAGCCTCTGTTTGAAGACTTCCATTGAAGGAGAACTCACCACTTCTCGTGGCAGCCTGTTCCACTCATTGATCACTCTAACTGTCAAAAAGTTTTTTCTAATATCTAATTTGTGTCTCCTCCCATTCAGTTTCATCCCATTGCTTCTAGTCTTTCCTTGTGCAAATGAGAATAAAGTTGATCCTTCTACAATGTGACAGCCCTTTAGATATTTGTAGACAGCTATTAAGTCTCCTCTCAGTCTTCTCTTTTGCAAACTAAACATTCCCAAATCCTGCAACCTTTCCTCATAAGACAGGGTTTGCAGACCGGTCACCATTCTGGTCGCTCTTTTCTGAACTTGCTCCAGTTTGTTGATGTCTTTTTTAAAATGTGGTGCCCAAAACTGGACACAATATTCCAGATGAGGTCTGACCAAAGAGGAGTAGAGGGAAATAATGACTTCACGTGATCTAGACTGTATGCTTCTGTTAATACATCCTAGAATTGCATTTGCCTTTTTTGCTGCTGCATCACACTGTTGACTCATATTCAGTCTGTGATCTATTAGTATACCCAAGTCTTTTTCACATGTGCTGTCACTTAGCCCTATTCCTCCCATTCTATATCTGCTTTTTTCATTTTTATTGCCCAGATGTAGTACTTTGCATTTCTCCCTGTTAAAAACCATTCTGTTAGTTGCTGCCCACTTCTCCAGTTTATTTAAATCTTTTTGAATCCTCTCTCTCTCTTCTCTAGTATTAGCTATCCCTCCTAGCTTTGTGTCATCAGCAAATTTAATCAGTTTACCCTCAATTCCTTCATCTAAATCGTTGATAAAGATGTTGAACAATACAGGGCCCAGGACAGAGCCCTGAGGTACCCCACTTGAGACATTCTTCCAACTGGATGTGCAGCCATTTACGACCACTCTTTGGGTCCGATCACTAAGCCAGTTATGAATCCACCTAACAGTTGCCTTGTCCATTCCATACTTAGTCATTTTTTCAATAAGGATTGTATGAGAGACTTTGTCAAATGCTTTGCTGAAGTCAAGATATACTATATCTACAGCATTTCCTTGATCCACCCAATCAGTGATACCATCATAGAAGGAAATTAAGTTAGTCTGACATGACTTATTAGTTACAAACCCATGCTGACTCTGTTTAATCACTTCATTCTTATCCAGGTATTGACATACATGTTGTTTAATAATTTGTTCAAAGATCTTTCCTGGTATAGAAGTCAGACTCACCGGCCTATAGTTGCCTGGGTCCACCTTCTTCCCCTTTTTGAAGATAGGAACAACATTTGCTCTTCTCCAGTCTTCTGGCACTTCTCCTGTTCTCCAAGAATTTTCAAAGATTATGGAGAGGGGTTCAAAAATTTCTTCTGCTATCTCCTTCAGTACTCTGGGGTGTAATTCATCTTGACCTGGAGACTTGAATTCATTTAGGTTAGCTAAGTGTTTCCTCACTATCTTTCTGTTTATAGATATCCTGGATTCTTCTATTCCCTTAATAGGACAGTAAATAACAGTTGATGCTACATTTCCTTTCTGAGAGAAAACAGATGCAAAATAGGAATTTAAAAGTTCAGCCTTCTCAACATCCTGTCTTACCATTTCATCATTTTCATCCTGTAAAAATCCTATAGCATCTTTGACTTTTCTTTTACTTTTGACATATCCCCAAAATCCTTTAATATTGCTTTTGACATCTCTTGCAAGCCTCAATTCATTTTCAGCTTTAGATAATCTGATTTGTGCCCTGCAGGTTCTGCAGACAGCACTATATTCTTCTTTAGATATGCCTCCCTCTTTCCATTTTATAAACATTTTTTTCTTCCATTTTAGCATGTGAATTTGAGTCGTTTGACTCCAGGAAAAGAGAAATAACTCGTATGACTTTTACGAGCGGTTTTCTTCTGGCAAAGTCTCTGTTTTGATATGAGATTTTTTTTTTTTTTTTTTTTTTTCAAACATGTCTTAGATCTATAAATAAGAAAATTTGGGCTGTTTATCAGTTTACCTCCATGTTGCGAGGCTTTCCGACACTGTTGTTTTGACGCCCATAAAAACAGTGTTTCCTATTGTGTCCAGAGAGGTCCCTCATACCACGGCCCTATTACGGCTGCGTTCAACCTGTATGGCCCCATGGACGGTGGAACCCTACTGTACCTTTTGTGTGATTTCATACCAAAACATGAAGTTTTGTCAAAGAAAATCCAGCAGGAAAATCCATCTATTAGATGCCATGTTACAAGCCTTAGAAAAAAAAAACCTTACAATATGGCGGCCCATAAAGTGGCTGAGGTTCTGCACTCCACATTGTGCCGTCTTTCTCGCGCTCATGAGTCTAATCGCAAATTATCGCCAGAAGTATCTATGTAATTATTAAATGCAGAAATACTTGCTCGTTTCGCATCAGCTTCTTCAGGAGAAGGTGTACTAGAGTGTTGATTCAATGGGATATATCTCATTTCTTGTTAATTTGAGTTTTTCTGCATTTGTATTTTGATTCTTTGGCTGAGATATATATATATATATCAATGAAAGATTGGATCAACCTGGGGGAATGGGAAGTACAGAATCCCAATTCGCGTTTCGCATCAGCTTCTTCAGGAGGTTGTGTACTAGAGGGTTGATCCAATCTTTCATTGGGATATATCTCATTTCTTGTCATTTTGCGTTTATTCTTCATTTGTATTTTGATTTTTTTGGCTTTTAGTCTATTGTTCGGAGACCTCTGTTTGTGTTTATCCTGTTCTATTCCATGTAGGATTTTTTTCCACATTATTGCTGCCACATTTTGGCAGGAATATGATCAAATTGAGTTATATGGACATATATCTAATCCCGTGATTTTAATTGTATGTCTCTTTATCTTGTACTTCTTGATTTTTGGATTATCTTTCGCATTTGGCCCCTGGGGGAGAGATGTTATTTTCTTCCAGTTGTATCTAGTTTTTTAACTATTGTTGTGATTTGTATCAATAAAGATTATAATCATGATTTGGATGTATTACTTTCATTGTTTTTCCAATTTAAATATTTGTTCGTAGTATCCCTTTTAGTTCTGGCCTTTTTTGTTTTAGATATTAATGGATTTATAAAATTTTTGCTTCAGTGTTTACTGTTGTGTTAGCAAACATTGCATAAATCAATAGTACAAGTGAGTAATAATTATCAGAGAAATCTGCTTCTTTCTCCACTTATGGGCCATGTCTGATTCTTTCCCCTTAACTCATTATTCACTCTGCAATTCTGCTAAAAACTACTGGCTCCTGTCTGCTGAGCTGAGCGCTCCTGTCTGCTGAGCTGTGCGCTCCTGTCTGCTGAGGGGTGCGCTCCTGTCTGCTGAGCTGTGCGCTCCTGTCTGCTGAGCTGTGCGCTCCTGTCTGCTGAGCTGTGCGCTCCGGTCTGCTGAGCTGTGCGCTCCTGTCTGCTGAGCTGAGCGCTCCTGTCTGCTGAGCTGTGCGCTCCTGTCTGCTGAGCTGAGCGCTCCTGTCTGCTGAGCTGTGTTCTCCTGTCTGCTGAGCTGTGCGCTCCGGTCTGCTGAGCTGTGCGCTCCTGTCTGCTGAGCTGTGCGCTCCGGTCTGCTGAGCTGTGCGCTCCTGTCTGCTGAGCTGTGCGCTCCTGTCTGCTGAGATGTGATCTGTGTGAATGAAATAGTGCTTTATCTAAAAAATTAAAATAAATTATAGCCTCCACATCCCACATGTAAATTCAGAAAAATAGTGATGCAGCGTTAAGAAAAAGTGTATAATCCTATCCTATGTATAGATGATAACTTGCCTTGTAATCCTTTCTGGGATATTAATGAAATGACTGCTGAGAAGTGATTTCTACAAAACCGGAGGTGTCAGCCTATTATAAGGTTCTGGGTGAAAAAGGCAAAACGTCTGACAACTGCAAGAATTTAAGATTTTGTTTTTATACTAGAAGAACAAACTAAATACCTCCTCATCACTGGCCGCAGTGGTGAAGGATCAGCCTGTTATGAGGCTCAGTGTGAAAACGGCAAGACTTCAAGATCATATATTTATAACTTCGATATAAAATAGGCGCGTACTCTCTCTCCAGTCACTAGCTGTGATTATGGCGTACAGTACATATTGATATCATTACTGCAGTTGTGTCCTTGCAGAGATATTAATTAAGATGGATGTGGGATGTCTCAACCTTACAACCCCTTTCCAAAACTCCATACGTTACTCTTTTTTTTTTTTTTTTTTGGGGGGGGGGGGGTTCCGCATCTCTCTGATGTGGTTGTACAGCAGGAGAAACCTATGGAGACAAGTGAACTGGGCATCTTGGCACTATCTTGTTTAGTGGGTGGTCGGGGGTGAATTAAAAACATCTTTTATCAGACGATCATTTGGGACCTGTGAATAGGACCCCTCGTCAGCACCAGGCCAATATGCACTGCGGTGGGAAAGCCTCCACAAGCCGTAGATGACCTCTCGTTTTATTTCCCCGTTCTATCCCCTGCAATAAAATATCTCCAGCATCTATTTCTAAATGGGTGGGCTAATTAATGTTCCTGAGGACAGGGGCTGCATATATTTTCCATGCCTTTAGCAGGTTTCCTGAGCTCCGCAGCTCCACAGGGCGCCATGTTATTTCACACACAGAGCAGATCATCGCTTATATATATATATATAGGCTTGGATCTGGTTGCATTTTCTGATTGTTGGACTTGTCCCAGCTCCCCCCAACTTCCTCCAGTAATATTTCATTCATTGTAGTGTGTTTTAAGTGACCGGGAATCGCTCTTGGGGCAGCCACAAAAGCGGGAAATATGCGGAGCAGATGTGAGCTGGAGATCGCAGCATTGTCCTATGGATTCTTCAGCTTGCGCCTCATTCTGCCGAGCGATCACTCTTTAGGATTGATGGTGGGATGAGGGATGTCCGCCGTGATAGGACATTGCTAGGCTGGTTGTGACCGATAGGACATTGCTAGGCTGGTTGTGACCGCCGTCTCTCCCTACTTCTCCAGGCCAAGAATTTCTGTGTTCTTCGCTACCAAAATAATCTCCAGCCAAGCATTTGAATTCCGACCATCAGATCCTTATGTGGTCATGGGACCCCCATACACATTAGATGGCTGGCCAATATTTAATGAAGCAGCTTCTCCTCCCCTGAAATTTTACATACCCAATTTTTTTTTACCATTGATATCATTTGTCAGGGGCAATTCAAGCCCCCATTCACATAAGAAAATTGACTGGTCTGGGAAAAATCGCCAGGTTTGGAGGAGTTTCCTTTGCCGTGAGCAGAATGGGAGATATCTCTGATCCCGGCTGTTTAACGTTTAGTTGCTGACTGAACGCTTAGTTGTTGACTGAACGTTTAGTTGCTGACTGAACGCTTAGTTGCTGACTGAACGCTTAGCTGCTGACTGAACGCTTAGCTGCTGACTGAACGCTTAGCTGCTGACTGAGCGCTTAGCTGCTGACTGAACGCTTAGTTGCTGACTGAACGCTTAGTTGCTGACTGAACGCTTAGCTGCTGACTGAACGCTTAGCTGCTGACTGAACGCTTAGCTGCTGACTGAGCGCTTAGCTGCTGACTGAGCGCTTAGCTGCTGACTGAGCGCTTAGCTGCTGACTGAACGCATAGCTGCTGACTGAGCGCTTAGCTGCTGACTGAGCGCTTAGCTGCTGACTGAACGCTTAGCTGCTGACTGAACGCTTAGTTGCTGACTAGTTACACAGATGTTCAGTTCTCCCCCTTTTTTTTCTTGTCGGCTCTTTTTCAATGCCCCAATAAATTGCTATGTGAGTGAGGGGCCCAGCTATAGACCCCATGTCTGCGACTATTAGGACCAAAGCCAGTGTAATTCTGGCCACCGATAATTCAATTGACCGCCAGTGAATTACATGAGTGATTAGTGGATCACGTGTTGTGCAAGTCTCCAACTGAGAATTAAAAAAAAAAAAAAGAAACCCCTTCACTACCCGGCAATTTTCCGTGTTTTTTTTTTTTCTTTTTTTTTTCTCCATTTCTTCCAACCACCATAACACTTTTTTATTTTTCTGGCCACATAGCTGTATGAGGACTTTCTGTTTTTTTTTTTCTTTGCGGGACGAGTTATACTTTTGAACGACACCATTAATTTTACCATATACTGTACTGGAAAACCTGGAAAAAAAATTCAAAGTTTATTTAGGTGGTAAAAAAAACTTGAAAATTTGTAAAAAAAAAAAATAAAAAAATAATAATAATAAAATAATTGTTTTTATATTTTGAAAGATCAGAAACTTCTGAACTCAGCAATAGCAAATGTGTATTTTTTTGTAAATTGTTTTATTGGAACAAAAGAGGGTGATTTGAACATTTGTGTTTTTGTTTTTCATATTATTTTTATTTTTTTATACTTACTGAATTTAGGAGAATGATGCTGCAATCGTCCGATCACTTTTGCCACACATTAATAGCAGGGCTTCAGCACTGTATAAGAGGCATCATGATCTCTTATGAACGCCAGCCACATGCCAGCATTCACAGGAGGCTCCTAATGACATGCATAGGGGTCATCAGCAGACCCCCAACTGTCATGACAGCCCTAGGTGCCCCCCCTGATCACGTGACAGGGGCGCTTCCTGCTGGTGCCTGTTAAATCCTGCTCTCAAAGATTGACAGCGGGATTTAGCTGGTTAGCAGCCGCGGGTGGAGCACCGATCCACCGACTGGTGTTAAAGGAACATGATGGCTGATTACATTCAACATCAAGTGTTTGGAAATATGTGGACTCAGCGTGCAAGCCCCCATCAAAGGCAGGGACCCAGCCATCTGAGAGAACCCAAAGTGACGGCATGAGGCTCTCGGAGCCCCTGAGCTCGGCGACATTACGTCAGCACTGCAGATGATATCAGAACCCTGGGGAGGGCGAGTAATACTCAGATTGCTTGTTTTCAGGAAAAAGAAAAAACAATTGAAACCGGAAAACCCATCTAAAGGGAAATATGTCAGCAAGTATTCGGTATGTAATCAGAGATCAGTGTGATGTAGGGGAAGAGAACCTGATTCCAGCCATGTGTCACTTATTGGGCTGTGTTTTTGGTGTTTCAATAAAATAAGCGTTTTATCAACAGGAGCTAATCACTACAGGACTAGGTGTCTCGTGCTTCCAAGTCCAATCACCCCCACACCTCTGATTGGCAACTTTCTGTCCATATACGGTGTTCAGAGAAAGCTGCCAATCAGAAGTGTGTGCAGGGTTGCACACAGGAAGCTGCCAATCAGAAGTGTGGGCGGGGTTATTCACAGAAAGCTGCCAATCAGTGGTGCGGGCGGAGTTAGACAGGGCTCAGCATACAGAGCTCGGCAACGTCAACAGCAGAGAAAACTGTGATTCTATCACAACTGCTGCTAAGTGACACATTGCCGGAATCGGGGTCTCTGCCCCTACATCATGGTCCTCTCAGATTATATAGCAAAAAGAATTGCTGACTGATTCTCTTTAAAGGGCTAAAACCAATACTAGATCTAGACCCGAATATTTCTATTAAAGAAGAAATCTAGTTGCCCCCTCTGCCGGTAAGTTGCTTTTGTAGAAATTCTGCAAAGAACATAAGGGGATTCATCTCATCTCTGGTGGTGACTGAAGTCCTGACCCCTCTACCCACAGGGTGCAGCTTAGTGATCTTATGTGCTGCTGAAGAGCTGAGGGGGGAGAGCCTCCTGCTGCAGCCAGTTGTCTCACAGCCAGACAAGAGACATGACTGATCTCCCGAGATTTCTTTTACATATTTCTTCGTTTTATTTGTAATATAAGACAAAAAAAAATCCAAGAAAAATGTGATTAAGCCAAGAAATGCTAGGATATATTTTTTTTTTCGTATATTTTAGTATTGGTGATAAGATCTCATTTATTTTGCAGACGCTTACAATCCCACCGTACACTGTAGATGTGAGTTTCTGCAGATCTTTTCCATTCTCGTCAGGTTCTGGGACATTCTTCACGTATGAAGAAATGTAAATCTAATACAATATAATAATATTTTTGATGTCTATTTCCTGTTCTGATCCAGTTTGCAGCCTTGAAATATGGTATGCGTCAGCCGGACGTGACAAGTGGCGGCGGCGGTAACGTGTGCTCCTGTCCACGAGCTAGCCAGTCCACATAGCCCATTATCATAATCGCCTTAATAACAATGAAAAGAAAACACGATTAGTGATAATTACGCGACTGAGAGATGAATGACTCTGTGCTCACAATTCTCCGTGAACCCGATGTGAAATCCGCTCCCGGCTCTTTGATGGATGCGGTAAGGGGAGAATAACGACGATCGGCCGCTGTGATACAACCCAGGGTATCCCAGCTACATGTTCAGAGACCATGTGTGCTCCCTACAAACGTGAGAACGGCCGCGTTCCTGCCCGGGGTGATGGGGACAGATCAGACAGGAAAGGACGACAATTAAAAGTCAACTATTTTGGAATGTTTGTGTGACTTTTCTGTGCTCTCCTAACTATGTGTGCGTGCCTTTAATTGCACCAGGAAAGCCTTCAAGAATTGGGAAAAAAAGCCTTCTGGGAAATACTAGACCTTTTGATTGCCAAATCCTTTAACCTCATGCCAATAGAGTTCCTTAAATTTATCTGAAATTCCAGTATTGAAAGGGATAAATGAGATTAAGATGCAAAACAAAAACGTATTTTGTCTTTTAAAAGTAGCATCACTCATGCGGCCGTATATAGTATTGCAGCTTGGTCCCAATCTGGGGACACAGTACGTGAAAAAAAATGTCGAATCTTTTGACATTACCTTGCAAGTGGTTTACAGAAGATATTACAGATTTTAAAATTAATAACTATGAATTAACACATGTGGAATTATATAATTAACAAAAAAGTGTGAAACAACTGAAAATACTATATGTATTATATTCTAGGTTCTTTAAAGTAGCCACCTTTTGCTTGATTACTGCTTTGCACACTCGGCATTCTCTTGATGAGCTTCAAGAGGTAGTAATAATAATAATAATAATCTTTATTTTTATATAGCGCTAACATATTCCGCAGCGCTTTACAGTTTGCACACATTATCATCACTGTCCCCGATGGGGCTCACAATCTAAATTCCCTATTAGTATGTCTTTAGAATGTGGGAGGAAACCGGAGTACCCGGAGGAAACCAACGCAAACACGGGGAGAACATACAAACTCCTTGCAGATGTTGTCCTTGGTGGGATTCGAACCCAGGACCCCAGCGCTGCAAGGCTGCAGCGCTAACCACTGAGCCACCGTGCTGCCCACGGTCACCACGGTCCCCGTAGTCACCAGAAATGGTTTTCAATTCACAGGTGTGCCCTGTCAGGTTTAATAAGTGGGATTTCTTGCCTTATAAAAGGGGTTGGGGCCATCAGTTGTGTTGTGCAGAAGTCTGGTGGATACACAGCTGATAGTCCTACTGAATAGACTGTTAGAATTTGTATTACGGCAAGAAAAAAGCAGCTAAGTAAAGAAAAACGAGTGGCCATCATTACTTTAAGAAATGAAGGTCAGTCAGTCCGAAAAAATTGGGAAAACTTTGAGTTTCCCCAAGTGCAGTGGCAAAAACCATCAAGCGCTACAAAGAAACTGGCTCACATGAGGATCGCCCCAGGAAAGAAAGACCAAGAGTCACCTCTGCTGCAGAGGATAAGTTCATCCGAGTCACCAGCCTCAGAAATCGCAGGTTAACAGCAGCTCAGATTAGAGATCAGGTCAATGCCACACAGAGTTCTAGCAGAAGACACATCTCTGCAACAACTGCTAAGGCCTCTTTCACACTTCCGTTTTTGACCATCAGTCAAAATCCGCCAGGTTTTGAAAAAAACGGATCCGCCATTTTTTTTGCGGATCCAGTTTTTTCCCCATTGAGTTGCATTACTGGCGGATCTTGACGAATGGCCATCCGTTGGATCCGTTTTTGTGAGGATCCGCCAAATTTTTTTCATCCGCCGGCATGCCTGGACGGACCTTGCAACGTTTTTTTTGTTGTTGGATCCGCATTTTCCATTGCGCATGCCCGGAGAAAGGAAGTCAGGGAGAAAATTAACCCTGAAATCCTTTCTGGCAGACGAAAAAAATTCTCTCTCTCTCTCGCCAGCGGTTCCTTTAAAAATCTTCATTTTGCGGATCCGTCAAAATAAGGATCCTGTGCCATCCGTTCCCATCAGTTAGGAAAGGATCGGCTTTTCCGCCTTTTTGGCGGATTTTAACTGAAACAAAAAACTGAAGTGTGAAAGAGGCCTAAGAGGAGACTTTGTGCAGCAGGCCTTCATGGTAAAATAGCTGCTAGGAAACCACTGCTAAGGACAGGCCACAAGCAGAAGAGACTTGTTTGGGCTAAAGAACACAAGGAATGGACATTAGACCAGTGGAAATCTGTGCTTTGGTCTGATGAGTCCAAATTTGAGATCTTTGGTTCCAACCACCGTGTCTTTGTGCGACGCAGAAAAGGTGAACGGATGGACTCTACATGCCTGGTTTCCACCGTGAAGCATGGAGGAGGTGTGATGGTGTGGGGGTGCTTTGCTGGTGACACTGTTGGGGATTTATTCAAAATTGAAGGCATACTGAACCAGCATGGCTACCACAGCATCTTGCAGTGGCATGCTATTCCATCCGGTTTGCGTTTAGCTGGACCATCATTTATTTTTCAACAGGACTATGACCCCAAACACACCTCCAGGTTGTGTAAGGGCTATTTGACCAAGTAGGAGAGTGATGGGGTGCTACGCCATATGACCTGGCCTCCACAGTCACCAGACCTGAGCCCTATCGAGATGGTTTGTGGTGAGCTGGACCGCAGAGTGAAGGCAAAAGGGCCAACAAGTGCTAAGCATCTCTGGGAACTCCTTCAAGACTGTTGGAAGACCATTTCCGGTGACTACCTCTTGAAGCTGATCAAGAGAATGCCAAGAGTGTGCAAAGCAGTAATCAAAGCAAAAGGTGGCTACTTTGCAGAACCTAGAATATAAGACATCTTTTCAGTTGTTTCACACTTTTTTGTTAATTATATAATTCCACATGTGTTAATTCATAGTTTTGATGCCTTCAGAGTGAATCTACAATTTTCATAGTCATGAAAATAAAGAAAACTCTTTGAATGAGAAGGTGTGTCCAAACTTTTGGTCTGTACTGTATATACAAATAAACTCACTCAAACAACAGAGGTAAACACCGGGGAGTAGAGGATGAGGTAAAACCAAAGAAGGAGAAGGAAGGGACTTGGCACACAGCTGAAACCTAGCAACAGTCTCTGATAAATCCACCGAATGCCTTCTCAAAAACAACAGGAAACTACCATCTCCTAACCGTGCAGCATGAAGCTAGCTCTGACAATGAGTGCTATTCAGGGCCCAGATAATATAGGAGATGGGAGTGGCTAACAGTAGACAGCTGAGAGCCTTAATGCAAGAAAGCTTCCAAGAGCTCTCAACTGAGCAGATTAACCAATGCGCTGCTAAAAGAAACCTGCACTATTTATTATGAAGGTGAAGTGCTTCTAAACAGTGCAGGAGTAGGAGAAATCGCTGTGGTCTTCTGGCTCCTCTCTGTCACGGTAAACCCGTGACACTGCCATTCTGACAGTTTTTAAAAGCAAGCACACCATCCTCTTCACGTCTAAGATTTGTGCAATAATGTTTGCATTTTTTATTGTGAAATCTGGTGACATGATAAATACTCTTTTGTATCCTTTCTGTTTGGTTTATTGTGATGATTATGGAAAAAAATTACAATTTATTTTCTTCTTCCAACAGAACCGTCCGGACTTGGGACGTTTCCAATGAAAAGAAGCATAAAAGTATCTTTAAACCAAGATCTGCGCAAGGTAAACGTGTTATCCCAACCTGCGCCACATACAGTAGAGATGGCAAACTTATAGCTGCCGGATGTCAGGATGGCACGATACAGATCTGGGACCGAAATATGAGTGTAAGTTATGAGGCAATATATTTGCATCTGCTTTTGAGTGCAACATTGATCAATGTTTGATTATGGGGTGTAGGACGTGCCCATTACAGTACCTAACACCCTATACTGTTGCCACTATTCTTGCCACATAAGTTGTAAGTGTACCTGTGAGTCGAAGGGGAACCACTTTCATGCTGTATTTTGAAAGTCGCAATTTTACACAGATAGAATCATAGAATCATAGAATCGTAGAGTTGGAAGGGACCTCCTGGGCCATCTGGTCCAACCCCCTGCTCAAAGCAGGATTCGCTAAATCATCCCAGTCAGATGTCTGTCCAGCCTCTGTTTGAAGACTTCCATTGAAGGAGAACTCACCACTTCTCGTGGCAGCTTGTTCCACTCATTGATCACTCTAACTGTCAAAAAGTTTTTTCTAATATCTAATCTGTGTCTCCTCCCATTCAGTTTCATCCCATTGCTTCTAGTCTTTCCTTGTGCAAATGAGAATAAAGTTGATCCTTCTACAATGTGACAGCCCTTTAGATATTTGTAGACAGCAATTAAGTCTCCTCTCAGTCTTCTCTTTTGCAAACTAAACATTCCCAAATCCTGCAACCTTTCCTCATAAGACAGGGTTTGCAGACCGGTCACCATTCTGGTCGCTCTTTTCTGAACTTGCTCCAGTTTGTTGATGTGGGTCCTTAGACTGTCACCCCCAGTATCACTAGAAATATTGTGTTTACCACCTTATTTAAATGAGAACTTCTCCAGTGTCAACATTCTGATAGTGAAATGGAATCCCCCTTCCCCCCAAATTCACTAGATTACAGGGTCTTGGTTGATTAAAACTATGAGGTTATCTGATCTTCTGATCTTTCCTTTCTACTTAGTCTTCTTTTAGATCTTCAAACTAATTTGTGATGGGACCAGGGTGGATGGGCACAGTGGTAGCTAGCAGTACCATCCCATCCAGACACATAGCAGTCTTTGGTTCTGCAGTTTTAACTTAAGTCATGTGAATTAACCTAATTGGCATTGGCAGACCCAGCGGAGAGCTGCACTCTGATCGTGTGAGCTCTGCTGAGGCTCCTCTGTTATTTGGCAGAGGTGATCAGGCTGTGACAATCACTATTTTAGTCTTAGTGTTATTTGCTGAAAAACCTCTTTTAAGGTTTGTCATGTGCGACATCTTTGCCTATTCTTTGTTAAAGCGGTTGTCCAGTTAGGACACCCTATCAGGGACTTATGGGTTACTACAGGGGGCTAGCCACATAATGACCGCTTTGTGGTACCCCAGCCTAAATCTGTCAATATACAGTGATGCCAAATTATCTAATCACAAACCCGTTACCTTTATTTTATTCTTGGTACTTCCTCTTCAATCTGCTTTCCAGATTATCAAACTTTCATGATTATCTTTTTCTGAATTAATGGAATTTTGTAGTTTTGGTCTCAAGTTTTTCATTTTCTCCTTCGCTCCACTGACCAAATATCCAGTGATTTAATAGCCTTTAGTATATTATCCACCATAATAAACTAGAAGATGAACGTGTCATAAAAGCTATTAGTGTCACAGCATTGTGTGAGCGTGGGGCGGAGGGTTGTATATCTCTGGGATCTCTCACTGTTTCACCCTCTGGTACGTCTCATTATATATAGTACAAAGATTTTATTCTTCTTGCTGTATATAACCATTCCATACAGAGGACCACCAACTTTTTTTAATTACTTATTCCATCTTGCGTCAGTAAAGTTTCCATTAGTTTTATAATCTGTCATCTTTTTTTTTTTTAATTTACATACCCCCGCACAACCAAAAAATTAAATGAATGTGGGAATTCTTGCTTCTCATAGCTGCCACCAGGGGGCATTGATTGTAGTTGCTCTTAGCAAAGTGTTCAGTGGTAATTGTATACAGTTGTTTGTGGTGAGCTCCCCCTAGTGGTGGCTTCAAAAAAGTCTAATGTTAGAATTTAGCTAAAGGAAATTTAACCAATAGCTGCAGAACAGGAAGTTGGAGAAATAAAATTTCAACCAATAGCAAGTTTCTCTATGAATTGCCGATCCTGATAAACACTTGATGACTGAGTAAGTCATGCCTGAATGACAGATTTATTTTTTTTAAGTAGTTTCATGATTTATTGGTTGTAGAGCAGGAAACCTATTTTTCCTTCACCCTTTGGTTCATCCCATCCATTATACACATCTTTGCCCAGCAGCCAGTCCTGGTATACTAGGCTGGGCTTGTATCCGCACAGTGTGTCTGCACAGTGTCAGGAAGGCCACGTAAAGCTCCCATCTGCACTTACTTTTATATACTTTTTTTCACAAGGGAAGGGAACTGTGATGTATGACCCAAGCTTATTAGGCCAAACCTTAACATTTCTGCAATTCTAAACAACATTGTGAATGTGGAGGTGTTTAGGAGATAGCCGGACCACCAGTAGCTTAGTCCGTGTATGAAACCTACACTCCCAGCCAATTTATGTGGAAAGGGCTCAAGCTACCAGCTAGTTTCTCTTCTTCATTGTTGCCATTACAATGTGCGGTGCCGGGACAGGGGGTAGATATTTAAATAAATTTCTCATCTTTTTTTTTTTATCTGTTTAATGGGTTGGTTAAGAAGTTGCATGGAATGCTTCGTCTTGCAGAAATTATTGTATCTCATATATATTAGAAAAAAAGCATTTATTTTCTAAAAGGTCATGAAGCGTTTCCTTCTCGCGCCCAATCTGACATCAGACATAGAGAGACTGCAGCCAAGACAATTGTCTCCCTGGAGTTTTATGGAAGCCATGCTCACGTCTCATGATTGTATGGAGGCCATGCTCACGTCTCGTGATTGCATGGAGGCCATACTCCCATCTCGTGATTGTATGCAAGCCATGCTCACGTCTCGTGATTGTATGCAAGCCATGCTGTATGCAAGCCATGCTCACGTCTCGTGATTGCATGGAGGCCATGCTCACGTCTCGTGATTATATGCAAGCCATGATCACGTCTCGAGATTGTATGCAAGCCATGCTCACGTCTCATGATTGAATGCAAGCCATGCTCACGTCTCGTGATTGCATGGAGGCCATGCTCACATCTCATGATCGAATGCAAGCCATGCTCACGTCTCGTGATTGTATGCAGGCCATGCTCACGTCTCGTGATTGCATGGAGGCCATGCTCACGTCTCATGATCGAATGCAAGCCATGCTCACGTCTCGTGATTGTATGCAGGCCATACTCAAGTCTCGTGACTGTATGGAGGCCATGCTCACGTCTCGTGATTGTATGCAAGCCATGCTCACGTCTCGTGATTGTATGCAAGCTATGCTCACGTCTCGTGATTGTATGCAAGCCATGCTCACGTCTCATGATTGTATGAAAGCCATGCTCACGTCTCGTGATTCCATGGAGGCCATGCTCACGTTTCGTGATTGAATGCAAGCCATGCTCACGTCTGGTGATTGTATGGAGGCCATGCTCACGTCTCGTGATAGTATGGAGACCATGCTCACGTCTGGTGATTGTATGGAGACCATGCTCTCGTCTCGTGATTGTATGGAGGCCATGCTCACGTCTCGTGATTGTATGGAGGCCATGCTCACGTCTCGTGATAGTATGGAGGCCATGCTCACGTCTGGTGATTGTATGGAGGCCATGCTCACGTCTGGTGATAGTATGGAGGCCATGCTCACGTCTCGTGATAGTATGGAGGCCATGCTCACGTCTTGTGATAGTATGGAGGCCATGCTCATGTCTGGTGATTGTATGGAGGCCATGCTCACGTCTCGTGATTGTATGGAGGCCATGCTCACGTCTCGTGATAGTATGGAGGCCATGCTCACGTCTGGTGATTGTATGGAGGCCATGCTCACGTCTCGTGATTGTATGGAGGCCATGCTCACGTCTCGTGATTGTATGGAGGCCATGCTCGCGTCTCGTGATTGTATGGAGGCCATGCTTGCGTCTCGTGATTGAATTGAAGCTATGCTTGCGTCTCGTGATTGTATGGAGGCCATGCTTGCGTCTCGTGATTGAATGGAAGCTATGCTTGCGTCTCGTGATTGTATGGAGGCCATGCTCACCTTCTATGGTTATATAAATGCCATGCTCTCCTATGATTACACGAAGGCCATGCTTCCCTTCTATGATTATATGGAGGCCATGCTCTCCTGTGATTATATGGAGGACATGCTCTCCTTCTGTGATTATATGGAGGGCATGCCCACCTTCTATGATTATATGGAGGACATGCCCACCTTCTATGATTATATGGAGGACATGCCCACCTTCTATGATTATATGGAGGACATGCTCTCCTTCTGTGATTATATGGAGGGCATGCCCACCTTCTATGATTATATGGAGGACATGCCCACCTTCTATGATTATATGGAGGACATGCCCACCTTCTATGATTATATTTTGGCCATGCTCCCCGTCTGTGATTATATGGAAAAATGAGGATGAATGAACTCATGGAGATCAACATCCAACACTGCGGAGACACCATCACATGTTTCTCAACGCAGTGATTCTAGAGCAATTCCCCTATCCCTTATGGGAAATATGCAGAAACATGCAAAACACAAGCCGCGGAGACACCACCACATGTTTCTCAACGCAAGCAATGACTAGCCAGGTCTTTCCCCGGGAAGGAACAACCACGAGAAGGGCAGTCTCCAATGAAGGAAACCACCTATGCCAAAACATGGTATCCACCCACAGACAGCTGTTTCGGGGTATTGCCCCTCATCAGTGTGGAGTAGGAAACTGGCTAGTAGGAGCAAAGCCTAGTAAAAGACTGTGAAAAATGAGGATGAATGAACTCATGGAGATCAACATCCAACACTGCGGAGACACCATAACATGTTTCTCAACGCAGTGATTCTAGAGCAATGCCCCCATCCCTTATGGGATGTTTTTGCATATTTCCCCTAAGGGTGGAGGCATTGCTCTAGAATCACTTCGTTGAGAAGCGTGATGGTGTCTCCGCAGTGTTGGATGTTGATCTCCATGAGTTCATTCATCCTCATTTTTCACAGTCTTTTACTAGGCATTGCTCCGACTGGCCAGTTTCCTACTACACACCGATGAGGGGCAATACCCCGAAACAGCTGTCTGTAGATGGATACCATGTTTTGGCATAGGTGGTTTCCTTCATTGGAGACTGCCCTTCCCGTGGTTGTTCCTTCCCGGGGAAAGACCTGGCTAGTCATTGCTTGCGTTGAGAAACATGTGATGGTGTCTCCGCGGATTGTGTTTTGCATGTGATTATATGGAGTCCATGCTCCCCATCTGTGGTTATATGGAGGCCATGCTCCCCATCTGTGGTTATATGGAAGCCATGCTCGCCGTCTGTGATTATATGGAGTCCATGCTCTCCTTCTGTGATTATATGGAGGCCATGCTCTCCGTCTGTGATTATATGGAGGCCATGCTCCCCATCTGTGATTATATGGAGGCCATGCTCCCTGTCTGTGATTATATGGGGGCCATGCTCTCCTTCTATGATTATTTGAAGGCCATGCTCTCCTTCTATGAATATTTGAAGGCCATGCTCTCCTTCTATGATTATTCGAAGCCCATGCTCTCCTGTGATTATATGGAGGCATGCTCCCCTCCTGTGATTATATGGAGGCCATGCTCACCTTTTGTGATTATATGGAGGACATGCTCTCCTTTTGTGATTATATGGAGGCCATGCTCTCCTTCTGTGATTATATGGAGGCCATGCTCTCCTGTGATTATATGAAGGCATGCTCCCCTCCTTTGATTATATGGAGGACTTGCTCTCCTGATATGGTTTTATGGAGGCCATGCTCTCCTGACATGGTTTTATGGAGGCCATGCTTTCCTGACATGGTTTTATGGAGGCCATGCTCTCCTGACATGGTTTTGTGGAGGCCATGCTCTCCTGACATGATTTTATGGAGGCCACTGAACAGCAACTTAAAGAGGACTAAAATCCTCCAAAAATTCAAAAGACAGCAGAAAAAAAGCAGCAATGTTTTTACCTGCCTAGGCCTCTGGACAAATGCACTCTCAGGGCATAGCAGGCCCATGTAGTTAAGATGACAGTAGCACAGGTGCAAAAATTCTGATGAGACAGCCACTCACTACCTACCAATCCATGGAGGGAGTAGCTGCTTAGTATGTGATTGCACAATGAAGACTTGTATGCGGCGCTGTTCACACTATGGCAATGCACAGCAATCCAGGTTAACAGCCTATTAGTGACGCCCTTCTATTAGATCAGGTGGGCTGCCCAGCGCTATCAAAATGCATCCCATGTGAACAGGCACCACAGTTTACAAGACAAAATGGGCCTAGCTGCACACCCTGATATTAAAGTGCAAAAAAAAATACATATAAAAGTATGTGAGGTATGTCAGGTAGTGAGTGGCTGTCTCATCAGTATTTTTGCACCTGTGTTACTGCCATCTTAACTACATGGGCCTGCTGCGCCTTGAGAGTGCATTTGTATGGAGGCCTGGGCAGGTAAAAACATTACTGCCTTTTTTCTGCTGTCTTTTGAATTTTTGGAAGATTTTACTCCTCTTTTAGTTGCTGTTTAGTGGCCTCTGTAAAACCATTTCAGGAGAGCATGGCCTCCATAAAACCATGTCAGGAGAGCATGGCCTCCATATAATCACACGAGGGGAGCATGCCTCCATAGAATCACTGTCTTTTGAATTTTTATGGAGGCCACTATCACCTCTGATTTTATATTGGCTATGCTTGCTTTCCTTAATTCGATAAACGCCCTTCTTACCTCTTGAGAGGAGAAGATGACCTATGCTGAGACTTAAAACTAAAATTTAGTCAAAAATCCCACGTTGTGCTGGGCCTGGTAAGAACCATCTCTAGGCCTCAACGTCTCAACCTAAGACTCGGCGGCATAGTAACGGTATTTGCTTTTATCCAAATAGTTACATAATTACCCCGAAAACAAGCCATACGTCGTCCCGTGTTTTGATCCCTTTATAAGAAGTCTAGTAGGGGCAATGACCTCCCGCCTTAGTCCCTAAACACTCTCCCCGTCACTCACCGTGCGCAGTCCTACATAAAATAAAGCAGAGATCTCGTGTAGTCAAACACTTATGTTCTGCTGCCATAGGAGATGACAAATGGTCCAAATATACCGTCCTTCGGGCTCTGGGACCTAGACGTACCGAGGAGGCGTCTCGGCCTCGTCTTTAGCTGCCGGTCCCTGTTAGAGGGGAGCGATGTGTTGCAGAACCTGCCATGTTGGCTAGAGCGGTCTCCGCTGTGTGAGTGTATATATAGCAGACTGTTAAGACAAACTTGGCTTTTGACCAGATCCACAAATCTATTTTCCTCCTCCGCTTCTGCTGATTACCATTTATTTATGGTTTGCTTTGAGAGTTTCGCTTCAACCTTGTCTTGATCTCCTTGCCAAAAAAAAAATTGAAAAAAAAATCACTATTTTATTATGTAATGAGCCGTATACATTTAAATTAAAAGGGGTCATCCACTAATTTTTAGTAGTTTAAAATGGTCCTAAACTAAGAAAAATATACCTATACTCACCTTCCGAAGCCCTAATGTTCCTCCCTTACTACTGTCCCACACACCAATCTCTTGGCTTCCTCTTTCGGTCACTAATTCTCTGCATCCGAAGCGCAAGCCAGGAGGAGAGCGATGGGGAGCAGCCCCTATTCTGGAGGACTTTCTTCCTGACTGGTCCTGGCTCAGCTACCTCCAAAAGTCTGTGCCATCTGCTGTGTCTTCAGAATGTCTCCTCCTGTGTACTTGTCCAAGGGAGCACGCAGAGGCATCACTGTGGAGGTACAATGGTGTAAATGAAATAAGAAGGGCAGCTCTGAAGGACACGCTTCTGCTCTGAAAAGCCATAATTTTACAATCAAAAGAAAAAAAAAACAAACTAAAAAATGCTAGAAAATTGGACAACATGTAGAAAATGAAACTTGAGTGACAAAATACCGCCACTCACATAGATTCCAAAGGCTTCACCAACTAACAATGGCCTGCGGCTTACAGTCCCAGACAACTGTAAAGCAATGAAAAAACCAAAGGTGCGTCAGTCAACTGAATATAAAGTGAAGGCCTTCACTTGTTGTGGGGAAACCATTTTGGGAACCAATCCTCTGGCCCCCCCATTTTGGGAATCAAACCTCGGTCCCCCCCCCCCGTTTTGGGAACCAATCCTCTGGCCCCTATTTTGGGAACCGTACCTCCAGTCTCCCATTTTGGGAACCGATCCTCTGGCCCTCCATTTTGGGAATCGAACCTCTGCCCCCCCCGTTTTGGGAACCGATCCTCTGGCCCCCATTTTGGGAATCGATCCTCTGCCCCCCCCATTTTGGGAACCGATCCTCTGGCCCCCCATTTTGGGAACCGATCCCCTGGCCCCCCATTTTGGGAACAGATCCTCCGGCCCCCCATTTTGGGAACCGTACCTCTGGCCCCCTCTGTTTTGGGAACTGATCCTCTGCCCCCCCCCATTTTGGGAACTGATCCTCTGACCCCCCCCATTTTGGGAACCGTACCTGGCCCCCCATTTTGGGAACCGATCCTCTGGCTCCCCCCATTTCACAGATCTCCTCTCCACAAACTTCTCCAACATAGATGGGAATGATGAACCTGAGTATAATGCCAACTAATAGGTGGTTTATTAAAAAACCTGTGCAAAAAAAAATTATTAATAAAATATCACATCTACACGTTTTGGGTTTCGCCTTCGTCGGGACAAAACATTAATTGTGACTAGATGTATTTTTATATTAAATTAGACGTTATTCGCATGTTTTTCTGCATTGTGACTGCAAAAAAAAGGGGATGTTTTCCAGTCATTTGTTTCCCCCTTGTCCCTTTTAACTATTCACACTTCGCATACGTAAAAAATCAGAGGCGGTATCCAAAACGTCCCTTTTTTTTTTAATCTTTGTAGATCTGTTCCCTTGAATTGGGCAGTTTGGGCCAAAGTAGGACTTGTCTCCATTACTTTTGTGGTCCATCATAGATATTAATGTCCCCTGTGGAATATAAGGTGCCCAGCCGACTCCTGGGGAAAAAAGGAGGAGACCTCCTAAACTTTTGGAAAAGTTTGCGAAGTTTGAAAGAAAGGCACACAATTTTTTCCATCTGTGACATTTCAGGAAAAGTCCAATCTATTCATCTCTACACTGGGAATCTACAGTGGGGAAAAAAAGTATTTAGTCAGTCAGCAATAGTGCAAGTTCCACCACTTAAAAAGATGAGAGTTGTCTGTAATTTACATCATAGGTAGACCTCAACTATGGGAGACAAACTGAGAAAAAAAAATCCAGAAAATCACATTGTCTGTTTTTTTTTCATTTTATTTGCATATTATGGTGGAAAATAAGTATTTGGTCAGAAACAAAATTTCATCTCAATACTTTGTGATATATACTTTGTTGGCAATGACAGAGGTCAAACGTTTTCTGTAAGTCTTCACAAGGTTGCCACACACTGTTGTTGGTATGTTGGCCCATTCCTCCATGCAGATCTCCTCTAGAGCAGAGATGTTTTTGGCTTTTCACTTGGCAACACGGACTTTCAACTCCCTCCAAAGGTTTTCTATAGGGTTGAGATCTGGAGACTGGCTAGGCCACTCCAGGACCTTGAAATGCTTCTTACGAAGCCACTCCTTCGTTGCCCTGGCGGTGTGCTTTGGATCATTGTCATGTTGAAAGACCCAGCCACGTTTCATCTTCAATGCCCTTGCTGATGGAAGGAGGTTTGCACTCAAAATCTCACGATACATGGCCCCATTCATTCTTTCATGTACCCGGATCAGTCGTCCTGGCCCCTTTGCAGAGAAACAGCCCCAAAGCATGATGTTTCCACCACCATGCTTTACAGTAGGTATGGTGTCTGATGGATGCAACTCAGTATTCTTTTTCCTCCAAACACGACAAGTTGTGTTTCTACCAAACAGTTCCAGTTTGGTTTCATCAGACCATAGGACATTCTCCCAAAACTCCTCTGGATCATCCAAATGCTCTCTAGCAAACTTCAGACGGGCCCGGACATGTACAGGCTTAAGCAGTGGGACACGTCTGGCACTGCAGGATCTGAGTCCATGGTGGCGTAGTGTGTTACTTATGGTAGGCCTTGTTACATTGGTCCCAGCTCTCTGCAGTTCATTCACTAGGTCCCCCCCGCGTGGTTCTGGGATTTTTGCTCACCGTTCTTGTGATCATTCTGACCCCACGGGGTGGGATTTTGCGTGGAGCACCAGATCGAGGGAGATTATCAGTGGTCTTGTATGTCTTCCATTTTCTAATTATTGCTCCCACAGTTGATTTCTTCACTCCAAGCTGGTTGGCTATTGCAGATTCAGTCTTCCCAGCCTGGTGCAGGGCTACAATTTTGTTTCTGGTGTCCTTTGACAGCTCTTTGGTCTTCACCATAGTGGAGTTTGGAGTCAGACTGTTTGAGGGTGTGCACAGGTGTCTTTTTATACTGATAACAAGTTTAAACAGGTGCCATTACTACAGGTAATGAGTGGAGGAAAGAGGAGACTCTTAAAGAAGAAGTTACAGGTCTGTGAGAGCCAGAAATCTTGATTGCTTGTTTCTGACCAAATACTTATTTTCCACCATAATATGCAAATAAAATGAAAAAAAAACAGACAATGTGATTTTCTGGATTTTTTTTTCTCAGTTTGTCTCCCATAGTTGAGGTCTACCTATGATGTAAATTACAGACGCCTCTCATCTTTTTAAGTGGTGGAACTTGCACTATTGCTGACTGACTAAATACTTTTTTTCCCCACTGTATGTACATACGGCCTGTTGACTATATCCGCTCTTGGGGATACCTGCTCCTATGCTGGATTCCTCCCACACATCAGTAGATAACGGAAGCCAATTCTCTACGGCAAAGAGCCAGCGAGGAGCGGGTGATGGAAAGCAGCGACGCTAGCGAGTGATGAAATTGGGAGAGGGGTGCACTCCATCTGTACTGCGTGTAATATACGAGTCCGCTGACACTCCGCAGCCTGAAACTGGATACTCCGAAGATCCAGCTGTTCTCGCTGAACCCAGATATTCCTCCCGAGGTAGGAAGCTAGCTTCCGTCATGTAGATTACCAGTGGAAATGGGAGATAATATGTCGCTGACGATGTGTAGAGCCGTTTCATTGCCGACGATTGCCAAGGCTGAAAACGTTATTGGCGTTCTAGATTTCTTCTCGGCAGGTTGGCAAGGTAAACTTGGTGGCCGGGATTGTGGCTTTTTCCCACGACCATCTTCCATGCGGACGCTTGTGATCTAAATGAAGATGTCGTCGTTTGCTTTTTCTCTTTTTCTTAACGACCAAAGATCTAAATGAGGAAAATCCTTTTGTTTGGACTTTACGACTTTACCTGTCTGAAAAAGAGGCAGCGGAAACCCCATTAATATCTGGTATGAGAAGAAGAACATTGGAAATGTAATCCAGAAAATGACTAAAAGTACGAAAATTATTCAAGTATTCACACCGGCCACTACATCACATGATAGGCTGACATTTCATATTTGCTGCTGCTCAAGTGTCAGGTTTGCTGTACAGATTGAGACAAAATGAGAAGAGTCATCTCCATATCATAAGAGGGCAAAGAAGTTAAAGGAATATTAAACATAGAAATTGCACTTAAAATAAAAAAAAAATAAATACAAGCAATTCCTTTCCTTAAGACCCCCCATACCCATTAGATTTCTGATATTAGTGGGATAGACAAAAAGTGTAATGTGTAGGGGTGGGGTGTCTCCCGACTGTCCCTCGGCAAATGATGTTGGAGAAGAGATAGATCCAAGCTGTTGAATTTCAATGACTGATTCATTTTTTGTCCCTAGAGAGGCGTTTGGCACAAGAGAACACGAGCGCCTGGCTGACAGTGGCCACTAAATGCCCAATATGAGGGGACCCACGTTGCCATCTTTATGCAAACACTAGATGGTGGCCCGATTCTAACGCATCGGGTATTCTAGAATTTGGCCAGCGGGAGACCGACGTTCAAAAGATGGTCCAGGACGATCCACCACGATTGGCGATCTCACAGCGGGGGGCCTGGTCGCTGCTGCGTATCACACTGAGGCTAAGTACCCACGTTGCAGAAATGCTGTAGAAATTTCCACTGCTCCCGCCGTGGGGAAAACGCATGCGAATTCGCAAGCGTTTTCCCACGAAAAAATGCGTTTTTCACGCGATTTTTGCATGCGGAATTCAAGCGCATTCCAAGCGATTTGAAGCATCGCTTGGAATGTGATTGACAGGTTGGTCACACACAAGCATAGTGTTTGACAATTGTGATCAACTTTTTACTATTGATGCTGCCTATGCAGCATCAATAGTAAAAGATAGAATGTAAAAAATAATTAAAAAAAAAAAAATGGTTATTCTCACCTTCTGACGGCCCCCGATCTCCTGTCCACGCTCCCGCCATCTTCCGGTCCCAGTAATGCTTAGCGCGAAGGACCGGAGATGATGTCACTCTCACGAGAGCGCGACATCATCAGCAATCTTTCGCGCAAAGCATTACTGGGACTGGAAGATGCCGGGAGCGTTGTGAGAGGAGAGAAAGAGTCCGGGGGCTGTCGGAAGGTGAGTATATCACTATTTTTTACTTTAATTCTATTTTTTTCAGGTTTATGGTACCCAGGGCCTGGAGGAGAGTCTCCTCTCCTCTGGACCCTGGGTACCATCCGCACATTGAGCGCTGCGCCTGTCATCTCCCTGCTGCGTCGCCGCTGACCTCCATGCGTCAGGAGATGACTCGCGGCAACCGTTGGGAGATCAGCGGCTAGCATGATATGTGGGAAAAGGTTGAAAAGTTCCAGGGAGCCGAATACTTTCGCAAGGCACTGTAAGATTAGAAAAAAAGGCTGCTTTGTTTCAATTAGAGCATCACATCTGCTCACTAGTTACTTCTAGTTTTGTAGCTCAGCTTTGCTAAATGAATGGAATTGAACTGTAATACCATACATGGCCTATGCACAACTGTGACACTGTTTTAGATTAATGCAACCATGTTTTTCTGGAGATCCTAAGACGTTTCTGTACATATTGGTGTGCTTAAATTTAATGTACTGGCATAGGATCAAAAGTTAAAGTCCATTAGTGGGAGTTGAAAAAAAGGCTTGATAAGATATCACAGGGTCTACAACCACAAAGCGGTGGTTATGCTATAAATCTCCAGGCTGCTTCTGTCTGAGACCGCATGTTATAATTGTACTTTGTTAGTCTGTCTCTCTACAGAAGTGAGAGCTCATCTTTTTCTGACGGGTCTTTGTCTCTATGGGGAGTGGGAGAGGATCTTCGTCTCTACGGGAATTGAGGGCGGGTCTTCGTTTCTACAGGAAATTAGGCGCATCTTTGTCTCTACAGGAAGTGAGGGCGGGTCTTTGACTTACGGGAAGTAGGGGCTGGTCTTTATCTCTGTGGGAAGTGTTGGCTGGTCTTTATCTCTACAGGAAGTGGGGGCTGGCCTTTATCTCTACGGGAAGTGGGGGCTGGTCTTTGTATCTATGGGAAGTGGGGGCTGGTCTTTATCTCTACAAGAAGTGAGGGCTGGTCTTTGTATCTATGGGAAGTGGGGGCTGGTCTTTGTATCTATGGGAAGTGGGGGCTGGTCTTTTGTCTCTACGGGAAGTGAAGGCTGGTCTTTGTATCTATGGTAAGTGGGGGCTGGTCTTTATCTCGATGGGAAATGAGGGCTGGTCTTTGTCTCTATGGGAAGTGGGGGCTGGTCTTTATCTCTATGGGAAGTGAAGGCTGGTCTTTATCTCTACGGGAAGTGAAGGCTGGTTTTTGTATCTATGGGAAGTGGGGGCTGGTCTTTATCTTGACGGGAAATGAGGGCTGGTCTTTGTCTCTATGGGAAGTGGGGGCTGGTCTTTATCTCTACAGGAAGTGAAGGCTGGTCTTTGTATGTATGGGAAGTGGGGGCTGGTCTTTAGCTCTACGGGAAGTGAGGGCTGGTCTTTGTCTCTATGGGAAGTGAGGGCTGGTCTTTGTCTCTATGGGAAGTGAGGGCTGGTCTTTGTCTCTATGGGAAGTGCGGGCTGGTCTTTGTCTCTACGGGAAGTGAAGGCTGGTCTTTGTATCTATGGGAAGTGGGGGCTGGTCTTTATTTCTACGGGAAGTAGTGAAGGCTGGTCTTTGTATCTATGGGAAGTGGGGGCTGGTCTTTATCTCTACGGGAAGTGAAGGCTGGTCTTTATCTTTACGGGAAGTTAGGGCTGGTCTTTGTCTCTACAGGAAGTTAAGGTGATCTGTGGCTGCTCTGGTATCGTGCATTGTGGTCAATCAAGGAGGATGTGTAACTAGATAATGGATGAATATTTAAAGGTGTTGTCCCTTTTAAAAGTTTCATAAGTTCATGAAGGCAAAAAAAAAATCAAATTGAGCTATTATTCATCCTTCCATGGTCCAACGCTGCCTATGGCTGCTGCTCCAGTGACTGTGTACAGACTGCAGCGGTGATGTCAACATTGCTGCAGCCAATCACTAAGTTCATCTGCTTGTACTATCTACATCGGCAGGGTTGCTGAGTACATTAACGTCACCTCTTCAGCGTCGACACAGTCACCAGCACAGTGGCAAGTGGCATCGCTGGCCCCCGCCCGACCAGGTGAAAATCAGCGCTTCTGACTCTGAGCCTTCTGTATCAGCCTAAATGGTGGAACCGGCTGTAGGCTTCTAAATTAGATGGGGAATTTATAAAATGTAAAAAAAAAAAAAAAGTTTCAATCTCAGGAACTTTTTTAATTGATCTAGGAATGGTTTAAAATAATGGGACTTTGCTGGACATTTCTCCAATGTCCCATTAAAAGCCAAATGGATGCAGCCAACACAAGCATGAATGTTTGTAATGTGTCAGAAAATAAAGTTTAGCGTGAAATCCGACCGCTGCTGTAATATAAAGAAAACTTCAGATCTGCCAACTTAGAGCAGTAGGGGGATCAGCCCCAGAGAACTCTGACTGCATCTAAAATAGGAAAAAATAAATAAAAATGTGCAAGTGGTCTTATAAAGCTTTCCATTCTGTGTCTATATCTCCTATGCAGATTCATGTGTCTCCATGGTAACAGACTACAAACAAACACTTTGTAGTCTGTGTCGCCCTGGAGTTAGAAAAAGTGAAAAAAAGCCACAAAACTGATAAGATGCCCTGAGGAGGATCTTAGCTATAAGAAAAGCGTAAAAAAAGTTAAATGTATTTTGTCTATATATTTTTTTTTTTTTAGTTATTTCTCATTCAAGTACATAGATGGCCCATACAAAAAGTAAGGTCAAATCTGTTTTTTGTAAAACTCTCCGAAATGACAAGGTGGCACTCGCTCCACCTGCAGAAAGGAAAGGTTCAATCTCCAGAGGAGACAAGGATCCTTTACCATCATAACTGTTAATCTGTGGAATAGTCTACCCGAGGAGACGGTCACAGACACTTTCATTGGATGTCTCTGGAGGTCTGAATCCTGGGGAACTCATTGTTGTAATCTTGAGATTTACAGTTGCAGTTTGGAAGATGAAAAGCTTATCGCCTCCTGGTCACAAAATGATCAGCTTCATACCAAAGATTGATGAAGAGGGTCCATAAATCCTGGTGATCCACCTCTGACGTCCGTCTATGTGACTGACTGTCCAGCATTAGTTTCACTGTTATGTGCTGCATGCATGTGCCATCGGCGGTCATACCTTAGGTCACTTCGTTTTCAAAAAGTTTTCCTAACTTTTTACCGTTATTTTCTCCATCTACATGTGTTCCGTACCCACTGACAAACATAAGCTTAGCTCAGAGACATGACTTGCGCTCCAGGACTCCAATGCACCTAACCTTACATGTGCTGTGTGTACACACAGCGTCTTTCTCAGGCGGATTCTGCCTGAAAAAGTGCCGCAATACATGAGTAGTGCACAGCAATGTCAGAGTGACAAGTCTGAACACGTGCACAGCCAGATGTCACTTCTGTTATGTGCTTCAGGGGACGGAAGCTTTGACGCTGTTAAAAGAAGTAACATTTTCATTGTTCGGGCAACCTCTTTGAAAGCTGCCCGCTCCATATATTTGAAAGCACAGAGAAAAGACGCCAGAGGGGGCACAAACATTTTAGCAAAACTGCCTGCAAGGCCACTTCAGGAAAAAGACCTGCTGGCTTTTCGGGAAGCGGCTTTACCCTAGAAAACTCTATGGATCTGCCGACATCTTAAAGATGCTGTGTACACATACCCTAAGACTGGCATCTTCTTGTGCAGAGGAGATTTTTTGGGCCCCCTTAGGTGCCAGGACCTTGGTGAAATTTCTTCCTCTTCCTTCTTTTTTTGTCCCCCTTGTTCTCCTGCTCCAGCTTCTTCTTTTTCCTTCTTTTGCTACACTTGCTCCTTCTCCTCTTCATATTAAACCTCTTCCGCCTCCTTCTTTGTCTCCTCCCCCCTCATTTTCCTGCCCCATCTCTTCCTCCTTGTCCTTGTACACTTCCTTCTCCTCGTGCTCCTCCTTCTTCCCGTGCTCCTCCTTCTTCTCCTCCCCTCGTTCTGCTGCCCCACTTCCTCCTCCTAGTTTTGCTACACTTCCTTCTCCTTCTTTTCACAAACCTCTTCCTCCTTCTCATATTCCTCCTCCCCCCTCATTCTCCTGCTACACCTCCTCCTCCTTCTTCTCCTCCTCCTCATACTCCTCCTCTTCCTTCTACATCTCCTCCCCCTCATTCTCCTGCTACACCTCCTCCTCCTTCTTCTCCTCCTCCTCCTTCTTCTCCTCCCTTCGTTCTGCTGCCCCACTTCCTCCTCCTAGTTTTGCTACACTTCCTTCTCCTTCTTATCACAAACCTCTTCCTCCTTCTCATATTCCTCCTCCTCCCCCCTCATTCTCATGCTACACCTCCTCCTCCTTCTCCTCCTCCTCCTCCTCCTCCTCGTACTCCTCCTCTTCCTTCTACATCTCCTCCTCCCCCTCATTCTGCTACACCTCCTCCTCCTTCTTCTTCTTCTCCTCCTCCTCGTACTCCTCCTCTTCCTTCTACATCTCCTCCCCCCTCATTCTCCTGCTACACCTCCTCCTCGTACTCCTCCTCTTCCTTCTACATCTCCTCCCCCCTCATTCTACTGCTACACCTCCTCCTCCTTCTCCTCCTCCTCGTACTCCTCTTCCTTCTACATCTCCCCCCTCATTCTCCTGCTACACCTCCTCCTCCTTCTCCTCCTCCTCTTACTCCTCCCCCCTCATTCTCCTGCTACACCTCCTCCTCCTTCTTCTCCTCCTCCTCGTACTCCTCCTCTTCCTTCTACATCTCCTCCCCCCTCATTCTCCTGCTACACCTCCTTCTTCTCCTCCTCCTCGTACTCCTCCTCTTCCTTCTACATCTCCTCCCCCCCATTCTCCTAGTGTTGGGCCTCTACAATACCAGTATGGTCAGCAACAGTGCTCTCTGCATATTACATCTGGTGCTGTGTGAATGGCGGCTTCTACATATAATCCATGATTTGCATCTGACACTGTTAGGTATGTATTTATCATTGCTTACATAAACATCAACATATTCCACAGTGCGGTAGAGAAATGGTTACCGTTCACATCAATCCAGAGATTTCACATGCTGCGCTCCAAAAGCAACAAGTGTGAATATCTCTGCAATGGAGCAACGCAGCGCAAAATGGAAAACAGCGGCAGAATCGGGGGAGCGCAGGGATTTTTTGCTAGGTATTTGTTTTAATTTTTTTTGGGGCAAGTGACCAGTCCTGTTTAACTGATAAGAATGTATTTTTGGAGGAAACAGGAGAAACCTACTAAAACAAGGAGAGGCCATATAACCACTACAGAAATACTGTCCTTGGTTGGAATCACTGAATTTGAATCCAGTATACCGGCACTCGAATAATTAGTGGTAACCGCTCTGAACCGCTGCTGCTTTTTACATTTTTATGATTTTTTTCTATTATTACAACTTAACAAAACAAAAATAATAATTTGGTAAGGGTTCTCACAACGGCCACTAGGGCTCACACAGTAGACCAACGTTTCCTGTTTCCTGCACCTGACTTATCAGCTTTGCTGTATAAACTGGAACAGATGAGCAGAGTCATTTCATTATTATTAGAGTGCGGGGAAGTTATTGATCTCTCTGTTGTACTGAACTTTGTGGATTCTGGAGGACGTAACCATTGACTTCTATTTATTGCATCTGCTATAAAACGCACACGCTCCGCTGGACCATCTAGAAAGACCACAAAGATGGGAAATAGGGTCGCCCTAAATTAAAACTACACCCAAGTAATATCAGACATCTGTGGCCCCTGAGTGTAGAGGAGGCCAAACAGCAAGGGGAGCAATAACAAGAATATAACACTAGAGGGCGCCATAACAAGTATTTTATTTATTTACTAGCTGAAGAGCCCGGCGTTGCCTGGGCATATTAACCAACTGTGGTTAGTTATAACAGATTATAATGATTATATTTCACATAAAAACATTTCACATCATATATTCAACACTACAGATTTGCAACACAAATTAACTAAACGATTACCCAAGTATCCTCTCCTGTGTGATACTGACTGCTGAGCTGTGTATCTAATCCTATCGTGTGTGATACTGACTGCTGAGCCGTGTATCTAATCCTATCGTGTGTTACTGACTGCTCAGCCGTGTATCTAAACCTATCCTGTGATACTGACTGCTCTGCCGTGTATCTAATCCTATTCTGTGTGATACTGACTGCTCAGCCGTGTGTCTAATCCTATCCTGTGTGATACTGACTGCTGAGCCGTGTGTCTAATCCTATCCTGTGTGATACTGACTGCTCAGCCGAGTATCTAATCCTATCCTGTGTGATACTGACTGCTGAGCCGTGTATCTAATCCTATCCTGTGTGATAATGTCTGCTGAGCCGTGTATCTAATCATATCCTGTGTGAAACTGTCTGCTGAGCCATGTATCTAATCCTATCCCGTGTGATACTGTTTGCTGAGCCGTGTATCTAATCCTCCTGTGTGATACTGACTGCTGAGCCGTGTATCTAATCCTGTCCTGTGTGAAACTGTCTGCTGAGCCGTGTATCTAATCCTATCCCGTGTGATACTGACTGTTGAGCCGTGTATCTAATCCTATCCTGTGTCATACTGACTGCTGAGCCGTGTATCTAATCCTATCCTGTGTCATACTGACTGCTGAGCCGTGTATCTAATCCTATCCTGGGTGATACTGACTGCTGAGCCGTGTATCTAATCCTATCCTGTGTGATACCTACTGCTGAGCCGTGTTTCTAATCCTATCCTGTGTGATACTGACTGCTGAGCCGTGTATCTAATCCTATCCTGTGTGATACTGACTGCTGAGCCGTGTATCTAATCCTGTCCTGTGTGATACTGTCTGCTGAGCCGTGTATCTAATCCTGTCCTGTGTGAAACTGTCTGCTGAGCCGTGTATCTAATCCTATCCTGTGTGATACTGACTGTTGAGCCGTGTATCTAATCCTATCCTGTGTGATACTGACTGCTGAGCCGTGTATCTAATCCTATCCTGTGTGATACTGACTGTTGAGCCATGTATCTAATCCTATCCTGTGTGATACTGACTGCTGAGCCTTGTATCTAATCCTATCCTGTGTGATACTGACTGCTGAGCCGTGTATCTAATCCTGTCCTGTGTGATACTGACTGCTGAGCCGTGTATCTAATCCTATCCTGTGTGATACTGACTGCTGAGCCGTGTATCTAATCCTGTCCTGTGTGATACTGACTGCTGAGCCGTGTTTCTAATCCTATCCTGTGTGATACTGACTGCTGAGCCGTGTATCTAATCCTGTCCTGTGTGATACTGTCTGCTGAGCCGTGTATCTAATCCTGTCCTGTGTGAAACTGTCTGCTGAGCTGTGTATCTAATCCTATCCCGTGTAATACTGACTGTTGAGCCGTGTATCTAATCCTATCCTGTGTCATACTGACTGCTGAGCCGTGTATCTAATCCTATCCTGTGTGATACTGACTGTTGAGCCATGTATCTAATCCTATCCTGTGTGATACTGACTGCTGAGCCGTGTTTCTAATCCTATCCTGTGTGATACTGACTGCTGAGCCGTGTATCTAATCCTATCCTGTGTGATACTGACTGCTGAGCCGTGTATCTAATCCTGTCCTGTGTGATACTGTCTGCTGAGCCGTGTATCTAATCCTATCCCGTGTGATACTGACTGTTGAGCCGTGTATCTAATCCTATCCTGTGTCATACTGACTGCTGAGCCGTGTATCTAATCCTATCCTGTGTGATACTGACTGTTGAGCCATGTATCTAATCCTATCCTGTGTGATACTGCTGAGCCGTGTATCTAATCCTATCCTGTGTGATACTGACTGCTGAGCCGGGTATCAAATCCTGTCCTGTGTGATACTGACTGCTGAGCCGTGTTTCTAATCCTATCCTGTGTGATACTGACTGCTGAGCCGTGTATCTAATCCTGTCCTGTGTGATACTGTCTGCTGAGCCGTGTATCTAATCCTGTACTGTGTGATACTGTCTGCTGAGCCGTGTATCTAATCCTGTCCTGTGTGAAACTGTCTGCTGAGCCGTGTATCAAATCCTGTCCTGTGTGAAACTGTCTGCTGAGCTGTGTATCTAATCCTATCCTGTGTGATACTGATTGCTGAGCCGTGTATCTAATCCTATCCTGTGTGATACTGGGCTCCCCCTGCAGTCTGAGTCAGAGGGTGGTCTGTGTTGGCACGGTAATAAATTGTTATTTCCAGCTTTACAGAAGGACGATAACACCATAGAAATGATAAGAATAATAGGCCTCAGTTACCACAACTGTCTACAAGGAAAACTGATGCTCATAGCAACCAATCACAGCTCAGCTTTCATCTGTTAAACAGCTCTGGGACAGCGTGGCGCGTTCTGAGTGGCGACTTTTGTGTTTGGACTTTTATGTGGCGAGGTTGGTGTGTGTGGTGAAATGTGTGCTGAGGGTGGTATATGTGGTGAAGCACGTGGTAGTGTGTGGCGCATTTTGTGTGTGTGTTCATATCCCCGTGTGTGGTGAGTATCCCATGTCAGGGCCCCCCCTTAGCAACTGTACGGTACATATTCTTTGGCACCATCGCTCTCATTCTTTAAGTCCCCCTTGTTCACATCTGGCAGCTGTCAATTTGCCTCCATCACTTTTCCTTTCACTTTTTCCCCATTATGTAGATAGGGGCAAAATTGTTTGGTGAATTGGAACACGCGGGGTTAAAATTTCGCCTCACAACATAGCCTATGACGCTCTCGGGGTCCAGACGTGTGACTGTGCCAAATTTTGTGGTTGTAGCTGCGACGGTGCGGATGCCAATCCCGGACATACATACACACATACATACACACACACACACACACACATACCTACATACATACACACACACACACATTGAGCTTTATATATTAGATTATGCTTTGCTTATATAGCGCTATCTTAGGCTAATTTCACATTAGAGTTTTTTGCGCAGCGCATCTTGCGCAATAGAAAAGCATTAAAAAATGCATCATGCGTTTGCGTTTTTTATGCGCATGCATTTTAACCAGTTTCTAGCCATGTTTGCTAGCCATGTCCATGCGCACGCCTGCGTTTCCATAGACTGTAACGCGTTTTTTTATGCATTCCGTTCACAAGCGAATGCATGCGTTTTTAACACCGTTGGACGGACCCAAAAATGCAACAGGTTGCGTCTGGCGCGTCTAGACACACACCTGAAAAAACCGCATGCGCATGATAACGCAGCCGAATGCATGCAAACGTAAGACCATGCGCACGCCATGTTAAACATAGGTGCGCATGCGCACGATGCGCTGCGCAAAAAAACGCTAATGTGAAACCAGCCTTATTCTGCAGCGCATTTACAGACATTATCATCACTCTCCCCATTGAGGTTCAAAATCTAAATTCCCTATCAGTATGTAACAGCAGGAGGCGCCATAACAAGTATGCAACACCAGGGGGCGCCATAACAAGTATGTAACACCAACGGGCGCCCTAACTAGTATGTAACACCAAGGAGCGCCATAATAAGTATTTAACACCAAGGGGTGCCCTAACTAGTATGTAACACCAAGGGGTGCCATAATAAGTATTTAACACCAAGGGGCGCCCTATCTAGTATGTAACACCAAGGGGCGCCGTAACAAATATGTGGTCACAATACAGGGGCAATTTTTAAAAATACTCCCTTCTGAGAAGTGTAATATTTAATCATGGGACAAACCTTTATGTCCCCAGTACTTTCTAGATAGGGGGTGCAGTTACTGCCATCCCCACCAAACACCGTTGATGACGGTGTTAGTAGCTTTCCTCTCGGTTCCTATTGGCCTATGTGCGGTGTTACTCGCCTCCTGCAGGCACTGCCTTCCCTCCGGCTTTGTGAAGGTAAAGGCATGTGACCGTGTGGTGTGAGGCGCTCAGAGATCAGCCGCTTCCTTTCATTCATTATATATGGTCAGCGATTATATCATATATTTCCACATTTCCTCAGTATAATGATGCCATAACCCTAGTGGCCAGAGTCTAAACCCTGGATGATTTATTAGAAGTGAATTCTGCCAATGTGGGAGTCCACTACGACTAGTATTTCATATGCTAGAGATGGATGTGACACATTTCTTAAGAAATGTAGTATATTTGGCGCATATTTGGCTGCCCCCCCCAAAAAAAAAAAAAGTGCCACATAATTTTTTTTTAAAAAGTGCTTTGTTCATTATTGGACAGAGAATTAATTAATAAATTATGAAATTAATGAATTATTAAATTCCCCCACCTATTGCTGTTATACGTACTGGATGTGAGGATGCAGTAGATCTGGGGGATCAGCACAGCTTCATTCCTGGACTGATTTACCCTTCTGAAGAATGATTCAGCACTTTCCTTCCTATTTTTACCCAATTTCCTCTTTCTTCTCTGAGAAGAGAGAGGTTTCCTTTATTTATTGTTTCTCCAATCTCTAACACTGAGAGAAGGGAGCGAGAGAGCAGATCACATGTCCAGCTAGGATCTCTAACACTGAGAGAAGGGAGTGGGAGAGCAGAGGGGAGAGCAGGTCACACGTCCAGCTAGGATCTCTAACACTGAGAGAAGGGAGTGGATGAGCAGAGGGGAGAGCAGATCACATGTCCAGCTAGGATCTCGAACACTGAGAGAAGGGAGTGGAAGAGCAGAGGGAGAGCAGATTACACATCCAGCTAGGATCTCTAACACTGAGAGAAGGGAGTGGAAGAGCAGAGGGAGAGCAGATTACACATCTAGCTAGGATCTCTAACACTGAGAGAAGGGAGTGGAAGAGCAGAGGGAGAGCAGACTATATATGTCCAACTAGGATCTCTAACACTGAGAGAAGGGAGTGGGAGAGCAGAGGGGGGAGCAGATCACATGTCCAGCTAGGATCTCGAACACTGAGAGAAGGGAGTGGAAGAGCAGAGGGCGAGCAGATCACACGTCCAGCTAGGATCTCGAGCACAGAGAAGGGAGTGGAAGAGCAGAGGGAGAACAGATTACACATCCAGCTAGGATCTCTAACACTGAGAGAAGGGAGTGGAAGAGCGGAGGGGAGAGCAGATCACATGTCCAGCTAGGATCTCGAACACTGAGAAGGGAGTGGGAGAGCAGAGGGGAGAGCAGATCACATGTCCAGCTAGGATCTCGAACACTAAGAGAAGGGAGAGCAGATTACACATCCAGCTAGGATTTCTAACACTGAGAGAAGGGAGTGGAAGAGCAGAGGGAGAGCAGAATATATGTCCAACTAGGATCTCTAACACTGAGAGAAGGGAGTGGAAGAGCAGAGGGATAGCAGATTATATGTCCAACTAGGATCTCTAACACTGAGAGAAGGGAGTGGGAGAGCAGAGGGGGGAGCAGATCACATGTCCAGCTAGGATCTCGAATACGGAGAGAAGGGAGTGAAAGAGCAGAGGGAGAGCAGATTACACATCCAGCTAGGATCTCTAACACTGAGAGAAGGGAGTGGAAGAGCAGAGGGAGAACAGATTACACATCCAGCTAGGATCACTAACACTGAGAGAAGGGAGTGAAAGAGCAGAGGGAGAGCAGATTATATGTCCAGCTAGGATCTCTAACACTGAGAGAAGGGAGTGGGAGAGCAGAGGGGAGAGCAGATCACATGTCCAGCTAGGATCTCGAACACTGAGAAGGGAGTGGGAGAGCAGAGGGGAGAGCAGATCACATGTCCAGCTAGGATCTCGAACACTGAGAGAAGGGAGAGCAGATTACACATCCAGCTAGGATTTCTAACACTGAGAGAAGGGAGTGGAAGAGCAGAGGGCGAGCAGATCACACGTCCAGCTAGGAGCAGAACTCTGCAGGAGCAAAACGCTAGAAATATTCTAATGAAGACTATTTAGAAAGTTGCCTATTTCTACACCTAATTTTTGGCAGTGATCGATATCCGAGTCCTGCACAAGGAATATCGGGGGAGTTCATGTAAAGAAGTGGGGAATCTGTAGAATCCATATTGTGTTACTGACAAGGACACGGGTTTACTTTCCCCGACACACTAATGGCCTCTCCTCGACGTGTCACCCGGCTCTGCTGTTCTTCTCACACAGTCGTAAATAGGCCTCATCCGTCTTCCATTTTTATTGTCCTTATCCTCTGCGTTCCTGGAAAAGTCTCTCAATAACATATTGTTAATGTCTGAGGGGCCGAAGACGCACAAACGCGGGAGAGCGGTCACGTTCCTCGCCTCGCTGTTTTGTCGCGGTCTGCTATTTCTCACTTACACTTCTCCCGCTGCTGATGGCACATTTCTCGTTCTCGTGTCAGAAAACAGTTGATATATTAAAGCTGCCGCGAGTCGCGGATTTTCATTTTTTTCTTATGGTACCATAGGTTTTGATTTTCTTGAAATTGACATTTTCCAGAATCTGGTCAGGAGATCTATCTGGCAGTGGTCCTATGTCAAGTTTCTGTTACTTTCTAAGTCACAGTAAATAAAGTCTTTGCGTTTTGTCTTTTAGTTTTTTTTTTTCTTTCCTGAAAGGGATTGTCTTCATGCCATATTAATTTAAGAGCCACTATGGTGGAGACTATAGTATCTAATTGGCTATCACGCAATACTACATTTCCCCCCGTAGTGGCCACTGTCTGACTGGCTCTGACCTGCTCTGTGTCGATCAGTGATTAACAGAAGCAAGGCGATGTGCTAGCAGTAGGATAGGTGATAAATGTTTTATTGCTGGGGGTTCGATTAACGGGGCACTCATAGATCAGGCGTTCTTGTGTTCATTGCCAGAGGAAGTACATAGGATTGGGAACCAACCACTCAATGGACCTGAGATGGTTGGTCAGACGTAATCTTAGTTATTCTTTGAATATGGGATACATGTTTTTAGTGATAATACCCCTTTAAATAGATGGGTAGTCCCCCACATATTAGTCACTGTGGGGTTCGTTTATTGTACAAGGGGCTTCCCTGCTGTCCAATGCGTAGGGCGGCCTCCCTACTCTTCCCCAATAGATGACATCTGGTTAGAGAACGATCCAGAATGTCTGATTTCTTACTGATGATCCTTTTGTTCTCTGGAAGATACACCAAGGACAGAAGACTTTGGAGGGGCAAGGAGGACAGAGGAGTCTGAATGGATGAGGAGGACAGTGGAGTCTCGAGGGTCAAGAAGAACAGAGGAGTCTGAATGGATGAGGATGATTGAGGAGTCTAGAAGGACGAGGAGGACAGAGGAGTCTGAAAGGATGAGGAGGATAAAGGAGTCTGAGACTGAAAGGATGAGGAGGAGAGAGGAGTCTCAAGGGGCATGGAGAACAGAGGAGTCTGAAAGGATGAGGAGGAGAGAGGAGTCTCGAGGGGCATGGAGAACAGAGGAGTCTGAAAGGATGAGGAGGACAGAAGAGTCTCGAGGGGCATGGAGAACAGAGGAGTCTGAAAGGATGAGGAGGACAGAGGAGTCTCGAGGGGCATGGAGAACAGAGGAGTCTGAATGGATGACGAGGAGGAGTATGGAGAGACAACGAGGGCAAATAAGTTTGGAGGAACGTGGAGGAAAGAGTAATCTGGAGGGTTGAGGAGGACACAGGCAATCTGGAGGGATGATTATGACAGAGGAGTCAGGATTGACAAGACGGATTATTGAGAGACGATGAGGGCAACAAAGTGTGGAAGATAGAGGAGTCTAGAGGGGCGAGGAGGAGTATGGAGGGACGACGAGGGCAAATAAGTTTGGAAGACAGGAGTCTGGAGGAGCGAGGAGGACAAAAGAGTATGGAGGGATGATGAGGACAAATAAGTTTGGAGGAATGCGGAGGGTAGAGGAGACTGAAGGGGTGAGGAGAATAGAGAGTCAGGAGGGACGAGGCGGACAAAGGGTTCTGGGGTACAAGGAGGACAGAGCAGTGTTGCGGGATGAGGAGGAGGACGGAGGGACAAGTCTGGAGGGAAGAGTAGGGCAATGTAGTCTGGAAGATAGATGTTTGAAGGTGGAGGAGGGCAGAGAAGTCAGGAGGGTGAGGAGGACAGGGCCTTCTGCAGGATGACAGGGGCGTCTGGCAGTGCTTCTATTAGAGGGGGATCTAAAGGGCAATGTTTCTTCTTGTTGAGTGACGTACTCTCTATTAGAGAACAAATCAGCGCTCGGCCAAGTTCCTGTGTGTGGAGGAGTCTGGAGAGATGGCCGATGGTGGAACGATCGAAATGTGTGTGTGAGCCGTTAGTGTCGGGGCAGCCTTTTAACAAACGTACAAAATTACTCAGCGAGCTTATACCCTGTAGACACACGGGTCTGCAAAGGAGCCGTGTAAAAATACAGTAGAACTGTTACATGAAAAATTAGTCATTTTTTAAGTTGTATTGGAGTAATTTAAAATGGTTAAGAATTGTCTTATAGTAGAATAGAAGTCACAATTATTGTTGTTGTTTATTTCTATCAGGTCCACACAAAATTCCACTGCCGACAGGCTCACGCGCCAGGCACTGACACTACCTGCGTTGCTTTCTCTTATGGCGGTACAGTAATAGCCACACGAGGAGGTAAGTTATATTCTGCTGGAACATTACTGATCCTGAGTTACCTCCTGTATTATACTTCAGAGCTGCACTCACTATTCTGCTGGTGCAGTCACTGTGTACATACATTACATTACTGATCCTGAGTTACATCCTGTATTATACTCCAGAGCTGCACTCACTATTCTGCTGGTGCAGTCACTGTGTACATACATTACATTACTGATCCTGAGTTACATCCTGTATTATACCCAGAGCTGCACTCACTATTCTGCTAGTGCAGTCACTGTGTACATACATTACTTTACTGATCCTGAGTTACATCCTGTATTATACCCCAGAGCTGCACTCACTATTCTGCTGGTGCAGTCACTGTGTACATACATTACATTACTGATCCTGAGTTACATCCTGTATTATACCCAGAGCTGCACTCACTATTCTGCTGGAGCAGTCACTGTGTACATACATTACATTACTGATCCTGAGTTACATCCTGTATTATACCCCAGAGCTGCACTCACTATTCTGCTGGAGCAGTCACTGTGTACATACATTACTTTACTGATCCTGAGTTACATCCTGTATTATACCCCAGAGCTGCACTCACTATTCTGCTGGTGCAGTCACTGTGTACATACATTACATTACTGATCCTGAGTTACATCCTGTATTATACCCAGAGCTGCACTCACTATTCTGCTGGTGCAGTCACTGTGTACATACATTACATTACTGATCCTGAGTTACATCCTGTATTATACCCAGAGCTGCACTCACTATTCTGCTAGTGCAGTCACTGTGTACATACATTACTTTACTGATCCTGAGTTACATCCTGTATTATACCCCAGAGCTGCACTCACTATTCTGCTGGTGCAGTCACTGTGTACATACATTACATTACTGATCCTGAGTTACATCCTGTATTATACCCAGAGCTGCACTCACTATTTTGCTGGAGCAGTCACTGTGTACATACATTACATTACTGATCCTGAGTTACATCCTGTATTATACCCCAGAGCTGCACTCACTATTCTGCTGGAGCAGTCACTGTGTACATACATTACTTTACTGATCCTGAGTTACATCCTGTATTATACCCCAGAGCTGCACTCACTATTCTGCTGGTGCAGTCACTGTGTACATACATTACATTACTGATCCTGAGTTACATCCTGTATTATACCCAGAGCTGCACTCACTATTCTGCTGGTGCAGTCACTGTGTACATACATTACATTACTGATCCTGAGTTACATCCTGTATTATACCCCAGAGCTGCACTCACTATTCTGCTGGTGCAGTCACTGTGTACATACATTACATTACTGATCCTGAGTTACATCCTGTATTATACCCAGAGCTGCACTCACTATTCTGCTGGAGCAGTCACTGTGTACATACATTACATTACTGATCCTGAGTTACATCCTGTATTATACCCCAGAGCTGCACTCACTATTCTGCTGGAGCAGTCACTGTGTACATACATTACTTTACTGATCCTGAGTTACATCCTGTATTATACCCCAGAGCTGCACTCACTATTCTGCTGGTGCAGTCACTGTGTACATACATTACATTACTGATCCTGAGTTACATCCTGTATTATACCCAGAGCTGCACTCACTATTCTGCTGGTGCAGTCACTGTGTACATACATTACATTACTGATCCTGAGTTACATCCTGTATTATACCCCAGAGCTGCACTCACTATTCTGCTGGTTGTTGCAGCTGCAATATGTAATGCAATAGTGGCAGATAGTGTCTCTTTCTGGACAGTACATCAATGTCGGAGTGATTTTCAGTGATTTACAATATCAGTGAGTTGTGATATAAAGGTAAGATGTGATGCTGTAGGAAATAACAGAATTGTGGAGCTCTCTGCCCCTTTAGACATTGCTCTCAGGATGATGCTTTTGGAGGTCTGGCTGGTACAGTGTCTATTAGGACTCTGCTCCCTTGGAAATTCTGAGTTAATGCTGTGGAGGGTGTACTCTATTTAGGATCCATGTCACACCAGAGCCGTTACAATGAGAACCTGCCCTGTTCCGATTCGGTGTAATACTACATTTCTCCAGCGGGATTGCTGCAGGAAAATAAAGCAGTTACTGCTAGGTATCCCCATAGATCACAGGCGATCTCTGGATGTCTGAGCGGGGGGACTGTTTTACATTATATTAGTGACAAGGAGAGGAAGCCCCCTTTAAGAGTGCTGCTGAAAGCAGGTTGTGCGTGGGGGTCCTGTGTGGAACCATGTTCCAGCATTGCTCCCAGACCAGTGATATTCTCACACGGCTTGCTCCTTCTCTGCGGGCTCTCCGCCAGGACTCCAGTCACACAACATACATTATATCCCTGATTATATGACGGTATTATAGAATTATCAGTCCTTATTAAAAAGGAAATCCGTCTCCTCCCGGCCGGGGATGAGGACTTGCTCCATGTTCCTGGTCTGCGTCTTCTAAAGACTGAAAATTTCCAAAGAGCGGAGGAAGAATTATTGGTCGGAAACCTGTGAAATTTGTTACATCCTGGGAAGTTTCTTTTTCTAGTTATGTTTTTTTTTTTTATGGGTTTTGACTGAATTTTTGATGATTCTTTTGTACCTTGTCCAATAAGTGAGCGGCGGGGCAGCGTAAATCCAGCGTAGAGTAGTTCTCTGGACGGAGACCAAGGAAGCCAGATGTGCAATGAGTTTTACTGTAACACACCTGCTGAGTGTGCAGCCAGAAAACGGGACACGACTCCCGCGCCCGCCCCGTACACGGCTCCCCACATGACGCTAGCCAGGCACGCGGAGCCAGCGAGGGTTAAAGGGAAGGCAACAGGCCAAGTCCTAAGCAAACTTTCCATTACAAGTAATGAAATACGCAGACTCCGCTGCACTTGTCCTTTTGTAGAAGAGCAAAATTTCCATTACGGACATTATTGATTTGGGGCTAATTTACAGTATTCCTCCGATGCCACGGAGGCAAAAATACCTTGACCAGCAAATCAAACGGATTGAACTCACTGGGGGCGGAGCAGGAGCCGGGGCGTACGGATGTTTGGGTGGGCTGAGATCTTAAGGAGCACACCGCTCCCCATCCTTCCACCTTCCTTTTTGCAATCTGTTATGAATGCCGGCCACATGCCGGCTTTCACTAGAGGATCCTAATTACAGGCATGGGGGTCATCAGCAGACGGACGTGCCGATGCTGCTGTCAAATATGGACAGCGGGATTAACAGGTTAACAACCTCGGGGGGGCAGAACCACCACTCCACCTGCTGCTGTTAGTCATATGATGGCTGATTAAATCAGCCATCATCAGCCGGAAAAACCAGGGACACGACATGTTATGTACGTTTATGTCATATGTCGTGAAGGTGTTAGAGGAAAACTACTTAAGAGGGACGTTCCTTATTATTCAGCAGCCAGAGGTTTCAAGCAATATGGGAAAGTATGTCTCTGCTGCGGAAAAAAGGTAATAAAGCAATGCCTCACACGAGGTATGAAAACATTAGATATTTGATAAAATAAAAACTTAAGCGTGATCATCGTACTGTGAAGGGATTTGTCTCTGATAAAAGCACAGAAGACTAGTTCGTGCAGATAAAGGCATAATCAGGAAGGTATGTTCCAGACAAATTTATCGGATTTAAAGGGCAGCTGCTAAAATACTATTACAAAACGGTAAACCGATATTTGAAGCTGCTGCCTCTGTGGTTCCATGAATCTCAAGGTGTAGGATTACCCAGAGGCTGCAGTTGTGCATAATCCTACTTTTCGGCCACCACTAAACAGTGGCCCACAAGCAGAAATGGTTGTAGTGGCCCAGACTTACTTGAAGACTACTGAGGTTACAGCGCTGGATGGTCCAGTGACCTAAGAAATAATAATAATAATAATGGGAAACACAAACACTAATTTCCCTTATTTTTGCACCAATATAGCCTGATGTCAGCAAAAGGAAGAAAAAAATTGATATGACAGTGACATAAAAATGAAGCCCTACAAGTCATGAAAAAAAGATGCAAAAATGACTTGAACATCCGAGTGCGCACATTTTTATGGCTCTTTAATCCGCATGTACGAGAAGGAAAACGAAAATGTGCCTGCTCAGGAATGAGGGTAAATGGCCCAGACTTCAGCTGGTTAAATAGCACAGGACACCTTCAGAAATCTTGTGACATCCAGTCCTTAAAGGGGTATTCTCCTCTCCAAGATCCTATCCCAATATGTAGAAGGTGTAATAATAATAATTATTATTATTTATTTATATAGCACCATTAATTCCATGGTGCTGTACATGAGAAGGGGGTTACATACAAAGTTATACAGTTGTGGCCAAAAGTATTGACACCCCTGCAATTCTGTCAGATAATACTCAGTTTCTTCCTGAAAATGATTGCAAACACAAATTCTTTGGTATTATTATCTTCATTTAATTTGTCTTAAATGAAAAAACACAAA
Source organism: Dendrobates tinctorius (assembly GCF_039654945.1). NCBI lineage: Eukaryota > Metazoa > Chordata > Amphibia > Anura > Dendrobatidae > Dendrobates > Dendrobates tinctorius. Next base: position 14,735,409 of record NW_027361803.1, read on the forward strand.
AGAGAATGAAGCAAAAAGCAAAACATTGATGATTTCACACAAAACTCCAAAAATGGGCCAGACAAAAGTATTGGCACCCTCAGCCTAATATTTGGTTGCACAACCTTTAGCCAAAATAACTGCGACCAACCGCTTCCGGTAACCATCAATGAGTTTCTTACAATGCTCTGCTTGAATTTTAGACCATTCTTCTTTGGCAAACTGCTCCAGGTCCCAGATATTTGAAGGGTGCCTTCTCCAAACTGCCATTTTTAGATCTCTCCACAGGTGTTCTATGGGATTCAGGTCTGGACTCAGTGCTGGCCACCTTAGAAGTCTCCAGTGCTTTCTCTCAAACCATTTTCTAGTGCTTTTGGAATTGTGGTTTGGGTCATTGTCCTGCTGGAAGACCCATGACCTCTGAGGGAGACCCAGCTTTCTCACACTGGGCCCTACATTATGCTGCAAAATTTGTTGGTAGTCTTCAGACTTCATAATGCCATGCACACGGTCAAGCAGTCCAGTGCCAGAGGCAGCAAATCAACCCTAAAACATCAGGGAACCTCCGCCATGTTTGACTGTAGGGACCGTGTTCTTTTCTTTGAATGGCTCTTTTTTCTCCTGTAAACTCTATGTTGATGCCTTTGCCCAAAAAGCTCTACTTTTGTCTCATCTCACCAGAGAACATTCAAGCCTGGCTTTTTTTTGTCTCGGGGTAAGAAGTGGGGTCTTCCTGGGTCTCCTACCATACAGTCCCTTTTCATTCAGACGCTGACGGATAGTACGGGTTGACACCGTTGTACCCTCGGACTGCAGGGCAGCTTGAACTTGTTTGGATGTTAGTCGAGGTTCTTTATCCAACATCCGCACAATCTTGCGTTGAAATCTCTTGTCAATTTTTCTTTTCCGTCCACATCTAGGGAGGTTAGCCACAGTGCCATGGGCTTTACACTTCTTGATGACACTGCGCACGGTAGACACAGGAACATTCTGGTCTTTGGAGATGGACTTGTAGCCTTGAGATTGCTCATGCTTCCTCACAATTTGGTTTCTCCAGTCCTCAGACAGTTCTTTGGTCTTCTTTCTTTTCTCCATGCTCAATGTGGTACACACAAGGGCACAGGACAGAGGTTGAGTCAACTTTAATCCATGTCAACTGGCTGCAAGTGTGATTTAGTTATTGCCAACACCTGTTAGGTGCCACAGGTAAGTTACAGGTGCTGTTAATTACACAAATTAGAGAAGCATCACATGATTTTTCGAACAGTGCCAATACTTTTGTCCACCCTCTTTTTTATGTTTGGTGTGGAATTATATCCAATTTGGCTTTAGGACAATTCTTTTTGTGTTTTTTCATTTAAAACAAATTAAATGAAGTTAATAATAACAAAGAATTTGTGTTTGCAATCATTTTCAGGAAGAAACTGAGTATTATCTGACAGAATTGCAGGGGTGTCAATACTTTTGGCCACAACTGTAGATATCGTTAATAGTAAATACATTTACAATGACGGACTGGTACAGAATGGAGAGGACCCTGCCCTTGCGGACTAACATTCTATGGGATAGTGGGGAGGAGAGAGAAGGTCGGGGGTGCAGCAGCTCTGGTGGTGATGAGGCGGCAGAATGGTCATTGCAGGCTGTAAGCTTTCCTGAAAAGATGGGTTTTCAGGTTCCGCTTGAAGGATCGGAGGGTGGTGGATAATCGGACGTGTTGAGGCATGGAATTCCAGAGGATGGGGGCTATTCGGGATAAATCTTGGAGGCGGTTGTGTGAGGGACGAATAAGTATGGAGGAGAGAAGGAGGTCTTTGGAGGATCGAAGAGTACGTTAGGGAAGATATTGGGAGATTAGTTTAGAGATATAGGGAGGGGACAGGTTGTGGATGGCTTTGTAGGTCAGTGTTAGTAGTTTGAACTGGATTCGTTGGGGAATTGGGAGCCAGTGGAGGGATTTGCAGAGGGGAGAGACAGGGGAGTAGCGAGGAGAGAGGTGGATTAGTCGGGCAGCAGAGTTGAGGACAGACTGGACTGGTACAAGAGAGTTAGCAGGGAGGCCACAGAGGAGAGTGTTGCAGTAGTCAAGGCGGGAGATGATGAGGGCATGTACAAGAGTTTTAGTAGATCGAGGGCTGAGGAAGGGACGGATTCTGGAAATATATTTCAGTTGGAGGCAACAGGAGGTGGCAAGAGTTTGGATGTGTGGTTTGAAGAACAGGGCAGAGTCGAGAGTTACTCCGAGGTAGCGGATTTCAGTTGCTGGATAGAGCGTGATGCCGTTTACCATAATAGATAGATCGGGTAGGGAAGATACGTGAGATGGAGGAAAGATGATGAGTTCAGTTTTGTCTACGTTGAGTTTTAGGAAGCGAGAGGTGAAAAAGGAGGATATGGCTGATAGACACTCTGGGATTCTGGACAGCAGAGAGGTGACATCTGGGCCAGAGAGGTAGATCTGAGTGTCATCTGCATACAGGTGGTACCCGAAGCCATGGGACTTTATGAGTTGTCCTAGGCCAAGAGTATAGATGGAAAAAAGTAGGGGCCCCAGGACAGAGCCTTGGGGGACTCCAACAGAGAGGGGACGGGATGAGGAGGTAGTGTGGGAGTGGGAAACGCTGAATGTGCAGTCAGAAAGGTATGAGGAAGTCCAGGACAGGGCGAGGTCTTTGCCAAGGGAAGAAAGAATCTGTAGCAGTAGGCAGTGGTCAACTGTGTCAAAGGCAGAGGACAGGTCGAGAAGGAGGAGGATGGAGAACTGTCTGTTAGCTTTGGCTGTGAGTAAAGGTCCCATTACATTTAGCGATGCACCAGCAATGCCGACAACGATATGACGCGGTCAGGATCGCTGGTGCATCGCTAAATGGTCGCTAGTGAGCTGCCACACAGGCAGATCTCACCAGCGACGCAGCAGCGGTCGGCGGTCGCTCTTACCTGTCAGACGGCACCGATGACGACTTCCGCCTGCGTCCATGCATCGCTCGGCGGCGCCAGCATCAAGCCGACAACGAGAAATGGACCAGGACGATCTCGCGCGATCAACGATATACAGCGAGGGGGCCGGTCGGAGGTAAGTTTCACATGTAGCGAGATCGCTAGCGATATCGCTGCTGCGTCACAAAATCGGTGACGCTTTAGCGATATCGCGATGTGTAAAAGGTGCTTTGGTCATTTGTAATTTTGGTCAGGGCAGTTTCGGTAGAGTGGTGGGGGCGGAAGCCAGATTGGAGGATGTCGAGGAGGGAGTTAGATGAGAGGTGGGAGGAAAGTTGAGCATAGACAATGCTGTTCAAGGAGTTTGGAAGCAATCGGGAGCAGTGATATGGGGCGATAGCTGGGCAGAGCAGTTGGGTCAAGGTTTGTTTTTTTGAGGATGGGTGTGATGGTGGCATGTTTGAAGGCAGAGGGGAAGGTACCAGAAGATAGCGATAGGTTGAAGAGATGGGTTAGGGCTGGAATGATCATGTTAGTGAGGTTGGGGAGCAGGTGGGAGAAGGGATGGGGTCAAGTGCACAGGTGGTGAGGTGTGATTTGGAAAGGAGATGAGTAAGCTCTCCTTCAGTGATGTTGGAGAGGGAGGTTATTAGGGAAGGGCAGACGTCTGGTATGTGGAGCGGTTGGGGTGGTGGAACAGTAAAGGTTTGCCTTGTTTGGTCGATCTTGTTTTTGAAGTAGGTGGCAAAGTCCTCGGCAGAGATGAGGGGAGGTGGCAGTGGTGGGCGGAGGAGAGAGTTAAAAGTGCGGACCAGTTGTTTTGGGTTGTGGGATAATGAAGATACAAGGTTTGTGAAATAGCAGAGGTGAGCGCTGATTTGAAGGCAAGTGTAGCTTGTTTGAGAGCAGTGTAGTCGTCTGGCAGGCGTATTTTCTTCCAACGTCGCTCCGCGACCCTGGATGCTTGTCGAAGTTTTATAGTAAGCATTTGGTGAGTTTTTTGTGAGCATTTGGTATAGCAAATACCTCTAATTAGAATTGTAGTATAGTTCTTCTGATTTGCTATGTCGTTTACCCAATGTGCAGGGTATTGCAGTAGATTAGGTATCCATGGTTACAAACACTCAGGTAGTGACAGTTAGTTGCTAGTGGTTGTAACCATGGATATCTAAGCTACCTCAATGCCCTGCACATGGGGTAAGTGACATGGTTTATCAGGAGAACTATACTATGTTTTTAATTGGAGTTATTTGCTAATTTTATTATTATTACACCTACTACATATCGAGAGAAGATCTTGGAGCAGGGAATACCCCTTTAAAGCTCGGAGCAGGTTTTTCTCTGCATTCAAGTTACTATGGCCGTGCCAAAGCTCCGTGCCACAGAGAAAGAAGTGATAGGGGGCACAGAAGAAATGAAAGCTGCAGCCATTCCATTTCCAGGATCAGTGTGAACATGTGCCGATCATAAAGTGACGTCATATCGTATAATATTTAGAAAAATCTAAATATCCCTTTAAAAGTGATGCCTTTTATTTTAAGGCTCGATTCATATAGATTTATCATACAAAAGGCTAACACTAGGAGTTGTCTTGTTTTTCCAGTTTTCACAGCAAAATATAATGCGGCTTATTGCTTTTATCCTGCGATCACATCCGGCTGAACAGCCTCTACTGCAGGGGTGAGTTCAGCTCTAAATGCCTAACTTGCAGCCAGAGCTGAATTCAAAATGCAGAACAGCCAAGCTATATACTGAGCTTACAGTGCGTCAACCGTACCCCGCTGGAATGGGAGATATTTCTGCCTGGAAGCTAATAGCAGAATTTAGGATGCAGCTCTGGCTGTGAATGGAGCATTGGATTCGACCCAAGATTGGTACAAGATATGGAAAGGAAAGCATTTGCGAGGTGGCTCCATTTAAGTAGGTGAGACATCGTGCTGAGAAGCTCCCGGGCTGTTGCTGACACTTGTTGCTGAGTTATTGCATTGTTTTACATCGGTGCCCACTTTCTTCGTGTCTCAGGAGCCTTTTATTCTTACTGTTTGGTTATTTCTACATTCCAGGAGATGACACTTTAAAGACATGGGACATGAGAAACTTTAAGAAGCCGATCCACACGACCTCTGGGCTGCCCAACTATTTCCCAATGTATGTATTCAGCGCCAACCTTGTCCTGTGCTCTGTAGCAAAGGCTGCCGCTATGTCACCAGTCTCCACTAGGTGGAGGATCAGCTGCAGCGACCACCACCGATCAGTACTAAGTCAGGGTGCCAGGAGAGCTGCGTCTCCTCTCGGTGTGCTGGTGGCTTCTCTCAGCATTTCTCCATGACTTTTATCCACTTGCCTGTTTTCGAGCTGCCACAATGGAGCAAGCGGTGGCGCCTTCTCAGCCCCACTGTCACCTTGTCGTAGTTATGGTTGGATGTTACAGCTGTCATATGTCCGCTGGCCGACTATTGGGGGCATATGCCGCTGATAGCCCCTCAATATCTGTGATTGAGACAACCCCCTATAGAGATTATTCTGTGTGAGGAGTCGTCCTGGCTTATATCAGTGACCACCTGTACAGTAATCATCTCCGGCCACAAGGCTGGAGATGTGGAGATGTCCACCACTACTACTGTGTGCTCCTGTAATCAGGCACGGCTGTCCTTCCTCACTGGCCTATAGAATCCCACCCATATTCATCATTGGGGTCTGCAGTATTGCACAAATTGGGCTTCTACAATGGTGGCCTGCACTGGTAATAGAGGTGTGTGGAAATTACTATACGATGTTCTTCCTCCAAAATTACCTTATTTCTTCTTTCCTTCTTTCCTTCTGTCGTTCATTCCTTCCTTCATACTTTAAATTCTTATTTCTTACTTTTTCTATACTACTTTATATCCTTCTATCCTTTCTTTCCTTCTATCCTTTCTATCCTTTCTTTCTTTCTTTATTTTCCCTTATTTTATCTCTTTACCTTTTTTTATTTCTTCTCCGTTATATTTCTTACCCCTCTTTCTTTTTCTTTCACCTCTTTATTTTCTTTTTCTGTTCCCTTTTTTATTTATTTCCCCTTTCTTATCTATTTCTTTCTTTCTCTCGCTCTCTTAAGTTCTCTTTCTTTCTATTTCTCTTTTATTCTTTCTTTCCCCACTTTCTTTGTTTTTCTTTCTTTCTTTCTTTCAAACTTTCTTTCAAACTTTCTTTCTCTCTCTTTCTCTCTTTCTTTCTATTTTTCTTTTATTCTTTCTTTGTCCCCTCATACATGGCTTCGTTCATTTACATATTTCTTTACTTTCTCCCTCTCTTCATAATTTTCTTCTTGCCCTTATCCATTAATTAATTCCCTTAGGCTCTGTGCCCACGTAAGCGTTTTTTTCACATTTTTTAAGTGTTTTTACCGGCAAAAACGCTTAAAAATCACTCAAAAGACGCATCCCATTCATTTTAATGCATCTTGCACTTCTTGTGCATATTGATGCGTTTTTTTTTCCTCGAAAAAAATGCTTTGTGGTAAAAAACGCAGCATGCTCATTAATTTTGCGGAAAAGTGCGCATTTTTGGCTATTTTCTATGAGACTGGGGACGCGTGAAAAATACGCATAAAAAAAGTGCGGAAAACGTGCAAAATGCGCGGAAAAAAAACGTGTGTTTTCTGGGAATGAGTCCGGTTTTGATGCAGAAATTTTGATGCAGAAATCCTGCATACGTGGGCACATAGCCTTAATCTTTACTTCCGTCTTTTCTTTCTGCCTTTCTTTCCTTCTTTCCCTTATGGATTTATTAATTAGTTTTCTTCTTCCCTGCCTTTCCTCCATGCTCCCTTCCCACCTTCCTTTTTGCCTTCCTTCTTTTCTTCCGTCTTGCCTTCCTTCCACCTTCCTTCATCCCTTCCCTCTTGCCTTCCTTCCTTCATCCCTTCCCTCTTGCCTTCCTTCATCCCTTCCCTCATGCCTTCCTTCATCCCTTCCCTCTTGCCTTCCTTCCCACCTTCCTTCATCTCTTGCCTTCCTTCCCACCTTCCTTCATCTCTTGACTTCCTTCCCACCTTCCTTCATCTCTTGCCTTCCTTTCCACATTCCTTCATCCCTTCCTTTCTTTCCACCTTCCTTCATCCCTTCCCTCTTGCCTTCCTTCCTTCATCCCTTCCCTCTTGCCTTCCTTCATCCCTTCCCTCTTGCCTTCCTTCCCACCTTCCTTCATCCCTTCCTTTCTTTCCACCTTCCTTCTTCCCTTCCCTCTTGCCTTCCTTCCTTCATCCCTTCCCTCTTGCCTTCCTTCATCCCTTCCCTCTTGCCTTCCTTCCCACCTTCCTTCATTTCTTGCCTTCCTTCCCACCTTCCTTCATCCCTTCCTTTCTTTCCACCTTCCTTCTTCCCTTCCCTCCTTCATGCCTTCCCTCTTGCCTTCCTTCATCCCTTCCCTCTTGCCTTCCTTCATCCCTTCCCTCTTGCCTTCCTTCCCACCTTCCTTCATCCCTTCCTTTCTTTCCACCGTCCTTCTTCCCTTCCCTCCTTCATCCCTTCCCTCTTGCCTTCCTTCATCCCTTCCCTCTTGCCTTCCTTTCCACCTTCCTTCTTCCCTCTTGCCTTCCTTCCTTCATCCCTTCCCTCTTGCCTTCCTTCATCCCTTCCCTCTTGCCTTCCTTCCCACCTTCCCTCTTGCCTTCCTTCCCACCTTCCTTCATCCCTTCCTTTCTTTCCACCTTCCTTCTTCCCTTCCCGCTTGCCTTCCTTCCTTCATCCTTTCCCTCTTGCCTTCCTTCATCCCTTCCCTCATGCCTTCCTTCATCCCTTCCCTCTTGCCTTCCTTCCCACCTTCCTTCATCTCTTGCCTTCCTTCCCACCTTCCTTCATCTCTTGCCTTCCTTCCCACCTTCCTTCATCTCTTGCCTTCCTTCCCACCTTCCTTCATCTCTTGCCTTCCTTTCCATATTCCTTCATCCCTTCCTTTCTTTCCACCTTCCTTCATCACTTCCCTCTTGCCTTCCTTCCTTCATCCCTTCCCTCTTGCCTTCCTTCATCCCTTCCCTCTTGCCTTCCTTCCCACCTTCCTTCATCCCTTCCTTTCTTTCCACCTTCCTTCTTCCCTTCCCTTTTGCCTTCCTTCCTTCATCCCTTCCCTCTTGCCTTCCTTCATCCCTTCCCTCTTGCCTTCCTTCCCACCTTCCTTCATTTCTTGCCTTCCTTCCCACCTTCCTTCATCCCTTCCTTTCTTTCCACCTTCCTTCTTCCCTTCCCTCCTTCATCCCTTCCCTATTGCCTTCCTTCCCACCTTCCTTCATCCCTTCCATTCTTTCCACCTTCCTTCTTCCCTTCCCTCTTGCCTTCCTTCCTTCATCCTTTCCCTCTTGCCTTCCTTCATCCTTTCCCTCTTGCCTTCCTTCATCCCTTCCCTCATGCCTTCCTTCATCCCTTCCCTCTTGCCTTCCTTCCCACCTTCCTTCATCTCTTGCCTTCCTTCCCACCTTCCTTCATCTCTTGCCTTCCTTCCCACCTTCCTTCATCTCTTGCCTTCCTTCCCACCTTCCTTCATCTCTTGCCTTCCTTTCCATATTCCTTCATCCCTTCCTTTCTTTCCACCTTCCTTCATCCCTTCCCTCTTGCCTTCCTTCCTTCATCCCTTCCCTCTTGCCTTCCTTCATCCCTTCCCTCTTGCCTTCCTTCCCACCTTCCTTCATCCCTTCCTTTCTTTCCACTTTCCTTCTTCCCTTCCCTTTTGCCTTCCTTCCTTCATCCCTTCCCTCTTGCCTTCCTTCATCCCTTCCCTCTTGCCTTCCTTCCCACCTTCCTTCATTTCTTGCCTTCCTTCCCACCTTCCTTCATCCCTTCCTTTCTTTCCACCTTCCTTCTTCCCTTCCCTCCTTCATCCCTTCCCTCTTGCCTTCCTTCATCCCTTCCCTCTTGCCTTCCTTCCCACCTTCCTTCATCCCTTCCTTTCTTTCCACCTTCCTTCTTCCCTTCCCTCCTTCATCCCTTCCCTCTTGCCTTCCTTCCCACCTTCCTTCATCCCTTCCATTCTTTCCACCTTCCTTCTTCCCTTCCCTCTTGCCTTCCTTCCTTCATCCCTTCCCTCTTGCTTTCCTTCATCCCTTCCCTCTTGCCTTCCTTCCCACCTTCCTTCATTTCTTGCCTTCCTTCCCACCTTCCTTCATCTCTTGCCTTCCTTCCCACCTTCCTTCATCTCTTGCCTTCATTCATTCTCTCTTTTTATTTCCTATAGGACAGATTGCTGTTTCAGCCCTGATGACAAACTCTTGATAACTGGGCTGTCAGTTAAGAAAGGAGAAGGCAGCGGGAAACTCTTCTTCTTCGACATGGTGGATTTCAAGAAAGTTTATGAAATCTCTGTCACAGAAGCCGTGAGTTCATAATATCATATTCCATATCGCTTTATGTCATCGTCTCGTGGCTTTTCAGCGCTGGTTTTGCCCTCCGGGGGCGCTGTGCTTCTTCCTTTTGGGTCAGATTTATGATAATATTTTGGATATTTTCATCTTACAAAAAAAGGTGAATTTCTACCTAAGTAGGTGGAAGTCTTGCAGTGTCGGAGAGGGGTCATTTTACCCTTTTAGACCCTTGACCTTTCACGTAATGCTCTGATAGGATCTTAGGAGGTTTTAGGTTGGTGAAATGAGGACAGACCCTCAGCTGTGAGCCTCGTCCACAGAACATTGGATGCACTTTTCTACAAAGTTCCTCTTCTCTGTATTCAGGTGTTGGGTTTGGCCTTTCGGTGAACCTCGTGGGTAATGGAAGCTCGGAGGGATTGTTTGAAGGATCTCCAATCCGTGTTTGACATTCCTTCATAAATAGGCCTCTCCTTGTCTATCTTCTCCTTATTGAACCATTCAAGTTGCCGCAGAAGAAAATCCTGTTGTTTTATGAGCTGACCCAACGGCTTTAGCTTCTTTTATTGAGGCAGCCATATCTAGATCTCTTCTGGGGGGACCTGTCAATAGTGAGAAGTCCATTTTTTTCCCTTAACTATTTTATCGGGGTTTGTTTTTTGTTTTTTTGCTATTTTCTATGATCCGCATCATTTCACGACTTTTCTCAGTCTTGTTCTGCCTATAATATATTCGGCTTATTTTGCCATCCTACACACCGTCAGTGCTAACAATCACTGTACAGGCATTGTGGTCATCAAGTAATCAATTAATGCTGCTACACAGTATAAAGTGAATGCCGCCACCTATATAACGGACAGTCAGTGCCGCCACCTATATAACGGACAGTCAGTGCCGCCACTCTACATGCGAACCACCCGCAGTACAGATTTGCTACCACCTACATACAACTAACACTGCCAACTTTACTCAGCGCCAAAAAATAAAACTACCTACTGGCAATACAAGTAATGCCGCCACCCCTCCTCAATATACTTCATGCACTACCAAACCCAGGGGAGATTGTCACTTTGTATCCCGTACACCCACCTTAAGTACAGTCGAAAGGGTTGTCCTCTGGTCACTGTAACCCCTTTTGTATTACAGACACGTGATCACTGGAGGTAATGGCCGACTGTAGCGATAGTTTCTGTTGAAAGTGCACACAACTTCATCGAGTTCAACCTACAACATAACATGTTAATCCTGAGGAAGGGAAAACCCCATGAGGCAGATAATAATTACCCCATAGAAGGGGAAAAACTCCTTCCCGACTTCACATAGAGCAATTGGACTAGTTCCCTGGATCAACATCACAAAATATAGTACCCGTAACCTGTAATGTTATATATAGCAAGAAAGGCATCCGGGCCCTCCTTGTTCTTTTTTTTTCTTAGTGACTCAACCATTACAATATCATGTGGCAGAAAGTTCCATAGTTTCACTGCTTGTACTATAAAGAATCCATAGCCTCACTGCTCGATCTGTAAAGAATCCATAGTCTCACTGCTCGAACTGAAAAGAATCCATAGTCTCATTGCTCGAACTGTAAAGAATCCATAGTTTCACTGCTTTTACAATAAAGAATCTGCCGCTGTGATTATCATTAAACCTTCTTTCCTCTATATGTAGACCGTCGCAGGTTTAAGTGTAAAAAGAACCAACCCCTCTGTTAAATTATCCTCCTCTGTGCTGATTACTCTGCAGAGCTTAGTGTCATCTACAAGTATTGTAATTCTACTCTTTATGACCCCTACAAAATCAATAATAAATATGTTAAAAATACTGACCCCTGTGGTACCCCACTGTTACCTGTGACCCAATCTGACTGTGTTCCATTAATAATCACCCTTTGTTTTCTATCACTGAGCCATTGTTCACCCAGTTACACATGATTCCCATTGGTTGTATTATTTTCGTTTTATATACCAAACATTTGTGTGGCACTGCATCAGACGCCTTTGAAAATTCCATATAGACAACATCCGCTGCGTTTCCCTGATCCAATCTGGAACTTACTGTAACATCACTGCTGGCATCCCTGTATGGTTTCCCATCCCTCACCTTGCAGGGACACCGACTTACCACTCCAGACCTTGCAGAGAGTGCTCTGTCCTCTGCTTGCTATATGCTGTAAGTTCTGTGTCCTCTGCTTGCTGTGCCTACTTCCTGGATGCATGCTTAGGGCGGCCGTGCCTACACTTCCTGATTCTTAAAGAAAAAGTGCGTGCATTTCTAATCTGTCCCCAGCTTATTGCTGAGAGGCCCCTGAAATGCAGTGACCTCGGTACGATCAGCGCTACTACTGTGAGAAAAAGTATCACGGTGCAGTTCTGAGCCCGGAGAAATTTCTCCCTGTGAACTGCGGTGAACTCACCACTGCACCGTGAGATTTTTTTCTCACTGTGCTAGCGCTGAACTCACCGGGGTCACCGCAGTTCAGGTAACCTTGATGTCACTGATGCTGCGCTCGCAGCAGCTCATTTCTCAGTGGTTCTCAGCCTGGACGGTGGCATCTTGGCACCATCCAGATTGAAAGCTATTTATCCCCAGATATCCCCAGATGGATTACGGCGTGGGACAGAACGATGGAGAGGTGAGGGATTTTGTTGTTTTTTATTTTTGTTTTATTACACGACGAGGCAAGGGCTTCTTCATTGGAATGGGCGTTAGGTGATGTGGTGTAATGACCACTGTGTCCACTAGGGGGCGCTGTGTGGATGTCCCAAGAGAACGGATGAGTGGCAGAATCCTGAAGGATAGTTATGTATCTAAAAGTGGGTGGCTTTGAGATGAAGACTTGTGTATGTGTGATCAGCAATATCATTGCTGAGGTGTTGTTTCTAAGTATAGAGAGATGGGCGGGTTCTGATTACCTACAAATCCACCCAGGGGTGTGTCTGAAAACGCCTATAGTAAAAGGCTTTGTAAGTGTGTGAAGGACCTGTGATGAGGTCATAGCCATGTGACCCAGTGGGCGTGGCTACGGACCATATAAGGTGGCCAGGGTAGGTCACAATGGGTGAATGCTGGGACCTGATTGGTCCAGTTTGGAAGGTCCCATGAGGAGAAGGATCTCCTCAGTAACAGTCTGTGGAGCGGCTGTGTGTGTAATGGCGGCCAGCGTCTGAGAGTCCCTGAGGAGTGAGTGGATTTCTGCAGCCTGGAGAAACAACCATGTGGGAACCCTGACGTGGGTGAGATAAGGATGAGGCTGAATAGCCTGTATAATGGACGCTATCCTGTAATGCTGTTTATATTGCTGTGGTTTATGATGACAAATAAACCTCATGGACTGTTATGGCTTATGAAAACCCGAGCTGGATCTGATTGTGTGGCTGCCAAGCGAGTGTTCCCCAACCATGAATGACAGCGCTTCCTCACAATTGGTGGAGAAGGTTATGGGCAGTGGTGAAGCCTTGTTGCTGGGAGCAACGGATAAGGACTGCAAAATTAGGTGGCAAAGAGCAACGCTGAGCCAGGAGGGCTGACGGTTGTGGAAGCCGTGTGATGTGCTGCTGACCAGCCACGTGTGAGCAGAGCCTGTGACGACCTGCAAGTGGGGAAGCCACTGTCCGGCTGTGGTTCTGGAAAACCGTTGGGTGACCTAGTGAGTAAGGCACTGTCCAGATCGGTGAGCCCAGTGCGGCCGCTTCCCCAGGAGAAAGAGACTGGTGATTGCTAGGGTGCCTCTGCGGAGAACCTGTGTGGGCAACACAGGAGAAACGGACTGGTGTTCGTGTGGTACTGACCTGGGTCAATGAGTAAAACGGTGACCCGTGTGGCCGACACAGGTATCGGACAGGTGTTCGTGTGGTACTGACCTGGGTCAGTGAGGAAGACAGTGTACTGGAGGGTTCAGTGAGGAAAGGTCCTGGAGGGTCAGCCCTGGGGGAAGAGTCGGGTCCCAGGAGCACGTGGTGTGACCTTGGACCTGGTGAGGAGCAAGTGTTGTGCAGTCTCAGGCAGAGACAGATGTCCTGAAGAGCACCCGCTGAGCCCCTGGACCTGGTGAGGCCGGTGTGTGGGGAGACCCTGGGAGGAGGGTCGCTCCCTGAATCGCACCCGGTACGCCCTGTATGTTGGACGGTCTCAGGTGGAGACAGGAGCATCCTGAATAGCACACAGTCAGGACACGTGAGTTTTTGAGTTTTTTGTGGTGTGTTTTTTCTTCTTTTTTCTCGACTCAGCCTGCGGTGGCTCAGTGGGAGTCAAGAAGGTGACAAGCGGCTTGATGTGGCTCAGTGGGGTCACGAAGGTGACAAGCGGCTTCCGGTGGATCGGCGGGTCCACGAAGACGGCGCAGCAGGAGCTGCAGTGACTCCAGCCGCTGTGTGTGTGAACAGCAGCTGGTGGTGCCGGTGATTGGTGACAGCAGGAGCTGTGGTGGTGCCAGCAAGGACTTGTGTGGTATCGTGAGAGACATAAACTGTGTGGTGTGAACTGTGGTCTGAGAAGACCGGTATAACGGACATGGGGAGATCCTGAAAAGGGGTGGAGTCCCAAAAGGGGGCGGTGACCCAAATCGGGGTAGTAGCCCAAAAGGGGGTGGAGTCCCAGAGGGGGCGGTGACCCAAATTGGGGTGGTGGTCCAGAAAGGGGCCGAGTGTGAAGAAATGGCAGTACTGGTTGGCTCAGTGGGTATGTCTGGGAAACCGCAATGTGCGTGTATGTCGTTTCCAGAGTGTGGGTTATACTTTCCGGAGCATGACGGACCGCAGGTGTGTACTGTGATGCTGCACCGGGAAGGAATCTCGGGACGGTTGGACTCCAAGAGTCAGGTGACTCTGGCAGGAACTCCTCTCACTTTCTGTCTGACTGAGAAAATGGCCCAGGTTCGCTGTAAACATGGGGTCACGGTGAACTATGTGCTAGACAGAGTGGTGTTTGAGGGGCCCGGAGGCAGTGAGTGCCAAGGTGGCGGGATACCACCAGACTTAGTGTATACCTTGGAGGGGGGGCCGGGATTTTGTCATGTTGGATGACCTATGGTACGAGGATGGAGACGTTCCTACTGTTGGACTAACCAATACGAAGACGCTGACGCCTCCTAACGTGGACAGGCCAGACGTAGGGGCGACCAAAGAAAGAATTGCGTCAGATGAATTTACTGACCTGATGTCACCTGAAGGGTACCACAGTGTGAATGAGAATGGTGTGGTAAACAAAAAGAGCGGAGCTGAAACACGGATAGAGAGTGTCTTGGGGGTTCACCGTACGATGTGGTGTGACTGTGACGTGTTGTTGCCAGTAGCCGCCACTAGGACAGAATCTAGTGCTGTGCTGACTGAAACTCGTGACAAAACTGGCGCTGACCTGGTGGATAAGAAGGCGGAAGTAGTCACACGGTTAGTGAGTAACTGGAGGGATGACTTTAATCTCTGGGGGTGACTGTGGCTCTGAGAAAGAAAGGGAGCACAGAATAGAAGGGCTAGAGAAAGAAGTCTCTGAGCTCAAAGGCCACATGGTAACGTGGCAAGGACTGAATAAGGCCCTCAGAGAGGAGGTGGATGAATATGTCAAACGAGAAAGAGTCCTGAGACAAACGGCTGAGCACAGGGTCGAGGAGCTCAAGAAAGAGATCTTGGAGCTCAGAGGTCACCTGTCCACCTAGCAAAGTGTGAACAAGAACCTCAAGGAAGAGATGGAGGAATTCAGAGGAGTAGTTAACAGTCTTCTGCGGGAGAAATTGGTCGAAGACTTACCGCGGGTGAGCGTGAGTGATAATAAGACAGAACTGCCAGTAGCCATAGTAGCCAAGGGTCATGAAGTGATCCAATCGTGTGAAGTTGATGAGTTAAGAACTGAAGAAGACAGTCACCCGGTCGGGGCAACTGGAGTGAGGGAAGTGTCCGTGGTAAAGCCAGAGCCTTCGGTCCAGGAAGAGAGCAAGATCACGACCTTCCAGTCTGTAATTGACGTTCCAGAAGACATGCAAGAAGCCTGTGCGGAGGAAGGTGTACATGAGGCTTTCAAAGAGGCGGTCAAGGCGTGTGAGGTGCACTGGGCACCTGAGACGCGGCAGTTAGTGATAATATCCGCCGGAGAAGATACAGCAAACCGGGTAGCTGTCCTGAAAGAGATGCATTTGCAATGTCTCCACGTCAAACAGTTGGTCAGGCAGAGTAATGTGAAAGCTGCTCGACGCCTGGAGTTAGCCAGGGAGGCTATGGATCAGCTGGGTTTGTGGAAAGACGTGGTTCCGGTTCCCAAAGCTCTGATTGGGAGAATCATTGGAAGATCCGGGAAGGTGATGCAAGACCTCGTGAATATCTCCGGTGTGGTGAGGGTGAGGATCCCTCCTGATAATGAAGACCCGGTATCCAGTGAAGTGGGTAGAATTCCCATCATCGTGGTTGGCTCCATGGAGAGCCTGAGAGACTTTCAGATGCTCGTGGAGTATCAAGTGGGGTACCTGCAAGAAATTGAGCAGTTGAGGCTGGACCGTCAGTGAATTAGTAAAGAAGTACGGAATACCAGGTGGCGGCCGCCTCCAACCCAAGATGTAAGGACCCGAAGGGTTCCTCCAAGTAGTGACATGGCAGGTGGCCAAAGAATGTCAGCAAGTGGCATTTCGACGGGCCGTGCAAGGCTGAGAGACCGCAGTTCCTGTGAGATGCTGAATGGGTGAGACTCAGGCCAGACAGTAGGACCGATTAAGACTGATGACCGTACCAACCGGGAGAGCCGGTCAGTGGGAGAACGGTCAGGTGACGAAGCGCACTCTAGGAGGGTGGTGACTAAATAGTGTCTGATGACGCAGACAGACTGCAACTGGAGGGTCAAAGACAATGACCGATATTTTGACCGTTGGGGGCGGGGGAGGCCTAACTTAGAAATGAGGCCGTATGACAGAGGGAGACGGTTCTCTCAACCTATGGGGCAAGGTGTAATGAGTGCCCGGTCTCGAGATCCTGGTGTAAGATTGTGTGTTCACCCCCACAAGATTGAACAGAGGGGCGGGGTATGTGGTGTAATGACCACTGTGTCCACTAGGGGGCGCTGTGTGGATGTCCCAAGAGAACGGTTGAGTGGCAGAATCCTGAAGGATAGTTATGTATCTCAAAGTGGGTGGCTTTGAGATGGAGACTTGTGTATGTGTGATCAGCAATATCATTGCTGAGGTGTTGTTTCTAAGTATAAGGGAGAAGTCTTCAGGTAGCTAAAGAGATGGGCGGGTTCTGGTTACCTACAAATCCACCCAGGGGTGTGTCTGAAAATGCCTATAGTAAAAGGCTTTGTAAGTGTGTGAAGGACCTGTGATGAGGTCATAGCCATGTGACCCAGTGGGCGTGGCTACAGACCATATAAGCTGGCCAGGGTAGGTCACAAGGGGTGAATGCTGGGACCTGATTGGTCCAGTTTGGAAGGTCCCATGAGGAGAAGGATCTCCTCAGTAACAGCCTGTGGAGCGGCTGTGTGTGTAATGGCGGCCAGCGTCTGAGAGTCCCTGAGGAGTAAGTGGATTTCTGCAGCCTGGAGAGACAGCCATGTGGGAACCCTGATGTGGGTGAGATAAGGATGAGGCTGAATAGCCTGTATAATGGACGCTATGCTGTAATGCTGTTTATATTGCTGTGGTTTATGATGACAAACAAACCTCATGGACTGTTATGGCTTATGAAAACCCGAGCTGGATCTAATTGTGTGGCTGCCAAGCGAGTGTCCCCCAACCTTGATTGACAGCGCTACCTCACAGTGAGTATAACTGTGTTTTGTGATTTTTAAATAAAAATGGAAAAGTGTGTTTTGTTTTATTTCAAATAAAAGACTTTTATTCTGGCTGAGTCTTTATTTACCATATAACTACAGGATTAGTAATGGAGAGGTGTGTCATAGACAACTCTCCATTAGTAAGCCGTGGGCTTGATGTCACCTGACAATATAATGGTGACATCAACCCCATAGATATAAACCCCACTTGCCACCGCAACAGGGCAAGTGGGAAGAGCCAGGCAAAGCACTAGAATTGGCGCATCTAATAATTGCGCCTTTTCTGGGTGGCTGCGGGCTGCTATTTTTAGGCTGGGGGGGCAATATCCATGGCCCCTTACCAGCCTGAGAATAACAACCCCCAGCTGTCTGCTTTAGCTTGACTGCTTGCCAAAAATGCGAGGGACCCCACACCGTTTTTGTAATCATTTATTTAAATAATTTATAAAAAAAAGGCATAGGGACCCCTCTTTTTTTTGATAGCCAGCCTTCCTAAAGCTGACAGCTGCAGCCCTCAGCTTTCAGTTTTGCCTGGCTGGTTATCAAAAGTACAGTGGAACCCGCACCGGTTTTTTCATTTAATTATTTATTTAGAGCTCAGGCGTCGGCTGATGAATACTCCCATCAGCCGCGCCTGCTCTCGCTATTATTAGCAGCATCAGGCGTATGCTGATGGGAGTAGTAGTCCCATCAGCCGACACCAGTGACCGGAGGTAAACGTTTTACCTCCAATCACAGCTTCAGGCTCTGGGATCTGCGGCTGTCTGATCGATGGTAATGATTTTACCGCTGATCAGAGGCAGTGTTTTCCGCTCTGTCATGCACATGACAGCATGGCAAACACTGGATGTTCAGGCCCCCCAAGTGAATGGGGTCCGGGTACTGTTCTGATACCCAAACTTTTTTTTTTTTTTAACTGTTCGGCCGGGCCCAATCATCCTGTGGTCCGCCCATCTCTAAATGCTACCACCCACTCCTACACAATTAATGCTGCCACCAGCCTTCAATATAATTAATGCAGCCACACACTCAGAACAATTAAAGATCGGTGGGAGTCCGAGACTAGGCCCCCGTAATGATCAGAACTTGCGTATGGCAATCTGAATGAGGTGGTTGGTTACCTTGCGCACTGGAGTAACCATCTTTTTTCCTGAGTTTTGGAGCGTTTTGCACAGTGAACATCCCCATGGGATACTATCGGGATACACAGGCCGAGGTCTAAGGGGAGGTGATGGGCAGAATGTAGAATGCGGACGATGTGTGCTGGACGCGCCTCCGGGTGACCTTGACCGTGGCTTCCCTTGATTGCTGTTAGCACTCGATGTGATGCCATCAGACCGCACTGTGTCTATTAGTAAATGGATGGAGGGGCCTCCACTCACATGGAAACTGAAGATCTGGAGAACTGTCAGTCTGCGTCCAGCCGGCATTGATCGCTCATAATGGGCTCGCTCGTAGCTTGCCATCGACCCGCTGCCTGGCCCGGCACCCCCTGCTGCACTGCGCTGCCATTGCCATGCTCTTATGGAGATCAGTTTTTCAGATTTACAGCCCGACCACAACTAATAAATGCCGAGCTCTTATATTTCTTCTTTTTTAGTTTTTGGCTTTTTGCACTATTACTCCGTTTTAGTTTTGCAATGCGGCTCACACTCCTAGAAAGCACAACCAGTAAATTTACACCATGCATTAAAGGACATAATATCATCGGTAATACTTACGGTATATGATTGCTGGAGGACGAACCCCCGGATGCCCACCGATGGGGGTCCCGCACCCCCTGTGTGCACATTTTGCTTTTTCAGCCTCTTTCTTTTTCCTGCACATTCAACTTTGATGTGGTCAGTGGTCATAAATCAACCAAGAGGAGCTCAAAAAAAAAAAAAACCCGATAAAATAATTTCAGCTTTCCTTTTTTTTGGGCTCACTTTCCGATCCTCAGTTTAACTCATTTTGCAGCCATCAATACACAGTGGCTATAGAAGACAAACTGTACAAAAATGTTGATAAAACCCAATGACAAACATTTTTAGCCAAAAATACATGCTTTTAAGTAATTAATGCCCCCAAAGTTGGAAAATCCCTTTAATTTCCTATAAAGAGTAAGAATTTTAACTTAAATGCATGTATTTTAGGCTTGAAGTCCAACTGGGTTTTATTAAAAAAATTTCGCCACACTAGGCTCTTTTGTTTCTTTTCACCTTGCTGGCTGCAGAATGAGTTAACTGAGGCTCCATAAGAGAGCTCTTTCTGGCATGCAGTTTGTAACTCATTGATCTGTTTGTTTTTGTTTTTTTGAGCTTTCTGACTTTGATGTTGTCTGAGTCATAAGCAGTCACCAAGGAGGTCAGAAAGACAAAAGAATGATACATTTTTCATCAGCACAAGCTCACTAACGGATTCTCAGTTTACTCATTCTGCAGTAAGTAATGCGCATGGAAACAAAGGTAAAACAGTGCAAAATTTTTAATGGAACCCAATTGCAAAATTTATTTTTGCCCCAAAATACACACATTTAATAATATGAAGATTTTCATATCGCAGCCATAAAAAGTCACAAATTGCTTAAAATTGTATATTCACTCCTGTCATTTGGCACATCGCTCTTCTCGATGGTTTCTGGTGTACGACCATGCTTAAAAAGTTGTGCGTAATTTGTGCCACATTTCTCAGTAAGTGGCGACATTTGTAGAAGCCGAGGATTTGCGAGAATACAAAAATTTTGGGGAAAAATGTGTCACAATTTTTGGCCAATTAGTCCTGCCAAAAAGCGAGTCCTCGTATGGCTAGGTCATGGGGAAAATAAAGTTTGAGTGCATTGATGTAAAAATTGCTCAATCCTGATGTGGTCAGACCTTAGGGGGTTAATGGTCTTGGATTGGCCCTTATGAGAGCGAATACGGGCCATTTCGCCGAATTAACGATTCTGGGGGCCAAACTCTGTCCTGCTGACACGTAAATCGACCCTTGGTTGCGAAACCCTTCCCCTCCCCGTCTCTGCTTCATGATCACTTGGTGCCGGCAGGCGATAATCTCAGGGTCATATTGTGTTATCGTCCTGGGACAGAAGCCACCGCACCTGCTGCGGACCAAGGTATGCCGCTATAACCTAGGAAGGGAACACGGCCCTGTGTCATGTAGTGGCAGAAATCAGGCCCGGCGGTAATACAGCTCATGTTGTGCCATTCAGGACTGTAGGAAAGCTGGGTGTGTGTCCATACTGGTCTACAGCGGTGAGTAAAGCCTTAGTATTAAATCCATCAATCATATTCAAAATAAAAAGGTGAAATAGACAATGAAATAGTAGTACCACATGCAATCGGTGCACGGGGGTGACGCTCTTTTTAGAAGAAAGCAGCCATGTTTTTCTTAAAGGGTTATGACTTTTAGTTTACAGATCACCAATGATCTGAAAAGGAACTGGGAAGCAAGTGTTAAGTTCTCCTACAGCAACCCCGCAGGTGAGCTGAAGTATTACAGTTCTCGGAGGAATAGATGAGCTACGATCACGCCGGGTCCTCCAGAGTGGGAGACGCTCTTTGTAACCGTTATCCCTTCTGATGTGAAATCAGAATAGGGCTCCCACCTATTAAAGGGGTCAAAAAACATGGCTGCCTTCTTACCAAAAGCAGTGCCCACCCCCGTTCACAGGTTTGGTATCGCAGCTCTGCCTCATTCACTTCCATGGGCTGTGACACCGGACAGGTGTGACTCTCGTTTTTGGTTTTTACAGATTTTCTGCTAGGGTGTAGAAAATGGGTTCTCCAGACCGGACGGCTGCATGTCTGTAGGGTCTGCCTGATCCGCGGCTCATCGCTGCGCCCCCTTTTTTCGGCGCGGAGTTCTCAGAAAGCGCAGCTTTTCAGCCTGTATTCCATATTTAGCCGCTCGTGAAAGCCTCTCCTGCTATTTCCCTTCACTTCCTTTCCCCTGAAATGTAATCCGTTTTTTGGGATATGGCCCCCTGCCAGGCCAGGAGGAATGCACATACACGAATGAGTGGAAGGTGCACGTCGGAGGCGCTCGCTTTGATGATCTGCCACTTGTTAGCCGCTTCTAAAATGTCCTGCCAAGTGAGGCTGAGCTCGCCGGAGACCTCATCGCAGTCATTCCACCTCTGCTCATGGGGAGAACAAGACCTCCATCTAATATTGAGTAATGGGTATGTGGACGGGCCGGGTGCTGCACCCCGCTATGTAGAACGGAAGACGGTCCCCATCGACCCTTCTCGGACGTTGGTCTTCGGAGCAGCGCTCGCCTCGGTTCGGCTCTGCATTAATCTCCAGGAGTCACTTGAGCACCCAATGTGCAGACATGTAATAGCACCGAGGCGCGCGTCCACATACCATCCCCGGCGCAGGTTTCAGCACTGCTCTGGGGGGTAATAACCGAGTGAATCACTGACACCATATTGCCTCCTTATTTACAGGCTGCATCATGTTCCCAAAATGGTTCGTGCACTAAGCCGAAGTCTCCTGTTTCACAAATATTCGGTGCTCTGAAAGTACAAACCCGTCTTCAATATCAAAGTGACCTTGGAATGGAAAACTGGAGCTAAAACCTGAACGGCTTGCAATTCAGCGACATGAGTCCGTCGTCTGACCGCATGCTGATGTGCGTAGTCATCTGCAAATTGGGGACGCGTGCGGCCGGCTGACTTTAAAAGGGGCGAATCCTCGCGGAACGGAGAGTTCCGCAACTTTCCAAGATACTTGGTTTAATTTTCTTTTTAACCAATTGCCGGATCTCTGCTTGCTGTCAGTGAATTGGTAAAGTCTTTGTTTTACATCCAGAGATCTTAACCTTTTTACAGTTGATGGTTTGTTTGTTCTAAGGCATCCGCATCCGTGCAGGCAGCACAAGTCTAAAAAGTTGGCTATTTCCATCCAAACATTTCTCCCCATCGATGAGACACCGATTCCTGGGATTTGACACTTATTCGCCGCCCCGTAGACGAGTGCCAAGTTTTGCTTCTGGCAAAAGAAATCCCTTTAAGTGTGGTAGTTGTCATTCATTCACGGCAAGCAGAAATTTCGAAATTCATCAAAGATGTTTGAAAAAGTATCGAACTCTTCAAAAATAACAGTGATCCGCCGAAACTGGAATTTGGCTATGAAGAGTTTGCCCGCTTTGGAAGCCACCCCCTCCATCCAGTCGTGATTCTCTAGGACTTGTGCCGCTCTCCATTCCGGTCTGTCAGATGCTGAAATGGGTTGTCACATTGTATCCTCTAGTATTGTGATATGGTGCATCGAACAGAATAACTTTACAAGAGTAAAGGAAAGTTTTTAAAACTTTTTTACAACTTTTTTTTTTTTATATACCGTTCTGAACCCTCATGGAGAGGTAGATCCTGGAAGCCAATGGATAACAGTTGATGCACAGCACGGACCAATGACGGTGGTGCAGCACTGACCAATGACGGTGGTGCAGCCAGTTGGTCCAGGTGGAACTACAGAGGCTGATGTGGCAGAATCTCGTCAGTTCGAGCAAGCGGGAATCACAGGATCTGATGAAGCAGCCGGAAAGACGCAAACAAGACTCGATGAGGAGTCAGTGATGCAGTGCTGAGTTTGGTACAAGAGATACAAAGGCAGAGCTGGTCTGTCGATGTAGCAGAATTTTCAAAGAAAAATGGGAATAGCGAAGTTAAATTGCACAGTGATACAGTAGAGCTGACTCAGCAATAATGCAGGGCTAAGTCCGACGCAGAGTAGGCTGCATTATGGCAGAGTTGAGATTGTCACATAGTTCAATGCAGAACCGGCGTTGACTCGGCGATACTGCAGAGCTCAGTTTGTAAGCTAGTCCAGGGCAGAACTGGCCAGCAGTGTAGCAGGGTTACCCAGCAATACATCAGTGCTGGATTTGTCAGAGAGTCTTGATAAAGCAGGAAGGCGCTAATACTACAATCCCGTGAAATGTGTCGAGAACCGAGACTGATCTGCACAGTCTCCCAGGATATTAATGACCATGCCGGAATATTTCCCCTTCCAGGATTGCCGAGTCCTCATCGATCCCCGTCCTGTATAACTGATCTCCTGACCCCCGTGTGTTGTTACAGGTCTGCAGTACGTTGGATTTTGGTTATTTTTGGCCCCGGCAAATATTTTCCATGTGTTATATATTATGTAGCGTAGTAGTGTTCTTCTGCCTGTCTCACCTAATGAGCTGGAATAGACATCATTTCTGCACCCGCCGCCAGTAAGAGGAACATTCAGTCCTGAGATACAGGAGAGAACCCTCATGACAGGTCGTACCCTCCCGAAACAGCGCCACACCTGTCCGTAGGCCATGAGTGGCATTGCACTTCAGCTCCATTTAAGTAAATTCTGCCACCCCAGAAATCCATCATCTGAGCATTTTCCATTTTTCGAGCTGCGACCTTTCAAAAAGTCTGATCTGTTGTAAAAATGGGCACCAGGACGCACGCGGTGAGAGCGCAGCCATCCTGCAGCGCCAGCCGCGTGCTCCCTCGGACGGCTCGTTACTCCCGCCAGCCGCGGCTCGTCACTTGCAGATGTGGTCGCTCCGACCTCTGGCGCACACATGACGTCTTTAGGACAGAGCGCAATTGTTTCTTTTAACCCTTTTACGTTTTTCTAGGATTTCATGACGGGTAACTCGATATTTTACCGCTCAGCGGAGCATTGTGCACACAGAGGATGGAAGGTTTTGCGCAGCCGGTTTGGGCGCAATTTGCATATTTAACCTCCAGTTCACCAGCAGCGACGGCTCCGGGTCAATAGTTATAATTGCGGCCCGGAGCTAAAAAAGGATCTCGCTTTCTAACTTGATTGATACTGCGGAGCGAGCGGTTTCTCATATTTGCTGCCTGCATTTTCTCAGGACTGACGGCTTCATGTGTGTTTATACTGCGCCATAGTATATCAATCCCCATTCCTGGTGTCTTAACCCCTTCATACCCTGCCGAATTTTAGGGTTTTTTTACTCTTTTCCCCAAGAACCATAACGTTATTACCATACGGCTCGTTTTATGTCACGACGAGCTGCGGTTTATTTACTATTTTTTGGGGGGGGGGATGCACGATGAGTGAAAAACACCATTTTTTTTTTCTTTGCGGCATTTATCGTACATGTTAAATAATAAATGTCTATTTTTATTAGACTGAACGTTTACAGATGCACTGATATCAATCTTTTTAATTTATTTTGGGGGGTTGGAAAAGGATGGGGGGATTTTATATTTTTAATATTTTTAAAAAATGTTAAACTTTTTTTATTTTTTTTATTATTATTTATCGTCTTATTAGTGTTTTTTGTCTTCCGAGGGGATTTGACTATACACTGGAATAATTTAGCATTATTTTTATTATTTTTTATCTATTTTATTTTATTGTTCTGTTGTATTTATTATTGTTAGTTATTATCTCATTATTTTTCTTTCTTTTTTTTTGTCTGCCCAGGGAATTTGACAATACACTGGAATACACTCAAGCATTATTTTTTTATCTTTTTATTATTTTTTATTATTTTTATTATTATTTTGTGTATTTTTATACTTTTTATCCATTAGGTTTTTATTTTTTTAGTTTCCTCAGGGTACTTGACTATACACTGGAATACTTAAGCATTATTTTTATTATTTTTTTATTATTATTTTTAGGTTTTTATTTATTTTTATATATTTTTTTCCATTATATTTTTTTAGTCTCCCCAGGGGGGGTTGACTATACACTGGAATACGTCAGTGTGTAGTAAAAGTAATGGTACGTCCTACTTAGGGAAGGGTTGAAAGGGACACTGTCTCTACTTGGTAGCGTCACTTTTAGGGTATTTGCACGTTAAGTATTTGCAGAATATATTTCTGCATCAATAACATGTCTCTTGTCAGAAAACATGTTGTTTTTTCTTCCCAGTCATTTGAATGGCTGAAAAGCCTCAAAAACGATTAAATAATTGACACCCGACAGATATGAAACTGAACCAAAGAAACAATAATCGTGTGCACGAGATTTCTGAAATTTCCTCCACTTTCCTGGGATAGTAGTTGTGTGGTGACCCAGCTCTGTCCCGGGCGGCACGTCTTGTGCTCAGTCTTGGCGTTCAGTATTGGACTGGTAGATGTGCGGTGACCCAGCTCCGGCCCGGGCGGCACATCTCATGCGCAGCCTGACGTTCAGTATTGGGCTGGTAGATGTGCGGTGACCCAGCTCCGGCCCAAGCGGCACGTCTCATGCTCAGTCTGACGTTCAGTATTGGGCTGGTAGATGTGCGGTGACCCAGCTCCGGCCCGGGCGGCACGTCTCATGCGCAGCCTGACGTTCAGTTTTGGGCTGGTAGATGTGCGGTGACCCAGCTCCGGCCCGAGCGGCACATCTCATGCTCAGTCTGACGTTCAGTATTGGGCTGGTAGATATTCGGTGACCCAGCTCTGGCCCGGGTGGCACGTCTCGTGCTCAGTCTTGGCGTTCAGTATCGTGGTTGGTTGATGTGTGGTGACCCAGCTCTGGCCCGGGTGGCACGTCTCGTGCTCAGTCTTGGCGTTCAGTATCAGGGCTGGTTGATGTGCGGTGACCCAGCTCTGGCCCGGTCGGCACGTCTCGTGCTCAGTCTTGGCGTTCAGTATCGTGGTTGGTTGATGTGTGGTGACCCAGCTCCTGCCCGGGTGGCACGTTTCGTGCTCAGTCTTGGCGTTCACTATCAGGGCTGGTTGATGTGCGGTGACCCAGCTCTGGCCCGGGCGGCACATCTCGTGCTCAGTCTTTGTGTTCAGTATCGGGCTGGTTGATGTGCGGTGACCCAGCTCTGGCCCGGGCGGCACGTCTCGTGTTCAGTCTTGGCATTCAGTATCAGGGCTGGTTGATGTGCGGTGACCCAGCTCCGGCCCGGACGGTGCGTCTCGTGCTCAGTCTTGACGTTCAGTATGGGGCTGGTTGATGTGCGGTGACCCAGCTATGGCCCGGGCGGCACGTCTCGTGCTCAGTCTTTGTGTTCAGTATCGGGCTGGTTGATGTGCGGTGACCCAGCTCTGGCCCGGGCGGCACGTCTCGTGTTCAGTCTTGGCATTCAGTATCAGGGCTGGTTGATGTGCGGTGACCCAGCTCCGGCCCGGATGGTGCGTCTCGTGCTCAGTCTTGACGTTCAGTATGGGGCTGGTAGATATGTGGTGATCCAGCTCCGGCCTGGGCGGCACATCTCATGCTCTGTCTTTGCGTTCAGTATCGGGCTGGTAGATGTGCGTTCGTCCTCTCCGCCTGTCAGAGCGGCGCTCCGCTGTAATGACACGGGCGGGCCGCTGCTGTCAGCATGTTGTTTGCACGCTCGCAATCTGCACAGCTGACAGGTCTCTCGTCTCCTCTTTGACTGGTCAAGTGCAGCAGATGAGACGCGCAATTCAAGCAACACATCACTAAACAGCGGGGCAGACATGAAGCCTGGCGCTGCATCAGAGAAAAAAAAGACGCTTTTATTTTTTTTCTATCGCTCAAAAATAGCTTCACTTTTATGCCATTTCTTTATTTATTTTAGTAGTCAACGGATCACATCTTGACCTTTCAGATACAGTTGTGGCCAAAAGTATTGACACCCCTGCAATTCTGTCAGATAATACTCAGTTTCTTCCTGAAAATGATTGCAAACACAAATTCTTTGTTATTAATATCTTCATTTAATTTGTCTTAAATGAAAAAACACAAAAAGAATTGTCCTAAAGCCAAATTGGATATAATTCCACACCAAACATAAAAAAGAGGGTGGACAAAAGTATTGGCACTGTTCGAAAAATCATGTGATGCTTCTCTAATTTGTGTAATTAACAGCACCTGTAACTTACCTGTGGCACCTAACAGGTGTTGGCAATAACTAAATCACACTTGCAGCCAGTTGACATGGATTAAAGTTGACTCAACCTCTGTCCTGTGTCCTTGTGTGTACCACATTGAGCATGGAGAAAAGAAAGAAGACCAAAGAATTGTCTGAGGACTTGAGAAACCAAATTGTGAGGAAGCATGAGCAATCTCAAGGCTACAAGTCCATCTCCAAAGACCAGAATATTCCTGTGTCTACCGTGCACAGTGTCGTCAAGAATTGTAAAGCCCATGGCACTGTGGCTAACCTCCCTAGATGTGGACGGAAAAGAAAATTGACAAGAGATTTCAACGCAAGATTGTGCGGATGTTGGATAAAGAACCTCGACTAACATCCAAACAAGTTCAAGCTGAACTTTGAATGCCTCTTTTTTTCTCCTGTAAACTCTATGTTGATGCCTTTGCCCAAAAAGCTCTACTTTTATCTCATCTGACCAGAGAACATTCTTCCAAAACGTTTTAGGCTTTTTCAGGTAAGTTTTGGCAAACTCCAGCCTGTCTTTTTATGTCTCGGGGTAAGAAGTGGGGTCTTCCTGGGTCTCCTACCATACAGTCCCTTTTCATTCAGACGCCGACGGATAGTACGGGTTGACACTGTTGTACCTTCGGACTGCAGGGCAGCTTGAACTTGTTTGGATGTTATTCGAGGTTCTTTATCCAACATCCGCACAATCTTGCGTTGAAATCTCTTGTCAATTTTTCTTTTCCGTCCACATCTAGGGAGGTTAGCCACAGTGCCATGGGCTTTACACTTCTTGACGACACTGTGCACGGTAGACACAGGAATATTCTGGTCTTTGGAGATGGACTTGTAGCCTTGAGATTGCTCATGCTTCCTCACAATTTGGTTTCTCAAGTCCTCAGACAGTTCTTTGGTCTTCTTTCTTTTCTCCATGCTCAATGTGGTACACACAAGGACACAGGACAGAGGTTGAGTCAACTTTAATCCATGTCAACTGGCTGCAAGTGTGATTTAGTTATTGCCAACACCTGTTAGGTGCCACAGGTAAGTTACAGGTGCTGTTAATTACACAAATTAGAGAAGCATCACATGATTTTTCGAACAGTGCCAATACTTTTGTCCACCCTCTTTTTATGTTTGGTGTGGAATTATATCCAATTTGGCTTTAGGACAATTCTTTTTGTGTTTTTTCATTTAAGACAAATTAAATGAAGATAATAATAACAAAGAATTTGTGTTTGCAATCATTTTCAGGAAGAAACTGAGTATTATCTGACAGAATTGCAGGGGTGTTAATACTTTTGGCCACAACTGTACATAACTCGTTCCGAGCCTTCATTTTCTCTGGTATTTGGAGCAAATACTTTGAGTTTCTATGTTATCCCAAATGCTTCTCCTGCTTCTCAAAACAGATGCAATTCATAATATACCAAGACACAAAGTGAAATATATCTAAAGTCTGATACATTTGGAGCAAACTAGTTGTTACCTGTCCCAATTGCAGTGGTGGACTCTGCTCCTTCCTTCCTGTGTGACTGGCTCCCTAAGTGCTAGTTCGCGTCAGGTTACTAAGCTTACCTTGCTTGCACCTCTGATCTCACCATCCTGGGCTATTTAAGGCTGGCTCAGGAGGCTTTGTGCCACCTGAGGATTCAGGTAGCTAGTGCACACTGCTATTGGGTGCCTTCACTCACATGACCAACACAACTTCTGCAGTTCCTGTTTGCTATTTGCACTCCAGGAACAAGGTGCCTGCCTACTTATCTCTGCTGATTCTAGGTGCTGTCACTCTTCTGCATGAAGATACAGTTCTGCATACTCATCCATGCTGATTGAAAGTGCACACCTCACTCTCCTACATCACTGCATCTGTTTCTGCACACTCCTCTCTGCTGATTCAAGGTGCTGTCTGCACACTCTGCTCTGTTGCATCAATGTCCTTTTTTATGTGACGTCAATTGCAACAAGAAGCAAATGCGCCGTGGAAAGTCTTAACTTTCTATGTCCGTGCACCGCCGAGAAAAAATATGCCTTTTTGGGGCATTCACATTAGTAGAAGTCGTTAAAAAAAGGACTAGAACAAGTCACACCAATGCAACAGGATTTTGCAGAGGACACAGATGGGAACAAGGAAATGCGTGACTCGCTCCAAGCATGCACGGGCAAAAGCTATTCTTTCTCTGCACATATACATCAAGCTCGAGCCATGCACTGGTGACCATGCCCATGCACATCAGCTGAAGCCACTAAAGGAAAAAGGGACCCGAAAATGCCATGCAAAGGCAAGAGTAGAATTTTGCAAAGGACAATGGGAAGCTTAACGCCCTCTGAGCCTACCCAAACGGCAAACTACGCTTTCTCTGCACACGTTTACAAGGGCTTGCAAAATGCCACTAAGAGACAACAGTGGAGCTTTGTAGGAAATGTGGCATGCAAATGCATTAGGCGGCACTTTTTAAAAGCTATGTAACACTTCCCTTGAAAGTTAAAGTTAGTTTACAGTTTTCCAGAACTTTCTATGAAGTATCCAAAACTATTTAAATATACAAATTGCCTCCTCAGACAAGAAGAGGACTTGAACTTTACCAAGCATTACTGCATTACTTAGGATAAAAGCCAAACCAGAATCTCACTTTGCAAACACGTGTTTCGGGGTGTTGCCCCTTCCTCAGTGCAAAGCAAGAGATCTGATGTGGCCGTGTGAGAGACATCTGACTGGAACTTAAGGGGTAATGTTTCTACATACCTTTGTAAGGAGACTTTTAAACCATGCAATTCTCTCGTGGGAAATTAAATGTGCAAATTGCCTCTTCAGATCGGAAGAGGACTTGAACTCTGGTGCCACCTACTAAACTACTAAAAAATTATTATTAATATTTTTATTTCTTTTTAGAGCACCAATTATTACATACAAAACAGAAGTAGAAATTGCAAAGAACAAACTAATAGTGACAGACAGGTACAGAGGGGAGAGGATCCTGCCCTTGTGAGTCTATATCTCTTCTTTTGCACTAAGGAGGGTCAACAACCCGAAACACGTGTCTGCAAATAGAGATACTTTTTTTGGCTTTTATCTAAAGTCATATGGTAAGGCTCGTTAATGTTTTGACATTGACTTGTAGGATTGCTACTTCCAGAAGGTGCACTTAGAGTTCAAGTCCTCTTCCTTGCTATTTAATTTCCCAGGGAAGAATTGCGTGGCTTATAAGTCTCCTTACATCGGCATGTCAGGCTAGTCATTCTCCACATTACTTCTTAGCCCCAAAAACTATTTAAGAATTTTCTCCAGAAACTGTACTTTGCCCAGATTGAAGAGCATGGAGAACTGCAGGAACAGTGCTTTCTCCACCCAAAAACAGGGTCTTGCGGGATCTCTTATTCTGGTATCCAACAAAGTTAGGGCTTTGTTTTTTGTTTTAATTCGATATTCTTAAGAATAAAACGGGGGAGTATGGGAGGACCCCTCTAAATTGAAGTAGTGATTTTTCTTATTTGGTAGTGTTGGTCTGCACTGTATGGAAGCATCCTGTAAATGCATACTGCCCATATTGCGTTTCTCACCGCTTTACTGCAGTATGACTTTTGTATTGAATTGCAGTTTCGTTTGGTTACAGAGCGTCGTCCGATGTTTGTGGCACCCCAAGCTGAATCAGATCATGGTGGGAACTGGTAACGGATTAGCCAAAGTTTATTATGACCCATTCCAAAGCCAGAGGTAGGAAATATGTCATTTCTGAATCATTTTGATGTATGCAATCACATGGAAACTTTGTTCTTCAGCTCCAGTTAGAGAGACTGTTGCAGTGCTTCTTGGGGAAAGATGCAAAATCACTCTCTCTTGAGACATGTATATGTGACTACCAGGTGCATACATAGAAATCACAGGGCCCCATAGCAGAAGTCCAGATTGGGCCCCATCACCCCCCAAAAATATTAATATTCAGCGAGGTCACAGAAAAGCATAACTTTGCAGCTCCTACAATGTAATTTTGCCTCTATTGACCCCTCTTAGTCCCACACTCTGATAACCCTTTCAGGGCCACAGTAAAGTATGATGCCAACAAAAGTGTTTCCCAAGCACAGTAACCTACAGTACCCCTCCCCTGCAAACAGATATCCCCCACAGTGACCCCAATACAGTATGATGGCCCCCACATAGCCCTCCATGCAGTATGATTATCCATAAACCATAATAACCCTCCAAACCTCTCATTGGCCCTCCATACAGTATAATGGCCTCCACAGAACTGTCCACACCTTATAATGGGCCTCACACATCACTGCCCGCAATATGAGCCCCACACAACCCTATAATGGGCCCCACACACATTATAATGACCTCACTAGCTCTCCACACAGTATAATGGGCCCCACACAAAACTTTACACATTTATAAAGTGCTCCACACAGCCGTCCACACATTATAATGGGCCCCACACAACCCTCCACACATTATAATGGGCCCCACACAACCCTCCACACAGTATAATGGGCCCCACACAACCCTCCACACATTATAATGGGCCCCACACAACCCTCCACACAGTATAATGGGCCCCACACAACCCTCCACACATTATAATGGGCCCCACACAATCCTCCACACATTATAATGGGCCCCACACAATCCTCCACACATTATAATGGGCCCCACACAACCCCCCACACATTATAATGGGCCCCACACAACCCCAAACACATTATAATGGGCCCCACACAACCCTCCACACATTATAATGGGCCCCACACAACCCTCCACACATTATAATGGGCCCCACACCACCCTCCACACATTATAATGGGCTCCACACAATTCTCCAGTCATTATAATGGGCCCCACACAACCCTCCCCACATTATAACTACAAAAATGTCCAAAAACATACTAATGCAATTTAAGGAACCTTCACCATTAAGGATGTCCCAACATGCATGAAGTACAGGGGTGTGTGAAAACACATAGACCAAAGAATGGATACAAAGTATCCTGAGCACACCACTCACAAGGAGACATATATCTTAAAGAAGTCATATATTTTATTAAGTTAAATTCATATCATAAATATGCAAAGAACTACAGAGTTAAGAGGAAGGAATTTGTACCCAAGTGAAATACACACAAAGCAGGATTGCGAGGATAAGTACAGGTTGTGGGAATGTGCAAAAAAATACATCAGCATGTAAACATATGTCCATCTAGACCCAAAGTGATCTGTAAAGTGCAAAGTGCCATAAGAGAGGAAAAACCCCCACACAGACAATTACATAACATGAAAGCACATACCCTCCACACGTTATAATGGGCCACACACAATTCTCCTGACATTATAATGGGCCCCACATAACCCTCCACAAATTTATAATGGGCCCCATACAACCCTCCACACAATATAATGGGCCCCACACATTATAGTGACCTGCTAGCCTTCCACACAGTATAATGGGCGGCACTCAACCCTCCACACAGTATAATGGGCCCCACACACATTATAGTGACCTGCTAGCCTTCCACACAGTATAATGGGCCCCACACAACCCTCCACACATCATAATGGGCCCCACACAACCCTCCACACAGTATAATGTGCCCCACTCAACTCTCCACACAGTATAAATGGCCCCACAAACCCTCCAGACAGTATAATGGGCCCCACACAACCCTCCACACAGTATAATGGGCCTCTCACAATTCTCCAGACATTATAATGGGCCTCACACAATTCTCCAGACATTATAATGGGCCCCACACAATTCTCCAGATATTATAATGGGCCCCACACAACCCTCCACACATTATAATGGGCCCCACACAACCCTCCCCACAGTATAATGGGCCACACACACATAATGACCCGCTAGCCCTACACACAGTATAAGGGGCCCCACAGAACCCTCCATACGTTATAATGGGCCCCACGCAACCCTCCACGCATTATAATGGCCCCACGCAACCCTCCATACAGTATGATGGGCCCCACACAACCCTCCACACATTATAGTGGGCCACACACAATTCTCCTGACATTATAATGGGCCCCACATAACCCTCCACAAATTTATAATGGGCCCCATACAACCCTCCACACATTATAATGGGCCCCGCTCAACCCTCCACACATTATAATGGGCCCCACTCAACCCTCCATACAGTATAATGGGCCCCACACAACCCTCCACACAGTATAATGTGCCTCACACAATTCTCCAGAAATAATGGGCCCCACACAATTCTTCAGATATAATAATGGGCCCCACACAACCCTCCCCACAGTATAATGGGCCACACACACATTATAATTACCCGCTAGCCCTCCACACAGTATAAGGGGCCCCACACAACCCTCCATACGTTATAATGGGCCCCACGCAACCCTCCACGCATTATAATGGGCCCCACGCAACCCTCCATACAGTATAATGAGCCACACGCAACCCTCCACACATTATAATGGGCCCCACACAAGCCTCTAACTTAGCCAAACCAGGCCTCATACTTTGCACTTTATGAGGGGCAATACCCCCGAAACACCATGTCTGCAATTTGAGAATCTGGATTGGCTTTTATCCTAAGACATCCAAAAGGAGGAACATTACCCCTCTAATCCATGACAGTTGTGACCCGAAGTCATATTTTTTTTTTCATGCAGACCAAAAAAAAAAAAAAACAGAGCTAGGGCAGTTTAAAGAGAAAGCATGATCTGTTTTATGGCGGCTTTTCTTTTCAGATTACGACTTTTACTCTGTGCATTAGTAGCTTAACTCCCGTCAGGCCATAAAAGTTGTTGTATAGCAATCATCTATGTGTAATAACTTAATGAATATTTGCAACTGTTTAGAGAGTGTCTGTTCTTTCGCTTCTTGTTATTGTCGGCTTCTGCCTTATTTTATTTGCTGTTCTTGGCCTTTTTTTTATGGGGCAGTAAAAAACCCTCTTATCCCACAGTAATTACTATGTATCACTGACATAAAGCTGTAGAACGGTAACATTTGCAGAACATATTCTTATCCCATGATAAATGGTCATTAGGAGCAATGATATTACTCAAGCCGCAGACACGTCTCGCCAGTTACTGCACGTCCAACCAGAAAATTAAGTTAATCAGCCGAAACTGTGCTATAATGAAAGGATCCTGTGCACTCGATAAGACCGGGCTTACAGGTTCACCGATGTATGTGGTGCCGTCCTAACTCCGATTTAAAAGATTCAGTTTACAGCCAGTGAGAATTTCTAACCATCTCCAAAAAAGTTCTTGAGTGTCCATATATTTAGACCCTTCATGAATATAGGTGTTCTATAGATAAATTAACTTTTTGCTTTTTTTTCATCTAGAGGAGCAAAGTTATGTGTGGTGAAGACGAAAAGGAAAGCACGGCACGCCGAGACCCTCACACAGGATTATATTATCACTCGTAAGTATATAATCTGTGGTGTAAAAATCAGATGTAACCGATGACAGAGGAAAAGTATGTAGGCAATTTAAAGGTATCTTCTCCAAATCGTGGGGTATGAGTATAGAGTTGAATATTAGGTGGTGGAGTGTGTAAGGAGATTTATGTTGGTGACCTATAGTGCTTGCTGTATTATCACTGAAATTAGTGTAAACAATTAGCTCCTGAGCTCCCCCTAGTGGTGCCTGCAGGCGCACAGAATTTTATTAAGTACCTTAGTTTTCGGACTATAAGACGCACCGGACCACAAGGCGTACCTAGGTTTTAGAGGAGGAAATTAGGAATAAAAAATGAAACAGATAATGTGGTCAATTCTGTACTTAATAGCCCCTATCCTGGTATATATGGCCTCCTCATCCCTATCCTGGTATATATGGCCCCCTCATCCCTATCCTGGCAGGAATGATTGCCCTAATCACTATACTAGTATGCATGGCCCCATCCCCATCCTGGTATGCAGGGGCCCCCATCTCATCCTAGTATGCATGGCCCCATCCCCATCCTGGTATTCAGGGGCCCCCATCTCATTCTAGAATGCATGGCCCCATCCTTATCCTGGTATGCAGGGCCCCCATCCTTATCCTGCCATGCAGGGCCCCATCCTTATCCTGGTATTCAGGGCCCCCATCCTTATCCTGGCATGCAGGGCCCCATCCGTATCCTGGTATGCAGGGCCCCCATCCTTATCCTGGCATGCAGGGCCCCCATCCTTATCCTGGCATGCAGGGCCCCCATCCTTATCCTGGCATGCAGGGCCCCATCCTTATCCTGGTATGCAGGGCCCCCATCCTTATCCTGGTATGCAGGGCCCCCATCCTTATCCTGGTATGCAGGGCCCCATCCTTATCCTGGTATGCAGGGCCCCATCCTTATCCTGGCATGCAGGGCCCCCATCCTTATCCTGGCATGCAGGGCCCCCATCCTTATCCTGGCATGCAGGGCCCCATCCTTATCCTGGTATGCAGGGCCCCATCCTTATCCTGGTATGCAGGGCCCCATCCTTATCCTGGCATGCAGGGCCCCCATCCTTATCCTGGCATGCAGGGCCCCCATCCTTATCCTGGCATGCAGGGCCCCATCCTTATCCTGGTATGCAGGGCCACCATCCGTATCCTGGTATGCAGGGCCACCATCCGTATCCTGGTATGCAGGGCCCCATCCTTATCCTGGTATGCAGGCTCCCATCCTTATCCTGGTATGCAGGGCCCCATCCTTATCCTGGTATGCAGGGCCCCATCCTTATCCTGGTATGCAGGGCCACCATCCTTATCCTGGTATGCAGGGCCCCATCCTTATCCTGGTATGCAGGGCCCCATCATCCCTATCCTGGAATGCAGGGCCCCATCATCCCTATCCTGGTATGCATGGCCCCATCATCCCTATCCTGGTATGCATGGCCCCATCATCCCTATCCTGGTATGCATGTCCCCATCTCGTCCTGGTATGCATGTCCTCATCCCTATTCTGGTATGATTTCTCACCAACCCCGCTTCTGGTATGCATGGCCCCATCCTTATAATTGGCCCCTATCCCCCCATCCCCATCCTGGTGTGCATGGTCCCATCATAAAGCATTAAAAAAAAACAAAACATTACACTTGCCTACGAAGCGCTCCCTCGCAGCATCCTGCTCCACTGCTCACAAGCAAAGCATAGCTGGAATACTGGAATACTCGCCGGGACTGTGTGCGTATAGAGCAGTGAGTATTCATTGCTCTTCAGTAGCGCGCAGTGTCAGCCACCGGCACCGGCTTCATGCTGCTGCCGGCGGTCACGTGTGCTGATACTTAAGAGAAATGAATTCATTCATTGCTCCCCACGCCCATGGGCAGTGAATATTCATTTCTCTTTAGCAGCGGGAACAGGAGTTAGCCACAGCCGCTGACTCCTGCCTCTGTGACCCGCTGCTCCGCCGATGCCGTTCTCCCACCTCCCCACCGCAGCCAGAGCCGGTACATCCGGACTATAAGACGCACCCCCATTTTCCTCCACATTTTTAGATGAAAATTTGCATCTTAAAGTCCAAAAAATATAGTAACTCTATGGCTATATAGAGCTCTGGGTCACAAAATCCGGAGTAGCACTGCTATACTGATATTTGATGAATTTGGGCCTAAAAATTATATGAAAAAGGTAAGTGATTTGCTTTAAGCAGGTTATAAATGAGATAACCATGAGCCTAACACTCTTCTGTACATAGTTGTGTCTTCTGACGCCTCCATAAATGTAGAAACTTGGATTGGCTCACCGTGCATGCTTCAGTAGGTAGATGGAGATAGGCTTCTACCAGATGCCTATGGTGGGCGACTGAGGAGTCTGCGGGAGGGGACTGAGGAGTCTGCGGGAGGGGGCAGATAAATATGGGGAAGGAGGGCAACGGAGAAGTCTTGGGGAGAATGGGGGTGGGGGAGTCTGGAGGAGGAAGTGAATGGGGGAGTCTGGAGGATGAAGTAAATGGGGGACTCTAGAGGAGGATGGGGACGGAGGAGGATGGAGACAGAATAGGCTGAAACCAATTATGCATGTGTATGGCAAGTTGAGAGAGAGGCTGACCAGTGTCTAAACTTTAGGGGCATCTTTACTCTCGTCATGCAATCTCTCATCCCATAAGACACGAGAAGCCCTTCATTTTCACTTTAGAACTGCACCTTCTTTGCTGACGTTCATTGCGAGGTTGTCCAGATGGGCCCCGGGTGGGTCTCAGCACGGACACCTTTCTTTGCCCCTCACTGCAGTAAGCTGAGCCGTGTCTGCCTTTTTTCTCCATTTAAATGTTTTTGTTCCTGATATTCCATGGTAAGTAGATCCATGTGGCCGTGGACCCTTTAAGTCAAGGAGCCATTCAGCTAAACAAAATCCAGAAGTGTTTGCCGTCCCCAGACCTTGTCTGGACTCGTGAGAAACGTGGAGTTGCTCTCAGCACTAAACCCATTAAATGGAAATTTAATAATGCTGAAGCACTGGAAATGTCCTTCTATAGGATGCAAAGTCCTCATCGGTGATGCTGCTGAGCCACATGGTACACCCATGGAGGGCGCGGCGGGGAATTGCTGTATTTTCTACATTTCTCTTACCCAGCTTGATCTCCGACAACGAGGTTAGCAGCGTGCAACCTGAGCCGCCCCATCCGCCTGACTACCATTTTTATTGCAATTTAATATGGCAGGTAAGCGCCCGCGCTCGGCATCTTGGCAGGATACGATAAATGAATATTGGCGTGTACAATTGTAACACATACCGAGACCATAGCAGAGACCACCCCGGCCCCTTCTAAGAAATGTCAGGAACTTATTCCAAGCACCATAAAATGTCTTGTTTTATTGCGAGAAAGTTTTATTACGTTATCTCAGCTCTGGAAAAGTTATCTTCCAGGAATTGATTCTCGAATATCTATGCTCTAAGCGGTCGTCCACCCCAAAAAATAAGCTGAGAGCATGGTGTTCCTATTCCGAGACCCCCAGCGATCAGTTGTGATCAGTGAACAAACACTGAAACAGTTGTTTAGTTTTTCTGCAGCGACACCACAGGAGTAATAAAGCATTACACATTTTCAGGCATCCTTTCTTAATTCGAAAAGAACATTTCCACCTAAAATAATAAGTAGGGTGCCATGATAAAAGTCTGAGGTGGAGGTGATTCTAAGTTTTCTTTAGGGATTGATTCTAGCGCATGAGTTTTTTTTAGGGATAGGAATTGATTCTAGTCCATGCGTTTTCTTTAGGGATTGATTCTAGCTCATGAATTTTCTTTAGGGATTGATTGTAGCGCATGAGTTTTCTTTAGGGATTGATTCTAGTCCATGAGTTTTCTTTAGGGATTGATTCTAGTCCATGAATTTTCTTTAGGGATTGATTGTAGCGCATGAGTTTTCTTTAGGGATTGATTCTAGTCCATGAGTTTTCTTTAGGGATTGATTCTAGCGCATGAGTTTTCTTTAGGGATTGATTCTAGCGCATGAATTTTCTTTAGGGATAGGGATTGATTCTAGTCCATGAGTTTTCTTTCGGGATTGATTCTAGTGCATGAGTTTTCTTTAGGGAAAGGGAATGATTCTAGCGCTTGGGTTTTCTTTAGGGACTGATTCTAGCGCATGTGTTATCTTTAGGGATTGATTATAGCGCATGTGTTTTATTTAGGGATAGACAATAAAGGTATCACTCCTTGAATACTTTTCTCAATTTTTGGGGGGGACATAAGTATTTACATCTTCAGGGATAGGGATTGACTCTAGTCCATGAGTTTCCTTTAGGGATTGATTCTAGCGCATGAGTTTTCTTTAGGGATTGATTCTAGTCCATGAGTTTTCTTTAGTGATAGGGATTGATTCTAGTCCATGAGTTTTCATTAGTGATAGGGATTGATTCTAGCGCATGAGTTGTCTTTAGGGATTGATTCTAGTCCATGAGTTTTCTTTAGGGATTGATTCTAGTCCATGAGTTTTCTTTAGGGATTGATTCTAGTCCATGAGTTTTCTTTAGGGATTGATTCTAGTCCATGAGTTTTCTTTAGGGATTGATTCTAGCTCATGAGTTTTCTTTAGGGATTGATTCTACCGCATGAGTTTTCTTTAGGGATTGATTCTAGCGCATGGGTTTTCTTTAGGGATTGATTCTAGTGCATGAGTTTTCTTTAGTGATAGGGATTGAATCTAGTCCATGAGTTTTCTTTAGGGATTGATTCTAGCTAATGAGTTTTCTGTAGGGATTGATTGTAGCGCATGAGTTTTCTTTAGGGATTGATTCTAGCGCATGAGTTTTGTTTAGGGATTGATTCTAGCGCATGAGTTTTCTTTAGGAATAGGGATTCATTCTAGCGCATGTGTTTTTTAAGGGATTGATTCTAGTGCATGAGTTTTCTTTAGGGATTGATTCTAGCGCATGATTTTTCTATAGGGACTGTCTTTTGGGAACCTCCAGTTTATCAGTCCCAAAACCTGGCGGTATTGTTTTCCCTGATGGGGACATGTATGTCATGGGACACGTGGCGGTCATTGAGTGTCGGAACCGTGGCTGCTAGTGCCCAGTACTGTGATCCAATGGTGAAAGTTTTTTCCTTTTTTTTCTAGAAGATATGTTTTACTTCATGTAGACAGTTATGCCATTAATCTCGACACATCGTGAGAACCATAATTTTGAATAAAACCTTTTCTCCAAGGTCTGTACACGGTTATTTTTCACCACAAGCCCTTGTTAAATACTTTCATATTGTTCAGTAACTGCTCAGACTTCTTCCAAAATGTTTTTGTTCCTCTAATTGATGTAATAAAAAAATAGAATTAGGATAAAAGGCAGTAAAAACTATATTTAGGAGAAATAAAAGATTAAATGGCTGAAAAAATTGCATCATATTAAATAATAAAAATGTACAGACTGTTACAAATGAGATTCAAGCACACAGCATGATATCTGGATGGGATTGGTTTCTTTTTGATTATTTTTAGGAAATTGTCTATGTTTTTATTTTGTTTTTTCAGATCAACTTTTAGAAGATTTTGTAATAATTATATACTTAACATTACTCTTATGTTATGTCTGTTACATGGTAATTTGGGAGTACAGATTATATACTGGGGATTATGTGTGGGGAGATATCAGGAGATTAGGGCAGAGATGTATGGAGAGGACAGGTTATATACTGGAGATTATGTGTGGGGAGAAATCAGGAGATTAGGGCAGAGATGTATGGAGAGGACAGGTTATATACTGGAGATTATGTGGGGAGATATCAAGAGATTAGGGCAGAGATGTAAGGAGAGGACAGGTTATATACTAGAGATTATGTGTGGGGAGATATCAGGAGATTAGGACAGAGATGTATGGAGAGAACAGGTTATATACTGGAGATTATGTGGGGAGGTATCAGGAGATTAGGACAGAGATGTGTGGAGAGAGCAGGTTATATACTGGAGATTATGTGAGAGGAGTTATCATGAGATTAGGACACAGATGTATGGAGAGGACAGGTTATATACTGGAGATTATGTGTGAGGAGGTATCAGGAGATTAGGGCAGTGATGTATGGAGAGGACAGGTTATATACTGGAGATTATGTGTGGGGGTATCAGGAGATTAGGGCAGAGATGCATGGAGAGGACAGGTTATATACGGGGGATTATGTGGGGAGGTATCAGGAGATTAGGGCAGAGATGTATGGAGAGGGCAGGTTATATACAGGGGGGGATTATGTGTGGGGAGGTATCAGGAGATTAGGGCAGAGATGTGTGGATAGGACAGGTTATATACTGGAGATTATGTGGGGAAGTATCAGGAGATTAGGGCAGAGATGTATGGAGAGGACAGGTTATACATTGGAGATTATGTGTGGGGAGGTAT
The DNA here is from genome assembly GCF_039654945.1 of Dendrobates tinctorius. Taxonomy (NCBI): domain Eukaryota; kingdom Metazoa; phylum Chordata; class Amphibia; order Anura; family Dendrobatidae; genus Dendrobates; species Dendrobates tinctorius. The sequence continues at coordinate 14,775,979 of NW_027361803.1, forward strand.
CAGGAGATTAGGGCAGAGATGTATGGAGAGGACAGGTTATATACTGGAGATTATGTGGGGAGGTATCAGGAGATTAGGGCAGAGATGTATGGAGAGGACAGATTGTATACTGGAGATTATGTGGGGAGGTATCAGGAGATTAGGGCAGAGATGTATGGAGAGGACAGGTTATACACTGGAGATTATGTGGGGAGATATCAAGAGATTAGGGCAGAGATGTAAGGAGAGGACAGGTTATATACTAGAGATTATGTGTGGGGAGGTATCAGGAGATTAGGGCAGAGAAGTATGGAGAGAACAGGTTATATACTGGAGATTGTGTGGGGAGATATCAGGAGATTAGGGCAGAGATGTATGGAGAGGACAGGTTATATACTGGAGATTGTGTGGGGAGATATCAGGAGATTAGGGCAGAGATGTATGGAGAGGATGGGTTATATACTGGAGATTGTGTGGGGAGATATCAGGAGATTAGGGCAGAGATGTATGGAGAGGATGGGTTATATACTGGAGATTATGTGTGGGGAGGTATCAGGAGATTAGGGCACAGATGTATGTAGAGGACAGGTTATATACTGGAGATTGTGTGGGGAGGTATCAGGAGATTAGGGCAGAGATGTATGGAGAGGACAGGTTATACACTGGAGATTGTGTGGGGAGGTATCAGAAGATTAGGGCAGAGATGTATGGAGAGGACAGGTTACATATTGGAGATTATGTGTGTGGAGATATCAGGAGATTAGGGCAGAGATGTATGGAGAGGACAGGTTATATACTGGAGATTATGTGTCGGGAGGTATCAGGAGATTAGGGCAGTGATGTATGGAGAGGACAGGTTATATACTGGAGATTATGTGTGTAGAGGTATCAGGAGATTAGGGCAGAGATGTATGGAGAGGACAGGTTATACACTGGTGATTATGTGTGGGGAGGTATCAGGAGATTAGGGCAGAGATGTATGGAGAGGACAGGTTATACACTGGCGATTATGTGTGGGGAGGTATCAGGAGATTAGGGCAGAGATGTGTGGAGAGGACAGGTTATATACTGGAGATTATGTGGGGAGGTATCAGGAGATCAGGACAGAGATGTATGGAGAGGACAGGTTATATACTGGAGATTATGTGGGGAGATATCAAGAGATTAGGGCAGAGATGTAAGGAGAGGACAGGTTATATACTAGAGATTATGTGTGGGGAGGTATCAGGAGATTAGGGCAGAGATGTATGGAGAGAACAGGTTATATACTGGAGATTATCTGTGGGGAGGTATCAGGAGATTAGGGCAGAGATGTGTGGAGAGGACAGGTTATATATTGGAGATTATGAGTGGGGAGATATCAGGAGATTAGGGCAGAGATGTATGGAGAGGACAGGTTATATACTGGAGATTATGTGTGGGGAGAAATCAGGAGATTAGGGCAGAGATGTATGGAGAGGATGGGTTATATACTGGAGATTGTGTGGGGAGATATCTGGAGATTAGGACAGAGATGTATGGAGAGAACAGGTTATATATTGGAGATTATATGTGGGGAGATATCAGGAGATTGGGGCAGAGATGTATGGAGAGGACAGGTTATATACTGGAGATTGTGTGGGGAGATATCAGGAGATTAGGACAGAGATGTATGGAGAGGATGGGTTATATACTGGAGATTGTGTGGGGAGATATCAGGAGATTAGGGCAGAGATGTATGGAGAGGATGGGTTATATACTGGAGATTATGTGTGGGGAGGTATTAGGAGATTAGGGCAGAGATGTATGGAGAGGACAGGTTATATACTGGAGATTGTGTGGGGAGGTATCAGGAGATTATGGCAGAGATGTATGGAGAGGACAGGTTATACACTGGAGATTGTGTGGGGAGGTATCAGGAGATTAGGGCAGAGATGTATGGAGAGGACAGGTTATACACTGGCGATTATGTGTGGGGAGGTATCAGGAGATTAGGGCAGAGATGTATGGAGAGGACAGGTTATACACTGGCGATTATGTGTGGGGAGGTATCAGGAGATTAGGGCAGAGATGTGTGGAGACGACAGGTTATATACTGGAGATTATGTGGGGAGGTATCAGGAGATTAAGGCAGAGATGTATGGAGAGGACAGGTTATTACTGGCGATTATGTGTGGGGAGGTATCAGGAGATTAGGGCAGAGATGTATGGAGAGGACAGGTTATACACTGGCGATTATGTGTGGGGAGGTATCAGGAGATTAGGGCAGAGATGTGTGGAGACGACAGGTTATATACTGGAGATTATGTGGGGAGGTATCAGGAGATCAGGGCAGAGATGTATGGAGAGGACAGGTTATATACTGGAGATTATGTGGGGAGATATCAAGAGATTAGGGCAGAGATGTAAGGAGAGGACAGGTTATATACTAGAGATTATGTGTGGGGAGGTATCAGGAGATTAGGGCAAAGATGTATGGAGAGAACAGGTTATATACTGGAGATTATCTGTGGGGAGGTATCAGGAGATTAGGGCAGAGATTTATGGAGAGGACAGGTTATATATTGGAGATTATGAGTGGGGAGATATCAGGAGATTAGGGCAGAGATGTATGGAGAGGACAGGTTATATACTGGAGATTATGTGTGGGGAGAAATCAGGAGATTAGGGCAGAGATGTATGGAGAGGACAGGTTATATACTGGAGATTATGTGGGGAGGTATCAGGAGATTAGGACAGAGATGTATGGAGAGAGCGGGTTATATACTGGAGATTATGTGAGAGGAGTTATCATGAGATTAGGACACAGATGTATGGAGAGGACAGGTTATATACTGGAGATTATGTGTGAGGAGGTATCAGGAGATTAGGGCAGAGATGTATGGAGAGGACAGGTTATATATTGGAGATTATGTGTGTGGAGATATCAGGAGATTAGGGCAGAGATGTATGGAGAGGACAGGTTATATACTGGAGATTATGTGTCGGGAGGTATCAGGAGATTAGGGCAGTGATGTATGGAGAGGACAGGTTATATACTGGAGATTATGTGTGTAGAGGTATCAGGAGATTAGGGCAGAGATGTATGGAGAGGACAGGTTATACACTGGCGATTATGTGTGGGGAGGTATCAGGAGATTAGGGCAGAGATGTGTGGAGATGACAGGTTATATACTGGAGATTATGTGGGGAGGTATCAGGAGATTAGGGCAGAGATGTATGGAGAGGACAGGTTATACATTGGAGATTATGTGTGGGGAGGTATCAGGAGATTAGGGCAGAGATGTATGGAGAGGACAGGTTATATACTGGAGATTATGTGGGGAGGTATCAGGAGATTAGGGCAGAGAAGTATGGAGTGGACAGATTATATACTGTAGATTATGTGGGGAGGTATCAGGAGATTAGGGCAGAGATGTATGGAGAGGACAGGTTATATACTGGAGATTATGTGGGGAGATTTCAAGAGATTGGGGCAGAGATGTAAGGAGAGGACAGGTTATATACTGGAGATTATGTGTGAGGAGGTATCAGGAGATTAGGACAGAGATGTATGGAGAGAGCAGGTTATATGCTGGAGATTATGTGAGAGGAGTTATCATGAGATTAGGGCAGTGATGTATGGAGAGGACAGGTTATATACTGGAGATTATGTGTGGGGGTATCAGGAGATTAGGGCAGAGATGTATGGAGAGGACAGGTTATATACGGGGGATTATGTGGGGTGGTATCAGGAGATTAGGGCAGAGATGTATGGAGAGGACAGATTATATACTGCAGATTATGTGGGGAGGTATCAGGAGATTAGGGCAGAGATGTATGGAGAGGACAGGTTATATACTGGAGATTATGTGGGGAGGTATCAGGAGATTAGGGCAGAGATGTATGGAGAGGACAGGTTATACATTGGAGATTATGTGTGGGGAGGTATCAGGAGATTAGGGCAGAGATGTATGGAGAGGACAGGTTATATACTGGAGATTATGTGTGAGGAGGTATCAGGAGATTAGGGCAGTGATGTATGGAGAGGACAGGTTATATATGGGGGATTATGTGGGGCGATATCAAGAGATTAGGGCAGAGATGTATGGAGAGGATAGATTATATACTGAAGATTATGTGTAAGAGGTATCAAGAGATTAGGGCAGAGATGTATGGAGAGGACAGGTTATATACTAGAGATAGTGTGGGGAGATATCAGGAGATTAGGGCAGAGATGTATGGAGAGGACAGGTTATATACTAGAGATTGTGTGGGGAGATATCAGGAGATTAGGACTGAGATGTATGGAGAGGACAGGTTATATACTGAAGATTATGTGGGGAGATATCAAGAGATTAGGGCAGAGATGAATGGAGAGGACAGATTATATACTGCAGATTATGTGGGGAGATATCAAGAGATTAGGGCAGAGATGTATGGAGAGGACAGATTATATACTGAAGATTATGTGTAGGAGGTATCAATAAATTAGGTATGAGATGTATGGAGAGGACAGGTTATATACTAGAGATTGTGTGGGGAGATATCAGGAGATTAGGGCAGAGATGTATGGAGAGGATGGGTTATATACTGGAGATTATGTGGGGAGATATCAAGAGATTATGGCAGAGATGTATGGAGAGGACAGGTTATACACTGGAGATTGTGTGGGGAGGTATCAGAAGATTAGGGCAGAGATGTATGGAGAGGACAGGATATATACTGGAGATTATGTGGGGAGGTATCAGGAGATTAGGGCAGAGATGTATGGAGAGGACAGGTTATATACTGGAGATTATGTGGGGAGATATCAAGAGATTAGGGCAGAGATGTAAGGAGAGGACAGGTTATATACAGGGGGGGGATTATGTGTGGGGAGGTATCAGGAGATTAGGGCAGAGATGCATGGAGAGGACAGGTTATATACGGGGGATTATGTGGGGAGGTATCAGGAGATTAGGGCAGAGATGTATGGAGAGGGCAGGTTATATACAGGGGGGGATTATGTGTGGGGAGGTATCAGGAGATTAGGGCAGAGATGTGTGGATAGGACAGGTTATATACTGGAGATTATGTGGGGAGGTATCAGGAGATTAGGGCAGAGATGTATGGAGAGGACAGATTGTATACTGGAGATTATGTGGGGAGGTATCAGGAGATTAGGGCAGAGATGTATGGAGAGGACAGGTTATACATTGGAGATTATGTGTGGGGAGGTATCAGGAGATTAGGGCAGAGATGTATGGAGAGGACAGGTTATATACTGGAGATTATGTGGGGAGGTATCAGGATATTAGGGCAGAGATGTATGGAGAGGACAGATTGTATACTGGAGATTATGTGGGGAGGTATCAGGAGATTAGGGCAGAGATGTATGGAGAGGACAGGTTATATACTGGAGATTATGTGGGGAGATATCAAGAGATTAGGGCAGAGATGTAAGGAGAGGACAGGTTATATACTAGAGATTATGTGTGGGGAGGTATCAGGAGATTAGGGCAGAGAAGTATGGAGAGAACAGGTTATATACTGGAGATTGTGTGGGGAGATATCAGGAGATTAGGGCAGAGATGTATGGAGAGGACAGGTTATATACTGGAGATTGTGTGGGGAGATATCAGGAGATTAGGGCAGAGATGTATGGAGAGGATGGGTTATATACTGGAGATTGTGTGGGGAGATATCAGGAGATTAGGGCAGAGATGTATGGATAGGACAGGTTATATACTTGAGATTATGTGGGGAGATATCAGGAGATTAGGACAGAGATGTATGGAGAGAACAGGTTATATACTGGAGATTATGTGAGAGGAGGTATCAGGAGATTAGGGCAGAGATGTATGGAAAGGACAGGTTATATATTGGAGATTATGTGTGGGGAGATATCAGGAGATTAGGGCAAAGATGTATGGAGAGGATGGGTTATACACTGGAGATTATGTGTGTGGAGGTATCAGGAGATTAGGGCAGAGATGTATGGAGAGGACAGGTTATATACTGGAGATTATGTGTGGGGAGATATCAGGAGATTAGGGCAGAGATGTATGGAGAGGACAGGTTATATACTGGAGATTATGTGGGGAGATATCAGGAGATTAGAACAGAGATGTATGGAGAGAACAGGTTATATACTGGAGATTATGTGAGAGGAGGTATCAAGAGATTAGGGCAGAGATGTATGGAGATGACATATACTGGAGATTATGTGTGGGGAGGTATCAGGAGATCAGGGCAGAGATGTATGGAGAGGACAGGTTATATACTGGAGATTGTGTGAGGAGATATCAGGAGATTAGGACAGAGATGTATGGAGAGAACAGGTTATATATACTGGAGATTATATGAGAGGAGGTATCATGAGATTAGGACACAGATGTATGGAGAGGACAGGTTATATACTGGGGATTATGTGGGGAGGTATCAGGAGATTAGGGCAGAGATGTATGGAGAGGGCAGGTTATATACTGGAGATTATGTGGGGAGATATCAAGAGTATAGGGCAGAGATGTATGGAGAGGACAGGTTATATTCTGGAGATTATGTGGGGAGATATCAGGAGATTAGGGCAGAGATGTATGGATAGGATAGATTATATACTGGAGATTATGTGTAGGAGGTATCGAGATTAGGGCAGAGATGTATGGAGAGGACAGGTTATATACTGGAGATTATGTGTAGGAGGTATCAAGAGATTAGGGCAGAGATATATGGAGAAGACAGGTTATATACTAGAGATTGTGTGGGGAGATATCAGGAGATTAGGGCAGAGATGTATGGAGAGGATGCGTTATATACTGGAGATTGTGTGGGGAGGTATCAGGAGATTAGGGCAGTGATGTATGGAGAGGACAGGTTATATACTGGAGATTGTGTGGGGAAGTATCAGAAGATTAGGGCAGAGATGTATGGAGAGGACAGGTTATATATTGGAGATTTTGTGCATGGAGATATCAGGAGATTAGGGCAGAGATGTATGGAGAGGACAGGTTATATACTGGAGATTATGTGTCGGGAGGTATCAGGAGATTAGGGCAGTGATGTATGGAGAGGACAGGTTATATACTGGCGATCATGTGTGGGGAGGTATCAGGAGATTAGGGCAGAGATGTATGGGGAGGACAGGTTATACACTGGCGCTTATGTGTGGGGAGGTATCAGGAGATTAGGGCAGAGATGTATGGAGAGGACAGGTTATACACTGGCGATCATGTGTGGGGAGGTATCAGGAGATTAGGGCAGAGATGTATGGAGAGGACAGGTTATACATTGGAGATTATGTGTGGGGAGGTATCAGGAGATTAGGGCAGAGATGTATGGAGAGGACAGGTTATATACTGGAGATTATGTGTGGGGAGGTATCAGGAGATTTGGGCAGAGATGTATGGAAAGGACAGGTTATATACTGGAGATTATGTGTGGGGAGATATCAGGAGATTAGGGCAGAGATGTATGGAGAGGATGGGTTATATACTGGAGATTGTGTGGGGAGATATCAGGATATTAGGACAGAGATGTATGGAGAGAACAGGTTATATACTGGAGATTATGTGGGGAGGTATCAGGAGATTAGGACAGAGATGTTTGGAGAGAGCAGGTTATATACTGGAGATTATGTGTGGGGAGGTATCAGGAGATTAGGGCAGTGATGTATGGAGAGGACAGGTTATATATTGGAGATTATGTGTGTGGAGATATCAGGAGGTTAGGGCAGAGATGTATGGAGAGGACAAGTTATATACTGGAGATTATGTGTCGGGAGGTATCAGGAGATTAGGGCAGTGATGTATGGAGAGGACAGGTTATATACTGGAGATTATGTGTGGGGAGGTATCAGGAGATTAGGGCAGAGATGTGTGGAGAGGACAGGTTATATACTAAAGATTATGTGGGGAGGTATCAGGAGATTAGGGCAGAGATGTATGGAGAGGACAGGTTATACATTGGAAATTATGTGTGGGGAGGTATCAGGAGATTAGGGCAGAGATGTATGGAGAGGACAGGTTATATACTGGAGATTATGTGGGGAGGTATCAGGAGATTAGGGCAGAGATGTATGGAGAGGACAGGTTATATACTGGAGATTATGTGGGGAGATATCAAGAGATTAGGGCAGAGATGTAAGGAGAGGACAGGTTATATACTAGAGATTATGTGTGGGGAGGTATCAGGAGATTAGGGCAGAGAAGTATGGAGAGAACAGGTTATATACTGGAGATTGTGTGGGGAGATATCAGGAGATTAGGGCAGAGATGTATGGAGAGGACAGGTTATATACTGGAGATTGTGTGGGGAGATATCAGGAGATTAGGGCAGAGATGTATGGAGAGGATGGGTTATATACTGGAGATTGTGTGGGGAGATATCAGGAGATTAGGGCAGAGATGTATGGAGAGGATGGGTTATATACTGGAGATTATGTGTGGGGAAGTATCAGGAGATTAGGGCAGAGATGTATGTAGAGGACAGGTTATATACTGGAGATTGTGTGGGGAGGTATCAGAAGATTAGGGCAGAGATGTATGGAGAGGACAGGTTACATATTGGAGATTATGTGTGTGGAGATATCAGGAGATTAGGGCAGAGATGTATGGAGAGGACAGGTTATATACTGGAGATTATGTGTCGGTAGGTATCAGGAGATTAGGGCAGTGATGTATGGAGAGGACAGGTTATATACTGGAGATTATGTGTGTAGAGGTATCAGGAGATTAGGGCAGAGATGTATGGAGAGGACAGGTTATACACTGGCGATTATGTGTGGGGAGGTATCAGGAGATTAGGGCAGAGATGTGTGGAGAGGACAGGTTATATACTGGAGATTATGTGGGGAGGTATCAGGAGATTAGGGCAGAGATGTGTGGAGAGGACAGGTTATTTACTGGAGATTAAGTGGGGAGGTATCAGGAGATCAGGGCAGAGATGTATGGAGAGAACAGGTTATATACTGGAGATTATGTGGGGAGATATCAAGAGATTAGGGCAGAGATGTAAGGAGAGGACAGGTTATATACTGGAGATTGTGTGGGGAGATATCAGGAGATTAGGACAGAGATGTATGGAGAGAACAGGTTATATATTGGAGATTATATGTGGGGAGATATCAGGAGATTAGGGCAGAGATGTATGGAGAGGACAGTTTATATACTGGAGATTGTGTGGGGAGATATCAGGAGATTAGGGCAGAGATGTATGGAGAGGATGGGTTATATACTGGAGATTGTGTGGGGAGATATCAGGAGATTAGGGCAGAGATGTATGGAGAGGATGGGTTATATACTGGAGATTATGTGTGGGGAGGTATCTGGAGATTAGGACAGAGATGTATGGAGACAACAGGTTATATACTGGAGATTATGTGGGGAGGTATCAGGAGATTAGGACAGAGATGTATGGAGAGAGCAGGTTATATACTGGAGATTATGTGAGAGGAGTTATTATGAGATTAGGACACAGATGTATGGAGAGGACAGGTTATATACTGGAGATTATGTGTGAGGAGGTATCAGGAGATTAGGGCAGAGATGTATGGAGAGGACAGGTTATATATTGGAGATTATGTGTGTGGAGATATCAGGAGATTAGGGCAGAGATGTATGGAGAGGACAGGTTATATACTGGAGATTATGTGTCGGGAGGTATCAGGAGATTAGGGCAATGATGTATGGAGAGGACAGGTTATATACTGGAGATTATGTGTGTAGAGGTATCAGGAGATTAGGGCAGAGATGTATGGAGAGGACAGGTTATACACTGGCGATTATGTGTGGGGAGGTATCAGGAGATTAGGGCAGAGATGTGTGGAGAGGACAGGTTATATACTGGAGATTATGTGGGGAGGTATCAGGAGATTAGGGCATAGATGTATGGAGAGGACAGGTTATACATTGGAGATTATGTGTGTGGAGGTATCAGGAGATTAGGGCAGAGATGTATGGAGAGGACAGGTTATATACTGGAGATTATGTGGGGAGGTATCAGGAGATTAGGGCAGAGAAGTATGGAGTGGACAGATTATATACTGGAGATTATGTGGGGAGATTTCAAGAGATTGGGGCAGAGATGTAAGGAGAGGACAGGTTATATACTGGAGATTATGTGTGAGGAGGTATCAGGAGATTAGGACAGAGATGTATGGAGAGAGCAGGTTATATACTGGAGATTATGTGAGAGGAGTTATCATGAGATTAGGGCAGAGATGTATGGAGAGGACAGGTTATATACGGGGGATTATGTGGGGCGGTATCAGGAGATTAGGGCAGAGATGTATAGAGAGGACAGATTATATACTGCAGATTATGTGGGGAGGTATCAGGAGATTAGGGCAGAGATGTATGGAGAGGACAGGTTATATACTGGAGATTATGTGGGGAGGTTGTGACGACTCCTGGAGTGGACCCTCTGGGTCGTGACACCAACCCTCCCAGGGCGAGCTGACCTAGTGAAGACCACCCCCTATACAGGGAGTGTCAGGGGCAAGCCCCAGGGGGTGAGGCACCACGACTGCTGGCACCAGGCGGCCGGCTCACAGGAGACACGAGTGGGTGAGAGTGTCGGCAGGAACGTGTAAAGTGTGGACACGGGAACACGTGGTATACAGAGACTTCGTTCGTCCGGGTGTGAGTGAAGCAGGAAGTGTGCAAGGAGCACGTCAGAGCACTGAGTCAGGCAGCAGGTGTGCCAGGAGGTACAACTGAGTATAAGACAGAGCACGGAATCGGAGTGTGTGCCAGGAGGCACGACTGAGTATAAGACAGAGTACAGGGTAAGAGCGTGTGCCAGGAGGCACAACCGAGTATGAGACAGAACACAGGGTCAGAGCGTGTGCCAGGAGGCACAACCAAGTACAAAGCAGAGTGCAGATTCAGAGCGTGTGCCAAGAGGCACAACAGAGTGCAAGGCAGAGGACCTGAGTACAGCGCACAGCCAGGCAGGGACACGGCAGACCAAGCCAGGAAGCACAACAATAATCAGGCACCTCCCCTAGGGGGAGGTCGTCTGATATAGCACATGACTACTACTGGTTCCGGGTCAGGAACTAGCCAGAAAGCACATGACCACTACAGGTTCCGGGTCAGGTCCTCCATTACCATAGAGAGGACCGAGCCCTATACAGCACTGACAGGAGCGCGCAAGCGCAAACGTGACATGTAGGAGGAGGCCCGGGGACGAGAGCTGCGCGTGCGCACCCTACGGGACCCCCGGAGTGACCGCAGCTCCGGAAGAGATGACGTCGGGACCGAGGTCCCGCCCCCAGGTGAGCACGGCGTGACAGTACCCCCCCCTTTACGCCCCCTCTTTCTAAAACTGGAGAGGAACTTAGACAAAATCTGGGGTGCGTGGATATTCTCCTTGGGTTCCCATGACCTCTCCTCGGGGCCAAAACCCTTCCAATCGACCAGGAACATGGTTCTCCCTCTTACCTTCTTCATGGCCAAAATGTCATTCACCTCAAACTCATCCCCCAAGCCAACAGGCTGGGGTGTGTGGCCTGGAGAAGGATGAAATCGGTTAAGAACCACAGGTTTTAGGAGAGACACATGGAAGGAATTGGGAATACGGAGTGAAGGAGGCAGCTTCAATTTGTAAGCAACATCATTAATCCGCCTGAGGACCTCAAAAGGACCAATGTAACGGGGACCCAGTTTGTAAGATGGTACCTTAAGGCGGACGTATTTGGTGGAGAGCCACACCTTGTCACCAGGGAGAAATGGAGGAACGTCCAGGCGCCTCTTGTCAGCGTGTAATTTCATTCTGTCCCGTGCTTTCTCGAGAGCGGTTTTGGTCTCCTGCCATACCCTGGAGAACTCCACAGACTGAGAATCGGCAGCAGGTACCCCCGAGACAGGAAGTACCGGTAGAGGCACATTGAGATGCTGTCCAAAGACGATGAAGAAAGGAGACTTGGTAGACGATTCACTGGAGTGATTATTGTAGGCGAACTCAGCCCAAGGAAGTAGACCGACCCAGTCATTCTGATGAGCATTAGAAAAATGCCGGAGATAGGATGTAAGGATCTGGTTGGTACGTTCCACCTGCCCATTGGTTTGGGGGTGATAGGCGGAAAAGAAATCCAATGACACTTTCATGAGTCCGCATAGAGCTCTCCAGAACCGGGAGGTGAATTGGACCCCTCTATCCGACACGATGTGCTGGGGGAAGCCGTGAATCCTGAAGATATGGGAAATGAAGATCTTCGCCAAGTCAGGAGCAGAGGGTAGTCCGGGAAGAGGAATGAAGTGAGCCATCTTTGAAAATCGGTCTACAACCACCAAGACCACAGTACAACCGGAAGAACAAGGCAGATCAGTAATGAAATCCATGGCTATGTGCTGCCATGGAGCCGACGGAATGGGAAGCGGGAACAGAAGACCGGAGGGTGGTTGTCTGGGTATCTTGTTCTGGGCACAGGACGGGCAAGATGCTACAAAGTCTTTAACATCCTGGGAGAGTGAAGGCCACCAATAATGGCGAGAGATTAAGTCCAAAGTCTTTTTGACACCAACGTGGCCGGCAATCTTGGACGAATGTCCCCAATTTAGCACTCGTTTTCGGTTATTCTCAGCCACAAAGGTTCTTCCCGGAGGTAACGTGGTTAACCTGACAGGAGCCACAGTAATTACTTTGGATAAATCAATGATATGAGAGGGTTCTTCCTCTGCATCAGACGACAGGAATGATCTTGACAACGCATCCGCTCTAACGTTCTTATCGCCGGGCCGAAAATGTAGCTCAAAGTCAAAGCGGGCGAAGAATAGGGACCACCTGGCTTGCCGAGGATTGAGCCTCTGTGCGGACTGGATGTACGCCAGGTTCTTATGGTCTGTGAAGATCTTGAATGGATGTATGGCACCCTCTAGTAAGTACCTCCACTCCTCCAAGGCCAACTTAATGGCCAATAGCTCTTTGTCGCCAATGGAGTAGTTCTGCTCAGTGGAGGAAAATACTTTAGAAAAGAAGCCACAGGTGACAAAACGTCCAGAAGAGGATTTCTGCAGAAGGACTGCGCCAGCCCCAGTAGAGGATGCGTCTACCTCGAGAGTGAAAGGTCTACTAACCTCAGGTCGGTGAAGCGCCGGAGCAGCGGCGAAGGCTTGTTTCAATGACTGGAAGGCCTCTTCAGCCTCAGAGGGCCAAGCCTTTGGGTTAGCTCCCTTGCAGATAAGGGACGAGATGGGGCGAACCAACGAGGAAAAATGAGGAACGAACTGTCGGTAGTAGTTCGCAAAACCAAGGAAGCGTTGGATTGCCTTCACCCCATGGGGCTGTGGCCAATCGAGGACGGCGGACACTTTTGCCGGATCCATGCATAGACCTGATTCTGAGATAATGTACCCCAAGAATGGCAGGGACGTTTGCTCGAAGGCACATTTTTCAAGCTTGGCATAAAGGCGGTTCTCCCTCAGGCGCTGGAGGACTTGACGCACGTTCTTTCTGTGGGCGGAGAGGTCTGGAGAAAAAACGAGGATGTCATCCAGATAGACTACCACGCAGGAGTACAGCATATCCCGGAAGACGTCATTCACGAACTCCTGGAAAACCGCTGGGGCATTGCAGAGGCCGAAGGGCATGACCAAGTACTCGTAGTGACCGTCTCTGGTGTTAAAGGCGGTCTTCCACTCATCCCCGGAACGAATGCGGATCAAGTTGTAGGCCCCACGAAGATCCAGTTTGGTGAAAATTCGAGCTCCTCTAAGTCGGTCAAAGAGCTCCGGGATCAATGGCAATGGGTACTTGTTCTTGACCGTGATATTGTTCAGGCCTCGGTAGTCTATGCAAGGACGGAGGGAGCCGTCCTTCTTTTTTACAAAGAAAAATCCCGCTCCCGCGGGCGAGGAGGACTTACGGATGAAACCTCTAGCAAGGTTCTCCTGGATATAGTCAGACATAGCTTGGGTCTCAGCAGGGGATAGCGGGTATATCCTACCCCTGGGTGGCGTAGAACCAGGAATGAGGTCAATCGGACAGTCATATGGCCGATGGGGGGGCAGAGTCTCGGCCTCCTTCTTGTCGAAAACATCTGCAAAGGACCAGTAAGCCGACGGCAGACCTGTAGGTGCCGGGGATGGACCGGCAGAGTTCATCAGACGGACGAGCAACAGGCACTTCTCCTGACAGAACGGTCCCCATCGGAGTATCTCGCCCGACCGCCAGTCCAGGGTTGGCTCATGAGTCCGTAGCCAAGGGAGGCCTAGAAGAAGTGCGTGAGACATGGTGGACAAGACGAGGAAGGAGATCTTCTCCAGGTGCAGGGCTCCGATCTGCAGCTCGATCTCTTCGGTGGCCTGGGTAACGGACTCCAGCACGGACGTACCATTGACCGAAACAATCGACCGAGGAGTCTCCAGGGATCTGACAGGAATCCGGTATTTTTTAACCGCCTCGAGTGTGATAAAATTCCCCTCCGCGCCAGAATCCAGGAAAGCCTCCTCAGAATAACGCTTGGCACCGAGATTCAATAATACGGACACGAGCAGGGGAGGAGAGGAATCACGTACACCTAGGGAGGCCTCTCCTATCAACCCTAGGCGGAGAAGTTTCCCGGCTTCTTGGAGCAGGAACGGAGGAGGTGAGAGGAGCTCCTCTCTCTGGCTAATTCACGGGCACGTTCCTGAAACCGCAGGTCGATGCGTGTCGCCAGTGAGATCAGATCCTCTAAAGAGGTGGGAGTATCCCGACCTGCCAGTACGTCTTTGATCCGACTGGACAGGCCACGCCAAAAGATCCCTACGAGAGCCTCGTTGTTCCAACCGAGTTCGGAGGCCAAGGTACGAAAACGGATGGCATACTGTCCTACCGGTAGCGTACCCTGATGGAGGTTAAAGAGGGACTCGGTGATAGAGGCCAGCCGACCCGGCTCGTCGAACACCTTGCGGAAGGTGTCCAAAAAGGTGGAAAGCCGAGAGACGAGTGGGTCATTGCGCTCCCAGAGGGGGTTCACCCATGCTAATGCCTCCCCCTCTAAGTGTGAAACAATAAAGGCAATTTGGGCGCGCTCAGTGGGATAGTGCTGCGGCAAAAGCTCAAAATGTAACCGGCATTGGTTCAGAAATCCTCGACAAAACTTAGGGTCCCCGCTATATCGGGGTGGCTTGCCGAGGCGCGGCATCGGGTGCGGGGCCGAGGACTGGGCAGAAACGGATTGTATGGCCGACAAACGAGACTCCATGGATTTCAAAAAGACCATAATCCTGGTCTGACTCTCCCGTAGGAACACCAGTTCCTTTTGGATGGAGGTGGTGGCACCAGCGGGGTCCATGGCCTGATTATACTGTGACGACTCCTGGAGTGGACCCTCTGGGTCGTGACACCAACCCTCCCAGGGCGAGCTGACCTAGTGAAGACCACCCCCTATACAGGGAGTGTCAGGGGCAAGCCCCAGGGGGTGAGGCACCACGACTGCTGGCACCAGGCGGCCGGCTCACAGGAGACACGAGTGGGTGAGAGTGTCGGCAGGAACGTGTAAAGTGTGGACACGGGAACACGTGGTATACAGAGACTTCGTTCGTCCGGGTGTGAGTGAAGCAGGAAGCGTGCAAGGAGCACGTCAGAGCACTGAGTCAGGCAGCAGGTGTGCCAGGAGGTACAACTGAGTATAAGACAGAGCACGGAATCGGAGTGTGTGCCAGGAGGCACGACTGAGTATAAGACAGAGTACAGGGTAAGAGCGTGTGCCAGGAGGCACAACCGAGTATGAGACAGAACACAGGGTCAGAGCGTGTGCCAGGAGGCACAACCAAGTACAAAGCAGAGTGCAGATTCAGAGCGTGTGCCAAGAGGCACAACAGAGTGCAAGGCAGAGGACCTGAGTACAGCGCACAGCCAGGCAGGGACACGGCAGACCAAGCCAGGAAGCACAACAATAATCAGGCACCTCCCCTAGGGGGAGGTCGTCTGATATAGCACATGACTACTACTGGTTCCGGGTCAGGAACTAGCCAGAAAGCACATGACCACTACAGGTTCCGGGTCAGGTCCTCCATTACCATAGAGAGGACCGAGCCCTATACAGCACTGACAGGAGCGCGCAAGCGCAAACGTGACATGTAGGAGGAGGCCCGGGGACGAGAGCTGCGCGTGCGCACCCTACGGGACCCCCGGAGTGACCGCAGCTCCGGAAGAGATGACGTCGGGACCGAGGTCCCGCCCCCAGGTGAGCACGGCGTGACAGAGGTATCAGGAGATTAGGGCAGAGATGTATGGAGAGGACAGGTTATACATTGGAGATTATGTGTGGGGAGTGTGAGGTAGCGCTGTCATGTAAGTAAGGGGTTCTCGCTTGCAGCGATTGAAAAACACATCCGGCACAGGATTTTCCAACAAATCATAGTCTATGAGGTTTATTCATCCTTCATAAACCTCCAGCAGCAATATACACAGCATTACAGGAGAGCGTCCATTATACAGGCTATTTAGCCCCAGGGTTATCTCACCCACGTCAGGGTTCCCATATGGCTGTTTCTCCAGGCCGCAGAAGTCCACTCACTCCTCAGGGACTCTCAGATACTGGCCGCCATTACACACACAGCCGCTCCACAGGCTGCTGTTAGTGAGGAGATCCTTCTCCTCACGGGACCTTCTAAAAACTGGACCAATCAGGTCCCAGCATTCACTCCATGTGACCTAACCTGGCCACATTATATGGTCCATAGCCACGCCCACCGGGTCACATGACTATGACCTCACCACAGGTCCTTCACACAGACATATATACTTTACAATAGCATTCATAAACATACATATGTCTCTATCTCAAGGTCACCCACCTTGAGATACATAATGGCTCTTCAACCACTCACACTCTTGGGACATCCACACAGCGCCCCCTCGTGGACACAGTGGTCATTACACCACATACCTCCCCCCTATGTTCAAACTTGTGGGGTTGAACACACAACATCACACCAGGGTCTCGAGACCGGGCACGTATTGCACCTTGCCCCACAGGTCGAGAGAACTATCTCCATTTGTCATATGGCCTCATCTCTACATTAGGCCTCCCCCGCCCCCAGCGGTCATAATACCGGTCATTGTCTTTGACCCTCCAGTCACTACGTCCACCACCGGGTCTCGTGCCTATGCTACTAAGATTAGAACTGCCACTTGCGGACTCTCGACGTTCTTGTCTTCGACTACCTGTCCTTTCATTCTTTGGAGGATCCCTTCGGGCCTTTACAACTTGGGTTGGAGGTGGACGCCACCTGACGTTCTGTATCTGCTTATTCATCTGCAGCCGATCCTGTCTTAGCTGCTCAATCTCCTTCAGGTATGCTACCCGATATTCCAGGAGCATGCGAAGCGTCTCAATGCTTTCCACCGAACCAACCACAATGACAGGAACCATGTCATCTTCAATAACGACTTGGATTTCACCAGCAGGTGGGATCCTCACTCTCTTCACACAGGATCGATTCACCATCTCCTGCATCACCTTTCCAAGTCTGCCAACGACTTTCCCCACCAGATTTCTGGGCACCGGAATTATGTCTTCCACAAAGCCCAGCCGACTTTGTGCTTCCCTTGCAAGCTCCAGACGTCGAGCGGCTTTCCTATTATGCTCCACGAGCATCTGTTTCGTGCGGAGACATTGTAGGTGCATCTCCTTCAGGACAGCCACCCTTCTCTCTGTGTCTTCCGTTTCTGCCAGTATCACCAACTGGTCTGTTTCTGGTGCCCAGCTCACACTATATGCCTTTACTGCCTTTTTAAAGGTCTCATGCACACCTTCGCTGGCACATGCTTCTCGCACGTCTTCGGGTACCTCCATCACGCACTTGAAGGTCATGGACTTGCTCTCATCCTGGACAGATGGCTCTGGGTTCCCCACGGACACTTCCCTCAAGGTATCTGCCAAGACCGGGTGACTGTCTTGTGCAGCTCTTGGCTCACCATCTTCCTGAGATTTACAGTCTTCAGGACCCTTTTCCAAGATGGGCTTTGGCAGTTCTGCCTTGCTATCAGTCGGGCACGGCCGCTGTACGTCTTCGCCCATCCACTTCTCCTGCAGAAGACCTTTTACTACTCCACTGAGTTCTTGCAGAACTTTATCTCGCTCCTCTGCCAGGTAGCGACGCTCATCCTCTCTCCTGAGAATCTCCTGTTGATGCTTCTCTTGGGCCTCTCTGAGCACCTCCATATCCTTCACTATAGCTTTGTTCATAGTTTGACACGCTGACAGGTGACCCCTGAGCTCAGAGACTTCCTTCTCCAGCTCATCCACTCTGTGCTCAGCTGTTTGTCTCAGGCCTCTTTCTTGTTTGACACATTCATCCACCTCCTCTCTGAGGGCCTTATTCAGTCCTTGCCACGTTACCATGTGGCCTTTGAGCTCAGAGACTTCTTTCTCTAGCCCTTCTATTCTGTGCTCCCTTTCTTTCTCAGAGCCACAGTCACCCCCAGAGATTAAGTCATCCCTCCAGTTACTCACTAACCGTGTGACTACTTCCGCCGTCTTACCCACCAGGTCAGCGTCAGTTTTGTCACGAGATGTCAGGTCCGTCCGTTGGGCTGACATACCCCTTTTCCCAGTCACTTCCACCTCTGACCTCTCCCCGTCAGGAACCGTCACCGTCTTAATATCTGTTAGCCCAACTATAGGAACGTCTCCCTCCTCGTACCATAGGTCATCCAACATGACAAAGTCCCGGCCGCCCTCCAAGGTATACACCAAGTCTGGTGGTATCCCGCCACCTTGGCACTCACCACCTTTGGTCCCCTCAAACACTACTCTGTCTACTGCGTAGTTCACCGTGACCCCGTGTTTACAGCGAACCCTGACGTTTTTCTCGGTCAGAGAGAAAACGAGAGGCGTTCCTGTCAGAGTCACCTGACTCTCTGAGTCCAGCCGACCAAAGGCTCCTTCCCGGTGCAGCATCACTGTACACATCTGTGGCCCATCATTACTACCTGGAAAGGATATTCCACATTCTGAAAAAGACCTGCACATACACTGCGGTACTCCAGACATACCTACTGAGTCACCCAGTGCTGTCACTTCTTCAAACTTGGCCCCTTTCTGGACCACCACCCCACTTTGGGTTGCCGCCCCCTCCCGGGACTCTACCCCTTTTTGGGTTACCACGCCAATTTGGGTCACCGCCCCCTTCTGGGACTCCACCTCTTTTTTGGTTACCACCCCCATTTGGGACTCCACCCCCTTTTGGGCTACCACCCCAATTTGGGTCACCGCCCCGTTTTGGGACTCCACCCCCTTTCGGGATCTCCCCATGTCTGTTATACCGGTCTTCTCAGACCACAGTTCACACCACACAGTTTATGTCTCTCACGATACCAGACAAGTCCTTGTTGGCACCACCACAGCTCCTGCTGTCACCGATCACTGGCACCACCGGCTGCTGTTCACACACACAGCGGCTGGAGTCACTGCAGCTCCTGCTGCGCCGTCTTCATGGACCCGCCGATCCACCGGAAGCCGCTTGTCACCTTCGTGACCCCACTGAGCCACATCAAGCCGCTTGTCACCTTCTTGACTCCCACTGAGCCACCGCAGGCTGAGTCGAGAAATAGAAAAAAAACACACCACAAAAAAAACTCACGTGTCCTGACTGTGCGCTATTCAGGACGCTCCTGTCTCCACCTGAGACCGTCCAACACACAGGGCGCACCGGGTGAGATTCAGGGAGCGACCCTCCTCCCAGGGTCTCCCCACACACTGGCCTCACCAGGTCCAGGGGCTCAGCGGGTGCTATTCAGGACATCCGTCTCGGCCTGAGACTGCCCAACACTTAAGCCTCACCAGGTCCAAGGTCCTACCATGTGCTCCAGGGCTCTTCCCAACACTGACCCTCCAGGACCTTGCTCACTGAACCCTCCAGGAACACAGTCTTTACCACTGACCCAGGTCAGTAAAACACTTTTTTTTTTTCCTTCTTTCCCGACCGGCACCTGCTGGCCGCGCAGGTTCTCGGACCTCTCTACCGCAGAGGTATCCTATAAGTCTTTGCCACTGACTCCTGTCAGCACATCACATGGCTTTAAGACCGTCAGCCCTCCTGGCTCAGCGTTGCCCCCAGCAACCGAATCTGCAGTCCTTATCCGTTGCCCCTAGCAACAAGGCTACAATATTGCCCGCATTCTCCGCCATATGTGAGGTAGCGCTGTCATGTAAGTAAGGGGTTCTCGCTTGCAGCGATCGAAAAACACATCCGGCACAGGATTTTCCAACAAATCATAGTCTATGAGGTTTATTCATCCTTCATAAACCTCCAGCAGCAATATACACAGCATTACAGGAGAGCGTCCATTATACAGGCTATTTAGCCCCAGGGTTATCTCACCCACGTCAGGGTTCCCATATGGCTGTTTCTCCAGGCCGCAGAAGTCCACTCACTCCTCAGGGACTCTCAGATACTGGCCGTCATTACACACACAGCCGCTCCACAGGCTGCTGTTAGTGAGGAGATCCTTCTCACGGGACCTTCCAAAAACTGGACCAATCAGGTCCCAGCATTCACTCCATGTGACCTAACCTGGCCACATTATATGGTCCATAGCCACGCCCACCGGGTCACATGACTATGACCTCACCACAGGTCCTTCACACAGACATATATACTTTACAATAGCATTCATAAACATACATATGTCTCTATCTCAAGGTCACCCACCTTGAGATACATAATGGCTCTTCAACCACTCACACTCTTGGGACATCCACACAGCGCCCCCTCGTGGACACAGTGGTCATTACACCACAGGAGGTATCAGGAGATTAGGGCAGAGATGTATGGAGAGGACAGGTTATATACTGGAGATTATGTGTGAGGAGGTATCAGGAGATTAGGGCAGTGATGTATGGAGAGGACAGGTTATATACTGGAGATTATGTGTGGGGGTATCAGGAGATTAGGGCAGAGATGTATGGAGAGGACAGGTTATATACGGGGGATTATGTGGGGCGGTATCAGGAGATTAGGGCAGAGATGTATGGAGAGGACAGATTATATACTGCAGATTATGTGGGGAGATATCAAGAGATTAGGGCAGAGATGTATGGAGAGGATAGATTATATACTGAAGATTATGTGTAGGAGGTATCAAGAGATTAGGGCAGAGATGTATGGAGAGGACAGGTTATATACTGGAGATTATGTGGGGAGATATCAAGAGATTATGGCAGAGATGTATGGAGAGGACAGGTTATACACTGGAGATTGTGTGGGGAGGTATCAGAAGATTAGGGCAGAGATGTATGGAGAGGACAGGATATATACTGGAGATTATGTGGGGAGGTATCAGGAGATTAGGGCAGAGATGTATGGAGAGGACAGGTTATATACTGGAGATTATGTGGGGAGATATCAAGAGATTAGGGCAGAGATGTAAGGAGAGGACAGGTTATATACTAGAGATTATGTGTGGGGAGATATCAGGAGATTAGGACAGAGATGTATGGAGAGAACAGGTTATATACTGGAGATTATGTGGGGAGGTATCAGGAGATTAGGACAGAGATGTGTGGAGAGAGCAGGTTATATACTGGAGATTA
This sequence comes from Dendrobates tinctorius, assembly GCF_039654945.1. Taxonomy (NCBI): domain Eukaryota; kingdom Metazoa; phylum Chordata; class Amphibia; order Anura; family Dendrobatidae; genus Dendrobates; species Dendrobates tinctorius. The sequence goes on from NW_027361803.1 coordinate 14,797,424, forward strand.
TGTGAGAGGAGTTATCATGAGATTAGGACACAGATGTATGGAGAGGACAGGTTATATACTGAAGATTATGTGTGAGGAGGTATCAGGAGATTAGGGCAGTGATATATGGAGAGGACAGGTTATATACTGGAGATTATGTGTGGGGGTATCAGGAGATTAGGGCAGAGATGCATGGAGAGGACAGGTTATATCCTGGGGATTATGTGGGGAGGTATCAGGAGATTAGGGCAGAGATGTATGGAGAGGGCAGGTTATATACAGGGGGGGATTATGTGTGGGGAGGTATCAGGAGATTAGGGCAGAGATGTGTGGATAGGACAGGTTATATACTAGAGATTATGTGGGGAGGTATCAGAAGATTAGGGCAGAGATGTATGGAGAGGACAGGTTATACATTGGAGATTATGTGTGGGGAGGTATCAGGAGATTAGGGCAGAGATGTATGGAGAGGACAGATTGTATACTGGAGATTATGTGGGGAGGTATCAGGAGATTAGGGCAGAGATGTATGGAGAGGACAGGTTATATACTGGAGATTATGTGGGGAGATATCAAGAGATTAGGGCAGAGATGTAAGGAGAGGACAGGTTATATACTAGAGATTATGTGTGGGGAGGTATCAGGAGATTAGGGCAGAGAAGTATGGAGAGAACAGGTTATATACTGGAGATTGTGTGGGGAGATATCAGGAGATTAGGTCAGAGATGTATGGAGAGGACAGGTTATATACTGGAGATTGTGTGGGGAGATATCAGGAGATTAGGGCAGAGATGTATGGAGAGGATGGGTTATATACTGGAGATTGTGTGGGGAGATATCAGGAGATTAGGGCAGAGATGTATGGAGAGGATGGGTTATATACTGGAGATTATGTGTGGGGAGGTATCAGGAGATTAGGGCAGAGATATATGTAGAGGACAGGTTATATACTGGAGATTGTGTGGGGAGGTATCAGGAGATTATGGCAGAGATGTATGGAGAGGACAGGTTATACACTGGAGATTGTGTGGGGAGGTATCAGAAGATTAGGGCAGAGATGTATGGAGAGGACAGGTTACATATTGGAGATTATGTGTGTAGAGGTATCAGGAGATTAGGGCAGAGATGTATGGAGAGGACAGGTTATACACTGGTGATTATGTGTGGGGCGGTATCAGGAGATTAGGGCAGAGATGTATGGAGAGGACAGTTTATACACTGGCGATTATGTGTGGGGAGGTATCAGGAGATTAGGGCAGAGATGTGTGGAGAGGACAGGTTATTTACTGGAGATTATGTGGGGAGGTATCAGGAGATTAGGGCAGAGATGTATGGAGAGGACAGGTTATACATTGGAGATCATGTGTGGGGAGGTATCAGGAGATTAGGGCAGAGATGTATGGAGAGGACAGGTTATTTACTGGAGATTAAGTGGGGAGGTATCAGGAGATCAGGGCAGAGATGTATGGAGAGGACAGGTTATATACTGGAGATTATGTGGGGAGATATCAAGAGATTAGGGCAGAGATGTAAGGAGAGGACAGGTTATATACTAGAGATTATGTGTGGGGAGGTATCAGGAGATTAGGGCAGAGATGTATGGAGAGAACAGGTTATATACTGGAGATTATCTGTGGGCAGGTATCAGGAGATTAGGGCAGAGATGTATGGAGAGGACAGGTTATATATTGGAGATTATGAGTGGGGAGATATCAGGAGATTAGGGCAGAGATGTATGGAGAGGACAGGTTATATACTGGAGATTATGTGTGGGGAGAAATCAGGAGATTAGGGCAGAGATGTATGGAGAGGATGGGTTATATACTGGAGATTGTGTGGGGAGATATCTGGAGATTAGGACAGAGATGTATGGAGAGAACAGGTTATATATTGGAGATTATATGTGGGGAGATATCAGGAGATTAGGGCAGAGATGTATGGAGAGGACAGGTTATATACTGGAGATTGTGTGGGGAGATATCAGGAGATTAGGGCAGAGATGTATGGAGAGGATGGGTTATATACTTGAGATTGTGTGGGGAGATATCAGGAGATTAGGGCAGAGATGTATGGAGAGGATGGGTTATATACTGGAGATTATGTGTGGGGAGGTATCAGGAGATTAGGGCAGAGATGTATGGAGAGGACAGGTTATATACTGGAGATTGTGTGGGGAGGTATCAGGAGATTATGGCAGAGATGTATGGAGAGGACAGGTTATACACTGGAGATTGTGTGGGGAGGTATCAGGAGATTAGGGCAGAGATGTATGGAGAGGACAGGTTATACACTGGCGATTATGTGTGGGGAGGTATCAGGAGATTAGGGCAGAGATGTATGGAGAGGACAGGTTATACACTGGCGATTATGTGTGGGGAGATATCAGGAGATTAGGGCAGAGATGTGTGGAGATGACAGGTTATATACTGGAGATTATGTGGGGAGGTATCAGGAGATTAAGGCAGAGATGTATGGAGAGGACAGGTTATACACTGGCGATTATGTGTGGGGAGGTATCAGGAGATTAGGGCAGAGATGTATGGAGAGGACAGGTTATACACTGGCGATTATGTGTGGGGAGGTATCAGGAGATTAGGGCAGAGATTTATGGAGAGGACAGGTTATATATTGGAGATTATGAGTGGGGAGATATCAGGAGATTAGTGCAGAGATGTATGGAGAGGACAGGTTATATACTGGAGATTATGTGTGGGGAGAAATCATGAGATTTGGGCAGAGATGTATGGAGAGGATGGGTTATATACTGGAGATTGTGTGGGGAGATATCAGGAGATTAGGACAGAGATGTATGGAGAGAACAGGTTATATACTGGAGATTATGTGGGGAGGTATCAGGAGATTAGGACAGAGATGTATGGAGAGAGCAGGTTATATACTGGAGATTATGTGATAGGAGTTATCATGAGATTAGGACACAGATGTATGGAGAGGACAGGTTATATACTGGAGATTATGTGTGAGGAGGTATCAGGAGATTAGGGCAGAGATGTATGGAGAGGACAGGTTATATATTGGAGATTATGTGTGTGGAGATATCAGGAGATTAGGGCAGAGATGTATGGAGAGGACAGGTTATATACTGGAGATTATGTGTCGGGAGGTATCAGGAGATTAGGGCAGTGATGTATGGAGAGGACAGGTTATATACTGGAGATTATGTGTGTAGAGGTATCAGGAGATTAGGGCAGAGATGTATGGAGAGGACAGGTTATACACTGGCGATTATGTGTGGGGAGGTATCAGGAGATTAGGGCAGTGATGTATGGAGAGGACAGGTTATATACTGGAGATTATGTGTGGGGGTATCAGGAGATTAGGGCAGAGATGTATGGAGAGGACAGGTTATATACTGGAGATTATGTGTGAGGAGGTATCAGGAGATTAGGGCAGTGATGTATGGAGAGGACAGGTTATATACTGGAGATTATGTGTGGGGGTATCAGGAGATTAGGGCAGAGATGTATGGAGAGGACAGGTTATATACGGGGGATTATGTGGGGCGGTATCAGGAGATTAGGGCAGAGATGTATGGAGAGGACAGATTATATACTGCAGATTATGTGGGGAGATATCAAGAGATTAGGGCAGAGATGTATGGAGAGGATAGATTATATACTGAAGATTATGTGTAGGAGGTATCAAGAGATTAGGGCAGAGATGTATGGAGAGGACAGGTTATATACTGGAGATTATGTGGGGAGATATCAAGAGATTATGGCAGAGATGTATGGAGAGGACAGGTTATACACTGGAGATTGTGTGGGGAGGTATCAGAAGATTAGGGCAGAGATGTATGGAGAGGACAGGATATATACTGGAGATTATGTGGGGAGGTATCAGGAGATTAGGGCAGAGATGTATGGAGAGGACAGGTTATATACTGGAGATTATGTGGGGAGATATCAAGAGATTAGGGCAGAGATGTAAGGAGAGGACAGGTTATATACTAGAGATTATGTGTGGGGAGATATCAGGAGATTAGGACAGAGATGTATGGAGAGAACAGGTTATATACTGGAGATTATGTGGGGAGGTATCAGGAGATTAGGACAGAGATGTGTGGAGAGAGCAGGTTATATACTGGAGATTATGTGAGAGGAGTTATCATGAGATTAGGACACAGATGTATGGAGAGGACAGGTTATATACTGAAGATTATGTGTGAGGAGGTATCAGGAGATTAGGGCAGTGATATATGGAGAGGACAGGTTATATACTGGAGATTATGTGTGGGGGTATCAGGAGATTAGGGCAGAGATGCATGGAGAGGACAGGTTATATCCTGGGGATTATGTGGGGAGGTATCAGGAGATTAGGGCAGAGATGTATGGAGAGGGCAGGTTATATACAGGGGGGGATTATGTGTGGGGAGGTATCAGGAGATTAGGGCAGAGATGTGTGGATAGGACAGGTTATATACTAGAGATTATGTGGGGAGGTATCAGAAGATTAGGGCAGAGATGTATGGAGAGGACAGGTTATACATTGGAGATTATGTGTGGGGAGGTATCAGGAGATTAGGGCAGAGATGTATGGAGAGGACAGATTGTATACTGGAGATTATGTGGGGAGGTATCAGGAGATTAGGGCAGAGATGTATGGAGAGGACAGGTTATATACTGGAGATTATGTGGGGAGATATCAAGAGATTAGGGCAGAGATGTAAGGAGAGGACAGGTTATATACTAGAGATTATGTGTGGGGAGGTATCAGGAGATTAGGGCAGAGAAGTATGGAGAGAACAGGTTATATACTGGAGATTGTGTGGGGAGATATCAGGAGATTAGGTCAGAGATGTATGGAGAGGACAGGTTATATACTGGAGATTGTGTGGGGAGATATCAGGAGATTAGGGCAGAGATGTATGGAGAGGATGGGTTATATACTGGAGATTGTGTGGGGAGATATCAGGAGATTAGGGCAGAGATGTATGGAGAGGATGGGTTATATACTGGAGATTATGTGTGGGGAGGTATCAGGAGATTAGGGCAGAGATATATGTAGAGGACAGGTTATATACTGGAGATTGTGTGGGGAGGTATCAGGAGATTATGGCAGAGATGTATGGAGAGGACAGGTTATACACTGGAGATTGTGTGGGGAGGTATCAGAAGATTAGGGCAGAGATGTATGGAGAGGACAGGTTACATATTGGAGATTATGTGTGTAGAGGTATCAGGAGATTAGGGCAGAGATGTATGGAGAGGACAGGTTATACACTGGTGATTATGTGTGGGGCGGTATCAGGAGATTAGGGCAGAGATGTATGGAGAGGACAGGTTATACACTGGCGATTATGTGTGGGGAGGTATCAGGAGATTAGGGCAGAGATGTGTGGAGAGGACAGGTTATTTACTGGAGATTATGTGGGGAGGTATCAGGAGATTAGGGCAGAGATGTATGGAGAGGACAGGTTATACATTGGAGATCATGTGTGGGGAGGTATCAGGAGATTAGGGCAGAGATGTATGGAGAGGACAGGTTATTTACTGGAGATTAAGTGGGGAGGTATCAGGAGATCAGGGCAGAGATGTATGGAGAGGACAGGTTATATACTGGAGATTATGTGGGGAGATATCAAGAGATTAGGGCAGAGATGTAAGGAGAGGACAGGTTATATACTAGAGATTATGTGTGGGGAGGTATCAGGAGATTAGGGCAGAGATGTATGGAGAGAACAGGTTATATACTGGAGATTATCTGTGGGCAGGTATCAGGAGATTAGGGCAGAGATGTATGGAGAGGACAGGTTATATATTGGAGATTATGAGTGGGGAGATATCAGGAGATTAGGGCAGAGATGTATGGAGAGGACAGGTTATATACTGGAGATTATGTGTGGGGAGAAATCAGGAGATTAGGGCAGAGATGTATGGAGAGGATGGGTTATATACTGGAGATTGTGTGGGGAGATATCTGGAGATTAGGACAGAGATGTATGGAGAGAACAGGTTATATATTGGAGATTATATGTGGGGAGATATCAGGAGATTAGGGCAGAGATGTATGGAGAGGACAGGTTATATACTGGAGATTGTGTGGGGAGATATCAGGAGATTAGGGCAGAGATGTATGGAGAGGATGGGTTATATACTTGAGATTGTGTGGGGAGATATCAGGAGATTAGGGCAGAGATGTATGGAGAGGATGGGTTATATACTGGAGATTATGTGTGGGGAGGTATCAGGAGATTAGGGCAGAGATGTATGGAGAGGACAGGTTATATACTGGAGATTGTGTGGGGAGGTATCAGGAGATTATGGCAGAGATGTATGGAGAGGACAGGTTATACACTGGAGATTGTGTGGGGAGGTATCAGGAGATTAGGGCAGAGATGTATGGAGAGGACAGGTTATACACTGGCGATTATGTGTGGGGAGGTATCAGGAGATTAGGGCAGAGATGTATGGAGAGGACAGGTTATACACTGGCGATTATGTGTGGGGAGGTATCAGGAGATTAGGGCAGAGATGTGTGGAGATGACAGGTTATATACTGGAGATTATGTGGGGAGGTATCAGGAGATTAAGGCAGAGATGTATGGAGAGGACAGGTTATACACTGGCGATTATGTGTGGGGAGGTATCAGGAGATTAGGGCAGAGATGTATGGAGAGGACAGGTTATACACTGGCGATTATGTGTGGGGAGGTATCAGGAGATTAGGGCAGAGATGTGTGGAGACGACAGGTTATATACTGGAGATTATGTGGGGAGGTATCTGGAGATCAGGGCAGAGATGTATGGAGAGGACAGGTTATATACTGGAGATTATGTGGGGAGATATCAAGAGATTAGGGCAGAGATGTAAGGAGAGGACAGGTTATATACTAGAGATTATGTGTGGGGAGGTATCAGGAGATTAGGGCAGAGATGTATGGAGAGAACAGGTTATATACTGGAGATTATCTGTGGGGAGGTATCAGGAGATTAGGGCAGAGATTTATGGAGAGGACAGGTTATATATTGGAGATTATGAGTGGGGAGATATCAGGAGATTAGTGCAGAGATGTATGGAGAGGACAGGTTATATACTGGAGATTATGTGTGGGGAGAAATCATGAGATTTGGGCAGAGATGTATGGAGAGGATGGGTTATATACTGGAGATTGTGTGGGGAGATATCAGGAGATTAGGACAGAGATGTATGGAGAGAACAGGTTATATACTGGAGATTATGTGGGGAGGTATCAGGAGATTAGGACAGAGATGTATGAAGAGAGCAGGTTATATACTGGAGATTATGTGATAGGAGTTATCATGAGATTAGGACACAGATGTATGGAGAGGACAGGTTATATACTGGAGATTATGTGTGAGGAGGTATCAGGAGATTAGGGCAGAGATGTATGGAGAGGACAGGTTATATATTGGAGATTATGTGTGTGGAGATATCAGGAGATTAGGGCAGAGATGTATGGAGAGGACAGGTTATATACTGGAGATTATGTGTCGGGAGGTATCAGGAGATTAGGGCAGTGATGTATGGAGAGGACAGGTTATATACTGGAGATTATGTGTGTAGAGGTATCAGGAGATTAGGGCAGAGATGTATGGAGAGGACAGGTTATACACTGGCGATTATGTGTGGGGAGGTATCAGGAGATTAGGGCAGTGATGTATGGAGAGGACAGGTTATATACTGGAGATTATGTGTGGGGGTATCAGGAGATTAGGGCAGAGATGTATGGAGAGGACAGGTTATATACTGGAGATTATGTGTGAGGAGGTATCAGGAGATTAGGGCAGTGATGTATGGAGAGGACAGGTTATATACTGGAGATTATGTGTGGGGGTATCAGGAGATTAGGGCAGAGATGTATGGAGAGGACAGGTTATATACGGGGGATTATGTGGGGCGGTATCAGGAGATTAGGGCAGAGATGTATGGAGAGGACAGATTATATACTGCAGATTATGTGGGGAGATATCAAGAGATTAGGGCAGAGATGTATGGAGAGGATAGATTATATACTGAAGATTATGTGTAGGAGGTATCAAGAGATTAGGGCAGAGATGTATGGAGAGGACAGGTTATATACTGGAGATTATGTGGGGAGATATCAAGAGATTATGGCAGAGATGTATGGAGAGGACAGGTTATACACTGGAGATTGTGTGGGGAGGTATCAGAAGATTAGGGCAGAGATGTATGGAGAGGACAGGATATATACTGGAGATTATGTGGGGAGGTATCAGGAGATTAGGGCAGAGATGTATGGAGAGGACAGGTTATATACTGGAGATTATGTGGGGAGATATCAAGAGATTAGGGCAGAGATGTAAGGAGAGGACAGGTTATATACTAGAGATTATGTGTGGGGAGATATCAGGAGATTAGGACAGAGATGTATGGAGAGAACAGGTTATATACTGGAGATTATGTGGGGAGGTATCAGGAGATTAGAACAGAGATGTGTGGAGAGAGCAGGTTATATACTGGAGATTGTGTGAGAGGAGTTATCATGAGATTAGGACACAGATGTATGGAGAGGACAGGTTATATACTGGAGATTATGTGTGAGGAGGTATCAGGAGATTAGGGCAGTGATGTATGGAGAGGACAGGTTATATACTGGAGATTATGTGTGGGGGTATCAGGAGATTAGGGCAGAGATGCATGGAGAGGACAGGTTATATACGGGGGATTATGAGGGGAGGTATCAGGAGATTAGGGCAGAGATGTATGGAGAGGGCAGGTTATATACAGGGGGGGATTATGTGTGGGGAGGTATCAGGAGATTAGGGCAGAGATGTGTGGATAGGACAGGTTATATACTAGAGATTATGTGGGGAGGTATCAGGAGATTAGGGCAGAGATGTATGGAGAGGACAGGTTATACATTGGAGATTATGTGTGGGGAGGTATCAGGAGATTAGGGCAGAGATGTATGGAGAGGACAGATTGTATACTGGAGATTATGTGGGGAGGTATCAGGAGATTAGGGCAGAGATGTATGGAGAGGACAGGTTATATACTGGAGATTATGTGGGGAGATATCAAGAGATTAGGGCAGAGATGTAAGGAGAGGACAGGTTATATACTAGAGATTATGTGTGGGGAGGTATCAGGAGATTAGGGCAGAGAAGTATGGAGAGAACAGGTTATATACTGGAGATTGTGTGGGGAGATATCAGGAGATTAGGGCAGAGATGTATGGAGAGGACAGGTTATATACTGGAGATTGTGTGGGGAGATATCAGGAGATTAGGGCAGAGATGTATGGAGAGGATGGGTTATATACTGGAGATTGTGTGGGGAGATATCAGGAGATTAGGGCAGAGATGTATGGAGAGGATGGGTTATATACTGGAGATTATGTGTGGGGAGGTATCAGGAGATTAGGGCAGAGATATATGTAGAGGACAGGTTATATACTGGAGATTGTGTGGGGAGGTATCAGGAGATTATGGCAGAGATGTATGGAGAGGACAGGTTATACACTGGAGATTGTGTGGGGAGGTATCAGAAGATTAGGGCAGAGATGTATGGAGAGGACAGGTTACATATTGGAGATTATGTGTGTAGAGGTATCAGGAGATTAGGGCAGAGATGTATGGAGAGGACAGGTTATACACTGGTCATTATGTGTGGGGCGGTATCAGGAGATTAGGGCAGAGATGTATGGAGAGGACAGGTTATACACTGGCGATTATGTGTGGGGAGGTATCAGGAGATTAGGGCAGAGATGTGTGGAGAGGACAGGTTATATACTGGAGATTATGTGGGGAGGTATCAGGAGATTAGGGCAGAGATGTATGGAGAGGACAGGTTATACATTGGAGATCATGTGTGGGGAGGTATCAGGAGATTAGGGCAGAGATGTATGGAGAGGACAGGTTATTTACTGGAGATTAAGTGGGGAGGTATCAGGAGATCAGGGCAGAGATGTATGGAGAGGACAGGTTATATACTGGAGATTATGTGGGGAGATATCAAGAGATTAGGGCAGAGATGTAAGGAGAGGACAGGTTATATACTAGAGATTATGTGTGGGGAGGTATCAGGAGATTAGGGCAGAGATGTATGGAGAGAACAGGTTATATACTGGAGATTATCTGTGGGCAGGTATCAGGAGATTAGGGCAGAGATGTATGGAGAGGACAGGTTATATATTGGAGATTATGAGTGGGGAGATATCAGGAGATTAGGGCAGAGATGTATGGAGAGGACAGGTTATATACTGGAGATTATGTGTGGGGAGAAATCAGGAGATTAGGGCAGAGATGTATGGAGAGGATGGGTTATATACTGGAGATTGTGTGGGGAGATATCTGGAGATTAGGACAGAGATGTATGGAGAGAACAGGTTATATATTGGAGATTATATGTGGGGAGATATCAGGAGATTAGGGCAGAGATGGATGGAGAGGACAGGTTATATACTGGAGATTGTGTGGGGAGATATCAGGAGATTAGGGCAGAGATGTATGGAGAGGATGGGTTATATACTGGAGATTGTGTGGGGAGATATCAGGAGATTAGGGCAGAGATGTATGGAGAGGATGGGTTATATACTGGAGATTATGTGTGGGGAGGTATCAGGAGATTAGGGCAGAGATGTATGGAGAGGACAGGTTATATACTGGAGATTGTGTGGGGAGGTATCAGGAGATTATGGCAGAGATGTATGGAGAGGACAGGTTATACACTGGAGATTGTGTGGGGAGGTATCAGGAGATTAGGGCAGAGATGTATGGAGAGGACAGGTTATACACTGGCGATTATGTGTGGGGAGGTATCAGGAGATTAGGGCAGAGATGTATGGAGAGGACAGGTTATACACTGGCGATTATGTGTGGGGAGGTATCAGGAGATTAGGGCAGAGATGTGTGGAGATGACAGGTTATATACTGGAGATTATGTGGGGAGGTATCAGGAGATTAAGGCAGAGATGTATGGAGAGGACAGGTTATACACTGGCAATTATGTGTGGGGAGGTATCAGGAGATTAGGGCAAAGATGTATGGAGAGGACAGGTTATACACTGGCGATTATGTGTGGGGAGGTATCAGGAGATTAGGGCAGAGATGTGTGGAGACGACAGGTTATATACTGGAGATTATGTGGGGAGGTATCAGGAGATCAGGGCAGAGATGTATGGAGAGGACAGGTTATATACTGGAGATTATGTGGGGAGATATCAAGAGATTAGGGCAGAGATGTAAGGAGAGGACAGGTTATATACTAGAGATTATGTGTGGGGAGGTATCAGGAGATTAGGGCAGAGATGTATGGAGAGAACAGGTTATATACTGGAGATAATCTGTGGGGAGGTATCAGGAGATTAGGGCAGAGATTTATGGAGAGGACAGGTTATATATTGGAGATTATGAGTGGGGAGATATCAGGAGATTAGGGCAGAGATGTTTGGAGAGGACAGGTTATATACTGGAGATTATGTGTGGGGAGAAATCATGAGATTAGGGCAGAGATGTATGGAGAGGATGGGTTATATACTGGAGATTGTGTGGGGAGATATCAGGAGATTAGGACAGAGATGTATGGAGAGAACAGGTTATATACTGGAGATTATGTGGGGAGGTATCAGGAGATTAGGACAGAGATGTATGGAGAGAGCAGGTTATATACTGGAGATTATGTGACAGGAGTTATCATGAGATTAGGACACAGATGTATGGAGAGGACAGGTTATATACTGGAGATTATGTGTGAGGAGGTATCAGGAGATTAGGGCAGAGATGTATGGAGAGGACAGGTTATATATTGGAGATTATGTGTGTGGAGATATCAGGAGATTAGGGCAGAGATGTATGGAGAGGACAGGTTATATACTGGAGATTATGTGTCGGGAGGTATCAGGAGATTAGGGCAGTGATGTATGGAGATGACAGGTTATATACTGGAGATTATGTGTGTAGAGGTATCAGGAGATTAGGGCAGAGATGTATGGAGAGGACAGGTTATACACTGGCGATTATATGTGGGGAGGTATCAGGAGATTAGGGCAGAGATGTGTGGAGAGGACAGGTTATATACTGGAGATTATGTGGGGAGGTATCAGGAGATTAGGGCAGAGATGTATGGAGAGGACAGGTTATATACTGGAGATTATGTGGGGAGGTATCAGGAGATTAGGGCAGAGAAGTATGGAGTGGACAGATTATATACTGTAGATTATGTGGGGAGGTATCAGGAGATTAGGGCAGAGATGTATGGAGAGGACAGGTTATATACTGGAGATTATGTGGGGAGATTTCAAGAGATTGGGGCAGAGATGTAAGGAGAGGACAGGTTATATACTGGAGATTATGTGTGAGGAGGTATCAGGAGATTAGGACAGAGATGTATGGAGAGAGCAGGTTATATGCTGGAGATTATGTGAGAGGAGTTATCATGAGATTAGGGCAGTGATGTATGGAGAGGACAGGTTATATACTGGAGATTATGTGGGGAGGTATCAGGAGATTAAGGCAGAGATGTATGGAGAGGACAGGTTATACACTGGCGATTATGTGTGGGGAGGTATCAGGAGATTAGGGCAAAGATGTATGGAGAGGACAGGTTATACACTGGCGATTATGTGTGGGGACGTATCAGGAGATTAGGGCAAAGATGTATGGAGAGGACTGGTTATACACTGGCGATTATGTGTGGGGAGGTATCAGGAGATTAGGGCAGAGATGTGTGGAGACGACAGGTTATATACTGGAGATTATGTGGGGAGGTATCAGGAGATCAGGGCAGAGATGTATGGAGAGGACAGGTTATATTCTGGAGATTATGTGGGGAGATATCAAGAGATTAGGGCAGAGATGTAAGGAGAGGACAGGTTATATAATAGAGATTATGTGTGGGGAGGTATCAGGAGATTAGGGCAGAGATGTATGGAGAGAACAGGTTATATACTGGAGATAATCTGTGGGGAGGTATCAGGAGATTAGGGCAGAGATTTATGGAGAGGACAGGTTATATATTGGAGATTATGAGTGGGGAGATATCAGGAGATTAGGGCAGAGATGTTTGGAGAGGACAGGTTATATACTGGAGATTATGTGTGGGGAGAAATCATGAGATTAGGGCAGAGATGTATGGAGAGGATGGGTTATATACTGGAGATTGTGTGGGGAGATATCAGGAGATTAGGACAGAGATGTATGGAGAGAACAGGTTATATACTGGAGATTATGTGGGGAGGTATCAGGAGATTAGGACAGAGATGTATGGAGAGAGCAGGTTATATACTGGAGATTATGTGACAGGAGTTATCATGAGATTAGGACACAGATGTATGGAGAGGACAGGTTATATACTGGAGATTATGTGTGAGGAGGTATCAGGAGATTAGGGCAGAGATGTATGGAGAGGACAGGTTATATATTGGAGATTATGTGTGTGGAGATATCAGGAGATTAGGGCAGAGATGTATGGAGAGGACAGGTTATATACTGGAGATTATGTGTCGGGAGGTATCAGGAGATTAGGGCAGTGATGTATGGAGATGACAGGTTATATACTGGAGATTATGTGTGTAGAGGTATCAGGAGATTAGGGCAGAGATGTATGGAGAGGACAGGTTATACACTGGCGATTATATGTGGGGAGGTATCAGGAGATTAGGGCAGAGATGTGTGGAGAGGACAGGTTATATACTGGAGATTATGTGGGGAGGTATCAGGAGATTAGGGCAGAGATGTATGGAGAGGACAGGTTATATACTGGAGATTATGTGGGGAGGTATCAGGAGATTAGGGCAGAGAAGTATGGAGTGGACAGATTATATACTGTAGATTATGTGGGGAGGTATCAGGAGATTAGGGCAGAGATGTATGGAGAGGACAGGTTATATACTGGAGATTATGTGGGGAGATTTCAAGAGATTGGGGCAGAGATGTAAGGAGAGGACAGGTTATATACTGGAGATTATGTGTGAGGAGGTATCAGGAGATTAGGACAGAGATGTATGGAGAGAGCAGGTTATATGCTGGAGATTATGTGAGAGGAGTTATCATGAGATTAGGGCAGTGATGTATGGAGAGGACAGGTTATATACTGGAGATTATGTGTGGGGGTATCAGGAGATTAGGGCAGAGATGTATGGAGAGGACAGGTTATATACGGGGGATTATGTGGGGCGGTATCAGGAGATTAGGGCAGAGATGTATGGAGAGGACAGATTATATACTGCAGATTATGTGGGGAGGTATCAGGAGATTAGGGCAGAGATGTATGGAGAGGACAGGTTATATACTGGAGATTATGTGGGGAGGTATCAGGAGATTAGGACAGAGATGTGTGGAGAGGACAGGTTATACATTGGAGATTATGTGTGGGGAGGTATCAGGATATTAGGGCAGAGATGTATGGAGAGGACAGGTTATATACTGGAGATTATGTGTGAAGAGGTATCAGGAGATTAGGGCAGTGATGTATGGAGAGGACAGGTTATATACGGGGGATTATGTGGGGCGGTATCAGGAGATTAGGGCAGAGATGTATGGAGAGGACAGATTATATACTGCAGATTATGTGGGGAGATATCAAGAGATTAGGGCAGAGATGTATGGAGAGGATAGATTATATACTGAAGATTATGTGTAAGAGGTATCAAGAGATTAGGGCAGAGATGTATGGAGAGGACAGGTTATATACTGGAGATTATGTGGGGACATATCAAGAGATTATGGCAGAGATGTATGGAGAGGACAGGTTATACACTGGAGATTGTGTGGGTAGGTATCAGAAGATTAGGACAGAGATGAATGGAGAGGACAGGATATATACTGGAGATTATGTGGGGAGGTATCAGGAGATTAGGGCAGAGATGTATGGAGAGGACAGGTTATATACTGGAGATTATGTGGGGAGATATCAAGAGATTAGGGCAGAGATGTAAGGAGAGGACAAGTTATATACTAGAGATTATGTGTGGGGAGATATCAGGAGATTAGGACAGAGATGTATGGAGAGAACAGGTTATATACTGGAGATTATGTGGGGAGGTATCAGGAGATTAGGACAGAGATGTGTGGAGAGAGCAGGTTATATACTGGAGATTATGTGAGAGGAGTTATCATGAGATTAGGACACAGATGTATGGAGAGGACAGGTTATATACTGGAGATTATGTGTGAGGAGGTATCAGGAGATTAGGGCAGAGATTTATGGAGAGGACAGGTTATATATTGGAGATTATGAGTGGGGAGATATCAGGAGATTAGGGCAGAGATGTATGGAGAGGACAGGTTATATACTGGAGATTATGTGTGGGGAGAAATCAGGAGATTAGGGCAGAGATGTATGGAGAGGATGGGTTATATACTGGAGATTATGTGGGGAGGTATCAGGAGATTAGGACAGAGTTGTATGGAGAGAGCAGGTTATATACTGGAGATTATGTGACAGGAGTTATCATGAGATTAGGACACAGATGTATGGAGAGGACAGGTTATATACTGGAGATTATGTGTGAGGAGGTATCAGGAGATTAGGGCAGAGATGTATGGAGAGGACAGGTTATATATTGGAGATTATGTGTGTGGAGATATCAGGAGATTAGGGCAGAGATGTATGGAGAGGACAGGTTATATACTGGAGATTATGTGTCGGGAGGTATCAGGAGATTAGGGCAGTGATGTATGGAGAGGACAGGTTATATACTGGAGATTATGTGTGTAGAGGTATCAGGAGATTAGGGCAGAGATGTATGGAGAGGACAGGTTATACACTGGCGATTATGTGTGGGGAGGTATCAGGAGATTAGGGCAGAGATGTGTGGAGAGGACAGGTTATATACTGGAGATTATGTGGGGAGGTATCAGGAGATTAGGGCAGAGATGTATGGAGAGGACAGGTAATACATTGGAGATTATGTGTGGGGAGGTATCAGGAGATTAGGGCAGAGATGTATGGAGAGGACAGGTTATATACTGGAGATTATGTGGGGAGGTATCAGGAGATTAGGGCAGAGAAGTATGGAGTGGACAGATTATATACTGTAGATTATGTGGGGAGGTATCAGGAGATTAGGGCAGAGATGTATGGAGAGGACAGGTTATATACTGGAGATTATGTGGGGAGATTTCAAGAGATTGGGGCAGAGATGTAAGGAGAGGACAGGTTATATACTGGAGATTATGTGTGAGGAGGTATCAGGAGATTAGGACAGAGATGTATGGAGAGAGCAGGTTATATGCTGGAGATTATGTGAGAGGAGTTATCATGAGATTAGGGCAGTGATGTATGGAGAGGACAGGTTATATACTGGAGATTATGTGTGGGGGTATCAGGAGATTAGGGCAGAGAAGTATGGAGTGGACAGATTATATACTGTAGATTATGTGGGGAGGTATCAGGAGATTAGGGCAGAGATGTATGGAGAGGACAGGTTATATACTGGAGATTATGTGGGGAGATTTCAAGAGATTGGGGCAGAGATGTAAGGAGAGGACAGGTTATATACTGGAGATTATGTGTGAGGAGGTATCAGGAGATTAGGACAGAGATGTATGGAGAGAGCAGGTTATATGCTGGAGATTATGTGAGAGGAGTTATCATGAGATTAGGGCAGTGATGTATGGAGAGGACAGGTTATATACTGGAGATTATGTGTGGGGGTATCAGGAGATTAGGGCAGAGATGTATGGAGAGGACAGGTTATATACGGGGGATTATGTGGGGCGGTATCAGGAGATTAGGGCAGAGATGTATGGAGAGGACAGATTATATACTGCAGATTATGTGGGGAGGTATCAGGAGATTAGGGCAGAGATGTATGGAGAGGACAGGTTATATACTGGAGATTATGTGGGGAGGTATCAGGAGATTAGGGCAGAGATGTATGGAGAGGACAGGTTATACATTGGAGATTATGTGTGGGGAGGTATCAGGATATTAGGGCAGAGATGTATGGAGAGGACAGGTTATATACTGGAGATTATGTGTGAGGAGGTATCAGGAGATTAGGGCAGTGATGTATGGAGAGGACAGGTTATATACGGGGGATTATGTGGGGCGGTATCAGGAGATTAGGGCAGAGATGTATGGAGAGGACAGGTTATATACTGGAGATTATGTGGGGAGGTATCAGGAGATTAGGGCAGAGAAGTATGGAGTGGACAGATTATATACTGTAGATTATGTGGGGAGGTATCAGGAGATTAGGGCAGAGATGTATGGAGAGGACAGGTTATATACTGGAGATTATGTGGGGAGATTTCAAGAGATTGGGGCAGAGATGTAAGGAGAGGACAGGTTATATACTGGAGATTATGTGTGAGGAGGTATCAGGAGATTAGGACAGAGATGTATGGAGAGAGCAGGTTATATGCTGGAGATTTTGTGAGAGGAGTTATCATGAGATTAGGGCAGTGATGTATGGAGAGGACAGGTTATATACTGGAGATTATGTGTGGGGGTATCAGGAGATTAGGGCAGAGAAGTATGGAGTGGACAGATTATATACTGTAGATTATGTGGGGAGATATCAGGAGATTAGGGCAGAGATGTATGGAGAGGACAGGTTATATACTGGAGATTATGTGGGGAGATTTCAAGAGATTGGGGCAGAGATGTAAGGAGAGGACAGGTTATATACTGGAGATTATGTGTGAGGAGGTATCAGGAGATTAGGACAGAGATGTATGGACAGAGCAGGTTATATGCTGGAGATTATGTGAGAGGAGTTATCATGAGATTAGGGCAGTGATGTATGGAGAGGACAGGTTATATACTGGAGATTATGTGTGGGGGTATCAGGAGATTAGGGCAGAGATGTATGGAGAGGACAGGTTATATACGGGGGATTATGTGGGGCGGTATCAGGAGATTAGGGCAGAGATGTATGGAGAGGACAGATTATATACTGCAGATTATGTGGGGAGGTATCAGGAGATTAGGGCAGAGATGTATGGAGAGGACAGGTTATATACTGGAGATTATGTGGGGAGGTATCAGGAGATTAGGGCAGAGATGTATGGAGAGGACAGGTTATACATTGGAGATTATGTGTGGGGAGGTATCAGGATATTAGGGCAGAGATGTATGGAGAGGACAGGTTATATACTGGAGATTATGTGTGAGGAGGTATCAGGAGATTAGGGCAGTGATGTATGGAGAGGACAGGTTATATACGGGGGATTATGTGGGGCGGTATCAGGAGATTAGGGCAGAGATGTATGGAGAGGACAGATTATATACTGCAGATTATGTGGGTAGATATCAAGAGATTAGGGCAGAGATGTATGGAGAGGATAGATTATATACTGAAGATTATGTTTAGGAGGTATCAAGAGATTAGGGCAGAGATGTATGGAGAGGACAGGTTATATACTGGAGATTATGTGGGGAGATATCAAGAGATTATGGCAGAGATATATGGAGAGGACAGGTTATACACTGGAGATTGTGTGGGGAGGTATCAGAAGATTAGGGCAGAGATGTATGGAGAGGACAGGATATATACTGGAGATTATGTGGGGCGGTATCAGGAGATTAGGGCAGAGATGTATGGAGAGGACAGGTTATATACTGGAGATTATGTGGGGAGATATCAAGAGATTAGGGCAGAGATGTAAGGAGAGGACAGGTTATATACTAGAGATTATGTGTGGGGAGATATCAGGAGATTAGGACAGAGATGTATGGAGAGAACAGGTTATATACTGGAGATTATGTGGGGAGGTATCAGGAGATTAGGACAGAGATGTGTGGAGAGAGCAGGTTATATACTGGAGATTATGTGAGAGGAGTTATCATGAGATTAGGACACAGATGTATGGAGAGGACAGGTTATATACTGGAGATTATGTGTGAGGAGGTATCAGGAGATTAGGGCAGTGATGTATGGAGAGGACAGGTTATATACTGGAGATTATGTGTGGGGGTATCAGGAGATTAGGGCAGAGGTGCATGGAGAGGACAGGTTATGTACGGGGGATTATGTGGGGAGGTATCAGGAGATTAGGGCAGAGATGTATGGAGAGGGCAGGTTATATACAGGGGGGGATTATGTGTGGGGAGGTATCAGGAGATTAGGGCAGAGATGTGTGGATAGGACAGGTTATATACTGGAGATTATGTGGGGAGGTATCAGGAGATTAGGGCAGAGATATATGGAGAGGACAGGTTATACATTGGAGATTATGTGTGGGGAGGTATCAGGAGATTAGGGCAGAGATGTATGGAGAGGACAGATTGTATACTGGAGATTATGTGGGGAGGTATCAGGAGATTAGGGCAGAGATGTATGGAGAGGACAGGTTATATACTGGAGATTATGTGGGGAGATATCAAGAGATTAGGTCAGAGATGTAAGGAGAGGACAGGTTATATACTAGAGATTATGTGTGGGGAGGTATCAGGAGATTAGGGCAGAGAAGTATGGAGAGAACAGGTTATATACTGGAGATTGTGTGGGGAGATATCAGGAGATTAGGGCAGAGATGTATGGAGAGGACAGGTTATATACTGGAGATTGTGTGGGGAGATATCAGGAGATTAGGGCAGAGATGTATGGAGAGGATGGGTTATATACTGGAGATTGTGTGGGGAGATATCAGGAGATTAGGGCAGAGATGTATGGAGAGGATGGGTTATATACTGGAGATTATGTGTGGGGAGGTATCAGGAGATTAGGGCAGAGATGTATGTAGAGGACAGGTTATATACTGGAGATTGTGTGGGGAGGTATCAGGAGATTATGGCAGAGATGTATGGAGAGGACAGGTTATACACTGGAGATTGTGTGGGGAGGTATCAGAAGATTAGGGCAGAGATGTATGGAGAGGACAGGTTACATATTGGAGATTATGTGTGTAGAGGTATCAGGAGATTAGGGCAGAGATGTATGGAGAGGACAGGTTATACACTGGTGATTATGTGTGGGGTGGTATCAGGAGATTAGGGCAGAGATGTATGGAGAGGACAGGTTATACCCTGGCGATTATGTGTGGGGAGGTATCAGGAGATTAGGGCAGAGATGTGTGGAGAGGACAGGTTATATACTGGAGATTATGTGGGGAGGTATCAGGAGATTAGGGCAGAGATGTATGGAGAGGACAGGTTATACATTGGAGATCATGTGTGGGGAGGTATCAGGAGATTAGGGCAGAGATGTATGGAGAGGACAGGTTATTTACTGGAGATTAAGTGGGGAGGTATCAGGAGATCAGGGCAGAGATGTATGGAGAGGACAGGTTATATACTGGAGATTATGTGGGGAGATATCAAGAGATTAGGGCAGAGATGTAAGGAGAGGACAGGTTATATACTAGAGATTATGTGTGGGGAGGTATCAGATTAGGGCAGAGATGTATGGAGAGAACAGGTTATATACTGGAGATTATCTGTGGGCAGGTATCAGGAGATTAGGGCAGAGATGTATGGAGAGGACAGGTTATATATTGGAGATTATGAGTGGGGAGATATCAGGAGATTAGGGCAGAGATGTATGGAGAGGACAGGTTATATACTGGAGATTATGTTTGCGGAGAAATCAGGAGATTAGGGCAGAGATGTATGGAGAGGATGGGTTATATACTGGAGATTGTGTGGGGAGATATCTGGAGATTAGGACAGAGATGTATGGAGAGAACAGGTTATATATTGGAGATTATATGTGGGGAGATATCAGGAGATTAGGGCAGAGATGTATGGAGAGGACAGGTTATATACTGGAGATTGTGTGGGGAGATATCAGGAGATTAGGGCAGAGATGTATGGAGAGGATGGGTTATATACTGGAGATTGTGTGGGGAGATATCAGGAGATTAGGGCAGAGATGTATGGAGAGGACAGGTTATACACTGGCGATTATGTGTGGGGAGGTATCAGGAGATTAGGGCAGAGATGTATGGAGAGGACAGGTTATACACTGGCGATTATGTGTGGGGAGGTATCAGGAGATTAGGGCAGAGATGTGTGGAGACGACAGGTTATATACTGGAGATTATGTGGGGAGGTATCAGGAGATCAGGGCAGAGATGTATGGAGAGGACAGGTTATATACTGGAGATTATGTGGGGAGATATCAAGAGATTAGGGCAGAGATGTAAGGAGAGGACAGGTTATATACTAGAGACTATGTGTGGGGAGGTATCAGGAGATTAGGGCAGAGATGTATGGAGAGAACAGGTTATATACTGGAGATTATCTGTGGGGAGGTATCAGGAGATTAGGGCAGAGATTTATGGAGAGGACAGGTTATATATTGGAGATTATGAGTGGGGAGATATCAGGAGATTAGGGCAGAGATGTATGGAGAGGACAGGTTATATACTGGAAATTATGTGTGGGGAGAAATCATGAGATTAGGGCAGAGATGTATGGAGAGGATGGGTTATATACTGGAGATTGTGTGGGGAGATATCAGGAGATTAGGACAGAGATGTATGGAGAGAACAGGTTATATACTGGAGATTATGTGGGGAGGTATCAGGAGATTAGGACAGAGATGTATGGAGAGAGCAGGTTATATACTGGAGATTATGTGACAGGAGTTATCATGAGATTAGGACACAGATGTATGGAGAGGACAGGTTATATACTGGAGATTATGTGTGAGGAGGTATCAGGAGATTAGGGCAGAGATGTATGGAGAGGACAGGTTATATATTGGAGATTATTTGTGTGGAGATATCAGGAGATTAGGGCAGAGATGTATGGAGAGGACAGGTTATATACTGGAGATTATGTGTCGGGAGGTATCAGGAGATTAGGGCAGTGATGTATGGAGAGGACAGGTTATATACTGGAGATTATGTGTGTAGAGGTATCAGGAGATTAGGGCAGACATGTATGGAGAGGACAGGTTATACACTGGCGATTATGTGTGGGGAGGTATCAGGAGATTAGGGCAGAGATGTATGGAGAGAACAGATTATATACTGGAGATTATCTGTGGGGAGGTATCAGGAGATTAGGGCAGAGATGTATGGAGAGGACAGGAGACATACTGGAGATTATGTGTGGGGAGATATCAGGAGATAGGGCAGAGATGTATGGAGAGGATGGGTTATATACTGGAGATTGTGTGGGGAGATATCAGGAGATTAGGGCAGAGATGTGTGGAGAGGACAGGTTATATACTGGAGATTATGTGGGGAGGTATCAGGAGATTAGGGCAGAGATGTATGGAGAGGACAGGTTATACATTGGAGATTATGTGTGGGGAGGTATCAGGAGATTAGGGCAGAGATGTATGGAGAGGACAGGTTATATACTGGAGATTATGTGGGGAGGTATCAGGAGATTAGGGCAGAGAAGTATGGAGTGGACAGATTATATACTGTAGATTATGTGGGGAGGTATCAGGAGATTAGGGCAGAGATGTATGGAAAGGACAGGTTATATACTGGAGATTATGTGGGGAGATTTCAAGAGATTGGGGCAGAGATGTAAGGAGAGGACAGGTTATATACTGGAGATTATGTGTGAGGAGGTATCAGGAGATTAGGACAGAGATGTATGGAGAGAGCAGGTTATATGCTGGAGATTATGTGAGAGGAGTTATCATGAGATTAGGGCAGTGATGTATGGAGAGGACAGGTTATATACTGGAGATTATGTGTGGGGGTATCAGGAGATTAGGGCAGAGATGTATGGAGAGGACAGGTTATATACGGGGGATTATGTGGGGCGGTATCAGGAGATTAGGGCAGAGATGTATGGAGAGGACAGATTATATACTGCAGATTATGTGGGGAGGTATCAGGAGATTAGGACAGAGATGTATGGAGAGGACAGGTTATATACTGGAGATTATGTGGGGAGGTATCAGGAGATTAGGGCAGAGATGTATGGAGAGGACAGGTTATACATTGGAGATTATGTGTGGGGAGGTATCAGGATATTAGGGCAGAGATGTATGGAGAGGACAGGTTATATACTGGAGATTATGTGTGAGGATGTATCAGGAGATTAGGGCAGTGATGTATGGAGAGGACAGGTTATATACGGGGGATTATGTGGGGCGGTATCAGGAGATTAGGGCAGAGATGTATGGAGAGGACAGATTATATACTGCAGATTATGTGGGGAGATATCAAGAGATTAGGGCAGAGATGTATGGAGAGGATAGATTATATACTGAAGATTATGTGTAAGAGGTATCAAGAGATTAGGGCAGAGATGTATGGAGAGGACAGGTTATATACTGGAGATTATGTGGGGACATATCAAGAGATTATGGCAGAGATGTATGGAGAGGACAGGTTATACACTGGAGATTGTGTGGGGAGGTATCAGAAGATTAGGGCAGAGATGTATGGAGAGGACAGGATATATACTGGAGATTATGTGGGGAGGTATCAGGAGATTAGGGCAGAGATGTATGGAGAGGACAGGTTATATACTGGAGATTATGTGGGGAGATATCAAGATATTAGGGCAGAGATGTAAGGAGAGGACAAGTTATATACTAGAGATTATGTGTGGGGAGATATCAGGAGATTAGGACAGAGATGTATGGAGAGAACAGGTTATATACTGGAGTTTACAGTGGGGAAAAAAAGTATTTAGTCAGTCAGCAACAGTGCAAGTTCCACCACTTAAAAAGATGAGAGGCGTCTGTAATTTACATCATAGGTAGACCTCAACTATGGGAGACAAACTGAGAAAAAAAAATCCAGAAAATCACATTGTCTGTTTTTTTTTTCATTTTATTTGCATATTATGGTGGAAAATAAGTATTTGGTCAGAAACAAGCAATCAAGATTTCTGGCTCTCACAGACCTGTAACTTCTTCTTTAAGAGTCTCCTCTTTCCTCCACTCATTACCTGTAGTAATGGCACCTGTTTAAACTTGTTATCAGTATAATAAGACACCTGTGCACACCCTCAAACAGTCTGACTCCAAACTCCACTATGGTGAAGACCAAAGAGCTGTCAAAGGACACCAGAAACAAAATTGTAGCCCTGCACGAGGCTGGGAAGACTGAATCTGCAATAGCCAACCAGCTTGGAGTGAAGAAATCAACTGTGGGAGTAATAATTAGAAAATGGAAGACATACAAGACCACTGATAATCTCCCTCGATCTGGTGCTCCACGCAAAATCCCACCCCGTGGGGTCAGAATGATCACAAGAACGGTGAGCAAAAATCCCAGAACCACGCGGGGGGACCTAGTGAATGAACTGCAGAGAGCTGGGACCAATGTAACAAGGCCTACCATAAGTAACACACTACGCCACCATGGACTCAGATCCTGCAGTGCCAGACGTGTCCCACTGCTTAAGCCTGTACATGTCCGGGCCCGTCTGAAGTTTGCTAGAGAGCATTTGGATGATCCAGAGGAGTTTTGGGAGAATGTCCTATGGTCTGATGAAACCAAACTGGAACTGTTTGGTAGAAACACAACTTGTCGTGTTTGGAGGAAAAAGAATACTGAGTTGCATCCATCAAACACCATACCTACTGTAAAGCATGGTGGTGGAAACATCATGCTTTGGGGCTGTTTCTCTGCAAAGGGGCCAGGACGACTGATCCGGGTACATGAAAGAATGAATGGGGCCATGTATCGTGAGATTTTGAGTGCAAACCTCCTTCCATCAGCAAGTGCATTGAAGATGAAACGTGGCTGGGTCTTTCAACATGACAATGATCCAAAGCACACCGCCAGGGCAACGAAGGAGTGGCTTCGTAAGAAGCATTTCAAGGTCCTGGAGTGGCCTAGCCAGTCTCCAGATCTCAACCCTATAGAAAACCTTTGGAGGGAGTTGAAAGTCCGTGTTGCCAAGCGAAAAGCCAAAAACATCACTGCTCTAGAGGAGATCTGCATGGAGGAATGGGCCAACATACCAACAACAGTGTGTGGCAACCTTGTGAAGACTTACAGAAAACGTTTGACCTCTGTCATTGCCAACAAAGGATATATCACAAAGTATTGAGATGAAACTTTGTTTCTGACCAAATACTTATTTTCCACCATAATATGCAAATAAAATGAAAAAAAAAACAGACAATGTGATTTTCTGGATTTTTTTTTCTCAGTTTGTCTCCCATAGTTGAGGTCTACCTATGATGTAAATTACAGATGCCTCTCATCTTTTTAAGTGGTGGAACTTGCACTATTGCTGACTGACTAAATACTTTTTTGCCCCACTGTATGTGGGGAGGTATCAGGAGATTAGGACAGAGATGTGTGGAGAGAGCAGGTTATATACTGGAGATTATGTGAGAGGAGTTATCATGAGATTAGGACACAGATGTATGGAGAGGACAGGTTATATACTGGAGATTATGTGTGAGGAGGTATCAGGAGATTAGGGCAGTGATGTATGGAGAGGACAGGTTATATACTGGAGATTATGTGTGGGGGTATCAGGAGATTAGGGCAGTGATGTATGGAGAGGACAGGTTATATACGGGGGATTATGTGGGGCGGTATCAGGAGATTAGGGCAGAGATGTATGGAGAGGACAGATTATATACTGCAGATTATGTGGGGAGATATCAAGAGATTAGGGCAGAGATGTATGGAGAGGATAGATTATATACTGAAGATTATGTGTAAGAGGTATCAAGAGATTAGGGCAGAGATGTATGGAGAGGACAGGTTATATACTGGAGGTTATGTGGGGACATATCAAGAGATTATGGCAGAGATGTATGGAGAGGACAGGTTATACACTGGAGATTGTGTGGGGAGGTATCAGAAGATTAGGGCAAAGATGTATGGAGAGGACAGGATATATACTGGAGATTATGTGGGGAGGTATCAGGAGATTAGGGCAGAGATGTATGGAGAGGACAGGTTATATACTGGAGATTATGTGGGGAGATATCAAGAGATTAGGGCAGAGATGTAAGGAGAGGACAGGTTATATACGGGGGATTAAGTGGGGAGGTATCAGGAGATTAGGGCAGAGATGTATGGAGAGGGCAGGTTATATACGGGGGGATTATGTGGGGAGATATCAGGAGATTAGGGCAGAGATGTATGGAGAGGACAGATTATATACTGCAGATTATGTGGGGAGATATCAGGAGATTAGGGCAGAGATGTATGGAGAGGACAGATTATATACTGCAGATTATGTGGGGAGATATCAAGAGATTAGGGCAGAGATGTATGGAGAGGACAGGTTATATACTAGAGATAGTGTGGGGAGGTATTAGGAGATTAGGGCAGAGATGTATGGAGAGGACAGGTTATATACTGGAGATAGTGTGGGGAGGTATTAGGAGATTAGGGCAGAGATGTATGGAGAGGACAGGTTATATACTGGAGATTATGTGTGGGGAGGTATCAGGAGATTAGGGCAGAGATGTACGGAGAGGACAGGTTATATACTGGAGATTATGTGGGGAGGTATCAGGAGATTAGGGCAGAGAAGTATGGAGTGGACAGATTATATACTGGAGATTATGTGGGGAGGTATCAGGAGATTAGGGCAGAGATGTATGGAGAGGAAAGGTTATATACTGGAGATTATGTGGGGAGATTTCAAGAGATTGGGGCAGAGATGTAAGGAGAGGACAGGTTATATACTGGAGATTATGTGTGAGGAGGTATCAGGACATTAGGACAGAGATGTATGGAGAGAGCAGGTTATATACTGGAGATTATGTGAGAGGAGTTATCATGAGATTAGGGCAGTGATGTAAGGAGAGGACAGGTTATATACTGGAGATTATGTGTGGGGGTATCAGGAGATTAGGGCAGAGATGTATGGAGAGGACAGGTTATATACGGGGGATTATGTGGGGCGGTATCAGGAGATTAGGGCAGAGATGTATGGAGAGGGCAGATTATATACTGCAGATTATGTGGGGAGGTATCAGGAGATTAGGGCAGAGATGTATGGAGAGGACAGGTTATATACTGGAGATTTTGTGGGGAGGTATCAGGAGATTAGGGCAGAGATGTATGGAGAGGACAGGTTATACATTGGAGATTATGTGGGGAGATATCAAGAGATTATGGCAGAGATGTATGGAGAGGACAGGTTATACACTGGAGATTGTGTGGGGAGGTATCAGAAGATTAGGGCAGAGATGTATGGAGAGGACAGGATATATACTGGAGATTATGTGGGGAGGTATCAGGAGATTAGGGCAGAGATGTATGGAGAGGACAGGTTATATACTGGAGATTATGTGGGGAGATATCAAGAGATTAGGGCAGAGATGTAAGGAGAGGACAAGTTATATACTAGAGATTATGTGTGGGGAGATATCAGGAGATTAGGACAGAGATGTATGGAGAGAACAGGTTATATACTGGAGATTATGTGGGGAGGTATCAGGAGATTAGGACAGAGATGTGTGGAGAGAGCAGGTTATATACTGGAGATTATGTGAGAGGAGTTATCATGAGATTAGGACACAGATGTATGGAGAGGACAGGTTATATACTGGAGATTATGTGTGAGGAGGTATCAGGAGATTTGGGCAGTGATGTATGGAGAGGACAGGTTATATACTGGAGATTATGTGTGGGGGTATCAGGAGATTAGGGCAGAGATGCATGGAGAGGGCAGGTTATATACGGGGGGATTATGTGGGGAAATATCAGGAGATTAGGGCAGAGATGTATGGAGAGTACAGATTATATACTGCAGATTATGTGGGGAGATATCAGGAGATTAGGGCAGAGATGTATGGAGAGGACAGATTATATACTGCAGATTATGTGGGGAGATATCAAGAGATTAGGGCAGAGATGTATGGAGAGGACAGGTTATATACTAGAGATAGTGTGGGGAGATATCAGGAGATTAGGGCAGAGATGTATGTAGAGGACAGGTTATATACTAGAGATTGTGTGGGGAGATATCAGGATATTAGGACTGAGATGTATGGAGAGGACAGGTTATATACTGGAGATTATGTGTAGGAGGATGAGATTAGGACATAGATGTATGGGGAGGACAGGTTATATACTGGAGATTATGTGGGGAGATATCAGGAGATTAGGGCAGAGATGTATGGAGAGGACAGATTATATACTGCAGATTATGTGGGGAGATATCAAGAGATTAGGGCAGAGATGTATGGACAGGACAGATTATATACTGAAGATTATGTGTAGGAGGTATCAAAAGATTAGGGCAGAGATGTATGGAGAGGACAGGTTATATACTGGAGATTATGTGGGGAGATATCAGGAGATTAGGGCAGAGATGTATGGAGAGGACATATATACTGGAGATTATGTGTAGGAGGTATCAAGAGATTAGGGCAGCGATGTATGGAGAGGACAGGTTATGTACTGGAGATTATGTGTAGGAGGTATCAATAAATTAGGTAAGAGATGTATGGAGAGGACAGGTTATATACTAGAGATTGTGTGGGGAGATATCAGGAGATTAGGGCAGAGATGTATGGAGAGGATGGGTTATATACTGGAGATTATGTGTGGGGAGGTATCAGAAGATTAGGGCAGAGATGTATGGAGAGGACAGGTTATATACTGGAGATTATGTGGGGAGATATCAAGAGATTAGGGCAGAGATGTAAGGAGAGGACAGGTTATATACTAGAGATTATGTGTGGGGAGGTATCAGGAGATTAGGGCAGAGATGTATGGAGAGAACAGATTATATGCTGGAGATTATCTGTGGGGAGGTATCAGGAGATTAGGGCAGAGATGTATGGAGAGGACAGGAGACATACTGGAGATTATGTGTGGGGAGATATCAGGAGATTAGGGCAGAGATGTATGGAGAGGATGGGTTATATACTGGAGATTGTGTGGGGAGATATCAGGAGATTAGGACAGAGATGTATGGAGAGAACAGGTTATATACTGGAGATTATGTGGGGAGGTATCAGGAGATTAGAACAGAGATGTATGGAGAGAGCAGGTTATATACTGGAGATTATGTGAGAGGAGTTATCATGAGATTAGGACACAGATGTATGGAGAGGACAGGTTATATACTGGAGATTATGTGTGAGGAGGTATCAGGAGATTAGGGCATTGATGTATGGAGAGGACAGGTTATATACTGGAGATTATGTGTGGGGGTATCAGGAGATTAGGGCAGAGATGTATGGAGAGGACAGGTTATATACGGGGGATTAAGTGGGGAGGTATCAGGAGATTAGGGCAGAGATGTATGGAGAGGGCAGGTTATATACGGGGGGATTATGTGGGGAGATATCAGGAGATTAGGGCAGAGATGTATGGAGAGGACAGATTATATACTGCAGATTATGTGGGGAGATATCAGGAGATTAGGGCAGAGATGTATGGAGAGGACAGATTATATACTGCAGATTATGTGGGGAGATATCAAGAGATTAGGGCAGAGATGTATGGAGAGGACAGGTTATATACTAGAGATAGTGTGGGGAGGTATTAGGAGATTAGGGCAGAGATGTATGGAGAGGACAGGTTATATACTGGAGATAGTGTGGGGAGGTATTAGGAGATTAAGGCAGAGATGTATGGAGAGGACAGGTTATATACTGGAGATTATGTGTGGGGAGTTATCAGGAGATTAGGGCAGAGATGTACGGAGAGGACAGGTTATATACTGGAGATTATGTGGGGAGGTATCAGGAGATTAGGGCAGAGAAGTATGGAGTGGACAGATTATATACTGGAGATTATGTGGGGAGGTATCAGGAGATTAGGGCAGAGATGTATGGAGAGGAAAGGTTATATACTGGAGATTATGTGGGGAGATTTCAAGAGATTGGGGCAGAGATGTAAGGAGAGGACAGGTTATATACTGGAGATTATGTGTGAGGAGGTATCAGGAGATTAGGACAGAGATGTATGGAGAGAGCAGGTTATATACTGGAGATTATGTGAGAGGAGTTATCATGAGATTAGGGCAGTGATGTAAGGAGAGGACAGGTTATATACTGGAGATTATGTGTGGGGGTATCAGGAGATTAGGGCAGAGATGTATGGAGAGGACAGGTTATATACGGGGGATTATGTGGGGCGGTATCAGGAGATTAGGGCAGAGATGTATGGAGAGGGCAGATTATATACTGCAGATTATGTGGGGAGGTATCAGGAGATTAGGGCAGAGATGTATGGAGAGGACAGGTTATATACTGGAGATTTTGTGGGGAGGTATCAGGAGATTAGGGCAGAGATGTATGGAGAGGACAGGTTATACATTGGAGATTATGTGGGGAGATATCAAGAGATTATGGCAGAGATGTATGGAGAGGACAGGTTATACACTGGAGATTGTGTGGGGAGGTATCAGAAGATTAGGGCAGAGATGTATGGAGAGGACAGGATATATACTGGAGATTATGTGGGGAGGTATCAGGAGATTAGGGCAGAGATGTATGGAGAGGACAGGTTATATACTGGAGAATATGTGGGGAGATATCAAGAGATTAGGGCAGAGATGTAAGGAGAGGACAGGTTATATACTAGAGATTATGTGTGGGGAGATATCAGGAGATTAGGACAAAGATGTATGGAGAGAACAGGTTATATACTGGAGATTATGTGGGGAGGTATCAGGAGATTAGGACAGAGATGTGTGGAGACAGCAGGTTATATACTGGAGATTATGTGTGGGGGTATCAGGAGATTAGGGCAGAGATGCATGGAGAGGACAGGTTATATACGGGGGATTATGTGGGGAGGTATCAGGAGATTAGGGCAGAGATGTATGGAGAGGGCAGGTTATATACGGGGGGATTATGTGGGGAAATATCAGGAGATTAGGGCAGAGATGTATGGAGAGGACAGATTATATACTGCAGATTATGTGGGGAGATATCAGGAGATTAGGGCAGAGATGTATGGAGAGGACAGATTATATACTGCAGATTATGTGGGGAGATATCAAGAGATTAGGGCAGAGATGTATGGCGAGGACAGGTTATATACTAGAGATAGTGTGGGGAGATATCAGGAGATTAGGGCAGAGATGTATGGAGAGGACAGGTTATATACTAGAGATTGTGTGGGGAGATATCAAGAGATTAGGGCAGAGATGTATGGAGAGGACAGATTATATACTGGAGATTATGTGTAGGAGGTATCAATAAATTAGGTAAGAGATGTATGGAGAGGACAGGTTATATACTAGAGATTGTGTGGGGAGATATCAAGAGATTAGGGCAGAGATGTAAGGAGAGGACAGGTTATATACTAGAGATTATGTGTGGGGAGGTATCAGGAGATTAGGGCAGAGATGTATGGAGAAAACAGGTTATATACTGGAGATTATCTGTTGGGAGGTATCAGGAGATTAGGGCAGAGATGTATGTAGAGGACAGGAGATATACTGGAGATTATGTGTGGGGAGATATCAGGAGATTAGGGCAGAGATGTATGGAGAGGATGGGTTATATACTGGAGATTGTGTGGGGAGATATCAGGAGATTAGGACAGAGATGTATGGAGAGAACAGGTTATATACTGGAGATTATGTGGGGAGGTATCAGGAGATTAGGACAGAGATGTATGGAGAGATCTGGTTATATACTGGAGATTATGTGAGAGGAGTTATCATGAGATTAGGACACAGATGTATGGAGAGGACAGGTTATATACTGGAGATTATGTGTGAGGAGGTATCAGGAGATTAGGGCAGTGATGTATGGAGAGGACAGGTTATATACTGGAGATTATGTGTGGGGGTATCAGGAGATTAGGGCAGAGATGTATGGAGACGACAGATTATATACGGGGGATTAAGTGGGGAGGTATCAGGAGATTAGGGCAGAGATGTATGGAGAGGACAGATTATATACTGCAGATTATGTGGGGAGATATCAGGAGATTAGGGCAGAGATGTATGGAGAGGACAGATTATATACTGCAGATTATGTGGGGAGATATCAAGAGATTAGGGCAGAGATGTTTGGAGAGGACAGCTTATATACTAGAGATAGTGTGGGGAGGTATTAGGAGATTAGGGCAGAGATGTATGGAGAGGACAGGTTATATACTGGAGATAGTGTGGGGAGGTATTAGGAGATTAGGGCAGAGATGTATGGAGAGGACAGGTTATATACTAGAGATTGTGTGCGGAGATATCAGGAGATTAGGACAGAGATGTATGGAGAGGACAGGTTATATACTGGAGATTATGTGTGGGGAGATGTCAGATGTTGGCCTGTAGGACACCACTCTCTCCTGGTTCTCCTACTTTTCTCTGACCTTCACTGTATCTTTTGCTGACTCCTCCTCTCCTCTTCCCCTTACTGTCGGGGTCCATCAGGGCCCAGTGCTAGGCCCCCTTCTTCTTATCCTCCTTATACACCGCCCCTTTTGAACAAACCAACAGCAGATTTGGTTTCAGCATCATCTCTATGCTGAAGGCACCCAAATATAAACATCTGCTCCTGATCTCACCCCCACCTTAATGCAAAATATTAGTGATTGAAGATTGTGTTTCCACTGTCTCGAAAATCACACCCTCCCTCTATCATAAATATATAATAATAAAGTAACTTGGCACTCAACTGAATAATCCTTTGCAAATTAAATTTATTTTATAATTTATTGCAGTCCTGGAAACGTTTCGGCCTATTATCGGCCTTCCTCAGTCTGCTGACTGCTATCGCGAAATACTAATCCGGTACCCAAGTAAGGATTCCTATGGAGATTTCAGAATGTCATGTTGATCTAAATGGTATCTCCTATTATTATAAGAGTGGATATACTGATTTAAATGCCTTGCAAAAAGGAATATATATCCATACATAGAGAAATGTATAAATCTCCTTGGAGGTATCATGGACGCTTAATCTGTTTGAAACTAGTGCTGTATAGTCCAGTAGGTAAATGGGTCCATATGAAGCTTGTTTAGATATGGAGGTGGCATACACAGGTGGGACGCGGTATTCCCCCGCTCGTCAGCTGGCCCCGGTCCTTTTTTCCCTAGATCTTATTACTCGGTCATGTTACCCGCAGATTAAAAACATCTCCAGAATCCGACCTTTCTTACTTTCGAAACTGCAAAAACTCTTGCGGAAGCTCTAATTCTTTCTCTTCTGGACTATTGCAATTCTCTACTGATCGGTCTCCCTCTTAATAAACTCTCCCCTCTCCAATCCATCCTGAAAGTGTCAGCAAGGGTCGTATTTCTGTCCAGCCACTACACCGATGCCTCCACCTTGTGTCAGTCATTGCACTGGTTACCCCTCCACTACAGAGTACAATACAAACTTAGCGCTCCACAGTTGTGCACCTCCATATTTCTCATCCCTCATCTCTTTCTGATCTAAAACTAACATCCTCCATAATCCAAACCTCCCACTTCTTTCTCCAAACTTCTCTCAAGCTGCACCAGATTTCTAGAATGCTCTACTCTGGACTGTCTGATTAATACCTATCCCCCACATTGTTAAGCGTGGTCTGAAAACACACCTCTTTAGACAGACCTATCACCTCACTAATCTAACTCTTCCCTGCTCCCACTTTCTAAATGTTCTGCTTAATCTGGTCCCTCCTCTTCATCTGTCCCCACATCCTCCATGCTCCTTGGTAATCATATCAGTATGTTGCTCTATAATCTTTGTCTGTACATGTCCCCATTTAATTATAAAGTGCTGCAGGATATGTTGGCGTTTTGTAAATAAAATTATTTTATAATTGGGTATTTCTTGGTTATATAACTTATAATAAATCTTTTTTTGAGATATTTTATATAAATATTTTTTTAAAGTATTTTCTTATATCATTGGTCCACCTCTCCCTTAATCCGGTTATGCTTTTGGTCGACATTTGTCTGATGTGTATGGGGACCTATAGAAGGGAGGTCAGAGTGGAGGATGTTCTGAGAGACTTTGAGGACACGCAATAGTATTTTTGTTTGTCGAGAGGTGAAATTAGACGTCCGAACAAATCAGTCCGATATCGACCTCAGTGCACGGACTGGCCACAGCTCTTTTGACCCAAGCATTACTGCTTCATAGAAATATATGAAGCTCTCCGATTGGGAGTCCCGTGGTCGGTCTGTGCATTGTGGTCTGATCTCGGACCGATTTGTACGGAAGTCTGGATGCACCCAAAGGTTACGTAAAGGACGGATTGCAGGAATGTTTTCTCAGTTGGGTACAGCAGGAGGTGCTGTATTGTTAGACGTCGCCATATAATGCTCATGTAATACTGCTGCAATACCGCTGCGTAATACTGGTCTGTTTTGGGGGGTTCTTGTCCTTGGGAACATCTTAGGGAATGAGGAATGTCGGCACTTTACTTTTCTACCCTATAAAACATTCCTGCCTTTAAGAGGTCCGTTTTGCTGTACGAGGTTCGGGCATAAGTTATACGGAAAGTGAACAGAAGGGGACTCTGAAGTAGATTCTCTAATTTTAGGTAGAGGTATTTCATAAATGATCTTTCTTGGCGGCTCTGCGACTCCTCCACTCGGTGACACGCTGATGGAGTGCAGATTTTGGTTCACCACCCTGGGGAATTCCTTCCTAGGGGAACATTGTTTCCACAGACAGCAGAATATTTTTTATTTCTGTAGGATTGATCCTTCTGGCCGTCCCTGTTACCGTAAGTAAACGTTAAGTCGCTTATCACTTCTGTTCCTCCATGTTCTCCATGAAAGGCCAGCGAATATATCTTCTGGTCGGCCTCCGACATTCTGTATGCAGAGACGGACGGATGGTTTCCAGTTGTATCTAAAGTTTTGTGTTTCTCTCCATATAGCTCATGCTCTTCCCATGTTCCGAGAGCCCCGACAGAGGAGCACGCGGAAACAGCTCGAAAAGGACCGTCTGGACCCATTAAAGTCACACAAACCAGAGCCACCCGTCGCCGGGCCAGGTAAATGTCATGTGTTGTACCCCGCACCCTCACCATCTCCGCCAGCAAACATTGGCACACTTTATCCACTTTATGCTGGTGTTAGACCAGGGAAAAAATGACGGAAAAAATGTTAAAAAAACCCCGGTCTGGCAGGAGTGCAGCACGTCTCAACACTTCCCAAACATGTAGCCAACAGCAGCGACCAGAGTAAGCTCCAGTCACTGCAGTTTAACTTCTTAGCTGCCCTCATATTACAGCTGTGGACGGAAAAATAAAAAGTTCTTTGAAGAAGGAAAAATAATAAAGAGAGTGGAAAAAAGGAAAATTTGCCCCATTAGGAAATAGTTAAATTAACTAGTCTTTTGTATCGCTGAAAACATTACTAGACAGTGAAAAATGACACTTTCCCTTTAAATTAAAGGAATATTCAGATTTTAAGAGAAAAAAGTCTACTTTGTATATGAAAAGTTTTAGACAACTTTCCATTATACTTTATGTATCAATTCATATTGGATTTTAAGATCCTCATGTCCATCGCGTAACCTGGACCGACGCAACACTGAGAGTCGCTATTGAGTGACGGCAAGCGGAGATCTTATCAACTTTGAGGAATCGATTTAATTTAATTATACTAAAAGAAAATGCAAAACATTCCATTTCCGGGAGAGGAGAAGGTCCTTTTCAGTCACAATATTTGTTGGCCCCCGGCATTGTTTCTGTCTGTAGTTTCGGTACAGTGTACGGCCAGAGCGATTACGGCAGAGCCTTTCTGAGATCTGTGCTCAGTGTATTTTGGACGTGCCCTTTCTGGGGGTTCAGACATCATGACAAGGGTCCTTTGTATGGTTCTATAGCTGGAAGCAAAATTACTGCATCGACCATTACAAGTGACCGGAAAGGAGAACGAACAATGCTGTCAGATCTTAAGTGACGCTTTCCTCCTCAGTATAGCAACCACCTCTGCAGACTCCAAACTTAGCGTTCTTACTGGTCCACATGAGTTTACCAAAAATGACGGCGAGCGCCCGTCACTGATGAGTAAGGATCACATTGTGGTTCAGGCTCTCACAATGGACTTTGGAACCCATCAGTAAAAAATAAATGAATCATGGAGATTTGTCTAATAATTTTTTTTTTAATAAACCCAATGATTTCTATATAGAGATAATGAACAAAGCAGTGATGTCACAGTACAAAGATAATACACACATTGATGTCACAGTACAGGGATAACGCACACAGTGATGTCACAGTACAGGGATAACGCACACAGTTATGTCACAGTACAGAGATAGCACACAGTGATGTCACAGTACAGAGATAACACACAGTGATGTCACAGTACAGGGATAACGCACACAGTGATGTCACAGTACAGGGATAACGCACACAGTGATGTCACAGTACAGGGATAATACACAGTGATGTCACAGTACAGAGATAATACACAGTGATGTCACAGTACAGAGATAATACACAGTGATGTCACAGTACAGGGATAACGCACACAGTGATGTCACAGTACAGGGATAACGCACAGTGATGTCACAGTACAGGGATAATACACACAGCGATGTCACAGTACAGAGATAATACACACAGTGATTTCACAGTACAGAGATAATACACACAGTGATTTCACAGTACAAGGATAATACACAATGATGTCACAGTACAGAGATAACACACAGTGATGTCACAGTACAGGGATAACGCACACAGTGATGTCACAGTACAGGGATAATACACAGTGATGTCACAGTACAGAGATAATACACAGTGATGTCACAGTACAGAGATAATACACAGTGATGTCACAGTACAGGGATAATGCACACAGTGATGTCACAGTACAGGGATAACACACAGTGATGTCACAGTACAGGGATAATACACACAGCGATGTCACAGTACAGAGATAATACACACAGTGATTTCACAGTACAGGGATAATACACACAGTGATGTCACAGCCCAGGGATAATACACACAGTGATGTCAGAGTACAGGGATAATACACACAGTGATGTCACAGTACAGGGATAATGCACACAGTCATGTCACAGTACAGGGATAATGCACACAGTCATGTCACAGTACAGGGATAATGCACACAGTGATGTCAAAGTACAGGGATAACACACACACAGTGATGTCACAGTACAGGGATAACACACACAGTGATGTCACAGTACAGGGATAATACACAGTGATGTCACAGTAGAGGGATAACGCACACAGTGATGTCACAGTACAGGGATAACGCACAGTGATGTCACAGTACAGGGATAATACACACAGCGATGTCACAGTACAGAGATAACACACACAGTGATTTCACAGTACAAGGATAATACACAATGATGTCACAGTACAGGGATAATGCACACAGTGATGTCACAGTACAGGGATAATGCACACAGTGATGTCACAGTACAGGGATAATACACACAGTGATGTCATAGTACAGGGATAATACACTGATGTCACAGTACAGGGATAATGCACACAGTGATATCACAGTACAAGGATAATACATACAGTGATGTCACAGTACAGTGATAACACACACAGTGATGTCACAGTACAGGGATAATGCACACAGTGATGTCACAGTACAGGGATAATACACACAGTGATGTCACAGTACAAGGATAATACATACAGTGATGTCACAGTACAGGGATAACACACACAGTGATGTCACAGTACAGGGATAATGCACACAGTGATGTCACAGTACAGGGATAATGCTCACAGTGATGTCACAGTACAGGGATAATACACACACTGATGTCACAGTACAGGGATAATGCACACAGTGATGTTACACGATAGGGATAATAGTAACAGTGATGTCACAGTACAGGAATAACACACACAGTGATGTCACAGTACAGGGATAACGCACACAGTGATGTCACAGTACAGGGATAATGCACACAGTGATGTCACAGTACAGGGATAATGTACACAGTGATGTCACAGTACAGGGATAATACACACAGTGATGTCACAGTACAGGGATAATGCACACAGTGATGTCACAGTACAGAAATAACACACAGTGATGTCACAGTACAGGGATAATACACACAGTGATGTCACAGTACAGGGATAATACATACAGTGATGTCACAGTACAGTGATAACACACACAGTGATGTCACAGTACAGGGATAATGCACACAGTGATGTCACAGTACAGGGATAATACACACACTGATGTCACAGTACAGGGATAATGCACACAGTGATGTCACAGTACAAGGATAATACATACAGTGATGTCACAGTACAGGGATAACACACACAGTGATGTCACAGTACAGGGATAATGCACACAGTGATGTCACAGTACAGGGATAATGCACACAGTGATGTCACAGTACAGGGATAATACATACAGTGATGTCACAGTACAGGGATAATACAGTGATGTCACAGTACAGGGATAATACACACACTGATGTCACAGTACAGGGATAATGCACACAGTGATGTTACACGATAGGGATAATAGTAACAGTGATGTCACAGTGCAGGAATAATACACACAGTGATGTCACAGTACAGGGATAATACACAGTGATGTCACAGCCCAGAGATAATACAGACACTGATGTCACAGTACAGGGATAATGCACACAGCAATGTCACAGTACAGGAATAATACACACAGTGATGTCACAGTACAGGGATAACACACACAGTGATGTCACAGTACAGGGATAATACACAGTGATGTCACAGCCCAGGGATAATACACACACTGATGTCACAGTACAGGGATAATGCACACAGTGATGTTACACGATAGGGATAATAGAAACACTGATGTCACAGTAAATTTACAAGCAGAGTCATAATGTTTAGAATTTGTGGAATACTTGGCTCTTCTCCCACATTTGGGCTGACATCTCTGTTTGTCCATAGACAGTCCAGGTACCTTCCCTGCAGTCTGCTGGCAGAGCTGTCTCTCAGATTTCACCTTTTACCTCTTCTTAGTTGTGCGCTGTTTATGTTACACAGATTTTTGTGCATTTTCTGCATTGTTACAGCAGCTGGGCTGCTTTTCTTCGTGACTTATCCATGTAACCACATTTTTGTATCTTTTCTTTATCTTGTCTTGATAAATCTCTCACCAGATGAAAAATAACTTCCAGCAGTCCTGTCGATTGCAAATACAAAGTAAATCTGTCTTTGACTTACAAATCCGGTGTGTACAATGGATGGACCATCTTTCTCCTGCATTTACATGGCGACACGATTTACTTTGCTGATTTGCTTACATCAATAACGTCTTCACGTTTGTGTTCTGCAAAAGTCGCATCAAGAGGAACCGTGCGTGCATGAGATCCCAGGGTGGCATTGCTGGATGCGAGGGGTCCAAATGCACGCCCGCTCTGGACATGTAGGGGTTAAGTTATTATGGCATGAATTAAGAAAATGGGTAACTTTGCAAAAAATGAAGCTGTGAACTCCGACTGAGCACTTCTGCATCGGAGGCACTTTCTAATTTCCGGTCACTGCTGTTAGCTGCAGGTACTGGCTGTATAACAGCTCTGAGCCCACTCCATAAACTTGCATCTATTTTATAGGACGTAGATTTATGTCCAATGTCAGGAAGTAGTTAATAGGTCTCAATTTTGGAGCTTCATCTATAATTCAGAGCCATGTAACACTTGGCATCACCTGTAGGGGTGCTGTAGGGGAATTGCACACTTGCTGCTGCTAAGTTTCTCCTGATCGCAGATGATCGTGGAGGTTGCATCAGTAGGACACCTCATTATCACCTTATCGTTGCTGATCCTTTTAACAAAAAGTGATTGCCCGTGGATGACGAGATTTTAGGTTTGTTTTAGAGTACCTCGTCCTCCGCCTCGGTCCTGTCCCTTTCCTCCCGGTACTCTGGGAATGTCCTACTTTACGTAACCAGAGATATAGTGGTGAAAGGTGCGCTGACATAAAGCAGGATGACAAGTATATTACATAGGGGCTAAGGTCAGGATAAACAGGCATAATTTGCCCTCTCTGCCTGCTCCTGTGTGGAGGCCTGGTACTTATACTGATTTATGGCAGCAGTTATAGGGCAGATGGTGATACATACGTGCTGTACACACTATGTGACATGTCACAGATGATCAAGAAAAATCACGAAATATAACAAGTCTCATGCCTGGATAGATCTCCTTTCATTCTTCTGCTTCTTGTTAAGGGGAAAGACATTGATAGGGGATCGAAGTCCTAAGACCTGTGCAACTTACAGTACACAGCTGCAGTGTGACCGCTCTTACAGTAGAGAATTGCAGTATTACCACTCTTACAGCAGAGAATCCATGTAGCGCCCACATCTCTGCCTGCAGTCAATCTCACCCTGCAGAGACATCAGCGTACTCACTGTGAAGGATCCTGTCCTGCCTCTTCTGGGTCTGCTGCTGCCCAGGGTGCACGCAGTACACAGTACAGAGCTCTGTAGTGTGACCGCTCTTACAGTGCAGAGCTCTGTAGTGTGACCGCTCTTACAGTATAGAGCTCTATAGTGTGACCGCTCTTACAGTACAGAGCTCTATAGTGTGACCGCTCTTACAGTACAGAGCTCTATAGTGTGACCGCTCTTACAGTACAGAGCTCTATAGTGTGACCGCTCTTACAGTACAGAGCTCTATAGTGTGACAGCTCTTACAGTACAGAGCTCTATAGTGTGACCGCTCTTACAGTACAGAGCTCTATAGTGTGACCGCTCTTACAGTACACAGCTCTATAGTGTGACCGCTCTTACAGTACAGAGCTCTATAGTGTGACCGCTCTTACAGTTCACGGCTCTATAGTGTGACCGCTCTTACAGTACAGAGCTCTATAGTGTGACCGCTCTTACAGTACAGAGCTCCATAGTGTGACCGCTCTTACAGTTCACGGCTCTATAGTGTGACCGCTCTTACAGTACAGAGCTCTATAGTGTGACCGCTCTTACAGTTCACGGCTCTATAGTGTGACCGCTCTTACAGTACAGAGCTCTATAGTGTGACCGCTCTTACAGTTCAGAGCTCTATAGTGTGACCGCTCTTACAGTACAGAGCTCTATAGTGTGACCGCTCTTACAGTACACAGCTCTATAGTGTGACCGCTCTTACAGTACAGAGCTCTATAGTGTGACCGCTCTTACAGTTCACGGCTCTATAGTGAGACCGCTCTTACAGTACAGAGCTCTATAGTGTGACCGCTCTTACAGTACAGAGCTCCATAGTGTGACCGCTCTTACAGTTCACGGCTCTATAGTGTGACCGCTCTTACAGTACAGAGCTCTATAGTGTGACCGCTCTTACAGTACAGAGCTCTATAGTGTGATCGCTCTTACAGTGCAGAGCTCTATAGTGTGACCGCTCTTACAGTTCAGAGCTCTATAGTGTGACCGCTCTTACAGTACAGAGCTCTATAGTGTGACCGCTCTTACAGTACAGAGCTCTATAGTGTGACCGCTCTTACAGTACAGAGCTCTATAGTGTGACCGCTCTTACAGTACAGAGCTCTATAGTGTGACCGCTCTTACAGTACACAGCTCTATAGTGTGACCGCTCTTACAGTACAGAGCTCTATAGTGTGACCGCTTTTACAGTACAGAGCTCTATAGTGTGACCGCTCTTACAGTACAGAGCTCTATAGTGTGACCGCTCTTACAGTACAGAGCTCTATAGTGTGACCGCTCTTACAGTACACAGCTCTATAGTGTGACCGCTCTTACAGTACAGAGCTCTATAGTGTGACCGCTCTTACAGTACAGAGCTCCATAGTGTGACCGCTCTTACAGTACAGAGCTCTATAGTCTGACCGCTGTTACAGTTCAGAGCTCTATAGTGTGACCGCTCTTACAGTACAGAGCTCTATAGTGTGACCGCTCTTACAGTACAGAGCTCTATAGTGTGACCGCTCTTACAGTACAGAGCTCTATAGTGTGACCGCTCTTACAGTACACAGCTCTATAGTGTGACCGCTCTTACAGTACAGAGCTCTATAGTGTGACCGCTCTTACAGTACAGAGCTCCATAGTGTGACCGCTCTTACAGTACAGAGCTCTATAGTGTGACCGCTCTTACAGTACAGAGCTCTATAGTGTGACCGCTCTTACAGTACACAGCACTATAGTGTGACCGCTCTTACAGTACAGAGCTCTATAGTGTGACCGCTCTTACAGTTCACGGCTCTATAGTGTGACCGCTCTTACAGTACACAGCTCTATAGTGTGACCGCTCTTACAGTACAGAGCTCCATAGTGTGACCGCTCTTACAGTTCACGGCTCTATAGTGTGACCGCTCTTACAGTACAGAGCTCTATAGTGTGACCGCTCTTACAGTACAGAGCTCTATAGT
This sequence comes from Dendrobates tinctorius, assembly GCF_039654945.1. NCBI lineage: Eukaryota > Metazoa > Chordata > Amphibia > Anura > Dendrobatidae > Dendrobates > Dendrobates tinctorius. The sequence goes on from NW_027361803.1 coordinate 14,839,444, forward strand.
GTGACCGCTCTTACAGTACAGAGCTCTATAGTGTGATCGCTCTTACAGTACAGAGCTCCATAGTGTGACCGCTCTTACAGTACAGAGCTCTATAGTGTGACCGCTCTTACAGTACAGAGCTCTATAGTGTGACCGCTCTTACAGTACACAGCTCTATAGTGTGACCGCTCTTACAGTACAGAGCTCTATAGTGTGACCGCTCTTACAGTACAGAGCTCTATAGTGTGACCGCTCTTACAGTACAGAGCTCCATAGTGTGACCGCTCTTACAGTACAGAGCTCCATAGTGTGACCGCTCTTACAGTACAGAGCTCTATAGTGTGACCGCTCTTACAGTACAGAGCTCTATAGTGTGACCGCTCTTACAGTACACAGCTCTATAGTGTGACCGCTCTTACAGTACAGAGCTCTATAGTGTGACCGCTCTTACAGTTCACGGCTCTATAGTGTGACCGCTCTTACAGTACACAGCTCTATAGTGTGACCGCTCTTACAGTACAGAGCTCCATAGTGTGACCGCTCTTACAGTACAGAGCTCTATAGTGTGATCGCTCTTACAGTACAGAGCTCCATAGTGTGACCGCTCTTACAGTACAGAGCTCCATAGTGTGACCGCTCTTACAGTACAGAGCTCCATAGTGTGACCGCTCTTACAGTACAGAGCTCTATAGTGTGACCGCTCTTACAGTACAGAGCTCTATAGTGTGACCGCTCTTACACTACACAGCTCTATAGTGTGACCGCTCTTACAGTACAGAGCTCTATAGTGTGACCGCTCTTACAGTTCACGGCTCTATAGTGTGACCGCTCTTACAGTACACAGCTCTATAGTGTGACCGCTCTTACAGTACAGAGCTCCATAGTGTGACCGCTCTTACAGTTCACGGCTCTATAGTGTGACCGCTCTTACAGTACAGAGCTCTATAGTGTGACCGCTCTTACAGTACAGAGCTCTATAGTGTGACCGCTCTTACAGTACAGAGCTCTATAGTGTGATCGCTCTTACAGTACAGAGCTCCATAGTGTGACCGCTCTTACAGTACAGAGCTCCATAGTGTGACCGCTCTTACAGTACAGAGCTCCATAGTGTGACCGCTCTTACAGTACAGAGCTCTATAGTGTGACCGCTCTTACAGTACAGAGCTCTATAGTGTGACCGCTCTTACAGTACAGAGCTCTATAGTGTGACCGCTCTTACAGTACAGAGCTCCATAGTGTGATCGCTCTTACAGTACAGAGCTCCATAGTGTGACCGCTCTTACAGTACACAGCTCTATAGTGTGACCGCTCTTACAGTACAGAGCTCCATAGTGTGACCGCTCTTACAGTTCACGGCTCTATAGTGTGACCGCTCTTACAGTACAGAGCTCTATAGTGTGACCGCTCTTACAGTACAGAGCTCTATAGTGTGACCGCTCTTACAGTACAGAGCTCCATAGTGTGACCGCTCTTACAGTACAGAGCTCCATAGTGTGACCGCTCTTACAGTACAGAGCTCTATAGTGTGACCGCTCTTACAGTACAGAGCTCTATAGTGTGACCGCTCTTACAGTACACAGCTCTATAGTGTGACCGCTCTTACAGTACAGAGCTCTATAGTGTGACCGCTCTTACAGTTTACGGCTCTATAGTGTGACCGCTCTTACAGTACACAGCTCTATAGTGTGACCGCTCTTACAGTACAGAGCTCCATAGTGTGACCGCTCTTACAGTTCACGGCTCTATAGTGTGACCGCTCTTACAGTACAGAGCTCTATAGTGTGACCGATCTTACAGTACAGAGCTCTATAGTGTGACCGCTCTTACAGTACAGAGCTCTATAGTGTGATCGCTCTTACAGTACAGAGCTCTATAGTGTGACCGCTCTTACAGTACACAGCTCTATAGTGTGACCGCTCTTACAGTACAGAGCTCTATAGTGTGACCGCTCTTACAGTACAGAGCTCCATAGTGTGACCGCTCTTACAGTTCACGGCTCTATAGTGTGACCGCTCTTACAGTACAGAGCTCTATAGTGTGACCGCTCTTACAGTACAGAGCTCTATAGTGTGACCGCTCTTACAGTACAGAGCTCTATAGTGTGATCGCTCTTACAGTACAGAGCTCTATAGTGTGACCGCTCTTACAGTTCAGAGCTCTATAGTGTGACCGCTCTTACAGTACAGAGCTCTATAGTGTGACCGCTCTTACAGTACAGAGCTCTATAGTGTGACCGCTCTTACAGTACAGAGCTCTAGAGTGTGACCGCTCTTACAGTACAGAGCTCTATAGTGTGACCGCTCTTACAGTACAGAGCTCTATAGTGTGACCGCTCTTACAGTACACAGCTCTATAGTGTGACCGCTCTTACAGTACAGAGCTCTATAGTGTGACCGCTTTTACAGTACAGAGCTCTATAGTGTCAACGCTCTTACAGTACACAGCTCTATAGTGTGACCGCTCTTACAGTACAGAGCTCTATAGTGTGACCGCTCTTACAGTACAGAGCTCTATAGTGTGACCGCTCTTACAGTACACAGCTCTATAGTGTGACCGCTCTTACAGTACAGAGCTCTATAGTGTGACCGCTCTTACAGTACAGAGCTCCATAGTGTGACCGCTCTTACAGTACAGAGCTCTATAGTGTGACCGCTCTTACAGTTCAGAGCTCTATAGTGTGACCGCTCTTACAGTACAGAGCTCTATAGTGTGACCGCTCTTACAGTACAGAGCTCTATAGTGTGACCGCTTTTACACTACAGAGCTCTATAGTGTGACCGCTCTTACAGTACAGAGCTCTATAGTGTGACCGCTCTTACAGTACACAGCTCTATAGTGTGACCGCTCTTACAATACAGAGCTCTATAGTGTGACCGCTCTTACAGTTCAGAGCTCCATAGTGTGACCGCTCTTACAGTACAGAGCTCCATAGTGTGACCGCTCTTACAGTACAGAGCTCTATAGTGTGACCGCTCTTACAGTACAGAGCTCTGTAGTGTGACCGCTCTTACAGTACAGAGCTCTATAGTGTGACCGCTCTTACAGTATAGAGCTCTATAGTGTGACTGCTCTTAGGGTACAGAGCTCTATAGTGTGACCGCTCTTAGAGTACACAGCTCTATAGTGTGACCGCTCTTACACTACAGAGCTCTATAGTGTGACCGCTCTTACAGTTCAGAGCTCTATAGTGTGACCGCTCTTACAGTACAGAGCTCTATAGTGTGACCGCTCTTACAGTACAGAGCTCTATAGTGTGACCGCTCTTACAGTACAGAGCTCTATAGTGTGATCGCTCTTACAGTACCGAGCTCCATAGTGTGACCGCTCTTACAGTACAGAGCTCTATAGTGTGACCGCTCTTACAGTACAGAGCTCTATAGTGTGACCGCTCTTACAGTACACAGCTCTATAGTGTGACCGCTCTTACAGTACAGAGCTCTATAGTGTGACCGCTCTTACAGTACAGAGCTCTATAGTGTGACCGCTCTTACAGTACAGAGCTCCATAGTGTGACCGCTCTTACAGTACAGAGCTCCATAGTGTGACCGCTCTTACAGTACAGAGCTCTATAGTGTGACCGCTCTTACAGTACAGAGCTCTATAGTGTGACCGCTCTTACAGTACACAGCTCTATAGTGTGACCGCTCTTACAGTACAGAGCTCTATAGTGTGACCGCTCTTACAGTTCACGGCTCTATAGTGTGACCGCTCTTACAGTACACAGCTCTATAGTGTGACCGCTCTTACAGTACAGAGCTCCATAGTGTGACCGCTCTTACAGTTCACGGCTCTATAGTGTGACCGCTCTTACAGTACAGAGCTCTATAGTGTGACCGCTCTTACAGTACAGAGCTCTATAGTGTGACCGCTCTTACAGTACAGAGCTCTATAGTGTGATCGCTCTTACAGTACAGAGCTCCATAGTGTGACCGCTCTTACAGTACAGAGCTCCATAGTGTGACCGCTCTTACAGTACAGAGCTCCATAGTGTGACCGCTCTTACAGTACAGAGCTCTATAGTGTGACCGCTCTTACAGTACAGAGCTCTATAGTGTGACCGCTCTTACAGTACACAGCTCTATAGTGTGACCGCTCTTACAGTACAGAGCTCTATAGTGTGACCGCTCTTACAGTTCACGGCTCTATAGTGTGACCGCTCTTACAGTACACAGCTCTATAGTGTGACCGCTCTTACAGTACAGAGCTCCATAGTGTGACCGCTCTTACAGTTCACGGCTCTATAGTGTGACCGCTCTTACAGTACAGAGCTCTATAGTGTGACCGCTCTTACAGTACAGAGCTCTATAGTGTGACCGCTCTTACAGTACAGAGCTCTATAGTGTGATCGCTCTTACAGTACAGAGCTCCATAGTGTGACCGCTCTTACAGTACACAGCTCTATAGTGTGACCGCTCTTACAGTACAGAGCTCCATAGTGTGACCGCTCTTACAGTTCACGGCTCTATAGTGTGACCGCTCTTACAGTACAGAGCTCTATAGTGTGACCGCTCTTACAGTACAGAGCTCTATAGTGTGATCGCTCTTACAGTACAGAGCTCCATAGTGTGACCGCTCTTACAGTACAGAGCTCCATAGTGTGACCGCTCTTACAGTACAGAGCTCCATAGTGTGACCGCTCTTACAGTACAGAGCTCTATAGTGTGACCGCTCTTACAGTACAGAGCTCTATAGTGTGACCGCTCTTACAGTACACAGCTCTATAGTGTGACCGCTCTTACAGTACAGAGCTCTATAGTGTGACCGCTCTTACAGTTCACGGCTCTATAGTGTGACCGCTCTTACAGTACACAGCTCTATAGTGTGACCGCTCTTACAGTACAGAGCTCCATAGTGTGACCGCTCTTACAGTTCACGGCTCTATAGTGTGACCGCTCTTACAGTACAGAGCTCTATAGTGTGACCGCTCTTACAGTACAGAGCTCTATAGTGTGACCGCTCTTACAGTACAGAGCTCTATAGTGTGATCGCTTTTACAGTACAGAGCTCCATAGTGTGACCGCTCTTACAGTACACAGCTCTATAGTGTGACCGCTCTTACAGTACAGAGCTCCATAGTGTGACCGCTCTTACAGTTCACGGCTCTATAGTGTGACCGCTCTTACAGTACAGAGCTCTATAGTGTGACCGCTCTTACAGTACAGAGCTCTATAGTGTGACCGCTCTTACAGTACAGAGCTCCATAGTGTGACCGCTCTTACAGTACAGAGCTCCATAGTGTGACCGCTCTTACAGTACAGAGCTCTATAGTGTGACCGCTCTTACAGTACAGAGCTCTATAGTGTGACCGCTCTTACAGTACAGAGCTCCATAGTGTGACCGCTCTTACAGTACAGAGCTCCATAGTGTGACCGCTCTTACAGTACAGAGCTCTATAGTGTGACCGCTCTTACAGTACAGAGCTCTATAGTGTGACCGCTCTTACAGTACACAGCTCTATAGTGTGACCGCTCTTACAGTACAGAGCTCTATAGTGTGACCGCTCTTACAGTTTACGGCTCTATAGTGTGACCGCTCTTACAGTACACAGCTCTATAGTGTGACCGCTCTTACAGTACAGAGCTCCATAGTGTGACCGCTCTTACAGTTCACGGCTCTATAGTGTGACCGCTCTTACAGTACAGAGCTCTATAGTGTGACCGCTCTTACAGTACAGAGCTCTATAGTGTGACCGCTCTTACAGTACAGAGCTCTATAGTGTGATCGCTCTTACAGTACAGAGCTCTATAGTGTGACCGCTCTTACAGTTCAGAGCTCTATAGTGTGACCGCTCTTACAGTACAGAGCTCTATAGTGTGACCGCTCTTACAGTACAGAGCTCTATAGTGTGACCGCTCTTACAGTACAGAGCTCTAGAGTGTGACCGCTCTTACAGTACAGAGCTCTATAGTGTGACCGCTCTTACAGTACAGAGCTCTATAGTGTGACCGCTCTTACAGTACACAGCTCTATAGTGTGACCGCTCTTACAGTACAGAGCTCTATAGTGTGACCGCTTTTACAGTACAGAGCTCTATAGTGTCACCGCTCTTACAGTACACAGCTCTATAGTGTGACCGCTCTTACAGTACAGAGCTCTATAGTGTGACCGCTCTTACAGTACAGAGCTCTATAGTGTGACCGCTCTTACAGTACACAGCTCTATAGTGTGACCGCTCTTACAGTACAGAGCTCTATAGTGTGACCGCTCTTACAGTACAGAGCTCCATAGTGTGACCGCTCTTACAGTACAGAGCTCTATAGTGTGACCGCTCTTACAGTTCAGAGCTCTATAGTGTGACCGCTCTTACAGTACAGAGCTCTATAGTGTGACCGCTCTTACAGTACAGAGCTCTATAGTGTGACCGCTCTTACACTACAGAGCTCTATAGTGTGACTGCTCTTACAGTACAGAGCTCTATAGTGTGACCGCTCTTACAGTACACAGCTCTATAGTGTGACCGCTCTTACAATACAGAGCTCTATAGTGTGACCGCTCTTACAGTTCAGAGCTCTATAGTGTGACCGCTCTTACAGTACAGAGCTCCATAGTGTGACCGCTCTTACAGTACAGAGCTCTATAGTGTGACCGCTCTTACAGTACAGAGCTCTGTAGTGTGACCGCTCTTACAGTACAGAGCTCTATAGTGTGACCGCTCTTACAGTATAGAGCTCTATAGTGTGACTGCTCTTAGGGTACAGAGCTCTATAGTGTGACCGCTCTTAGAGTACACAGCTCTATAGTGTGACCGCTCTTACACTACAGAGCTCTATAGTGTGACCGCTCTTACAGTTCAGAGCTCTATAGTGTGACCGCTCTTACAGTACAGAGCTCTATAGTGTGACCGCTCTTACAGTACAGAGCTCTATAGTGTGACCGCTCTTACAGTACAGAGCTCTATAGTGTGATCGCTCTTACAGTACAGAGCTCCATAGTGTGACCGCTCTTACAGTACAGAGCTCTATAGTGTGACCGCTCTTACAGTACAGAGCTCTATAGTGTGACCGCTCTTACAGTACACAGCTCTATAGTGTGACCGCTCTTACAGTACAGAGCTCTATAGTGTGACCGCTCTTACAGTACAGAGCTCTATAGTGTGACCGCTCTTACAGTACAGAGCTCCATAGTGTGACCGCTCTTACAGTACAGAGCTCCATAGTGTGACCGCTCTTACAGTACAGAGCTCTATAGTGTGACCGCTCTTACAGTACAGAGCTCTATAGTGTGACCGCTCTTACAGTACACAGCTCTATAGTGTGACCGCTCTTACAGTACAGAGCTCTATAGTGTGACCGCTCTTACAGTTCACGGCTCTATAGTGTGACCGCTCTTACAGTACACAGCTCTATAGTGTGACCGCTCTTACAGTACAGAGCTCCATAGTGTGACCGCTCTTACAGTTCACGGCTCTATAGTGTGACCGCTCTTACAGTACAGAGCTCTATAGTGTGACCGCTCTTACAGTACAGAGCTCTATAGTGTGACCGCTCTTACAGTACAGAGCTCTATAGTGTGATCGCTCTTACAGTACAGAGCTCCATAGTGTGACCGCTCTTACAGTACAGAGCTCCATAGTGTGACCGCTCTTACAGTACAGAGCTCCATAGTGTGACCGCTCTTACAGTACAGAGCTCTATAGTGTGACCGCTCTTACAGTACAGAGCTCTATAGTGTGACCGCTCTTACAGTACACAGCTCTATAGTGTGACCGCTCTTACAGTACAGAGCTCTATAGTGTGACCGCTCTTACAGTTCACGGCTCTATAGTGTGACCGCTCTTACAGTACACAGCTCTATAGTGTGACCGCTCTTACAGTACAGAGCTCCATAGTGTGACCGCTCTTACAGTTCACGGCTCTATAGTGTGACCGCTCTTACAGTACAGAGCTCTATAGTGTGACCGCTCTTACAGTACAGAGCTCTATAGTGTGACCGCTCTTACAGTACAGAGCTCTATAGTGTGATCGCTCTTACAGTACAGAGCTCCATAGTGTGACCGCTCTTACAGTACACAGCTCTATAGTGTGACCGCTCTTACAGTACAGAGCTCCATAGTGTGACCGCTCTTACAGTTCACGGCTCTATAGTGTGACCGCTCTTACAGTTCACGGCTCTATAGTGTGACCGCTCTTACAGTACAGAGCTCTATAGTGTGACCGCTCTTACAGTACAGAGCTCCATAGTGTGACCGCTCTTACAGTACAGAGCTCCATAGTGTGACCGCTCTTACAGTACAGAGCTCTATAGTGTGACCGCTCTTACAGTACAGAGCTCTATAGTGTGACCGCTCTTACAGTACACAGCTCTATAGTGTGACCGCTCTTACAGTACAGAGCTCTATAGTGTGACCGCTCTTACAGTTTACGGCTCTATAGTGTGACCGCTCTTACAGTACACAGCTCTATAGTGTGACCGCTCTTACAGTACAGAGCTCCATAGTGTGACCGCTCTTACAGTTCACGGCTCTATAGTGTGACCGCTCTTACAGTACAGAGCTCTATAGTGTGACCGCTCTTACAGTACAGAGCTCTATAGTGTGACCGCTCTTACAGTACAGAGCTCTATAGTGTGATCGCTCTTACAGTACAGAGCTCTATAGTGTGACCGCTCTTACAGTACACAGCTCTATAGTGTGACCGCTCTTACAGTACAGAGCTCTATAGTGTGACCGCTCTTACAGTACAGAGCTCCATAGTGTGACCGCTCTTACAGTTCACGGCTCTATAGTGTGACCGCTCTTACAGTACAGAGCTCTATAGTGTGACCGCTCTTACAGTACAGAGCTCTATAGTGTGACCGCTCTTACAGTACAGAGCTCTATAGTGTGATCGCTCTTACAGTACAGAGCTCTATAGTGTGACCGCTCTTACAGTTCAGAGCTCTATAGTGTGACCGCTCTTACAGTACAGAGCTCTATAGTGTGACCGCTCTTACAGTACAGAGCTCTATAGTGTGACCGCTCTTACAGTACAGAGCTCTAGAGTGTGACCGCTCTTACAGTACAGAGCTCTATAGTGTGACCGCTCTTACAGTACAGAGCTCTATAGTGTGACCGCTCTTACAGTACACAGCTCTATAGTGTGACCGCTCTTACAGTACAGAGCTCTATAGTGTGACCGCTTTTACAGTACAGAGCTCTATAGTGTCACCGCTCTTACAGTACACAGCTCTATAGTGTGACCGCTCTTACAGTACAGAGCTCTATAGTGTGACCGCTCTTACAGTACAGAGCTCTATAGTGTGACCGCTCTTACAGTACACAGCTCTATAGTGTGACCGCTCTTACAGTACAGAGCTCTATAGTGTGACCGCTCTTACAGTACAGAGCTCCATAGTGTGACCGCTCTTAGAGTACACAGCTCTATAGTGTGACCGCTCTTACACTACAGAGCTCTATAGTGTGACCGCTCTTACAGTTCAGAGCTCTATAGTGTGACCGCTCTTACAGTACAGAGCTCTATAGTGTGACCGCTCTTACAGTACAGAGCTCTATAGTGTGACCGCTCTTACAGTACAGAGCTCTATAGTGTGACCGCTCTTACAGTACACAGCTCTATAGTGTGACCGCTCTTACACCACAGAGCTCTATAGTGTGACCGCTCTTACAGTTCAGAGCTCTATAGTGTGACCGCTCTTACAGTACAGAGCTCCATAGTGTGACCGCTCTTACAGTACAGAGCTCTATAGTGTGACCGCTCTTACAGTACAGAGCTCTGTAGTGTGACCGCTCTTACAGTACAGAGCTCTATAGTGTGACCGCTCTTACAGTATAGAGCTCTATAGTGTGACTGCTCTTAGGGTACAGAGCTCTATAGTGTGACTGCTCTTAGAGTACACAGCTCTATAGTGTGACTGCTCTTACATTACAGAGCTCTATAGTGTGACTGCTCTTACAGTACACAGCTCTGTAGTGTGACCGCTCTTACAGTATAGAGCTCTATAGTGTGACTGCTCTTAGAGTACAGAGCTCTATAGTGTGACTGCTCTTACATTACAGAGCTCTATAGTGTGACTGCTTTTACAGTACAGAGCTCTATAGTGTGACCGCTCTTACAGTACAGAGCTCTATAGTGTGACCGCTCTTACAGTACAGAGCTCTACAGTGGTGGTGCGCATTATGCTGTATAGCCCACTATGCGGTGCGCATCATACTGTATGGAGCACTATGTGGGACACATTATACTGTATGGAGCACTTTGTGGGGCCATTATACTGTGTGGATGGATGGCTATGTGGTGCCCATTATACTGTTTGAGGATTATGTGGGGCCATTATGCTGTATGGAGCACAATGTGGGGCCCTTTATACCGTATGCAGCACTCTGTGGGCCCAATTTTTACTGAATGTAGCACTATGTAGGGCCCATTATACTCTATGTAGCACTATCTGGAGCCATTATACTGTATGGAACACTATGTGAGACCATTATACTCTATGGAACACTGTGTGAGACCATTATACTGTGTGGTCACTATGTGGGACATTATACTGTGTGGAGTGTGGAGCACTGTTATTATTATTTATTATTATAGCGCCATTTATTCCATGGCGCTTTACATGTGAGGAGGGGTATACATAATAAAAACAAGTACAGTAATCTTAAACAATACAAGTCACGACTGGTACAGGAAGAGAGAGGACCCTGCCCGCGAGGGCTCACAATCTACAAGGGATGGGTGAGAATACAGTAGGCGAGGGCAGAGCTGGTCGTGCAGTGGCTTGGTTGCTTGTTGATTACTGCAGGTTGTAGGCTTGTCAGAAGAGGTGGGTCTTCAGGTTCTTTTTGAAAGTTTCCATGGTAGGCGAGAGTCTGATATGTTGTGGTAGAGAGCTTCAGAGTAGGGGGGATGTGTGGGAGAAATCTTGTATGTGATTGTGGGAAGAGGAGATAAGAGGGGAGTAGAGAAGGAGATCTTGTGAGGATCGGAGGTTGCGTGCAGGTAAGTACCTAGAGGCAAGGTCACAGATGTATTGAGGACACAGGTTGTGGATGGCTTTGTATGTCATGGTTTGGGTTTTGAACTGGAGTCTTTTGGGTAATTGGGAGCCAGTGCAGGGATTGACAGAGGGCAGACACGTATAGAAAGAACACCGTGAGCACAACTGAAGATGGTGCTAAGGTTAGGCTCCCAAACCATTAAAGCAACAAATATAAACCTAGCACTCAACTTAAAGGTATTTGCAAGGCGGTTTATTGTAGTACACGAAAAAAGACGTTTCGGTCAATATGACCTTCTTCAGTTACGTGTGGTATACAGATTGTGTAGAGCTTATAGGCATCTATCAGAAAGGACGATGGTACTTTAAGCGTTAAGGAGAATAATCTCTCTAAGGTAATGAGCTTGTCAGTATATAGGAGAGGGGCAAATGTGCCTCCAGATGGCCGGTGTAGTAATAGGGAATGGTCCACTGTGTCAAAGGCAGAGGACAGGTCCAGGAGGAGGAGGACAGAGTAGTGTCCCTTGGCCTTGGGAGTTAATAGGTCATTGGTGACCTTTGTTAGGGCAGTTTCAGTGGAGTGGAAGCCAGATTGTAAGCTGTCGAAGAGGGAGCAGGAAGAGAGGTGGGCAGACAGTTCAAGATGGACGTGTTGTTCCAGTTTTGAGGCGCAGGGGAGAAGTGTTATAGGGTGATAGCTAGATACAGAGGATGGGTAAAGAGAGGGCTTTTTGAGGATAGGTGTGACTGAGGCATGTTTGAAGCTTGAGGGGAAAACAGTTGCTAGTGATAGGTTGAAGAGATGGATTAGGATTGGGATGAAGACTGGTGAGGTTTAGGATGAAGTAGGATGGGATCGGGTGAAGTGCACAGGTGGTGAGATGTGATCTTGAGAGTAGAGTGGAGAGTCGATCTTCTGTAATGGTAGAGAAGTTGGTTTTGGAGGAGGAGGGCTGGGCAGTTAGGAGGAAGGGTTCTGGGGGTTGTAGACCAAAACTGTCTCTAATGTTATCAATCTTCTGTTTGAAGAATGAGGCAAAGTCTTCAGCTGAGATAAGTGGGAAGGAGGAGGTTCTGGAGGACGGAGGAGAGAATTGAAGGTGTTGAATAGCTGTTTAGGGTTGTGAGACAGGGAGGATATGAGAGATGAGAATTAGGTTTGCTTAACTGTGGCGAGTGTGGTCTTGAAAGTAGTGAGGGACTGTTTGAATGCGATGAAGTACTCATTGGAGTGGGATCTTTTCCATCTCCGCTCAGCAACCTTGGAAGCCCGTCTCAGTTCTTTGGTCAGGCTGGTGTGCCAGGGCTGTCTGTTGATTTTGCAATCTTTGGTATGTGTGAGAGAGGCAACCAATTACAAAGCTGCAGCTATTGCGGTGTTATATAGAGCGGCAGCGGCATACGCATTGTGTAGGGAACGTATGTCTGTAAGGGGAAAAGGGATTCAGCCAGTGAGTGTAGATTGAGTTGTTTAAGATTTCTGCGAGGGTGTGCAAGTTTGTGGGGTGGGGATTGTGGACCTGGAGAGGAGAGGGAAGAGAATGTAAGTAGGTTGTGGTCAGAAAGAGGAAGAGGTGAGTTAGAGAGGTTAGATAGGGAGCAGAGGCGGGTGAAGATGAGTTTCAATGTGTGGCCATCTTTGTGAGTGGCTGCAGAAGACCATTGATTAAGGCCGAAGGAGGAAGTGAGAGATAGAAGCTTAGTGGCAGCTCAGAGGGAAGTGTCAATGGGAATGTTGAAGTCACCCAAGATGATAGTGGGGATGTCAGCGGAGAAGAAATGAAGTAGCCAGGTGGTGAAGTGGTCGAAGAAGGTGGTGGCTGGCCATGGGGGGCCGTAGATGACAGCCAGTTGGGGGTTGGAGGAAGGGAGAGTAACAGAGGGTGGCAGTGGGATTGGGGTGAAGGAGCAGTTATCTGACAGGAGAAAACCAACTCCTCCACCATGCCTGCTGCTGGGGCGGGGGTGTGGGGAAGGTGAAATCCACCATACGAAAGTGCAGCAGGAGAGGCTGTGTCAGAGGGGGTGATCCAGGTTTCGGTGATGGCGAGAAAGGAAAGTTTGTAAGGCTGGTTTCACTTTAGCGTTTTTTAGCACAGCGCTTCGTGCGCGTCCATGCGTCCTGCGCCCCTATCTTTAAACACAGGGACACATGGTCTAGCGTTTGCATGCATTCGTATGCGTTTTCGTGCGCATGCGTTTTTTTGTAGTGTGCCCCCAGGCGCGCCGGACACTACCTGTTGCATTTTTTGTCCGTCCAACCTGTCTCAAAAAACGCATCTGCACGCTAGCAAACGGAATGCGACAAAAAAAACACATTACAGTCTATGGGAACGCAGGCGTGGATAGAACGTGGATGGGAGGTAGAAATGACTGTGGAAATGTGGTGAGGAGGACCAGGATTTGGAGCAATATCACCAGCAGTGAGGAGGAGCAGAGAAAGTGATAGCAGGTGGGAGCAGGAGAGGGCATGAGGGGGCTGTCTGTGTTTGGAGACAGAGGATTGTATGTTGAGGAACAGATCTGAGGAAGAGGCGAGATGGATGGGGAGGATTGAAAAAGAGAGATGAAAAGTTCCTTACTTGGTGTAGGGATTAGGGGGGTTATCAGAAAGTGAAGGATTATAGGGATGAGAGTGAAAACTATGTGGGGCAATTATACTGTTTGGGGCACTAATGTGGGGCCCATTCTACTCTCACTATGTGGGGCCATTATATTGTATGGAGCACTATTTGGGTGATTATACTGTATGGAGCACTATGTGGAGCCCATTATATTGTGTGTATGGAGGGCTATATACCCATTATACTGTATTGAGGATTAATGTGTCGCCATTATGCTGTATGGAGCTCTACTTGGTTCCATTATACTATATGAAAGGCAATGCAGGGTCCCGTTATACTGTATGGAGGATTATGTATGTACGGGACACTTTTTGTGCCCATTATACTGTTTGGGGCACTATGTGGGGCCCATTATACTGTATGGAGCATTATATAACTTGATCTCAAGTGCAGAACACATATTCTTTGTGGCAATGAATCCCGGTGTACCACCAGGATACTAATGGGAAAATTCCCTATGGGGCTCCCTAATGACTAAAACACACAGAAAATGGAGCCAAGAATCCATAGACATGACAAAAAGTCAATATAAATCTTGCTTTTATTAATACAAAGAGTCACTTAAAAGTCATCACAGTGTGTTACAAACAAAGACAAAGCCTTTTGACACGGGTCAGAATGCACCAAAGTTAGAATAAGACATGCTGCAAAATGAGCACCAACCACCGAGGTAAGGCCAATGTATTACCCTATGGACCCCACATATATATCCTAAAAATAGTATAATGCATCCCAACAGGACAGTAACATCAATAACCCAAATGAATGGGAGAAGTATCATGGGATCCAGTCCCTCTTCCACCTTCTATACCCCCACACATATAGCAAGAAGTAACAATGGTTATATCCTACCAAGGTATGTCCATATCTAACCCAAAGAGGGAGGGGAGAGGGAGGTCAATGGTTAACAGAGGGTTTCAGCCATTACCCGTGCTGGTGTCCATTAGCAAGCGCGTACCCCTACGCGCGTTTCGCGATAGCTTCCTCGGGGGGTGTTGGTGTATGGAGCATTATCTAGGACATTGTACTGTATAGAGCACTATGTGGGGCCATTATACTGTATGGAGCACTCCTTATGACCATTATACTGTATGGTGGGCTGTATTGGGATTACAATGAGAGATTTTACTGTGATGGGGGTAACCATTCTTTTTCTGGGGGCATTGAGGGAGGGGAGTACAGTAGGGTCATCATACTGTGTATGTGGAGGAAGTCACTGTGATGCTATCATACTGTGTTTGGGGGAAAAAATGTTTGCATCATACTTTATTTTCTGTATTGTTCAAGGTTTTTGATTACATATTTAAATTAGAGCATTGGGCCATACGCTTTTACTGCTCTTACTTAAAATGTTCCAATATTTTATTCTAATATGTATTAATTAAAATGCACCTTGTTCGTGGGATAACTCCTTTGTTCGTTTCCATATGAAATTTGTTGATAATGAAAAACTTCCTCAGTTGTAGACATTTTATAATGTTGGCCCTCTGTGTATTTCAGTTTGAAATCTCTGGTGTAAGACATACAGGAAAAATACAGCTCTGGCAAAAATTAAGAGACCACAGCAGAGTTTTATAAAAATCAGCTTCTCTGCATGTCTGACAGCCATTCCATTCCTGTGTCAGTTGAATTCCAACCAGAGTCCACCTCATTCTACTGAATGTGCTTCTGATGAGGTGATCACCTGAACCAAATCTTATTTAACGAAGGAAAGTATAATAAACCCTGCTGTGGTGTTCACAATCCTCCTGCAATAGGTCAAGCTGGATGGCAAAACAAGTGCTAGTAATATCCCAAAAGTAATAGGAATGAAAAAATAACTTTTAACCATGCCAAAGGAGTTAAAAAGAAAAGTCTTGCGCGAGGAAAGGAAGGGCTCAATATGGTAACACATCGCAAGCTTTCGAGACTACTCAGGTCTCTTCATCAGGCAAAGACTAATACAATACAGATGTTGTATTAGTCAATGCCTGATGAAGAGACCTGAGTAGTCTCAAAAGCTTCCGATGTGTTACCATCTTTTCAGTTAGCCATTAAAAGGTATCGACCACTGAGGACTCTCAATTCTCAATTTTTTTTTTGGTCTAGACCTATTCTTACAGTCCCGCGTTTTAATCCCTGCATTTCAGTTATATTTCTGACGTCAAGGGCCAGATGACCACAGGGGTCCAGTCACATCGTAGTTGACCCTTCCACTCGCCGGACACAACATTCCGGTGATGTACTACAATGAAGGGCAGAAGTCTACACCATTGAAGGTCACATTTCTCAGCAATGTCAACTTCTTGAACTGTCTGGACGCTCTCTCAGAGAGTTTATGTCTTGTTTTTCAAAGTTCTGCACAAAACTTTATTATTAACAACTTTTTATGACTTCTTCAGGCATTAAATAACTGTGACCACAACTATTAAGTCTCGGCCATTATCACTGACTGGCTTTCCCTTCTTGGAAATAACCAATTTTTCTATCATTCTTTTTGACATTTGTGGTTAGAGAAACTTGAATTATGCAATTCAGTCCCAGCGGCCATGCTCCGTGCGGGAGAAGTGCTTGCCCTACCAAAACAGATACGTAATTCTAGATGTGCTAGACTCTTTGATGCCAAGTGCCAATGTGTCACAGAGGAAGCAAGTGTTCAGAAGAATGCCGTAATAGAGATGTCTGTAATTACTGGGCTATGAATAGACGGGCTCACTGCTCCGAGTAACAGGGAGGTTGTAGAGGCATGGATGCTGATTTTGCGCCTCTTTCTGGATGGGGTCCAGGGCAAAGTACATAACATGCATTGCCCCTTCTGTGCAGGTGTATGTCTATGGATGGTCTACGTCACATCCTGGTGACAACTTCCCTCACAATTCTCAGTTAGGGCTGTTTTCTAGAGTTCTGTTGCAACAAGGCAGCCAGGTTCATTGGTAACACCCCACTTCTCTTGTGTTGCACCCATTCTGTGAAACTCACTTCCCCAAGATCTGTTTGTTCAGCCTTGAAAATTAATTTTACTTGGCAATGTCATTGTAGTCCATGTGCCCTACAGAATCTGAGCTGGACTGCTATATCTTTAATCCACCCAGTCTAAAACAAGCTGCCCACAATAATATCACTCTGTATTATACATATATATGTGTTAGCTCAGATATAGGCAAAGTTATACATCCATTCAGCTCTCTTCCAAGTAGACTATGCTCCTATCGGCAGGGTCCTCTCTCCTGTAGAGTATAGGTTCTTTTGGGCAGTTTTATTATTATTTATTACTATAGCGCCATTTATTCCATGGCCCTTTACATGTGAGATGGGTTATTTTGGGCAGGGACCTCTCCCCTGTAGAGTATAGAGTCTTATGGGCAGGGACCTAGCTTCTGTAGATTGTCAGCTATTAATGGCAGAGTTCTTTGTTCCGTAGATTTTCAGCTCTTATGGGCAGGGTCCTCTATCCTGTAGAGTGTCATCTTTTATGGGCAGGGTCCTCTCTCCTGTAGAGTGTCATCTCTTATGGACAGGGTCCTCTATCCTGTAGAGTGTCAGCTTTTATGGGCAGGGCTCTCTCTCCTATCAAGTCAAATTTTATGAGCAGATCACCCCATAAAATTATGACCAAGTTTTGAAATTATCTGTATATATGTGTGAAAAACAACGTTAAGTATCATAAAACCAATCTAAGACCCAACAACTTAGTGGGATCGCCCACCCAATAATCTATATCATAATGGGATAATCATAATACAACTTGTTGGACCCTCTCAGAAAATGAATAACCCCAAATAAACAGATCCAAATGAATGGAAATATTAAAATACTTTATTAAGCTCTTTTTAAAAACAAGGAAAAAAGAAACCAGCAACAATAGACATATATAATACCATAAAACATAGCGTTTATATAGTGGACATAAAGGCCAAGGTATATACAAATTGATTACATATAATCCTCATAATATAAAACATAAAGTGCAGTGACAATAGACAGATAAATCTGAATTAAAGTGCATAGCAAATGTAAACAGGATTATATATACCAGTAATGTAGGGCCCAATGAATCTCCAACTCCAACGCACGTTTCGCCTGATGTGGCTTTCTTACATATAATCCTCATAATATAAAACTTTATGTTTTATATTATGATGATTATATGTAATTAATTTGTATATACCTTGGCCTTTATGTCCACCATATAAACGCTATGTTTTATGGTACTATATATGTCTATTGTTGCTGGTTTCTTTTTTCCTTGTTTTTAAAAAGAGCTTTATAAAGTATTTTAATATTTCCATTCATTTGGATCTGTTTATTTGGGGTTATTCATTATCTGAGAGAGTCTAACAATCTAAGAACCATTAAAGCAAGTATCTGACTCAAAAAAGAAGGGTCCCTATGTCTTCTGAGATTATCCTCATGAAACATCCACTTTAAATACAGTAATGACAAAAGTTTCCACGCAAATAATAATCTAGTACATGTGGATTTCACAACGATAAGATTGTCCCATGATTTCATCACCATTTTTTATTTGAAATAATGTCTATTTTGTACTCTGCATTCACCAACGAGTCCTTTCCTAATGTTGCAGGTCGTGGTGGGCGTGTAGGTACCCATGGCGGTACCTTGTCTTCTTTCATTGTAAAGAACATTGCATTGGATAAAACTGATGACAGCAATCCTCGAGAAGCAATTCTTCGCCATGCAAAGGATGCGGAGGATAACCCATACTGGGTGGCACCAGCATATTCCACGTGAGTTTTGGGTCTAAGTTTCTATATTACATTTTTTCCATTCTCTTTTATTTCTTTTAGACAAGGTTTTCCTCACTTCGGGTTTCTGTTGGCGTCTTGGGTTTGAATTTGATCGTGGACAACATCAGCATCTTCTCATGCTCTTGGGGTTTTTCCTCTTTCTACTCCAAAAACTTCTTGATATGTTAATAATATAGAAGGGTCTGGTTAGAGGGCCAATGTAGTTACACCCTACTCTCCCCGTCTAGGTAAGCCAGAACATCTATATAATGAGCACAATCACACCCGGTCTGTGGGATAAACGGATACATTTTTACAATTAAAATAGCTAATTTCTTTGTTTAATCCGTTGCCCATCTTGTTACTTTGTATTGGCTTGTCTGCACATTGCAGCGTAACAAGGGTTAACCCAGCGATTCATGCGGAACCGATGCTCATTTATTGAGCCACATTCACCAGGTCTGACAATAGCTGTCAGGTTCACAAGCTTCCAGCTATTGTTCAGCCGGCCTGACAAGCGTCCACATAAATATATGTATCTTCTCCGGTGTAAGGTAATAGCAGCCATCGCCTCCATCCTGCCCACTTCAAGGCCCGGCTCCCTTTCCCCCTGGCTACGGCTCTTTATAAGAAGCTGTAATGCTATCAGCCCACGTGTGGGACGTCGGCCCTCCCGGGATCAGTGTCTGTTAAATCTTTCATGACAGTAACATTGCAGGTGTCATGAATGTAATCTGATAGGTGGAGTATGAAGTTCATGAGATGAGGCCGTTACCAAATTACCTTTGTGTCCTTGCATCTGGGATTGAGGGGGGGGGCTTGAGTACATTTCTTACAAACAGAAGAGGGGGTGGACACATGACAATTAGTCCCTACTATTTGTGTATGTATGTGCTGTATAGTTGTAGTGATGGCATACCGTGCATGTATACTAGGTAGTGGTGGTATATATTACATACATTACATGTACAGTAGGTAGCGGTGGCTTACTGTGCATGTATAGTAGGTAATGTATGCATACCGTGCATGTATAGTAGGTAATGGACGCATACCATGTATGTATAGTAGGTAATGGACGCATACCATGTATGTATAGTAGGTAATGGACGCATACCGTGCATGTATAGTAGGTAATGGACGCATACCATGTATGTATAGTAGGTAATGGACGCATACCATGTATGTATAGTAGGTAATGGACGCATACCGTGCATGTATAGTAGGTAATGTACGCATACCATGCATGTATAGTAGGTAATGGACGCATACCATGTATGTATAGTAGGTAATGGACGCATACCATGTATGTATAGTAGGTAATGGACGCATACCATGTATGTATAGTAGGTAATGGACGCATACCATGTATGTATAGTAGGTAATGGACGCATACCATGTATGTATAGTAGGTAATGGACGCATACCATGTATGTATAGTAGGTAATGGACGCATACCATGTATGTATAGTAGGTAATGGACGCATACCGTGCATGTATAGTAGGTAATGGACGCATACCATGTATGTATAGTAGGTAATGGACGCATACCATGTATGTATAGTAGGTAATGGACGCATACCATGTATGTATAGTAGGTAATGGACGCATACCATGTATGTATAGTAGGTAATGGACGCATACCATGTATGTATAGTAGGTAATGGACGCATACCGTGCATGTATAGTAGGTAATGGACGCATACCGTGTATGTATAGTAGGTAATGGACGCATACCGTGCATGTATAGTAGGTAGTGGTGGTATATATTACATATGACATGTACAGTAGGTAATGGTGGCATACCGTGCATGTATAGTAGGTAATGGACGCATACCGTGCATGTATAGTAGGTAATGGCATACAATGCATGTACAGTAGGTAATGGTGGCATACCGTGCATGTATAGTAGGTAGTGGTGGCATACCATGCATGTATAGACCGTGTATGTATAGTAGGTAATGGTTGCATACCGTGCATGTATAGTAGGAAGCAATGGTATATATTACATGAACAGTAAGTATTGGTGGTATATATTACATGTATAGTAGGTGGCAGTGGCATGCCATGCATGTATAGTAGGTAGCAGTGGTATACTGTGCCTGCACAGTAGGTAGCTGTGAAGAAACCAGATTGTATCTTAATTTCCCAGACAACCATGTTTTTGCAAACCAAGAAGAATTGACTTTTTATCTCTATATTGGCTTATGGAGTTAAGTGTTTATTTCTAGGGGGGTCAAGAAGACAGACTTTCAAACTGATATACCATTTAACATACTATGTAAGTCTGTAATAGTGACTTGTACATAGTGTGTATTTATCTTTGTTTATTGTGTGCTTATATGCTAATTATGTATTGTATTCTGGATCCAGTTTGTTGACTTCGAAAGTAGATAGAGTAGAGAAAGGCTGTCAGGGTGGACTGAAGGACACTGGGTAAATCTAAAAATAGATCACATGCCGCTGGTATAAAAGAGACTCTTCAGGATCTCAGCTGAGGGTACATCAGACCCAGCTGAAAGAACAAAAGGGGGAGAATCCAGCGCTGCTTGTGGTCAGAACGCAATACATAAAGTGCATATGCACATTAATTTCTACCTTTATTTCAAAATGAGACATTTCGCAAAAAATTGATCAATCATTTGAGCTACCCTGCCACGTCAAGGCAATCTAATATGGGGCAGTGCTACTCTATATTTTTTATATTGTATAGTAGGTAGCGGTGGTGTATCTTGCCTGTACAGTAGGTGGCTATTATATGCCTGTACAGTAGGTAGCGGTGGTATACTGTACCTGTACAGTAGGTAGCGGTGGTGTATCTTTCCTGTACAGTAGGTGGCTATTATATGCCTGTATAATAGGTAGCGGTGGTATACCGTACCTGTACAGTAGGCAGCGGTGGTGTATCTTTCCTGTACAGTAGGTGGCTATTATATGCCTGTATAGTAGGTAGCGGTGGTATACTGTGCCTGTATAGTAGGTAGTGGTGGTGTATCTTTCCTGTACAGTAGGTGGCTATTATATGCCTGTATAGTAGGTAGCGGTGGTATACCATACCTGTACAGTAGGTAGCAGTGGTGTATCTTTCCTGTATAGTAGGTGGCTATTATATGCCTGTATAGTAGGTAGCGGTGGTATACTGTGCCTGTATAGTAGGTAGCGGTGGTGTATCTTTCCTGTACAGTAGGTGGCTATTATATGCCTGTATAGTAGGTAGCGGTGGTATACTGTGCCTGTATAGTAGGTAGCAGTGGTGTATCTTTCCTGTACAGTAGGTGGCTATTATATGCCTGTATAGTAGGTAGCGGTGGTATACAGACCCCAGAGACCGCAAGATCCTGAGCCGATATAGACTCAGTGCCCAACACAGGCAGAGCTACAAGCCCAGGGAGGAAAGACTGTGCCAACACTGTGACCAGGAGGCCCTGGAGGATGAGACCCACTTCTTGCTACACTGCCCCAAATACTCAGCAGTGAGGGACACTCACTTCAGGAGACTCTCACATCTCTTCCCGGATTTCATCACCATGAAGGAGGAAGAGAAAACATATATCCTGCTTGGGAAAGAAGAGAGAGCAGTGGAGATAGCAGCGCAATATGTGAGCGAATGTCATAGACTGCGAGAAAGAGAACTACGATATGCCATGGACTTCTATGGCCCCCACCCTGGATCTGCGGCATCTCCCCCATCCACCTTCCCTATGCCATGGACTTCTATAGCCTCATCCTGGATCTGACCCCATCCACCTTTCCTACAACCCCTACCCAACATCCCTACAGTCCTTATCCCTATTCCCTTCTGTACACTTGCTTTGGCAAAACTAATGTGTATTTAGTCCTGCCAATAAAGCTTCTTTGAATTTGAATTACTGTGCCTGTACAGTAGGTAGCGGTGGTATACTGTGCCTGTACAGTAGGTAGCGGTGGTATACTGTGCCTGTACAGTAGGTAGCGGTGGTATACTGTGCCTGTATAGTAGGTAGCGGTGGTATACTGTGCCTGTACAGTAGGTAGCGGTGGTATACTGTGCCTGTACAGTAGGTAGCGGTGGTATACTGTGCCTGTACAATAGATAGCGGTGGTATACTGTGCCTGTACAGTAGGTAGCGGTGGTATACTGTGCCTGTACAGTAGGTAGCGGTGGTATACTGTGCCTGTACAGTAGGTAGCGGTGGTATACTGTGCCTGTACAGTAGGTAGCGGTGGTATACTGTGCCTGTACACAAGGTAGCGGTGGTATACTGTGCCTGTACACAAGGTAGCGGTGGTATACTGTGCCTGTACAGTAGGTAGCGGTGGTATACTGTGCCTGTACAGTAGGTAGCGGTGGTATACTGTGCCTGTACAGTAGGTAGCGGTGGTATACTGTGCCTGTACAGTAGGTAGCGGTGGTATACTGTGCCTGTACACAAGGTAGCGGTGGTGTATCTTGCCTGTATGTGTGTATTATTGCTGATTGTTTAATGTTTCTCATTGACCCCTCTGTGTCGGGGATCACTACTTGTTATGTCGCATTGATACCTGGAATACAGAGAGATCTTCTATATAGTAACATAGTAACATAGTTATTAAGGTTGAAAGGAGACTTTAAGTCCATCTAGTTCAACCCATATCCTATCCTAACTTGCCCTAACATGTTGATCCAGAGGAAGGCAAAAAAAACCCATGTGGCAAACAGTAAGCTTCACATTGGGGAAAAAAATTCCTTCCCGACTCCACATACGGCAATCAGACTAGCTCTCTGGATCAGCGCAATATTAAGGAAACTAGTGTATATACCCTGTAATATTATACTTTTCAAGAAAGGCATCCAGTCCCTTCTTAAATTTTAGTAGGGAATCACTTATTACAACATCATATGGCAGGGAGTTCCATAGTCTCACTGCTCTTACAGTAAAGAATCCGCGTCTGTGAGTATGCTTAAACCTTCTTTCCTCCAGACGTAGAGGATGCCCCCTTGTCCCCGTCACAGGTCTAAGAGTAAAAAGATCATTAGAAAGGTCTTTGTACTGTCCCCGCATATATTTATACATTGTAATAAGATCACCCCTAAGAATAACCCCAAGTGTAATAACCTGTCTTGGTATTGCAGACCCCCTAGTTCCCTAATAACCTTGGTCGCTCTTCTCTGCACCCGCTTCAGTTCAGCTATGTCTTTCTTATACACCGGAGACCAGAACTGTACACAGTATTCTAAGTGTGGTCGCATTAGTGACTTGTATAGAGGTAAAATTATGTTCTCCTCATGAGCATCTATGCCTCTTTTAATGCATCCCATTATTATATTTGCCTTTGCAGCAGCTGCCTGACACTGGCCGCTAAATGTGAGTTTGTCGTCCACCCATACACCCAGGTCTTTTTCAGTGACTGTTTTGCCCAGTGTTTTACCATTAAGCACATAATTATACATCTTGTTCGTTCTACCCAAGTGCATGACCTTACATTTATCCCCATTAAAGCTCATTTGCGATTTATCAGCCCAAGCTTCTAGTTTACATAAATCCTCCTGTAATATAAAATTGTCCTCCTCTGTATTGATTACCCTGCAGAGTTTAGTGTCATCTGCAAATATTGAAATTCTACTCTCTATGCCCCCTACAAGGTCATTAATAAATATGTTAAAAAGAAGCGGGCCCAAAACTGACCCCTGTGCTACCCCACTGCTAACCGTGACCCAGTCCGAGTGTGCTCCATTAATAACCACCCTTTGTTTCCTATCCCTGAGCCAGCTCTTAACCCACCTACACATATTTTCCCCTATCCCCATTGTTCTCATTTTATGTATCAACCTTTTGTGTGGCACCGTATCAAAAGCTTTTGAAAAGTCCATGTACACCACGTCCACTGCATTCCCTTGGTCCAGTCCGGAACTTACCTCTTCATAAAAGCTTATCAGATTAGTCTGACAGGAACGGTCCCTTGTAAACCCATGTTGATATTGGGTTATGAGGTTATTCTTCTCCAGATACTCCAGTATAGTATCTCTTAGAAAACCCTCCAGGATTTTACCCACAGTTGAGGTTAAACTTACTGGCCTATAATTTCCAAGTTCAGTTTTTGTCCCCTTTTTGAATATTGGCCCCACAAGGGTACATTGGTATAGACCCTGTTATTATGGAATCTTTAAAGATTAAAAATAATGGTCTATCTATGACTGTGCTTAATTCCTGCAGTACTCGGGGGTGTATCCCATCCGGGCCCGGAGATTTGTTAATTTTAGTGATTTTTAGACGCCGCCGTACTTCCTTCTGGGTAAAGCAGGTGACATTTAATGGAGAATTTTTATCCCTGATCATGTTATCCGTCAAGGGATTTTCTTGTGTAAATACTGATGAAAAAAAGTCATTTAGCATATTGGCTTTTTCCTCATCCTCATCCACCATTTCACCCAGACTATTTTTAAGGGGGCCAACACTATCATTTTTTAGTTTCTTACTATTTATGTAGTTAAAGAATATTTTGGGATTATTTTTACTTTCTCTGGCAATGAGTCTCTCTGTCTCAATCTTTGCTGTCTTGATTTGCTTGAGACGCTTCCCATCCGTAGAGCATGAAACGCCGCATTTATCCACAGAGGATGGAGGTTTCTGTTGAGTCACAGTCCAGACCTCTGTCGTGTCCTGGGCTCAGTGTTCACACAGCGAAGGCTCAGATGTCACCGCTGTGACGGATTCTCTGCTTTCTCCATGTTAAATTGTTGGCTCTGTGACACAGGAACCGCAGTTTATCCTCCGGTAATTGACCCGTGACTTTATGTGATTTCTAATCTTATTCACAGCAGGATTTGCTCTGATTCACCGGTGATGCACAGAGCCCAAGGAGTCGGTGAATATTGGAAAAGTGACTTAAAGGGGTTGTCCACCTTAGGCTGGTTTCACATTTGCGTTAAAACAACGCTGCGCCCTGCGTCGTTAAGCCCCGCCCCGAGCCGGCTCCCTGCCCGCCCCATCCGGGATCACCGCCTACTTTCGCATTTGCACGCATGCGATCGGTGCACCCTATCTTTAGCATAGGGTGCGCAGATCATGCGCTGCCAGTGTGAAAGTAGCGTGCTGCGCACTTTTGACGGTGCGCCGTGTGCGCCGAAATGCAGCATGTTGCATTTCGGCGCGCACGGCGCACCGTCAAAAGTGCGCAGCACGCTACTTTCACACTGGCAGCGCATGATCTGCGCACCCTATGCTAAAGATAGGGTGCACCGATCGCATGCGTGCAAATGCGAAAGTAGGCGGTGATCCAGGATGGGGCGGGCAGGGAGCCGGCTCGGGGCGGGGCTTAACGACGCAGGGCGCAGCGTTGTTTTAACGCAAATGTGAAACCGGCCTTAAAAAAAAAAAAAAAAAAAAAAAATAAATTTTTTTTACTCTCTCTACTGATAGCCAGCCGCTCCTCTTCCATCACTGCCCGGATCCTCTGGAAGACACTTGACATCCTACAGATGTACAGCTGTACTCTACAGGCCGTGATGGGTCGCAGTGGTCACATGTACTCTGAGGGAAAGAAAGCAAGGCTACTGGGTAGCACTAGAATAGTAGCGGAGGGAGATCGATAAGGAGAGGTTTTTGTTTTTTTTTCAAATAAGGGTAGATGACTCCTTTAAGATGCCCATATCCTTTGCGAATTAGGCCTGTTTCACACATCCGTTTTTCCCCATCAGTCAAAATCCGCCGTTTTGAAAAAAAGCAAAAAACGGATCCGCCATTTTTCTTGGCGGATCCGTTTTTTTCCCCATTGACTTGTATTAACGGAGGATCTTGACGGATGGTCAATTGTTCGATCCGTTTTTTTACTGATTCGCCAGGATTTTGCCGTCCGCTGAGCGGACAGGACGGACAATGAAACGTTTTTTTTTCCCCGGCCGGATCCGCATTTTCCAATGCGCATGCTCCGGAGAAATGCCTGTGCCGGAAATTTAACCCTAAACTCAGTTCTGGCGTCTGAAAAAAATTCTCTCTCTCTCAAACAGGCCTTAGATGAATGTCAGCAGCAGTGGCAGACTAGAATCATAGAATCATAGACTATCTAATCATAGAAAAACCAGGGGAAGAGTCTTGAGGAGATCATTTGCATATTCCCAGTGCCTTCTGGGATAAGTGAAGAGTCTCCGCGAGCTCAACGATCACTGGGTTTTGGCCGTTGCAGCTGAAAAGAGGAAATCGGAAAACCAGGGGAAGAGTCAACGGCCAAAACCCAGTGATCGTTGAGCTCGCGGAGACTCTTCACTTACCCCAGAAGGCACTGGGAATATGCAAATGATCTCCTCAAGACTCTTCCCCTGGTTTTTCTATGATTAGATAGTCTATGATTCTATGATTCTAGTCTGCCACTGCTGCTGACATTCATCTAAGGCCTGTTTGAGAGAGAGAGAATTTTTTTAGACTATCTAAACCTGCGTTGATATCTGTGGTATCGTTTTTCTGGTTCATTATATGAGAAACAGTGGAAAAAACAGTAATGCTTGATCCGTGAATTAATGGACCCCAGTGGTGCCACATGGAACCATTGACTATAATAGGTTCCGGATGTCTATCATGCTCTTCCATATAAAGCAACACAACATAGTGCGCTATTTTCGCCCAAATTATTGATGTAATCTGCAGCGGAGGCTCAAAGCAGAGATGTGAACACAGCCTAAGTACATGACTGTAGTAACAACACGGCCTAATGTGTATGGTGGTGATGAGAACACGGCCTAATGTGTATGGTGGTGATGAGAACACGGCCTAATGTGTATGGTGGTGATGAGAACACGGCCTAATGTGTATGGTGGTGATGAGAACACGGCCTAATGTGTATGGTGGTGATGAGAACACGGCCTAATGTGTATGGTGGTGATGGGAACACGGCCTAATGTGTATGGTGGTGATGGGAACACGGCCTAATGTGTATGGTGGTGATGGGAACACGGCCTAATCTGTATGGTGGTGATGATAACACGGCCTAATGTGTATGGTGGTGATGAGGACACAGCCTAATGTGTATGGTGGTGATGAGGACACGGCCTAATGTGTATGGTGGTGATGAGGACACGGCCTAATGTGTATGGTGGTGATGAGGACACGGCCTAATGTGTATGGTGGTGATGAGGACACGGCCTAATGCGTATGGTGGTGATGAGGACACGGCCTAATGTGTATGGTGGTGATGGGAACACGGCCTAATGCGTATGGTGGTGATGAGAACACGGCCTAATGTGTATGGTGGTGATGAGAACACGGCCTAATGTGTATGGTGGTGATGGGAACACGGCCTAATGTGTATGGTGGTGATGAGAACACGGCCTAATGTGTATGGTGGTGATGAGGACACGGCCTAATGTGTATGGTGGTGATGAGGACATGGCCTAATGTGTATGGTGGTGATGAGAACACGGCCTAATGTGTATGGTGGTGATGAGAACACGGCCTAATGTGTATGGTGGTGATGAGAACACGGCCTAATGTGTATGGTGGTGATGAGAACACGGCCTAATGTGTATGGTGGTGATGGGAACACGGCCTAATGTGTATGGTGGTGATGAGAACACGGCCTAATGTGTATGGTGGTGATGGGAACACGGCCTAATGTGTATGGTGGTGATGAGAACACGGCCTAATGTGTATGGTGGTGATGAGGACATGGCCTAATGTGTATGGTGGTGATGAGAACACGGCCTAATGTGTATGGTGGTGATGGGAACACGGCCTAATGTGTATGGTGGTGATGAGAACACGGCCTAATGTGTATGGTGGTGATGAGAACACGGCCTAATGTGTATGGTGGTGATGAGAACACGGCCTAATGTGTATGGTGGTGATGGGAACACGGCCTAATGTGTATGGTGGTGAAGGGAACACGGCCTAATGTGTATGGTGGTGATGGGAACACGGCCTAATCTGTATGGTGGTGATGATAACACGGCCTAATGTGTATGGTGGTGATGAGAACACGGCCTAATGTGTATGGTGGTGATGAGAACACGGCCTAATGTGTATGGTGGTGATGGGAACACGGCCTAATGTGTATGGTGGTGATGAGAACACGGCCTAATGTGTATGGTGGTGATGGGAACACGGCCTAATGTGTATGGTGGTGATGAGGACACGGCCTAATGTGTATGGTGGTGATGAGAACACGGCCTAATGTGTATGGTGGTGATGGGAACACGGCCTAATGTGTATGGTGGTGATAAGAACACGGCCTAATGTGTATGGTGGTGATGGGAACACGGCCTAATGTGTATGGTGGTGATGGGAACACGACCTAATGTGTATGGTGGTGATGGGAACACGGCCTAATGTGTATGGTGGTGATGGGAACACGGCCTAATGTGTATGGTGGTGATGGGAACACGGCCTAATGTGTATGGTGGTGATGGGAACACGGCCTAATGTGTATGGTGGTGATGGGAACACGGCCTAATGTGTATGGTGGTGATGAGAACACGGCCTAATGTGTATGGTGGTGATGAGGACATGGCCTAATGTGTATGGTGGTGATGGGAACACGGCCTAATGTGTATGGTGGTGATGGGAACACGGCCTAATGTGTATGGTGGTGATGAGAACACGGCCTAATGTGTATGGTGGTGATGAGGACATGGCCTAATGTGTATGGTGGTGATGGGAACACGGCCTAATGTGTATGGTGGTGATGGGAACACGGCCTAATGTGTATGGTGGTGATGAGAACACGGCCTAATGTGTATGGTGGTGATGAGGACATGGCCTAATGTGTATGGTGGTGATGGGAACACGGCCTAATGTGTATGATTGGTGATGGGAACACGGCCTAATGTGTATGGTGGTGATGGGAACACGGCCTAATGTGTATGGTGGTGATGGGAACACGGCCTAATGTGTATGGTGGTGATGAGAACACGGCCTAATGTGTATGGTGGTGATCAGAACACGGCCTAATGTGTATGGTGGTGATGGGAACACGGCCTAATGTGTATGGTGGTGATGAGGACATGGCCTAATGTGTATGGTGGTGATGAGGACATGGCCTAATGTGTATGGTGGTGATGGGAACACGGCCTAATGTGTATGGTGGTGATGGGAACACGGCCTAATGTGTATGGTGGTGATGGGAACACGGCCTAATGTGTATGGTGGTGATGAGAACACGGCCTAATGTGTATGGTGGTGATCAGAACACGGCCTAATGTGTATGGTGGTGATGGGAACACGGCCTAATGTGTATGGTGGTGATGGGAACACGACCTAATGTGTGTGGTGGTGCTGGGAACACGGCCTAATGTGTATGGTGGTGATGAGAACACGGCCTAATGTGTATGGTGGTGATGGGAACACGGCCTAATGTGTATGGTGGTGATGAGGACACGGCCTAATGTGTATGGTGGTGATGAGAACACTGCCTAATGTGTATGGTGGTGATGAGGACACGGCCTAATGTGTATGGTGGTGATGGGAACACGGCCTAATGTGTATGGTGGTGATGGGAACACGGCCTAATGTGTATGGTGGTGATGGGAACACGGCCTAATGTGTATGGTGGTGATGGGAACACGGCCTAATGTGTATGGTGGTGATGAGGACACGGCCTAATGTGTATGGTGGTGATGGGAACACGGCCTAATGTCTATGGCGGTGATGGGAACACGGCCTAATGTGTATGGTGACAGTTGCTGGAAAGCAGCAGCACCATCTGTGTTTGTCTCTGTCTCTCACCCTGCTTCTCACTCTGCTCCTTCTCCTCTTTTATAGACTTCATTAGTCAGCTGTAATCTTCTGATCCTTTGTCTAGAGTAGAATGGATTTAACGGGTTTTCAGAGTGATTGATAAATTTAGGGGGATGGGGGGTGTCAGAAGTGGCTCAAGAGTGGAGAAAGAAGCAGATTTTGCTGATATTTTTTACGTATGTTTTTTATATTGCCAGTACTATTCATTTATGCACTTTGTTGAAAAGCAGCATTGTGAATACGCTTATGGTTTCACATGTGTTAGAGTTTTTAGTAGATTTTGTAGCAGATTTTGCAGGGGATATCACCTTTTGCTTTGGAAAGGTTAATATACAGTTGTGGCCAAAAGTATTGACACCCCTGCAATTCTGTCAGATAATACTCAGTTTCTTCCTGAAAATGATTGCAAACACAAATTCTTTGTTATTATTATCTTCATTTAATTTGTCTTAAATGAAAAAACACAAAAAGAATTGTCCTAAAGCCAAATTTGATATAATTCCACACCAAACATAAAAAAAGAGGGTGGACAAAAGTATTGGCACTGTTCGAAAAGTCATGTGATGCTTCTCTAATTTGTGTAATTAGCAGCACCTGTAACTTACCTGTGGCACCTAACAGGTGTTGGCAATAACTAAATCACACTTGCAGCCAGTTGACATGGATTAAAGTTGACTCAACCTCTGTCCTGTGTCCTTGTGTGTACCACATTGAGCACAGAGAAGAGAAAGAAGCCCAAAGAACTGTCTGAGGACTTGAGAAACCAAATTGTGAGGAAGCATGAGCAATCTCAAGGCTACAAGTCCATCTCCAAAGACCTGAATGTTCCTGTGTCTACCGTGTGCAGTGTCATCAAGAAGTGTAAAGCTCATGGCACTGTGGCTAACCTCCCTAGATGTGGACGGAAAAGAAAAATTGACAAGAGATTTCAACGCAAGATTGTGCGGATGTTGGATAAAGAACCTCGACTAACATCCAAACAAGTTCAAGCTGCCCTGCAGTCCGAGGGTACAACGGTGTCAACCCGTACTATCCGTCGGCGTCTGAATGAAAAGGGACTGTATGGTAGGAGACCCAGGAAGACCCCACTTCTTACCCCGAGACATAAAAAAGCCAGGCTGGAGTTTGCCAAAACTTACCTGAAAAAGCCTAAAACGTTTTGGAAGAATGTTCTCTGGTGAGATGAGACAAAAGTAGAGCTTTTTGGGCAAAGGCATCAACATAGAGTTTACAGGAGAAAAAAGAGGCATTCAAAGAAAAAAACACGGTCCCTACAGTCAAGCATGGAGGTTCTCTGATGTTTTGGGGTTGCTTTGCTGCCTCTGGCACTGGACTGCTTGACCGTGTGCATGGCATTATGAAGTATAGGAGTAACCCCGGCACACTAATAGCATGAAAGTAAAGTCTTCTCAACGACAGTCTTTAATTGTTGTGATTTTATTGATTGTGAAAAAAAGGGTGGTGTTACAATCCAAAAAAGGGTGGTGTTACAATCCAACGTTTCAGCTCTACTTCTCGAGCTTTCATCAGGGATATGACTAGATCCTTGGTTTTGAGGTGTGTGTATAAGTGGTATAGGTTTGCCTTTGTAATCCAGCTGCTGGCCGGCCTCCTCCACACCTGACTAGATTTAGGACACAAGGACGGGAGTCACGTGCTGACCCTACACATCGTGGTTACTATAGGTACCGTTCCAGCAGCTGGATTACAAAGGCAAACCTATACCACTTATACACACACCTCAAAACCAAGGATCTAGTCATATCCCTGATGAAAGCTCGAGAAGTAGAGCTGAAACGTTGGATTGTAACACCACCCTTTTTTGGATTGTAACACCACCCTTTTTTTCACAATCAATAAAATCACAACAATTAAAGACTGTCGTTGAGAAGACTTTACTTTCATGTTATTAGTGTGCCGGGGTTACTCCTATACTTTAGTCTTGTTTTTTCCCAGAGCACCTAAGTTGGGGTTTGAGCCTGTCATATCTATTTTATACATGGCATTATGAAGTCTGAAGACTACCAACAAATTTTGCAGCATAATGTAGGGCCCAGTGTGAGAAAGCTGGGTCTCCCTCAGAGGTCATGGGTCTTCCAGCAGGACAATGACCCAAAACACAATTCCAAAAGCACTAGAAAATGGTTTGAGAGAAAGCACTGGAGACTTCTAAGGTGGCCAGCAATGAGTCCAGACCTGAATCCCATAGAACACCTGTGGAGAGATCTAAAAATGGCAGTTTGGAGAAGGCACCCTTCAAATATCAGGGACCTGGAGTAGTTTGCCAAAGAAGAATGGTCTAAAATTCCAGCAGAGCATTGTAAGAAACTCATTGATGGTTACCGGAAGCGGTTGGTCGCAGTTATTTTGGCTAAAGGTTGTGCAACCAAGTATTAGGCTGAGGGTGCCAATACTTTTGTCTGGCCCATTTTTGGAGTTTTGTGTGAAATGATCAATGTTTTGCGTTTTGCTTCATTCTCTTTTGTGTTTTTTCATTTAAGACAAATTAAATGAAGATAATAATACCAAAGAATTTGTGTTTGCAATCATTTTCAGGAAGAAACTGAGTATTATCTGACAGAATTGCAGGGGTGTCAATACTTTTGGCCACAACTGTACTTTGAGAATCCGCTGCCTGAAACATTTTTGCGGTGCAAAATCCTTATTGAAAGTTTGCAAATGTTGTGTCCAATGTCTCCATACAAGCCTGTTCACACACAGCCTCCAGAAATATGATAGATGGAAGGGGATGTAAGGGTATGTGCACACGGTGCGGATTCTGCTGCCTTGTACAGTACTTTTATCTCCTATGGAAATTAAAAAGCGCTGTGCACATGCTGCGGATTTTTCCGCGGTTTACAATCCGCAGCATGTCAATTGTTTGGTGCAGAAACGCTGCAGTTTTACACCTCATCCATTATGAGGTGTAAAACCGCAGGGCAAAACCGCAGATAAAAACCTGCGGATTTAACCTGCGGTTTTCACTCCAAAATCCGCACGCCAAAAAAGCTACGTGTGCACACAGCCTAACCGTAAATCGATGCAATAGATACAGTGTATCCAGCACCTTCCACTGTTTTCCAATTCATTGTCTTGCGTCCTTTGCCAGAATCCATGTGAATGCGATCTGTCATGTGTTCACTCCACTTTCCCCAATGATTTCCATGTGTTGCAGGACGCAGCCTACGGCTGTTTTCGCCGAGGTGGATTCTGAAGAAGATGAACCCGACAACGAGCCAGAATGGAAAAAGCGCAAAATCTGAAAAGATGAAGTTGTGTAACAGGAAACTGAAGAGTGAATTGCCGTGTGATGTCTATATTTTATTACCGGGGTTCTTTTTTTTTTATATAAATAAAGTATGCAGCACCTGCCGAGTGAGAACGGGGAGTGTGAGTCACTGGTCAGTGTATGGGGCTGCTCTATTACAGGGAGACTAAGCCTTGCAAGAAATATGGTGGCGACTTACCTGGTCTTATCTCATTTCAACATGAAAGACACTTCTGCTGAGATACGCAGCTTCCCAGAGATGAAATGGCATCTTGCTCCAGTAGCAATCGCCTCCATTTCCTGATGTAGGAGATTTCTGCTGCAGCAAACTGCTTCCCAGCCTGTGATGGAAGTGTAACCTCTGCCCTTGCTATTTTATGCAAATGAAACTTCAAGGGATTGTTCAAACCTATGACATTTTTCAAAAACCTTTTTCATTACCTTACCAATCTTCTGCCGCTCCTGGGCCAACAATTCCCCTGTGCCCCGACAGTCTTTGTTTACCTGGCAGCAACAATGACGTGTGCATGACAAGGGACCGCTGCAGCCAATCAGTTACCATTATGGTGACATCCCAGCATCACTGAGGTCACCACTGTGGACATTAATTGTATGCAGCAGCCAGATGTCATGTTGAGATGTTATTGCTGTGTAACGTGCTGCTGCAGTGCAGTACAGCGCAACCTCCACCAGGGGGTGCTGGTGAGGGAAGAGAGGTTGCATACACACAGCATAGTAACACAGATCAACAGCACAGGTGTCACAGGTAACAAAAGAGTGGTCAAACTAGCCGAAGTCGGGAGCAGAAGTACCAAGAGAGACAGCCAGTGCGTAGTCAGGGACGATCGAGAAGTCAGGACCTACCAGGAGCGTGGTATCAGAAATGTAAGACGTAAGCCATTGTCAGGGTACAAGCCAGAGGGTCAAAAGCCAGTCGGAAAGCGTGGTATCAGAAATGGAAAAACCAGAAGCAAGAGTCCAGAGATCAAGCCGAGTCATACACAAGTCCAGATAATTGGGGGCAGAAGGAACGCTAAAGGAATACAGGTCAGAGTCACTAGCTTGGAAGCTTGCAGTATAGCTGACACTGGCCCGCAGGCTGCAGAGGACTGAAATAGCCCAGCCAGCTCCAGAACGAGGCAGAGGGGATTAACCCCTGCATGACCAATCCAAAGAGAAGACAGCAGAAAATAAACTCTGGACTGGATCATGACATGCTGGAGCCGGGTGAACATAGACCAGCAGGGACTGGAAGTGGAAACTTATCCAGTCATCAGATCAATTCTTCTCATCCTTATCTGATCCCTTTTATCAGAATAATTCCAACCCTTACTTCAAAGGAGTTCTTCATATCCACCCCAGATCCTTTCATCAGAATTATTCTTTACATCCTCTTCTGGTCTTTCCATCAAAGCGATTCTTTACATCCTCCTATTTTTTTTTTTTTCATTTTCATCAGAATGATTCTTCAGCTCCTCTTTTGATCTTTTCACCTGAACAATTCTTCATATACATCCTCCTGATGATTTCATCAGAATGATTCTTCCACCAGAAAGACTCTTTACATCCTCCTCTGACCCCTTACATCCGAACGATTCTTCATGTCCACTTCTAACCCTTTTTATCAAAACGATTCTTTGTCTTCCTCTTAACCCTTTCATCGGAATGATTGTTCACATCTTCTACCGTTTTTATCAGAACGATTCTTCATGTCTTCCCCTTTTCATCACGATTGTTCACATCCTATTCTAATCCTTTTATCAAAATGATTCCTTGTCTTCCTCTGACCCCCTTAACCAGAACAATTCTTCACATCCTATTCTAATTCTTTTGTGAGAGCAAATCTTCATGTCTTCCTCTGACCCCCTTCATCAGGACGATTCTTTATATTTTGCGTACCTCCGATTAATACCTTTCATTGTAGTGGCATACTTAGCACATAGGCTCCCATGTAAAAGCACATATCCACTGGGAGCATACACCAGTTTGTCACACGTGGCCACATGTTGTGCCTGGTATTGCAGCTGTGCTGTATTGATTTGGATGTGGCAGAGGTTTCGGAGAAGTTAAAACATCCAAGTTTTTCGAATTTTGAGCACTTTAGTGACTCCTGCGTCGTCTCCCCCTAAGGCAGGTTTAAAGTAAATACAGAGTGGTACAAACACGTCCGAGACCTTCAGTCCAACTACGCCATGCGCCCATGAATGATCAGCATCTTCTCCGCGGCTTCCTGTAGTGGGCGCTGTTGCTCATCCGTTCTGATTTGCAGCATGTAACATCTGCATGATGTTTAGATGTTCTCCTTCTGTTCATGTGTTTTCTACAATGCAGAAGCTCGAGGACGAGGACTAGTGTGAGCATCCAAGATCCTGCGCAATAAATTTGTAGCAGACTTTAATTTATTATTTAGTGCCTCTTCCTTTCTTGTAGTCTTGTTGAGCAAAGTAATTTCATAATATATCTGTATAGTGATCAGAGTGAGTGTTTGCTGATACAGAGCTCCAAATTGTCTGTATAGACTGATTAATACAGTGGGGAAAAAAAGTATTTAGTCAGTCAGCAATAGTGCAAGTTCCACCACTTAAAAAGATGAGAGGCGTCTGTAATTTACATCATAGGTAGACCTCAACTATGGGAGACAAACTGAAAAAAAAAAAATCCTGAAAATCACATTGTCTGTTTTTTTTTTCATTTTATTTGCATATTATGGTGGAAAATAAGTATTTGGTCAGAAACAAAATTTCATCTCAATACTTTGTGATATATCCTTTGTTGGCAATGACAGAGGTCAAACGTTTTCTGTAAGTCTTCACAAGGTTGCCACACACTGTTGTTGGTATGTTGGCCCATTCCTCCATGCAGATCTCCTCTAGAGCAGTGATGTTTTTGGCTTTTCGCTTGGCAACACGGACTTTCAACTCCCTCCAAAGGTTTTCTATAGGGTTGAGATCTGGAGACTGGCTAGGCCACTCCAGGACCTTGAAATGCTTCTTACGAAGCCACTCCTTCGTTGCCCTGGCGGTGTGCTTTGGATCATTGTCATGTTGAAAGACCCAGCCACGTTTCATCATCAATGCCCTTGCTGATGGAAGGAGGTTTGCACTCAAAAATCTCACGATACATGGCCCCACTCATTCTTTCATGTACCCGGATCAGTTGTCCTGGCCCCTTTGCAGAGAAACAGCCCCAAAGCATGATGTTTCCACCACCATGCTTTACAGTAGGTATGGTGTTTGATGGATGCAACTCAGTATTCTTTTTCCTCCAAACACGACAAGTTATGTTTCTACCAAACAGTTCCAGTTTGGTTTCATCAGACCATAGGACATTCTCCCAAAACTCCTCTGGATCATCCAAATGCTCTCTAGCAAACTTCAGACGGGCCCGGACATGTACAGGCTTAAGCAGTGGGACACGTCTGGCACTGCAGGATCTGAGTCCATGGTGGCGTAGTGTGTTACTTATGGTAGGCCTTGTTACATTGGTCCCAGCTCTCTGCAGTTCATTCACTAGGTCCCCCCGCGTGGTTCTGGGATTTTTGCTCACCGTTCTTGTGATCATTCTGACCCCACAGGGTGGGATTTTGCGTGGAGCACCAGATCGAGGGAGATTATCAGTGGTCTTGTATGTCTTCCATTTTCTAATTATTGCTCCCACAGTTGATTTCTTCACTCCAAGCTGGTTGGCTATTGCAGATTCAGTCTTCCCAGCCTGGTGCAGGGCTACAATTTTGTTTCTGGTGTCCTTTGACAGCTCTTTGGTCTTCACCATAGTGGAGTTTGGAGTCAGACTGTTTGAGGGTGTGCACAGGTGTCTTTTTATACTGATAACAAGTTTAAACAGGTGCCATTACTACAGGTAATGAGTGGAGGAAAGAGGAGACTCTTAAAGAAGAAGTTACAGGTCTGTGAGAGCCAGAAATCTTGATTGCTTGTTTCTGACCAAATACTTATTTTCCACCATAATATGCAAATAAAATGAAAAAAAAACAGACAATGTGATTTTCTGGATTTTTTTTTCTCAGTTTGTCTCCCATAGTTGAGGTCTACCTATGATGTAAATTACAGACGCCTCTCATCTTTTTAAGTGGTGGAACTTGCACTATTGCTGACTGACTAAATACTTTTTTTCCCCACTGTATATACTATTTGTGTATACAATATATGTATGTGTGTGTGTATATATATATATATATTATATCTACCTGCAGCCGCCACCAGAGGGAGCTCACTGCATACTGTGTTGTCATCGAGCTCAATGTATCAATAGTATGCAGTGAGCTCCCTCTAGTGGTGGCTATAAGTTGTCAAAGCCGTTTATTTGCTTCTGATTTTCTTTTTCTATTTTGTTATTCTTGGAGGAGGTCAGAGGATAAAAGCCAGTAACGGAGCCAAGGGTCATTACAAGGAGAACGATCAGGATGTATTAGGTCCGCGGAGGATAAAAGTCAGTATTGAGCCAAGGGTCATTACTAGGAGAGCAATCAGGATGTGTTTGGTCGGAGGAGAATAAAAGTGAGTGTTGGACCAAGGGTTATTACTAGGAGAGCGATCAGGATGTATTGGGTCCAAGGAGGATAAAAGTCAGTATTAAACCAAGGGTCATTACTGGGAGAGCGATCAGGATGTGATAGGTCCGAGGAGGATAAAATTTAGTATTGGACCAAGGGTCATTACTAGGAGATCGATCAGGATGTATTAGGTCCGAGGAGGATAAAATTTAGTATTGGACCAAGGGTCATTACTAGGAGAGGGATCAGGATGTGATAGGTCGGAGGAGAATAAAAGTGAGTATTGGACCAAGGGTCATTACTAGGAGAGTGATCAGGATGTATTGGGTCTGAGGAGGATAAAAGTCAGTATTAAACCAAGGGTCATTACTGGGAGAGCGATCAGGATGTGATAGGTCCGAGGAGGATAAAATTTAGTATTGGACCAAGGGTCATTACTAGGAGAGTGATCAGGATGTGTTAGGTCCGAGGAGGATAAAATTTAGTTTTGGACCACGGGTCATTACTAGGAGATCGATCAGGATGTATTAGGTCCGAGGAGGATAAAAATGAGTATTGGACCAAGGGTCATTACTAGCAGAGCGATCAGGATCTGATGGGTCGGAGCATAAAAGTCAGTATTAGACGAAGGGTTATTACTAGAAGAGTGACCAGGATGAAACAACAGATGCGAAACAAACCATTCAACAGACGAGGCAGAATTGCTTTTAAGAACAAGGTCAATGTCATGATTAGGGTCAAAAAAGAGTGAGCAAACCGTGAGAACCTCAATCAGGAAGCAGAGCACTGGGAGCTGATTGCCCTATTAACAGGCCGCCAGGCTGATTGCAGCGGCAGACACTGCCAGCCAAGGTGAGGAGGAGAGCCGCAGTCAGATCCAAGAAGACCTGAAGAGGAGGCATCCCTTTACCTATCCGGGACTCTGAGCTGGAACCGGCTGAGGTGACGAACACAAAGATCTAAAAATAAAGCCAGTAGACTCATCTAATTCCCTCATAAAGTAATTCAGGATTTGGTTTGCAGGCTACAGAACGATTCATGTGGCCGCTCCATGGATTTCTGCACAGGATCAAATGCATAAGTTATACAGCGCTCGCACACTGTTTACCTTCATGTGATACCCAACAGTGCCGGGGAATGGTTTACTTATTTCTTTATAAGAACACGTGCTGACAGAACAGTATGTAACCGAGAAACCCTATAAAACGGAGGAGGGGGATGTGCCCCTCACACTCGGTAACAATGGTGGGGAATTCGGGAGGAGACAAGAAGATTTCAGAAAGCCATTCCTTGTAGAGGAATGATTAAACATGAGTCGATAGATGATCCATCTCCACCCAATGAACCCGAGTGTAACGAGAGGCTAAACTGCACATCCTTCCACAAGTCTTACACCGTCCATATGGTTTATTGGATCTGTGTAGTTTACAAGATGTGACAGACTCACAACCCCCCCAAAAAAACAATCCTGTTTCGCCTCCCTGTGTTCTCCAGACTTCTGAAACCACTTATAGTAAACCCAACACAAGTCTGTCACGTGGAAGCCAAGAATTCATTAAAAGCTTAGAGAGGCTTCTACAAAATCAGCAAATCTTAATGAAAGAATTCATAGGGATCTCATTTCCAAAATTCAACCCCCAGAACCTTGATTTCTCAAATTGCTACTATGGGGGAAAAAAAGTGAGTTGGAATGGATGGAGGCCCAAATTTAAAGGTTTTTTTTTTCCTTAAACAGTACCTCATATGTCTTGGGGGGGGGGGGGGGGGTTATGACTGGTATTGCAGTCTAGCACTAGTGATCACAGATAAGCGAACGTGCTCGGATAAGGCGTTATCTGATCATGCTCGGGTGCTAACAGAGTGTCCTCGGCGTGCTCGAAAAACATATTTGAGTCCCCGCGACTTTTTGACAGCCGCAACACATGCCTAGCAAACAGGCAATCTCTAATTGTTATGGCTGTCGAACAGCCGCGTGGACTCGAACCTATTTTTCGAGCAGGCCGAGGACACTCTGTTAGCACATGAGCATGCTTGGATAACACCATATCACTTTTTGGCACTATTGTAGTGAATGGGGCTGCAGTTCTACATACAGTCTGTGATGCTGTTATTTGGAAGAAAGCAGTCATTCTTTTCTAACCTTTAACAACTCCACCATGCTTTTGGGAGATTTATGAAACTTAGTGCAAAGAAAAAGTATGGAAGTTCCAGTTGCAAGAAAAAAAAAAACTATTCCAGTTCGCATTTTTTAATAATGTTCAAAGGTATGAAAGCTGCAGCTTGATTGATTTGCTTTGAGCATCTGCTCCGCTTTTCCCTTGCTTCCATTTTTATGAATCTCCTTCCAGCAGAGCAGAAAACCTCAATGCAACGTAATGAACAAAATCATTTCTTTTACTGGCCAAAAATGTAAACGTCCCCTCATATCGCAGAGCATCGCCCACAAGGCTTACAGTAGAACTCGCTGCTTGGACGAGAGCGGGATTAGATCCTTACAGGGTTTTACTGTCTTTGGATGGAAACAAGAGCGTTGTCATTCACCGACCGCACGCACTGATGTTGAAAATAGAGACGAGATTGAAACGTAAAATAACACAGTCACTACAAAGTCCAATGGATTGAAGACTGAAAGAGAAGTGGAATTTGCTTCTGTTCTTTTTGGCTCCACTGATAAAGTCCACACTTACATTTCCGTTTTTACCATATCTCTGTGACCAATCTGGTTTTATCATGAGGTCTACACCTGCTTGTGATTACCATGGAGCATAGTTCACATTACTATTGCTTGCGAAACGAAGGAGCTGAACGCTTCCGAAATACAGAATTCCCTGTGATTTTATCTTTTTATTATAAAGATGTTCCAAATAAAAAAAAAAAATGCACAAATGTCCATATAAAGAATGCAGAGACCACAGAGATTTCACAAAATAAGGGTTCACCTAGTGACGTGGATTCTCGGAGTGGACATCCGGGACCGAAGGTGATGGCACAGAGGGTGGAACAGTGAGGAACAGGACAGCAGGAAACATCAGGCAACGCAAAGCCAAAAGGGATACACACAGGAACTAAAGATGTATAGTAATAGTCAGCTCAGGACTTCCACCAGAGTTAATAGTGTGAACAGCTTCAGAGAAAAGTTTGCAAAGCTTATGGCAGATGAAGAGTTAATCAGCAAACAAATGGATTTCCACTGACTTCAGTGGTGAACAGGCAAACTTGTTTGTAGAGATAACATATTCTGATGTAGCAGAATTTGTAGTGTGAACAAATCCAGAGATGAGTTTGAAAAACTTACAGCAGATGAAGAGTTAACTGCATATCTGAGTCAAGAAGGAGGTGCAGACTGAAGGAATATGGGATTGCCTAAGATGATTGTGTGGCAGAGATCTGAGGGGCACAATGTAACTGAACACAAAGCTCCTTGATACTCCAACACTCATGAGTGTTCGAGCTGGCCTTGGGTGATGAAGTCATTAGAGTTCGCCAGTTGTTCAATGTGGAGCACAGCAATGGGCAGCGACAATAAAGGAAGGGAGCAGAGCCTGGTCCTGGAGCTGGGACAGGTGTAAAACAATTATGGGACTCGTGAAGCTCTGGCGCACACTGACAGCTTGAAAGGCAATGTGGGCCTGTCATGTTCCATCTTTTACGCAGATCAAAACAGGAGACAAGCATCTGCTCCTCTGACAGGCAGAGGGAAAAAGCTTTCAGGGTATGTGAAGTAAAGTGAATAAATGCAGTACTGTCATTATTAGTGACCTCATGAACATATTCAGGATGTCTGGAATTATTTTAATGTTCAGTTGTTTCTTCGTTACTAGGTTCTGACTATATGAAATGTTTTTGAACATTTTCTACTTTGGGAATGTAGCTCCAGATGGGAAA
The DNA here is from genome assembly GCF_039654945.1 of Dendrobates tinctorius. Taxonomy (NCBI): domain Eukaryota; kingdom Metazoa; phylum Chordata; class Amphibia; order Anura; family Dendrobatidae; genus Dendrobates; species Dendrobates tinctorius. The sequence continues at coordinate 14,881,053 of NW_027361803.1, forward strand.
ACAGAATACAGAACCTGCGGGTCCTGGAGCACTTGCAAAAGTGATTGAATTCTACCTATCAATCTACAGGTCTGGCATCAGCACCAGACAAATCGGCAGATGCAAGTTGCACACTCCATGCTGATCAAGCTAAGGGTGGATAAGACAAGGGGACCAACGTATTCCTAGAGCCAGAATTGCTAATTAGTTATTTGGATATCTCATTGATTCCATGAACACTTACATTCACAGACTATGCCACTGCCACCCGGGAAGGCTCAGAGTTGCCATTGCCCTGGAATCATGATTATATTGTCCAGAAATTCCTTGTTCTGCTTTGTTCCAGCAATTGGCTTCCTTTAAGGAACAGAAAAATTACAACTTGTGCCAGGGATATGGCTGGAACTTGTAGGGCGGCTGAGTGGTAGATCAGAAGTCTGAGTAAGAGCCAGCAGAATTTGAGTATATCTGTGAAATGAGGCGCTGGTTAGGATTACACAAGGGGAAGGAGCCGCCTGCCAGATCTCCCATCTGGTGTCAAGGTGCTGAATGGAAGCTACTCTGCATATAATGAGAACAGGAATTTGTAGCTCGAGGGAAGCAGCCAGCTCATGGAGCTTCCCAGGGTCAATGTAGAGTGTGATTTCTACAGTAAAAATTGTCATTGTTTTAGGTAATCTGCCTTTACAGTGGGAACCACACTCCGAGTACCTTCTATGTAGTAGTCCCTAAGGCCTTCAAGAGACATTCTGGGTCTTTGAGGTCCATCGGTGGCTGTCGGAGAACACAGGAGCGCTCAAAAGGGAAAGTCTTCCTGTCTATGTGAGAGCCGGCCCATATGGCTATGAGCCGTACGATCAGCTGTGTAATGAGTTTGCTTTAAGGTTGGGTCTATGTTCAGGATTTAAGTCCTGGTCTACACACTCTGTCCTACCTTTTCTTTTGTCCTTTTTTTGTTTTAAGACTGATTCCTACTCCATTTTCATGGTGTACAGTAGGTCAATTAACAGATTGCGTATGGTAGGGCCAGGCACAAGCTTGATGACTGGGCATACTCTCCAGTGGGGGGATACTAGCAAAAGTGCAATCCTAGGCAGATGTCAATTGGACAGAACTAATCAGTGTTTTCCTGGGGGCCTACCCAAGGAAAGGTGGCATGGCCCAGCCTGTAGAGTTTGGTCTGGTGAATGAGTTGGGTCCTCCATGTGACCAAACTTTTTTTTTTTGCAAATTATGTGATGTTCTATCAAAACTTTGCTTGTTTGTGTGGTTGGTCAATGTTTGTGTGAAAATTGTTGATGAAGCATTAGCTAAGAGGAGAGATGGGGGTAAAAGGGAATCACCATCCCGGAAAAATAAAGAAAAATACAGAGAGGGTGTAAAATGACCACATACAAACAGAGCCAACAACGGTGTAAGGCAGTGGTGTCAATTAGCTCTCCTCCAAAGAGACGAAAACTCCTGCTAATGACCACTATTGGAGATGGGCGAAAAGTAATTGTCATGTTTTTCCCTCATGGAACATTGGTGATAAGACTATATGCATAACTTGTATCTTTAAAAAGAATCAGTACCCCACAAAAGTGGTTGTCCAAGGACTAACCCTCAAACGGAGCACTTCAGGTGGGAGAAGAAGGACCTTGAAGGAACCGAAGGTCATTGTCATCAGTTGCATCATTCATAACATAAGGGTAGACTATCTGGCTTCGATAGGGACCCTCAAGGTTAGGTTGATTCTATAATCTGGTGCTGTTAAGTGGGTATATTCTGCACCGGACCCCACTCTACTGATAGCTACAGTATATTGCGAATAGGATTCTGGTAACTTTACCTGGGGATTTGAGAAGGAAGGAAAACACCAAGTCTTTCTGATTTGGGTGGGCCAAACCTGGCACCATTATGAGGAGCCATCTTGAGCTCTCTTGCATGTGTGCTACATACGTCAGCACAGTCCTATGTCTGTGTCATTTTGCTTGTCTGACTAGAAACTGTACGATATGTGTCTTGGCAGACATCTGACGCAATATCAGCGTCACTCGCATCTCAATGCCGCTATGGGGGTGCAGAGGTAGCGGCTCCTTGTGGCTGATGGGGTCCCGAAGGCACTTCAGATGCCAGCAGTATAAATGTTATATGGAAGGAAGGGGCCCTGGTATTTCAGGATACGTCTCTGTGGACCCCCTTGAGTCAGTCATAACGTGCAGTAGTCATAGAATCATAGAATCGTAGAGTTGGAAGGGACCTCCTGGGACATCTGGTCCAACCCCCTGCTCAAAGCAGGATTCGCTAAATCATCCCAGTCAGATGTCTGTCCAGCCTCTGTTTGAAGACTTCCATTGAAGGAGAACTCACCACTTCTCGTGGCAGCCTGTTCCACTCATTGATCACTCTAACTGTCAAAAAGTTTTTTCTAATATCTAATCTGTGTCTCTTCCCATTCAGTTTCATCCCATTGCTTCTAGTCTTTCCTTGTGCAAATGAGAATAAAGTTGATCCTTCTACAATGTGACAGCCCTTTAGATATTTGTAGACAGCTATTAAGTCTCCTCTCAGTCTTCTCTTTTGCAAACTAAACATTCCCAAATCCTGCAACCTTTCCTCATAAGACATAGTCAGAGAACATATATTTTATAACTAGTCCTCATATGTTTTTAGATCACGCTGCCGTTTGTAGTAGGTTTAGTCATGGACACAATTCACACGGGTGACATCACGGATGAGTTTCGCCTCCGCAGAGAGCAAAGAATGTTCTTCTTGTGCAGGGGTCACGGATAATAATATCACTTTGTCCAAGACGTCTCTGCCGGGTGACAAGTTCTCTCTGACCATCTTATGGCTCATCCTTATTTTTAAGACTGTGGTGCTATATATAAACCGCCGCGATATTTATACTCCATCGACAACGTTACATAATCCCATGTATCTGGAAAACAAATTAATTATTCTATCTGACCCCATTATTACTGGAGGAATGAGTCTGATTTAAGGGGAAACTGTGCTCACGGTTACTGTGAACACACACCTGCTGCCGCTATGTGAGAGTAGTTTCCGGGAACTGCGGATACGGTAACAAAATAGATTTGTTGAACGATAGTCCCACCCGCACCTTGCATAGGTTAAGTTCAGTATTTGCTAAGTTTCCTCAAAAATTTTGCAAAAGATTAGCATGTAATTTCCTATGTCTTCAGATTGACCAAAGGAGAGCATCTGACCTTGGGTGGTGGGGATCGGTGGAGGTATGTATTGCTTCTTTTTTCTCTTTTTTATGAATTTAAAAAAAAAAAAATGAATCAACTGGACATCCGCCATATAACAGGTCTGTTAAGGTTCCAATTGTTTATGTAGCGCCAACGCATTATGTTGTGCAGTATGAGTCATCTTTTATGGAGTAGAGGGACACCTGTGAGCCTGGTACGTAAACGAAAATTTCCCAAGTCCCTACTGGAGGTCATGCCCGCCCCAAGCGTTTGGACACCATGGCTTTGGTTGATGACCGAGTATCCTGGAATCACATACAAGAAACCTAATAGAGCTACTTTGCAGGGAGTATTGGTGGCTGACCTTGGAGTTTTGCCAACTCTTCTGAGGTCCTACCCTCATAACAAGTTTCTTATTCCATTTACCCATCAGGATATTTTTGGCGTTTGGAAAAAAATCATCAAACATGAGAAGAACATAGAAACCTCATACATATGTTGGATTGGAACCTTGGACCCCAATGCTGCATTAGAATTTTCTTATCAAATTTCAGAGTGGACCAGCAGGACCATATTGTGGTTTTCTCCGCAAATTATATACATCTCAACAAATCTTGTGTGAACGCTGCCCCTCAGCTTTTGCACAAGCGGGGTCCTTTGATATCCACTCGTCTTTGCCTTCGCATCCCTCAATAAAAAGGTCAACAGAGAACGGGTTAACCAACCACTTGAGGAAAACCTTTGCTAAACGGCTGCTGGTTTCAAGAAGATTAACAGCGAAGATTTTACTGTAAATTGTTTAGAAAATGAGTCACCACAGAAAAAACCCCTAAGCCTAAATGTTCTGCATAATGGCCTCCTCCTGCGATGTGCTGTACGTGGGGCCATATTTACAGTCCTTTCTTCCTGGGACACCGAGACCAGACTCAATTAACCCTTTTTTTATTGACTATTTTATTTTTTGCATTTCTCCCCCATCGTCCAATAGCCAAAACTTGTAAGACTCGTAACTTTTTTATTTTTCCATTCATGATTTTTGCAGGTACCATTTTGGAGAATATACGTCATTTTATATATTTTTTAAATTTTTATCAAGACTGGCATTTTCGTTTTGCTTTTTCCTTTGACGTTCACACTACAGGATAAACTATTTTATATTTCGAAAGATTGTATTTTTACATATGTGCGATAACAAATAGGCTTTTTTTTATAGAAGTGACCCAGATCTGTGTTCCACATGCGCAGTAACATTGGTCGGCTGGAAGTGGCATCTTTAAGCTCAACTTCATTCCCTCGACGGCTTTGATCATTCGGACAGGATCCTGGAAACAACGGCGTCCATATTTTATAGATTCTGTGCCTGGATGTTTTCGATTTACCTTTCCCTTTCTATAACATCTTGTTCTGTGGAAACTTCTAAAGACTCATTCTCCATACGGTTGTATTGGGGACGTCATCGATGTAACGTCTTCATAGGAATCTGATAGGAATTATAAAAAAAAAAAACAGAAACAGACATTTCACATATGCATCATTGTATTACGGAATTATCGTGATGGCTATATCTGAAGGTTTGTTTGTTTTGACCCTGAAATTGCAAGGAGGCTCCCTACAGTAATAGGCAAAATTGGAGGAAACTCTTCCCCCAATTAATTAACCCTAAGGATATGACAATGGCGGCGGGGGAGAAGTGTATGAGCCAGTCCTGAGTCTTATAAAGTCCCTCAGCGCTGTACTGTGATAGTGATTGCAGTGGGGCATTATGTTCTGTGCATGGGTGGACACAAACAGAAGAGGCCCCTTTGCAGTCCAATAGCTCATCACGAGATATGGAGGTGGTAGTGGGGTTATGGGGGGTGGTAGTGGAGTTATGGGGGGTGGTAGTGGAGTTATGGGGGGTGGTAGTGGGGTTATGGGGGATGGTAGTGGAGTTATGGGGGGTGGTAGTGGAGTTATCGGGGGTGGTAGTGGAGTTATGCGGGGTGATAGTGGAGTTATGGGGGGTGGTAGTGGGGTTATCGGGGGTGGTAGTGGAGTTATGCGGGGTGATAGTGGAGTTATGGGGGGTGGTAGTGGGGTTATGGGGGGTGGTAGTGGAGTAATCAAAATGCTTGTGAATTTTTCATGCACAGGGTATAATACATCCTAGTTCATTATTATCAAAAAAAAAATAAAATAAAAGTAAAACTTAAAAAAAATAGTAAAGCAAATAGTAAAAAAATAAATAAAATGTATTGAGTCCTCCTTACTACATTTGTTTAACTCTGCTGTTGTACCATTCCCCAGTTGCTAAAATTCGAGTGAATAGCCAACTCTCTGTTACAGAGGGCCACTAGACAGGGATGCCCTTTGTCGCCCTTTTTCTTTGCCCCAGCCATTGAATCCTTGGCGGGTCGCCTAAGATAGAGAATTTTACTGGGCTTAAATGTGTAGAAATAGAGGAGCGAGTGAGTCTCTATGCCGATGACTTGCTGCTTTTTATTTATAACGGAACATCCTCAATCAGTCCAATAATATATGGCGGAAACAGCATGCCAATGTGATAAGGATGAGGGTGGACCGGCCAGTCCTGATTCAGGGCTGTATTTTACTGCATCCCAATTACAACACCTCCATGGATGGGGAAGTAGAGTTGACATGGGCAAGTTGGGTGCCCTTATTTTACAGAATAAGAAATGGGCCTCACCCCTCTGCTGATACTGTTTTGCGTACATTGTATCAGCTTGAGCGCTCCACTTTATCTTCAGATCTCCATCTCTTCCCGGAATTTACCGATGTCTCCTGATAAGATTTTGCCTCCTTTTCCCGCTCTTTACATCACACTTTTTCCAGTAGATCCCACATCCGTGTTGCACAAACATACAACGTAAACTTAAAGATAAGGATTGTACTCGTTCTCACCTCCTGCTAAAGAAAATGTCCTACTTTTAAAGGGTGATCTCAAACCTATGTCCACCTCTCAGCTCTTCTGAAAATCCCAGCTCATACATTCTGGTGGGGATCTCATGATCTAGACCCTTCCGATCAAATGTATTTTCCACTTTAAAGATAGTGGAGACCAAGTGCTCTTATATACCTAAAATGAAAATACAGCCTTCCCCGGTTTTAGCACTGGTTTCCCGCCACTGCTCAGGTCTTGTTTAGTCTCCGGAGATGTCACTTTTAATTCTCATCAATATAAAAAGGACAATTAGATACCAAACGTGCAGGCACACACCATCACCAAAAGCAGAAAAACAACAGGGAGGTGCCTCTCCCTGTTACTCACTGAGCCACCCTACCTGCCAGCGGAGGTTGGCACCCTATAGACCTGCACATTGGCGCCCCCGCACGTCCACGGCTCACCCTACTAAACCCTAAATAGGGAGAGGGAACTTAGAAAGTAAGTAGGAATATAGAAAATATATATTAGGGATATGTGTTGGTTAGCTTAAAGCAAAATAGAGCAAATGATCTCAAGAAAATATTCTTACTAGCAGGGTATAGCAGAAAATATATATGATTAGGGTCTATCCCTGATTTATTAATTGCCTACCCAACTGCGGGGGTTGGCACCCTAAATATATACGAGATTGGCGCCCCCGCTCCTCGGCGGATGTCCCTGCTGACCCTCCCTATCTTGTTAAATGATAGAGAAGGGATCGAAAGTGATCAGTGCTTAAGATCTGCATATAATTAGTACCCTTATAATCAGAGTTGGACTGGCCCACCAGAGAACCGGAGAATCCTCCGGTGGGCCCTAGTTTCTTGATCAGGAGAGTTCATAGTGCAAACCTTGAGTGGGGGATAAAGGTGGGCCCTCAGAATCAAATCCTCTGGTAGGCCCAATGTTCTTCAGTCTGACACTGCTTATAATGGCTCGGTTATGAATATAAAAAGGCATATAAATTAATACTCCAAATTTTGGGATTAAGTAGGTTACTAATGGACAAGGAGACAGAACGATTATAGATAGAAATAGGGTAGTTATAAATAAATAGATCCAATAAGCGCATATATAGAGTGTCCAAATAATTGATAATAGCGATTATCACCCAGTCTAGCAATCAACTACAATCTGAACGTTGATAAATAAATAGACGCCCATTGACAAAAGGCCCCATTCATTCCTATTATTCAGATATTATGACGGCAGTCAAAGGGGAAAAAATGGTAGAATAGTCCTTAGTTGAAAAAACATTGCCAAACCTATATCTGGACTGATAATTAATATTCATAAATGCTGGTCTGATATATTTTATTTCGACCTACATAAAGTACCGTGATGATATTCATTTAATGGATCCAAACCCATAAACAATATTCACTAGTCCGTTACTATAACATGTCTCAGGGCCCAGAGTTATGCCCGCTGTGTGAATCCACAAGAATCAGTAATGGAAGAACTTTGGAACAATCCCAGATGAACAATATTTACCCAATATATCTCTTATCATTTGGCCATTGGGCCACTTTTAGAACATGAACACAACTATGAGCTAAATAGTCCATCATACTCCTAATGAACCTCGGAAGAGGAGGAACGCGTTGAGTTGGTTAATTTGGGGGTTAATTTACTTGAACAAGTGGTTACTGAGTATTGTCCATCTGGTGTGTGATTTACCATGAGGGGTAAATATTGTTCATCTGGGATTGGGAGAGGAATATGGAGCCAGGCCACCCTGGGTGTATGACATCTATCCCACCAACGGCATACATGCTGTCACTGCCACAGGGGTCATAGTCATGGCCCCGGAGCATTAGCTCATATCCACGTGTCCAGAGTTGCGATGGTATTAGAGGCAGTGCCACATCCCGAGCAGGCATGAGGGTAAAAAGGCACAGGAGGAAAGAAGAGAGAGTCCACACGTTCCCTAGATGGAAGGAAGAAGGCACCCCCTCAGAGTAAGTGAACAACGTTTAAAGGAGTCAGAAGCTGGAAGAGTCCACGTTATGCACGTTGGACCCTAATAACCGGAACAGTTTGAAGTTCCTAAGGACTGATGGAGGGACAACTGACTGTGCCCTTGAGGTTTGGGCTGTTTGCAAAGAAACAGACTTTGACAATTTTGTTCCAAGGACTAATCAGCAGAGCCGCGTGACGTGGGTATCTGTAATGCCTGTTGCAGCACAGTAGTACACATCCTCCACCAGGGATGCGGGTGAAGGAAAAACAGGTACACTCACAGTGAAACCACAGAGCAGCAGGCAGGAGCCACTAGGTGGCGGAAGAGTAGTCAGAAAAGCCGGGTCAGCAACAGAGAGGGAACGAAGTACCAGAGATCACAGCAATACACATGGTCAGAAACAAGCCAGAGAATCAGCAACGGTCAGAAGCAGATAAGAAAGACAGAAGCAAAACAGGATGCAAGCCAAGTCAATACCAGGGAGCCAGGACAGGAATAGGTGAAAACAGAGACACGGGATCAGATGGCAAACGTAGCAGGACCAATCAAAGTCAGCTACAGCAACCCTAGACAGGAACTATAACCGACATCGCCTGCAGGAAGCAGCAGCGATAAATAGCAAACCTGAACCCAAACTGAGACTGAGAAAGGTTAACCCCTACATTACCAGATCGGGAAAACGGGACTCCAACTCCGGTCTGGATCAGGACAGTATCTCTGACGTAAGTGGAGACCGAGGCAGTGGATAGCGAGATCCGGAGTAGAGAAAAGAAAGGTGCTAGAAAGAGAGAGTGCTACACCGGAGATGGGTCCTAAGACAGGATGCCTAGCAGTACGGCCCAAAGTTCACCAGACAAGAGAGGTAACTGGCCAGGATGGAACGGAGACAGTGAGACGGAGAGAGTGCAAGCAAAGAAGCTTATAAACAGCCATAGTGGCAAACTGGTTCTCCTATGGGAAAAGGAGACGTTGAACCGCGGGTTGAGGACAGGACTCTCACTTACTGGACTGTAGTACTGTGTTGGGTTGTGGTGAAGGCAGAGGAACTTGGGGACAGAAATAAGTAAGCCTGGAAGAGGTAGAGAGACCGTGTGTGAAGATGCTCCATGTTGTAGAGGAAACATTCGTGAAGATATGCTCCCGCTCTCTATTGTACATTGTTCCCACCAAGTTGCTGTTCCGTAAAAGACTTTATATTTGGTTGGTGGTCTCTCTCATTGAACTGTACACCATCTGGCCAGCTGAAGTCACCTGGATCATGCGCCTGCAAAGACATAGCGCCCCCGTAGCCAAAGCCCAGACACTCAGCCAGGACCCCCATCTTCATGTAGCATCATGGAGCACGTAAGTCGAGTACCTTGCAAACAGCTACCGCCCCGCGCCACGTTACATATATAAAGGAGTTTGGTGTCCACTTTTCGTAAAGTAGAAGACCCCTTTAAAAGGTTATAATATTTATTTTAAAAAGACTCATCAAAAGTTTACTTACACGGAGATCATCTGGTTATATCATTTGGGCATCGTATGGCAGAAGCTGTTGCGGATTTCAGCATTCAGCAGAAACATTCAGCAGACAGATGTTGGGGGAGTATGAACTGTTTCACTTGGGACACACAGGATCCGTTCTCTGCTTCATCACAATATGGAGGATTACAGGAACAATGGACACAAACAACACTAAGAAGTCATACAGTATGGCACAAATAAACTCTAACAACAAAGCGCCATCTGCTCAACAGAGTCTCTCCGCAGCTTACGCCTGCAGCTGTTGTCTACTCCCAACATATCCAACTTTTAAAAATGATGGTCCATAGCATTGGTTACCGCTGCGGTCAGTGATTGGTTGCAGCTATCACATGCTCGTTTAGACTGAAAATTAGATTGACAGGGATATTGGATTTGGAAGATCCCTATGGAGTATTAGGTTATTTAGTATTTTACATCAGGAGGAACAATTTTTGGGGGGGCTAGACCTGGAGAGGTAAGTCCTTAGGAGATTTTTCTCGCCTTCTGAGAAACTTGGGAAGTCTCTGTTTTTTTATAGGAGCCACCTGATATCTGGCATGTTACCAACCCAGTTCACCAGATATATGGCTGCTAAACACATGGCGCTCGCCGTTCTCTGGAAGTCCCATAGACAATGAATGGAGTGGTGGCTATCAATTCTAATGGAGCATGTCAGAGCCCCGTTCTCCGTATCTCTGGCGGTCCTGGCAATCAGCAAGTTAATATCACCTATTTCAGTTGTTCGGATTACGAACTAACTACGTTTTTTTTTTGTATATTTTTCTACTTTTGCTGAGTGCAGTAAATGTCACTGACAGCGCTCAGATCTCCCCCCACCGGATATTAAACTCCCATGTCATTTATGATGTGCGGACTCGGAGCGCTGCTGATCTATTTATGGCACCTGACACTTTAATGCAGCAATTGTGTAACGACAAATCTAAAAGCAAAACGCTGTCCTGGGTATCGTCACTTCTAAAAATAAGGTGAAGAAGATACAAGACTGACAGTCACATTCCTAAAAACTACAGCAGCAGGTAAAATAATAAAGTGCAATGCTCTATCTCTATAATATCTGTCTATTTTCTAATATCTATCATCTATCTATTATCTAATATATATCTATTATCTGTCATCTATCTATTATCTATCATCTATCTATTATCTGTCATCTATCTATTATCTATCATCTATCTATCATCTATTATCTGTCATCTATCTATTATCTATCATCTATCTATTATCTATTGTGATGGTGTGATAGGCTATGTGGATATCATTTTGTGTATATTTCTATTTCACTGATTTTCATATGTTTTTCGTGTTGCCTTGTATATCTGCAGCCTGACTTGTATCTATGTCTCTTAATGACCCCCTCTAGTTCCTTAATCCCCCAGGCACCTTTGTCAGGTCTGGGAGGCCTGAAAACCACCCCAACCCATCTGACTACTCCTGGACATAGGGAGGGGGCTGGAAAGGACAGGAGGGGGGAAGTCAGTTCCTGTGTGGAGAGCATCGTGTGAATACAGCACGCCAGAGAGAAAGGGAAGCGTATGGCCTTTTCATCCTCTGGCTGCTGAATTTTTGGACTCTCATCTCCTTGGACATTTTATCCTGTTACTGAACTGCATACGTGTTCTGGACTATTGTATCCTCAGTGTGGTGGATTGTTTAAGGACCTTTTAGTTTTGCCTATAATAAAGGTCTTGGGATTGTTCACACTTCCCTCGCTCTGTTGATTGTGTGATACCGGAGAAGGACCCCGTGACCTCTATCCATCATCTATCTATTATCTATCGATTATCTATCTGTAATATCAATGGCTACCTTGGTAGTTCATGGCTGCTGGATCTGAACCCCATAAACCTGCTACCTTATGTTGTCCCAGGATCGTTTTTTGATTACCCAGCCTGGACTGATGTAATCATTGCGCCAAGCCGTCATCAAAAGATGAATCGGTAGGTAGAAGCTTCCCTGCACTCTAGTATGGCGGCTATGAACTACCAACATGGCCACAGGACCAAAGAGCAGCAAATCTTTTTGCTTAACTCTACTTCCTTTCATGTCTCTGATGTCTGTCTGTGTATCTATCTAGGCAAAAAATAGATGCCGGCACATTTAGGCGAGCTGTGCTGCGGGAATGAAGAGCCTTGGGATTGCAAGAAAGGTTTTTATTAATGCCAACGCGTTTCTGCACCTGACTGGCTTCTTTCTCAAAGTATAAAAACCGAGCCACGTATCCATCTATAGTGCAGTATGTATCCATCTATACTATATGTGTTTACTTTACTCATTTATACAGCGCCATTAATTCCACAACGCTTTACAGAGAAGACTGCAGTGCTAACCACTGAGCCACCATGCCGCCGACCAGGTATTTATTCAAACGTTACATGACCGCTGATCACTTCCGTACAAGCTGTGTAGGCGGCGCATGGACATTCTACGATCGTTAATAGTAGCGTTTTCTTTGTTCTCCTGTTTGTACGGACAGAAGTGTTGCTGTTGACGATGACTTTCAGCTCATTCTTCGGGATTTTCTGGTCTGATTCGCTAGGTCAATAGTTGGGAGCGAGAATTCCTACAAACGCTTGTCCACTTGTCTAATGGCGCCATATCTGCAAAAAAAAACAAACAAACAATCCATCCAGCTCCTCCTAACAGAACGAAGCAAAAGTGGAGCACAGGGTGTGCAGATCTATGCAAACACATGAGTCTTCTCCTGCATTGCTGCCATACAGACTATACTTCTAACATGGAAATAACTATAGTCTATATGGCAGCAATGCAGGAGAAGTCTTCTCTCCAATGTCTGCACGGATGGTGGCGCACACAGGGTCTGCTGCATGTTTTGTGTGTAGGTATCATTGGGCTTTAGCAGGTGGGAACTTAAGGGCTCATACTCGCGAGAAATACGGACGAGTGCAATCCGATAAAAAATCCGATTGCACTCGGACCAATGTTATTCCATAGGTGACATCTCATTTGCGAGTTTTTTCTCAGCCGAAATCGGACTGAGAAAAAAATTGCAGCATCCTGCGTATTGCTGCGATTCTCGGACGAGACTCGCCAATGCAAGTCAATGGGTGCGAGAAAAAAATCGGACAGCACTCGCACCATGCATATGGTGTCCTTTGAAAAGCCAGCAATTCATATATAGCTATACAGTAAAATCACACTGACATGTTATAATACAAAAGATAGAATACATGTATACACATAGAATAGGTGTATATATATATATATCTCATAGAGAGATACATAGTAGACTAGCGGTAATTCATTTGTCGGCTTTTGTAAAATAATTGCAGAAGCCAACAGGATATGACACATGGTTTACATATAGTAAACCATTGCATATCAGTTAGATTTATATATGTCCCTAACCTCGTTCTCCTGTAAAAAATCCAAAGTAAAAAAGCAACACGCAATTTTTTTCTGTGATTATATTATTTCATTTAACACCTACAGATCCAAAATTTTACACAAACACCCTAATAAAATTAGTAGTCACTGACATATATAAATCTCCCTGATATGCAATGGTTTACTATATGTAAACCATGTCTCCTATCCTGTCGGCTTCTGCAATTATTTTACAAAAGCCAACACTGCTCAAAAAAATAAAGGGAACACTGAAATACCACATCCTAGATATCTCTGAATGAAATATTCAAGTTGCAAATTTTTATTCATTGCATAGTGGAATGTGTTCAGAACAACAAAACATAACAATTATCAATGTAAATCAAAATGAATATCCCACGGAGGTCTGGATTTGGAATGATACTCTAAATCAAAGTGGAAAATCAAATTACAGGCTGATCCAGCTTCAGTGGAAATGCCTCATGACAAGGAAAAGATGCTCAGTAGTGTGTGTGGCCTCCACGTGCCTGTATGACCTCCCTTCAATGCCTGGGCATGCTTCTGATGAGGCGGCGGATGGTCTCCTGAGGGATGTCCTCCCAGACCTGGACTAAATAATAATAATAATAAATTTTTATTTCTATAGCGCCAACATATTCTGCAGCACTTTACATTTCAGAGGGGACTTGTACAGACAAGAGACATTACAGCATAACAATAATCACATAGATCATAACAGATACCAAGAGGAATGAGGGCCCTGCTCGCAAGCTTACAATCTATGAGGAAAAAGGGGAGACACGAAAGGTGGAGGGTAACAATTGCCCTGATTGTATGGACCAGCCATAATGTTAAGTGTGTAACAGTACAGTACAGACACAGAGGACTAATAGATGCATAAAGCATGTGGGAACATGATGCGTGGAACTTGGTTATGGTAAAACTTTTGACTGTGCCACACAGGGATAGATTAGGTTAATGTGTTGAGGCGGTAGGCCAGTCTGAATAAATGCGTTTTCAGGGCACGCTTAAAATTGTAGGGATTGGGGACTAATCGTATTGACCTGGGAAGTGCATTCCAAAGAACTGGCGCAGCACGTGTATAGTCTTGGAGACGGGAGTGGGAGGTTCTGATTATTGAGGATGCTAACCTCAGGTCATCAGCAGAACGGAGGGCACGGGTAGAGTAGTAGACTGAAACCAGGGAGGAGATGTAGGGTGGTGCTGAGCCATGAAGAGCTTTGTGGGTGAGGGTAATAAGTTTGTACTGGATTCTGGAGTGGATGGGTAGCCAGTGTAATGACTGGCACAAGGTAGAGGAATCGGTGTAACGATTGGTGAAGAATATGATTCTGGCTGCAGCATTCAAGACAAATTGGAGGGGGGAGAGTTTGGTAAGAGGGAGACCGATTAGAAGGAAGTTACAATAGTCCAGATGAGAATGAATAAGAGAAACAGTAAGAGTTTTTGCAGAATCAAAAGTAAGAAAAGGTCGAATTCTAGAAATGTTTTTGAGGTGCAGATAACAAGAGCGAGCCAGTGATCGGATGTGGGGAACGAATGAAAGTTCGGAGTCAAGTATGACCCCAACTCCTGGACAGTCTGTGGTGCAACGTGACGTTGGTGGATAGAGCGAGACATGATGTCCCAGATGTGCTCAATCGGATTCAGGTCTGAGGAACGGGCGGGCCAGTCCATAGCTTCAATGCCTTCATCTTGTAGGAACTGCTAACACACTCCAGCCACATGAGGTCTGGCATTGTCCTGGATTAAGAGGAACCCAGGGCCATCCACACCAGCATATGGTCTCACAAGGGGTCTGTGGATCTCATCTCGGTACCTAATGGCAGTCAGGCTACCTCTGGCGAGCACATGGAGGGCTGTGCGACCCTCCAAAGAAATGCCACCCCACACCATTACTGACCCACTGCCAAATCAGTCATGCCGAAGGATGTTGCAGGCAGCAGATCGCTCTCCACGGCGTCTCCAGACTCTGTCATGTCTGTCACATGTGCTCAGTGTGAACCTGCTTTTATCCGTGAAGAGCATAGGGCGCCAGTAGTGAACTTGCCAATCCTGGGGTTCTGTGGCAAATGCCAAACGTCCTGCACGGTGTTGGGCTGTGAGCACAACCCCCATCTGTGGACGTTGGGCACTCAGACCATCCTCATGGAGTCGGTTTCTAACCGTCTGTGCAGACACATGCACATTTGTGGCCTGCTGGAGGTCATTTTGCAGGGCTCTTGCAGTGCTCCTCCTGTTCCTTCTTGCACAAAGGCAGAGGTTGTTAACCCTCCTACGGCCTCCTCCACGTCTCCTGGTGTACTGGCCTGTCTCCTGGTAGCGCCTCCAGGCTCTGGACACTACGCTGACAAACACAGCAAACCTTGCCACAGCTCGCATTGATGTGCCATCCTGGATGAGCTGAACTACCTGAGCCACTTGTGTGGGTTGTAGAGTCCGTCTCATGCTACCACGAGTGTGAAAGCACAACCAACATTCAAAAGTGACCAAAACATCAGCCAGAAAGCATTGGTACTGAGATGTGGTCTGTGGTCCCCACCTGCAGAACCACTCCTTTATTGAGGGTGTCTTGATAATTGCCAATAATTTCCACCTGTTTTCTATTCCATTTGCACAACAGCATGTGAAATTGATTGTCAATCAGTGTTGCTTCCTAAGTGGACAGTTTGATTTCACAGAAGTTTGATTTACTTGGAGTTATATTCTGTTGTTTGTGTTCCCTTTATTTTTTTGAGCAGGGTATACAGTATATATACCGTACATACACCTATACTATGTGTATATAGTCTATATATTCTAACCTAGTCTATTCTTTACTGCATGCGGCATCTGCCGGCTTTTAGTATATCTATCTATCTATCTATCTATCTGTCTCTCTCTCTCTATATATATATATATATTAGCTGGAGAGCCCGGCGCTGCCCGGGCATAGTAACTAACTGTGGTTTGTTATAGCAAATTATAATTCTCCTCCATCCCATAGTCCCGTGCCCATATACCCATCATACATATCCACCATCCGATAGGCCCGTGCCCATAAACCCATCATACATATCCTCCATCCCATAGTCGAGTGCCCATATACCCATCACACATCCTCCATCCCATAGTCCCGTGCCCATATACCCATCATACATATCCTCCATCCCATAGTCCTGTGCCCATATACCCATTACACATCCTCCATCCCATAGTCCCGTGCCCATATACCCATTACACATCCTCCATCCCATAGTCCCGTGCCCATATACCCATCATACATATCCTCCATCCCATAGTCCTGTGCCCATATACCCATTACACATCCTCCATCCCATAGTCCCGTGCCCATATACCCATCATACATATCCTCCATCCCATAGTCCTGTGCCCATATACCCATTACACATCCTCCATCCCATAGTCCCGTGCCCATATACCCATCATACATATCCTCCATCCCATAGTCCTGTGCCCATATACCCATTACACATCCTCCATCCCATAGTCCCGTGCCCATATACCCATCATACATATCCTCCATCCCATAGTCCAGTGCCCATATACGTATCACACATCCTCCATCCCATAGTCCCATGCCCATATACCCATCATACATATCCTCCATCCCATAGTCCAGTGCCCATATACCCATCACACATCCTCCTTCCCATAGTCAACCATTATGACATCATAATGAGGGGCGGGGCTTGATACACACATGCTTTTTCCCCATTATGTAGATAGGGGCAAAATTGTTTGGTGAATTGGAACGCGCGGGGTTAAAATTTCGCCTCACAACATAGCCTAGGATGCTCTCGGGGTCCAGACGTGTGACTGTGCCAAATTTTGTGGCTGTAGCTGCGACGGTGCGGATGCCAATCCCGGACATACACACATACATACATACACACATTGAGCTTTATATATTAGGTATACAGTATATATATATATATATATGTATTTAAGATTATTTAGTGTTAAAACGATGTGTACAATTATTTTTTACAATGCTGTTTTAATATGAGATTTAACATAGAGAGAACTGCTGTATGTAAAATCTCATTTTAAAAGCATTGCATATAGATTGCGTACGCATGTCATACGGATGTCATACGGATGTTCCGTGGAAAAATCGCATGGAAATTGCATTACACTCGCATCACACTCGCATAGCACTCGCCCGTTTTTCGGTACGGAAATCGGACCTTTTTTTTCTCTTAGATGGGTATGTGCCCCAAGAAGCCTGGTAGGTCGGATCCTGGTATAGATTCTGCCTCTGATTGTGTCACCTCAATAATTCGGGTGTTCTTCAAGATTCAGTTCCCTTTTCCAAGAACCGAATGAGAAGACCTATTTCTGTGATGTTTCGGGAGTTTTTGAAAAACGTTCATGTTGCAGTTTTTCAGCGCGCCCATGTAAAACTGCAAATTACGCAAAATCGTAAACACAACTCTGCTGCATCTTACTGATCAATAAACGTTAGCAAGAGTCCTTGTAAGAAGGTGGAATATGGGGGGAGAACAAACCCATCCCGCAGGCGTCTCCGCCCAGAGAGTGACTCTTCTGCAGAGACGAGAAATCTAAACGTCCCTGTCCTCTATCATCGTGTTTATACAGACGTCAGTATCTGCGAGGAGACCCGGAGACGTCTTTGGAATACATCTTTGTGCATCCAGCCAGCTCTCTAGGGTGGGGGAAGGGAATCCAGCGATGGCAGCCTTGTATAACAGTCTCATAGGAGGATGGGTTACAGATACGGAATGATTATTGGGGTCTCATGTCAATGCAGTTGTGGTCATGGATGGAAAGTGCCACCTCTTACAAAGTCAAAGATGTTTGCATTAATGCGAGGACTATAGAGAGGTCTACAGTCCCTTTCGGCACTTCTTGGACTTATCCCGTAGCCTGGCGGCTAAAATGAAACCTATAGAGAGATGCCTAGAGGCCACCATCAACCTCGGTCCAGTCTTGATTGATAGCTCAAACAAATGGCAAGAGTTGGAGAGGACTAATAAGCTGAGCCATACATTGGGCATAATGATCCAACTGCTCGAGGAGGTCATGGTGGAGGACGGCCTCATGGTTGGATGTTCTGTTGGGTTTAAGCTAGGTCGAGTCAGATCGTAGGAGGTCCTGGTGCTCTGCCCCATAGATTACAATAACACCTATTAACTCCTGGTGTGAAGACATCTCCTTGAATCTCAGACTTCAGATAGATGGAAAGCAGCGGCGTATCGCCAATGGCAGCAGGCCACGCAACTGCTATGGGGCCTGTGAGCCAGGGGGGCCTAGCGCCCGCACCGTCATTGCGAGCAATGATGATGGAGGAGGGAGCATCAGCTGTCGATTCCTCCCACATCATTCTCCTTGGTGTCTGATGTCTCAGTGCAGCCGGCATGATTACATTATTACAGCCCACCGTTGTACTGAGATGTGCAGCGCTCAGGACACCGGAGCATCGGGTGGAGCAAGGAGAGGTATTGTATTTTTTTGTTTTAATAAGTGACCAATGGCCTTAATATAGTATGTAGGACAATGAGGGGTGCATTACATTGCATGGATGACCATGGGGAGTGCATAATATTCTATGGAGGACCATGGGGGGGTTGAATAATCTATGAAGGACCATGGGGAGTGCATTATATTGCATGGAGGACCATGGTTAGTGCATTATATTCTATGGAGGACCATGGGGAGTGCATTATATTGCATGGAGGACCATGGGGTGTGCATTATATTCTATGGAGGACCATGGGGAGTGCATTATATTGCATGGAGGACCATGAGGTGAATTATATTCTATGAAGGACCATGGGGAGTGCATTATACTGTATGGAGGACCATGAGGAGTGCATAATATCCTAAGAAAAACCATGGGAGGTGCATTATATTCTATGAAGGACCATGAGGAGAGCATTATATTGCATGGAGGACCATGGGGGGTGCATTATATTCTATGGAGGACCATGGGGAGTGCATTATATTCTATGGAGGACCATGGGGAGTGCATTATATTCTATGGAGGACCATGGGGAGTGCATTATATTCTATGGAGGACCATGGGGAGTGCATTATATTGCATGGAGGACCATGAGGTGAATTATATTCTATGAAGGACCATGGGGGTGCATCATATTCTATGAAGGAGCATGGGGGTGCAATTAGAACTTCTGCTATGGAACCCCATGATGTCACGATGGAAAGTGAAATTATAAAAACAATCTATTGCCTTCTATGGGAGAGTGTGGTGGGCATACTCTGTGTATGCAGAGGTAGGGAGGAGAAAGTGAGCTAAGGCCTTCACCAGTAGTTATACAGGAAAGGGTTATTGGAATTTTCTGTGCGTATGCAGAAAGGAGAGGAGGTGAACTGTGTCCATCACCTTTGGAGGTATACAAGTGAGTGTTGAGGGCACGCTTTGTGGTTGTATACAAACAGGAAGAGGTGAGTTGTGTGCATTGCTATAAAGTTTTACAGTAGTGTGGTGGACACGCTCTGTTATTGTACAGACACTGCGATTTTGCATTGTCTGTAGGTAGAAAAACTTTTTAGGTGGAAATTTTACAAAGAAAATTTTTATCGTAGGTACACTTTATCTGTGATTTCTGCCTCCCACAGACCTGTTAGTTTTTCTGTAAGACGCCTCCTACTCCACACTCATTACCTGTATTAATTGCACCTGTGTGACCTCGTTACCTGTATAAAAGTCACCTGTCCACACGCAATCACACTCCAACCTCTCCAGCATGGCCAAAACCGAAGAGCTGTCTAAGAGTAACAGGGACAAAATTGTAGACCTGCATAAGAAGGCTGGGATGGGCTACAGGACAATAGGCAAGCAGCTTCGAGAGAAGGCAACAACTGTTGGCGCAGTTATTAGAAAATGGAAGAAACTCAAGATGACTGTCAATCTTCCTCAGTCTGGGGCTCCATGCAGGATCTTGCCTCGTGGGGCAAGGATGATTCTGAAGAGAGCAGGGACCACAGTCTCAAAAATTACCATTAGTAATACACTAATAGATTAAAATCCTGCAGGGCATGGAAGGTCCCCATGCTCACACCAGCACGGGGCCTGATTGAAGTTCGCCAATGACCATCTGGGTGATCCAGATGAGGCATGGCAGAAAATCATGTGGTCACATGAGGCCAAAATAGAACTTTTTGCTGTCAACTTCACTTGCCGTGTTTGGAGGAAGAAGGATGAGTACAACCCAAAGAACACTGTCCCAACCGTGAAACATGGTGGGGGAAACATCATACTTTGGGGGTACTTGTTTTGCAAAGTGGACAGGACTATTGCACCGTATTGAAGGGAGGATGGATGGGGGTCATGTATCGCGAGAATTTGGCCAAAAACCTTCTTCCCTTAGTAAGAGCATTAAAGATGTGTCGTGGCTGGGTCTTCCAGCAGGTCAATGAAACACAGGCAGGGCAACGAAGGAGTGACTCCGTAAGCAGCATTTCAAGGTCCTAGAGTGGCCTAGCCAGTCTATAGGCCTGAACCCAATAGAAAATCTTCAGAGGGAGCTGAAACTCAATGTTGCCCAGCGACAGCTCCGAAACCTAAAAGATTTGGAGAAAATCTGTATGAGGAATGGGCCAAAATCCCTTCTGCAGTGTGTGCAAACCTGGTCAAGAACTACTGGAAACGTCTGACCTCTGTAATTGCAAACAAAGGTTTCTGTACCCATTATTAAAGGGAACCTGTCAGCAGGATTGTGCACAGTAAACTACAGGCACTGTCAGGTTGGCGTCGTTATACTGATTGCAATGATACCTGGTGATGAAATCCATCTTGTAGTTGTTCTTTAATCATTATTTTTGAGTTAATGATATGCTCGTGCTCCGGGGCGGCCTGTTGGGGGGTCTTCATGTGATGCTCTGATTAGGTATTCATGTGTTTGGCTTTTGACAGGTGACTGATCCCTCACTGATCTGCCCTCTAGTTAGCCTAATGAACATTATATATATCTTGGGGGGGGGGGGGGGAATAAAAAAAAAAAAAATCCTCTTAAGCAGGCAGGCACCAAGTTTGAAAATGTCACTGATAGCTGCTACTGTGCAGGCGCTGGCGGGGCCATCTTGGAGAAGGATTTTTTTTTTCTCTTGGAAGATGGTGCGGCCTGCACAGTACCAACTATCGGATCACCGATAGCTGCTACTGCGCAGGCACGACTGGTGCCATCTTCAATTTTTTTTCTTTTTAAGAACAGCAAAAAAATTAATTTTAAACAGAGTACACATGCGATCAGGCTGCAGCGCAGGGGCCACCTCTGGTGCCTGTATGCAGAATTCAATTTTTTTTTTCCCAAAGATATAATATTCATTCATGTAAACTAGGGGGCGGTCAGTGAGGGATCAGTCACCTGTCAGCAGTCTCCATTATGAATACCTTATCAGAGCACCACATGTAGACCCCCCACAGGCCGCCCAGGACTTTAGCGATATCACCATGTGTAAAAGACCCTTAACTCAAAACTGAAAATAAAGATTACACAAGAACCACAAGACTGATTTCATCACCAGGTATCATTGTAGTCATTATAATGGCGCCGACCTCACACTGTAGGTTACTGTGCACAATCCGCTGACAGGGTCACTTTAAGTTCTGTTTTTCTATTGTATTAAACACTTATTTCATGTCATAAAATGCAAATTAATTATGTAAAAACCCTACAATGTGATTTTCCGGATTTTATTCTTAGATTCTGTCTCTCGCAGGTGAAGTGTACCTACGATAAAAATTACAGACCTCGACATTCTTTGTAGGTGGGAAAACTTGCAAAAATCGGCAGTATATCAAATACTTCTTTTCCCCACTGTATATAGTTCTACAGTAGAGTGTTGTGGCCATGCTGTATGGTTGTATACAGACAGGAATAGGTGAGTTGTGTGCGTCACAGTAAAGTTATACAGTAGAGTGTGGTGGACACGCTCTGTGGATGTACAGGCAGAGAAGGAGGAGAAAGTGAGCTGTGACCATCACCTATAGAGTTCAACAGGAGAGTGTCGTGAGCATTCTCTGTGGTTGTGCATGAAGGAGGAAGAGTGATTCTCTGTGGTTAGATCTGATACATTTTCAGAACCCTGGGGTAGCGACTGGGTAAGTATTCCATGGCTGCTGGATGGTAGTGGGCCACTAGACCAGGACTCAAATCCATTCACGCATTTCTATTTATCATTGTTGCCTTTCATCTTATTCCTCTATGTGACGATTATAAGATCATTATATCTAAACACACAAACTAATGGGTACCTCGAACATCTTGGAGGCCCCAGGGAGATTTTGACTCTTTGGAGACCAGAACACTGATGAGACCGTTACCTTTAGAGTTACAACCCTTCCAATACAGGTTTGATAAGAGGCAAAACCCAAACCACATAGGATGATAGAAATGAGTTTTATTTTGTAAAAAGTTAAAAAATGAATATTGTACAAAAATAAAGTTTGTAGAGAACTTTGGTTGAGTAACACAAATGAACAAAACATAACTCAGGTGAAATTTAAACCTTCAGATAAGCAAATAGTTATAGATTCATACCATCGGGGAAGAATATATACGAATATCACAGACTTTACCCATTTTTATTAAATCACAGATTGCAAAAAAAACTGCAGTGCTGAAATCTCCCGGCATGCCCTGCTTGATCAGAATCTGGACAATTCTTGTTCTGATGTTTTACATTCTGGAAAGTGTCGTCTATATACCGGCCACAGGACAGTCATATGATACAGGAAGTATTAACTGTATGGAATTGCATTATGGGAGCTCAGCTGAGAAGTTAAGGAAATGAATGTCAAACAACTTGCTGACAGTTTTCAGTAACAATCAGCAGAATTGGAAATGCAGATCTGTTTTAAGGCTCTCATCTTCCAGTATGCAAATCAACAGAATTATTAATGCAGATGTGGATTAAAGGGGTTGTCGACAGCTTTAAAATTTATCATTAATGGGCTCAAGGAGATTTAAGAAATTATATGAAAAAAAATGTTCTTGACTCCTTTATTCCTGGCACTGTGTCCCCCACCAGTCTTGTGAAGGGAACTTCACATGGCTGCTGCAGCCAATCATCGGCCACTGTTCAAATTTGTATTGAACAGTTACTTTCCTGTTCAGACAGAATGTGAAAGCTTCAGCGGTCACATGATGCGTCAGACGGACGCCGATACCAGGAGACCTGCAGGGCACACATTGCCAAATGTGGAGAAGTGACGCCAGTCCGCTAGGTAAATATACGGTAGTTTTTTTTTTTTTTCATTTCTTACACTACCTCGGGCTATTAAAGTTAACATTTAAAGTAATGGATGACCCCTTTAAGTGTGCCATCAGCAATTCCTACTCTGACAAGACACTGAACCAGCAGGGAAGGTGAGGTGGGCGTGAAATAAAAAAAACAAGTTTTAGATGAAGCCTTGATTGATACTGGGCTACAAGAGATTATGGTTGCAAAAAAAAAAAAAAAAAAAAAGTATTATAATATGACTATAGGATCAGACTACATGGGGTGAGATTGTAGTCTGTAACCATAGAAACAAATAGGTACGTAAAGGAACTGTGAACACGGAACGGTCAGAGGTTTCTTTTTTTATCCAAACTATTTGCGATATTGGTTAACGCTTTATTTTAGATGCCCTGGAGCAGTAAAAATGTTTTCTGTTGTTGCGTAGACTATACCTTTCAGGAAATAATTTCCTATGCTTTTTTCGTTGGAAGGGGTAGTCTACATTAGAAAACATTTGTACGTGCCGTACTAGGGAATTAATAGAGGTGTGGGGGGGTTTCTCAAATTTTTTCCATTCTTTTATAATCTATAGCAAAGAGCTCTGGAGGACTTGCGCTTCTAGGCACGAGTGCTATACTTCATTTCTCCTGCGGGAGTGCTGCAGGGATATTGAACACTGTTTCCCCACAGATCAATGCTGATCGCTGGGATCACACTGAAATTATATATATTTATTATATAGATAATTTCTTCTCTAACTTTGTAGTTGATTCATAAATTCTTATCATTAATGGACACATAAGTAAAAATATATCTAATTTTTGTAAGATGTAAACAGTGTCACTGCTGTACAAGGCTGCGTTGGGCATTTAGACTTTCTTACAAGGGTGATAATAATAATAATAATAATAATAATAAATTTTATTTTTATAGCGCCGACATATTCCGCAGCACTTTACATTTCAGAGGGGATTTGTACAGACAATAGACATTACAGCATAACAATAATCACATAGATCATAACAGAAACCAAGAGGAATGAGGGCCCTGCTCGCAAGCTTACAGTCTATGAGGAAAGAGGTAGACACGAAAGGTGGGTGGTAACAGTTGCTCTGATTGTATGGACCAGCCATAATGTTAAGTGTGTAACAGTACAGACACAGAGAGCTAATGGATGCATAAAGCATGTGGGAACATGATGCTGGGAACCTGGTTATGGTAAAACTTTTGGCTCTGCCACACAGGGATAGGTTAGGTTAATGTGTTGAGGCGATAGGCCAGTCTGAATAAATGCGTTTTCAGGACACGCTTAAAATTGTGGGGATTGGGGACTAATCGTATTGACCTGGGAAGTGCATTCCAATGAATTGGCGCGGCACGTGTAAAGTCTTGGAGACGGGAGTGGGAGGTTCTGACTATTGAGGATACTAACCTCAGGTCATCAGCAGAACGGAGGGCGCGGGTAGGGTGGTATACTGAAACAAGGGAGGAGATGTAGGGTGGTGCTGAGCCATGGAGGGCTTTGTGGGTGAGGGTAATAAGTTTATACTGAATTCTGGAGTGGATAGGTAGCCAGTGTAATGACTGGCACAAGGTAGAGGCATCGGTGTAACGATTGGTGAGGAATATGATCCTGGCTGCAGCATTCAAGACAGATTGGAGAGGGGAGAGTTTTGTAAGAGGGAGACCGATTAGAAGAGAGTTACAATAGTCGAGACGAGAATGAATAAGAGAAACAGTAAGAGTTTTTGCAGAGTCAAAAGTAATAAAAGGTCGAATTCTAGAAATGTTTTTGAGGTGCAGATGACAAGAGCGAGCCAGTGATCGAATGTGGGGGGCAAAGGAAAGCTCGGAATCAAGTATGACCCCAAGACAGCGGGCATGTTGCTGGGGAGTAATAGTGGAACCACAGACGGAAATGGCAATGTCGGGTGTAGGTACATTAGTAGCGGGAGGAAACACAAGAAGTTCAGTCTTTGACAGGTTCAGTTTCAGATATAGTGAGGACATGATATTAGACACAGCGTTTAGACAATCGCCAGTGTTTTCTAGAAAGGCTGGCGTGATGTCAGGAGAAGAAGCGTATAATTGGGTGTCATCAGCATAGAGATGGTACTGGAAACCAAATCTAATGATTGTTTGACCAATAGGGGCAGTGTACAAGGAGAAGAGGAGGGGGCCTAGAACCGATCCTTGAGGAACCCCAACAGTAAGGGGAAGGTGAGAGGAGGAGGAACCGGCAAAAGAAACAGTAAAGGAGCGGTCGGAGAGATAGGAGGAGAACCAGGAGAGAACGGTGTCCTTGAGGCCAATGGAATGGAGCATAGTGAGGAGGAGCTGATGATCCACAGTGTCGAATGCTGCAGAGAGATCCAAGAGAATTAGCATGGAGTAATGACCATTTGATTTAGCTGTTAGCAGATCATTAGAGACTTTACTGAGGGCAGTTTCAGTGGAGTGTAAAGAGCGGAAACCGGATTGGAGAGGGTCGAGAAGAGAGTTTTCTGAGAGATAGCGGATAAGACGGGAGTGGACCAGGCGTTCCAGGAGTTTAGGGATGAAGGGAAGATTAGAGACAGGTCTATAGTTAGCGGCACAGTTTTGGTCGAGGGATGGTTTTTTAAGTAGTGGATGTATGATGGCATGCTTAAATGAGGAGGGAAAAATACCAGAAGAGAGAGAGAGGTTAAATATTTTAGTTAGGTGAGGGGTGACAGCAGGGGAAAGGGACTGGAGGAGATGTGACGGAAATGGGTCACTGGTGCAAGTAGTTGGGCGAGAAGATGCAAGGAGCCTGCTTACTTCTTCTTCTGTGACTGGTTCAAAATCAGAGAGTGAGTTAGATGCAGTGGGGGAGGGAGGACAGTGCATGGTATGAGGGGATTGGGAGATAATTTCCTGTCGGATCTGGTCAATTTTTTCTTTGAAGTAATTGGCCAGATCGGTTGGCCAATGATCGGGTGATCACTTCAAAAGGGATTGTCAGAGATTTTAGAAAAAAAAATAAAGCCATGTTTATCTAAACAGTGCCACTCCTATCTGCGGATTGCACTTTTATTATAATGAACAGGACTGAGCTGCAATACCACATATAACCTATGGACAGGGTTGGCGCTGTTTTTTGTAATTGGCCAGTGATCGGGTGATCACTTCAAAAGGGATTGTCTGAGATTTTAGAAAAAAAAATAAAGCCATGTTTATCTAAACAGTGCCACTCCTATCTGCGGATTGCACTTTTATTATAATGAACAGGACTGAGCTGCAATACCACATATAACCTATGGACAGGGTTGGCGCTGTTTTTTTTTTTTTTTTTTTATAAAATAGCTATGATTTTGAACTATAAGTCTAAAACAGAAGACAAAAAGGGGTAAAGTCTGTGATTCTACATCTACCAACATACACTCGCTTGCAATCGTCTCATCGTAGTCATGAGAACGTGCTTTGCTTTGGCACCATCAATGAAGAAATTGCAATAAATAGGAAAAAAAAAAGAAAAACATTCATAACTGGACTGTAATAAATAGCAATAACTTAATAATCAATAAATATATTCTATATCTTCATGTATCTGAGTGGATGCATGGCATCAAGTAGTCTGCTCGGTCTCTTGGACCAATTACCAACATACTGTCAAAAAAAAAAAAAAAATTATATATATATATAAAAATCCCAAAATGAGTTCTGTATACAGCTCTGTTGTAGATGACATTAATGCAGCTCCCCATAAAGGCCTTCATGGTGGGCCACATTTGGCTAAAGTAGTTATCCTCAGCCATTTGGTGGGTTCTTCAGGTTCCCCGAGAGCTGGAGTAGGAAAATCTGAAGGCATCTTCCTTTCTGGCATAGCCTATGACTACTACTCAGGGACTCATATGGACAAGAAACAATGGCCATTCTTGTCTACATTGGATTCCATACACATTGGACAATGGCTGTATATCCAGGGCCAATGACGGGAATCGATCCTTTGGAAAGGCTTCCCTGATCTGATTGGATAGGATCTTATACAGTCTTTTACATGGAATATACAGTCATACCCCTGGGCCCTACTCCATATATTACCCAATTCTGCTAGATCAGTGGTGATGGCTGTGACCCACATCAACCAAAAAGGTCAAAGACAAAACGAGATACTCGGCCTGTCCGTACACCCCCCCCCATCCATTGTACTAAGGGTGGGTCAGTTATCTCCTATCAAAAATGAAACTTATACGGTTGGCGTTAACAGATCTGATCTTTTTTTGGCCAGGGCTATGGCTCATCTGACCTTCCATGGTGAAGCCACGATTGTTTATGACATGATCTAGTCTACTGTGCATTTTATAAGGGCCTAGAAGAGTCCCACTTTACCATAATTTTGGAGTAAAAAAAAACAAACAAAAAAACATGAAATGTAAGTGATGTCATAAATTACAATAACCTGTGGATCGTGGTAAAGTATGTCAATGGACTAAAGTAATATGTACTAAAGTAGCAAAAATTTTAATTAAACCCCAAAATACACAACTATCGGATTATGTAATACACTTGTTTTCTGATGTAACAAAAAGATATACAGGAAAAAAAAAAAAAACCTGACATGCATGATGTATAAATGCCGTTGCTTAAAAAGCTGGATATCGACCTTTCCAGTCAACACTGCTGGTGAGTCACGTATAGAAAAATCGTCGAAATGCCGCTCTCCTCTAAGACTAGTGTCTGCTGTCTACATCTCTCTTGCGGAGGGATTTCTTTTAAAATTTTTATCCTGGCACTCACTGGATAAATGCCACAACAGATTTCCATGATAGCTCCATGCCCAACCATCCTTGGTCCTCTTCTCCATTTCTGTCTTCCGGGAGACCACTATGGGGGGGAAATCTTGATCCCTTTCTTTGCCTTATTTCAGGAATGCAATACACACTGCCCCATGGCTATTCAAAAATAAAATCATACACATCCACATTTCTTAGCGGAATGTTGCCTCAAGGTATGGTAAACTAAATTGTCATCCAAAAATGAAACATCATCATCAAAGGCAATGGGCCTGCAACACGCTTGCTTCACCTTGTCATTAACCAACTTTTTCTTGATTGTCAAGTTTTTTAGAATTTGGTCGTAAGTTGTCTCTGGGTTATTGCAGGACCCACTGCAGTACCTGAACTTTAGTTCTTCCTTGGCTTCATAGCCCAATCCCAAGTCTGTCACATTCAAGTGTATCTCCCTAAGAACACATCCCTTGTTTCTCCTTTTTCTAGTATCCTTGCTCGTCTTTTTACTGGAATTCTGAGTGTCTGTTGTAGCAGCGAGTCTCCCTCTGTCTCGTCTGGGGAGGGATTGCTTGTTGGATGACCTCCGAAGTCTTTTTATCGTGTCCTGAATAAACTCCAACACATCTTCAAACTGATCTGGATAGTCTTCAGCTGCATTTTCAAGGATAGGAAAGAAAAAATTGAAATATTAAAATATCATAACCTATGAGCAATTTTAAAAATATCATGTAGCAACAGCTCCTAACATTATTGGCTTCTTTTTATATATGTAAATGAAGAATGCTACTATTTATTTTCCGTGACTGAAGAGTAAACACGTATTTCACATTTCTTAATAAAAGATTCATCATATTGGAAAAATGTGTCTATGTGGATGTTGTGTAATGTTTTTATGAGCATGCATTAATAATAAAATTGTGAATAGCCAAAATATAGGAAAACAAATACATTGCCAGTTAATTACACCAAGACAATAATTTTGTAAATTGGATTGTACTCGGTGATTGACCAATCGAAGCAATTATTACTAAATGGCTGACCATTTAATGCACAGCCTGAGTCTGTCAGAGTAGCCTCTCTTCTGGCCAATTAAGACTTGATCCAAAGAAGATTAATTAAAAGATTTTACTAAAAAACAATTAAATATTTTGTAATATTAGCTAAAAATCATCATACATTTCACCTTTTTAGTCATCAGATTTTTAGTATAATTGTGTATGTGCATCAAGAACTGACATTGGGTTAAAATATGTCTTGGCGTTACTGTTGCACCCATTGCGGTTCCTAAATTTTATCATAAAAAAAGATACCTATATTATTCTAGGGCTTGATTTTTTTATTTTTTTTTCATTATACACAAGGTAACATTTTGATCATTTCCAGCAACCTTCTGGGTAATTGCACAGTGTGCTCATAGTTGTAGTGCTTCACATAATGGGGTGGGAGGGATTTTTGCGGGCGGGAGATCCAATCACAGATAATACAAGGCTATGTGTATATTGTAATATATACAAGGTATGACTGGCTGGTTTATCAAAAAGATCTGTGCTGGTTCCAAACTATGTAACTGAGGCCACATACGTTAGCCATACATTTAAAAGTAGATCTATATGATTAATGACAAGTCTCTCATAATATCTGTACTAATAACACAACTCTACACCAACACTTAAAAACTTTCTTGATACAAGGAAAAGCGAGTTATAGATTCAATTTAGAAAATTATTATCTTAATACAGACAACAAACTACTTAAAAGTAAAATCTAGCTAAACAATAGTAAAACAAAGTGATCTTGAACCACTACAGATTTCCAAAACAAGAACTATTGAGACAGGCACAGACCCCTGTGGCATTGCACAGAGATTTCTATTACGGGAATCTGACACAATATCTAAGTAATAGGCAGATTCATAAATATTACAATTTAGATAAATGGGCGTCAAAAGCTAGGGGTGTGCCCATACATAATCTGAAGCTGTCCAGTCAGCTGACAGTATCTGACTGCAGGGACACACCCCTTTGGGATAAAGAATGGTAACACTTAGGCTGTAATGCAATAAGGCTGGTTTCACATTAGCGTTAGGAGGCACAGTGGACACTCGCCGTGAAGCTCCGCCCCCTGCCGCGCCTCGTTCGGTCAGCTCTGCCTATGGGCGCATGCTGCAGCATACGGCCTGCGTACCCCATCTTTAGCATTGGGTACGCAGGCATGCTTTTGCCACCGCATGTGTCCTTTTGACGGTGAGCCGACCTGCGCCAAACGCAGTGTTGCATTTTGGTGCGGTCGGCGCTACATACAGGCGATGACTAGATCGCCTATATGTAGCAGAGTTACAGCACTGCTATGAGCGTCGACCATAGGGTGGCGCTCATAGCAATCCGGCATCAAGGAGACCTCTGGTTGTTATGCCAACGAATCGCTGATCCCCGCTCACATGACGAGGGTCAGCAATGCGCGTATTTCCGGCCCAGTGGCCAAAAGCCCTTGTTAAATGCTGCTGTCAGCGTTTGACAGCAGTATTCAACAAGTTAATAGGCGCGGGTGGATCGCGATTCCACTTGTGCCTATTGCGGGCACATGTCAGCTGTTCAGAGCCCACATCAAAGCAGGGGTGTTGCCATCGGACGTACTATTCCGTCAGAAAGGGGTAATACAGGATGTAACTCAGGATCAGTAATGTAATGTATGTACACAGTGACTGCACCAGCAGAATAGTGAGTGCAGCTCTGGGGTATAATACATGATGTAACTCAGGATCAGTAATGTAATGTATGTACACAGTGACTGCACCAGCAGAATAGTGAGTGCAGCTCTGGGGTATAATACATGATGTAACTCAGGATCAGTAATGTAATGTATGTACACAGTGACTGCACCAGCAGACTAGTGAGTGCAGCTCTGGAGTATAATACAGGATGTAGCTCAGGATCAGTAATGTATTGTACGTACACAGTGACTGCAGCAGCAGAATAGTGAGTGCAGCTCTGGAGTATAATACAGGATGTAGCTCAGGATCAGTAATGTAATGTATGTACACAGTGACTGCAGCAGCAGAATAGTGAGTGCAGCTCTGGAGTATAATACAGGATGTAGCTCAGGATCAGTAATGTAATGTATGTACACAGTGACTGCAGCAGCAGAATAGTGAGTGCAGCTCTGGAGTATAATACAGGATGTAGCTCAGGATCAGTAATGTAATGTATGTACACAGTGACTGCACCAGCAGAATAGTGAGTGCAGCTCTGGAGTATAATACAGGATGTAGCTCAGGATCAGTAATGTAATGTATGTACACAGTGACTGCACCAGCAGAATAGTGAGTGCAGCTCTGGAGTATAAATACAGGATGTAACTCAGGATCAGTAATGTAATGTATGTACACAGTGACTGAACCAGCAGAATAGTGAGCGCAGCTCTGGAGTATAATACAGGATGTAACTGAAACAGTATAGATAGGATTCCATCAGCAGTAGATAGGAGAAAAATAGATGTAACTTATATTTTTATGTTGACACGGAGGCTTCTGCGCTCTCTGGTTTGTATATAATGCAATCCTAGAAGCTGGCACCTGTTCACACTTGCTTTATGTCAAGAGGTGCTGGTCAGTTTTTTTTATAGCAGTAGTCGTACTGACCATCCCTTCCTAAATGCCTAATATTACTGTACATATCCTGGTGCTTAGGTCACTTCACCCCCTTCAGGGATTACACCCTGCCATGTTGCTCCATTAATGCTGTCACTGACAGAAATGACAGAACAGCTGCTCTCATACCACGACCAGGCTCCTACATGCAAACGTCCCAGCACAGACTGCACCACAAACATCTGGGTGGGTGTCGTGTCCATGTTCCTGTAGTAAATCATACCACCCTGGAAACCAGCCAGTTGGGTTTCTTTAATGGATGCCTACTTCCACAAACATTGTAGCTCAGCGATATTGATTTCAATGTGGATGAGCTGCAATACCTCACGCAACCTGTGAACAGGTGTGGCGCTGTTCCTGAAAGAACGCAGCCATGTTTTTCTAATACTGCAAATCTGTTTAAATCGCAGTCACCCATGGAGACGAGTATAATCACCAGATGTGAAGTTTGCAAGTCAAAAGACCGCTCGCTGGTAGTACAAATAATAGTCGTCTCAGGTGTCCTCAGGAGCTTTCCTGGGTATAAGCTGCATACAAATGTGGATCAAGTTATTCACTTGTTCCATTGACATTCATGATGTCTTGTTTGCTTGATTACCCGTTCTTGCTCGGATGAATATTCTATTTGATTATGCAAATTTTTGATTCACAGGCTGCGTCAGTACAGGCGTCTTCTACATCCCGGACCCGGAGCTCCGGCATTGTGTTCTGCTGCCGCGCTAACATGAATGGCGATTATGGAATTCGGCTGCCGATATGGTATCATCTCAAAATCAGCAGGGATTTTGTTTAAAATTCTTTTATTTTATTGCTAATATCATACCTCCTAACTTTTGAAGAATAGAAAGAGGGACAAATGATGCGACGCGCGTCGTGGCACATCCAAGTCCATTTACCACAGCAGTGGCACTGAGGGGCATTCAGCAGACTCCTTAGGGGTACTTCACACTAAGCGAGATCGCTGATGCATCACCGATTTTGTGACGCAAACAGCGACCTCGCCAGCGATCTCGTTACGTGTGACACTTAGCAGCGACTGGCCCCCCCCGCTGCAATGTCGCTGATCGTGCTCGACTGTCCTGGGCCATTTTTGAACGCTGGTGTCCCGCTGGCCAGCATGCATCGCTGTGTTTGACACCGACAAGCGACCTCGTTAGCGACTCAGAAATCATGGACGCAGGCGGGAGTCGTCAGAATTGCTGCTGTGTGACAAGGTCCCAACGGCCGCCGTGATCGTTCCTGCGTCGTTGAGTAGATCTGACTGTTTCGCACCAGCGATCCTTACCAGGTCGTATCGTTGTCGGGATCGCTGGTGCGTCACTTAGTGTAACGGTACCCTTAGTCTGCAGGGCGCAGACCCAAATCTGGGACTGTCCACTGTTTCCAGGGGACTCCGGTCCCGAGTCCAGGTCAGTGCTACCGGGAGGCTGGACAGGAGGCCGCGAATCTCTAACCTTCCGACTTTTGGTCACCCAGGGTCGGAGCGACATCATCTGTGACTCCGGCTCATCTCTAGTTGGGACCTCTGGATTATTTTTTGTTTCTTCATTCACAGTCGGAGCCGCCAGAACATTCTCATCTTTATGTAGTGTCACTATACGACATCCGGATTTTTTGGTCTCTAGAAGGCCGTGTTCACACTTTTTTGTTTTCTGCAGGATCCGGACCAAACTACACAATAGCAATCTTCTCTTTATTTGATGCGTTTGTGGTGCAGACGTGAAACTGCGTTTTAAATATGCTTTTTATAGTACAGAAAAGTTTTCATTCTGCACTTAATAAAGTATCTGCAGTTTTTTTTACATGTGATTTTAGCTTCCACATAGAAGATGAGAGAAAAAGCATCTTTAGACCACAGGGGGCGCAGTTCTGATGAAATCACATCCACTTTGCTTGGAGAGTTCAACAGCAGAATTTCTGTGCAAAGAAACAGCAGGAAAAAACACAACATTTACGCTACGTGTGAACAGGGTGTAAATTGTTATGCAAATGTGATTCCGTGAAATTTCCACACTCTGTGGTCGGAAGATGCTGCTGAACTCTGCAATTTGAGTGCATTTCCTCTCTATAGGCTTCTGAAAAAAAAATGCATGAAAAAAAAAAAACGCTTGCATGTTTTTGTTAAAAACTCTGCTTCATATCTGCCCCAACATCTCATCAAATAAGAGGAAAAACGCACATAAAAAGCAGCAAACAATCAGATTGCCATTGCAATGTGTGGTGAGGACACGTGCAGAAAAAAGCGACAGAACGCAGCATTTGTGTGAACACGGCCTCAGCATTACTGTTTTATTACATGGGTTTAATAGTGAAATATCAAATCACACCGTTTTTATTTTATTTTTTTACGTCCTTTACCGATTCCCTTAAATAATCTTATCGCTGTGATGTGCGGGTTGTTACGAATACAGGGACACCAGATACAGTGCCTTGCGAAAGTATTTGGCCCCCTGGAACTTTTCAACCTTTCCCCCCCCCTTTTCCCACATATCATGCTTCAAACATAAAGACACCAAATGTAAATTTTTGGTGAAGAATCAACAACAAGTGGGACACAATTGTGAAGTTGAACGAAATGTATTGGTTATTTTAAATTTTTGTGGAAATTCAAACCTGAACAGTGGGGCGTGCAATATTATTCAGTCCCTTTACTTTCAGTGCAGCAAACTCACTCCAGAAGTTCATTGTGGATCTCTGAATGATCCAATGTTGTCCTAAAAGACTAATGATGATAAATATAATCCACCTGTGTGTAATCAAGTCTCCATATAAATGCACCTGCTCTGTGATAGTCTCAGGGTTCCGTTTGATGCACAGAGAGCATCATGAAGACCAACACAACAGGCAGGTCCGTGATACCGTTGTGGAGAAGTTTAAAGCTGGATTTGGATACAAAATTATTTCCAAAACTTTAAACATCCCAAGGAGCACTGTGCAAGTGATCATATTGAAATGGAAGGAGTATCATACCACTGCAAAT
Organism: Dendrobates tinctorius; assembly: GCF_039654945.1. NCBI lineage: Eukaryota > Metazoa > Chordata > Amphibia > Anura > Dendrobatidae > Dendrobates > Dendrobates tinctorius. The sequence goes on from NW_027361803.1 coordinate 14,915,597, forward strand.
CTACCAAGACCCGGCCGTCCCTCTAAACTTTCATCTCAAACAAGGAGAAGACTGATCAGAGATGCAGCCAAGAGGCCCATGATCACTCTGGATGAACTGCAGAGATCTACAGCTGAGGTGGGACAGTCTGTCCATCAGACAACAGTCAGTCGTACACTGCACAAATCTGGCCTTTATGGAAGAGTGGCAAGAAGAAAGCCATTTCTCAAAGATATCCATAAAATGTGTTGTTTAAAGTTTGCAACAAGCCACCTGGGAGACACACCAAACATGTGGAAGAAGGTGCTCTGGTCAGATGAAACCAAAATCAAACTTTTTGGCAACAATGCCAAACGATATGTTTGGCGTAAAGGCGACAGCTCATCACCCTGAACACACCATCCCCACTGTCAAACATGGTGGTAGCAGCATCAAGGTTTGGGCCTGCTATTCTTCAGTAGGGACAGGGAAGATGGATGGAGCCAAATACAGGACCATTCTTGAAGAAAACCTGTTGGAGTCTGCAAAAAACCTGAGACTGGGACGGAGATTTGTCTTCCAACAAGACAATGATCCCAAACAAAGCAAAATCTACAATGGAATGGTTCACAAATAAACGTATCCAGGTGTTAGAATGGCCAAGTCAAAGTCCAGACCTGAATCCAATTGAGAATCTGTGGAAAGAGCTGAAAAATGCTGCTCACAAACGATCTCCATCCAACCTCACTGAGCTCGAGCTGTTTGCCAAGGAAGAATTGGCAACAATTTCAGTCTCTTGTACAAAACTGATAGAGACATGCTGCAAGCAACTTGCAGCTGTAATCGCAGCAAAAGGTGGAGCAACAAAGTTAAAGGGGCCGAATAATATTGCACGCCCCACTTTTCAGTTTTTGAATTTCCACAAAAATTTAAAATGACCAATAAATTTCGTTCAACTTCACAATTGTGTCCCACTTGTTGTTGATTCTTCACCAAAAATCTACATTTGGTCTCTTTATGTTTGAAGCATGATATGTGGGAAAAGGTTGAAAAGTTCCAGGGGGCTGAATACTTTCACAAGGCACTGTATGTCCTTTTCATTTGCAGATTTGTGAGGTTTATTATTTAAAAAAAAAAAAAACGCTTTCAAAGTAACTTTTTTCATTATCAAGTGTATTCCATTATTTTTTAGTAATTTTATAGGATGAAAAAATAAATCTTAGGCCTCTTTCAGACATCAGTTTTTTGCCATCAGTCACAATCCGTCGTTTTTTTAAAAAAAAAAAAAAAACGGATCCATCAACTGATGCCATAGACTTTTATTAGCGACGGATTGTGATGGATGGCCTCATGCTTCATCCATCGGAAAATCTTTGTCCGTCAGCCGGAGACGACGGACAAAGTAACGTTTTTTGTGAACGTCGAAAAGTCGGACAGCGACGGATCCAGCGCCGTCCGTCGTTGGCTATAATGGAAGCCTATGGGCGCAGGATCCGTCGCTGTCCGTCACAATACGGAATCCAGTGACGGATTCCGTCTTTTAAAACGGAGCATGATGCCCGGAATAATCTTTCTTTATTTTAACCCCTGCGGCTGCTTTTTCCATTCTGGCAACAAAAAAAAAAAAAAAATTTCTCTCTAGAATCCTGTTCCTTTAAATTCCTGAAGCTCCAACATAGACGGATCCGTCAAAAGAAAGGATCCGGTGCATCAGTTTTTTACAATCTGCACAGGATCCGTTTTTTTTTTTTTCACATTTTGGCGGATTGTGAGTCTGATTGCAAAAAACTGATGTGTGAAGGAGGCCTAAGGCTCCTTTCACACATCCGTTTTTTTTTTTTTAAATCTGGCACGATGCTGCGAAAATTGTGAAAACCGGATCCGGAATTGGATCCGTTTTTTTCATACAGAATGTAATGATCGCCGCATCGTGCCGGATGGACATGCGGCGCCTCCGGGTTTTGATACATGCAAACATGCGCCATCCGGCGTCTGCAAAAAACGTTGGCTGCAACGTTTTTTTTGCAGCGCCAGACCAGCTTTTTCAACAGCGCATGCCCGGGCACTGTGAGTTTTAACCCCACAAGCGCGCATCTCTCTCTCTCCCCCTCCCCTTCTCTCTCTCTACCTTTCTTTGGCTGGCTCTCTCATCCCCCGCTCTCTCATCTCCCGCTCTCTCTCCGGCTGGCTCTCTCGTCCCCCGGTGCTGCGGCTCCTTTAAATGTCCTCCAAGCCGCATCAGGCGCCGCATGTACACCCGGTGTCACTGCTGCAGGCTGGATCCGGCGGCCCGGCTTTTCGCCGCACGCCGCCGGACCCCTGACACTGGATGTGTGAAAGAGGCCTTATTCTCCCTCCCTCATAGAAATACATAGAAATCCACAGTGTATCAGTATAATCTGCCTGTGGAGTCAGGGCCTACAGTACAGATCAAGTACACAAAATTCTCCCCATGACATCAGAGCTTGTGGCTCTGCAGCGCAGGTTTCCGCCTGGAATGTTGAGTTTGTGGGTTCAAGACCAGGGGAGACTCATGAAAATAGATAACATTACATGTTTGTAATTGCTGCTTATTATTCTTTACTACTTTTATAACAAAAAAATATATATTTTTCTTCATCTCCATATACAAGGGTCATAGAAATACATTGTTCTATATACACAATGTATTTCAATGTAAATGTATAATTTGCTCCTGAACTCACTGCCTGCAAAAGAGGTCAAGATTACCAAATTCTCCCATCTACAACATTGTAAACTATGGCTCGTTGGTAGAGCTGCAGCTTGCAAACATAAAGACACAAGTTTGCGTCACGGTACAAACTGATCACAGAAGAAGCAGTTAATATACTATTTAATTTATGCACTGAGCAGAGACAAGCGGCCCTGCCCCTGAGGAGCTACAGAGTGATGAAGAGAGAGAGGGGAGGATCAGAATCCAGGACAAAAGCTCTGACGTGATGGGACAGTTGAGAGCTATGGTTAATGTGATTATTCATATAAAGAAAAACCTGAACTATTCCACTTTTTACGCTGTTCATTAGAGCACACATTTCAGTTACACATTTTCTTTTAAACAGCTGACTTGACAGCTTTGTTGTATAGACTGGAACATAATGAGCAGAGTCATCACTAGATGATATGTGAATTATATACAGCTCCTTTGTACTGCTGAGACCTAGATAAGTCAGGATAGTAACACTATGTATGCTATGACAATACAGGAAGGAAGTGTGCGCTCCAATATGGCCTCCTCTATACAGACAATACAGGAGGGAAGTGTGCGCTCCAATATGGCCTCCTCTATACAGACAATACAGGAGGGAAGTGTGCGCTCCAATATGGCCTCCTCTATACAGACAATACAGGAGGGAAGTGTGTGCTCCAATATGGCCTCCTCTATACAGACAATACAGGAGGGAAGTGTGCGCTCCAATATGGCCTCCTCTATACAGACAATACAGGAGGGAAGTGTGTGCTCCAATATGGCCTCCTCTATACAGACAATACAGGAGGGAAGTGTGCGCTCCAATATGGCCTCCTCTATACAGACAATACAGGAGGGAAGTGTGCGCTCCAATATGGCCTCCTCTATACAGACAATACAGGAGGGAAGTGTGCGCTCCAATATGGCCTCCTCTATACAGACAATACATGAGGGAAGTGTGCGCTCCAATATGGCCTCCTCTATACAGACAATACAGGAGGGAAGTGTGTGCTCCAATATGGCCTCCTCTATACAGACAATACAGGAGGGAAGTGTGCGCTCAAATATGGCCTCCTCTATACAGACAATACAGGAGGGAAGTGTGCGCTCCAATATGGCCTCCTCTATACAGACAATACAGGAGGGAAGTGTGCGCTCCAATATGGCCTCCTCTATACAGACAATACAGGAGGGAAGTGTGTGCTCTGATATGGCCTCCTCTATGCGGACAATACAGGAGGGAAGGGTGTGCTCCAATAGTGTGCTCCAATATGGCATCCTCTATACAGACAATACAGGAGGGAAGTGTGTGCTCCAATATGGCATCCTCTATACAGACAATACAGGAGGGAAGTGTGCGCTCCAATATGGCCTCCTCTATACAGACAATACAGGAGGGAAGTGTGCGCTCCAATATGGCCTCCTCTATACAGACAATACAGGAGGGAAGTGTGCGCTCCAATATGGCCTCCTCTATACAGACAATACAGGAGGGAAGTGTGCGCTCCAATATGGCCTCCTCTATACAGACAATACAGGAGGGAAGTGTGCGCGCCAATATGGCCTCCTCTATACAGACAATACAGGAGGGAAGTGTGTGCTCCAATATGGCCTCCTCTATACAGACAATACAGGAGGGAAGTGTGTGCTCCAATAGTGTGCTCCAATATGGCATCCTCTATACAGACAATACAGGAGGGAAGTGTGTGCTCCAATATGGCCTCCTCTATACAGACAATGCAGGAGAGAAGTGTGTGCTCCAATATGGCCTCCTCTATACAGACAATGCAGGAAGTGTGTGCTCCAATATGGCATCCTCTATACAGACAATACAGGAGGGAAGTGTGCGCTCCAATATGGCTTCCTCTATACAGACAATACAGGAGGGAAGTGTGCGCTCCAATATGGCCTCCTCTATACAGACAATACAGGAGGGAAGTGTGTGCTCCAATATGGTCTCCTCTATACAGACAATACAGGAGGGAAGTGTGTGCTCCAATATGGCTTCCTCTATACAGACAATACAGGAGAGAAGTGTGTGCTCCAATATGGCCTCCTCTATACAGAGAATACAGGAGAGAAGTTTGTGCTCCAATATGGCTTCCTCTATACAGACAATACAGGAGGGAAGTGTGTGCTCCGATATGGCCTCCTCTATACATACAATACAGGAGAGAAGTGTGCGCTCCGATATGGCCTCCTCTATACAGACAATACAGGAGGGAAGTGTGCGCTCCAATATGGCCTCCTCTATACAGACAATACAGGAGGGAAGTGTGTGCTCCAATATGGCCTCCTCTATACAGACAATACAGGAGGGAAGTGTGTGCTCCAATATGGCCTCCTCTATACAGACAATACAGGAGGGAAGTGTGTGCTCCAATATGGCCTCCTCTATACAGACAATACAGGAGAGGAGTATGTGCTCCAATATGGCCTCCTCTATACAGACAATACAGGAGAGAAGTGTGTGCTCCGATATGGCCTCCTCTATACAGACAATACAGGAGAGAAGTGTGTGCTCCGATATGGCCTCCTCTATACAGACAATACAGGAGGGAAGTGTGAGCTCCAATATGGCCTCCTCTATACAGACAATACAGGAGGGAAGTGTGTGCTCCAATATGGTCTCCTCTATATAGACAATACAGGAGGGAAGTGTGTGCTCCAATATGGCCTCCTCTATACAGACAATACAGGAGAGAAGTGTGTGCTCCAATATGGCCTCCTCTATACAGACAATACAGGAGGGAAGTGTGTGCTCCAATATGGTCTCCTCTATACAGACAATACAGGAGAGAAGTGTGTGCTCCGATATGGCCTCCTCTATACAGACAATACAGGAGAGAAGTGTGTGCTCCGATATGGCCTCCTCTATACAGACAATACAGGAGGGAAGTGTGCGCTCCGATATGGCCTCCTCTATACAGACAATACAGGAGAGAAGTGTGTGCTCCGATATGGCCTCCTCTATACAGACAATACAGGAGGGAAGTGTGCGCTCCAATATGGCCTAGTCTATACAGACAATACAGGAGGGAAGTGTGTGCTCCAAAATGGCCTCCTCTATACAGACAATACAGGAGGGAAGTGTGCGCTCCAATATGGCCTCCTCTATAGAGACAATACAGGAGGGAAGTGTGCGCTCCAATATGGCCTCCTGTATACAGACAATACAGGAGGGAAGTGTGCGATCCAATATGGCCTCCTGTATACAGACAATACAGGAGGGAAGTGTGCGCTCCAATATGGCCTCCTCTATACAGACAATACAGGAGGGAAGTGTGCGCTCCAATATGGCCTCCTCTATACAGACAATACAGGAGGGAAGTGTGCGCTCCAATATGGCCTCCTCTATACAGACAATACAGGAGGGAAGTGTGCGCTCCAATATGGCCTCCTCTATACAGACAATACAGGAGGTAAGTGTGCGTTCCAATATGGCCTCCTCTATACAGACAATACAGGAGGGAAGTGTGCGCTCCAATATGGCCTCCTGTATACAGACAATACAGGAGGGAAGTGTGCGCTCCAATATGGCCTCCTGTATACAGACAATACAGGAGGGAAGTGTGCGCTCCAATATGGCCTTCTGTATACAGACAATACAGGAGGGAAGTGTGCGCTCCAATATGGCCTCCTCTATACAGACAATACAGGAGGGAAGTGTGCGCTCCAATATGGCCTCCTCTATACAGACAATACAGGAGGGAAGTGTGCGCTCCAATATGGCCTCCTCTATACAGACAATACAGGAGGGAAGTGTGCGCTCCAATATGTCCTCCTCTATACAGACAATACAGGAGGGAAGTGTGCGCTCCAATATGGCCTCCTCTATACAGACAATACAGGAGGGAAGTGTGCGCTCCAATATGGCCTCCTCTATACAGACAATACAGGAGGGAAGTGTGCGCTCCAATATGGCCTCCTCTATACAGACAATACAGGAGGGAAGTGTGCGCTCCAATATGGCCTCCTCTATACAGACAAAACAGGAGGGAAGTGTGCGCTCCAATATGGCCTCCTCTATACAGACAATACAGGAGGGAAGTGTGCGCTCCAATATGTCCTCCTCTATACAGACAATACAGGAGGGAAGTGTGCGCTCCAATATGGCCTCGGCTATACAGACAATACAGGAGGGAAGTGTGCGCTCCAATATGGCCTCCTCTATGCGGGCAATACAGGAGGGAAGTGTGTGCTCCAATATGGCCTCCTCTATACAGACAATACAGGAGGGAAGTGTGCGCTCCAATGTGGCCTAGTCTATACAGACAATACAGGAGGGAAGTGTGGGCTCCAATATGGCCTAGTCTATACAGACAATACAGGAGGGAATTGTGCGCTCCAAAATAGCCTCCTCTATACAGACAATACAGGAGGGAAGTGTGTGCTCCAATATGGCCTCCTCTATACAGACAATACAGCACAGAAGTGTGCGCTCCAATATGGCCGCCTCTATACAGACAATACAGGAGGGAAGTGTGCTCCAATATGGCCTCCTCTATACAGACAATACAGGAGGGAAGTGTGTGCTCCAATATGGCCGCCTCTATACAGACAATACAGGAGGGAAGTGTGCGCTCCAATATGGCCTCCTCTATACAGACAGTACAGGAGGGAAGTGTGCGCTCCAATATGGCCTTCTCTATACAGACAGTACAGGAGGGAAGTGTGTGCTCCAATATGGCCTCCTCTATACAGACAGAACAGGAGGGAAGTGTATACTCCAATATGGCCTCCTCTATACAGAGAATACAGGAGAGAAGTATGTGCTCCAATATGGTCTCCTCTATACAGAGAATACAGGAGAGAAGTGTGTGCTCCAATATGGCCGCCTCTATACAGACAATACAGGAGGGAAGTGTGTGCTCCAATATGGCCTCCTCTATACAGAGAATACAGGAGGGAAGTGTGTGCTCCAATATGGCCTCCTCTATACAGAGAATACAGGAGGGAAGTGTGTGCTCCAATATGGCCTCCTCTATACAGACAATACAGGAAGGAAGTGTGTGCTCCAATATGGCCTCCTCTATACAGACAATACAGGAAGGAAGTGTGTGCTCCAATATGGCCTCCTCTATACAGAGAATACAGGAGAGAAGTGTGTGCTCCAATATGGCCTCCTCTATACAGACAATACAGGAGGGAAGTGTGTGCTCCAATATGGCCTCCTCTATACAGACAATACAGGAGGGAAGTGTGCGCTCCAATATGGCCTCCTCTATACAGACAATACAGGAGGGAAGTGTGTGCTCCAATATGGCCTCCTCTATACAGACAATACAAAAGGGAAGTGTTTGCTCCAATATGGCCTCCTCTATACAGACAGTACAGGAGGGAAGATTGTGCTCCAATATGGCCTCCTCTATACAGACAGAACAGGAGGGAAGTGTGTGCTCCAATATGGCCTCCTCAATACAGACAATACAGGAGGGAAGTGTGTGCTCCAATATGGCCTCCTCTATACAGACAATACAGGAGGGAGGTGTGCGCTCCAATATGGCCTCCTCTATACAGACAATACAGGAGGGAAGTGTGCGCTCCAATATGGCCTCCTCTATACAGACAATACAGAAGGGAAGTGTGTGCTCCAATATGACCTCCTCTACACAGAGAATACAGCAGAAAAGTGTGTGCTCCAATATGGCCTAGTTTATACAGACAATACAGGAGGGAAGTGTGCGCTCCAAAATGGCCTCCTCTATACAGACAATACAGGAGGGAAGTGTGTGCTCCAATATGGCCTCCTCTATACAGACAATACAGGAGGGAAGTGTGTGCTCCGATATGGCCTCCTCTATACAGACAATACAGGAGGGAAGTGTGCTCCAATATGGCCTCCTCTATACAGAGAATACAGGAGAGAAGTGTGTGCTCCAATATGGCCGCCTCTATACAGACAATACAGGAGGGAAGTTTGTGCTCCAATATGGCCTCCTCTATACAAAGAATACAGGAGGGAAGTGTGTGCTCCAATATGGCCTCCTCTATACAGACAATACAGGAGGGAAGTGTGTGCTCCAATATGGCCTCCTCTATACAGGAAGAAGTGAGTGCTCCAATATGGCCTCCTCTATACAGATAATACAGGAGGGAAGTGTGTGCTCCAATATGGCCTCCTCTATACAGACAATACAGGAAGTGTGTGCTCCAATATGGCCTCCTCTATACAGACAATACAGGAGGGAAGTGTGTGCTCCAATATGGCCTCCTCTATACAGACAATACAGGAGGGAAGTGTGTGCTCCAATATGGCCTCCTCTATACAGACAATACAGGAGGGAAGTGTGTGCTCCAATATGGCCTCCTCTATACACACAATACAGAAGGGAAGTGTGTGCTCCAATATGGCCTCCTCTATACAGGAAGAAGTGAGTGCTCCAATATGGCCTCCTCTATACAGATAATACAGGAGGGAAGTGTGTGCTCCAATATGGCCTCCTCTATACAGACAATACAGGAAGTGTGTGCTCCAATATGGCCTCCTCTATACACACAATACAGGAGGGAAGTGTGTGCTCCAATATGGCCTCCTCTATACAGGAAGAAGTGAGTGCTCCAATATGGCCTCCTCTATACAGATAATACAGGAGGGAAGTGTGTGCTCCAATATGGCCTCCTCTATACAGACAATACAGGAAGTGTGTGCTCCAATATGGCCTCCTCTATACAGACAATACAGGAGGGAAGTGTGTGCTCCAATATGGCCTCCTCTATACAGACAATACAGGAGGGAAGTGTGTGCTCCAATATGACCTCCTCTATACACACAATACAGAAGGGAAGTGTGTGCTCCAATATGGCCTCCTCTATACAGACAATACAGGAAGTGTGTGCTCCAATATGGCCTCCTCTATACAGACAATACAGGAGGGAAGTGTGCGCTCCAATATGGCCTCCTCTATACAGACAATACAGGAGGGAAGTGTGTGCTCCAATATGGCCTCCTCTATACAGACAATACAGGAGGGAAGTGTGCGCTCCAATGTGGCCTAGTCTATACAGACAATACAGGAGGGAAGTGTGGGCTCCAATATGGCCTAGTCTATACAGACAATACAGGAGGGAATTGTGCGCTCCAAAATAGCCTCCTCTATACAGACAATACAGGAGGGAAGTGTGTGCTCCAATATGGCCTCCTCTATACAGACAATACAGCACAGAAGTGTGCGCTCCAATATGGCCGCCTCTATACAGACAATACAGGAGGGAAGTGTGCTCCAATATGGCCTCCTCTATACAGACAATACAGGAGGGAAGTGTGTGCTCCAATATGGCCGCCTCTATACAGACAATACAGGAGGGAAGTGTGCGCTCCAATATGGCCTCCTCTATACAGACAGTACAGGAGGGAAGTGTGCGCTCCAATATGGCCTTCTCTATACAGACAGTACAGGAGGGAAGTGTGTGCTCCAATATGGCCTCCTCTATACAGACAGAACAGGAGGGAAGTGTATACTCCAATATGGCCTCCTCTATACAGAGAATACAGGAGAGAAGTATGTGCTCCAATATGGTCTCCTCTATACAGAGAATACAGGAGAGAAGTGTGTGCTCCAATATGGCCGCCTCTATACAGACAATACAGGAGGGAAGTGTGTGCTCCAATATGGCCTCCTCTATACAGAGAATACAGGAGGGAAGTGTGTGCTCCAATATGGCCTCCTCTATACAGAGAATACAGGAGGGAAGTGTGTGCTCCAATATGGCCTCCTCTATACAGACAATACAGGAAGGAAGTGTGTGCTCCAATATGGCCTCCTCTATACAGACAATACAGGAAGGAAGTGTGTGCTCCAATATGGCCTCCTCTATACAGAGAATACAGGAGAGAAGTGTGTGCTCCAATATGGCCTCCTCTATACAGACAATACAGGAGGGAAGTGTGTGCTCCAATATGGCCTCCTCTATACAGACAATACAGGAGGGAAGTGTGCGCTCCAATATGGCCTCCTCTATACAGACAATACAGGAGGGAAGTGTGTGCTCCAATATGGCCTCCTCTATACAGACAATACAAAAGGGAAGTGTTTGCTCCAATATGGCCTCCTCTATACAGACAGTACAGGAGGGAAGATTGTGCTCCAATATGGCCTCCTCTATACAGACAGAACAGGAGGGAAGTGTGTGCTCCAATATGGCCTCCTCAATACAGACAATACAGGAGGGAAGTGTGTGCTCCAATATGGCCTCCTCTATACAGACAATACAGGAGGGAGGTGTGCGCTCCAATATGGCCTCCTCTATACAGACAATACAGGAGGGAAGTGTGCGCTCCAATATGGCCTCCTCTATACAGACAATACAGAAGGGAAGTGTGTGCTCCAATATGACCTCCTCTACACAGAGAATACAGCAGAAAAGTGTGTGCTCCAATATGGCCTAGTTTATACAGACAATACAGGAGGGAAGTGTGCGCTCCAAAATGGCCTCCTCTATACAGACAATACAGGAGGGAAGTGTGTGCTCCAATATGGCCTCCTCTATACAGACAATACAGGAGGGAAGTGTGTGCTCCGATATGGCCTCCTCTATACAGACAATACAGGAGGGAAGTGTGCTCCAATATGGCCTCCTCTATACAGAGAATACAGGAGAGAAGTGTGTGCTCCAATATGGCCGCCTCTATACAGACAATACAGGAGGGAAGTTTGTGCTCCAATATGGCCTCCTCTATACAAAGAATACAGGAGGGAAGTGTGTGCTCCAATATGGCCTCCTCTATACAGACAATACAGGAGGGAAGTGTGTGCTCCAATATGGCCTCCTCTATACAGGAAGAAGTGAGTGCTCCAATATGGCCTCCTCTATACAGATAATACAGGAGGGAAGTGTGTGCTCCAATATGGCCTCCTCTATACAGACAATACAGGAAGTGTGTGCTCCAATATGGCCTCCTCTATACAGACAATACAGGAGGGAAGTGTGTGCTCCAATATGGCCTCCTCTATACAGACAATACAGGAGGGAAGTGTGTGCTCCAATATGACCTCCTCTATACACACAATACAGAAGGGAAGTGTGTGCTCCAATATGGCCTCCTCTATACAGACAATACAGGAAGTGTGTGCTCCAATATGGCCTCCTCTATACAGACAATACAGGAGGGAAGTGTGCGCTCCAATATGGCCTCCTCTATACAGACAATACAGGAGGGAAGTGTGTGCTCCAATATGGCCTCCTCTATACAGACAATACAGGAGGGAAGTGTGCGCTCCAATATGGCCTCCTCTATACAGAGAATACAGGAGGAAAGTGTGCGCTCCAATATGGCCTCCTCTATACAGAGAATACAGGAGGGAAGTGTGTGCTCCAATATGGCCTCCTCTATACAGACAATACAGGAGGGAAGTGTGCTCCAATATGGCCTCCTCTATACAGACAATACAGGAGGGAAGTGTGCGCTCCAATATGGCCTCCTCTATATAGACTATACAGGAGGAAAGTGTGCGCTCCAATATGGCCTCCTCTATACAGAGAATACAGGAGGGAAGTGTGTGCTCCAATATGGCCTCCTCTATACAGACAATACAGGAGGGAAGTTTGTGCTCCAATATGGCCTCCTCTATACAGACAATACAGGAGGAAAGTGTGCGCTCCAATATGGCCTCCTCTATAGAGACAATACAAGAGGGAAGTGTGTGCTCCAATATGGCCTCCTCTATACAGAGAATACAGGAGGGAAGTGTGTGCTCCAATATGGCCTCCTCTATACAGACAATACAGAAGGGAAGTGTGTGCTCCAATATGGCCTCCTCTATACAGACAATACAGGAAGTGTGTGCTCCAATATGGCCTCCTCTATACAGACAATACAGGAGGGAAGTGTGCGCTCCAATATGGCCTCCTCTATACAGACAATACAGGAGGGAAGTGTGTGCTCCAATATGGCCTCCTCTATACAGACAATACAGGAGAGAAGTGTGCGCTCCAATATGGCCTCCTCTATACAGAGAATACAGGAGGAAAGTGTGCGCTCCAATATGGCCTCCTCTATACAGACAATACAGGAGGGAAGTGTGCGCTCCAATATGGCCTCCTCTATACAGAGAATACAGGAGGAAAGTGTGCGCTCCAATATGGCCTCCTCTATACAGAGAATACAGGAGGGAAGTGTGTGCTCCAATATGGCCTCCTCTATACAGACAATACAGGAGGGAAGTGTGCTCCAATATGGCCTCCTCTATACAGACAATACAGGAGGGAAGTGTGCGCTCCAATATGGCCTCCTCTACACTCACTGGCCACTTTATTAGGTACACCATGCTAGTAATGGGTTGGACCCCCTTTTGCCTTCAGAACTGCCTCAATTCTTCGTGGCAGAGATTCAACAAGGTGCTGGAAGCATTCCTCAGAGATTTTGGACCATATTGACATGATGGCATCACACAGTTGGCGCAGATTTGTCGGCTGCACATCCCTGATGCGAATCTCCCGTTCCACCACATCCCAAAGATGCTCTATTGGATTGAGATCTGGTGACTGAGGAGGCCATTTGAGTACAGTGAACTCATTGTCATGTTCAAGAAACCAATCTGAGATGATTCGAGCTTTATGACATGGCGCATTATCCTGCTGAAAGTAGCCATCAGATGTTGGGTACATTGTGGTCATAAAGGGATGGACATGGTCAGCAACAATACTCAGGTAGGCTGTGGCGTTGCAACGATGCTCAATTGGTACCAAGGGGCCCAAAGAGTGCCAAGAAAAAATTCCCCACACCATGACACCACCACCACCAGCCTGAACCGTTGATACAAGGCAGGATGGATCCATGCTTTCATGTTGTTTACGCCAAATTCTGACCCTACCATCCGAATGTCGCAGCAGAAATCGAGACTCATCAGACCGGGCTACGTTTTTCCAATCTTCTACTGTCCAATTTCGATGAGCTTGTGCAAATTGTAGCCTCAGTTTCCTGTTCTTAGCTGAGAGGAGTGGTACCCAGTGTGGTCTTCTGCTGCTGTAGCCCATCTGCCTCAAAGTTCGACGCACTGTGCGTTCAGAGATGCTCTTCTGCCTACCTTGGTTGTAACGGGTGGCAATTTGAGTCACTGTTGCCTTTCTATCAGCTCGAACCAGTCTGCCCATTCTCCTCTGACCTCTGGCATCAACAAGGCATTTCCGGCCACAGAACTGCCGCTCACTGGATTTTTTTTCTTTTTCGGACCATTCTCTGTAAACCCTAGAGATGGTTGTGCGTGAAAATCCCAGTAGATCAGCAGTTTCTGAAATACTCAGACCAGCCCTTCTGGCACCAACAATCATGCCACGTTCAAAGGCACTCAAATCACCTTTCTTCCCCATACTGATGCTCGGTTTGAACTGCAGGAGATTGTCTTGACCATGTCTACATGCCTAAATGCACTGAGTTGCCGCCATGTGATTGGCTGATTAGAAATTAAGACTTAACACACAGTTGGACAGGTGTACCTAATAAAGTGGCCAGTGAGTGTATATAGACAATACAGGAGGAAAGTGTGCGCTCCAATATGGCCTCCTCTATACAGACAATACAGGAGGGAAGTGTGTGCTCCAATATGGCCTCCTCTATACAGAGAATACAGGAGGGAAGTGTGTGCTCCAATATGGCCTCCTCTATACAGACAATACAGGAGGGAAGTGTGCGCTCCAATATGGCCTCCTCTATACAGACAATACAGGAGGGAAGTGTGCGCTCCAATATGGCCTCCTCTATACAGACAATACAGGAGGGAAGTGTGCGCTCCAATATGGCCTCCTCTATACAGACAATACAGGAGGGAAGTGTGTGCTCCAATATGGCCTCCTCTATACAGACAATACAGGAGGGAAGTGTGTGCTCCAATATGGCCTCATCTATACAGACAATACAGGAGGGAAGTGTGTGCTCCAATATGGCCTCCTCTATACAGACAATACAGGAGGGAGGTGTGCGCTCCAATATGGCCTCCTCTATACAGACAATACAGGAGGGAAGTGTGCGCTCCAATATGGCCTCCTCTATACAGACAATACAGGAGGGAAGTGTGTGCTCCAATATGGCCTCCTCTATACAGAGAATACAGGAGGGAAGTGTGTGCTCCAATATGGCCTCCTCTATACAGACAATACAGGAGTGAGGTGTGCGCTCCAATATGGCCTCCTCTATACAGACAATACAGGAGGGAAGTGTGCGCTCCAATATGGCCTCCTCTATACAGACAATACAGGAGGGAAGTGTGTGCTCCAATATGGCCTCATCTATACAGACAATACAGGAGGGAAGTGTGTGCTCCAATATGGCCTCCTCTATACAGACAATACAGGAGGGAAGTGTGTGCTCCAATATGGCCTCCTCTATACAGAGAATACAGGAGGGAAGTGTGTGCTCCAATATGGCCTCCTCTATACAGACAGAACAGGAGGGAAGTGTGCTCCAATATGGCCTCCTCTATACAGACAATACAGGAGAGAAGTGTGTGCTCCAATATGGCCTCCTCTATACATACAATACAGGAGAGAAGTGTGTGCTCCAATATGGCCTCCTCTATACAGAGAATACAGGACAGAAGTGTGTGCTCCAATATGGCCTCCTCTATACAGACAATACAGGAGGGGAGTGTGTGTTCCAATATGGCCTCCTCTATACAGAGAATACAGGAGGGAAGTGTGTGCTCCAATATGGCCTCCTCTATACAGACAATACAGGAGGGAAGTGTGTGCTCCAATATGGCCTCCTCTATACAGACAATACAGGGGAGAAGTGTGTGCTCCAATATGGCCTCCTCAATACAGAGAATACAGGAGGGAAGTGTGTGCTCCAATATGGCCTCCTCTATACAGACAATACAGGAGGGAAGTGTGCGCTCCAATATGGCCTCCTCTATACAGACAATACAGGAGGGAAGTGTGTGCTCCAATATGGCCTCCTCTATACAGACAATACAGGAGGGAAGTGTGTGCTCCGATATGGCCACCTCTATACAGACAATACAGGAAGGAAGTGTGTGCTCCAATATGGCCTCCTCTATACAGAGAATACAGAAGGGAAGTGTGTGCTCCAATATGGCCTCCTCTATACAGACAATACAGGAGGGAAGTGTGTGCTCCAATATGGCCTCCTCTATACAGACAGAACAGGAGGGAAGTGTGTGCTTCAATATGGCCTCCTCTATACAGACAATACAGGAGGGAAGTGTGTGCTCCAATATGGCCTCCTCTATACAGACAATACAGGAGGGAAGTGTGCGCTCCAATATGACCTCCTCTATACAGACAGAACAGGAGGGAAGTGTGTTCTTCAATATGGCCTCCTCTATACAGACAATACAGGGGAGAAGTGTGTGCTCCAATATGGCCTCCTCTATACAGACAGAACAGGAGGGAAGTGTGTGCTTCAATATGGCCTCCTCTATACAGACAATACAGGAGGGAAGTGTGTGCTCCAATATGGCCTCCTCTATACAGACAGAACAGGAGGTAAGTGTGTGCTTCAATATGGCCTCCTCTATACAGACAATACAGGAGGGAAGTGTGTGCTCCAATATGGCCTCCTCTATACAGACAATACAGGAGGGAAGTGTGCGCTCCAATATGGCCTCCTCTATACAGACAGAACAGGAGGGAAGTGTGTTCTTCAATATGGCCTCCTCTATACAGACAATACAGGGGAGAAGTGTGTGCTCCAATATGGCCTCCTCTATACAGACAGAACAGGAGGGAAGTGTGTGCTTCAATATGGCCTCCTCTATACAGACAATACAGGAGGGAAGTGTGTGCTCCAATATGGCCTCCTCTATACAGACAATACAGGAGGGAAGAGTGTGCTCCAATATGGCCTCCTCTATACATACAATACAGGAGAGAAGTGTGTGCTCCAATATGGCCTCCTCTATACATACAATACAGGAGAGAAGTGTGTACTCCAATATGGCCTCCTCTATACAGACAATACAGGAGGGAAGTGTGTGCTTCAATATGGCCTCCTCAATACAGAGAATACAGGAGGGAAGTGTGTGCTCCAATATGGCCTCCTCTATACAGACAATACAGGAGGGAAGTGTGTGCTCCAATATGGCCTCCTCAATACAGAGAATACAGGAGGGAAGTGTGTGCTCCAATATGGCCTCCTCTATACAGACAATACAGGAGGGAAGTATGTGCTCCAATATGACCTCCTCTATACAGACAATACAGGAGAGAAGTGTGTGCTCCAATATGGCCTCCTCTATACAGACAATACAGGAGGGAAGTGTGCGCTCCAATATGGCCTCCTCTATACATACAATACAGGAGAGAAGTGTGTGCTCCAATATGGCCTCCTCTATACATACAATACAGGAGAGAAGTGTGTACTCCAATATGGCCTCCTCTATACAGACAGAACAGGAGGGAAGTGTGTGCTCCAATATGGAATCCTCAATACAGAGAATACAGGAGGGAAGTGTGCGCTCCAATATGGCCTCCTCTATACAGACAATACAGGAGGGAAGTGTGTGCTCCAATATGGCCTCCTCTATACAGACAATACAGGAGGGAAGTCTGTGCTCCAATATGGCCTCCTCTATACAGACAATACAGGAGGGAAGTGTGTGCTCCAATATGGCCTCCTCTATACAGAGAATACAGGAGGGAAGTGTGTGCTCCAATATGGCCTCCTCTATACAGACAATACAGGAGGGAAGTGTGTGCTCCAATATGGCCTCCTCTATACAGACAATACAGGAGGGAAGTGTGTGCTCCAATATGGTCTCCTCTATACAGACAATACAGGAGGGAAGTGTGTGCTCCAATATGGCCTCCTCTATACAGACAATACAGGAGGGAAGTGTGTGCTCCAATATGGCCTCCTCTATACAGACAATACAGGAGGGAAGTGTGTGCTCCAATATGGCCTCCTCTATACAGACAATACAGGGGAGAAGTGTGTGCTCCAATATGGCCTCCTCAATACAGAGAATACAGGAGGGAAGTGTGTGCTCCAATATGGCCTCCTCTATACAGACAATACAGGAGGGAAGTGTGTGCTCCAATATGGCCTCCTCTATACAGACAATACAGGAGGGAAGTGTGTGCTCCGATATGGCCTCCTCTATACAGACAATACAGGAAGGAAGTGTGTGCTCCAATATGGCCTCCTCTATACAGAGAATACAGGAGGGAAGTGTGTGCTCCAATATGGCCTCCTCTATACAGACAATACAGGAGGGAAGTGTGTGCTCCAATATGGCCTCCTCTATACAGACAGAACAGGAGGGAAGTGTGTGCTTCAATATGGCCTCCTCTATACAGACAATACAGGAGGGAAGTGTGTGCTCCAATATGGCCTCCTCTATACAGACAGAACAGGAGGGAAGTGTGTTCTTCAATATGGCCTCCTCTATACAGACAATACAGGGGAGAAGTGTGTGCTCCAATATGGCCTCCTCTATACAGACAGAACAGGAGGGAAGTGTGTGCTTCAATATGGCCTCCTCTATACAGACAATACAGGAGGGAAGTGTGTGCTCCAATATGGCCTCCTCTATACAGACAATACAGGAGGGAAGAGTGTGCTCCAATATGGCCTCCTCTATACATACAATACAGGAGAGAAGTGTGTGCTCCAATATGGCCTCCTCTATACATACAATACAGGAGAGAAGTGTGTACTCCAATATGGCCTCCTCTATACAGACAATACAGGAGGGAAGTGTGTGCTTCAATATGGCCTCCTCAATACAGAGAATACAGGAGGGAAGTGTGTGCTCCAATATGGCCTCCTCTATACAGACAATACAGGAGGGAAGTGTGTGCTCCAATATGGCCTCCTCAATACAGAGAACACAGGAGGGAAGTGTGTGCTCCAATATGGCCTCCTCTATACAGACAATACAGGAGGGAAGTATGTGCTCCAATATGGCCTCCTCTATACAGACAATACAGGAGAGAAGTGTGTGCTCCAATATGGCCTCCTCTATACAGACAATACAGGAGGGAAGTGTGCGCTCCAATATGGCCTCCTCTATACATACAATACAGGAGAGAAGTGTGTGCTCCAATATGGCCTCCTCTATACATACAATACAGGAGAGAAGTGTGTACTCCAATATGGCCTCCTCTATACAGACAGAACAGGAGGGAAGTGTGTGCTCCAATATGGAATCCTCAATACAGAGAATACAGGAGGGAAGTGTGTGCTCCAATATGGCCTCCTCTATACAGACAATACAGGAGGGAAGTCTGTGCTCCAATATGGCCTCCTCTATACAGACAATACAGGAGGGAAGTGTGTGCTCCAATATGGCCTCCTCTATACAGAGAATACAGGAGGGAAGTTTGTGCTCCAATATGGCCTCCTCTATACAGACAATACAGGAGAGAAGTGTGTGCTCCAATATGGCCTCCTCTATACATACAATACAGGAGAGAAGTGTGTACTCCAATATGGCCTCCTCTATACAGACAGAACAGGAGGGAAGTGTGCGCTCCAATATGGTCTCCTCTATACAGACAATACAGGAGGGAAGTGTGTGCTCCAATATGGAATCCTCAATACAGAGAATACAGGAGGGAAGTGTGTGCTCCAATATGGCCTCCTCTATACAGACAATACAGGAGGGAAGTCTGTGCTCCAATATGGCCTCCTCTATACAGACAATACAGGAGGGAAGTGTGTGCTCCAATATGGCCTCCTCTATACAGAGAATACAGGAGGGAAGTTTGTGCTCCAATATGGCCTCCTCTATACAGACAATACAGGAGGGAAGTGTGTGCTCCAATATGGCCTCCTCTATACAGACAATACAGGAGGGAAGTGTGTGCTCCAATATGGTCTCCTCTATACAGACAATACAGGAGGGAAGTGTGTGCTCCAATATGGCCTCCTCTATACAGACAATACAGGAGGGAAGTGTGTGCTCCAATATGGCCTCCTCTATACAGACAATACAGGAGGGAAGTGTGTGCTCCAATATGGTCTCCTCTATACAGACAATACAGGAGGGAAGTGTGTGCTCCAATATGGCCTCCTCTATACAGACAATACAGGAGGGAAGTGTGTGCTCCAATATGGCCTCCTCTATACAGACAATACAGGAGGGAAGTGTGTGCTCCAATATGGCCTCCTCTATACAGACAATACAGGAGGGAAGTGTGTGCTCCAATATGGTCTCCTCTATACAGACAATACAGGAGGGAAGTGTGTGCTCCAATATGGCCTCCTCTATACAGAGAATACAGGAGGGAAGTGTGTGCTCCAATATGGCCTCCTCAATACAGAGAATACAGGAGGGAAGTGTGTGCTCCAATATGGCCTCCTCTATACAGAGAATACAGGAGGGAAGTGTGTGCTCCAATATGGCCTCCTCTATACAGAGAATACAGGAGGGAAGTGTGTGCTCCAATATGGCCTCCTCTATACAGACAATACAGGAGGGAAGTGTGTGCTCCAATATGGCCTCCTCTATACAGAGAATACAGGAGGGAAGTGTGTGCTCCAATATGGCCTCCTCAATACAGACAATACAGGAGGGAAGTGTGTGCTCCAATATGGCCTCCTCTATACATACAATACAGGAGAGAAGTGTGTGCTCCAATATGGCCTCCTCTATACAGACAGAACAGGAGGGAAGTGTGTGCTCCAATATGGCCTCCTCAATACAGACAATACAGGAGGTAAGTGTGTGCTCCAATATGGCCTCCTCTATACAGACAATACAGGAGAGAAGTGTGTGCTCCAATATGGCCTCCTCTATACATACATTACAGGAGAGAAGTGTGTGCTCCAATATGGCCTCCTCTATACATACAGAACAGGAGGGAAGTGTGTGCTCCAATATGGCCTCCTCAATACAGACAATACAGGAGGTAAGTGTGTGCTCCAATATGGCCTCCTCTATACAGAGAATACAGGAGGGAAGTGTGTGCTCCAATATGGCCTCCTCAATACAGACAATACAGGAGGTAAGTGTGTGCTCCAATATGGCCTCCTCTATACAGAGAATACAGGAGGGAAGTGTGTGCTCCAATATGGCCTCCTCAATACAGACAATACAGGAGGTAAGTGTGTGCTCCAATATGGCCTCCTCTATACAGACAATACAGGAGAGAAGTGTGTGCTCCAATATGGCCTCCTCTATACATACATTACAGGAGAGAAGTGTGTGCTCCAATATGGCCTCCTCTATACAGACAATACAGGAGAGAAGTGTGCGCTCCAATATGGCCTCCTCAATACAGACAATACAGGAGGTAAGTGTGTGCTCCAATATGGCCTCCTCTATACAGACAATACAGGAGAGAAGTGTGTGTTCCAATATGGCCTCCTCTATACATACATTACAGGAGAGAAGTGTGTGCTCCAATATGGCCTCCTCTATACATACATTACAGGAGGGAAGTATGTGCTCCAATATGGCCTCCTCTATACAGACAATACAGGAGGGAAGTGTGTGCTCCAATATGGCCTCCTCTATACAGACAATACAGGAGGGAAGTGTGTGCTCCAATATGGCCTCCTCAATACAGACAATACAGGAGGTAAGTGTGTGCTCCAATATGGCCTCCTCTATACAGACAATACAGGAGAGAAGTGTGTGTTCCAATATGGCCTCCTCTATACATACATTACAGGAGAGAAGTGTGTGCTCCAATATGGCCTCCTCTATACATACATTACAGGAGGGAAGTATGTGCTCCAATATGGCCTCCTCTATACAGACAATACAGGAGGGAAGTGTGTGCTCCAATATGGCCTCCTCTATACAGACAGAACAGGAGGGAAGTGTGTGCTCCAATATGGCCTCCTCAATACAGACAATACAGGAGGTAAGTGTGTGCTCCAATATGGCCTCCTCTATACAGACAATACAGGAGAGAAGTGTGTGCTCCAATATGGCCTCCTCTATACATACATTACAGGAGAGAAGTGTGTGCTCCAATATGGCCTCCTCTATACAGACAGAACAGGAGGTAAGTGTGTGCTCCAATATGGCCTCCTCAATACAGACAATACAGGAGGTAAGTGTGTGCTCCAATATGGCCTCCTCTATACAGACAATACAGGAGAGAAGTGTGTGTTCCAATATGGCCTCCTCTATACATACATTACAGGAGAGAAGTGTGTGCTCCAATATGGCCTCCTCTATACATACATTACAGGAGGGAAGTATGTGCTCCAATATGGCCTCCTCTATACAGACAGAACAGGAGGGAAGTGTGTGCTCCAATATGGCCTCCTCTATACAGACAGTACAGGAGGGAAGTGTGTGCTCCAATATGGCCTCCTCTATACAGAGAATACAGGAGGGAAGTGTGTGCTCCAATATGGCCTCCTCTATACAGAGAATACAGGAGAGAAGTGTGCGCTCCAATATGGCCTCCTATATACAGACAATACAGGAGGGAAGTGCGTGCTCCAATATGACCTCCTCTATACAGAGAATACAGGAGGGAAGTGTGTGCTCCAATATGGCCTCCTCAATATAGACAATACAGGAGGGAAGTGTGTGCTCCAATATGGCCTCCTCTATACAGACAATACAGGAGGGAAGTGTGTGCTCCAATATGGCCTCCTCTATACAGACAATACAGGAGGGAAGTGTGTGCTCCAATATGGCCTCCTGTATACAGAGAATACAGGAGGTAAGTGTGTGCTCCAATATGGCTTCCTCTATACAGACAATACAGGAGGGAAGTGTGTGCTCCAATATGGCCTCCTCTATACAGACAATACAGGAGGGATGTGTGTGCTCCAATATGGCCTCCTCTATACAGACAATACAGGAGGGAAGTGTGTGCTCCAATATGGCCTCCTCTATACAGACAATACAGGAGGGAAATGCGTGCTCCAATATGACCTCCTCTATACAGAGAATACAGGAGGGAAGTATGTGCTCCAATATGGCCTCCTCTATACAGACAATACAGGAGGGAAGTGTGTGCTCCAATATAGCCTAGTCTATACAGACAATACAGGAGGGAAGTGTGTGCTCCAATATGGCCTCCTCTATACAGAGAATACAGGAGGGAAGTGTGTGCTCCAATATGGCCTCCTCTATACAGAGAATACAGGAGGGAAGTGTGTGCTCCAATATGGCCTCCTCTATACAGAGAATACAGGAGAGAAGTGTGTGCTCCAATATGGCCTCCTCTATACAGACAATACAGGAGGGAAGTGTGTGCTCCAATATAGCCTCCTCTATACAGACAATACAGGAGGGAAGTGTGTGCTCCAATATAGCCTCCTCTATACAGACAATACAGGAGGGAAGTGTGCGCTCCAATATGGCCTCCTCTATACAGACAATACAGGAGAGAAGTGTGTGCTCCAATATGGCCTCCTCTATACAGACAATACAGGAGGGAAGTGTGTGCTCCAATATAGCCTCCTCTATACAGAGAATACAGGAGGGAAGTGTGTGCTCCAATATGGCCTCCTCTATACAGAGAATACAGGAGGGAAGTGTGCGCTCCAATATGGCCTCCTCTATACAGAGAATACAGGAGGGAAGTGTGCGCTCCAATATGGCCTCCTCTATACAGAGAATACAGGAGGGAAGTGTGTGCTCCAATATGGCCTCCTCTATACAGAGAATACAGGAGGGAAGTGTGCGCTCCAATATGGCCTCCTCTATACAGAGAATACAGGAGGGAAGTGTGCGCTCCAATATGGCCTCCTCTATACAGAGAATACAGGAGGGAAGTGTGTGCTCCAATATGGCCTCCTCTATACAGACAATACAGGAGGGAAGTGTGTGCTCCAATATAGCCTCCTCTATACAGACAATACAGGAGGGAAGTGTGTGCTCCAATATAGCCTCCTCTATACAGACAATACAGGAGGGAAGTGTGCGCTCCAATATGGCCTCCTCTATACAGACAATACAGGAGAGAAGTGTGTGCTCCAATATGGCCTCCTCTATACAGACAATACAGGAGGGAAGTGTGTGCTCCAATATAGCCTCCTCTATACAGAGAATACAGGAGGGAAGTGTGTGCTCCAATATGGCCTCCTCTATACAGAGAATACAGGAGGGAAGTGTGCGCTCCAATATGGCCTCCTCTATACAGAGAATACAGGAGGGAAGTGTGCGCTCCAATATGGCCTCCTCTATACAGAGAATACAGGAGGGAAGTGTGTGCTCCAATATGGCCTCCTCTATACAGAGAATACAGGAGGGAAGTGTGCGCTCCAATATGGCCTCCTCTATACAGAGAATACAGGAGGGAAGTGTGCGCTCCAATATGGCCTCCTCTATACAGAGAATACAGGAGGGAAGTGTGTGCTCCAATATGGCCTCCTCTATACAGACAATACAGGAGGGAAGTGTGTGCTCCAATATGGCCTCCTCTATACAGACAATACAGGAGGGAAGTGTGTGCTCCAATATGGCCTCCTCAATACAGACAATACAGGAGGTAAGTGTGTGCTCCAATATGGCCTCCTCTATACATACAATACAGGAGAGAAGTGTGTGCTCCAATATGGCCTCCTCTATACAGACAATACAGGAGGGAAGTGTGAGCTCCAATATGGCCTCCTCTATACAGACAATACAGGAGAGAAGTGCGTGCTCCAATATGGCCTCCTCTATACAGAGAATACAGGAGGGAAGTGTGTGCTCCAATATGGCCTCCTCTATACAGAGAATACAGGAGGGAAGTGCGTGCTCCAATATGGCCTCCTCTATACAGAGAATACAGGAGGGAAGTGTGTGCTCCAATATGGCCTCCTCTATACAGAGAATACAGGAGGGAAGTGCGTGCTCCAATATGGCCTCCTCTATACAGACAATACAGGAGGGAAGTGTGTGCTCCAATATAGCCTAGTCTATACAGACAGTACAGGAGGGAAGTGTGTGCTCCAATATGGCCTCCTCTATACAGAGAATACAGGAGGGAAGTGTGTGCTCCAATATGGCCTCCTCTATACAGAGAATACAGGAGGGAAGTGTGCGCTCCAATATGGCCTCCTCTATACAGAGAATACAGGAGGGAAGTGTGTGCTCCAATATGGCCTCCTCTATACAGAGAATACAGGAGGGAAGTGTGCGCTCCAATATGGCCTCCTCTATACAGAGAATACAGGAGGGAAGTGTGCGCTCCAATATGGCCTCCTCTATACAGACAATACAGGAGGGAAGTGTGTGCTCCAATATGGCCTCCTCTACACAGACAGTACAGGAAGTGTGTGCTCCAATATGGCCTCCTCTATACAGACAATACAGGAGAGAAGTGTGCGCTCCAATATGGCCTCCTCTATACAGACAATACCGGAGGGAAGTGTGTGCTCCAATATGGCCTCCTCTATACAGAGAATACAGGAGGGAAGTGTGTGCTCCAATATGGCCTCCTCTATACAGAGAATACAGGAGGGAAGTGTGCGCTCCAATATGGCCTCCTCTATACAGAGAATACAGGAGGGAAGTGTGCGCTCCAATATGGCCTCCTCTATACAGACAATACAGGAGGGAAGTGTGTGCTCCAATATTGCCTCCTCTACACAGACAGTACAGGAAGTGTGTGCTCCAATATGGCCTCCTCTATACAGACAATACAGGAGGGAAGTGTGTGCTCCAATATGGCCTCCTCTATACAGACAATACCGGAGGGAAGTGTGTGCTCCAATATGGCCTCCTCAATACAGACAATACAGGAGGTAAGTGTGTGCTCCAATATGGCCTCCTCTATACAGACAATACAGGAGGGAAGTGTGTGCTCCAATATGGCCTCCTCTATACAGAGAATACAGGAGGGAAGTGTGTGCTCCAATATGGCCTCCTCTATACAGAGAATACAGGAGGGAAGTGTGCGCTCCAATATGGCCTCCTCTATACAGAGAATACAGGAGGGAAGTGTGCGCTCCAATATGGCCTCCTCTATACAGACAATACAGGAGGGAAGTGTGTGCTCCAATATGGCCTCCTCTATACAGACAATACAGGAGGGAAGTGTGTGCTCCAATATGGCCTCCTCTATACAGACAATACCGGAGGGAAGTGTGTGCTCCAATATGGCCTCCTCAATACAGACAATACAGGAGGTAAGTGTGTGCTCCAATATGGCCTCCTCTATACAGACAATACAGGAGGGAAGTGTGTGCTCCAATATAGCCTAGTCTATACAGACAGTACAGGAGGGAAGTGTGTGCTCCAATATGGCTTCCTCTATACAGAGAATACAGGAGGGAAGTGTGTGCTCCAATATGGCCTCCTCTATACAGAGAATACAGGAGGGAAGTGTGCGCTCCAATATGGCCTCCTCTATACAGAGAATACAGGAGGGAAGTGTGCGCTCCAATATGGCCTCCTCTATACAGACAATACAGGAGGGAAGTGTGTGCTCCAATATGGCCTCCTCTATACAGACAATACCGGAGGGAAGTGTGTGCTCCAATATGGCCTCCTCAATACAGACAATACAGGAGGTAAGTGTGTGCTCCAATATGGCCTCCTCTATACATACAATACAGGAGAGAAGTGTGTGCTCCAATATGGCCTCCTCTATACAGACAATACAGGAGGGAAGTGTGTGCTCCAATATGGCCTCCTCTATACAGACAATACAGGAGGGAAGTGTGTGCTCCAATATGGCCTCCTCTATACAGACAGAACAGGAGGGAAGTGTGTGCTCCAATATGGCCTCCTCTATACAGACAGAACAGGAGGGAAGTGTGTGCTCCAATATGGCCTCCTCTATACAGACAGAACAGGAGGGAAGTGTGTGCTCCAATATGGCCTCCTCTATACAGAGAATACAGGAAGGAAGTGTGTGCTCCAATATGGCCTCCTCTATACAGACAATACAGGAGGGAAGTGTGTGCTCCAATATGGCCTCCTCTATACAAAGAATACAGGAGGGAAGTGTGTGCTCCAATATGGCCTCCTCTATACAGAGAATACAGGAGGGAAGTGTGCGCTCCAATATGGCCTCCTCTATACAGACAATACAGGAGGGAAGTGTGTGCTCCAATATGGCCACCTCTATACAGACAATACAGGAAGTGTGCGCTCCAATATGGCCTCCTCTATACAGACAATACAGGAGGGAAGTGTGTGCTCCAATATGGCCTCCTCTATACAGACAATACCGGAGGGAAGTGTGTGCTCCAATATGGCCTCCTCAATACAGACAATACAGGAGGTAAGTGTGTGCTCCAATATGGCCTCCTCTATACAGACAATACAGGAGGGAAGTGTGTGCTCCAATATAGCCTAGTCTATACAGACAGTACAGGAGGGAAGTGTGTGCTCCAATATGGCTTCCTCTATACAGAGAATACAGGAGGGAAGTGTGTGCTCCAATATGGCCTCCTCTATACAGACAATACAGGAGGGAAGTGTGCGCTCCAATATGGCCTCCTCTATACAGACAATACAGGAGGGAAGTGTGCGCTCCAATATGGCCTCCTCTATACAGACAATACAGGAGGGAAATGTGCGCTCCAATATGACCTCCTCTATACAGACAATACAGGAGGGAAGTGTGCGCTCCAATATGGCCTCCTCTATACAGACAATACAGGAGGGAAGTGTGCGCTCCAATATGGCCTCCTCTATACAGACAATACAGGAGGGAAGTGTGTGCTCCAATATAGCCTAGTCTATACAGACAGTACAGGAGGGAAGTGTGTGCTCCAATATGTCCTCCTCTATACAGACAATACAGGAGGGAAGTGTGCGCTCCAATATGGCCTCCGCTATACAGACAATACAGGAGGGAAGTGTGTGCTTCAATATGGCCTCCTCTATACAGACAATACAGGAGGGAAGTGTGCGCTACAATATGGCCTCCTTTATACGGACAGTACAGGAGGGAAGTGTGTGCTCCAATATGACCTCCTCTATGCGGACAATACAGGAGGGAAGTGTGTGCTCCAATATGGCCTCCTCTATGCGGACAATACAGGAGGGAAGTGTGTGCTCCAATATGGCCTCCTCTATACAGACAATACAGGAGGGAAGTGTGTGCTCCAATATGGCCTCCTCTATGCGGACAATACAGGAGGGAAGTGTGTGCTCCAATATGGCCTCCTCTATACAGACAATACAGGAGGGAAGTGTGCACTCCAATATGGCCTAGTCTATACAGACAATACAGGAGGGAAGTGTGGGCTCCAATATGGCCTCCTCTATACAGACAATACAGGAGGGAAGTGTGTGCTCCAATATGGCCTCCTCTATACAGACAATACAGGAGGGAAGTGTGCGCTCCAAAATGGCCTCCTCTATACAGACAATACAGGAGGGAAGTGTGTGCTCCAATATGGCCTCCTCTATACAGACAATACAGGAGGGAAGTGTGCGCTCCAAAATGGCCTCCTCTATACAGACAATACAGGAGGGAAGTGTGTGCTCTGATATGGCCTCCTCTATACATACAATACAGGAGAGAAGTGTGCGCTCCAATATGGCCTAGTCTATACAGACAATACAGGAGGGAAGTGTGCACTCCAAAATGGCCTCCTCTATACAGACAATACAGGAGGGAAGTGTGTGCTCTGATATGGCCTCCTCTATACATACAATACAGGAGAGAAGTGTGTGCTCCAATATGGCCTCCTCTATACAGACAATACAGGAGGGAAGTGTGTGCTCCAATATGGCCTCCTCTATACATACAATACAGGAGAGAAGTGTGTGCTCCAATATGGCCTCCTCTATACAGATAATACAGGAGGGAAGTGTGTGCTCCAATATGGCCTCCTCTATACAGACAATACAGGAGGGAAGTGTGCGCTCCAATATGGCCTCCTCTATACAGACAATACAGGAGGGAAGTGTGCGCTCCAATATGGCCTCCTCTATACAGACAATACAGGAGGGAAGTGTGCGCTCCAATATGGCCTCCTCTATACAGAGAATACAGGAGAGAAGTGTGTGCTCCAATATGGCCTCCTCTATACAGACAGTACAGGAGGGAAGTGTGCACTCCAATATGACCTCCTCTATACAGACAATACAGGAAGGAACTGTGCGCTCCAATATGGCCTCCTCTATACAGATAATACAGGAGGGAAGTGTGCGCTCCAATATGGCCTCCTCTATACAGACAATACAGGGGGGAGGTGTGTGCTCCAATATGGCCTCCTCTATGCGGACAATAAAGGAGGGAAGTGTGTGCTCCAATATGGCCTCCTCTATACAGACAATACAGGAGGGAAGTGTGCGCTCCAATATGGCCTCCTCTATACAGACAATACAGAAGGGAAGTGTGTGCTCCAATATGACCTCCTCTACACAGAGAATACAGCAGAGAAGTGTGTGCTCCAATATGGCCTCCTCTATACAGACAATACAGGAGGGAAGTGTGCGCTCCAAAATGGCCTCCTCTATACAGATAATACAGGAGGGAAGTGTGTGCTCCGATATGGCCTCCTCTATACAGACAATACAGGAGGGAAGTGTGTGCTCCGATATGGCCTCCTCTATACAGACAATACAGGAGGGAAGTGTGTGCTCCAATATGGCCTCCTCTATACAGTAAGAAGTGAGTGCTCCAATATGGCCTCCTCTATACAGATAATACAGGAGAGAAGTTTGTGCTCCAATATGGCCTCCTCTATACAAAGAATACAGGAGGGAAGTGTGTGCTCCAATATGGCCTCCTCTATACAGACAATACAGGAGGGAAGTGTGTGCTCCAATATGGCCTCCTCTATACAGTAAGAAGTGAGTGCTCCAATATGGCCTCCTCTATACAGATAATACAGGAGGGAAGTGTGTGCTCCAATATGGCCTCCTCTATACAGACAATATAGGAAGTGTGTGCTCCAATATGGCCTCCTCTATACAGACAATACAGGAGGGAAGTGTGCGCTCCAATATGGCCTCCTCTATACAGACAATACAGGAGGGAAGTGTGTGCTCCAATATGACCTCCTCTATACAGACAATACAGGAGGGAAGTGTGTGCTCCAATATGGCCTCCTCTATACAGACAATACAGGAAGTGTGTGCTCCAATATGGCCTCCTCTATACAGACAATACAGGAGGGAAGTGTGTGCTCCAATATGACCTCCTCTATACAGACAATACAGAAGGGAAGTGTGTGCTCCAATATGGCCTCCTCTATACAGACAATACAGGAAGTGTGTGCTCCAATATGGCCTCCTCTATACAGACAATACAGGAAGTGTGTGCTCCAATATGACCTCCTCTATACAGACAATACAGGAGGGAAGTGTGTGCTCCAATATGGCCTCCTCTATACAGACAATACAGGAAGTGTGTGCTCCAATATGGCCTCCTCTATACAGACAATACAGGAGGGAAGTGTGTGCTCCAATATGGCCTCCTCTATACAGACAATACAGGAGGGAAGTGTGTGCTCCAATATGACCTCCTCTATACAGACAATACAGAAGGGAAGTGTGTGCTCCAATATGGCCTCCTCTAGACAGACAATACAGGAAGTGTGTGCTCCAATATGGCCTCCTCTATACAGACAATACAGGAAGTGTGTGCTCCAATATGGCCTCCTCTATACAGACAATACAGGAAGTGTGTGCTCCAATATGGCCTCCTCTATACAGACAATACAGGAGGGAAGTGTGCGCTCCAATATGGCCTCCTCTATACAGAGAATACAGGAGGGAAGTGTGCGCTCCAATATGGCCTCCTCTATACAGAGAATACAGGAGGAAAGTGTGCGCTCCAATATGGCCTCCTCTATACAGAGAATACAGGAGGGAAGTGTGTGCTCCAATATGGCCTCCTCTATACAGACAATACAGGAGGGAAGTGTGCTCCAATATGACCTCCTCTATACAGACAATACAGGAGGGAAGTGTGCGCTCCAATATGGCCTCCTCTATATAGACAATACAGAAGGAAAGTGTGCGCTCCAATATGGCCTCCTCTATACAGAGAATACAGGAGGGAAGTGTGTGCTCCAATATGGCCTCATCTATACAGACAATACAGGAGGGAAGTGTGTGCTCCAATATGGCCTCATCTATACAGACAATACAGGAGGGAAGTGTGTGCTCCAATATGGCCTCCTCTATACAGACAATACAGAAGGAAAGTGTGCGCTCCAATATGGCCTCCTCTATAGAGACAATACAAGAGGGAAGTGTGTGCTCCAATATGGCCTCCTCTATACAGAGAATACAGGAGGGAAGTGTGTGCTCCAATATGGCCTCCTCTATACATACAATACAGGAGGGAAGTTTGCTCCAATATGGCCTCCTCTATACAGAGAATACAGGAGGGAAGTGTGAGCTCCAATATGGTCTCCTCTATACAGACAATACAGGAGGGAAGTGTGTGCTCCAATATGGCCTCCTCTATACAGACAATACAGGAGGGAAGTGTGCGCTCCAATATGGCCTCCTCTATACAGACAATACAGGAGGGAAGTTTGCTCCAATATGGCCTCCTCTACACAGACAATACAGGAGGGAAGTTTGCTCCAATATGGCCTCCTCTATACAGAGAATACAGGAGGGAAGTGTGTGCTCCAATATGGCCTCCTCTACACAGACAATACAGGAGGGAAGTTTGCTCCAATATGGCCTCCTCTATACAGAGAATACAGGAGGGAAGTGTGTGCTCCAATATGGCCTCCTCTACACAGACAATACAGGAGGGAAGTTTGCTCCAATATGGCCTCCTCTATAGAGACAATACAAGAGGGAAGTGTGCGCTCCAATATGGTCTCCTCTATACAGACAATACAGGAGGGAAGTTTGCTCCAATATGGCCTCCTCTATAGAGACAATACAAGAGGGAAGTGTGTGCTCCAATATGGTCTCCTCTATACAGACAATACAGGAGGGAAGTGTGCGCTCCAATATGGCCGCCTCTATACAGACAATACAGGAGGGAAGTGTGCTCCAATATGGCCTCCTCTATACAGACAATACAGGAGGGAAGTGTGTGCTCCAATATGGCCTCCTCTATACAGACAGTACAGGAGGGAAGTGTGTGCTCCAATATGGCCTCCTCTATACAGACAATACAAGAGGGAAGTGTGTGCTCCAA
Source organism: Dendrobates tinctorius (assembly GCF_039654945.1). Taxonomy (NCBI): domain Eukaryota; kingdom Metazoa; phylum Chordata; class Amphibia; order Anura; family Dendrobatidae; genus Dendrobates; species Dendrobates tinctorius. The sequence continues at coordinate 14,947,194 of NW_027361803.1, forward strand.
TATGGCCTCCTCTATACAGACAGTACAGGAGGGAAGTGTGCGCTCCAATATGGCCTCCTCTATACAGACAGTACAGGAGGGAAGTGTGTGCTCCAATATGGCCTCCTCTATACAGACAGTACAGGAGAGAAGTGTGCGCTCCAATATGGCCTTCTCTATACAGACAGTACAGGAGGGAAGTGTGTGCTCCAATATGGCCTCCTCTATACAGACAGTACAGGAGGGAAGTGTATACTCCAATATGGCCTCCTCTATACAGAGAATACAGGAGAGAAGTGTGTGCTCCAATATGGTCTCCTCTATACAGACAATACAGGAGAGAAGTGTGTGCTCCAATATGTCCTCCTCTATACAGACAATACAGGAGGCAAGTGTGTGCTCCAATATGGCCTCCTCTATACAAACAATACAGGAGAGAAGTGTGTGCTCCAATATGGCCTCCTCTATACAGACAGTACAGGAGGGAAGTGTGTGCTCCAATATGGCCTCCTCTATACAGAGAATACAGGAGGGAAGTGTGTGCTCCAATATGGCCTCCTCTATACAGAGAATACAGAAGGGAAGTGTGTGCTCCAATATGGTCTCCTCTATACAGACAGTACAGGAGGGAAGTGAGTGCTCCAATATGGCCTCCTCTATACAGACAGAACAGGAGGGAAGTGAGTGCTCCAATATGGCCTCCTCTATACAGAGAATACAGGAGAGAAGTGTGTGCTCCAATATGGCCTCCTCTAGACAGACAATACAGGAAGTGTGTGCTCCAATATGGCCTCCTCTGTACAGACAATACAGGAAGTGTGTGCTCCAATATGGCCTCCTCTATACAGACAATACAGGAGGGAAGTGTGCGCTCCAATATGGCCTCCTCTATACAGAGAATACAGGAGGGAAGTGTGCGCTCCAATATGGCCTCCTCTATACAGAGAATACAGGAGGAAAGTGTGCGCTCCAATATGGCCTCCTCTATACAGAGAATACAGGAGGGAAGTGTGTGCTCCAATATGGCCTCCTCTATACAGACAATACAGGAGGGAAGTGTGCTCCAATATGACCTCCTCTATACAGACAATACAGGAGGGAAGTGTGCGCTCCAATATGGCCTCCTCTATATAGACAATACAGGAGGAAAGTGTGCGCTCCAATATGGCCTCCTCTATACAGAGAATACAGGAGGGAAGTGTGTGCTCCAATATGGCCTCATCTATACAGACAATACAGGAGGGAAGTGTGTGCTCCAATATGGCCTCATCTATACAGAGAATACAGGAGGGAAGTGTCTGCTCCAATATGGCCTCCTCTATACAGACAATACAGAAGGAAAGTGTGCGCTCCAATATGGCCTCCTCTATAGAGACAATACAAGAGGGAAGTGTGTGCTCCAATATGGCCTCCTCTATACAGAGAATACAGGAGGGAAGTGTGTGCTCCAATATGGCCTCCTCTATACATACAATACAGGAGGGAAGTTTGCTCCAATATGGCCTCCTCTATACAGAGAATACAGGAGGGAAGTGTGTGCTCCAATATGGTCTCCTCTATACAGACAATACAGGAGGGAAGTGTGTGCTCCAATATGGCCTCCTCTATACAGACAATACAGGAGGGAAGTGTGCGCTCCAATATGGCCTCCTCTATAGAGACAATACAAGAGGGAAGTGTGTGCTCCAATATGGCCTCCTCTATACATACAATACAGGAGGGAAGTTTGCTCCAATATGGCCTCCTCTATACAGAGAATACAGGAGGGAAGTGTGTGCTCCAATATGGTCTCCTCTATACAGACAATACAGGAGGGAAGTTTGCTCCAATATGGCCTCCTCTATAGAGACAATACAAGAGGGAAGTGTGTGCTCCAATATGGTCTCCTCTATACAGACAATACAGGAGGGAAGTGTGCGCTCCAATATGGCCGCCTCTATACAGACAATACAGGAGGGAAGTGTGCTCCAATATGGCCTCCTCTATACAGACAATACAGGAGGGAAGTGTGTGCTCCAATATGGCCTCCTCTATACAGACAGTACAGGAGGGAAGTGTGTGCTCCAATATGGCCTCCTCTATACAGACAATACAAGAGGGAAGTGTGTGCTCCAATATGGCCTCCTCTATACAGACAGTACAGGAGGGAAGTGTGCGCTCCAATATGGCCTCCTCTATACAGACAGTACAGGAGGGAAGTGTGTGCTCCAATATGGCCTCCTCTATACAGACAGTACAGGAGGGAAGTGTGTGCTCCAATATGGCCTTCTCTATACAGACAGTACAGGAGGGAAGTGTGTGCTCCAATATGGCCTCCTCTATACAGACAGTACAGGAGGGAAGTGTATACTCCAATATGGCCTCCTCTATACAGAGAATACAGGAGAGAAGTGTGTGCTCCAATATGGTCTCCTCTATACAGACAATACAGGAGAGAAGTGTGCGCTCCAATATGGCCTCCTCTATACAGACAATACAGGAGGCAAGTGTGTGCTCCAATATGGCCTCCTCTATACAGAGAATACAGAAGGGAAGTGTGTGCTCCAATATGGTCTCCTCTATACAGACAGTACAGGAGGGAAGTGTGTGCTCCAATATGGCCTCCTCTATACAGAGAATACAGAAGGGAAGTGTGTGCTCCAATATGGCCTCCTCTATACAGACAGAACAGGAGGGAAGTGAGTGCTCCAATATGGCCTCCTCTATACAGAGAATACAGGAGAGAAGTGTGTGCTCCAATATGGCCTCCTCTATACAGAGAATACAGGAGGGAAGTGTGTGCTCCAATATGGCCTCCTCTATACAGACAGAACAGGAGGGAAGTGAGTGCTCCAATATGGCCTCCTCTATACAGAGAATACAGGAGAGAAGTGTGTGCTCCAATATGGCCTCCTCTATACAGACAATACAGGAAGGAAGTGTGTGCTCCAATATGGCCTCCTCTATACAGAGAATACAGGAGGGAAGTGTGTGCTCCAATATGGCCTCCTCTATACAGACAGTACAGGAGGGAAGTGTGTGCTCCAATATGGTCTCCTCTATACAGAGAATACAGGAGGGAAGGGTGTGCTCCAATATGGCCTCCTCTATACAGACAGAACAGGAGGGAAGTGAGTGCTCCAATATGGCCTCCTCTATACAGAGAATACAGGAGAGAAGTGTGTGCTCCAATATGGCCTCCTCTATACAGAGAATACAGGAGGGAAGTGTGTGCTCCAATATGGCCTCCTCTATACAGAGAATACAGGAGGGAAGTGTGTGCTCCAATATGGCCTCCTCTATACAGAGAATACAGGAGGGAAGTGTGTGCTCCAATATGGCCTCCTCTATACAGACAATACAGGAAGGAAGTGTGTGCTCCAATATGGCCTCCTCTATACAGAGAATACAGGAGAGAAGTGTGTGCTCCAATATGGCCTCCTCTATACAGACAATACAGGAAGGAAGTGTGTGCTCCAATATGGCCTCCTCTATACAGACAATACAGGAAGGAAGTGTGTGCTCCAATATGGCCTCCTCTATACAGACAATACAGGAAGGAAGTGTGTGCTCCAATATGGCCTCCTCTATACAGAGAATACAGGAGAGAAGTGTGTGCTCCAATATGGCCTCCTCTATACAGACAATACAGGAGGGAAGTGTGTGCTCCAATATGGCCTCCTCTATACAGACAATACAGGAGGGAGGTGTGCGCTCCAATATGGCCTCCTGTATACAGACAATACAGGAGGGAAGTGTGCGCTCCAATATGGCCTCCTCTATACAGACAATACAGGAGGGAAGTGTGTGCTCCAATATGGCCTCCTCTATACAGAGAATACAGGAGGGAAGTGTGTGCTCCAATATGGCCTCCTCTATACAGACAATACATGAGGGAAGTGTGTGCTCCAATATGGCCTCCTCTATACAGACAATACAGGAGGGATGTGTGCGCTCCAATATGGCCTCCTCTATACAGACAATACAGGAGGGAAGTGTGCGCTCCAATATGGCCTCCTCTATACAGACAATACAGGAGGGAAGTGTGCACTCCAATATGGCCTCCTGTATACAGACAATACAGGAGGGAAGTGTGCGCTCCAATATGGCCTCCTGTATACAGACAATACAGGAGGGAAGTGTGCGCTCCAATATGGCCTCCTGTATACAGACAATACAGGAGGGAAGTGTGCGCTCCAATATGGCCTCCTCTATACAGACAGTACAGGAAGGAAGTGTGCGCTCCAATATGGCCTCCTGTATACAGACAATACAGGAGGGAAGTGTGCGCTCCAATATGGCCTCCTGTATACAGACAATACAGGAGGGAAGTGTGCGCTCCAATATGGCCTCCTCTATACAGACAATACAGGAGGGAAGTGTGCGCTCCAATATGGCCTCCTCTATACAGACAATACAGGAGGGAAGTGTGCGCTCCAATATGGCCTCCTGTATACAGACAATACAGGAGGGAAGTGTGCGCTCCAATATGGCCTCCTCTATACAGACAATACAGGAGGGAAGTGTGCGCTCCAATATGGCCTCCTCTATACAGACAGTACAGGAAGGAAGTGTGCGCTTCAATATGGCCTCCTCTATACAGACAATACAGGAGGGAAGTGTGCGCTCCAATATGGCCTCCTGTATACAGACAATACAGGAGGGAAGTGTGCGCTCCAATATGGCCTCCTCTATACAGACAATACAGGAGGGAAGTGTGCGCTCCAATATGGCCTCCTCTGTACAGACAATACAGGAGGGAAGTGCCTAGGAATTGCTTTATACGCTACAGCAGGAATAGTCAATTAATTTTACTGAGGGGCCACATGAGAGACCATGACTGTTGTGGAGGACGAACCGATGGCTGAAGTTAATGCTGCTCAATATTAATATATGAATTATAATTTATACTAAAGAATTTGTCCCCTACTTGGTCAACGTCTTCTCATACCCCCCCGCTTGGCCCCCATAAAATAAAGCTTATACTCACCTGCCGTGCTGGCGCCGATCCCGTGGTGTTGACACTCTTTCTCCCCGGAGCTCCCGTACCGGAGAACCCAATCCATGCCGGATTTACTTTCCCGCCTCCTGTCGAATGGAGCATGAAGAGGAAGTGAGAGAGCAGCTGCAGCCCGGACGTCCTCTTCGTGTTCAATTTGTCCAAAGGCGGAGACAGTGATGCCAGTGCTGACTGGGCACCGGCGTCACGTTTCACAACAACCGCACGAGAGTCCCGGAACCAAGACTGTCAATACCGCGGGAACTGCGTCAGTCCAGGAGGGGAGTATAGACTTTATTTTATGGGGGCCAAACATTTTGATCAAGAAGGGGCTGTCCTATTAGTGGACAACACATTTAATATTAACTATATCACATAATATTGAGCAGAATGAAGTATGCGGACATCGCCCTATATGCAGTAAAAGCCCGCATGTGGACATCCCCTATATAAAGTAAGAGCCTGCACACAGCGTCCCTATATACAGTAAGAGCCTCCACAGTCCCCTACATACTGTAAGAGCCCCCACACAGCCTCCCTACATACAGTAAGAGCCCCCAAACAGTCCCCTACATACCGTAAGAGCCCCCACACAGCTCCCTACATACAGTATGAGCCCCCAAACAGTCCCCTGCATACAGTAAGAACCCCCACACAGTCCCCTACATATAGTAAGAGCCTCCGCACAGCCCTACATATATTAAGAGCCTCCACACAGCCCACCCTACACACAGTAAGAGCCCCCACATAGCCTCCCTACATACAGTAAGAGCCCCCACATAGCCTCCCTACATACAGTAAGAGCCCCCACATAGCCTCCCTACATACAGTAAGAGCCCCCACACAGCTCCCTACATATAGTAAGAACCCCCACATAGCCTCCCTACATACAGTAAGAGCCCCCACATAACCTCCCTACATACAGTAAGAGCCCCCACATAGCCTCCCTACATACAGTAAGAGCCCCCACACAGCTCCCTACATATAGTAAGAACCCCCACATAGCCTCCCTACATACAGTAAGAACCCCCACATAGCCTCCCTACATATAGTATGAGCCCCCACACAGTCCCCTACATACTGTAAGAGCCCCCACACTGCTCCCTACATATAGTAAGAACCCCCACACAGCCCACCCTACACACAGTAAGAGCCCCACACCGTCCCCTAAATACTGTAAAAGGCCCCACAGAGCCCCCCTACATACAGCATGAGCCCCCACACGGCTCCTCTACATAAAGTATGAGCCCCTATATACAGCATGAGCCCCCACACAGTCCCTCTATAGACAGTATGAGCCCCCACACAGTCCCTCTATATACAGTATGAGCCCCCACACAGTACCTTTATATACAGTATGAGCCCCCACACGGCTCCTCTACATAAAGTATGAGCCCCCCCACACAGTCCCTCTATATACAGTATGAGCCCTCACACAGTCCCTCTATAGACAGTATGAGCCCCCACACAGTCCCTCTATACACAGTATGAGCCCCCACACAGTCCCTCTATATACAGTATGAGCCCCCACACAGCCCCCTATATACAGTATGAGCCCCCACACAGCCCCTCTATAGACAGTATGAGCCCCCACACAGCCCCCTATATACAGTAAGAACCTCCACATAGACTGCATATGTAGATTCCCCCACTTTGGAATTTTGGAGGAATGTTGATGCCTTATACATAGCACAGGACGATCAGTGGCAGAGTCTGGGGATTCTTGGCATATAAACATTTTTAATACAGATTTTGAAATTCAAATGAAAACATTGCCAAAAATATCTAAAAATACATTTAACCCAAAAAGACTATTTAACCAATAGGTCATTTTAAAGCTTCCTTAATGACCGCCAATACGTCTTTTAACTGACATGCGATATAAGAGACTAGCATCCCCCGACGGATGACAATCCAGCAGCTGTCGGCTGTCCACCATAGCTGACAATTTGCTGCATCAGCCGCGATCAGTGCTGGCCCCGACCGTGGCCGCTTAAAGAAGCTCCATCAAAACTTTTACCCTCTTAATATATTGCAGTCACCATATTATACCACACTGTGCACTTACAATTGCTCATTTTCACTTTCCAACTGGCTAATTTGTCTCTTTTCTTTGTTCTATGTAGAAACAGGAAGTCTCTTGTCCCTACATTTAATATTCCCCTCTTCACCCCTGACCCAGCTGCTCCCTCAACCTGCCGGTGACTTTTGCAGTGATTTATGACTCATACAGAGAAAATTGACATCCTGTTTCTACCTAGAGCTTAGAAGGATTCAACCCATCAGTGATTAATCACGTGATGTCATAGACCTAATGGAAGAGAGAAGAATTAACTGGGTCGAAAGGCAAAATGAGCAATTGTAAGTGCACAGTGCTGTATAATAGGATGACTGCAATATATTAAGAGGATAGAAACTTTGATAGGAAGAGGAGGAGGAGGAGAAGTGCTTCTGTAAGGAAGCGATCATCAGAAAATTACCTATTGTTTATATTTTTTGGGGTTAAATGTATTTTTAGATATTTTCGGCAATGTTTTTATTTCCATTTCACAATCTGCATTAAAAATAAAAAAAGCTAGCAATTTTAACTCCTACCACTGAGGCTTACTTTTTAGACTCAATACTTTTGTAGTGAAGAATCTAATGAGCATGTGCAAAGGTCATTGAGAAGGACAAGGGAGGAGGTGAGCTGCGACATCACTTATTGTGAATGGTGGACTTTGCGTTATCTACTATGTATAGGTGTTATCAGTCATTGTACAGGAGGAGGAGGTGAGCTGTGACATCACCTATTGTGAATGGTGGATCCTGTGTTATCTACTGTATACTGAGGTGTTATCAGTTATTGTACAGGAGGAGGAGGTGAGCTGTGACATCACCTACTGTGAATGGTGGATCCTGTGTTATCTACTGTATATATAGAGGTGTTATCAGTCATTGTACAGGAGGAGGAGGTGAGCTGTGACTTCTATTGTGATTGGTGGATTCTGTGTCATCTACTGTATACTGAGGTGTTATCAGTCATTGTACAAGAGGAGGAGGAGGTGAGCTGTGACATCACCTATTGTGAATGGTGGATCCTGTGTTATCTACTGTGTATATATATATATATATATATATATATAGAGGTGTTATCAGTCATTGTACAGGAGGAGGAGGTGAGCTGTGACTTCTATTGTGATTGGTGGATCCTGTTATCTACTGTATATAGCGTTGTTATCAGTCATTGTTCAGGAGGAGGAGGTGAGCTGTGACATTTATTGTGATTGGTTCCTGTTATCTACTGTATATAGAAGTGTAATCAGTCATTGTACAGGAGGAGGAAGTGAGCCGCGATATCACCTATTGTGAATGGTGGATCCTGTGTTATCTACTGTATATAGAGATGTTATCAGTCATTGTACAGGAGGAGAAGGAGGTGAGCTGTGACATTAGCTATTGTGAATGGTGGATCTTGCGTTATATACCATATATAGAGATGTTATCAGTTATTGCACAGGAGGAGGAGAGCTGTGACATCACCTAATGTGAATGGTGGATCCTGTGTTATCTGCTGTATATAGAGGTCTTATCAGTCATTGTACAGGAGGAGGAGGTGAGCTGCGACATCACCTAATGTGAATGGTGGATCCTGTGTTATCAGTCACTGTACTGGAGGAGGAGGTGAGCTGTGACATCCCCTATGGTAATTGATCCTTTATCAGCTGTATATGGAGGTGTTATATGTCATTGTAATTTGTCCTCTGATGATAATATAACCTGCTAAAAGAGGAGATTGCTTTCTGCAGATAATATAGCCTGCTGAAGTCTCATCCTGAAAGGGTGGGAAGTATGAGTCCAGCCCAGTGGCTTGTGTTACAATTGTAGGATTACTCATTTTGTGTGTTAGAAAAGAAGAAAAGTGATATGGAAACAAAACAAAACTTTGCCAAAACTTAAAAAAAAAAACAAAACAATGAAACACAAAAACCTGATCTAGGCACTAGGACATTTTCTGACGATGGCTTCTCTATAAAGGGGTTACCAGCAAGTCATAAAGGTTTCTGGGATAATCATATTGGTGTGGTCTGGATAGTGGGACCGCCATCAATGGCTACAACAGGGTGAGGCATTCTTCATTGGCCTCTAGTTACAAGACAGGGATAATAATGACTCAAGAACAAGATGGTTTCGAAAGACCAAGGAGAGTGAGTATATGGGCTCCCGACACCTGGACACCACCGATGACACCGTAGGACCACTTGGTCTCAATGATAGAACTGATCCCAATAGTTCTTAATTCCTCTAGATATGACATTCCATGTTGTCTCCTTGACTCATTCCACCCAAGAAACCAAACTGTCCACCAAAGAGTATTAATGGTGATTGGATGTGTCCGGACACATTTCAACCACCATCAGCTCAGGCGGCGGTCCACGTTGGGCCCCTCCTCACCTTCTGACCCTCTGATACTTTTTTGATTTTCTAGAGAAACAGATGGTGTCTGATCCAGAGAGTGGACAAGTCGAAAAAACGTGATTACGTATCAGTCTAGAATACGAGATACATGTGCGATGCTGTCAATCTGTCTGTCGTAGACCAAGGGTATTTCACATGGACAGCCGAAGACTAACAGAGAAACCAAATATTATACAGCCTTATAAAGGGCCACCTAACACCAAAGACGAGGGGATGACCATAAAAGCATGCCACCGCTGCCAAACCAAAAAGCCAAAAAAAAAAAATCACGTAGTAGAAGCAAAAGTTCAGAACTCAAGTCATGGATAGTCTACAAAATAGGGAACAATTTGGCCTTTATGAAAGGACGTGGAAACCCCCAATTTGCAGAGACCACCCCAAAAAAAGCAACGGGATACGCCTGAGTGTCAGCATGGTCCAATGTATCCTAAAAGCAAACAAATCGATTTAAGAGCTGCGAAACGTGCCCGCCCCATACCCGGCAGATGACGGCTGTGTATTACTGCCTGGACCTGCCTCTAACATTCGCGGGTGGCCGGTGCTCCGCCCATGATTGTTTACTTGTTAAATGCCGCTGTCAATCTTTGTGCTTGTCATTCTCTCTGCCCATCGGTACGCCCATGACGTGATCGTGAATTACCGGTGGGCTGTCATTACCCCGTCTGCTGATGGCCCCCGTGCCTGTCATTATGGAGCTCTTGTGAAATCTTACATGTGGCCGGGCTTCAAAGAAGACATCACAGTATACAGGACAAGCGATTGGACGATCACATCATCATGTCCCCTAAGGGGACTAACGATAACAGTGAAAAAGAATGTTTTTTTACAAAATATGAAAAGAAAAAACAAAACAAAAATTAAAATCGCCCCCTATTGAAAATAAAGATGTTAAAAACATTTAAAAAAAAAAAAAAACCACTCATGATATCTCCTTGTTCAGAAAAGTCCCATCTATCAAAATACAAAAACAATTAACACCGTGAACGTAAAAAATTCAAGAACACCAAAATAATGGGTTTTTTGTCTCCACAATTCCACAAAAAATGCCATAACAAGCGATCAAAAAGTCACATATATCCCAAAATAGTATTAATCAAAATGTCGTCTCGCCCCCCCCCCCAATAAATAATCCATCACACAGCTCCATCAACCGAAAAATGGAAATGTTACGGGTCTCAGAAAATGGTGACACAACCCAAAAAAGTTTTTGCAAACTTCTGTTTTGTTTTTTTTTACCAGAAAAAAGATAAAAAATAAACTGGACACGTTTGGTGTCGCCGTAATTGTATTGATAAAGAAAATCATATTGCGAGGTGATTCTTACCGCAAAATGTAAACCGCTAAAACAATTACCAAAAAACAATGTCAGAATTGCTGGGTTTTTTTTTCACAATTTCACTACATAATTTTTTTCCCCATTTTCCAAGTACAATTTGTGCATTTGGGAACATACAGAAACCAGAAATAAAAAATTAAAGCGATCCAATATTGTTTAGCGTTGTATGGTAGCAGTATTATTTAGGAATTGAATTTCAATATTAAGTGGGTACCATATGGTAATGTTATATGTGCACTTTGTATCAGTACTCAGTGGGCTCCTTAAAAATAGCCGAATACTAGAGAATTTGACCTGAGCATTTTAAATTATGTAAGCATTAATACTTCGACACTATATGGCGGTACTATATCCTGTGAAAAGATCAGAAAGCTGTCTAAAAGAGGAGGAGCATACTTTTATTACTCACCGGGACCCTGCTTTATAAAAATAAATATAAACAATTCTTTCTAGCACCCAAAATGGGATGGAGGAAGAAAGGGAAAGGAAGGAAGGAAGGAAGGGAAAGAAAGGAAGGAAGGGAAAGAAAGGAAGGAAGGGAAAGAAAGGAAGGAAGGGAAAGAAAGGAAGGAAGGGAAAGAAAGGAAAGAAAGAAAGGGAGAGAAAGGAAGAAAGGGAGAGAAAGGAAGAAAGGGAGAGAAAGGAAGAAAGGGAGAGAAAGGAAGAAAGGGAGAGAAAGGAAGAAAGGGAGAGAAAGGAAGAAAGGGAGAGAAAGGAAGAAAGGGAGAGAAAGGAAGAAAGGGAGAGAAAGGAAGAAAGGGAGAGAAAGGTAGAAAGGGAGAGAAAGGAAGAAAGGGAGAGAAAGGAAGAAAGGGAGAGAAAGGAAGAAAGGGAGAGAAAGGAAGAAAGGGAGAGAAAGGAAGAAAGGGAGAGAAAGGAAGAAAGGGAGAGAAAGGAAGAAAGGAAGGAAGGGAAAGAAAGAAATAAAGAAAGAAAGGAAGGAAGGGAAAGGAAGAAAGAAAGAAAGAAAGAGAAAGAAAGGAAGGAAGGAAGGGAAAGAAAGAAAGAAAGAAAAAGAAAGGAAGGAAGGAAGGGAAAGAAAGAAAGAAAGAAACAAAGGAAGGAAGGAAGGAAGGAAGGAAGGGAAAGAAAGAAAGGAAGGAAGGGAAAGAAAGAAAGAAAGAAAGAAAGAAGTCTTGCTGACAACTTTATCTTCCAAAAGGTAGGGGAGAAAACAAGGGGAACTGCTACCTTGGATCTAATCCTTATAAACAGGGATGAAATGGTTGAGGAGGTAAAAGTGGCTGGGACCTTAGGAGGTAGCGACCATGCTATTTTAGAATTTTGGATAACTAGAGGAGGAAGACCTGTGAAGACTCAGACGTCAAGGTTAGATTTCAGAAAGGCAGATTTTAAGGGATTCAGAAAGAGAATTGGAGGGATCCAATGGCTGGATATCCTTAAAGACAAAAATGTCCAGGAAGGATGGGAAATCTTGAAAAATGAAATTCTCAAAGCACAATTGTTAACAATTCCGAAAAGAGGGAAGAATAGGAAGCATTTAAGGAAGCCAGGATGGATGAACACAGAACTTAAGCACATGCTAAAAAGGAAGAAAAAAATGTTTATAAAATGGAAAGAGGGAGGCATATCTAAAGAAGAATATAATGCTGTCTGCAGAACCTGCAGGGCACAAATCAGATTAGCTAAAGCTGACAATGAATTGAGGCTTGCAAGAGATGTCAAAAGCAATAATAAAGGATTTTGGGGATATGTCAAAAGTAAAAGAAAAGTCAAAGATGCTATAGGATTTTTACAGGATGAAAATGATGAAATGGTAAGACAGGATGTTGAGAAGGCCGAACTTTTAAATTCCTATTTTGCATCTGTTTTCTCTCAGAAAGGAAATGTGACATCAACTGTTCTTCACTGTCCTATTAAGGGAATAGAAGAATCCAGGATATCTATAAACAGAAAGATAGTGAGGAAACACTTAGCTAACCTAAATGAATTCAAGTCTCCAGGTCCAGATGAATTACACCCCAGAGTACTGAAGGAGATAGCAGAAGAAATTTTTGAACCCCTCTCCATAATATTTGAAAATTCTTGGAGAACAGGAGAAGTCCCAGAAGACTGGAGAAGAGCAAATGTTGTTCCTATCTTCAAAAAGGGGAAGAAGGTGGACCCAGGCAACTATAGGCCGGTGAGTCTGACTTCTATACCAGGAAAGATCTTTGAACAAATTATTAAACAACATGTACGTCAGTACCTGGATAAGAATGAAGTGATTAAACAGAGTCAGCATGGGTTTGTAACTAATAAGTCATGTCAGACTAACTTAATTTCCTTCTATGACGGTATCACTGATTGGGTGGATCAAGGAAATGCTGTAGATATAGTATATCTTGACTTCAGCAAAGCATTTGACAAAGTATCTCATACAATCCTTATTGAAAAAATGACTAAGTATGGAATGGACAAGGCAACTGTTAGGTGGATTCATAACTGGCTTAGTGATCGGACCCAAAGAGTGGTCGTAAATGACTGCACATCCAGTTGGAAGAATGTCTCAAGTGGGGTACCACAGGGCTCTGTCCTGGGCCCTTTATTGTTCAACATCTTTATCAACGATTTAGATGAAGGAATTGAGGGTAAACTGATTAAATTTGCTGATGACACAAAGCTAGGAGGGATAGCTAATACTAGAGAAGAGAGAGAGAGGATTCAAAAAGATATAAATAAACTGGACAAGTGGGCAGCAACTAACAGAATGGTTTTTAACAGGGAAAAATGCAAAGTACTACATCTGGGCAATAAAAATGAAAAAAGCATATACAGAATGGGAGGAATAGGCCTAAGCAACAGCACATGTGAAAAAGACTTGGGTATACTAATAGATCACAAACTGAATATGAGTCAACAGTGTGATGCAGCAGCAAAAAAAGCAAATGCAATTCTAGGATGTATTAACAGAAGCATACAGTCTAGATCACGTGAAGTCATTATTTCCCTCTACTCCTCTTTGGTCAGACCTCATCTGGAACATTGTGTCCAGTTTTGGGCACCACATTTTAAAAAAGACATCAACAAACTGGAGCAAGTTCAGAAAAGAGCAACCAGAATGGTGACCGGTCTGCAAACCCTGTCTTATGAGGAAAGGTTGCAGGATTTGGGATTGTTTAGTTTGCAAAAGAGAAGACTGAGAGGAGACTTAATAGCTGTCTACAAATATCTCAAGGGCTGTCACATTGTAGAAGGATCATCTTTATTCTCATTTGCACAAGGAAAGACTAGAAGCAATGGGATGAAACTGAATGGGAGGAGACACAGATTAGATATTAGAAAAAACTTTTTGACAGTTAGAGTGATCAATGAGTGGAACAAGCTGCCACGAGAAGTGGTGAGTTCTCCTTCAATGGATGTCTTCAAACAGAGGCTGGACAGACATCTGACTGGGATGATTTAGCGAATCCTGCTTTGAGCAGGGGGTTGGACCAGATGGCCCAGGAGGTCCCTTCCAACTCTACGATTCTATGATTCTTTGATTCTGTGAGAAAGAAAGAAAGAAAGAAAGAAAGGAAGGGAAAGAAAGAAAGAAAGAAGGGAAAGAAAGAAAGTAAGAAAGGAAGGAAGGGAAAGAAGGAAGGAAGGAAGGGAAAGAAAAGGAAGGAAGGGAAAGAAAGGAAGGAAGGAAGGAAGGAAGGAAGGAAGGGAAAGAAAGAAAGGAAGGGAAAGAAAGAAAGAAAGGAAGGGAAAGAAAGAAAGAAAGTAAGAAAGGAAGGAAGGGAAAGGAAGGAAGAAAGGGAAAGAAAGGAAGAAAGGGAAAGAAAGGAAGAAAGGGAAAGAAAGGAAGAAAGGGAAAGAAAGGAAGAAAGGGAAAGAAAGAAAGAAAGTAAGAAAGGAAGGAAGGGAAAGAAAGGAAGGAAGGAAGGGAAAGAAAAGGAAGGAAGGAAGGAAGGAAGGGAAAGGAAGGAAGGAAGGAAAATAAAGAAAGGAAGGAAGGGAAAGAAAGGAAGAAAGGGAAAGAAAGGAAGAAAGGGAAAGAAAGGAAGAAAGGGAAAGAAAGAAAGGAAGGGAAAGAAAGAAAGGAAGGGAAAGAAAGAAAGGAAGGGAAAGAAAGAAAGGAAGGGAAAGAAAGAAAGGAAGGGAAAGAAAGAAAGGAAGGAAGGAAGGAAGGAAGGGAAAGAAAGGAAGGAAGGAAGGAAGGGAAAGAAAGGAAGGAAGGGAAAGAAAAGGAAGGAAGGAAGGAAGGGCTATTCCATGTATTTACATTTTAGGCAAAAATCTACTGTTCCCCTTGAAATTAAAAAAAAGAAAATCCCCAATTTGTGCAGTATTAGAAAAACATCTATTTATAGGCCGTGTCTCAGTATGCTGCAATACCAGACACAACCAGTGGAAAGAGATGGCCCTGTTTTTGAAAGAATGAATGTTTGTCTTCTCCTGGACAATCCCCTTTAAATAAATTGGAGTTTGTAACACTGTAGTTTTCAGAATCCCATTACGTTGAGCTACATCAAAGGCCCGAAGGCTTTTTTTGAGGTCGATAAATGTTACCGAGCTGCAAGAATACTGTAATAAGTTCGGCATTGGGACGGTATTTCGTAAACAGTAAACTTTTTGCAAATGAGAAACATGTTCATCAGTTTCCCAATACCATATGGGATCTAGAGGTAACAGGCAAAATGGGAGGAATGCGCGGCAGAAAATGTTTTGTCTGTAACTTTATAAATAGAAAATCCATCATGTAAAAGGGGTTGTCCACCTTTGGGAACATTTTTTTTTCTTACTGATATATGCATGTAATTAGGGCTAATAGTCATTTTTTTCACAGTTGGGTTTTATTATAAATTTTGCACCGTTTCCCTTCTACAGCCTCTGTCTTTCCCTATTGCTGGCTGCAGAATGAGTTAACTGGGAATCGGTCAGTCAGCGCGGTCTGACAGTAAGTTTGTAACTCAGTCTGAATTTCTCTCAGCTGATTTATCACCACAGACCACATCAGAAGTTGAATGTGCAAGGGAAACAAAGATTGTTAAGTCAAAACGATGTAAAATATTTATGAAAACCTTAACTATAAAATTATAGTAGTTATATTCTTGTACATAGGGGGCAGTATTATAGTAGTTATATTCTTGTACATAGGGGACAGTATTATAGTAGTTATATTCTTGTATATAGGGGCAGTATTATAGTAGTTATATTCTTGTACATAGGGGACAGTATTATAGTAGTTATATTCTTGTACATAGGAGCAGTATTATAGTAGTTATATTATTGAACATGGAGGGAGTATTATAGTTTTAATATTCTTGTACATAGGGGGCAGTATTATAGTAGTTATATTCTTGTACATAGGGGGCAGTATTAGAGTAGTTATATTCTTGTACATAGGGGACAGTATTATAGTAGTTATATTCTTGTACATAGGGGACAGTATTATAGTAGTTATATTCTTGTACCTAGGAGCAGTATTATAGTAGTTATATTCTTGTACATAGGGGGCAGTATTATAGTAGTTATATTCTTGTACATAGGGGCCGTATTATAGTAGTTATATTCTTGTACATAGGGAGCAGTATTATAGTAGTTATATTCTTGTACATAGGAGCAGTATTATAGTAGTTATATTCTTGTACATAGGGGGAGTATTATAGTAGTTATATTCTTGTACATAGGGGCCGTATTATAGTAGTTATATTCTTGTACATAGGAGCAGTATTATAGTAATTATATTCTTGCACGTAGGGGGGAGTATTATAGTAGTTATATTCATGTACATAGGAATGGTATTATAGTAGTTATATTCATGTACATAGGAGCAGTATTATGGTAGTTATATTCATGTACATAGGGGGCAGTATTATAGTAGTTATATTCTTGTACATAGGGGGCAGTATTATAGTAGTTATATTCTTGTACATAGGAGCAGTATTATAGTAGTTATATTCTTGTACATGGAAGCAGTATTATAGTAGTTATATTCTTGAACATGGAGGGAGTATTATAGTAGTTATATTCTTGTACATAGGGGACAGTATTATAGTAGTTATATTCTTGAACATGGAAGCAGTATTATAGTAGTTATATTCTTGAACATGGAGGGAGTATTATAGTAGTTATATTCTTGTACATAGGGGACAGTATTATAGTAGTTATATTCTTGAACATGGAAGCAGTATTATAGTAGTTATATTCTTGAACATGGAGGGAGTATTATAGTAGTTATATTCTTGTACATAGGGGCAGTATTATAGTAGTTATATTCTTGAACATGGAGGGAGTATTATAGTAGTTATATTCTTGTACATAGGGGACAGTATTATAGTAGTTATATTCTTGAACATGGAAGCAGTATTATAGTAGTTATATTCTTGAACATGGAGGGAGTATTATAGTAGTTATATTCTTGTACATAGGGGCAGTATTATAGTAGTTATATTCTTGAACATGGAGGGAGTATTATAGTAGTTACACACTTGGTCAAAATTGTTGGTGCCCCTCGTTTAATGACAGAAAAACTCACAATGGTGACAGAAATTACTTGAATCTAACAAAGGTAATAAATGAAAAATCTATGAAAATGAACAAATGAATGTCAGACATTGCTTTTCCACTCAGGTTTTATGCACACATCGATTACAAGCAGACAGGTCACAGGGGAGGATGTTACCTTTAGTAGCTACTCAAACCCATTTGTGTCAGCCTCTGTGCATGTTATCAGGCCAAAATCGCCAGGGGATGTGAACTTTTGATCAGGGTCATTTGGATGTTTTGGGTTGTCATTATGATGTAAAAAGAGAAAACACAGTAGTTTGACAATAAATGGCTTCACCCAACCACTATTCATGAGTGGAGATAAAATTTTGGTGTTATCATTCATATTCAATGAAAAAAGGCCAAGAAAGCAAAAATTCTGCCGGGGTATGTAAACTTTTGAGCACAACTGTATATATAGGTACATATTTAGTTACGGGATCTATTTGCCAAAACATTAGATCTACCAATTTGTGTTCCATGCCACTGTATTGCCATTCATTCATTTCGATTTTAGGATTGTAAAATTCAAATTCTGACATTTGACTAATGATCGCCGCCCAATCATTTAGCTAAACAGACCGTGCCTGAGTAAATATACATCTCCATGTAGGAGCGCTGGGGGAGGGGATGCACCTGCTAACATTCATACAGAAGCCTCCGCAGCTCAGATCTCCACTATTTAAAGCCTCGAGATTATAATGTACAGGGGTCATAAGTCTCTGGGTCCTGGGAATATTTGGGATACGGGTCCCAAAATCTTCTCGATTCTTAACTCTGTTTTCTGCAATTAGGCTTCAAGTTCTGACTTATTGCGGATAATTTAGGAAAACCCTTTTCCGTATTGCCCCTTAAAGGGGTCCTCCTTGACTAAAGCAATGATGAGTGCTAGAATTGACGCTCAATGTTCAGAGTCCGACCTCAGTGATCCTATTACTTGGCACCATGCACGGACTGTTGTCGGGAGCTGTAATCCTCTGCCAGTAGTCCATAGTGGGCCGCACATGCCCCTATTTTTCTTTTGCTTCTTACTATATGCTATATTTATTATGGAGGTATGATGATTACTTGTAGTGAAGATCACAG
The DNA here is from genome assembly GCF_039654945.1 of Dendrobates tinctorius. Classification (NCBI taxonomy): domain Eukaryota; kingdom Metazoa; phylum Chordata; class Amphibia; order Anura; family Dendrobatidae; genus Dendrobates; species Dendrobates tinctorius. Next base: position 14,965,508 of record NW_027361803.1, read on the forward strand.
TGCCTCACGGTGGCACCATACAGCGACTCACAGGGTGTCTTCTATAGGGCCCTAAAGCAGATTTCTCAGTGTCTTTCCCAATAGAAATAGCACGCAGTTTGAATTATCACTGATGATGTTGGTGTACTTACTAAGAAAAACCTAGTAAGGATAGATTGGCCATACAATACTTTGCAAAACTTTGAGCTCATTGACAGTTCCTCAGTGTCCCTCCTCCCTCCTGCTGTTGAAAGTGTCGGCCCTCCCTCCTACTGCTGAATCTTCACCCTCCTAGCCTCATAGCTCATCCGTATCCATCCCCCCAATCCCTGCTCCTGAGATCTATCACTGCTTATTACAAGCTGCACCTGGCAGTCAGGATCTGTCTAATGAGCGCTCTCACTCTTTGGCTAACTTCCCATGATGACGATTTGGTGCATTTATTGGTGCTGCGTATTTTTCATTGCACGAAAAACAAAGCATTTACCTGGACTCACCGTACTACTAGGCTTATACATGTAATTGCATAGTAAGTACACCAGTATCATCAGGTCTAAAATATCTATTTAGTAACACTTTAATACAAACCTGTAAAGACTTCGGCTTTGATTCATCAAGACGGGTATGTTCACACCGCTCTTGATGAGGGGGTGCGCTCTTAATGATTCAGGAGTATCTAACAAGTGCCATGTTCGTCCATGTACCTTGATACAAATATTACCCCAGTCATGGACTGGACACCATGAATTATACCGAGCTGTGGCGTCGCGCATCCACTGTAGCATAAAAACATCAAAAGGCGCACAAGAAAAATGCAAATTTTGTGGCTTTTCAAAGTGTTTTATGCCAGAATTCTGGTGTACTCACTTTGATGAATCGGGTCCACATATATGGACCCAATCTCTGGAGGGGACCTGTACCACCTGTGCGCTGCATACCTGATGGAGGCTGAGTTGTCTATGGCCAGCGCAGTTCTATAAACTATTTTGTTTGGTGCCTTTATCGGGAAACTTGATGTATGGAGCTGACATTTGGTCTCTATATGGCGGTATTATTGGAAATCTGTAAGACGGGGTGTTACATTTATGCTAAGGATCGGCGCAGTATATGATTTTACAATTGGTGGCGGCACTGAATGACATTATTTCATTATTTATTGGGTCTATGGGCCTCATAGTGTGCGGGGTTTCTACTTGGGCACTGTTTGGTACTATTATTTATTGTGTACACCGTACAGTACAAGCAAAAGTACGGCAACCAGAAGCTGCAATGGTGCATGGCCCCCACCAGGACCAGAGTGAACCCTTTACTATCTAGAAGCTTCCTGAAGATAGCGGAGAGGACAGATTTGTGGTGGGGCTGAGGTAATCTACACAATCTGCCTCATGGCATCCCCCCCCTCCCAAAATAAAACCAGTTTTTATTCAGATAGTTTCTATAAATCACACTTTATGAGCTGTCACTGCTGCAGTTTTCTCTACAGAAGGAATGCCGGTGTGAACGATCACCAAGAAACCATAGGCCTCATTTACTGAAACTGTTTAGAAGCAAAAACAGTCTTTGTTGCCCATGGCAACCAATCAGGGCTCAGCTTTCATTTCTCAGACAGCTCTGCCAACATGGAAGCTGCGCTGTGATTGGTTGCTAAGGACAGTTTCTCTTTCCCACAGTCTTGATAAATCTGCCTCAGTTTAGGGTGATGGCCCTCACAGTCAGGATGTTGTATCCCGGTGATGTGCTGTAATATAACATGGAATACCCCTGCAGATATCTGTATTCAGTCATCTCCCTGAGCAGCGGCGGCGGCCATAATTGTGTGTGATGTGGAGACGGCGATATGTGGACAGAATCTGCAGAATACGTCGGCCCTATGGTGTAATAATAAAGCCTGTGACCTGTGCATGTATCCAAAGAATTTGTATTGTGCTGCCTGCAGTACGGCGCGGAGTTCATCCAGCGATAATATCTATCAAACACTACACTCAGTGGGAGCCGCGTTACTGCCGGGAACATCTGGACAGCAGCTGCGAAGCTCAGCAGATGTTTAGATGCGGCACATGTCTACAAATTGTGGCCTTTCACCTAAACTACTGCACGGCAACACCCGCTGCCACCTCTGTCAGTGACACCTACTGCCCTCCCAGCAACACCCACAACCACCACTGCCAGCGACACCAACTGCCCTCCCAGCAACACCCACAACCACCACTGCCAGCGACACCAACTGCCCTCCCAGCAACACCCACAACCACCACTGCCAGCGACAACCACTGCCCTCACTAGCAACACACACACACACAACCACCATTGCCAGCGACACCCACTGCCCTCCCAGCAACACCCACAAAAACCACTACCAGTGACACCCACTACCCTCACCAGCAACACACAGCCACCACTGCCAGTGACATCTACTGCCCTCCCAGCAATACCCAAAAAAAACACTACCAGTGACACCCACTACCCTCACCAGCAACACACAGCCACCACTGCCAGTGACATCTACTGCCCTCCCAGCAATACCCACAAAAACCACTGCCAGTGACACCCACTACCCTCACCAGCAACACACAACCACTATTGTCAGTGACACCCACTGCCCTCCCAGCAACACCCACAAAAACCACTACCAGTGACACCCACTACCCTCACCAGCAACACACAGCCACCACTGCCAGTGACTTCTACTGCCCTCCCAGCAATACCCACAAAAACCACTACCAGTGACACCCACTACCCTCACAAGCAACACACAACCACCATTGTCAGTGACACCCACTGCCCTCCCAGCAACACCCATAAAAACCACTGCCAGTGACACCCACTGCCCTAACCAGCAACACACACAACCACCACTGCCAGCAACAACCACTGCCCTCACTAGCAACACACACACACACACAACCACCATTGCCAGTGACACCTACTGGCCTCCCAGCAACACCCACAACCACCACTGTCCGTGACACCTACTGCCCTCCCAGCAACACAGACAGAAACCACTACCAGTGACATCCACTACCCTCACCAGCAACACACACAACCACCAGTGCCAGCAACACCCACTGCTCTCACCAGCAACACCCACATCCACCACTGCCAGCGACAACCACTGCCCTCACTAGCAACACACACAACCACCACTGCCAGCGACACCCACAACCACCACTGCTAGTGACACAGACAGCCCTCACTAGCAACACACACAACCACCAGTGCCAGCGACACTCACTGTCGCAACTATCAGCGACACCAACTACTGCTACCGCCACCCACCATTACCAGCAACATCCACTGCCACCAATGGCATCCGTACCCACTGCTGCCACCACCACTTATTGCCTCCACCACCAGCAACATCCACTGCTGTCACCTCCAGCAAAACCCACTTATCACCTCCAGCGAAACTAACTGCTGCCACCGCCAGGGACACCCACTGCCACAAGCGACACTGACTTCTAGCGTCAGCCAGCAGCACTCTATCGCCTTCACCATCTGCCACCTCCACTGCCGCCTTTGTCAGCAACACCTTACAACCATTACCACCAGCAAAAACCCCAGTCACCACCACTAGTAAAACCCACTACCACCACCAGCAAGATCTACCGCTGCCATCGCAAACGCCACCCACTCAAACCAGCATCAGTGACACTAACATCGGGCCTACTCCAGCAACACTCTGCTGCCTTTACAATCTGCCACCTCTGTCAGCGACCCCCACAGCTACATCCGCCAGCGACACCCACCAGGGACACTCACTGATGCTCCCTCCACCAGATGAGTCTACCTGTTAATCAGGTGCCTAAACACATTGTAACTGGTAACATAAAGTATATGTGCACGTTGGATCTCAAATGGAAGCACGATCCAATTCTCACCTTGACCTTTTTTGGTAAAATCTCATCCATAATAATGCGTCTCTAATGCGCAGCAGATTTTGATGGAAAATCTGCTTCATTTCTGCCCTGTGTGCACAACCTTCAGCGTAGAATTGCAAAACTTTTTTAAAAAGTCCTCCCCTCCAAAACTGAAATATACAGTATATGATCCATATTTACAGCAGGGGTGTGACTATGGTTGACTGTATGCTCTCTCTGGTCTACAGACCGCTGATAGCTGGGGGGGGGGGGCACTGGAAATAATAACACTTTTCCTTTTCCCAGTCCTTTACTAGATTTCAATTGCTTCTGTAACTAATTTTCTGTATTTCAAAGTGATGTGCAGCAACATAATCATTTTTCAGTGACTAAATGAATTTGATATATAAAAGAAAGCAAATTTCTAGTTCTAGTTTCGTGCACGCAGCCCCTATGCCGACCTATTCATCTCTGAGGTTGCAGATCACCAACAAACTAAAGAGGGTAAATTTCAGGGGTGTCCATAGAAATCCAGAAGTCCCATATCAAAGGTCTGAATTTGTGGCACCGGCAGCCATTAAATAACCCATCAGGCTCTCATGGTCACATTGTGGGGGGTGCTAGAAAGTCTCTCCCCCCCCCCATCTACCCATTTAGATGCCATGGTTGCTGTGTTCACCGCACCATCTAAGGGGTTGAACTATTCAAAACTATGGCCCTTTGGACATTAGACACAATCTGCCTCCTAACTCTCAAATCTGCAAAACAAATAGATTAGGCAGAAAAAAAACAAAAAACAAACTGCTCCCCAAAAATGCCATGAAATGAATGATGAAGCAGCCCCCAAGTCTTCACATTGTAAGCGACAATTCTTAGTTTTCAATCCTCTACTTGCATGTTGTTAGGAGCAGCCGCGCGCTCCGCCTGGCGTCATTTATACAGACACATACACGGGGGGCTTTATTGTACCCAGGTCCACACAGGCATCAAAGCCTCGTACATAATAATGGTGAACATGCCAGAGGCGAATCCAGAGCCCCACCATTAGCGACGGAATATGACATGAAAGGTGCCGAGGTCAAAGCTTCATTCTTAGTGATTCATAAAGACGTCTTTCTCCGGCTCATTCACTGATTCTTCCAGCGCAAAAATAAAAAGACACAAGATTCTTCTTCCTACAGCTCTAAAGTTCTGCTGAAACCGACACGGCTCACCTGTCCCCATATTAAATAACAGCGCCCCGGCCCCGCGCTCATTCACAGCCACAGAAATCAGCTTTCACCAAAGAGTGAGTGCACACAGTGCGGATTGTGCTGCGGATTTTTCCGTGCGGATTTGAAGGTAAAAAGCTCTGTGACTCCAGATTAATACAATGTATCCAGTGCAGACAATGCTCTGGAGTCGAGTCACAGAGCATTGTCTGCACTGGATACAATGTATCAGTCTGGAGTCACAGAGCATTGTCTGCACTGGATACAATGTATCAGTCTGGAGACACAGAGCATTGTCTGCACTGGATACATTTTATCAGTCTGGAGTCACAGAGCATTGTCTGCACTGGATACATTGTATCAGTCTGGAGTCACAGAGCATTGTCTGCACTGGATACAGTGTATCAGTCTGGAGTCACAGAGCATTGTCTGCACTGGATACATTTTATCAGTCTGGAGTCACAGAGCATTGTCTGCACTGGATACATTGTATCAGTCTGGAGTCACAGAGCATTGTCTGCACTGGATACAGTGTATCAGTCTGGAGTCACAGAGCATTGTCTGCACTGGATACAATGTATCAGTCTGGAGACACAGAGCATTGTCTGCACTGGATACATTGTATCAGTCTGGAGTCACAGAGCATTGTCTGCACTGGATACAGTGTATCAGTCTGGAGTCACAGAGCATTGTCTGCACTGGATACATTGTATCAGTCTGGAGTCACAGAGCATTGTCTGCACTGGATACATTGTATCAGTCTGGAGTCACAGAGCATTGTCTGCACTGGATACAGTGTATCAGTCTGGAGTCACAGAGCATTGTCTGCACTGGATACAATGTATCAGTCTGGAGTCACAGAGCATTGTCTGCACTGGATACAGTGTATCAGTCTGGAGTCACAGAGCATTGTCTGCACTGGATACATTTTATCAGTCTGGAGTCACAGAGCATTGTCCGCACTGGATACATTGTATCAGTCTGGAGTCACAGAGCATTGTCCGCACTGGATACAATGTATCAGTCTGGAGTCACAGAGCATTGTCCGCACTGGATACAGTGTATCAGTCTGGAGTCACAGAGCATTGTCTGCACTGGATACAGTGTATCAGTCTGGAGTCACAGAGCATTGTCTGCACTGGATACAGTGTATCAGTCTGGAGTCACAGAGCATTGTCTGCACTGGATACAGTGTATCAGTGTTGAGTCACAGAGCATTGTCTGCACTGGATACAATGTATCAGTCTGGAGTCACAGAGCATTGTCTGCACTGGATACAATGTATCAGTCTGGAGTCACAGAGCATTGTCCGCACTGGATACATTATATCAGTCTGGAGTCACAGGGCATTGTCTGCACTGGATACATTGTATCAGTCTGGAGTCACAGAGCATTGTCCGCACTGGATACAATGTATCAGTCTGGAGTCACAGAGCATTGTCCGCACTGGATACATTGTATCAGTCTGGAGTCACAGGGCATTGTCTGCACTGGATACATTGTATCAGTCTGGAGTCACAGAGCATTGTCTGCACTGGATACAGTGTATCAGTCTGGAGTCACAGAGCATTGTCTGCACTGGATACAGTGTATCAGTGTTGAGTCACAGAGCATTGTCTGCACTGGATACATTGTATCAGTCTGCAGTCACAGAGCATTGTCTGCACTGGATATAACAGTAACACAATATTAACTCTAAATGGGATTTAGTTGCACACTAGCAGCAGCTGCACAGATCTCTCTGTTGGTTTGTTACAATGTATCAGTCCGGAGTGCAGAATGTTTAGCTCACAGAGCATGGTCTACACTGGATACATAGGACCAGCTATGTGCAGGGTTAATGGCTCTGAATGGAAAGAAGATTGTTTCAGCCTCCGGCATCAAGAGGAAATATTTAAAAATAGTAAGAAATGGAAACAATGTCCATCATAATGCTGTAGAGGTTTTGTTTTCTGCAGACATTTATCATGATCTCTATAGAACCCTTTCATAAGGGCAGGTTGACCTCATAGGTTGCAGGTCGGCGGCAGAGACCTGGTAGCGGACGTATACAGTGTGTGGCACTTACAATGATGCTGTACATCCCGCGGCCCCTGCACGGCGTTGGGGCGCTCAGAATCCGCTTCGTACATCCCCAAAGCGGTGTCCTCGTCTTCCAGCAGGGATACTTGACTTGATCTCTTCTTACCAGCTAACCAGCTTGAAGGCAATGGGGTGTTGGACGCAGATCTCAACAGCAAAATGCAGACAGCCAAGATAGCCCATAACTTCATCTTAGAAAGGCTTCCAAGAAAGGGACCTACCAGGACAAGAAGGAGAGAACGGACAGTGAGGTTACAATGGATCCAGGAGTTTCCTTACCCTGTCACATATCACCCTGTGGGTATAATGGCTGGTGACTTGGCGCCATGTGATAAAGTGGCATTCCAATATTCTAAAGTCATAGCTGATCCCCAGGGTGTGGTATAACATTGCGACTGCTTGGGGGTCTGACCTCTGAATCCCCCTCTAATTCACTTATTCGGTGGCCCATGTACAGGAAGAATCAAAGGGGCGGCAACACCCCATCATTGTGAAGATCCTAGTCTCCTACCAATCAGAAAGTGATAGCAAAACCTGTATTTATATATTTATATTTATTTGTATCCGGTGTAAACGCCGCTGTTCTCCTGAATCCGGCGATGTTTTTCTTATGTTCCTGCGCCTCTCCATTCCAGAGATACGGTCCGATCTTTGCAGTATGCCTAGCTAGCCTTATTAAACAAGTGGGTGTGGCACTGACTTTTTAATCTCCTCCCACTTGACTAACAAGACCAGATTTACATTAAAAGAAAGATAGAGCCGTATAAAGAAAAGAGAAACGTCGTCGGATTCAGGAGAACAGCGGCGTTTCCACCGGGTAGAAGAAAAAATCTCCATTTTTATGGGTCCTGTGTAAGAGAAAGCAGAATGGTAGGTGCAATATTCCAACCGTATGCAGCCATTCATAAAAAAGCTGTATCAGACCACGCCATGTGCTCGCTGCATGCATAGACGTAGCAGAGCCGAGTTTGTTGCTTAACGAACCTTCAGATAACAGCGAACAATGATAAGTCGCAGAAGGTGCAGGACCACACAGAGAAAGGACCTCAGGAACAGATTCTGCTTGGAAACGCATAAGTCTGCGTAGGAGCTGTGTACAGAAAACGGTAGCAGTTTTGATCAAATTGCTTTATCTCGTTCTGGTTTCTGCGCACCCTCAATTCTGTGGCTCCTCCAGCTGTTGTAGAACCCGGTTACTGCGCTGGGTACAATTTGGTTCACAAAGTGATTGTATGTCCGGAAGAATGCAGTAAAAGCAAAGTTTACACTGCGAAAATACAACGTGAGGGAAACACTAGAGGCGAGTGTACGCAAAGCAAGAATAGATGCTCGCCCCTGTTGCGCTTAACCCTCTCTACCCCTGCGGTAAACCGAGACGAGATTGGAGAACTGATGAACTCACTGATGGACTCTCAGTTGACTCCTTCTGCAGTCCACTATAGACAGAACAGCGCAGGGGCTGCAGAAGGCAAACGGTGCAAAACTTTTTAACAAAAGCCACTTACAAAAATACTTTTTAGCCCCAAATACGTGCATTTAAGAAAGAAAAAAGCTCGACAACTTTCGATCATTGTGATCTGCAGTACAGAACCCATCAGCAGGTATTCATCTCCCCCCTACAGCGCCACCACGGGAGAAAGGAAGCATTGCACCCATTGAAAGAAATGTCTGTATAATACACGGATGAGTCAGGTCATCCGCTTATAGATGTAGCAGAGCTGTATATGTGATGTGCAAATGACAAACTCAGCTCTGCTACATCTATGTGTGCATTCTGCTTTCTGCAGGCGGTTGTATACAATGTGCATGTGTGAGGCCATTTTTCAGGGGGCGGCGTGGGGGGGGGGTGACTGGTTTCACCCATTTTGCTGGTATTGCAGATCCTTCCGCTTGTGGTTTGTAACTGGAGATGTGGAGTTAATCTCCGAAGAAGATGTCACACATGGAGACGATACGCAGCGCTGCCAGGAGTGTTTATACAAGTCCCCTAGCTGGGACAGAGGAGAGCAGCGTCCATTCTGGAACTGCACCAAGGGTATTAACTGGGGGTGCTGGGGTCCGAACCTCCCAGCCTAGGATGAGGCATCCAGTCATATATATTTAGATCGGTCTTGAAAACAGCGCCACCCCTTTGCACAGGCGGTGTGTGTTATTGCACCCAGTTAGAGTGCATAAGGCCACGCATGTTCTGCCATACTCAGAGAATGGGTATAGTGCCGGTGGAACCTGCATCAAATGGGGGAAAGAACTCTCCCATTTGGAGATCATTGAGGGTCTCGGGATTCAGAACCCACTGATCTAAACCTCAACTTTGGTGTGGTTTGTGCTCATAAATAAGTATAGAGAAGCTCAGAAAAATACAGATTTACAAAGTTCCTGGCTCACTGATGGATTCTCAGTTAACTCATTCTACAGCCAGTAATTAATAGTGCAACAGAGAGGAAATAAAAGGAAAACGGTGAAAAATGTATGAACCCAAAATACATGCAATTAAGTAAAAAAAACCAACAACAACTTAAGGCACAGGGTGTACAAATCCCTTCTGAACTGATAAAGGGAGACATTTGTTTTTGTGACTGATACATTGTAACGAGCACATCAGCTGTGTGAGCACCATGGGATAAAAACTGGTTGTCAGCCTCAGAATGTGGAGAAGAAGGTTTTCATTCACTGATGGTAAAGAATCAAAAGTTTATTGAAAAGTTGGAAAACTTTTTTTTGCGTTGTCCTAGATTGGTGGGGGGGGGGGGGGCAGACTGATGGAGAGGACCCCCATAGTTACTAAACTGGGGTAAGACTAATGACTAGCTGAGCTGGGAGCAGCCCTCAGCTTCCAATGTCACGGGGACTAATGATACTTTGTCACCATCGCTGACATGTAGCTGTGATCAAACAGAGCGGCCACAATATGACAGGAGGGACGCAGGGCAGACAAATGAGCAGCACCAAACCAAGACCCCAAAGCAAATGACCCCAGTGCCCTCCATACACAAATCTCAAGTCTTACCCCTCTCCAAGTACCAGAGCTCAATCTCAAATTAATCTGAACCCCTCAGGAAACAATTGGGCATTGATGGGTGTGTGGAGGGCCCAGAGCTCTGGGCATAGGTGCCCACTGTGTAAAAGAGAGGGGGCTCACATGAAAAGACCAAAATGGGGAAACCTGCTAATCTCCTTGGCTACTGCAGAAAACCAAGCCTTTGGGTACAGAAGGGCTTAGATTTTGGATCCCCCACCAATGCTTTCAAGCACTAAAGTTTTGGGCATTGATAGTGTTGAGAATAATACTAACCAAGGGGTACAGCGATGGGGGGGTGCAGTGGTCCTGACTACGAGAAAGAGGCTTAAACCTGTTCCTATCTTCAGTGGCATCTCATCGTGTAGAAACAGGGGTGTAACTATAATAGGTGGAGGGTTGCAATTAGAACTGGACCCTGGAGACTAAGGGGGCCCAAAAGTTCCCTTTGCCCCATAGAATAAGATTATTACTATTAAAGACCTGTGATAGTTGGAAGTCCTGCTGGAGATTTTACTCTGGGGCCCACAAGCGCAAGTTACACCATATAGTGTAGAAACTTTCATGGAAGGTCACACAGGAATAAAGAAATCACGGGAAGAATTTCCCACGTGGTGGAAGACACATGAAAATCTCAAAATATCAGATTATTTCTCTGCAGAGTTTACTTTATAGGCAGACATGAGAATCCTCATACTTCTTACGTACATATAGATGGAGTGGTCTGTTATCAGGTGTAGCAGAGCTGGCTTTGCAACAGAGTTTGTCAAGTACAGCAGAAGTGAATTTTTCAGTGCTGTAGCGGTGCTGAGTTTGTCACTGAGTTTGACAGGTGCAGCAAAGCTTAGGTTTGCCAGGTATAGTAGAGCGGAGTGTGTAACAGAGTTTGTCAGGTATAGCAGGGCTCAGTTTGCCAGTCATAGCTGGGTTTGCAACGGAGTTTGTCAGATGTAGAAGAGCTGAGTTTGCCAAGTATAGCATAGCTGAATTTGCAACGGATTTTGTTAGGTATAGCAGAGATGAGTTTGTAACTTTGTTAGGTGTAGCTGAGTTGAGATTGCAACTGAGTTTTGTCAGGTGCAGCAGAGCCGAGTTTGTCATCCAACTAGATTCAAACTGTATCTCTCCAGAAATAAGCGGAGTATATAGGGCCGAGATAAAGCACCAAAATTGTCAGTGCCATGAGTGCAGGTATTATGCCTTTACCTTTATGATATATTCTCTCTCTTAGCCATTTTTGCCATCTTCCACTATAAATTGATACATTGTGACATTTTTTATGGATTCCCTGATATGATGATACGTTTTATGAGGTTTTACACGTGATTGCAGGAGTGTTATCAGGAGGTGTTACCCTAAAGCGCTCAGCTCTGCTTCATCGCATCGTATCGCTTTTATCCGGTATTCTTTTGCTGATCCACAAATCTGTGTCTGTTTATTGGGGTAAATGCAGCCCATCTGTGTGCGTTCTACAGAGAGCCGGGGTGTGTATCATTTTGTGTTTTGAAACCCTACACTTTAATGAAAGCCACTTGTGCTGCCTCCTCCCAGCTCTACGTTGCACGGTTTGGCGGTAAGAAGATATAATATTTGTATACGAGATTAAAGCGCAGAGACCGAAACGCGCTGTCGTCACTCCATGCATTAAACAGTATACAACCTGAGAGAGAAATAACCCATTCAGATGTTTCTAGTTCTACCTCTCAGTAGCTGGGAAAGCTGGGTGACGGCCAATATGGCCACCATAGTGTTTCCACTGCCAGAGTTCCTATAGAAGACAGGTGTCCGCTACATCAGACTCTCCTGCTTCCCACAGAGGACAGCAGCTGCAGAATGCACCTCTCCTGCGGAAGGACCCAGATCACCTGTGCAGCGCATGATTTGTGGATGCGCTGCAGGCATTACTAAATTAGTGCACCCTAGAAATATCACAGGGGGCGTCCTCTACTCGGGACCCCTCTCTATTAGCCAGAGAGAAGAACCGCTACAAACTGCTCATTATTACATGTTTGCTTATTTACAAAATGTAATACCCCATTGTAACACTAGTGGCCGCCGCAGGAGAAGTGTGCAGATTCCAGATCGGTGGCGATCACTTGATCAACAGCTGATCTTCATATAAAACATGGGCACAACACATACCCAGGTTAACCCTCCAACTAACAGACCTGGCCATTAGGGAAATTTCTGCTCTATACATGTAAATGGTGTCTTTTCTGCAATAAGGGCATGGATTTTTTTGCAAATCTTATTCAGCAAGTCTGAACTTTTCCCTATAGTACCGCTATTCCATAATGACCCTTCAGGAGTAAAAGCTTGTAGCGGACCCCCAGTGCCCTCTACATAGACCTCTAGGAGTGAAGTATAGCGTTCATCTCTGCTCCATCTAGAAACTGTACAGATAAGTACAATGGTGCGGTACTTTGTCTTAGTTACGCAAAATATATTTCTGTTATTTGGAGGCTTGCAGACTATGAAGGGTCACACTGTCCGCCTCTATGCGCGTCAAAATTGGCAAAAAATTGAATGTATTGATGGCGCAGTGTAAGGGATCTGATAAGCGTACTACCACAATCTGGCCACTAGAGGGCAGGAGAGAATGAACCTTTCCCATCACTGACTACTACTACTCTGATCAGGTTCTCTCAGTACATAGTGAGAATTCTTCTACCCTGTGGAACTTATTTAGTCTGAATTTCAGGCATTGAGGGGGTTGTTGCTGTCTGGGGCTGTTATCGCGACACCCGTTTATTGATATATTGTCCATTAGAATCAACGGGCATCAATCGATTCTAATGGACGATGATTGATTCCCAGAGCAGAAGAAGCTGCAGCTCCTGACTCTAGTCTTTCCTAATATTTATAGGAGGCTTCTTTTAGGCTTTTTTTTTGCAAAAAAAAAAAAAAAGTTGCCCTAATTGATTAGATGTGAACAGGTCTTTATGGAAGACTACAAAGCAATAATAATGTCTGTAAAGCGCTGTGGAATTAACGAGTAAGATAAATAAAAATAAACAAACAAAGTAGTTCTTGCTCATGTAGCAGAGCCGAGTCCACTGTGCGACATCACTGAGGTTTTACATAGGACTGCAGGTAAACCGATCACATTGCACTGACAGTTCTACTATTCCACAGATCAATTTTTTTTTTTTTTATGTTATATAGAGAATTAGGGTTTGTACCAATTTAGATAAAGCCTGAACCAAACACTTTAATATTTCCATGGACGTCTCTTATAATGTGGCGCTTATGGAAAACCAAAGAGAACCTGCCACAATGGCTTTCCTGGGGCGCCTCTGTAGGAGCACACATTGTCCTAGGATTTAATTCTCACTTGTTTTTGCTATATTTGATTTATACTTATTTTCCCACATTTTTTTCCTCCATCTTCAGTGTATCCATCCATGACTACTAGTATTATCCCCTGTATCTTACCTTATACAGAACAGCAGGCAATCAAATATACAAGAAAAAAAAAAAAAAGTTTTTTTAATGCTTTGAGACTTTTCTATTTCATTATCTTGTTTTTTTTTTTAGATTACCGCCCGTCAGTTCTAGGTTGTGTCGCCCTTCTGAATATTGTGATACATCAGAACACGTCGCTACCGGCAAGTAGAGGATATGTTGCCTTGTATGTATTTGATACATTCTTACATTAGGCCTTGTTCACACCATGCATTTGTGCTGAGGTTTGGGGTTTTTTTTGCTATAATTTTCCAAAACAATACATTGAATTATTGCGAAAATCGCTGCGGTGTGACATCGATATACTGATAGTAAATGTAGTTGGATACATTATTACTCGTCAGGCTAAAAGGTCACAACCTGCGTTTTTTTTTATTTTTCTAAAATTGCGTTAAATTTTGCCGCGTTTTTACGTAAGGTGTGAACACGACTTTAGGCTGAAATGTTGTTGTGACCTTGCCGGGTTAGTAAATGTAGTTGATACATGGTGACTTGTTAGGTTTATGGCTTCCTTATAGATACATTGTTACGTGTTAGTACTTGATACATTGTTACGTGAGAGTTAATCGCTACATGACAACGTGTTCGCACTTGATCCGCTGTCACGCGTGAGTTTTATTTTTTTCTCGCGCTGCTGTTTTGTAGGATTTTTTTTTTTTTTTGATACATGGTTGTTTGTAGTATTTTTGTTACATGGTCTCATACATTGTTGCACTTGTTATCTAGGATGGCATTACACAGGCTGCACCTACCGTTTGTCTGGCCTCTCTAGCCCTAAGATGGACATTAATCCGACCTCCTGAGGATGAGGAGTCCAGGGATCCTAACAAGACCAGATCACAGGGCTGGCAGGGCAGGTGGGCTGCAGGGCAGGTGGGCTGCAGACCAAGGTTCTCCAGCTGCTCGGTCCTCCTTCCCTTTCCAGCAATCAGTAGGAAAAAACACAGCAGCAGCAGCAGCAGCAATTCTGCAGAGTGGAGATGTGGATGCTCCAATCCTGCTGAGAAATCCAAGGATCACACACCATCAACAACTGTGGGGAGTCAGATGAAGACATGGGGGCTCCTGGAGCAGCAGCTGGTACCACCACAGCTGAGGAGCCTGCACACCACAAGGACTCTAGACTCCCTCCAGGGTAAGATCCAAGTGGAATGTGGAGAGATGGAGGACTTCTGCCATGCAAACTCCTTCCAGTGTGAAGAAGAAGAGGAGGAGGAGGAGGCTCCTAATCCTGCAGGGTCCTGAGCCGGAGACACTGGCTCTACCTGCACAATGCACTCCCAAGCTGGAGGACAGATGTGCTGCACTCCACACATGAAAGGGAATATTTGCCAAGAGAAGAAGCAGGGGGAATGGATTTATAGGCTCCCTGGGTGTGCCTTCTCCTCCAGCCCTCCTCTGATTGGTCCTTCTGCCCATCCAGGACCTCTCCAGAGTTTTCTAAATATCTGCTGGGTGAAGTCAGGCTCTAAAACCATGCAAGTCTGAATGCATGCAAGCATGGTCCAAGGGTGGCATGTCTTCTGCTCTGACCCCAGGGGCATTCCCCTCCTCGTGGTATTCTACACAGATGCCATTGTGGTTGTGGCTGGAAGCCGAGCCTCAGCTGTGGGAGATTTACATACAGACCTCACAGGACAATCCCTGTCATTTCCTGCAGGATCTGCGAGGAGGCAATGATCTGCGGCTGAGGACACAAGGCAAAGCTAGAAGCGGAGCATCGGAGGGAAGGAGGAAGAAAGGGAACTTCACATAGTCACCATTCACCGGGGATCAATGGAGTTATCTACCGGAATATCTATTAATCTCATATCTGTCAGTCATCAGTATACTCTACTGATCCGGAGTTACATCCTGTATTATACCCCAGAGCTGCACTCACTATTCTGCTGGTGCAGTCATTGTGTACATACATTACATTACTGATCCTGAGTTACATCCTGTATTATACTCCAGAGCTGCACTCACTATTCTGCTGGTGCAGTCATTGTGTACATACATTACATTACTGATCCTGAGTTACATCATGTATTATACTCCAGAGCTGCACTCACTATTCTGCTGGTGCAGACTGTGTACATACATTACATTACTGATCCTGAGTTACATCCTGCATTATACTCCAGAACTGCACTCACTATTCTGCTGGTGCAGACTGTGAACATACATTACATTACTGATCCTGAGTTACATCCTGCATTATACTCCAGAGCTGCACTCACTATTCTGCTGGTGCAGTCACTGTGTACATACATTACATTACTGATCCTGAGTTACATCCTGTATTATACCCCAGAGCTGCACTCACTATTCTGCTGGTGCAGTCACTGTGTACATACATTACATTACTGATCCTGAGTTACATCATGTATTATACTCCAGAGCTGCACTCACTATTCTGCTGGGGCAGTCACTGTGTACATACATTACATTACTGATCCTGAGTTATTATTATTAT
This sequence comes from Dendrobates tinctorius, assembly GCF_039654945.1. NCBI lineage: Eukaryota > Metazoa > Chordata > Amphibia > Anura > Dendrobatidae > Dendrobates > Dendrobates tinctorius. The sequence continues at coordinate 14,981,576 of NW_027361803.1, forward strand.
TATTATTTATTGTTATAGCGCCATTTATTCCATGGCGCTTTACATGTGAGGAGGGGTATACATAAAAACAAGTACAATAATCTTAAACAATACAAGTCATAACTGGTACAGGAGGAGAGAGGACCCTGCCCGCGAGGGCTCACAATCTTCAAGGGATGGGTGAGGATACAGTAGGCGAGGGTAGAGCTGGTCGTGCAGCGGTTTGGTCGATCGGTGGTTACTGCAGGTTATAGGCTTGTCGGAAGAGGTGGGTCTTCAGGCTCTTTTTGAAGGTTTCGATGGTAGGTGAGAGTCTGATATGATGTGGTAGAGAGTTCCAGAGTAGGGGTGATGCGCGAGAGAAATCTTGTATGCGATTGTGGGAAGAGGAGATAAGAGGGGAGTAGAGAAGGAGATCTTGTGAGGATCGGAGGTTGCGTGCAGGAAAGTACCGGGAGACGAGGTCACAGATGTATGGAGGAGACAAGTTGTGGATGGCTTTGTATGTCATGGTTAGGGTTTTGTAATGGAGTCTCTGGGCAATTGGGAGCCAGTGAAGGGATTGACAGAGGGGAGAAGCTGGGGAATAGCGGGGGGACAGGTGGATTAGTCGGGCAGCAGAGTTTAGAATAGATTGGAGGGGTGCGAGAGTGTTTGAGGGGAGGCCACAGAGCATGAGGTTGCAGTAGTCAAGGCGAGAGATGATGAGGGCATGGACTAGGGTTTTTGCAGATTCTTGGGTGAGGAATGAACGGATGCGTGAAATATTTTTGAGTTGAAGTCGGCATGAAGTGGAAAGGGTTTGGATATGTGGTTTGAAGGAGAGATCAGCGTCAAGGATTACTCCGAGGCAGCGAGCTTGTGGGACTGGGGAGAGTGGGCAGTCATTTACTGTAATTGATAGGTTCGTAGGGGGGGTCGCGTGAGATGGGGGAAAGATGATGAATTCTGTTTTGTCCATGTTGAGTTTCAGATATCTAGTGGAGAAGAAGGATGAAATAGTGGACAGACATTGAGGGATTCTGGTTAGTAGGGAGGTGATATCTGGTCCAGAGATGTAGATCTGTGTGTCATCAGCATAAAGATGATACTGAAAGCCATGAGATTCTATGAGCTGTCCCAGGCCAAAGGTGTAAATAGAGAACAGCAGGGGCCCAAGGACTGAACCTTGTGGGACTCCGACAGATAGGGGGCGAGGTGAGGAGGTGGTGTGTGAGTGGGAGACGCTGAATGTCCGGTCTGTTAGGTATGATGAGATCCAGGAGAGGGCCAAGTCTGTGATGCCGAGGGATGAGAGGGTCTGTAATAATAGGGAATGGTCCACTGTGTCAAAGGCAGCCGACAGGTCCAGGAGGAGGAGGACATAGTAGTGTCGCTTGCTCTTGGCGGTTAAGAGGTCATTGGTGACCTTAGTAAGGGCAGTTTCAGTGGAGTGGTGTGACCGGAAGCCAGATTGTAAGCGGTCGAAGAGGGAGCAAGAAGAGAGATGGGAGGACAGTTCAAGGTAGACGTGTTGTTCCAGTAGCTTGGAGGCGTATGGGAGAAGTGATATAGGGCGATAGCTAGATACAGAGGATGGGTCAAGAGAGGGCTTTTTGAGGATAGGTGTGATGGAGGCATGTTTAAAGCTTGAGGGGAAAACACCAGTTGTTAGTGATAGGTTGAAGAGATGGGTTAGGGTTGGGATGAAGACTGTGGTGAGGTTTGGGATGAAGTGGGATGGGATCGGGTCGAGTGCACAGGTGGTGAGATGTGATCTTGAGAGTAGAGTGGAGAGTCGATCTTCTGTAATGGTGGAGAAGTTGGTTTACATCCTATATTATACCCCAGAGCTGCACTCACTATTCTGCTGGTGCAGTCACTGTGTACATACATTACATTACTGATCCTGAGTTACATCCTGTATTATACCCCAGCGCTGCACTCACTATTCTGCTGGTGCAGTCACTGTGTACATACATTACATTACTGATCCTGAGTTACATCCTGTATTATACCGCAGAGCTGCACTCACTATTCTGCTGGTGCAGTCACTGTGTACATACATTACATTACTGATCCTGAGTTACATCATGTATTATACTCCAGAGCTGCACTCACTATTCTGCTGGGGCAGTCACTGTGTACATACATTACATTACTGATCCTGAGTTACATCCTATATTATACCCCAGAGCTGCACTCACTATTCTGCTGGTGCAGTCACTGTGTACATACATTACATTACTGATCCTGAGTTACATCCTGTATTATACCCCAGAGCTGTACTCACTATTCTGCTGGTGCAGTCACTGTGCACATACATTACATTACTGATCCTGAGTTACATCCTGTATTATACCCCAGAGCTGCACTCACTATTCTGCTGGTGCAGTCACTGTGTACATACATTACATTACTGATCCTGAGTTACACCCTGTATTATACTCCAGAGCTGCACTCACTATTCTGCTGGTGCAGTCACTGTGTACATACATTAGGAGGAGCCATTTTGGCATTGATATTTGCTTTTTAAAGGGGTTTTCCCAGGAACGAAATTTCATTTTAAAAATTGTCTGTGTATGACCGTGTGCAGAACATACCACAGCTCCTGGGTAGGGGAGGAAGCAAAATACAATACTGACCTTAAGCAGGGGAGCACAGAGGATACATGTTGTGAGGTAAAACATTGTTTAAAAACAGTCAGTGAAATATTTTACCTGACAAAATGAATCCTCTGTGATCCCCTGCTGTAATGTCAGTATTGTCTTTTGCTTCCTCCCCTGCCCAGGAGCTGTGGTATGCTCAGTACACGGTCAGACACAGACAATTTTTAAAATGAACTTTCGTTCATGGGAAAACCCCTGTAATGTGATCGGCTTCCTCTGCCTGTAGACATGTCGCACATCTGCCGTGGGGATCAGCCGAATGATTCACTGCGCCTGCGCGGAATTCACGCAGGCGCAGTAAATCAGACCGCCGCCATCTTTGTGCAGACAGATAGCGGCGGTCACATTAAAACTGCACATGGGCTCCTCCTGTACAAAGATGGCAGCAGTCAGTGAATCATTCGGCTGATCCCGGCGGCAGCGTGTTCTGCTGGTGGTATCGCGCAAGAGGCTTCGTACGGCGTATAAAGTGTGTGTGTGGTGCGTACTGCGTATAAAGTGTGTGTGTGTGGTGTGACGGTGTTCCGCTGGTAGTACTGGGCAAGAGGCTTGTACCACCAGCAGTTTCCATATTGAGACACCCATCACTTGGGTGTCCCAATATGGCGGTCGATGAACTTCCGCCACTTGGAATTCTGGGATCCAGAGACATCTGGACGGAACAGGATGTGAAGACATTACAAGGTAAGTATATATTAGATGAAAAACATAACAATAATAAAAACAGAAACAAAACAGAAATAATAACCAGAAAATAATCCGTATACTGAACACTGGTCCAGCCGCTCATTCTCTCCTCACACACATACTATACATATATACAGAATAATAACTAATAATAACTTACACCTTCTGGTTCGGTCACCAAACAAAATAATAACAAACAAGTAAAAATAAACTATAGCAAACAAAAACTATATATATAAACTTTCCCAACCCCCACACTGACCAGAGAGCTGGTCCTGCATCTCATGCCTCAGTCCACATCCAACGTCCATAGGCCAGATCAGGCAGTGCCAGTGTTTCCCCAAACACCCCAGTGTCCCATAGCCCCACAAGATAAACCCACCTCCCCCCTTTTCCCACCACCCAACCTAACACCTACACCCAAATCTATATCCCTATATACAATATATACATATATATGCATTTGTATAACTTATATCCTGGCTGCTGCATTCACTCACACCCACCGCCCTTGCATTAACGCTTTACTCTCCATCCATATCGGCCCCTCTGTCCTTTCCTCTCCTATGTATACCACTCACGCTCTTTTCACATTGCTAAACAGCACTGATCCATTCACTCGCACCATCCAACACAAGAGACGCTCTCACAAATCACTTAACCATCTGCTCACTCTTTCTATGCTCCTTCTTATAGTCGCAGGAGACGTTGCTCCCAATCCCAGTCCCCCATATCATATTAAGTTGTACCCCCCAACTGCTATACTTGGAAACCCCTCTAATCTTATTAATATTCCCTGCCTGCCTTCTGTCTCTTTTAATTGTGCCCTTTGGAATTCTCGCTCAGTGTGTATCATACTCTCCTTCACTCATGACTTCTCCCTTTCCGATTCTCTTAACCTCCTGGCTCTTACTGAAACCTGGGTCCAGCAGTCAGACACTACCGCTGCTCTTTCACATGGTGGACTACACTTCTCTCATACCCCAAGATCGGACAACAGAGCAGGTGGAGGCGTTGGTTTGCTCCTATCACCCAAATGTACCTTTCAGGTTATCCCTCAAGTACCCTCACTTGTCTACCCTTCTTTTGAGGTCCATGCTGTCAGACTCTACGTCCCCTTCCATGCGAATGGCAGTAGTGTATCGTCCTCCCGGCCCCTCCCATCAATTTATGGATCACTTTACCACCTGGCTTCCACACTATCTCTCCTGTGACATCCCTACCCTCATCATGGGAGACTTCAACTTATGAAGAACTTGCAGTCATCATTGGTCCCTATCTCCTCCTTCTCATGTCCTGATTTTGCACTTAAACATTACAATGAAACACTTCAAAGTGCCCTGGATGAAACTGCACCTCCTATACATAGAATAACTAGGCACAGACGGCGACAACCCTGGCACACGCTGCGAACACGCTTCCCATAGCGGTGCTCCAGGTGCGCCGAACATCTGTGGAGAAAATCCAATCTACCTGAAGATTTCATCCATTATAAGTTTATGCTTAGAACATACAACACTGCCCTTCACCTTTCCAAACAAACCTATTTCAACACCCTCATCACCTCATTGTCCAATAACCCGAAACGTCTCTTTGACACTTTTCATTCCCTACTCAAAGAGTACAGGCCCCAACCACGGAGGTTCGAGCTGACGATCTGGCTAATTATTTCAAAGAAAAAATTGACCATATCCGACAGGAAATTATCTCCCAATCACCTCATACCATGCACTGTCCTCCCCCACTGCATCTAGCTCACTCTCTCTGATTTTGAACCAGTCACAGAAGAAGAAGTAAGCAGGCTCCTTGCATCTTCTCGCCCAACAACTTACACCTGTGACCCCATCACATCTCCTCCAGTCCCTTTCCCCTGCTGTCACCCCTTATCTAACAAAAATATTCAACCTCTCTCTCTCTTCTGGTATCTTTCCCTCCTCATTTAAGCATGCCATCATACATCCACTACTTAAAAAACCATCTCTCAACCAAAACTGTGCCGCTAACTATAGACCTGTCTCTAATCTTCCCTTCATCTCTAAACTCCTGGAACGCCTGGTACACTCCTGTCTTATCCGCTATCTCTCAGAAAACTCTCTCCTCGACCCTCTTCAATCCGGTTTTCGCTCTTTACACTCTACTGAAACTGTCCTCACTAAAGTCTCTAATGATCTACTAACAGCTAAAGCTAATGGACATTACTCCATGCTAATTCACTTGGATCTCTCTGCAGCATTCGACACTGTGGATCATCAGCTCCTCCTCACTATGCTCCATTCCATTGGCCTCAAGGACACCGTTCTCTCCTGGTTCTCCTCCTATCTCTCTGACCGCTCCTTTACTGTATCTTTTGCCGGTTCCTCCTCCTCTCACCTTCCCCTTACTGTTGGGGTTCCTCAAGGATCGGTTCTAGGCCCCCTCCTCTTCTCTTTGTATACTGCCCCTATTGGTCAAGCAATCAGTAGATTTGGGTTCCAGTACCATCTCTATGCCGATGACACCCAATTATACACTTCTTCTCCTGATATCACGCCTGCCTTTTTGGAAAACACCAGTGATTGTCTTACTGCTGTCTCTAACATCATGTCCTCCCTCTATCTGAAACTGAACCTGTCAAAAACTGAACTCCTTGTGTTTCCTCCCTCTATTAACCTACCTATGCCCGACATTGCCATCTCTGTGTGTGGTTCCACCATTACTCCCCAGCAACATGCCCGCTGTCTTGGGGTCAGAGGAGGTGAGATCTCGGGCGATGTCGCGGTGAGTGGAGGCGAGATCTCGGTCGACGAGGCGAGATCTCGGGCGAGAGCGAGAGAGAGAGAGAGATTTTTTATCCAGCAGCCAGATTGGGTTTAGGGTTAAACATGTAGCAAAAGAGGAAAATACGGATCCGGACAACAAAAAAAACATTGCATTGTCCGTTCGGTGATCTCAGCGGACGCCAAAATTTTGGCGGATCCCCAGAAATACGGATGCAACGGACGATCCTCAGTCAAAATCCATCGATAATGAAAGTCAATGGGGAAAAAAATGGATCCGCCAAGATAAATGGCGGATCCGTTTTTTTTGCAAATCGGCGGATTTTGACTGATGGTGACAAACGGGTGTGTGAAACAGGCCTAATCGGTCTCCCTCTTAACAAACTCTCCCCTCTTCAATCCGTCCTGAATGCAGCAGCTAGGATCATATTCCTCACCAATCGTTATACTGATGCCTCTACCTTGTGCCAGTCCTTACACTGGTTACCCATCCTTCCAGAATTCAGTATAAACTTATTACCCTCACCCACAAAGCCCTCCATGACTCAGCACCGCCCTACATCTCCTCCCTCATCTCAGCCTACCACCCTACCTGTGCCCTCCGTTCTGCTAATGACCTGAGGTTAACATCCTCATTAATCAGAATATCCCACTCCCGTCTCCAAGACTTTTCACGAGCAGCGCCAATTCTTTGGAATGCACTACCCAGGCTAGTACGATTAATCCCCAAACCCCACAGTTTTAAGCGTTCCTTAAAAACTCATTTGTTCAGACTGGCCTATCGCCTCAATGCATTAACGTAAATATCCCTGTGTGGCTCATTTTTACATTTTTACCATAACCTGGTTCCTCGCATCATGTTCTCACATGCTTTTTGCATTTAATAGCCCTCTGTGTCTGTACTGTTACATATTTAGACTGTTAACTGGTTCATGCAGCAACAGGAACACCTGATTCTTACACTAGGGAAGATCCAAACCATAAAAACAATAAAAGCAATTGTTACCATCCACCTTTCGTGTCTCCCCTTTTCCCTTATAGATTGTAAGCTTACGAGCAGAGCCCTCATTCCTCTTGGTATCTGTTTTGATCTATGTGTTTATTGCTATGCTATGCTGTAATGTCTATTGCCTGTACAAGTCCCCTCTATAATGTAAAGTGCTGCGGAATATGTTGGCACTATAGAAATAAAATTATTATTATTATTATTATTATTATTATACAGAAACAAACACTACAATACCCACAAAGCCCAAGTTCGGCGCCTGCAGCCCTACATCACTGTATACCGATCACAAAACAAAAATCTACAGCAGCAGCCCACTACCAGGAAAGGAGATGACCAGACTATGCCACACTGAAAGAAAAGCCCTTCCGGAGGAGAGTGGTTCTATGTGTGCACAGTCTCTCATACTCCAGAGAGCGCACCTTTACCAGGTCACCGAGTATGGTTCTAAACACATCGTCCACTGGGAGGATTTTCCGTTGCGTCGATACTAAGCATCGTGCATTCCACGTGTTATACCTAACCACTGCGCTAACTAGGAATAAGGTGCAGCGGCCCGAGCACCAAGGTCTCCAAATGCTCCATAGGCCCATTCCCCATGAAGAGACCGGCCAGCCGAGACCAGCCAATGGAGGTGCCCACTCTGTTGTACATCTCTGTTTTGAAGGGACAACGAAGCAGGAAATGGTCCATGCTTTCCAGCACGGTACCACAATGCTCCCTGCTCTCTGCTACACTCCAGATTGTTCCTCACACACAGTTTCCCATGAAACTAGCGCCAAGGCAAGTCCCAAAACTTCAAGGGGATCCTGATAGAATTCAGAAGATGCAAACCCACCCCAAGATCCCGACTTGGGCAATCCCTGAGCGCCAGAGGTCTCTGGAAATGGGTCAAAAGAACCCTATTGTCAAGGAGTTTCCTTGGCAGAGTCCTGATCTCTCACTGTCACGATGACCCGTCCTGTGTGACGCGACCCGCAGTTCGGTAACTAAAACAGCAAGACGCGGCACGTGATACTGTCCTGTGTGACACGGCCCGCAGGCCGGTAACTAAAACAACAAGACACGGGGAAACAGTTACAATGGTGGGCCCTGCGATAGGGAAAGGGGACGTGGAGACCTTCTGCACTCCCGAGTCAGTGTCCCTAATGCTCCTAACGTTCCCTATGCCGGTTCCGCACCGGGCGCCGATCAGTAACCTGTCGCCCTAGCACACCCTACACCTATCCCTTGCTAGGGAGCTGGGTGGCGCAGGCACTTGCCCCACCGCTCTGCTAATACACACTAAGGAAAAACACACACAGGGAAACACCACTTAGCTTTACTCTGTTGCACTTGCTCCTGGCAACAGAGTCAATCACCAGAATGCAGCTCTCCTCCTGAATCGCTGCCACCAAGCTCTGTCAGAGCTACAAGGAAATCCCCTATGTCTCATTCAACACCAGGGCTAAGACAGTGCTGCAAGGAACGCTCTCCAGCTCCTTCCTCCACCAAGGATGGTTGAAATGGACACTATCACCAACACCTGTGACTCTTTTATAGCAGAGCCAGCAATCACACCTGCATTATAATCATGTGCACTAAACTAAAGAAACCAGAGTGCAATGACGCTCATCACCACCGGGGGCAAACTTAGAACAAACGACACCACAGTGCAATAATCCTAATGGCCTCCAGGCAAAAACCAAACCTAAGCACAGCTTAAGGAAAAAAAAGGTTACCTGTGCTTTTTATCAGCCCTGATCCAGCATGGATCATGACAGTACCCTCCCCTTAATGAGGGGCCTCTGGAGCCTCAAGACCGCTCCTCATCAGGGAACCACCCACAGTGGGGACGCCTAGACCCAGAGTTCACCTCAGCAACTACCTGCACGTCAGGTTGATGACAAACGAGCCTGCTGGTATTGGCAACGTTTCTGGAGGCACCACATATCTCCGAAGCGCTGACCTCGGGAACGAGTTGTGTATGTGTATGTTTGGTATGAGCTGGTAACACTCCACAACACACTTCCACTGGATGATTTTTGGTGGCCACCCATACATGCTTGTTCACACACAGGTCCGGACCTGAACGTTTATTGCCACTCGTTCGTTTGTCACCATTTGGAGAACTCTTTCTGGGATTAACAACAGAGGCGTCCCCCTGTGTCACCACACTCACACCCCCGCACTTCACCAAGGAGTACACCACCCTCCAACCCCTTCCACCACGAGGTCTGCACCTCCCAGAGTTGGCCAATGGCGAGGGTTGAGACTTGCCCCTACTCTCCTGCAGCACATCTGCTGCTCTCATCGGAGAGGAAGGGGTCCGGTGAAGAGAGACGGCAGAGACAGTAGTTCCTAGGCAGCAGACCTCACACGAGTGCCCCCAGCTAACCACTTCCCTCGCCCGCCAATCTGTTACCGGGTTGTGTCTTTTCAGCCAAGGGAGGCCTAAAACAATAGGTACTGGCATTCCTTCCAAGACGTAGCATGACAAGGACTCCTCATGATGTCCTATACACAGATGGATATTCTCTACAACTTGGGTCAAGCTCCCCTGGCTCAGTGGAACAGAGTTTATGGCCTGGACGCTAATAGGTTGGGCGGTACCCCGCCAGCCAAGACCTCTGCTGACATGGTACCTTGGGAGGGCAAAATGGAGGAAATGTATACTCCCTGGTCGCCTCCCTCCAAGCGACCAGGGGAATGCGGCTTCTCAGATGGCACAGAATATTTGGTGCGCAATGGGCAAGCCTTCAGGACATGACCAGTCTGCCCACAGCACAAACATGCCGACACCACTCCCCGAACTGTAGGCAGCTCCGAATATAAACTAGCTCCTCCTACTTGCATAGGTTCATCAGGAGACTTGGCATGAACTGGGCAGGCTCTCATAAAATGGCCAGGCTTCCCACAGGAAAGCATACCCCCTCAACACGACGAGCCGCAGACACCCCCTTTTTTGTATCAACAACACCGGGCTGTCTGGGTTCCTCCATCTGCACTGGTGGGTCCTCCTCCCTAGCGAGGACATCATGGGGCACTTTTTGCATATGTCTTTCCCTAAGGCGTCTATCCACCTGGATGGCAAGGGACATGGCGGCCTTCAGCAACCTGGGGGCGGCGTACTGCACCAGAGTATCCTGCAACTTTGGAGACAAACCCTGTACAAATTGACTCCTAAGTGCAGGGTCATTCCACTGAGTGTTAGTGGCCCATCTCCTAAACTCTGAGCAGTACTCCTCAGCAACCCAGGCTCCCTGTTTACACCTACGGATTTGGGATTCCGCCAGGGTGACGCCATCAGGATCCCCATACACAAGCGCCAAAGCTGCAAAAAACTCATCCACGGACACCAATGATGGAGAATCATCCGGTAGGGAGAAGGCCCAGGCTTGGGGATCCCCTTTAAGAAGGGACATAATGATTCCCACCCATTGCTCTTCACTCCCTGATGAACGAGGGCGCAGCCTGAAATATAATTTACAGGCTTGTTGAAACACCAAGAATTGATCTCTCCCTCCAGAAAATCTGTCAGGGAGGGATATCTTTGGTTCCGGCTGAGCCTGTCTCTGAACCAAGCCCCCAAAGCCCACCAACTGCTGCAGTTGCTGCACCAACTCACCGCGCAGCCCCCTAATCTCCTCAGTAAGGGTCTGCAGCATTTGGGCAAAGGTCTGAACTGGGTCCATGGCTCAGCAGAAAAAAAAAGTTATTGGTTGGTGATAATGTCACGATGACCCGTCCTGTGTGACGCGACCCGCAGGCCAGTAACTAAAACAACAGGACGCGGCACGTGATACTGTCCTGTGTGACACGGCTCGCAGGCCGGTAACTAAAACAACAAGACACGGGGAAAGGGGAAACAGTTACAATGGTGGGCCCTGCGATAGGGAAAGGGGACGTGGAGACCTCCTGCACTCCCCTGAGTCAGTGTCCCTAACGCTCCTAACGTTCCCTATGCCGGTTCTGCAACGAGCGCCGCTCAGGAACTTGTCGCCCTAGCACACCCTACACCTATCCCTTGCTAGGGAGCTGGGTGGTGCAGGCACTGGCCCCACAGCTGTACTAATACACACTAAGGAAAAACACAAACAGGGAAACACCACTTAGCTTAACTCTGTTGCACTTTCTCCTGGCAACAGAGTCCACCACCAGAATGCAGCTCTCCTCCTGAATCGCTACCACCAAGCTCTGTCAGAGCTACAAGGAAATCCCCTATGACTCCTTCCACACCAGGGCTAAGACAGTGCTGCAAGGAACGCTCTCCAGCTCCTTCCTTCACCAAGGATGGTTGAAATGAACACTATCACCAACACCTGTGACTCTTTTATAGCAGAGCCAGCAATCACACCTGCATTATAATCATGTGCACTAAACTAAAGAAACCAGAGTGCAATGACGCTCATCACCACCGGGGGCAAACTTAGAACAAACGACACCACAGTGCAATAATCCTAATGGCCTCCAGGCAAAAACCAAACCTAAGCACAGCTTAAGGAAAAAAAAGGTTACCTGTGCTTTTTATCAGCCCTGATCCAGCATGGATCATGACAGTACCCTCCCCTTAATGAGGGGCCTCTGGAGCCTCAAGACCGCTCCTCATCAGGGAACCACCCACAGTGGGGACGCCTAGACCCAGAGTTCACCTCAGCAACTACCTGCACGTCAGGTTGATGACAAACGAGCCTGCTGGTATTGGCAACGTTTCTGGAGGCACCACATATCTCCGAAGCGCTGACCTCGGGAACGAGTTGTGTATGTGTATGTTTGGTATGAGCTGGTAACACTCCACAACACACTTCCACTGGATGATTTTTGGTGGCCACCCATACATGCTTGTTCACACACAGGTCCGGACCTGAAGGTTTATTGCAACTCGTTCGTTTGTCACCATTTGGAGAACTCTTTCTGGGATTGACAACAGAGGCGTCCCCCTGTGTCACCACACTCACACCCCCGCACTTCACCAAGGAGTACACCACCCTCCAACCCCTTCCACCACGAGGTCTGCACCTCCCAGAGTTGGCCAATGGCGAGGGTTGAGACTTGCCCCTACTCTCCTGCAGCACATCTGCTGCTCTCATCGGAGAGGAAGGGGTCCGGTGAAGAGAGACGGCAGAGACAGTAGTTCCTAGGCAGCAGACCTCACACGAGTGCCCCCAGCTAACCACTTCCCTCGCCCGCCAATCTGTTACCGGGTTGTGTCTTTTCAGCCAAGGGAGGCCTAAAACAATAGGTACTGGCATTCCTTCCAAGACGTAGCATGACAAGGACTCCTCATGATGTCCTATACACAGATGGATATTCTCTACAACTTGGGTCAAGCTCCCCTGGCTCAGTGGAACAGAGTTTATGGCCTGGACGCTAATAGGTTGGGCGGTACCCCGCCAGCCAAGACCTCTGCTGACATGGTACCTTGGGAGGGCAAAATGGAGGAAATGTATACTCCCTGGTCGCCTCCCTCCAAGCGACCAGGGGAATGCGGCTTCTCAGATGGCACAGAATATTTGGTGCGCAATGGGCAAGCCTTCAGGACATGACCAGTCTGCCCACAGCACAAACATGCCGACACCACTCCCCGAACTGTAGGCAGCTCCGAATATAAACTAGCTCCTCCTACTTGCATAGGTTCATCAGGAGACTTGGCATGAACTGGGCAGGCTCTCATAAAATGGCCAGGCTTCCCACAGGAAAGCATACCCCCTCAACACGACGAGCCGCAGACACCCCCTTTTTTGTATCAACAACACCGGGCTGTCTGGGTTCCTCCATCTGCACTGGTGGGTCCTCCTCCCTAGCGAGGACATCATGGGGCACTTTTTGCATATGTCTTTCCCTAAGGCGTCTATCCACCTGGATGGCAAGGGACATGGCGGCCTTCAGCAACCTGGGGGCGGCGTACTGCACCAGAGTATCCTGCAACTTTGGAGACAAACCCTGTACAAATTGACTCCTAAGTGCAGGGTCATTCCACTGAGTGTTAGTGGCCCATCTCCTAAACTCTGAGCAGTACTCCTCAGCAACCCAGGCTCCCTGTTTACACCTACGGATTTGGGATTCCGCCAGGGTGACGCCATCAGGATCCCCATACACAAGCGCCAAAGCTGCAAAAAACTCATCCACGGACACCAATGATGGAGAATCATCCGGTAGGGAGAAGGCCCAGGCTTGGGGATCCCCTTTAAGAAGGGACATAATGATTCCCACCCATTGCTCTTCACTCCCTGATGAACGAGGGCGCAGCCTGAAATATAATTTACAGGCTTGTTGAAACACCAAGAATTGATCTCTCCCTCCAGAAAATCTGTCAGGGAGGGATAGCTTTGGTTCCGGCTGAGCCTGTCTCTGAACCAAGCCCCCAAAGCCCACCAACTGCTGCAGTTGCTGCACCAACTCACCGCGCAGCCCCCTAATCTCCTCAGTAAGGGTCTGCAGCATTTGGGCAAAGGTCTGAACTGGGTCCATGGCTCAGCAGAAAAAAAAAGTTATTGGTTGGTGATAATGTCACGATGACCCGTCCTGTGTGACGCGACCCGCAGGCCAGTAACTAAAACAACAGGACGCGGCACGTGATACTGTCCTGTGTGACACGGCTCGCAGGCCGGTAACTAAAACAACAAGACACGGGGAAAGGGGAAACAGTTACAATGGTGGGCCCTGCGATAGGGAAAGGGGACGTGGAGACCTCCTGCACTCCCCTGAGTCAGTGTCCCTAACGCTCCTAACGTTCCCTATGCCGGTTCTGCAACGGGCGCCGCTCAGGAACTTGTCGCCCTAGCACACCCTACACCTATCCCTTGCTAGGGAGCTGGGTGGTGCAGGCACTGGCCCCACAGCTGTACTAATACACACTAAGGAAAAACACAAACAGGGAAACACCACTTAGCTTAACTCTGTTGCACTTTCTCCTGGCAACAGAGTCCACCACCAGAATGCAGCTCTCCTCCTGAATCGCTACCACCAAGCTCTGTCAGAGCTACAAGGAAATCCCCTATGACTCCTTCCACACCAGGGCTAAGACAGTGCTGCAAGGAACGCTCTCCAGCTCCTTCCTTCACCAAGGATGGTTGAAATGAACACTATCACCAACACTGATTGCAACACCTGTGACTCTTTTATAGCAGAGCCAGCAATCACACCTGCATTATAATCAAGTGCACTAAACTAAAGAAACCAGAGTGCAATGACGCTCACCACCACCGGGGGCAAACTTAGAACAAACGACACCACAGTGCAATAATCCTAATGGCCACCGGGCAAAAACCAAACCTAAGGACAACTTAAGAAAAAAAAAGGTTACCTGTGCTTTTTATCAGCCCTGATCCAGCATGGATCATGACACCCACATTCCCAGACCCCACGGGTGAATTACCTTCAGAAGCAAGGTAGCGTAAGCCGGAAGATGTCCATGCGGTGTACGAAGATCCTTCACTTGCCCTTCTGTCTCCAATTCCTGGAAGAAAGGCTGAAACCATCCCCTACAGGAGAATACCCACGGAGGAGCCATCTCTTTCCAGATGTTTGCAATATTGATCTTAATGAAGGTATCCACAAGGAATACCACAGGCTTGACCATACCCAGCTTTCCTAGTCTCCTCGTACGGTAAGTAACCTCCCTCTTGACCAGGTTCAGTCTATTCCCCATAACAGTTGGAAGAACAAACTATAGACCAGAGTCCAGAGAGACTCTGGCAAGATGCACACACTGCTCAGATAAACCAGTAAAGGGAGCAGGTAAGTTTTGATCAGGTTTACCCTTTCCCTTAGGACAGGGTTCCCCAACTCCAGTCCTCAAGGCCCACCAACAGATCATGTTTTCAGGATTTCCTTAGTATTGCTCAGGTGATAATTGCTTCACCTGTGCAATACAAAGGAAATCCTGAAAACATGATCTGTTGGTGGGCCTTGATGACTGGAGTTGGGGAACCCTGCCTTAGGGTCAAAGACCATCCCTTCCATTGGTTCACCTTCTGAGTGGCGTTCTTTAACCTGCTGTCCGAATTTTGTTTGGGGTAATTCCCCTGGCCAAATTCGATGCCATGGAATTTTGGAGAGACTTTGGGTCCTGGAAGAGCGTCCAGGGGATCAAAACCAGGATCTCCTCCTCCCAGCCAGAGACTCTCACACTTATCTGGGTTGATCTTGGACCTGGATGCCTCCGAGTAGCGATCTACCTCTGACATCAGTCACCCTGCCTCCTTGTGAGAGGAAACAAAAACAGTGCCATCATCGGCATATGCCACCACCCTCAGAGTGACTTCCGGTGCTGCCCGGTCCATCCCGATCCCTGCCAACGGTCCACGCTCCACCCTCCTGAGAAGTGGGTCAATCGCAAACACGTACAGCAGCGGGCCCAAGGGACAACCCTGGCGAACACCAGATCCAACCTCAAAAGAGCTGCCAATCCAACCGTTCACAAGCGGGAAACTCTATGCCCCACCGTACAAAGTCTTAAGCCAATCAACAAACCCCCCCAGCAGGCCATATCTCAGAAGGACAAACCAGAGGTACTCGTGATTAACCCGATCAAATTCTTTTGCCGGGTCCAGTGACAGCATGTACCCCTTCCAGTGACCATCCCTACCCTGCTCCACTGCCTCTTGGACACAGAGCGCAGCACTAAATGTGCTGCGGCCTGGAACAGAGCAATGCTGTGCAGGGTGCAAATTTCACCAGCCAATTAAACAGCACCTTTGCCAGAACCTTCCTATTTGCATTGAGAAGCGCTATGAGATGCCAATTCTCAATGCAAGATGGGTCCTTACCCTTTGACAAGATGATCAGGGCAGACCTCCTCATTGACTTTGGCAAAGTGTCCGAGGAAAGACACTCATTGAATACCTCAGTCAAGAGGGGAACCAAAGTGTCCTTAAAGGTCTTATAGAACTCAGATGTTAAGCCATCTAGACCGGGCAATTTTTTTTGGACAAGCCCGTCAATTGCCAACTTAACTTCTTCTTCCCTGAGCATCTCTGTCAAAACGTCAAGAGAGGTGTCTACCCCTGGGTCGGGGACGGCTTCAGCAAGGAAAGCCGACATCTTATCCCAATCAAGATCCCTCTTCCCCAAGAGGTGCAAGTAGAAGGATCTGACAACCAGCATCCCTGATCTGGATCGCCTCAGGGACCCCGTAGTGTCGACCAGTCCTATAACCACTTTACTATTCACTGACATCTTGCAGTCTCTGTAAGGGTCGGGCGAGCGGTACTTCCCGTAATCCCTCTCAAAAACCAAAGATGCGTGTCTATTGTACTGACACCTCATAAGCAAAGATTTCTGGAGATCTCCTTGCGGCTACCTCCAGTTGAGACAAGATGCTCGAGTTTCCTCCTCAGACCCTGATACACGCGGTACCTGCTCAGACTTCTGAGGCTTGAGAGCTGGCGGAAGAATCTAACCACCCTTTTCTTGAACCTCTCCCACCACTCTGACTTACTTCTATAAAGATCCAGTAAGGGAGCTGGCTCTGAAGAAAATCCTCAAAGGACTGTCTTATCTCCGCTTCTTCCAAGAGAGACGAATTGAGCCTCCAAAAGCCTCTTCCCATCCGGAGGGTCTCGGTAACATTCAGAGAAAACAAAATTAAACAGTGGTCGGAGAACTCCACCTCAACAACAGACACTGCTGAAGAAACAGATTCCTCCTTTAAATAAAACCTATCTATTCTGGACCTACAGTTACCTCTATGATAGGTGAACCCCTCGTGGACTGGGGTGTGCCGAATGTGGACATCCACCAGGCGAGCCTCACTAGCTGTACTATTAAGGACGACTCTATCATAAGTCAGCTTGTCTCTGGAACCTCCTCTATCTCAGGGCCTCGTAACAGTATTAAAGTCCCCTCCAAAGACAACCTACCGACTTGTAAAAAGGTAGGGCTTGATCCTCATAAAGAGACACTTCCTGTCCCACTTAGATTGGGGACCATAGATGTTAATGAGCCGGAGCTCTTGTCCCTTCATGAGGACATCTAAGATCAGGCACCTCCCCATGTCTAACTCAATAACCCGTCGGCATTCCACCGGTGCAGTGAAAAGGACAGCCACTCTACTATATGGCTTGGCTGCAAGAGACCAGTAGGAGGGCCCAAGTCTCCACTCCCTCTCATCTTTAAACACGACTGCCATGTTTGGCAGTCTGGTCTCTTGCAAAAAGAAAATGTCAGCTTCAACCTGGCTGAGAAAATCAAAGGCCGCAAATCTGGCTGTATTTGACTTTATGCTGGCGACATTAATGGATGCCAGCGTCAACGGAGTGGGTACCGCCATCATTGGTGATTGAGTTAGATGGCTTTCTTCTTCTCACTCACCTTATCCTCTGCCTCAGAGGCGGAATCCTGCCGTCTCTTTAATGACACCGAGGTGTCCATTCCCAGGTGTTTTTTCTTTTTATCGTCCTCGTCTCTGGACTCTGAGCCAGTCCCTCCCTCCAAGGACCTTACATCCCTAGAGGAAGGAGACTCGGCATCCCCTGTATCCCTGCCGAAGCTGGAACCTCACCCTCAGCTTCCTCCTCAAAGGAAGAGATGTTTTCAAGGGCTTGGAACCGGTTAGAAAGACCAACCAGAGGATAGTCGGTTTTTCCTTCCTTAGGTACCTTGGTCAGAGCGGGAGAAGATGATTTATCTCCCTTCTTTCTCTTCTTTTTGGTGCTGAGCTTACACTTGTCCTCTAGCCACTGCCTATTATCCTCATCCATACTTTCATAATGGGAGGATTTGGAGGCAGCAGCGCTTTCCTCCCGGTGGATCCTCCTGACCTCCTCATCATCCCTCGGGGCCTCACCAGCAAGACTAGCGTCCAGGACAGAGGCCATTCCAGTAGCCTGGTGCTCGCCCAGCTCCCTCCCCCGTCTACGCTTGTCTAGACACCTCAGCTGTGCAGGTGTCTTTTGATTGCTTTTCCTCCTTGGCCCCTGCTAGTCCCTTCCCCAGCAAAATCAGCCTCACGGCTTTCTCCCACCGGGATCACGACTGCATTAGCAAAGGAGAGAGGACAACAGCTGAATGGGTGACCTAACTCACCACACAGGTGGCACCTAATCTCCACACAAGATGCAGCAAGATGGCCGATATCCCCACACAATGCACATTTCTGCACGGTGCAGTTTGCACTGAAGTGTTTGGGGTCGCCGCACCTGTGACAGAGCTTCGGTTGCGCCTGGTAGAAGACAGGGATACGATCCCTACCCAGGAAGGCAGATGATGGAATGTGGGCGACCGTACCACCTGAATGCTTAAGTTTTACCATAAACGTCCAGGCCCCTGACGAGATACCAAACCCATCACGGTTTTTCTTTGGCATCTCTACCTCCCCTCCATATCGGCCAAGCCACGTCATAATGTCATAACAAGAAAGCGACTCGTTACAGGTCATCACAGTCATTTTTTTGACTTGGTTTTGTCAAGACACTGCCTGAACGGCTAAGTCTCACCAGCCGGGCTCATTTTTTGCCAACTCATATTTCGACCAGAAGAGCTCAAGCCCCTCTGGCCAAATAAAGCTGACATTAAACTCAGGCGTGGATGTCAATTGCCTTGAAGCCCATCCTCAGCAGGAGCTCCACAACCATAGACCTTGGAGGACATGCATCACTGCCCCTCCACCGAAGACGGACCACATTCCTATGCACACTACCCGGTTCAGCTGTTGGGAAGGACCACACTGTATCCCCCCCTCTTTGCTCTCGGAAGGCCCAAGGCCATGCCTCTCTATCCAGAAGGATAGATCAACTTCTCAACCCTCTACCATTACTGATCTCTCCCCCTTCTTGAGAGCCTCCAGGAGACACCGCTGCAACATGCCGTCCCCAGAGCCCGGAGACGAGGAGTACGCCCTATTTCACCCAGAGGTGACAGTGGCATAACTCCTGATGGGTTCTGCCACCACCGGGAGGGCAAAAGGACCAGTGACCACATCCGCACCAACAGTATCACTATTTCCCACATCCATAACCCCCTCAGCCTCCACCAAACCAGCAACCACACCACTAGAGGAAAAATTTTCCTCATTCATACCCCCCACCACATTCACTCTTGCTGGACCAGTGACAACAGGAGGTGACATTTTGACCTCTGCATCATCAGACACAAGGGGATCAGTCTCCTCCACAGAACTGGAGGCGACCTCACCCCTGGTCTTACGGGTGCCCTCTGCATCATCGGTTGGTAATTTCCGCTGTGTCACAGTTGACACCAGACGCCGCTGATCTTTTGCTGCTGTGAGATGCCGCTGATCCTTTATATCAGGATCTTGGTGACCAGCGGCGCCAACACAGAATAGGACTTTGGGAGGACTGGGACTCACAGCCCTAGCAACCTCCTGAAGCTGCCGCCGCTTCTCAACTACGTGATCGGTGGCAACAGCATTCAGGGGCGCTGAGGCTACTGGACCTGCCTCCGACACTGGGCTGCTCCCCCCTCCCACTGAGGAGCGCATCACAGTATCGTGGCCTGACCGTACGCCAGCCGCCGGGCTGCCCTCACTGTCCAGCCTCTCTGCTGATGCACCTGCTGCTATGTCCCTGCTACTACAAGCAGAGATGGAGCTCTGCTCCTCACTACCATTATCTGTACTCTCCCCGTGCCTTTGCACCAGATCCACAGCAGGGGCTGGGCAACAGAGCTTATACAGCTAGCTGACCCTGCAGCTGACTCAGGGGGAACAGGGAGGGGGGCATATACATAGCTTACTGTTTCCTGCAGCTTTGGCTTGGTCTTCTTTGCCTTTTTCTTCGGTCCCCCAGGTGCCTCCTCTGGTAAATCATCACCAAGATGGAAATTCTTAAGGCACACTGGGGACTCTAGGAGCTTAATCTCTGCCATTAGTGCCCCTCCCTGGCCACTGTTATCACTGTCCTCCCCAGAGCCAGGAGAACAGCGACCGGATGTCAAAGTCGCCTGTCCTGCAGGGAGCTGCTGCACGAGGCCTGCAAGTAACTTTGCAGGCTGCCAGGTGGGACTTTCTACTGGTCATCCTCCTCCTCCTCATCATCATCATCATCATCATCATCCACCTGGCTCTCAGGCTGCAGCCCCATCTGCCTTTGCTCTGTGTTATGAGCCATTTCTCTATACCTGTCCTCATTCATTAGTTTTTCCTTGAATGGACCACTCTTCTCTTTGATTAATGCTTTCCTCACTTGAAGGTCATTAAGTTCATATTTCAGTCTCTTTACTTCCGCCTGGAGTTGCGTCTGCCTCGGTTTAGAGGAACCTGCAGCTTTGGCGCTTGTGCAGTGCAGCTCCTCCTGGAGCCTCCTGATGGTCTTGCTTGCTTCTTTATACTCACGGAGGTGGCTCATGACCCGGGAGGCATAGGTGGATACAGACTCCTGGGGTCTCTGCAGCGCCCAACCCTCCTCAGTACCTGGGACTTGGCTCCATTGCTCATCCCAGAAACCCACTCCTCCTGGGTAAGAGAGAGAGCAGGTCCCCATGTGGATAGATGATGGTTCTCAGGAACACACAGCAGGCTCAGTAACAACCACACCCACAATCACCAGAATGAGGAACAGCTGAACAGAGCTTCACTCACTTTTCTGCTGGTGCAGTCACTGTGTACAAAGTGGGGCCGTAGGCAAAAGATTAAAATAGGACCCCAAATGCTAACATATTGCATATCATACAGAAGCATTTCGGTTGTATTTACATGTGCTGAGTTCAGGCCGCTAAACGAGTGTGATTGACAATATTGAAGTCGTTTGCTTGTTTCCCGGCCTCTTTACACCAACTGAGAAAGAATGATGGGGACAGAGCAATCACTAATAGATCAATCTGTCCCCATACAGTATCATGTTATCAGCAGCACATCTACAGTTTACACCAGCGATGTGCTGCTGAGAATATAGGGGAGTGAATTAAGACATCCCCTTTAAGGTCATCTCCCTTTAACCCCTTTACCCCCAAGGGTGGTTTGCACGTTAATGACCGGGCCAATTTTTACAATTCTGACCATTGTCCCTTTATGAGGTTATAACGCTGGAACGCTTCCATGGATCCCGGTGATTCTGACATTGTTTTCTCGTGACATATTGTACTTCATGTTAGTGGTAAAATTTAATTCATATATCTTGCGTTTATTTGTGAAAAAAATGGAAATTTGGCAAAAATTTTGAAAATTTCAAAATTTTCCAACTTTGAATTTTTATGCCCTTAAATCACAGAGATATGTCACACACAAAACTTAATAAATAACATTTCCCACATGTTTACTTTACATCAGCACAATTTGGGAACCAAAATTTTTTTTTGGTTAGGAAGTTATAAGGGTTAAAATTTCACCAGCAATTTCTCATTTTTACAACACCATTTTATTTTTAGGGACTACATCACATTTGAAGTCACTTTGAGAGGTCTATATGATAGAAAATCCCCAAAAGTGACACCATTCTAAAAACTGCACCCCTCAAGGTGCTCAAAACCACATTCAAGAAGTTTATTAACCCTTCAGGTGCTTCACAGGAATTTTTTGAATGTTTAAAAAAATGAACATTTAACTTTTTTTCACAAAAAAATTAATTCAGGTTCAATTTTTTTTATTTTACCAAGGGTAACAGGAGAAATTGGACTGCAAAAGTTATTGCGCAATTTGTCCTGAGTAGGCTGATACCTGACATGTGGGGGGGAACCACTGTTTCGGCGCATGGCTGAGCTCAGAAGGGAAGGAGCGTCGTTTGACTTTTTCAATGTAAAATTGGCTGGAATTGAGATCGGACACCATGTCACGTTTGGAGAGCCCCTGATGTGCCTAAACAGTGGAAACCCCCCACAAGTGACCCCATTTTGGAAACTAGTCCCCCAAGGAACTTATCTAGATATGTGGTGAGAACTTTGAACCCCCAATGGCTTTACAAAAGTTTATAACGTACAGCCGTACAATTAAGAAATCATATTTTTTCCACAAAAATGATCTTTTCACCCGCAATTTTTATTTTCCCAAGGGTAACAGGACCCCAAAAGTTATTGTGCAATTTGTCCTGAGTACGCTGATACCCCACATGTGGGGGTAAACCACTGGGCGCATGGCAGAGCTCGGAAGGGAAGCAGCGCCATTTTACTTTTTTGGCTGGAACTGAGATCGGACGCCATGCCGCGTTTGGAAAGCCCCTGATGTGCCTAAACAGTGGAAACCCCACACAAATGACACCATTTTGGAAATTAGACCCCCCAAGGAACTTATCTAGATGTGTGGTGAGCACTTTGAACCCCCAAGGGCTTCACAGAAGTTTATAACGCCCGGGCATGAAAATAAAAAAATCATATTTTTTCCACTAACATGATCTTTTAGTCCCCAATTTTTTTATTTTCCCAAGGGTAACAAGAGAAATTGGACACCAAAAGTTGTTGTCCAATTTGTCCTGAGTACGCTGACGCCCCATATGTGGGAGAAAACTACTGTATGGGCACATGTCGGGGCTCGGAAGGGAAGTAGTGACGTTTTGAAATGCAGACTTTGATGGAATGGTCTGCGGGTGTCATGTCACGTTTGGAGAGCCCCTAATGGGCCTAAACTGTTGAAACCCCCCACAAATGACCCCATTTTGGAAAATAGACCCCCCCAAGGAACTTATCTAGATGTGTGGTGAGGACTTTGAACCCCCAATTGCTTCACAGTTTATAACATAGAACTATAAAAATAAAAAAAATCATATTTTTTTCACAAAAATTATATTTTTGCCCCAATTTTTAATTTTCCCAAGGGTAACAGAAATTGGACCCCAAAAGTTGTTGTGTAATTTGTCCTGAGTAGGCTGATACCCCATATGTGGGGGTAAACCACTGTTTGGGCACATGGTGCAGCTTGGAAGGGAAGGAGCACCGTTTGACTTTTTCAACGCAGAATTGGCTGGAATTGAGATCAGACTCCATTTTCCATTTGGAGAGCACCTGATGTGCCCAAACAGTGGAAACCCCCCAATTCTAACTCCAACCCTAACCCCAACACACCCCTAACCCTAATCTCAGCCCTAACCCTAGTGTCACGGGTCCTTCTCTGGTATCACACAATCAGCAGAGCAAGCGAAGAGTGAACAATTCCAAGACCTTTATTCAGGCAAAAATACGAAAAGGTCCATATTAAGTCCACCACACAAAGGATAAGATAGTCCAGAATAAGAATGCAGTCCAGTATCAGGATAAAATGTCCAGGGAAACGAGATTCCAAAACACTCTAGCACCAGAGGATAAAAATGGGTCCTTCTCTCTGAAATGCAGCCTTTTCACCATCATGTCTATACCGGAACTGACTTGTCCAGCTGCCGTTCTTCCCCCCCCACCCCCTTCCTTGTCCAGGGGTAGTCAAACAAGTTGCCTCCCAGAAGAGAACAAAGGGCCTTAGGGATTAATGCACTACAGGGGGTCATCAAGAGACAGATACAGTGAGGCTGTAGACTTACAATGTAATAAGAAAAACACTATGAAAATAACTGGAATTGTTAAAAATAGGAATATACAAAAATGACATCCACATAGCATATCACACCATCACACCTAGCCCTAGCCCTAACCCTAATGAGAAAATGGAAACAAATACATTTTTTTTATTTTATTATTTTTCCCTAACTAAGGGGGTGACAACGGGGGGTTTGATTTACTATTTATGGCGGTTTTTATGTTTGGCGGCTGTCACACGCTAAAAGACGCTTTTTATTGTAAAAATAGTTTTTGCATCACCACATATTGAGAGCTATAATTTTTCCATATTTTGACCCACCGAGTCATGTGAGGTCTTATTTTTTGCGGGACGAGTTGACGTTTTTATTGGTACCATTTTCAAGTACGTGACTTTTTTTATCGCTTTTTATTCCGATTTTTGGGACGCAGAATGAACAAAAACCAGAATTTCATGAATTTCTTTTGGGGGGTGCGTTTACACCGTTCCGCATGTGGTAAAATTGATAAAGCAGTTTTATTCTTCAGGTCAGTACGATTACAGCGATACCTCATTTAGGTCTTTTTTTATGTTTTGGCACTTTTATGCAATGAAAACTATTTTATATAAAAAATAATTATTTTTGCATTGCTTTATTCTGCGAGCTATAACGTTTTAATTTTTCCGCTGATGATGCTGTATGGCAGCTCGTTTTTTGCGGGACAAGATGACGTTTTCAGTGGTACCATGGTTATTTATATCCATCTTTTTGATCGTGCGTTATTGCACTTTTTGTTTGGCGGTATGATGATAAAGCATTGTTTTTTGCTTTTTTTAATTTTTATTTTTTAAGGGGTTCACTAAAGGAGTTAAGTAGTGGGATAGTTTTATACGAGCCCGGGTAACGTGGACGGGATAGTACGTCTCATGTCAGAAAGGGGTTAAGAAGTCCTAATGTATATATGTCATTATTCTTGGTACTGCTACACTTATAGTGTATTACCACTGTTTGCTTTGTTGGTACTGCCACATCGTATATGTGTTACCATGCTGTAAAGATTGTAATATATTGTGTTATATTATGTTCTGCATATTTATTTATAGATTAGGGTAAGCTGGTGCATCCTTTGGGGGTCGTTAGAGGAGGGCACTATTGGTATAGAGTTCCTAGATATGGGTAAGTGTAGTTCTGTAGTGGGCCACTAGATGTGGGTATACTAGTGGGCCTTGTTAGGTATAGATGATAGGATGTTCGTATAGGGTTTATGGTAGCAGGAGCTGCTATGGGTTAAGTAAGTGTAGGAGATAGGAACAGGTCAGAAGGACGAGGACGCCCGAAGTGTCCACAAGGGCTCTAGGCCCAGGACGACATAGAAGCTACGAAATGTTCTGTTGGAGGAAAAGCGCACGGGCGCAGTCAGACGGGTGCTGGATGAGACCTAAGCACCCCAGGAGTTACGATGTTTCACAGCAGCAAGGAAAGGAGAGAATTACATGGTCCAAGAGTCGTGCAGGATGCAGAATATTCACAATGTGGCAGATCTTAAATAGGGTTGAAGTTTGTAAGTCTGGGGCGAAACAGATGAACGGGACCCCATATGTCTTGAGATCCTACAGGAGTGATGCTGCGGTACTGCCAAGGGCGCTACTACCCCATAATGTGCGTGAGGACAAAGAAAGCAGGAAAGGGAAAGTGCAGGAGGAATGCTGTGTGGACTGTAATGCTATGGATGTGCCCAGGACCGTTGAAGAGAAAAGTAAAATCGTTGGTTTGGCATCTGAACTGGTATCTGTGTCCGTCTTTTCAACACTGTGCACCGAAACTGGGTGTACAGGAGCTGTGCACCACCTTTGTGGAATCCCTGACAGTGAACTAGGACCACAAACAGGTACGCCGGTAGAAGCTGACAATTTTTCTGTGGAAGGAGGCCAGGACACCAAGGCCCTAGTGTCCTCGGCCACGACTACAATCCTGACCCCTTCTTACAAGAACAATGATTTTTGTTCTGGCATAAACAATCCAATCACTCGATGAATATGCAGCATTTTGCTTGTCTAGTATAATATGCCCCATAGTCCTCCACATAGTATAATGTTTTCCATATAGTATAATTCACTCCCCATAGTCCTCCATATCGTATAATACACTCCCCATAGTCCTCCATATAGTATAATACACTCCCCATAGTCCTCCATATATTAAAATACACTCCTCATTCCTCCATATAATATAATACACTTCTCATAGTGCTCCATATGGTATAATACACTACTCAGTCCTCCATATAATATAATACACTCCCCATAGTCCTCCATATATTAAATTACATTGTTCAGTCCTCCATATAGAATAATACTCTCCTCATAGTGCTCCATATAGTATAATGCACCACCATAGTCATCAATGTAGTACAATTCACTTCCCATAGTATAATGCACCCCATAGTTCTTCATACAGCATAATGTATTCCCCATAGTCGTCGATACAGTATAATGCAGCCCACATATGGTATAATGCAGCCACCCCACAGAGTATAATGCAGCCACCCCATAAGAATATAATGTAGCCCCCTCAGAGTATAATGCAGCCCCGCCATACAATATAATGTAACCCCCCCATAGAATATAATGCAGCCCCTCCATAGAATATATGGTAGCCCCCTCATAGAGTATAATGCAGCTGTCACAGTGTGACTTGACCCCAACCGGTGGTCAGTCAACGGATGGCGCAAATCACACACAATGGGATGGAAAAAGGCGAAAGGATCCTGGTTTACATGGTCCCCAATCCTAGTGTGTGTCCCCGTTCTGCCCCTAATGCATAATTAAAAACAAAAACATTCTACTCACCTTTCCTCTGCTTCCACCTCACCCTGTGTCTTTTGTATCCACCGCACAGCCCGGAAGCTGACATCGGAGTGTGCACCATTGTCATGCACCGCTCCCTGTGGCTGCACCTCCAATGTCAGCTCAACTCACAGCCACTGCATGTGTCGCAGTGTAGCATGTATCGCAGTGCAGGGACCCGACGGGTCTCTGCAACACCATGCATGTCATCTGGATCTGTGTCTTCAGTGAGGACGGAGATCCAGCAGAAGCAGGCATCTCTACCCCCGTTGTCATGATCCAGGTTGGATATGACAGAGATAAAGCACAGGTAACCTTTTTTTTCTGTGCTTAGGTTTGGTTTTTGCCCCCGGTGGCCATTAGGGTCATTGCACTGTGGTGGTTTCACTTCTAGTTCCCCCCCCCCGTGGCCATTAGGGTCATTGCACTTTGGTTACTCTAGTTTTGTGCACGTAATTATAAAACAGGTGTGATTGCTCTATAAAAGAGTGTCAGGTGTGGTAATTACGGTTGGTGATAGTCCTCAGTTACAAGCAAGCCTGGGTGAAGGATGGAGCTGAAGGAGAGTCCCGGGCAGCTCAGTGAGAGTCCTGGAGTGGCAGCTATGGTGTCTGCGAGGAGGGCTGGCATGGCTTGGTGGAGTTTCAGCTATGCTGTCAGCAAGGACTTCTTGCATGGCTTGGTGGAGTGGCAGCTATGGTGTAGAGCTGCACTCTTGATGCACTCGGTTGCTGGAAAGCTGGACTCAAGATGCTGGACACTTTTGCTGGAAAGCTGGACTCATATGCTGGACTCTGTTTCTGGACAGCTGCACGCAGGTGGTGGACTCTGTTTTCTCCAAGGCTGCACTATGGTGTTGGATCCGGTCGGAGGAAAAGATGCACGCAGGTGGTGGGCTCTTTTGCTGGGAGCGTAAGCAACAGAGCAAAGCTAAGTGGTGTTTCCCTGTTTTGTCTTTTTTCCTTATGTGTGTTTTAGTGCAGTGGTGGGATTAGTTTCCGCACCATCCACTTCAATAGTGAGGGTTTAGGTGCAGGGCGAGTCAGGGTTTTTAGGTTCCTGATCGTCGCCCGGTGCGGAACCGGCCTAGGGAACGTTAGGAGTGTAGAGACACTGACTTAGGGGAGTGCAGGAGGTCTCCACTTCCCCATTCCCTATCGCAGGGCCTCCACTGTTATTGTTACCCAGGTTTTCCCTTTTATTGTTTAAATTCGCCTTACTGGAGGCGGGGTTTCCAGACATACGTGTATTTCCGAAATTCGCCTGTTGGAGGCGGCGTTTCCAGCTGCACGTTTTATTATTTAAATTCGCCCAACTGGAGGCAGTGTATCCAGGGTCACGCGTGTCATCTAAATCCGCCCTGCTGGAGGCGCTGTGTTTAGTCGCGCGTGACCGTGACACCCGTGCCTGCTCGTGGCCTTCATCGCTGCGACCACAGTTGTTGCACCTCTGTGTTTTTTTCTGTTGGTGAACCAATAGTCTTACCAATGTGTGTTCCCCTCACCCTGTGTTGTCTGAGTGGTGTTCTACCCATGGGGATCGAGTGCGGGCGTTCAGTGGGATGAGCCCTGGTTTTTGCAGGCTCTCGAAAGACATCCAGGTCAGCAGACAAGAGCACCGACTGATCGGTGTGTGATGTCACTAACCAACAGAGGAGCCGGAAGTGCCAGAGCAGCGCTGCTCTCCTATTGATTTCAGTGGCAGTGAATCTGGCGCCTGCACTTCCTTCCCTGTTCACTTATGACTACCAAGAGTAAGAGTGAACAGATCCTACGTAGTTATGTATCATACACATATACTGCAGGTGTAGGCAGGCATAGGATGAAAGAAAATGCAGAATGGATATGATTAAGGGTCTCTAGGCCCATATACACCACACTGAGCGTGGACTGACCGCTCGTAAGAACAGAATCTGTCCTCTGGGACTAGGTATGAGTGAACCGAACCTGTAGAGCCCGGAGAAGTCAGCTGGGCCCAGAGACCTGTGGTGAAATCCATTCTGCATTTTCTTTGCTGCCTGTGTTGTGCTGTATTGTATTTGAATGGAGCCCATGGAAGTCACCGGGCTTTCCTTGCTGACATTATTTCACATGTTCCTTCCAGCGCTCCCCCACCCCCATTGTTTCCAATTGGCAATCCTGTCATTCTATTTGGTACAACCCCAGTGAACATTGGCTTTCCTGCGGTGCCAGCCAATTGGGTTTTGTTTAGTTAAAGCATGTACTTTAATAGCTCTATCTCCATATTTTTTAATTTCTTTTCAATAAAAGTGTATTTTGAGTTCATCTAAAGTATTCTAGCCAGAGGAACAACAACGTTCTGATTTACTTGGGGTTTGAATATCTTGCATTTCATACTATCAACCCAGTGGTGACTTGGAAATGCCGACTGCATCGCTCTTCAGAGTGCCATTCAATTCTCAAAACAAAAGATGACAACGTAGTTCAAGAACCAACAGAACATTATCATGACTCCTGCCCTCAAAAAGCCGAAGCAAATGTGCTGCAGAGCATCTCACCTAGAATTGTATATTATTCTCCTGCCCTGCAGAGCATCTCACCTATACCTGTATACTATCCCCCTGTCCTGCAGAGCATCTCACCTAGAATTCTAGATCATTCTTCTGGCCTGCAGAGCATCTCACATATACCTGCATACTATCCCCCTGTCCTGCAGAGCATTTAACCTATAGATCTATGCTACTCTCTGTCCTGCAGAGCTTCTCACCTATAACTCGCTACTATTTTCCTGTGGGTATTCATGTCTGTGTGCAATTTTCTGTGGGCATTTTTCACATATCATGTGGACATCCTCACCTTGCACCTCAAATATCATAGATCTAAAACTTTGTGATGATGCAATTGGCAATTTTCGATGTGGGCAATTTTGTGTGTGGGCAATTTTCCTGTGGGCATTTTTCATATGGGCATTTTTCTGGTCACCTCACATTTGAAGTCACTTTGAGGAGCCTATATGATAGAAAATACCCAAAAGTGACACCATTCTAAAAACTGCACCCCTCAAGGTGCTCAAAACCACATCCAAGAAGTTTATTAACCCTTCAGGCGATTCACAGGAATTTTTGGAATGTTTAAAAAAATGAACATTTAACTTCTTTCACAAAAAAATTACTTCAGATCCATTTTTTTTTATTTTCCCATTGGTAACAGGAGAAATTGGACCCCAAAAGTTATTCTGCAATTTGTCCTGAGTACGCTGATACCCCAAATGTGGGGGTAAACCACTGTTTGGGTGCATAGCAGAGCTCAGAAGGGAAGGAGCGCCGTTTTGGCTTTTCAATGCAAAATTGGCTGGAATTGACATCGGACGCCATGTCGCATTTGGAGAGCCCCTGATGTGCCTAAACAGTGGAAAGTCCCCCCACAAGTGACCCCATTTTGGAAACTAGACACCCTAAGGAACTTATCTAGATGTGTGGTGAGCATGTTGAACCCCCAAGGGCTTCACAGAAGTTTATAACTTAGAGCTATAAAAAAAATATTTTTCCACAAAAATGATCTTTTCGCCCCCAATTTTTTATTTTCCCAAGAGTAACAGAAGAAATTGGACCCCAAAAGTTATTGTGCAATTTGTCCTGAGTACGATGATACCCCAAATGTGGGGGTAAACCACTGTTTGGGCGCATAGCAGAGCTCAGAAGGGAAGGAGCGCCGTTTTGGCTTTTCAATGCAAAATTGGCTGGAATTGACATCAGACGCCATGTCGCATTTGGAGAGCCCTTGATGTGCCTAAACAGTGGAAAGTCCCCCACAAGTGACCCCATTTTGGAAACTAGACACCCTAAGGAACTTATCTAGATGTGTGGTGAGCATTTTGAACCCCCAAGTGCTTCGCAGAAGTTTATAATTTAGAGCCATAAAAAAAATATTTTTCCACAAAAATGATCTTTTCGCCCCCAATTTTTTATTTTCCCAAGAGTAACAGAAGAAATTGGACCACAAAAGTTATTGTGCAATTTATTCTGAGTACACTGATACCCCATATGTGAGGGTAAACCACTATTTGGGCA
Source organism: Dendrobates tinctorius (assembly GCF_039654945.1). Classification (NCBI taxonomy): domain Eukaryota; kingdom Metazoa; phylum Chordata; class Amphibia; order Anura; family Dendrobatidae; genus Dendrobates; species Dendrobates tinctorius. The sequence continues at coordinate 15,011,883 of NW_027361803.1, forward strand.
CATGGCAGAGCTCAGAAGGGAAGGAGCGCCAGATTTTACTGTTATGGTTTGCAGGTTCCATGACCCGCTGGGAGAACCCATGAGGAGCCAAAACAGCAGAACCCCCTATAAGTGACCCCATTTTATGAACTACACCTCTCAATGAATTCATCTAGGGGTGCAGTGATCATATTAAGACCATGGGTGTATCACAGAATTTTATACCATTGGGCAGTGAGGACAAAATGACTACATTTTTACCACCAAAATTTTGTTTTAGCCAAAGATTTTACATTTTCACACAAGAAGTGGGTAAAAATGTCAACAAAATTTGTCCCACAATTTCTACTGAATGTGGCAATATCCCATATGTGGCTGTACAATGCTACTTAGCCATGCGGAGACACTCGGGAGGAACAGAGCGCTATTTAACTATTCAAGTGAATGGGTCTGTACACGCTGACATGTCTGTTTTTTAATGTCAGCACGGGCCACAAAACATCCAGCACACGTGCAGACGCATAACACACATGGATGTCATCCATGTGACACACATTGGCGCAGGGGAAGAAGCGTTACATTAAGCGCTGTACCCCGGCGCCAGGTGCTGAACACGGCTCTCATCATTCTCCCCTGCTCTGCCGGCGATCTGCGCGAGCAGGGGAGAAAAATGAGAGTTACATTTAAGTAATAAAAGAGACAGCAGGCGGCGGCTGATGGGACTATTCCTCCCATCAGCCTAACCCTGCTGCTGCTAATGACAGTGACAGCAGGAGCGGCAGACGGGAGTATTCATCTGCCTCTCCTGCTCTGTAAATAAATACCCAGCGGGGATGAGCTGTGATGAGATCCGGTGAGATCCCTGCTAGCACAGTGAGTGCTAACGGGGATCTCACCGAAGTCACCGCAGATGAGCCCGGCTGGGAACGGAGTTCAGAGGTTACTTCAATGACGTCACCCCTGGTTACTGACGCCGCGTTCCCAGCAGCTCGTTCACCAGTGGTTTTCAGCCGGGACGGTCGCATCTTAGCACCTCCCAGGTTGAAAACTGTACATCCCCCAGACATGGATTACTGCATGGGACAGAATGACGTACAGGTATGGTATATTGTTCGTTATATCGACCAGCTCTACCCTCGCCTACTGTATTATCACCCATCCCTTGAAGATTGTGAGCCCTCGCGGGCAGGGTCCTCTCTCCTCCTGTACCAGTTATGACTTGTATTGTTTAAGACTATTGTACTTGTTTTTATGTATACCCCCCTCACATGTAAAGCGCCATGGAATAAATGGCGCTATAACAATAAATAATAATAATAATAATAATAATATTGTTGGCTTATTATTGCACTTTTATTACAGGAGATCAAGGGCTTCGGTGGAATTAGGCGTGGTTGCAAGTATGGTTTAATTAAGAATAATAAAGGAGTCTGTGTCATTTTTTTCAAAAAAAGGACTTTATTCTGGATGTGTCTTTACCATATAACTATAGGATTAGTAATGGATGGGTGTCTTATAGACGCTTCTCCATTACTAAGCCGTGGGCTTGATGTCACCGGACAATACAATGGTGACATGAACCCAACTTGCCACCGCTACAGGGCAAGTGGGAAGAGCCAGGCAAAGTGCCAGAATTGGTGCATCTAATAGATGCGCCATTTCTGGGCAGCTGCTGGCTGCTATTTTTAGGCTGGGGGGGCCGTTTTTTAAATTTATTTATTTAAATACTTTAAAAAGCAGCATGGGGCCCCCTCTATTCTTGATTAGCAGCCTTGCTGAAGCTGACAGCTGAGGGTTGCAGCCCCCAGCTGTGAGTTTTGTCTGGCTGGTTATCAAAAATAGGGGGGAACCCACGCCGTTGGTTTTTCTTTTTTTAAATTACCAGATTTATTGACAGCGCAGGAGCGGCAGATGAATACTCCCATCCGCCGCTTCTGGTGTCACTGTTGTTAGCAGCACCTGGGGTAGGCTGATGGGAATAATAGTCCCATCAGGCGCTGCCTGCTGTCTCTTTTTTTACTTAAATGTAACGCTCATCATTCTCCCCTGCTGGCACCGATCCAGGTCACATGGATGGAATATTACATCGGATGGCAGAAAGGGTTTAAAGTCTCATGTGGTCTCACTGATGCACCACAAGCTGCATGGACTTTGTAACAGATGTATCACATAATCAGAGTTGCATGTCAGGTAATAATTATACGATTCTCCTGTGTAATAAATGATAAAACGCATAAATACCTTTCACCAACAGGGGGACGTATATGGAGTTTAAGCTTTCTGAGGAGAACCTGTCAGGTAAGTCTGTGTTAGATTTAATTGACCCCATATCAGAATATACCAGTCTGTCTCTGAGGTTCTTAGATCTCTTATAAAAAGAAAAAGTGGGTAAGGATTGTGAAATTCAGGAGAATACTAAATACTTCCCCAGAGTGGACCAATGTCTATGAATAATGCCCGCAATGTATTTACATTAAATGGATGCAAAGGAGTTCTACACATCGCTCACAGACTTCTCTGTTGCTTCTTGGATTTGGGCAGGGAGGTCCTTACAGTGTTCCTCACTTGTTTATTATTCTTTGTGTGTTTCCCTTGTAATGGAACTTAGTGGACAATGCAAAAATCAAAATCCCCATCTTTGTTGTTATCATTTTAGTTAATAAAAAAACCTGACTGCACAATTGTGAGCTAGTCATTTTTATCAGATGTTGACTCAAAATTCATTTACTTATTTTTATCGGTAGGCTTTAATATAGGGAGTTTACAATTTTCTACTATTCACTTGACGTTCCTAAACTTCACTTTCTGTGATATATTCAATAGCAGGAATCACTATCCATAGTATTAAAAAAAAAATCATGGACATCAGTGAGTTCAGCCTGAGAGTCTGACCATTTACAGTAGATGTCATCAATATACTGCAACCTCCTCATTTCATTACCAAAGCAGTGGGATACATAAATAAGACCATTCTCCAAAATATTCACCCAATGAGAATATTTGCGCACTGGGCACCCTGTTGGTACCCATGGCGGTCCCATGCATCCTTATGAATCAATTGTCGTGAAACACAAAATATGTTCTTAGTTCAAGTAGTTCCAGAAAAAAGTAATGTCATGCTCCTTATGGTTTGTTTTGGTCAATCTTTCTCTAATACATGCTATATCTTTTGTGGTGAATTTGGAGAAACTGCTTGTGGTATTTGTTGTATTCAGCGATTTATATTGTATTTTTTCATTGGTTTATTGCAAACAGCAGAAAGTTTGTAGTAGTTTATTTTTTGTGATTTGTAAATGTAAACAGATAGAGATATAGGAGCTTGATCAGAGATAGACTAGACAGATCAACAGATATGGCATTGCAATTTGGTTGGCAGACATTTGATACTAATTTTTATGTTGATAAAAATCGAATTTTGGCACAATGGTTTACACTGTTCTGACTCACACAACTCCATCATCAGTATCTGGTGACAGACCATCACCTCAATTATCAGCATCTGGTGACTGCTTGTCACCTCCATCATCAGTATCTATGATTTACAAAATCTTGGAAATGAGTGACCTCAGCCTGGGAGACTGACCATTTACGGTAGATGTTATCTGTATACTGCAACCTCCTCGTTACATTACCAAAGCAGTGGGATGTATTAACAAGACCCTTCTCCAAGAATTTAGTCACCTAATTAGCATATGTGGGCAATGGGGACCCTGTTGGTACCCATGGCGGTCCCATGCATCCTTATGTATCAATTGTCACTAAACACGAAATAAGTTCTTAGTTCAAAAAGTTCCAGAATAAAAGTAATGTCATGCTCCATATGGTTTGTTTTGTTCAATCTATCTCTAATACATACCATATCTTTGTTGCAGTCAATTGATTTGTATATGGATACTATGTCAAAAGAAACAAGTATCACGTCCTCACCTAGTAAAATTATCGCTCCCAGTTTATTTCAAAAGTTTGAAGTCTTTTATGTAAAACCTGGGATCTCTATCTAGAATGTTTCACTGTTAGTAAATATATGCCTTTGCCTGAAACTACAGGGAGGCCCAGTGTATCCACCATTAACCTGTGGTTTATCCTCATTCATGAGGACTGTAGAGATAAATGATAGGGCACATTCATGGTGGGTGCTATAGATGTCTATGGCATATCATGTTACCTGCAGTCTAAGCCATGAGCTCACATACTGCGTTGTTATATCCACTGCGCTCTCATCTTTCCCCAGCAGGATGTAGAGTTTCTCCTCTTCCATGGAGCTAATGTCCAGGAAGAGATCGGACAGTCTCCTGAAATGAATGTATCTATCTATCTAAAAATGTCCTTAATCTTTCTCTTCTTTCTTGCTATAGTTCCTTTACTGTGAAGGAAATCGAGTTAAAATTGCGATTGTTGTTAAGATGCAGCAGATCTGTTACTACTGCCTGATTCTGACCAGTGATAATCCCTCAGTTATGAGCAGGACAGCGCTCGTCCCAGTTATCGGTACTATCAGCCAGATCCAAAGTGTAAAGAGTCAAATAACAACAATTACATCCACAGGATGGCACTGTAGAGCACAGTGACTCAGGAGGTTATTATACCACACAGCACAGTGTTTATGGACTGCACTAGGGCAGGATTATGGGGGCAGTGCAGGATGATGGGGGCAGAGTTGTCAACCGTCCAGAAATTACTGTACGGTCCATAAAAATAGTGCACTTTTTGTGTCCATATTTTTTTCAGATTTTCTATGATTGTAATCAATGTTATTTTTCAGTTTCCAGTGAAGCAGCTGATGTCACATATCAGAATTCTGATTTGTAGACGATTATTGTAATGATTTACTATACTTTTTCAATGAGTCTGTAAAAAATGTTGTCTGTCCGTGATTGCTTGATAAGCTCTCCAGAAAAAAAAAAAATCATGTTGGCGACTCTGATAATGGGTGAGATTAAGGGATCAATATTCACCTGAGAAGTGAGGGTCCCAGAGAGGAGCAATGTATACCCTACTAATATCAATGTAGACTACACAAGCATTACTAGAGCTTTAGTTTCAAGATGGAGACAGGTAATAGATGATAGATAATAGATAGACAGATAATAGATAGATAATAGACAGGTAGACAATAGATAGATCAGGGGCGGACATTGATAGCTTTGGGCACCTGTGGAAGAAATGTCTGGGCCCCAGCCTCTCCCATTGTCGTAACATCAACGACATGTCCTGAGTCAAAGTCTGTCTTTGGGAGTCAGTGGGCAGTTTGCCAGCTGTTACCCATTTCCGGAGAAGCCCAATTTCTTCGTCTTCTTGCTGCTGTCGTATCCACTTATCCCGGGATTGCTCCAGCATGCCCCTAAGGGTCTCCGAGGGGAGTACTTTCTGGGTGGCAGCTGTGAGCACGGCAGCGGTGAGGGCGAACGGTATCTCTTCCCCTTCCAGTTCGTCATCTCGACTCTTCCCTGGGGTTGTATGTCAAATCCTGGAGAGGGCGTCAGCGTGTACATTCTCGGCCCCCCTTTTATAGATGATTTTATAGTTGAATTTCGCCATCCGGGCCACCCATCTTTGTTTCAGAGCCCCCAGTTTGGCGTTCTCCAAATGAGCCAGTGGGTTATTGTCGGTCCACACCACTACTTCGGCGCCTGTCAGGTACTCTGCGAACCGCTCCGTCATGGCCCACACTACTGCGAGGAGCTCGAGCTTAAAGGAACTGTAATTGTCAGGGTTGTGCTCCGAATCATGAAGTGAGCGGCTTCCATACGCGATCACTCTCTGCCGGTCATCTTGAACTTGTGACAACACAACCCCCAGCCCGGTGAAGACTCCTGTCAGTGTGTAGGATTAACGGTTGCGAGAAATCCGCATAAGCTAACACCGGGGCATCCGAGAGCGCAGCCTTAAGGTCTTGGAAGGCCTCTTCTTGGGGTTGTAGCCATTGGATTTTCCGTCCATTTGCGCCAGCGGGAGCCCCCTTCAGCAGGTCGTGCAGGGCTCGAGCTCGACATGCAAAATTCTTTACGAAGCGACGGTAGTATCCGGCCAACCCCAGGAAGGCCCGCACGTCTTTTATCGTCTCGGGGGTAGGCCATCCCTGAATGGCAGCAACCTTTTCCCTGGACGGCCTTACGCCCTCCGCCGAGACGATATGGCCCAGATATTCGATCTGGGTGCGAAATAGGTGGCATTTTTGGGGTTTTACCTTCAACCCGTACTTTTGCTGCTGGCCGAGTATCTGCCCCAACCGCTTCAGGTGGTCCTCAAATGTGGCAGCATAGATGATGATATCGTCTAGGTATATCAACGTGGCCTCGAAATTGAGATCTCCCAGACACCGCTCCATCAACCGCTGAAAGGTCCCCAGGGCATTGGCCAGTCCGAATGGCATTCGATTGAACTCAAATAGTTCCATAGGAAGTATGAACACTGTCTTAGCCCTGTCTTCTTCTGACATGGACACCTGCCAGTACCCACTGGCCAGATCCAAAGTCGAAAAATACTTCGCCTTCCCCAGGGCGGACAAGGATTCTTCTATACGGGGTAGTGGGTACGAGTCTTTGATGGTGCAAGCATTCAGCTTTCGATAGACCACGCAGAACCGTAGGGTGCCATCCTTTTTGCGGACCAACACAATGGGAGCCGCCCAGGGGCTTTGGCTTTCTCGTATAACTCCCTTCCGTAGCATTTGGGCCAGCAAAGTTTTCACCTCTTGGTAGAGCTGTGGAGGAATTTGTTGATATCGTTCGCGGATGGGGGCCGCACCTGCTGTGGGAATTCCATGGGTGATGGCGGTGGTACATCCAAAATCTTCCTCATGACTAGCAAATACCTTGTGGTACTGTCCGAGCAGTGTTTTTATCTGGGAAAGCTGAGCTGAAGTTAGTCCGGAGAGCTCGGCCCGCATTTGTTCCAGGATGTTTCAACCCTTCTCCCAAGTCGAGATTTCTGTAGCCTGTAGAGTCTGGATAGTTACTTCCCAAGGGTCCTCGAATTGCACTCTCAATTTAACCGCAGGGGCCGGCTGCATTTCTTCCCAAGGCCTTACTAGCTTGGCCAGTTCGGTCCGGGGCTTCAGGACGATGTCTTGGTCAGAACCACTCCTCTGTGGCCGAGGTATTTACCGCACAGCATCACCTGTACCCACACCACCCCGGCAACAGGGACCGGTAGTTGATTGGCGGCTACTAGTCTGATCATGGGTCCCCACTGGGGTCTCGCTGCCTCGGGGAAATTCTGCCGGAAATAAGTTGCATTCATAGTTGTCACTTGTGATCTCGTGTCCACTAGGCACCGGACGGCACGGCCCTCTACTTCTGCCCATACCACCGGACATTTTGCGACTAAATCTTCGGGACTTCCACCACCCCTAATCGTGGTTTCTGGCTCCGAGCGGCGTCCCCTCATCCCAGAGCCCTCTAGTTTAATGGCGGCCGAGGAGGGTCTCTCCCACGCCGCGAAGTGGCCCGACTCCCCGCACTCATAGCACCGAGTCTGCGAAGACCGACTGCCCGGGGTGGAGCGGGGCCCCCAGGGGCTGGGATTGAAACTAGGCTGTCCCGGACTCAGTCCTTCTCTTCACTTCGGCCAACTCACCCTTGATGTTCTTCAATTCTTGTTTCATCTCCTCCACCCATTGAGGCTCCTCAACTGCATTCACGGAAGCCTCCACACTCTGGACCTTCCCCACGGGGACCGCCATCCCCTGCTCCTGCTCTCGAGCGCGTGCTTGACTTCCCACCTCTGAAAAGTCCATACGGGGATTCATTCTGACCTGCTCCCGTAATACCTGCTTTATTAACGGGTCCCGCAGTCCAGTCACTAACAGGTCGCTTAGAGTAAAGTCAATAGGTCCTACCCCCTACTCCGTCCTTCCTTTCTATGACCATTTGCAACTCTTGGAGGACGTTCATATACTGGGTGATGGTCTCCGCCTCTCCCTGCATCTGACTGAACAACCGGGTCCTTAACTCTCCCACATTGGTTGGGTCCCCATGGGTCAGTTCTAAAATCTGTAAAACTTTATCAAAGGTGTTGCGGTGTCCTGAGGGCCTCAACATTACTGAATTCAGAGCCTCCCCGTCTAACGCCATGAGACCTACTTCAGTTTCCAGGTCAGGAGTCATCGGGTGCATCCGAAAGAGCCCCCGCATCCGTTCTGTCCAGCTCCATAGCATGGTATTAGAGCAGGAAAACATAGGCAGGTTGCTCAGCATAGCCCCCAACGAAATGCTGGAGCGGGGGCCCTCGCTATCTGTCGAGTTCATGGCCCTGCCTTGGTCTGGGGCGTCGTTATCCGCGCTCAGAGGCTGCATCCTGCCGACTACGCCAAATGTAGGTAACAGCAGGTACGCAGGATGCAGTGACGAGACGCGAGACTGAGCTGAACTTTGGGAAGAAAACTTTTATAAATTTAAGCCGCTAGGGCTATGCTAAGCAACCAAAACACAATAACAGCTATTGTCCTCTCAGGGACTTCTGCACAAACAAACACTTTCAAAGAGAACATGACTAACCCGGCAAAGGCCGGTTGCTATAGGGCCGCGATATCGCCGACTACGGGTCCTTATTTCATATAGTGTCACTTATCCGTCCTGACGTCCCTCAGCGTCTCTGATGAGGCTGCTTTGGTGTCGCAGCCGCTGGGCCCAGCTGATGAAGATCTGTCGTAGTCTTCGGGCACCCCAGCGCCCAGGAGATGTTGGGGCACAACAGGCCCTGAAAGAGTCCTTTGATGAGGTAACCCCCTGTAGAAACAGCGGGGTTCCGCTCGTAAGCGAGTTCAATGAGACTCCAGTCCCCAAGCAGGGTTGTGTCGCAGTTCCCAGGAGTGGCGGTTGGCAGGCCACGTGCATGGCCTGGGCCTAGGCAAAGAGTCTCTTTGTAGGCGAGGAGTAGGCCCCAACTGCCGACTGCAGTGGGGTGGCGTCAACTGCGGGTGATGATGAACAGGCCGCAGCTGCGGGCTGAAGCGGGGCGGTAGCGGGCAGGCCGCAGCCTCGGGCTGGAGTGAGGCGGCAGCAGCTGTGAGAGATGGCGGACAGGCCGCAACAGGCTGGAGCACAGCGGTAACAGCTGCGGACGACCGTGGGCAGGTAGTGACCCCGGATTGGAGTGGAGCGGCAGTATCTTGTTGGTAAGTTTGGCGCTTACTCTCCACAGGCTACTGTAAGTCTCCCCTCTGCTGCTGGTATACTCTATGGTCACCGTCTGTCACTCTGGCTCTCTCAAACTCCCACAGTCTCTTGCTTCGTGTCTGCCGTTCTGCCAACTGCCTCCCCTGCGCGCTTCCTGTCCCTTTTATACTCGCCCCTCCCCTTGCTGTCCTGTCACTCCCAACAGTCCACTCTCCTCCTCCGTTCCCCGGGTACAGTTCCCTTTGGAACCTAGATGGCGGTCCCTTTGGTTTCGGCCCGGACATTCTGCGGGGGCCCTTCTCCCTACACACCCACGAGAGGAGCGGTGTCGCACCAATGAGAGGAGCGATGTCCCACCCACGAGAGGAGCGATGTCCCACCCACGAGAAGAGGGATGTCACACCCACGAGAGGAGCGATGTAACACCCTCGAGAGGAGCGATAACACACCCATGTGAGCTGACCCCGTCCACATTTATTGCAGTCATAATGCGAACTAGTTGTACTATAGGTTTTCATGGCAAATTTCATCAGCTGCTCCCCCTAGTGTTTAAAATTTGAAAATATCAAACCTTTTAAAATTATTTTTTTCATATTTTACTCCATTAAAAACAAATGATTATTTTTTTTAATTAAAACATTAATACATGTTATCCATTGTTGAAAACATTTTTTATGGCACTTTCCCTTTAAGTTTCCTTGACCAACCACTGCGTCTACAGTCCTTAATGTTACCCGTCTCTTCGTGCTCCTTTACAAGAGCTTGAACAGCACAAAATGCAACCACAGTCTAAATAGAAATCCTTGCCTTGGAGAGACCTTGCTTACGCAGTATAACTACCTTGTGTCTTGTTCTTGTGTTCACGCTTGCCATGGTGTATGTCCTGTGACATGAAACCTTCTTCCACAACCTCACCTTTGCAGCTGAGGTTGGCTATGCCTCACCCAGTTTTAAGTCTCATTTCACAACTGTTTCAGTTTCGGTTAATGACTGTGTTTCAACCTATGAAAATGATGATCATTATCGCCTGTCGGGTATAATTGGTCACTCATACACCGGACTATAATCCTACAAAATCCTTTTGTACAAGTACCTAGAGGCATTGATGAAGGTAAAGGGCGATGACCAGATACTGATGGGATTTATACTTCTCTTTAGTTCATTTGCTTTGCATTTTGTTAATCTATTTTTGTTGAATTATTAACCCTTCTATTCTGACTTTTACAATATTTTTTCAATAGCTTCCTAAGACTTTTGTACAGCACTTTTTTTTTAATATATACTCGTATATTTTTAGTCTCCTAAAATGGATTGTAACAAAATAAATAATGGCGAATATTTACCAAATTAAAGATACCATAATTTTGGACTGATTTACATTCGATCTGGTATGCTTGCCTTGTGCCGTACGTATGCTTGTATTATATTTTATAGACAATTTTGCACCTAATTAGACAGTTTTAAAAGGTGTCTACAAAAAGAGTCATGGCTCCAAAAAGCTGGAACAAATGGGAGTCATGGAACAGAGAAAGGTCCATAGATTATTACAGTCTCCAGGGAGTGACAGAGCACATGCCCCCCCCTCCTAGAGACCGAGGAGAATGTATACCTGTGTGTATAGTGTTAATATCCTATCTTATCTGGGTCTCCAGCTGTACAATAGAGCTGTCATTACCTCCCTCACCCTCTAAAGATCATGAGATGACTCTGCTCATTCTGACCTAGTTTATACAGCAAAGCTGATAAGTGAGCATGGTGGGAAGCATCAGCTGATGGTGTGCTCTAGTGGTCAGTGTGAGAACTGCAGTATTTCCAAGTTTTCTTTTTCCCTTTTAATATATGGTGATCTGTTACATTTACAGGGACATTTTTTACAGTATACAAATCTTAATATTCCCATGATTTTTAACCGTCTGTTTTTCCTTCCATGCAGGACACCAACGAAAGGAGACACCGGTCATATTTGTAGAGCTGCCTTCGCTATCAGGGCCGTGGATGATGTTTTATTTACCGTATTATCAGGACACAATGGGCGACATTACAATTCTGCATTCATGGGGAGAACAATGGCTCCCGGCTTGTAATATATTATGTTTCTTATGTTTCCTGCATGGACAATGAGGACGCGGAGCTCTGCTCATTCACTCAGTGACCACGGCCGGTGCTCTATGTATCGGTAAGTGATACTCTGCCCTGATGATAATGTGTTTGATCACCAAATGCTGTTTTATTCATCAAACTGAAATGTTTCCGGAAATGGATAAATCTGGAGGTAACATCGCAGGAGCGGAGAATTCCAGTATCGGTCTACAGTTAGGTCCATATATATTTGGACAGAGACAACATTTTTCTAATTTTGGTTCTAGACATTACCACAATGAATTTTAAACAAAACAATTCAGATGCAGTTGAAGTTCAGACTTTCAGCTTTCATTTGAGGGTATCCCCATTAAGACTGGATGAAGGGTTTAGGAGTTTCAGCTCCTTAACATGTGCCACCCTGTTTTTAAAGGGACCAAAAGTAATTGGACAATTGACTCCAAGGCTATTTCATGGACAGGTGTGGGCAATCCCTTCGTTATGTCATTCTCAATTAAGCAGATAAAAGGCCTGGAGCTGATTTGAGGTGTGGTGCTTGTATTTGGAAGGTTTTGCTGTGAAGGAAACCAGCGGTCAAAGGAGCTCTCCATGCAGGTGAAACAAGCCATCCTTAAGCTGCAAAAACAGAAAAAACCCATCTGAGAAATTGCTACAACATTAGGAGTGGCAAAATCTACAGTTTGGTACATCCTGAGAAAGAAAAAGCACTGGTGAACTCATCAATGCAAAAAGACCTGGGCGTCCACGGAAGACAACAGTGGTGGATGATCGCAGAATAATCTCCATGGTGAAGAGAAACCCCTTCACAACAGCCAACCAAGTGACCAACACTCTCCAGGAGGTATCAATATCCAAATCTACCATAAAGAGAAGACTGCATGAAAGTAAATACAGGGGGTTCACTGCACGGTGCAAGCCACTCATAAGCATCAAGAATCAAAAGGCTAGACTGGACTTTGCTAAAAAATATCTAAAAAAGCCAGCACAGTTCTGGAGGAACATTCTATGGACAGATGAAACCAAGATCAACCTCTACCAGAATGATGGAAAGAGAAAAGTACGGTGAAGGCGTGGTACAGCTCATGATCCAAAGCACACCACATCATCTGTAATCACGGCAGAGGCAGTGTGGTGGCTTGGGCATGCATGGCTGCCAGTGGCACTGGGTCACTAGTGTTTATTGATGATGTGACACAGGACAGAAGCAGCCGAATGAATTCTGAGGTATTCAGAGCCATACTGTGTGCTCAGATCCAGCCAAATGCAGCCAAACTGATTGGTCGTCGTTTCATTCTACAGATGGACAATGACTCAAAACATAAAGCCAAAGCAACCCAGGAGTTTATTAAAGCAAAGAAGTGGAATATTCTTGAATGGCCAAGTCAGTCTCCTGATCTCAACCCAATTGAGCATGCATTTCACTTGTTAAAGACTAAACTTCAGACAGACAGGCCCACAAACAAACAGCAACTGAAAACCACCGCAGTGAAGGCCTGGCAGAGCCTCAAAAAGGAGGAAACACAGCGTCTGGTGATGTCCATGAGTTCAAGACTTCAGGCAGTCATTGCCAACAAAGGGTTTTCAACCAAGTACTAGAAATGAACATTTTATTTACAATTATTTAATCTGTCCAATTACTTTTGGTCCCTTTAAAAACAGGGTGGCACATGTTAAGGAGCGGAAACGCCTAAACCCTTCTTCCAATTTTAATGTGGATACCCTCAAATGAAAGCTGAAAGTCTGAACTTCAACTGCATCTGACTTGGTTTGTTTAAAATTCATTGTGGTAATGTCTAGAACCAAAATTAGAAAAATGTTGTCTCTGTCCAAATATATATGGACCTAACTGTATACTCAGTGCTAACACACTGTGCGGCTTCCCAGGCAGCGTAATGAAGAGTTCTACAACCTTCTCTTATATTTTATGGTTCCATTGTTGCTGTCAGTGAACGTGAACACTTGTTTCCAGTCAGTTACAGCAAACCCAGACATGCCGATGCAATCAAAATTATTCACAATTGCAAAGCAAGTTTCTTAGCAAAATGTATAAACTTTCTGCTTTTTGCAGACTCTGGAGTGGCCGTCACAGTTGCCCAAATTAAATCCCATAGAAAATATTTGGTGGAATGAGAAGAAGACCCAAACCCCCAAAATATTAGTGAACTGGAGACAAATGCCAAAGAGGAATAAGCTAATATTCCTCAGGAACGTTGACAGGAACTGGTCTCTGGCTATACATCATGTTTGTATCAGGTCATAACAGCCAGAGTGGCGGCATGTCATAACAGCCAGAGTGGGAGCAGGTCATACCAGCCCGAGAGGCAGCAGGTCATACCAGCCAGAGGTGTAGCATTTCTTGACAGCCAGAGTGGCAGCATATCATGACAGCCAGAGTGGCAGTAGATCATACCAGCCAGAGGGGCAGCAGGTCATAATAGCCAGATGAGTGGCAGCATGTCATGACAGCCAGAGTTGCAACATGTCCATAACATATCAAAATAAGAAAATGGTTGCACTCAATTGCATTAAAGCATGTCAATGTGAAATACATTAAATGTGAACAGCAAAATGGATTTTGAAATTTAGGAAAAACACCTGAGGCGCTTTGCACAAAATTTGGCCAAATAATGTGAGCCCATCCACCATCGTCAAGGCAATCTCATGAATCGGATGGGTCCCTGACTTAACCTACGGTAATAGATTAGCACAAAGGTCTGAATTAGCGCCCTGCCTGTGGGACCAGATCATCACTGCCAGGACTCCCTGGTTGGATGCTTGAGGTTGTTGTGTAAGGCAGGAACCTGGATGCAACGCACAGATAACGCCAGACAGGAGCGGTCAGTGATCGATATATTTATAATAAAATGCAGTAGTATTTTTACAGTAATTTAACGTCATCTCTGAACAATTAGTGACAAATAACATTAAGTCTTGATGTCAGATAAAGTCTTTCGTTGTATAGCGCTAATGTTCTCTTAGCAAAGGTGGTGTGCCCACATAGGGGATTCACCACGTGAGCTCTCTCTGGTCAATCTGGCCCTAGTGGGGGTCACCGGGTTTTCCCGCTAGGACGCAAGTGTCTTTGACGTAGTTTATTAATGCACGTTCAGCCTCCCATGCACCCACAGGCCTCCTCCCTAATCCTGGTTGATCCCGGTACCGTAGGTTATAACTGGAAGTGACAGTCCTGCTCACTCGTGCAGTTCCCCCGCAATCGCAGGCATGCTTCTCTGTCGCATTCTTCTCACAGACCTTCTCGGATTAACCGATGGCAGATGATTCTTGGGCTCAGTGCAGAAAGGACTAGGCCTTGGCTCGACAGGCGACGCCTGGTGTCTGTGGTTTGGCCGACATGGAGCGCGAATCCTGGTCCTCACCAGCGCAGACCTTGAGGTCCTCCTGAATGGAACCCAGCCTTGCCATGTGGTGACCAGACTCTTGGTGGCGTAGACTGCCCGCTTGGGCCTGTTACCCTGGCCTCAGCAACACTTTGGGAGCATGTCTGCTCCGCTCTCTTCTCTGGCTCCAAATCGGCCTGCGGCCTGGCGCACAGGGCTTTTATATCAAGGACGTCTCTTATGCAGGTCACCTGATCAGGTCCAGCACGCAAAGTTACTCCCCTCGCAAATCTTCCAGCATCATTTGGTTCCATTTGAATTCTCCTGGTCAGCAGGTGGCAGTCACTCTTCGCTGGATGCCACATCCCGGAATGAACTCTTCAGGGATGTCACTGCTTCCTCTTACAGTTGACTGACTGCAGAATAAAATTTGGAGCCAATCAGACGCCCCCTAATGGATAATGGATTTACCTTATCAGTGACCTCCATCACTACATCCTTTGAAAATCTAAGATGCAAAACAAGAAGTTTTTCAGAAAATCGGAGGCATGAGCAGAAAGAATGATATTGGATAAATCCATGTAAGAATACAATGCTCTTGTAACTAACGTCTTCCTGGCCTTACTAATTGATTTACAGAGGAGCGATGAGGTCCAGCGCCCCCCGCAACCCTCACAGACACAGTGATAGATTGATAAAGCAGAGATTTCCATGTCATTAACAAAGACCCATGGAAAATGGACGGAGACGCACGAATCAATGTAACCCAAGTCTTGTGAGAACATGGAACTGGTGGTGGAACGGTCAAGGCTGGACCATAGAGGTCCTTTTACTATCACTTTACCTGCACCGCGGTCTATGAATATAATCAACGGTAATTTCCACTGTTATTTTAGCCGAAATTCAGTAATTTCCCAACATAAATTTATATTCAGAAATATATGATTAATAAGGAAACAAAAAGATTCAGAAGCCCAGTTCTGCACCAAACTGAGTGCTGACTGCCCCCCAGTCCTCGTCGGTCACACTGCGCAACGTCTCATTTCAGCCTCATTAATAATCTGATTTTTCTGCTGGAGAACCAGCTCAGGGTATATTCACACATGGCAGATTTGTGGCCGACATTTCTGCCACCTTATGTTCATCTGATTGAGACTGGGAGAAATCCATCCGCTTGGTGCCAAAATCATCTAATTTTACTAAGTCACAGACATTTCTGCCACAAACCTTCAGGGTGTGAATATCCCCCTAAGCTTCATTCCCACATTTTTGTTTCGGAAAGCCTGAGGTTTCTGATTGTAGTCATCGGAGATTTTATAGACTCTTATCTGAACCCTGGAGATGGGTTTTGTGCTGTCGTTCTGGAATATTTGCTTTCTTGCTCCGGCGTGGGATCTCGCTCGTCAGTGACTGCTTCTCCTGAGCCCCTCGGGACCCCAGCTGACAGGTGTCTCCACTCATTTACATATTGCATCAGACATGGTAATTTGTTCACCAATCGCTTGGTTTATGAAATCACCGTGTCTATAACACTTATCCGAATCAGCGGGGAGCGCTGCAGAGGATCATGTAGTGCCACAGGACAGAATGACTAAATAGGAGCAAATGGGCCATTCATGGCCGTTCACTGTCACTCTGGTCCTCCAAGAGCAAGATGCCGAGATGTTGTGACAACTATGGCTGCAGGTGACTGGGCTGCACAGCACTCCCTGCTCTGCAGCTATTGGCTATGGTGGCACCCCACAGACTCCCTGCTCTGCAGCTATTGGCTATGGTGGCACCCCACAGACTCCCTGCTCTGTAGCTATTGGCTGTGGTGGCACCCCACAGATTTCCTGCTCTGCAGCTATTGGCTATGGTGGCACCCCACAGACTTCCTGCTCTGCAGCTATTAGCTATGGTGGCACCCCATAGACTTCCTGCTCTGCAGCCATTGGCTATGGTGGCACCCCACAGACTCCCTGCTCTGCAGCTATTGGCTATGGTGGCACCCCACAGACTCCCTGCTCTGCAGCTATTGGCTATAGTGGTACCCCACAGACTTCCTGCTCTGCAGCCATTGGCTATAGTGGCACCCAACAGACTTCCTGCTCTGTAGCTATTGGCTGTGGTGGCACCCCACAGATTTCCTGCTCTGCAGCTATTGGCTATGGTGGCACCCCATAGACTTCCTGCTCTGCAGCCCTTGGCTATGGTGGCACCCCACAGACTCCCTGCTCTGCAGCTATTGGCTATGGTGGCACCCCACAGACTTTCTGCTCTGCAGCCATTGGCTATAGTGGCACCCCACAGATTTCCTGCTCTGCAGCCATTGGCTATGGTGGCACCCCACAGACTCCCTGCTCTGCAGCTATTGGCTATAGTGGCACCCCACAGACTTCCTGCTCTGCAGCTATTGGCTATAGTGGCACCCCACAGACTTCCTGCTCTGCAGCCATTGGCTATAGTGGCACCCAACAGACTTCCTGCTCTGTAGCTATTGGCTGTGGTGGCACCCCACAGATTTCCTGCTCTGCAGCTATTGGCTATGGTGGCACCCCACAGACTTCCTGCTCTGCAGCTATTGGCTATGGTGGCACCCCACAGACTTCCTGCTCTGTAGCTATTGGCTGTGGTGGCACCCCACAGATTTCCTGCTCTGCAGCTATTGGCTGTGGTGGCACCCCACAGACTCCCTGCTCTGCAGCCATTGGCTATAGTGGCACCCCACAGACTTCCTGCTCTGCAGCTATTGGCTATGGTGGCACCCCACAGACGTCCTGCTCTGCAGCCATTGGCTATAGTGGCACCCCACAGACTTCCTGCTCTGCAGCCATTGGCTATGGTGGCACCCCACAGACTTCCTGCTCTGCAGCCATTGGCTATGGTGGCACCCCACAGACTTCCTGCTCTGCAGCCATTGGCTATAGTGGCACCCCACAGACTTCCTGCTCTGTAGCTATTGGCTGTGGTGGCACCCCACAGACTTACTGCTCTGCAGCTATTGGCTATGGTGGCACCCCACAGACTTCCTGCTCTGCAGCTATTGGCTATGGTGGCACCCCACAGACTTCCTGCTCTGCAGCTATTGGCTATGGTGGCACCCCACAGACTTCCTGCTCTGTAGCTATTGGCTGTGGTGGCACCCCACAGATTTCCTGCTCTGCAGCTATTGGCTGTTGTGGCACCCCACAGACTTCCTGCTCTGCAGCCATTGGCTATAGTGGCACCCCACAGATTTCCTGCTCTGTAGCTATTGGCTGTGGTGGCACCCCACAGATTTCCTGCTCTGCAGCTATTGGCTGTGGTGGCACCCCACAGACTTCCTGCTCTGCAGCCATTGGCTATAGTGGCACCCCACAGACTTCCTGCTCTGCAGCCATTGGCTATAGTGGCACCCCACAGATTTCCTGCTCTGTAGCTATTGGCTGTGGTGGCACCCCACAGATTTCCTGCTCTGCAGCTATTGGCTATGGTGGCACCCCACAGACTTCCTGCTCTGCAGCTATTGGCTATGTTGGCACCCCACAGATTTGCTGCTCTGCAGCTATTGGCTATGGTGGCACCCCACAGACTCCCTGCTCTGCAGCTATTGGCTATGGTGGCACCCCACAGATTTCCTGCTCTGCAGCCATTGGCTATGGTGGCACCCCACAGACTCCCTGCTCTGCAGCTATTGGCTATGGTGGCACCCCACAGACTCCCTGCTCTGCAGCTATTGGCTATGGTGGCACCCCACAGACTTCCTGCTCTGCAGCTATTGGCTATGGTGGCACCCCACAGACTCCCTGCTCCCTACTCGGTCCGCCCCATGCCTTCATTTTGCACATAATTAAATTAGCTTTACTCACCACCCATTGGTCCACCATTGCCTCTCTTCTGCCCCCTCTGGTTGCATTGGTGAAAGCGCATGACTTCTGCAGCCAATCACTGTTCTTAGGGGTGATTCCGATGTAGATAAAACAAAAACCGCTGCGCTCCATGCAATTAAAAGAATTATCAGAGGACTGTCACTTTTTTGGAGTGTGCTTTTTTCAATTCCATCAAACTTTGCACCAAAGTTTTGGAAAGTTGAGTTGTGTAAATTAGAATAACATGAGAACTTGTGGCGTGTCAGAACCACCGGCTGATGGTCCTGTTTCCATTCAGGGGGGAATAATCCTATACATAGCGAGGGGCAAAAATCAAAATAATATGAGAACTTGTAAGTGGAGTTGTAGAAAGAGAAGAAGAGAAGATAGAGTTATCATAGCAAAAGGGAGAGAAAGAGACATAAATAAGGGGCAGGAGTCTGGAGAATAAGGGGCAGAAGTCTGGGGAATAAGGGGCAAGAGTCTGGGGAATAAAGGGCAGAAGGAGGGAGAATAAGGGGTAGAACTCTGTAGAATAAGGGGTAGAAGTCTGAAGAATAAGGGGCAGAAGTGTGGGGAATAAGGGGCAGAAGTGTGGGGAATAAGGGAAAGAAGTCTGGAGAATAAGGGGCAGAAGTGTGGGGATAAAGGGGCAGTAGTCTGGGGAATAAGGGGCAGAAGTCTGGAGAAGAAGGGGCAGAAGGCTAGAGAATAAGGGGCAGGAGTGTGGGGATAAAAGGGCAGAAGTCTGGAGCATAAGGGGCAGAAATCTGGACAATAAGGGGCAGGAGTCTAGAGAATAAGGGGCAGATATCTGGGGAATAAGGGGCAGGAGTGTGGGGAATAAGGGGCAGGAGTCTGTGGAATAAAGGACAGGAGTGTGGGGAATAAGGGACAGGAGTCTGGGGAATAAGGGACAGGAGTCTGGAGAATAAGGAGCAGAAGGATGGAGAATAAGGGGAAGAAGTGTGGAGAATAAAGGGCAGAAGTGTGGGGAATAAGGGGCAGAAGTGTGGGGAATAAGGGGCAGAAGTCTGGAGAATAAGGGGCAGAAGTCTGGGGAATAAGGGGCAGAAGGATGGAGAATAAGGGGCAGAAGTATGGGGAATAAGGGGCAGAAGTCTGGAGAATAAAGGGCAGAAGTGTAGGAAATAAAGGGCAGAAGTCTGGAGAATAAGGGGCAGAAGTGTGGGGAATAAGGAGGGGAAGTGTGGGGGGATAAGGAGCAGAAGGATGGAGAATAAGGGGCAGAATTGTGGGGATAAAAGGGCAGAAGTCTGGAGCATAAGGGGCAGAAGTCTGGACAATAAGGGGCAGGAGTCTAGAGAATAAGGGGCAGATGTCTTGGGAATAAGGGGCAGGAGTCTGTGGAATAAAGAACAGGAGTGTGGGGAATAAGGGGCAGAAGTCTGGAGAATAAAGGGCAGAAGTGTGGGGAATAAGGGGCAGAAGTCTGGAGAATAAAGGGCGGAAGTGTAGGAAATAAAGGGCAGAAGTCTGGAGAATAAGGGGCAGAAGTGTGAGGAATAAGGAGGGAAAGTGTGGGGAATAAGGGGCAGAAGGATGGAGAATAAGGGGCAGAATTGTGGGGATAAAAGGGCAGAAGTCTGGAGCATAAGGGGCAGAAGTCTGGACAATAAGGGGCAGGAGTCTAGAGAATAAGGGGCAGATGTCTTGGGAATAAGGGGCAGGAGTCTGTGGAATAAAGAACAGGAGTGTGGGGAATAAGGGGCAGAAGTCTGGAGAATAAAGGGCAGAAGTGTGGGGAATAAGGGGCAGAAGTGTGGGGAATAAGGGACAGAAGTCTGGAGAATAAAGGGCGGAAGTGTAGGAAATAAAGGGCAGAAGTGTGAGGAATAAGGAGGGAAAGTGTGGGGAATAAGGGGCAGAAGGATGGAGAATAAGGGGCAGAAGTGTGGGGATAAAAGGGCAGATGTCTGGGGAATAATGGGCAGAAGTCTGGAGAATAAAGGGCAGAAGGATGGAGAATAAGGGGCAGGAGTGTGGGGAATAAGGGGCTGAAGTATGGGGAAAAAGGGGCTAAGGTCTGGAGAGTAAGAGGCAGAAGTCTGGGGAATAAGGGGCAGAAGTCTGGGGAATAAGGGGCAGAAGTCTGGAGAATAACGGGGCAGAAGTCTGGAGAATAAGGGGCCCAAGTCTGGGGAGATAAGGGGCAGGAGTGTTGGGGAATGAGGGGCAGAAGTCGAGAATAAGGGGCAGGAGTCTGGAGAATAAGGGGCAGGAGTCTGGGGAATAAGGGGCAGATATCTGTAGAATAAGGGACAGAAGTCTGAACCATAAGGCACAGGAATCAAGAATAAGGGGCAGGAGTGTGGAGAATAAGGGGCAGGAGTCTGGGGAATAAGGGGCAGGAGTCTGGGGAATAAGGGGCAGGAGTCTGGAGAATAAGGGACAGAAAGCTGTAAAATAAGGGGCAGCGCTGGGAATATTGAGGCGTCACAGAAACTTCATGGATTTGTCAATAAAAGTGTAAAAACTTATGAAATTTTATAACTGTACTTCTGTAACCAGAGGAACATCCGACTAAGGCCATGTGCACACATTGAGTATTTGGTGAGTTTTTTACCCCAGTGTTTTTAAGCCAAAACCAGGAGTGGAACAGTCAGGAGGAAAAGCATATTAGAAACATTTGCACCACTTCTGCATTTTCCACCCATTCCTGGTTTTGACTTACAAATACTGGGGTAAAAAAAACTCACCAAACGCTCAATGTGTGCATGTGGCCTTACAGTCCTGATTGTATTGACAGGCAGATGATGATTTTGTGTGATCACAATGTCATCAGCTTGGCTACACTTCTAACCTGCAAAAAGTGATCATAAAATCCTTTTCTCTCACTGATCTAACAGATATTCTGACATGATCGGTGACTTTCTATAAGAGCCCACTTATCACCGTGCTCAGCTCTGCTCCATCAGTAGAGGCGATGGTGTAGTAGGTTGTACAGATTTGCTCCACATCTTGTGCACTGGAGCAGGGACGACACTAATGGACGCTCAGCAGATGGGATGGATGCTATAAATTATTGGCTGATGACATTAAGTAATAGCTGCTGGAATGCAGAAGACATATTTCATCCAGATCTGTTTATTTGCAGCTCCCCTATACTTCTAGAAATCTGTCATCTTGTTTATCCACCTCTGCACCTTTCACTCCCCAAACAAAATTCCTCAGGTCAACAAGCCCATCCAGGCCATTGAGGATGAGATGTAGCAGAGCTGTGGAATTAGAGGTGCCAGCTCCCAGTGGCTGGCCATCAGGTCCAGCGGTGCCCCCTCGTGTGGTGGCATGCCAGGTGCCCTATAGCCACTGCACAGGACACTTAATAATAATAATAATAATAATAATAATAATAAAAAATGTTATTTCTATAGCGCCGACATATTCCACAGCACTTTACATTTCAGAGGGGACTTGTACAGACAATAGACATTACAGCATAACAATAATCACATAGATCATAACAGATACCAAGAGGAATGAGTGCCCTGCTCGCAAGCTTACAGTCTATGAGGAAAAAGGGGAGACATGGAAGGTGGGTGGTAACAGTTGCCCTGATTGTATGGACCAGCCATAATGTTAAGTGTGTAACAGTACAGACACTGAGGGCTAATGGATGCATAAAGCATGTGGGAACATGATGCGGGGAACCTGGTTATGGTAAAACTTTTGGCTGTGCCACACAGGGATAGATGAGGTTAATGTGTTGAGGCGGTAGGCCAGTCTGAGTAAATGCGTTTTAAGGGCACGCTTAAAATTGTGCGGATTGGGGACTAATCGTATTGACCTGGGAAGTGCATTCCAAAGAATTGGTGCAGCACGTGTAAAGTCTTGGAGGCGGGAGTGGGAGGTTTTGACTAATGAGGATGCTAACCTCAGGTCATCAGCAGAACGGAGAGCGCGGGTAGGGTGGTATACTGAAACAAGGGAGGAGATGTAGGGTGGTGCTGAGCCATGGAGGGCTTTGTGGGTGAGGGTAATAAGTTTATACTGAATTCTGGAGTGGATGGGTAGCCAGTGTAATGACTGGCACAAGTTAGAGGCATCGGTGTAACGATTGGTGAGGAATATGATCCTGGCTGCAGCATTCAAGACAGATTGGAGGGGGGAGAGTTTGGTAAGAGGGAGACCGATTAGAAGAGAGTTACAATAGTCGAGATGAGAATGAATAAGAGAAACAGTAAGAGTTTTTGCAGAGTCAAAAGTAAGAAAAGGTCGAATTCTAGAAATGTTTTTGAGGTGCTGATGACAAGAAAGAGCCAGTGATTGAATGTGGGGGGCAAAGGAAATCTCGTAATCATGCATGACCCCAAGACAGCGGGCATGTTGCTGGGGAGTAATAGTGGAACCACACACAGAAATAGCAATGTCGGGTATAGGTACATTAGTAGAGGGAGGAAACACCAGGAGTTCAGTCTTTGACAGGTTCAGTTTCAGATATAGTGAGGACATGATATTAGACACAGTGTTTAGACAATCGCCGGTGTTTTCTAGAAAGGCTGGCGTGATGTCAGGAGAAGAAGTGTATAATTGTATAGAGATGGTACTGGAAACCAAATCTTCTGATTGTTTGACCAATAGGGGCAGTGTACAAAGATAAGAGGAGGGGGCCTAGAACCGATCCTTGAGGAACCCCAACAGTAAGGGGAAGGTGAGAGGAGGAGGAACCAGCAAAAGATACAGTAAAGGAGCGGTCAGAGAGATAGGAGGAGAAACATGAGAGAACGGTGTCCTTGAGGCCAATGGAACGGAGCATAGTGAGGAGGAGCTGATGATCGACAGTGTCGAATGCTGCAGAGAGATCCAAGAGAATTAGCATGGAGTAATGAGCATTTGATTTAGCTGTTAGTAGATCATTAGAGACTTTAAAAGGACAGTTTCAGTAGAGTGTAAAGAGCGGAAACCGGATTGGAGAGGGTCGAGAAGAGAGTTATCAAAGAGATAGCGGATAAAACGGGAGTGGACCAGGCGTTCCAGGAGTTTAGAGATGAAGGGAAGATTAGAGACAGGTCTATAGTTAGCGGCACAGTTTTGGTCGAGGGATGGTTTTTTAAGTAGTGGATGTATGATGGCATGTTTAAATGAGGAGGGAAAGATACCAGAAGAGAGAGAGAGGTTAAATATTTTAGTTAGGTGAGGGTTGACAGCAGGGGAAAGGGACTGGAGGAGATGTGATGGAAATGGGTCACTGGTGCAAGTGGTTGGGCGAGAAGCTGCAAGGAGTCTGCTTACTTCTTCTTCTGTGACTGGTTCAAAGTCAGAGAGTGAGCTAGATGCAGTGGGGGAGGGAGGACAGTGCATGGTATGAGGTGATTGGGAGATAATTTCCTGTCGAATCTGGTCAATTTTTTCTTTGAAGTAATTGGCCAGATCGTCAGCTCGGAGCTCCGTGATTGGGGCCTGTACTCTTGGGTTGAGTAGAGAATGAAAAATGTCAAAGAGACGTTTCGGGTTATTGGACAGTGAGGTGATGAGGGTGTTGAAATAGGCTTGTTTGGAGAGGTGAAGGGCAGTGTTGTATGTTCTAAGCATAAACTTAAAATGGATGAAATCTTCGTGTAGATTGGATTTTCTCCACAGACGTTCGGCGCACCTGGAGCACCGCTGCAGGAAACATGTTTGCACCGTGTGCCAGGGTTGTCGCCGTCTGCGTTGTGGTGTTCTATGTATAAGAGGTGCAAATTCATCCAGGGCACTTTGAAGTGTTTCATTGTAATGCTTCAATGCAGAATCAGGACATGAGAGGGAGGAGATAGGGGCCAATGAAGACTGCAAGTTCTTCATAAGTTTCTGGGTGTTAATGGCCTGTATGTTTCTATAAGTATGGACAGTGGTGGTGACCTGAGCAGCCTGGCAGTTCTTGATAGAGAATGAAAGAAGATTGTGGTCAGAGAGCGGGAGAGGGGAGTTTGCCAAATTATCCACTGCACAAAGCCGAGAGAAGACCAAGTCGAGGGAGTTTCCGTCTTCATGCGTTGGAGAATTAGTAAGCTGCGAAAGGCCAAACGAGGAGGTGAGAGATAAATGGTGAGTAGCAGATGGGGAGAGGGGAAGAGCAATGGGGATGTTGAAATCTCCCAGGATGAGGGTAGGGATGTCACAGGAGAGAAAATAGGGAAGCCAAGTGGCAAAATGATCCAGGAACTGATGGGAGGGGCCGGGAGGACGATACACCACTGCCACTCGCATGGAGAAGGGGGTGTAGAGTCTGATGGCATGGACCTCAAAAGAAGGGAAGACGAGTGAGGGTAGTTGAGGGATAACCTGAAAGGTACATTTTGGAGGGAGGAGCAGACCAACGCCTCCACCTGCTCTATTGTCTGATCTTGGGGCATGAGAGAAGTGTAGTCCCCCATATGAAAGAGCAGCAGCAGCGGTAGTGTCTGACTGCTAGATCCAGGTTTCAGTAAGAGCCAGGAGGTTAAGAGAATTAGAAAGGAAAAAGTCATGAATGAAGGAGAGTTTGTTACACACTGAGCGAGAATTCCAAAGGGCACAATTAAGAGAGACAGATGGCATGCAGGGAATATTAATAAGATTAGAGGGGTTTCTGTGTGTAGCAGTTGGGGGGTTTGACTTTCTATAAATGGGGGACCTGGGTTGGGAGCAATGTCTCCTGCGACTAGGAGAAGGAGGATAGAAAGAGTGAGCAGATGGTTAAGTGATTTGTGAGAGCGTCTCTTATGTTGAATGGTAGGACTGACTGGATCTGTGCAATTTAAGAATGTGAAAAGAGCGTGAGTGCTATACAAAGGAGAGGAAAGGAGTGAGGGGCCAATATGGATGGAGTGTAGAGAGTTAATGCCAGGGCGGTGTGTTATAAATGGGTCGCCAAGGAGGAAATAAAAAACAACACAAGCTAAGTCTCAGAAAACCAAAGAGGTTGGTAACTATGCAGACTGCAGACCCCTGATCCTAACACGCAACTAGCAGCAGTTGTGGAGCGTTCCTACGGTGGTCCTAGACGCCTCATCACAACTGGAGAGCTAAATAAGCCTAAAGCAGGAAAAGAGGAAAACCAACTGCCCCAGACCAGACCCCAAAGGAAAGACAGCCCCCCACATGTATTGACGGTGAAACAAGATGAAAAACACAAACAAAGGCAGGAAAATAGGCTGAGCAAACGATGGGGCCAAACTAACTAGAAAGGACAGGAAAGGAAGGCCACTGTCTGCAATCTGCCAAAAACCCTACCAAAAATAATGTCCAACACAACTGATAGCAAAATTAACCCTGAAGTCACTAGACTTCTCCCACTATATCAGCACTCTAAAATATTCTGAGACAGAGCAAAAAGAGGCCAATCTAATAAGGGACCAAAAGGCAAATACAGATAAATAAGAGTGGAAATTCAGCACAGCCCAGCTGGGCTGGCTGACCACACAAAAAACTGAATTGACCAACAAGAGCAAGTGTGAACATTAGCAAAAACAAACTTAACTTGAGAAGACTGGAACAGAGCTGAGTCCAAGACCTGGGAAGCAGACTGAGTCACCAGCACCAGGATAGTGCTTCGGCTGTCTTATATCCAGTCTGATACTCCAGAGATCCAATCGTTATCTTCCTCACCAGGTGACAGATCACTACCAATTAAACCAACCTCACTACCTCCTGTCACCACCAGAGGGAGAACGGAAGGAGAACTCTCAACTGGTGGAGCAGAAAATGAGCTCATAACAGTGGTGGATGTGTGTGAATGCAGCCGCCAGAATATAAATTACACAAATGCATATGGTATATATTTGTTTTACTCCTATAGTACAGAGAGTAGATGTATATAAATGTCTTACCTGTCTCCTGCCCTGTCTAACTGTCATGTTATAACTGCCAGTACTTTGATAAACTGTACTTTGATAAAGTGTGCATAAATGCCCCCTGCATAAATGCCCTCCCCAAGCTATGACTGAATATATAGGAGGCTAAGACTTAGAACTTTTTTTTTTTTTGCTCTCTCTCTTCTCGTTAATCAATCAAACTAAATTGAGACAGCAGGACCCAATAAAATGTTGTGGTCAGAAAAACAGATGTCCAGCACTGCATGGATCATAAAGCACTTTGAAAAGTTTCTTGACCTCACAACATAAGGGAACAAGCAGAGTCAGTTGAAATAACTATATACCAGATATAAGCTTGCATAGTTGAAAACACATAGATAGCATTCAGGATTAACTGCTTGCTGACATTGAATGGAGGAGTTGATTCACTTGTAGGGCATGTCTAGATACCTGATTCCAGTCATATAGTCCGTCCTGCTGTGACCTGACATGTCCTTGTGGAGCTGAGATTCCAGTCAGAGCCATCAATTATGAAGAATCCCAGATGTTACGTTTTCCTCCAGATCTTTATTCTTTCCCAGGAGCAGTAATTGCAATTGTCTCAGTCATGAAGCCATTGATTTCCATTTTATCTGAAATCCTTTATTACGCTTCAGTGGATAAGTGGTTACTGCAGATCGAAATCAAGACCAACAATCACCTATTCCTGCCATGCTCCATTACAGTCTACTACGCTGAAATTACCACTACTAAGCTCTACTGCCATCTACTGCACTCTACTGGCATCTGCTGCACTCTACTGACATCTACTGCACTGTGCTGGCATTTACTGCAATCTACTGGCATCTACTGCCATCTAGTACACCCTATTGGCATCTGCTGCACTCTACTGGCATCTGCTGCACTCTACTGGCATCTACTGCGTTCTACTGGCATCTGCTGCACTCTACTGCCATCTACTGAACTCTACTGCCATCTACTACACTCTACTGGCATCTGCTGCACTCTACTGGCATCTACTGAACTCTACTGCCATCTACTACACTCTACTGGCATCTGCTGCACTCTACTGGCATCTACTAAACTCTACTACTATCTACTACACTGTTCTGCTATCTATTGCACTCTGCTGCCATTTACTGCACTCTACTGCCATCTACTGCACTACACTGCCATTTACTACACTACTGCACTCTTGTACCATCATCTGCATTCTACTGCTATCTACTGCACTCCACTGCCATTTACTACACTACCGCACTCTACAGTAATATCATCTACTGAACTCTACTGCCATCTACTGAACTCTACTGGCATCTACTGCACTCTACTGGCATCTACTGCATTCTACTGGCATCTACTGCCATCTACTACACTCTACTGCCTTTTAACAAAAAACCTGACCAGCACCTCCATATATTATGAACAGGTACCTACTGCAATGAATAGATAACTTGCAAAAAAGAGGAATGCAGCAGCACTCTTTAAAGACCAATATATATGCAAACACAAAATCTGTCATAATTGCTGAATAAACTGTAATAAAAAGTAAAAATAATTACCACCCACCCATCAGCCTAAGGGTGTTAATAATCACTGTGTTGCGAAGGTTTTGTCCCTCGGACAATTTTGAGTTTTCCTGATTTTTTCATGCTCATTTCACAAATGATTTCAGATGTTTCCTATCACGTCGCGTTTTTGAGAAATGATACGAAACATTATAATATTCTGCTATAATTTTAAAAACTCATATATGAACGTTTTCTGAAACCGTATATTCAGAATTTTCCACTGAAATAACATCTACTCATATGCAAGCACTTATTATGCGAATTCCGCCCAGGTGCAGTGAATCATTCGGCTGACCGTGTACGTAGCATACCACATCTCCTGGGAAGGGGAGGAATCAAAAGACAATGCTGACATACTTAGACTATGGCTGAATGGATCACGACCTTCAATGCCATTTGCTGTCCCAATAATATGGAGAGAGCAGAGAGATCATGTAACAGATTGCTACTTCTGCCTTACAAATGTAACAGGATATTCAGCAAAGAACAAGAAATCAATAGAGTATCCTAATCTTCCTTCAGGCATAAGACCAGTGCCACTCACAATGAAAGTCTTCGTGTTCCAAAGCCACCCAAAGTATGGACAATGGAGGACGACGAAGCTGAACTAACAATGTCAGTGAAAAATGAAACTGCTGCAAACCCAGACTTTGAGCCTTCTACATCTAATCCACATCTGTTCAGTCAAGCTGATGTGAGTGACTTGGTCAGAGATTTGAAATTGTCAAAGAGGCAGGCAGAATTATTGGGATCAAGGCTACAAGAACAGAATCTCTTATTACCAGGAACAAGAGTTTCTATCTTTTGCAGTCGTCAAGAAGACCTTAAACAATTTTTCCACCATGTCCACAGTTTAACCTTTTGCAATGACATCTTGGGGTTGTTTGGTGCTCTTAGATGTGAACATGACCCCAAGGAATGGCGACTGTTCATTGACTCGTCAGTTTTAAGCCTGAAGGCTCTTTTACTACACAACGGAAATATCTATCCTTCTATACCTATTGGACATGACGTACACATGAAATAAACGTATGAGAATATGGAGTTACTGTTGACCCACATTATAGAAATTATAACTGGAACATACAGTATGTGGTGATCTAAAAGTTGTTGCACTTCTTTTTGGACTGCAGCTTGGATATACCAAGTGTTGTTTTATTTGTGAGTGGGACAGTAGTGCGTGAGAAATGCACTATTTCAGAAAGGACTGACCACTCCGTGAAAACCTGGTTGCTGGACAGAAGAATGTTAAACATAATCCTCTCGCTGATCCATCAAAGATATTTCTCCCTCCTTTGCATATTAAACTTGGGCTCATGAAGAATTTTGTCTTACTTGTGACAGAAATTTCCAAGAATAAGTGATGCGAAGATTAAAGAAGGTATTTTTATTGGCCCACAGAGCAGAGATATAATGAATGACAGTAGTTTTGATGGTCTTTTGCAAGATGCTGAACAAGTGGCATGGAGAGCCTTTAAAGCTGTGACCTTCAACTTCCTTGGCAACAGCAGGGCACCGAACTTTGAACAACTTGTGGACAACATGCTCACAGCATACCATTTGATGAAATGCAATATGTCACCAAAAATGCATTTTCTACATTCTTACTTGGACTTTTTCCAGCCAATCTTGGTGCCGTTAGCGATGAACAGGGTGAAAGATTTCACCAAGACATTGCGCTGATGAAGAAAAGTTAACAGGGAAAGTGGAGTACGTCAATGCTGGCTGACTATTGCTGGAATCTTATTCGAGAAGCATCTGACACCGATTAAAAACGAAAGTCGTCTGCAAAACACTTTTGAACAATTGCTTTTGCTACTGACATTGATACACATGTATGTAGTGTCTTGGACTACAAACTGTTGTTTCTTAAAAACCTTACGTGATACAGACTTGTGGAGCACATTCGTGTTCAGCATTTCAAAATCTATAAGATACAATAAAATTTTCTCAGGGGACAAGAACTTCCTTGAAATTTGTTGCGCAGTGTAATCAACTCTGGTTCCTACCAGCTTACTTTAATGTGCAGGATTGTAACCCAGGAGAGGCATGTTTGCCCATTCACACTGCCAACTTTTATAGTACAAGAGAGGCATTTAATAGATGATA
Organism: Dendrobates tinctorius; assembly: GCF_039654945.1. Classification (NCBI taxonomy): domain Eukaryota; kingdom Metazoa; phylum Chordata; class Amphibia; order Anura; family Dendrobatidae; genus Dendrobates; species Dendrobates tinctorius. The sequence continues at coordinate 15,041,725 of NW_027361803.1, forward strand.
GGACCCATCAGAGAAGTGTCACCTTGTCATGGTTGATGGGCTCACATGAATTGGCCAATATATGCGCTAAGAATCTTCACTTTTTTTACTTTTTATTTCAGTTTACTCAGCAATTACAACAGACTAGATTATGGCCCGATGCTATCGCATCGGGAGGATGCGATAGCATCACACCTCTTGCCATGTTAACCCTCAACACACACACTCCTCTCACATTTCACCATCTCCACTCACTCTTTCACTCCACATACGACCCCTTCTCTCACTCCATCTCTCATACTCACGCCGTCATCGCCGCTGCTCCACGATACCCGACATCTTCTTCCGCCGGCGCCATCCTGGATCCAGGCGTTGTCCACGCCGGCGACATGTTCTTGCGGCAACGCCATCTTGAGTATCGTGAAATCCCGCGATACTCAAGATGGCGTCGCCGGAAGAACAGGTCGCCGGCGTGGACGACGTTGGGATCCAAAATGGCGAGATTTCGCCGACGCCATTTTGGATCCCGACGTCCTCCACGCCGGCGACATGTTCTTGCGGCGACGCCATCTTGAATATCGCGGGATTTCGCTGATCCAAAATAGCGTCGCCGCAGGAACATGTCGCCGGCGTGAATGCCGTCGGGATCCAAAATGGCGTCGGCGAAATCTCGCGAGATTTCGCCGACGCCATTTTGGATCCCGACGTCCTCCACGCCGGCGACATGTTCTTGCGGCGACGCCATCTTGACTATCACGGGATTTCGCCGATCCAAAATGGCGTCGCCGCAAGAACATGTCGCCGGCATGGAGGACGTCTGGATCCAGGATGGCGCCGGCGGAAGAAGATGTCGGGGATCGTGGATCAGCGGCGATGACGGCGTGAGTATGAGAGACGGAGTGAGAGAAAGGGTCGTATGTGGAGTGAAAGAGTGAGTGGACGTGAGTGGAGATGGTGAAAGGTGAGTGGAGTGTGTGTGTTGAGGAGGAGTGGTGTGTTGAGGGTTAACATGGAAAGAGGTGTGCGGTGATGTCACCGGTTACAACTGGACGGAAGTTATTACAACCGGAAGCTGCTTAGGGCATTTATTATTATAGATGTTGTGTTCGCATATGTATGGGTCTCTGCAGAGTGCTGCTGTGTTCCTCCTTTTTGCAACTCTACTGGCATCTACTGCACTCTACTGCCATCTACTGAACTCTACTGCCATCTACTGAACTCTACTGCCATTTACTACACTCTACTGCCATTTACTATACTCTACTGGCATCTACTACACTCTACTGCCATATACTGCACTCTACTGCCATCTACTGCACTCTACTGCCATTTACTATACTCTACTGGCATCTACTACACTCTACTGCCATCTACTGCACTCTACTGCCATCTACTGCCATTTACTATACTCTACTGCCATTTACTGCACTCTACTGCAATTTACTATACTCTACTGGCATCTACTACACTCTACTGCCATATATTGCACTCTACTGCCATCTACTAAAATCAACTAGACTCCACTGCCATCTACTGCACTCTACTGCCATTTACTGCACTCTACTACCATTTACTACACTCTACTGCCATCTACTGAACTCTACTGCCATTTACTACACTCTACTGCCATTTACTATACTCTACTGGCATCTACTACACTCTACTGCCATATACTGCACTCTACTGCCATCTACTGCACTCTACAGCCATTTACTATACTCTACTGGCATCTACTACACTCTACTGCCATCTACTGCACTCTACTGCCATCTACTGCACTCTACTGCCATTTACTATACTCTACTGCCATTTACTGCACTCCACTGCAATTTACTATACTCTACTGGCATCTACTACACTCTACTGCCATATACTGCACTCTACTGCCATCTACTAAAATCAACTAGACTCCACTGCCATCTACTGCACTCTACTGCCATTTACTGCACTCTACTACCATTTACTACACTCTACTGCCATCTACTGCACTCTACTGCCATCTACTGCACTATACTGGCATCTACTGCACTCTACTGGCATCTACTACACTCTACTGCCATATACTGCACTCTACTGGCATCTACTGCAATCTACTACACTTTACTAAAATCAACTAGACTCCACTGCCATCTACTGCACTCTACTGCCATTTACTGCACTCTACTACCATTTACTACACTCTACTACCATCTACTGCACTCTACTGCCATTAACTACACTCTACTACCATCTACTGCACTCTACTGCCATTTACTACACTCTACTAACATCTACTGCACTCTACTGCCATTTACTACACTCTACTACCATCTACTGCACTCTACTACCATTTACTACACTCTACTACCATCTACTGCACTCTACTGGCATCTACTACACTCTGCTGCCATATACTGCACTCTACTGCCATTTACTGCCCTCTACCACCATCTACTGCACTCTACTACCATCTACTGCACTCTACTGCCATCTACTACACTCAACTGCCATTTAAAGAAAAACCTGACCAGCACCTCCATATAGTATGAACAGGTGCCTATTGCAATGAATACATAACTTGCAAAAAGGAGGAACGCAGCAGCACTCTGTAGAGACCAATATACAGAGTGGGCTGCCATTTATATGGCTACATCTAAATAAAATGGGAATGGTTGGTGATATCAACTTCCTGTTTGTGGTACATTAGTAAAAAATAAAGTTGAATTCCAAAATGGCCAACTTAAAAATGGCCGCCATGGTCACCACCCATCTTGAAAATTCCCCCCCCCCATATACTAATGTGCCATAAACAGGAAGTTGATATCACCAACCATTCCCATTTTATTTAGATGTATCCATATAAATGGAGCACCCTGTATATACGAACACAAAATCTGTCATCATTGCTGAGTAAACTGTAATAAAAAGTAAAAAAAAACAAAAAAACACCCACCCATCAGCCCAAGGGTGTTAATAATCAACTCTGGTTCCTACCAGCTTACTTTAATGTGCAGGTTTGTAACCCAGGAAAGGCATGTTTTCCCATTCACACTGTAGACTTTTATAGTACAAGAGAGGCATTTATTAGATGATAGGACCCATCAGAGAAGTGTCACCTTGTTGCGGTTGATGGGCTCACATGAATTGGCCAATTTATGCGCTAAGAACCTTCACTTTGTACCTTCACTTCACTACTATACACTACCACACTCTCCTAGTACCCTGCTCTTTACTACAGTATACATTACAGTGCACTCTAATACTGTACTGCTCTCTACTACACTATACTGCACATTAGTATACTCTCCTACGCTACATTCTACTGCTCTCTACTACACAATATTATTCTATACTACACTGTATTACACTATACGGCACTAAACTGTTCACTTCTACACTACAATACCCGCCACCGCGCTCTATTACAGAATACTATACTTCTCCCTACTATATTATTCTACAGTGTATTGTTCTTTACTACACTAAACTACTCTCTACTTTTACACTCTACTGCTCTCTACCACACACCTCTACCACACCACGCTGTTCCCCACTTTTCTCTAACGCTATGTACTACACTATTTCCCTACTACTATTTACTGCACCAATTTACTCTCAGAAACAACCAAACCCTGACAAAGGATACAAGGAATGTATATAAATTGTATCAAAAAATTGAATTTATTAATTAACACACAAATACATGTCAAATATTGTGGATGCCAGTTGGTCAAACCAGAAAACGGGCAGAGACTGATACATATATACAAGCAAAATTACCATTGTACGTATAGCTCAGTGGTCCATACACATTAAAACATCAGCAGGTGATCCCATTCAAAGTAACAGCAAATATGCACAAAACCATATAATGAAATGTAAGAATTCCCCACAAAAATCATTTTAAACAGCCATACTCGTAATAAGGCAAAGTGCTAACGTTATCATGATATAACACATGAAAGGTGATGAAAATTCATCCTAGATAAGACTGTAATGAAAAACTGCCTAGTAAGCAAGGTGTCTATGTGCAACTGCTAATAAAGTGCAAAAAGTGCTAACCACAAGATATTAAATCTTCAAAGGAAGAAGGAACGCCGAAACGCGCGTCGGGGTGAGACGTGGCAGCTTTCTGACTCATTATACAGGTAATATAACAGGTTGCGCACTTTATGGTGGTTCATTGAGATTTGCAGGATATAAGGACAAATCCCTAAGCAAAGATTTAAAATGTAAGAATGCCTACGGAATGTGACCCAGTGGTGAGGTTAAGGACTAAGATGTTTAAATACCCATTTACTCTCAGTTCTCTCCACTACTCTCTTCTGCAGTCTGCTACTCTCTAATCATAAAGAATTCTTGTATCTTTTCTAAAGAAAGGTTTTTAAAATGTAATTTTGCTAAATTTAAAAATAAATTGGTATATGTTATCCTGAGCTGCAGGGCGAACAAAGACAATATTTTTGTGGTCATCTTTCTAACAAAAAGGGATGCAAAACTCAGAGAAGGTCAGCAATTCTAATGATTAATCCTCCATCCACTTAATGTCCATATGAAGATATAACCTGGCATATCCCCTGTGACCTGTGATTCATTGTATCAGTAAGTGGCACAAATATGAGAAACTGTGGAAGAAACTTAACACTAATGAGGCCTCCAAATGTTAATGGCCCAGTGATTTTGCCCTTTAGTCCCATATTTACCTGTGTCAGGTTCTGGGATCCATTTCATAGGATACATCAGTAAACATGATTGACACGGCAAGACATAAAGCTTCCTTGCTCACTTTTGATGTTAAATGTGCCTTTTTAGATGTAATTTCTCACCTGTGACAATTCCATTCATCTCCGAGTGACAGGAGCTGAAAACCTGCTGACAGATCTCACCGTCAAGGCTTTGTGTGTAGGGCAGGAGGATGTCCTGCGTAGGCTTTCCAGCTGTTCTACCTCCAGATATGATGAGTATGGTAGGTCACAATCACAAAAAGCATTGTACGATTGTATAGGTTTTACAAAAACATTTGGAATCTACAGTACCTAAAGGGATTGGATCAATGTAGATATTGCTTGGTATTCCACTAATGCTGCCCGCAACCTCCACCAATTGCAAGAGCAAAGCAGCAGATGCTTCTTTTATTCATCTCCACCTGCAGATCTACAATGGACAAGGTGTTAAAGGTCTAGCAACTTTGAATAGAATGAACCTAAAGGGACACACCTGACGCTGAGGTAGCCCAAAGCAGACCTGTAACCAGCTGTTACATTGTGGACTACATACATTATTATATAGACCTCTTAAACTTTATGAAGCCGGTGTGCTTACGAACCACCCATCTAACTTGATTAATAGAGCATCAGTGTTGCTCCTGTAAGGGGGTGAGATATAATGTCTTTCTTGCTTCCCTTCCCTCGGATTTCCCTTCGGTTGTTAATGTGTACATATTGCTGATTGATAATGTCTATGATAAACGTATGCAGTACTGCTACATAGCAATGTGTATTATCGTTCATCTTTAATGGTATTGCCACATGTATGTGTTACCACTTTGTGGAAAGCTGTAATATATTGTCTTGTGTTTCTTTATTGCATAATATAATGTGTCTGTTGTGCATGTACAGTTTGGGTAAGTTACTGCATCCTCTTGGGGACATTAGAGGAGGGCACTTTAGTATATAGTTCCTATAGACACAGGTAAGCATAGTTCTGTTGAGGGCCACTAGATGAAGGCATACTATTGGGCCTAATAGGTGTAGCTGATAGGATGTTTATAGAGGGTTAATTGTTGGAGGGGCTGCCGGGTAGTAAGCGGGGACCTTGTAGGAAGTTAGGTCAGACGGGGCCTGGGTGCCCTAGTGTCCACATGGGCTATAAGCCCAAGACTGTTCGGCAGCCACGTAACGTTCAAGCGCCGCAACCCACGTTACCCACAGCCACTGTGTGTCATAGCAGTGGGCCAGTGCAGGAAGGAAAGGATGTGGCGACTTATCGCCTGGGCAGATGCTTTTAGGGCAGGAATTGGTTGTACAGCCGACATGAAGGAAGTTGGAGCTTCAACGAGATCGGTACAGATGGGCTGGATGCTTTACCGGAGGCAACCAAACTTGATGACTGATGATTTCGAATCTGGGGTGAAACAGGCAGAAGGAAGTGTTTTCTTGGTGAGGTCAGGCCAGGCCAGGAAGGAATTGGGGAGCAGTCTAGCACTGTTCGGTCTGGGTATGTACTGAACAGAAGTGACAGCCAGAAAGGGAAAGATGAGGAAGTAAAAGTCATGATGTACCAACTGTGGATGTAACGTGTGAAGTACTCAGAAAAGAAAGTGTTAAAGTTAACTTGGACCGTGTCCCCATTGCTGAGGGTCGCCTGGAAAAGGGACATCGTCACCTGGGAAGTGCCCAGAGGAAGCTGCAGCTGGAGATGCAGGAATGCTGAAGAGAAGAGTACAGTTTTCTGTAGGGGAAGGACTGTGTTATACCCGGTCCCCGTCCTGGTGCTGCACCCAGGTCTGCCACAGTTACACCTGGCCCCCGTCCTGGCGCTGCATCCAGGCCTGCCACTGCTCTCCGCTCTGGGCACTCACCTCGAGCCTCTCATGCTGCTGCTCAGCATTCTGTCCTCCCTCCTGCCTCCTCCACCTGGCGTCCTGTGAGGAGATCTGTAGCTAAGGCTATTAGGGTATGCCCGCCCGCTCTCTTGCCTTCTTAAAGGGGACGGCGTGCATTATTCAAAAAGTGCAAATAACCAATGGCAGCGCACTGGCTGCTATTTCTGGCCTCTCCTCCATCTCCATAGGGAGAGCGCCGGAGCAACGAGTATCTACCATTGCTACATCCGGTTCTCATGCTAACCTGTCTGCACTGCATCTGCAGTCTCTGTGCATTGTCTAATGCTCTCTGTTTCCACAGCATATCAGTATCCTGTGTTACCTGGTTATATCAGCAACCATCTGGGCCTAAGCCATCCCGTTCCGCCTACAGCCATCCGAGTCCAAGGACTGTGTGAAGGTCACTGGAACTGACTCCTTACCAACTAACCAGATCTAGGAGCCAGCGCATTACGGACTCTGCTGTAACTTTCGTTATCCCTTTTGGTCACGCTGGGACAGCTGCCACGTGTTCGGGGTCTAACTGAAGGTAGCACCTGTGTCCTCCGGGTATTCCATTCTGGCCCTGCCTGAGGGGCTTTACTATGGGTGCCCGGGGCTCACTAGTCACGCCCCCTTCGGAGCCACCCGGACCGTGGTCCCGAGGTTCCACTTAAAAAATAAAAATGAATGTGAACTTCACCTTCTCTGCCTCCGCTTCCATTCATTACAGACTGGACATAGATATTGCGGTTATTCAGGTCATGACTACAGTCCTGTCCCTCCCTTACACTCCTCCCTGCTAATGGTGCATCTCTGCCTGCCTAGTCTGATTTACAGATACTTAATGTCCCTCCTACCTGTTTTATGCTGCATCTTCTATGCAGTCTGATTGACAGTTCCTCAGTGTGCCTCCTCCCTGCTGCTGCTAAATCTCTATTCACTTAGCCCATTTAACAGCTCCTCAGTGTCCCTCTTCCCTGATTTATGCTGAATCTTCTCCCATGCAGTATGATTGACAGCTTCTCAGTGTCCCTCCTCCCTGCTGCTGCTAAATCTCTATTCACCTTGCCCAATTGACAGTTCCTCAGCATCCCTCCTCCCTGTTTTATGCTGAATCTTCTAAGTAATCTGACGTACAGCTCCGTAGTGTCACTCCTCTGTTTTATGCCACATCTTCTCTTATGCAGTCTGATTGACAGCTCCTCGGTGTCCCTCCTTCCTCCTGCAGCTAAATTGCTATTTACCTAGCCCATTTCACAGCTCCTCAGTGTCCCTCCTCCATGATTATTGCTGAATCTTCTCCCATGCAGTCTGACAGCTTCTCAGTTTCCCTCCTCCCTGCGGCTGCTAAATCTCTATTCACCTAGCACAATTGACAGGTCCTCAGGGTCCCTCCTCCCTGTTTCATTATTATTTATTATTATAGCGCCATTTATTCCATGGCGCTTTACATGTGAGGAGGGGTATACATAATACATACAAGTACAGTAATTTTAAACAATACAAGTCATGACTGGTACAGGAGGAGAGAGGACCCTGCCCGCGAGGGCTCACAATCTACAAAGGATGGGTAGATATACAGTAGGCGAGGGTAGAGCTGGCCGTGCAGCGGTTTGGTGGATGGGTGGTTACAGCAGGTTGTAGGCTTGTCGGAAGAGGTAGGTCTTCAGGTTCACTTTGAAGGTTTCCACGGTAGGCGAGAGACTGATGTGTTGGGGTAGAGAGTTCCAGAGTAGGGGGGATGTGTGGGAGAAATCTTGTATTGTGGGAAGAGGGGAGTAGAGAAGGAGATCTTGTGCGTTTTATGCAGAATGTTCTAAGTACAAGCTGCAGATGAGATTAGTCAGTTCAGCAGGGTGGGAGAATATTGAATAGCTGTCAATCAGGCTGGGTTGGCGGAGACTGAATACTGTTGGACTAACAAGCTCAGTTATTCCTTTTCTCGACATGTAAAATCTAAACATTAATATTGGGATTATACAGCCAATCTCATATGGATTTTCACAGTAAGTACATCAGCCTCATCAGATCTATGAGATTGATGTAATGAATTATGATGTTTGCATTGTTTACCCTTTCAGTTACATGCTATAAAAGTATACATAACATGTAAGTGTGTGACTACGTGGAGACCCCTCTTCCCCTTTATCTTACAGGTTAAAACTTAGGGCTGATTCTGCGGATGGAAGGATCTATACAATAAGAGTAACGCAGTCTGCGCTCATCCTCATCGCTGACAGCACAATGTGACATACGCTCTATTACCCCGCGAGTCGTGACAGCCGGGAGAGGAGCATTTACATAAATGTGCAGTTTAGGTGGATAAATGCAGTAAATACTTTGGCTGTCAGTGATGTCAGTCTATAGGTTATTACCTGCGGAGGGGAAGATGTCATCCTGACACTGCACAAAGGAGGAAGAAACTAATGGAGCATGAAAGTTTCCCTCCAGCTCAAGGACAGATCCCAGGGGTGGGTGGGGGGGGGGGAGTTGTGTTTGTTGTTCATGTATCATTGTGTTTATTTTTGTGTATTGTGTCTCTTGTGTTGTGTTTTGCGTTGTGTGGTTATTGTTGTTGGGTGTAATCCTTTGCATTTAAAAAAAAAAATTTGCATTGCGTGTGTTTGGAGTTGTGGAAACCTCAGTTAAGTGTTAAGTGGAAGATTTGCAAATTGTTGAAAATTTCACTATAATGAAATTTGAAAAAAAAAAAATGAAAACACACAAATATAAATAATACTTCCATACGGTGCACTTGTAGGGAAGTGGACTGACCCATGGACCTGTCTGAAGAGAAATAGTAAGTAAGATAGGCAGTAAATATACTTGACATGAACTGGTGTATACGTATGGGGAAACAGCTAGAATTAGGAAGAGATGGTGTAGGACCGGGTTTTGGCCACTAGGGGGATACAAAGAACAGCAGAAAAAGGAGACGGTGCAGTACTAAGGTTTGGCCACTAGAGGGAGACAGAAGGAGGCAGGAAAAGGACTTAACAGCAGCTAATGCTAAAGAAACCGCAAAGTCATGGTGGCCGGAGTTACGGGGGCTAGAGAGGGGAATTCCCAGGCACGGGAATAAAAAGGGAGAGAGAGCCCCAGGGAAGCCAGTCCAGGAGGAGGAGTTCAGTGTAGGAAGAGACTGAAAAAGGAAGAGCTCCGGAAGGGACTGAAAGGAGAGACAGTCAGGGGGTGGCCCTGACAGGATAGCTGCAGGACAGAGGTTGCCCGAGGTACCAGATGGACGGACTCGGCCAGGGGAAGCGCTGTGGTGGTGGGCCTAAGGCAGCCACAGTGAAAGAACCGCAGGGGACATCGCTTTAAGGGAAAGCAGGAGGTGAAAGGTACCTGGGCCTGTGCGTAGAAGCTGTCGTGTTGCTGTGGTCATCGGGAGGACGGCCAATAAAGAGGAACATGTTTGAACGCACGTCGGTCTCTGTCTCCAGTCTATTCGCGGCAAAAAGGGACCACCCCCAGTCGGCACACGTACCTACACACACACAGTTCAGCTGCCACATCCCTGTTTTTCTAGTGTAGTGCAGGAGGTTAATTAATGATGTAGATATAGATATATACCAGAAGGAAACCAGGAGGGAACTGAAGGTAACTGTACACAGTCACTGTAAACAATGTTTCTGTTTGTTTTCACCCCTATAATCCTTCACTTTCTGCACTTTCTGCTAATTCCCCTAATCCCTACTCCTAGTAAGGAACTGTTCATCTCTTCTTCAATCCTCCCCATCCACCTCACCTCTGCCTCAAAACTGTTCCTTACCATACAATCCTCTGTCTCCAAACACAGACAGCCTCCTCATTCCCTCTCCTGCTCCCACCTGCTAACACTTTCTCTGCTCCTTCTCACTGCTGGTGATATCTCCCCAAATCCTGGTCCTCCTCACCACATTCCCACAGTCATTTCTACCTCCCATCCACGCTCTATCACAACCTTCCATAACCTCTCCAACCTTATACCCATTCACCCAGCCCTCGCTTCCCCAGTCCCACTAACAGGAGCTCTGTGGAACGCTCGCTCTGTCTGCAACAAGCTTTCCTACATCCATGATCTTTTTGTTACTACCAAACTTTCCTTCCTCGCCATCACCGAAACCTGGCTCACCCCTTCTGACACAGCCTCTCCTGCCGCACTTTCATATGGTGGCTTCCACCTTTCTCACACCCCCCGCCCCAGCAGCAAACATGGCGGAGGAGTTGGTTTTCTCCTGTCAGATACCTGCTCCTTCACCCCAATCTCACTGCCACCCTCTGTTACCCTCCCTTCCTTTGAGGTGCACTCTGTGCGCATCTACTCCCCCTCCAACCTCCAACTGGCTGTCATCTACCGCCCCCCAGGGCCAGCCACCACCTTCTTTGACCACTTCACCACCTGGTTACTTCATTTCCTTTCCGCGGACATCCCTACTATCATCATGGGCGACTTCAACATCCCCATTGACACTTCCCTCTCAGCTGCCACTAAACTCTTATCTCTCACTTCCTCCTTCGGCCTCACTCAATGGTCTTCTACAGCCACCCACAAAGATGGCCACACACTGGACCTCATCTCCGCCTCTGCTCCCTATCTAACCTCTCTAACTCACCGCTTCCTCTCTCTGACCACAACCTTCTCACATTCTCTTCCCTCTTCCATGTCTACAATCCCCACCCCACAAACTTTCACACCCTCGCAGAAATCTTAAACACCTTGACCTACACTCATTCTCTGAATCCCTTCTCCCTCTCACAGATATAAGTTCCTTACACAATGCGGATGAAGCTGCCGCTCTATATAACACCACAATAGCTGTAGCTTTGGAATCCGCTGCCCCACTTACACATACCAAAGCTCGCAAAATCAACAGACAGCCCTGGCACACCAGCCTGACCAAAGAGCTGAGGCGAGCTTCCAGGGCTGCTGAGCGCAGATGGAAAAGATCCCACTCCAACGAGCACTTCATCGCATTCAAACAGTCCCTCACTACTTTCAAGACCACACTCGCCACAGCTAAACAAACCTACTTCTCATCTCTCATATCCTCCCTGTCTCACAACCCTAAACAGTTATTCAACACCTTCAATTCTCTCCTCCGCCCCCCAGCACCTCCTCCCTCCCCACTCATCTCAGCTGAAGACTTTGCCTCATTCTTCAAGCAGAAGATTGATAACAGAGAAAGTTTTGGTCAACAACCCCCAGAACTCTTCCTCCCGACTTCCCAGCCCTCCACCTTCAAAACCAACTTCTCCACCATTACAGAAGATCGACTCTCCACTCTACTCTCAAGATCACATCTCACCACCTGTGCACTCGACCCGATCCCATCCCACTTCATACCAAACCTCACCACAGTCTTCATCCCAACCCTAACCCATCTCTTCAACCTATCACTAACAACTGGTGTTTTCCCCTCAAGCTTTAAACATGCCTCCATCACACCTATCCTCAAAAAGCCCTCTCTTGACCCATCCTCTGTATCTAGCTATCGCCCTATATCACTTCTCCCCTACGCCTCCAAGCTACTGGAACACCACGTCTACCTTGAACTGTCCTCCCATCTCTCTTTTTGCTCCCTCTTCGACCGCTTACAATCTGGCTTCCGGTCACACCACTCCACTGAAACTGCCCTTACTAAGGTCACCAATGACCTCTTAACCGCCAAGAGCAAGCGACACTACTATGTCCTCCTCCTCCTGGACCTGTCGGCTGCCTTTGACACAGTGGACCATTCCCTATTATTACAGACCCTCTCATCCCTCGGCATCACAGACTTGGCCCTATCCTGGATCTCATCATACCTAACAGACCGGACATTCAGCGTCTCCCACTCACACACCACCTCCTCACCTCGCCCCCTATCTGTCGGAGTCCCACAAGGTTCAGTCCTTGGGCCCCTGCTGTTCTCTATTTACACCTTTGGCCTGGGACAGCTCATAGAATCTCATGGCTTTCAGTATCATCTCTACGCTGATGACACACAGATCTACATCTCTGGACCAGATATCACCTCCCTACTAACCAGAATCCCTCAATGTCTGTCCACTATTTCATCCTTCTTCTCCGCTAGATTTCTGAAACTCAACATGGACAAAACAGAATTCATCATCTTTCCCCCATCTCACGTGACCCCCCCTACGAACCTATCAATTACAGTAAATGACTGCCCACTCTCCCCAGTCCCACAAGCTCGCTGCCTCGGAGTAATCCTTGACGCTAATCTCTCCTTCAAACCACATATCCAAGCCCTTTCCACTTCCTGCCGACTTCAACTCAAAAATATTTCACGAATCCGTTCATTCCTCACCCAAGAATCTGCAAAAACCCTAGTCCATGCCCTCATCATCTCTCGCCTTGACTACTGCAACCTCCTGCTCTGTGGCCTCCCCTCAAACACTCTCGCACCCCTCCAATCTATTCTAAACTCTGCTGCCCGACTAATCCACCTGTCCCCCCGCTATTCCCCAGCTTCTCCCCTCTGTCAATCCCTTCACTGGCTCCCAATTGCCCAGAGACTCCATTACAAAACCCTAACCATGACATACAAAGCCATCCACAACCTGTCTCCTCCATACATCTGTGACCTCGTCTCCCGGTACTTTCCTGCACGCAACCTCCGATCCTCACAAGATCTCCTTCTCTACTCCCCTCTTATCTCCTCTTCCCACAATCGCATACAAGATTTCTCTCGCGCATCACCCCTACTCTGGAACTCTCTACCACAACATATCAGACTCTCACCTACCATCGAAACCTTCAAAAAGAGCCTGAAGACCCACCTCTTCCGACAAGCCTACAACCTGCAGTAACCACCGATCGACCAAACCGCTGCACGACCAGCTCTACCCTCGCCTACTGTATTATCACCCATCCCTTGTAGATTGTGAGCCCTCGTGGGCAGGGTCCTCTCTCCTCCTGTACCAGTTATGATTTGTATTGTTTAAGATTATTGTACTTGTTTTTATGTATACCCCTCCTTACCTGTAAAGCGCCATGGAATAAATGGCGCTATAACAATAAATAAATAATAATAAATAATAATATAGGAAACTGGAGAGTCTACTCTAGGGGTCTCAAATATGTGGGCTACAAGGCTGCATGCATCCCCTAATGCTGAGTTCTGCAGCCCAAGGGGCATGACAGTTCCCTAGACCAAGGGTGTAACATTCTCAACCCAGTCCAAGAAGGAAGGGGCCACCGACGCCTGCGTTATGTTCATCTGAATGTGCATCCTCACACTCACATTCAAATGAAATGTATTGTGGCGCAGAGAGCCACCAACTCCCTACACCACGATACCTATACCTCCCACCGAAAAGCAAAAAAAAGTTTGAAAAAAAAAAATCGGAAAAAAATATTTTGCCACTAAAAATTCTGTTTTATGTAGAAAAACTAAAGTAAACAAAAAACTCCACCTTTGGTATAGCTGTATTCAAGATGACCTAAGCTATAAAATTGTATCATAACCGATACGATGAACACCACACAAAAAAAATCAACTAAAAAAAATGCTAAAAAAGTATTTTTTTCATTATACCAACTACAAAAAAAAGGAATAAGAAGTGATCAAAAAGCTGCATAGGAAAAAAAAAAGAGTATTGAAAACGTCATCTAGGCCCACAAAGAATGCAGCCGAGACTAAGAGTCCCTAAACAATCGCCTATTTCCTCACCCCTATTAATCAATTTTGGGTTGCGTAGAGTTGTTTCTTGTTAATTCACAAGTAAGTAAGTGAGGCATCGTAAATGCCGGGATGGCAATTTAGTAAATTTTTTTTGACATTTTATATAAAAATTTTAAAAATATTCCTTTCTAATAGATAAAAATATTTGATTATTGGAATCGAAAGCAAAAAAATTCTGCAGTTGGTAATGCAAATCAATGTACTGGCCTCATCACATAACAAAACATGGTGCCTCCCCCGGTTCATTACATAGACCCATAACCGGACTGGAAGGCTCAATCCTTGTAGATCCGGCTGCTCAACCCTTCGGGTGCCTTAGGGTGATCTTTGGTCTCTTTACTGTAGAAAATGCTCAAAATGTAAACAGAAAAGGGTCAGGTGGCTGTGTAAAGGCTTCGCTTTTGTGTCGTTACCTGTGTTGTTTTCTGTCCATTTTCCACCAAAGAAAATTATTATTTTAAGATTTTCTTTTCCATTTTAATGCAAAAGGACAAAGAAAAACAAGATGTCAGTGAGTGTTGGAATCCTCTGCGGCTTTTGTGTATTTTATTTGGGTCCCCCAGGTACTGGTATTAATTAGGTGCAGCCATCATCATCAGACTGTTTATTGTGATTCAAGGAGAACCTGCCAATGTGTATCAGGGTCCGGACATCCCCTGAAGCGACAGATGCAACAGCCAAAATCACATCTCAGTCATAACCAGGCTAAGAGCAGAGCACCGGGCTACAGGGAGGTCACTGAGACCCCACAACCCCCCAAGACACCCTAGTGATACATGTCAAATTAATCTATCAATTTATCTGTCTATCCATATGCTGTATCTTGTATCACCGATGTGGTCAATGGAACTCAACGCTCTCTGCCAAGAAAGGAAATTTGGCCATATAAGCATAAAAAGTAGCCGGTCATTGCCCGCAGCTCTGAGCACGCCATGGGCACGGACAGGACAGCACTCCAATTTTAAACATTTAATGGAATATCCACAAGAGGATTTAGAAAATGCATTTTATAACCCTCATTATTACATTATTATCAGATGGCTGGACCACACTAACAAAGGTAAAACCTATCTAATCCCTCCCCCTCTCTGCGCAGTGACCTCTGCACGCCGAAATGCTGCGTTCGGCGCACACGGGCGCACCTTCAAAAGTGCGCATCGCACGGCAAAATCCTGCTAGCGCGCGGCCAGTGCACGATCTGCGCACCCTATGCTAAACATAGGGTGCGCAGATCGCAAGCGTCCATGTGCGCTAGTAGGCGGCGATGACCGGATGGGGCGGGCAGGGAGCCGGCAGGGGGCGGGGCTTAGCGGCGGTCATGCGCAGGCCGTCGCTGCGCCATAAAGCGCAAATGTGAAACCGGCCTTAGTCTCATACGTTTTCGGACTTTCAAGGAAGACGGATACCCTCATAATCACGTGAAGAAAACAGAATAAAGTGTGACCCCGGTACATGTCACAGAGCATGCTCACTATACTCTCCCATAGGGTTGCATTGACACTTTTTTCTAATCTTCATTATTGAGAGCTAATAGATTTTTTGGGAATAAAATATAGATCCTAGTGGTAAGTGATTCTTCCAAAGACACCTACTGCATGTCGGGTTGTCTTCTGCTGGAGTTTGGGACTTTGCTTTGGTATGACGTGGACGCCGTCCAGACTTTTAGAGGGACAAATTACAATGGAAGTTTGATCAAGACACACAACTTGAAAAAAAACCCAAAACTTTATCTTAACGTTTATTTATTTATTCTCTTTATTAGAGCCCTATTTGAAGGTGCTCTCAAGGTCAAAGCTGACATGTCACTTATTATTCCTTCTATATTAACCCTTCAGTTCTGATAACCTTCCCTTTATTAACGCCTGATACTTGAATGGAACCAGTCGACCTCTGAAGTCGGAGTTTTCCACTTAGAGAAATATTGGTCTACGCTTCTGTTTCAGGCCGATAGTAACTTGATGCGGAATGAACGTTTTAGAAATTCTGTCTGTTGTGTCTAAAATCTTCTAGGAACATGAAATACAGTAGCAAGAAAAATAAACTCCAAGAACTCGAGATATGAGAAATATTTATATTGTGATCTCGGGAAAAATTCCTTAAAGGGGTTTTCTGACTGTTGACTTATGAGATGTCAATCAGGCAAGTAGTCAGGGTCACATCTGCAGGGGACCAGGCAGTCGGGGATCGTAATCCTGTAGGTGAGCAGACATCACCAGGCATCCTCGGGGCAGAAGTTCTTGGCTTTTTGAAGGGTTCTAAGAACTATTTGATTTTTTTTTTTTAAATAAGATTGATTTTCTGTTGTTTATATAATACCAAGATAACCTGTAGAGCTCTACAAAGATCTGTCATACATTAGCCCTTGTCCCTAATGGGACTCACACATGACCAAGTGCAACAGGGACATCTTTAGATGTACATTTGCAATCAAAATGATTCACTCCAGCATCTTACAGGACATATTTTGAAACCAAGGCTTGATGGACTTTGAGGTATACTTAAGATCATTATCCTGTTGGACGCCTCGCACAAACCGTACTAGGGTTTCGCCTCACGGCTTCATCTGGGGCATGTGCCATAGACGGAGCCATGGGGCGAAACTCTAAGTCAGGTTTGTGGAAAAGATAAATTTGTTTTTAAAGTTTTATGGTGAAGTTGGAACTTAAACTTTTGAGTACATAGAAAAAACCCTTGTATTGCAATGTTTTAAAAACCACTGATGTTTGCACAAAAATTATACTTAAAGGAAGTAGAGTGGTGGAAGAGCTGATTCCATCTAACAAGTTGGTGTAACCAGAGGAAGGCAACAACAAGAAAACTGTACAAGATCTATCTTAGCATTTCTTAAGCCTTAGGCTAAGACATATTTGGAGCCAAGATGTCATTAGTCACAGGTATGAGTAAACCACAGCTGTTTTTACCACCATAATTTTTATTGTTTTATAAATTTAACAACGTAAACAAAACAAAATGCAATAAAGAATAATAGTAAAGAAGGGGAGGGAATGATGGGTGAGGAAATGGAAAGGGAAGGGGAAGGTAGACAAACTTTAATAGGGAGGAAAAAGGGGAAGGTTTGTAAAATGGAAGGGGAAAGGAGAAGTATTTAGAGTTCAAGTAGTCGTGTTTATCTGTAGTAACAGTGGGATTATATGCAGAGTAGAATGTGTTCATCAATGTGTTACTTATACTGTCGTTAGAACTATTTATAAAATGTACTAAATTGGTTGCTGACAATAATAAATGGTTAATATGTGGCGCCCCTGAGGGTTCAGTCGCCACAGAGGTACTGCACCTCCTGAGGTGTAGTTTCCCACTCCCCAGGTAAGATGGTAACACCTGACCAGGCTCCAGCACCTACATCCAGCACAGACACCTTAGAACAGCGGAGCACCCTTTATGGCAGCTGCTTTGGTTCATGAAGGGTGCTGGGTGGTGGGTGGAGCTTAGAAACACTAGAGGGGAAAGCTGACAGGAAGTTAGGTCAGACTCCCCTAGGAGGGGAAGGAGAGAGAGGATGCAGATGCAGCAGCCTCCTGTAAGCTGGAGCTGTTTGCAAGTAAAGAGAAGGAAATAAGGATCAGTTGTTCAGAAGGAAGATAGATAAGAACAGAATGTGAGGAGAGTGACTGGGGACTAGGGCTAGAGCAGAGCCCTTCCCTAAGTTTAATGCGCCAAGGCCGGGCACCGGTATCCGAGGCTGTTTACTAATGATCCTACAGCAGAAACCGGAGGAATAGAAGTTGTGACAGCTTTATTCCCACTAAAGACTCGAAGACACAGTGGCAACGTGTGTGAGCCGGGACATGATTGTATGGAGTCCCCGAAGCAGGCTACAGCCGCCTGTCATACGAGTGGAGTTATAATTAACATGGAGAAGGAGGAACTTGAGTGTAATTCAGAACTACAAGTATGTCAGCTTAGCGCTAGAAAGCAGACGTTCAGAAAAGGTACATTTGGAAGGGAGTGCTTGAAGGGTCAATCCATCTGCCTGGGAGTTGGCTGAGCCCCGGACCTGGAGACTGCAGCAGTGAAGCGGGCACCTGTCTGTGCTAGAAACGTGAGTAAAAGAATTGGAACTGCACTCAGCTGTGTCATTGCCTTCTTCCTGCAACAACCTACTCAGCGCTGCTACATCTCTGTGCCTAACACTACACCATCTACCTCATCACCTTTTATTACCACTGCCCTGGGACTACAGCTCTACCTGTGGAGAGCTATTACATCTTTGCTGCGCCCCACCATCTGTCCTGTCCTACAGGATCTTCAGTAGTAGGAATTGAAGGTTTTATTCCAATTTGCTGCTATGGTGTTTTCTGCTAAATCATATCAAGGAGGATACAGAATCATTAACCTGAAGCATCCTGCTGCTCACAATATAGGTAAATTGTGGCCCTTTCTTTCTTCCTTACTTTTTTATTTCTTTCTCTCTTCCTTATTTTTTTCTTTATTTCTCCTTCCTTCCTTTCTTACTCTCTTTCTTTTCTTCTTTCCTTTCTCTTATTCTTCTTTCCTCTCTCTTATTCTTCCTTCCTCTCTTTCTTCTTCGCTTTCATATAAATGTCCCATGACAGGAACCTAATGGTCTACAGATAGTACCGTATTTTTCCGACCATAAGACGCACTTTTTCCCAAAAAATTTTGGGGGAAAGTGGGGGGTGCGTCTTATGGTCGCAATATACTAACCTGCGGTGCGGTAGTGGCAGCAGGCGGGGCTCTGCGGTGCGGGGGTGGCGGCGGGCTGTGCTCTGGTGCAGGGGCGGCGGCTCTTCTGGCATTTCCTCCCAGGCCGGAGGCCCCCGCACATCCCTTGCTGGCCGCCGCCATGTTGCGGTGGCCTCCGGGAACATGGACGCCGGAAAGATGGCCGCCGGTCCGGTGACAGCGCATGCGCGGGTTCAGATCTCGTCCCGAGATCTCGGGGGACGAGATTCAAATCTCGGCAACGAGATCTCGTCCCCCGAGATCTCGGGACAAGTTCTGAACCTGGGCATGCGCCGTCCCCGGACCGGCGGCCATCTTTCCGGTGTCCATGTTCCCGGAGGCCACCGCAACATGGCGGCGGCCAGCAAGGGATGTGCGGGGGCCTCCGCGCTGCGAGGAAATGCCGGCGGAGCCGCCGCCCCTGCACCGGAGCACAGCCCGCCGCCACCCTCAGCCCGCAGAGCCCACCTGCTCCAGCTCAGCACAGGCCACCTGCCTCAGCAAAGCTGCCCCTGCCCCAGCACAGCTGCCCCAGCACAGCTGCCCCTGCCCCAGCCCAGCTGCCCCAGCCCCATCACAGCTGCCCCTGCCCCAGCACAGCTGCCCCAGCACAGCCCACCTGCCCCAGCCCCAGCGCAGCTGCCCCAGCACAACCAACCTGCCCCAGCACAGAGCCGCCACCGCACGAGCCTGGACCACTGAATGACCCCTGTGACCACTCCTCCACCTGTGCTGGATCCCTTCCCAGGTAAGCTGAATTCGGACTGTAAGACGGATCCCCATTTGACACATTATTATTTTTTTCCCTATTTTCCTTCTGAAAATTGGGGTGCGTCTTATGGTCCGGTGCGTCTTATAGTCCGAAAAATACGTATATAGGGTGTGTATATATATATGTAGAGAGAGAGCTGTGCTCAAAAGTTTACATACCGTGGCAGAATTTTTGCTTTCTTGGCCTTTTTTCAGAGAATATGAATGATAACACCAAAACTTTTTCTCCGCTCATGGATAGTGGTTGGGTGAAGCCATTTATTGTCAAACTACTGTGTTTTCTCTTTTTAAATCATAATGACAACCCAAAACATCCAAATGACCCTGATCAAAAGTTCACATACCCTGGTGATTTTGGCCTGATAACATGCACAGAAGTTGACGCAAATGGGTTTGAATGGCTACTAAAGGTAACATCCTCACCTGCGACCTGTTTGCTTGTAATCAGTGTGTGTGCATAAAAGCTGAGTGAGTTTCTGGGATCCAGACAGACTCTTGCATCTTTCATCCAGGCACTGACATTTCTGGATTGTGAGTCATGGGGAAAGCAAAAGAATTGTCAACGGATCTACGGGAAAAGGTAGTTGAACTGTATAAAACAGGAAAGGGATACAAAAAGATATCCAAGGAATTGATAATGCCAGTCAGTAGCGTTCAAACTGTGATTAACAAATGTAAAATCAGGGGCTCTAAAAAAAGAAAACATGGTCAGGTAGACCAACAAACATTTCATTCACAACTGCCAGGAAAATTGTTCGGGATGCAAATAAAAACTCACAAATAACATCAGGTGAAATACTGGACTCTCTGAAAACTAGCGGTGTGGCTGTTTCAAGATTGACAATAAGGAGACACTTGAATAAAAATGGGCTGCATGGTAGAGTCACCAAAGGAAAGCCATTACTGCGCAAATGCCACAAAGTATCTCACCTACAATATGCAAAACAGCACAGAGACAAGCCTCAAAACTTCTGGAACAAGGTAATTTGGAGTGATGAGACCAAAATTGAACTTTTTGGCAACAACCATAAACATTACATTTGTAGAGAGGTCAACAAGGTCTGTAATGAAAGGAACACCATTCCTAGTGTAAAGCATGGAAGTGGATCGCTGATGTTTTGGGGATGGGCACAGTTGAAGGAAAGATGAATGCAGCACTGTTATGAATGAGTCACCAGAGGAGGAGAAAACAAAAATACAAGCTAAGTCCGGAAAACCGGAGAGGTTGGTAGCTATCGGATTGCAGACCCCTGATCCTATTCACCACAACTAACAGTAGCCGTGGGGGGTTCCTACGGTGCCCTAGACCCCTCGTCACAGCCAGAGAACTACATAAGCCTAAAGAAAGAAAGGGGAAATCTAAACAGCCCCAGAGCAGACCCCAAAGCAATAGACAGCCCCCAACATGTATTGTCAGTGAAAACAGATGAAAACACAAACACAGACAGAAAGACAGGCTGAGCAAATGATGGGGCCCAACTAACTAGATAGGACAGGACAGAAAAGATGCTGGCTGCAATCCGCAAAAAACCCTACAAAATTGTCCCAACCGTCTGATAGAGAAAAAGGCCCTGAAGTCGCTAGACTTCAAAATCACTATATCAGCACTCAGGTATATTCTGAAAACAGAGCAAAGAGATCAACTGATCAGAGACAAAAATGGAATTCAGCCAGTCCCAACCAGGACTGGCTGAATACAAACACTAAGGAAACCAGACAAAATCTCATGGAATAATAGCAGGGCAAAAACTTAGCTTTTAGTAAACAGGAACTAAAACTGGATGCCAGAGCTCAGAGCAGAAAGGATCACCAGCAAACCCTGCAGGGCGTCGACTGCCTTATATCCACTCAGAAATTCCAGATGTCCAATCACACTTCGCCTGTTCAGATGACAGGTTCTTCCCATCCCAATCAATTTCACTACCTCTCTTCACTGGCAGAGGGAGTTCATCAGACATCAAAGGTGAAGGGGAAAATGAACTCATAACACAGCACATTATCAGCAAATATTGGAGGCAAATTTGCAATCATCAGCCCGGAAGCTGCGCATAGGATGTACTTGGACTTTCCAACATGTCAACAATCCTAAACACAAGGTCAAGTTGACCTGTCATTGGCTACAGCAGAACAAAGTGAACGTTCTGGAGTGGCTATCTCAGTCTTCTGACTTCAACATCATTGAGCCAATCCGAGGAGAGCTTAAGGCCTCTTTCACACATCAGGTTTTCTGCTTCAGGCGCGATCCGGCGCTTTTGACTAAAACCGGATCCGTCGAAATGCAATGCCGGATCCGGTTTCCCCCCCATTGACTTGCATTAGAGCCGGATCGAGCCGGATGGCCATGCGTTTCATCCGATTTTCGCCGGATCCGGCAATGTGACGCGATCCGGCGTCTGGAAAAAACGGTGACTAACGTTTTTTGTACCCGTCGAAAAAGCCGGACACGCCGGATCCGGCGTGTCCGGCTTTTTCATACAATGAAAGCCTATGAGCGCCGCAATGCGCCGGATCCGGCGACAGCCGGATCCGGTGGCCGGATCCGGTTTCTTTGGTCTGAGCATGCTCAGTAGCTCTGCCCACAGGACATATATAAAAGCAAGACAATGGGGCCCTCAGCCACACCCAACATGCCACCCAAGCCAAGAACCAGGAGCAGGAGAAGGCAGCAGACATCTGCAGCAGCAGCACCATCAGCACCACCCCAAATGGAGCAGCATGCTGAACAACGGGAGGGGAGTCCAGCAGCAGATGAGAGACGGTAATTATCAAATCCCCCATTCCTCCAAACTAGGGCTATGGAATATCAAGATATTCATTGGCCCTTTGTTTCTCTTTATTCAACAGCCGCCCAATAGATGCAGCAGCAGCAGCAGCAATGGCAGCAGCAGAAACACCACCCACAGCCATGGAGTCTGGCCATGAGGAAGACAGCACATCTTCTGGGAGCCCTCCCTCGCATCGTCAGCGTTTGACGGTAAGTTTTTATTTCCAAAATCCATCATCTCTGTAATATATGTCTATTCATTGCCTTTTACTTCAAAACAGGATTCACAAGATGAAGAGGAGCTCCCAGAAGAAGAAGGAAGGGGTGGACAGACACCTGGAGTGGGCTCACAATTGGTAAGTTTTTTGTATCAAACGCAGAAACACAACATCACACTACACACAACACATAGAAAACAATGTTCTGCAGACCACACACAGCAAACAAATGCCTACATCCAAAGACATAACATTTTTTGTTTTCTTCTCTAGTCTTCCCAATCTGGTGCTCGGCCAAGAGGTCCTCGCAGTGCCTCCCAGGGTCGTCGGCGACAGCAACGCGGCGGTCACCAGCGTGTAAGTATAAATATTTTTGCTTTGTTTTTTTTGCACTTTTTATTTAATTTCTTTTGTGGAGGCTAATTATGTTATTTTTGTCTTTTTCTTTAACAGCCTTCACAGCGTGCTCCCGACTCTGACGGTGAGGATGGAGGGATTGATGTGGACCGCCTCATCGATCTCGTCAGAGAAAGGGAGCCGCTCTGGAATATGGCTGACCGACGCCACGCTGACCTGATCGTTACCCGACGACTCTGGGAGGAAATCTGTTCGCTCCTTGTGGACCGCTGGGAGGACCTCGATGCTCGGGCCCAGATTAAAGAGCGTAAGTATATACAGTACCGGTTGCTTGATTTAAACCAGTGTTTCCCGAACTCCAGTCCTCGTGGTCCCCATGGATCATGTGTTCAGGATTTCTATTTACTTTGGAAATCCTGAAAACATGACCCCTGGGGACCATGAGGACTGGAGTTTGGGAAACACTGATGTTGTATACTAACCACTTTGTCCTTTCTCGTTTCAGGGGAGAGAATTGTGAAGCGGTGGCGGTCTGTGAGGGATCGTTTCAAGAAGGAGTTCAATAAAGAGATGTGGGCCCCGAGTGGATCTGGAGGACGCAGGAGCAAGTACAAGTACGCACGAGCCCTGTCGTTCCTCCGGGAGACAATGCTCACCAGAAGGTAAATATTACACACCACATGTGACAAAAAAATGTTTAGATGTAACTTTTTTTTTTCAGCCAGGGCCATACCATGTCACTATTTTAATTGTTTTTTTTTCTCTTTATTCCACAGCACGGTGAGCAGCACTCGGGAGCCTGCACGATTGGACCCTTCTGTGGCGATCCCTGAGGAGACCGGCACCGAGGGACACTTTGACCGCCCCGGTACATCTGCACCTTCCCAGCCTTCCCACACATTCGACCCATCTGTCCCATCCACCAGCACAGGAGCATCGTGGCCGCCTACATTACATGAAGCTGCTGGTGAGGAGATCGCTTTCCCTTTACCCCACCCTTCTGCCCCTGCCACCTCTAGTACACCTGCGGGTACTGGGCGGCAGCGGCAGAGGGGTCAGGAAAAGACTTATGCGCCAGAGTTCTTGCATCTGAATGCATCTTTCCAGAACTGTCTAAAAGTCTTGACAGAGCAAATCTCCACAGGCTATCAGCAGATCAACTCCAGCATTCTGGAGGTGAAGACACTTCTGCAAACCATGCATTCAGAAGCAAGATCTTCGCCAAACCACACCTTTTTCAGGTCTGTTGTGGAGCGCATGGAAACGCTCTCTCCTGCCCAGCAGATGCATGTAATGCATTCATGCCACGCTGCTCTCCAGCAAGTTACCTCCCAACCTCCTCCTCCCACCACAGTAGTTCCTCCACCTGCACCCCCTCCAGCCACTTTCCATCCTCCCCCTCCTATTACATCTACACCCCCTCCAGCCACTTTCCATCCTCCCCCTCCTATTACATCTACACCCCCTCCAGCCACTTTCCATCCTCCCCCTCCTATTACATACCATCCACCTCCCCAGCACCATCCACCTCCCCAGCACCATCCACCTCCCCAGCACCAGCAACCTCCCCAGCACCAGCAACCTCCCCAGTACCAGCAACCTCCCCAGTACCAGCAACCTCCCCAGTACCAGCAACCTCCCCAGTACCAGACATCTCCCAACTTCCAGCAACCTGCCCCGTACCAGACATCTCCCAACTTCCAGCAACCTGCCCCGTACCAGACATCTCCCCACTTCCAGCAACCTGCCCCGTACCAGACATCTCCCCACTTCCAGCAACCTGCCCCGTACCAAACTCCTTCCCCATACAACTTGCCATCAACATTATCTGCTCCTACAGTCCCTGCCCAACCCTCCACTCCACCACCCCTTCTGCTTCCCACATGTCCACCCATTCTGTAGTTTTTTCCACACCTTCACCTCTAACTGTTCCTTCCCCACCACGATCCCAGTCCTCTCTCCACACTCCCAGTGTCGAAGTGTCCCGCAGCCCCTCCAGCAGTATTTCCACCACACACTACACAGATTTATAACGTGTGTATTTAAATAAAAATGACCAGTTTTATGGTTTCAAAGCTTTATTAAACAAGTTTATTAAAATTTTAAAAAAGTTTACTAAAAAAAACATTTTTCAATAAAAGTTAAATTATTTTACACTGGTTGTCTGTCATTTCTTTCTGCGGCGAAAAAGGTTAAATACAGGGTATTTAAAAGGTGAAATGGTATTCAAAACTAGGTATATAACTGTGGGTAAATTTTAGCTTTTTGCCACAGTTGTGTTCCTGGTTGTGTTTGAAGCAAAGTATTTCACCTAAAAAGTTGTGTTTATTGTTGGTGATTTCCTAACAATGTACACAACTTTTGTTAAAAGGTGAAATACTTTGCATAAAACACAACCAGGTACACACCTGTGGCCTAAAGCTAAAAATAGAGACCATGACAAGATAGCCAACTTTGGTTGGCAAAGGTATATACTGTTGGTCCAGAAGGTACACAAGTTTGGTTGGGCACAATTCTTTCACACTCTGTCATCCCAGTGTACTCTGCCTTGAGGTGACATAAAGTATAGTGCAAAATTGTCCCTCATTACTGAAACCGTCACAGAACTTCTAGTGGTAATGTCATGGTAATCTTGCAAGGTGGTTTCTTCAGAGGTGTCCTCAATGGAAATGGGTTCCTTGCAGATAACAAAATTGTGGAGTACCACGCACGCTTTGATCACCTCGTCCACAGTTTCTGTCTTGAGGTTGATCGCAGTCAATAGGACCCGCCATTTGGCTGTCAGAATACCAAAGGTACATTCAACCATTCTTCTTGCTCTTGTGAGGCGGTAATTAAAAATGCGTTTTGGTCTTGTCAATCCTCTGCTAGAGTACGGTTTCAAAAGGTGTTCTGACAGCTGGAAGGCTTCATCCCCTACACAGACAAATGGCATAGGTGGACCAGATGTTTGCGGCAGCGGTCTAGGTGGTGGGAACTGGAAGGTGTTTCCATACAGTTTACGCCCCATGGCAGACAGTTTGAAAACTTGAGAGTCATTGGAGCGGCCATAGGCCCCAATATCAACCGCAATAAATTTGTATTCCGCGTCAGCGATGGCCATGAGGACAATTGAAAAATATTTCTTGTAATTGAAATATTCCGATCCCGATCCAGCTGGCTTTACAATGCGGATATGTTTCCCGTCCACAGCGCCCAAGCAGTTGGGAAACTGACATATCTGTTGAAACTTGTCAGCAATTTCAATCCACCTCTCTGTTGTGGGCTCTGGTAAAAACTCTTCAGCTAAGGAGTCCCACAGTGCACGGCATGTGTACTTCACTATTCCAGATATGGTGGAAATCCCGAGTCTGTTCTGGAAATGCAGTGACGAAAGGGATTCTCCAGTTGCAAGAAATCTGTGGGGAATTAAAAAACAATAAATTAGTTTTAAATCACAGCATTACATACCAAAACTGACCTATAACACTTGGAGATACAAACTACCACCAACAAGATTGCAGTGAAAGTGTGCTCTGATGCGATCACATCCAATAAATGTGGCTTACCTTAAAGTCACCATCAGACGCTCTGTGGGTGAAACAGAGAAGCGGCAATAGGTGTCCGCTTTTCTTATGAGGTGTGCAATGCGCTCCACCAAGTAATCAAAATTCTCCATTTTCATCCTAACATATCCAAAAAATTTATCCGGGTTTCGTCGAAGGTCCATGCAGAGTGTAGAATAGACCCCACGCGTCATTCTCTTGGCTGTGATGGGGTGGATCCACAAACGTCGTCTACGATGCCTGATGCGCTGCTGTCTCGCTCTCTCCTTCTCCAGAACAATCACCCTCAAACGATTCGCCTCCGCTATAAAATCCGCCAAATTCTTCAAAATATTTCCAATGACAACATCCATCTTCGCCAGTAACTTGCTCTTCTCTCCAACCTGCACTTTCTCCTCTACAACCTGTCAAAGAAGGGCTGTAGGAACATGCTATATATAGTTTTCCAGTAGCCAATCCCATTCGGAAGGCCACAAGGGTCAATTTTAAAAACCGGATCCGGCGTAATCCGTCAAAAAACGGATTGAAAAACAGATGAACCGGATGAGACGGATCCGGTTTTGTCTGTCAAGAAAAAGACGGATCCGGCAGAAAACCGGATCCGTCACATCCGGTTTTACTAAACATTTGCCGGATCCGGCGTTCCGGCACGACGCCGGATCGCGCCTGACGCCGAAAACCTGAAGTGTGAAAGTAGCCTAAGCGCGCAGTTCATGCTAGACAGCATAGGAATTTACAGGAACTGGAGGCTTTTTTCCAAGAAGAGTGGGCAGCTTTACCATCTGAGAAAATAAAGAACCTCATCCACAACTACCACAAAAGATTTCAAGCTGTCATTGATGTTAAAGGGGGCAATACACGATAATAAGAAATGGGGTATGTGAACTTTTGATCAGGGTCATTTGGATGTTTGGGGCTGTCATTATGATTTAAAAAGAGAAAACACAGTAGTTTGACAATAAATGGCTTCACCTAAAAAGTGGAGAAAAAGTTTTGGTGTTATCATTTATATTCTCTGAAAAAAGGCCAAGAAAGCAAAAAATTCTGCCAGGGTATGCAAACTTATGAGTACAACTGTGTGTGTGTGTATATATATACACTCACTGGCCACTTTATTAGGTACACCATGCTAGTAAGGGGTTGGACCCCCTTTTGCCTTCAGAACTGCCTCAATTCTTCGTGGCAGAGATTCAACAAGGTGCTGGAAGCATTCCTCAGAGATTTTGGACCATATTGACATGATGGCATCACACAGTTGGCGCAGATTTGTCGGCTGCACATCCCTGATGCGAATCTCCCGTTCCACCACATCCCAAAGATGCTCTATTGGATTGAGATCTGGTGACTGAGGAGGCCATTTGAGTACAGTGAACTCATTGTCATGTTCAAGAAACCAATCTGAGATGATTCGAGCTTTATGACATGGCGCATTATCCTGCTGAAAGTAGCCATCAGATGTTGGGTACATTGTGGTCATAAAGGGATGGACATGGTCAGCAACAATACTCAGGTAGGCTGTGGCGTTGCAACGATGCTCAATTGGTACCAAGGGGCCCAAAGAGTGCCCAGAAAAAATTCCCCACACCATGACACCACCACCACCAGCCTGAACCGTTGATACAAGGCAGGATGGATCCATGCTTTCATGTTGTTTACGCCAAATTCTGACCCTACCATCCGAATGTCGCAGCAGAAATCGAGACTCATCAGACCAGGCAACGTTTTTCCAATCTTCTACTGTCCAATTTCGATGAGCTTGTGCAAATTGTAGCCTCAGTTTCCTGTTCTTAGCTGAGAGGAGTGGTACCCAGTGTGGTCTTCTGCTGCTGTACCCCATCTGCCTCAAAGTTCGACGCACTGTGCGTTCAGAGATGCTCTTCTGCCTACCTTGGTTGTAACGGGTGGCAATTTGAGTCACTGTTGCCTTTCTATCAGCTCGAACCAGTCTGCCCATTCTCCTCTGACCTCTGGCATCAACATGGCATTTCCGGCCACAGAACTGCCGCTCACTGGATTTTTTTTCTTTTTCGGACCATTCTCTGTAAACCCTAGAGATGGTTGTGCGTGAAAATCCCAGTAGATCAGCAGTTTCTGAAATTCTCAGACCAGCCCTTCTGGCACCAACAATCATGCCACGTTCAAAGGCACTCAAATCACCTTTCTTCCCCATACTGATGCTCGGTTTGAACTGCAGGAGATTGTCTTGACCATGTCTACATGCCTAAATGCACTGAGATGCCGCCATGTGATTGGCTGATTAGAAATTAAGTCTTAACACACAGTTGGACAGGTGTACCTAATAAAGTGGCCAGTGAGTGTATATATATATATATATACAGTCATATGTAAAAGTTTGGGCACCCCTATTAATGTTAACCTTTTTTCTTTATAACAATTTTGGTTTTTGCAACAGCTATTTCAGTTTCATATATCTAATAACTGATGGACTCAGTTATATTTCTGGATTCAAATGAGGTTTATTGTACTAACAGAAAATGTGCAATCTGCATTTAAACAAAATTTGACCGGTGCAAAAGTATGGGCACCCTTATCATTTTCTTGATTTGAACACTCCTAACTACTTTTTACTGACTTCCTGAAGCACTAAATTGGTTTTGTAACCACATTGAGCTTTGAACTTCATAGCCAGGTGTATCAAATCATGAGAAAAGGTATTTAAAGTGGCCACTTGCAAGTAGTTCTCCTATTTGATTCTCCTATGAAGAGTGGCATCATGGGCTCCTCAAAACAACTCTCAAATGATCTGAAAACAAAGATTATTCCACATAGCTTTTCAGGGGAAGGATACAAAAAGTTGTCTCAGAGATTTAACCTGTCAGTTTCCACTGTGAGGAACATAGTAAGGAAATGGAAGAACACAGGTACAGTTCTTGTTAAGTCCAGAAGTGGCAGGCCAAGAAAAATATCAGAAAGGCAGAGAAGAAGAATGGTGAGAACAGTCAAGGACAATCCACAGACCACCTCCAAAGACCTGCAGCATCATCTTGCTGCAGATGGTGTCACTGTGCATCGGTCAACAATACAGCGCATGCATAACGCCTTTTTGAATGACCAAACAACTCAATCTTTGTTTCATCAGTCCACAGGACCTTCTTCCAAAATGTATCTGGCTTGTCCAAATGTGCTTTTGCATACCTCAGGTGACTCTGTTTGTGGCGTGCTTGCACAAACAGCTTCTTTCGCATCACTCTCCCATACAGCTTCTCCTTGTGCAAAGTGCGCTGTATTGTTGACCGATGCACAGTGACACCATCTGCAGCGAGATGATGCTGCCGGTCTTTGGAGGTGGTCTGTGGATTGTCCCTGACTGTTCTCACCATTCTTCTTCTCTGCCTTTCTGATATTTTTCTTGGCCTGCCACTTCTGGGCTTAACAAGAACTGTACCTGTGTTCTTCCATTTCCTTACTATGTTCCTCACAGTGGAAACTGACAGGTTAAATCTCTGAGACAACTTTTTGTATCCTTCCCCTGAAAAGTTATGTTGAATAATCTTTGTTTTCAGATCATTTGAGAGTTGTTTTGAGGAGCCCATGATGCCACTCTTCATAGGAGAATCAAATAGGAGAACTACTTGCAAGTGGCCACTTTAAATACCTTTTCTCATGATTTGATACACCTGGCTATGAAGTTCAAAGCTCAATGTGGTTACAAAACCAATTTAGTGCTTCAGGAAGTCAGTAAAAAGTAGTTAGGAGTGTTCAAATCAAGAAAATGATAAGGGTGCCCATACTTTTGCACCGGTCAAATTTTGTTTAAATGCAGATTGCACATTTTCTGTTAGTACAATAAACCTCATTTGAATCCAGAAATATAACTGAGTCCATCAGTTATTAGATATATGAAACTGAAATAGCTGTTGCAAAAACCAAAATTGTTATAAAGAAAAAAGGTTAACATTAATAGGGGTGCCCAAACTTTTACATATGACTGTATATATATATATATAGTATTTCTCCTAGAAAATTATCACAATTACATATTTTTTGTTATACACGTTTTGTTATACACATGTTTATTTCCTTTGTGTTTATTGGAACAATACAAAAAACAAGTGAGAAAAAAGGCAAATCGGATATAATATCACACAAAACCCTCAAAGTGGGCCGGTCAAAATTGTTGGCACCTTTCCAAAATTGTGGGTAAACAACTTTGCTTCCAGCATGTGATGCTCGTTCAAACTCACCAGTGGCAAGTAACAGATGCAAGGAATATGAAAATTACACCTGAAACCAGGTAAAAAGGGGAGAAATTGACTCAATCTTTGCATTGTGTGTGTCACACTAAGCATGGAGAACAGAAAGAGAAGAAGAGAACTGTCTGAGGACTTGAGAACCAAAATTGGTGAACAATACCAACAATCACAAGGTTACAAGTCCATCTCCAGAGATCTTGACGTTCCTTTGTCCATGGTGCGCAACATAATCAAGAAGTTTACATCCCACAGCACTGTAGCTAATCTCCCTGGATGTGGACGGCAGTGAAAAGTTGGTGAAAGGTTGCAATGCAAGATAGTCCGGATGGTGGATAAGCCCCAATCAAGTTCCAAAGAAATTCTATATGTCCTGCAGACTCAGGATGTATCAGCTTTAGCACAAACTATCCATCCACATGTGAATGAGATGTAACACTATGGCAGGAGACCGAGGAGGGTCTGACAACAGACTTTTCTCTCAAACTCAGACACCTCCTTTAGATATCCTGTCCAGTTTTTACGCTCCCTGCCATATATAAAGTATGAATATTTTTGGTACAGAATGTATCATCTCTGTAATCACTAGATTACAAATGCATCAAAAATTCCCTGAAAGTTCTTATGATGTGGTCACGTCTCAGGAGTGATCCTGATGACATTCTAACTAAAAGGATGTGGCTTGTGTCACATGCAGGTCGGGGAAATCCTCCAGCAAATTACTCTAGGGAAATCCATGAATCCCATTACGTACACCAGTAAACACCAGTACAAACAGCGATCTCGTGCCAAACACAATAACAAATCATTTTGTTTTCCACATATACAGTATAAAAGATGAGCTGCAAGATCCAGTTATTAAAGTATCATGTCTGTCCGGATGTCTGTAGCTTTTATCTCCAGTGTTGTCAAACATTATCCTCCGGATTCAGTATAAAACCTACTGGGAGGAGCCACAGAGGATGTGGCCTCCCACAGCAGGGGCTGCACAGCACCATGTATCCTGGGTGACTCTGTGATTCAGCTTTGCTTGATAGTTCAAGCACTCATCACATGGCCACTTCACTCATATGCAATTTTCTTACTGTCGTGTGACAACGATCTTTTCTTCCTGCTTCTCTCAGCTTTTCACTAAACATTGAGAGAATTAGGAAGTGCAGCTTGTCGGCAAGTGACTAAAGATTCAAGTGATGAAGAGGTGTTGAACCTGTAGAGTCAGTATTACTGTGAACAGGGAGGTGCTGGGCCTGCAGAGTCAGTATGATTGTGAATGAGGAGGTACTGGATCTGCAGTCAGTATGATTGTGAACAGGGAGGTACTGGACCTGCAGAGCCAGTGTGTAGACTTGTAGACTGTGAGCCCTCGCGGGCATGGTCCTCTCTCCTTCTGTACCAGTCACTGACTTGTATTGTTTAAGATTATTGTATTTATTTTTTAATAAGTACACCCCTCCTCACATGTAAAGCACCATGGAATAAATGGTGCTATAATAATAAATAATAATAATTCTTCACTCACTGAAAACAAAAGGAGCATTTTAATACCACACTGTCCTAGTTTTGCTATTTGTGATAAAACACTCCGGGATCGCCTTTGCTGGGGTCAAAGGTCACGTGCGTTCAGCATGAAACTCAGGCGCAGAGCTTGGATTCGTGTATAACTGACCCTGGGTCAGGTTTATGAATGGTGAAAGCAATGCATAAAGAAACAAAACACAAAACAAATCCTTGCCTGTCCGGCACTAACTAAACAATGGACAACCTAACTACCAACTGGCGGGCTTCTCCCGTCCAGCCAAACCACAGTTGCAGTGAGCACTGCTTCCACTCACGTGTGTCTCTCACACAGACAGGCTCTCTGTGTTCCCAGGCTGAGACACTCTCACAACCACCTTGCATCCTTTTATATCCACCTCCCATTATCCATTAGTAAGCAGGTGCGATACTGACCAGACTAGGCCACATAGGAAAGGAATCTGGGCGAGATATACCTGCCCTCATCCACTATTCCCACATGATTCTCACATATCCCCCTTTCTGCTCAGACCACTCCGGTCGAGCAATGACACCCGCCAAACAGTGCACTCCGGACAGGGCATCTGCATTTCCCATCTGTACCCCTGGGCGGTGCTCCACCGTAAAAGTGTAGGCCTGCAGGGCAAGGAACCACCGGGTCACCCGGCTATTCCGTTCCTTGTTCAAGTGCATCCACTTGAGAGGGGCATGGTCAGTGATCAGCCTGAACTTTCGGCCCACCAGGTAATATTTGAGGGCCTCTAGAGCCCACTTAATGGCGAGGCACTCTTTTTCTACGACTGCATACCTTTGCTCGTGTTTATTCAGCTTCCTGCTGAGATAGAGGACTGGGTGTTCCACTCCGTCCCTCACTTGTGAGAGTACAGCCCCGATACCGGTATCAGAGGCATCCGTTTGTACCACAAACTCACTGCGGAAGTCCGGAGTCACCAGTACGGGCTGAGAGCAAAGTGCCCGTTTTAGGCTATGGAAGGCTTCTTCAGCCGCTAAGCTCCATTTAATCATGACGGAGTCTTTCCCTTTTGTAAGATCCGTCAGGGGGGTAGCGATGGCTGCAAAATTGGGTATGAACCGGCGATAATAACCGGCGATCCCCAGGAAGGCTTGCACCTGCTTCTTGTTAACAGGTTGTGGCCAGTCCTGAACCGCCTGAATCTTATCAACCTGGGGTTTAACAACACCCCTCCCAATTACATACCCCAAATACCGGGCTTCTTCTAGCCCGATGTGACATTTCTTGGGGTTTGCGGTTAGACCTGCCTCCCACAGGTCGTCAATCACAGCTTGTACTTTCTGGAGATGAGTCTCCCAGTCCAAGCTGTAAATGACAATGTCATCCAAATAGGCCGAAGCGTACTGCCTATGTGGCCTCAGGACTCGATCCATCAGTCTCTGGAAGGTCGCCGGTGCCCCGTGCAGTCCAAACGGCATATACACATACTGAAATAAACCTTCCGGCGTAGCAAATGCCGTCTTTTCTCTGGCAGCCTCCACCAGAGGGATCTGCCAATACCCCTTTGTTAGGTCTAGGGTCGTAATATACCGGGCTTTTCCTAACCGATCTATTAACTCGTCGACCCGGGGCATGGGGTAGGCATCAAATTTTGAGACCGCATTCAGTTTCCTGAAGTCATTGCAGAACCGGATGGTGCCGTCCGGTTTAGGAAT
Source organism: Dendrobates tinctorius (assembly GCF_039654945.1). NCBI lineage: Eukaryota > Metazoa > Chordata > Amphibia > Anura > Dendrobatidae > Dendrobates > Dendrobates tinctorius. Next base: position 15,075,716 of record NW_027361803.1, read on the forward strand.
TAGAACAACCGGGCTGGACCACGCACTGTGCGATTCCTCAATGACTCCTAACTCTAACATTGCCTTCACTTCTCGGGAAACGGCTTCACGGCGCGCTTCCGGGATTCGGTAGGGCTTTACGTGAACTGTGACACCAGGTTCCGTTACGATGTCATGTTTCATTAGCATAGTCTGCCCGGGTTTTTCTGAGAAAAACTTTTGGTTGTGAAGTAGAAACTGCCTGACTTCCGTCTTTTGCCGCTCCGAGAGAGTCTCTGCAACCCGTACCTCCGGTACGGTATGCGAGCAGACAGGACGGGCCAGCTCCGCTGACAAGGCAGACCGATCCGTCCAGGGTTTTATCAGATTTACATGATAAATCTGTTCAGGTTTCCGTTTACCTGCTTGGTATACTTTGTAGTTTACTTCACCAACTCTTTCCTTGATCTCAAAGGGGCCCTGCCACTTTGCCAGGAACTTACTGTCCACCGTGGGGACCAGGATCAACACCCTATCTTCGGGTGCAAACGTACGGATCTTGGCGCCCCTATCATAGATTCTTTTTTGGGCTCCTTGAGCCTGCATCATGTGTTCTTTGACGATAGGCATAACAGCCGCAATACGGCCCTGCATCTGTGTGACGTGATCTATCACTGTTTTAAACGGAGTGACCTGACCCTCCCAGGTTTCTTTTGCAACGTCTAACAGTCCGCGAGGACGACGGGCGTACAATAACTCGAAAGGCGAGAATCCCGTGGAAGACTGGGGTACTTCCCTGATGGCAAAAAGCAAATACGGAAGTAAATAGTCCCAGTTCTTCCCATCCTTGTCTATCACCTTTCTCAGCATCTGCTTCAGAGTTTTATTGAACCGTTCAACCAACCCGTCTGTTTGAGGGTGATACACGGATGTGCGTAACGGTTCGATTTGTAACAATCGGCAGAGCTCCTTCATTATCCTGGACATAAAGGGGGTCCCCTGGTCGGTGAGTATCTGTTTTGGTATACCGACCCGACTAAACACATGCACCAGCTCCTTGGCAATCGTCTTGGTGGCCGTGTTACGCAAAGGGATGGCCTCCGGGTAACGAGTGGCATAATCCAAGATGACCAGGATATGTTGGTGTCCACGTGCAGACCGTGGAAGGGGCCCAACTAAATCCATCCCAATCCTCTCAAACGGGACTTCAATAATAGGTAGGGGTACCAAAGGGCTACAGAACCGGGGCTTAGGTGCAGAGGCTTGGCAGTCAGGACAAGACTCACAATATACTCGAATATCGTGATGCATGCCTGGCCAAACAAAACAGTGTAATATCCTTTCGGTGGTTTTCTGGACTCCCAGGTGACCTCCCATCACATGTCCGTGGGCCAGGTCCAGCACCTGCCGCCGGTAGGGTTTTGGCACGACTAATAGTTGCACCGTATCTTTCCCCTTTTTCTCTATCTGATAGAGTAAATCATTCTCCAGAACCATGTAAGGATATGCCAGCCTAGAGCCAGGTTCTACGGGTACCCCATTTATCACTTTTACATTTGCCCTAGCCTGAGAAAGGGTAGGATCCTTTATTTGCTCGCTTTGGAAGTCATCTTTCTGAACTTCTAAATCCGGCAAACGGGGAGGTGGACGGCTGTCGGCCTCCTCCTCTTCCCCGGTCTCCTCATTATCACCCGCCATGACTGAAAACGGGAACTGCAGGTCATTTCCCGCAGACTCTTCCCCCGAGTCTTCCGGGGAGACCTCTTCCAGGGGTTCGGGACCCACACGCTCCCTGGGAGAAGAATCATGTACACTATTACCCGAGGGCATCAACTGATTCTCCCACAATTGCCAGAAGTGGGGAAAATCCCGGCCCAGGATAACATCATGCAATAACGCCTGGACGAGTTCCACTTTATGTTGCACAGACCCATAGGAAGTAGTAATGCATATGACCGTGGTGAGGTACGAACAGGTGTCTCCATGCACACACGTTACAGAAAATTTGTCTGATGGTCCAGTCGGGGCTGACACCAGACTGGCCTTCACCAGAGTCACCACACTTCCCGAGTCTAACAATGCCACCACATTTTTGCCATCAACAGTTAAATCACACAAGTGTTTTTCCACATCCTTTTGACCGGCATTCACACTCACTACCCGTGCAACCATAGACATGCGGTTTTTAGAGTCTGTGACGTCGCACTGCATGGGTTCAGTAGTGACCGGACAGTTCGCAGCAATATGTCCCATCTCTTGGCAGCGGAAACACCTAACGGGCCCCTTGCTTAGACCATAGTTCGTTACTCTTGGCCTCGCAGTGCGGGCAGTCCCGTTTTCCTCCCCCACTGTCTTAGGGATTTTTCTATCTCCCCTACTCCCTGGAACAGTCTTACCGGTTCCACGTGGAGATGATGAAGAACGAGGTGGGGTAGCGTCGTCTCGGAGTCCTTCCGCCACGGAGTAACGTTCAACCAGATCCACCAGTTGATCTGCCGTCGTAGGATTTCCATGGCTTAGCCACTTCCTCAGGGCTGGCGGTAGAGCTCTCAGGTACTTGTCCATGACGACTCTCTGGATTATCTCTGGCGCTGTCAACACCTCGGGTTGTAGCCACTTCTTCGTCACGTGGATCAGGTCGAACATCTAGGACCGCGGTGGTTTATCCGGCTGATAAGTCCATTGATGCACTCTCTGTGCACGGACAGCGGTCGTCACTCCCAGCCGGGCCAAGATCTCGGCTTTCAGTTTGTCAAAGTCCTGCGCGGCTTCAGGCTCTAAGTCATAATAAGCCTTTTGGGCCTCACCGGAAAGAAACGGGGCAATCAGGCCGGCCCATCGTGCCTTCGGCCATTTTTCTCTCACCGCCGTCCGTTCAAACCGTGGTCAGGTATGCCTCGACGTCATCTTCGGTCGTCATTTTCTGCCAGTACCAACTCACGTGAATCACTCTCGACTCGGCTTCCAGGTTAAGCTCAGGTAAGCTTGCCAAGCGCTGCGCCACCTGCTGGAGAAGCAAGCGATCGGTAACTGTCATGTCCACCAACTCCTTCAGCTGGGCCATCATCACCCGATTAGCTTCTTGCTGGACGGCGGTGGACTGTACCAGCGCTTTCACCACGTCCTCCATGCTCATGCTTGCAACGTGATGCCCGCGTTCTCCACCACAATGTGATAAAACACTCCGGGATCGCCTTTGCTGGGGTCAAAGGTCACGTGCATTCAGCATGAAACTCAGGCGCATAGCTGGGATTCGTGTATAACTGACCCTGGGTCAGGTTTATTAACGGTGAAAGCAATGCAAAAGGAAATAAAACATAAAACAAATCCTTGCCTGTCCGGCACTAACTAAACAAAGTACAACCTAACTACCAACTGGCGGGCTTCTCCCGTCCAGCCAAACCACAGTTGCAGTGGGCACTGCTTCCACTCACGTGTGTCTCTCACACAGACAGGCTCTCTGTGTTCCCAGGCTGAGACACTCACACAACCACCTTGCATCCTTTTATATCCACCTCCCATTATCCATTAGTAAGCAGGTGCGATACTGACCAGACTAGGCCACATAGGAAAGGAATCTGGGCGAGATATACCTGCCCTCATCCACTATTCCCACATGATTCTCACATAATAAATAAAAATCCTGAAACCAATGCTTGTGCGTCACAGAGCGTTGTTCTCCTAGATGGTGAAATGTGCCAGAAATATGTTTATATTTCTAAAGACACGAGAAAAATCTCCATACTACAAAAAATTAGCATACCTGTCTGATTCATAAAGTGTGCAAGTAAAAAAAACCCAAACTCCTTGTTGTAATAATCCTAATATTAGACTCGCACACGCCACCAGAATACGGCTGTTGGTCACCACTGGTTACAATCTGTTTTTCCCTAGCCAGATAGATTGCAGTCACTTGGACATAACTGTTTGTGGGACTGAGTACACTTACAGATGACTTCTGAGTGTTATACACCTAATTTATGGGCTTTGCAGTATTAATATTAACAGTGAATTTATTCGCCACAAATCAAATTTTCGAGGGAAAAATTCAGCAAAGCTGGCAGATTTGAATTTCACAGGATCTGCCCAGCACCAATTCCCATTTTGTAAGCGTTAGAAAGAAGTTGACAGGGAATGAATCATCAGAAAATGACCTACTGTTTAACTGTTTGAAGGGGTTTTCCATTATTTAAAAAAGTGGAAATGAATGCCGATATTAAAAATATCAACTATATACACTACTCACCCTTCACCGGTCCAGCACTGGCTCTCCTCCGCTGCTCCTAAGGGTGTGTGCACACGCTGCGGAATGCTCTGCGGATTTGTCCACGCGGATTTTGTAACCAATTGGAACCAATTTTTTGAAAGTGGAAAATCTCCTTAAATCGGGATTTTCTGTTCAATGTAATTTTTGAAATATTTGTACAGCGTTCTTTTTGATGTATATTGAAAAAAAAAATAGAAATGTTTTAATTATTTTCATACTTTCCCCTAGAAGATATTTTAGACTCATAATTCTTGTTCTTTAGAAAAGACTTTTCAGAACTTTCATTATCTACCCCTCCCTTCATAATGAACTTTATACACGCTCATTAGATGCTTCAGTGGAAAAGATAGATTTTGATTCTGTTCATTGCTGCTAATGTCCATGTGAATTTCCTGAAAAGAACACAATGTATGAGTTAAGTGTCAGAGACACCGCACTACACTTGCTCATAGAGCCAGTGCGCGTGTCCTGAGTACAGAAGCAGTGCTAAACGAGGTACAGGAGGAATAAACAGATGGGAGGTCAGACAAAGCCAAAGGTCATACACAGGATCACAGTACAGTACCAGGGATGAGACAGAGCGGATAATCAGGGCCAAGCAGAGATCAAAACCAAACAGACATAGGAGGTACCAGGCAGAATCCAAAGCGATATCCAGAGAACGGACCGAGTCATACACAGAGAATCAAGTAACCAGAACACAGCACAGACACACTCAGGGGTCACCACACAATGCCAAGGCCAAGAGTATAACTGACAGGGATGGGAGCGTCCTGAGGCTATAAGAAGCCTCCCCCAGAACCAGGGAGAGGCCACAATCATAGCCCCAGGTGTGCAGGTAAGCCTGCATCGGGATCACAACCTTTAACCCCAGAAATGCCAGTCATCAGCACTGGTTCCAAACATTAACCCCACGTGTGCGAGTCAAACCCGCACTGAGATCATGACAGTACCCCCCTCTCAACGGGGGGCCTCTGGACCCCCAGGCTTGCCTGGGTACTTAGCATGGAAAGCCCGTACCAGGCGATCAGCATGCATCAACCGGGCCGGTACCCAGGACCTGTCCTCCGGTCCATACCCCTTCCAATGAACCAGGTACTGTACCGACCGCCGTACCAACCTGGAATCTACGATATGACCAACCTCGTACTCCACCTGCCCCTCGACCAAAACAGGAGGAGCAGCAGGCTCGGAGTCTCCCCGGACTGCTTCAAAAGGTTTCAGTAGAGATTTGTGGAAGACGTTAGGGATCTTGAAAGAGGGTGGAAGGCACAGCCTATACGCCACTGGATTGATTTTTTCCACAATCTTGTACGGGCCAATGAATTTGGGTCCTAACTTGGCTGACGGAATCTTTAACTTAATGTTTCGCGTGGAGAGCCAAACTTTCTCTCCCACCCGAAACATGGGACCAGGTGTTCGTTTCCTGTCCGCGAAATACTTATACCTGCCTTGAGACCTGGATATACGCCGCTGGACTTCTGCCCATGTATCTTTTAACCGCTGAACAGAATCCTCAGCCCCGGGGCACCCCGTATCCAGACGAGAAAACTCACCGAAATGAGGACTGAACCCATAGTTAATCAAGAAAGGGGACCTGCCAGTGGATTGACTCACCCAACTATTGAAGGCAAATTCAGCCAACGGCAGTGCATCGCACCAGTCACTTTGTCTAGCAGAGGTTAGACACCTGAGGATCTGTTCCAGGGACTGGTTAGTGCGCTCCGTCTGCCCATTGCTCTCAGGATGGTATGCAGACGAAAAGGACAGAGACATACCTAATTTTTTGCAGAAAGCACGCCAAAACTTAGCCACAAACTGCACACCACGATCAGACACCACATTCAGGGGTACCCCATGCAACCGGATCACATGCTGCACAAACAACCTGGACAACGTCTCAGCTGATGGTAGTGCGGACAGGGGTACGAAATGAGCCTGCTTAGAAAACCTGTCCACCACTACCCATACCACTGTATTACCCTTAGATGGAGGGAGATTGGTAACAAAATCCATGGATAAGTGAGTCCATGGCCTTTCGGGCACTGCCAAGGGTATCAGCTCCCCTGCCGGCCGGCTATGAGAGCTTTTAGAACGAGCGCAGACCCCAGAACCAGCAATGAATTTTTTTATGTCCGAACCAAGGGTAGGCCACCAAAAGATCCTAGCCACCGCCAGACGTGTGGCCGAAATACCAGGGTGAGCACTCAGCTTGGATTCATGGAACTCCTGCAAGAGTTTCAGGCGAAGTTGCTCTGGGACAAACAACTTCCCCTCCGGCTTGGCCGCCGAGGACAGCGACTGGGCTCCCTGAATCTCCCGTTCCAATTCAGATGAGACCTCTGCTATCACAACCCCAGGGTGAAGAATGGAGGACGGTGGCTCAGGGGGCGACACCGGCTGAAAACTGCGTGATAAGGCGTCAGCCTTGACATTCTTAGACCCTGGACGAAATGTAATTGTAAACTGAAAACGGGAAAAAAAAAAGTGACCAACGGGCCTGTCTGGGCGTTAGTCTTTTAGCAGACTCAATGTACGACAGATTTTTGTGATCCGTGATCACCGTAACCGGGTGACTGGCCCCCTCCAAAAAGTGCCTCCATTCTTCAAACGCCAATTTGACCGCAAGAAGCTCTCTATTGCCTACGTCGTAATTTCTTTCTGCAGCAGAGAACTTCTTGGAAAAGAAAGTACATGGCCTGAGGTTGGTTAGAGTGGCAGGCCCTTGGGACAACACCGCCCCCACCCCACCTCAGAGGCGTCCACTTCCACGACGAATGGTTAGGACGGATCTGGCTGCACTAACACAGGAGCAGACATAAAACATTTTTTCAGCGTCGCAAAGGCCTCTTTTGCGAGCGAGGACCAATTTCTCACATCCGCACCTTTGCATGTTAGATCCGTGAGAGGTTTGACCACTTGCGAAAACCCCCGGATAAATTTGCGGTAATAATTGGCGAACCCCAAGAAGCGCTGAAGACCCTTAAGATCTCGGGGTTGCACCCAATCCGCAATGGCCTGCACCTTCTTGGGGTCCATGCGAAAACCCTCACCGGATACAATTAACCCCAAAAAGGACAACTCTTGTACACAGAATACACATTTTTCCAATTTGGCATACAAATGATTTTCTCTAAGCCTTTGGAGCACAGTTCGTACATGTTCCAAATGAGAATACTTGTCGGGGGAATATATCAAAATATCATCTAAGTAGTGTGGTGTAGTTACCACTATGTCAGCTAGGGGGCGCTGCGTGGGTGTCCCAGGACGGGTGTACAGGCACATTCAGTGTGGTAACAGGAGCAGGGTCCTAAATGACCTTTATGGGTCTCAAGGTGGGTGGCCTTGGGATGCTGGCTCCAGGGTGTATTGATCAGCAGAGGTACTGCTGGTCTTTCTGTTACACTGTGTCAGGGAAGCCTGTGTGTGTCTATACAACGTTTAGTGATGTCATAGTCATGTGATCACCTGTGGGTGTGGTTACAGGGCTATGTAATTGAGGTGTTTGGCACATGTGAGAGAGTGAGTCTGTCTGAGTGTGGACAGACTTCCATGTGTCCAGGTGGGACACTACAGAGAGTGTATATGGGGAGGACTACAGCTCCCAGCATGTGCTGAGACTCTCAGTCCGAGTCTGAAGCCACGGACATTTCTGTTCCTTTGCCTGAAGTGAAGGTTACATTTCATTGTTATGCTGTCTATGGTTTATGGAGTAATAAACCTGGTGAAATTTTAAAGGAACGTGCCTCATGTTTGTCTCCCGCTGCACCTAAGCGAGTCGAATCCCTACAATTGGTGACAGACTGCGGGCAGCGATTCCCAGAAGCACGTGTGGCAGCGCTGGCGATTCTGAGCCAGGAGAGCAGACGGTCTGACAACCGTGAGTAATACTGACCGAGGTCAGAGAAAGTGACTGTGTTAATATTTGTGGGATACCTCTGAGGAGAAGAGGCGTCCAGGAACCTGTGTGGCTGACACAGGTAACAGACAGGAGTCTGTGTTGCACTGACCAGGGTCAGTGAGAGACTGTGTTCCTGGAGGGGTCAGTGAGCAAGGTCCTGGAGGGTCAGTGTTGGGAGGTTCTGGGAGAGGAATCGGATCCCTGGAACACGTGATATGACCTTGGACCTGGTGAGGCGTGTGTTGGGCAGTCTCAGGCGGAGACGGATGTCCTGAAGAGCACCCGCTGAGCCCCTGGACCTGGTGAGGCTGGTGTGTTGGGACACCCTGGGAGGAGGGTCGGCTCCCTGAATAGCACCCGGTGTGCCCTGTGTGTTGGACGGTCTCAGGTGGAGACGGTACGTCCTGAGTGGCACACGAACAGGACATGTGAGAGACTGTGCATGTGTTTTTTTTCTTTTTTTTTTCTTTTCCTCTGCAAAACCTGAAGGTGCTTGCTGTGGCTCAGTGGGGTCACGAAGGTCTCGCAGCACAGGGACCTGTTGTTTTCTTTAAGGGATCTGCCCTGGGAGCATTGGTAGCAGACGCTGTCTGTCTACACCATCCTGCTGCAGCTTTATTGCATGTGACTAAGCGGATACAGTAGTTGTGGCTTTACACAACTATTAAGTACCCTGTATTATTGCTGCATAACCCATTATACCTGCACTGGTAAGGCCCTATGGGCGCACTTTTGTGGCTTTTTTATCTTTGAGGGTGACAAGCGGCTTCCAGTAACCCGGCGGGGTTACGAAGGTGACAAGCGGCTTCCGGTGGATCGGCGGGTCCACGAAGATGGCGCAGCAGGAGCTGCAGTGACACCAGCCGCTGTGTGTGTGTGTGAACAGCAGCCGGAGGTGCCGGTGATCAGTGACAGCAGGAGCTGTGGTGGTGCCAGCAAAGACTTGTGTGGTATCGTTAAAAGACAAACTGTACTGTGTGAACTGTGGCCTAAGAGGTTCTGCAGGACGGACATGGGGAAATCCCAAAAAGGGGGCGGTGACCCAAAAGGGGGCGGTGACCCAAAAGGGAGCGGTGACCCAAATTGGAGTGGTAACCCAAAAAAGGGTGGAGTCCCAAAAGGGGGCGGTGACCCAAGTTGGAGTGGTGACCCAAAAAGGGGTGGAGTTCCAAAAGGGGGCGGTGACCCAAATTGGGGTGGCAACCCAAAATGGGGTGGTGGTCCAGAAAGGGGCCAAGTGTGAAGAAGTGACAACACTGGGTGACTCAGTAGATATGTCTGGATTACCGCAGTGTATGTGCAGGTCTTTTTCAGAATGTGGAATATCCTTTCCGGATAGTAATGACGGGCCACAGATGTGTACAGTGATGCTGCACCGGGAAGGAGCCTTTGGTCGGCTGGACTCAGAGAGTCAGGTGACTCTGACAGGAACGCCTCTCGTTTTCTCTCTGACCGAGAAAAACGTCAGGGTTCGCTGTAAACACGGGGTCACGGTGAACTACGCAGTAGACACAGTAGTGTTTGAGGGGACCAAAGGTGGTGAGTGCCAAGGTAGAGGGATACCACGGGACTTAGTCTATGCCTGGGAGAGGGGCCGGGACTTTCTTTTGTTTGATGACGTTTGGTCGGACGGTGGAGATGCTACGACTGTGGGGCAAGCAGACACTGAAACAGTGACGGCTCCTGACATGGACAGGTCAGAGGTAGAACTGACCAGAGGAAGAAGTACATCTGCCCAACTGACGGACCTGACGTCTCGTGATAAGACAGATGGTGGGCTGGGAGATGAGACTACTGGACTAGACACATTGGTGCTGGACGGTAACTGGAGGGTTCACTCGACTGGGGTGACTGACCCAGTGGTACCCTTTAACGATATAATTAAAGAGGTAGTAGTGAGACACGTGATGGACAAAAGAGAGCAGGATCGTGAGATACAGCTGATAAAGGAGACTGTAACAGAACATGTCGAACGGGAAAGAGTCCTAAGGCAAGCAGCTGAGCACAGAGTGGATGAGCTGGAGAAGGAAGTCTCTGAGCTCAGAGGTCACCTGTCAGCGTGTAAAACCATGAACAAGACCCTGTTGGAAGATATGGAGGTGCTCAGAGAGGCCCAAGAGAAGCATCAACAGGAGATTCTCAGGAGAGAGGATGAGCGTCGCTACCTGGCAGAGGAGAAAGATAAAGTTCTGCAAGAACTCAGTGGAGTAGTAAAAGGTCTTCTGCAGGAGAAGTGGAGGGGCGAAGACGTACAGCGGCCTTGCCCGACTGATAGCAAGGCAGAACTGCCAAAGCCCATCTTGGAAAAGGGTCCTGAAGACTGTAAATCTCAGGAAGATGGTGAGCCAAGAGCTGCACAAGACAGTCACCCGGTCTTGGCAGATACCTTGAGGGAAGTGTCCGTGGGGAACCCAGAGCCATCTGTCCAGGATGAGAGCAAGTCCATGACCTTCAAGTGCGTGATGGAGGTACCCGAAGACGTGCGAGAAGCGTGTGCCAGCGAAGGTGTGCATGAGACCTTTAAAAAGGCAGTAAAGGCCTATAGTGTGAGCTGGGCACCAGAAACAGACCAGTTGGTGATACTGGCAGAAACGGAAGACACAGAGAGAAGGGTGGCTGTCCTGAAGGAGATGCACCTACAATGTCTCCGCACGAAACAGATGCTCGTGGAGCGTAATAGGAAAGCCGCTCGACGTCTGGAGCTTGCAAGGGAAGCGCAAAGTCGGCTGGGCTTTGTGGAAGACATAATTCCGGTACCCAAAAATCTGGTGGGGAAAGTTGTTGGCAGACTTGGAAAGGTAATGCAGGAGATGGTGAATCGATCCAGTGTGAAGAGAGTGAGGATCCCACCTGCTGCTGAAATCCAAGTCGCTGTTGAAGATGACATGGTTCCTGTCATTGTGGTTGGTTCGGTGGAAAGCATTGGGAAGCTTCGCATGCTCCTGGAATATCGGGTAGCGTACCTGAAGGAGATTGAGCAGCTAAGACAGGATCGACTGCAGGTGAATAAGCAGATACAGAATGTCAGGTGGCGTCCCCCTCCAACCCAAGGTGTAAGGACCCGAAGGGATCCTCCAAGGAATGAAAGGACAGGTAGTCGAAGGCAAGAACGTCGAGAGTCCGCAAGTGGCCGTTTTAATCTTAGTAACATAGGCACGAGACTCGGTGGTGGACATAGCGACAGAGGGTCAGACTCAGACCAGCCAGTTGGCCCAGCTGGACGTGGGACTCATGACCGTGCGAACTGGGAGAGCCAGTCAGTGAGAGAAAGGTCGCGTGATGGAACACACTGCAGACAGGCGGAGACTAAAGAGTGTCTGGTCACACTGACGGACGTTGACGGGAAGGCCCAAGGCCGAGATACTGACCGCTGGGGGCAGGGGAGGCCTAACGTAAATATGCAGTATGACTACCGAAACAGACGGAGATGGTCCTCCCGACTGGTAGGGCAAGGTGACATGGGTGCCAGGTCTCAAGGTCCCTGGGTGATGTCATGTGTTCAACCCCACAAGTTTGAACAGAGGGGGGAGGTATGTGGTGTAGTTACCACTATGTCAGCTAGGGGGCGCTGCGTGGGTGTCCCAGGACGGGTGTACAGGCACATTCAGTGTGGTAACAGGAGCAGGGTCCTAAATGACCATTATGGGTCTCAAGGTGGGTGGCCTTGGGATGCAGGCTCCAGGGTGTATTGATCAGCAGAGGTACTGCTGATCTTTCTGTTACACTGTGTCAGGGAAGCCTGTGTGTGTCTATACAACGTTTAGTGATGTCATAGTCATGTGATCACCTGTGAGTGTGGTTACAGGGCTATGTAATTGAGGTGTTTGGCACATGTGAGAGAGTGTGAGAGTGAGTCTGTCTGAGTGTGGACAGACTTCCATGTGTCCAGGTGGGACACTACAGAGAGTGTATATGGGGAGGACTACAGCTCCCAGCATGTGCTGAGACTCTCAGTCCGAGTCTGAAGCCACGGACATTTCTGTTCCTTTGCCTGAAGTGAAGGTTACATTTCAGTGTTATGCTGTCTATGGTTTATGGAGTAATAAACCTGGTGAAATTTTAAAGGAACGTGCCTCATGTTTGTCTCCCGCTGCACCTAAGCGAGTCGAATCCCTACAGTAGATAACGACAAAACGACCAATGAGATCCGAGAATACCACGTTGATGAAATTCTGAAATATGGCAGGGGCGTTGGTAAGACCAAACGGCATGACTAAATTTTCAAATAGTCCCTCGGTCGTGAGGAACGCGGTTTTCCATTCATCCCCCTCTCGGACCCTTATGAAATTATATGCCCCCCGAAGGTCCAGTTTAGAAAACCACTTTGCCCCTGATAGTTGGTTACATAAATCGGGAATCAACAGAAGGGGGTACGTATTCCGTACAGTAATTTGATTAAGCTCCCGGAAGTCGAGACAGGGACGTAACCCGCCATCTTTTTTCTTTACAAAAAAGAAACCTGACGCCACAGGTGAGACTGAAGGACGTATGTGTCCTTTGCGCAGACTTTCAGTAATGCACTCCTTCATAGCCAAGCGCTCAGGACCGGACAAATTAAACAGACGGGCTTTGGGTAATTTAGCCCCCGGGACCAGCTCAATAGCGCAGTCAAAGGGTCTATGTTGCGGTAACGTCTCGGCCTCGCTTTCGGAGAATACATCTTCGAAGTCCTTCAGGCATTCCGGAATACCTTCCAGCTCGACAGATGATACAGACACAGATTTAACAGGTTCAACCAGCAGTGCGGCTTTATCATATAACTCAAAATCATTAAACCCCCATTGTACAATCTCCCCCGTTTTCCAGTTAATAACTGGGTTATGGTGTTGTAACCAGGGCATGCCCAACACCAACCCTGCAGGTAGATTGTCCAGCACAAAACAACTTATGTTTTCCACATGAGTAGCGCCCACTCTGAGCGAAAACACATCAGACATAAAGCGAATTCCCTCCTTAGTGAGGGGAGATGAGTCAATGGCCATCACCTTGATCGGAACCTTGAGCCTAACTGTCCCTATCTTGCAGTGTGTGACCAATTGGGAGTCAATAAGATTAATAGATGATCCGCAGTCCACAAAGGCTGTAGAGGAAAAAGAACTACCATCCACAAACAGTTCCACAGGCAGTACTACTTTAGAAAACGAGGAAAATGGTACCTGAGGGTCTGAGCAGCCTCCCCGTTGACTACCCAGACCTAGTCGTTTCCCGCCGACCGGGTTTGAAGACGGGCAATTCGGGCACTCCCTTTTCCAATGTTCCGTTTTACCGCAGTAAAAGCATAACTGCTTGTCCTTCCGGCGTTTCCTCTCCGTATCCTTCAGGGAGAGGGCGCCTACGTCCATGAGCTCAGGGGCAGTCTCTTTTCCACTGGGGAATAATGGAGTATCCACCTGCATCACCCCTCTGGCCCGCAGCCTGCGGTCCATCCGGTCGGCCTGGGTCATGGCGTCCTCGAGAGAGTTAGGTGGGGGATGTAACGCCAAGGCATCCTGCAGCCGCTCGGACAAGCCTCTGCGAAAGAGTCCTCGGAGTGCGGCGTCGCTCCAAGAGACCTCTGCCGCCCAGCGGCGGAACTCAGAACAAAACCACTCAGCTGTGTGTTTCCCCTGACAGACACTCATCACCATGTCCTCTGCCAATCGCACTCGGTCAGGTTCATCATAAATGTGCCCGAGGGCCTCAAAGAATGCGTTCACTGACATACGTTCAGGAGCAGAGGAAGACAGAGAGAAAGCCCATGCTTGCGGAGCCCCCCGAAGTAGGGAAATAATGACCCCCACCCTCTGGAACTCATCCCCGGAGGAGCGGGGCCTTAGAGAAAAAAAAAGCTTGCATCCTTCTCTGAAAGACCTGAACTCCTTTTTATCCCCTGAGAAAAGGTCTGGTAATTTGACCAGAGATTCGGGGGACGCTAATGACACATCCCTACCCCCAGAACCAGAAGCCCCTGCATCGACAGCCCCCTGCACAGTAACCACCAACTGTTGCTGGGTCTGGGCCATCGTGCGTTGTTCCACATTGAGCTTATGGAACATTTGGGTCAGGTGCTTGACCTGATCAGCCAAGGCTTGTATGGGATCCATGAGGATAACACACACTTTTTTTTTTTTTCTTCAGAAAAAAAAAACAAAAAACTGAAAGGGTCAGTTATAATGTCAGAGACACCGCACTATACTTGCTCATAGAGCCAGTGCGCGTGTCCTGAGTACAGAAGCAGTGCTAAACGAGGTACAGGAGGAATAAACAGACATAGGAGGTACCAGGCAGAATCCAAAGCGATATCCAGAGAACAGACCGAGTCATACACAGAGAATCAAGTAACCAGAACACAGCACAAACACACTCAGGGGTCACCACACAAATGCCAAGGGCAAGAGTATAACTGACTGGGATGGGAGCGTCCTGAGGCTATAAGAAGCCTCCCCCAGAACCAGGGAGAGGCCACAATCATAGCCCCAGGTGTGCAGGCAAGCCTGCATCGGGATCACAACCTTTAACCCCAGAAATGCCAGTCATCAGCACTGGTTCCAAACATTAACCCCACGTGTGCGAGTCAAACCCGCACTGAGATCATGACATTAAGATTAGCCCCAATGGCCGGTTATTTTCATTTATAAAAATTGTGATATGAAAAAAAAGCAAAAAAAGTTTTAAAAACACATGTAAAACAAATAACAAATTAATATTAATTTGAGGGTGCCAACAATTGTGTCCCAACCATTTTTGGGGTTTTGTGTGAAATTATGTCCAATTTTATTTTTTCTCTGAATTAAACAAAGGCTGATTTATTTTCTGATGACACAATCCCTTTAAAGGAACTCTGATTTTCTGTGTCAGCTCCTCGGGGGCGGGGCATAACCCAGGAATTTAAAATAACACCAATGATAGAATCGCTGCCTCTCAGCCGATGCCTGGGAGTGTTTCTTTAACTTCATCTGTCATATATAAAAGCGGAATACAAAATCTGGAGGAAAACGTGAATCTCATTATCACGATGCAGAGATGCTTTAACCTTTTCCCCTTCTCTTCTGAAGCCTCGCTGCCATGAGTTAACGTCTCCACAATGCTTTTATGGAGCACTTACTCTCAGGGGGAGTCCTGCCAAGTGTTCTAATGCTAACTCTATGCAGATGCTGAACTCACCAGTCACATTCCTGGAGGACGGGTCCTGCGCAGAGTAACAAGACGTCCTCCTGTATCTGAGAAAGCCTGAGACAGATCATCAGCAGCACTAATCTCTCTGCTGGTTTGCTACAATGTATCAGTTCTGGCTCTTTAGCTTTTGAGAATATGAGCAGTGACGTCAGTCTGTGTTTTTGTTACATTTTTGTCAATATTTATTATTATATTGTGTGACTTTTCTTTTTTTTTTTTATCCTCCCTCCCGTGTGTCCCGAAAATTGTACCAACAGGTCAAGCCAATATGGTTTTCACCAATTTTATGAGCTCACAGAGCATTGTCTGGACTGAATACAACTATATTCACTTCTCAGCTGAGTGCAGGACAAGATATGTCCAGGTGAATGGAAACTAGAGAGTTCCTTGTTACTTTTGCCCCTTTTTTGGTCTACTTTTTTGGTATTTTTTGCCTTTTTTTATTTGCGTGTAGTTCTCCTTTTAATTTTTTTTGGCGTCTATTTTATGTTGTTTTTTTATGTCCACCATCAATGGCGTAATTTGGGGTTTCTAGATATTTTGGTTGATTCATCAATTGCAACTTTTTAAAAAGTTCCCAAATTTGGCGCAAATGCAGTCCAGTCCTTCCCCATGAGTGATTATGTGTATGTCAGGTATCTTGGCACAGTTTTTTTGGAACTGTTTTGCAAAATGAGCAACTTTTTGAGATAAAAAGTTTCAAAACTGGAAATAAAGACCACTGAAAAAAAAAAATCATGAACCTGTGCATCATTTTGAACCTTGCCTCAAAAACGATAATGAATACCACAAGACAAAAAAGATAAGTGACCTAAAAAATGCAAATGACGAATCAGGCCCTTAAAGAGATATTCCCATCTCTAAGATCCTATCGCCAATATGTAGGAGGAGTAACAATAATAATATTCTTTGTTATTATTATCTTCATTTCATTTGTCTTAAATGACAAAACACAAAAAGAATTGTCCTAAAGCGAAATTGGATATAATTCCACACCAAACATAAAAAAGAGGGTGGACAAAAGTATTGGCACTGTTCAAAAAATCATGTGATGCTTCTCTAATTTGTGTAATTAACAGCACCTGTAACTTACCTGTGGCACCTAACAGGTGTTGGCAATAACTAAATCACACTTGCAGCCAGTTGACATGGATTAAAGTTGACTCAACCTCTGTCCTGTGTCCTTGTGTGTACCACATTGAGCATGGAGAAAAGAAAGAATACCAAAGAACTGTCTGAGGACTTGAGAAACCAAATTGTGAGGAAGCATGAGCAATCTCAAGGCTACAAGTCCATCTCCAAAGACCTGAATGTTCCTGTGTCTACCGTGCGCAGTGTCATCAAGAAGTTTAAAGCCCATGGCACTGTGGCTAACCTCCCTAGATGTGGATGGAAAAGAAAAATTGACAAGAGATTTCAACACAAGATTGTGCGGATGTTGGATAAAGAACCTCGACTAACATCCAAACAAGTTCAAGCTGCCCTGCAGTCCGAGGGTACAACGGTGTCAACCCGTACTATCCGTCGGCGTCTGAATGAAAAGGGACCGTATGGTAGGAGACCCAGGAAGACCCCACTTCTTACCCCGAGACATAAAAAAGCCAGGCTGGAGTTTGCCAAAACTTATCTGAAAAAGACTAAAACGTTTTGGAAGAATGTTCTCTGGTCAGATGAGACAAAAGTAGAGCTTTTTGGGCAAAGGCATCAACATAGAGTTTACAGGAGAAAAAAGAGGCATTCAAAGAAAAGAACACGGTCCCTACAGTCAAACATGGCGGAGGTTCCCTGATGTTTTGGGGTTGCTTTGCTGCCTCTGGCACTGGACTGCTTGACCGTGTGCATGGCATTATGAAGTCTGAAGACTACCAACAAATTTTGCAGCATAATGTAGGGCCCAGTGTGAGAAAGCTGGGTCTCCCTCAGAGGTCATGGGTCTTCCAGCAGGACAATGACCCAAAACACACTTCAAAAAGCACTAGAAAATGGTTTGAGAGAAAGCACTGGAGACTTCTAAGATGGCCAGCAATGAGTCCAGACCTGAATCCCATAGAACACCTGTGGAGAAATCTAAAAATGGCAGTTTGGAGAAGGCAACCTTCAAATATCAGGGACCTGGAGCAGTTTGCCAAAGAAGAATGGTCTAAAATTCCAGCAGAGCATTGTAAGAAACTCATTGATGGTTACCGGAAGCGGTTGGTCGCAGTTATTTTGGCTAAAGGTTGTGCAACCAAGTATTAGGCTGAGGGTGCCAATACTTTTGTCTGGCCCATTTTTGGAATTTTGTGTGAAATGATCAATGTTTTGCTTTTTGCTTCATTCTCTTTTGTGTTTTTTCATTTAAGACAAATTAAATGAAGATAATAATACCAAAGAATTTGTGTTTGCAATCATTTTCAGGAAGAAACTGAGTATTATCTGACAGAATTGCAGGGGTGTCAATACTTTTGGCCACAATTGTATAATAGGTGCAGAGATTGTAGTTGTATCCAGGTCCTGAACCGAAAAGCTCCCTCTTGCCCATATGAGAAAACCAGTTCTATTAAAGACTTGTTATAGTTCGGGGTCCTATTGGAAATTTTTCATTGGGGCCCATGAGCTGCAAGTTCTGCTACTGTTCATGTCGGTCACAAAGCAGTTTAGAGGGGTTAAGAAAAAGACAAATAACAGAGTTGCAAACTCAAAATGAGCTGACTGATAGATTCTCGGTTAACTCATTCTGCAGGCAGCAATAGACAGTGCCAAACAGAGGCTATAAAAGGGAAATGGTGCAAAGTTTTTAATAACCCCCAATAAAAGTTTTCATTGCTATGGTTCCTGACCAGGGGGGGGGTGGGGGCAATGGCCTCTCTGGTCCATATATCTGTCTGGTCATCCAGTTATTGCATCAGCCCCGGATTTGGGGAAGCAGAACCAGAAAATTCGGGGATGTCCATGGGTGGGGTTTCACAAACGCTGCCTGGTCCCGGAGGTGGACCGCTGTGGGGCAAAAATGTCATGAAATTAACACTATTTATGATGGTAACTATGGAAAGCAGTGGGTGGGGGTTCACTACCTAAGCGTGTAGACCCTTCAGAGGCCTAGGAAAGCCCAATGGCTTTTCTTGTGATACGGGAACTGATCATGGTCATCATCTAACCAAAACTTTGAAGAAGGGTACAATTAAATGACTTTACGAATGACTGATTTTCATGTTTCAGCTTTGGAAATATTCTTTGACGGGACGGTGCTTGGCGGAGGCCTCCATATGTCGGCACGGCCCCGGTTTAGGGCTCTTAGATACAGGGCTATGTCAGCACACTGACTCCTCCCTGGGTGAAGGAAAGTCTGGGTATGAGGCTGGGGCCTGGTTTTCATCAGTAAATCTGAAGCTTTTCCACTTGTAGAAAGCTTTAATTTGCTTCTATTTTTCTGCTTAACAATGGAAATAAAATAATTGTCTTCAATTGTTTCCAGGTTATTATGATTTTTCCGGTTGTACGGCGCAGGCCTAGCAGACTGAGAAGCCTTGATGTAAACAATGTGGGCAATGTTGCCCTTAGCAACCAATCATAGTGCAGCTTTCATTTTTTCCCGGCAGCTTAACAAATGAAATCTGCGCTGTAATTGGTTGCTATGGGTAACAAAGACATTTTTACTATTAGACAATTTTGCCCCTCTATGGGGGGTACATAATGCACTAATCTCTCTGTTTTTAAGGGTACTGTCACACTTAGCGATGTACCAGCGATCCCGACCAGCGATATGACGCGGTCAGGATCGCTGGTGCATCGCTAAGTGGTCGCTAGTGAGCTGCCACACAGGCAGATCTCACCAGCGACATCGCAGGGGTCGGGGGTCGCTACTTACCTGTCACACTAGGCGATCCTGACGTCCTCCCGCCCGGCTCCACGCTCGTCGTCACAGCAGGAAGCCCAGCAGGAAGCTGATGATGAGAAACGGTCCAGGACATTCTCGCGCGATCAGCGATAACCAGCGGGGGAGCGGTCGGAGGTAAGTATCAGATATAGCGATATTTCCTACCTCCATAGCAAAGTCTTCAGCACCCTGCAGTTATGTTTCAAGGAGGTCAATGGGGTTGAAACACCATCCTATTTCCAACCTCTTACGATTGATAACAGGCCAGTGGTGTACCGCCAATGGCGGCAGGCCACACGACTGCTCTGGGGCCAGTGACCCGGGTGGGGCACGGTGATAACACCTGCACTAGGCCCATCCTCCGTCCATCATTGCAAGCAATGATGATGCTTCCTCCCCCATCATTCTTCCTTGGCGCCTGATGTCTCAGTGCAGCGGGCGCGATGACACAATAACAGCGCCCCCCCCTGTATTGAGATGTTTAGTGTTTCACACCACTCACTCAGGAGTCTGGAGTATCAGGTGGAAGGAGGAGATGTGAGTATTGTATCTTATTTTAAATCAGTTACTGGTGGCCATAATAGAGTATGGAGGACCAGGGGCAGTGCATTATATTCTATGGAGGACCATGGAGGGGTACATTATATTGTATGGAGGACCATGGGGTGCATTTTATTGTATGGGGGACCATGGTGAGTGCATGATATTCTATGGAGGACTATGGGGAGTGCATTATTCTGTATGGAGGACTATGGGGAGTGAATTATACTGTAAGAAGGACTATGAGGAGTGCATTGAACTATATGGAGGATTATGGGGAGTGCATTATACTATATGGAGGACTATATGGGGCCTGTTATGCTATAATGAAGGCAATGTGGGTGCCATTATAATATTTGGAGGGCTATGTGGGGGCCATAATATTGTATGGAGGGCTAGTCCGGGCCATTATACATTGTGGGACCGTTATAGTGTATGGAGGGCTGTGTGAGGGTAACAGTTGGGGGATCATACTGTGTTGGGGTCACTGTTGTGAGTTCATTTTCCCCTTCACCGTCGATGTCTGATGAACTCCCTCTTCTGGTGAAGGAAGGTAGTGAGGCTGATTATCAATCACCTGATCTGGTAGATGATGACTGGGTAACAGGAACTGCTGACTGGATATAAGGCAGCCGACGCCCTTCTGAGTCGCTGGTGATTTCTCTGCTGGATTCTTGGAGACCAGTCTGATTCCTGCTTCTCAAAGATAAGTTTTTGCTCTGCTATTGAACTTATTAGTTTTGTTTTGTTTACCTTGTTTTTTGGAGTTCAGCCATCCCCGGTTGGGGGTGTGCTGAGTTCCATTATTGTCTCTTTGCTCTGTCTTCAGATTTTACCTGAGTACTGATAGTCTTTTTGAAGTCCTAGCGACTTCAGGGCCTGTTTTTCCTATCAGACGGTTGGGACATTTTTTGGTAGGGTTTTTTGCGGATTGCAGACAGCAGCTTTTCTATCCTGTCCTTTTTAGTTAGCTTGGGCCCCATCGTTTGCTCAACCTATCTTTCTATCTGTGTTAGTGTTTTCATCTTGCTTCACCGTCATTATATGTTGGGGGCTGCCTATTGCTTTGGGGTCTGCTCTGGGGCAGTTTAGATTTCCCCTTTCTATCTTTAGGCCTATTTAGTTCTCCGGCTGTGATCGAGGGGTCTAGGGCATCGTAGGAACCCCCTATGGCTACTGTTAGTTGTTGTGGATAGGATCAGGGGTCTGCAATCCGATTGCTACCAACCTCTCCAGTTTTCTGGACCTAGCTTGTATTTTTGTTTTTTCCTCCTTCGGTGACTTATTCATAACAGAATCACTAGCCATACCGCAGATCCTAGGGTACTCAATAGCAGGAAAGAATTGTAAAAAAAAAAAAAAAAAAGTTTGTCAGAATATTTTTTTTTGTATATTTTTTCCTCTATGTCTCTGAAGCCGCAGGGGGAATTTTTTTTCTTTCTCAATGGAGATGAAGCAATTGTCTGATCGTGTGGAGCAGCTCACTGCTGAAGTGTGGGGAATTTCCGCTTATCTTGCTCATTCACATGCTGCTCAACCAAAGATCCCTACTCCTGATGTGTTTTTTGGGGATTTTAAGAATAATTGTAAATTATTTTTTGCCTTGAAGCCTAACTCGTCGGGGAGCTCCGCACAGCAGGTTAAAATTGTCATCTCTTTGCTGTGCGGCGATCCTCAGGATTGGGCGTTTTCTTTGAAACCTGATGATCCTATTCTTACTAATGTGAACGCATTTTTTCAAGCCTTGGGGTTGTTGTATGATGAACCTAATGCTATTGATCAGGCTGAAAAAGCCCTGTTGGCATTGAGCAAGGGTCAGGATTCTGCAGAGTTGTACTGTCAAAAATTCTGAAAGTGGGCGGTCCTTACTACCTGGAATGATGGTGCCTTGGCAGCTCTCTTTCGGAAGGGTTTGTCAGAAACCATAAAAGATACTATGGTGGGATTTCCTGTTCCCTCTGGTCTTCGATTCTATGTCATTAGCCATTCAGGTTGATCGGCGTTTGCGTGAACGCAAAATCGCACGAGAGGTGTTGCCACCTGTTGAACAAATGTCTGAACCTATGCAATGTGATAGAGTTTTGTCTGGGGCGCAGCGTCAGGAGTTCAGAAGGTGTAATAAGCTGTGTTTCTTCTGTGGTGATGCCTCGCATATCATTTCTGTCTGCCCTAAACGAGAGCAACGTTTTGCACACACATTTGCTGTGGGTGGTGTTCAACCTAAGTTTCTTCTGGCAATTACTCTGGTCTGCTCCCTGTCCACATTTTCCGCTAAGGCTTTTGTGGATTCGGGAGCAGCTCTGAACCTGATGGACTTGGATTTTGCTAAACGTTGTGGATTTCCTATGACACCTCTGCGGACGCCTATCCCTTTGAGGGGTATTGATGCTACTCCTTTGGCGAAGAATAAACCTCAGTTTTGGACCCAGGTGGTAATGCGGGTCGCCCCAGACCATCAAGAGAATTGCAGATTTTTGATGTTGCATAATTTGCACGATACCATTGTTCTGGGGTTTCCCTGGTTGCAAATCCATAATCCAGTTTTGGATTGGAAATCTGTGTCTGTGGTGAGTTGGGGTTGTCGGTGTGCCGTTAGTGATGCTCCTGTTTTCTCCACCTCTCCCCAGTCGCATGATGTTCCTGACTATTTGGCTGATTTTTATGATGTATTTAGTGAGAATGAGTCTGCGTCTTTGCCTCCTCATAGGAGTTATGACTGTGCAATTGAGCTGAGCCCTGGGTGTAAATTTCCCAAGGGTCGACTTTTCAATTTATCTGTACCCGAGCACGAGGCTATGCGATCCTATATTAAGGAGGCGTTGGAGAAGGGTCATATTAGACCATCCTCTTCACCCTTAGGTGCTGGGTTTTTTTTCGTGGCTAAGAAAAATGGGTCATTAAGGCCTTGTATTGACTATCGTTCCCTCAACAAAATTACTGTTAAATATCAGTATCCGTTACCCCTGATTTCTGATCTATTCTCCAGAGTTAAAGGTGCTTGCTGGTTTACAAAGCTTGACCTCAAGGGGGCGTATAATCTTATTCGCATTAAGCATGGGGATGAATGGAAAACGGCGTTTAATACTCCGGAGGGACATTTTGAGTACCTGGCGATGCCTTTTGGGCTCACTAATGCCCCTTCTGTCTTCCATTGCTTAATGAATGATATTTTCCGAGACTTGGTGGATAAATTTTTGATCATCTATCTGGATGATATTTTGATCTTTTCCAAGGATTGGGACTCTCATGTGGAACATGTTCGGACTGTGTTCCAGATTTTGAGGGAGAATTCTCTGTATGTCAAGGGATCGAAATGCCTTTTTGGTGTACAGAGGATTTCATTTTTGGGATTTATTTTGTCTCCGTCAACTATTGAAATGGACCCGGTCAAGGTACAGGCCATTTATGATTGGGTTCAGCCCACTTCTTTGAAGGCCAACAGAAGTTTTTGGGTTTTGCTAATTTTTATCGTAAATTTTTAGCTAATTTTTCTTGGTATTGCCAAACCATTGACTGATTTGACTAAGAAGGGTGCTGATGTGCTGAATTGGTCTCCGGAGGCTGTTTCTTCCTTTCAGGAGCTGAAGCGAAGGTTCACTTCTGCTCCGGTTTTGCGGCAACCTGATGTTTCACTCCCGTTTCAGGTAGAGGTGGACGCTTCTGAGATTGGTGCAGGAGCTGTTTTGTCCCAAAAGGATCTTGTAACATCTAAAATGAATCCCTGTGCTTTCTTTTCCTGAAAGTTCTCCCCATCCGAACGTAACTATGATGTGGGGAATCGGGAACTGTTAGCCATGAAATGGGCATTTGAGGAGTGGAGACATTGGTTGGAGGGAGCTAAACATCAAGTCGTGGTCCTTACTGACCACAAGAATTTGATTTACCTGGAGTCGGCCAAACGCTTGAATCCTAGACATGCTAGGTGGGCCTTGTTTTTCACACGTTTTGATTTTGTGGTCTATTTTCTTCCGGGCACTAAGAATGTCAAGGCAGACGCCCTCTCTAGGAGTTTCTTTGCTGATTCTCCTGTTGTGACCAAGCCTGCTCTTTCTGCCATCTCGCCCGATTTGAGACGTGCTCTGGAAGAGTTTCAGGAGGACAAACCTGAGCGTTGTCCCATTGGAAAATTGTATGTCCCTGACCAGTGGAGGAAGAGAGTGATGTCTGAAGTTCATTGCTCTGCATTGGCTGGTCATCCAGGTATTTTTGGTACTAGAGATTTGGTGAGTCGGTCTTTTTGGTGGCCCGCCTTGTCTCGTGATGTCAGGAATTTTGTGCAGTCCTGTGGGACTTGCTCTCGGTCTAAACCTTGTTCTCGCTCTAGTGGCTTGTTGATGCCTTTCCCCGGTCGGGGGTGTGCTGAGTTCCATTTTTGTTTCTTTGCTCTGTCTTCAGAATTTACCTGAGTACTGATATAGTCTTTTTGAAGTCCTAGCGACTTCAGGGCCTGTTTTTCCTATCAGACGGTTGGGACATTTTTTGGTAGGGTTTTTTGCGGATTGCAGACAGCAGCTTTTCTATCCTGTCCTTTTTAGTTAGCTTGGGCCCCATCATTTGCTCAACCTATCTTTCTATCTGTGTTAGTGTTTTCATCTTGCTTCACCGTCATTATATGTTGGGGGCTGCCTATTGCTTTGGGGTCTGCTCTGGGGCAGTTTAGATATCCCCTTTCTTTCTTTAGGCCTATTTAGTTCTCCGGCTGTGATCGAGGGGTCTAGGGCATCGTAGGAACCCCCCACGGCTACTGTTAGTTGTTGTGGATAGGATCAGGGGTCTGCAATCCGATAGCTACCAACCTCTCTGGTTTTCTGGACTTAGCTTGTATTTTTGTTTTTTCCTCCTTCGGTGACTTATTCATAACAGGTCACCATACTTTGCTTGGGAGGTGAGGTGGGGTAAGTAGGGTCGTTATACTGTGCATGTGGAGGCCAATGTGGGGGAATTCACCATGGGGGTATCATAGTTGCTTTCATAATGACAATGCAATAAACGTTAAGTTTTATTCATAAAGTCCATCGCTGTAGAAAACTTCCTTTTTCTATTTGTTATATATATTGTGTCATTTGAAGTGTTAACTTTGTCCTGCGGTTTTTAGTGTGTATTTCGATATGGTAGTATGCATAGTGTAAAAGTAATGCATAATGTGGGTAGTGGACAGTGCAGAATAAGTATAGGGTAAGACATACAGTAGATTAGGATTTAAAAAATAAGATTGATGACTGTCGTTAAGTGGTGTATAGTGGAAGAAAGTTCTGCCCAGCAACAGACAGCAGGGTCAGAAGTAGTTAAGTGTTGTTACTAGCCCAAAGGGGGATGGCTTAGGGAAAGGGAAAGGTCTCTTCTTCCTGAATACCTGAGACACTGCAGGACTTGAATGGAGGGGAAGCTATCATTGCCTATAAATTAGCTTTCTGGTGTCAAAAAGTTGCAAAATTTGTAGCAAGTGTTTGCTGCAAAAGATCTTTAAGACATTTTGCTTTTTTTTTTTGCTGGCCCTGGCATCTATTTTTTGTGAGTGTCAGACAGAAGCTGCACGGTCCATCACCATATGACAATTAACGATAATGTGCGTTTGAAAGGCAAATAGATGCGTCAGATGTATTATGAGGTGTATTTTACCTCTTGCTGCACCTTAACCAACAGGTGCACGACTGGTATATGAAACGTCAGTTTTGAGAAATATACCCCCAAATTGCAAATGAGGCAAATCTAAATAAAAATGAGGCATATGAAAACTAAAGAAATGCATTTGTGGCGCCCCCAAGAGTATGGTCGCCACACTGGCATTGCCTTCCTCCATGGAGGGTGATGTCAGGCTTGGAAGCAATGAAGGGTCTCTCTAGCAGTTAACCATAACATGCAACACAGTTCCCACTCCAGGCCAGCAGAGGGAGCTCTGAACCAGAATTGGTGGAGGAGTACTCTCTGAGGGCCAGGAAGGGAAAAGAGGAGTTAGTGTGAGGAGGCAGAAGTGTGTGGACGTGGAGCGAGAAGCTGGGAGACTGAGCGGAGTTGAGAGCTCGTTCCCAGCTGGAGCGAATGATCTGGAGCCTGGTCTCCATGGTTGTATGGATACTGAAGGTCCTGCAACAGAAACCAGAGGAATAGGAAGCTGTAAATGCTCTATTCCCACCTAAGACTCGGAGGCACAACAGCAACGGGTGAGCCAAGAGAAGCGATAGAAGGCTACAGCTGTCTGCCATACGAGGTAGATCTAAAAGGAAACAAGAAGGAGGAACTTTAGTGTAACACAGTAGTGAATGTACCTCAAGTAAGCGCTAGAGAGGAGACTACACAAACTATCTGCATAGAGAGATTCCTGAGTTGCTTCCAGGCTAATCAGCTCCTGTGCCATCTGTAATCTGGACCCTGGACTGCACTTACTAAGTAAAGGTAAAGAAACTACATTCCGCTGTGTCCTTGCCTTCTTTCTGCAACTTCTCCAGCACACTGCACCCTCTTCCCCAACACCGATCTACACTGCCCTGGGACTACAGCCCTGCCTGTGGAGGGCTATAACATCACTGCTGCACCACACCATCTGTCCCAGAGGATCTGTCTGCAGCGTTGGCTTAACATCTTCATTGCCGAATACCACAGGTGGCGTCACAAATCATTCATAAACTTTATTCCACCACTCTACCCCTTTCACATGGGCGCCCAGGGCCACGGACCAGGTCACCGCTGCTGTGACATTCCCCTCTGAGAGACCGGCCCGGTACCGAGTACCCCACAGCCCTGGGAGGGCGACCCATTTTGGCGTCACGAAGAGGATTTACGGAGCCCGGTGTCCCCGGGTTCTGTGTGCCAGAGACTGTGTTGTGTTATAGACTGTTTGTGAAAGTGCCGCCATTACCCCGCTGCTTGGCGCGCGCGGGAAACCAAAGAGGCAGGCCGTCGTGGGCGGAGCCAGCCGACGAGCGTGAAGAAGTGAAGTGCCGCGCGGGAAGAGGACAGCACGCGAGAAGTGGGAGGAGCAGAGGCCTGCTGCCGGTAGCCTGCTCAACCCTGGGGCCTGGCTAACGTTAACTAGGGGGGAAAGAGAATGTCGGAGGCACGCGCCGATGCAGCAGCGGACGCCCCCGCCAACCCCTCAGCGTGGCAAGATGCAGGGCCCAACGCGGCTGTGGCTCCAATAGCACCCACCGCAGCAGTCCCCATAATGCCACTGTCTATGCCTTACATACCGGGAGCAGCATGGCTACCACAGTAATCAGGGGAGTCACATACCCTGAGTGACTTCAAAGAGAGACTGTGCAGTTTGTTTGAAGTGTACCCTCTGTCTGAAAGCCAGAAGGTGAACATCCTTATTGGGCAGCTAACAGGTGCAGCACAGAGAGAAGTAAAAGCCTGGCAGGACACTGATAAGGAGACTGTTAAAAAGATCCTGGCTAAGCTAAGAAGAACCTTTGACACCCGCGCTGCCGCTGAAATCAAGATGAGATTCTTTAGGTGTAAGCAGAAAGCGCAGGACAGTATACGGGACTATGCTCTTAACCTGCAGTAGGCGCTGCGAGCCGTCAAGCAGATTGACCCAGACAGTGTGAAAGATGGAGACGGACTGTTAAAGGAGCAATTCATTGAGGGACTCTTATCCAGCACCCACAGAGCACAGCTGCACATCATAGCCCTACAGAACCCTGATCTAGACTTTGCTGATTTCAAAGACAGGGCTATTCGGGTGCTGCATGAACCAAATGTCAGCCGTCCAGTGCTCCCTAGGCGCTCAGCGATCACATACCACCAGGAAGCAACATCTTTCCCTTCCATCCCTGTGGAGGCTGATGCACAGACTCTGGACAAAGATCCATCTGCAGAACTGCGTCTTCAGGTCCAGGAGTTGACCAAGGGTATGGCTGCACTTGCTAAAACCGTGCAGTCCCTGCAGGTGTCCTCCAAGGAGAAGATCCAGCTCGCCTCCAGCCCAGAGGATGTCCCGTGGCTAAAGAAGAAGAGGATCCCGCCACTCCGAGGAAGGAACAACGATCGCTATGACCAGGACGGACGTCCCATCTGTCGTCACTGCCACAAGGCAGGCCATATCGCAAGATTCTGTTATTTAAATGAGCAACCCCTGGGGCAGAGGGCCAACCCCCAGGAGTAAGACCACAAGGCCCAAAGAACTGGCGAGCCAAGTATGTTGGAGGGAGACCAGTCCTCCCAGTGGTGATTGACGGCATCCCCATGAACGCTTTGCTGGTCACTGGCTCCCAGGTGACAACTATGCCATATATCCTTTACAAGCGGTATTGGGCTGATTCTGAACTTACTCGCGGCCCAAGTGATGAACTCACAGTAGTTGCCAGTAATGGTCAGTCTTTACCGCAAGTGGGATGTAAAGAAATTACTGTTAAAGTGGGTCGAGTAGAGTTAAAATCTCAAGGTCTGATAGTTGTGGATATTGATCGACGAGAATGTAACCCAATGATGACTCTTGGTACCAATGTGATTGAAAATTGTCTTTCTGAGGTTATTGTCTTGTTGCAACAGGTGGCTGAGACTGCTGGTTCCAGTGAACAACGAGTCCTGCAGAAGGAGATCAAGGCCCTGATGCAAAGACAGCGGGTAGAACTCTCTGGCGGAGAAATTGGCAGCGTCAGAGTGAGTGATTCTTTCCCCATTGCAATACCCCCCCAGATGTGAAATGCTGATTTGGTGTCGGGCAGCCATAGGCCTCAGAGGAAAAGATTACCAGGCAATGGTAGAACCAGTGTAGTCTGATAGCGGGCCCACTGTCCTGACAGCCAGAGGGGTAGTTGATGTCTGTAAAGGGAGGGTACCTGTACGCCTCTTGAATTGTGGGGAGGAGGAGGCCACAATACCTCGGTATGCCACAGTTGCTAAGCTGCTTACTGTCAGTAACAACGCCATACAGGCAGCAGAGCCCTTGGTCTCATCCAACCAGGTGGAGAACAATGGCTCTGTAAAGCAGCTGGAGGAATGGTGCCAGCCACTGCAGGTGGGGACTGACTCCACCCCTTCATACCAAAAGAATGGGGTTTAGCGAGTGACTCAGGAGTATGAGCGGGTATTCAGTAAACACCCTGTAGATTTTGGGAAGGCAAAAGGGGTTCAACACCATATCCCCACTGGAGATCATCCACCCATAAAAGAAAGGTACCGGCCTATACCCCCAACACAATACCAGTGTGTTGCGGGAAATGAAGGAGGCTGGGGTGATCAGAGACAGTTGTAGCTCGTGGGCAGCCCCAATAGTCTTTGTGAAAAAGAAGGATGGTACCATGAGAATGTGTGTTGATTACAGAAAAATTAATAGCATTACACATAAAGATGCCTACCCATTACCCAGAATTGAGGAGTCATTAGCTGCACTTAAAACTGCTAACTATTTTTCCACCTTAGATCTCACTAGTAGGTATTGGCAGGTTCCCGTGGCAGAGGCAGACAAAGAGAAAACAGCGTTTACCACCCCAATGGGTCTCTGTGAGTTCAACTACATGCCATTCGGGCTCTGCACCACTCCAGGGACATTCCAACGGCTAATGGAATGCTGTCTTGGGCACAAGTACTTCGAGACAGTCCTGTTGTACCTTGATGATGTCATTGTTTTCTCCAAGACGTATGAAGACCATCTGAAGCACCTGGCTGAGGTGTTTGAAGCCTTGTCCAACTTTGGCCTGAAGGTGAAGCCTTCCAAATGCCACCTCCTGAAGCCAGAGGTTCAGTACTTCGGTCATGTAGTGAGTGCAGAAGGTGTGGCACCGGATCCTGACAAAGTCACAGTCATCCGGGACTGGCAGAAGCCCAGCAACCTCCATGAAGTACATCAATTCCTCGGGCTGGTAGGCTACTACCGAAGGTTCATCAAAGGCTTCACTGAGATAGCCACTGCTATGCAAAATCTTCTGGTGGGTCAGCCCAAGAAGGCCAGAAAGCAGAGTCCTACATTCGAATGGAATGAGGAGCTGGAGAGGTAATTCACTCGACTGAAGATGACTCTCACAGGAGATGAAGTTCTGGTCTACCCAGATTATGACCAACCCTTTGTGTTGTATACTGATGCCAGCAACGTGGGACTTGGAGCAGTACTGTCACAGGTACAGAATGGCAAAGAAAGAGTGATCTCCTACGCTGGAGTTCCTCGACATAGTCTGGACGGTGACTGAAAGATTCAAGCATTACCTAGCTTCAGCCAAGTTTACCATCTTCACGGACAACAACCCGTTGACTCACTTGGAAACTGCCAAGCTAGGTGCACTGGAGCAGCGATGGATGGCTCGGCTGTCTAGCTATGAATTCACCATCAAGTACCGAGCAGTGCACAAGAATGCCAATGCTGATGCACTGTCCAGAATGCCTAATCTGCCAGATGGAGGAGAAGACCCTGAGGCACTTGAAGAAATCGAGTTACCTGCCTTCCACCGGCCAATTGCGGCCCAACATGCCAAAGGAGTGAGAAACAGACGGTCTGGCTTGAAAGAGGCCACCCTAAATCCATTGCCTCATCATGACTGGGCAGAAACGCAGGATAGCGACCCCGCAGTCTGCCTGGTGAAGGAGCTACTGTCACAAGCTGACTCACGCCAGAGTCGGATGCTCCTGAAGAAACCCAGCAGTTGTGGAAGGAAAGAGGCCGGCTGTTCATCTATGAAGGAAAGCTGTGCCGGAGGAGTATGAATGCCCACACTCATGAGTTGGTCTGGCAGGTGGTAGTCCCGAAGAGAGAGGCATCAATGGTCCTGGAAGCATACCACAATGGAGCTGGACACTTCAGATGGAAGAAGTTGGAGGCCTTGCTCCGAGAGAGATTCTACAGGGCTGGTATGAGGAAAGCCATTGAAAATTGGTGCCGGGAGTGTGGACAATGTAACCTGCGCAGAAAGGACCTGAACAGCCAGCGAGCTCCTTTGCAGCCAGTAATAACCAAACAGCCACTTGAGTTGATCGCCCTGGACCATGTGAAACTGGTCCCAAGCCGTTCAGGCTACATTTATGCTCTTACCATCGTTGGTCACTACTCAAGATTCTTGGTAGTTGTGCCTGTCAAGGATCAAACAGCCAGGACAGCAGCCAGAGCCTTCCAACAGCACTTTTGTCGACCATACAGATACCCCGAGCAAGTGCTTACAGATCAAGGTCCAGCCTTTGAGGCGGAAGTGTTCCAGGAATTCTGTAACTTGTACGGTTGCAAGAAGATCAGGACAACACCGTACCATCCACAGACCAATGGCATGTGTGAAAAGATGAACCAGGTGGTGATCGACCTACTGAAGACCTTGCCTTTGGAAGAGAGGAATCTGTGGCCAGAAAAGTTGCCAGATCTGGTAGACCTCTACAACTACATTCCTGTGAATTCCACCAACTGCACTCCAGCCTACCTAATGAGAGCGAGGCCTGGTAAGCTGCCTATTGATTTGGATATGGAGTCCTTACACCTGAGGTGACGTCACCAGATGCTGACTGGGACACAGAGAGGCAGCAACAGTATCGAAGAGTACAAGAGTGTGTAGAAAAGAGTCTAGCTCAGGCAAGACAAAAGCAAGAAAGGCACTACAATCACCATGCACCTGCAGTTCCCTTGTCACCAGGAGAACAAGTCTTAAAAAGGAAGAGGAGGATGCATAAATTAGATGACCAATGGGAAGCTGAACCCTACACCATCTTACCTTCAAACTTCGATAACACCAAGGTGTGCCTTATCAGTAAGGATGGAGGAGACACCTCAGCAGCAGTATCAAGGGATCATTTGAAATTGTGCCCTGACCAGCTAAAAGAAAGAATGGAAGCGCAAAACAACATTCAACCCATAGAGGAAGAAGAAAAGGTCAGCACTGTACTTGGAGAATTCCCTGCAAATTGGACTAGAGCAAGTAATGTCATAGTGGTGCCAGTTTTGACCTTTCCCCAACTGGTAGTACAAGAAGAAGTGACTCAAGAGAACTCTGAAAATCAGGAAGTTCAGGTAGCAGATGCCACACCAGCAGTTGAGCCAGAGAATCCTCGCCTTGCCAGTGGTGAATCTGTCATACCCATGGTGAGTCTAAGAGTCCGTAGACGGCTACTACCCAGTTTACCCACACCAGAGCTACGTAGGTCAGTCCGTAGTACCCAAGGTATTCCACCCCTCAGATATCATGTATAAATCCGTTATTGTAAATGTTAACCTGTACATGTATATATGTAACGTTTAAGTTTTGTGCCTACAGAGACTCTGTAAGAAATCCCCTTTTTGAATTTTCCAGTTTGTTTTGATGGACAATTGGGCCACAGGACTAGGTGTGGTCAAAAACTTCTTTTGTACATAGTTCACCATTTGCCCAGGAATGGACCATGGACATTGACGCATGGACTAATCGTCACAGGACTATTTTTTCTCTAAATCTTGTACATTTATAAGTTTGAATGTGTTAATATGTTCATATGTTGTTTTTCATCAGTCCAGGAGTACAGAATTGCACTAGGGGTGAATGTGGCGCCCCCAGGAGAATGGTTGCCACACTGGCATTGCCTTCCTCCAGGGAGGGTGATGTCAGGCTTGGAAGCAATGAAAGGTGTTATGAATGGGTAGCCAAGGAGGAAATAAAAAACAACAAGCTAAGTCTCAGAAAACCAAAGAGGTTGGTAACTATGCAGACTGCAGACCCCTGATCCTAACACGCAACTAGCAGCAGTCGTGGAGCGTTCCTACGGTGGTCCTAGATGCCTCGTCACAACCGGAGAAACTAAATAAGCCTAAAGCAGGAAAAGGGGAAAACTAACTGCCCCAGAGCAGACCCCAAAGGAGAGACAGACCCCACATGTATTGACAGTGAAAAAAGATGAAAGCACAAACAAAGGCAGGAAAACAGGCTGAGCAAACGATGGGGCCAGACTAACTAGAAAGGAAAGGAAAGGAAAGACACTGTCTGCAGTCTGCCAAAAAACCCTACAAAATGTCCAACACAACTGATAGCAAAATTAACCCTGAAGTCACTAGACTTCTCCCACTATATCAGCACTCTGAAATATTCTGAGACAGAGCAAAAAGAGGCCAATCTAATAAGGCACAAAAAAAAGGCAATTTGGCAAATAAGAGTGGAAATTCAGCACAGCCCACACAAAAAACTGACCACACAAAAAACTGAAAAGACCAACAAGAGCAAGTGTGAACATTAGCAAAAAACAAGCTTATCTTTAGAAGACTGGAACAGAGCTGATTCCTAGACCTGAGAAACAGACTGAATCACCAGCAACAGGATAGAGCGTCGGCTGTCTTATATCCAGTCTGATACTCCAGAGATCCAATCACTATCTTCCTCACCAGGTGGCAGATCACTACCACTCAAACCAACCTCACCACCTCCCGTCACCACCAGAGGGAGAACGGAAGGGGAACTCTCAACTGGTGGAGCAGAAAATGAGCTCATAACAGAAGGGTCTCTCTAGCAGTTAACCATAACATGCAACAGTTACCACTCCAGGCCAGCAGAGTGAGCTCTGAACCAGAATTGGGGTAGGAGTACTCTCTGAGGGCCAGGAAGGGAAAAGAGGAGTTAGTGTGAGGAGGCAGAAGTGTGTGGACGTGGAGAGAGAAGCTGGGAGACTGAGCGGAGTTGAGAGCTCGTTCCCAGCTGGAGCGCATGATCTGGAGCCTGGTCTCCATGGTTGTATGGATACTGAAGGTCCTGCAACAGAAACCAGAGGAATAAGAAGCTGTAAATGCTCTATTCCCACCTAAGACTCGGAGGCACAACAGCAACGGGTGAGCCAAGAGAAGTGATAGAAGGCTACAGCTGTCTGTCATACGAGGTAGATCTAAAAGGAAACAAGAAGGAGGAACTTCAGTGTAACACAGTACTGAATGTACCTCAAGAAAGCGCTAGAGAGGAGACTGCACAACCTATCTGCATAGAGAGATTCCTGAGTTGCTTCCAGGCTAATCAGCTCCTGTGCCATCTGTAATCTGGACCCTGGACTGCACATACAAAGTAAAGGTAAAGAAACTACATTCCGCTGTGTCCTTGCCTTCTTTCTGCAACTTCTCCAGCACTGCTACATCTCTGTGCCAGACACTGCACCCTCTTCCCCAACACCGATCTACACTGCCATGGGACTATAGCCCTGCCTGTGGAGGGCTACACCATCATTGCTGCACCACACCATCTGTCCCAGAGGATCTGTCTGCAGCGTCGGCTTAACATCTTCATTGCCGAATACCACAGGTGGCGTCATGAATCACTCATAAACTTTATTCCTCCACTCTACCCCTTTCACATGGGTGCCCAGGGCCAAGGACCGGGTTACCGCTGCTGCGACATTCCCCTCTGAGAGACCGACCCGGTACCGAGTACCCCACAGCCCTGGGAGGGCGACCCACATTCACCAGAGAAATCTGGTACCTGTAGTGTAAAGCATGGTGGTTGAGAAATTCTGGTATGAGGCTGCTTTCTTAATTCAGGGTCTAGGTAGCTCACCAATAAATCATCCACCATGATTTTTTAATTGTGTCAGGAAAACATGGCAAAAGTCATTTTGTGAGTGGAGAGCCCATCTTCTGTATGTGGTACCTTTAATATTAGTGATGCTGATTGCACTGTTACAGGGCATGTCAAAGATTTACATTGGTGGGTAGCCATGTTTTCAGAACCCCCTAATCATCATCCCATTTCCTATATACTCTAGGCGTATCATCCGACTCTCTGGTCAAGGTCATCTTACTCCCATCTTACAGTCTTCATGTTCTCATTTTCATTTGCACTCAATCAAACCAATTCACAAATCTCCCAAGTGGGATTCAGCGCACGGCTCGTCCAAACATCGATTTGTACAAAACGCGTAATGAATTTGATGAAATCATTTTATCATTCCCTGAAGTGGAATAACATAACAAGATTACGTAAACCTTGAGCTGGTGTGAACCGATCCGCAGGATCCAGTCCAGCGGCCACGGCCATAACCTCTGACCACTTGATGGAAGCCCTGTGGACCACCTCCTACCTGCTCCTGGCATCTATGGCTCTTCTTTTTATTAGCCAGCTTGGCGCAATGTACATATGACATCATGCCAAGCTGGCTAATCAAAAGAAGAACCTCAGATGCCCGGTGTCACACTATGATGATCTTTGGTAAGAAAGGGGGACCTCAACTGTCCCTGGAACTGGGACCCTAACTATCACTGTCCTGGGGGTACTCTTGAAGGTAGAGAGGCCTGGGTCTCGGATGCGTATGGCTGAGGACATGGTGATGAGTGTGTGCCATGGCAAGCACTCAGCTGAGTGGTTTTGCTCAGAGTTCAGACACTGGGCTGCTGAGGTCTGCTGGAATGATGCCGCCCTCCGGGATTTGTTCCGTAGAGGTCTGTCTGAACATCTGATTCCCTGGAGGAGGCAATGACACAGGCCGTCCGAATGGATCGCAGGCTACGGGCGAGGGGAGTGATGCAAAGTGAAAGACTGTTATTCTCCCAAGGAAGGGGAGCCAGTCCTATATTGGAGATCATGGAGATGGGAACCATCGACCTCAAAGAAAATGAAAGGAGACAACGGCGCGTGGGAAAAGGCTGTTTTCACTGTGGTGATTCTGGACATTGGAGAAAGGTTTGCCCCTCCCGTCCACTAACCAAGCGACTGAGCCCGGGTGATTGTCGTGGAGGTCACCCAGGCTCTCAGGTACCTTTTTCTGCCTTCTCTAAAATGTTGTTGCAAGTGGAACTTTGTTGTGGGAGTGTCTCCACATCCACTTTTGCCTTCGTGGATTGCGGATCAGCATTGAACTTTATTGACTCTGATTTGGTATCCAGGTGTAAGTTAGGGACAGTTAGGTTGGAGACTCCTATTCACATTGTGGCCATTGACAAAACACCACTGGTAAAGAATGACATTATGTTTCGTACTGAAGAGTTTCTCCTTAAAGTGAGTTCCTTGCACCAGGAACATATTTCATGTTTTGTGATGGACAACCTGCCAGCGGGACTGGTGTTGGGGTTCCCCTGGCTACAATTGCATAATCCTGTAATTAATTGGGAATGTCGGGACATTGTTAAATGGGGTCCCTATTGTTCTGAGAAATGTCTTGATACTGTGTCTGTGTCGTCCGTGGGTCTGGAAGGTATTCCGGAGTGCCTGATAGACTATACGGACGTTTTCTCCGAAAAAGAGGCTGAGGTTTTACCACCACACCGCCCATTTGATTGTGCCATTGACCTGGTTCCAGGTGCTAAATTGCCCAAGGCCCGCTTGTATAACCTTTCGGGTCCTGAATGGGCTGCGATGAAGGAGTATATTTCCGAGAGGCTCCGTAAGGGACACATTCGTCCTTCTGTTTCTCCTGTGGCGGCGGGATTCTTTTTTGTAAAGAAAAAAGACGTTGGTTTATGCCCATGCCTCGATTTTTGTGAGTTATATAAGATAACTGTGAGGAATACGTATCCCCTGCCACTTATTCCTGATTTATACAACCAATTGTCCGGAGCTAAGTGGTTTTCAAAATTAGATCTACGGGGAGCGTATAACCTTATCCGAGTCCGAGACGGAGATGAATGGAAAACCGCTTTTCTCACTACTGAAGGGTTGTTTGAAAATCTGGTCATGCCTTTCGGCTTGACCAATGCTCCAGCGGTCTTCCAAAACTTCATAAATCACGTGTTCTCTGATTTTATTGGACGTTTTTTGGTGGTATATTTGGATGACATATTGATCTATTCTCCTGATAAACAGACTCACATTGGTCATGTTCGGGCAGTTCTCCAAAGACTCCGGAAGACCTATCTCTTTGCTAAACTGGAAAAATGTTTGTTTTTTGTTCAGGAACTGTCGTTTATGGGGTTCATCGTGTCTGCTGAAGGATATCGCATGGATCCTAATAAGGTGCAGGCCATTGTCGAGTGGGTTCAACCTTGTGATTTGAAGGCTCTGCAGCGTTTCCTAGGATTCGCCAATTAGTATCGCAAATTTATAAAGGGGTTCTCACAGGTGGTTAAACCCCTCACAGACATGACTCAAAAGGGGGCCGATATCAAGAATTGGTCAACCGCAGCGGTAGCGGCGTTTCAGTTTTTGAAAACATGTTTCATGTCGGCCCCAGTTCTTGTTAAACCGGACCCGTCGGGACCATTTATTGTTGAGGTAGATGCCTCAGAGGTGGGGGCGGTATTGTCCCAGGGACCCGCCACTTTGACCAATTTAAGACCTTGCGCCTTTTTCTCAAAGAAATTCTCTCCTGCGGAGAGAAACTATGATGTGGGAAATCGAGAACTTCTGGCCTTTAAGTTGGCCTTTGAAGAATGGAGGCATTTTTTGGAGGGGGCTGTCCATCCTATAACCGTAATTACGGATCACAAAAACCTAGCTTATATTGAGTCAGCTAAGAGGTTGACTCCTAGACAGGCTAGATGTCACTTTTTTTTTTCCCGATTCAACTTCTCTATCACTTTTCGGCCAGGGTCCAAAAATGTCAGTGCGGATGCTTTGTCTCGCAGCTTAGATCCGGTGTCCCCCCCCCGGAACCTCCATCCTCCATTCTTCAGCCTGGGGTGGTGGTGGCAGGTATCTCGAATATGTTGGAACGAGAGATTCGGGAAGCCCAGTCTCTTGCACCGCCGGCTAAGCCGGTGGACAAACTTTTTGTGCCAGCTCAGCTTCGCCTTAAGGTCCTCTGGGAGTTCCATGACTCAGTTCTGGGTGGACATCCAGGGATCTCGGCTACCCGGAAGGCCATTGCTAGAGTATTCTGGTGGTCTGCTTTAGCCTCTGATGTTGGGGAATATGTGTCTGCTTGTGATGTTTGTGCCCGTGCAAAAACCCCCCCTGGCCGGCCGGGGAATTGGTACCACTGCCAATTCCTGAGAGACCATGGACGCATTTGTCCATGGATTTAATCACCATCCTTCCCCCCTCCAAGGGTAATACCGTCGTCTGGGTTGTGGTGGACAGGTTTAGTAAGCAGGCACATTTTGTACCTTTGGCAGCTCTACCTAATGCGGAAACATTGTCCAGATTGTTTGTTGAGCATGTGGTGCGGTTGCATGGGGTACCCTTGAATGTGGTGTCTGATAGAGGAGTGCAATTTGTTTCCAGATTTTGGAGGGCTTTTTGTAAAAGGTTGGGTATTGGTCTGTCCTTTTCATCCGCTTATCATCCAGAGACTAATGGGCAGACCAAGTGGACCAATCAGTCGCTGGAGCAAATTCTGCGTTGCTTGACCTCAGACCCACAAGATGATTGGTGTTCTGTGTTACCAGTGGCTGAGTTTGCATTTAACAACCGCGTTAACCAGTCTACGGGTACATCTCCCTTTTTCTGCAATTATGGGTTTCATCCTCATTTTGGAGAATTTTCCCATTTGAATTCTTGGTGTCCTGGGGCGGATGAGATGATCCAGCGGTTGGGGGAGGTATGGCGAGAGGTCCAGAGTAACATTACGAAGGCCCAGAACAAATTTAAATTTTTTGCGGACAAAAAAAACGATCCGCGGGACCGGCGTTTCAGATTGGGGATAAGGTATGGTTGTCCACCAAGAATATAAGACTCAAGGTCCCCTCTGCAAAGCTTGGACCCAAGTTTATCGGTCCTTATGAAATTACCGAGGCAGTTAACCCGGCGGCTTTTCGGTTGCGTCTCCCGCCATCTCTGCGGATCCCTAATGTTTTTCATAAGGCCCTTT
Organism: Dendrobates tinctorius; assembly: GCF_039654945.1. Lineage (NCBI taxonomy): Eukaryota > Metazoa > Chordata > Amphibia > Anura > Dendrobatidae > Dendrobates > Dendrobates tinctorius. The sequence goes on from NW_027361803.1 coordinate 15,113,993, forward strand.
TGAAACTTGTGAGGTCCGCTGGGGAGGGATCATCAGCTTCCCCAACACCGGTTTTGGTAGACGGGCAGTCGGAGTACGAGTTGGAACGAATTGTCGACTCCAGGTTGGTCCGTCGTGCCCTTCGATATCTAGTACATTGGAAAGGCTACGGTCCTGAAGAACGCTCGTGGGTTCCTGCTCGATCGGTTCATGCGGATCGGTTGGTCCGGGCCTTTCACGTCAAGTACCCTGAGAGACCTGGGGGTCCAGTGGCCCCCCATTGAGAGGAGGGTACTGTCATGATCCAGGACGGGGTTTTGCTTTGGCCCGTCCTGGTCTGACTGGGGGTTAATTGTTCCGCCTCTCCCTGGCAGAGGGCGGCTATTTAATGCTCACTGGACCTAGGTCCGGTGTCAGTTATACTCCTGCCCTCGGCTGAGTTAGTTGACCTTGTGCGTACGTGTGCCTTGTGCCTGATATCTTGCTTGCTTGTTTGGTTTTGATCCGGTTCTGTCTCTGTTACGAGTTCTGCCTGCCCCTCTTGTACTGCGCTACCTCTCGTCTATGACTCTCTGCTTGTGACCCGACTTCTCTCTGCTCGTCCCCTTGGTATCATGTCGCCCTCTTGTGTATGACCTTTGGCTTTGTCTGACCTCCCGTCTGTTTATCCCTCCTGTACCTCGCTGTCCGTACTGTGTATGAACTCCGTTTTGCCTGACTCTGAGTTTTCCGTCTTCTCTGAAAGCAGGATGCTAAGCCCCGCCCCCTTGGAGTCACGTGACCGTAGGTCCCGTGCCGGCTTGCTAAACTTCATCACTCAGGTCCTGTGCACCTATACTTTCTGGCTGTCCTGATCCCCAGGGGTCCCTACAGTGCGGGTGAGTCCCTGCTCAGCGGAGGCTGTACGCCGGCGCTGTCAGGATCCTGATAATCTCCAACTCATCCATCTCAAAATACAAAAAACTACCAAGCCAAGCGTTAATTGTTTTCTTTAATGTTAATTTATACACATCATACCAGTGCAAACATTGTAATAGTGCAAAAAAAAAAAAAAATAAATAAACATGATACATTCGCTCCAAACGTCAATGATTATTGAATCCTTAGAAAAAGTTCTCCATAACTCAATAGCATCAGCAAAAATTTTATGAAAGCAACATTTTAATAAACATGAAGAAAAATCAAAACAAAATCCTCCTATAACAAGACATTGAGCAGGGGGTTGGACACGATGGCCCACGAGGCCTCTTCCAACTCTAACATTCTATGATTCTAAGACAACAAAGCAATAAACACAGATTTATTACCAAAATATGAATATAAGTTCATATATATAGAATATGTAAAAAAAATTAAATCACATGTTGATCGTTCACATATTGTGTGATTGAGACCAATTTGTTCCTGGTTTGACTTTATAAAACAAAAATATTGTCCATATAATGAAACCAAAGTTTTAAATTACTAGATCACCGGTCTATTAAAACAAATGTCCTTGAAAAGAAGTGTCTAAAAAATATTAGGGAAACTTGGACCCCACTGAAGACCTGTGTAATTGCAAGTAAAAATCTGAACCCAAGACAAAAATAATTTTTAGATTTGACATCAGCAACTTAATTTTTTCATTAGAAAATGAACAATCTGAAATGAAACATTCTTATACAGTGAATTAACCTTTTTCAAGTGTAGATACTCCTTATATGATAAACCCCAACAAAAGCGTAAACTTGAGATACTAACCTGGCGAATAGGATATCAAAAATTTTTGGTATTTTTAAAACAGTGACATATTGGTCGTTGTCTAGTGATTTTTTTCATGGTCATCTGTTGAGGGTCCTGTATACCAATGATTAGGGGGTGCCTCTTAACTGGTTCAGGGGGCCACTCAGCTGTGTTTTGCTCCCCCCCTTGTGCTGTCTCTGGTAGCGCCAAAGTCTATAAGTCTCCCTCTTACCAAACTCTCCCCCCTCCAATCTGTCTTGAATGCTGCAGCCAGGATCATATTCCTCACCAATCGTTACACCGATGCCTCTACCTTGTGCCAGTCATTACACTGGCTACCCATCCACTCCAGAATTCGTTATAAACTTATTACCCTCACCCACAAAGCTCTCCATGGCTCAGCACCACCCTATATCTCCTCCCTTGTTTCAGTATACCACCCTACCCGCGCCCTCCGTTCTGCTGATGACCTGAGGTTAGCATCCACAATAATCAGAACCTCCCACTCCCGTCTCCAAGACTTTACACGTGCTGCGCCAATTCTTTGGAATGCGCTTCCCAGGTCAATACGATTAGTCCCCAATCCCCACAATTTTAAGCGTGCCCTGAAAATGCATTTATTCAGACTGGCCTATTGCCTCAACACATTAACCTAATCTATCCCTGTGTGGCACAGCCAAAAGTTTTACCATAACCAGATTTCCCGCATCATGTTCCCACATGCTTTATGCATCCATTTGCCCTCTGTGTCTGTACTGTCACACACTTAACATTATGGCTGGTCCATACAATCAGGGCAACTGTTACCACCCACCTTTCGTGTCTACCTCTTTCCTCATAGATTGTAAGCTTGCGAGCAGGGCCCTCACTCCTCTTGGTATCTGTTATGATCTATGTGATTATTGTTATGCTGTAATGTCTATTGTCTGTACAAGTCCCCTCTGAAATGTAAAGTGCTGCGGAATATGTCAGCGCTATAGAAATAAAATGTATTATTATTATGTACCTGCATCTAATATGTCTGAATTGAAGCTTTTCAAAAATTCCTCACCAAGGATGTAATAAACTGCACATTTGTGAACTGTCAGGGGGGTAAATTAATCTTGGAATTGGATAATATATATATATATTTCTTGAAAATATGCAATAATAGGGTAAATACTTATTTACTGCACACGTTTAATATCCTACACAAGTGTCCTGGTCAATGCTAAAAGAAAAATCTATATGCAATCAGTGCAGTCACTTCAGCTTTAAAATTCAATTTAGAAGCTATTTTGTCATCTCTATCGGGGACCGGAGTGAGCAGAAGTCGGGGAGGGCGCTTGACAGATTTCAGATTTTTACATTTCGAGAATGGATTTTTTTTTTTTGCATTTTTGACTGATGTTTTGATTTTTACTGTCAGCGTGATCGTTGTAAAATATGAGATCAATGGCATTTTTGTCTACAGGGTTTGGAATGATTTCATAATCTTCCATTTTATGTATATACCTTAAATTTAAAGGGAAGTTTGATTAGACAAATGGAATCTTCACCATAATGCCCCAATCTCGCCCATATTATAAGTGTTGTTCTACATCCAACATGACACCTCCAATTAGTGCTTTAAGAAATTCAGCTTCTGTTCACCAACTTGATTTTTCATATCGATGTAGGAAGCAGCTTTAAAATGTGTGGTCCGATCAGAAGCTATAGCTATAATGATTCCAAACTGTGAGAGCCACAGAGACATGTCTAAAGGATGAGATATACACAGGAGAGGTGACAAGTTGTGCCTTGTGAGGCAGCAAGCAGCATGTCACAGGCAATGGTTGTAATTCTAGTTCACTGCAGAGGTAATTGGTTGGCAAACAATATAATTTACAAGGATACAGGCAGCAAAGATTCAATTTACCCTATTATTATTATCATGATTCCCCCTAGTGGTGACTATATAAATCTGCATGTAGTGAGCTCCCCCTAGTGGTGGATGTATAAATCTGTATGTAGTGAGCTCCCCCTAGTGGTGGATGTATAAATCTGTATGTAGTGATCTCCCTCTAGTGGTGGCTGTATAAATCTGTATGTAGTGAGCTCCCCCTAGTGGTGGCTGCATAAATCTGTATGTAGTGATCTCCCTCTAGTGGTGGCTATATAAATCTGTATGTACTGAGCTCCCCCTAGTGGTGGATGTATAAATCTGTATGTAGTGAGCTCCCCCTAGAGGTGACTGTATAAATCTGTATGTAGTGATCTCCCTCTGGTGGCGGCTGTATAAATCTGTATGTAGTGAGCTCCCCCTAGTGGTGGTTGTATAGATCTGTATGTAGTGAGCTCCCCCTAGTGATGGCTGTATAAATCTGTATGTAGTGCGCTCCCCCTAGTGGTGGCTGTATGAATCTGTATGTAGTGATCTCCCCCTTATGGTGGCTGTATAAATCTGTATGTAGTGAGCTCCCCCTAGTGGTGACTGTATACATCTGTATGTAGTGATCTCCCCCTTATGGTGGCTGTATAAATCTGTATGTTATGAGCTCCCCCTAGTGATGACTTCATAAATAAGTATATTTAGCATTGCTGTGACCAGACCATAAAAGTCAAATATGTGAAAGCATTAAATGTATTAACCCATATCGTATCCCGTGTAAGGAAAAAATATATAAACGCAAGAAATGTATTTCGGACCTCCACCAAAAAATACAATACAAAGTGATCAAAATGTAATATATATCAAAATGGTATACATAAAAACTACTGTTTGATACACAAAAAACAAGCCCTCACAGCTCCTTTGACGGCAAAAAAAAGAAAGGTTATGGGGGTCTCAGAAAATGACGACACAAATCTAATTTTTCTTTGAAAAGTTCTGAATTGTTTTTTTTGATAGCGCTGATGAAGCTAGGGAGCGCGCAGCCGGCGTTACTGTGCGGTACGAGGGGGGGGCAGAACACAGTGACTCCATCCACCACGTGCCATTTATAATACCAGTGTCTTAAGTGGCAGCAACAGATTTAAGACCCCTCAGATATTAGGGTCAGGCAACAACAAGGGAGCATGTAAAAAACTGGTGCACAGAACTGGCCGTTACGTTGGTAATTTACATGGAATGGAAAGGGGTTAAACTGAAGTATTGGATGTTTTTATGGAATACCGGGTGGCTTTTTGTGTTTTAGACGGGGGCAGTAATTGATGTGGCAGACCTGAGAGCAGCAGCATAAAGGGCGCAGTAGATTGATAAAACCGATGAAATGCTGCCTTACAGGATTTTCAGTTACTGACATTGTTTCTCCAACCGTCCCGATCCCTCGAGGAATCGAGGAGGATAAATAAACAATGAGAAGAAGACGCTGATGGACCCCTGAGAAACGAAACTGGAGTTACTGACACCATCGCACATCTCTGAAGTCAGACCTGACCCCGGGGTGGTTATTTCTGGGCTCCAATAAATAAACATAGACAATAAACGGAAGGAGGCGTCAAATATTTGGCTCCAGGTGGTGGGTCAAGTGGAGGGACAAGTCAAGAGCATAGAGGCATAACTTGAAGCTTGTGGACCCCAAAGTAAAATCTTCAACTTGACTTCCAGCTATCATGGGTCTTTAAAAGTAGTGGTTTGGTAATAAGGACCATGGGGACATTTTGGGACCCCAAGAGCCCGGGTTTATGAATTCTCCACGTATAGTTACCAAACTTCTCCGAATCAATGACCTATCAAATACAGAAATGTCCATGGCTGATGAATTAAATTTTATGATCAGACATAGATGATACTTTAGCTATGTGAATACAGGGGTGGGTACCCTCTGATGCCAGTGTCTGCCCAATATGAGACCCAATATCAATAGGATACCAGATAGAGATAGTTGCCAACTCAACCAAATTTGCTGTCTAAATCCCGCAAGTTCTTTATCCCAAGGTCCATAGGCCCATCTGTAACCACCACTAGTGCGTGTGCATGGCTTGGGAATTACACACAGGAGTGTTGCATTTTTTTTGCCAAAAAAAGAGGTGGAGAGGGAAGCAGTTCTGGAAAGTAACTGGCAGTAGTGTCATGGATGTGGCATGAATCTCTCCCTAGTGGGGCAAAACAAGTGAGGCAGGCAATCATTCTAGGTTGTTGGGCCCTTCAAATGAGTCCGTGTTGTGATGAGGGAGACACTGGTCTATGTGAGGTTGGTAGTAGCTTTATGGAGTGTAAAGGTATAAGTATCACCCAGGTTCTGGTGGTTAGAAGGATCCAAAGGCCCCTCTGACGTATAGAAAGTCACCAATCACTTTGGCGCCTTGTTGCAGATTTTGCCTAGAGTCCCCATCTTTCCTTTTTAGTGAGGCGATACTTTCTAGGGTATAGCGACACCGGCTGTGGACTTGTCAGAAGTGAAGTCATCTGGTTTTGTTGAACGATGAACAAGAGTGGGTAATGATGCCCTGTCCCTTAGGAAGGGAAAGAAGATGTAAAAGGAATGGTCATATGGAATCCTCGGGGGAGGAGGAAGAGGAGGTAAAATGACAAGCCCGGTGCTTACAGTATATCCAACTTGCTCGTCCTCAGAAGAGCACCATCTCTGCTTCTCCCCTTACTTATTTACCTTGGCCCCTGGAAAAGTTTTCAAACTATTGCCAACTATGTGCAACTGTACACCATGGGTCAGACAGTGGCGTAACTAGAGTCCGATGGGCCCTGGTGCAATATTTGGACCTGGGCCCCCAACTGAATGTTGGACAGATGTACAGGCCCTTGTAGCATTTTAGATCCCATGAAGACATAAGTGATTGCCCCCATGTAATAATGTCACCCATCCTATAATAATGTCACCCACCCAGGGTTTCTTCCTGTAATTTCTTTTAACAACACATTTAAAAAAAAATAAAAATAAATGATTTTCACCTTATCCGCGCTCCCACGACGCGCGTCATGTTCTCTGGCAGCACAGAGGTCGGCAGCTGACTTTACTGTGACAGCTGCAGGTGGTGCATAACATCACTGCCGTGCGCTGCGCATGGCGCTTTCAGCTGGCCTCTGATTGGCCGGCAGCATGTATTGCAGTGCATGGACCCCGCGGGTCTCTGCGCCACAGTACATTTTGCCTGAATGTACATCCGAGGACACACAGGCCCACCCTCTGTGACTGTGATTGTTATGTCTCTGGAGTCAGATCTCTACTGACCAAAGTGGAATAAATGTTTCTTAAAGGGGCTGCCCAGGATTTGTAATAAAATAAAGTCAATGGCTGCCTTTTTCTTTTGTTTTTGGGGTTGTGTTGCTGCTTGGCTCTATTAAAGGGACTGGAATTGCAATATCGAACACAATCGACAGGTGTGGTCCACCATGTGGACAACCACTAATAGTCACATATGCTGACGTCCTGTATGTGAGGCGCGGCACGTTAATGGTTAACCGCGAGGCTTTGATCTAGACAATACGCTATTTTCCTATAACATCGTTTGTCATTGGCGCTCCACCTTCTCCGGAGGGACGGCGAGCCGCGTAACTTAAGAACGCTACTTCTCTGGATATTTGCTGGGTAAAGTCGGCAATTATTTTTTTGGGGGCAGTCAGGGTCTCTCAGCACCTCATTCCCAGAGCTCACGACTCAAAGACTATTAATGAGATCTCGGCCCATTCAGCTCCTGACCTCAAACTTTGATGCATTTCACTTTTTCCTGAAGCCGCCCTGCAATCCGATGCCATCACTGAAAGACACAGACAAGGAGTCGCTCGGCGCTGGGAAATGGGCGACGAGTCAGACAGCAATGTGCCGGGTAAAAAAAAAAAAAAAGTGGAAAAACCTGAACTTGATTTGCAAATACGGCTTCTCCGATTTTACAATAAATTCTATTTTAACCCCTTGCAGATGCATAAAAAAAAAAAGTCACCATCACCATCACCCCTGGCATCAGGATCGCCAATAATGTACAGTATCAGATAAACATTGGTGCTTTCTTCCAAAAACAGCGCCACACCTGTCCGCAGGTTGAATGTGGTACTGCAGTTACGTCCCATTCATTTCAATGGAGCTTCAGCTGCAACACCAGAGATGTCCTATAGACAGAGGTGGTAGTATTTTTTACAAAAAATATAGCTATGTATTTTTAATCGTGTCACTATGCCACCAGATGTCTGTAACATCAAAGGCTCATGTTAGACAGGGGACATGCTACAGCAACTGATTTTAAGAATGGGGGATTATGGACAGCTGACATCAATACCAAAGACAACCTGTGGACAGGAGGGGCGCTGTTCATGGAAAAAAAGAAGCTCCTGTATCTGATGCGACCCTTTAAGGATTAATTATAGTTGCATTTTTGGATGTTTTCCCCAAAGCTGCGCAGCGTTATGTCTGGTATAAGTGGAGGATTTTGGACAATTAGCAGGCAATTTGCAGCGGTTTATATTATTACGCCCCTCGTGCTATAACACTTGGCATAGCTTTCCTCCTCGGAGCCCTGAACCGACATCTCCCCCGCCGCTATTCTGACTTCTGACAGAACCCCCCGCTGCTCCCGACTTTTATAAGAAGCCTTTTAATCTTGTAATCTCCCGGTCGACCACTAATCATTCCCACAATGAGAAGCGCAAACTTTTCACGAGCTGTTTCATTGCCTGAGACGCCGACTACTCTTATGAACGTGGTAATTTAGGCCTCCTGACATGTGGGTAGTGAAGTCATAATGAGGTGGATGATCTCCTGCCGTCTCTAGGAGCTCCTCGGCTCATCATCAATGTGCCCTCCCGGCAGAGACAACCTCCTATCTACTGCCCTCCAGTAACAAGTAATGTAGGAAGGATGTATACACACGTGGTCAAAATTGTTGGTACCCCTCGTTTAAGGACAGAAAAACCCACAATGGTCACAGAAACAACTTGAATCTGACAAAAGTAATAATAAATAAAAAACCTATGAAAATGAACAAATGAAGGTCAGACATTGCTTTTCCTCCATGATTCTACAGAATTTAAAAAAAAAAATAAAACTCATGAAACAGGCCTGGACAGAAATGATGCCACCCCTGAAAATAATGTGACAAAAGGGAGATGTTAAATCGCGGTGAGTCCACTAATTAGCATCACAGGTGTCTACAATCTTGGAATCAGTGAGTGGCCTGTATAGAGGACTACAAATACTGTGCTGTGTATCACACTCAACATGGACCAGAGGGAGCGAAGGAAAGAGTTGTCTCAGGAGATTAGAAAGAAAATTATAGACACACATGAAAAAACACAAAAGAGAATGAAGCAAAAAGCAAAACATTGATCATTTCACACACAACTCCAAAAATGGGAAAGACGAAAGTATTGGCACCCTCAGCCTAATACTTGGTTGCACAACCTTTAGCCAAAATAACTGCGACACTTGTTTCTTACAATTCTCTGCTGGAATTTTAGACCATTCTTCTTTGGCAAACTGCTCCAGGTCCCTGATATTTGAAGGGTGCCTTCTCCAAACTGCCATTTTTAGATCTCTCCACAGGTGTTCTATGGGATTCAGGTCTGGACTCATTGCTGGCCACCTTAGAAGTCTCCAGTGCTTTCTCTCAAACCATTTTCTAGTGCTTTTTGAAGTGTGTTTTGGGTCATTGTCCTGCTGGAAGACCCATGACCTCTGAGGGAAACCCAGCTTTCTCACACTGGGCCCTACATTATGCTGCAAAATTTATTAGTAGTCTTCTGACTTCATAATACCATGCACACGGTCAAGCAGTCCAGTGCCAGAGGCAGCAAAGCAACCCCAAAACATCAGGGAACCTCCGTCATGTTTGACTGTAGGGACCCTGTTCTTTTCTTTGAATGTCTCTTTTCTTCTCCTGTAAACTCTATGTTGATGCCTTTGCCCAAAAAGCTCTACTTTTGTCTCATCTGACCGGAGAACATTCTTCCAAAACGTTTTAGGCTTTTTCAGGTAAGTTTTGGCAAACTCCAGCCTGGCTTTTTTATGTCTCGGGGTAAGAAGTGGGGTCTTCCTGGGTCTCCTACCATACAGTCCCTTTTCATTCAGACGCCGACGGATAGTACGGGTTGACACTGTTGTACCCTCGGACTGCAGGGCAGCTTGAGCTTGTTTGGATGTTAGTCGAGGTTCTTTATCCAACATCCGCACAATCTTGCGTTGAAATCTCTTGTCAATTTTTCTTTTCCATCCACATCTAGGGAGGTTAGCCACAGTGCCATGGGCTTTAAACTTCTTGATGACACTGCACACGGTAGACACAGGAACATTCAGGTCTTTGGAGATGGACTTATAGCCTTGAGATTGCTCATGCTTCCTCACAATTTGGTTTCTCAAGTCCTCAGACAGTTCTTTGGTCTTCTTTCTTTTCTCCATGCTCAATGTGGTGCACACAAGGACACAGGACAGAGGTTGAGTCAACTTTAATCCATGTCAACTGGCTGCAGGTGTGATTTAGTTATTGCCAACACCTGTTAGGTGCCACAGGTAAGTTACAGGTGCTGTTAATTACACAAATTAGAGAAGCATCACATGATTTTTCGAACGGTGCCAATACTTTTGTCCACCCTCTTTTTTATGTTTGGTGTGGAATTATATCCAATTTGGCTTTAGGACAATTTTTTTTGTGTTTTTTCATTTAAGACAAATTAAATGAAGATAATAATAACAAAGAATTTGTGTTTGCAATCATTTTCAGGAAGAAACAGTATTATCTGACAGAAGTTCAGAAAAGAGCGACCAGAATGGTGACCGGTCTGCAAACCCTGTCTTATGAGGAAAGGTTGCAGGATTTGGGAATGTTTAGTTTGCAAAAGAGAAGACTGAGAGGAGACTTAATAGCTGTCTACAAATATCTAAAGGGCTGTCACATTGTAGAAGGATCAACTTTATTCTCATTTGCACAAGGAAAGACTAGAAGCAATGGGATGAAACTGAATGGGAGGAGACACAGATTAGATATTAGAAAAAACTTTTTGACAGTTAGAGTGATCAATGAGTGGAACAGGCTGCCACGAGAAGTGGTGAGTTCTCCTTCAATGGAAGTCTTCAAACAGAGGCTGGACAGACATCTGACTGGGATGATTTAGCGAATCCTGCTTTGAGCAGGGGGTTGGACCAGATGGCCCAGGAGGTCCCTTCCAACTCTACGATTCTATGATTCTATGATTCTATGATTCTATGAATTGCAGGGGTGTCAATACTTTTGGCCACAACTGTATTATTCAGAAATGTAAGCTCCATGGGACTGTAGCCAACCTCCCTGGACGTGGCCACAGGAGGAAAAGTGGTGACAAATCAAAGAGATGGATAATACGAATGGTAACAAAAGAGGCCAGAAAAACTTCTAACCAGATTAAAGGTGAACTTCAAGTTCAAGGAACATCAGTGTCAGATCGCACCATCCGTCATTGTATGAGCCAAAGTGGACTTCATGGGAGAAGACCAAGGAGGACACCATTGTTGAAAAAAACCCATAAAAAAGCCAGACTGGAATTTGCCAAACTACATGTTGACAAGCAACAAAGCTTCTGGGAGAATGTCCTATGGACAGATGAGGCAAAAATGGAACTTTTTGGCAAGGCACATCAGCTCTATGTTCACAGATGGAAAAATGAAGCATATAAAAAACACTGTCCCTACTGTGGAACATGGAGGAGGCTCTGTTATGTTATGGGTCTGCTTTGCTGCATCTGGCACAGGATGTCTAGAATCTGTGCATGGTACAATGAAGTCTCAAGACTATCAAGGGATTCTAGAGAGAAATATACTATCCAGTGTCAGAAAGCTTGGTCTCAGTCGCAGGTCATGGGTTTTGAACAGTATAATGACCCAAAACACACAGCTAAAAACACCCAAGAATGGCTAAGAGGAAAACATTGGACTATTCTGATGTGGCCTTCTATGAGCCCTGACCTAAATCCTATTGAGCATCTTTGGAAAGAGCTGAAACATGCCGTCTGGAAAAGGCAACCTTCAAACACGAGACAACTGGAACAGTTTGCTCTTGAGGAGTGCGCCAAAATACCTGTGGAGAGGTGCAGAAGTCTCATTGACAGTTACAGGAATCGATTCATTGCAGTGATCGCCTCAAAAGGTTGTGCAACAAAATATTAAGCTAAGGGAACCATCATTCCTGTCCAGGCCGATTTCATGAGTTTTATTTTTTTAAATTCTGTGGAAGCATGGAGGAAAAGCAATGTCTGACTTTCATTTGTTCATTATCATAGATTTTTTATTTATTATTACTTTTGTCAGATTCAAGTTATTTCTGTTACCATTGTGGGTTTTTCTGTCATTAAATGAGGGGTACCAACAATTTTGACCACGTGTGTATTTCCATAAAGAGGCCAAAATGCTCCCCAGACCCCAACGTAATACCCACTACTACCCTTAACCAGCATCCTCAAAATTAGTCCTGAGTAGAAGGATTGCAGTAACTAGAGATGAGTGAACCCCAACTTAAAAGTTCTGGGTTCGTACTGGACAGTTAGTGTCCGATGCTAAACAACGAACTGGATCTAGTCAGTTGCAAAGGAGATAGATCCAAAGTTCAGGTCTCTATCGTTGTCAATGGGGTTTGGGTTCCAGTTCTGGTACCCAAATCAAACTTTGGACTAAAGTTCAGGTTGGGTACCAGAACCCAAACTTCCACAGGTCTGCTCATCCCTAGCAGTTGTGGTAGGGGCTGGGCTTGGGGGGTGGACCACTGCTTACCCTGTCCGGATGACGCAGACACCAGGCGATTCAAGGACAAGGCGGAGACAGATTTCACTTGTAACAGTTCCGGATTTTATTCTTCGTCCTCCTGACGACCACCAAACACGCACCGCAGCTTCTTTACACCACTCTGTCTCCAGGCCCGGGTACCTGCTCCCTAGCTCCAGTCGCAGTAACGTCCCTCGCGGATCTTTCGCTGGGGCTGTCCTAGACCAAAGACCAATCTACTGCCAGCGCTTCACCTGCCCGAGGTCGTCGTCCAATCGGTACCCCCGGGGCCTCGCCTGTCCTGCGGTCCGTTGGGTCAGGGGCCACCTCCCTGACTGTCTTCTTTCCTGTCAGTCCCCCTGGTTGAGCTCTTCTCTGTTCGCTGTCTTCTATCGAGCTCCTCCTGGGACTAGCCTGTCTGGAACCCTAACCAGTTCTATTTATCCCCTCTCTCACCAGGAATTCCCTTCCTGGGTTCCTATCTCCCAGCCCCCCATGACTAAGCGTTTCTCAAGCCGTAAGCTGCTGTTGAGTCCTAAGCTACTCCCCCTGCCATCTTGTGGTCATTTCTCGGTACTGCACTCTCCTATCTACCTTTCCTAGCTGTCACCCTTCTATCCTGTCAATCTCCGTCTCTTGTGCACAAACCGTCCCCTCCTTCTACCAGTCACGTCTGTCTGTCAAGTCACCTTCCCTACACAGTGACCCTTTCTTATGGCTCCTCACGTGCCTTTTGGTGAGCTTTTGATGTTGTAGAATTTCTGTACCTATTATTTAAATTACAGTTAGGTCCATATATATTTGGACAGAGACAACATTTTTCTAATTTTGGTTCTAGACATTACCACAATGAATTTTAAACAAAACAATTCAGATGCAGTTGAAGTTCAGACTTTCAGCTTTCATTTGAGGGTATCCACATTAAAATTGAATGAAGGGTTTAGGAGTTTCAGCTGCTTAACATGTGCCACCCTGTTTTTAAAGGGACCAAAAGTAATTGGACAATTGACTCCAAGGCTATTTCATGGACAGGTGTGGGCAATCCCTTCGTTATGTCATTCTCAATTAAGCAGATAAAAGGCCTGGAGCTGATTTGAGGTGTGGTGCTTGCATTTGGAAGGTTTTGCTGTGAAGGAAACCAGCGGTCAAAGGAGCTCTCCATGCAGGTGAAACAAGCCATCCTTAAGCTGCAAAAACAGAAAAAACCCATCCGAGAAATTGCTACAACATTAGGAGTGGCAAAATCTGCAGTTTGGTCCATCCTGAGAAAGAAAGAAAGCACTGGTGACCTCATCAATGCAAAAAGACCTGGGCGTCCACGGAAGACAACAGTGGTGGATGATCGCAGAATAATCTCCATGGTGAAGAGAAACCCCTTCACAACAGCCAACCAAGTGAACAACACTCTCCAGGAGGTATCAATATCCAAATCTACCATAAAGAGAAGACTGCATGAAAGTAAATACAGAGGGTTCACTGCACGGTGCAAGCCACTCATAAGCATCAAGAATCAAAAGGCTAGACTGGACTTTGCTAAAAAACATCTAAAAAAGCCAGCACAGTTCTGGAAGAACATTCTTTGGACAGATGAAACCAAGATCAACCTCTACCAGAATGATGGAAAGAGAAAAGTATGGCGAAGGCGTGGTACAGCTCATGATCCAAAGCATACCACATCATCTGTAAAACACGGCGGAGGCAGTGTGATGGCTTGGGCATGCATGGCTGCCAGTGGCACTGGGTCACTAGTGTTTATTGATGATGTGACACAGGACAGAAGCAGCCGAATGAATTCTGAAGGTATTCACAGCCATACCGTGTGCTCAGATCCAGCCAAATGCAGCCAAACTGATTGGTCGTCGTTTCATACTACAGATGGACAATGACCCAAAACATAAAGCCAAAGCAACCCAGGAGTTTATTACAGCAAAGAAGTGGAATATTCTTGAATGGCCAAGTCAGTCACCTGATCTCAACCCAATTGAGCATTTCACTTGTTAAAGACTAAACTTCAGACAGAAAGGCCCACAACCAAACAGCAACTGAAAACCACCGCAGTGAAGGCCTGGCAGAGCATCAAAAAGGAGGAAACAGCGTCTGGTGATGGCCATGAGTTCAAGACTTCAGGCAGTCATTGCCAACAAAGGGTTTTCAACCAAGTACTAGAAATGCACAATTTATTTACAATTATTTAATCTGTCCAATTACTTTTGGTCCCTTTTAAAACAGGGGGGCACATGTTAAGGAGCTGAAACTCCTAAACCCTTCATCCAATTTTAATGTGGATACCCTCAAATGAAAGCTGAAAGTCTGAACTTCAACTGCATCTGAATTGTTTTGTTTAAAATTCATTGTGGTAATGTCTAGAACCCAAATTAGAAAAATGTTGTCTCTGTCCAAATATATATGGACCTAACTGTAGATAAGTTGTCTTTTTTACATGTATTTTTATTGTGTTTTTGATGATGTCTCGGTTTGATCATTCTTTAAATAAAGCTGCTTTGTTTTTGGTACTTAATGACGACCTTTCTGACTTGAAAACGTTACCCAAACATTTAAAAAATCTGATATCCCAGCTGTCATATAGAATACCCTATAAATATCAGGCATGACTTGCATTATAGTTACACCCCTTGAGAAAGGGAAGACGAAACACGTGTTGTGGCTTCAACCCAGGATTTTGCACAGGCACTTTACTATGGGTATGCACCTCACATGTGTTGATACGCCGGCTGCCATGTAGAATTTCCTATAAATATCAAGCATAACATGCATTATAGTTACACCCCTTGATAAAGTGAAGGCGAAACGCTCTTTGGGGTAGTCCCTCAGGTTTTTGCACAGGCACTTTACTATGGGTAAGTACATCTTTGTTGTATTAATAACATTAATATTTTATCTACATACTTTGACGTTAGTACTCCAGTTCTTGTGCATTATATAGGTTATTCTTCCTGGTATTTGGCTTTGACAAAACTTTATTGATATACTTAGGTCCAGACTACATGCTTTTATGATGTGTTTCCACCGCG
Source organism: Dendrobates tinctorius (assembly GCF_039654945.1). Lineage (NCBI taxonomy): Eukaryota > Metazoa > Chordata > Amphibia > Anura > Dendrobatidae > Dendrobates > Dendrobates tinctorius. The sequence continues at coordinate 15,129,363 of NW_027361803.1, forward strand.
GAGACTCATTAAATACTCATGTTCACTTTTTACCTGTGGAATTTCCGCACCTAATTTGAGTCTATGGGGAGAATTTGCACAGAAAAGTCAGCGTAACTGAAAGAAATTGAAGTTTTGCGGATTTTTAGCCCGCACCGCAAGTCAGTTAACGCTGAGTAAAAAAGAAGCCTTTCAACCCCTTTATTATTATAGACTACCCAAGATTTTTGCATTAACCTTTTCATACCGCAGTCCCCCAGGGACATTGATATTACCCTTTATATACCTCAGTCCACCAGGGACGTTGATATTACCCTTTCTATACCCCAGTCCACCAGGGACGTTGATATTACCGTTATTATATCCTAGGCCACCAGGAATGTTGGCATTACCCTTAATGAACTTCATACTACTAGGGACATGGATATTTCCCTTACAGTACCCCAGACCAGCAGTAACATTGATATTAACCTTAGTGCACTTGAGGCCAGCAGGAATGTTGGCGTTACCCATAATGTATCTGTTATGTCTCCGCCAGTAAAGTAGAGGAATAGTGGCTGTAATGGCTGGAAGGCAACTGGAGGAATCATAGAATCATAGAATCATAGAATCGTAGAGTTGGAAGGGACCTCCTGGGCCATCTGGTCCAACCCCCTGCTCAAAGCAGGATTCGCTAAATCATCCCAGTCAGATGTCTGTCCAGCCTCTGTTTGAAGACTTCCATTGAAGGAGAACTCATCACTTCTCGTGGCAGAAGTAGAGACAGTAGATCACAGGAAGCCGGAGACACAGTGAGGGGAGATTGAGGAAGCAGCGGTGAGTAAACAGCACAGTAGAGAACACAATGTAGTACAGTCCAGCGATGAAGGAGAGCAAGAAAGGTTAGGAGACTTTCTATGGCAGAGTTCAGCGATGTAACAGAATTAAATTGATCAGATGACTCACTGGAGATGAGAGACTACTACTTCCATCAGGCTATGCCTGATGGGAAAAGTAGTGCTCAAACATTATGGATTGTTATCTCATTGGTGGACAGGTGAGGAATGTTGTTGTTTATTACTTTAATTCTATTACAGTGGACATTGGCTTCACTGGATTGGGCAATGACGTGAGTATGGTTTAATTTAGATTGACCGTGTCACTTTTTCAATTAAAGGACTTTATTCTGGGTGTGTGGTTTTATACATTATGACTATGGGGTTAGTAATGGATAGATATGTTATAGATGCCTCTCCATTACTAACTTCTGGGCTTGATGTCACCTAACAATAAAAAGATGACATCAACCCCAATACTATCACCCCACTTTCCACCGCTACAGGGCAAGTGGGAAGAGCGAGGCTAAGTGACAGAATTGGCGCATCTTATAGATGCATCATTTCTGAGAACTGATGTTTTTAGTCTAAGAGGGAGACAATATCCATGGCCCCTTCCTAGAATATTAATATCAACCCGCAGCTGTCCACCTATTCTATGCTGGTTAGATTTTATAGGGGGACCATGCATCCATATTTTTCTGGGGACCAAGTCCTAATCCCATTACCATGATGCTACTGCATCAGATTGAAAGCAAAGGGGCTGAACCAGAAAACTGAATTCTTGTCCCGGTGCCAGAAAACCTAGATACACCTTTGCTTACCAGCTTAGCGGTACAATGATTTGGTGGTGGAACCATTTTTGCAGTGTCCCAGTAGCTGTTTTTCAGCTTGACAATGCCGGGCCACACATCACTGGTGCTGTTGTGAGCAGCCTGCAAGGCTTAAATATGCTCCAATGGCTGCAGGGTCTCCGGACTTGCAATTTTATGCCATTAAAAATTTGCACCGTTTCCTTTGCATAAGCACTTTGGTTCAGTCTCTATTGCTAGATGCAAATTGAGTTAACGGAGGATCTATCAGTGAGCTCATTTTCACACTTACTTTCTTTATTTGTCTCTTTCTTAGATTCTCTCAGCCTATCAATATGACCATAGCAAAGTTCAGCCCAACTTTGATATAGTCTGTGGTCATTCAAGAAGTCCTAGAAAGGCACATGAAACCGTTCATCAGACCGAGCTCACTGATGGAAACTCAGTTATCTCATTATGCAACTCATACCATATACTTGAATGAGAATTGGTGTTTTCTTTCTGAATGATTTATTAAATATCAGGGTAGTTGCTCATATATTTGGATTATTCATTATGTGTGTGCTGTGAGATGCCGCCATTGTAATGGCCGCAGATATTCACGGTGAGTTAATTTCTAAATATTTCATGGAAAAATTGCTTGGAACATGCCGGCATATTTATTTTGTGAGGAGATTCTAATTTGGAAGGTTCGTCACTTTTTTTCTGATATGTTTGTATTTGATGTTTCAGTACAGAGCGATGGATTCTCACTCTCATCGTGGATTCTTGTATAATGTGGTGCGGGGTGGTAGCCATGAGTGATCTACTCGTCTCTTACGCCCCGGCATGTTACATGAAGGTCAGGGTCCTGGCTGGGTGTGGGGGCTTTGGCTACGGGGGAGCTACGCCCTTGCATACCACATGATGCCGGTGATTTTGGTTGGCGAGGAGCAGACGGTATAAAGTTCAATGAGGGAGATCAGGACTCGAAAGTAACCGGTCGTTTACTTAACACTAACTTGTTGCGGCCCGGGTCCATAACTTCACGAACGTCTTGCGGCTCCCCTCGCCTTACAGACTCTAGGTCTGCTTTGGCTGCAAGCTAGGCCATGTCTAACTTACTGACAGTAAACTGTCTCTGTCCCTTCACTTTAACCCTTTCCCACTATGGGCCAATCCCAAACATTAACCATAACTCTCCATATCGTTGAGCAGAACACAACACCAACACTAATAATGCATATCACAATTCACATTATACACCCTAACAGTACTCCTGTCTCGTTTACTCGTGCGATTGCCACCGAGTGTTCAGCAATTTTGACAGCTGACACAAGGCACTTAGTGCAGGGGCAGTAACCGCACTGCTCTGCGCAGTTTAACCCTGTAAATGCTACAGCGTACTGGTCACTACAGTGTACTGGTCACTACAATGTACTGGTCACTACAGTGTACTGGTCACTATAAGATACTGGTCACTACAACATCAGTTTGCAATTTTCACTCGGTAACATCCACTGCTGCTTGTTTCTGGAAAATACCCATGAAGTCAAAATTGTCACTACACCTGTAGATAAATTCCCAAAGGGGTATAGATTCCAAAATAGGGTCACCTGGAGGGGATTCTGCTCTTTTAGCAATTAGGGGCTCTGTATATGGATTCTGAAAACTAGTCTAGGAAAATCTGCGCTCCAGGAGGCAAATCGCATTCTGTCCCTCCCAAGTCTCTCCATACAGCTAATCAGTACTGTACAGCCACATATGGGGTATTTCTACATTCAGCAGAAATTGTGGGACAAATTTTGGTGCCATTTTTGCCCACTTATTGCATGAAAATGTAAAATCTGGGGCTAAAATTAAATTTTGATGGTAAAAATGAAAATTATTTTTTCTTCACAGCCCAAGGGTATAAAATTCTGAGACGCACCTGTGGTGTCAATATGATCACTGCACCCCTAGATGAATTCATTGAGAAGTGTAGTTTGTAAAATGGGGTCACTTATGGAGGGTTTTGCTGTTCTGGCTCCTCAGGGGCTCTGACAATGACATGGTACCTGCAAACCATAACAGTAAAATCCTGCGCTCCATGCCTTCTGAGCTTTACACTGTGCCTGAAAAATAGGTCCCAATTACATGTCGTGTATTGGCGCGCTCAGGATAAATAGCACAACATAAATGTGAATAAAATGTACCTACAAAATAAGATATAAGTTTTTTTTTTTTTTGCAGTTTACCATTGGAGGTTGTGACTGCCTCCTTTCTGACTCTGCACTCCTCCCATCAGCCCAAGGGTGCTTTTTAATTAGTGCTGGTTGCTACCTGCCCATTTAAAATTGTAGGTTTATAACCCGAGAGAGGCATGCTTAGGACGATAGGACCCATCAGAGAAGTGTCACCTTGCCGTGGTTGATGGAGGTTGTGACTGCCTCCTTTCTGACTCTGCACTCCTCCCATCAGCCCAAGGGTGCTTTTTAATTAGTGCTGGTTGCTACCTGCCCATTTAAAATTGTAGTTTTATAACCCGAGAGAGGCATGCTTAGGACGATAGGACCATCAGAAAAGTGTCACCTTGCCGTGGTTGATGGGCACACATGGATCGGCCAATTTATGCGCTAAGAGCCTTCAATTTTTGTAAGTGGTTCTTAGTGATGGTTTGGTTACAGTCGAGGCTTTGTGCACACAATGTTTTTTTAAACTCAGGAGAACCCGACAAGTTTTTCAAGCAGAAGATATTTTAGGAAACCAGAGTTTCCTGAAGCATTTTTCTTACATTTTTGACCGACAGAGTTTTTCTGGAGGGTTTTTCCATGGTTTTTGGGACGTCTTTTTTTTCTATATAATTTTCCAGTCGTTTTTTCACTCGATTTAATAATGGAAAAAAAACAACACTGACCTTTTTTTAACCCCTTAGTAGCAACCAATATGTCTTTTTCTGACCTGCGATATAAGAGACTAACTTCCCCCGATGGGTGACAATCCAGCAGCTGTATGCTATAGCTGACAAATTGCTGTATCAGTCACGCTTAATGTTGGCATCATCCATATCTGTTTAACCCCTTAGATGCTGCTGTAAATAATGACTACATCATATAAATGGTTAACAGAGAGTGGGGGCTCCCTCTTAAATCCCCATTTGCACCCTGAGATCATGATTGTGTGGGTCCTGATGTTTGCCATGGCAATTCACGGCCAACTAACGGTCCTAGAGTCTGCCGGCTGTAGCGGTCTGTTCAGAAGCTATTAACTTTTAGGTGGTAAAAATAAACTTTTTCTTTGCTATTATGCCACTTTGCATTAATTCCTGAAAAGCACCTGAAGGGTTAATGAAGATACCTTAAATCAATTTTGAATATGTTGAGGGGTGCGGTTTTTAAACTGGTCTAACTTTTGGGGGTTTACACTATATAGGACCCTCAAAGTCAATTAAAAACTGAATAGGTCCCTAAAAAAATAAGTTTTGCAAATTTCCTTGAAAAAAATGAAAAATTTCTGCTACATTTTAAAGCCTTATAAAATACCAACAAAATAAGAGAACATTTGTAAAAATGGTGCTGATGTAAAGCAGAGATGAGGGAAATGTTATTTATTAATGTTTTTGTGTGATATGACCATCTGGTTTAAAGGGATAATCATTCAAAGTTTGAAAATTGCTAATTTTTAAAAAATATTTTTTGTCAAATTCTGATTTTTATAAATTAAAGCAAAACGTATCAACCTAATTTTACCATTATGATAAAGTACAATGTGTCACGAAAAAAAAAAACAATCTCAGAATCAGTGGGATATGTTGAAGTGTTCCTGAGTTATTACTACACTAGATGTGGGCAGTAACATCACGATGGGGGCAGCTTTGTGGCGCCGGGGGGTGGCGGCCCACCCACTTCCGTGCTGTCACATCTGGCAGGAAAGACGATGTTTTGCGGCCTGTGCTGGAGATGGTGCGTGGTGCCATCAGAGGGTGGCCGCACCCAATCTCCAGCACATGCCTCAAGCTGCGGTCTTTCCTGCCGGCTGTGACAGCACGGAGGTGGGTGGGCAGGCAGCAGCGGGATACGGCGCGTGTAGTCAGGCAGTGGGTCCTGGCGGGGGGGGCCGGCGGTATCCCTCTCATTACACTCCTTCATTACACCCCTCTCTTTAAACCCCCTCTTTATACCCCTTTCACAGCCTCATGATCGCAGCGGTGGCCTGGATCCGAGCGGCGGCTGGGATCCAAGCAGCGGCCGGGATCCCAGCGGTGATCGGGATCGCAGCAGCGTTCAGGATCGCAGCGGCAGCCTGGATCCGAGCGGCAGCTGGGATCCCAGCAGCAGCCTGGGTCCCAGCGGTAGCTGGGATCCCAGCGGCGGTCAGGATTGCAGCTGCGACCTGGATCTGAGCGGCATCACTTGGGTGTTCCAAAATGGTGGTCAGCATACTTCCGATGCGGCGCAGTGGATTGTGGGATTCGGGGACAATTATATATATAGATTAAAAAAAAAAAAGGTGGGAAAACGCTCCCACTGACATGTATTGCAAAGTACAAAGTGTCTTCTTGGCAGAAATGCCAGAAGAGCGGACTGGTAATTTCGTATAACCACTTGGCGTTTTTAAGAAACCTGAAGTGGCTAAAAGAAGACGTTCAAAAGTCGGAAAATGAGCACAGCGAACCGTCTTTATGTAGAAACACAGATCTTCTTTCTTTTGAACATTTTCTTATGTGTTTTTCAGGTGTTGCGCTATTTCCGCCTGCTTTTGCCAATGGAGAAATGTGGCACTTGCTGTTTATTTTTTCATTGCAGATTTGATCCATCAAAGCGATACTTTTACATTCTTCCACACAGGAATTCTTTCAGTGTTTTTGCAGCATTTTCCACCCATTCAAATGAAAGGGAAAAAAGCGCAGTAAAAAACGTGTGAAAAATGCCCATATGATATGCAGCAGAAAATCACATGTAGGAGGTGGAGCCTGCAAAAACGGGCAGCGTTGTGAAAAATGCCATCTTTGTACATCACATTCTTCTTTTTCTGCGCTGCTGTTTGAAAAAGTTTGCAATGAAACTTCTCTTCCTTACTGCATGCTTAAAGGACAGGGTCTCATGAGAAAAAGGGTGATCTGTGTAGGTAAACAGAAAAATTTGACCTGGTCTATGAGCCCTTACAGCCTGAAATATACAGTATAAATTCTGGAGGTCTACTTTAAATAATGAAAAAAATATTACAGTTGTTTTTACTATTTCATTTGTTTGTGTAGCATTAAGTCATATGTGTTAAACTCTGGCCCGTGGGTCAAATCTGGAGGACTGTGTGGCTCACATAATACTGTATGGACGACTTTGTGGTGCCCCTTATACTGTATGGAGGACTATGTGGAGCCCATTATACTGTATAGAGCACTCTGTGGGACCCATTATACTGTATGGAGGACTATGTGGGACCCATTATACTGTATGGAGGACTGTGTGGTTTCCATTATACTGTATGGAGGACTATGTGGTTTCCATTATACTGTATGGAGGACTATGTGGGGCCCATTATACTGTATGGAGGACTATGTGGTTTCTATTATACCGTATGGAGGACTATGTGGGGCCCATTATACTGTATGGAGGACTATGTGGAGCCCATTATACTGTATGGAGGACTATGTGGAGCCCATTATACTGTATAGAGCACTATGTGGGACCCATTATACTGTATGGAGGACTGTGTGGTTTCCATTATACTGTATGGAGGACTATGTGGTTTCCATTATACTGTATGGAGGACTATGTGGGGCCCATTATACTGTATGGAGGACTATGTGGTTTCCATTATACTGTATGGAGGACTATGTGGGGCCCATTATACTGTATGGAGGACTGTGTGGTTTCCATTATACTGAATGGAGGACTATGTGGTTTCCATTATACTGTATGGAGGACTATGTGGGGCCCATTATACTGTATGGAGGACTTTGTGGTGCCCCTTATACTGTATGGAGGACTATGTGGAGCCCATATACTGTATAGAGCACTATGTGGGACCCATTATACTGTATGGAGGACTGTGTGGTTTCCATTATACTGTATGGAGGACTATGTGGTTTCCATTATACTGTATGGAGGACTATGTGGGGCCCATTATACTGTATGGAGGACTATGTTGTTTCCATTATACTGTATGGAGGACTATGTGGGGCCCATTATACTGTATGGAGGACTGTGTGGTTTCCATTATACTGAATGGAGGACTATGTGGTTTCCATTATACTGTATGGAGGACTATGTGGGGCCCATTATACTGTATGGAGGACTATGTGGTTTCCATTATACTGTATGGAGGACTATGTGGGGCCCATTATACCGTATGGAGGACTATGTGGGGCCCATTATACTTTATGGAGGTCATTGTGGTGCTCACAATACCGTATGGAGCACTATGTGGTTCCCATAATACTGTGTGGAGGACTATGTGGTTCCCATTATACTGTACGGAGGACTATGTGGGGCCCATTATACTGTATGGAGGACTATGTGGTTCCCTTAATACTGTATGGAGGATGATGCGGGGCCCATTATACTGTATGGAGGACTGTGGCTCCCATAACATTGTATGGAGGACTATGTGGGACCCATTATACTGTATGGAGGACTATGTGGTTTCCATTATACTGTATGGAGGACTATGTGGTTTCCATTATACTGTATGGAGGACTATATGGGGCCCATTATACCGTATGGAGGACTATGTGGTTTCCATTATACCGTATGGAGGACTATGTGGGGTCCATTATACTGTATGGAGGACTATGTGGGGCCCATTATACTGTATGGAGGACTATGTGGAGCCCATTATACTGTAATGAGGACTATGTGGGGCCCATTATACTGTATAGAGGACTGTGGCTCTCATAATATTGTATGAAGGACTATGTGGGACACATTATACTGTATGGAGGACTATGTGGGGCCCATTATACTGTATGCAGGACTATGTGTGGCCGTTATACTGTATGGATGGCTGTATGGGGATATCTGCTTTTGAGATCTTGTGAGATCTGCTTTTCTGTGACCGCATCAAATATTAAGGTTTTGTTTTTTATTTTATAAATATCAAGGTTGTCCCACGACTTTGTGTACATTTTTAATTTTTATTCCTCTGCGTATTTGAGTTTGGCATCTCTGCTTTATGTAATCCACCTGCTACGTGTCCAAACCCCCCCCCCCCAAAGTGCCGAGATCAGCGATGCATCACCCCGCAGTGTTACTGCGCTCTTCCTTACATCCGGTATAATAATGATGTAGAGAGATTACCCCATATCCAGAGAAGTCCTGATTTATTGATCAAAGCTTAATGCGGCATTATGAGATCTGGAAGTGATCATGTGTGCAGCTGGACCCGCAGGATCACATGTGGCATCATTTATACTACAATGGATCAACCTGCCGCTGAGACACAAAATCCTTATTAAATGTGACAGCGACGGAGTCTCTAACGTGTAATATTCCAGGCTGGGAGTCGGAAAGTTTATCTGTGACGCATCTGCGGAACGGAGGGACTCGTGACATCGGGGTCATTACATAATGGACGGTTATTTCTTCAGGTTCATTGCTTGGTGCGCTGCCTGCTTTTAATCCCCAGTTCTACGCACACTGACACTGCAGGAGCCTGCCGCACAGTGTCAATGCAAGTGTGTCTGATCACGCTCCTGTCTGTAACGGCTGCAGGCTGGACACTGATCACACAGTAGTGAGGAAACTCCGCTCTGTGTGCTGTGATGGAAGTCTGGTATGGAACTGTTATTTTTTTTTCCATGCATTTCCTAGACTGCCAACCCAAGCACCTTATTAGCGCACTCACTCATCGCCATGTAATCGCCACACATCACTAAGCGCCATGTAATGCTATAGTATCTAGTATTGCAGCCCATTGTATATAGTTATATGTAGGAGGGGTCAGCTACAGCTATGAGAAGGAGGACTTACTCTTAGAGATTTGTAGGGCTAGGGTGCCCAGACCATCCAGATGGGCTATCGAGTCCAGGATAATAGCAGTGACCACGTAACGTTATAAGTAGGAGCACAGTCATCCAGGGCCAGTGGAACAGAACGGCAACAGTACAGCAGCAGTGAGAGCTGAAGTTGAAGGAAAACTCATGGCAGTACAGATGGACAGGTCGCTCACCAAGTGGCAGCTTATAACATGGGCTCATGCCTTCAGATCTGGGGCAAAACGGCTGAGGGAACTGTTGTGAATTCTCTTACTTCTGGGTCAGGGCTCCCTCTGGTGTTTACAGGGGGTAGTGGAGCTGGCCGGATTGACAGAGGTCTGCCACCTGATGATGATGACGATTGGAGATCTGGGGTTACTGATTGGAGTATTTAAGTCAGCAGGCTTCCTTCAATCCCTGCTGGTGATTGCTTTCCTGTGCATTCTGTGGTCTGATGTCTCCTGCCCTGATCCTGCATTGTTCAGCTAAGTTGTTCATTTGCTAATCCTTTGCATCTGATCTGGTTTTGTCTCTTTCTGCTTGTTGTGAGGGTTCAGCTTGCTCCCTGCTGGGGGCTGTGCTGGACCCAGCTCCATATGTTACAGCTTGTGTCAGTTTGCTCAGTCCCCTGTTATATTAGTCTCTTTTGCTTTGCTGCCAGTTCATACCAGAATGCTGATGTAGTGGGGGCGAGGTCGTGAGACCTCAGTGTTTTTTGTACATCAGACATGTTGGATTTTTCAGGGTTTTTGCGAGATTGCAGACAGTGTCTTTCCTTTCCTATCCTATCTAATCAGTTTGGGCCCCATCATTTGCTCAGCCTAATTTTCTGCCTGCGTTTGTGTTTCATCTTGTCTCACCGACAATATATGTTTGGGGGCTATCTATTTCTTTGGGGGTCTACTCCGGGGCAGTTTAGATTTCACCTTTCTTGGTTTAGGCTTAGTTAGCTTTCCGGCTGTGCCAAGGCGTCTAGGGCATCGTAGGTACGGTCCACGGCTACTGTTAGTTGTGTTGTTAGGACTAGGGGTCTGCAATCTGCTAAGTGACCAACCTTTCTGGTTTCCTGGTGGCCTAGCCTAGTCCTGCCATCCTCCTCGGTGACCTGTTCATAACAGAATCATCAGCAATACTGTAGACTCTAGGGAACGCTAAAGAAGGAAGGAATTGTAAAAAAAAAATAAGTGTCAGAATTTTTTTTATATATTTATTCCTCTTTTTCTCTGGGGCCGTAGGATTTTTTCTCTAATGGAGACTAAGCAATTGTCTGATCGTGTTGAGCAGCTCGCTGCTGAAGTGCGGGGAATTTCTGTCTATCTCGCTCAATCATCTGCTGTAGAACCAAAGATCCATACTTCTGATGTGTTTTCTGGGGACCGGTCTAAATTTTTGAATTTTAAGAATAATTGTAAACTATTTTTTGCTTTGAAACCTAACTCATCAGGGAGCTCTGTGCAGCAGGTTAAAATTGTCATGTCCTTGCTGCGTGGCGATCCCAGGATTGGGCTTTTTCACTGACACCTGGAGATCCTATTCTGGCTAATGTGGATGCATTTTTTCAGGCTCTGGGGTTGTTGTATGATGAACCTAATGCTATTGATCAAGCTGAGAAAGCCCTATTGGCATTGAACCAGGGTCAGGATTCTGCAGAGTTATATTGTCAAAAATTCCGAAAGTGGGCGGTCCTTACTACATGGAATGACAATGCCCTAGCAGCTCTCTTTCGGAAGGGTCTGGCAGAAACCGTAAAAGATGTTATGGTGGGATTTCCTGTCCTCTCTGGCCTTGATGATTCTATGTCATTGGTCATTCAAATTGATTGGAGTTTACGTCAATGGAAAACTACACAAGAGGAGGTTTCGCATTTCGAACGAACTTCTGAACCCATGCAATGTGATAGGGTTTTGTCTGGGGCGCAACGTCAGGATTTTAGAAGGCGTAATAAGTTGTGTTTTTTTCTGTGGGGACGCCTCTCATACTATTTCTGTCTGCCCTAAACGAGAAAAATGTTTTGCTCACACATTTGCCCTGGGCAGTGTACAGCCTAAGTTCCTTTTGGCAATTACCTTGATCTGCTCCTTGTCTACATTTTCCGCTAAGGCTTTTGTTGATTCAGGAGCAGCTTTGAATCTGATGGATTTTGACTTTGCCAAGCGTGATTTTCCCATGGTACCCCTGCGGACTCCTATCCCTTTGAGGGTTATTGATGCTACTCCTTTGGCGGAGAATAAACCCCAGTTTTGGACCCAGGTGATAATGTGGGTCGCCCCGGACCACCAAGAGAATTGTAAATTTTTGGTGTTGCACAATTTGCATGATACTATTGTTCTGGGTATTCCTTGGTTGCAAACCCATATTCCTGTTTTGGATTGGAAATCTGTGTCTGTGGTGAGTTGGGGTTGTCAATGTGTTCTTAGTGACACTCCTGTTTTCTCCACCTCTCCTCAGTCTCATGATATTCCTGACTATTTGGCTGATTTTTCTGATGTATTTAGTGAGAGTAAGTCTGCATCTTTGCCTCGTCATAGGAGTTATGACCGTGCAATTGAGTTAATGCACGGGTGTAAATTTCCCAAGGGTCGACTTTTCAACTTATCGGTACCTGAACATGATGCTATGCGATCTTATATCAAGGAGTCGTTGGAGAAGGGTCATATTAGACCATCCTCTTCACCTTTAGGTGCTGGTTTATTTTTTGTGGCCAAGAAAGATGGCTCATTGAGGCCATGTATTGACTATCGTTCCCTTAACAAAATCACTGTTAAATATCTGTACCCTTTACCCCTGATTTCTGATTTATTTTCCAGAGTTAAAAGTGCTTGTTGGTTTACCAAACTTGACCTCAGGGGGGGCGTATAATCTTATTCGCATCAAGCATGGGGATGAATGGAATACGGCGTTTAATACCCCGGAGGGACATTTTGATTTTTGAGTACCTGGTGATGCCTTTTGGGCTCACTAATGACCCTTCCGTCTTCCAATCTTTTATGAACGATATTTTCTGGGACTTTGTGGATAAGTTTTTGATCATTTATCTGGATGATATTTTGATCTTTTCCAGTGATTGGGATTCTCATGTGGAACATGTCTGGACTGTGTTCCGGATTTTGAGGGAAAATACTTTGTATGTTAAGGGATCGAAGGGTCTCTTTGGTGTATAGAGGATTTCGTTTTTGGGATTCATTTTGTCCCCGTCTGCTATTGAAATGGACCCGGCCAAGGTACAGGCCATTTATGATTGGGTTCAGCCCACTTCGCTGAAGGCTCTCCAGAAGTTTTTGGGTTTTGCTGATTTCAACCATAAATTATAAGTAATTTTTCTGGAATTGTTGAACTACTGATGGATTTGACCAAAAAGGGCGTTGATGTGGTGAATTGGTCTCCAGAGGTAGTCTCGGCATTTCAGGAGTTTAAGCGGAGATTCACTTCTGCTCCAGTTCTGTGGCAACCTGATATCTCACTCCCATTTCAGGTGGAGATAAATGCTTCTGAGATTGGTGCAGGAGCCGTTTTGTCCTAAAGAGATCCGGTAACTTCTAAGATGAATCCCTGTGCCTTCTTTTCTTGAAAATTTTCCCCATCTGAACGTAACTATGACGTGGGGAATCAGGAATTGTTGGCCATGAAGTGGGCATTTGAAGAATGGAGACTTTGGTTGGAGGGAGCTAGACATCAAGTTGTGGTCCTCACTGACCACAAGAATTTGATTTATCTTGAATCAGCCAAGCGCTTGCATCCTAGACAGGCTAGGTGGGCCTTGTTTTTCACGCATTTAATTTTGTGGTCTCCTTTTTTCTGGGCACTAAGAATGTTAAGGCGGACGCCCTTTCTAGGAGTTCCTTTGCGGATTCTCTTGATGTGACCGAGCCTACTACCATTCTAAATGAGGATGTAGTTCTTTCCGCTATGTCACCCAATTTGAGACGTGCCCTGGAGGAATTTCAGGAGGACAAACCTGAACGATGCCCTAGGGGAAAATTGTATTTCCCTGACCAGTGAGGAAATGTCTGAAATTCATTGCTCCGCGTTAGCTGATCATCCGGGTATTTTTGGTACCAGAGATTTGGTGAGTCAGTCTTTTTGGTGGCCTGCCTTATCTCGTGATGTCAGGAATTTTGTGCAGTCCTTTGGGACTTGTTCTCGGTCCAAGCCCTTTTCTCGTTCTAGTTGTTCGTTGATGCCCCTGCCGGTGCCCAGGAGGCTATGGACCCATATCTCTTTGGATTTTATTTCTGATCTCCCTGTCTCTCAGAGAATGACTGTTATCTGGGTGATCTCTGATAGATTTTCTAAGATGGTCCATCTTGTACCACTCCCAAAGTTGCCATCTTCTTCTGAGTTGGTGCTCTTGTTTTTACAACAGGTGGTTCGTTTGCACGGGATTCCTGAGAACATTGTGTCAGACAGAGGAGTCCAGTTTGTTTCCAGATTTTTGAGAGCTTTTTGTTCCAAACTGGGAATTGTTATCTTTCTCCTCTGCATTTCATCCTCAGACCAATGAGCAGACTGAGAGAACAAACCAGACTTTGGAATCCTATTTGAGATGTTTAATATCTGCTGGTTAAGATGACTGGGTCTCATTTTTGCCCTTGGCCGAATTCACTCTAAACAATAGGGCTAGTTCTGCCACTTTGATGTTGCCTTTTTTCTGTAACTTTGGGTTTCTTCCTCGATTTTCTTCAGGGCAGGTGGAATCTTCGGCCTGCCCAAGTGTGGATTCTGTGGTAGAGAGAATGCAGCAGATTTGGGACCAAGTAGTGGATAAGTTGTCCCACTCTCAAGAAAAGGCCCAACGGTTTTCCAACCGGCATAGGTCCATTGGTCCCCGGTTTAAAGTGGGTAATATGGTTTGGTTGTTTTAAAAAAATATTCCTATGAAGGTTGCGTCTCCAAAATTCAAGCCAAGATTCTTTGGACCTTATAAGATTTTGGAAATCCTTAACCCCGTTTCTTTCCGTTTGGCTCTTCTAGTTACGTTTAAGATTCATAACGTTTTTCATATATCTTTGTGGAAGAGGTTTGTGGAGCCAGTAGTTCCCATGGCGGCGCCCCTGACCCTGTATTGGTTAAGGGTAATTTGGAGTATGAGGTAGAGAAGATATTGGATACTCATTTTGCTAGATAGAGACTCCAGTACTTGGTCAAGTGGAAGGGATATGGCCAGCAGGATAATTCTTAGGCCTCTGCTTCTGACATTCATGCCGAGGGATTGGTTCATGCTTTTCACTGGGCCCGTTCTGACCGGCCTGGTGGCGTGGATGAGGGTTCGGTGACCCCTCCTCAAGGGGGGGTACTGATGTGAATTCTCTTACTTCTGGGTCAGGGCTCCCTCTGGTGGTTACTGGGGGTAGTGGAGCTGGCCGGATTGACAGAGGTCTGCCACCTTATGATGATGATGACGATTGGAGATCTGGGGTTACTGATTGGAGTATTTAAGTCAACAGGCTTCCTTCAATCCCTGCTGGTGATTGCTTTCCTGTGCATTCTGTGGTCTGATGTCACCTGCCCTGATCCTGCATTGTTCAGCTAAGTTGATCTGGTTTTGTCTCTTTCTGCTTGTTGTGAGGGTTCAGCTTGCTCCCTGCTGGGGGCTATACTGGACCCAGCTCCATATGTTACAGCTTGTATCAGTTTGTTCAGTCCTTTGTTATATTAGTCTCTTTTGCTTTGCTGCCAGTTCATACCAGAATGCTGATATAGTGGGGGTGAGGTCGTGAGACCTCAGTGTTTTTTTGTACATCAGACATGTTGGATTTTTTTAGGGTTTTTGCGTGATTGCACACAGTGTCTTTCCTTTCCTATCCTATCTAGTCAGTTTGGGCCCCATCATTTGCTCAGCCTATTTTTCTGCCTGCGTTTGTGTTTCATCTTGTCTCACCGACAATATATGTTTGGGGGCTATCTATTCCTTTGGGGTCTACTCTGGGACAGTTTAGATTTCACCTTTCTTGCTTTAGGCTTAGTTAGCTCTCCGGCTGTGCCGAGGCATCTAGGGATCGTAGGTACGCTCCACGGCTACTGTTAGTTGTGTTGTTAGGACTAGGGGTCTGCAATCCCCTAAGTGACCAACCTTTCTGGTTTCCTGGTGGCCTAGCCTATTCCTGCCATCCTCCTAGGTGACCTGTTCATAACAGGGAACCCCCAAGCGAAGTAAGTCTGGACAGGGAAGATGCTAAGGAACCGTATGATACGGTCCAACCCGTGAACGTGCCGTGTGTCAAGGAAAAGAGTACAGGGAAAGAGGAAGGAATGTGCGTAAAGGAACCTGTTGTTAGTGCTGTATCAAACATGGATGTATTGTGTAAGAAGACCAGTAAAGTTGTACGTTTAAAAGTTGAAATGGACTGTGTCTCAATTTGTGTGAAACCGGACAGAGGTAGTCTCCAGCAATGTAAAGGAGACCCTGATGGCGCAGAAAGTGAACCCACAGGTATGCAGAGTAATGGACACTATTTTTATATGTGATGGGAGGCCAGGGCACAGATACACCGGTGTCCTCCGCCATGACTACGGTCCTGACGCTCCCTCACACTTGGACCTTGTTGCTTGGACATCTGCATGAGCCTTTACAAAGTTTTAAAATGCCTGTTCAAACCAAGCACACTCAGTGCCGAGACGTTCATTGCACTTTCAAATCTATTTATCTTCCATCTATCTTTGATCTTCTTTGGCTCCTGTAAAGCCAGAGCTGTCAATCAAAGATGAGGTGGGAGGCAGATGCACTGAACTGTTTGGCCATGCCAAGAGTGCATCGAGTGCCTGTGCTGGGTTTGAACAGACATTTTGAAAAAACTCCACCGAAGGAATTGCATAACTTTCAGTTCCCACATATAATATTTTTTGGGGAATAGCTCCATTGCCTGCTTGCTTTCCTTTTAGTTTAGATGCTCCCCGATCTCATGACACAGGGGTATTTGCGAATCATGTGAGCTTTGACTTACCCTTTCTCTTATTTCCACCCTTCCTGTTTCCCCCGAATCTACTGAATAATTGTAAGAAGAAGGACCAGATCGGGGGTACCACTCTTGTGCTGGATCCAGAACTGTCGGGGCTGTCTCCTCTGTCTCCGGAGTTTAGAAACCCGGACCGATCTTTGCATTCAACAGTAGGGGGCATGGCTGAGCTAAAAGGGCGCGTGCAAAAGCAGGGAGACTTGGGGGGAACAAGCAGCACGCAGCAGGGGAAGTTTGGTGCTCCGTTCTTTGAGCTCCGTGACAGCGCAGGCCCGCGCTCTAGATTCGAACAGAGACTGTGACCAGAGACGTGCCGTGTGCCATTGGCTCGAGCAGCGCAAGGTGCCTATCGCTCCAGCCCAGTAACTACCGCGCGCATACCGCTTAAGAAGGACCAGGTGACTCACTGTGAACTGTGCCCTTTCTCACCGGCATATATCTGTCGAGCTACGGTAAGCTCCGACAGTGTTGAAGACTGTACTTCACTCTGCGCAACGAACCCTGGAACAAGGACCCCGTATAAGATGTCGAGGACTCACCGCCACCGCCGAGACTCGGATCGTCAACGCCTTCAGGACGATACCGGATTCATCACGCACTAACTGCATTGGCGCTACAGTTTGTACCGAGGACTCTACAGTCAGGAAGCCGTCAGACTGATAAGTAAGGCTAGCTTCAGACTAGCGTTTTGGCCCGCAGCGCTGGCCGCCGCTAAGCTCCACCCCTGCTGCGCCCCCTTCGGTCATCTCCTCCTAGTGTCGCACATCGCTGCATGCGATCTGCACACCCTATCTAAAGCATAGGGTGCGCAGACCGTGCGCTGGCCGGGCGCTAGTAGGATTTTGAGTGCGCGGCACCCTTTTTACGGTGCTCCGAGCGCACTAAAATGAACATGGTGCGTTCGGCGCACCGTCAAAAGGGCGCAACACACGCAAAATCCTACTAGTGCATGGCCAGCGCACAGGCTGCGCACCCTATGCTAAAGATAGGGTGTGCAGATCGCATGCAGCGATGTGCGACACTAGGAGATGACCGGAGGGGGCGGGGCTTAGTGGCGGCCGTGCGCTGCAGGCCAAAACGCTAGTCTGAAGCTAGCCTTAACCCTTAAGAACGGTTGCTTTACCTAGTATAAGGCTGTGTGCCCACGTTGCGCTTTTTAAGCGTTTCCGCAGCGCTTTTAGACACGCGTTTCTGCTGCAGAAACGCTTAAGAAAAGCATCCCATGTAATCATTCACTGGGGAACGCAATTTTTTAGGAGTTAGGTCAGACAACTGTTTTTAATTAATTTTTGGATGCTGAATCCAGAAATGATCTCAGTTTTTCTCTATCACGTCAAGTTTTTGAACTATAGGATTTTTGTCTTCTCAAAAATATGTAAACTAGTGTACCTAAAAAGTTTTTTTTTTTTTTTTTAAATAGTACAAATATGAACAAAAAATGAAATATATAAGAAATAGGCATGACAAATATGTTTTTTAACACTATCATGTTTTTTACAAAGGATATATATATATATGCAAGTATTTAAGGTAAAAATGTACATTTATAGCTTTTTCTGGAGTGTTTAACTTGAGGACAATCACGTTTGATGCTCCAGCAATAGTCAGCCATCATATGTACATCCCATCTACCCTGGTAACGGTCTTCCATAACCTTCAAATCTTGGTGAAATCGTTCACCTTGCTCATCGCTAACAGCACCAAGATTTTCAGGAAAGTTGGCAAGATGGCAATGCAGAAAATGTAGTTTAATACTCATGTTGCAACCAAGCGCTTTGTAGCTCTCCAATAGTTTCTGAACAATTTCTTTGTAATTACTTGCACGTGTATTTCCAAGAAAGTTCTTGACGACGTCTTTGAATGATAACCAAGCATTCTTCTCAAGATCTGACATAGTCCCGGTGAAATGTTCATCTTTGATGAGCTGTCGAATTTGTGGACCATCAAACACACCAGCCTTGATTTTTTCTATGGACAGTCCAGAAAGTGCCAACATGATGTACTTAAAACAGTCGCCGTCAGTTGGCAATGCTTTTACAAATTGCTTCATGAGACCTAGTTTTATGTGCAGAGGTGGGAATAGTATATTCTTCCTGTCTACAAGTGGCTGATGTAGAATGTTAGGATCTCCAGGTTTAAGACCAGATCTTGGAGGCCAATTCGACTCAACCCAATGCTTTTCTCGAGCTCTGCTATCCCACATACAGAGAAAGCAGGGATACTTTGTGTACCCACGTTGCTGACCAAGAAGGAAGCAAACCATTTTAAGGTCAGCACAGATGATCCAATTGTGTGTGTCATATTTCAATAACTCAATAACTCTCTTTACATCTCCATGTTCTTCACGAAGAGAGACAGAATGCCCAATAGGGACTGCACCAAATAAATTGCCATTGTGTAGAAGGACACACTTAAGACTCCGCTTTGAGCTATCAATAAACAGTCGCCATTCATTTGGATTGTACATTGAAAGCCCTAATTCTTGTAGTAAACCAGGAATATTATGGCAAAACACAAAACCGCTGTCACACCGAAAGTACTGCAAAAATGTACTTTCTCTAGTACGAAAGTATGATACCTTCGCTCCTTGTTCAAGTAACTGTTTCTCATTCAGCCTTGATGCTAGTAATTCTGAAGCGTTTTTTGATTAGCCCAATTCACGTGCTAAATCATTTAACTCGTGCTGATCAAATCCCTTACGAACTGAATCCTTGTGACTTTCAAATTCTGCATCATTGCTGTCACTGTGTTCGTCAACATCACTCAGAACTTCTAGAGATGGTAGCTGTTCGAAAACTGGCACTGGAATTTCAGCTGAATGAGGCATTGGTCTGATAGCTGACGGCAGATTTGGATATTCTATTTTACTTTTATTTTTCCTGTTAAATCCTGATGTTTTCACTAAACAGAAGTAAGAGTCTGTGGAATGACTTTTTTGCTCTCTCCACACCATGGGGATACCAAATGCCAACTTTTCACGTGTTCCTTTGGTCCACATCCGTAAACTCTCGACACACTGCTTGCACACTATGTGAGGGGCCCATGGCTTATCTTGATCACCGAGTTTTACTTTAAAATATGCAAAATATGCTTGTTTGACAAATGCACTGATGTTTGCCCTTTGAACTGGAATGGTGAAAACACCACAAATACAGCAGAAGGAGTCAGGGTTGTTTAGGCATTTACGACGAGAGGAAGAAGGAGCAGACATGATCTGAAACAAAGGAAATACCGTATGTACATAAGTAAATAAAACACTGAGATGGAAAGTTACAAGCTTTGAAAACTAACAAAGAAAAAAATCATAAAAGATATATAAATTACAACTAAGCGCCCAATGTAAAGAGAAAAGCTATCACAAATCCTATTTATTCCTACTATGATACATTTTTTGTGTAAAGATATTGATAATTATGACGTATTGGGAGCTGTACACACCTCTCACCACACTGTCTCAGTTGTGACTACTCTTACAAGTTGCCACGTAGCTCTATATGAGTCGAATTGTACTCAGATAACAAGTCTTATTACAGAAATCAGTGCAATTGTGCTTCTATGGCAGGTAAGTTGAGGAGGAAAAACTTGACGTGATAGAAAAAAACTGACTACATTTTTGGAATCAGCATGCCAATTTTAGTATAAATCAGCTCAAAAACCTAACTCAACAGAAAATTTTTTTCAAATTGTTCCCCATAATTGAATCCGCACATGTTGTGCTAATGGTACGTTTTTTTCCGCTGCGGAAACGCTTAGCAGGAAAAATCGCAGCATGTTCATTAATTTTGTGGAAACGCGTGCGTTTCCACACACATACTATTGTATTGCAAAAACACATAGGAAAACACATGCTAAAACGCTTAATAAAAGCATGAAAAATGCTTAGAAAAGCGCTTCATAAAACGCATGCGTTTTCCCAGGAAGAGGATGTGTGTTTCCGCTCACGAATATTCTGCTTCAAAAACGCAACGTGGGCACATAGCCTTAATGTTACTTCACCTTGCACACCATTTGTGTTAATTTCATCTGCTATATCCCTGTTTACCTCTTCTTCTCCGTATGTGGAGTATCCTCCTGTTCAAGTAAAATTAACGTTAACCCTTGCTCTGTAACCTGCTCGTTACTGCATCTGGCAACCTGCTCACATAATCACACCACACACTTGAGTTGGAATAAATTAGCCACAGCAGCCTTTTATTAACAAACCTTATAAAACAACGACCTCCTAGAGGGGTGGTCCTCAAAGTCCCCACACCTATAAACAACAGGTCTGCTAAGCCCACCATGGCCCCAGGTCGTATCTTACCTCTAGCTGCTATGCACCAGCTCAGCCAATGAACACGACCATTAACCACGGACCCTTTAATCCCTTCCCCAGGATTATTTACATACCCGTCACCAATTAATTCCACCTAGAGGGGTGGTCCTCATTGCCCCACACCTATAAACAACAGGTCAGCAGTGCAGCCCAAAATCCACACGAGCAGCTGACTTCTATCTGTAACAAAAGAACAACAACATTTTTAACTGACAAATTACAACTCGCCAAAATTAGACCATGGCTGGATGTACATTAGACCTGAACCTCTTCACCACTTCATCACTTAGTTCCCTCCTGCCTCTGTAGCCACTCCGATCCTAAATGAGTGGCCACTATAATATTTTGATGGCACTCCCCAATAAATCCAGTCTATGCCTTCAAAATAGATAGAAGTTGAAAGCGCGATAAAAACGAGCCGTCGGAATGAACCAACAAAGAGAAATTAAAACCGCGAACTGGACATAACGTGGAGCCTATAACTTCTAACACCACCACTTTACATGCTTTTCCCATTATGTCTGTCTTTGATGAGTGGATAAACACCTTGACTATATCCCCGTATATGTCCACATCTTCCCTAATAAGACCTCCTTTTTTGGAAATGCTCTGTATGCAGCGCCATCCAACTGCTGAACGTATAGCAATGGCTGCTCAGCAACAATGGCCATTCCCATCTGTATGCAGGGCCAGCTGCCTGTGTATCCCTGGGTCCCCTGATGTTACCTCTGGATCAAGCCTGATGCTGCTCGAAAGTAGGCATTGAGGGCAGAGCCAGCCGACTGCTGCTCGTCAAACCGGCCGTGCTGAAGAGCTACCTGGTAATACCCTCGTCCTCTCACCTGGTCTGACTGCTGTCGCCGGACGGGTCCTGTTCAGGACAGGATACCCGTTGCTCCCGACACCTCGCACAGTGCTGCAAATGCAGGGGAAGCCAACTTCTCCCCCTGATGTAGACCCCACCGGACAGGAGGATCCTTCCCAGATCTGAAGTGCCGAGACGCTGGCCTGCGACCCACACTAGAGGGTCCCCTGTGGGGCTCCTGATACTGCGCTGGACCCGAGGGGTGTCATCAGGACTCAGGTGTGCCAGGGGCCTTGTCCTCCATGGCCGGTGTCCTTCCTTAGGTAGCTGGGATGTACCAACCCCAGCACCCTGCAGCAGGCTTTGAACAGAAGCCTGCAGCCAATCTGCTCCATGCGTGCCCGCTGTGCTCCTAAACTGCTGTAACAAGTGGTCAACAGCCTCCATAATGTGAGTGCAGATAGCAGATTCTAACCCTTATCATGGGGACCTAAAATGGTTGCCCCAAGACAAATGGCAGTCTCTTATATACTCCTGACCCCTCCTCTCTTCTGTCCCATGCCCACCTCTTTTCTGTTTTAACCCTAGCATTCACAAGGACTATTCAACTCCCTCTATTCCCACTTTAGCCCTGTCATGTCAGCCCCCCCTTTAAAGCCAGGGGCCTAGTACGGCGTCTCTTTAAATGTCACGACACAGCTGTCGGGTGACCTGCAACCAGGGGCTCCTTTCCTGTGCCTAACACTAGGGGGCACCCTAGCTCTCCCTGCTTCCCAGGATACTTCAGATAGTGAAGATACCAGGGCCTTCGCCCTTGCCTTATCTCCTAAGTTAGCACCCCGTCTGTTTTCCTCTCCCACCCAGGGAACGGGGGCGCTACTGTGCACCGTAATACACCAATCTGACAAACAGGGCAACAAAGACAAGGGTAAGCTAAAAACTCTGCACACACAAAATTGTTGTGAGTTCATTTTTCCCTTCACCATTGAGGTCTGATGAACTCCCTCCTCTGGTGAAGGAAGGTTGTGAGGCTGATTACCAAACACATGGGCAGCTAGATGATGACTGGGTGGCTGGAATTGAGGACTGGATATAAGGCTGCCGACGCCCTTCTTCCTGGCTGGTGATTTTCCTGCTGGATTCTTGGAGATCAGTCTGATTCCTGCATCTCAAAGCTAAGTTTTTCTGCTCTGCTTTGTACACTTCAGTTTTGTTTTTGTTTTGCTTTGTTTTTTGGGAGTTCTGCCATCCCCGGCCGGGGGTGAGCTGAATTCCAATTTTTGTCTCTGATCTGTTGATATTTTGCTCTGTCTTCAGAATATACCTGAGTGCTGGTATAGTCTTTTGAAGCCTAGCGACTTCAGGGCCTGTTTTTCCTATCAGTAGGTTGGCTCATTTTGATAGGGTTTTTGCGGATGGCAGACAGCAGCTTTCCTATCCTGTTCTATGTAGTTAGCTTGGGCCCCATCATTTGCTCAACCTATCTTTCTATCTGTGTTAGTGTTTTCATCTTGCTTCACCGTCATTATATGTTGGGGGCTGCCTATTGCTTTGGGGTCTGCTCTGGGGCAGTTTAGTTTTTCCCCTTTCTGTCTTTAGGCTATATAGTTCTCTGGCTGTGATCGATGGGTCTAGGGCACCGTAGGAACCCCCCACGGCTACTGCTAGTTGTTGTGGATAGGTTCAGGGGTCTGCAATCCGATAGCTGCCAACCTCTCTGGTTTTTCTGGACTTAGCTGGTATTTTGTTTTCTCCTCCTTCGGTGACTCATCATAACAGAATCACCAGCCATACCGCAGATCCTAGGGTACTCAATAGCAGGA
The DNA here is from genome assembly GCF_039654945.1 of Dendrobates tinctorius. Classification (NCBI taxonomy): domain Eukaryota; kingdom Metazoa; phylum Chordata; class Amphibia; order Anura; family Dendrobatidae; genus Dendrobates; species Dendrobates tinctorius. The sequence goes on from NW_027361803.1 coordinate 15,152,798, forward strand.
GAGAATTGTAAAAAAAAAAAAAAGTGTCAGAATTTTTTTTAGTGTGCATATTTTTTCCTCTATATCTCTGAGGCCGTAGGGGGAATTTTTCTCTCAATGGAGATGAAGCAATTGTCTGATCATGTGGAGCAGCTCGTTGCTGAAGTGCGGGGAATTTCCGCCTATCTTGCTCATTCACATGCTGCTGAACCAAAGATTCCTACTCCTGATGTATTTTTGGGGGATCGGTCTAAATTCTTGAATTTCAAGAATAATTGTAAATTATTTTTTGCCTTGAAGCCTAACTCGTCGGGGAACTCCGCGCAGCAGGTTAAAATTGTCATCTCTTTGCTGCGCGGCGATCCCCAGGATTGGGCGTTTTCTTTGAAACCTGATGATCCTATTCTGAATAATGTGAACGCATTTTTTCAAGCCTTGGGGTTGTTGTATGACGAACCTAATGCTATTGATCAGGCTGAAAAGACCCTGTTGGCATTAAGCCAGGGTCGGGATTCGGCAGAGTTGTACTGTCAAAAATTCCGAAAGTGGGCGGTCCTTACTACCTGGAATGATGGTGCCTTGGCAGTCCTCTTTCGGAAGGGTTTGTCAGAAACTGTAAAAGATACTATGGTGGGATTTCCTGTTCCCTCTGGTCTTGACGATTCTATGTCATTAGCCATTCAGGTGGATCGGTGTTTACGTGAACGCAAAACTACACGAGAGATGTTACCACCTGTTGAACAAATGTCTGAATCTATGCAATGTGATAGAGTTTTGTCTAGGGCGCAACGTCAGGAGTTCAGAAGGCGTAATAAGCTGTGTTTTTTTTGTGGAGATGCCTCGCATATTATTTCTGTCTGCCCTAAAAGAGAGAAACGTTGTGCACACACGTTTTCTGTGGGTGGTGTTCAACCTAAGTTTCTTCTGGCAATTACTCTGATCTGCTCCCTGTCCACATTTTCCGCCAAAGCTTTTGTGGATTCAGGAGCAGCTCTGAACCTGATGGACTTGGATTTTGCTAAACGTTGTGGATTTCCTATGACACCTCTGCGGATGCCTATCCCTTTGAGGAGTATTGATGCTACTTCTTTGGCGAAGAATAAACCTCAGTTTTGGACCCAGGTGGTAATGCGGGTCGCCCCAGACCATCAGGAAAATTGCAGATTTTTGGTGTTGCATAATTTGCATGATACCATTGTTCTGGGGTTTCCCTGGTTGCAAATTCATAATCCAGTTTTGGACTGGAAATCTGTGTCTGTGGTGAGTTGGGGTTGTCGGTGTGCCCTTAGTGATGCTCCTGTTTTCTCCACCTCTCCCCAGTCGCACGATGTTCCTGACTATTTGGCTGACTTTTATGATGTATTTGGTGAGAATGAGTCTGCGTCTTTACCTCCTCATAGGAGTTATGACTGTGCAATTGAGCTGAACCCGGGGTGTAAATTCCCCAAGGGTCGGCTTTTCAATTTGTCTGTACCCGAGCACGAGGCTATGCGATCCTATATTAAGGAGGCATTGGAGAAGGGTCATATTAGACCATCCTCTTCACCCTTAGGTGCTGGGTTTTTTTTCGTGGCTAAAAAGGATGGTTCATTAAGGCCTTGTATTGACTATCGTGCCCTCAACAAAATTACTGTTAAATATCAGTATCCGTTACCCCTGATTTCTGATCTATTCTCCAGAGTTAAAGATGCTTGCTGGTTTACCAAGCTTGACCTCAGGGGGGCGTATAATCTTATTCGCATTATCATAGAATCATAGAATCGTAGAGTTGGAAGGGACCTCCTGGGCCATCTGGTCCAACCCCCTGCTCAAAGCAGGATTCGCTAAATCATCCCAGTCAGATGTTTGTCCAGCCTCTGTTTGAAGACTTCCATTGAAGGAGAACTCACCACTTCTCGTGGCAGCCTGTTCCACTCATTGATCACTCTAACTGTCAAAAAGTTTTTTCTAATATCTAATCTGTGTCTCCTCCCATTCAGTTTCATCCCATTGCTTCTAGTCTTTCCTTGTGCAAATGAGAATAAAGTTGATCCGTCTACAATGTGACAGCCCTTTAGATATTTGTAGACAGCTATTAAGTCTCCTCTCAGTCTTCTCTTTTGCAAACTAAACATTCCCAAATCCTGCAACCTTTCCTCATAAGACAGGGTTTGCAGACCGGTCACCATTCTGGTCGCTCTTTTCTGAACTTGCTCCAGTTTGTTGATGTCTTTTTTAAAATGTGGTGCCCAAAACTGGACACAATTTCCAGATGAGGTCTGACCAAAGAGGAGTAGAGGGAAATAATGACTTCACGTGATCTAGACTGTATGCTTCTGTTAATACATCCTAGAATTGCATTTGCCTTTTTTGCTGCTGCATCACACTGTTGACTCATATTCAGTCTGTGATCTATTAGTATACCCAAGTCTTTTTCACATGTGCTGTCACTTAGCCCTATTCCTCCCATTCTATATATGCTTTTTTCATTTTTATTGCCCAGATGTAGTACTTTGCATTTCTCCCTGTTAAAAACCATTCTGTTAGTTGCTGCCCACTTCTCCAGTTTATTTAAATCTTTTTGAATCCTCTCTCTCTCTTCTCTAGTATTAGCTATCCCTCCTAGCTTTGTGTCATCAGCAAATTTAATCAGTTTACCCTCAATTCCTTAATCTAAATCGTTGATAAAGATGTTGAACAATACAGGGCCCAGGACAGAGCCCTGTGGTACCCCACTTGAGACATTCTTCCAACTGGATGTGCAGCCATTTACGACCACTCTTTGGGTCCGATCACTAAGCCAGTTATGAATCCACCTAACAGTTGCCTTGTCCATTCCATACTTAGTCATTTTTTCAATAAGGATTGTATGAGAGACTTTGTCAAATGCTTTGCTGAAGTCAAGATACACTATATCTACAGCATTTCCCTGATCCACCCAATCAGTGATACCGTCATAGAAGGAAATTAAGTTAGTCTGACATGACTTATTAGTTACAAACCCATGCTGACTCTGTTTGATCACTTCATTCTTATCCAGGTATTGACATACATGTTGTTTAATAATTTGTTCAAAGATCTTTCCTGGTATAGAAGTCAGACTCATTAAGCATGGGGATGAATGGAAGACGGCGTTTAATACTCCGGAGGGACATTTTGAGTACCTGGTGATGCCTTTTGGGCTCACTAATGCCCCTTCTGTCTTCCAGTGCTTCATGAACGATATATTCCGAGACTTTGTGGATAAATTTTTGATTATCTATCTGGATGATATTTTGATCTTCTCCAAGAATTGGGACTCTCATGTGGAACATGTTCGGACTGTGTTCCGGATTTTGAGGGAGAATTCCCTGTATGTCAAGGGATCGAAATGCCTTTTTGGGGTACAGAGGATTTCATTTTTGGGATTTATTTTGTCTCCGTCAACTATTGAAATGGACCCAGCCAAGGTACAGGCCATTTATGATTGGGTTCAGCCCACTTCTTTGAAGGCCCTCCAGAAGTTTTTGGGTTTTGCTAATTTTTATCGGAAATTTATAGATAATTTTTCTGCTATTGCCAAGCCATTGACTGATTTGACTAGGAAGGGTGCTGATGTGCTGAATTGGTCTCCGGAGGCTGTTTCTTCCTTTCAGGAGCTGAAGCGAAGATTCACTTCTGCTCCGGTTTTGCGGCAACCTGATGTCTCACTCCCGTTTCAGGTGGAGGTGGATGCTTCTGAGATTGGTGCAGGAGCGGTGTTGTCCCAAAAAGATCCTGTGACATCTAAAATGAATCCTTGTGCTTTCTTTTCCCGAAAGTTCTCCCCATCCGAACGTAACTATGATGTGGGGAATTGGGAACTGTTGGCCATGAAATGGGCATTTGAGGAGTGGAGACATTGGTTGGAGGGAGCCAAACACCAAGTCGTGGTCCTTACTGACCACAAGAATTTGATTTACCTGGAGTCGGCCAAGCGCTTGAATCCTAGACAGGCTAGCTGGGCCTTGTTTTTCACACGTTTTGATTTTGTGGTCTCTTTTCTTCCGGGCACGAAGAATGTCAAGGCAGACGCCCTCTCTAGGAGTTTCCTTGCTGATTCTCCTGTTGTGACTAAGCCTGCTACCATCTTAGGCGAGGGGGTAGTTCTTTCTGCCATCTCGCCCGATTTGAGATGTGCTCTGGAAGAGTTTCAGGAGGACAAACCTGAGCGTTGTCCCAGTGGAAAGTTGTATGTTCCTGACCAGTGGAGGAAGAGAGTGATGTCTGAAGTTCATTGCTCTGCATTGGCTGGTCATCCAGGTATTTTTGGTACTAGAGATCTGGTGAGTCGGTCTTTTTGGTGGCCTGCCTTGTCTCATGATGTCAGGAATTTTGTGCAGTCCTGTGGGACTTGCTCCCGGTCTAAACCTTGTTCTCGCTCTAGTGGCTTGTTGATGCCTTTGCCGGTGCCCAGGAGGCCATGGACCCATATTTCAATGGATTTTATCTCTGATATGCCTGTCTCTCAGAGAATGACTGTTATTTGGGTGATTTGTGATAGATTCTCTAAGATGGTCCATCTTGTACCACTCCCTAAGTTGCCATCTTCCTCTGAGTTGGTGCCCTTGTTTTTGCAACAGGTGGTTCGCTTGCACGGGATTCCTGAGAACATTGTATCTGACAGAGGAGTTCAGTTTGTGTCTAGATTTTGGAGGACTTTCTGTTCCAAGCTGGGAATTCAGTTGTCCTTCTCCTCTGCGTTTCACCCTCAGACCAATGGGCAGACGGAGAGAACAAACCAGACTTTGGAGTCATATTTGAGATGTTTTATTTCTGCCAATCAGGATGATTGGGCTTCATTTTTGCCCTTGGCCGAATTTGCTTCAAATAATAGAGCTAGTTCTGCCACTTTGATGTCACCTTTTTTTTGTAACTTTAGTTTTCACCCTCGATTTTCTTCAGGGCAGGTGGAGCCTTCTGCCTGCCCAGGTGTTGACACTGTGGTGGAGAGAATGCACCAGATCTGGGACCAAGTGGTGGATAAGTTGTCTCTCTCCCAGGAAAAGGCCCAGCGGTTTTCCAACCGGCGTAGGACCATTGGTCCCCAGTTTAAGGTGGGTGATATGGTTTGGTTGTCATCAAAAAATATCGCTATGAAGGTGGCTTCTCCTAAGTTTAAGCCTAGATTTATTGGACCTTACAAGATTTTGGAGATTATTAATCCGGTCTCTTTTCGTTTGGCTCTTCCTGTCACATTTAAAATCCATAATGTGTTCCATAAATCTTTGTTGAAGAGGTTTGTTGAACCTGTTGTTCCGGGGGTGGCACCTCCAGACCCCGTATTGGTTGAAGGTAACATGGAATATGAGGTAGAGAAGATACTGGATTCCCGTCTGGTTAGACGGAGACTCCAGTCTTTGGTTAAGTGGAAGGGTTATGGTCAGGAGGATAATTCCTGGGTCTCTGCCTCTGATATTCATGCCGAAAGATTGGTGCGTGCCTTTCATCGGGCTCACCCGGATCGCCCTGGTGGCATGGATGAGGGTTCGGTGACCCCTCCTCAAGGGGGAGGTACTGTTGTGAGTTCATTTTTCCCTTCATCATTGAGGTCTGATGAACTCCCTCCTCTGGTGAAGGAAGGTAGTGAGGCTGATTACCAAACACATGGGCAGCTAGATGATGACTGGGTGGCTGGAATTGAGGACTGGATATAAGGCTGCCAACGCCCTTCTTCCTGGCTGGTGATTTTCCTGCTGGATTCTTGGAGACCAGTCTGATTCCTGCATCTCAAAGCTAAGTTTTTCTGCTCTGCTTTGTACTCTTCAGTTTTGTTTTTGTTTTGCCTTGTTTTTTGGGAGTTCTGCCATCCCCGGCCGGGGGTGAGCTGAATTCCATTTTTTGTCTCTGATCTGTTGATATTTTGCTCTGTCTTCAGAATATACCTGAGTGCTGATATAGTCTTTTGAAGCCTAGCGACTTCATGGCCTGTTTTTCCTATCAGTCGGTTGGCTCATTTTGATAGGGTTTTTGCGGATGGCAGACAGCAGCTTTCCTATCCTGTTCTATGTAGTTAGCTTGGGCCCCATCATTTGCTCAACCTATCTTTCTATCTGTGTTAGTGTTTTCATCTTGCTTCACCGTCATTATATGTTGGGGGCTGCCTATTGCTTTGGGGTCTGCTCTGGGGCAGTGTTATGAATGAGTTCACCGTAGGAGGCAGACACAAAAATAGAAGCTACGTCCAGAAAACCAGAGAAGTTGGCAACTATCAGATTGCAGACCCCTGAACCTATCAACACAACTAGCAGTAGCCGTGGGGGGTTCCTACGATGCCCTAGACCCCTCGATCAGAGCCGGAGCGCTAAATAGCCTAAAGACAGAAAAGGAAATCTAAACTGCCCCAGAGCAGACCCCAAAGTAAAAGGCAGCCCCCAACATATAATGACGGTGAAGCAAGATGAAAAAACACTCACACAGATAGAAAGATAGGCTGAGCAAACGATGGGGCCCAAGCTAACTAAACAGAAAAGGAAAGGAAGGTTGCTGTCTGCAATCTGCCAAAACCCTATCAAAGACATAAGCCAACAGCTGATATGGAAAAAGACCCTGAAGCAGGTAGGCTTCAAAAACTAAATCAGCACTCAGGTATTTTCAGAAGACAGAGCTAAAGGAATTCAGCTCACCCCAGCAGGGAATGACAGAAATCCAGAAAAACAAAGCAAAACAAAGTCAAAGCACCAATGAAAAAAGCCGAGCAGAAAACTTAGCTTTAGAAGAGCAGGAATTCAGACTGGTCTCCAAGGATCCCACAGAGAAATCACCCGCAGGGCAGAAGGGCGTCGGCAGCCTTATATCCAGTCAGTAACTCCACTCAGCCAGTCATCATCATCAAACTCAGGTGTTTGATAATCAGGCTCACTACCTTTCTCTACCAGAAGAGGGAGTTCCTCGGGCCTCAGTAGTGAAGGGGAAAATGAACTCACAACAGTACCTCCCCCTTGAGGAGGGGTCACCGAACCCTCAACCACACCACCAGGGCGATCAGGGTGAGCCCGATGAAAGGCACGCACCAATCTTTTGGCATGAATATCAGAGGCAGAGACCCAGGAATTATCCTCCTGACCATAACCCCTCCATTTAACCAAATACTGGAGTCTCCGTCTAGCCAGACGGGAATCCAATACTTTCTCTACCTCATATTCCATGTTACCTTCAACCAATACGGGGTCTGGAGGTGCCACCCCCGGAACAACAGGTTCAACAAACCTCTTCAACAAAGATTTATGGAACACATTATGGATTTTAAATGTGACAGGAAGAGCCAAACGAAAAGAGACCGGATTAATAATCTCCAAAATCTTGTAAGGTCCAATGAATCTAGGCTTAAACTTAGGAGAAGCCACCTTCATAGCAATATTTTTTGATGATAACCACACCATATCACCAACCTTAAACTGGGGACCAATGGTCCTATGTCGGTTGGAAAACCGCTGGGCCTTTTCCTGGGAGAGAGATAACTTATCCACCACTTGGTCCCAGATCTGGTGCATTCTCTCCACCACAGTGTCAACACCTGGGCAGGCAGAAATAATATGTGAGGCATCTCCACAGAAAAAACACAACTTATTACGCCTTCTGAACTCCTGACGCTGCTCTCTGGAAAAAACTCTATCACATTGCATAGGTTCAGACATTTGTTCAACAGGTGGCAACACCTCTCGTGCAGCTTTGCGTTCGCGCAAACGCCGATCAACCTGAATGGCTAATGACATAGAATCGTCAAGACCAGAGGGAACAGGAAATCCCACCATAGTATCTTTTACGGCTTCTGACAACCCCCTAGAGCGAGAACACGATTTAGACCGGGAGCATGTCCCACAGGACTGCACAAAATTCCTGACATCACGAGACAAGGAGGGCCACCAAAAAGACCGACTCACCAGATCTCTAGTACCAAAAATACCTGGATGACCAGCCAAAGCAGAGCAATGAACTTCAGACATCACTCTCTTCTTCCACTGGTCAGGAACATACAACTTTCCACTGGGACAACGCTCAGGTTTGTCCTCCTGGAACTCTTCCAGAGCACGTCTCAAATCGGGCGAGATGGCAGAAAGAACCACCCCTTCGCCTAAGATGGTAGCAGGCTTGGTCACCACAGGAGAATCAGCAAAGAAGCTCCTAGAGAGGGCGTCTGCCTTGACATTCTTAGTTCCAGGAAGAAAAGAAACCACAAAATCAAAACGTGTAAAAAACAAGGCCCACCTAGCCTGTCTAGGGTTCAAGCGCTTAGCCTACTCTAGGTAAATCAAATTCTTGTGGTCAGTGAGGACCACGACTTGATGCTTAGCTCCCTCCAACCAATGTCTCCACTCCTCAAATGCCCATTTTATGGCCAACAGTTCCCGATTCCCCACATCATAGTTACGTTCAGATGGAGAGAACTTTCGGGAAAAGAAAGCACAGGGATTCATTTTAGATGTTACAGGATCCTTTTGGGACAAAACATTCTGTTATGAATGAGTCACCGTAGGAGGCAGACAAAAAAATAGAAGCTACGTCCAGAAAACCAGAGAAGTTGGCAACTATCAGATTGCAGACCCCTGAACCTATCAACACAACTAGCAGTAGCCGTGGGGGGTTCCTACGATGCCCTAGACCCCTCGATCACAGCCGGAGCGCTAAATAGCCTAAAGACAGAAAAGGAAATTTAAACTGCCCCAGAGCAGACCCCAAAGTAAAAGGCAGCCCCCAACATATAATGACGGTGAAGCAAGATGAAAAAACACTCACACAGATAGAAAGATAGGCTGAGCAAACGATGGGGCCCAAGCTAACTAAACAGAAAAGGAAAGGAAGGTTGCTGTCTGCAATCTGCCAAAACCCTATCAAAGACATAAGCCAACAGCTGATATGGAAAAAGACCCTGAAGCAGCTAGGCTTCAAAAACTAAATCAGCACTCAGGTATTTTCAGAAGACAGAGCTAAAGGAATTCAGCTCACCCCAGCAGGGAATGGCAGAAATCCAGAAAAACAAAGCAAAACAAAGTCAAAGCACCAATGAAAAAAGCCGAGCAGAAAACTTAGCTTTAGAAGAGCAGGAATTCAGACTGGTCTCCAAGGATCCCACAGAGAAATCACCCGCAGGGCAGAAGGGCGTCGGCAGCCTTATATCCAGTCAGTAACTCCACTCAGCCAGTCATCATCATCAAACTCAGGTGTTTGATAATCAGGCTCACTACCTTTCTCTACCAGAAGAGGGAGTTCCTCGGGCCTCAGTAGTGAAGGGGAAAATGAACTCACAACAGGGCAGTTTAGTTTTTCCCCTTTCTGTCTTTAGGCTATATAGTTCTCTGGCTGTGATCGAGGGGTCTAGGGCACCGTAGGAACCCCCCACGGCTACTGCTAGTTGTTGTGGATAGGTTCAGGGGTCTGGAATCCGATAGCTGCCAACCTCTCTGGTTTTTCTGGACTTAGCTGGTATTTTGTTTTTTCCTCCTTCGGTGACTCATCATAACACAAAATATTCACTCAAATATAACAGAGGAATCCGCCGGGGTGTGCAGGAGAATAAGGGATTACCACACGTGCAAACCAAGCAACAGTCACTAATAACTCCTCCAACTCTCCTTCTCATATGTGTTCCTCTCCCACCATTAGCCATGTAGAAAATGCTAGCTCTGACGAGGATTAGTATGACAGCCAAGATCATAAAGGGAAAAGGAGTGTCTAACCGAGCTCAGCTGTAAGCACAGGGATTGCCAATATGGCCGATTAGCCCCTGTTCTTCCAGAAGAAATTAACACATTTAATATGACGGAGAAGTGCTTCTTCTCAGCGCCGGAGTAGGAGCAATCAGACGTTGCGATCTACTGGCTCCACACTGTCATGGTAAGCCCGTGGCATTATCTTTGCAGACAAGAAAAGTGACATCTGAATTACAATTCTAGAGGGAGAAAACACACAATCCTCATGTAATAATAGGTAACGGTGTCGGTTCAGCTCTTCTCCACCCTCTCTGCTCTGTGACTAATGCCCACAACGCTCTCCCATTGATGGGATTGCTTTCTGACTGCTGCAAAGTAAATCTTTACATCAATTGTTGATACAGTTCTGTGAAGATGCAGAGGTAACAAACTGCTTTCATTTTCTTTATATTATTTCTGGGTTATTCCCAATATACAGGTCTGGATGTTTTTCCGTCAGGACCAATTCTCATTTAATTTTGGAAGATAGATTGCGGCTCTAGAAACATTCATTATCCACATCTTCATTCTTCATAATTCTCGGCTCGGAGAATGTCGTCCTTGGTCTTTTAGTCCTGTCATTTTTTTTTTCCTGGCAAATCCTGAGGCCACATTCATTGACCATGAAGTAGAAGGCCGGCGTAGCCTTCACTGCGGCCCCTGTACGAAGAGCTCGGCGTTCCTCTGACACGAGGATCATTACTTTGTTCTTACTTTTGGAACAATTTTTGCAGATTGTTAAAACATTTTATAATGTAAGAAAATCCTCTTATATCACATTGCAAGTGGCCGCAGCTCTTTAATATGGAGACTGTCAGCTCAGAATGTTCTCTGGTGGTTGCTCCCAAGTAATTTCCTTCCCTTTTTAGTAACTATGAGCAGAATGGAAGCCGGGAATCAGTGAGTACTGCGGATGGCACTGAGGGAGCACTGTGAATGCTAGTCAGAGAGGCGCTATAGTTGGCATTGATAGCGGCACTGTGGAGGGGAATTATTAGGTACCGCAGCACCACACTGATGGGAGCACCGGGACATAGCACTGATGGGAGCACGGGGACATAGAACTGATGGGGGCACCAGGACATAGAACTGATGGGGGCACCGGGACATAGCACTAATGGGACCGCCGGGACATAACACTGATGGGAGCACTAGGACATAGCACTGGTGGGAGCATCGGGACATAGCACTGATGGAAGCACTGGTACATAGTACTGATGGGAGCACCGGGACATAGCACTGCTGGGATCACCGGGAAATAGCACTGCTGGGAGCACTGGGACATAGTACTGATGGGGGGCACCGGGACATAGCACTGATGGGGGCACCGGGACATAGTACTGATGGGGGCACCGGGACATAGTACTGATGGGAGCACTGGGACATAGTACTGATGGGAGCACCGGGACATAGTACTGATGGGAGCACCAGGACATAGCACTGATGGGAGCACCGGGACATAGTTCTGATGGGGGCACCAGAACATAGCACAGATCAGAGCACTGGGACATAGTACTGATGGGGGGCACCGGGACATAGAACGGATGGGGGCACTGGGACATAGTACTGATGGGGGCACCAGAACATAGCACTGATGAGAGCACTGGGACATAGTACTGATGGGGGGCACCGGGACATAGAACGGATGGGGGCACTGGGACATAGCACTGATGAGAGCACCGGGACATAGTACTGATGGGAGCACCGGGACATAGCACTGATGGGAGCACCGGGACATAGTACTGATGGGGGCACCAGAACATAGCACTGATGAGAGCATCGGGACATAGTACTGATGGGAGCACCAGGACATAGCACTGATGGGAGCACCGGGATATAGTACTGACGGTAGCATTGGGACATAGTACTGATGGGAGCACTGGGACATAGTACTGATGGGAGCACTGGGACATAGTACTGATGGGGGCACTGGGACATAGTACTGATGGGAGCACCGAGACATAGTACTGATGGGAGCACTTGGCATAGTTTAACGCCGGTGTGTTTGTACCTTGTTTCTCCGGCATTACTCCGCATGTCTCTGCTTTAACCCTCTGTTCCTCTCCCCCTAATGAGCTGGAATGCTGTTGTCAGTTATTTGTGTGGATGCTTCTCAGTTCCCTCCTCCGCTGCGTAGCCGTACATGCATGTGTGGTTCCGCTGACCACCCGCTTGTGCGGCCTCTGGTTGCCGCTGTGGAAAACTATCCGTGGATTGCAAGGTCCTCTGCACTGTGCATGACTTACCACGTCTGTTCAGGCTTGCAGCTCCTGCCAGGTGTCCTTTACAATGCTGATTTGTGTCTGGCTGTGCTTAGGGGGCACGTGGCCACACCTCCCCTGCTTTTATGAGGAATGGGTGTGTGCTAGAATTAGTGCTCCAGCCTATCGCTGTGAGGCAGCTCCTATATAAAGATTCCCTGCACTGTGGGGCGTTGCCAGAGCTTTGCCTTAAGTCTCTGAATCTTGCAATGTCTGTTTGGTGTTCAGCACCTGTCCTGCCTGCATTTCTAGGTTAGCTGATGCCTGTCTTCCGCCTGCTCTGGGGGCAGATTTCCCAGATCCGTCTCTGTTATCAGCCTTGGGACAGCTGATGTCTGAGTTCCTGGACTTATCCTGTTTATGTGTTGGTACCAAAGTCCTTGTCTTGATTCCTGCTGTGTTATGAAGTCCTAGTCCTGATTCCTGCTGTGTCATGAAGTCTAGTCCTGGTTCCTGCTTTTATGTTCCTAAAGTTCTTCTGTGTCTTGAACCCTGTGCCCAGTGACTGTGACTCTTTGCTAACTGACTTTCTGTTATCTAACCTGGGTTCATCTTTGAAGTAGGAGTCCGGTATGTCTGCTGAGTTTCTGCTACTCTGTGCTCAGCTTGTTATTCGGTGCAATCCCTGGCCGGTTCCAGTCCAACCTGATGGGGCTTGCACCAGACCGCTTGAGTTCCTTTTTAGGTCACTGCCAGATGTCCGGAGACTGATGATCGTGGCCTCTTGTCCGGAGCCTGATGACTGCAGCCTGATGTCTGGTGTCTGACGATCACTTCCAGATGTCCGGTGCCTGATGTCCTCTGCCAGTTGTCCGGATCCTATCCTTCCCTGCCTGATGTCCGGAGCCTGATGACTGCGACCTCATGTCCAGAGCCTGATATCCAGAGCCTGTCGATCGCTGCCAGATGTCTGGAGTCCGACGCCAGTGTTCAGATGTTCTATCTGAGATCCGAGTCCTGATGTCCTGCCTGAGACCTGATGTCCGCCTGGTGCCTTGATGTCCTGATGTCTAGATGTCCTTCCTGATGGCCTGTGTCTTGATGTCCAGCCTGTGTCCTGGTGACCGGATGTCCAGCCTGTGTCCTGATGTCCAGCCTGTGTCCTGATGTCCTGATGTCCAGCCTGTGTCATGAAGACCTGATGTCCAGCCTGTGTCCTGATGTCCAGCCTGTGTCCTGATGTCCAGCCTGTGTCCTGATGTCCTGCCTGTGTCCTGATGTCCTGCCTGTGTCCTGATGTCCTGCCTGTGTCCTGATGTGTCTCGATGTCCGGTTTGTGGTCCTGGTTGTCCAGCCTGTGTCCAGATGACTGGTCCGTGGTTTTGGTGGTCCGGCCTGTGTTCCAGAGTCGGTCCCGCCTGTGTTCCTGGGGAATCTCCAGCCCTGTTTCCCGGTGACGGCTCTGCCTGGATCTAACCAGCCGATGACCTGTGTTGCCATGCCGGTGTTCCTGTTCCTGTCCTGCCTGTGTCCCGATGTTCCGCTGGTTCCCTGGGGTCCACCCTGTGATGACGTCTGTCCTGGGTCGGTGTCTGATGTCCTCCTGCTGAGCCTGTGCTACACCTGAAGCCTGAGAGAGATGCTATCCTGTTATGCCCGTGCCAGAAGACCCTGGATTGCATCAACCCATGATGACCCCTGCCATCGTCTGACGTCTGTCCGAGGTCGGTGTCTGATGTTCTTCTGCTGAGCCTGTGCTACGCCTGAGGCCTGAGAGAAAGGCTGTCCTAGTATGCCCGTGCCAGATGACCCTGGACTGCATCAACCCGGGATGTCCTCATGCCTTCGTCTGTTATCCTGAGACGTGTACGTTTCCCTGATGTGCGGAATTGAGAGCCCGGCATAGTTATGTTTCGTTCCTGTACTGTGTGTTCGTTTGAGTAAACTTTATGTCTTCATACCTGAAGTTGTGTGGTGTCATATAGTTCTGCACGCCATCTCTTCCACATGCTCAGCTGCCACAGACCCTGCTTGCTGCCCTTCCCTAGTCTGGGTAGGTCCAGGTTCCTCTATATGGTCCAGTGGGTCCACATTTCGTCCCCACCTGGGATGCTCACCCCACATCTTCGTGGTCGGGTGAAGTGGAGGCTGGGCCGTGTTCCCGGTCACAGTCGCAACACATATCACTGATGGGGGCACCGGGACATAGTACTGATGGGGGCACCGGGACATAGCACTGATGGGGCACCGGAACATAGTACTGATGGGGGCACAGGGGCATTGCACTGATGGGAGCACCGGGACATAGCACTGATGGGAGCACCGGGACAAAGCACTGATGGGACCACCGGGACATAGTACTGATGGGGGCACCGGGACATAGCACTGATGGGAGCACCAGGATATAGTACTGACGGGAACCTCAGTGATTGGGTGGAAATGTACTGTTCAGTTTCCCTGCAGCGCCCCCACACATAAATTAAGTATTACAGTGTGTCCATTGAGTTTTTCACTTATTGTGTGGACGTGTTTGGTCCTACAGATCGGGGACACTCTTTGTACCTACTCTGTACTGCACTGCACAAAGACCCCAATCCATTAATAGGATAGTTCATGAAAAGTTCTCCTAATGGAATAATCCCATTAATGGCAGCTGATATGTGGGGGGTTATCAGAATCCCTCCTGCTCAGTAATGGGGGCAACTAGGGTAATAGTAATGTACAAAACCAGCCTTTACTAAAGTGATACAATGTAATGAAAAAAACTTTTCTTATTCATCAACAGGACAAAAACAAAACATTTGACATTGTGTCCGTCCCTTTAAGCATGGCACCATTTGTACAGTGGATACAAAGCGTTTAGTAAGACGATCGGCTTCATCTCTGTGTTGTAAAGAAAGTGTCTTTCTATACATTTCTGTATGAAAAGAGCAAAAAAGGCCACTGCAGCCCCTGTGATCTCTGAATGGGAGTGAAACTCGATGACAGAAGAAAGCGGCGAATATTTGAGCACATTCATCGCAATACATGCATTCCTCAAGTTCTTCTTTTTACCCCATGGCAAAAAAAAAAAACACTATCGAGTCCCATCTGGTTAGAAAACTAGATCAGGGCTTTAAAATGCGACAATTTATAATATCTCAGCAGATAGAAAGTATCCGCAGCTCTCACAATTCTAGGTTTCACTACACATATAAATACATACAGTGACATGTTAAAGTTTGGGCACCCCTGATCAAAATGACTGTTATTGTGAAAAGTTAAGCAAGTTGAAGATGAAATGATCTCTAAAAGGCCTAAAGTTACAGATGACACATTTCGTTTGTATTTTAGGAAAAAAAAATACATACAGTGGTGTGAAAGTGTTTGCCCCCTTCCTGATTTCCTATTCCTTTGCATGTTTGTCACACTTAAATGTTTCAGATCGCCAAAAAAAAGTAATTATTAGACAAAGATAACAAAAGTAATCACAAAATGCAATTTTTAAGTTAAGATCTCTATTATTAAGGGAAAAAGAAATCCAAACTGTCAAGGGTCCTTCTCCAATACCACACAATCAACAGAGCGAGGGAAGTGTGAACAATCCCAAGACTTTTATCATAGGCAAACCTAAAAGGTCCATAAAAAATCCACAACACTGAGGATACAATAGTCCAGAACACGAATGCAGTTCAGTAACAGGATGAATGTCCAAGGAGATGAGAGTCCAATAATCCAGCAGACAGAGGATAAAATGGGTCCATATGCTTCCCCTTCTCTCCGACGTGCCGTCTTCACACGATCATCACCACGCAGCGTCTGACTTGTCCAGCTCCTGTCCTCTCCAGCCCCCTTCTTATGTCCAGGGGTAGTCAGACAGGTTGGGGCGGTTTTCAGGCCACCCAGACCTGACAAAGGTGCCTTGGAGATTAAGGCACCACAGGGGGTTCATCAAGAGGCACAGATACAGTCAGGCTGCAGACAGCAAGTGAGCTAATTCAATTATCAGACTTTTGGAAGGTAATTGAGACTCTAGACAGTATGGGGAATACACGGAATGATATAGGGCAACAAGAGAACACTATGGAAATCCGTAAAATATAAATAGACACAAAATGATACCCACATAACATATCACACCATCACACAAACCTACAGGGTCCTGTGTGAAAAGTGATTGCCCCCTAAACCTAATAACTGGTTGTGCTCCCCTTAGCACCAACAACTGCAATTAAGTCTTTTACAACGCTCTGGAGGAGTTTGGGTCACTCATCCTAACAGAATTGTTGTAATTCAGCCACATTGGAGGGTTTCCGAGCATGAACCACCTTTCTGAGGTCACGCCACAGCATCTCATTTGGATTAAGGTCAGGAGGACTTTGATCAGGCCACTCCAAAGTTTTAATTTTGTTTTTCTTAAGCCATTCAGAGATGGACTTGCTGGTGTGTTTTTGATCATTGTCCTGCTGCATAACTCTAGCGCGCTTCAGCTTGAGGTTACAAACACATGGCTGGACATTCTCCTTCACAATTTTTTTGGCAGATAGCAGAATTCATTGTTCCAGTTCCCACAGCAAGTCTTCCAGGTCCTGAAGCCGCAAAACAGCCACAGACCATCATACTAACACCACCATATTTTACTGTTGGTATGATATTCCTTTGCTTCTATGCCAGATGTAATGGGACATACACCATCCAAAAAGATCAACTTTTTTCTCGTCAGTCCACAGAGTATTCTACCAAAAGTCTTAGGGATCATCCAGATGTTTTCTGGCAAAACTGAGACAAGCCTTTATGTTCTTATTGCTCATCAGTGGTTTTTGTCTTGGAACTCTGCCATGCAGGCCATTTTTGCCCAGTCGCTTTCTTATGGTGGAGTCATGATCACTGGTCTTAACTGAGGCAAGTGAGGCCTGCAGTTCTTTGGATGTTGTTGTGGGGTCTTTTGTGACCTTTTGGATGAGTTGTCGTAGCACTCTTGGGGTCATTTTGGTTGAAGGTTCTCCACTGTTCCATGTTTTGATCATTTGTGGATAATGACTCTCACTGTGGTTCGCTGGAGTCTGAAAGCTTTAGAGATGGCTTTATAGCCTTTTCCAGGCTGATAGATCTCAAATACTGTCTAGCTTTTGAGGAGCTTTTGGTCTACTTCACTTTGTCAGGTGGATCCTATTTAAGTGATTTCTTGATTGAGAACAGGTGTGGCAGTAATCAGGCCTGGGTGTGGCTAGGGAGTTAGAACACAGCTTCCCAAAGATGTGATAAACAGTTACTTTATATTTTAAAATCACTTTTTCACACAGGTCCTTGTAGGTTTGGATTCTCTTTTTCCTTTAATAATAAAGACCTTCAATTAAAAACTGAATTTTATGATTACTTGTGTTATCTTTGTCTAATATTTAAATTGTTTGGTGATCTAAAACATTTAAGTGTGACAAACATGCAAAAGAATAGGAAAACAGGAAGGTGGCAAACACTTTTTCACACAACTGTATATATTTTCATCTTTTACATAAAGGAAAATAGGTCTATGAAAAAGTTTGGGCACCCTGCATGGTTAGTACCTAGTAGCACCCCTTTTGAAAGTATCACAGCTTGTAAATGCTTTTTGTAGCCAGGAGTCTTTCAATTCTTGTTTAAGGAATTTTCATCCGTTCTTCCTTGGAAAATTCTTCCAGTTTTGTGAGCTTCCTGGGTCGTCTTTCCTCCTCTGCTATTTTGAGGTCTAGCCACAGATTTTCAGTGAGATCAGGGGACTGTGAGGGTCATTGTAAAACCTTCAACGCCTTTTGAGGTCGTCTATTGTGGATTTTGACTTGAGTTTAGGATCATTATCCATTTGTAGAAGCCATCCTCTTCCTCTTTTCAACTTCAGCTTTTTACAGATTGTATTATGTTTGCATCAAGAATTTGTTGAAATTTCATTGATCTATTCTTTCCTCTACCTGTGAAATGTTTCCAAAATGCATCAGGCTTGTTTAGATGTTCTTTTGCATGTTTCTGATGCTAAATTTTATGGTGATGATGCAGGAGAGGTTTTCCTCTGATGACTCTTCCATGAAGGCCATATTTGTTCAGGTGTCTCTGAAGAGTAGAACAACGTACCACAACTCCAGAGTCTGCTAAATTTTTCTGAAGGTCTTTTGTAATCAAGCGGGGATTGTGATTTGCCTCTCTAGCAATCCTACGAGCAGCTCTCCCTGAAATTGTGCTTGGTCTTCCAGACCTTATCTTAACCTCCACTGTTCCTGGTAACTGACATTTCTTAATTAGATTTCAAATTGAGTAAAAGGGAACTTGAAAAGGCTTTGCTATCTTCTTATAGCTATCTCCTGCTTTGTGGGCCTCCACCATTTTCATTATCACTGTGCTTAGACAGCTGCTTAGAAGAACCCATGGCTGCTGGTTTTTGGCAGAAGGTAAGAGGATGCTGGGTTTTTATAAAGATGGGAAATTTGCATCATCTGGCCTTTCCTAATGATGATAGTGCACACAATCAGTAAACGCTGCGGATTTGACACTGCGTACTTCTGCAGCGTCCAACCCACAGCGTCCAGATGTTACAGTATAGTGGATGGGATTTCAAGAAACCCCATACCCACTATGCGTCCACAGATGCCCTTGGATCACCAGCGGAGATGGACATACGGTGCCTCTCTCCATAATGGAGGCCATGGCACAAGGAGAAGTGAGAACTAAGTGGCTCCGGAACAAAACATTGACATCTTGGTTCCTCAGCCGGGAAACTCCCCAGATCTCATCCCATTGAGAACCTGCAGTCAATCCTCAAAAAGTGACAAAACCCAGAAGTTGTGATAAACTCTGGGCTCTGATGAGACAAGAATGGGCGGCCATCAGTTAGGATCTGCTCAGAAGCCGATATCCAGCCGCCAAGTCTGGAGAATAAGGGGCAGCGCCGAGAATATTGCGATTTTACATAAACTTTATGGATTTGTCAATAAAAGTGTAAAAACATATGAAATGTTATAAATGTCCGTCAGTAACCAGAGAAACATCCGACTAAAAGATCTAAGTAGCAAACTGCGCAATGAAACATTTGTGTTAGTTTCAAAACTTTTGACCATGACTTTACTTGGTCCTCCAGATTGAAGATAATCTTCGTAGCTACTTTCTGCCCCGGCTAATGAGGGGTCTGAACACAGGACCCTCCCTTCTATTAACTATTTAAATGGGTTCTTTAATTGATCAGCCGTTATATTACATGTATATGAAACGCTGCAGTTCTTCTGACTTGATTTGCAGCATGAAAATCTGTGTTTTACAGATCTGCTGGCTGATTGGTCTGAGCTTAACATCGGGGTCTGGGGTTTGACTTCACAAGTCGCTGAGGGTTTTATCCAGGTTTTCATGTTTCTTCAAGAATTTTCCATCCCTGCAGGAGAAATGTAACATTACATAGCAGATTTTTTGGTGGCATTTTTTATTCCAAGAAGCCGTAAAGGGTTGTCCGCTACATGTACAAAATGGAACAGATACTCGACTATAGGACCGCCATCACGCCTCTGCAACGCAGTCTGATTTAAGTTATAGCATTCTTTTATTTTCTGTATTCTTTCCTACATTGTATTGACAGACTCTCCTGATACAAGGCATCCTCTGATCTTGGTCCCGATGCTGACACTTCATCAGACTGAGATCAAAGCCTCCTTGTACGATCGTCTGAATAACATTTCTTCTGCACACAAACACAAGGGCCGTGTCAGCACCTCCATCATCACCTGTCTGGAAGCCCCTATTCTCTCATCCATTGTGATGTATCCAGCTGTAATGATGGGTGTAATTGTCTCGTCACAGGTCATTAAGAAGCAGATCATGGATTAGTGTAAAGGGTGCATGACCATCCATGACATGTCCATGATGCCAGCCCATTTTTGCACAAGCCCAACTTGAGGTCTCTTTCAGATGCTCGCATGATTGATCTCCTCATCTCTGGAACCCTATTCTACTCCATCCTATCACACATATGACACACTCACCAGGGCCGTGGGGTACTCAGAACCAGGTCAGACAGTTCTTTGGGGGAAGTCACGGGGCCGTGACCCGACACCGTGGCCCTGGCTGTGCCGTAAAATGGGGAAAATGTATATGGGATTTAACGTGACACCACCTGTGGTGTTTGCCAACAGATGGTCGAGACTGCTAAAGGAGACCGCTGGGGCTGATGGTGACGCAGCTTGGATTGTTCTGCTCCCCACAGGTGGAGCGGGGTCCCAGGGCTAACGGTTCCGTTTATGTCAGGCTTTGTGTACCTTGTGGTGCAGGACTCAGGGCGCAAGAGATCACTGGAGGACACAAGGACTGTAGTTTTCTTTTCCTTTACTTGATGGTTGATAGTACAGACCAGGGCACTGGTAACAAATCGTGATGGAGAGCCGGGCAGCCTGGAAGCAATTTTGGATACACCTGACCAGGTAGGTACGAAGGCCTTCCTTCTGCGCTGTCCTCCCTTTTTCCTTGCTGCCTAACAGCTCACCCTCCTGCTGCTAACTGTCACTCTCTGTTTTTAATCACAGGTGCCGCTCCTTTGTGTCGGCTCCAGGCTCTGGTATGCTGCTGTGCCGCCGGGTATTAGATCGGGCCAGGAGACATGCAGTCCCCTGCCCTCCAGATTTAGCTGCCGTGACCAGTACCCGCGCAACCACGGACTCCGGTATCCGGTTCCTAGCGCTCAGCTCTGGGCCAAGTTTAATCACAGCTCCACTCCCCAGGTTCTGCTCGACTTCTCTTCTACTGACACCTGGTAAAGGGACCCTTCCTTGCCTCCAGTCATCTCATCCCTCCCTGTGAGGGAGGCAATGCCACTGTGGCAACTGGGACTCCTGGGGTGCCACACATATATAACACAATATTTTGTTAATATGCCTTAAAGCAGGCCTGCACAACATACAGACCGCCATTTGGTGTACTGCGGCCGCAGGACCCGGGAGACACCACTCCCATTTGCCTCTTTCAGATGTTGTTCATCAGTGATTGTCAGTTTGGAACAGCAGAATGACTGCACCACTGGTCAGAACTGTGCGCTTTCGAATGATAGGAGTGCACAAGATATTTTGGTCCAAGGACCACATTGCCATACTGAACCAATCCCCAAGGCTGCAAAAAAATGTAAAGGAGTACTTAGATGCATACATCACCAAAACTACCATCAGTACATTAATACATCACCAGAATTAAGTTTTGAATATTTGAGGAGGATTTGGAGAGTTTCTGCTGAAAAAAAAAGTGTGAACATTCTAAGTTTAACTGAGGTTTAGGAGCAGAAACTCCCCAAATCTTCTTAATGATCTAAAATCTGTACGTTTTAATGATTTTGAAGTTTTAACATAGCTATGAAGCACGTTATGGATTGCTACATGTGTACAAGATCAGAACCACCGTCATCACATGAATGCAACACCAGAAGCACCGTCAGTGCATTAATGTAGTTCCAAGACCACTGTCAGTACATGACAGTAGCGTCAGATCCGCCATTAGTATATGAATGCAGTGCCAGAACCACCATCAGTACATGTATATAGCACCAAGCTTACTACAGTGATCAATTGTAATGTCAGCTAAGCCCCATATATAATTTTATCGGATGTACCTTTAATTCCCAGTATATCCTTAGTAATGGTAAGGAGATACTGGGAGTTGTTGTTATCATCCATTATTAAACGGCGGACTATACAGGAACTACAGCACTGATGAGATGTAGTCAGAATCACAAATACTTACATCCATCATGAGATTTCACACCCAGAACTCAACTCTGCAGACTTCCCTCATCTCTGGTCTTAGGCTATGTGCACACACTGCAGATTCACCTGCGGGTTTTTTCCCGCGGAACCACAGGTAAAACCGCAGGTAAAGTGACCTGCGGTTTTGCTGCGGTTTTCCTGCGGTTTTGCCCTGCGGTTTCACACCTCTACTATGTTAAAGGTGTGAAACCGCAGCAGAATCTGCAGAAATAATTGACATGCTGCGGAAAAAAACCGCAGCAAAACCGCGCGGAAAAAAACGCAGCGTGAGCACTGCGGTTTTGAAAACCCATAGGCTAACATGGTAAAGTACCATGTCTGCGGAACTGCTGCGGTTCCGCAGGGCCAAAACCGCAGCGGAACCGCAGCAAAAACCGCAGCGTGTGCACATAGCCTTAAGCATTACTTCCTAACACGGTGCCCTTAATAATAAAATCATCATGATACTGCCCTATAAATAAAAACATCTCCCATGCTGTAACTGTGAAAAAATAATTGCCCCTCAGTGTGCTTCCTGTACAAAATATCCCTCCCACTGCTGCTCTCCATAATATCCCCCCCATACAGCCTCTCTCTATAATATCCACCAAACACCGCACTTCTCCATTATATCCCCAACACTCTCACTTTATATTACCCCCCCACTATTCCCACTTCATAATGTCTTCCCCACACTGCCCCTCTCCATAATGTCCACGGAATTGTCCCTTTCCATTATATCCCCGACACTGCCCCCTCCGTAATGCCTCCCCACACTGCCCCTCTCCATAATGCCTCCCCACACTGCCCCTCTCCATAGTATTCCACCCCCAAAATTCCATTCTCTTCAAGATATTCACCCAAACGTCCCCATTCCATATCTCACCTACACTGACTGTCTGCATAAAGTCACACCACTGCTCCTCAGGATACTATGCCCCCTTTTACTATCTCCTCCTCATTGCCCCATAATATGCACTCCCCACACTGAATCAGGATACAAATCCAGCTTACCAGACATAGCATTCCAACATCGGAGCACGAGACCGCTGTGTCAAAGCGCACAATCCAAGGCAATGAGAAAAAACTTTGTCCAGCTCCACGATGTAGTGAAAAATATTCTTTATTCACTCAATAGAAATGAGGTTTAAAAGCCAGCATGAGTTACAAGGCATGCGATCGATCTACGCGTTTCGAGTGGCTAGGCACTCTTAATCATGATACGGTATCATGATTAAGAGTGCCTAGCCACTCAAAACGCGTAGATCGATCGCATGCCTTGTAACTCATGCTGGCTTTTAAACCTCATTTCTATTGAGTGAATAAAGAATATTTTTCACTACATCGTGGAGCTGGACAAAGTTTTTTCTCACTCCCCACACTGCCCTTCTCCATAACATCCCCCCACACTGCTTCTCTCCATAATATTTCACCCCCACAATTACCCTATCTACGAGATATCCACTCAAACAGCCCCATTCCATATCTCGCCTACACTGACTGCATAAAGTCACCCCTCTGCCCCCTTTTATTATCTCCTCATTGCCCATAATGTGTCCTGTGATGTTTGCCTATGTAATGATATCAGCCAAGTAAAGTTGGTAGCATTGGGTAAAGCATAGATTAGGACTTGGACACAAGATGGGTAGGATAGGTTAGTGACTGTGTTTAGCTAGTGACATTATGTTAAGGATAGTGTTAATGTTTGGGATTAGCCCATAGTGTGAGGAGCTTATTGTTAGGGCAAATGACTGTTTCCTGTAGAGAGTTAGATAGGGACAAGTTTGATTTCAAGCAAGAAGTGTCTATGAGCAGTGCTGCTGTTGGGGTGACCTACAAGAAAAGGAGACTAAGGGAGAGGGGAGTAGCAAGATCCTGAAGTGACCGGCGAGACAGAGGGGCCTTCCAGAAAGAGGTGTTTGGATAGGATAACGAGTCTTGAAGAACCCTGAGATTGCAAAACACCGAAGATAACGGACCTAAACAGGACTGAATTTGTGGGACTAGTGGGGTCAAAAGTGGTAGACCCATGGCACCAGTAGTGGAAGAACTAAAATGTGGAAGAGACCTGTTGATCAGGACTGTGTCGTTAAACCTGGGTTGCGATGAAGTACGGCGAAACAGTGTGCGTCACCGGCTCTGGAGTAGATTTCAGAGGAAGGATACCGTGTGAATGACAGTGCACAATACACAACCCTTACCCAGCCCATATGAGGAATTGTTTAGAGCAGGACAAGTTTGTAGTTTTCGGTTCCACCAGAAAACGTGCTGGAAAGCAAGATAAAAAAATTCCATCTGCGTTAAAGGGTGAAAAATCAGCACCAAAATTCACCAAATGCCAATTTTCCTGTGTATTCTTGTGGTTTTACTACAGAAATTGTCTGTAAATCACATTTGGGAATATCGCGAAGTTCAGTCTATCGACAGTTCAGTATTGAGGTCTGTGGACCAGATGATCGGATACAGAATATCAAGATGCAACGCTTCTTTTTTTATTGTTTCCAGCTCTTAAAAATGACATGATGGTAAACGAATGGGAAGACTGGTTTATTGTAGACTAATGTGTCCGCAGATATCTTCACGAAGCCGACCTTTACGAGCGTTTGCACGGGACAAGAGCGCAGCCGAGAAGCAGCTTGAGCCCATGTGCAAACATTAAGCTTCCAAATCATAATTGGATTTTAGGAATGACTCCATCCAGCCTCACCTGGACCTAATTAAGAGCGATAACAATTATTTTTTGTTAGCTTGTCGTGCTGTAATTTATGCTCAAAGGTTTCTAAATAACAGACATGTGCAAGTGTCTTAAGGTTTCGGAGCTTCGGCAGGGGACATCGTGCCAGTCACTGTGTCTGACGGGTGATGACGTCAATGTAGATGGCACGTCGGACATGGAGACTGCCCAAGGTCAAATTTAACTTATGCAAGAGAATGGGTCCTCTGGTCGGCATGTGGCATTGTGGCAAACAAGGGGAACACAGAAGGCATAGCGGATAGTTATCGGTTGTTGTTTGGGTCTAGTGACTATCGTAACAGATATGGCCAATTTAAGGGCATTGTGGCTGGTATAAGGGCTATCATGGCTAGTTTGGTCGTCTTTGTGACTGATCCACAGGAAATGATGGCCGGCATAGGGAATATTATGGCCATTGTTAGGTTATTTTGGCGAGATAGAATTGGGTTGAACTTCGTGACTATCAAGTGTAGCATTGTGGCTGGTACGGGGGACATTATGCCTTTCATGGTTGCATAGTAGAAAAAAAATGGAAGCTTGGTGGCGGTTGTGAGAGGAATGATGGCCATAAAAGATATTGTGGTAGAAAAGCATAGTGACCAGTGGACGGGGCATAGTAGCTTGTTATGAATGAGTCACCGGAGGAGGAAAAAACAAAAATGCAAGCTAAGTCCAGAAAACCGGAGAGGTTGGTAGCTAGCGGATTGCAGACCCCTTATCCTATTCACAACAACTAACAGTAGCCGTGGAGCGTTCCTACAGTGGTCCTAAACACCTCGTCACGGCCGGAGAACTAAATAAGCCTATAGAAATAAAGGGGAAATCAAAACTGCCCCAGAGAAGACCCCAAAGCAATAGACAGCCCCCAACATGTATTGTCGGTGAAAACAGATGAAAACACAAACAGACAGAAAGACAGGCAGAGCAAACGATGGGGCCCAACTAACTACGGTAGATAGGAAAGGACAGAAAAGATGCTGGCTGCAATCCGCAAAAACCCTACCAAAAATGTCCCAACACATCTGATAGGAAAAACGGCCCTGAAGTCACTAGACTTCAAAATCCCTATATCAGCACTCCGATATATTCTGAAGACAGAGCAAAAGAGATTTAACCGATCAGGGACAAAAATGGAAATTCAGCAAAACCCCAGCCGGGGCTGGCTGAACACAAAACTAAGCAAATCAGACAAAATCTCATGGAACAATAACAGAGCAAGACTTAGCTTTAGAAGACAGGAACTGAACTGGAGGCCAGAGATCAGAGCAGAGAAATCACCAGCAACCCTACAGGGCGTCGGCTGCCTTATATCCACTCAGAAATTCCAGATGTCCAATCGCAATCCACCTGTTCAGGTGAGAGGTCTCTCCCATCCAAATCAGTTTCACGACCTCCCTTCATCAGCAGAGGAAGTTCATCGGACATCAAAGGTGAACGAGAAAATGAGCTCACAACAGTAGCTGGCATGTGGGACATTATGGCTATGATAATGGTATTTTGGCTAGCACTGGGAGGAAAATTGGAGTTGAACTTATGCGAGAATAGGCACTACAGCTGGAAAGGAGCAAAGTGGCTACAAAGGAGGGCATGTGAGTGGCAATGAAGGCATAGGGGATAAACAATAAATTGGAGGCACAATGGCTGTCAGGAGTCACATAGTGCCTAATGTAAGGGGTATTGTGGCTGTTTTTGGAGCACTGTAGTTTGGTAAGTGGGGTATTATGGCTTTGCTGGTAGTTTTTGGTTGAGCTGTAACATAGTGCATGGCAGTAGCATTAACAGTTTAAATGGAGGTCAGTGGATAGTTTGTACAAAACTTCATGGACGTTTCTCTTAACATACGAAATATCTTCATACACATTCTCTCTTTCCTTTCCTAAACTCACTCCGTTCTTCCTCAGTTAGTTCCTCTACCTTCACCATCACAAGGAGCGTACCTTGTCCCCAATATCGTCCCTTTACCTCTTCAGCTTGCGAACTTGAGAATGTCCTGCCCTGGATCCCATCTTCGGTAAATCGCTCACTCTGACTATCATTTTGCCTCGGCCTCTAATCTGGATATTGCTATCCTTTGCCCCAGTCTCCTCTCACTTCAAGGACACCCAATTCATGCAGCTCTGTTCACTGATCCGACCATAGGTCTGCTAATAATGTGCGATGGGCTCTATCTGACTTCTTGACAGTAAACCGTCTCTGTCTCTTCACTTTAGCCCCTCCCACTCTGGGCTAGTCCCAACTATTAACTCTAACTGTCCCTATTGACTCCCTGCTGCTGGGCAAGATTCAACCTATCACTAATGACACACGTTACGAAACATGTTGCGCATCAAATTTATATTGCAACAATACGTGCGCCTTTCAGGGGAAACACGGACAACACTTCCATCTTTTTACACAGCTTGTGCACAATATTGGGCATTTTGGCAGGCATAGGAAGTAAGGTAGCCATAATGGACACCTAGTGGAAAAAAATAATGATAATAGTAGCCATGGGACTTTTGGCTGACACAAGTGAGGGGGAGGGCATTGTGGCCAGATGAACAAAGTGGCTGGTATGGGAAGCACATACTTATGATGGGCACAGTACTTGGATGTCGGGTTAATGCGGGACACAAGACTTTTGCAATAACTGCTGTGTTTAGTCACTGGTTTTTAGTATCCCCGTTTTAACTGGTCCCCCAGGTGCTTTATGTCTAGCGACACCCCTCAGAAATTATGAAAATAAGTCAAGTTTGTAATATCACCATCAAAATACAATCACCGTTCACACTGACCGAGGCCGCACTCGGCCATTACCCCAACTCGTGCGCAGTCTCAGCGATTCCCTATGCAGACCCTAATCCGAGTTATTAGTAACCGCCATTACAGTCACGCGTGGACACATCACAGGTCAGGCCCCATCACTTGGGGTTGGCATGTGTTTATACCATTCCCAGGGAGGTATTTCAGAACTGTCAAATTGTTTGCAAGGAAGTGAAAAGTATTATTCTCCATCCTTTAATCTTCGATGCGGCTATTGACCTGGTATAGGGGCTCCGTCATCTGCAGTAAACAATGCAAGCGATGTCTCTGTTACCTGCGCGCAGGAATGTACGAGGCGGAATGTCTGGTATTTGGTAGCAGAGAATATGTATTGGGGCAGGGGTAGGTTAACTACGGTGCTATCACAGATTCACTACTATGCAGGATAGGGCATGATAAAATAATTGGTTTGTTGTGGTCGGCAATTTCTTCCAATTATTTCTTATTGTGGAGAAAAAAAGGAAAAAAAAAAAAGCAAATGTGTTCCTTCCGATATCTGAATTGCCATACAAAAGAGAATGAGCCCCACCCCTGCTTAGCACAGGACCGCCCCCAGAAAAGATCCCTTGCATAAATCACATACAGTCGATAGCTAGTTGTGAAATGACAGACATGGATGCACAATCAAAAAAATCACACATTGATCTATAATGGCCAAGTAAGAATTTTGAAAAATGAACATGAGGTTCATAGTTTGACCCCTTAACCCCCCTGTATTTTCGCTTTTGAGGTTTTCTTGCTCCTCTTCTTTTTTTTATTTTTCGGTCAATATGGCCATGTTAGGGCTTGTTTTTTGCGGGACGAGTTGGACTTTTGATTTTAACATATCCTGTACTGGATAACGGGAAAAAATTTCAAAGTGCGGTGAAATTGCAAAACAAAGTGCAATCCCACAGTTGTTTTTTGTTTGTTTTTTTTACCACGTTCTCTAAATGCTAAAACTGAGCTGCCATTATGATTCTTCAGGTCATTACGAGTTCTTAGACACCAAACATGTCTAGGTTCTTTTTTATCTAAGTGGAGAAAAAAAAATTAAAAGTGTGCTAAAAAAAATAAATAAATGAATTGCGCCATTTTTGATACCCGTATCTTTTGATCGCCCATTATTGCATTGTGATGTTTTCTTGATGGAGGATCTCTATGATGTCATCCTGATGGAGGTTCTCTGTGACATCTTCCTGATGGAGGATCTCTATGACATCTTCCTAATAAAGGATGTCTATGAGGGCTTCCTGATTTCTTTATGATTTCTTCCTGATGGAGGATATCTGTGATGTTTTCTTGATGGAGGATCTCTATGATGTCATCCTGATGGATTTTCTCTGTGACGTCATCCTGATGGAGGATCTCTATGACATCTTCCTGATGGAGGATCTCTATGACATCTTCCTAATAAAGGATGTCTATGAGGGCTTCCTGATTTCTTTATGATTTCTTCCTGATGGAGGATATCTGTGATGTTTTCTTGATGGAGGATCTCTATGATGTCATCCTGATGGATTTTCTCTGTGACGTCATCCTGATGGAGGATCTCTATGACATCTTCCTGATGGAGGATCTCTATGACATCTTCCTAATAAAGGATGTCTATGAGGGCTTCCTGATTTCTTTATGATTTCTTCCTGATGGAGGATATCTGTGATGTTTTCTTGATGGAGGATCTCTATGACATCTTCCTAATAAAGGATGTCTATGAGGGCTTCCTGATTTCTTTATGATTTCTTCCTGATGGAGGATATCTGTGATGTTTTCTTGATGGAGGATCTCTATGATGTCATCCTGATGGATTTTCTCTGTGACGTCATCCTGATGGAGGATCTCTATGACATCTTCCTGATGGAGATTCAATGTGTTATCTTCCTAAAAAAGGATCTCTATGAGGGCTTCCTGATGGATTATCTCTGTGACATCTTTCTCACCTGACGTAGGATCTCTATGATGTCTTTTTGATGGAGGATCTCTGTGACGTCTTCCTGACAGAGGATCTCTGTGACGTCTTCCTGACAGAGGATCTCTCTGACGTCTTCCTGATGGAGAATTTTTGTGATGCCTTCCTGACAGAGGATCTCTGTGACTTAGTAATTAGCTGAATAGCTATCATTGTAGCCAGTGCCGGATATTGGGGCTTCTCGAATTAGCAGCTTTCCAGTAAGTGAAATATGAGACTTTTCTGTGCATGTAATAGATGAATAATTGAGATATTTCCTCCCTGTGACTACATTGTTGACCCGTAGAGCGACAGTGATGAGCTGTGCTACATAAAGGAATGTGGAGGTGACAGCTGAGAAGCAGACATATGCGTTGGGGTACAGGGGTCGTGGATTGTTTGCACCTTCTCACTAATTAATCCAAACACAGAAACTGGGATAATTGTAAACTTCATGTATACAAAGGTGTGGGAAACAGCAGGACTTATGTAGTAAGGCGGGTCAATAGTGATGAGCGAATCTGCTTCAATTCAATTCTGCAAATCTGCTCAATTTGGCCAGGAAATTCAATTTGCATCTAATTTACCGTATTTGCTGTTTAATCGAATGTGGCTTATTATACTCTAAGGTCTCTCCAGATCCAAGAGCATAAAATAATGTAGACTGAAAAAAAAATTACACGTGACCAACCCCCAGCTGTGCAGCCGTGCAGCTCCTCTCCGCAACGGTCTTCACTTGTTCCACCACATCCCGTCATCATTGGCGCCTCCAAGCTAGTGCATGACATCACCCCACCATCTCAATGCCACATAAGGCCTTGTCACTGATGATTTGAGGTCAGCAGTTAGGGGCCAAAAATAATGGGACATTGTGGAGGAAGACAATTGAAGAGTGGTTTGCATATTTTTTTTAACTATCTCATGGCTGGCCTCCAGGGGCAGACACTGGCAGCTTGGGGCCCCTGTGCAAGAAATGTGTCTGGGTCCCCTCCTTTTATGGAAATAAAGCTATATACTATATATATATATATATATATATATATATATATAGACACACACATACATGTATATATAACATGTATATATATTACATAGTCTCCTTTATTATGTACTAGCTGAAGAGCCCGGCGCTGCCCGGCCATAGTAACTAACTGTGGTTAGTTATAGCAAATTATAATTATCCTCCATCCCATAGTCCCATGCCCATATACCCATCATACATATCCACGATCCCATAGGCCCGTGCCCATATACCCATCATACATAGCCTCCATCCCATAGTCAAGTGCCCATATACCCATCACACATCCTCCATCCCATAGTCCCATGCCCATATACCCATCACACATCCTCCATCCCATAGTCCCGTGCCCATATACCCATCACACATCCTCCATCCCATAGTCAAGTGCCCATATACCCATCACACATCCTCCATCCCATAGTCCCGTGGCCATATAACCATCACACATCCTCCATCCCATAGTCCCATGCCCATATACCCATCATACATATTCGCCATCCCATAGTCGAGTGAACATATACCCATCACACATCCTTCATCTCATAGTCCCGTGCCCATATACCCATCACACATCCTCCATCCCATAGTCCCGTGCCCATATACCCATCACACATCCTCCATCCCATAGTCAAGTGCCCATATAACCATCACACATCCTCCATCCCATAGTCCCATGGCCATATAACCATCACACATCCTCCATCCCATAGTCCCATGCCCATATACCCATCATACATATTCGCCATCCCATAGTCGAGTGAACATATACCCATCACACATCCTTCATCTCATAGTCCCGTGCCCATATACCCATCATACATATCCTCCATCCCATAGTCCCATGCCCATATACCCATCACACATCCTCCATCCCATAGTCCCGTGCCCATATACCCATCACACATCCTCCATCCCATAGTCCAGTGCCTATATACCCATCACACATCCTCCATCCCATAGTCCCGTGCCCATATACCCATCACACATCCTCCATCCCATAGTCCAGTGCCTATATACCCATCACACATCCTCCATCCCATAGTCAACCATTATGACATCATAATGAGCGGCGGGGCTTGCAACCTATGATGACATCAGCGTCGCCATGGCAACCATTATGACATCATAATGAGGGGCGGGGCTTGATACACACACACTTTTTCCCCATTATGTAGATAGGGGCAAAATTGTTTGGTGAATTGGAACGCGCAGGGTTAAAATTTCACCTCAAAACATAGCCTAGGACGCTCTCAGGGTCCAGAAGTGTGACTGTGCCAAATTTTGTGCTGTAGCTGCGACAGTGCGGATGCCAATCCCGGACATATGTGGCGCCCCAAAGGCTCAGTCGCCACAGAGGTACTGCACCTTCTCCTAAGGTGTGGTGCCCCACCATCCAGGTAAGGTGGGAACTCCTGATCACGCTCCAACACTCGCACTCCACACAACAGGGTAGTTCAGCAAAGCCACATTGCGGCTCTTTGCTTAGAGTGTAGCAGAGCACCTTTGGTGGCTCCCTGCTTGGAACACGAAATGTGCTGGGAGGTGGGTGGAGTTGAGAATACATAAAAGAGTGGGAAGGTTTAGGATTTAGGTCAGTCAGTCAGTCGGTGAGACTGAGGGAGGAAGTCACTCAGAGAGGAGTGAGGAAAGAAGGTCCCTGAGAGAGGGATGGAGGAAGGAGTGCTGCAGCAGACCTGCTGGCACGGGAAAGGAAGGAAGGAGACAGACACTGAACTGAAGCCTGAGCTTCCATAGGAAAGAAAGACAAGTATGGAACGTAGGAGAATAAGAGAACACAGAGGACGTGGGTTAGAGGAAGAACCCTGCCTAGAAGTTCTAAGCGCAAGGCCGGGGCCCGGTCCCCGAGGTTGTATGGACACTAATGGTTCTGCAGCAGACACCGGTGGAGTAGTGGGCTGTAAATGCACTACTCCCATCTAAGACTTGGGGGCACAACAGCAACACGGATAGAGAGCCGGGACTCAGGAGTAAGGAGTCCCCGAAGCAGGCTACAGCTGTCTGCCATACAGGTAGAGTTCTTGGGAACATCTGTTAGGAAGAACTCCAGTGTAACTCAGTACTAGGAGATCTTCACACTAAAAGGCCCTATAAGAGGAGACGTTCAGAAAGGTACATATTGGCATAGCGTTGGAAGGGAGCATTCCATCTGGCCTGGAGGTTGGCTGAGTCCCTGACCCAGAGGACACGGCACGGAGGAAGGCACCTGTGTGTACTACAGACTGTGAGTAAAGCTTTGGAACTACAAGCCCTGGTGTCCTCCATTGATTCTTGCGCCAACACACCCAGCACCGCTACATCTGGGTACCAGCTTCTACACCGCCTGCGCCTCTCCTCTTCCCCTACATCTACACTGCCCTGGGGCTACAGCTCCACCTGTGGGGAGCTTCACCATCTTGGCTGCAACCCATCACCAGCCCCAGAGGATCTGCAAGCAGCGTTGGCCTAACATCTCACTTGCCGAACACCACAGGTGGCGTCACGAACTATTCCATCTAACTACATTCCACCATTCAATTTCCCCCATTAATTGGGCACCCAGGGCCATGGACCGGGTCACCGTTGCTGTGACACATCCCGCCGACACCGGCCCGGTACCGAGTACCCCGCAGCCCTGGGAGGGCGACCCACATACACACATACATACATACATACATACCCACACTTCAGCTTTATATATTAGATATTGCTGTCCATTACACAGTGCCCTCTCTCGTTATGTACAGCACTGTCCCTTACATATTGGATTATATAGAACCCTGTTTTTTATTACATACCGTCCTGTCTTGTTAGCTGTATAATGCAATGATGGCTGATGGAGCATGGGAAAGCGTCCTTTCTAATGGAGGAGCTGATGGACTGGTTGTCTGGTCACCAGCTCCTCGATCAGCAGTCATTTTATATCTAAAAAGAGAGGGGACTATGTAATAAAAGAAGGCACTGTGAATAACAAAATTAAGAAGATTACACTATGTAATAGACAGCACTGTACATAACAGCAGAGGAAGCTATATAATAAGGGACGGCACCATATATAACTAGAGAGGATGGCATGTAATAAGGGACGGTGTTATACATAATAAAAAAGGAAACTATGTAATTAAGGATGGTGTTATACAGAATTAGTGAGTACACTATATGCTAATCGACTGTGTTATACATAATAAGTACGTATACTATATGCTAAGGGACTGTGTTATACATAATAAGTACGTACACTATATACTAAGGGACTGTGTTAGACATAATAAGCGATAATGTCTTCCTCCACCTCCCCCTGTTCCTAAGGCCATTATAAGTCCCCCTTCCTCCCATCCCAATCCCCCACACCCCTCATTGTCCTCCTCCCCCACATCCCATTATTGTCCTCTCCCCCACCCCATCATTGCCCTCTTCACCACCTCCATCATTTTCTTATCCCCCACCACTATCTTTGCTTTCTCCTCCACCACTCCCATCATTGCCCATTCCCCCACCTCCATCAATTCCTCCTCCTCCACCCCCCCATTATTGCCCTTTCCACCACCACCATCATTGCATTCTCCCCCACCACCCCATCATCATTTATTTTTCCCCCACCACCCCATCATCATTTATTTTTCCCCCACCACCCCATCATTACCATTTCCACCACCTCCATCATTGCCTTTTCCTCACTACCCCATCATTGCCCTCTCCATCACTCCCATCACTCCTTCTCCCCATCACTCCCATCGACTTCTCCATCACCCCATCATTGCCTTCTCCCCATCACTGCCTTCTCCCCATCACTCCCATCATTGCTTTCTCCCCATCACTCCTATCACTGTCTTCTCCCCATCACCACCATCATTGCCTTCTTCCCATGACCCCATCATTGCCTTCTCCATCACCTCCATCATTGCCTTCTCCCCATCATTCCCATCATTGCCTTCTCCATCACCCCATCATTGCCTTCTCCCCATCACCCCACCATTGTTGCCTTTTCCCCATCACCCCCATCATGGCCTTCTCCCCATCACCCCATCATGGCCGTCTCCCCATCACCCCCATCATGGTCTTCTCCCCCATCATGGCCTTCTCCCCATCATTGCCTTCTCCTCCACCTACACACACACATATACATACACATACACACACAGCACCTCTCACCTGTCCGCAGCATCACCGTGTCCGTTTTTCCTCGCTCTGGCACAGCAGCCACTGAATG
The DNA here is from genome assembly GCF_039654945.1 of Dendrobates tinctorius. NCBI lineage: Eukaryota > Metazoa > Chordata > Amphibia > Anura > Dendrobatidae > Dendrobates > Dendrobates tinctorius. The sequence continues at coordinate 15,187,077 of NW_027361803.1, forward strand.
ATGACGTCATCCAGCGGCGCTGCTCTCTGTGTCAGAGACAGGAAGCGCTGGCGCCAGGAAGGAAGCAGGACGGATCCCTACAGCTCCGCTCCTGCTATTTTTTCTTGCAGGCAGCGGAGCTGCTGGGATCTCTCCCTGCCCGCCGCACATGATTGCCCTCATCATTAGCCGCTCTGCAAGGGCCCCCTGGAGCCTATGGTCCCCGACGCAGCCGCACTGGTTGAACCGGTGGTATGTCCGCCCATGATTGTCACACACACACACTCTCTCTCACTTCTCCGCATGCTCTATCACAGCGTCACCTTCGCCGGCAGCTTCCTCTCTCTGGCACAACCATCAGCCGCACGTTGAATGATGACATCATGCAGCCGCGCCGCTGACTGCTGTGAGAGACAGGAAGCACCGCCAACAAACAGGACGGATCGCTGCAGCTCCGCTACCATTTTCTCTTGTAGGCAGCAGAACTGCAGGGATCTCTCCCTGCCTGCCGCACATGACGGCAATCTGGCCAGGGGCTCCCGGACCCTTGGGGCCTCATGAACGGGCCAGATTCCCCTCATTATTAAGCCGTCCTGCAGGGGCCCCCCTGAGCCTCAGGGCCCCGGTCCGGCTGCAGCGGCTGCACATGCGGTGTGTCCGACCCTGCTGGCCGCTATTTTGCTTAATTTGTGTGCTCCAAATTGCTCAAAATCCAAATTCACTTGAATCTATGAATTTTGGGAAATTCTAAACTAACTCGCGGGCTCTACAGGGCTGCAAATATCATTTTCTACTCGTAACTCTCTATTTTATGATCCAATTTCTTCCCATTTACAAATGATATGCTTCTCATCAGGGAATGAGAACTCTGTTTCCATTGAGAGGTGGTAATCTTGTACATATCTAGTCCTGCTCTCAGCTGAAAAGTGGATACAATGGATATAGTGGATATAGGAAACAGTGGATATAATAGGAAAGAAGAAGATGTCGTAGACGTCTTGGCCCGGACGTCTTCTATGTGCTGAGGAGCTCATGAAAAAGCACAGACACCTCTGCGGACTGGAGCGCATTTCTCTGATACATTCAGGCTCTCTGACATTTTCATCGCTTTCCTCCCATACAGGTGGGAATGCAGAATTTAGAGAGAACCTGTCAGTTCTTTGGATCTGTATCTTTTGGTAAATATTTACATTCCCCATGATATAAAAATGGTGCAGAAAAGTCTCGTCTTATCCCGCTGTTTTTCTTCCGCACACCCCACCAACGTCCGATCAATAAGAACTCTCCCAGGTTGTGTTGTCAATTCACAATGTAAATGATGGCACCTATTTATTAATTTATTCATACATTTCCAGGAGGAATGATAGAGGCGCGGCGCAATATTAACTTCCTTGATAGAGCACTTTTATCGTTATGTTATGACTGAAGAAATGAAAGTATCTCCCGAAACACCCGTCAAGAGACATGGAGTAGCTTTCAAAATCTTTTTGTTTTTCAGAATCCACATTTTCTATGGGGTACCATACTACAAAATGCTCCCACAATTGTCAGCCATTGATTGCAAACAAGAATATGTTATTTTGCACCCAAAAAAGTAATTTTTCCAACAAATTGCTTCGAGTCCATGTTGGAAAAATGACTACACCTCCATGAAAGTATTTGAAGAAAAGCTAAAGTTTAGGCTACAAAATTGTAATTAACAAGAATTCACCCACAGATCAGTCTAATTCTTCATCAAACAGGCGTGCGGAAGACGGGAGGGCGACTATAAAGGGGAGATACTTAATGAAGAAAACCCTTCCCCCTTTCATGCTGTCGGCAATAGCACCACATGGAAGAGAAATGTCAGGAGAAAGAAAATAATTTCTGTACACAAAAGAAAGAAGAGGCTACAAGAAGAATAGCAAAGCTTTAATTATCAGTAAAGAATACTGTAGAAAAGTGATACAAAAATGTAATTGCTCTGACCCAGGGAATCCTCAGGTCATTTTTACAATGAACACCATAAAATCAAAACTTATTAAATATTGGCATTAATTACATTTTTTTCTCTCCATTTCACTACATTTTGAATTTTCTTTCCCATTTTTCAGAACATTATATGGTAAAACAGTAACTAGGAAGGGGTTAAAGTATAAATCTGCCGATCAGTCCATGTTGGAGAAACGATGGCACAAGTCGGATGATTTTAGTACCAGCTCCCCCGGCTTCCATGGGATCCCGTCGTCTCTTCTTTGTAATTTTCCAGAAATCGGCCACAGATGTCTCGTGAGACTTGACAGTTTCTTTAGAAATAACAACAGCTTTTGGAGAAGACACAATCCCAGCTGATTTGTAAAAAAAAAAAAATGCAGCTTTGTAGATTTTTATTACTGTTCCCATAAAGTCCTGTTATTTGCATTAATTAACAGACAACTGTGGGAAATAAAATGTAACAGGAATCAGAAATGATCCCGAACCTGATGCAAAAAGTTGTGTCTAGGACTATCAGGTCCCTTAAAGGGGTTGTCCAGAACTAAGATACTGATGTCCTATCCTTAAGAGCAGGTGTCCTCACGCCCCCTTTGGTGCCTCAGGCAGGGCTCTTTACAATAGGACATGTGTCCTTATGCCCTGATAAATTGACATTGGCGGGTACTACTGCACCCAATGTACGGCCAGGAGAAGGATAACTATATGCATTGCACTGAGTCCGTCTCTGATGAGTAGATAGAAAGGGTCTGCAGCCCAGGCACTATGCTTAGTCATTGTATACTATGAGTTATGTTTATATGGTTTCAATCAGTTTAATATAATATACACTGAGATGAGGTAGGCAAAAGGTCACTGAAACTTACTTAAGATAAAGGAATGTAAATTACTGGTCATTTGTTTATCCATCAACAAAGGATCATTGATATTCAAGGCAACTACCCTAATTAGATTGGGTGTGTTAACTTTCCCCATGGATGTCATCATGTGCTCCGAAGCCCCTCCTCCATCTTGCTGTATTTCTGCCATGTGGCACACATGAGGCCCCCTCTAGCTTCCTGTATTATGTACTGGTTAAAACAGGTATTGAGGGGATGTGTTTATAGCCAATGGACAATAGACTTGTGACATCATTCCCCACATGGTGGGGCTGGACACACCTTTTAGCTGGACATTTTAAAGAACTAGGACACATGTGCTCACTCTCTTTTGGCTCCTGGAGGATGACTGGTCGACGTCTAGCTGAATAATGTAACGTATGAATAATGCTTGTTTCTGATTAATGCATACGTATTTATAGTTTTATACTGTTTATTATTTGATCTTATCATTTATTAAGTAAATCAATTTAGTAAATTCAATTCTTGTGTGAGCATTTTCTTATTCATCACAATCCATTGGAACCCTTACAATACAGTCATTACAAGTTAACTTCATTTAAAGGGGTTTTTCATTAATGAAAGTTGATGGTTTAGCTTTGACGTGGCATTAGGACATCACAGATCACCTGCAAATCAGTCCAATATAGCCCAACACATATACAGACCCCAAACCAGACATATACATAAAGACCCCAACCAGTAGAACAGTTACATTAATTCTGACTTCACAGCTCACCCCTAAATAAAAACAGAACCAAGACCAGGCCCCAAAATACAGAGGCACAACCAGAGTGACCACATTAATGCCAAACCATTCCCTTACATAGATACAGAACCCAACCCCCCCTAAACAGATAGGAACCCTAAAAATAGCCCCGTAATAAATACAGACCCAAGACCAAACCTGCTAAACAAATACAGACCCCAGACCAAACCCCCTAAATGAATACAGACCCCAGACTAAAGCCACTAAATAAATTCTAACCCTAGATTAAATCTCCCTAAATTAATATAAACCTCTTAATAACAGAATCTAAACTACTTAATACAGAAACCCAAACAGACCATCAAAATTCATGCAAATCTCTAAACCAGATACCCAAATGCAGACCCAAGAACCCTAATTTAATATAGAACCTTACATGGATACAGACCAAAGACCAAACCCCTAAATAGTTGCAAATCTCAAGCCTGACCCCTTAAGTTAACACAGACTTCCGACCCGCCCCCTAAATTAATATAGACCCCTTAATATTAACAGACCCCAAACTCCTAAGTACAGAATTCCCAAAGAAACCCCTAAAATTCATGCAGATCCCAAAACCAAAAAACTAAATAAATAAATAAATAAAGACCCCAAACCAGACCCCCTAAATAAATACAGCCCCAAATTTGGACTGCCGATAGTCTTCCTTCAGTGTTCCCACCACTTCACTCCCGGACGTCCTGATTCTGGCACCAATGTAAGGGAGTACAAAGGTCTAGGGGAAAGGTGAGCCAGGAGGCATGACGGGTGGGGGTGTCCGGGGGTCTCTCCATTTTGATAGCAGAGATGCTGTAGGGGCGGTAATGGCGGCTGTATTTCCAGATTTCACTCACTTCCTTGCATGTTTTACTTTGGTTTCAGACAACAACCCCGACTCGTTTCCAGCTGAAGAAAGTAAATTCTTGCGGATCTTTCATTAGAAGGATGTAATGCAGGTCGGTGTGTTGTGTAAACAGATCTTGAAGCCCGTGGCCCCATTCCTCAAAGCCTATGAAAAGCAATGAGAAGTCGGAGCCTCTTCACCACGTGAAACGCGTCAGTCATTCACAAATGATTCAGGGATCAAACTAATGCAGACTGTATAATAGTTCCCAAACATGAGAAAAAGAGGTATGCAAAAACCGGGATCACCCGATTAACATGTTTTTTATTAAGAAATATCCACCCCTATTATCAGTGTAGTACAGAGACAATGTACTGCCAGCATAATACATGCAATACACAAGTAATAAAGGGTAGGGGATTCCATAAAAGTGCTAGAGCAGATATTAGACCCACTTGTGCAAAAAATGCTATGAAAGAATTCCTGAAAATGCATGAACGTAACGAGCGTCTTTAGTACTTAAGAGCTCCTCTGGCTGTTATGACCTGCTGTAAACTTGCTATATAGCCAGGCAATAGCTTCAAGCCCTGTTCCTGATGAATCTTGGTCCCATTCCTCATGGGAAATGTCCTACAGGTCACTCTCTAATATTCTTGAGTTTAATGCTGTGGCAGCTTTCTTCCCATCCCACCAAAGTTTTTCTATATTGTTTTTTGTAATTGTGAATATTCCAGGACTTCTTCTGAAACAAGGACTTGGTGAACTTTGCATGTTTGGGATCAATGTTCTGCTTTTTTCACCTAGGATTTTCTAGTACTTGATCGATTCCATTGTGCCCTACACTCGCTGCAGGTTTCCAGTGCCATAGGAAGTAAAGCAGCCCCAGAGCACCATCAGGCCACCACCTTGCTTCACTGAAACTGTCACTGAGCCACCACCATTTTTCACAGTAGGTATCACTGATCCACCACCATGCTTCACTGTAGCTGTCACCTAGTCATCGCCGTGCTTCACAGTAGGCATCACCAAACCACCACCATGCTTCACTGTAGGCATCACCAAACCAACACCATGCTTCACAGTAGGCATAACCAAGCCACCACTATGCCTCACAGTAGGAATCACCAAACCACCACTCTACATTACAGTAGGCATCAACAAGCCACCCAGTGCCTCACAGTAGGCATCAACAAGCCACCCAATGCCTCACAGTAGGCATCAACAAGCCACCACCGTGCTTCACACTAGGCATCACCAAGCTACCACTGTGCTTCATACTAGGCATCACCGGCCCACCGCCATGCTTCAAAGTACACATCACTTAGCTACCACATGCTTCACTTTTGACATCAAGACTTGGAGAACTTTGATGTACAGTATGTTCTGCTTTTTTCTCCTAGGATTTTCTTCCAGTGCCAGAAGAAGCAAAGTAGCCCCAGAGCACCACCGAGCCACCACCATGCTTCACTGAAGCGGACACTGAGTCACCACTATTCTTCACAGTAGGCACCACCAAGCCATCACCGTGCTTCATACTAGGCATCGCTGACCATGCTTCAAAGTATGCATCACCGAGTCACCACTGTGCTTTACAGCAGGCATCACCAAGCCACCGACATACTTCAAAATAGACATCACCAAGCCACCACTGTGCTTCACAGTAGGTATCACCAAGCCATCGCCATTCTTCACAATACACATCAAAGAGCCCCTGCTTCACTGTCTACATCATTGAGCCACCACCATGCTTCACAATAGGCATCACCAAGCCACCACTGTGATTCATTGTTGACATCATCGAACCACCGCCATGCTTCACAATAAGCATCACGAAGACACCACTGTGCTTCACAGTAGGCATCACTGAGCCACTACAATGCTTCACAGTAAGCATCTTGAAGCCCCCAATATGCTTCAAAAAATCTCGCTGCAGGCTTTTTGCAGTGACTGTAGGATTTTTGACCTCCTGCCTCCTCAGAAATTTGGTGGCAGCCAGTGACAGCTGTTGACAGCTTCTGCCACATCCAGGTAATATAACTGATGACCACTTCAGGTCTGTGACATAGATTGGCTTCTCTGTGCAAGCAAAAGCCCCCCACAATGCGCTGGATCATGCCATAAGGTCTGAGGTCTCTTTATGTATCAAGGGGGTCTGATTCAATGTCATTATTTAGGAGGTCTAGTTTGGCTCTGTCTCTCAGAGACTTGATTTAGCATCTATATTTAGGGGGTTTAGTTTTGGTTTTGTGTTTAAGGGGTGTGATTTGATATTTTGGGAGTCTGTATTTGTACAGGGGGTCTGATTTAGCATCTATATTCATGGAAGCTCTATTTAAGGGACCTTAATTTATTTATTTAAGGGGTCTGATCTGGCACTGCTTTTAAGGTGTCTGGTCTGGTATTTAGTAGACTTGAATTCATCTAAGGGGTTTGGTTTCTAAACTTAGGGGGAGTTGGGCTGGGGTCTGTATTTAGGGGGTCTGGTCTGACGTCTGTATTTAGAGATTCTGGTCTGGGGGTCTGTTTTTGGGGTGGTTGGTCTGGTATTTAGGGGACCTGAATTTGTTTAAAGGATCTGGTTTGCTGTCTGGTCTGGGAAAAGTATTTAGAGGAATTAGGGAAATATAAATAGAAAGGAAAAGGTCTTCAATTTAAGCTATCCTATATAATGTAGGTATTCATGGTCTTCCGGGCATGTGCACTGTACCACCGGCGACTTTATGTGTTCCAGCGTGGGACACTGAAGCGCGTTAGATCTGATGCACATTACTTCTGAGCATGCGCACTAAGAGAGAGCTCTAGTGTCTAAAATGTGGCGCATGCGCCCTATGGTTATGGATCGATCACTGCTGTTATCTACTATCTGTTCCTCTTCCCTCCAAACAGGAAGACAGAGCACTTTTGGGGAGTGGTCTTAAGAAGTGGGTTATTTAAACAGATTTTTTTGATAAAGGACATAGTAACATTCGAAATCACGATTTAACATCATTCTATCAATAATATGTTAAAATTTAAGGGCACATTGGCCCTCTTGTTTTTAAAAAGATGTTGTAAAGGTTTTGATGATTTAGGAGTCAGGCACTCTACAGCACTTCAGGGACAGCTGCCAAGGAGCGGGGCACCATATCGCTTCCTTAAGGTGCCAATATCCGCTGTTAGGTAGAGGAAAAGAGCCGGTATGATATACAGTAGGGGTGAGTTATTTACCACGCCGAAAGTATTTAGAGGGTCTGGTCTGGGGTCTATATTCACAAGGTCTGGCCTGATATTTGATTAAGGGGTCTGGTGTCTGAATGTAGGGGGTCTTAACTGCCAGTCTGTATTAGAGTCTGGTGTTGGGGTCTGTATCTAGTGGGTCTGGTCTTGGGTCTGTATCTAGTGAGTCTGGTCTTGGGTCTGTATCTACTGAGTCTGGTCTTGGGTCTGTATCTAGTGGGTCTGGTCTTGGGTCTGTATCTAGTGGGTCTGGTCTTGGGTCTGTATCTAGTGGGTCTGGTCTTGGGTCTGTATCTAGTTGGTCTGGTCTTGGGTCTGTATCTAGTTGGTCTGGTCTTGGGTCTGTATCTACTGGGTCTGGTCTTGGGTCTGTATCTAGTGGGTCTGGTCTTGGGTCTGTATCTAGTGGGTCAAGTCTTGGGTCTGTATCTAGTGGGTCTGGTCTTGGGGTCTGTATCTAGTGGGTCTGTATCTACTGAGTCTGGTCTTGGGTCTGTATCTAGTGGGTCTGGTCTTGGGTCTGTATCTAGTGGGTCTGGTCTTGGGTCTGTATCTACTGAATCTGGTCTTGGGTCTGTATCTAGTGGGTCTGGTCTTGGGTCTGTATCTAGTGGGTCTGGTCTTGGGTCTGTATCTAGTGGGTCTGGTCTTGGGGTCTGTATCTAGTGGGTCTGGTCTTGGGTCTGTATCTAGTGGGTCTGGTCTTGGGGTCTGTATCTAGTGGGTCTGGTCTTGGGTCTGTATCTAGTGGGTCTGGTCTTGGGTCTGTATCTAGTGGGTCTGGTCTTCGGTCTGTATCTCTGGGGTCTGGTCTTTGGTCTGTATCTAGTGGGTCTGGTCTTGGGTCTGTATCTAGTGGGTCTGGTCTTCGGTCTGTATCTCTGGGGTCTGGTCTTTGGTCTGTATCTAGTGGGTCTGGTCTTGGGTCTGTATTTAGTGGGTCTGGTCTTGGATCTGTATCTAGTGTGTTTGGTCTTGGGTCTGTGACTGTTTAGGGTGTTTGATCTTGTATTTAGAGGCAACGATTTAGCATCTATATTCAGGGAGGCTGTATTTAGGGAACCTGAATTTGTTTCAGGGATCTGGTCTGGGGTCTGTATTTAGGGGTCTGGTCTTGTGTCTCTTTTGAGGAGCTTTGGTCTGTTATCTCTGTTTATGATGTCTGGGCGTATATTTAGGAGACCTCATTTCTTCTACGTGTCTGGTCTGGTGTCTGCATTTAGAGGTCTGCACTGGGGTCTATATTTAGAGGTTCAGGTCTGTGTTTGGAGGTTTGATCTAGTATTTAGGGGACCTGAATTTAAGAGGTCTTCTGTCTGAATGTAGGGCGTCTGAACTGGGAGTCTGTATTAGGGAGTCTGATCTTAGGGTCTGTAATTGGTGGGTCTGGTCTTGGGTCTGTATCTAGTGGGTCAGGTCTTGGGTCTGTGACTGTTTAGGGTGTCTGGTCTCATATTTGGATGCACTGTGTCTGCCCTGGAGTCTATATTTAGGGGTTCAGGTCTGTGATTAGGGGTTTGGTTGGTATTTAGGAGACCTGAATTTGTTTAAGTGATCTGGTGTCTGAATTTAGGGGTCTGCATAGGTAATCAAGTCTGGATCTCATTCACATAGGAGGTGTCATGTGCCCTATTTGTAATATAAATGCCCTATTTTAGGGGGCGTCTTTTATGAATGGGCATGAAGTTTTGGCATTTTCCTGATCTCAAATTCTTTGCAAGTGCGGATGACATCTAAGAGAGAGCTATTCTAAGCTGTGCACAGCCCTGTATACACCGGGGCCGATGAGCCTCAATGGCGGCATTATTGTCCCATCCATTGTATTTCATTACGACTCGCCGCCCAGACGTCCTGCTCTACATAATTACTCCATTTACATGGCTGGAAAAAATCTTCAGCCCATGATTCAGTTTGCCGTTTGCATACAGAGCCTGGCAAGCATTCGTGTCTCATCCCGTGTTTAGTGCCTGATACTTTTTGGATTATCACAGTCTAGCGCTGTCCCCACTGTAAATGCCTGGACTTATGATTACAGCTCCCGGTGCTGTAGAGTAAGAAGAGATACAAAAGTTATTTAAGGTAATCGAGTGGAAATCACATATCCTTAATCATATTTGAAATTTACCTTTTGGCAAAAATATGAGTAATTTTGCTTGATTTTTTTATATTCTGTTTTCCTGTGTCCACTTTGTGACATTTTTTTTTATTGTTGCAATTCATAGAAAATGAAAAAAGAAGCAAATCTCATGCAGGTCTTTGTATTGGCGCGTAGTCTGGCCCTGCACTGATGCTCCAGGCCATCTGCCCTTTACTGTTTGATAACTTACTATGGAAGGTGAGCAAGAAGTAGGACACAGAAGGGAAGGAGAGTGACTGCACGGTCAGACTACACAAGATCGCGTTCCTCAAGGCGGACAGAGATTCTTCTATGCGGGGCAGTGGATACGAATAATTGATGGTGCAGGCGTTCAACTTTCGATAATCCACACAGAACCGCAGAGCGACATCTTTTTTACGAACCAGGACAATGGGGGCAGCACAAGGGCTTTGGCTTTCTCGTATGACCCCTTCCGAAGCATTTGGGCTAATAGGGTTTTCACTTCCTGGTATAGCTGCGGTGGTATTTGCCGATATCGCTCCCGGATAGTGTTGAGCATTCCGATACCGCAAGTATCGGGTATCGGCCGATACTTGCTGTATCGGAATTCCGATACCGACTTCCGATATTTTTTCAATATCGGAATTCGGCATCGGAATCGGAAGTTCAGTTGATTGACGGCCTGACGTCATCATGATGCGCGGTGTGTGCGCATCATGATGCGCCGTCATTTCGGGCCTTCCGGGGGTCTCTGCCGGCCTGCCGGGGGGCTGTGCCGGCCTGCCGGGGGGCTGTGTGGACTGCCCGGGGTCTGTACCGGCCTGCCGGGGGGCTGTGCACCCTGTGGGGGTCTGTACCGGCCTGCCGGGGGGCTGTGCCGGCCTGCCGGGGGGCTGTGCTGATGTCCGGGGGTCTGTGCAAGCATCGTCCGATGGGACTACAAGTCCCATCGGGCGATGCCTGCTACCATGACAGTGATTGACACATTAGCCAATGATGGGACAGTAGTAGTCCCATCATCCGGCTAATGTGTTAAATGTAAAAAAAAAAAAAAAAAATACTACATACATACTACATGCATGCTACATACATACTACATGCATGCTACATACATACTACATGCATGCTACATACATACTACATATATACTACATACATACTACATACATACTACATGCTACATACATACTACATACATACTACATGCATGCTACATACATACTACATATATACTACATACATACTACATACATGCTACATACATACTACATGCATGCTACATACATACTACATATATACTACATACATACTACATACATGCTACATACATACTGCATGCTACATACATACTACATACATACTACATGCATGCTACATACATACTACATATATACTACATGCATGCTACATACATACTACATGCATGCTACATACATACTACATATATACTACATACATACTACATACATACTACATGCTACATACATACTACATACATACTACATGCATGCTACATACATACTACATATATACTACATACATACTACATACATGCTACATACATACTGCATGCTACATACATACTACATACATACTACATGCATGCTACATACATACTACATATATACTACATACATACTACATACATGCTACATACATACTGCATGCTACATACATACTACATACATACTACATGCATGCTACATACATACTACATATATACTACATGCATGCTACATACATACTACATGCTACATACATACTACATATATACTACATACATACTACATACATGCTACATACATACTACATACATGCTACATGCATGCTACATACATACTACATGCATGCTACATACATACCACATATATACTACATACATACAATACATTCATACAATACATACATAGACATACAGTACATATAACATAGAGTAACATACTTACCAATACTTGTCACATTGTTCCCCGAAGCCATAGTCTTTTCCGGGATAAATATTAACATAACAAACCACAAAAATACTCACCCACGATCCGAAGCAGTCCACGAGTGTGTCCCACGACGATCTTGGGTAGAGAACTGCAGCATCAGATGATGCTGCCGTTCTCTACGGGCTGCAGGAATCCAATGACGGAAGGTAGGTATCCTTCCGCACTGTATTCCTCCGCCACTTAAAAAAAAAAAGTCCCTAGTCTCACTTTATGCCATTGCTGTGTGGGAATTTCCCACACAGCAATGGCATAAAGTGAGACTAGGGACTTTTTTTTTTTAAGTGGCGGAGGAATACAGTGCGGAAGGATACCTACCTTCCGTCATTGGATTCCTGCAGCCCGTAGAGAACGGCAGCATCATCTGATGCTGCAGTTCTCTACCCAAGATCGTCGTGGGACACACTCGTGGACTGCTTCGGATCGTGGGTGAGTATTTTTGTGGTTTGTTATGTTAATATTTATCCCGGAAAAGACAATGGCTTCGGGGAACAATGTGACAAGTATTGGTAAGTATGTTACTCTATGTTATATGTACTGTATGTCTATGTATGTATTGTATGAATGTATTGTATGTATGTAGTATATATGTGGTATGTATGTAGCATGTAGTATGTATGTAGCATGCATGTAGTATATATGTAGTATGTATGTAGCATGTAGTATGTATGTAGCATGCATGTAGTATATATGTAGTATGTATGTAGCATGTAGTATGTATGTAGTATGTATGTAGCATGCATGTAGCATGCAGTATGTAGCATGCATGTAGTATATATGTAGTATGTAGTATGTATGTAGCATGCATGTAGTATATATGTGTTATGTATGTAGCATGTAGCATGCATGTAGCATGCATGTAGTATGTATGTAGTATATATGTGGTATGTATGTAGCATGCAGTATGTATGTAGCATGCATGTAGTATATATGTAGTATGTATGTTGCATGTAGTATTTATGTAGTATGAATGTAGCATGTATGTAGTATGTAGTATGAATGTAGCATGTATGTAGTATGCATGTTGTATGTATGTAGCATGTAATTTTTTTTTTTTTTTTACATTTAACACATTAGCCGGATGATGGGACTACTACTGTCCCATCATTGGCTAATGTGTCAATCACTGTCATGGTAGCAGGCATCGCCCGATGGGACTTGTAGTCCCATCGGACGATGCCTGCACAGACCCCCGGAGCCTGCACAGACCACCGGCAGGCCGGCACAGCCCCCCGGCAGGCCGGCACAGCCCCCCGGCAGGCCGGCACAGCCCCCCGGAGCCTGCACAGCCCCCCGGCAGGCCGGCACAGCCCCCCGGCAGGCCGGCACAGCCCCCCGGAGCCTGCACAGACCACCGGCAGGCCGGCACAGACCACCGGAGCCTGCACAGACCCCCTGGCAGGCCGGCACAGCCCCCCGAAAGGCCCGTACAGACCCCAGAGAGGCTGTACAAGGGCAGGAAAGGGTTTTTCTTATTCCGATACCGGAAGTCCCATAGACTTGAATGGGACTTCCGGTATCGGAATCGGCGATACCGATACTTTTTTTAAAGATCGGCCGATACCATCCGATACGATACTTTGAAGTATCGGACGGTATCGCTCAACTCTACTCCCGGATGGCGGCCGCTCCTGCCGTGGGGATCCCATGCGTGATGGCCGTGGTGCATCCGAAGACACTGTAATATTGTCCAAGGAGCTTCTCTTATAGAAAAAACAAGGTCAGGAAATAAAATCCAAAATCTTTATTGAAGCAAATGAAAAAATAAGCTGCTTGATAACCAGTACATACTGAAGGAAGGAATGTCCTGAACGACTGGACGCGTTTCTAACACGTGTAGTGCTCTTAGTCCTCAGTTTCACAATGAGCAGTCTTGCAAAAGTTACATAGAACAGGTGCATGGTAATATACGTGGTGGAGATAGAGAAAAGAAATTGCGGGACAGGGAAGCATTTTGGATTTATTTATTAAATACCCGAATACCTTTGGGTCTGAATTTGAAGAAGGAATTTATGTTGCACTACTGACTATTGTCTGTATTTCTTATATGTGTCATGCATTGTTGCAATTTAAACATGTTATGTGTGTTTTTTGCCATGTCATTTAAGTGTCAAACTCTTTTTTTTTTTTTTTTGGTGGAGCAATCATGTTCATTTGTTTACCACCTGTTTGGGGCATATTTTAACTTTTGCAAGACTGCTCATTGTGAAACTGAGGACTAAGAGCACTACACGTGTTCGAAACGCGTCCAGTCGTTCAGGACATTCCTTCCTTCAGTATATACTGGTTATCAAGCAGCTTATTTTTTAATTTGTTTCAATAAAGATTTTGGATTTTATTTCCTGAGCTGGATACCTTCTTTTTTCTACAAGTATTCAACGTCAAGCAGAGACGCTTTCTTGCTTGGACAAAACCATTCATGTGTGGTGTGGACATCAATATAAGGGTGAGCTGAATCTACTTTTTTTTATCAAGAAGCGTCTCTACCAGGAGAAGTTGGGGTTGGCGCTAGGTCGGAAAGTTCGGCCCGCATTCTCTCCAGGATGGCTCGACCTTTCTACTGGGTCGAGGATACGGCCGTCTGTTGGGTTTGTACCGTTACTGCCCAAGGATCTTCGGGCTGCACCTTCAACTGGACCTCGGGGTCCGGCAGCATCTGCTCCAAAGGCCTCACTAGTTTGGCCTGGGGCTTCAGGGCGATATCTTAGTCTTCCAGGTTGACACAACGCACCAGGACGGTCCCCTCCCGCACCGTGGCCAGGGAGCGGGCTACCAGTATGCCAGGGTGCAGGCGCTCCGAGTAACATGGTTCCACCTGCACCTCCACGCCCTACAGTGGCATCGGGGCACGGATCGGCAGAGCTACCACCGTCTGCCCTGGAGGAAGCACGAGTGGGGGGGGCCACCGGTGCGATGACCTTGCCCAGCGCCTCACCCTCCTGGCACTCCTGGTGCACTCACGCCTCTTGCACCAACAGCTGGAAGACCTGCCCTTGGGCCGTGCGAGAACCCCAGTGGCTCAGAGTCTCTTGTGTGGGTTCACTGAGGAGGAGGTTGCCGAACTCTCGTAGTATGTTCATACCCAGAATAACCAGATGTTTGCTGTTTGTGTCTCCCTGGGTCAGGACCACTCCCCGGCGGCCGAGTGATTTGCTGCTTATCGAAATCTGCATCCAGGCTACTCCGACGACAGGAACTGGTAGCTGGTTGGCGGCTACCAACTTTATCACTGTCCCCCACTGAGTTCTCACTGCTTCGGGAAAATGCTGCCGAAAATAAGTCTCTGGCATGGTCGTAACTTGCAATCCCGTATCTACTAGGCATCGTACGGCACGGCCTTCGATCTCTGCCCATACCACTGGGCACCGCGCGACCAGGTCTTCGTGACTTCCTCCACCCCTTGTGATGGGCTCCAGCTCCGAGCAGCGTCCCCACGGCTCAGGGTCCTCTGCTCCTCTTGGCCAGCGGGGCAGGTTTCCCCTGGAACGTGGGCACTCTCGGGCAGAGTGTCCCAATTCTCCACAATCGTAACAGGCAAATGGTCATGGGGACCCACTTGGGTGGGGGCCGTGATGGTTCATGCCTCCTTTACCCGGCCCTGGCAGACTCCTTGTGGCCACTTTCTTGGCTTTGGCCAGTTCACCTTTAATACTCTGTATCTCTTGCTTCACCTCTTGTACCCAGTGGGGTTCGCTCAGGGCGCTTACGGATGCTTCGATACTCCGAGCCATCCCCACGAGGACCGTCACCTCTTCCTCCTGCTCCCGAACCCGTGCCTCCTTCCCTATCTCTGAAAAGGTCAGATGTGGGTCCACTCGCACCCGCTCTTGCAAAGCCTGTCTTGTCAGGGTGTCTCGTAACCCGGTCACTAACAGGTCACGTAATGTTACGTCCACGGTCCCCACGCCGACTCTATCCTTCCTTTCAATGGCTAAAAACAGTTCCTGCAAAACATTCATATACTGGGTCACTGTTTCCCCCTCTAATAATAATAATAATCTTTATTTTTATATAGCGCTAACATATTCCGCAGCGCTTTACAGTTTGCACACATTTTCATCACTGTCCCCGATGGGGCTCACAATCTAAATTCCCTATCAGTATGTCTTTGGAGTGTGGGAGGAAACCGGAGAACCCGGAGGAAACCCACGCAAACACGGGGAGAATATACAAACATCTTGCAGATGTTGTCCTTGGTGGGATTCGAACCCAGGATCCCAGCGCTAACCACTGAGCCACCGTGCTGCCCTCCCCTCTTTCTACATGCGTCTAAACATCTGGATTCTCAGCTCCCCCACATCGGTCGGGTCCCCATAGGCCTCTTCTAAGATCTGTAATACCCTGACGAAGGTGTTTCGCTGCCCCCGGGGCCTCAACATTGCAGTATCCCGGGCTTCCCCGTCCAACGCCATCAGGGCCATCAGGGCCACTTCTGCCTCTAGGTCAGGGGTAAGCGGATGCATCCTGAATAACACACGCATTCGCTCCGTCCAATTCCACAGCATAATATTGCTGCCGGAGAACCTGGGTAGATTGCTTAGCATGGCCCCCAAAGAAATTCTGGGCCGCGGGCCCTCGTTGCCCGCGCTCAGAGACTGCATCCTGCCGACTACGCCAAATGTGGTACTAGCAGGTACGCAGGATGCAGTGACGAGTCGCGAGACAGTTTGGTGCTTTTGTAATAACGTTTATAGGCCTAGAGGTGACTTTCCTCAGGCTCGGCCTGACCGACCAAAAGGGGTAACAAGGGTTGCCCTCGCAGGGGCTCAATACCAGTAAACACAAACAGAGTAGAACACGACTACATCCGGCGAGAGCCGGTCACTATAGGGCCGCAGTATGGCCGACTACGGGTCCTTAACTATATAGTCAACTTAGCGGTCCTGACGTCCCTCGGCATTCTGGACAGTGGTTCTTCGGCGGAGCAGCCGCTGGGCCCAGTTGCTGAAGAGTTGGCGTAGTCTTCGAGCGTTCCGCCACTCCTATGGTGCTGGGGCATCTCCGGCCCCGGAGGAGTCCTTGGACGAGTAGGCCGCAGCCCCTGGACGGGGGCAAGCGGCAGCGATGCAGGGTGGCGGGTGACAGGCCACCTGTGCAGCTAGCAGCTGCGACGGGGAATCCGCGGCAAGCAGAGGCTCGGCCCCTGCCGCGGATCGGAGCGGGACAGTGGTGGCCGCCGACGGCACTGGGCTTGCTGCGACCATGGCTGAGGGCAGAGCGGCTGCGGGCAGCGGGAGACAGGCCGCAGCCGCGGGTTGGAGTGAGGCAGCAGTGGCCGCTTGTGTCCGCGGGGCAGCGGTTCTCGGACGGTCGTCTCGGCGCCGTCCCACTGATGTCCAGGGGAAGTATCTCTCCTGTCTCTGGCCTCCTTCCTGGCTCTGGTGAGTCGTTCTGGCTCTCAGTCGCTCCCACGATCTCCTGCTCCTTCTGTCTCGTTCTGCTGACTCACCGTGACTCTTGTTCCCCGCCCCTTTTATATTGGCTCCTTCCCCAGTCCACCTGTCAATCTCCACGTTCCGTCCCTGAACTCTGTCCCCCGGAAACAGCTTCCTCCGGAACCCAGGTGACGGTCCCCTTGGTTCCGACCCGGACACTCGACGGGGACCCTCTCTCCCACAACATCACCACAAGTGAGTCTGCACACATATCCAGCTCTGCTACGTCACCGTAAGGGAGTCTCATGACATACCCAGGTTCTCCTATTTTGCTACACCTGAATATCTGTCTTTCCTGTATTCCACTACTTCCCACATCCAGTTGCCATCTAGCCATCACAGCCTCCAGAATGCTCTAGAATATCCGCCTCGCTGCACCGCCATCATCTGTCCGTGCTGCACAACAAGCACTCACCAGACCGAGAGGTCCGGGAATCCAACTAATGAGACCAATCCTCGGCATAATATAGTGTTAGGCTGTGTGCTCACGTTGCGTTTTTTAAGCGTTTCCGCTGTTTTTGCCGCTGCAGAAACGCTTAAAACACACTTAAAAAATGCATTCCCACGCAATCCTATGCGATTCCACAATTACTGTGCCCATGCTGCGGATTTTTCCGCTGTGGAATCGCATCGTGCTAAAATCCGCAAAATGTCCATTATAGTCCATAGTGCTTGACAAGTGTGACCAACTTTTTACTATTGAGGCTGCCTATGCCGCATCATTAGTAAAAGATAGAATGTTAAAAATGATTTAAAAAAATAAAAAATTGGGATATACTTACCCTCTCGCAAAATGTAAAAAAAGAAAAGAAAACTAGGTCTTTAAAAATTTAAAATAAAATCCTACAAATATAAAGAAAAATGGGACTGAAGAGCAGCTGTGATTATACTGCAGCCTGTCTGCGGATGACCTGCTGAGGATTACACCTGTGGGGGCGCGGGAGCAATGATTGACTGCGGATGACATGCTCTGGATTACACCTGTGGGGGCGCGGGAGCAAATATTCTAGTTACAGGAGCATCCTCCTCACATCTATGTGCACTATGTGATTGATTGTGCTCCCCCTGAAGATAAACGACAGGACATTCCTCCTCCCCAGACCTCCAGAGGAGAAATGCTCCCGACTAATCCATTCTCGCCTATTATAGCCGAAGCCGTACACGCGCAGGGTTTCTTCAAGTTTTTGGGTTTTTTTTCAGTTTTTGAAGCCAAATTTTATTTCTCCTCTATTTTGCATCCTCTTCTTTCTTTAGGCTTGAAACGTTTTTCCAAATTTTATTTAAAAAAAACTGCAAATATACCACATGAAGAAAAGTATTGGGCCGCACGTGTTATTCATTGAATTCCGGTTTCTCATTAAGGCTACTTTCACACATCAGGTTTTCGGCGTCAGGCGCGATCCGGCGTCGTGCCGGAATGCCGGATCCGGCAAATGTTTTGTAAAACCTGAAGTGCCGGATCCGGTTTTCTGCCGGATCCGTCTTGTTCTTGACAGACAAAACCGGATCCGTCTCATCCGGTTCATCCGTTTTTCTATCTTTTTTTCGACGGATTACGCCGGATCCGGTTTTTAAAATTGACCCTTGTGGCCTTCCGAACGGGATTGGCTACTGGAAAACTAGATATAGCATGTTCCTACAGCCCTTCTTTGACAGGTTGTAGAGAAGAAAGTGCAGGTTGGAGAGAAGAGCAAGTTACTGGCGAAGATGGATGTTGTCATTGGAAATATTACCACTAGAAGTTCTGTGACGGTTTCAGGGACAATTTTCCACTATACTTTATGGCACCTCAAGGCAGAGTACACTGGGATGACAGAGTGTGAAAGATTTGTGCCCTAAACTTGTGTACCTTCTGGACCAACAGTATATACCTTTGCCAACCAAAGTTGGCTATCTTGTCATGGTCTTACTATTTTTACCTTTAGGCCACAGGTGTGTACCTGGTTGTGTTTTATGCAAAGTATTTCACCTTTTAACAAAAGTTGTGTACATTGGTAGGAAATCACCAACAATAAACACAACTTTTTAGGTGAAATACTTTGCTTCAAACACAACCAGGAACACAACGGTGGCAAAAAGCTAAAATTTACCCACAGTTATATACCTGGTTTTGAATACCATTTCACCTTTGAAATACCCTGTATTTAACCTTTTTTTAAAACATAGTTCGCCGCAGAAAGAAATGACAGACAACCATTGTGAAACGATAATTTAACTTTTATTTAAATTTTTTTTTTTTTTATGTTTTTAAAGTGCAAAAAACTTTTTTAATAAAGGTTTTAAACCCAATGGGCATTTTTATTACAAAAAAAAACCATTACAACTCTGTGTACTGTGGGGTGGAAATACTGCTGGAGGGACTGCGGGACACTTCGACACTGGGAGTGTGGAGAGAGGACTGGGATCGTGGTGGGGAAGGAACAGTTAGAGGTGAAGGTGACACATTGCGACACATTGCCGGATCCGGCGAAAACCGGATGAAACGCATGGCCATCCGGCGCGATACGGCGCAAATGCAAGTCAATGGGGGGAAACCGGATCCGGCATTGCATTTCGCCTGATCCGGTTTCTGTCAAAAGCGCCGGATCGCGCCTGACGGCGAAAACCTGATGTGTGAAAGAGGCCTAAGGGCTCATAGCCATCACCAGGAAAAAAAAGTTCTGATTTTGGTCCAGAAAAGTAGGACTAGTGTCATGGAAGTGGAATCTGATTTTTCACACCTAGAATCCGATTGCAATGTGATTTTAACATAAATTTTTACATAGACATAGAGAAATTCTCCATCATTTACACATTGTTTTCAAAGGAAATATTCTTCAAAACACATATATATATATGCTGTCTTTTCCCATATCTATCTCTCTAATCTACATATATACACTGCTCAAAAAAATAAACTGTCTCTAGGCCACTGGGTCTGTCAGCTGCAGTCCGTTGCAGCGCCGGCGGTTCAGGTGCGGAGCGCGCTGCCTGCCCTGACGGCGAGAGCCTCTCTGCAGCTTCGCTCGCATTCTCCCTCAGCTTCCGGTCGGGTTCTCTGACTATACACACCCCCTCTTCCTGGGTCATGGGACCTGTCCGGTCCCCTATTCCTTACCCCAGGAAACAGGGAAGGCAGCCTCAACAGTTCCGGTTCCTGCAAGCAGGTACCCGCAGCTAAGTCTTCTCCCTTACAGAGGCTTCTGGGACCCACAGAATTGGGACCCACTGGTCACCTGGCCCTATTGAGACATTTGAAGAAGCCAGGTTGTGCTCCTCCGGTCACCTGGCCACGTGCTTCAATGGACTGTCAGCTTCCTAAGCGTGTTGTTACCTCCTCTCTGTGAGGGTCTACCTAAAGCAGGATGCACAGGTAGGTTAGTCAGTCCTGGAAGCCCCAAAGTCTCAGCTTTTCTAATCCCGGCGAGTCAGCGGAAGGATGAGACTATATAATTTTGAACCATATTGTGCAATTTGCTTGGACTGTTCTACATGTTAAGGGCTGTTGGTTCAATAAATTATTGCCGCACTGTTTAACTCTCACCCTGCGTTGTCTGAGCAGTATTGTGCCGACGGGAAAGGAGTGAGGGCGTTCATTGGGTTGAGGACTGTAGTCGTGACCTGAATAACCGCAATATTTATGTCCAGTCCTTCCCCTACATAAAACTGTACGCTTCTCTTCAGCATACCTGTATCTCCAGATTCAGCTTCCTCTGGGCACTTCCTAGGCGATAACAGTCCCTCATCCAGGTGACACCTAGCAATGGAGACACAGTCCAGGTTAACTTTAACACTTTCTTTACTGAGTACGTCACACGTTACATCCACAGTTGGTACATTTTGACATTTGGTTGTTTCCTCATCTTTCCCTTTCTGGCTGTCACTTCTGCGCAGTACACTCCCGGACCGGACTGTCCTAGACTGCTCTCCAGTTCCTTCCTGGCCTGACCTCGCCATGATGACAATTCCTTCTGTTTCGCCCCAGATTCAAAATCATCAGTCACCAATTTGGTTGCCTCTAGTAAAGCATCCGGCCCGTCTGTACCGATCTCGTCAAAGCTCCAACTTCCTTCATCTCAGCTGTCCAACCAATTCCTGCCCTACAAGCATCTGCCCAGGCGATAAGTCACCACATTCTTCCTTTCTTGCACTGGCCCACTGCTATGATACACAGTGGCCGTGGGTAACGTGGGTTGCGGCACTTAAACGTTACGGGACTGCCAAGCTGTCCGGGCCTATAGCTCATGTCTGACCTAACCACCTAACCAACTCTCCTCTTATTACCCGGCAGCCCCTCCTACAATTAACCCTCTATAACCATCCTATAAGCTATACCTATCAGGCCTTCTAGTATGCCCCCCATCTAGTGGCCCTCAACAGATCTACACTTACCCGTGTCTATAGGAACTATATACTAAAAGTGGCCCTCCTCTAATGTCCCCAAGAGGATGCACTAACTTATGCTAACTGTACATGCACAACAGACACATTATATTATGCAATAATATAATACAGGAACACAAAACAATATATTACAGCTTTCTACAAAATGGTAACACATATGGGTCGCCCCCGTCCCAGGGCTGTGGGGTATTCGGTACCGGGCCGGTGTCAGGGGGAAAGTATCACGGCAGCTGTGACCGGGTCCGTGGTCCTGGGTGCCCAATGTCAATGGTGGTGTGTGGTTAATGGAATTGAATAGTTCGTGACGCCACCTGTGGTGTTCGGCAAGGGAGATATTAAGCCGACGCTGCAGACAAATCCTCTGGGACCGATGGTGGGTGCAGCAATGGTGGTATAGCCCTCCACAGGCAGGGCTGTTGTCCCAGGGCAGTGTAGATGTGAGGACACCTTGATGGTGTAGTGTCCGGCACAGGGAATGTAGCAGTGCTGGCGGACGCAAGAAGGAATGGAGGACACCAGGGCTTGCAGTTTCAACGCTTTACTCACAGTTCTTGGTAAAAACTGGTGCCCGCTTCCATGCCGTGTCCTCCGGGGCAGAGACTCAATCAACCTCCCGGGCAAGTTAGGCTTCTCCTCTCCAACACTCCGCCAACATGTACCTTTCCTAAACGACTCCTCTATTGCGCCTTTAGTGTGAAGAGCTCCAGTACCGTGGTACTCTGAAGTTCCTCCTGTCAGATGTAACAACTCTACTTGTATGACAGACAGCTGTAGCCTCTATCGGGGACTCCTCTCAGAGTCCTGGCTCTCTATTCGGTTGCTGTTGTGTCCCAAGCCTTAGATGGGAGTAATGCATTTACAGCCAACTACTCCACCGGTGTCTGCTGCAGAACCATAAGTGTCCATACAACCTCGGGGACCAGGCCCCGGCCTTGCGCTGAGAACCTATAGGCAGGGTTCATCTTCCAACCCACAACTCCTCTCTGTTCTCCTACTCCTTCGTTCCGCGCTGTTCCTTCTCTCTCTTATGGAAGCTTAGATTGCAGTTCTACGTCTTTCTCCTTCTGTTCCTTTCCTAGGGACCTTGTTCCACTAAGACCAGTCCTCAACCTCTCCTGACTGACTGTCTTCCTCCGCCTTGAGCTCCCGTCAGGCTGACCTTCTGTCAGCCTTTTCTCTGACTCAGACTCAACTGAACTGACCTCCAATTCTAAACCTTCCCACTCTTTTATATCTAACTCCACCCACCTCCCAGCACATCTCGTGTTACGAAACAAGGACCCACGAAAGGTGCTCTGCTATCCTCTAAGCATGGAGCCGCAATCTGGTCCATTGCTGAACTATCCTGTGTGTGGGTGCAGGTGTTGGAGTGTGGAAAGGAGTTCCCACCTTACCTGGATGGTGGGGCACTACACCTTAGGAGAAGATGCAGTACCTCTGTGGCGACTGAGCCTCAGGGGCGCCACACATACACGTGGCAATACCATTAAAGATGTGCGATAATACATACTTTTATATATGTAGCAATACCGCAGGCATCTATCAAAGAGATATTTGTAAAAATTAACAACCGGAAGGCAAGCAAGAAATACATTATACCTCACCCCCTTACACGGTCTCAGGCAGCGGATGAGAGCACCCACTGACTCCCTGGGGTTTTATCCAAGAAGTAGGTGTGGGTTTTTATCTATATAGGAAATGGGAGTGGGATTTTATCTCTTTACAGGAAAAGGTAGTGCTTTATCTCTTTACATGAAGTGGTGTGGGACTTTATCTCTTTACATGAAGTGGTGTGGGACTTTATCTCTTTACATGAAGTGTTGTGGGACTTTATCTCTTTACATGAAGTGGTGTGGGACTTTATCTCTTTACATGAAGTGGTGTGGGACTTTATCTCTTTACATGAAGTGGTGTGGGACTTTATCTCTTTACATGAAGTGGTGTGGGACTTTATCTCTTTACATGAAGTGGTGTGGGACTTTATCTCTTTACATGAAGTGGTGTGGGACTTTATCTCTTTACATGAAGTGGTGTGGGACTTTATCTCTTTACATGAAGTGGGTATAGGGCTTTATCTCATTACAGAAAGTAAGGTGGGACTTTATTTCTTTACCTGAAGGTGGGGTTTTATTTCTCTACAGAAAGTGGGGTTGGACTTAATCTCTCAACATCAAAAAAGGGCTGGTCTTTGTGTCTCGGAACAAAGTGGGGGTGGCCATAGGTCTATCTTATCTTTCTCTTCTCTCTCCTGTCCCTCAAAGGACATATAAGCCTAACAGAGAGGTGAGTTTCCAGTTGGGGATAGTCCTGCCTTTAGTGAACGCAAAGCGCAATGCATCATAGGAAGAGAGGGAAATATAGTTCAAGTACATATAGTGCTGACAGAATGCCGATGAAAAGGAACCATCTACCGAAAAACAGTGGACGTCCAGTTGCAGAATACAACAATTCCCGGATATGTTAGACTGTTTTCCTTGTTGTGCGCTATGACGACAGCAGGATCACACTTTTCTATGGGTTTTCTGAAAGGACAGGTGCACTTTAATGGAGCCTCTGAGGGTAGCGCATCAGCAGATTTTCAGCATCCTCGGCTGCATACCTCCTAGCAGCCTATAACCGTCCGATGTCGCGCAATGTTCCTTTTTGTAATTGATTTTGTAAATGTAATTTCATGGTGACGGGTTCACATTAAGGGCCGAGCGGAGTGATGTAATAGTGTAAAATTTCCTCATCGCGAAATGTTCGGCCTCAATGTCAGACATAAAACCAGGCGGACTCGGTGGCTCCATGTAACATTCATATCTATCAATCACATGTCTCAGAGCTGGATACTGGCCGGATTACCCTGTGTGTATCACTTACCCCCAGATCTTCTGGCAGCGACTTATAGTGTCAATGATATGTGACAAAGCAGAATGAGGCGTCTATTACTTTACAAGCCGCGGGACAAACAGCACCAGGAAAAGGCAAGATTTCTATAAATATAAATGCATTTTATATATTCGTTACTCTTCCCTGAATAGAGGATGATAATATTAAATTATTAAATTTAAAAACAAAGTGTGACTGAATAAAACATAATATAAAGACCATAACAAATCTTTATCCAATATATTGACCTTATAGGTATAAATACCAGATCTACTGATCACATAAAGGATCACAGCTCAGATAAATCCAATGAATAACAAGAGACGCCCATGTTTTCCACCTGGCTCAGACCGCCACTGTAGGTACGTGTGCTGACTGGGGGTGTTCGTGATACCGACAGTAGCTCCCAGGGGCAAGTCTCTTGACGGGCCTCGATCTCCTGACGCCACCTCCACTCCAGGCGTCCGAGGCCACGGCAGCTGCAGCGTCGCATCGCGTCCGATGTCCAGAAGCTTAGTGGCGCGAGGCAGCCGCACCCAGCCTGTTTATCAGTGTTACTCCGGTTCCAGGGTGGGGCTCTGGCCGGCCCCTCCACCCATTTGT
Organism: Dendrobates tinctorius; assembly: GCF_039654945.1. NCBI lineage: Eukaryota > Metazoa > Chordata > Amphibia > Anura > Dendrobatidae > Dendrobates > Dendrobates tinctorius. Next base: position 15,212,091 of record NW_027361803.1, read on the forward strand.
CAACGTTCAGGAGGAGCGGGCGGTTGTCAGTGGATGTACACCGCTCCCCCCAGGGGCGGGTTCGACACAGCCCCCGATCGTCCAATTTGGCAGCAAACACCTGCGATTCTTTCAGGAGCTTATACGCCACCGCCATTCTGCAAAGTCCTTTTCAGTTCTTCTGATAAAGCCAACAATCCCAAACACAGTCCAATTTTGTAAACCACAAGGGTAAATCTTCAACCCGGTCAGCTTGGGTCCTTGGAATCTTCGGCGCGGTCTCACCGCTGGCGTTGGTGGATTAGGCGGCGATGATCCTGCCAACTACGCCAATTGTAGGTACGTGTGCCAACTGGGGGGGTGGTCCCTTTTTCACCACGAACATACTGGAGACAGAAACCAATGCACGTTCAACAGGTCCTCTTTATTGGCCGTCCTCCCGATGACCACAGTAGCACGACAGCTTCCATACACACAGGCCCGTGTACCTTTCACCTTCTTCTCTTTCCTAACTTGACGTTCCTCGTGGCTCTATCACTGTGGCTGCCTTAGGCCCACCACCATAGTGCTTCGCCTGTCCGAGTCCGTCCGTCTGGTACCCCCGGGCTTCCTCTGTCCTGCGGCTCTCCTGTCAGGGCCACCCCCTTGACCGTCTCTCCTTCCAGTCCCTCCCGGAGTTCTTCCTCTCTCAGTCTCATCTTCCTTCAGTTTCCTTCTCTGCTGAACTCCTCCACCTGGACTGGCTCCCTTCTGGAACTCTCTCTGCCTTTTTATTCCCCTCCCTGGGAATTCCCCGCTAGAGCCCCTGTAACTCCGCCCACCATGACTATGTGGCTTCCTAACCTTAAGCTGCCATTTAGCCCTTTTCTCACTGCTCTCTGCCTCCATCTTGTGGCCAAACTTTAGTACTGCACCATCTCCCTTTCCTGCTGTTCTTGGTCTCCCCCTAGTGGCCAAACCCAGTACTTTACCATCTTTCACTGTCTCTAGCTGTCTCCCCACATACATACACACCAGTTGACGTCAAGTACTTTTACTGCATATTTTGCATTCACCTTCCTGCTGCAGACAGGTCCATAGGTCAGTCCACTTCCCTACACCACGATGACTTCTCCTCTTGTGTCTGCTGAGATTTTATTTTTCACATCTCCAGTCCCTTATCCATCTATTACCAAATTACACGATTTCCTAATGCTGATCCTACCCTAAGGGCTCATACTGACTTGCGAGAGACTCGCATGATTCTCACCAGCGCTGCAATGCAGATCCTCTGGGACTTATGGTGTGTTGCAGCAGTGTTGGAATAGCTCTCCATGGGCAGAGCTGTTGTCCCAGGGCAGTGGTGATTGGTTAAAGATGCAATGGCTGCTGATGTTGTTAATGCGGTGTGAGTTAGTGTTGAGGCCAGAATTTAAAGGACACAGTGACTTTCTTCCCAACGCGGCTCCAGTTTGTTCTGGGGGCGTTGTTCTAGTCCAAGCACCCGGTCCCCGCTTTGGAGATGGGGAGGGGAGGTTGTATTCTTCCCTGGGTGCTCCCAGTCTCGGAGCTTGGTGTGTACAATTTGGTGAAGAGTTTGCAGCCGATGGCGATGATTTCGGACCCACGACGACACTCCAGTCCAGGGCTGAGGTTCTTCGGGGTCTAACTCCACCTCCGTGATCCCCTTACCTTCTCGCCCAAACAGGGAATAGGGGGTATAGCCAGTCACTCGATGTACCCTATTGTTATAGACCCAAACTAATTCGGAAACATATTCGGGCCAACGGGCCTTCTTGCACTCTCCAGAGTGCGCAACATCTGAATCAATGTCCGATTAAATTGTTCACAAGCCCCATTCCCTTGCGGGTGATACGGTGTGGTCCGGGATTTGTCAATTCCATAGAGGTGATGTAATTCTTCCATGACTTTCCCCAAAAAACATGCTCCCTGATCAGAATGTATTCGTTGAGGACAGCCGTATACTTGTATAAAGTTTCTACAAATGGCGGAGGCAGCTGACTCTGCGGTCTGATCCCGGGTGGGGGTGACCACAGCGAACTTGGTGAAATGATCTACCATAACGAGACAGTGTTCGTATCCCTGAAATGCAGGCCCAATGGTCAGATAATCCACCGTCAGGTGCTCAAGGGGCGCTGAGGTCACAATAGTCTGTGTTGCGGCTCGCTGAGCGGGTGGTTTGGCTAGTTCACACAAGCGGCAGGTCCGGCAAATTTCGTCCACAACAGCCGGCAAGCGAGGGTGGTAAGCTTTCTGTTGCAGTCATTGCAAAGTTTTTTTTTTTCTGAAATGGGCCCCTTTTTCGTGAGCCTCCCGAGCCAGTACGTGAAGTTGGGCTCCAGGCGTAACCACCTGCCAAACCGTCATTGAGGTTCTTTGTGATGTTATTTTACGAAACAATAATCCCTTTCGGATAACCAACCTCTCCCATTGTCGCAGCATAAGCAACAGGTCTTGAGTCAAATTTTGCCGTTGAGAGTCAGGGGGTAATTGCCCAGCGGCGACCCATGTCCTGAGAAGGCCAACCTCTTCGTCTTCTTGTTGCTGTTGTATCCACTTATCCCGGGATTGTTCTAATATGCCCCTTGGGGTCTCAGAGGAAGATATTTTTTTATTATCAGTTGTGAGCACGGCAGCAGTGAGAGCGAACGGTATTTCCTCTCCTTCTAATTCTTCGTCTCGATCCTGTCCTGGAGTTGTATGTCGAATCCTGGAGAGGGCATCTGCATGGACATTCTCGGCCCCTCTTTTGTAGATAATCTTATAATTGTACTTCGCCATCCGGGCCACCCATCGCTGTTCCAGAGCCCCCAATTTGGCATTTTCCAAATGAGCCAGCGGGTTGTTGTCAGTTCACACTACCACCTCGGAGCCCGCTAGGTACTCTGCGAATCTCTCCGTCATAGCCCACACCACTGCGAGGAGCTCGAGCTTAAAAGAGCTGTAATTGTCAGGGTTACGCTCGGAGTCATGGAGTGAGCGACTTCCATATGCGATCACTCTCTCCCGGCCATTCTGAACCTGTGACAACACAGCCCCCAGCCCGTGAAGACTCCCGTCAGTGTGCAGGATGAACGGTTGGGAGAAATCCGCATAAACCAACACTGGGGCATCCGAGAGCGCAGCCTTGAGGTCTCGGAAGGCCTCTTCCTGAGGGTGTTGCCACTGGATTTTTCGCCCATTGGCCCCAGCGGGAGCCCCCTTTAGCAGGTCGTGCAGGGCTCGAGCTCAACATGCAAAATTCTTTACAAAGCGACGGTAATATCCAGCTAACCCCAGAAAAGCCCGCACATCTTTCACCGTCTCTGGGGTAGGCCATTCCTGGATAGCAGCAACCTTCTCCCGGGATGGCCTCACACCCTCTGCTGAAACGACATGACCCAGATACTCAATCTGAGAGCGAAATAGGTGGCATTTCTGAGGCTTCACCTTCAACCCGTACTTTTGCAACCGGCTGACTACCTGTCCCAACCGCTTCAGGTGGTCCTCAAAGGTGGCGGCATAAACAATGATGTCGTCCAGATAGATCAACGTAGCCTCAAAATTGAGATCTCCCAGACACCGCTCCATCAAACGCTGAAAGGTCCCGGGGGCGTTGGCCAGCCCAAACGGCATCCGATTAAACTCAAACAGTCCCATGGGCAATATGAACGCCGTCTTGGCTCTAGCTTCTACTGACATGGGCACCTGCCAGTACCCACTGGCCAAGTCCAGGGTTGAAAAATATGTTGCTTTGCCCAAGGCGGACAGGGATTTTTCTATGCGGGGCGGTGGGTATGAGTCTTTAATAGTGCAAGCATTCAGTTTACGATAATCCACACAAAATCGTAGTGTACCATCTTTCTTCCGGACCAACACAATTGGGGCCGCCCAGGGGCTTTGACTTTCCCGTATCACCCCTTCTCGCAGCATTTGGGCCAGCAAAGTTTTCACCTCTTGATAGAGTTGTGGCAGAATCTGTCGATATCGTTCCCAGATAGGGGCCGCTCCTGCTAGTGTGGGGATTTCATGAGTGATGGCGGTGGTACACCCAAAATTGTCCTCATGACTAGCAAATACTTCATGGTACTGTCCCAGCAATGTTTTTATCTGTGAGAGTTGGGCTGCAGTTAATCCAGAAAGCTCGGCCCGCATCTGCTCCAAAATCTTTCAGCTCTTCTCTTGTGCCGAGACTTCGTGGGCCTGTAAGGTTCGTATTGTTACTTCCCAAGGATCCTCGGGGTGTACATGTAATTGAACCACAGGAGCTGGCAGCACTTCTTCTAAAGGCCTTACTAGTTTGGCCAGCACAGTCCGTGCTTTCAGAACGGTGTCTTGGTCTTCAACGTTAACGCAGCGCACCAGGACGGCTCCTTTTTGCACGGTAGCCAGGGAATGGGCCACCAGTATGCCAGGAGGTAAGCGCTCCGAGTGACACGGCTCCACCTGCACCTCCACGCCCTCCAAGGGTATCGGGGCTCAAATGGGCAGGGCAACCACAGTCTGATCAGGAGGTAACACAAGCAGGCGAGTCGCTGGCGTGATGACCTTACCCTGAGCCTCGCCTTCCTGGCGGTCCTGATGTACCCGTGCTCCCCGCACCAGCTGCTGGAATACCTGTCCCTGGGCTGTACGAGAACCCCACTGCTTCAGAATCCTCTGTGTAGGGTCATTGAGAAGTGGGTTGCCGAACTCTCGTAGAACATTCATGCCTAGGGTGACGGGGTGTTGCTTATCAGCTTCTCCTTGAGTCAGTACCACCCCTCTGCGACCAAGGGATTTTCCGCACAGCATCACTTGCACCCAGACCACCCCGGCAACTTGGACCGGCAGTTGGTTGGCAGCTACTAGTCTGATCACGGGCCCCCACTGAGGCCTTGCTGCTTCCGGGAAGTTCTGTTAAAAATACGTTGCGGGCATAGTGGTTACTTGTGACCCCGTGTCCACCAGACACCGGATGGCCCAGCCCTCCACTTCTGCCCAAACCACCGGGCATTTTGCTACCAAATCTTCGGGACTTCCACCACCCCTAGTTGTGGTTTTCGGCTCTGAGCGGCGTCCCCCCAGCCCGGAGCCCTTTAGTTTAATGGCGGCCGGGGTGGGTATCTCCCACGCCGCGGACACTCTCGGGCAAAGTGGCCTGGTTCTCCACACTCAAAACACCGGGCCTGTGTAGGTTGACCACCCCGCGGGGAGCGTGACCCCCAGAAGCCGGGGTTAAAGCCAGGTCGTCCAGTCCCGGTCTCGGTTCTTTTCTTTACTTCGGCCAACTCGCCCTTAATACTTTTCAGCTCTTGCTTCATCTCTTCCACCCACTGAGGCTCCTCGACTACATTCGCGGAGGCCCCCACACCTCGGACTTTCCCCACAGGGACCGCCATCCCCTGCTCCGGCTCTCGAGCACGTGCCTGACTTCCCACCTCTGAAAAATCTATTCTGGGATTCATCCTGATCTGTTCCCACAGTGCCTGTTTGACTAATGGATCTCGCAAACCAGTCAACAGTAGGTCACGTAGGGTAATGTCAACAGGTCCTGCCCCTACCCCGTCCTTTCTTTCTATAGCCGTATGCAATTCTTAGAGGACATTCATGTACTCTGTGATCGTCTCCCCCTCTACTTGCATCCGACTAAACAAACGGGTTCTTAACTCTCCCACATCAGTAGGGTCCCCATGGGTCTGTTCTATTATCTGTAACACTTTTTCAAAAGTGTTGCGGTGACCTGGAGGTTTCAACATCACTAACCTCCGCGCCTCCCCGTCCAGTGCCATGAGTGCCACCTCAGCCTCCAGATCAGGGGTCATTGGCTGCATCCGAAAGAGCCCCCGCATACGCTCTGTCCAGCTCCATAGCATAGTATTGGAGCCGGAAAATCTAGGCAGGTTGTTCAGCATGGCCCCCAATGATATGCTGGTATGGGGACCCTCATCATTTGTAGAGTTTACAGCTCTACCCTGATCTGGGGCACCACTGTCTGTGCTCGGAGACTGCATCCTGCCGACTACGCCAAGTGTAGGGTTCTAGCAGGTTCGCAGGATGCAGTGACGAGACACGAGACTGAGTGTGGTTTGTGGAAATAACTTTTATAAACTGTAGCCGCTGGGGCTATATTGAGCAACCAAAAAAAAAGTATTAACAGCAACCAGTCCACGCAGGGACTTAACAAACCTAACAACACTTTCTTATGGGTAATGCGACTAACCCGGTTGGCCCGGGTGCTATAGGCCACGTATGACCAAACTGGGGGGTCCTTATCTCTTATAATAAACTTATCCTTACAGGGGTCTGTCAGGATCACAGGTGTGGCCGCGTAGAGGTCGCTGATGCGGCTGCCTTGACGCCTCGATATTCCGGGATGGAGCTTGGCGCAACAGGCCCTGAAGAAACGATGACGGTGGGGCGCAACAGGCCCTGAAGAAACTGTGACGGTGGGGCGCAACAGGCCCTGAAGAAACGATGACGGTGGGGCGCAACAGGCCCTGAAGAAACGATGACGGTGGGGCGCAACAGGCCCTGAGGAAACTGTGACGGTGGGGCGCAACAGGCCCTGAAGAAACTGTGCCGATGGGCGCAACAGGCATCTCCTTGCGGCTCTCGTCTCACCGCGGGGTTATGACGCAGTCTCAAAATATAACCGTTCACCAACCTCTGCTCAGGGTCCCTGAACAAACCGGACGGGGGTCTCTACTACCGCCTGTAGCGAGGTGGCGCCCCCTGGGGCCGGTGATGACAGGGTCACAGCTGTGGGAGAAGGCCGGGGGGCAGTGTCCTGACCGCTGTAAAGGAATGGTCTGTCGTCGCTGCGGTCGCCTGAGGTAACAGCCTTATGGCGATCCCCTGGGTACCTGTCCTTTCACTGTCTGGGAATCCTCCTCCCCACACTGGCACCATTCCGGCGTTGTCGACCGACTCCCAGCACTCAGATTGTAATGTTATGAGTGTTTTCTGCAGGAAGAACTGTTGTTTTTGAATAACATCATAGATTTTGCCATAAAAATTACCAAAATAACAGGAAAGAAATCCCAAGTGCGGGGAATTTGTGCTAAAATTGCAATTCTTCTTTTAATTTTCGAGGTCTGTTTTTATGGCGCTCTTTGGGCACGATTCTCGAGGTCAGTGTGAATATAGTGATACCAAACTTGGAAGGTTTTTAGTGGTTAAAAAAAAAAATCAGAACTTTGGGAAAATAATTGATTTTTGTTAGCATTTTCTGAGATTCATACTTTTTTTTTTATTTTTCCATCGATGGAGCTGTGTGCCGACTTGATGCCAGTTCTGGCATTTTGATATCTTTTCTCCCATTTCAACGTTCATGACATCTGATAAATATTTTCATGTATTTTTAGTTTGGGCAACTTTGCAATATCAAATTTTTTTTTTGGCATTTTGCACAATTCACAATCCTTGATTGGGAAAGAGGGAGAGGATGTAAACTTTTTTTAAAAAACTTTTTTCTATTTTTAATTAGTCCCTTTTGGGGATTTGAATCTGCGGTCACTTGATCGACTGCACTGCGGTTTTTCAGCATACTGTGAAATCACTGGTCTCCTGTGACGTCTCGCCACAGCCCCCTGGCAGTCATGGCAAATGGTTAGCACCCTGCAACAGGGTGCCGATAGCTATCAGAAATGACATCCGCCATGTTGCAGCCTCTTAAATGCGGTTGTTATGCTTGGCAGCGGCAATTAAGAGGTTAAACTGATGTAATCGAAGCTGTCTAGTCCATTTGTTTACATGTGGATAGAAAAAAAAGTTTGATTTTTTTTTCAGAAATAGCGCCTCTCTGGCCCATAGGCTGTGTCTGGTATTGCAATATATAGGCCAGGAGTGGCACTGTTTCTAAAAAAAGGTAATAGAAGTAATTGTATGTTTTAGGAAGAGGATATGATACAACACCACACTGTGCTGCCGGAGGGAATGCCTTTACTGCTTAGTAGGGATTAGCCTGGCATTGAGAACCTCTTGTGTCTGATTCCTGGTTGAGAACCCAGACCGACCACATTCATTCTGACTAATCCTCTGATGGTGTTGGTGTCCATCAGATGCCACCGTCTGCGACTATTAGCTTCTGCCCGTACTTAATTATGGATTTGTAGTCATAAGTGAAGCTTAGATGTCTGTGGCCTCGTAAAATGTCGTCCTCATCACAGCAAATCTCATGTCTGCCTATAGAGCTTTACGTGATTCTGGAGCCAGACCTGGAGGAAGCCCAAACCACGAGGAGCCAATGTCACCCACAGCCAAATGTCAGCTGTCCTCAGCTACCTCCCCACGACGGTGATATCCCTTCCTTTTAAACAAATAAATGTTTATATTTTTTAATACATCACACTGTGTGATTTTATTATTATATTTTTATATTATAATTATTTTTTTTTTTTTTAATTTCAGATCAGTGTTTGTATTCACTTATAGCCGTCATTTAAAACTTTATTTTTATATCTTTACAAAATATAGAAAATTTAAGTTATGAACTTATTTCAAACCCTTTGTGTCTGCAGGACTCAATCAATTTTAGGGGAAAAGCAGGCCTCACAGGTTTTCTCTATGAAAGGACAGAGGAAGCAGGACTCACAGGCTTTCTCTATGAGTCTAAGGGAGAAGCAGGACTCACAGGCTTTCTCTATGAGTCTAAGGGAGAAGCAGGACTCACAGGCTTTCTCTATGAAAGGACAGAGGAAGTAAGACACACAGGCTTTCTCTATGAGTCTAAGGGAGAAGCAGGACTCACAGGCTTTCTCTATGAGTCTAAGGGAGAAGCAGGACTCAGGCTTTCTCTATGTGTGGGTGAAGGAAGCAGGACTCACATGATTTCTCTATGAGTAGTGTAGGATTTTTAGACTCAGAATGAGACAACTGGCCTCCATTTTATTTGCAATACCACGACCCCGGGTTTGCGAGCAGTCAGTCCCACCTATCTCTTTGACTGCTCGCAAACCCGGCCCTGATATGCTCTATTATCCCTTCCAGCAACATATGTGCTGGAGCCTGCTTTCCCAGGCTTACATCACCAAAGCTACCAACCTCGATAATACATATCTTCCCTCAATGATCATCTGGCGGTCATCTTACATCCCCCCCACCTAAAGCCGGGGGGCTTGGCACCTTCTCCCATCAAACAGTGGACCCTCAACAGTGATTCAGCATTGCCATGCAGTTTTCTGGGTCTATGCTCTACATGGAAGCTTAAATCTTTAACTGCTAGGAGCCCACTTGGTCACTTGGGCAATGTTCCCCTTCTTCTCCATCATACACCTCAGCAGGCATGGTGTGACACTAGATTGAACTTCCTGCTTAAGAGGTAGTACCTTGGAGTGTCCAATGTCCACTTGATGGCCAAACATTCTTTCTCCACTACGGAGTAATTCTTCTCACAGTATGACAGCTTCTGACTAAGGGTCCCGTTACATTTAGCGATGCTCCAGCGATCCCGACCACGATATGACCTGGTCAGGATCGCTGGTGCATCGCTAAATGGTCGCTAGTGAGCTAGAAAAACAGGCAGATCTCAGCAGCGACGCAGCAGCGGTCGTTACATACCTGTCAGACGCGGCGATGATGACGTCCTCTGCCCGCGTCCACGCATCGCTCGTCGGCGCCAGCAGGAAGCCGCCGACAAAAAATGGCCCAGGACGTTCTCACGCAATCACCGATAACCAGCGGGGGAGCAGGTCTGAGGTAAGTGTCACATGTAGCAATATCGCTAGCAATATTGCTGCTGCGTCACAAAATCCCTGACGCTTTAGCGATATTGCTAGCGATATCGCTATGTGTAAAGGGGGCTTTAGACACATTACGGGTTGCTCTTCCCCGATCACCTCTTGTGATAACACAGAGCCCAGCCCGACATCTGACGCTCCCATCTGGTCTTCAAACTCCCTTAAAGTAATCCGGTACAACCAACACTGGCTGTTTACACAGGGCTAAATTCAGTTCCTGGAAGGGCTCCTCAGCTTCTGGAGACCACTTAACCATGGCCGGCTTTATCCCTTTAAGGTGGTCTGGGGGGAGGCTATCATGGCAAAGTTATGGATGAACCAGCTGTAGTAGCCCAAGATGCCCAGGAATGCCCTCACCTACTTCTATGAGAGATGTTATGGCCAACTCTGGATGGAGTCAATTTTATTTACTTGGGGCTTTATTTCACCTGGTTATGACATAGCTCAAATATTTAGCTTCCTCCATGCCCATGGCACATTTGTTTAGGTTTATGGAAGACCCCACCTTCCATAGAGCATGTATCGTCTGGACTTTGCTGAGATGGCTTTCCCAATCCTAGCTGGAAATTACGATGTCATCCAGGTAGGCCGCTGTGTACTTCTTCTGGGAAGCTAGGATCCGGTCCATGGCTTTCTGGAGGGTGGTCAGAGTTCCTTGCAACCCAAACAGCATCCTTGTGTATTGGAAATAACCGTCTGTTGTTGACTTAGGCTGTCTTTTCTCCTTGGCATCTTGAGACATGGGAATTTGCCAATACCTTTTCTGTGATGTCAAGGGTGGTAATGCACCTGTCCTAGCCTTTTAATCATTTCTTCGACACAAGGCATTGGATACATATCAATCTTACAGGCTTCATTCAGCTTCCTAAAGTCATTGCAAAACCAGCATTCTCCATATGGTTTCTTCACCAAGACTATGGAACTGGTCCAGCCACTCTTAGACTCTTAAGTGATTCCCAGGCTCAGCATCCGCTTCACCTCTACTGAGATCACCTTTCGGCGTGCTTCAGGAATTCAATACAGCTTCAAGTTCACCCAAAGATGAGGCTCCGCTAGAACCTCGTGCTCTGTGACTTGGGTGCAACCCAGTAATTCTGAGAACAAGTCTCTGTTCAGATGTAGCAACTCTCTGCACTGCTGCATTTGGGGACATGACGACTCTGCCACCTTGACCTCTTTTACGTCAGTTTCAGACATAGCCACCAAACACTGAGCTTCCACGGGCTCCCAATCTTACCACTACTTAATCAGGTTGTACACCTGGTAGGACTTCCTTCTTCCTCGTTGGTGGACTTTATTTTTGACGTCTCCAACCTTTTCAACTACTTCACGTGGGATCTGCTACTTGGCCAGAAACTTGCTCTCCATTGTAGGTACAAGCACCAGTACCCGATCACCAGGATTGAAGTGTCTCACCTTCACCGATCTATTGTACACCCTCAACTGTGCCTCTTGTGCTTTGAAGAGGATTTCTTTCACAATGGGCATCACCTTTGCAATTTCCTCTTGCATCAGAGCCACATGGTTGATTACACTCCTGTAACGTGTAGATTCTGCCTCTCAGGTCTTCTTCGCTACATCCAGGAGTCCACGGGATTTTCAATCATATAATAGTTTAAAAGGAGAGAAACCCGTAAAGCCTGTGGGACTTCTCGGATGAAGACAGTCTCATTCTTGTCCGTCTTTCTCTACGACCTTCTTTAACATGGCCTTCAAGGTTTTATTAAAACTTTCCACCAAACCATCCATCTGATGGTAGACTGAGTTGTGTGATTTGCAGAGTAGTGCACAACTCTCCATCACCCTTGACATGAAGGGAGTCCCTTGATCCATTAGGATATCCTTTGGCAAACCCATTCTGTCAAGGATATGGACTAACTCCCGAGCTATTCAATTGGCAAAGGAGTTTCATGGTGGTACAGCCTCCGGATACTGTATAGCATAGTCCAGGATCAATAGGATATACTGATGCCCTCTGGCGGACTTGACCATGGGTCCCACTAGATCCATGACTATGTGATCAAATGCAACCTCAAGGATGGGCAATGGCACTTAAGGGACTACAGAATTGAGCCACCGGGGAGGTCTGGTGGCAGGTGGGACAGAAATTGCAATAGTTCAAGATTTCTCGGTGACAACCGGACCAGTAGAACCTCTGGAGGATTTGTTCCTGAATTGTCTCTACCCCCAGATGACCACTTAACACATGAAAATGGATAATGTCTGCATCTGTACAGCACTTGCACCAGTAACTGTTCGATTACCTCTCTTTCTGTTTTGTGACCCTTATTTACAGCAAAATGTGAATATCGGGTGTCAGCCCGCAGCTTTTTGAACCACACGATTAAGTACTGTCACATTGACTCGCCCCCAGAGGCCGTGGGGTACTCGGTGCCGGGCCCGTTGATTACAAGGGGAGATGTCACAGTGGCAGTGACCCGGTCCGTGGCCTCAGGCAGTCAATGTAAAAGGGGGTAGAGTGATGGGGATAACGTTGTTGAGATGATTCGTGATGCCACCTGTGGTTTCTGGTCAGTTTGACCAGCGCTGCAGGGTTGCTTTTCTGGGACAGATGATGTGGTGCAGCAATGATGTTGAAGCTCCCCACAGGTGGAGTTGTAGTACCAGGGCAGTGTAGATGAGGTTGGCAAGTGGGGAGATGGTGTAAAGAAGCAGATGTAGCAGAGCCGAGTGTAAGGCGCAAGAATAAGTGGAGGACACAAGGGCATGTAGTTCCAAAGCTTTACTCACAGTCTGTTGCGCATACAGGTGCCCACTTCGGTGCCGTGTCCTCCAGGTCATGGGCTCAGCCAGATCCCAGGCAAGGTAAAGTACACCTTTCCAGCACTCCAACATGTGCAACATGTGCCTTCTCTGAACGTCTCCACACTAGCACCTAATCTGAAGTACTTGTAGTTGCGTATTAAACTCAAGTTCCTCCTACTTGATGTTACTTAGAACTCTACTTGTACGGCAGACAGCTGTAGCCTGCTTTGGAGACTCCTTGCTATCAAGTCCCGGCTCACTCACATTGCTGTTGTGCCCCCAAGTCTTAGGTGGGAATAAAGCGATGACAACTTCTATTCCTCCGGTGTCTGCTGCAGGAACATCAGTATCCATACAACCTCGGGGACAGGACCACGGCTATGCGCTTCAAACTTGAGGAAGGACTCTGCTCTGACCCTAGTCCTTAGTACAATTCTTCTCCTTACGTTCCGTACTAAACTATCTTCCTTCTGAAGAATCAGGCTTTCTATGGCTCTTTCCTGTGCCAGCAGCTCCAGGTCACAGGAGTCTGCTGCAGCACTTCCTTCACTCCATCCCTCTCAGGGGATCTCCTCTCACAGACTGACCCATTCCTAACATTCTCCTGCTCTCTTGTGCAGTCTAAGCTCCACCCACCTCCCAGCACTCTTCGTGTTCCATGCAGGGAGCCTCAGTGGTTGCTCTGCTACACTACTGGTGTGCATGTGGGATGTGAGTGGTGGAGTCTGGTCAGGTGTTCCATCATACCTGGAGCATGGGATACTACACCTTAGGAGGAGGTGCAGTACCTCTGTGGCGACTGAACCCTCAGGGGCGCCACATACCCCCTCCGTTAACCGCAGCACGTCCGCGAGCTGTAAACAAATGAGAATTAAGATGTTATCAGAAGATACAAAAATTTTATTTTTAGATTAACAATGTAACAAACAGCTTCTCTTAAGGAGAGGACTACAGCTTGAACGTTGCATAACAAGTTTACAGAATAAAGTGCTATTGGCAGTAACTGTTACCAAGAAGTTCACTGCTAGATCAAGTATTACCATCCTTGCTTCAACACATTTTTCACATTCTACTATTACTCTTATTCTTTTAGAACTATAGGTGACAACCGCTGCCTCCTGGTTCGTCACCTGGATACAATTTTTATTCAAAATTTCACATTTTTATTAAAGATTACTTCTAGACTACTTTCTGCAAAACATCCATTTCTAATCCTGCAGCTAAACTGTTATGAATGAGTCATAGAATCATAGAATCATAGAATCATAGAATCGTAGAGTTGGAAGGGACCTCCTGGGCCATCTGGTCCAACCCCCTGCTCAAAGCAGGATTCGCTAAATCATCCCAGTCAGATGTCTGTCCAGCCTCTGTTTGAAGACTTCCATTGAAGGAGAACTCACCACTTCTCGTGGCAGCCTGTTCCACTCATTGATCACTCTAACTGTCAAAAAGTTTTTTCTAATATCTAATCTGTGTCTCCTCCCATTCAGTTTCATCCCATTGCTTCTAGTCTTTCCTTGTGCAAATGAGAATAAAGTTGATCCTTCTACAATGTGACAGCCCTTTAGATATTTGTAGACAGCAATTAAGTCTCCTCTCAGTCTTCTCTTTTGCAAACTAAACATTCCCAAATCCTGCAACCTTTCCTCATAAGACAGGGTTTGCAGACCGGTCACCATTCTGGTCGCTCTTTTCTGAACTTGCTCCAGTTTGTTGATGTCTTTTTTAAAATGTGGTGCCCAAAACTGGACACAATATTCCAGATGAGGTCTGACCAAAGAGGAGTAGAGGGAAATAATGACTTCACGTGATCTAGACTGTATGCTTCTGTTAATACATCCTAGAACTGCATTTGCCTTTTTTGCTGCTGCATCACACTGTTGACTCATATTCAGTCTGTGATCTATTAGTATACCCAAGTCTTTTTCACATGTGCTGTCACTTAGCCCTATTCCTCCCATTCTATATCTGCTTTTTTCATTTTTATTGTCCAGATGTAGTACTTTGCATTTCTCCCTGTTAAAAACCATTCTGTTAGTTACTGCCCACTTCTCCAGTTTATTTAAATCTTTTTGAATCCTCTCTCTCTCTTCTCTAGTATTAGCTATCCCTCCTAGCTTTGTGTCATCAGCAAATTTAATCAGTTTACCCTCAATTCCTTCATCTAAATCGTTGATAAAGATGTTGAACAATACAGGGCCCAGGACAGAGCCCTGTGGTACCCCACTTGAGACATTCTTCCAACTGGATGTGCAGCCATTTACGACCACTCTTTGGATCCGATCACTAAGCCAGCTATGAATCCACCTAACAGTTGCCTTGTCCATTCCATACTTAGTCATTTTTTCAATAAGGATTGTATGAAAGACTTTGTCAAATGTTTTGCTGAAGTCAAGATATACTATATCTACAGCATTTCCTTGATCCACCCAATCAGTGATACCGTCATAGAAGGAAATTAAGTTAGTCTGACATGACTTATTAGTTACAAACCCATGCTGACTCTGTTTGATCACTTCATTCTTATCCAGGTATTGACTTACATGTTGTTTAATAATTTGTTCAAAGATCTTTCCTGGTATTTTACCGGAGGAGGAGAAAACAAAAATACAAGCTAAGTCCAGAAAACCGGAGAGGTTGGTAGCTATCGGATTGCAGACCCCTGATCCTATACACCACAACTAACAGTAGCCGTGGGGGGTTCCTACGGTGCCCTAGACCCCTCGTCACAGCCGGAGAACTACATAAGCCTAAAGGAGGAAAGGGGAAATCTAAACTGCCCCAGAGCAGACCCCAAAGCAATAGACAGCCCCCAACATGTATTGTCGGTGAAAAACAGATGAAAACACAAACACAGACAGAAAGACAGGCTGAGCAAACGATGGGGCCCAACTAACTAGATAGGACAGGACAGAAAAGATGCTGGCTGCAATCCGCAAAAAACCCTACCAAAAATGTCCCAACCGTCTGATAGGAAAAACGGCCCTGAAGTCGCTAGACTTCAAAATCACTATATCAGCACTCAGGTATATTATGAAAACAGAGCAAAGAGATCAACTGATCAAAGACAAAAATGGAATTCAGCCAGTCCCAACCAGGACTGGCTAAATACAAACACTAAGGAAACCAGACAAATTCTCATGGAATAATAGTAGGGCAAAAACTTAGCTTTTAGTAGACAGGAACTAAGCTGGATGCAAGAGCTTAGAGCAGAAAGGATCACCAGCAGCCCTGCATGGCGTCGGCTGCCTTATATCCACTCAGAAATTCCAGATGTCCAATCACACTCCGCCTGTTCAGATGACAGGTTCTTCCCATCCCAATCAATTTCACTACCTCTTTTCACCAGCAGAGGGAGTTCATCAGACATCAAAGGTGAAGGGGAGAATGAACTAACAACATAAACATTGCTGCCAACATTTTCAAAACGCACATTATAAAATACTTCACAGTAAGACAGCAATTATTCTTGCAAGGGCTGGACACCGCTCCCAGCTGGGATTTCTTGCAGTGTCTCTGTCGCTGAAATAGAACTCGGGTCTGAGGTAGTCCTTGTTGAAGGCTGTTCATGCAAAACCAAGAGAGAGCACCTTAAGAGGCGCAAACTATTTCCAAGCAAAGTTTGTGGATCACTCCAAGTTCATGATCGCTCAGTTCAATAAAATGGGTGCCAACTGGGCGAACTGGGGAGAACACAGAAAATGAGGGCACAACGGTGCCCATACTCTCCTGGGTAACAGTTCAGTTACTGGTAAATGTTCTAGTGATGGTCTCCTCCTGGGGTGGTAGAAGCAGATATCTTTTACTTCCAGGGAAGACTTTCAGGATGTCCGCGTCCTGCTGGCTTAATATATTGTCCATAGTCCTCCTGTTGTGCTTTGGGGATGGCTGCCTGTGGTGGTAGCTCAGCAGCTGTTGATGGTGCGGTAGCTGTTCTGGTTTCTGGCCTGACAGCTGGTGGTACTGCTGCCTGTGGTACAGCAGGGGTTGCAACTTGTACCAGGGGATATTGTACTTCCATGGAGTTGGCCTGCTTGGCCTTGGTGGGTGCAAACACAACTGTGGGTACTACCCTATCTGGAGGAACGTAGGCCTTGTCCTTCTTGTAGGCCGCTATAAACTCCTCCGGGATGCGGCGCAAATTCAGGGCATACCAGCCGCGCAGCCTCTCGTGGCGGGTGAAGGTGACGTAATCTCCCGGGTATAGATCACGAGCGGGGTGTACCCTCCGGAGGTGGGACTCTACATCCCTCCGGCTGACAAAGAGGTCGGAGATCCGTTGGGGGTCCACAATGAAACCGAACCCCCTTTCCAGGTTAAAGTCCAGGACCTGACCCCACCCTGCTGAGTCCCGGGGACCATAGTGTCCGGCGCGAGCCTTTTGCTTCCTGTCGAGGTCAGGGCCCAGCACTGCCAGCCTCCGTTGCTCCCGCTCCCGCTGCTCTGCTGCCAGCTGGCGGATAGTCTGCTGGTAGTAAGGCTCTTCCTCCTCCACCTCTTGGGACCGGCCTCTGCCCACAGCGGACAGGGGCACCATTGCCAGGGGTTCGGGTGTTTCCCCCCAGGGACTAGTATCCCGGTCCCAGACTAGGTCCAGCACGACCTGCCTGGACGTTGGAGTGGACGGGAACGCTGAGGTCTCCCCAGCTGCAGGGGCGGTGGTCATACCTGGCGTCTCCTGGCGGTGTTCCGGCTCCGGTGCAAGCACTGGATGGCAGCCGGTGGCAGCGGCGGTTGCTGGAGCAGGTTCAGAAACTGCTGAGGCCTCCGGTGGGACCTGCGCGGCCGTGCAAGGTCCAAGCAAGATCACAGTCTCTGCCTCACATGCAGATCCCGGGTCCTCACGTAACTCCTGTTGAGGGCAGAGCAGAGTACTGCAGTGCGCAAGCGCCGGATAAGGTCAGAGAGGTCTGGCGCCTGCGCACCTCAGTAGTCTACTCTGCCCTCAACAGGGCAGGTAAAGTACGCCTGCACTGGAGCTGCGACAGGAAGCAAAGAGGACGTCACCGTTAGAAGATGGGAGGCGCTGGAGCGCGACACCCATCGGACCAAGACCCCCCGGTGAGTATGATATAACTCGTTTTTCTTATCTTTCAGGTTACATCGGGAGCTTGTCTACAGCATTACAGAATGCTGTAGATAAGTCCCTGATGGTGGTGCCGGCAGCTGATAGTCCAAAAATGGGGTGACAGATTAAACAGGGTTAACTATAGGAGGGGCTGCCGGGTAGTAAGAGGGGAGCTTGTAGGAAGTTAGGTCAGATGGGGCCAGGGTGCCCTAGTGGTCACATGGGCTATAGGCTCAGATAGCTTGGCAGCCACGCAACGTTCAAGGGCTGCAGTCCACGATACACATGGCCACTGTGTGTCATAGCAGTGGGCCAGTGCAGGAAAGGAAAGATGTGGCGACTTATCTCTGTCATGCCCACCATGTCTCTTATGCCGCATAAACCCTGGAGCAGTGTGCATGCGCACCAAGCTATCATGCCCGCCATGTCTGGTATGCTGCATGACTCCTGGAGCAGTGTGCACGTGCACTGAACTATCATGCCCATTATGTCTTATGCTGCAAGATCCCTGGAAGCAGTGTGCTTATGCACCTCGTGACTGTTGTGCTGCAAGATGCCTGGAGCAGTGTGCACACACGCCTCATCTCATGGCTGCCTGCCATTGCCAGTGCGCATGTGTGTTTAACCTCATGGCAACACGCCGTTGCTGTGTGACCAGCCGTCTCTGCTCTGCCTGCAGCAGTCCTCCCTGTGTTCCTGGAGCCCCTGATCATGTGACCTTTCCTAGGTTCCAGCACTGTCTGATGCAGCAATCCTCTCTGTATTCTTGGAGCCCCTGATCATGTGACCTTTCCTATGTTCCAGCACTGTCTGACCCAGCTAACCTCTCAGTGTTTCTGGAGCCCCTGATCATGTGACCTTCTCTATGGTCCAGCCCAGTCTGATCTAGCAATGCTCTCTATGATCCTGGAGGATCTGAACCGGAAGTCCTTCCCTGGTTCTGAACCGGAGGTCCTTCCCTGGTCCTGACCCGGAAGTGCAGGTGTTTTGGTGCTATATCAGACCGCCCCTTCCTATGGTTGGGTACCTGAGTATCGTGTTGCTTCCCGGCATGGCTGCTTGGTCTGCTGGGTCACTCCCTGTATTCTGTGCCCCTGCACTCTGCCCTGTAGTGCTTCTCTGCACACGCTCTGTGCTTGTATTCTGCCTCTTGTCCTGTGCCATGTCTTGTGTTGTCTTTCGTGCTGTGTTTGTCCTTGTTATTCTTAGACTTGTAGTCCTTCCTGTGTTCTCTGCCTTAGCCTGTTTTCGCCATGTTGTGTCCTTGCTATGCTTTGTAGTACTTCCTATGTTCTCTGCCTTGCCTGTTTCGCCATGTCTGGTCTTTGTTATTCTGAGCCTTGTAGTACTTCTCATGTTCCCTGTCTTTGCCTGGTTTTTCTTACTCTGTCTTCTGGTGCTCTCCTGCACATTTCATGTCTAGTCTCAAGGTTCTGCCTTGACCCGGCTCTGGGCTTCGGCCTACGCTCCGCTGCTAGACTCTGTCCTATCGTGCTCTCTAGCACATTTCATGGCTAGTCTCAAGGTTCTCCCTTGACCCGGCTCTGGGCTTCGGCCTACGCTCCGCTGCTAGCCCTATACTCTCTCTGACCCCGCTCTGTGCTTCTGCCTACGTTCCGCTCCTTTTTCCATACCTTGTCTAGCTTTGCCTTGTTTCTTGCCTTGCCTTGCCTTGTTTCTTCGTGTGCCCTTTGCATGCACCTGGCCTTCCTAGCCTCCTGTCTGTGCCTCAGCCGTGCCCGCCTGCTTGTGCCTCAGCCATGCTCGGCAGCCAGTGACAGCTGTGTCGCCTGTTATGCCTCAGCCGGGTTCGCCTCAGTCTTGCCCGTCAGTCTGTGCCTCAGTCCGACCAGCTAGCCAGTGCCCCAGCAGTGCTCTCTGTGCTTCCTTGCACCCACGTTGTCTCTGCACTGTGCTTTGCGTGCCCTCTTAGCACACGCCGGCCATCGCCTGCTCCTTGGCATACCTCCCCGTGCTTCTGTAAAAGTACGCGCAGGTCTTGCCATGTACCCTGTCATGCCCCCTAGCATGCATAGGCCCTAGCCTATACCCTGTCGTGCCCTCTTGCACTCACAGGCCATAGCTTGTACCCTGTCATGCCCTCTTGCACGCACAGGCCCTAATCTGTACCCTGGTGTGTCTCTTTGCACGCACCCAGACTTGAATGCCTTGAACCCTGACCCTGGCGTGTCCCTCGACACGCGCAGGACCTTGCCTTGAACCCTGACCCTGGCGTGTCCCTCGGCACGCGCAGGACCTTGCCTTGAACCCTGACCCTGGTGTGTCCCTCGGCACACGCAGGACCTTGTCTCGAACTCTGACCCTGGCGTGCCCCTCTGCACGTACAGGACTATGCCTTGTACCCTGACCTGGCGTGCCCCTCGGCACGCGCAGGACCTTGCCTTGGACCTTGAACCCTTGCGTATCCCTACACACGCACCATGTCTTGTACTTTGAACCCTGGCGTGTCCCTTACACATGCACCGTGTTTTGTACTTTGAACCTGGCGTGTCCCTTACACACGCACCTTGCCCTGGACTCTGGTGTGCCCCTAGCACGCACCCTGCCTGGAACCTTGCCTTGGACCTTGGCATGTTCCTTAACACGCACCCTGTCTGGAGATCTGTCGTGCTTCCTTGCCTGAACCCTGGTTTGCCTGCCGGATGCCCGGAACCTGCCGATCGCTGCCAGTGATTGTAAGCCTGATGACTGCGGCCTGATGTCCGGAGCTGATGTCCGCAGCCAGATGCCCTAATCCTGTCGATCGTTGCCGGTTGTCTGGAGTCGGATGCCATTGAGCCCTTGCCTGTACCCAGGCATGCCACCTGGCACGTACCATGCCATGGACCTTGGCGTGCCCTTGCACGCACCTTGCTGTGTTTTCCCTGTTATCACATCTTGCACCTGATGTAACCTTGAGTTTGCCTTAATGAAGATACCTTTGAATTCACGTCCTGTCTTGTCTTGTTTCCTGCACGTCCTTTATCATCAGACACTTGTTCTTAGTGTCTACCTGAGCCGGCCGTCTGGTTCCAGCAGTCGTGGTGGTTCACCCCCTTGGTCTTGCCCCCGACACTCCCTGTATAGGGGGTGGTTCCTCACAAGGTCAGCTTGCCCTAGGTGGGTGGGTTCCACGACCCAGAGGGTCCACTCTAAAGAAAACAACTCAGCGTAAGCTGACTCCTTCACAATCTCGCCTGGGCCGTTGCTTTTAGGGCAGGAATCGGTTGGACAACTGAGATGAAGGAAGTTGGAGCTTCATCGAGATCGGTACAAACGGGCCGGATGCTTTACCAGAGGCTACCAAACCTGGTGACTGATGATTTCGAGTCTAGGGTGAACCAGGCAGAAGGAATTGTCATCATGGCAAATTCAGGTCAGGAAGGAACTGGGGAGCAGTCTAGGACGGTCCGAGCGTGTACTGCACAGAAGCGACAGCCAGAGAGGGAAAGATGAAGAAACCATTGAATGTCACAATGTACCAACTGTGGATGTAACCTGTGAAGTACTCAGTAAAGAAAGTGTTAAAGTTAACTTGGACTGTGTCTCCATTGCTGGGGGTCGCCTGGGAAGTGCCCAGAAGAAGCTGCACTGGAGATACAGTTATGCTGGGGAGAAGCGTACAGTTTTCTGTAAGGGAAGAACTGGACATGGATATTTTGGTTATTCAGGTCACGACAACAGTCCTGTCCCTCCCTTGCAATGTCTCTGGTGTTTCAGTGATGGTCAATGAAGCAGATCTGTGTTCTTCCAGCTGGGGCCATGGTCCCCTAAGCTGAGATCCTGAAGAGTGACACCGACCAGAAGAAAAAGTCTCTATATATAGTTCACAACTGTCCTTCAACCAGCATCCAGAGGTCAGAGAGATGTGGATGAGGCCAACCTGCATTGTTCAATTATGTAATCTACTGTATTTGCATAGTTTTTCCCCCTCTGTTTGGGAATACCAACACACTGACTAGCATGGACAATGTACAGTATGTAATCAACATACCAGTAAGCATCATTGTTCAGTAGCCATGAATTACTGTTTTGCGAAGATAACAGAAAATAAACTGTAGGAAGGATATAATATATTGGAGGTAAATATTCAGCCTACAAGAAGAGTCAATACTTCAGACAACAGTTTATCATTCTGGGCCTAGACAATTTACTTCTGGCATAATTAAGAAGAAATGCTGTGTCGTCACATTGTGTTTCTTCCGTTTTCTAATAATTGTGCTAACAGTTGCCTTCTCACCAAGCTACTTGCATATTGTCCTGTAGCCCATCCCAGCCTTGTGTAGGTCTACAATTTTGTCCCTGGTGTCTTTTAACAGCTCTTTGGTCTTGGCCATGGTGGAGAGGTTGGATAAAAATTACAGATTTCTCTATTCTTTGTAGGTGGGAAAACTTGCAAAATCGGCAGTGTATCAAATACTTATGTTCCCCACTGTATATAGTACTGCCATATAATGACAAATAAAAAATACAAAATAATAATGCACTTACGCAGTGTGCATAGTTCCATATGAATAATGCCCCATAATAGTGCCGCACATCACGCCAGAGGGGTGTGAATGCTTTTTCATAGGGCTGTACATTTCCTGGCAATTTTCCCTTAGGTGGATCTAACCATACAAGCAGCTCGGGGTCTCATTAGCGGCTGGCAGATAATTGCCGATCTCTAAAATAAACTCGTGTTCGCCTCTGTATCCAAATTATGGAGCCTTAATAAAGCTGATTGCTCAGATTAATTCTGCTAAGGTTCCAGCGGCGCGGTAATTGGCAGAAAGCGATGATCTTGTCGCCCTGAGATCTAATGTAATTACCATTTAATGTGAAACATTCATTCGGCCGGCCGTCTCAAGTACTGACCCTCCGCCTGAGACGTTGAAGCGATGCCAACCCCATGCAGCCTTCATTGAAGAGAATTCATTCATAAATAACAAGTGCATGCTGTCCGCGGACCGGCCAACAAGAAATGCACTGTACGGCGCCCAAAGTGAGAAGCCCACCCCCCACAATCTTGACATATTTGCGGTTAATCAGCAGCATTTTGCAAGCGCTCCAGATCCCATCAGTAGGACGAGCTGCGGACAATACGCCGGACTGTTCCCCCTTTGTGAAAACTGGAGACAAAAGTTAAAAGGGAAAGACGGAGCGGCTGCTGCAGCGCGTCGCCCTTTGCCAGGCCACAATGAAGATCTGTCTGATGTCTCACCCGCTGACAATCCTGCGCTTTATAGCAGCGGCCAAAGTGTCACTTCCTGCGTCGTGGAAGGAATCATTGCAAAAAAACAATGTACGTGAAGGAGGGGAATGTGCAATTGGAAATGTTAGTTCGCAAACTCCTACGACCAAGGGTCATGGTAGGAGGACTCAGAAAAATCTGTAACCAGACCCCCTGCTGTCATGTGTCCCTAGGTGTCACGGCCCCCGCTTCACCCTCTATTGTTAGCATCAAAATTATAGGTAAAAAAAGGTAAAAACCCTGGGGTACCTCTGAGATCAGCGGAGCCGATCCTAGTGACAGATGATGCAAACGTCAAGAGAACCTTCAAGTTTACTTTTCTTGGTCAGATGATCACTGGATTACAAAGTACAAACTGCATACATTACATTTACATCAGATCTTTTTGACCTGATGAGACTGTTGAACTTACTATTTACCCACCTGGCTTGATTGACAATTCCACAGACTCCTTCCTCCCTGCTGATGGATTTCTAAGCCTTCTTTGCCTGATGAACAGCTCCTCAGTGTACCTCCTCCCTTCTACTGATGGATCTAACCCATCTTTCTTGATTGCAAGCTCCATAGTATCTTTCCTCTCTGCTGCTAAATTTTTACCAACCTAGAGTGACTCACATCTCCTCAGTGTACCTCCTCCCTGCTGCTGATGAATCGCCACCCATCTAGACTGACTGACATCTCTCCAGTGTCCATCTTCCTTGCTGAATCTCCATGTAGCTACAGTTCCTCAGTGTCCCTCCTCCCTTGTGATGCTGAATTTCTGCCCACATAGCCTAACTGACAGCTCCTCAGTGTCCCTCCTCCATGCGGATCAATCTCATCCAACCTAGCCTGGGTGACAGCTCCTCAGTGTCCCTCCTTCCTGCTGATGAATCTCTCCACACCTATGCTGACTGACAGCTCATCAGTGCCTGTCCTCCCTGCTGATCAGTCTCACCTCACCTAGCCTGACTAACAGATCCTCAGTGTCCCTCCTCCCTGATGATGCTGAATTTATGCCCATCTAGCCTGACTGACAGATCCTCAGCGTCCCTCCTCCCTGCTGAATCTCACCACACCTATTCTGATTGACAGCTCCCCAGTGTCCCTCTTCCATGCTGATGAATTTCACCCCACCTAGCCTGACTGATAGCGCCTTAGTATCCCTCCTCCTTGCTGCTGAATTTTCACTCATCCTGACTGATTGACAGCTCCTCAGTGTCCCTCCTCCCTTGTGATGCTGAATTTCTGCCCACCTAGCCTAACTGACAGCTCCTCAGTGTCCCTCCTCCATGCGGATCAATCTCATCCAACCTAGCCTGAGTGACAGCTCCTCAGTGTCCCTCCTTCCTGCTGATGAATCTCTCCACACCTATGCTGACTGACAGCTCATCAGTGCCTGTCCTCCCTGCTGATCAGTCTCACCCCACCTAGCCTGACTGACAGATCCTCAGTGTCCCTCCTCCCTGATGATGCTGAATTTATGCCCATCTAGCCTGACTGACAGATCCTCAGCGTCCCTCCTCCCTGCTAAATCTCACCACACCTATTCTGATTGACAGCTCCCCAGTGTCCCTCCTCCATGCTGATGAATTTCACCCCACCTAGCCCGACTGATAGCGCCTTAGTCTCCCTCCTCCCTGCTGCTGATTTTTCACTCATCCTGACTGACAGCCCCTCAGTGTGCCTCCTTCCTGCTGCTTCTGAGAACTCAAACTGCTCAGTACAAGCTGCTGTTCAACCTTTGACCCATGAGCTCTTGGCGGACACCCCACAGGTATGTCCCAAGTGGTAAGGCGACCTATTTCCACCTCCAAATCGGTTGAAATTTGTTGAGTTATTGGACAGCAAAGAGCCCTTATACTGTTCTTGTTCAGGGGCCTCTGCTGTTTCTGCCAGTGCTTTATGTGGAAATCAGGATTATACAACCATTCAACCATGGATTTCTACAGTAAGTACATCAGTCTCATCAGGTGTAAGAGATCTAATGTATGCTGCCTGTATTGTGAAACCTGGTGAAAAGTCTGCTTTACCTCGACTCATTCCTGGGTAAAGAGGACAATGTGTCCTGATGATTCCAGGCTTGTGCTGCTATAATGTAGGAACCATCCTGTGACAAAGCCTTGTCCACGTGAGATCCCGACATTATGGGGGGGGACTCGCCCCAGGATTACTGATCCGGATCTAATGAATCTGAACTAAAGTAATTATATATGAGGGCTGAGATGCATTGGTGGTGGGGGGCACAGCCAGCCACAGTGATGAACAAGACCTCCAGTTCTTGATAACGGCACCAGCTTGTGCGCTCAGTCTTAATAGTGACCACACAATGCATCTCTTCGTGCTTTGCACATGCAAGTCCCATAGTTCAGGGCCCATACTTGTATAATTTTCCATAGGAAAGTTCTCTGCCGCCCCCTACTGAACAAAGTACAATCCGACTTTATAGTAACGACTCGCCAGTCTGTCGTATTACACTTACACACGTGGTCAGAATTGTTGGTACCCCTCGTTTAATAACAGAAAAACCCACAATGGTCACAGACATAACCTGCATCTGACAAAAGTAATAATAACTAAAACATCTGTGAAAATGAACAAATGAAAGTCAGACATTGCTTTTCCTCCATGCTTCCACAGAATTTAAAAAAAATAAAACTCATGAAATCGGCCTGGACAGAAATGATGGTACCCCTGAAAATAATGTGACAAAAGGGAGATGTTAAATCGCGGTGAGTCCACTAATTAGCATCACAGGTGTCTACAATCTTGGAATCAGTGAGCGGCCTGTATAGAGGACTACAAATACTGTGCTGTGTATCACACTCAACATGGACCTGAGGACAGCGGCGTATCTGGGGGGGCAGCCAGGGCATTTGCCCCGGGCGCAGCCAGCAGGGGGGCGAAGTCGGGCCGCCTAATGCAGCGGTCCGCAGTGTCCTCCCTGGCGGCTGCGTTCTGCCGCCCCCCCGGCCTGGGAGTTGGCGGTTCTCTGTGTCAGCTGTCAAGCTGACAGCCAGCGCAGAGAAGGAGCGCGTGCCGGCTCCCAAGGAGCAATTGTACTGGCATCTATACAGACGCAAGTGCAATTGCAGCTCTGACCGCCGGGTCAGAGCGACGTTAGCAGCGTGATCAGGTCATGTGATTACGCTGCTGACGTCACTCCCCGGAGCCCAGAGAGAACCCTGGTGGTAAGTGTGCTCCACTGTGGAGCTGAAGAACCAACGGAGATGGGAGATGGGTGGGATTTGTAGAGGGGATGGGGGTTAATGTGTGGGGGGATTTGTAGAGGGCATGGGGGTTAATGTGTGGGGATGGGGGTTAATGTGTGGGGGCATTAATGAGTGGGGGTTAATGAGTGGGAATAAGGGTTAATGTGTGGGGGCGTTAATGAGAGGGGATGGGGGTTAATGTGTGGGGGTGTTAATGAGAGGGGATGGGGGTTAATGTGTGTGGGGGTTAATGAGTGGTGATGGGGGTTAATGAGTGGGGATGGGGTTAATGTGTGGGGGAATTTGGAGTGGGGATGGGGGATTTAATGTGTGTGGGGGGGATTTGGAGTGGGGATGGGGGGTTATTTAATGTGTGTGAGTGATTTGGAGTGTGGATGGGGGGTTATTTAATGTGTGTGAGGGATTTGGAGTGTGGATTGGGGGTTATTTAATGTGTGGGGGATTTGGAGTGTGGATGGGGTGTTATTTAATGTGTGAGGGATTTAGAGTGTGGATGGGGGTTATTTAATGTGTGGGGGGATTTGGAGCGTGGATGGGGGATTTAATGTGTGTGGGGCATTGGGGATGGGGGGATTTGGAGTGGGGATGGGGGGGGATTTAATGTGTGGGGAGATTTGAGGACACAAAATGAAGAGTATGTATGAGGAAACAGTATGGGGGATTGGTGCAGACACAGTATGATGGGTGCAGACAGTATGGGGAGCGAACGGGTTAATGTATGTGGACACAGTATGGGGAGTGAGGGTGATGGGATGTGTGCAGACAGTATGGGGAGTCGGGGGTATGTGTGAGCAGACAGTATAGAGAGTGAGGGGGTAAATATATGAGGAGACAGTATGGTGAACAGGGGGATGATAGAGGAGACAGTATGAGGAGGGAGGGGAGTAGTGTGAAGCCACAGTATATTGTAGATATTTTTATTCAGGAGCATTATAATGACACTTCTATCTTTATGGGCATCATGTGGAGATTTGCTGTAGAAGACCAGAGAAGCTGGAAATCTGCAGAGACGGCTGTGGATGAGAAAACTCATCATGGGGTCTGGACAAGAAGAAGAAAAGCAGGAGAACGACTGCAGAGACGACGTCATCTATAAGGTACCTGGATGTAAATGTTATTTGTGACACTGACTAATTCTCAAGTTTTTATTTATGTTAGGAGTAGAGTTGAGCGACTTTGGTCGGATCGGGTTTCGTGAAACCCGACTGAAACAAAATTTGTTTCAGATGAAACTGGTCTGACTAGGGCAAAAAAAGTCGGAGTTTCGTCCGAAACCCGACCCCAATGCAAGTCAATGGGGAATAAAAGTCGGCATTGAGTGGATGAATGTCATCCGCTCAATGCCAACTTTTATTCCCCATTGACTTGCATTGGGGTCGGGTTTCGGACGAAACTCCGACTTTTTTTGCCCTAGTCAGACCAGTTTCATCTGAAACAAATTTTGTTTCAGTCGGGTTTCACGAAACCCGATCCGACCAAAGTCGCTCAACTCTAGTTAGGAACATTAAAGGGATTGTCCAGGTTTGTGCTGAGTCTGCTGTCTTTCTATGTGACTGCAGACTTCTGAATTCTCACACTGCGCACTGCCAGCTGTCAGGATTCTCTCATGCCGGTAATTTACATACATGCGGTCACATGCCGACTAGACATGTGTGGCCTCACTCAATGAAAATGAACGGAGCGAGGCCGGGCACGTCTAGTCGGAATGTGGCCAGAAGTATACAAATCACATGCTTGTGCTGACATGACTGTACATTGGCAAGGGAGAATCCTAAAAGTGTGCAGTGCATTAGTTGTGAGAATTTAGAAGCTGCAATGTCAGGATTCAGCACTGCAGGTACCAGCAGTCATCACACGGACACTTCACTCATATGCGATTTTCATAGTTATGGTCCTGTGACAACGATCTTCTCTTCCTGCTTCTCTCAGTTTTTTACTGAACATTGAGAGCATTAGGGAGAGCAGCTCATGGGTACATGGCTAAGTGTGCAAGTCGCATATGCACTTGGGCGGGCAGGGGGGGGGCGCCGAACCGAATTCTTGCCCCGGGTGCCAGAAAGCCTAGATACACCTCTGCCTGAAGAAGCGAAGGAAAGAGTTGTCTCAGGAGATTAGAAAGAAAATTATAGACAAACATGTTAAAGGTAAAAGTCATAAGACCATCTCCAAGCAGCTTGATGTTCCTCTGACTAGAGTTGCACATATTATTCAGAAATGTAAGCTCCATGGGACTGTAGCCGACCTCCCTGGACGTGGCCGCAGGAGAAAAATTGATGACAAATCAAAGAGACAGATAATACGAATGGTAACAAAAGAGCCCAGAAAAACTTCTAAACAGATTAAAGGTGAACTTCAAGCTCAAGGAACATCAGTGTCAGATCGCACCATCTGTCATTGTATGAGCCAAAGTGGACTTCATGGGAGACGACCAAGGAGGACACCATTGTTGAAAAAAAATCATAAAAAAAGAAAAGACTGGAATTTGCCAAACTACATGATGACAAGCCACAAAGCTTCTGGGCGAATGTCCAATGGACAGACGAGACAAAAATGGAACGTTTTGGCAAGGCACATCAGCTCTATGTTCATAGACGGAAAAATGAAGCATATCAAGAAAAGAACATTGTCTCTACTGTGAAACATGGAGGAGGCTCTGTTATATTCTGGGGCTGCTTTGCTGCATCTGGGACAGGGTGTCTAGAATCTATGCAGGGTACAATGAAATCTCAAGACTATCAAGGGATTCTAGAGAGAAATGTGCTGCCCAGTGTCAGAAAGCTTGGTCTCAGTCACGGGTCATGGGTCTTGCAACAGGATAATAAACCAAAACACACAGCTAAAACACCCAAGAATGGCTAAGAGGAAAACATTGGACTATTCTGAAGTGGCATTCTATGAGCCCCTATTGAGGATCTTTAGAAAGAGCTGAAACATGCCGTCTGGAAAAGGCAACCTTCAAACATGAGACAACTGGAGAAGTTTGCTCTTGAGGAGTGGGCCAAAATACCTGTGGAGAGGAGCAGAAGTCTCATTGACAGTTACAGAATCGTTTGATTGCAGTGATTGCCTCAAAAGGTTCTGCAACAAAATATTAAGTTAAGGGAACCATCATTTCTGTCCTGGCCGATTTCATGAGTTTTATTTTTATTTAATTCTGTGGAAGCATGGAGGAAAAGCAATGTGTGACATTCAATTGTTCATTTTCATATATTTTTGATTTATTATTACTTTTGTCAGATTCAAGTTATTTCTGTGACCATTGTGGGTTTTTCTGTCATGAAACGAGGGGCACCCACAATTTTGACTACGCGTATATGTGGCGCCATCCATTGCATCGCTACTAGCACAGATTGTACACAGTAAGGTTTGAAGTAACTATTAGGGATGAGTGAGCACTAAAATGCTCCGCTGCTTGTTACTCAAACTGAGCAATTCCTAACACCTGCATGCTCGTTTTGAGTAACGAATATAATGGGAGTCAATGGGAAATCCGAGCTTTTTCCGGCAGACCCTACAAAGAAGTCTGGGGGGCATTGAAAATGTTGAAATGGATGGGAAAAGTGCTGAATGGAAGGAGAACAGCATGGGGAAGACCCCTGGAAGCATATCTGGCTCCCAGATCGCTGCTGAGAACAATGAGGTCTCACTTTTACACCACTTTAAGGACTGACAATAAAACATTCCAAACCAACAAGAAATTGTATTTAACAGGAAAAAAAAATTAAGAAACATTCTTTTCTGTATAATGACTTGTATATAAGGCAAAATTTAAAAAAGATTTAAAAAAAATATAATTTAAGCAACACCTAAATTGAAATTTTGATTAAAGCATTGGAAATTTTAGTGTATTTTATGAAGGAAGCAAGAACTGCCAAAAATTGGATGTAAGAGGCACTCAGAAACTTCCTGTGTTAGACATAAAGGAGGGCCTCATACACATTCTGTTCAAATTGTCATGCATTGGTACTACACTCATAAAGGCTATGCACTAAGTGCAAAGCCTTCCAAAAATTACAAGCAGGGCCATCCATATACCCTTGAAACCACTGACCAGTGCCTCATTCATATATTGTGAAAAAGAATAGTTTTGGTACTCCTACACTTATACTGCAGTATCTGTTGACAGGTGAAAGGGTCTGTCTGTTATAACTCCCAGGGCAGCACTAAAAAATCGCTCACAGAAGATGCTAACAGTAGGGCAGCACAACACCTCCAAGGCATAGAGGGACAGATCATGCCAGGTGTCCAGCTTTGAAACCCAACAGTTGAAAGTCACAGAGGAATTAGCGAGCACGCTGGTTTGGCGTCCAGATATTACTTGACCATCTTTAAAACTTTTCACTTCTTGTCAAAAATACCTGGTCATCAGGCCATGAACACTAGGTGTCATAAAATTGGCCCAGGTCTTTGACTGTGTACTCCTGACTCTGCTGTGCGTCTCCCTGGCCTCCCGCTTGGTTGGACAAGGAAGCTTGCCCCCTGCCGCTAGCATTGTCTGATGGGAATTTTTCAATCATATTTTACACAATGTTCTTCTGGTATAGCACAATTTTACAAGACCTTTCTGCCTCAGGAAGAAGAGATGCAAGATTCTCCTTGTAGCACGAACCTAGCAGGGTGAATAACCAGTACTCTTTTTGGGTAATGATGACTTGGTGTCCATTGTGACAATTATCTCAATATCATACTCCTGTTACCTAATTTTTTTGGTTCTCTACCATTCTGTTTTCCATGTTTGTCTTTATAAATAATTTTATGGTTTATATTTAATAAAGAGTAATTTATAACTTGCCAGTAATACTCCCTTGTTGTTGAGTGCGTCATTTAATTGTGAGTTTAAGTAGGCACAAAAGTAGGATCATGCGTTGATGATGGCATTATCACTGCTCACCATCTTTGTGGAGTCCTCAAAGTCTTGGAGAACCATACAAATGTCAGACATCCATGCCCACTCTTCAGTTGTTAGGGGCACAGACTGACCAGAATACTGACTGGCGTGTTGGAGTTGGTATTCCACAACTGGCCTCCGCTGCTCATAAAGCCTCGCCAGCATGTGCAGTGTGACGTTCCAGCGTGTCGTCACATCACACACCAGTCAGTGAGCTGGCATTTGCATGCTCTGCTGTAGCACTGCCAAAGTGGCATCTGTAGCAGACTTGCAGAAGTCGGCACTAGCGCGGCCTACCTTGACCAAAAACTCTGGCAAATCAGGGTATGTTTTCAGAACACCGCTGAACTACCAAGTTGAGCACATGGGCCAAGCATAGTACATGTGTAAGCTTGCCAAGCTTCAAAGCCGCCACCAGGATATGGCCATTATCACACAAAACCATGCCTGGTTGTAGGTTCAGCGGCACTTTCTGGTATGTTATAACTTTCAATAACTCTGCCATGGTGTATGGCTTGTCTCCTAGACAAATTTACTTCAGCAGATCCTGTTGTCGCTTCGCTGAGGCAGTGCTGCAGAGCTTCCAGTTTGTGGCTGATGTGGACGACATATTCCGAGGGCTGCAGGAACTGCTGTAGGAGGTGGAGGAAACCCTGATAGAAGTAGGGCCAGCAATCCTCGGCGTCGGCAGCAGATGTGCCGTGCTAGGGTGGGACAATGTTTACCAGTATGCCGTCAGGGAAATGTAGCATCCCTGGCCACAAACGCTTGTCCACGTGTCAGTCTTAAGTGGACAATTCCAGTAATTGTGTTGGAAAGGGCACAGGTGATATTCTTGGACACGTGCTGGTACAAGGCGGGGAAGTGGCAGCTGTGGACCAAGTACTATGGGACAGCTGCCGCCATGAGTTGGCGGAAATCTTCAGTGTCTACAAGCCTGAACGACAACATTTCCATGGCAAGCAGCCTGGAAGTGTGTCCGTTTAGCATTTGTGCCTGTGGGTGGGTGGCTGGGAACTTTCATTTGCGTTACAAGGTCTGGGGTAGGGATAGCTGAATGTGGTGCTGGGACAAGTTTTTGGAAGTGCCTGATGATGGTGCCTCAGAATATGCAGGGCGGGAGGCATGTGCGCTAGTGTCATGAACAAGGGATTGGCAAGCACCTGGCACAGGGGAAGAGACAGTGGCGTTACCCGATGGCTCCAATTATGGATCCAGGTGTTTGGCCCACCGAGTCTTGTGCTTAGATGACATGTGCCTGATCATGCTGGTGGGCTCTTAGTGGGCAGGCCCCTGCTGATCTTGGCATGGCATAGGTTGCACATGACCATTTTTTGTCTCAGAACTCACTTTAAAAAAGTCTCAGGTTGGGGAACACCTAACTCTTTGATGGAGAAATTTACAAGTGTCGGTGCTCTGCAGACCAGTTGATCACCTTCTTCCTTTGGTCATCCCACTACCTCTTCCTGCCTGTTTCGATGCTACCTATCCCTCCCCCTCAGAGCTGCTGGCCTTGCTGTGCATGCCAGCTTACCAGGTTGGGTCAGTGAGTTTGTCATCCACCACCTCGTCTTCCACTGCCGCACCCTGGTCCTCCTGACTTGGTGACTCAACAATAACCTGACTTATTGGCAACTGTGTCTCATCATCATCTTCCTTAGACAAAATTCGCCGTTCCGCACCATCATCTTCTTGTGGCTGTGACTGCTCTAAGTTTTGTGCATCACTAAACAACATCTCGTCCTGTCCCTCTTGGAACATACACGGTGAGGGGCCACCATCAAGATGTGATGTTGTAAAAAGCTCCTCGGAGTATCCTAGTGTGGTGTCACTAGTCTCCAGCTGGGACTCAACATGGTGGCATATTTACTGGCTGTATAATGGGCGCCAAACATGCAGGCGGGGATTCGAGCCTCAAATCCAAGCACGAGCCGATGCTCGTCACCGCCAAAATGGTATGGGACCTCGGATTTCATCCCTTAACAACAATCCCTGGTGCTTACAGACTGGGCTTCACAGGAGTACCAACATTGTAGCAACACAGCGATTGCGTGACTTAAAGGGTTACATTCCCATATTCAGATATGAATATTGTTGAATAGAACTTGTAAAAACAAGCACTTTAGCAATTTACTACTTCTTAAAATTTGCAACCATTCTTGCGATATCAAGACTTTTCTGTTCTTTTGTTTATAGCTTGAGGCCGACCACCCCTACCGTCTAGCATGTAAGCGCTGCACTGATGCTGGCCGAGATTAAAAGGTAACAGCATGCCCCAGCGATCCTGGACAGCTTCAATATAGTGCTTACAAGCTCAATAAAATGAGCTTGTAAGCACTGTACATGTGCTGTGTAGGTTGGCTTCCAAGGCAACGAGCTGTAAATAAAAAAAGAAAAGTTAATATCTCAAGAGCGGCTGGAAATTTTAATAAACAGTAAATTGCACAATTGCTTGTGCTTACGAGCACTATCCAAAAATACCCATTTATGAAGATGGGAAATTATTAACCCCTTAAATGCCGACAGCAGTCGGAAATTAGAGGTAGTTGTTTGCTGTAAAAAGCAGCTCTTGAGTCCGTTCCATATACCCGCACTCAATCTCTGCCATACATGTAGTAGGGGTTAAGCTTGGTAATTTACATGGTAAGTTCTTCCGATGGCGAGAACTGCGCGCCTTGCATGCGCGCTCTACATAGAGGTCAATAATAGTAATAAATGCATAATACTGCGAGCGGAGATGGATGGGGATCAGCTTCGATTTCATCTCTCATTCGCGCGTCTTCTTGGGTTACGGGCTCCTCAGTAAAGGCACGGCTGGAATTTTCTTTATGTGAAATGGCCACTTAATTTGCAGTATTTCCTGCGAGCCGATGATTCTCAGGTTAAAGTGCAGCAGGGCCCGGGCTAGTTTGTGAATTCCTCTGCCATATTGCTTTTCATGTGAATAGTGTTGTACATGTGTGAAAGCCTCGGGATGGATGGCCATGGGCTCAGACCTTTATGTTCGGAGAGCTCCCTTCTATTTTTACGCTCATTAGCAGTTTAGTAAAGCTCCCGGCATCTCATTACTTCATCTCTGTGTCATTTTATGGCTATTACAGTAATGACTAATTACACATTGACACCATTCCTTAAAATGCCGCGCTTACGTAGAAGAAATGCCGTTGCATAATATTAATAATAGAAATATCAGATTTACATAATATGGCTTCATTAATGTAACAAGCTATGATGAGGGGTAAGATACAATGTATCACTCAGTTCCAAAAGGTGAAGTTCCCCAGTAATCCGAAATCATTCTAATCTGGCGATCCGACGCGTTTCGCCCATACTGGTCAACCTAATCATAGCATAGAATGCAAAAGAATAGATACAATGGATCACTGCCACACAGGAAACCGAACATTCCGAGCTCTTAAAGGGGAAATTTAGGCAACAATTATCAAAAGATTTGCTCCAGACCTCAAGGGATCCACCATTCGGATCTACTGATATATCTGATGTATCTTTATTTCTGGGGGGGGGGTTCTTACAAGAGTCATAACTTTTTATTTTTTATGTACACCTAGTTATATGAAGTATTGGATTTTTCGATTGTTTTGAATGGCGTTACTCATTTTATATACTGTATAACTTACTGATAGACAGGAATAAAAAATTCCAGCTAAAATGGTGAAAAAAAAACCACCCACAATTCCGCTATTGCTTTTTTGAGCTTTGTTTTTACAGTGTTACAAATGACCGGGTAGCGTGATGTGATTCTTGTTTGCTAAAAAAAAAAAAATTGATTTGAAACTTGTAACTTGAATTGATGAAGCTCTAGGGCTATAGTTTTTATTGATACCATTTTGTGGAAATTTTGGCAGTTAGATTATTTTTTGTTTTGTATTTTTAAAGTGAGGTTTAAATAACTTTATATTTTATAGATCAAACTTTTATGGAAACAGTTACATCAAATATATATACCGTATACAGTATATATATATCCATTTAGGTGCTGATAGAAATATTCAAATGGCTTGGTCGTTGCTGGACATGTGCAACAGCTCTGATTACAGCCCCCCAGCCTTCAACATGATTCCAATGGCTTGCCATTCCAACCAGGGGTCTGCCACAGCCCCCTGCTTCTATCATCTTCCTGATCTTCCTGTGAAGTTCAGCTTTTGGCTGAGCTTCATAGGGGAATGTCAATTTCACTACACAGTTAACCCTAATACTGAAGTACGGTAGTTAATTATAAAGTACGTAATGAAATGACTGCAATTACAAGACCCCTAGGAGAAGTAATAAATAAATAAAAAATGTAAAAAAAAAAAATATTTAAAAATGTAAAAAGAAAGTGTAAATTCTCCCTTTTCTTAGTAAATAGCGGGCAGTAGATGTCGCGACTGCGACCGCGGACAAGGCCAAGCTGGCGCCTCCACGTCGACCGACAACGCCAACGTGGGGTGAGTGTCCCAGGTGGGGATGGAATGTGGACCCTCTGGACCACATAGAGTCACCTAGACCTACCCAGACTAGGGAAGGACAGCGAGCAGGATCTGTGGCAGCTGAGCATGTGGACGAGGTGGCAGAACGACATGACACCACACAACTTCAGGTATAGACATAAAGTTTACTTGAAGACAAAACAAAGTACAAGCACGAAACCTAATTATGCCAGGCTCCCGATTCCGCACATCAGGGAAGGGTACATGTCTCATGATAACAGACGAAGGCAGGAGGACATCAGGGGTTGATGCAGTCCAGGGTTGTCTGGCATGGGCATACTAGGGCGGCCTCTCTCAGGCCTCAGGCATAGCACAGGCTCAGCAGGAGAACATCAGATACCGACCTCAGACAGACTTCAGACGATGGCAGGGGTCATCACGGGTTGATGCAGTCCAGGGTCATCTGGCACGGGCATATCAGGACGGCCTCTCTCTCAGGCCTCAGGCATAGCACTGGCTCAGCAGGAGAACATCAGACACACACCCAGGACAGACGTGAGACGATGGCAAGGGTCATCACGGGTAGATGAAGTCCAGGGTCATCTGGCACGGGCATACTAGGACGGCCTCTCTCTTAGGCCTCAGGCGTAGCACAGGCTCAGCAGGAGAACATCAGACACGGATCCAGAACAGACGTCATCACAGGGGGACCTCAGGGAACTGGCGGAACATCGGGACACAGGCAGGGCATCAGAAACACGGACTGGACATCAGGAACATGGACTGGGCATCAGGAACATGGACTGGGCATCAGGAACACGGACTGGGCATCAGGAACACGGACCGGACATCAGGACACCAGGCAGGACACCAGGACATCAGGTCTCAGGCAGGACATCAGGTATCAGGCAAAACATCAGGAATCGGATCTCAGATAGAGTATCAGCACACTGGCATCGGACTCCGGACATCTGACCATGATCGACAGGTTGCGGACATCAGCTTCGGACATCAGGCCCCGGACCACTGGCAGCGATCGGCAGGCTATGGACATCGGGCAGGGAAGCATAGGATCCTGACATCTGGCGGAGGACATCAGGCACAGCACATCTGGAAGAGGTCGTCAGACACCGGACATCAGGCCGTGGTCATCAGGCTCCGGATGAGAGGCCACGGTCATCAGGCTCCAGACATCTGGCAGCGACCAAGAAAGGAACCCAAGCGGTCTGGTGCAAACCCCACCGGGTTGGACTAGAACCGGCAGGGAATTGCACCGAATAACCAGCTGAGCACAGAGTAGCAGAAACTCAGCGGATACACCGGACTCCTACTTTCAAGATGAACCCAGGTTAAATCACAGCAAGTCAGGTAGCAAAGAGTCACAGTCACTGGGCACAGGGTTCAAGACACGGAAGGACCTCAGGAACATCACACAGAGGACACAGTTCAGACAGGGTCAGGTACAGAAGCAGATCCAGGAATCAGGAAACAAAACACAACATGGACGGGCCTGGATATGCAGCCTCCAGGAAAGGCAATCTGGGTATTCTGCCCCCAGAGCAGGTGGAGATACAAGACACAGTTCAGACAGGGACAAAGATCATCAGCTCCCCCAGAACTGATCAAAATCAGAGCAGGAGCTGAACACACAAACTCACATGGCTAGGTTCAGGAACTCAATGCGAAGCTCTGGCAACGCCCCACAGGGCAGGGTACTTTTGTATAGGAGCTGCCTCACAGTGATAGGCTGGAGCAGCAATTGTAGCACACACCCATTCCTCATAAAAGCAGGGGAGGTGTGGCCACACACACCCTAAGCACAGCCATACATTAATCAGTATTGCAAAGGATACCTGGCGAGAGCTGCAAGCCTGAACACACATGCAAGCCATACACACTGCAGAGGATCTAGAAATCCATGAATAGCTTTCCACAGTGGCAGCCAGGGACCGCACAAGCGGGTGGTCACGCAGTGTAGCGGAGCCACACACACATGTACGGCTACAAAGCGGAGCAGGGAACTGAGTAGCATCCATAAAGGTAGCAGACAACAATATCACTGCTAATTAGGGGGAAAGGAGCAAAGGGTTAATGCAGAGACATGCAAAGTAACGCCGGGGAAGCAAAGTACAAACACACCGGCATTACAGTAGAAACGCAACACTTGTCTCACAGGCTGCAAGAGCTGAAGGCTCGTATTCCTCAAAATGGAGGAACAACATAGCTGATATGCGTGGGTGTGGTACAGGAACAAAGGGAGCAGGATGAATCCTTGTTGAGGAATGAATGGGCTTCGGAGAGGCTCCTCGAGGCGGCTTGAGATGGTGCTACTAACATCACCAAGAGATCATACTGTCCTTGGGGCTCCACACCTCCTATGCGGGAGGAGGCGGTGGAGCAGGTGACACAGGGGGCTGTCGCCCATTTCTATATGTCGGGGGCTCCGGCACTGCCTAATTCCAGGTCACTTACAGCCCAGGCACCTGGGAATCGGGCTCCAGTAAGTAGGTGAAGGCAGTCCCCCTAGTCT
The DNA here is from genome assembly GCF_039654945.1 of Dendrobates tinctorius. Lineage (NCBI taxonomy): Eukaryota > Metazoa > Chordata > Amphibia > Anura > Dendrobatidae > Dendrobates > Dendrobates tinctorius. The sequence goes on from NW_027361803.1 coordinate 15,249,895, forward strand.
CCCGAGCAAGAAGAATAAGAAGCAGACACCTGAAGAGGATTAATGTATTACACTCCTTATAATTTTTTCGTGTATTGTACTTTACACAAAGACTATATGAGTGTAGGAGTACAGCAACTACATTTTAAAAATATTTGAAAGAGGCCTGCCAGTTTTTGCCTTTCAGGGGTCTATGGATGTATGGATGAACCTCCTTATAATTTTTTACTTGCTTTGCATTTTCTGCAAAGCGTTTATGAGTGTAGAGGTGCAGCAACTACACTTTCAAAATATCTACATTGAATACATTTTTCTGGATCCAGTTAGTCATCCATACAGTTGAAAGTGGTTATTATTACATTACGTTGGTATGTAAAAGTACAAAAAAGTGTTGAAAAATATTTCTGGATTCAAGTAGTCATCCATAGAGTTACGTGCTTTCTGTTACATTTCGGTGGTATACAAACTCTCTAAAAAAAGTGCTCAAAAATGTTTATGTATTCAATTACTTATCTATATACTATTACATGCTCTGGGATACATTTTTTGTGGTATAAGTGTTCCAAAATTTTTCGTTATTATATTGGTCATACATAGCGTATTATGAGCTCTGAGGTAAATTTTGGTGTTATATGACACTCCAAAAAAGCCTCGAAACATTTTGCTGTATTCAATTACTAATCCATATATCATTACATGGTCTGTGAAACATTTCAGTGTTGCATAACAATTCAAAAAAGCGTTTAAAAATTTGTCTGTATTCAGTTAGTCATCCATATATTATTTGGTGCTATATATTTTAACATTTTTTGATTCAATTGGTTATCCATACAGTATTAGGTGCTTTCTGTTACATTTCGGTGGTGTATAAAGCTTCAAAAAAGCGTTGAAATTTTTTTCAGTATTCAATTACTGTATACTATTAGGTGCTCTGGGGTACATTTCTGTGGTATATTTCACTCCAAAAAAGTGCGTTGTAAAATTTGTCTGGATTCAATTAATCATCCATAAAGTATTACATGCTTTCTGTTACATTTCAGTGGTATATAAGACTCCAAAAATGTGTAGCACATTACTTACCTCATTTACTCCTTGTCAAATTATTTAAAGCAGTCGGGTAGGTTCAATGTTCTATTTTTTTCTATTTTTTCCTCATTTTTTTCTCCCATCTTGTTTAACTTCAAACATGAACGACAGCATTTTCTTCTGTACTTATGTCAATCTCCTCACTATATTGCTGTACTAATCAATGTATGTAATATTTGAACAATATTATCATAGAATCATAGAATCATAGAATCGTAGAGTTGGAAGGGACCTCCTGGGCCATCTGGTCCAACCCCCTGCTCAAAGCAGGATTCGCTAAATCATCCCAGTTAGATGTCTGTCCAGCCTCTGTTTGAAGACTTCCATTGAAGGAGAACTCACCACTTCTCGTGGCAGCCTGTTCCACTCATTGATCACTCTAACTGTCAAAAAGTTTTTTCTAATATCTAATCTGTGTCTCCTCCCATTCAGCTTCATCCCATTGCTTCTAGTCTTTCCTTGTGCAAATGAGAATAAAGTTGATCCTTCTACAATGTGACAGCCCTTTAGATATTTGTAGACAGCTATTAAGTCTCCTCTCAGTCTTCTCTTTTGCAAACTAAACATTCCCAAATCCTGCAACCTTTCCTCATAAGACAGGGTTTGCAGACCGGTCACCATTCTGGTCGCTCTTTTCTGAACTTGCTCCAGTTTGTTGATGTATTTTTTAAAATTGGTGCCCAAAATTGGACACAATATTCCAGATGAGGTCTGACCAAAGAGGAGTAGAGGGAAATAATGACTTCACGTGATCTAGACTGTATGCTTCTGTTAATACATCCTAGAATTGCATTTGCCTTTTTTGCTGCTGCATCACACTGTTGACTCATATTCAGTCTGTGATCTATTAGTATACCCAAGTCTTTTTCACATGTGCTGTCACTTAGCCCTATTCCTCCCATTCTATATATGCTTTTTTCATTTTTATTGCCCAGATGTAGTACTTTGCATTTCTCCCTGTTAAACACCATTCTGTTAGTTACTGCCCACTTCTCCAGTTTATTTAAATCTTTTTGAATCCTCTCTCTCTCTTCTCTAGTATTAGCTATCCCTCCTAGCTTTGTGTCATCAGCAAATTTAATCAGTTTACCCTCAATTCCTTCATCTAAATCGTTGATAAAGATGTTGAACAATACAGGGCCCAGGACAGAGCCCTGTGGTACCCCACTTGAGACATTCTTCCAACTGGATGTGCAGCCATTTACGACCACTCTTTGGGTCCGATCACTAAGCCAGTAATGAATCCACCTAACAGTTGCCTTGTCCATTCCATACTTAGTCATTTTTTCAATAAGGATTGTATGAGAGACTTTGTCAAATGCTTTGCTGAAGTCAAGATATACTATATCTACAGCATTTCCTTGATCCACCCAATCAGTAATACCGTCATAGAAGGAAATTAAATTAGTCTGACATGACTTATTAGTTACAAACCCATGCTGACTCTGTTTAATCACTTCATTCTTATCCAGGTATTGACATACACGTTGTTTAATAATTTGTTCAAAGATCTTTCCTGGTATAGAAGTCAGACTCACCGGCCTATAGTTGCCTGGGTCCACCTTCTTCCCCTTTTTGAAGATAGGAACAACATTTGCTCTTCTCCAGTCTTCTGGCACATCTCCTGTTCTCCAAGAATTTTCAAAGATTATGGAGAGGGGTTCAAAAATTTCTTCTGCTATCTCCTTCAGTACTCTGGGGTGTAATTCATCTGGACCTGGAGACTTGAATTCATTTAGGTTAGCTAAGTGTTTCCTCACTATCTTTCTGTTTATAGATATCCTGGATTCTTCTATTCCCTTAATAGGACAGTGAATAACAGTTGATGTTACATTTCCTTTCTGAGAGAAAACAGATGCAAAATAGGAATTTAAAAGTTCAGCCTTCTCAACATCCTGTCTTACCATTTCATCATTTTCATCCTGTAAAAATCCTATAGCATCTTTGACTTTTCTTTTACTTTTGACATATCCCCAAAATCCTTTATTATTGCATCTCTTGCAAGCCTCAATTCATTTTCAGCTTTAGATAATCTGATTTGTGCCCTGCAGGTTCTGCAGACAGCATTATATTCTTCTTTAGATATGCCTCCCTCTTTCCATTTTATAAACATTTTTTTCTTCCTTTTTAGCATGTGCTTAAGTTCTGTGTTCATCCATCCTGGTTTCCTTAAATGCTTCCTATTCTTCCCTCTTTTCGGAATTGTTAACAACTGTGCTTTGAGAATTTCATTTTTCAAGATTTCCCATCCTTCCTGGACATTTTTGTCTTTAAGGATATCCAGCCATCGGATCCCTCCAATTCTCTTTCTGAATCCCTTAAAATCTGCCTTTCTGAAATCTAACCTTGACGTCTGAGTCTTCACAGGTCTTCCGCCTCTAGTTATCCAAAATTCTAAAATAGCATGGTCGCTACCTCCTAGGGTCCCAGCCACTTTTACCTCCTCAACCATTTCCTCCCTGTTTATAAGGATTAGATCCAAGGTAGCAGTTCCCCTTGTTTTCTCCTTTACCTTTTGGAAGATAAAGTTGTCAGCAAGAGAGGATAAGAATTTCCTTGACCTGTTAGTTTTGCCTGAGAGAGATTCCCAACAAATGTCTGGATAGTTGAAATCTCCCATGACAACTATGACATATTTTTTGGAGAACTTGGCCATTTGATGCATAAAGAGTTCATCCATATCTTCAGCTTGCACAGGCGGCCTGTAGTAAATGCCTACAATGGTGTCCTTTCCATTGTTCTGTCCTTGTATTCTTACCCAAACAGTTTCCACAGAACTCCCAGTCTCTGAAGCTTCAATCTCTGTGCAGATATACGCATTTCTAACATACAATGCGACACCCCCTCCTCGTTTATCAAGTCTGTTTCTTGCAAATAAGTTGTATCCTTCTAGTCTTGTATTCCAATCATGTGTATTGTCCCACCAAGTTTCAGTGATTCCAATGACATCATATTTCTTTTCCTGTGTTAGTAGTTCCAATTCTCCTTGTTTGTTGCCCATGCTTTGTGCATTAGTATAGAAACATTTTAGTTTGTGATTGGTTTCTCTTTCTCCAATATTTTTATTAATTAGATTCTTTCGTCTTTGTTCTTCCTTTCCACTTCTAATAGCAGAGTTCTCAATAGCATTTGTCAGGTGTATGGCTTTTTCTGGTCTTTTGCTTCCCTTCCCATGTTGTTCTAGTTTAAAGCTCTCCTTACAAGTGTAGCAAGGCGACTTCCAAATACCTGCTTTCCAGTCTTCGTAAGGTGCACCCCATCTCTAGCAAGTAGTCCATCGTATAAGTAGTTCACTCCGTGATCCAGAAATCCAAATCGTTGCTGACGGCACCATCGACGTAGCCAGTTGTTCACCTGCAGAATCTTATTCCACCTCCTTGTTCCATGGCCATCCACTGGGAGGATGGAAGAGAAGACCACCTGCGCTCCCAGTTCTTTCACTTTCTTGCCTAAGTCTTCAAAGTCTCTGCAGATGGTTTCCAGGTCGTTTCTTGCGGTGTCATTTGTCCCCACATGTAGTAGCAGGAATGGGTAGTCATCTGTAGGTCTGAAGAGTCCTGATATCCTGTCAGACACATCTTTAATTTTTGCACCTGGAAGACAGCACATTTCTCTTGAAGTTATATCCGGTCTGCAGATAGCGGCCTCTGCTCCTCTCAACAGGGAATCCCCCATGACCACCACTCTCCGTTTCTTCTTCACAACATTTTTCTTTCTCCATCCAGGAGGACTCTGAGGGCGTACAAGGTTGCTGTTTGTTGGCAGAGTCTTATCCTGATGTATTTCTTCATCGTTTTCCTGCGTGAGAGCCTGGTACTGGTTTCTGAGCAGTATGGGTGCTGACTGCCTCCTGATCCTCCTGCTTCTCTGGGTCACATGTCTCCATTCCTCTGTTTCTTCAGGTGCACTTCGAATTTCTTCTCTTTCTGTAACATGAAGAGATAATTCTGCTCTGTCCAAGAACTCTTCACCTTCCTTAATGATCTTCAACGTAGCTAACCTCTCTTCGAGATTTTGCAACTTTTCCTCCAACAGGGTCACAAGCTGCATTTGTGGCATGTGAAGTTTGGCTTTTCCACTGGTAAATCTGTGAACATGTAGCAAGAAATGCAGCTCACCAAATGGCTCCTGGCCTCTTCCATCTTGAGATTTCTTAAAAACGATGAAAGATGAGCCAAAATTTTGATGACTAGGTCAATAGTTTATTGTTTATAAATTTGCTTTTCCGACTGATGAAGGCCATGTAGGCCGAAACGTTTGCAGACTGCAAAATTAAAATAAAATTATTTTCCATTTCATGAAAGCCATAAGTTGAGTGCCAAGTTATTCTATTTCAAAAAATATGTGGAACATTTTTTCTGGATTCCATTAGTCATTCATACACTATTAGGTGCTTTGGGGTACATTTTGGTGGTGTATAAACACTTCAAAAAAGCATTCCAACATTTTACAGTATTATATTACTCATCCATATGTTCAACATTTTTTCTGGATTCTATTAGTCATTCATACAGTACTTCATGCTTTCTGATACATTTCGGTAGTATAGTTGTGGCCAAAAGTATTGACACCCCGGCAATTCTGTCAGCTAATACTCAGTTTCTTCCTGGAAATGATTGCAAGCACAAATTCTTTGGTATTATCTTCATTTAATTTGTCTTAAATAAAAAAACACAAAAAGAATTGTCCTAAAGCCAAATTGGATTTAATTCCACACCAAACATAAAAAAGAGGGTGGACAAAAGTATTGGCACTGTTTGAAAAATCATGTGATGCTTCTCTAATTTGTGTAATTAACAGCACCTGTAACTTACCTGTGGCACCTAACAGGTGTTGGCAATAACTAAATCACATTTGCAGCCAGTTGACATGGATTAAAGTTGACTCAACCTCTGTCCTGTGTCCTTGTGTGTACCACATTGAGCATGGAGAAAAGAAAGAAGACCAAAGAACTGTCTGAGGACTTGAGAAACCAAATTGTGAGGAAGCATGAGCAATCTCAAGGCTACAAGTCCATCTCCAAAGACCTGAATGTTCCTGTGTATACCGTGCGCAGTGTCATCAAGAAGTTTAAAGCCCATGGCACTGTGGCTAACCTCCCTAGATGTGGACGGAAAAGAAAAATTGACAAGAGATTTCAACGCAAGATTGTGCGGATGTTGGAGAAAGAACCTCGACTAACATCCAAACAAGTTCAAGCTGCCCTGCAGTCCGAGGGTACAACAGTGTCAACCCGTGCAATCCATCGGCGTCTGAATGAAAAGGGACTGTATGGTAGGAGACCCAGGAAGACCCCACTTCTTACCCCGAGACATAAAAAAGCCAGGCTGGAGTTTGCCAAAACTTACCTGAAAAAGCCTAAAACCTTTTGGAAGAATGTTCTCTGGTCAGATGAGACAAAAGTAGAGCTTTTTGGGCAAAGGCATCAACATAGAGTTTACAGGAGAAAAAAAGAGGCATTCAAAGAAAAGAACACGGTCCCTACAGTCAAACATGGCGGAGGTTCCCTGATGTTTTGGCGTTGCTTTGCTGCCTCTGGCACTGGACTGCTTGACGGTGTGCATGGCATTATGAAGTCTGAAGACTACCAACAAATTTTGCAGCATAATGTAGGGCCCAGTGTGAGAAAGCTGGGTCTCCCTCAGAGGTCATGGGTCTTCCAGCAGGACAATGACCCAAAACACACTTCAAAAAGCACTAGAAAATGGTTTGAGAGAAAGCACTGGAGACTTCTAAGGTGGCCAGCAATGAGTCCAGACCTGAATCCCATAGAACACCTGTGGAGAGATCTAAAATTGGCAGTTTGGAGAAGGCACCCTTCAAATATCAGGGACCTGGAGCAGTTTACTAAAGAAGAATGGTCTAAAATTCCAGCAGAGCATTGTAAGAAACTCATTGATGGTTAACGGAAGTGGTTGGTCGCAGTTATTTTGGCTAAAGGTTGTGCAACCAAGTATTACGCTGAGGGTGCCAATACTTTTGTCTGGCCCATTTTTGGAGTTTTGTGTGAAATGATCAATGTTTTGCTTTTTGCTTCATTCTCTTTTGTGTTTTTACATTTAAGACAAATTAAATGAAGATAATAATACCAAATAATTTGTGTTTGCATTCATTTTCAGGAAGAAACTGAGTATTATCTGACAGAATTGCAGGGGTGTCAATACTTTTGGCCACAACTGTATATAACACTCCAAAAATGTGTTGAAAAACTTACTGGTATCTGTATTCAATTAGGCATCCATATGGTATTTGGTGCTTTCTGCGACATTTTGGTGGTATTTAACACTCCAAAAATGCATTGAAAAAGTTTACTGTATTCAATTACTCATCCATATAGTATTACGTGCTGTGGGGTAAATTTCAGTGGGGTAAATTTCAGTGGTATATACCACTTACTAAAAATTTTTGAACACTTTTTTTTAAGTGTTATATACTACCACAATTTACCCCACATCATGTAATACTATATGGATAGGTAATTGAATACAGATAACATTTTCAATGCTTTTTTGGAGTCTTACATGCCACAAAAACGTAACAGAAAGCATGTAATATTCTTTGAATGAGTAATATATTACAAAAAAAAATTTGCACACTTTTTTTTATTATATTACTCATTCATAGAATATTACCGGCTTTCTGTTACGTTTCGGTGGTAAATAACACTGCAAAAAAGGGTTCAAAATTTTGCCTGAATTGAATTAGTAATCCATAGATTGTAACCTGCTTAGTGGGCGACCAGACAACAAAGATGGCAGAATCCCATGAGACTCCCGATGGAGCAATATTGGAATATCCTAGCCAGAGTAAGCTGGCGTGACAGCGGAGGTGGTAGTAGCCTGTGGTCCACCAGGGCCCGAACCCAGGCCGCAACCTTAACTGCTGGGGTTCTTCTAGACTGCAGATGGGAGAGCCAGGATCCAGCAACTAGTGTTGGAAGAGAGAAGGTGGTGAGCCAGGACCAGGGCTGGAGAAATGCTAGCGGGACTGCTAGCCGCAAGGTGCCGACAGTTGACATTCCTGGGGCAGGTTGTTATGTACGACCGGCAATGGAGATGGGGGTCCATAGAAGAGCTTGGGACTAGAGTTGAGCGAAACGGGTCGAAAAAATTCAAAAGTCACCGACTTTTGGCAAAGTCGGGTTTCATGAAACGAAACCCGACCCTAGGATGAGGTCGGCCATGAGGTCGGCGACTTATGCGCCAAAGTCGCGTTTCAAAAGTTTGTTTTGCGCTCTTTTTCAGCCAATCAGGATCCACGGACACTGTGGGCGACGTGATGACATAGGCACGGGTCACCACCATCTTTCAGAAGGGCATGCAAGTGATTGGCTTGCTTTGGTGGGCGTCACAGGGGGTATAAAAGGGCGTGCACGCCGACCGCCATCTTACTTCTGCCGATCTTAGTATAGGGAGAGGTTGCTGCTGATTCTGTAGGGAGAGCGTTAGGCAGGGAAGAAGACAAAAAAACTGCTTCTGCTGCTAGCGATTTGGCCTGCACAACACACAAGTCACTGTGTGTGCAGTGCAAGGGGAGGCTATATTGTGGTGTATCAGTGGTGTTGGTTGTTGGGCTGCCTTTTAAGGCTTCCTGACACGCTGGCATTGCTGTTTACCCACTGCTCCGCAAACTGCTTTTTTAAAAGCAATCCAATCTCCCTTATCCTCTCGTAACTTTGGTCACAGGCAGCTGTGCCATCGAGCGTGTCACATAGCGCTCAGATATCAGTGGGCCGCACACAATCCACAAGTGTCCAGTGTCCAAAAGTGTACGCAGAGATTCAAAATCTCCATTATCCTCTCGTCACTTTGGTCACAGGCAGCTGTGCCATCGAGCGTGTCACATAGCGCTCAGATATCAGTGGGCCGCACACAATCCACAAGTGTCCAGTGTCCAAAAGTGTACGCAGAGATTCAAAATCTCCATTATCCTCTCGTCACTTTGGTCACAGGCAGCTGTGCCATCGAGCGTGTCACATAGCGCTCAGATATCAGTGGGCCGCACACAATCCACAAGTGTCCACTGTCCACAAGTGTGTGCAGAAATTCTAAAACTCCCCTGTCCTATAGACACCTTGTACCTTGTTTTACATTACTATATAGTTTGTTGGATTTTGTCTACATTTCTACCAAAAATGAGGAAGGCTGGTGGAAGAGGCCGTGGAATTGGGCGGGGGTTGGCAGCTGGTAATGATGGTGTTGGTGGTGGATCTGATGGTAGTGGCAAGAGCAAAATAGGACCGAATGCAGGAGGTGCTGATCCTGCGTCATCGTCTGGCTATATAAGGCCTCGAACGCTTAGTTTTCTAGGAGTTGGCAAACCGCTTTTAAAGGCAGAGCATCAGGAAAAAGTTTTGTCTTACATTGCTGACTCAGCCTCCAGCTCTATCGCCTCCTCTTCTTCAGTTGTAAAAAGTAAAAGCACTGAGTCGTCATTGGAGGCTCATGTTCATGAACCACACCTTTCCTTGTGTCCTTCACCCCAACCAAGATTGAAGGATGATGCAGGCCATACTACTGATTACTCCATGGAGCTGTTTTCACATGCCATGCCTGGATTATCAAGTGAAATGGTGAATTACCCAGGCCAAGATGAATCTGACATGGAGTGCACTGATGCACAGCCGCTGATGGATGATTCTGCTGGTACATTCACTCAGAGCACTACATTGTCCTCGCAGTGTACAGAGCCAGATTTTGACCCTGATGAGACCCAGGTGCCCCTTCCCGCACACTATACCACCATACACGGTGACACAGAGAAAGGTGCACATGACATAGAAGAGGAGGTGATGGATGACCCAGTTGTTGACCCAGATTGGCATCCATTGGGGGAAGAGGGTGCTGCTTCCAAAAGCTCAGATGAGGAGCATCCACAGCAGACATCGACATCGCAACAGCTGTTATCCGGCAGGCCCGGAGCACTCCAAAGACAGGTTCCAAACATCAAAAGAGTTGCTGGACAGCTTGTCCAGAGGGTCAAAAGATCACAGCGTGCTAGGCCGCAAAATGTCTGCCAAAGTAGGAAGAGTGCAGTGTGGCAGTTTTTTGAACAAAATCCTCATGATCAGGCCAAGGTTATCTGTAAGAAGTGCGCAAAGACCTTTAGCCGAGGGAAAAATCTGAAAAATTTGAATACCAGTTGCATGCTTAGACATTTAACCAGCATGCACTTGCAAGCGTGGACACAACACCAAACCTCAAGTGCCACATGTGCAACTGATCACAACGAAGGTAGTCAGCAACGCTACATTGTTTCCCCCACTGTAAGCCCACCGGTTAGCACAGCAGCAAATGTTGAGGTGTCGTTGCAAGGCCACAGCAGTCAGGGAATCCCACTGTTATATCAACAAAAGACTGATTCTAGGCCATCAGAAAGAACACCAACTCCATCACCATCATCAACCCTCTCTCAGTCCGCCCTGTCCACCGCTACTTCCACCATATGCAGCTCTCAAGTCCAGCTCACCCTCCCAGACACTATGAGTAGGTCAAGAAAGTACTCAGTCTCTCATCCGCGTACACTGGGTTTGAACGCCCACATTGCCAAACTAATCTCGTTTGAGATGATGCCCTTTCGGTTGGTGGAAAGCACAGCTTTCCGCGAACTCATGGCCTATGCAGTACCACGCTATGACCTACCCAGTCGCCACTTCTTCTCTCGCAAAGCCATCCCAGCCCTCCACCATCATGTGAAAAACCGCATTGTCCATGCACTCAAGCAGTCAGTGAGCGGAAAGGTGCACCTCACAACTGATGCATGGTCCAGTCGGCATGGCCAGGGTCGTTACGTGTCCATCACTGCGCACTGGGTTAATGTGGTGGATGCAGGGTCCACAGGGGACATCAGTGGTGGGACAGTGCTGCCTAGCCCACGGTATAGGAAACAGTTGGCTGTAGGCGTTCGACCCTCCTCCTCCTCCTCCAGAAGCGAAAGCTCGTCCACAGAGCGCAGTCGTACGAGCACTCCATCTGCAGCTGCCACTGTTGCACACGAGGTGTCCCCCTATCGAGCAGCTAGTGGAAAGCGTCAGCAGGCTGTGTTGCAGATGATGTGTTTGGGCGACAGACACACCGCCGAGGTGCTGGCCGAGTACTTGAAGCGACAAACTGAGTCATGGCTGGGCAGTGTACATCTTGAGGCAGGCAAGGTAGTTAGTGATATCGGCCGTAATTTTGTGGCAGCCATAGCCCTTTCAAAACTCAGCCACATACCTTGCTTGGCTCACACCTTGAACCTGGTGGTGCAGTGCTTCCTCAAAAATTATCCGGAGTTAACAGCCCTGCTCCAGAAGGTGCGAAGACTGTGCGCGCACATCCGCCGGTCGCCTGTACACTCCGTTCGTATGCAGAAGCTGCAGCGATTGCTCCACCTTCCCAACCACCGCCTCATTATCGACATTGCAACAAGGTGGAACTCCACCCTGCACATGGTGGAGCGGCTGTGCGAGCAGAGGCAGGCCATAATGCATTTGTGGGAGGATACACGGCCAGGCACTTTGAGAGCAGACATGGAGTTGACAGGCGTGCAGTGGTCGAAGCTGAAAGACCTTTGTAAAGTCCTTCAGTGTTTTGAGGAATGCACACGGCTGGTAAGCGCAGACGACGCCATCCTAAGCATGAGCATCCCACTTATGCGTCTGCTCATGCAAACTTTGACGCACCTTAAGGAGCAGGCGTCTGCAGCCAATGTTGATGAGGAGGAAGAGGAGGAGGGAATCCTTGATGACATTCAGCCATTGTCTGCTCAGGGACCTCTCCTGGACGAGGTGGAGGAAGAAGAGGAGGAGGAGGAGGATGATGGGGATGATTACTAAGGGGAGGAGGATGCATCTCGTGGGGCAAGTGAAAATGTTGGCGTGGCAAGGTCTGTTACAGGGTTTGTGCGTGACTGGAGGGATGTGGATTTGCCAGAAAGTGCTCCTCCACCCAGCACTCGCAGTGCATCATTGACACCGGGAACATTGGCCCACATGTCAGATTATGCCTTGCGGATCCTAAAAAGGGACCCCCGCATTACCAAAATGATGAACGATGATGACTACTGGTTGGCCAGCATCCTGGATCCACGCTATAAAGGCAAATTACAAAACATCATGCCACAGGAGAACCTTGACCTAATATTGGCTAATAAACAAGCAACTCTGGTAAATCGGTTGCTTGAGGCATTCCCAGCACACAGCAGCGGTGATGGTTCTCACACGAGCCGTACGGGCCGGGGGCAGCTTGGCAGAGGTGTTCGTGGTGCACACAGCAGAAGTGGCATTGGAGACAGGGGTTTCATGACAATGTTGTGGACTGATTTTTCAAATACCGCTCACACAACTGGTAATACTGCATCGGTGGAAAGTGACAGGAGACAGCAGTTGTCAACTATGGTTACAAACTACTTTTCCTCCCATATCAATGTTCTCCCACACAGGTCATTCCCCTTTGACTATTGGGCCGCTAAACTGGACACCTGGCCTGAATTGGCCCAATATGCCTTACAGGAGCTCGCTTGCCCAGCTGCAAGTGTGCTATCGGAAAGAGTCTTCAGTGCAGCTGGATCAATCCTGACAGAAAAAAGGACCCGTCTGTCAACCCAAAATGTGGATGATCTAACCTTCATTAAAATGAACCACGCATGGGTTTCCAAGGATTTTGTCCCACCTTCCCCTGATGACACATAGGGTGACAGAAAAATGGCTTGCTTTGGTCCACCTCTTCCTGGTACTTCACCTATTTCGCCTTTTGCATCAGCTGAATGTCCAACATCAACATATGCCACTTTCTAAAACTCCCTAACTGTGCTGCCTCCCCCCCCATGGCCGGGGTCACCACCTACCGCACGACACCGTGCGAGTGCCGTTGCCCTGGACAGGTGGGTAGGCCGACTCTTGGGCGCGGGCACTGGCACAGGGTCCCTCATAGTGCAATCAAGTGTCTCTGACGGTGGTGGTGCACACCCGCCGTCAGACACACCGCTGTACTATGAGGGGCCCAGTGCCAGTACCGACGCCCACGAGTGGGCCCCCCTTGCATGGCCAGGGCCCCAGCATTTGCAATCTTTACCTCTCCCTGCTCCTCCGCTGTGTAATCTGGGCCGTCAAATCCATACTGTGCCTGACACCGTCTGAGCCTGCCTCCTGAGACATATATTTTGAATGTGTACGCTATCCATACATGTTATCCGGGGATACGGTACCCTTTCTAACCTTTGTGCAATGACGTGCAATCCATACTGGGCCTAACACCGTCTGAGCCTGCCTCATGCTGTATAGACATATATTTTGAATGTGTACGCTATCCATACATGTTATCCGGGGATACGGTACCCTTTCTAACCTTTGTGCAATGACGTGCAATCCATACTGGGCCTAACACCGTCTGAGCCTGCCTCATGCTGTATAGACATATATTTTGAATGTGTACGTTATCCATACATGTTATCCGGGGATACGGTACCCTTTCTAACCTTTGTGCAATCACGTGCAATCCATACTGGGCCTAACACCGTCTGAGCCTGCCTCATGCTGTATAGACATATATTTTGAATGTGTACGCTATCCATACATGTTATCCGGGGATACGGTACCCCTTCTAACCTTTGTGCAATGACGTGCAATCCATACTGGGCCTAACACCGTCTGAGCCTGCCTCATGCTGTATAGACATATATTTTGAATGTGTACGCTATCCATACATGTTATCCGGGGATACAGTACCCCTTCTAACCTTTGTGCAATGACGTGCAATCCATACTGGGCCTAACACCGTCTGAGCCTGCCTCATGCTGTATAGACATATATTTTGAATGTGTACGTTATCCATACATGTTATCCGGGGATACGGTACCCTTTCTAACCTTTGTGCAATCACGTGCAATCCATACTGGGCCTAACACCGTCTGAGCCTGCCTCATGCTGTATAGACATATATTTTGAATGTGTACGCTATCCATACATGTTATCCGGGGATACGGTACCCCTTCTAACCTTTGTGCAATGACGTGCAATCCATACTGGGCCTAACACCGTCTGAGCCTGCCTCATGCTGTATAGACATATATTTTGAATGTGTACGCTATCCATACATGTTATCCGGGGATACAGTACCCCTTCTAACCTTTGTGCAATGACGTGCAATCCATACTGGGCCTAACACCGTCTGAGCCTGCCTCATGCTGTATAGACATATATTTTGAATGTGTACGCTATCCATACATGTTATCCGGGGATACGGTACCCCTTCTAACCTTTGTGCAATGACGTGCAATCCATACTGGGCCTAACACCGTCTGAGCCTGCCTCATGCTGTATAGACATATATTTTGAATGTGTACGCTATCCATACATGTTATCCGGGGATACGGTACCCTTTCTAACCTTTGTGCAATGACGTGCAATCCATACTGGGCCTAACACCGTCTGAGCCTGCCTCATGCTGTATAGACATATATTTTGAATGTGTACGCTATCCATACATGTTATCTGGGGATACGGTACCCTTACTAACCTTTGTGCAATGACGTGCAATCCATACTGGGCCTAACACCGTCTGAGCCTGCCTCATGCTGTATAGACATATATTTTGAATGTGTACGCTATCCATACATGTTATCCGGGGATACGGTACCCCTTCTAACCTTTGTGCAATGACGTGCAATCCATACTGGGCCTAACACCGTCTGAGCCTGCCTCATGCTGTATAGACATATATTTTGAATGTGTACGCTATCCATACATGTTATCCGGGGATACGGTACCCTTTATAACCTTTGTGCAATGACGTGCAATCCATACTGGGCCTAACACCGTCTGAGCCTGCCTCATGCTGTATAGACATATATTTTGAATGTGTACGCTATCCATACATGTTATCCGGGGATACGGTACCCCTTCTAACCTTTGTGCAATGACGTGCAATCCATACTGGGCCTAACACCATCTGAGCCTGCCTCATGCTGTATAGACATATATTTTGAATGTGTACGCTATCCATACATGTTATCCGGGGATACGGTACCCCTTCTAACCTTTGTGCAATGACGTGCAATCTATACTGGGCCTAACACCGTCTGAGCCTGCCTCATGCTGTATAGACATATATTTTGAATGTGTACGCTATCCATACATGTTATCCGGGGATACGGTACCCCTTCTAACCTTTGTGCAATGACGTGCAATCTATACTGGGCCTAACACCGTCTGAGCCTGCCTCATGCTGTATAGACATATATTTTGAATGTGTACGCTATCCATACATGTTATCCGGGGATACGGTACCCCTTCTAACCTTTGTGCAATGACGTGCAATCCATACTGGGCCTAACACCGTCTGAGCCTGCCTCATGCTGTATAGACATATATTTTGAATGTGTACGCTATCCATACATGTTATCCGGGGATACGGTACCCCTTCTAACCTTTGTGCAATGACGTGCAATCCATACTGGGCCTAACACCGTCTGAGCCTGCCTCATGCTGTATAAACATATATTTTGAATGTGTACGCTATCCATACATGTTATCCGGGGATACGGTACCCTTTCTAACCTTTGTGCAATCACGTGCAATCCATACTGGGCCTAACACCGTCTGAGCCTGCCTCATGCTGTATAGACATATATTTTGAATGTGTACGCTATCCATACATGTTATCCGGGGATACGGTACCCTTTCTAACCTTTGTGCAATGACGTGCAATCCATATTGGGCCTAACACCGTCTGAGCCTGCCTCATGCTGTATAGACATACTGTATATTTTGAATGTGTACGCTATCCATACATGTTATCCAGGGATACGGTACCCTTTCTAACCTTTGTGCAATCACGTGCAATCCATACTGGGCGTGAGAACGGCTGGCGAGCTTTTAAGCAAGCTACAGCACCTGTCCAGACAAGTACAGGGATTCCCTAGCGAGGAGACTTATTTGATTGTTTTCAATGTTGGGACAGCAATTTTTGGGGAGCACTATACTCTGGAGAATGATAGATGGGGCCCACCATACACTGGAACATTCCAAAGGTGGACATCAGACACTGGAGCAGCATTTACAGGGCCCATTATACACTAGAGCATTAGAAATGGGGCCCATTATGTTTGGAGCATTATTTGGGCCCATAAGAGAGTGGAGCTTCATCCATGGGGACCAACATATACTGTAGCATTATGTGGAGCTCATCATATACTGTTTCAAACATTATATGGGACCAATGATTCTGTATGGAGAAATAGATGGGCCTCGTCATGAGATGTAAAAAGTGAGGTATTTTTCATTGTACTATACCGCTATTTCTCTGCCGTATCGGAGCATGATGAGTTGTGGTATGTGTTAAAGGGGCGCTCTTTCGCCCAGGGCACATGAAAACCTGCAGCCAGCCCTCCCCCCCCACAAATTTAGCCAAATAACCCCCATTTTTCAGTGCGTAACTTGTATTATGAAGTTAATTAAGGTTGACAAGCTTAAGTAAGAAGAATTGATGCTTTTGGCATTCAAATGGGCACTGTAGGTGTGTTTCCTGTCCTCCTCTCACTGCCGACTTTCATTCCCCATTGACTTACATTGGGTTTCGTGTTTCGGGACGACCCAGACTTTTCCCTATAATCGGACGATTTTGCTCGACCCGACTTTTGAAAAAGTCGGGTTTCACGAAACGAAACGCGACCCTAAAAAACCAAAAGTCGCTCAACTCTACTTGGGACCCATCACTACATCTCGTTCGACTAACAGGCAGTAGAAACAGAACACTTGCCTCGAAGACGGCATGAGCTGACGGAAGGAACCAAAGTCTCGTTCCTCAAAACGGAGGGTCAACATTGCTAGTATGCGGTGGGTGTGATCCGAGAAGGAAGCAGGATGAATGCTTTTGAGAAATTAACAGGACTAGCAGAGGCTCCTCGAGGCGGATTGGGACTTGGCTACCACCCCTGAGAAATCATACTGTCCTTGGGATTCCCTACCTCCTATGTGGGAGCAGGCGGTGGTTTACGTGACACAGGGGGCTGTCACCCATTTCTACATGTCGGGGGGCTCCATCACTACCCGAAGTTGGGTCACTTAGAGCCTAGGCACCTGGGAATCGGGCTCCAGGGAGCAGGTGAGGCAGTCCTTCCAGCCTCAGGAGGAAGGAGAAGAAAAAGCAGGCACCTGAAGAGGAGTACTCTATTACCCTCCTTATCATTTTTTCCTGGCTTTGCACTTCCTGCAAAGCGTTTATGAGTATAGGAGTACATCAACTACACTTTCAAAATATTTCCATACAAAAAAAATTTCTGGATTCAATTAATCATCTATACAGTTTAACGTGATTTTTATAAAATTATGGTGGGTTAACATTTCTAAAAACTGCTTGGCCTGGTACAGTTCACAAAATATTTTTGTTCCAAAAATTTACTAATGTTATATTTACTTTAGAACCTGCTTTGTGTGTGAAATTTTGTTGGTTTAAAATAAAAAACAAAATTGGCCTGCTACAGGTGTACAAATTTGCTTGTTAAAAAATTGACTATTATTATACATACTATTGAACTTGGTTTGTGTGAAATTTTGTTGGTTTGAAATCAAAACCAAAAATTGGCCTGCTACAGGTGTACAAATTTTGTTCTTCTGTACGTGGTTCACAGCCGCCACTATTTCTCCCATTGTGGTGTCCTGGCCTTATACCAGCACGTGTCCAGGAACAACCCGAGTGTCCTTACCAACAAAGTTAATAAGCGCTTGTGGCCAGAGAGGCTGCATTTCCCTGATGGCACACTGGGTGAACATTGTGGAGGCCGGGGCTGAGTTCCACTCTGGCACGACACATAAGCTACCGACACCAAGGATTGCTGGCCCTATTTGTATCCAGGTTTCCTATGGGTCGCCCTCACACCCAGGGCAGTGGGGTACTCGGTACCGGGCCCGGTGTATCTCAATGGGAGTTGTCACGGTAGCTGTGACCCGGCCCGTGGCCCTGGGCTCCCATTGTAAATGTTCAGTGTCAATGTGTAAGTCGTGACACCATCTGTGGTGTTCGGCAATGTAGATGTTAGGCCGACGCTGCAGACAGATCCTCTGGGACAGATGGTGTGGTGCAGCAGTGATGGTATAGCCCTCCACAAGCAGGGCTGTTGTCCCAGGGCAGAGTAGGTATGGTGACACTTAGGTGGTGTAGTGTCAGGCGCAGGGGATGTAGCAGTGCTGGACAGGTTGACGCAGGAATAAGTGGAGGACACCAGAGCATGTAGTTCCAAAGCTTTACTCAGTCTGTTGTACAAACAGGTGCCTGCCTCCGTGCCGTGTCCTCCGGGTGTGGGACTCCGTCAACCTCCAGGCAAGATGAAGCACTCCTTTCCAACACTCCGCCAACTTGTGCTTTTCTGAACGTCTCCTCTTATAGCGCCTTTAGATGAAGTACTCCTAGTACTGAGTTACACTGGAGTTCCTCTCGTCTGATGTTCCTATGAAATCTACTTGTACGGCAGACAGCTGTAGCCTGCTTCGGGGACTCCTTGCTACTGAGTCCCGGCTCACTATCCAGTTGCTGTTGTGCCCCCAAGCCATATGTGGGAATAAAGTGGTCACTACTTCTATTCCTCCGGTGTCTGCTGCAGGACCATTAGTATCCATACAACCTCGGGGACCGGGCCCCGGCCTTGCGCTTAGAGCTTCTAGGAAGGGTTCTCTTCTCACCCACGTCCTCTGTTCTCTTTTACTCCTCACATTCCGTACTAATCCTTTCTTTCTATGGAGAGCCAGCCTTTCAGTCTATGTTGCTCTCTTTCTCCCTTTCCCGTGCCAGCAGACCCACGTCACTGGGATCTGCTGCAGCACTTCCATCCATCTATCCCTCTCTCTAGGGATCTTCTTCTCTCTCCAACCAACTACTGACTGACCCACTTAAACTCTTCCCGCTCCTTGAAATGTAATCTAACTCCACCCACCTCCCAGCACATTTCGTGTTCCAAGCAGGGAGCCACCAAGGGGTGCTTTGCTATACTCCAAGCAGGGAGCCGCCGAAGGTGCTTTGCTACACTACTTTGTGGTGTGGGGTGCAGGTGTTGGAACGTGGTCAGGAGTCTCAACCTTACCTGAATGGTGGGATACCACACCTCAGGTGGAGGTGCAGTACCTCTGTGGCGACTGAGCCTCAGGGGCGCCACACCTACACCTCCTACAGCAGTTCCTGCAACCCCTCCTGCTCCTCCTTATCCTTCATCTCTGATGTGCTATCTCAGAGTACGTTGTCCACATCAATCGGAAGCTGGAAGCTCTGCAGCACTGGCTCAGCGAAGCGGCAACAGGCTCTTCTGAAGCTAATTTGTCTAGGAGACAAACAGCACACCGCGGCAGTTATTGAAAGACAGATCTGTGGATGTCTCTGCTGAACCTACAACCAGACATGGTCATGTGTGATAATGGTGACGGCTGTGAAACTTGGCAAACCAAGCCAGGGCTGATTTTAGGGAAAGTGAGGCCTTAGAGAAAAGGTTTAAATGGGGCCCCAAATGCTAACAGACTGCACATCACACAGAGAAGTATTTTGGTTGTAGTTACATGCGCTGAGTTCAGGACGTTAAATGATTGTGATTGACAATACTGAAGTCATTCGACACTTGTTTCCTGGCCTCTTTCTACCGGCTGAGGAATAATGATGGGATAAAACAATCATTAATAGATCATTTTGTCCCCATACAGTACCATGTTATCAGCAGCATATCTGCAGTT
Source organism: Dendrobates tinctorius (assembly GCF_039654945.1). Classification (NCBI taxonomy): domain Eukaryota; kingdom Metazoa; phylum Chordata; class Amphibia; order Anura; family Dendrobatidae; genus Dendrobates; species Dendrobates tinctorius. The sequence goes on from NW_027361803.1 coordinate 15,269,651, forward strand.
TTCACCGGTCGATGTGCTGCTGAGAACAATGAGTTTTGTTCCGGCATAAACAATCCAATCACTCGATGAATATGCAGCATTTTGTTTGTTTAGTATAATACACCCCATAGTCCTCTAAATAGTATAATGTGCACCACAGTCCTCCATACTGTAAAATGCACACCCCATAGTCCTCCATATAATAAAATGTGCCCCATAGTCCTCCATATAGTATAATACACTCCCTATAGTCCTATATATAGTATAACACACTCCCTAAAGTCTTCCATATAATATAAAATACTCCCTATAGTCCTCCTTAGTGAAATACACTCCTCAGTCCTCCATATAGTATAATACACTCCTCAGTCCTCCATACAGTATTATACACTCCCCATAGTCCTCCATATAGTATAATACACTCCTCATAGTGCTCCATATATTAAAATACACTCAGTCCTCCATATAGTATAATACACTCTTCATAGTGCTCCATATAGTATAATACACTCCTCATAGTGCTCCATATAGTATAATGCACCCCCATAGTCCTCCATGTAGTACAATTCACTTTCCATAGTATAATGTACCCCATAGTTCTTCATATAGTATAATGTAATCACCATAGTTCTCAATACAGTATAATGCAGCCCCCACAGAGTATAATGCAACCACCCCACAGAGAATAATACAGAAACCCCACAGAATACAATGTAGCCCCCTCAGAGTATAAAGTAGCCCTGCCATACAATATAATGTGGTCCCCCATAGAATATAATGCAGCCCCCCTCATATAGTATAATGCAGCCCCCCATAGACTATAATGTAGCCCCCTCATAAGGTAAAATGCAGACCCCCCATAGAATATAATGCAGCCCCCTTATATAGTATAATGTAACCCCTCCATAGAATATAATGCAGCCCCCTCATATAGTAAAATACAGCCCCCATAGAGTATAATGCAGCCCCCTACAGAGTATATTGCAGCCCCCCTCATTTAGTATAATGCAGTCCCCCATAGAATAAGATGTAGCCCCCTCATATAGTATAATGTAGCCCCTTCATAGAGTATAATGAAGCCACCCCTTACAGTATAATGTAGCCCCCCATAGAATACAATATAGCCCCCTCAGATATATAGTGAAGCCACCTCAAAGTATCATGCAACCCCCTCATAGAATATAATAGTCCCCCCATAGAATATAATGTAGCCCCCATAGAATATAATACAGACCACCTCCCAATAGAATACAATGTAGCCCCTCATATAGTAAAAAATTGCCCCTTCATAGAGTATAATGAAGCCACCCCTTACAGTATAATGTAGCCCCCCATAGAATATAAGGTAGCCCCCCATAGAATACAATATAACCTCCTCAGAGTATCATGCAACCCCCTCAGAATATAATACAGCCGCCTATAGAATAAAATGTATCTCCCTCCCACCCTCCCCCCATAGAATATAATTCAGTCCCACAATCCAGTACTCAATTACTGATATATTTTAAAAAAAAAAAACACGCACAATCCTCACCTCCACCTCATTCCCCGAGCTGCTCCCGGATCGGTTCTGATCTCAGCGGCTGCACTGGTACACAGCGATGAAGTGACGCTCAGAGGCTGATGGGAATCAGCTGACACTCTCTCCTACATGATTGCATTCAATTGTATTGGCGTAATGATGCCAATATAGTTAAATGCGGCGTGTGGGGGGAATCAGCGCTGACTAACGGGCCTAACCCTTCACTCAGGGGCCCCATAGCATCTGTGTGGTGTGCCGCTATTAACGGAATATGCAGGATAGGAAAAAAAGTGGTCAGACAATCCGCGCTGCGAATCACTATGAACAATTATTATTACAGTGGTCTTTATTCGACGCGTTTCGAAGATTCACAGAACTCCTTCCTCAGGAAAAAAAACGCATCCACATGAACAGGTTCTTAAATAGAAAAAACAGTACACTTCTCATTCAGGTGCTCGGCGAACAGGTCACCTGATTCAAAAGGATGTCAAAGTTCATTGCTTGAACACATGATAGACACTTAATAGGCAAAATATATATAAATTTCTGTTATAAAATTATTATTATACTTGCATTATAAAATGACTAATATATATTAATTTATTTATTAACAATCAACGGAAAAAAAATTTTTATTAAAAGAAAATTTAAAAAGAAAGGGACAAGAACCTCCAAAAATGGGGGGAAAAAAAAAGGAGAAATGCCTTAAAAGGAGAACATCCTCTCAAGAGAGTCACCATGAAACACACAAACGATGCCAAATCCAACAACATGTATAGAAAAACAAACTTATACAGTAAAATTTCTGAATAAAATATTATTTCAAAAGACATTTTTTGGTCTTATTTCTATATATATATTGCACAGTTCTTGCTGGAAGATAAAAATTGCATAAAAATTATTTATGTAAAAGATATTATTTATATAAAAAAATATAAATATCCATATAAAAATTATTAAAAATATATATTTAAAATTACTTACATTATCCTTTATTGAATTGGTTGTGCAGTAAAATTTGCGGTATATAGAAATAGAGATGTTCACGCTATTAACGGAATGCCAGTGGCTGGGGGGCCCTTGGGGGAGCGGGGGCCCTAGTCAGCTGCCTAGTCTGCCTGCCGCTAATGCCGGCCCTGCTTGGGACACATGCTCAACTTGGTAGTTCAGCTGTTTCTGAAAACCTACCCAGATGTACCAGAGCTTCTGGTCAAGATACGCCGCATCAGAGCCCATTTCCGCAAGTCAGGTACAGCACCCGCTGCTCTGGCAGTGCTGCAGCAACGCATGCAAGTGCCAGCTCACTGACTGGTGTGCAACGTGACTCGCTGGAACTCCACACTGCAAATGTTGGCAAGCCTTTATAAGCAGCAGTGGTTGAGTACCAGCTACAACACACCCGCCTGTATTCTGGTCAGGCTCCACACATAACTGAAGAGTGGGCATGGATGTCTGACATTTGTGTGGTTCTCCAAGACTTTGAGGACTCCACAAAGCTGGTGAATCAGCGTAACGATTCCGATTCTGAGGCTACTTAAAAATTCACTGCTGGTATAACATGAATCTTTGGTGGAGATGGAGGAAGACCTAACACAGAGAGATTGTAGCCAGTTCTGCCTCCTCTCATCTGCTAATTACGGATTGGGTAACAATGAGGAGGTGGAGGCTGACGAATAAGAGGGGGAACAGAAGCTGACTGAGGAGGCTAGTACCCACACAAGCTTCATCCCATCTGTCCTATGTGGATGGGCTGAGGAGGGGAAAGAGGAGGAAGAGATAGAGAGACGTTGTCATGGTGGAGACAGGGAAGTGTTGGCTCTCTGGAGCTTGGCACATATGTCAGACCTTATGTATCGCTGCCTTTCCCGTGACCCTCGCATTATATTCATCTTGGTAAAAAAAAAAAAAGAGTACTGGTTGTTTAACTTTGCATCTCTTCTTCCTGAGACGGAGGTTGTCTAAAATGGTGCTATATACAAGAAAGGCGTTGTGGAAAATATGTTGAAAAATCTCCCATCAGACAACGCTAGTGGCAGGGGGCAAGATTCTTTGCCCAACCAAGGAGGAAAGGTGAGGGAGAGACACATCAGGTATGGAAAAGGCAGGGGTACATTGTCAAAGGCCTGGGCCAATCTCATGACACCCTCCCAGCGTCCATATTCTGATGACCGGGTATTTTTGACAAGGAGGGAAACGTTTTTAAAGATGGTCATGCAATACCTGATGACAAAACCATCATACTCCCTAATTCATTTGTGACCTTCAGCTATTGCTTGGTATAGATCATTGGATCGAAACATCACCACAGAAGGCAGAATAAAATGTGAATTCTTTGTTCACCAACTTGTGAGGCGCTGTTCCCTTATGTTTTTTGGACCTTGTGTCATGCTCCAAGAGGGACTCCTTGGATAGGACGTGCGTCCTCTTATGGGTAAAGTTGACCCTATACTCCATTGAGGTGCTGTGTGCCATCATTGAATTTCTCTTCAGCTATTGAGTCTCAAAGCTGGACCCTTGTCATGAGCTGTGCCTCTAAGTGTTGGATGTGTTGTGCTGTGCTGCCTCTAGCGTCTTGTATGAGCAGATTTTTACTGCCACCGGGGGTGGGGGTGGGGTCATAGCAGACAGGTGCTTTCAGCTGTCAACAGAAAGTGCTGATGAGCTCACTCTGATAGCAATTAACAAATTTTCCAAACCACCAGATGACCCGACCTTTCCAAATCACCAGATGACAGCAGCACATAAAGTGCTTTTAATGTTCAACATTTGAATGAAGCCTACCAGTTGTTGCCTTCTAGGGTCTATGGATGACTGGATGACCCTACTTATAATTTTTTCTGGCCTTTGGATTGTGTGCAGAGCCTTTATAAGTGTAGGAGGACATCAACTACACTTTCTTAATATTTGAATGAGGTACTACAGTTGGTGCTTTCAAGGGTGTATGGCTGACCCTGCTTGTAATTTTTGGCAGGATTTGCACATAGTGCATAGCCTATATGAGTGAAGGAGTACCAATGCATGACAATTTGAACATGAATGTGTATTATGTCTAATATAGGGTGTATGTGAGTCCCTAATTTTTGACAGTTCTTGATTCCTTCATAAATTACACTGCAATTTCCTATTTTTTTTGTAAAAAATTTAAGTTTGGTTTACTTAAATTATATATTTTTTTAAATGTTGCCTTATATACAAGTCATTATACAGGAAAGAATGTTTCTTAACATTTTTTTTTCAATAAACTCCAATTTCTCGTTGATTTTGAATGTTTTATTGTCAGTCATTAAAGAGAAGGTGCCGCGTTTTTATATTATTAAAAAAAATCTAAAATGTTAAATTTCTTATTTTTATAACATATTTTCAAGTGCACAGTATTTATAGGTTTTTTTAATTAATTTTTTTTGCAGCCACTGGGGGCTGCCATTTTGCTTTGCAGAAGTGTAAGAGTCGCTGCACGACACTTACACTCTGCAAATAAGGCAGCCCTGGCCATAGACATCAGCGATCGGATGCCAACTCTATCTATAACACTGTAGCCGCATTAACTGTGAACTGGGCACGCCTCTGTGGGCTGTCCAATTCACAGCTGTAGGTGTGGTGGGCGCCATTTTATTGTAGCCCAGGAAGAATTTTTTTTTATTCCAGAATGGAAAATGCAGCCGTAGGGGTTAAAACAAAGACAGAAAAAATCTTCCGGGCATCATGCTCAGTTTCAAAAGACGGAATCCGTCACTGGATTCCATTTTTTGGCGGACAGCGACGGATCCTGCGCCCATAGGCTTCCATTATAGCCAACGACGGATGGCGCAGGATCTGTCGCAATCCGTCTTTTCAACGCAGACAAAAAAAACATTACAAAGTCCGTCTACTCCAGACGACGGACGCTGAAATTCCGATGGATCCGTCAAATGACGGATTAAACGGACCGCCATCTGTCGCTAATGCAAGTCTATGAGAAAAAAACGGATTTGGCTAAAAAAAACACTGCATTAAAAAATTTTAAATAATATTTAAATGTTATTTTCACACAAAAAGAAAAAAATTGATGGCATCTTCCCTTTATTGTGGAGTAAAAGTGGGACACTATTGTTCTCAGCAGCGATCTGGGAGTCAGAGATGCTTCCAGGGGTCTTCCTCATGCTGGTCTCTCTCCATTCAGCACTTTTTCCATCCATTTGAACATTTTCACTGCCCCCCAGACCTCTTTGTAGGGTCTGCTGGATAAATGCTCGATTTCCCATTGAGTCCTATTATACTCGGTACTTGAAGCGAGCACCCGAGCATTAGGAATTGCTCAGTTCGAGTGATGAGCATCCAAGCATTTTAGTGCTCGCTCATTTCTAATAAACAGCAGTGATCAGAGTTCGCCCCGATCACTGCTGTTACCGGAAGATGCCAAGCATGGTGTCGGCTCACATCCCGAGCCCACTGCATACAACCACACCTGATCCAGAACATACTATTACATCTTATATCTGGAAAGAGTTAAAGGTAACTTTTTTTCTAACTTTTGGGAACATTTAGCTAATGATAGTATTTTTCTTAATCTTTTTTAAAAACTTTTAGAAAACTTCAAAAACAGCCGCACCTACAAATCTTCTGAATCTGAGGCATAATATTGAACTTTACACCTCTTTCTTTTAGTTGCACCCTCCTTTCTTGCATATTTTACAAATCCTACATCTCTCTGTCGGGTTCTTATAACTATTTGAACGCGTCACATTCACTGCAAACTGAACTAAAACAATGCGGAGTTAAAGGATAATCCATTTTGGATAATCCCTACCTACCTGTCTGAAGGGTCCATTGATAATAAGCGGATCACAAAGTGTCCCCCTGCTGGGACCCCCATGTTTCAGCAGTGAGAATACTTGGCAATAAAAGTGTTCAGTAGAGATGAGAGAATAAATTAAATTTCTAAAGTGAAATTGAATTCTACTCATATTTTGCTAAAATCCGAATTTTTTTTACAATTTGCTTCCAAGTGGGTTCAGCAAAATGGCGGCTGCTGGACCATAAAGGATCAGCAAAAGTTGAAAAAATAAAAAAAATCCTTATACTCAACTCACCGCTCACCATCACCCATCCGGTCATCATTTTACCTTCTGAAAATGCTTAAATCCCCGGACCTTTCACACTGAGCTGGGACTTCTGGATCCGATATGGCCGGGACCTTTCTGGGCATGTGGACGTAAGGTCACAACTCACATAATGATGTCATGAAGTTGTCACCTTTCGCGCTCTTCCTCAGAACCATCCCGGCCTCATCAAAGCCATAAGTTCTGTCTCAGTGTAATAGGTCCTGGAAAATCAGATTTGTAGGCATCCTATCGCACCGGCAAGGAAGACATTTTCCATTTTTGGCAAAGCGTGTCACCGGTTCCCTCTCAGCCTTTTATCTCCTCCAGAACAGGCACCAGGACCAGCCACGAGCTCCTGCTGAGCTTTTCTTTCATGCAGTTTGTATACACCTCCCGAAATCCCTCTTTTTGGCAATGTAATGGTTCTTTTTGGCAAGGAGAACATTTTTTGCATGTAATACAGGGTTTTGCTGCTTTTTTTTTTCCAGGCACAGATACATGGTCAATATTGCTATTAAAATATTTGGGATCTTTGTAGAAATATTTTGATCTTCCGTAAGTCTCTGCTCAACCTTTCTTTAAACAAATTATTTTCCTCCGGGAAAACCGTCGGCCAACAGGAGACTTACCGGGGTTTCCATAAATCCTCAGTAATGATTGAAAAACAGAGTAAAACGGCTGATGTCAGAAGATCTGTCTTTCAGAAATCTGACCATCTTGCCTGGAAAATGTCCTAGTCCCGTTCATTTTCTCCAGCTAATCCCGCTCGAGCCTTGCCAAATTTCTGTATACATTGTTGGGACGCTGGCATTGGGGGACTGCTCGGGTGAAACCTCTCCCTCCTGTTTATTACAGACAAACTATACACTTGCCAAGTCCAGAGACTGCCGGGCTCCGACTCACATAATTTAGATGGTTATTAATGTGTTTCTCATTCCCCTATGCATAGCTCGCAGTCGTAGGGTTCCTCCACCAGAGACGGATGACATATGTATCGGTGGCTGGATACAGAAGGCCACATGCTGAGTTACAGTAAGATGGTGCCACCTTCCAGAGTGCACGTCATGGCGGTCACGATCATGCTGTTTAGTTTGTTGGGTAGAGAACACAAAAAAAATTGAGAGGTGGTCCTTCCAAAGAGGAGGTCAATATTTCCAGGATATAAGGGAATAAAAAAATATTTCAGGGGGCAAAATCTGGTCTAGATTAATAAGGGCAAATTATATCAGACACAAGATCTATTGGAGAAGTTTCACCGTAAGCAAAACTGATACACTTACCAATATTTTTCGTTCGTCATCGACAATACTCAACGGCACTGGTGGGTTCTGGCTCCCAGGACACCCATAGATGCAAAGAGACTCCCATTGGACAGGTGATGGACACTTGGCTGTCCTATCTGAGGACTCCTAGATGAAGTAGGGTCAAAACATGAATCGGGAGCTGAGGTGGAGGCCGATGTGGTGACACTTTTCTATTTTTATATTTTGTTTTGTGTGATTACAATGCGTCTTTATCTCTTTACTATTGATTTCATTTTTTGTATTACATTGCACTATTTGTGGGTATTACATTTCTCCAAATTTCTATACCTCTAATTTTCAGAAATGGATTTTAATTAACAGCAGATGTGATTAGTACACCATGTCTGCTGTACAGAGAGTCAGTGCACTGAAGACCGGAGCAGAGCATCGGGGGGACAGGACGGTGGTATGTCTTTATTTTCATAAGTGTATGGGATGTTTACATGTATATAGGAGGCTATGTGGGGACTCATACGGTATATATGGTGGCTAGGTGGGGGCTCATTCTGTATACAGGGGCTCATACTGTATATGGATGGATCATAATGTATATAGGAGGCTATGTGGGGACTCATACAGTATATATGGTGGCTAGGTGGGTGCTCATACTGTATACAGGGGCTATGTGGGGGCTTATACTGTATACAGGGGTTCATACTGTATATAAAGGGTCATACTGTATATAGGAGGCTATGTGGGGACTCATACGGTATATAGGTGTAACGAATGGAAGCGGAGGCAGAGATGGTGAAGTTTACATTCATTTTTATTTTTTAAGTGGAACCTCAGGACCACGGTCCGGGTGGCTCCGAAGGGGGCGTGACTAGTGACTCCGGGCACCCGTAGTAAAGCCCCTCAGGCAGGGCCAGAATGGAATACCCGGAGGACACAGGTGCTACCTCCAGTTAGACCCCGAACACGTGGCAGCTGTCCCAGCGGGACCAAAAGGGATAACAGTAGTTACAGCAGAGTCCGTAATGCGCTGGGTCCTGGATCCGGGTAGATGGTAAGGAGTCGGTTCCAGTGACCTTCACACAGTCCTTGGACTCGGATGGCTGTAGGCGGAACGGGATGGCTTAGGCCCAGATGGTTGCTGATATAACCAGGTAACACAGGATACTGATATACTGTGGAAACAGAGCATTAGACAATGCACAGAGACTGCAGATGCAGTGCAGACAGGTTAGCATGAGAACCGGATGTAGCAATGATAGATACTCGTTGCTCCGGCGCTCTCCCTATGGAGGAGAGGCCAGAAATAGCAGCCAGTGCGCTGCTATTGGTTAATTGCACTTTTTGAATAATGCACGCCGCCCCTTTAAGAAGGCAAGAGAGCGGGCGGGCATACCCTAATAGCCTTAGCTACAGATCTCCTCACAGGACGCCAGGAGGTGGAGGGAGGCCAGAATGCTGAGCAGCAGCATGAGATCCAGAGGGGGCCGGCTGCTGCCTATGTGAGGCTCGAGGTGAGTCCCCAGAACGGAGAGCAGCGGCAGGCCTGGACGCCGCGCCAGGACGGGGACCAGGTGTAACAGTGGCAGACCTGGGCGCCGCGCCAGGACAGGGACCGGGTGTAACAATGGGCGGCTCATACTGTGTATAGAGGGGCTATTTGTGGGCTCATACTGTATATATGGGTTATGTAGGCGCTTATACTGTATATAGTGGTCTCTTACTGCATATAGAGAGGCTATGTGGGGGCTCATACTATATAGAGAGGCTATGTGGGAGCTCATACTGTTTATAGAGAGGCTATGTGGGGGTTCATACTATATAGAGAGGCTATGTGGGGGCTCATACTGCATACAGGGGGCTATGTGGGGGCTCATACTGTATATAGAGAGGCTATGTGGGGGTTCATACTATATAGAGAGGCTATGTGGGAGCTCATACTGTTTATAGAGAGGCTATGTGGGGGCTCATACTATATAGAGAGGCTATGTGGGGGCTCATACTGCATACAGGGGGCTAAGTGGGGGCTCATACTGTATATAGAGAGGCTATGTGGGGGTTCATACTGTATACAGGGGCTATGTGGGGGCTCATACTGTATATAGAGAGGCTATGTGGAGGCTCATACTATATATAGAGAGGCTATGTGGGGGCTCATAGTATATATAGAGAGGCTATGTGGGGCTTACACTGCATACAGGGGGCTATGTGGGGGCTCATACTGTATACATGGGGCTATGTGGGAGCTCATAGTGTACAAAGTGGGCTCATACACTGTATATATGAGGCTATGTGGGGGCTCATACTGTATATAGAGGGGCTATGTAGTGGCTCATACTGTATACAGGGGCTATGTCGGAGCTCATAGTGTGCAAAGGGGTCTCATACTGTATATAGCGGGGCTAGGTGGGGGTTCATACTGTATTTAGAGGGGTCATACTGTATATATGCGGCTATGTGGGGGCTCATACTGTATATATGCGGCTATGTGGGCACTCATACTGTATATGGAGGCTAGGTGGGGGCTCATACTGTATATAGAGGGGTCATACCGTATATAGAGGGGCTATGTGTTGGCTCATACTGTATATATGCGCCTATGTGGGCACTCATACTGTATATGGAGGCTAGGTGGGGGCTCACACTGTAAACAGGGATGTGTACTGTATACAGAGAAACTATGTGGGGGATTATACTCTATATAGAAGGGCTATCTTGGGGCTCCTACTGTATAAAGATTGGCTATGTGGGGGCTCATAATGTATACAAGGAGGCTCATACTGTATAAAGGAGGCTATGTGGTGCTTACACTGTACACAGGAGGCTATGTGAGGCTTACACTGTATATAGGGGGCTGTGTGCAGATTCATATGGTATATAAGGGGATGTCCGCATGCTTAATGCTGCTCAATAATAAGTGACACAATATAAAAACTAATTATAATTGATGTGTTAATATTGAGCAGAATTAATTTCAGCCTATTGGTTCGGCCTCCACAACGGCCACGAACTCTCAAGTGTCCCCTTGGAAATATTAATTGCCCACCACTGCCCGAAAAAACTCTCTCATACCCCTGTAGAAGACCATCATGACAAACTGGTCTCCCTGTGCACTAAATTAGAAGCTTTTTCAAAAGACCCCCTCTTTATGGAGACCACCCTTGTTGCTCAGATATTTCTGATTTTCCCCTCCCCTTCGTCCTACGTGCATTTGACGTTCACTTCCGCATAGACCGCCCCTCCGGAGGGCCGTTATTTTGCTAGAATTTAGGTTTTGTTTGTGGAGGTTTCATTGTATTGTAAAACAGACAAATACCTTCCTTTATGTGTTAGGACTCACATGGTTCTCCGTGTGGCCGAGTATCCTACAGACCACCGTCACGTACTACATTGTATATCCTACAGAATATATGAGTATTACGCAGACAGCGGATGTGGCGGCGTACACGAGTCCACGAGGAATGTACAAAGAAACAACTCAATTACTCCCGGAGCCAAATAACAGCAATGATACAAAATATTCTCCTCATCTGCTCCTCATTAATTCAGCACCATTAGTATTGGACGCGATTGAAACTCCGTAAGGTGCCAAAACTGTGAAGTATTTCCTGCGTCCTCCGCAGCGGCACTATTATTTGTCAGTAGTGAGACGGGATATGTGTGAATGGGTCTCGTGTTTATTAGAGGCCATTGTCTTCTGTTCCTGAGGTGACCTGTGATCCAAGTCATTTCTAGGCCGAAAGCTCATCGCATTTGTCATACATGGTTTGGCGGCACTAATTTATAATGGACATATATAGTGTATGAAGCTGGTGATCGGGGTGCGGATTGTGACATAATACATAGAGGTCCATGAGATTTCATTCACACTTCGGGAAGGCGCCAACATGGCCTATAATTATATACAACAGATTTATTGTATATATCAGCACTAGATCCAATCTGGGGTTTTCTGAGAACCAGCTCTATGTGGTAGGAAGGTCTCTAATCACAGATGGTTATAAAGCAAATGAGGCCCTAAACAGCAAAATAAGAAATTCTTCCCAGAAATTTAGCTCACATATACTGCCATATGATGCCGAGATAATGCTACCAAATACAACCCACATAATACCGTTATACAGTATCAGGATAAGACTACCAAACACAGCCCACATAATACTGCAGGGTAATACTGCCACATAGAGCCAAAATAATACTGCCATATAGTGTCAGGATAAGACTGTCACACACATATAGAGCCTACATAATAAAAATACCGCAATATAGTGTCAGGATAACACTTACACATGCAACCCACATATACCCAAATATAGTGTCAGGATAAGACTGCCACGCACAGCCCACATAATACTGCAGGGTAATACTGCCACATAGAGCCCAAATAATACTGCCATATAGTGTCAGGATAAGACTACCAAACACAGCCCACATAATACTGCAGGGTAATACTGCCACATAGAGCCCAAATAATACTGCCATATAGTGTCAGGATAAGACTGCCACACACATATAGAGCCTACATAATAAAAATACCGCAATATAGTGTCAGGATAAGACTGCCACACACAGCCCACATAATACTGCAGGGTAATACTGCCACATAGTGTCAGGATAAGACTACCACACATGGCCTCATAATACTGCAATGTAATACTGCCACATAGAGCCCAAATAATACCGCAATATAGTGTCAGGATAACACTTACACATACAACCCACATATACCGGAATATAGTGTCAGGATAAGACTACCACGCACAGCCCACATAATACTGCAGGGCAATTCCGCCACATAAAGCCAAAATAATATTGCCATATACTATTAATAATAATAATAAATTTTATTTCTATAGCGCCGACATATTCCGCAGCACTTTACATTTCAGAGGGGATTTGTACAGACAATAGACATTACAGCATAACAATAATCACATAGATCATAACAGATACCAAGAGGAATGAGGGCCCTGCTCGCAAGCTTACAGTCTATGAGGAAAGAGGTAGAAAGGTGGGTGGTAACAGTTGCCCTGATTGTATGGACCAGCCATAATGTTAAGTGTGTAACAGTACAGACACAGAGGGCTAATGGATACTTAAAGCATGTGGGAGCATGATGCGGGGAACCTGGTTATGGTAAAACTTTTGGCTGTGCCACACAGGGATAGATTAGGTTAATGTGTTGAGGCGATAGGCCAGTCTGAATAAATGCGTTTTCAGGGCACGCTTAAAATTGTGGAGATTGGGGACTAATCGTATTGACCTGGGAAGTGCATTCCAAAGAATTGGCGCAGCACATGTAAAGTCTTGTAGACGGGAGTGGGAGGTTCTGATTATTGAGGATGCTAACCTCAGGTCATCAGCAGAACGGAGTGCGCGGGTAGGGTGGTATACTGAAAAAAGGGAGGAGATGTAGGGTGGTGCTGAGCCATGGAGGGCTTTGTGGGTGAGAGTAATACGTTTATACTGAACTCTGGAGTGGATGGGTAGCCAGTGTAATGACTGGCACAAGGTAGAGGCATCGGTGTAACGATTGGCGAGGAATATGATCCTGGCAGCAGCATTCAAGACAGATTGGAGGGGGGAGAGTTTGGTAAGAGGGAGACCGATTATTAGAGAGTTACAATAGTTGAGACGAGAATGAATAAGAGAAACAGTAAGAGTTTTTGCGGAGTCAAAAGTAAGAAAAGGTCGAATTCTAGAAATGTTTTTGAGGTGCAGATGACAAGAGCGAGATAGTGATCGAATGTGGGGGGCGAAGGAAAGCTCGGAGTCAAGTATGACCCCAAGACAGCGGGCATGCTGCTGGGGAGTAATAGTGGAATAGTGGAATAGTGGCAATGTCGGATATAGGTACATTAGTAGCGGGAGGAAACACAAGGAGTTCAATCTTTGACAGGTTCAGTTTCAGATATAGTGAGGACATGATGTTGTACACAGCGTTTAGACAATCGCCAGTGTTTTCTAGAAAGGCTGGCGTGATGTCAGGAGAAGAAGCGTATAATTGGGTGTCATCAGCATAGAGATGGTGCTGGAAACCAAATCTACTGATTGTTTGACCAATAGGGGCAGTGTACAAAGAGAAGAGGAGGCCTAGAACCGATCCATGAGGAACCCCAACAGTAAGGGGAAGGTGAGAGGAGGAGGAACCGGCAAAAGATACAGTAAAGGAGCGGTCAGAGAGATAGGAGGAGAACCAGGAGAGAACGGTGTCCTTGAGGCCAATGGAGCGGAGCATAGTGAGGAGGAGCTGATGATCCACAGTGTCGAATGCTGCAGAGAGATCCAAGAGAATTAGCATGGAGTAATGACCATTAGATTTAGCTGTTAGTAGATCATTAGAGACTTTAGTGAGGGCAGTTTCAGTAGAGTGTAAAGAGCGGAAACCGGATTGGAGAGGGTCGAGAAGAGAGTTATCAGAGAGATAGCGGATAAGACGGGAGTGGACCAGGCGTTCCAGGAGTTTAGAGATGAAGGGAAGATTAGAGACAGGTCTATAGTTAGCGGCACAGTTTTGGTCGATGGATGGTTTTTTAAGTAGTGTATGTATGACGGCATGCTTAAATAAGGAGGGAAAGATACCAGAAGAGAGAGAGGGGTTAAATATTGTAGTTAGGTGAGGGGTGACAGCAGGGGAAAGGGGCTGGAGGAGATGTGACGGAAATGGGTCACTGGTGCAAGTGGTTGGGCGAGAAGATGCAAGGAGCCTGCTTACTTCTTCTTCTGTGACTGGTTCAAAATCAGAGAGTGAGCTAGATGCAGTGGGGGAGGGAGGACAGTGCATGGTATGAGGTGATTGGGAGATAATTTCCTGTCGGATCTGGTTAATTTTTTCTTTGAAGTAATTGGCCAGATCATCAGCTCGGAGCTCCGTGGTTGTGGCCTGTACTCTTGGGTTGAGTAGAGAATAAAAAGTGTCAAAGAGACGTTTCGTTGCAGGAAACGTGTTTGCACCGTGTGCCAGGGTTGTCGCCGTCTGTGTTGTGGTGTTCTATGTATAGGAAGTGCAAATTCATCCAGGGCACTTTGAAGTGTTTCATTGTAATGCTTCAATGCAGAATCAGGACATGAGAGGGAGGAGATAGGGGCCAATGAAGACTGCAAGTTCTTCATAAGTTTCTGGGTATTAATGGCCTGTATGTTTCTATAAGTCTGGACAGTGGGGGTGACCTGAGCAGCCTGGCAGTTCTTGATAGAGAATGAAAGAAGATTGTGGTCAGAGAGCGGGAGAGGGGAGTTTGCCAAATCATCCACTCCACAAAGCCGAGAGAAGACCAAGTCGAGGGTGTTCCCGTCTTCATGCGTTGGAGAATTAGTAAGCTGCAAAAGGCCAAACAAGGAGGTTAGAGATAAAAGGTGAGTAGCAGATGGGGAGAGGGGAAGAGCAATGGGGATGTTGAAATCTCCCATGATGAGGGTAGGGATGTCACAGGAGAGAAAATGTGGAAGCCAAGTGGCAAAATGATCCATAAACTGATGGGAGGGGCCGGGAGGACGGTACACCACCGCCACTTACATGGAGAAGGGGGTGTAGAGTCTGACGACATGGACTTCAAAAGAAGGGAAGACAAGTGAGGGTAGTTGAGGGATAACCTGAAAGGTACATTTTGGTGATAGGAGCAGACCAATGCCTCCACCTGCTCTATTGTCTGATCTTGGGGTATGAGAGAAGTGTAGCCCCCCGTATGAAAGAGCAGCAGCAGCGGTAGTGTCTGACTGCTGGATCCAGGTTTCAGTAAGAGCCAGAAGGTTAAGAGAATTAGAAAGGAAGAAGTCATGGATGAAGGAGAGTTTGTTACACACTGAGCGAGAATTCCAAATTGCACAATTAAGAGAGACAGAAGGCATGCAGGGAATATTAATAAGATTAGAGGGGTTTCTGAGTGTAGCAGTTGGGGGGTTTGACTTTCTATAACATGGGGGACCAGGGTTGGGAGCAATGTCTCCTGCGACTAGGAGAAGGAGGATAGAAAGAGTGAGCAGATGGTTAAGTGATTTGTGAGAGCGTCTCTGATGTTGAATGGTGGGACTGCCTGGATCTGTGCAATTTAACAATGTGAAAAGAGCGTGAGTGCTATACATAGGAGAGGAAAGGAGTGAGGGGCCGATATGGATGGAGTGTAGAGAGTTAATGCCAGGGCGGTGGATGTGTGCAAATGCAGCGGCCAGGATATAAATTATACAAATGCATATGGTAAATATTTGCGGTAGCCCAAATATACAGGGAGTAGATTTATTTATTTGTCTTACCTGTCTCCTGCCCTGTCTAATTGCCATGTTATAACTGCCAGCGTACTTTAATACATGTACTTCAATTACATGTACATGAATGCCCCCCCCCTGCATAAATGCCTTCCCCAGGCTAGCTCTGAATTTATAGAAGGCCAGTTCTAAGATCTTCCTTTTTTTTTTCTCTCCTTACTCGTTAGGATTACTATTACTATTACTTACTATTAGGATAGGACTACCACACACAGCTACATAATATTGCAGGGTAATACCGCCAAATACTGTACAACCTACATAATAAAGTCATATAGAGTCAGAATTAGACTATCACACACAGCCACATAATACTGCAGGATAATACCGCCACGTAGAGCCCAAATAATACTGCCATAAAGTGTCAGGATAAAACTACCACACACAGTTCACATAATACTGCAGGCTAATACTGCCACCTAGAGCTAAAATAATACCACCATATAGTGTCAGGATAACACTGACACACACAACCCACATATACCGAAATATAGTGTCAGGGTATTACTGCCACATATAGCAAATATCATACTGCCATATTGTATTAGAAAAATACTGTCACATAGACCAAACATAACTGTCATATAAAACACACATAATACTGCGATGTATTGTTAATACCATGGCATACTGTAGTCTCAGGATAATTCTGCCAAATACCTCCCACATAATACTGCCATATGATATCACAATACTAATGGCACATACAGCCCATATGTTGTGTCAGAATTATACTGCCAAATACAAAAAAGATAATGCTGCCATATAGTGTCAAGTCAATACTGTCATATAGTGTCAGGATAATAGTACCATATACAGCTCATATATTTTCACCACACACAGCTAATTTAATATTGCAATATTCCGGTAATATTATCTTTTAATAGCTCACATAATACCGCCATATAGTGATTATGCAGAAACAGCGCCACACTGTCTATAGGTTGTGTCCGATACTGCAGCTTCTGGACAACCCCTTGATGTTCAAAGCAAAATCTTGATTCTCCGTCTACCATGTGGAGAATTTGGGGGCACCATAGCTTTGGCGCACCCCTCTTAGCTGCCTCCCCCCGGTCTTATGCCTCAGACGGGGGGGTTATGAGGGGCTTCTGGATGTCATGTATCGCTGCGGTGCGTAATCTGCGACATCCTGACTATGTCGCCCAGTTATAGCCGTCCACTGTCAGAAGTCCTTCCTGTAGTGTCCTAAGTGGAATGTAATAGGAAGCTGCCGTGTTACGAGGCCACGTCTGCGTGGGGCACCTGCTGCCCTGGCATCGTCAGCTCCATGTCTGGGATTGGCAGCAGCGCTCCATCCTGGGGTAATGCTGATCCCTGGAGCCAGTGTCGGCTATTAGGACACATAAAAGCGTTGGCTTCCCGCGGCTTCTTGGCAGCAGAACAAGGAGCGTCCTGATGGGGAGAACTTAGCAGCATTCCTGTAAACTCCGCGGCCTCGGGGGGCTTATACCGCAGATTATTTACGAGAGAGACCTCATACTTGTGATCGTTACCGTGAGCACGCAGACGGTGCATGCTCCCCCGGATGGTGGGCACCTGTCGGGAGTGCGGATCCCCCCCAGTAACAGGTGCAAGAGCAAATCCTGCACCACCGCAGCACTGATACACAGCATGTGCCGAGAAGTGGGGCAGGAAACCTAAACACTACAAATCCTGGGCGCAGGGCCTACAAAGTGAGCAGCGCTCACCCCAAAAATTGTCTAATGGAGGTCGGAGGGGGCACAAAGGCTTCCCTCATCAGTGACGCAACCTGAAGCTCATGGACCCCAATGTAAAAGCTCCATTGGCCCCCAATTATTGCAAGTCTTCAATAGTATTAGTCTGTTTTAAAGGACGAAGGGACTTTTTGGGGCCCTTTAGGCTCCATTGTCATCCATCTATTGTAGGTGCGCCCCTGCTCCTACTTGTTGTTGTGAAACCTTTCAGCCATACACCCCACAACAGTGAAGTCACTGAAACCCCATAACAGTGCAGCCACAATGACCCCAACAACACTGTCAGCTACAGGAAAATCATAACATTGCAGCCAAATACCCCCATAGCTGTGAAGGATATGTGCCCTTCTTCAGAAGACTCGGTGGTGCTAATACATTACTGGTTACTAAAGCTTCAGAAACCTCGGTGATGGACGGTGGTGCCAATACATTACTGCTTACTAAATCTTCAGAAGCCTCGGTGGTGCCAGTACATTACTGGTTACTAAATCTTTAGAAGCCTCGGTGGTGGACGGTGGTGCCGATGCATTACTGGTTACTAAAGCTTCAGAAACCTCGGTGATGGACGGTGGTGCCAATACATTACTGCTTACTAAATCTTCAGAAGCCTCGGTGGTGCCAGTACATTACTGGTTACTAAATCTTTAGAAGCCTCGGTGGTGGACGGTGGTGCCAATACATTACTGGTTACTAAAGCTTCAGAAGTCTTGGTGGTGGACGGTGGTGCCAAAATATTATTGGTTACAAAATCTTTAGAAGCCTCGGTGGTGGACGGTGGTGCCAGGATATTACTGGTTACTAAATGTTCAGAAGCCTCGGTGGTGGACGGTGGTGCCAATACATTACTGGTTACTAAAGCTTCAGAAACCTCGGTGATGGACGGTGGTGTCAATACATTACTGCTTACTAAATCTTCAGAAGCCTCGGTGGTGCCAGTACATTACTGGCTACTAAATCTTTAGAAGCCTTGGTGGTGAACGGTGGTGCCGATGAATTACTGGTTACTAAAGCTTCCGAAGCCTCGGTGGTGGACGGTGGTGCCAATACATTACTGGTAACTAAAGCTTCAGAAGCCTTGGTGGTGGACGGTGGTGCCAATATATTACTGGTTACTAAATCTTTAGAAGCCTCGGTGGTGGACGGTGGTGCCAGGATATTACTGGTTACTAAATGTTCAGAAGCCTCGGTGGTGGACGGTGGTGCCAATACATTACTGGTTGCTAAAGCTTCAGAAGCCTTGGTGGTGGACGGTGGTGCCAATACATTACTGGTTACTAAATCTTTAGAAGCCTCGGTGGTGGACGGTGGTGCCAATACATTACTGGTTACTAAATCTTCAGAAACCTCGGTGGTGGATGGTGTGGTGCCAATACATTACTGGTTACTAAAGCTTACGAAGCCCCGATGGTGGACAGTGGTGCCAATATATTACTGGTTGCTATCTTCAGAAGCCTCGATGGTAGACGGTGGTGCCAACACATTACTGGTTACTAAAGCTTCAGAAGCCTCGGTGGTGGACGGCGGTGCCAATACATTACTGGTTACTAAAGCTTCAGAAGCCTCGGTGGTGGACGGTGGTGCCAATATATTACTGGTTACTAAATCTTCAGAAGCCTCGGTGGTGGACGGTGGTGCCAATAAATTACTGCTTACTAAAGCTCCAGTAGCCTCGGTGGTGGACGGTGGTGCCAATATATTACTGGTTACTAAATATTCAGAAGTCTTGATGGTGGACAGTGGTGCCAATATATTACTGGTTACCAAATCTTCAGAAGCATCGGTGGTGGACGGTGGTATCAATACATTACTGGTTACTAAAGCTTCAGAAGCCTCGGTGGTGGACGGTGGTGCCAATATATTACTGGTTACTAAATCTTCAGAAGCATCGGTGGTGGACGGTGGTATCAATACATTACTGGTTACTAAAGCTTCAGAAGCCTCGGTGGTGTATGGTGGTGCCAACACATTACTGTTTACTAAATCTTCAAAAGCCTCGGTGGTGAACGGTGTGGTGCCAATACATTACTGGTTACTAAAGCTTCAGAAGCCTTGGTGGACAGTGGTGCCAATATATTACTGGTTACTAAATCTTCAGAAGCCTCGGTGGTGGACGGTGTGGTGCCAATACATTACTGGTTACTAAAGCTTCAAAAGCCTCGATGGTGGACAGTGGTGCCAATATATTACTGGTTAGTAAATCTTCAGAAGCCTCGGTGGTGGACGGTGGTGCCAATACATTAGTGCTTACTAAAGCTTCAGAAGCCTCAGTGGTGCCAACACATTACTGGTTACTAAAGCTTCAGAAGCCTCGGTGGTGGACGGTGGTGCCAATACATTAGTGCTTACTAAAGCTTCAGAAGCCTTGGTGGTGGACGGTGGTGCCAATACATTACTGGTTACTAAAGCTTCTGAAGCCTCGGTGGCGGACAGTGGTGCCAATATATTACCGGTTACTAAATCTTCAGAAGTCTCGGTGGTGGACGGTGGTGCTAATACATTACTGCTTACTAAAGCTTCAGAAGCCTCCGTGGTGGACAGTGGTGCCAATATATTACTAGTTACTAAACCTTCAGAAGCCTCAGTGGTGGACGGTGGTGCCAATACATTACTGCTTACTAAAGCTTCAGAAGCCTCGGTGGTGGACGGTGGTGCCAATATATTACTGGATACTAAATCTTCAGAAGCTTCGGTGGTGGATGGTGGCGCCAATACAATACTGGTTTCTGAATCTTCAGAAACCTTTATGGTGGACGGTGGTGCCAATACATTACTGGTTACTAAAGCTTCAGAAACCTCGATGGTGGACGGTGGTGCCAATATGTTACTGTTTACTAAATCTTCAGAAGTCTCGGTGGTGGACGGTGGTGCCAATATATTACTGGTTACTAAATCTTCAGGAGCCTCGGTGGTGGAAGTTGATGCCAATATATTACTGGATACTAAATCTTCAGAAGCTTCGGTGGTGGATGGTGGCGCCAATACAATACTGGTTTCTGAATCTTCAGAAACCTTTATGGTGGACGGTGGTGCCAATACATTACTGGTTACTAAAGCTTCAGAAACCTCGATGGTGGACGGTGGTGCCAATATGTTACTGTTTACTAAATCTTCAGAAGCCTCAGTGGTGGACGGTGGTGCCAATATATTACTGGTTACTAAATCTTCAGAAGCCTCGGTGGTGGACGGTGGTGCCAATATATTACTGGATACTAAATCTTCAGAAGCTTCGGTGGTGGATGGTGGCGCCAATACAATACTGGTTTCTGAATCTTCAGAAACCTTTATGGTGGACGGTGGTGCCAATACATTACTGGTTACTAAAGCTTCAGAAACCTCGATGGTGGACGGTGGTGCCAATATGTTACTGTTTACTAAATCTTCAGAAGTCTCGGTGGTGGACGGTGGTGCCAATATATTACTGGTTACTAAATCTTCAGGAGCCTCGGTGGTGGACGGTGATGCCAATACATTACTGGTTACTAAATCTTCAGAAGCCTCGGTGGTGGACAGTGATGCCAATACATTACTGGTTACTAAATCTTCAGGAGCCTCGGTGGTGGACGGTGATGCCAATACATTACTGGTTACTAAATCTTCAGAAACCTCGGTGGTGGACGGTGATGCCAATACGTTACTGGTTACTAAATCTTCAGAAGCCTCGGTTGTGGACGGAGGCGCCAATACAATACTGGTTTCTAAAGCTTCAGAAGCCTCGGTGGTGGACGGTGTCGCCAATACATACTGGTTACTGAAGCTTCAAAAGTCTCAGTGGTGAACGGTGGCCCCAGTACATGCTACCAAATGCAATAAATGTTATGTTAATGTTGGGTATATTTATCCATCTTATCACAGGTTCTTCCTGATAGACCCAAGATCGTTTATTATCAGCGCAACATGAATTTACCCAATGCATTGGTGCCTCGTTAGCTGAAACCAGTCCACACTCGGGCGACTGAACTGTTTGGGTTATCTCGGTTTCCTGGGTTGATTTCAGGTGGCTCCAAATCTCCTTGTTGCTCGATGATGGTTCACACATGTGATACTTGCACATCCGCCATCACCCTAGAATCATTTCCGATCAATATGTAGTTTGTGGTGTATTTGGTGCCATGGGCTTGTAATCTCCAATTTGTCATCAGAACAATCCAAACCTCTGAGAAAGGGATGAATTGGCGCAGGTCTAACATCAGAAAGGCTACATCGCAGCATGGTTTATCCAAAGCTTTTTTATGGGACCCTCCAAGGATCCTAGTGGTCTTTATTTTATAATATTGTAACAGATACCAGAAACAGTTACTAATCGGTTTCAGAAATTAATTAACAGCGACTCCTATAGGATTTTCCAACTTTGCACATTGACCCCTGAAGGGTTAAAAGAAACCATCGAAAGAAACAAAAACAAAACATAAGTGCTGGTAATACATTTATTGCTTTGTATCAAAGAAATTGCCTTTACTGTAACATTGTTTATGCACTGCTCAAAAAAATAAAGGGTACACTTAGGCTGAGTGCAGACGGAGTTTTGAGCCCTGCATTTTTCCTGCGGATTTCTTCCATTTTTCATGCGGTTTTCATGCGGTTTTTGTGTGGTTTTCCATTGCGGTTTTCCCCCTGCGGATTTGGTGATAGGGGAGATGGAAAACCGCACAAAAGAAGTAACATGCTGCGGATTTTGTACTGCGGGAAAACCGCGCGGAAAAATCTGCAGCGTCTGCACAGCGTTTTTTTTTTTACATTGATTTTAAGGCTACTGTACATCACAATGCAGAAATGCAACGTTTCTGCGCGGTAAAATCCGCTGCGGAACCGCTGCAAATCTGCATCGTGTGCACACAGCCTAAATCAACACAATGTAACTTGACTCCAAGTAAATCAAACTTCTGTGAGATCAAACTGTCCACTTAGGAAGCAACACTAATTGACAATCAATTTCAAATGCTGTTATGCAAATGGAAGAAACAACAGATGGAAATTATTGGCAATTATCAAGACACCCTCAATAAAGGAGTGGTTCTGCAGGTGGGGACCACAGACCACATCTCAGTACCAATGCTTTCTGGCTGATGTTTTGGTCACTATTGAATGTTTTGTGCTTTCACACTCGTGGTAGCATGAGATGGACTCTACAACCCACACTAGTGGCTCAGGAAGTGCAGCTCATCCAGGATGGCACATCAATGCGAGCTGTGGCAAGAAGGTTTGCTGTGTCTGTCAGCGTAGTGTCCAGAAGCTGGAGGCGCTACCAGGAGACAGGCCAGTACACCAGGAGACATGGAGGGGGCCGTAGGAGGGCAACAACCCAGTAGCAGGACCACTACCTCCGCCTTTGTGCAAGGAGGAACAGGAGGAGCACTGCCAGAGCCCTGCATAATGACCTCAAGCAGGCCACAAATGTGCATGTGTCTGCACAAACAGTTAGAAACCGACTCCAGAGGCATGGTCTGAGTGCCCGACGTCCACAGATGGGGGTTGTGCTCACAGCCCAACACCATGCAGGACACTTGGCATTTGCCACAGAACACCGGGATTGGCAAATTCACCACTGGCGCCCTGTGCTCTTCACAGATGAAAGCAGGTTCACACTGAGCACATGTGACAGACCTGACAGAGTCTGGAGATGCCGTGGAGAGTGATCAGCTGCCTGTACATCCTTCAGCATGACCAGTTTGGCAGTGGGTCAGTAATGGTGTGAGGAGGCATTTCTGTTGTGAATTCCTTTGCTTGGACTTCTGAGCCAGAGCTCCCTCTGATGGTTACTGGGAGTAGTGGAGCTGGCCAGTCTGAAGGAAGTTTGCCACCTGACGATGATGATTGGGAATCTGGCATTATTGGCTGGGAGCATATAAGTGAGCAGGCTTCCCTTAGTGGTTGCTGGTGATTTCCTCCTTGTGCATTTTGAGCTCTTCAGTCTCCTGCCTGATCTGCATGGTTCAGTTAAGTGATTCTTTTGCTAATCCTTTGCATCTAATCTGGTTGTGCTTTTTTTTGCTTTCTGCTTTTTTGCGAGGGTGCAGCGTACTCCCTGCTGGGGGCAGCGCTGGGCCCCGCTCCATATGTTACAGCTTGTGCTAGTTTGTTCTGTCCACTGTTATATTAGTATCTTTGGCTTTGCTTCCAGTTCACACCAGAGTGCTGATCTAGCTGGGGTGAGGTCGTGTGGCCTCAGGTTTTTTGTATATCAGATGTGTTGGATTTTTTAGGGTTTTTGCGTGATTGCAGAAAGTATCTTTTCTGTCCTGTCCTATCTAGACACTTTGGGCCACAACATTTGCTCAGCCTATTTTCCTACCTGTGTTTGTGTTTTCATCTTGTCTCACCGACAATATATGTTTGAGGGCTGTCTGTTCCTTTGGGGATCTGCTCCGGGGCAGTTTAGATTTCACCTTTCTGGCTTTAGGCTTAGTTAGTTCTCCGGCTGTGCCGAGGCGTCTAGGGCCTCGTAGAAACGCTCCACAGCTACTGCTAGTTATGCTGTTAGGATCAGGGGTCTGCAATCCGCTGAGTTACCACCCCCTCTGGCTTCCTGGTGGCTTAGCCTGTTCCTGCCATCCTCCTCGGTGACCCATTCATAACACATTTCTTTGGAGGGCCGCACAGCCCTCCATGTGCTCGCCAGAGGTAGCCTGACTGCCATTAGGTACCTAGATGAGATCCTCAGACCCCTTGTGAGACCATATGCTGGTGCGGTTGGCCCTGGGTTCCTCCTAATGCAGGACAATGCCAGACCTCATGTGGCTGGAGTGTGTCAGCAGTTCCTGCAAGATGAAGGCATTGAAGCTATGGACTGGCCCGCCCGTTCCCCAGACCTGAATCCGATTGAGCACATCTGGGACATCATGTCTCGCTCCATCCACCAACGTCACGTTGCACCACAGACTGTCCAGGAGTTGGCAGATGCTTTAGTGCAGGTCTGGGAGGACATCCCTCAGGAGGCCATCTGCCGCCTCATCAGGAGCAGGCCAAGGTGTTGTACAGTAGGGAGGTCATACAGGCACATGGAGGCCACACACACTACTGAGCATCATTTTGACTTGTTTTAAGGACATTACATTCCACTTTAATTTTGTGTGTGACCCTAAATCCAGGCCTCCATTGGTTAATAAATTTGATTTCCATTGATGATTTTTGTGTGATTTTGTTGTCAGCACGTTCAACTTTGTACAGAACAAAGTATTCAATGAGAATATTTCATTTATTCAGATCTGGGATGTGTTATTTGAGTGTTCCCTTTATTTTTTTTGCGCAGTGTATATATTTATTTCTTTGCTTGTTTAATCTTTCCATGATGGCACAGGCAGACGCGACTGTGCCGCCACATGCTTAGTAGCCCTACTATCTGCAGTGCTCCACAGCAGTGCAGCCATATGAACAAGGCTCAGAATCAGGGAATGAGACCACATCTAGAAGCCCCCCGAGTATATACAGTACATTTGCTGACACCTAGTGGTAGACATCAGTACTGTTGCTCCATACAGTATATGTACATGGTGGGCCATTTATATGGATACACCTAAATAAAATGGGAATGGTTGGTGATTTCAACTTGCTGTTTGTGGCACATTAGTATATGGGAGGGGGAAAACTTTTCAAGATGGGTGGTGACCATGGTGGCCATTTTAATGTTGGCCATTTTGGATCCAACTTTATTTTTTCCAATGGGAAGAGGGTCATGTGACACATCAAACTTATTGAGAATTTCACAAGAAAAACAATGGTGTGCTTGGTTTTCACATAACTTTATTCATTCATGAGATATTTACAAATTTATCACCACTTATAAAATGTGTTCAAAGTGCTGCCCATTGTGTTGGATTGTCAATGCAACCCTCTTCTCCCACTCTTGACACACTGATAGCAAAACTGCAATGCACTCCGCAGCCGGTTCATCCATATATGTGACAGTCAGGCTTAAAGTTAACCTCTTATTTTCTGGAAAGTTTATTGATATTGCTATTTCAGAAGCAAGGACGATAAACTTTCCAGTAAATAAAAGGTTAACTTCAAGCACTTGAAAATATGGGTGAACATGCTCTCCAGGGTGACAACTGCATCTCTGCTGACATCCTGCCCTTGGCTCCTGTGAATACCATAGATGACTGTGCACAGCGCCACCTGGTGGACGAATAGCTCCTAGCAGCCATCATCAGTGCAGCAGACCAAAGTGTACAGAGATGAATATCAGGAGTTCCTATAGTGGCTCTTATATTTTGGGCATGAAAATCCTCCTTTTGAAATTCCACCTATATGGATTGTTCGTTTATATTTCATGTATTTGAGGACAAAAATTATTTTTTCAATTTGGATTTCTAAAAACGTTTGTGCCATTTGCCTTCTATATCCTATGTCCATTGCTAGATTTAGAAGGAATTAACTGAGAATCCATCAGCGAGCTAATTTTTTATGGTCTGTCGGGATATCGTCACTTTTTTTAGTTTAGTTTTTCTGAGCTCCACTTGGCTGCTTTATGACCACAGATCACATCAAGGATACATGTGCAGAAACAAAAAGCCAATCGGTGCAAAATTTTTAATGAAACTAAAAGGAAAAAATTATTTTTAGCCCAAAGTACATGAATGTAAGACATTTAATCAAAAAAATTGATTAGGGTGTACAAATTTATTAAAGTGCTGGACACTTTTTAATTAACTCCAATGATAAATATTTTCAGACTGGCATAAAAAATTGGTAGACTTGATTAATTTACCGCTTTTTGTTTTAATTGGATTCATTTACTAAGATCTCTGCTTCCTGTCAGTGAATGAGAACACTCTTGTTTTCATTCACTGGTACATAGTCTTGCTCTCATCTGATACAAAGTATCCAGTGCAGACAATGCTCTGAGACTCCAGACTGAAACAATGTATCCAGTGCAGACAATGCTCTGTGACTCCAGACTGATACAATGTATCCAGTGCAGACAATGCTCTGTGACTCCAGACTGATATAAAGTATCCAGTGCAGACAATGCTGTGTGACTCCAGTCTGATACATTGTATCCAGTGCAGACAATGCTCTGTGACTCCAGACTGATATAAAGTATCCAGTGCAGACAATGCTCTGTGACTCCAGACTGATACATTGTATCCAGTGCAGACAATGCTCTGTGACTCCAGACTGATATAAAGTATCCAGTGCAGACAATGCTCTGTGACTCCAGACTGATACATTGTATCCAGTGCAGACAATGCTCTGTGACTCCAGACTGATATAAAGTATCCAGTGCAGACAATGCTCTGTGACTCCAGACTGATACATTGTATCCAGTGCAGACAATGCTCTGTGACTCCAGGCTGATACAATGTATCCAGTGCAGACAATGCTCTGTGACTCCAGACTGATATAAAGTATCCAGTGCAGACAATGCTCTGTGACTCCAGGCTGATACAATGTATCCAGTGCAGACAATGCTCTGTGACTCCAGACTGATACAATGTATCCAGTGCAGACAATGCTTTGTGACTCCAGACTGATACATTGTATCCAGTGCAGACAATGCTCTGTGACTACAGACTGATACAAAGTATCCAGTGCGGACAATGCTCTGTGACTCCAGACTGATACATTGTATCCAGTGCAGACAATGCTCTGTGACTCCAGGCTGATACAATGTATCCAGTGCAGACAATGCTCTGTGACTCCAGACTGATACAATGTATCCAGTGCAGACAATGCTCTGTGACTCCAGACTGATACAATGTATCCAGTGCAGACAATGCTCTGTGACTCCAGACTGATACATTGTATCCAGTGCAGACAATGCTCTGTGACTCCAGACTGATACAATGTATCCAGTGCAGACAATGCTCTGTGACTCCAGACTGATACATTGTATCCAGTGCAGACAATGCTCTGTGACTACAGACTGATACAAAGTATCCAGAGCGGACAATGCTCTGTGACTCCAGACTGATACACTGTATCCAGTGCAGACAATGCTCTGTGACTCCAGACTGATACAATGTATCCAGTGCAGACAATGCTCTGTGACTCCAGACTGATACATTGTATCCAGTGCAGACAATGCTCTGTGACTCCAGACTGATACAATATATCCAGTACAGACAATGCTCTGTGACTCCAGACTGATATAAAGTATCCAGTGCAGACAATGCTCTGTGACTCCAGACTGATACATTGTATCCAGTGCAGACAATGCTCTGTGACTCCAGACTGATATAAAGTATCCAGTGCAGACAATGCTCTGTGACTCCAGACTGATACATTGTATCCAGTGCAGACAATGCTCTGTGACTCCAGACTGATATAAAGTATCCAGTGCAGACAATGCTCTGTGACTCCAGGCTGATACAATGTATCCAGTGCAGACAATGCTCTGTGACTCCAGACTGATACAATGTATCCAGTGCAGACAATGCTTTGTGACTCCAGACTGATACATTGTATCCAGTGCAGACAATGCTCTGTGACTACAGACTGATACAAAGTATCCAGTGCGGACAATGCTCTGTGACTCCAGACTGATACATTGTATCCAGTGCAGACAATGCTCTGTGACTCCAGGCTGATACAATGTATCCAGTGCAGACAATGCTCTGTGACTCCAGACTGATACAATGTATCCAGTGCAGACAATGCTCTGTGACTCCAGACTGATACATTGTATCCAGTGCAGACAATGCTCTGTGACTCCAGACTGATACAATGTATCCAGTGCAGACAATGCTCTGTGACTCCAGACTGATACATTGTATCCAGTGCAGACAATGCTCTGTGACTACAGACTGATACAAAGTATCCAGAGCGGACAATGCTCTGTGACTCCAGACTGATACACTGTATCCAGTGCAGACAATGCTCTGTGACTCCAGACTGATACAATGTATCCAGTGCAGACAATGCTCTGTGACTCCAGACTGATACATTGTATCCAGTGCAGACAATGCTCTGTGACTCCAGACTGATACAATATATCCAGTACAGACAATGCTCTGTGACTCCAGACTGATACATTGTATCCAGTGCAGACAATGCTCTGTGACTCCAGACTGATATAAAGTATCCAGTGCAGACAATGCTCTGTGACTCCAGGCTGATACAATGTATCCAGTGCAGACAATGCTCTGTGACTCCAGACTGATACAATGTATCCAGTGCAGACAATGCTTTGTGACTCCAGACTGATACATTGTATCCAGTGCAGACAATGCTCTGTGACTACAGACTGATACAAAGTATCCAGTGCGGATAATGCTCTGTGACTCCAGACTGATACATTGTATCCAGTGCAGACAATGCTCTGTGACTCCAGGCTGATACAATGTATCCAGTGCAGACAATGCTCTGTGACTCCAGACTGATACAATGTATCCAGTGCAGACAATGCTCTGTGACTCCAGACTGATACATTGTATCCAGTGCAGACAATGCTCTGTGACTCCAGACTGATACAATGTATCCAGTGCAGACAATGCTCTGTGACTCCAGACTGATACATTGTATCCAGTGCAGACAATGCTCTGTGACTACAGACTGATACAAAGTATCCAGAGCGGACAATGCTCTGTGACTCCAGACTGATACACTGTATCCAGTGCAGACAATGCTCTGTGACTCCAGACTGATACAATGTATCCAGTGCAGACAATGCTCTGTGACTCCAGACTGATACATTGTATCCAGTGCGGACAATGCTCTGTGACTCCAGACTGATACAATATATCCAGTACAGACAATGTTCTGTGACTCCAGACTGATACACTGTATCCAGTGCAGACAATGCTCTGTGACTCCAGACTGATACATTGTATCCAGTGCAGACAATGCTCTGTGACTCCAGACTGATACACTGTATCCAGTGCAGACAATGCTCTGTGACTTCAGACTGATACACAGTATCCAGTGCAGACAATGCTCTGTGACTCCAGACTGAAACATTGTATCCAGTGCAGACAATGCTCTGTGACTCCAGACTGATACAATGTATCCAGTGCAGACAATGCTCTGTGACTCCAGACTGATACATTGTATCCAGTGCGGACAATGCTCTGTGACTCCAGACTGATACAATATATCCAGTACAGACAATGTTCTGTGACTCCAGACTGATACACTGTATCCAGTGCAGACAATGCTCTGTGACTCCAGACTGATACATTGTATCCAGTGCAGACAATGCTCTGTGACTCCAGACTGATACACTGTATCCAGTGCAGACAATGCTCTGTGACTCCAGACTGATACACAGTATCCAGTGCAGACAATGCTCTGTGACTCCAGACTGAAACATTGTATCCAGTGCGGACAATGCTCTGTGACTCCAGACTGATACATTGTATCCATTGCAGACAATGCTCTGTGACTCCAGACTGATACACTGTATCCAGTGAAGACAATGCTCTGTGACTCCAGACTGATACAATGTATCCAGTGCAGACAATGCTCTGTGACTTCAGACTGATAGTATGTATCCAGTGCAGACAATGCTCTGTGACTCCAGG
This sequence comes from Dendrobates tinctorius, assembly GCF_039654945.1. NCBI lineage: Eukaryota > Metazoa > Chordata > Amphibia > Anura > Dendrobatidae > Dendrobates > Dendrobates tinctorius. The sequence continues at coordinate 15,299,945 of NW_027361803.1, forward strand.
CTGATACAATGTATCCAGTGCAGACAATGCTCTGTGACTCCAGACTGATACAATGTATCCAGTGCAGACAATGCTCTGTGACTCCAGACTGATACATTGTATCCAGTGCAGACAATGCTCTGTGACTCCAGACTGATACAATGTATCCAGTGCAGACAATGCTCTGTGACTCCAGACTGATACATTGTATCCAGTGTAGACAATGCTCTGTGACTACAGACTGATACAAAGTATCCAGAGCGGACAATGCTCTGTGACTCCAGACTGATACACTGTATCCAGTGCAGACAATGCTCTGTGACTCCAGACTGATACAATGTATCCAGTGCAGACAATGCTCTGTGACTCCAGACTGATACATTGTATCCAGTGCAGACAATGCTCTGTGACTACAGACTGATACAAAGTATCCAGTGCGGACAATGCTCTGTGACTCCAGACTGATACAATATATCCAGTACAGACAATGCTCTGTGACTCCAGACTGATACACTGTATCCAGTGCAGACAATGCTCTGTGACTCCAGACTGATACATTGTATCCAGTGCAGACAATGCTCTGTGACTCCAGACTGATACACTGTATCCAGTGCAGACAATGCTCTGTGACTCCAGACTGATACACAGTATCCAGTGCAGACAATGCTCTGTGACTCCAGACTGAAACATTGTATCCAGTGCGGACAATGCTCTGTGACTCCAGACTGATACATTGTATCCAGTGCAGACAATGCTCTGTGACTCCAGACTGATACACTGTATCCAGTGAAGACAATGCTCTGTGACTCCAGACTGATACAATGTATCCAGTGCAGACAATGCTCTGTGACTTCAGACTGATAGTATGTATCCAGTGCAGACAATGCTCTGTGACTCCAGACTGATACAATGTATCCAGTGCAGACAATGCTCTGTGACTCCAGACTGATACATTGTATCCAGTGCAGACAATGCTCTGTGACTCCAGACTGATAAAATGTATCCAGTGCAGACAATGCTCTGTGACTCCAGACTGATACATTATATCCAGTGCAGACAATGCTCTGTGACTACAGACTGATATAAAGTATCCAGTGCGGACAATGCTCTGTGACTCCAGACTGATACACTGTATCCAGTGTAGACAATGCTCTGTGACTCCAGACTGATATATTGTATCCAGTGCAGACAATGCTCTGTGACTCCAGACTGATACAATATATCCAGTACAGACAATGCTCTGTGACTCCAGACTGATACACTGTATCCAGTGCAGACAATGCTCTGTGACTCCAGACTGATACACTGTATCCAGTGCAGACAATGCTCTGTGACTCCAGACTGATACACTGTATCCAGTGCAGACAATGCTCTGTGACTCCAGACTGATAGTATGTATCCAGTGCAGACAATGCTCTGTGACTCCAGACTGATACATTGTATCCAGTGCAGACAATGCTCTGTGACTCCAGACTGATAAAATGTATCCAGTGCAGACAATGCTCTGTGACTCCAGACTGATACATTATATCCAGTGCAGACAATGCTCTGTGACTACAGACTGATATAAAGTATCCAGTGCGGACAATGCTCTGTGACTCCAGACTGATACACTGTATCCAGTGTAGTCAATGCTCTGTGACTCCAGACTGATATATTGTATCCAGTGCAGACAATGCTCTGTGACTCCAGACTGATACAATATATCCAGTACAGACAATTCTCTGTGACTCCAGACTGATACACTGTATCCAGTACAGACAATGCTCTGTGACTCCAGACTGATACACTGTATCCAGTACAGACAATGCTCTGTGACTCCAGACCGATACACTGTATCCAGTGCAGACAATGCTCTGTGACTCCAGACTGATACATTGCATCCAGTGCAGACAATGCTCTGTGACTCCAGACTGATACATTGTATCTAGTGCGGACAATGCTCTGTGACTCCAGACTGATACATTGTATCCAGTGCGGATAATGCTCTGTAACTCCAGACTGATACATTGTATCCAGTGCAGACAATGCTCTGTTACTCCAGACTGATACATTGTATCCAGTGCAGACAATGCTCTGTGACTCCAGAATGATACAATGTATCCAGTGCAGACAATGCTCTGTGACTCCAGACTGATACAATGTATCCAGTGCAGACAATGCTCTGTGACTCCAGACTGATACAATGTATCCAGTGCAGACAATGCTCTGTGACTCCAGACTGATACAATGTATCCAGTACAGACAATGCTCTGTGACTCCAGACTGATACACTGTATCCAGTGCAGACAATGCTCTGTGACTCCAGACTGATACATTGCATCCAGTGCAGACAATGCTCTGTGACTCCAGACTGATACATTGTATCCAGTGCGGACAATGCTCTGTGACTCCAGACTGATACATTGTATCCAGTGCGGATAATGCTCTGTAACTCCAGACTGATACATTGTATCCAGTGCAGACAATGCTCTGTTACTCCAGACTGATACATTGTATCCAGTGCAGACAATGCTCTGTGACTCCAGAATGATACAATGTATCCAGTGCAGACAATGCTCTGTGACTCCAGACTGATACAATGTATCCAGTGCAGACAATGCTCTGTGACTCCAGACTGATACAATGTATCCAGTGCAGACAATGCTCTGTGACTCCAGACTGATACAATGTATCCAGCGCAGACAATGCTCTGTGACTCCAGACTGATACAATGTATCCAGTGCAGGCAATGCTCTGTGACTCCAGACTGATAGTATGTATCCAGTGCAGACAATCCTCTGTGACTCCAGACTGATACACTGTATCCAGTGCAGACAATTCTCTGTGACTCCAGACTGATAGTATGTATCCAGTGCAGACAATGCTCTGTGACTCCAGACTGATACAATGTATCCAGCGCAGACAATGCTCTGTGACTCCAGACTGATACAATGTATCCAGTGCAGGCAATGCTCTGTGACTCCAGACTGATACACTGTATCCAGTGCAGACAATGCTCTGTGACTCCAGACTGATAGTATGTATCCAGTGCAGACAATGCTCTGTGACTCCAGACTGATACATTGTATCCAGTGCAGACAATGCTCTGTGACTCCAGACTGATAAAATGTATCCAGTGCAGACAATGCTCTGTGACTCCAGACTGATACATTGTATCCAGTGCAGACAATGCTCTGTGACTACAGACTGATATAAAGTATACAGTGCGGACAATGCTCTGTGACTCCAGACTGATACACTGTATCCAGTGTAGACAATGCTCTGTGACTCCAGACTGATATATTGTATCCAGTGCAGACAATGCTCTGTGACTCCAGACTGATACACTGTATCCAGTGCAGACAATCCTCTGTGACTCCAGACTGATACACTGTATCCAGTACGGACAATGCTCTGTGACTCCAGACTGATACACTGTATCCAGTGCAGACAATGCTCTGTAACTCCAGACTGATACATTGTATCCAGTGCAGACAAAGCTCTGTGACTCCAGACTGATAAATTGTATCCAGTGAAGACAATGCTCTGTGACTCCAGACTGATAGTATGTATCCAGTGCAGACAATGTTCTGCAACTCCAGACTGATACAATGTATCCAGCGCAGACAAAGATCTGTGACTCCAGACTGATACACTGTATCCAGTGAAGACAATGTTCTGTGACTCCAGACTGATACACTGTATCCAGTGCAGACAATGCTCTGTGACTCCAGACTGATACAATGTATCCAGTGCAGACAATGCTCTGTGACTCCAGACTGATACAATGTATCCAGTGCAGACAATGCTCTGTGACTCCAGACTGATACAATGTATCCAGTACAGACAATGCTCTGTGACTCCAGACTGATACACTGTATCCAGTGCAGACAATGCTCTGTGACTCCAGACTGATACATTGCATCCAGTGCAGACAATGCTCTGTGACTCCAGACTGATACATTGTATCCAGTGCGGACAATGCTCTGTGACTCCAGACTGATACATTGTATCCAGTGCGGATAATGCTCTGTAACTCCAGACTGATACATTGTATCCAGTGCAGACAATGCTCTGTTACTCCAGACTGATACATTGTATCCAGTGCAGACAATGCTCTGTGACTCCAGAATGATACAATGTATCCAGTGCAGACAATGCTCTGTGACTCCAGACTGATACAATGTATCCAGTGCAGACAATGCTCTGTGACTCCAGACTGATACAATGTATCCAGTGCAGACAATGCTCTGTGACTCCAGACTGATACAATGTATCCAGCGCAGACAATGCTCTGTGACTCCAGACTGATACAATGTATCCAGTGCAGGCAATGCTCTGTGACTCCAGACTGATAGTATGTATCCAGTGCAGACAATCCTCTGTGACTCCAGACTGATACACTGTATCCAGTGCAGACAATTCTCTGTGACTCCAGACTGATAGTATGTATCCAGTGCAGACAATGCTCTGTGACTCCAGACTGATACAATGTATCCAGTGCAGACAATGCTCTGTGACTCCAGACTGATACAATGTATCCAGCGCAGACAATGCTCTGTGACTCCAGACTGATACAATGTATCCAGTGCAGGCAATGCTCTGTGACTCCAGACTGATACACTGTATCCAGTGCAGACAATGCTCTGTGACTCCAGACTGATAGTATGTATCCAGTGCAGACAATGCTCTGTGACTCCAGAATGATACATTGTATCCAGTGCAGACAATGCTCTGTGACTCCAGACTGATAAAATGTATCCAGTGCAGACAATGCTCTGTGACTACAGACTGATATAAAGTATCCAGTGCGGACAATGCTCTGTGACTCCAGACTGATACACTGTATCCAGTGTAGACAATGCTCTGTGACTCCAGACTGATACACTGTATCCAGTACGGACAATGCTCTGTGACTCCAGACTGATATATTGTATCCAGTGCAGACAATGCTCTGTGACTCCAGACTGATATATTGTATCCGGTGCAGACAATGCTCTGTGACTCCAGACTGATATATTGTATCCGGTGCAGACAATGCTCTGTGACTCCAGACTGATATATTGTATCCAGTGCAGACAATGCTCTGTGACTCCAGACTGATACACTGTATCCAGTGCAGACAATCCTCTGTGACTCCAGACTGATACACTGTATCCAGTACGGACAATGCTCTGTGACTCCAGACTGATACACTGTATCCAGTGCAGACAATGCTCTGTGACTCCAGACTGATACATTGCATCCAGTGCAGACAATGCTCTGTGACTCCATACTGATACATTGTATCCAGTGCGGATAATGCTCTGTAACTCCATACTGATACATTGTATCCAGTGCAGACAATGCTCTGTTACTCCAGACTGATACATTGTATCCAGTGCAGACAAAGCTCTGTGACTCCAGACTGATAAATTGTATCCAGTGAAGACAATGCTCTGTGACTCCAGACTGATAGTATGTATCCAGTGCAGACAATGTTCTGCAACTCCAGACTGATACAATGTATCCAGCGCAGACAAAGATCTGTGACTCCAGACTGATACACTGTATCCAGTGAAGACAATGTTCTGTGACTCCAGACTGATACACTGTATCCAGTGCAGACAATGCTCTGTGACTCCAGACTGATACATTGTATCCAGTGCAGACAATGCTCTGTGACTCCAGACTGATACAATATATCCAGTACAGACAATGCTCTGTGACTCCAGACTGATATAAAGTATCCAGTGCAGACAATGCTCTGTGACTCCAGACTGATACATTGTATCCAGTGCAGACAATGCTCTGTGACTCCAGACTGATATAAAGTATCCAGTGCAGACAATGCTCTGTGACTCCAGACTGATACATTGTATCCAGTGCAGACAATGCTCTGTGACTCCAGACTGATATAAAGTATCCAGTGCAGACAATGCTCTGTGACTCCAGGCTGATACAATGTATCCAGTGCAGACAATGCTCTGTGACTCCAGACTGATACAATGTATCCAGTGCAGACAATGCTTTGTGACTCCAGACTGATACATTGTATCCAGTGCAGACAATGCTCTGTGACTACAGACTGATACAAAGTATCCAGTGCGGACAATGCTCTGTGACTCCAGACTGATACATTGTATCCAGTGCAGACAATGCTCTGTGACTCCAGGCTGATACAATGTATCCAGTGCAGACAATGCTCTGTGACTCCAGACTGATACAATGTATCCAGTGCAGACAATGCTCTGTGACTCCAGACTGATACATTGTATCCAGTGCAGACAATGCTCTGTGACTCCAGACTGATACAATGTATCCAGTGCAGACAATGCTCTGTGACTCCAGACTGATACATTGTATCCAGTGCAGACAATGCTCTGTGACTACAGACTGATACAAAGTATCCAGAGCGGACAATGCTCTGTGACTCCAGACTGATACACTGTATCCAGTGCAGACAATGCTCTGTGACTCCAGACTGATACAATGTATCCAGTGCAGACAATGCTCTGTGACTCCAGACTGATACATTGTATCCAGTGCAGACAATGCTCTGTGACTCCAGACTGATACAATATATCCAGTACAGACAATGCTCTGTGACTCCAGACTGATACATTGTATCCAGTGCAGACAATGCTCTGTGACTCCAGACTGATATAAAGTATCCAGTGCAGACAATGCTCTGTGACTCCAGGCTGATACAATGTATCCAGTGCAGACAATGCTCTGTGACTCCAGACTGATACAATGTATCCAGTGCAGACAATGCTTTGTGACTCCAGACTGATACATTGTATCCAGTGCAGACAATGCTCTGTGACTACAGACTGATACAAAGTATCCAGTGCGGATAATGCTCTGTGACTCCAGACTGATACATTGTATCCAGTGCAGACAATGCTCTGTGACTCCAGGCTGATACAATGTATCCAGTGCAGACAATGCTCTGTGACTCCAGACTGATACAATGTATCCAGTGCAGACAATGCTCTGTGACTCCAGACTGATACATTGTATCCAGTGCAGACAATGCTCTGTGACTCCAGACTGATACAATGTATCCAGTGCAGACAATGCTCTGTGACTCCAGACTGATACATTGTATCCAGTGCAGACAATGCTCTGTGACTACAGACTGATACAAAGTATCCAGAGCGGACAATGCTCTGTGACTCCAGACTGATACACTGTATCCAGTGCAGACAATGCTCTGTGACTCCAGACTGATACAATGTATCCAGTGCAGACAATGCTCTGTGACTCCAGACTGATACATTGTATCCAGTGCGGACAATGCTCTGTGACTCCAGACTGATACAATATATCCAGTACAGACAATGTTCTGTGACTCCAGACTGATACACTGTATCCAGTGCAGACAATGCTCTGTGACTCCAGACTGATACATTGTATCCAGTGCAGACAATGCTCTGTGACTCCAGACTGATACACTGTATCCAGTGCAGACAATGCTCTGTGACTTCAGACTGATACACAGTATCCAGTGCAGACAATGCTCTGTGACTCCAGACTGAAACATTGTATCCAGTGCAGACAATGCTCTGTGACTCCAGACTGATACAATGTATCCAGTGCAGACAATGCTCTGTGACTCCAGACTGATACATTGTATCCAGTGCGGACAATGCTCTGTGACTCCAGACTGATACAATATATCCAGTACAGACAATGTTCTGTGACTCCAGACTGATACACTGTATCCAGTGCAGACAATGCTCTGTGACTCCAGACTGATACATTGTATCCAGTGCAGACAATGCTCTGTGACTCCAGACTGATACACTGTATCCAGTGCAGACAATGCTCTGTGACTCCAGACTGATACACAGTATCCAGTGCAGACAATGCTCTGTGACTCCAGACTGAAACATTGTATCCAGTGCGGACAATGCTCTGTGACTCCAGACTGATACATTGTATCCAGTGCAGACAATGCTCTGTGACTCCAGACTGATACACTGTATCCAGTGAAGACAATGCTCTGTGACTCCAGACTGATACAATGTATCCAGTGCAGACAATGCTCTGTGACTTCAGACTGATAGTATGTATCCAGTGCAGACAATGCTCTGTGACTCCAGGCTGATACAATGTATCCAGTGCAGACAATGCTCTGTGACTCCAGACTGATACAATGTATCCAGTGCAGACAATGCTCTGTGACTCCAGACTGATACATTGTATCCAGTGCAGACAATGCTCTGTGACTCCAGACTGATACAATGTATCCAGTGCAGACAATGCTCTGTGACTCCAGACTGATACATTGTATCCAGTGTAGACAATGCTCTGTGACTACAGACTGATACAAAGTATCCAGAGCGGACAATGCTCTGTGACTCCAGACTGATACACTGTATCCAGTGCAGACAATGCTCTGTGACTCCAGACTGATACAATGTATCCAGTGCAGACAATGCTCTGTGACTCCAGACTGATACATTGTATCCAGTGCAGACAATGCTCTGTGACTACAGACTGATACAAAGTATCCAGTGCGGACAATGCTCTGTGACTCCAGACTGATACAATATATCCAGTACAGACAATGCTCTGTGACTCCAGACTGATACACTGTATCCAGTGCAGACAATGCTCTGTGACTCCAGACTGATACATTGTATCCAGTGCAGACAATGCTCTGTGACTCCAGACTGATACACTGTATCCAGTGCAGACAATGCTCTGTGACTCCAGACTGATACACAGTATCCAGTGCAGACAATGCTCTGTGACTCCAGACTGAAACATTGTATCCAGTGCGGACAATGCTCTGTGACTCCAGACTGATACATTGTATCCAGTGCAGACAATGCTCTGTGACTCCAGACTGATACACTGTATCCAGTGAAGACAATGCTCTGTGACTCCAGACTGATACAATGTATCCAGTGCAGACAATGCTCTGTGACTTCAGACTGATAGTATGTATCCAGTGCAGACAATGCTCTGTGACTCCAGACTGATACAATGTATCCAGCGCAGACAAAGATCTGTGACTCCAGACTGATACACTGTATCCAGTGCAGACAATGCTCTGTGACTCCAGACTGATACACTGTATCCAGTGCAGACAATGCTCTGTGACTCCAGACTGATACAATATATCCAGTACAGAAAATGCTCTGTGACTCCAGACTGATACACTGTATCCAGTGCAGACAATGCTCTGTGACTCCAGACTGATATATTGTATCCAGTGCAGACAATGCTCTGTGACTCCAGACTGATACAATATATCCAGTACAGACAATGCTCTGTGACTCCAGACTGATACACTGTATCCAGTGCAGACAATCCTCTGTGACTCCAGACTGATACACTGTATCCAGTGCAGACAATTCTCTGTGACTCCAGACTGATAGTATGTATCCAGTGCAGACAATGCTCTGTGACTCCAGACTGATACAATGTATCCAGTGCAGACAATGCTCTGTGACTCCAGACTGATACAATGTATCCAGCGCAGACAATGCTCTGTGACTCCAGACTGATACAATGTATCCAGTGCAGGCAATGCTCTGTGACTCAAGACTGATACACTGTATCCAGTGCAGACAATGCTCTGTGACTCCAGACTGATAGTATGTATCCAGTGCAGACAATGCTCTGTGACTCCAGACTGATACATTGTATCCAGTGCAGACAATGCTCTGTGACTCCAGACTGATAAAATGTATCCAGTGCAGACAATGCTCTGTGACTCCAGACTGATACATTATATCCAGTGCAGACAATGCTCTGTGACTACAGACTGATATAAAGTATCCAGTGCGGACAATGCTCTGTGACTCCAGACTGATACACTGTATCCAGTGTAGACAATGCTCTGTGACTCCAGACTGATATATTGTATCCAGTGCAGACAATGCTCTGTGACTCCAGACTGATACAATATATCCAGTACAGACAATGCTCTGTGACTCCAGACTGATACACTGTATCCAGTGCAGACAATGCTCTGTGACTCCAGACTGATACACTGTATCCAGTGCAGACAATGCTCTGTGACTCCAGACTGATACACTGTATCCAGTGCAGACAATGCTCTGTGACTCCAGACTGATAGTATGTATCCAGTGCAGACAATGCTCTGTGACTCCAGACTGATACATTGTATCCAGTGCAGACAATGCTCTGTGACTCCAGACTGATAAAATGTATCCAGTGCAGACAATGCTCTGTGACTCCAGACTGATACATTATATCCAGTGCAGACAATGCTCTGTGACTACAGACTGATATAAAGTATCCAGTGCGGACAATGCTCTGTGACTCCAGACTGATACACTGTATCCAGTGTAGACAATGCTCTGTGACTCCAGACTGATATATTGTATCCAGTGCAGACAATGCTCTGTGACTCCAGACTGATACAATATATCCAGTACAGACAATTCTCTGTGACTCCAGACTGATACACTGTATCCAGTACAGACAATGCTCTGTGACTCCAGACCGATACACTGTATCCAGTGCAGACAATGCTCTGTGACTCCAGACTGATACATTGCATCCAGTGCAGACAATGCTCTGTGACTCCAGACTGATACATTGTATCTAGTGCGGACAATGCTCTGTGACTCCAGACTGATACATTGTATCCAGTGCGGATAATGCTCTGTAACTCCAGACTGATACATTGTATCCAGTGCAGACAATGCTCTGTTACTCCAGACTGATACATTGTATCCAGTGCAGACAATGCTCTGTGACTCCAGAATGATACAATGTATCCAGTGCAGACAATGCTCTGTGACTCCAGACTGATACAATGTATCCAGTGCAGACAATGCTCTGTGACTCCAGACTGATACAATGTATCCAGTGCAGACAATGCTCTGTGACTCCAGACTGATACAATGTATCCAGTACAGACAATGCTCTGTGACTCCAGACTGATACACTGTATCCAGTGCAGACAATGCTCTGTGACTCCAGACTGATACATTGCATCCAGTGCAGACAATGCTCTGTGACTCCAGACTGATACATTGTATCCAGTGCGGACAATGCTCTGTGACTCCAGACTGATACATTGTATCCAGTGCGGATAATGCTCTGTAACTCCAGACTGATACATTGTATCCAGTGCAGACAATGCTCTGTGACTCCAGAATGATACAATGTATCCAGTGCAGACAATGCTCTGTGACTCCAGACTGATACAATGTATCCAGTGCAGACAATGCTCTGTGACTCCAGACTGATACAATGTATCCAGTGCAGACAATGCTCTGTGACTCCAGACTGATACAATGTATCCAGCGCAGACAATGCTCTGTGACTCCAGACTGATACAATGTATCCAGTGCAGGCAATGCTCTGTGACTCCAGACTGATACAATGTATCCAGTGCAGACAATGCTCTGTGACTCCAGACTGATACAATGTATCCAGTGCAGACAATGCTCTGTGACTCCAGACTGATACAATGTATCCAGTGCAGACAATGCTCTGTGACTCCAGACTGATACAATGTATCCAGCGCAGACAATGCTCTGTGACTCCAGACTGATACAATGTATCCAGCGCAGACAATGCTCTGTGACTCCAGACTGATACAATGTATCCAGTGCAGACAATGCTCTGTGACTCCAGACTGATACAATGTATCCAGTGCAGACAATGCTCTGTGACTCCAGACTGATACAATGTATCCAGTGCAGACAATGCTCTGTGACTCCAGACTGATACAATGTATCCAGCGCAGACAATGCTCTGTGACTCCAGACTGATACAATGTATCCAGTGCAGGCAATGCTCTGTGACTCCAGACTGATAGTATGTATCCAGTGCAGACAATCCTCTGTGACTCCAGACTGATACACTGTATCCAGTGCAGACAATTCTCTGTGACTCCAGACTGATAGTATGTATCCAGTGCAGACAATGCTCTGTGACTCCAGACTGATACAATGTATCCAGCGCAGACAATGCTCTGTGACTCCAGACTGATACAATGTATCCAGTGCAGGCAATGCTCTGTGACTCCAGACTGATACACTGTATCCAGTGCAGACAATGCTCTGTGACTCCAGACTGATAGTATGTATCCAGTGCAGACAATGCTCTGTGACTCCAGACTGATACATTGTATCCAGTGCAGACAATGCTCTGTGACTCCAGACTGATAAAATGTATCCAGTGCAGACAATGCTCTGTGACTCCAGACTGATACATTGTATCCAGTGCAGACAATGCTCTGTGACTACAGACTGATATAAAGTATACAGTGCGGACAATGCTCTGTGACTCCAGACTGATACACTGTATCCAGTGTAGACAATGCTCTGTGACTCCAGACTGATATATTGTATCCAGTGCAGACAATGCTCTGTGACTCCAGACTGATACACTGTATCCAGTGCAGACAATCCTCTGTGACTCCAGACTGATACACTGTATCCAGTACGGACAATGCTCTGTGACTCCAGACTGATACATTGTATCCAGTGCAGACAAAGCTCTGTGACTCCAGACTGATAAATTGTATCCAGTGAAGACAATGCTCTGTGACTCCAGACTGATAGTATGTATCCAGTGCAGACAATGTTCTGCAACTCCAGACTGATACAATGTATCCAGCGCAGACAAAGATCTGTGACTCCAGACTGATACACTGTATCCAGTGAAGACAATGTTCTGTGACTCCAGACTGATACACTGTATCCAGTGCAGACAATGCTCTGTGACTCCAGACTGATACAATGTATCCAGTGCAGACAATGCTCTGTGACTCCAGACTGATACAATGTATCCAGTGCAGACAATGCTCTGTGACTCCAGACTGATACAATGTATCCAGTACAGACAATGCTCTGTGACTCCAGACTGATACACTGTATCCAGTGCAGACAATGCTCTGTGACTCCAGACTGATACATTGCATCCAGTGCAGACAATGCTCTGTGACTCCAGACTGATACATTGTATCCAGTGCGGACAATGCTCTGTGACTCCAGACTGATACAATGTATCCAGTGCAGACAATGCTCTGTGACTCCAGACTGATACAATGTATCCAGTGCAGACAATGCTCTGTTACTCCAGACTGATACATTGTATCCAGTGCAGACAATGCTCTGTGACTCCAGAATGATACAATGTATCCAGTGCAGACAATGCTCTGTGACTCCAGACTGATACAATGTATCCAGTGCAGACAATGCTCTGTGACTCCAGACTGATACAATGTATCCAGTGCAGACAATGCTCTGTGACTCCAGACTGATACAATGTATCCAGCGCAGACAATGCTCTGTGACTCCAGACTGATACAATGTATCCAGTGCAGGCAATGCTCTGTGACTCCAGACTGATAGTATGTATCCAGTGCAGACAATCCTCTGTGACTCCAGACTGATACACTGTATCCAGTGCAGACAATTCTCTGTGACTCCAGACTGATAGTATGTATCCAGTGCAGACAATGCTCTGTGACTCCAGACTGATACAATGTATCCAGTGCAGACAATGCTCTGTGACTCCAGACTGATACAATGTATCCAGCGCAGACAATGCTCTGTGACTCCAGACTGATACAATGTATCCAGTGCAGGCAATGCTCTGTGACTCCAGACTGATACACTGTATCCAGTGCAGACAATGCTCTGTGACTCCAGACTGATAGTATGTATCCAGTGCAGACAATGCTCTGTGACTCCAGAATGATACATTGTATCCAGTGCAGACAATGCTCTGTGACTCCAGACTGATAAAATGTATCCAGTGCAGACAATGCTCTGTGACTCCAGACTGATACATTGTAACCAGTGCAGACAATGCTCTGTGACTACAGACTGATATAAAGTATCCAGTGCGGACAATGCTCTGTGACTCCAGACTGATACACTGTATCCAGTGTAGACAATGCTCTGTGACTCCAGACTGATACACTGTATCCAGTACGGACAATGCTCTGTGACTCCAGACTGATATATTGTATCCAGTGCAGACAATGCTCTGTGACTCCAGACTGATATATTGTATCCGGTGCAGACAATGCTCTGTGACTCCAGACTGATATATTGTATCCGGTGCAGACAATGCTCTGTGACTCCAGACTGATATATTGTATCCAGTGCAGACAATGCTCTGTGACTCCAGACTGATACACTGTATCCAGTGCAGACAATCCTCTGTGACTCCAGACTGATACACTGTATCCAGTACGGACAATGCTCTGTGACTCCAGACTGATACACTGTATCCAGTGCAGACAATGCTCTGTGACTCCAGACTGATACATTGCATCCAGTGCAGACAATGCTCTGTGACTCCATACTGATACATTGTATCCAGTGCGGATAATGCTCTGTAACTCCAGACTGATACATTGTATCCAGTGCAGACAATGCTCTGTTACTCCAGACTGATACATTGTATCCAGTGCAGACAAAGCTCTGTGACTCCAGACTGATAAATTGTATCCAGTGAAGACAATGCTCTGTGACTCCAGACTGATAGTATGTATCCAGTGCAGACAATGTTCTGCAACTCCAGACTGATACAATGTATCCAGCGCAGACAAAGATCTGTGACTCCAGACTGATACACTGTATCCAGTGAAGACAATGTTCTGTGACTCCAGACTGATACACTGTATCCAGTGCAGACAATGCTCTGTGACTCCAGACTGATACATTGTATCCAGTGCAGACAATGCTCTGTGACTCCAGACTGATAAATTGTATCCAGTGAAGACAATGCTCTGTGACTCCAGACTGATAGTATGTATCCAGTGCAGACAATGTTCTGCAACTCCAGACTGATACAATGTATCCAGCGCAGACAAAGATCTGTGACTCCAGACTGATACACTGTATCCAGTGAAGACAATGCTCTGTGACTCCAGACTGATACACTGTATCCAGTGCAGACAATGCTCTGTGACTCCAGACTGATACATTGTATCCAGTGCAGACAATGCTCTGTGACTCCAGACTGATGCAATGTATCCAGTGCAGACAATGCTCTGTGACTCCAGACTGATACATTGTATCCAGTTCAGACAATGCTCTGTGACTCCAGACTGATAGTATGTATCCAGTGCAGACAATGCTCTGTGACTCCAGACTGATACATTGTATCCAGTGCAGACAATGCTCTGTGACTCCAGACTGATGCAATGTATCCAGTGCAGACAATGCTCTGTGACTCCAGACTGATACATTGTATCCAGTTCAGACAATGCTCTGTGACTCCAGACTGATAGTATGTATCCAGTGCAGACAATGCTCTGTGACTCCAGACTGATAGTATGTATCCAGTGCAGACAATGTTCTGCAACTCCAGACTGATACAATGTATCCAACGCAGACAAAGATCTGTGACTCCAGACTGATACACTGTATCCAGTGAAGACAATGTTCTGTGACTCCAGACTGATACACTGTATCCAGTGCAGACAATGCTCTGTGACTCCAGACTGATACATTGTATCCAGTGCAGACAATGTTCTGTGACTCCAGACTGATACACTGTATCCAGTGCAGACAATGCTCTGTGACTCCAGACTGATACATTGTATCCAGTGCAGACAATGCTCTGTGACTCCAGACTGATACATTGTATCCAGTGCAGACAATGCTCTGTGACTCCAGACTGATACATTGTATCCAGTGCAGACAATGCTCTGTGACTCCAGACTGATAGTATGTATCCAGTGCAGACAATGCTCTGTGACTCCAGACTGATAGTATATATCCAGTGCAGACAATGTTCTACGACTCTAGACTGATACACTGTATCCAGTGCAGACAATGCTCTGTGACTCCAGACTGATACATTGTATCCAGGGCGGACAATGTTCTGTGACTCCTGACTGATACATTGTATCCAGTGCAGACAATGCTCTGTGACTCCAGACTGATACACTGTATCCAGTGCAGACAATGCTCTGTGACTCCAGAATGATACAATGTATCCAGTGCAGACAATGCTCTGTGACTCCAGACTGATACAATGTATCCAGTGCGGACAATGCTCTGTGACTCCAGACTGATACAATGTATCCAGTGCAGACAATGCTCTGTGACTCCAGACTGATACACTGTATCCAGTGCAGACAATGCTCTGTGACTCCAGAATGATACAATGTATCCAGTGCGGACAATGCTCTGTGACTCCAGACTGATACAATGTATCCAGTGCAGACAATGCTCTGTGACTCCAGACTGATACATTGTATCCAGCGCGGACAATGCTCTGTGACTCCAGACTGATACACTGTATCCAGTGCTGACAATGTTCTGTGACTCCAGACTGATACAATGTATCCAGTGCGGACAATGCTCTGTGACTCCAGACTGATACAATGTATCCAGTGCAGACAATGCTCTGTGACTCCAGACTGATACACTGTATCCAGTGCAGACAATGCTCTGTGACTTCAGAATGATACAATGTATCCAGTGCAGACAATGCTCTGTGACTCCAGACTGATACAATGTATCCAGTGCAGACAATGCTCTGTGACTCCAGACTGATACATTGTATCCAGCGCGGACAATGCTCTGTGACTCCAGACTGATACACTGTATCCAGTGCTGACAATGTTCTGTGACTCCAGACTGATACAATGTATCCAGTGCGGACAATGCTCTGTGACTCCAGACTGATACATTGTTTTCAGCGCGGACAATGCTCTGTGACTCCAGACTGATACAATGTATCTAGTGCAGACAATGCTCTGTGACTCCAGACTGATACAATGTATCCAGCGCAGACAATGCTCTGTGACTCCAGACTGATACAATGTATCCAGTGCAGACAATGCTCTGTGACTCCAGACTGATACAATGTATCCAGCGCAGACAATGCTCTGTGACTCCAGACTGATACATTGTATCCAGTGCAGACAATGCTCTGTGACTCCAGACTGATAGTATGTATCCAGTGCAGACAATGCTCTGTGACTCCAGACTGATACAATGTATCCAGTGCAGACAATGCTCTGTGACTCCAGACTGATACAATGTATCCAGTGCAGACAATGCTCTGTGACTCCAGACTGATACACTGTATCCAGTGCAGACAATGCTCTGTGACTCCAGAATGATACAATGTATCCAGTGCGGACAATGCTCTGTGACTCCAGACTGATACAATGTATCCAGTGCAGACAATGCTCTGTGACTCCAGACTGATACATTGTATCCAGCGCGGACAATGCTCTGTGACTCCAGACTGATACACTGTATCCAGTGCTGACAATGTTCTGTGACTCCAGACTGATACAATGTATCCAGTGCGGACAATGCTCTGTGACTCCAGACTGATACAATGTATCCAGTGCAGACAATGCTCTGTGACTCCAGACTGATACACTGTATCCAGTGCAGACAATGCTCTGTGACTCCAGAATGATACAATGTATCCAGTGCAGACAATGCTCTGTGACTCCACACTGATACAATGTATCCAGTGCAGACAATGCTCTGTGACTCCAGACTGATACATTGTATCCAGCGCGGACAATGCTCTGTGACTCCAGACTGATACACTGTATCCAGTGCTGACAATGTTCTGTGACTCCAGACTGATACAATGTATCCAGTGCGGACAATGCTCTGTGACTCCAGACTGATACATTGTTTTCAGCGCGGACAATGCTCTGTGACTCCAGACTGATACAATGTATCTAGTGCAGACAATGCTCTGTGACTCCAGACTGATACAATGTATCCAGCGCAGACAATGTTCTGTGACTCCAGACTGATACAATGTATCCAGTGCAGACAATGCTCTGTGACTCCAGACTGATACAATGTATCCAGCGCAGACAATGCTCTGTGACTCCAGACTGATACATTGTATCCAGTGCAGACAATGCTCTGTGACTCCAGACTGATACAATGTATCTAGTGCAGACAATGCTCTGTGACTCCAGACTGATACAATGTATCCAGCGCAGACAATGCTCTGTGACTCCAGACTGATACATTGTATCCAGTGCAGACAATGCTCTGTGACTCCAGACTGATAGTATGTATCCAGTGCAGACAATGCTCTGTGACTCCAGACTGATACACTGTATCCAGTGCAGACAATGCTCTGTGACTCCAGACTGATAGAATGTATCCAGTGCGGACAATGCTCTGTGACTCCAGACTGATACAATGTATCCAGTGCAGACAATGCTCTGTGACTCCAGACTGATACACTGTATCCAGTGCGGACAATGCTCTGTGACTCCAGACTGATAGTATGTATCCAGTGCAGACAATGCTCTGTGACTCCATACTGATACAATGTATCCAGTGCGGACAATGCTCTGTGACTCCAGACTGATACAATGTATCCAGTGCAGACAATGCTCTGTGACTCCAGACTGATAGTATGTATCCAGTGCAGACAATGCTCTGTGACTCCAGACTGATACAATGTATCCAGTGCGGACAATGCTCTGTGACTCCAGACTGATACAATGTATCCAGTGCGGACAATGCTCTGTGACTCCAGACTGATACAATGTATCCAGTGCAGACAATGCTCTGTGACTCCAGACTGATACATTGTATCCAGGGCGGACAATGCTCTGTGACTCCTGACTGATACATTGTATCCAGTGCAGACAATGCTCTGTGACTCCAGACTGATACACTGTATCCAGTGCAGACAATGCTCTGTGACTCCAGAATGATACAATGTATCCAGTGCAGACAATGCTCTGTGACTCCAGACTGATACAATGTATCCAGTGCAGACAATGCTCTGTGACTCCAGACTGATACATTGTATCCAGCGCGGACAATGCTCTGTGACTCCAGACTGATACACTTTATCCAGTGCTGACAATGTTCTGTGACTCCAGACTGATACAATGTATCCAGTGCGGACAATGCTCTGTGACTCCAGACTGATACATTGTATCCAGTGCAGACAATGCTCTGTGACTCCAGACTGATAGTATGTATCCAGTGCAGACAATGCTCTGTGACTCCAGACTGATAGTATGTATCCAGTGCAGACAATGTTCTGCAACTCCAGACTGATACAATGTATCCAACGCAGACAAAGATCTGTGACTCCAGACTGATACACTGTATCCAGTGAAGACAATGTTCTGTGACTCCAGACTGATACACTGTATCCAGTGCAGACAATGCTCTGTGACTCCAGACTGATAGAATGTATCCAGTGCGGACAATGCTCTGTGACTCCAGACTGATACAATGTATCCAGTGCAGACAATGCTCTGTGACTCCAGACTGATACACTGTATCCAGTGCGGACAATGCTCTGTGACTCCAGACTGATAGTATGTATCCAGTGCAGACAATGCTCTGTGACTCCATACTGATACAATGTATCCAGTGCGGACAATGCTCTGTGACTCCAGACTGATACAATGTATCCAGTGCAGACAATGCTCTGTGACTCCAGACTGATAGTATGTATCCAGTGCAGACAATGCTCTGTGACTCCAGACTGATACAATGTATCCAGTGCGGACAATGCTCTGTGACTCCAGACTGATACAATGTATCCAGTGCGGACAATGCTCTGTGACTCCAGACTGATACAATGTATCCAGTGCAGACAATGCTCTGTGACTCCAGACTGATACATTGTATCCAGGGCGGACAATGCTCTGTGACTCCTGACTGATACATTGTATCCAGTGCAGACAATGCTCTGTGACTCCAGACTGATACACTGTATCCAGTGCAGACAATGCTCTGTGACTCCAGAATGATACAATGTATCCAGTGCAGACAATGCTCTGTGACTCCAGACTGATACAATGTATCCAGTGCAGACAATGCTCTGTGACTCCAGACTGATACATTGTATCCAGCGCGGACAATGCTCTGTGACTCCAGACTGATACACTTTATCCAGTGCTGACAATGTTCTGTGACTCCAGACTGATACAATGTATCCAGTGCGGACAATGCTCTGTGACTCCAGACTGATACATTGTATCCAGTGCAGACAATGCTCTGTGACTCCAGACTGATAGTATGTATCCAGTGCAGACAATGCTCTGTGACTCCAGACTGATAGTATGTATCCAGTGCAGACAATGTTCTGCAACTCCAGACTGATACAATGTATCCAACGCAGACAAAGATCTGTGACTCCAGACTGATACACTGTATCCAGTGAAGACAATGTTCTGTCACTCCAGACTGATACACTGTATCCAGTGCAGACAATGCTCTGTGACTCCAGACTGATACATTGTATCCAGTGCAGACAATGTTCTGTGACTCCAGACTGATACACTGTATCCAGTGCAGACAATGCTCTGTGACTCCAGACTGATACATTGTATCCAGTGCAGACAATGCTCTGTGACTCCAGACTGATACATTGTATCCAGTGCAGACAATGCTCTGTGACTCCAGACTGATACATTGTATCCAGTGCAGACAATGCTCTGTGACTCCAGACTGATAGTATGTATCCAGTGCAGACAATGCTCTGTGACTCCAGACTGATAGTATATATCCAGTGCAGACAATGTTCTACGACTCTAGACTGATACACTGTATCCAGTGCAGACAATGCTCTGTGACTCCAGACTGATACATTGTATCCAGGGCGGACAATGCTCTGTGACTCCTGACTGATACATTGTATCCAGTGCAGACAATGCTCTGTGACTACAGACTGATACACTGTATCCAGTGCAGACAATGCTCTGTGACTCCAGAATGATACAATGTATCCAGTGCAGACAATGCTCTGTGACTCCAGACTGATACAATGTATCCAGTGCGGACAATGCTCTGTGACTCCAGACTGATACAATGTATCCAGTGCAGACAATGCTCTGTGACTCCAGACTGATACACTGTATCCAGTGCAGACAATGCTCTGTGACTCCAGAATGATACAATGTATCCAGTGCGGACAATGCTCTGTGACTCCAGACTGATACAATGTATCCAGTGCAGACAATGCTCTGTGACTCCAGACTGATACATTGTATCCAGCGCGGACAATGCTCTGTGACTCCAGACTGATACACTGTATCCAGTGCTGACAATGTTCTGTGACTCCAGACCGATACAATGTATCCAGTGCGGACAATGCTCTGTGACTCCAGACTGATACAATGTATCCAGTGCAGACAATGCTCTGTGACTCCAGACTGATACACTGTATCCAGTGCAGACAATGCTCTGTGACTCCAGAATGATACAATGTATCCAGTGCAGACAATGCTCTGTGACTCCAGACTGATACAATGTATCCAGTGCAGACAATGCTCTGTGACTCCAGACTGATACATTGTATCCAGCGCGGACAATGCTCTGTGACTCCAGACTGATACACTGTATCCAGTGCTGACAATGTTCTGTGACTCCAGACTGATACAATGTATCCAGTGCGGACAATGCTCTGTGACTCCAGACTGATACATTGTTTTCAGCGCGGACAATGCTCTGTGACTCCAGACTGATACAATGTATCTAGTGCAGACAATGCTCTGTGACTCCAGACTGATACAATGTATCCAGCGCAGACAATGCTCTGTGACTCCAGACTGATACAATGTATCCAGTGCAGACAATGCTCTGTGACTCCAGACTGATACAATGTATCCAGCGCAGACAATGCTCTGTGACTCCAGACTGATACATTGTATCCAGTGCAGACAATGCTCTGTGACTCCAGACTGATAGTATGTATCCAGTGCAGACAATGCTCTGTGACTCCAGACTGATACAATGTATCCAGTGCAGACAATGCTCTGTGACTCCAGACTGATACAATGTATCCAGTGCAGACAATGCTCTGTGACTCCAGACTGATACACTGTATCCAGTGCAGACAATGCTCTGTGACTCCAGAATGATACAATGTATCCAGTGCGGACTATGCTCTGTGACTCCAGACTGATACAATGTATCCAGTGCAGACAATGCTCTGTGACTCCAGACTGATACATTGTATCCAGCGCGGACAATGCTCTGTGACTCCAGACTGATACACTGTATCCAGTGCTGACAATGTTCTGTGACTCCAGACTGATACAATGTATCCAGTGCGGACAATGCTCTGTGACTCCAGACTGATACAATGTATCCAGTGCAGACAATGCTCTGTGACTCCAGACTGATACACTGTATCCAGTGCAGACAATGCTCTGTGACTCCAGAATGATACAATGTATCCAGTGCAGACAATGCTCTGTGACTCCAGACTGATACAATGTATCCAGTGCAGACAATGCTCTGTGACTCCAGACTGATACATTGTATCCAGCGCGGACAATGCTCTGTGACTCCAGACTGATACACTGTATCCAGTGCTGACAATGTTCTGTGACTCCAGACTGATACAATGTATCCAGTGCGGACAATGCTCTGTGACTCCAGACTGATACATTGTTTTCAGCGCGGACAATGCTCTGTGACTCCAGACTGATACAATGTATCTAGTGCAGACAATGCTCTGTGACTCCAGACTGATACAATGTATCCAGCGCAGACAATGCTCTGTGACTCCAGACTGATACAATGTATCCAGTGCAGACAATGCTCTGTGACTCCAGACTGATACAATGTATCCAGCGCAGACAATGCTCTGTGACTCCAGACTGATACACTGTATCCAGTGCAGACAATGCTCTGTGACTCCAGACTGATACACTGTATCCAGTGCAGACAATGCTCTGTGACTCCAGAATGATACAATGTATCCAGTGCAGACAATGCTCTGTGACTCCAGACTGATACAATGTATCCAGTGCAGACAATGCTCTGTGACTCCAGACTGATACATTGTATCCAGCGCGGACAATGCTCTGTGACTCCAGACTGATACACTGTATCCAGTGCTGACAATGTTCTGTGACTCCAGACTGATACAATGTATCCAGTGCAGACAATGCTCTGTGACTCCAGACTGATACATTGTTTTCAGCGCGGACAATGCTCTGTGACTCCAGACTGATACAATGTATCTAGTGCAGACAATGCTCTGTGACTCCAGACTGATACAATGTATCTAGTGCAGACAATGCTCTGTGACTCCAGACTGATACAATGTATCCAGTGCAGACAATGCTCTGTGACTCCAGACTGATACATTGTTTTCAGCGCGGACAATGCTCTGTGACTCCAGACTGATACAATGTATCTAGTGCAGACAATGCTCTGTGACTCCAGACTGATACAATGTATCCAGCGCAGACAATGCTCTGTGACTCCAGACTGATACAATGTATCCAGTGCAGACAATGCTCTGTGACTCCAGACTGATACAATGTATCCAGCGCAGACAATGCTCTGTGACTCCAGACTGATACATTGTATCCAGTGCAGACAATGCTCTGTGACTCCAGACTGATACAATGTATCTAGTGCAGACAATGCTCTGTGACTCCAGACTGATACAATGTATCCAGCGCAGACAATGCTCTGTGACTCCAGACTGATACATTGTATCCAGTGCAGACAATGCTCTGTGACTCCAGACTGATAGTATGTATCCAGTGCAGACAATGCTCTGTGACTCCAGACTGATACACTGTATCCAGTGCAGACAATGCTCTGTGACTCCAGACTGATAGAATGTATCCAGTGCGGACAATGCTCTGTGACTCCAGACTGATACAATGTATCCAGTGCAGACAATGCTCTGTGACTCCAGACTGATACACTGTATCCAGTGCGGACAATGCTCTGTGACTCCAGACTGATAGTATGTATCCAGTGCAGACAATGCTCTGTGACTCCATACTGATACAATGTATCCAGTGCGGACAATGCTCTGTGACTCCAGACTGATACAATGTATCCAGTGCAGACAATGCTCTGTGACTCCAGACTGATAGTATGTATCCAGTGCAGACAATGCTCTGTGACTCCAGACTGATACAATGTATCCAGTGCGGACAATGCTCTGTGACTCCAGACTGATACAATGTATCCAGTGCGGACAATGCTCTGTGACTCCAGACTGATACAATGTATCCAGTGCAGACAATGCTCTGTGACTCCAGACTGATACATTGTATCCAGGGCGGACAATGCTCTGTGACTCCTGACTGATACATTGTATCCAGTGCAGACAATGCTCTGTGACTCCAGACTGATACACTGTATCCAGTGCAGACAATGCTCTGTGACTCCAGAATGATACAATGTATCCAGTGCAGACAATGCTCTGTGACTCCAGACTGATACAATGTATCCAGTGCAGACAATGCTCTGTGACTCCAGACTGATACATTGTATCCAGCGCGGACAATGCTCTGTGACTCCAGACTGATACACTGTATCCAGTGCTGACAATGTTCTGTGACTCCAGACTGATACAATGTATCCAGTGCGGACAATGCTCTGTGACTCCAGACTGATACAATGTATCCAGTGCAGACAATGCTCTGTGACTCCAGACTGATACACTGTATCCAGTGCAGACAATGCTCTGTGACTCCAGAATGATACAATGTATCCAGTGCAGACAATGCTCTGTGACTCCAGACTGATACAATGTATCCAGTGCAGACAATGCTCTGTGACTCCAGACTGATACATTGTATCCAGCGCGGACAATGCTCTGTGACTCCAGACTGATACACTGTATCCAGTGCTGACAATGTTCTGTGACTCCAGACTGATACAATGTATCCAGTGCGGACAATGCTCTGTGACTCCAGACTGATACATTGTTTTCAGCGCGGACAATGCTCTGTGACTCCAGACTGATACAATGTATCTAGTGCAGACAATGCTCTGTGACTCCAGACTGATAGTATGTATCCAGTGCAGACAATGCTCTGTGACTCCAGACTGATAGTATGTATCCAGTGCAGACAATGCTCTGTGACTCCAGACTGATACAATGTATCCAGTGCGGACAATGCTCTGTGACTCCAGACTGATACAATGTATCCAGTGCAGACAATGCTCTGTGACTCCAGACTGATAGTATGTATCCAGTGCAGACAATGCTCTGTGACTCCAGACTGATACAATGTATCCAGTGCGGACAATGCTCTGTGACTCCAGACTGATACAATGTATCCAGTGCGGACAATGCTCTGTGACTCCAGACTGATACAATGTATCCAGTGCGGACAATGCTCTGTGACTCCAGACTGATACAATGTATCCAGTGCGGACAATGCTCTGTGACTCCAGACTGATACAATGTATCCAGTGCAGACAATGCTCTGAGACTCCAGACTGATACAATGTACCCAGTGCAGACAATGCTCTGTGACTCCAGACTGATACACTGTATCCAGTGCAGACAATGCTCTGTGACTCCAGACTGATAGTATGTATCCAGTGCAGACAATGCTCTGTGACTCCAGACTTATACATTGTATCCAGTGCAGACAATGCTCTGTGACTCCAGACTGATACAATGTATCCAGTGCAGACAATGCTCTGAGACTCCAGACTGATACAATGTACCCAGTGCAGACAATGCTCTGTGACTCCAGACTGATACACTGTATCCAGTGCAGACAATGCTCTGTGACTCCAGACTGATAGTATGTATCCAGTGCAGACAATGCTCTGTGACTCCAGACTGATACAGTGTATCCAGTGCAGACAATGTTCTGTGACTCCAGACTGATACATTGTATCCAGTGCAGACAATGCTCTGTGACTCCAGACTGATACAGTGTATCCAGTGCAGACAATGCTCTGTGATTCCAGACTGATACATTGTATCCAGTGCAGACAATGCTCTGTGACTCCAGACTGATACAATGTATCCAGTGCAGACAATGCTCTGTGACTCCAGACTGATAGTATGTATCCAGTGCAGACAATGCTCTGTGACTCCAGACTGATACAATGTATCCAGTGCAGACAATGCTCTGTGACTCCAGACTGATACAGTGTATCCAGTGCAGACAATGCTCTGTGACTCCAGACTGATACAATGTATCCAGTGCAGACAATGCTCTGTGACTCCAGACTGATACATTGTATCCAGTGCAGACAATGCTCTGTGACTCCAGACTCATACAATGTATCCAGTGCAGACAATGCTCTGTGACTCCAGACTCATACGATGTATCCAGTGCAGACAATGGTGGGGCAGCAGAAGGAACAAGAGCCAATGGCACAACCGTGGACCAGCTGACGGTGCTGGAACACGGTTACTAAGCAGGAGGTACCTGTGCTCCAAAGCACTACCAAGGACCAGCAGACATTGCTGGAACTCGGATACCGAGAAGGAGGCACCTAGGCCAAAGGCTCTGCCGAGAAACAGCTGATGTTGCTGGAACCCGGCTGGGCAGGAGGGAGTACCCGTGGCAAACACACTTCTGAGCAGCAACATGTGATGTTGAAGCCCAGGGGTCAATCAGGCAGCAGGCTGAGGCCAACTTGGAGCGAGTTTTATATTGGTTGTACACAACTACTGATTGTAACCGTGATCCACTTTGGCCTCTGGCTCTACTGTCTCTAGTATTTCCCCTGGCCTCCAACCACGGCAGTTGCTGCTCTGCAGAGTTGTCTGCACAATCCACACTTGTTCCTGAGTTACTGGGGCTCAGTCACGTCAGTTGATCCCCTGATGTGTGTCCGGCAAGGTGTCCTGCTCTGTCCACATTCCCACAACTATTAATGGGAATGGGGACAGAGCAGGAGACATTGCCTGACACACCACAGGGGATCAACTGACGTGACTGAGCCCCAGTAACACAGGAACAAGTGTGGATTGTGCAGACGGCACATCAGAGCAGCGACTGGCGGGGTTGGAGGCCAGGGGAAATAGTAGAGACAGTACAGCCAGAGGCCTAAGTGGACCACGGTTAAAAGTCAGTAGTAGTGTGATGTTGGAGGCAGCAGGAGACTTTGCCATCCGCACAGCAGGGGAACATCTGGCGTTACTGAACCCCACAGACACAGGAGCGAGTGTTTCTATCTGTGCGGACGGCACTTCCAAGCTACAACTGGCTGTGTTGAAGCCCAGGATCAATGCTCCGAGCAGGCTGAGGCCTACTTGGAGCAAGTGGAAAATAACATGTAGTGTGATGTTGGAGGCAGCAGGAGACTTTGCCATCTGCACAGCAGGGGAACAGATGGCGTTACTGAACCCCACAGACACAGGAGCGAGTGTTTCTATCTGTGCGGACGGCACTTCCAGGCTACAACTGGCTGTGTTGAAGCCCAGGATCAATGCTCCGAGCAGGCTGAGGCCTACTTGGAGCGAGGAGAAAAAGCGTTGTAGTGTGAGTTTGGAGGCAGCTGGAGACTTTGCCGTCCACACAGCAGGGGAACAGCTGGCATTACTGAACCCCACTGACACATTAGCTAGAGTGTTTTTCTCTGCGGAGACGGCACTTCTGAACACCAACTGGCGTTGTTGGAGCCCAGGATGAGGCATGGAGCAGGCTGAGGCCTGATGGTGTTGGCATGTGGAGGCAGCAGGAGACTTTGCCGTCTACACAGCAGGGGAACAGCTGGCGTTACTGAACCCCAGTAACACAGGAGCTAGTGTTTTTCTCTGTGCAGATGACACATCTGAGCAACAACTGGCTGTGTTGAAGCCCATGGATTATAGTTCAGGTGGTAGAAACATGAACACAACAGGAGACCCGGATACAGTTGCCAACAAATTATTTAGTCGGGAAGAGGACTGGCAAATTCCTGCGAGATCCAGGCCTTGTTCATTTTCAGAAAAGTAAGCCGGTCGATGTTATCGGAAGAAAGTCGCGTGCGACGGTCTGTTAGTACACCACCTGCGGCACTAAAGACGGGTTCCGATAATACACTGGCAGCAGGGCAAGCCAGCACCTCCAATGCATACTGGCTAAGCTCTGGCCATGTATCCAGCTTACAGACCCAAAACTTTAAGGGGGAAGAGCCATCTGGGAGTACACTCACAGGGCAAGACATGTAGTATGTCACCATCTGACGGAAACGTTGCCTCCTGCTGACTGGAGCCGTCAGTGATGGTGTAGACAATTGTGGCGGACACACAAAACTTTGCCACATTTGGGCCATAGTGGTCTTGCCTTGTGCTGAGGCGCTGCCTCTGCTCCCTCTTTGTGCCGAGTTTCCTCTACTGGGTCGACGCACAGAGCTGCTTTGTAAAGCACTAGCACCACTGCTGTCGGGTGGAATGGAGAACATGATGGAATGCACCAGTGTGTCTTGGTACTCCCGCAGTTTACGCTCCCGGTTCAACGCTGGTATGAGGGTTTGCAAGCTGTCCCGGTAGCGAGGATCTAGGAGGGTGTGCACCCAATAATCAGCCGTGTTGAGAATGTGGGCGATGCGGCGGTCGTTTCTCAGGCACTGCAGCATGAAATCAAGCATGTGCTGCAGACTCCCAACTGGCCAAGAAACGCTGTCCCCTGCTAGAGGCGTCATCTCTGCCTGCTCTGCTTCACCCCACCCTCGCTGTACATACTGACTACAGCTTTGTGTACCTCCCTCCTGTGGAGAGATGTCTTCCTCCTCCATCGACTCTTCCTCATCCTCCTCACAAAGTGTCCCCTGCCTAGGCCTTTGTGAGGAAGCACGTAGCACAGACTGTCCAGAAGCAGATGGCATTTGTGACTCCTCATCCTCCACCTCTTCCACAACCTCCTCACTTAGTGCTTGCAGTGTTTTTTCAAGCAGGCAGATAAGGGGAATAGTCATGCTGACTAGTGCATCATCTGCACTCGCCATCCGCGAGGAATCATCGAAGGCACGCAAAACGAGGCAGATGTCCTTCATAGAGGCCCACTCAGTGGTGCTGAAGTGTGAACGGCGCACAGTGCGACTTGTTTGCACCTGATGCAGCTGGTACTCCATGACTGCTGCCTGCTGCTCACACAACCGCTCCAACATATGTAACGTTGAATTCCACCGGGTGGGTAGGTCACATATGATGCGATGTTCCGGAAGGTGGAATCGGGGCTGCAGAGCTGCAATGCGCGATCTTGCCATGCTGGAACGCCGCAAGTGAGCGCACTCTATGCGGACCTTGTGCAGCAGTGCATCAAGATCCGGATAGTCCCTCAGAAAGCTCTGCATGACCAAGTTGAGCACATGTGCCAGACATGGGATGTGAGTGAGGTTGCCAAGGCCAAGAGCTGCCACCAGATTTCGGCCATTGTCACACACTACCAAGCCCGGCTGGAGATTCGCTGGCACAAACCACACGTCGCTCTGCTGCTTGATGGCATTCCAGAGCTCGTGTGCTGTGTGGCTTCGATTCCCCAAAGAAATTAATTTCAGTATGGCCTGTTGACGTTTGGCCACGGCTGTGCTCATATCGGTCGTAACAGGCTCCTGCTGC
The DNA here is from genome assembly GCF_039654945.1 of Dendrobates tinctorius. NCBI lineage: Eukaryota > Metazoa > Chordata > Amphibia > Anura > Dendrobatidae > Dendrobates > Dendrobates tinctorius. The sequence goes on from NW_027361803.1 coordinate 15,329,138, forward strand.
GCTGTTTCAGAGGAACTCGAGTAGGAGGAGGAGTCAATGTGTACAGACTGGATTCCTGCAATCCTTGGAGTTGGCAGAATACGTACAGCGCCACTCTCCAGATCTGTACCCGGCTCCACAACATTTACCCAATGGGCAGTGAGGGAAAGGTATCGTTCCTGTCCATGGCTACTGGTCCACGCATCGGTGGTCAGGTGGACCTTGCTACTGACGGCGTTTAGTAGCGCATGTTTAATTTTTCCCTCCACATGCTTTTGCAGGGCAGGGACGGCTCGCCTGCTGAAATAAAAGCGGCTGGGCACGTTGTATTGTGGGACTGCCAATGCCATGAAGTCCCGGAAGGTGTCAGTCTCCACCAGCCTGAATGACAGCATTTCAAGGGCCAGTAGTTTGGCAATGCCAGCATTCAGAGCCTGTGCTCGGAGATGGTTTGCCGAGTATGGCCGCCTTTTCTCCCATGCCTGTACTACCGATGGCTGCCGAGTGGCCTGGGAGTGTGAGGATGACTTGGAACGTGGTGCTGTGGGTGGAATGTCACAGGGTCTCCGGACAACAGTGCCAGAGGTTCTTCCTTGGCGATCCTGTGAGGAAGTCGAACCAGCTGTGTGTGAGCTGGAGGAAGAGGCCCCAACACGAGCTGAAGAGTTGGTAGGTGGTGCTGTACGTTGGCCTACATCTTCAGTGTGTCTGTGTAACTCCAGCTCGTGCTTGGTCCGCACGTTTCCACATATTAGTGGTATTGAGGTTGCTGACATTTTTCCCTCTTTTGACTCTCTGATGACACAGCTTGCATTTGACAAAACAAATGTCATCTGCAACTGTGTCAAAAAAGGACCACGCACTGCAAGTCTTGGGAGCGCCCGTTTTGCCTTTTGAAAGTGGAATGCTCCTAACGGGTGCCGAAGTGGAGGCTACAGGCAACCAAGTCTGCCCCCTCCCTCTCCCTCCGGTTTTGGCCGTTCGGAGAATCTCTTCCTCAGAGCTGCTCCCACCACCTTCCTGTTCCTCACGCCATGATGGGTCAAGGACCTCATCACCAACACTCCCCTCTTCAAACACCTGCTTCTCCTGGGTTGTCTCGCCAGCACCGTACACAACAGAAAGTGGTAACTGAGTCTCGTCACCATCTGAGGCGTACTGAGGTGTGCTGACCATAGGCACCGGCCCACCCGCCTCTTCAGATTCAGAGGGACAAAGAATTTGCGCATCACTGCATACTCCCTCTTCTTCACATTCTGGAATGCTGCTTGGCTGGCCCCCTCTTTCCAAACCAACAGATTCCGAGAACAGAAGTAGAGACTGTGATGGCTCCTGTCCAGGGGTCTCTGACTGCCTGGGCACTTTGGCAGGTGGTGAAGAGACAGATGGTTGCTCTTCGGTGCTCTGGCCCTGAGAGGATGTGGAAGTAATTGAAGTCGATGCGTTAGCTGGCATCCATCCGACAACGGCTTCAATTTGTTCCTCCCGCAGCAGTGGGGTACGGTGAGGTCCTACAAAGCTGCGCATAAAGGACTGTTGCATGCTAAAACTGGGGGATGCTGACTCACTGGTGCCAACAGCAGGCACAGAATCCCCACGACCTCTCCCTGCAGAATCCCCACGTCCTCTCCCTGCAGAATCCCACGTCCTCTCCCTGCTGAAACTCCACGCCCACGACCATGTGCCTTACTCCCTGCCTTCTTCATCTTGCTAGACTGAGAAAGATAGGCAGAAAAGTACAAAGGGGGGCCTTAGTGTGCTTATTCCTGAACAGCTGGTTACAGGTATAAGAAACACTAATTTTATGAAGTGTGTGTCGACTACACTTTAATAGGAGATAATGTGGCCTACACAACTTTCAAATGTAGTGTTTGGTGAACTTTGTTGTTTTTTTTTTTTGGGGGGGAAAATCGAAAAGGATGCGACCAAAGATTTGAAAGTGAGAGTATCACCAACTTTCTGGAGCTATTACAATGCAGGCAGGTAACCTACAATGCAAAAGATGAGGCTCCAAAAAAATTGGGTAATACTAATCTGGCTGCAGCTGAAGGGCACAAGCCAGAAAAAAGGCTCCTCTATCTACTCCTATATAGTGTTTGCAACCAACCAATGTAGATGGATATGGATGGATGCACACTAATAGGAGAAGAAAAAATGAGCTGCACTCAAAGACAAATATGTGTGAGGCAGTGACGCACGCTGAGCAGCCTACAACCAGACATAGCTGTAGGACACACTACAGTGTAAGCTGCACTCACACACAGTCAGAGACCTCTCAGACAGCCGTGAACAGTGCAGCTAAGTGGGCACTAGCACTAGGCCTCTTTCACACATCAGGTTTTCGCCGTCAGGCGCGATCCGGCTCTTTTGACCAAAACCGGATCCGGCGAAATGCAATGCCGGATCCGGTTTCCCCCCCATTGACTTGCATTTGCGCCGGATCGCGCCGGATGGCCATGCGTTTCTTCCGGTTTTTGCCGGATCCGGCAATGTGTTGAAATCCGGCGTCTGGAAAAAACGGCTACTGTAACGTTTTTTGTCTCCGGCGAAAAAGCCGGACACGCCGGATCCAGCGCGTCCGGCTTTTGCACACAATGAAAGTCTATGAGCGCTGCAATGCGCCGGATCAGGTTTTTTAGGTCTGAGCATGCTCAGTAGCTCTGCCCACATCACACATATATAAAAGCATGACAGTGGGACCCTCAGCCACACCCAACATGCCACCAAAGACAGCAACCAGGCGCAGGAGAAGGCAGGAGACCATTGCAGCACCATCAGCACCACCACCACGCCAAATGGAGCAGCAAAGCGACCATGCTGAACAACGGGAGGGGAGTCCAGCAGCAGATGAGAGACGGTAATTATCAAATCCCCCATTCCTCAAAACTAGGGCCATGGAATATCAAGATATTCATTGTCCCTTTGTTTCTCTTTATTCAACAGCCGCCCAAGAGATGCAGCAGCAGCAGCACTGGCAGCACTGGCAACAGCAGCAGCACTACCCACAGCCATGGAGTCTGGCCAGCAACATGACAGCACATCTTCTTCTGGGAGCCCTCCCTCGCATCGTCAGCGTTTGACGGTAAGTTTTTATTTCCAAAATCCATCATCTCTGTAATATACACTCACTGGCCACTTTATTAGGTACACCTGTCCAACTGTGTGTTAAGACTTAATTTCTAATCAGCCAATCACATGGCAGCAACTCAGTGCATTTAGGCATGTAGACATGGTCAAGACAATCTCCTGCAGTTCAAACCGAGCATCAGTATGGGGAAGAAAGGTGATTTGAGTGCCTTTGAACGTGGCATGATTGTTGGTGCCAGAAGGGCTGGTCTGAGTATTTCAGAAACTGCTGATCTACTGGGATTTTCACGCACAACCATCTCTAGGGTTTACAGAGAATGGTCCGAAAAAGAAAAAAAATCCAGTGAGCGGCAGTTCTGTGGCCGGAAATGCCATGTTGATGCCAGAGGTCAGAGGAGAATGGGCAGACTGGTTCGAGCTGATAGAAAGGCAACAGTGACTCAAATTGCCACCCGTTACAACCAAGGTAGGCAGAAGAGCATCTCTGAACGCACAGTGCGTCGAACTTTGAGGCAGATGGGCTACAGCAGCAGAAGACCACACTGGGTACCACTCCTCTCAGCTAAGAACAGGCATCTGATGGCTACTTTCAGCAGGATAATGCGCCATGTCATAAAGCTCGAATCATCTCAGATTGGTTTCTTGAACATGACAATGAGTTCACTGTACTCAAATGGCCTCCTCAGTCACCAGATCTCAATCCAATAGAGCATCTTTGGGATGTGGTGGAACGGGAGATTCGCATCAGGGATGTGCAGCCGACAAATCTGCGCCAACTGTGTGATGCCATCATGTCAATATGGTCCAAAATCTCTGAGGAATGCTTCCAGCACCTTGTTGAATCTCTGCCACGAAGAATTGAGGCAGTTCTGAAGGCAAAAGGGGGTCCAACCCGTTACTAGCATGGTGTACCTAATAAAGTGGCCAGTGAGTGTATGTCTATTCATTGCCTTTTATTTCAAAACAGGAATCACAAGATGAAGAGGAGCTCCCAGAAGAAGAAGGAAGGGGTGGACAGACACCTGGAGTGGGCTCACAATTGGTAAGTTTTTTGCATCAAACGCAGAAACACAACATCACACTACACACAACACATAGAAAACAATGTTCTGCAGACGTCACACAGCAAACAAATGCCTACATCCAAACACATAAATTTTTTTCTTTTCTTCTCTAGTCTTCCCAATCTGGTGCTCGGCCAAGAGGTCCTCGCAGTGCCTCCCAGGGTCGTCGGCGACAGCAACGTGGCGGTCACCAGCGTGTAAGTATAATATTTAGGTTTTAAATGTTGGTACACTTTTTATTTCATGTCTTAAAGTGTGGTGACTAATTTTGCTATTTTTCTCTTTTACTTTAACAGCCTTCACAGCGTGCTCCCGACTCTGACGGTGAGGATGGAGGGATTGATGTGGACCGCCTCATCGATCTCGTCAGAGAAAGGGAGCCGCTCTGGAATATGGCTGACCGCCGCCACGCTGACCTTATCGTTACCCGACGACTCTGGGAGGAAATCTGTTCGCTCCTTGTGGGCCGCTGGGAGGACCTCGATGTTCGGGCCCAGATTAAAGAGCGTAAGTATATACAGTACCGGTTGCTTGATGTAAACCAGTGTTTCCCGAACTCCAGTCCTCGTGGTCCCCACGGATCATGTGTTCAGGATTTCTATTTACTATGGAAATCCTGAAAACATGACCCCTGGGGACCATGAGGACTGGAGTTTGGGAAACACTGATGTTGTATACTAACCACTTTGTCCTTTCTCGTTTCAGGGGAGAGAATTGTGAAGCGGTGGCGGTCTGTGAGCGATCGTTTCAAGAAGGAGTTCAATAAAGAGATGCGGGCCCCGAGTGGATCTGGAGGACGCAGGAGCAAGTACAAGTACGCACAAGCCCTGTCGTTCCTCCGGGATACAATGGTCAACAGAAGGTAAATATTACACACCACATGTGACAAAAAAATGTTTAGATGTAACTTTTTTTTTTCAGCCAGGGCCATACCATGTCAGTATATTAATTGTTTTTTTTCTCTTTATTCCACAGCACGGTGAGCAGCACTCGGGAGCCGGCACGATTGGACCCTTCTGAGGCGATCCCTGAGGAGACCGGCACCGAGGGACACTTCGACCGCCCCGGTACATCTGCACCTTCCCAGCCTTCCCACACATTGGACCCATCTGTCCCATCCACCAGCACAGGAGCATCGTGGCCGCCTACATTACATGAAGCTGCTGGTGAGGAGATCGCTTTCCCTTTACCCCACCCTTCTGCCCCTGCCACCTCTAGTACACCTGCGGGTACTGGGCGGCAGCGGCAGAGGGGTCAGGAAAAGACTTATGCGCCAGAGTTCTTGCATCTGAATGCATCTTTCCAGAACTGTCTAAAAGTCTTGTCAGAGAAAATCTCCACAGGCTTTCAGCAGATCAACTCCAGCATTCTGGAGGTGAAGACACTTCTGCAAACCATGCATTCAGAAACAAGATCTTCGCCAAACCACACCTTTTTCAGGTCTGTTGTGGAGCGCATGGCAACACTATCTCCTACCCAGCAGATGCATGTAATGCATTCATGCCACGGTGCTCTCCAGCACGTTACCTCCCAACCTCCTCCTCCCACCACTGTAGTTCCTCCACCTGCACCCCCTCCAGCCACTTTCCATCCTCCCCCTCCTATTACATCTGCACCCCCTCCAGCCACTTTCCATCCTCCCCCTCCTATTACATACCAGCAACCTCCCCAGTACCAGCAACCTCCCCAGTACCAGCAACCTCCCCAGCACCAGCAACCTCCCCAGTACCAGCAACCTCCCCAGTACCAGCAACCTGCCCCGTACCAAACTCCTTCCCCGTACCAAACTCCTTCCCCGTACAACTTTCCATCAACATCATCTGCTCCTACAGTCCCTGCCCAACCCTCCACTCCACCGCCCACCACCTCTTCTGCCTCCCACATGTCCACCCATTCTGTAGCTTTTTCCACACCATCACCTCTAACTGTTCCTTCCCCACCACGATCCCAGTCCTCTCTCCACACTCCCAGTGTCGAAGTGTCCCGCAGCCCCTCCAGCAGTATTTCCACCCCACACTACACCGAGTTATAATGTTTTTTTTGTAATAAAAATGCCCATTTGGTTGGTTTCAAACATTTATTAAAAAAGTCTTTTTTAACTTTAAAAACATTTTACAAAAAAAAAAATATTTTAAATAAAAGTTAAATTATCGTTTTACACTGGTTGTCTGTCATTTCTTTCTGCGGCGAAATATGTTTAAAAAAAAGGTTAAATAATTTCAAAGGTCAAAAGGTATTCAAAACCAGGTATATAACTGTGGGTAAATTTTAGCTTTTTGCCACAGTTGTGTTCCTGGTTGTGTTTGAAGCAAAGTATTTCACCTAAAAAGTTGTGTTTATTGTTGGTGATTTCCTAACAATGTACACAACTTTTGTTAAAAGGTGAAATACTTTGCATAAAACACAACCAGGTACACACCTGTGGCCTAAAGGTAAAAATAGTAAGACCATGACAAGATAGCCAACTTTGGTTGGCAAAGGTATATACTGTTGGTACAGAAGGTACACAAGTTTGGTTGGGCACAAATCTTTCACACTCTGCCATCCTGCCAGTGTACTCTGCCTTGAGGTGACATAAAGTATAGTGCAAAATTGTCCCTCATTACTGAAACCGTCACAGAACTTCTAGTGGTAATGTCATGGTAATCTTGCAAGGTGGTTTCTTCAGAGGTGTCCTCAATGGAAATGGGTTCCTTGCAGATAACAAAATTGTGGAGTACCACGCACGCTTTGATCACCTCGTCCACAGTTTCTGTCTTGAGGTTGATCGCAGTCAATAGGACCCGCCATTTGGCTGTCAGAATACCAAAGGTACATTCAACCATTCTTCTTGCTCTTGTGAGGCGGTAATTAAAAATGCGTTTTGGTCTTGTCAATCCTCTGCTAGAGTACGGTTTCAAAAGGTGTTCTGACAGCTGGAAGGCTTCATCCCCTACACAGACAAATGGCATAGGTGGACCAGATGTTTGCGGCAGCGGTCTAGGTGGTGGGAACTGGAAGGTGTTTCCATACAGTTTACACCCCATGGCAGACAGTTTGAAAACTTGAGAGTCATTGGAGCGGCCATAGGCCCCAATATCAATCGCAATAAATTTGTATTCCGCGTCAGCGATTGCCATGAGGACAATTGAAAAATATTTCTTGTAATTGAAATATTCCGATCCCGATCCGGCTGGTTTTACAATGCGGATATGTTTCCCGTCCACAGCGCCCAAGCAGTTGGGAAACTGACATATCTGTTGAAACTTGTCAGCAATTTCAATCCACCTCTCTGTTGTGGGCTCTGGTAAAAACTCTTCAGCTAAGGAGTCCCACAGTGCACGGCATGTGTACTTCACTATTCCAGATATGGTGGAAATCCCGAGTCTGTACTGGAAATGCAGTGACGAAAGGGATTCTCCAGTTGCAAGAAATCTGTGGGGAATTAAAAAACAATAAATTAGTTTTAAATCACAGCATTACATACCAAAACTGACCTATAACACTTGGAGATACAAACTACCAGCAACAAGATTGCAGTGAAAGTGTGCTCTGATGCGATCATATCCAATAAATGTGGCTTACCTTAAAGTCACCATCAGACGCTCTGCGGGTGAAACAGAGAAGCGGCAATAGGTGTCCGCTTTTCTTATGAGGTGTGCAATGCGCTCCACCAAGTAATCAAAATTCTCCATTTTCACCCGAACATATCCAAAAAATGTATCCGGGTTTCGCCTAAGGTCCATGCAGAGTGTAGAATAGACCCCACGCGTCATTCTCATGGCTGTGATGGGGTGGATCCACAAACGTCGTCTACGATGCCTGATGCGCTGCTGTCTCGCTCTCTCCTTCTCCAGAACAATCACCCTCAAACGATTCGCCTCCGCTATAAAATCCGCCAAATTCTTCAAAATATTTCCAATGACAACATCCATCTTCGCCAGTCACTTGCTCTTCTCTCCAACCTGCACTTTCTCCTCTACAACCTGTCAAAGAAGGGCTGTAGGAACATGGTATATATAGTTTTTCAGTAGCCAATCCCGTTCGGAAGGCCACAAGGGGCGTTTTTAAAAACCGGATCCGGCGTAATCCGTCGAAAAACGGATCGAAAAACGGATGAACCGGATGAGACGGATCCGGTTTTGGCTGTCAAGCGCAAGACGGATCCGGCAGAAAAACGGATCCGTCACATCCGGTTTTACAAAACATTTGCCGGATCCGGCGCTCCGGCACGACGCCGGAACGCACCTGACGCCGAAAACCTGATGTGTGAAAGTAGCCTAAGTGGGCACTAGCACTGACAGGCTGCAGAAAGGCTCCACTGTCTACTACTAGTGTTTGCCACCAACGTATATGGATATGGATGGAAGCACACTAGATAGAATTTTTTTAAAATAAGCAGCTCAAAAAGAAAAATATGTATGAGGCGGCAGTGAGATCACCCTGTCGTTGGTGAATGGGCTCACATCTTTTGGCCAAATTTTGTGCTAAGTATCTCATATGTTTTTCTAGATTACAAAAGCCATTATGCTATTCATATTTCACTTATTTCATATTTGATATGCCTTACAAAAGCCAGTATGATATGTATTTCTAGGTGTGCTACCATTTTCTAATTCGCTATGTAATTTATCTTTTGGTATGCACCTATTCAGACTAGTTCTAGATGTGCCGTCAGTTTTTTCTGTCAGTTGAGGCGGCAGTGAGGCACGCTGGCCGGCCTACAACCAGACGTGGCTGAAGGACCCACTCCACAGCGTGAGCTGCACTCACACAGCCCTTGCAGACAGCTGTGAACACTGCTGCTAGGGAAAAGCAAGCTACAGTGGTGGTTTATGTAGCCTGGGTAAAGCACAATATTGTTTTGAGAATCGCTATTTCTAACTGTCCCTCACAGTCTTCAACAGCAGCCTGTCCCTAACTGAATTCACAGCAGAGTGACCAGAAATGGCGGCGGTGGCTTTTATAGTGCATCATGACATCATTTCAGCAGCCAATCACAGCCATGCCAATAGTTAACATGCCTACATGCCTAACAGGATGTGCCCACACTTCTGAGGAATCCCATTGGCTGAATCAAAGCGAGCGGGCTGATAGCATTATGGGAACTTCCGATTCCGGTATCCCATATGAAAAAAGTATTGGAACTAAGTATCAGAATTCCGATACAGCTAATATCGGCCGATACCCGATACTTGCGGTATCGGAAAGCTCAACACTACTATTCATACTTCATATATTTTACATTGACATGCTTTAGCATGATAGAGTGCAACCTTATTTTGTATATGGGCTTGTGACATCAGGCGCAGCCACACAGACTTACTCCATAATGCCTTGCAGCTATTGGTCTAGTGCAGATAATCAAGGGAGACTATTACAACCAGTATCAAAGATAGGTACTAGCCAAGCCATTTTAAGGGTTTACTGCTTAGGGATAAGAGGTCAAAAAGCACAGCTGATTCTACATAGGGACAGAAAAAGGCCTAAATCTTGTTGTGGTTTATTACTGTCTTTAAGAATCACATTTAAAATGAGAGTGGCAGTCTCAGTCTAAGAATAGTAATCCAAAGATTCACGTGATAGGAAGGTGCTGGACCTGCAGAGCCAGTGTGACTGTGAATAAAGAGGTGCTGGATCTGCAGTGTCAGTGTGACTGTGAATATGGAGGTGCTGGACCTCCAGAGTCAGGATGACTGAGTAAGGAGTTGCTGGACCTGTCGAGTCAGTATGACTGTGAATAAGAAGATGCTGGACCTGTACAGTCAGTGTGACTGTGAATAAGGATGTGCTGGATCTGCAGAGTCAGAGCCATTGTGAATAAGGAGGTGCTGGACCTGCAGAGTCAGTGCCACTGTGAATAAGGAGGTGCTTGATATGCAGAGTCAGTGCAACAGTGAATAGGGAGCTGCTGGACCTACAGAGTCAGCACGAGTGTGAATAAGGCGGTGATGGATTTGCAGAGTCAGTGTGCTTGTTATTTGATTGATATGTGATATACTGGAGTAACAGCACCTTAATAACAGCATTTTTTAAGCTTAAACCACTGCAAACAAGGAGGGCAGTTTAATACCCCTCTGTCATAATATTCTTACTAATCAAAATCCTGAAACCAAGGCTTGTGTGTCAGAAAAACTGAGCTCTCTGGAATGTAAAAAGTGCAAGCCATATTTTTTTTGTAAAAACATTGCAATTGTTTTACCAGTTCACTTTCACAGGCACCACAATAATACTGCTGACTGTTTCTGCAACATACTTTCCATCCGTATACCTACCTAGCCACACAGCTTCTTCCATTTGCAACACTTGTGTATAAATACTAGGAAAGCAGTCATCTGCTCCTGAAACAAAGGATAATTTTTGGACCATTTCAACAATTTATGTTTCCTACAAAGTGTGATGCTGCAGTGAGTTATTGAACAGTCTGTTATTTACCACCAATCACCATTCATTTTCCCCAGCCAGACAGGTGGAGGTCACTCGGATATTAATAAAATTGTGTCTGCATTACAGAGCCCTAAAGGGTTCGACACAGACGTAGGAGGCCTTCGAGTGTGTTAGATAATATATGTTGGCAGCAAATCTAATTTTTGAGGGAAAATTTGAGAAAGTTCTAGAATTCAAATTGTAAAAGATTTGCTTGTCTTTAGACATATGGATATCACAGAGGGCTCACTCCCCCCCCCCCCCAACAGACTGCAGACACCATCTTAGCTAAGCACAACCAGCCGTTTGCCATACGTGATATGGGGTAATCGAATTCATGTCTGAAAAGGGGGAAGGGGTCTCCCTTTAAACTTGTCTGAAGTTTGATAACTTTTGAAAAGTTTTTGCAGAGAAATCTGCACTTTACACAGTAACCAATAGGGGGCCTCAGTGTCATTCTGAGAGGAGGAGAGGAGCTGGACATGAGAATTTCTCTGCATTTCTGAGAATGAATGAAAACAAAAATTCACAACTATCACAGGCTCTGAGCAGATTTTGATTTATTCATTTATTTACTGAAACCAACAGAAAATAATAAAGAAAAAAACATCTAATTCTGTTCTTTTTAGATCTTATCCTCTGGTTTTGGAAGACATTAAATGCTGAATTTCCATCTACTTAGTAGGTGCAGACTTTTGCAACCAGTTTCTGTTATTAATGATCCCAGTGCATCTAAACTGAAAGAGCTGCAACTGCGCAAATAGTTGGGATTAACCATTTAGAGGCTTATGTGACCTCAAGGTTAACCCTTTGTCCTCCGATCCTGCAATCCTTACATCTGTCCTCAACCAAAAATGTTAGTGAGAAGTAGGGAAGAGATGGAAGTAGTATGACTGCAGTGACGAGGTTTATTTGTAGTCTGTAATCCATATTTTTTTTGCGAAGAAGTGGCATGTTTTATTTATATCTATTGGGATTTTTTTTTTTTAAAAGGAGAGAATTGCAAAAGTATTCACACCCCTGAAATTGTTGTGTTAATAAAGCAACAAAATAGACAGAGTAGAGTGAAATGAAAGCATACAATTAAGCGCAACTATAACGTGTCCCCGCTGCTCCCCTGCCAGGTACAACCTAAATACATGGACATACACTGTGCAGGGTGCGTGCAAAATGCTGGGCCCTGATGCCTCATCTATTGATGACTTGGACTGTCACACACAAGTGATTACTTGTGTGTGACAGTCTCCTTATTGACATCTAGGGTAGTTGCTGTCTTCATTATTCTATAAATATATGCAAAACACAAGCCGCGGAGACACCATCACATGTTTCTCAACGCAAGCAATGACTAGCCAGGTCTTTCACAAGTGACGGGAAGGGCAGTCTCCAATGAAGGAAACCACCTATGCCAAAACATGGTATCCATCCACAGACAGCTGTTTCGGGGTATTGCCCCTCATCAGTGTGGAGTAGGAAACTGGCCAGTAGGAGCAATGCCTAGCAGAAGACTGTGAAAAATGAGGATGAGTGACCTCATGGAGATCAACATCCAACACTGCAGAGACACCATCACATGGACATCAGCTCCGGACATCAGGCTGCAGTCATCAGGCTCCGGACCTCTGGCAGCGATCGGCAGGCTCCGAGCATCCGGCAGGCAAACCAGGGTTCAGGCAAGGAGGCACGCCAGAGTTCAAGACATGGTGCGTGTTAGGAGACACACCAAGGTCCAAGGCAGAGTTCAAGGCAGGATGCGTGCTAGGAGACACACCAGTGTCCAAGGCAGGGTTTAAGGCAGGGTGCGTGCAAGGGGGCACACCAGGGTCCAAGGCAGGGTGCAAGGCAGGGTGTGTGCTAGGGGGCACACCAGTGTCCAAGGCAGGGTGCAAGGCACGGTGCATGCTAGGAGGCACGCCAGGGTACAGGCTGGGGCCTGTGTGTGCTGGGAGGCACACCAGGGTTCATGGCAGGACCTGCGCGTGCTTTGGAGGAGCACAGGGAGGTATGCCAAGGAGCAGGCTAGAACATGCGCGTGCCAGGAGGGCAGGAGGGCACGCAATGCACAGTGCAAGCACAGCGTGAATGCAAGGAAGCACAGAGAGCACGGCTGGGGCACTGGCTAGCTGGTCGGGCTGAGGGCGAGCACGGCTGAGGCACAACAGGCGGACACAGCTAAGTCACTGGCCGACGAGCACGGCTGAGGCACAGCAGACGGGCACGAGCACGGCGGGCACGGCTGAGGCACAAGCAGGCAGGCGAGGGAAGGCCAGCCACGTGCAAAGGGCACGCGAAGAAACAAGGCAAGGCAAGGCAAAGTACAGAACAAGGAGCGGAACGTAGGCTGAAGCACAAAGCGGGGTACAAGAAAGAGAATTGGAGCGTATGCTAGAGCCCAGAGCCGGGTCAGAGACATAGAGCAGAGTACAGACAGGTAGCGGAACGTATGATGAGGCACAGAGCCGGGTACAAGGAAAAAGCGGAGCGTATGCCAGAGCACAGAGCTGGGTGTAAAGCAAAGCACACAGTACAAGACAGCGCAAGTGCTAAAGGAGCATGGAAAGTCAGAGCGCAAAGATAAGGCTTAAAGCAGAGTACATGGCCATAGCGCGTACAGGCCGCACGCCGAGGCACAGTACGGAAACAGGCTTGTACAAGAGAGCATGATAGGACAGAGTGAAAGAAAGAAGCAGAGCTTGTGCTAAAGGAGCACAATAAGACAGAGTACAGAGAAAGCACACAAGGGAAGACACAGGACACAAGGCAAGATACAGGACACGAGACAAGTACAGGACACCAGACGAAGACAGGACACCAGACGAAGACAGGACACCAGATGAAGACAGGACACCAGACGAAGACAGGACACCAGACGAAGACAGGACACGAGACGAAGACAGGACACGAGACGAAGACAGGACACCAGACGAAGACAGGACACGAGACGAAGACAGGACACCAGAGGAAGACAGGACACCAGACGAAGACAGGACACCAGACGAAGACAGGACACCAGACGAAGTACAGTACAAGTACAAACACAGGACACCAGACGAAGACAGGACACGAGACGAAGACAGGACAACAGAGGAAGACAGGACACCAGACGAAGACAGGACACCAGAGGAAGACAGGACACCAGACGAAGACAGGACACCAGACGAAGACAGGACACGAGACGAAGACAGGACACGAGACGAAGACAGGACACCAGACGAAGACAGGACACCAGACGAAGACAGGACACCAGAGGAAGACAGGACACCAGACGAAGACAGGACACCAGACGAAGACAGGACACCAGACGAAGACAGGACACCAGACGAAGACAGGACACCAGACGAAGTACAGTACAAGTACAAACACAGGACACGAGACGAAGACAGGACACGAGACGAAGACAGGACACCAGAGGAAGACAGGACACCAGACGAAGACAGGACATCAGACGAAGACAGGACACCAGAGGAAGACAGGACACCAGACGAAGACAGGACACCAGACGAAGACAGGACACCAGACGAAGTACAGTACAAGTACAAACACAGGACACGAGACGAAGACAGGACACGAGACGAAGACAGGACACCAGAGGAAGACAGGACACCAGACGAAGACAGGACACCAGACGAAGACAGGACACCAGACGAAGACAGGACACGAGACGAAGACAGGACACGAGACGAAGACAGGACACCAGACGAAGACAGGACACCAGACGAAGACAGGACACCAGAGGAAGACAGGACACCAGACGAAGACAGGACACCAGACGAAGACAGGACACCAGACGAAGACAGGACACCAGACGAAGACAGGACACCAGACGAAGTACAGTACAAGTACAAACACAGGACACGAGACGAAGACAGGACACGAGACGAAGACAGGACACCAGAGGAAGACAGGACACCAGACGAAGACAGGACACCAGACGAAGACAGGACACCAGAGGAAGACAGGACACCAGACGAAGACAGGACACCAGACGAAGACAGGACACCAGACGAAGTACAGTACAAGTACAAACACAGGACACGAGACGAAGACAGGACACGAGACGAAGACAGGACACCAGAGGAAGACAGGACACCAGACGAAGACAGGACACCAGAGGAAGACAGGACACCAGACGAAGACAGGACACCAGACGAAGACAGGACGCCAGACGAAGACAGGACACCAGACGAAGTACAAGCACAGAGCGTGTGCGAAGAAGCACAACAGGGCACAGAATACAGGGAGCAACCGAGCAGACCAAACAGGGAAGCAATACGATACTCAGGCCCCGACCATAGGAAGGGGCGGTCTGATATAGGGCATTAGCACCTGCACTTCCGGGTCAGAACCATGGGGGGAAGACTTCCGGGTTGGCTCCTCCAGAACCATAGAGAGGATTGCTGGATCAGGTCCTCCTGGACCATAGAGAGGATCACATGGTCGGGTCCTCCAGTACCATAGAGAGGATTGCTGGATCAGGTCCTCCTGGAGCATAGACAGGATCACATGGTCGGGTACTCCAACATGGCAGAACAGAGACGGGCGCGTGTACAGCAACGGCATGCAGCCATGGTGAGGTACGCGTGCACACTAGCGATGGCGCACAGCCATGAGATGAAGCACATGTGCGCACAAACAATGGCGTATAGCCATGAGATGAGGTGCGCGTGCATACTGCTCCAGGGGTTATGCAGCATAACAGACATGACGGGCATGACAGATATCTCTGGAAAAGCAGTGTGCCCATGATACAAAACTGTCCCCATTCATTATCTGTTCAGCCTGTGTCATCTCAGGCATTGCCTATGCAGAGTGCAGCAGCCAAAGACAAACTCAGCTCCACTTCTGTGCTCTGCAAAGAAACTGGCAGCAGCGGCTGAGATGGCAAAGCAGCTGCTAGCTGCACTACTCACACAGCTTGCTGGCTGTCAGCCCGTCGCTCACTGCGCCCATGCGTTGCTCCTATAAGAAGCTGCACTTGCAGGTGCCGCTAAGTGCAGGCGAGAGTCCCCAGCACAGGCCCATCTGGATCATGTAATAGTGGAGGGGGTGAGAGACAGAATTAGTCCTTATGCCCCTCCACTCTACATACATGTATTATTGTATATACAGTACTTGTTTTTTGTGATGTATTATTGGAATGTACAGTGTGCACCGTGCACTTCCTGGCCCTCTGCTGAACTTCCTGGCAATTATCATCTCTTCCATAGTAGGGAAGCTCAACATCAGGACCTCTGACCCAGCAGCAGCATCTTCTTAATGCAGAGGGCAGGATTTGCCTGAGGCATGACATCTCATATACAATACTTCACTATGCCATTTATTATTTTATGTGCAGCAACAGAGAGAGCACTGTGTCTGCGCCGTCCATAGAAAATGCCACACTGTCCATACATTACAATGGCCATAGTGCCCCCAGACAGAGGAGCTGCCAGTCCGATGCAAAGTGAAAACCTCGATACTGACAGTGACCTTCAGGAATGTCGGCTCAGTAATTACTGGGTCATCAAATGATAGGAACAATGGATCGATAGCAGAACCTAGTGCACGAGTACAGAGGAGCAGATAATAACCCAGTGCACGAGTACAGAGGAGCAGATAATAACCCAGTGCACGAGTACAGAGGAGCAGATAATAACCCAGTGCACGAGTACAGAGGAGCAGATAATAACCCAGTGCACGAGTACAGAGGAGCAGATAATAACCCAGTGCACGAGTACAGAGGAGCAGATAATAACCCAGTGCACGAGTACAGAGGAGCAGATAATAACCCAGTGCACGAGTACAGAGGAGCAGATAATAACCCGGTGCACGAGTACAGAGGAGCAGATAATAACCCAGTACACGAGTACAGAGGAGCAGATAATAACCCAGTGCACGAGTACAGAGGAGCAGATAATAACCCAGTGCACGAGTACAGAGGAGCAGATAATAACCCAGTGCACGAGTACAGAGGAGCAGATAATAACCCAGTGCACGAGTACAGAGGAGCAGATAATAACCCGGTGCACGAGTACAGAGGAGCAGATAATAACCCGGTGCACGAGTACAGAGGAGCAGATAATAACCCAGTACACGAGTACAGAGGAGCAGATAATAACCCAGTGCACGAGTACAGAGGAGCAGATAATAACCCAGTGCACGAGTACAGAGGAGCAGATAATAACCCAGTGCACGAGTACAAAGGAGCAGATAAAAACCCGGTGCACGAGTACAGAGGAGCAGATAATAACCCAGTGCACGAGTACAGAGGTGCAGATAATAACCCAGTTCATAACTTCAGGCGGGCACATAGTAATTCAGTGCTGAGCTGCAGGGTGAACATAGTAATTCAATGAAGAACTTCCAGGGTGCATATAGCAATCCAGTGCAGAGCTTCAGGTGGCACATAGTAATTCCATGCACAGCTATAGAGAGACAAGTAGTAATCCAGTGCACAGCTCTATAGATGCACATAGTAATCTAGTGCACAAGTCCAGGGATGCACATAGTAATCCAGTGCACAGCTATATAGATGCACATAGTAATCTAGTGCACAAGTCCAGGGATGCACATATTAATCCAGTGCACAGCTACTGTGGTGTTCAGCTGAGCACAGGTGTGGAACACAACTATTGAAGTTCTGACTAATGCAACATATTCTGTTACCCCTGCACCCATATGACATGTTGGTTAGTGCACCAGTGGTTGAAGCCAGTGTCAAAATGGAAGTGTTAGTCACCTGTACTGGTTCCAACATCAGTGTGCATCTTCCTTCCTCAATGGCCAGCTTTCTCAATTCTTGTGTACCATGATAACCCAGGAATCATACCTGAGGCCGGCTCAGGTGGCTGCACACCACTTGAGCTTTCAGGTATTAGTAGGCTGCAAGTACATGCTGACATCGTGCTGCATCTAGATGCCTGTGCACAGACTTGTCTCTGCTATATCAAGGTGTCTCTCTACCAACTTGGCCCTATTGTTTAAAAGTGCTATCTTCAAACTCAATTGTGCTGTATCCAGTCACCTATCTGCTGACTCAGGTCTTCTGTTCTAAAGTGCTCTCTGCATACTCAGCTCTGCAATATCAATGTGCCTCTCTGCAGCTTGGCTCTGCTGTTCCAAAGTGATGTATGCAAATTTGACTGCTAAATCAAAATGTCCATGTGTCAGCTTGGCTCTGCTGTTCCAAGGTACTGTCTGCACATTCGGTTCTGTTATATCAAGGTAGGGAACTTCCAATTTAGTTATTCTGTTCCAACTGACTATCCCAATTCTGCTGTTCCAAAGTGCTGTTTGCATACTCAGCTCTGCTATATCAAGGTGCCAGTGTATCAGGTTAGCTCTGCTGTTCCACAGTGTGATCTGCACACTCAGCTCTGCTGTATTATTGTGCCTATTTGCTGACTCACCTTTGCTGTTTCAAAGTGCTCTGCTATATTACTTATTACTGTCTTTCTTACTATATACTGAGCATTACTGAAACTCAACGCATCAGATGATATGGATACCTTATAGGGATCCTTTTCAATTAGATAAACTTATTCTGTTGCACACATACTATTACCTTTTTCCTGACCAATTCTCCGGCCTCCTACATTCACTTATGAATCAAACCACATTGTTCCCATATAAATTTTATATTGTCTATATCTTTTTGCAATGTTTCCAAATCTCTGCACACTCGACCCTGCTATATCAAAGTGTTTACCTGCCAACTTGGCTCTACTGCAAGGGTAGGGAACCGTCTTTAATGCCAGGAGTCATTTGCATATTTATACCATCATTCAGGGACTGCATAAAATATGAACTTGAAAATTACAGTGTTATCTTTGCTTAAATAATTAATTCACCGGTCACCGCTAATGTGGTGGCTGAAATTGTTTCTCATATGTGAGGCTGAGATGTTAGATGATATTGATAGTGTTTCTACTCATAAATGCTTTTCCAGGTTTACGTCAGTTTGGAGCACAGTCATCTGTTTGTGATGACAAGTTTTGTAGCATAGACATCACATAGCAGACACTGGGCTGAACCATATACCTCACATAGGAGACACTGGGTTGAACCATATACATCTTGTAGGAGACACTGGATCTGAAGCATATATAGTACATCATATAGGAGACTCTGGAGCTGGGCATATTCACCACATAGGAGACACTGGGACAGGTGTATATACATCATATAGGAGACACTGGAGCTGCAGCATATATATCACATATGAGACACTGGGACTGGTGTATATACATCATATAAGACACAGTGGTGCTAGTGCAGATGCATCACATAGCAGACACTGGGGAAGAAGGATATGCATCTCATGGGAGACACTGGGGAAAAAGTATACACATTACACAAGGAGTCGTATGGTTGACATTGGAACTGCAGCAAATACCTCACATAGGAGACATTGGGGTTGGAATATATACATCACAGGAGACATTGGGGTTGGAGCATATACAGTATATCACATGAGACATTGAAGATGGATCATGTACATCATAGGAAACATTGGCGCTGGAGACTGTAGCGCATACATCACAGCATACCTGAGGGCTATGTTATGACTGTGTTGCCGGGTATCCTAGGACAAGGGGCTCCTTCCCTGTCCCAAACACTAAGGTCGCCCTAGCTCACCCTGCTCCCCGGATTACTTCTGATGGTGAAGACGCCGGGGCCACTTACCTTCCCTTAGCTCCTGAATCCATCCTCAATCTGTACCCTTCCCCCACCCAGGGAAGAGGGGAGTAGTAGTATACCGTAGTACACCAACCAGACTAACAAGGTAATATGAACAGGTGCAACAAAAAATACCAAACATACACACACGTATAACAGAGGAATGCAAAGGGGAATGGAGGATGGGGTTAAACCAAAGTAGGAGAAGAAAGGGAATTCTCACACACTCAAAACCTAGCAACAGTCACAAATAAACCCATAAAATGCCTTCACCTACAATAACCAGCAACAACTACCAGCCATGCAGCATAAGCTATCTCTGACAATGAGTGCTAACCAGGGCCCGGATTATATAGGGGATAGTAGTGGCTAACAGAGAACAGCTGAGAGCCTTAGCTCCAGGAGCTCTCAACAGAGCAGAATAATTCCTGCACTGCCCAAAGAAATTTATACCATTTAATAAGGTGAAGTGCTTCCATTCAGTGCAGGAGTAGGAGAAATCAGACGCTGCGGTCTTCTGGCTCCTCTCTGTCACGGTAAACCCGTGACAGGCTGCTGCTGCTTTTGTCCTCTTCTGTGGGACGGCAGCACATCAAGCTAACTCTGTCCACAAAATATGTTCAGACACTGGCACTGGCCAGCGTCAGGACATAATGTTTCACTGTCCTTACATCAGCTTTCAGTAGTGAATGCTGCGTGATCATGCTCGCCGTGTGAGAAGGTTTTAAAGGGCCTGGGGATGGCAGAACGCAGCTGACAACCAGAGCAATGCAGTCCCCGGAATATGTTCAGGGGCCAGAGAGAAGATCATTGCGGGACACAATCGGCCCACTGGCCAAAGGTCCCCCACCCCTGCTCTACTGTTTCGAAGTGTCTGCATACTCAGCTCTGCTATATCAAACTTGGCTTTGCTGTGCTGAAGTGTTGTCTGCACACTTGACTCTACTATATCAAGATACCTATTTACTGACTCGCCTCTGCTGTTTTGAAGTGCTGTTGACACACTCAGCTCTGCAATGTCTAAGTGACTATCTGCTGTTACTCTGCAGTTCCAATCAGCTGTCTGCCCACACAATTCTTCTATACCAGGGGAACCTACAGCTCTGCAATATCCAGATGCTTATCACCATATTTAGTGGCATTTTCCATGTTTCTACTGGAAGCCACACCAACCGCCTCACTTATACCAGCACATATAGGAAAGTAATTGCTCTTTTCGTATTTCTGCCCCCAAAAATGATTACCATAAGTTAATCACTATATAATATGCACTCCTTAATACTGCTTACTGAATATAATACAATTCAAAAAACCTCTTTTAGCTATGTAGGAGGAGGGGCCCCCGCTGTGTAACCTGGCCAGAACCAAGGAGGCTATCACCAAGGTTCCTAGGGAGACTGTTTCCGGGGGACACAATTAGGGGACGGACCACAGAGACTTCTAGAAAGGTTGGGGGAGGAGCCACTATAAAAGGGGCTGAGGACGCCAGCAGCAGGGAGTCGGCGCAGCAGGAGAGGAGGAGCGAGGAAGCTAGAGGGCGCCAGAGCAAGGAGAGCAGAGCAGCGACGGGAGACTTAAGAGAGACTAACCGCTGACAGAAGGGAGATGGCACCGAGCCGTCCAATGGAGAGACACCGCCCGCCCGCACTCCCTGCGGCCGTTGTCGCTCCACTCCAGCCCATGGCAGCGGCCTATCCGCTGCCACCCACGGCCATCTCTGCTTCACTCCAGCCCACGGCTGAGGCCTGCCCGCTGCCACCCACGGCCGCCGCCACCTCACTCAAGGCCATCACTGCCCGCTCCCTTCCCGGGACTGTGGCCTCCATTCTCCAGCCCCCAAGCGGCTCCGCACCGCCTCCGCCGGGGGCACCGCGTCATGGAACTCTCCAGGGGCCTGTTGTGCCCCCAGCTCGCCTGGGCGTAGGAACGCCCGAAGTCTTCGCCAGATCCTCGTCGGCTGGGCCCAGCGGCTGCAATGCAGAAGCATCATCGATCAGAACCCTGCCGGATGTCAGAGAGGATAAGTGACACTTTGTAACTAAGGACCCGTATTCGGCCATACCGCAGCCCTATAGTGACCAGCCTTTGCCGGGTTAGTCGTGTTCGCATTACCCGTGTATTCTTGTGTTGATCCCTGCGTGGGCAATTATTGTTAGCTTGTTTGGATGCTCAGGATAGCCATAAAGGCATCCTTATATATAAAAGTTACACTTTAAAGTTCACCCCGTCTCCCACCTCGTCACTGCATCCCGCGTACCTGTGAGTACTACAGCTACATCAGAAAAAAAAAGTTCCACTTGTCAGACTATTACATGACATAAAACGGACCAAAATTCCTTCATGGGTGAAAAAGTTTTGTAAATTTTTTTTTACAAGAACAACGGCGGAGTGTAAATCTGAAATCTTCTGTATTCACACCTCACACTTCTCACACGCTGAAATATTGCGTCCTTATGCAGACTGTCATCTCCGCACAGCGACAGCAGACTCTTCCATAGGGTGGCAATACGCTCCGGGAACCTTACTACAACAAACAGCTCAGGTACATGCTGCTAACACCTGCTGTTATCATCCACATGACAAAAAGTGTGTGGTCCAGAAGCTGCTCTGCGAATGTTCATCAGAGGCGGGAAAATGTAAGGTATCAGCGCTTGTATCATCAAGGTTTTATCAGGACGGGTTATTAGGACTTGTGCTGCAATAAAGCTCTGCAGCCAATCTTTTGATTTCACATTTGCATTTTTTCTTCCCCTTCTTCCAAGAGCCATAAGTTTTTTTTTATTTTTCTGTTACATTGCCGAATGAGGGCTTGATTTTTTGCGGGACGAGTTGTAGTTTTGAACGACATCATCTATTTTACCATATAATGCACTGAAAAAATGGCAAAACAAATCCAAATGGGATAAAATGGTTAAAAAAAATGCCGTCATTGTTTTTTGCCTTTATTGTTGCGGTAAAAATGACCTGGAAACCCTATTCCCCAGGTCAGTGTGATTATGGCTTGTATAATCTTTTTTGTAATTTCAGTGTTGCTAAAAATTTCAGGAGATTTGGAAAAATAAAAATGTTGGTCTGTGTCACCATTTTCCAAGACTCGTCACGTTTCTATTTTTTTATGTTGATGCAGCTGTGGGAAGGCTATTTTTTTACGTGGCGCGCTGATGGTTTTGCTGATAAAAATTCGGGGTACATATCACTTTTGATCTCTTTAAGTGCATTTTTTTTCATGGTTACAAAAAAAGCAATTCTTTCGGGTTCCTTATTTATTTCTGATTACAACTTTTACCGCATGGGTTCATTAATTTTTTTTTGGTTCCTGAATAAGGTGAGCTAGCCCTAACCACAGACTAGATGATGGCAACTCGGACCTATGCTGCCTGAAAGGCCGTTGAGTGCTTCACGTTACTCATAAATATCCGGAGGGCAGAGCAGAGTGCAAATTACCTACTGAAGGGAAGGTGTGCTGAAATAGGAAAAGATACCAGCGTGAGTAAAACAAACCACGAAATACAAAATAAAGGATTAAGTACGTACTGTTAGAGTATATGCCGTCTACTTCCTAAAAAGAAACAGAAGATAGCTGCAGGGTAAAGAGCATAAACAGAGCAGAGATAAACCCTAGCTGGTCTTTCACTGACTGATTTAAACTAAGTACGAATGGACATCCAAATGAGACAATCACCAGCAGGAAATACCAGCAGAAGCAAAGTATATAAAGCAGCACCCGAAAGGTGATTGGGCAGACAAATGAATAAATGAAAACACCTGTTACCCTAAAAATCTGAAGCCAGGATAACAGAAACTAAACACCTGGTGAAAAGGCATATGTTCTGTGGCTCAGAGGACAGAGAAGCTGACCACAAAGTACAAGCTCAAGGGTTCAAACCCAGACGTATGAAATTAGGGAGTTTGGTCTAGTTGTGTATTGATTTTGGAAGTCTGGTCATTCAGGGGATTTGGTATATTTATGTATTGTTTTGGGGGTCTGGTCATTTGGGGAGAATGGTCTAGTGTGTTTGTTTAGAGGTATGGTAATTTAGGGACATTAGTCTAGTTGTTATTGGTTTAGGGGGTCTGGTCATACAAGGAGTTTGGTCTGGTTGTGTATGTTTCAGAGCCTGTTCATTTAGGGAGTTTGATCTAGTTGTGTATTCTTTTAGGGTGTCTGGTCATTTAGGGAGTTTGGTCTAGTTATGTAATGGTTTAGGGGGTCTTGTTTTGAGTCTGTATTTTATACAGAAGTCTATGTTTATTCTGCGGTTTTTATTTGATATTTGATTAAAGGGTACGATGTGTTGTCTGTATTCATTTTGTGGTGTAATGCAGGTGGTCATCTAATATATAAAGCTCAAGTGTGTGTATGTATGTATGTGTGTATGTCCGGGATTGGCATCCGCACAGTCGCAGCTACAGCCACAAAATTTGGCACAGTCACACGTCTGGACCCCGAGAGCGTCCTAGGCTATGTTGTGAGGTGAAATTTTAACCCCGCACGTTCCAATTCACCAAACAATTTTGCCCCTATCTACATAATGGGGAAAAAGTGTGTGTGTATCAAGCCCCGCCCCTCATTATGATGTCATAATGGATGACTATGGGATGGATGAAGTGTGATGGGTATATGGGCACTGGACTATGGGATGGAGGATATGTATGACTGGTATATGGGCACGGGACTATGGGATGGAGGATGTGTGATGGTTATATGGGCACTGGACTATGGGAAGGACGATATGTATGATGGGTATATGGACACGGGCCTATGGGATCGTGGATATGTATGATGGGTATATGGGCACGGGACTATGGGATGGAGGATGTGTGATGGGTATATGGGCACGGGCCTATGGGATCGTGGATATGTATGATGGGTATATGGACACGGGCCTATGGGATCGTGGATATGTATGATGGGTATATGGGCATGGGACTATGAGATGAAGGATGTGTGATGGGTATACGGGCATGGGACTGTGGAATGGAGGATGTGTAATGGGTATATGGGCACGGGCCTATGGGATTGTGGATATGTATGATGGGTATATGGGCACGGGACTATGGGATGGAGGATGTGTGATGGGTATATGGGCACTGGGCTATGGGATGGAGGATGTGTGATGGGTATATGGGCACGGGACTATGGGAAGGAGGATGTGTGATGGGTATATGGGCACGGGCCTATGGGATGGAGGATAATTATAATTTGTTATAACTAACCACAGTTAGTTACTATGCCCGGGCAGCGCCGGGCTCTTCAGCTAGTATCCTATTAAATGGCACTTTTCAGAATCTTTCTGAAATCACTCAAATTTTTCACGTATGCCATCGCACTAAACGATGGAGCTCCTTTACAATTTTATATTCTCTAACAATAAGCAACGTATCAAAAGAGGAGTCGCATCTAAGATCCCCAATTACCCGGTGTAAGAGAACATTGTTGAACATGTGACCAGTGGATCTTTTATGACGCTAAGTTAGTAGTATGCGGAATTGCAGCCGTGCTCCCACCAGCCTCCTCCACCCTGTGGGTCTACATGTAGGAATGGGTTACAACCCGGATCAGACAACGAAGTGTGTTTTTGGGTATGCAGTTTCCTCTTTCTTTCTGATGTCCTACTTTTGAGTTTTGTTTGCATTCTCCTAATCTCCCCTAGAGTTTGACCCCTGATGGTGGTGGGGAGGGGGCAGTGAAGGGTATGATGAATCACAGATGCTGGAGGCAGGATGTATGTGTTATCATTGTACACATCTGTATCTGGTATTTGTAGAGTGTGCAGACTTTCTCACCCATCTTATTATTGTCCTGCACAGAGCCTCCAAGTATAAACACAAATAAATGATTAACCGTAACCTAAAGCGCAAATTCTGCTGTGAACGCTCAGATGCAGAAATGCAGCGCGAGATAAGATTGTGAGATCCATCATCTGCAGGGAATGAATATTTACCACAAGAACTCAAGATAGGATTTTTTTTTGCAAAAGACACAAGATGCCCCTAGAGAAATGTTCTCAATGACTGTCACACAAGCAAAATCTGCCATGGAGTTCTAGATGTTTGGCCAAAATCAAGAGTCGTTGGGGCACAGACAGCAGCGATGGGCTCCAGATTAGCATGGCCAAATCCTTCTTCATCCCAAAGAGTTTGTCCCACTATGATGACCAATCCATGCTGATAATAAATGAAAGTCAATAAATAGAAAGGCAGAGGAGAGAACCTGTTAGGAACGGCGGAACGCACTAAATAAAAATAAATAATAAAGTGCGTTCGCCGCTCGGGATCCACCGTGTAGTAGGTGTTACACCGCTGCTAAGAAGTGACAGACGAGCAATATGACGGAAATGTGCACGCAGGTTGAACGTCACCCCAGTGCGCTAAGCAGTCTCTGCTCACAGAGATGTCAGCAGAGGTAAACACAAAAGGCTGAGCCTGTTATTGTCACAGGTCTCAGGTAAATGCACACACAGTATATGGTCACAGGAGCAGGACCCAAGACAGAGGAGCTGCATCCGTCTAGACCTACCGTGCGTGCGGCGTCGCTACTGCGGACGCCAAAGAGGGCTGCAACTGCAGCGCTGCGTAGGACACTGCAGCTAGTCGACAAAGCAAGGAAGCAAACGCAATGTCGGACACTAGCACTGTGGATGATGCTGTAGTGGCTTGAGGTTTGCCACGGGCTGACTCTAATCTAAGTCCCTGTACACATGAGTCATTCGCAGGTTCATACATCCATCATCATTCACTCAGTTGCAACTAGAGACTATACTTGCGCATGGCCGAACGGTCATGCGCGTTTTTTATAGTCGGGACCTTCCGGAAGCTTCCAGATCTCCGAGATGGACCAATGAGATCTGGAGCAGGACCTGAGCACATGACTCCCAATCTCCAATGGGAGATCGTCTCGTGAGCATGCCCAGGAGGAGAACAGAGGGACTTAGTCTCTGGAGCGATCTGCTGCAAAGTAATCTCCTCTGCGGTAGATAGACATCAGGAGACCGCAGAATGTGAGGCTCTGGATTCCTGCAGAGCAGACGCAGAAACCTGACACCTAACAGAACCCTTTTTTCATGACTGATCGAGACCATACACTGCCGTTCAAAAGTTTGGGGTCACCCAGACAATTTTGTGTTTTCCATGTAAACTCATACTTTTATTAATCAAATGAGTTGCCAAATGAATTTATAATCTAGTCCAGACATTGACAAGGTTAAAAAAAAAGATTTTTAATTGAAATAATAATTTTCTCCTTCAAACTTTGCTTTCGTCACAGAATGCTCCCTTTGCAGCAATTCCAGCATTGCAGACCTTTGGCAATCTAGCAATTAATTTGCTGAGGTAATCTGGAGATATTTCACCCCATGCTTCCAGAAGCCCCTCCCACAAGTTGGTTTGGCTTGATGGGCACTTTTTGCTCCCACAATAGCCCAATGGGGTTGCGATCTGGTGACTGCACTGGCCACTCCATTACAGATAGAATACCAGCTGCCTGCTCCTTCCCTAAATAGTTCTTGCATAATTTGGAGGTGTGCTTTGGGTCATTGTCCTGTTGAAGGATGAAATTGGCTCCAATCAAGCACTGTGCACAGGGTATGGCATTGCATTACAAGATGGAGTGATAACCTTTCTGACTCAAAATCCCTTTTACCTTGTACAAATCTCCCACTTTACCAGCACCAAAGCAACCCCAGACCATCACATTGCCTCCACCATGCTTGACAGATGACGTCAGGCACTCTTCCAGCATCTTTTCAGTTGTTCTGCATCTCTCAAATGTTCTTCTGTGTGATCCAAACACCTCAAACTTGGATTTGTCTGTCCATAACACTTTTTTCCAATCTTCCTCTGTCCAATGTCTGTGTTCTTTTGCCCATATTAATCTTTTCCTTTTATTAGCCAGTCTCAGGTATGGCTTTTTCCTTGCCACTTTGCCCTGAAGACCAGCATCCCGGAGTCGCCTCTTCACTGTAGACGTTGACACTGACGTTTTGCGTGTACTATTTAATGAATCTGCCAGTTGAGGACCTGTGAGGCGTCGATTTCTCAAACTACAGACTCTAATGTACTTGTCTTGTTGCTCAGTTGTGCAGCGGGGCCTCCCACTTCTCTTTCTACTCTGGTTGGAGCCTGTTTGTGCTTTCCTGTGAAAGGAGTAGTACACACCGTTGTAGGAAATCTTCAGTTTTCTGGCAATTTCGCACATGCCTTCATTTCTAAGACCAAGAACATTTCTGTCGAGTTTCACATGAAAGTTCTTTTTTTCTGGCCATTTTGAGAGTTTAATTGAAACAACAAATGTAATGCTCAAGATTCTCAACTAGCTCAAAGGAAGGTCAGGTTTATAGCTTCTCTAATCAGCCAAACTGTTTTCAGCTGTGCTAACATACTTGCACAAGGGTTTTCAAGGGTATTCTAACCATCCATTAGCCTTCTTACACAGTTAGCAAACACAAAGTACCATAAGAACACTGGAGTGATGGTTGTTGGAAATGGGCCTCTATACACCTATAAAGATATTGCATTACAAACCAGATGTTTGCAGCTAGAATAGTCATTTACCACATTAACAATGTATAGAGTGTATTTCTGAATCATTTAATGTTAGCTTCATTGGAAAAAACTGTGCTTTTCTTTCAAATATAAGGAAATTTCTAAGTGACCCTAAACTTTTGAACAGTAATGTAGCTGCAATCACTCTTGGACAGTTCGGGAAATGGGGAGATCTCCCGGATTCCTGGGAGAGTTGTCTCCAAGCACCACCGAATGCACCATCCAGGAAACCAGCGCTTTGGGAAGGTTCCTTGTGCTCGATGCTCCATCATTGGGCAGATCCCAGGGACCAATTCACAGATAGGAAATGGGGCGTGAGGGGTTGTCGCTACCTCAAGAGGTCACAAGTCCCTCAGATGTAAGTAAAAGTTGCCTAATAGTACACTAGGGGAGTCTTAATTTGCCAACACTCCTGGACATTTTGGGAAAAGGTGACAGCCGGATTCTTGAAAGAGTTGTCTTCAGGCACCACCGAATGCAACATCCAGGAAACCAGCACTTTGGGAAGATTTCTTGTGTTTGATGCCAGGAGGCTCGATCATCGATGAGACCACAGTGTCCCATTCCGAGATAGAAAATAGGGCATGAGAGGTTGTGGCTACCTCAAGAGGTCACAAGTCTCTCAGATGGAAGTAAATGTTGTTAAATAGTACATTGGGGAGGGTTCCAAGGCTGCTAGAACTGGACCTTAATAATTTTGGAAAACCCTTTACACATATAGGCCCATGTCAGCAACCATCCTTGACTGTCCAGTATCCCCAGTGCATTGGTCCCCAGTTCACCAGTGCAATTATAGGTAACAGCAGGTTCGCAGGATGCAGTGACGAGACGCGAGACTGGTTGAACTTTGAAAAGCAAACTTTTTATAATGTAAAGCTGCTAGGTGTTATGAGTTCATTTTCCCCTTCACCATTGAGGTCTGATGAACTCCCTCTTCTGGTGAAGGAAGGTAGTGAGGCTGATTACCAAGCACCTGAGCTGGGAGAGGATGACTGGGCGACGGGGATCGCTGGTGATTTCTCTGTGGAATTCTAGGAGACCAATCTGATTCCTGCTCCTCAAAAGCTAAGTTTTCTGCTTTGCCTTTTTGCATTTGGGTTTTGGTTTTAGTTTGCCTTGCTTTTCTGGATTCTGCCATTCCCTGCTGGGGTGAGCTGAATTCCTTTTTGTCAGTTTGCTCTGTCTTCAGAAAATACCTGAGTACTGACATAGTCTTTTTGAAGCCTAGCGTCTTCAGGGCCTTTTTCCCTGTCAGTCTGTTGGCTCTTATTTTGATAGGGTTTTTTGCGGATTGCAGACAGCAGCCTTCCTATCCTGTCCTATCTAATTAGCTTGGGCCCCATCATTTGCTCAGTCTATCTTTCTATCTGTGTTAGTGTTTTTTCTTCTTGCTTCACCGTCATTATATGTTGGGGGCTGCCTATTGCTTTGGGGTCTGCTCTGGGGAAGTTTAGATTTCCCTTTCTGTCTTTAGGCTAGGCAGTTCTCCGGCTGTGATCGAGGGGTCTAGGGCATCGTAGGAACCCCCCACGGCTACTGCTAGTTGTTGTTGATAGGTTCAGGGGTCTGCAATCCAATAGCTGCCAACTTCTCTGGTTTTCTGGACTTAGCTAGCATTTCTGTTTTTGCCTCCTACGGTGACTCATTCATAAGGCTAAGTGCACACGTACCGGAACTCTCGCGGAAATTACCGCGAGTATTCCGGAATTCCATTCCGCGGGAAAATCGCATTTTAAATTCCCGCGATTTTCCCGTAGAACTAACATTTTGCAAGCGTATTTAGCTTGCAAAATGCTAGCGTTTTCCAAGCGATCTGTAGCATCGCTTGGAGAACTGATTGACAGGTTGGTCACACTCGTCAAACATAGTGTTTGACGAGTGTGACCAACTTTTTACTACTGAGGCCGCCTATGCGGCATCAGTAGTAAAAGATAGAAAGATAGAATGTAAAAAAAAATAAAAAATGGTGTTAATTCTTACCTTCCGACGTCCCGCGCAGCCGTTCCCAGTAATCCTTTGCGAAAATGCCCGCGAGACTTCGCGATCCCACGAGAACGGACGCCATCGCGGGCATTTTCGCAAAGGCTTACTGGGACCGGGAGCGTGGAGAGAGGCGGGAAGACTGTGTGGGACGCCGGAAGGTGAGAATAACAATATTTTTTATTTTAAATTCTATTTTTTACAGGGGTATGGTACCCAAAGCCCGGAGGACAGTCTCCTCTCCTCCGGACCGTGGGTACCATCCGCAATTGTTCTGCTTACTTTCCGCATGGTGTGCACAGCCACATGTGGGAAGTAAGCGGAACAATGCATTCCTATGGGTGCGGGATCACCGCGATTCCGCAAATTAATGAGCATGCTACGGTTTTTACCGCAAAGCGATTCCGCCGCGGTAAAAACCGCAGCATTAGCACAGCATTGCGGAATCCCATAGGAATGCATGGGATGCTTATTTTTCGCGTTTTCGCGGCAAAATCGCGCGGTTAAAACCGCAGCGGAAACGCAAAAAAAACGCCACGTGTGAACTCAGCCTAACAGCTAGGGCTATACTAAGCAACCAAAAGGGATAACAAACAGTTGTCCTCGCAGGGACTCAGTACAACCAAACACTATTTGGAAAGAACACGACTAACCCGGCCGAGGCCGGTTACTATGGGGCCACGGTATGGCCGTCTACGGGTCCTTATACTCTATAATGTCACTTATCCGTCATGATGTCCCTCAGCATCTCTTTGGAAGCTGCGTTGCTGGTGAAGCTGCTTTGGCGTCTTTGATAAGGCTGCCTTGGCGTCGCAGCTGCTGGGCCCAGCTGCTGAAGATTTGGAGTAGTCTTCGGGCGCCCCAGCGCCCAGGAGGAGTTGGGGCACAACAGGCCCTGATGGAGTCCTGAGATGAAGTAACCCCCTGTTGTAACAGCGGGGTTGTGCTTGTTAGCGAGTTCAATGGGACTCCTGTCCCCAAGCAGGGTTGTGTCGTAGTGCTCAAGATTGGCGGTTTACTGGCCGCGTGCACAGCCTGGGGCAGTGTGCAGAGTGTCTCTGTTGACGAGGCACAGGCCCCAACTGCCGACTGCAGCGGGGTGAAGGCGGCTGTGAGTGGTGATAGACAGGCCGCAACCACGGGCTGACGTGAACTGGCAGCGTCCGCGGGTGGCAGAAGGCAGGCTGCAACCGCGGGCTGAAGGGGGATGGCAGCAGCCGGGAGAGGGAGCAGACAGGCCGCGGAGGGCTCGAGCTCAGCAGTAACGGCCGAGGATGACCGGGGGCAGATCATAACTCGGGTTTGGGGTGAAGAGACAGTCCCCTGTCGGTAAGCTCGGCGCCTCTTTCCTGAGGGCCACTGCTTATCTACCCTCTGCTGCTGGTCTCTTCTCTGTACAGTCAGTGTCCTTCCCGCTCTCTCACGCCCCCTCCATCTCCTGCTCCGTGTCTGACGTATCACCAACTGACTCCTCTGCGCGCTCCCTGCCCCTTTTATACTCGCCGCTCCCCTTGCTGTCCTATCACTCTCAACAGTCCACTCTCCTCTTCTGTTCCCCGGGTACTGTTTCCTTAGGAACTCAGATGGCGGTCCCCTTGGTTCCGGCCCGGACACTCTGTGGGGCTCCTCCTCCCTACACTATCATACATTGACTTCTTGTTGAGCAGACGAGTACAACAACCCAAAGCTCGAAGCAAAAGTTGCTTGCTGTAAAGGCAGAGGGGGGAGGCTCCTGCTGCAGCCAGTTGTCCTACAGCCACACACAGGACAGTGAGGAGAAGGAGAACGGGGACATGGATGATCTCCTAAGACACAGAGAAGAATTCTTTATGTAATCAGATTTGGTTTTGCTTTTACAAAACTAGACACAAGTAGTAGGAAACCAAGTTTCTGCAATCCTGACTTGTGTATTCGCGGCAATGCACCATGATCCTGGATTTCCTGTGTTTTCTCAGTTTTTAGATGACGTTATACTACTATTTGCATCATCGTGTCCATTTGTTGCCGCTTCGATGTTTAGGATCATCTCCAGATTCGTTTTCAGCCCTGTAACCCGTGGGCCCTGATTCCTTCACAGCGCTTGTTCACATTCATCTTATCTCACGTTATGTGCATGTTTGCTCAGTCATTAGCCGCGTGTTCCCGGCTCCTGGCAGGACGTCTGCTCGTGCCGCCGTTTGCATTCTTGACAGCATTGTTATTGCCAACAATAAAGGTGTGATCCCAATTATCCAAACCGAGCCATCACACACATTTCCTGACACCGTCACACCAGCCGCCCACTCCCATTTCAAAGTAAAAAATCCCCCCTGGGGAAAAAAAAAGAAGAATATCATGATTTAACCCTTTATTATAGAATGTCATATACATTAAAGGGATTGTCCAGATTTAGGGGTTTTTTTTATTATCCCCGTTTTAGAATGTAAAGATTGCAGCAGAATTCATCCAGACCTGTCCACCTCCCTCCTG
Organism: Dendrobates tinctorius; assembly: GCF_039654945.1. Classification (NCBI taxonomy): domain Eukaryota; kingdom Metazoa; phylum Chordata; class Amphibia; order Anura; family Dendrobatidae; genus Dendrobates; species Dendrobates tinctorius. The sequence continues at coordinate 15,361,324 of NW_027361803.1, forward strand.
ATATAGTGCACAAAAAGGGTCTCCATGCCATAGAGGGGTCTTTTACTTTCACAAATAGACATGACCGCAGTGGAAAAAAACCTTTCTGTGCAATGGTCAGAGATTTCCCTTCATTATGTTGACTTGTTGTGGACCACCACCGATCAAGAAGTGATATTACGTATTTGGGGTCCGGCTTCAAAAAAAAAAAAAAAAGCCCCAGGCAAACAGCTGATTTTGCTGGAAAAAGCCAGGACACAGGCATTTCCACCATTAAATGACCATCCATTCAACGGCCAGTGCAACTTTGGATCATGACTGCCCGAGAGATTGATGATTGCGGCACAACTTGCATGTTGACAATTTTCAGAGTCCATGGCTCTTTTTGCCCCTTTTCTGTTGGACAGTAGGGCTTTGTCCTATAACGGAGCTTCCGGTTTATGCAGAAGAATTGTTTTAGGAGGAACTGCATTTTGGGAAAGTTAGAGGTCAACCAGAAGATTTTCTATCTTCTCTAAGAGTTCAAGAAGTCTTTTTTTTTTTGGAGTTTACAAATAGCCACCAGAGTGAAAGCTACTCTTACAAATCCAGATCGACTCTCCATTTTCACCCGTAGAGAGGGGTCGGAGTAGTGGTCCCCCAGGTATGATGACTATGTGACCTAATGGGACATCGGGTAACTTGAAGCTCATAGGTCCCAATAAAAAAATCGGCATTAGAAACAACACCTGCCATGTGCCATTCCTAATACCGCAGGAGGCTTATGAGCCATAGGGGTTTTAGGCTTCCTTAGGCACCAATTGCCACCTCTGCACCCGGTTTCCGAAGGTGCACATGGCGTCATGGGCCATTTGAACTTCATGGCTATCCTATAGTATTAAGGTATCTGTAGAGTATCTTAGAGTATCTGTAAGTGCCTTTCGAAAGGGAAATTTGGCCATGCCGTGTCAACAGGGGATTTTGGACAGTTTCTGCACCCCATGGCGCCTTCTTTTTATGAGAAGGTCCTGTCTCCTTCTTACACGTCTTTACAAGAAGGATTTTTTTTTCCACCTTTGTTTCATTATTCAGGGTCAATATTCAGCATCTAAATGAATCTATATGTAAATGAACCTCCCCCGCCAGATAGTATATACATATATATAAAATGTCCGCACTCCATCATCTGCCGCTCAATAGAGCGAGCGCTATGTAGTCAGCGGGGAAGCACGCCGCGGCTGCAGCGTAAATTTACAGCCAATATGAAACGTCTCTTAACCAGTTGTACGTCGGTGATAAAGCGCTCACTCATTTACGGCTTTGATAACTTGTATTTTACGAGGGCTCGCCGCAAATGGTGTGTGGGATGTAGTCAGAGATTTAAAGGGAACCGATCGCCACCATCCTGTCGAGTGAACATGTGCTCGGATTATTGACGTAGATACAAATCAATGGTCGGATAGTAATTAGATTTGCATTGACTCCAGGGAGCTATTAACGGCAGCTAAAACATGTTGCAATCTGACGTTACGTCGCTCGCTATAATTATATGTCTGTATGCAACGGCCGCTGGCAATTTGCACTGAAGCAGTGACATACATAAAAGTGAGGGCCTTTATAAAAGCTGCTTGACGCTAATACACGCCTAATTTCTATGGCTCTGGTACGCTCTCTACAGACTCTTTACTCGTAAAATGTTTGACAGGTGCGTTAGAGAGTGTTAAAGACTCACCTGATGAGTTGAAGTTTCTAAGACCTAGGTCAAGGGGAGCAAATGGCATAACAGGTAGGACTTCCTGGGTGGCATGTGGATCAGAGAATACTACGTCATGTAGGATGGTAGTAAGACAAGAAAAGGAAGAAACACCTGAAGACACAGAGCGTAGACGTACACTGGAGTTGTAGCTGTATAATCAGTCCAGGACTTGCAGCATGCAAATGGTTAACACCAGAGTAGCATGTCATCAGCAGAACAGATGGTCCTTGGTAAAGACGCAGGCAGCAGTGATGAACAGGGAAAGCGAAGACTTGCTTGTAGAGAAGATACACACTGTGGCAACAGCATTTGTAGTGTGAACAGCAACAGAGGAGAGTTCTTTATGCTCATAGCAGACAAAACGTTACTCTGCAAATAAATGGTTAACCACAGGCAGCAGTGATGAACTGGCAAACTAGCATGTAGAGAAGCTACACAGTGTTGAAGCAGCAAAGTAGTGTGAACAGCACTACTGAAAAGACCATGACTAAGGTGTGACAGCCGAACATGTTGGTTCTGTTAATATCCGTGGCCTGTCCTATATATACATACCTTTTTAATCCAAGGAATAAATGTGAAGTTTTACACAATGAAAAGGAGAAAAGGACTTTTATTTTGTTGGAGTCTCTTTTTCTCATTGTATTCATACCAGCCCTGGTCAGCGATTCTGTGTGATTGTCCATCTGACCTATGCCATATAAATACGTATCTGGTAAACTGACTTTCCTCTCCCTCTACCTCCTTCCTCTTGCATTACTGAAGAGTTGCATTACTGAAGCCTGATGAGGCTGATGTACTTATTGAGAAAATCCATGTCAGATTGGCAGTATAATCCGTATAAGGCCGGGATCACACATGCGAGGAATAGAGCCGAGTCTCGCATGTTAATACCTGGCACTGGCACTCGGATTGGAGCGTGCGGCCGCATAGCAATACATGGAGCCGCACGCTCTGCTTCTGAGGGCCGGTGGCAGTGCCAGGTATTAACATGCGAGACTTGGCCGTATTCCTCGCATGTGTGGTCCCGGCCTAATCCTGATATTAAGATGAGCATTTTAAAAATGAGAGAGCTCTTGAGTACTTGTGACAGTCTCCACCCCTCTAGCCTGACCGACAGTTATTTAATCTCCGCCCACGAAACCTGACTGACAGCTGCAATTTGTACTGAGCACTATGAGATTTTGACAGCAGCAGGGAGGAAGGTCACTGAGGAGCTGTCAATTTGGTTAGATGAGAGGAGATTGAGTTACACTTTCATAAAGCCCCACACGGCCAATCTGACATGCATTTTTAAAGTAAGTACTCCAGATTCATCAGGTCTAACATATGTATTAACTAAAGAAAGCAGTTTGGGTTGTGAGACCCGGGGGACAGAATTCAAAATCAAAATTACCTACTTTGTTAAATAGATCTCTCAGACCTGATGAGCCTGGTGTACTGTCCGTGCTTGATATACAGTAATGTTTCAAGAGTACAGCTCATCATCTAACCAATGCCTGCAGTGAAGCATGGTGGTGTCATGGCAATATCATGCTGTGACAATTTTTCTCAGTTTGCTAGTCAGGACTAAGGGAAAGATAAAAAGAGGTAATGTGATACCCACGAGGACAGGAGACTGAAATCACAAGAGTAAAATGCATGAGCGCTCGAGCACATGTACTGATCTCTGCACATGAAATTGTGCTATAACATTCATTGTAGAACAGCGGCAGTGGGGCGGGGGGTGGCAAATACTTTCTGAACTTACTGTAAATGGTGCAGGATCGTCCTATTTGTGAAATATATTCATGACTTCCCTGTTTTTTTTTAGCCATTTCTTGTGTGAGATGCGTCCATGAGCATTCCTGCTGAAATTCTAAATATAATGTATGAATTCTAAATCAGGAATGTGAGCGGCACATGCTACCGCCAGATTAGTTCTACTGCAGAACATCACTAAATTATCTGGAAAATGTAATAACTGGATATCATCGACCAAATATCAAACCTTCTATGTGTCTTATATGTTCCTCTTTTCTTGGTATTTTCTAATATCTTCTATCTATTATCTGGCTATCATCTATCTATCTCTCTGTTATCTATCTCTCTATTATCTATCATCTAATTATCATCTATCTATTATCTATCTATCATCTATTATCTATCTAGTTGAAAAAAGGAGAAACAGCACAAAAAACTGCAAAAAAAGTGGAATTTATTGCCCAGTGATGTGGCAACGTTTTGGATATAAAATCCTTTGTCAAGCTTGCCACATCACTGGGCAATAAATTCCACTTTTTTTGCAGTTTTTTGTGCTGTTTCTCCTTTTTTTCAACTTGTTACTGGAGCCATTTTGTCTGCTGGCTGGGGTAGCGTGCACTCTGTTGAGGTATTTGATGGTGCTGTTCCAATTTTTTCAATTTTATTATCTATCTATCCATCTATTATCTATCAATTATCTAAAATCTATCTCTCTATCATCTATCTATCATCTGTCTATTATCTATCAATTACCTATCTTTTATCTTTCTATCTACTATCTATCTATAAATTATCTATCTATCTATCGATCTATCTATCTATCCATTTTCTATCTATCTATCTATCTATCTATCTATCTATCTATCTATCTATCTATCTATCTATCTATCTATCATCTATCTATCCAGAGGCAAATCTATGTTTCCTTGTACCCAGGTCAAAAATTCAGTTTTCCGCTCCATCCTATACATACTGTATTATCTTTCTATCTATCTATCTATAAATTATCTATCTATCATCTATTATCTATCTATCTATTTTATATTATCTATCCAATATCTATCATCTGTCTATTATCTATCTATCTATCCATCCAGAGGCAAATCTACGTTTCCTTGTACCCAGGTCAAAAATTCAGTTTTCCGCTCCATCCTATACATAACTTAAACAGTTCAAGTAATCGTTATGTCACTGTTACATGCTGACGAGCTGCTCTTCCTGATTCTTTCCATGTTCAATGAAATACTACTGCTCCTGTTTCACTGAGAGAAGCAGAAAGAGAAGCTAGTTGGCACGTGAGTGTAAGTATGAAATTCGCATTTGAGTGGTCCTATGATGACTACTGAAACTGGCAAGCAGAGCTCAATACTGACAGTGAGCATACTACATATTTGGAATGTCACAGTGCTAAACTTTATTAATTAATGCTCCTAGCATGAATACAGATGTAAGTAATCCTTAATTTGTCTGACGGCACAATATTTTATTACCATAGTCATATATCATGTTATTCTGACATGTTATGGATTGCGGTACAGGATCAGAACCAATAACCGTACAGGAATACATCTACATCACAAGACCAACAAACATTAGAGAAATACATGACCAGAACCTACAACAGTACAGAAATACTCTACATCACTAGAACCACCATCGGTACAGAAATACATCACCAAAACCACCATCGATTCAGAAATACAGTATCAAAGCCACCATCTGTACATAAATACATCAGAACTAACAGCAGTATAGAAATACATCATAGAACTACCATCAGTACAAGAATACTTCACCAGAACCACAATCAGTGCAGAAATACAGCACCAGATCCACCATCAGTACAGAAATACATCAGCAAAACCACCATAAGTACATAACTACAGTATCACAGCCACCATCAGTACAGAAATACATCATCAAAATTAACAGCAGTATAGAAATACATTACTAGAACTACCATCAGTACAAAAATACTTCACCAGAACCACCATCAGTACAGAAATACAGCACCAGAACCACCATCAGTGCAGGAATACATCCCCACAAATACCACCAGCACATAAATATATCATCAGAACCACAATCAATACATGAATACGTAACCAGAACCACCATCAACACAGAAATACAGCACCTGAACCACCATCAATATGTGAATCCATCACCAGAAATGCCACCAGTACAGCAATATATCACCAGAACCATCATCAATACATGAATGCATAACCAGAACCATCATCAATACATGAATACGTAACTAGAACCACCATCAGTATATAAATACAGCACCAGAACTATTATTAGTACAGGAATACTTTACCAGAACCACCATCAGTACATGCATACAGCACTAAGCTTAGTACAGCAAACTACTGTATTGTCAGATCAGCCCCATATACAGTACATTTGTATTGCATGAGCCTACAATTACCAGGATGCCCTTAACAATAGTAAGGTTATACTAGGAGCTGTTGCTACCAGCCATCACCAGACTGAGGACCATACAGGAACCACAGCACTGATGAGACATAGTATCACAAATAAACGTTTATAGCCAGGTACCTTATAGGTGATGCGTTCTCTGATTGGAGTCATTCTCTTTCTTTTGTTCTCCATCTTTTACAGATGCCATGACTTTTCACAGCCACAGCTAGTCTGTGCAGATATCCATATTTTCCGTTCTTCTGCAGAACATCTCAACAGGGTGCCCTTAAAATTAACAGTCTAATTATGCTCCTGAATAAAAATATCTGCTCTACACTGCGTGCCTGAATAATTGCCCCTCACTGTACTCCCTGCACAAAATATGACCCCCGCACACTGTCTCTCTTATGGTACATGGCCTCCACTCTGCCCTCTTGTTTCCATACAGGCCCCCTCTTCACACTACCGCCTCACACTGTGCCCCCCCTAGACTACCGAGTCACTATACTGTGTCCCACCATCACACTGTCCCTTCCATACTGTACCTTCACACTGTTCCAAAAATGCTGCCCCTTATTTATAATACCTCCACACTACCCAGTTTTCTATACTTTTCTCCCTCCATACTGTCCCCTTACATATTTATTCCCCATGCTGTCTATTCACATTCCTCACTTGCCCATGCTGTCTCCTCACACCTCTGCCCCATGCACATAGTGTCTCCTCATACATCCTCTCACCAACAGTCTCCTCACATATTCCACTCCCCTCCTGCCCATATTATCTCATCACACATTCCACTCCCTCCTGCCCATACTATCTCCTCACACATTCCAACCCCCCTCCTGTCCATAATGTCTCCTCACACATTCCACCCCCTCCTGCCCATACTGTCTCCTCACACATTCCAACATCCCACCTGTCCATACTGCCTCCTCACATATTCCACTCCCCTCCTGCCCATATTATCTCATCACACATTCCACTCCCTCCTGCCCATACCGTCTCCTCACACATTCCAACCCCCCTCCTGTCCATAATGTCTCCTCACACATTCCACCCCCTCCTGCCCATACCGTCTCCTCACCCATTCCACCCCCTCCTGCCTATACTATCTCCTCACACATTCCACCCCCTCCTGCCCATACTGTCTCCTCACACATTCCAACATCCCACGTGTCCATACTGCCTCCTCACACATTCCACCCCCTCCCACCCATACTGTGTCTTGTCATACCTTCCTTGCCACTGAACACGTCCTCTGCAATGCAGGAGTGACGTTAGCAGCGTCATCAGATGACCTGAACACGCTGCTGATGTTGGCCTGGCCCAGAGTTGCAGGCAGTAAGGGTTACAATTGAGAATGGCATAATGCTACTCCAGGGAACCACCTGGGAGACACCTTGGACCGCCGCATCAGAACAGAAGATATTATTGACAGAAGAGCAATTCCATTTATTGGTGTCCTTTATATTATAATGGCTCATTAATAAAAGGTGCATAACTCAATACAAGGCCTCATTCACATGTCCTTCTGGTCCGTACGTCCATTTTAACCATCCGTGTCCATTTTTACCATTCATGTGTCCGTTTTTACCATCCGTGTCCGTTTTTACCATCCGTGTCCATTTTTACCATTCATGTGTCCGTTTTTACCATCCGTGTGTCCGTTTTTACCATCCGAGTATCTGTTTTTACCATCCGTGTGTCCGTTTTACCCTCCGTGTGTCCGTTTATACCCTCTGTGTGTCCATTTATACCATCCGTGTGTCCGTTTTTACCATCCGAGTATCTGTTTTTACCATCCGTGTGTCCGTTTTACCCTCCGTGTGTCCGTTTATACCCTCTGTGTGTCCATTTATACCATCCGTGTGTCCGTTTTTACCATCCGTGTGTTCGTTTATACCCTCCGTGTGTCCGTTTTTACCATCCGTGTGTCCGTTTATACCATCCGTGTGTCCCTTTTTACCCTCCGTGTGTCCGTTTATACCATCCGTGTGTCTGTTTTTACCATGTGTCCGTTTTACCCTCCGTGTGTCCGTTTATACCATCCGTGTGTCCGTTTTTACCCTCCGTGTGTCCGTTTTTAACATCCGTGTGTCCGTTTTTACCATGTGTCCGTTTTACCATCCGTGTGTCCGTTTTTACCCTCCGTGTGTCCGTTTTTACCATCCGAGTATCTGTTTTTACCTTCCGTGTCCGTTTTTACCATCCGTGTGTGTTTTTACCATCCGTGTGTCCGTTTATACCATCCGTGTGTCCCTTTTTACCCTCAGTGTGTCCCTTTTTACCCTCCGTGTGTCCGTTTTACCATCCTTGTGTCCGTTTTTACCCTCCGTGTGTCCGTTTTTACCATCTGAGTATCTGTTTTTACCTTCCGTGTGTCCGTTTTTACCATCCATGTGTCCGTTTTTACCATCCGTGTGTGTTTTTACATCCGTGTGTCCGTTTTTACCATGTGTCCGTTTTACCATCCGTGTGTCCGTTTTTACCCTCCGTGTGTCCGTTTTTACCATCCGAGTATCTGTTTTTACCTTCCGTGTGTCCGTTTTTACCATCCATGTGTCCGTTTTTACCATCCGTGTGTGTTTTTACCATCCGTGTGTCCGTTTTTACCATCCGTGTGTCCGTTTATACCGTCCGTGTGTCCGTTTATACCGTCCGTGTGTCCGTTTTTACCGTCCGTGTGTCCGTTTATACCCTCTGTGTGTCCGTTTATACCGTCCGTGTGTCCGTTTATACCATCCGTGTGCCGTTTATACCCTCCGTGTGTCCGTTTTTACCGTCCGTGTGTCCGTTTATACCCTCCGTGTGTCCGTTTATACCGTCCGTGTGTCCGTTTATACCATCCGTGTGTCCGTTTTTACCGTCCGTGTGTCCGTTTATACCCTCCGTGTGTCCGTTTTTACCGTCCGTGTGTCCGTTTTTACCGTCCGTGTGTCCGTTTTTACCATCCGTGTGTCCGTTTATACCCTCCGTGTGTCCGTTTTTACCGTCCGTGTGTCCGTTTATACCCTCCGTGTGTCCGTTTATACCCTCCGTGTGTCTGTTTTTACCGTCCGTGTGTCCATATTTACCGTCCGTGTGTCCATTTATACCCTCTGTGTGTCCGTTTTTACCATCCGTGTGTGTTTATACCATCTGAGTATCTGTTTTTACCTTCCGTGTGTCCGTTTTTACCATCCGTGTGTCCGTTTTTACCGTCCGTTTATACCCTCCGTGTGTCCGTTTTTACCGTCCGTGTGTCCATATTTACCATCCGTGTGTCCGTTTATACCCTCTGTGTGTCCGTTTTTACCATCCGTGTGTGTTTTTACATCCGTGTGTCCGTTTTTACCATGTGTCCGTTTTACCATCCGTGTGTCCGTTTTTACCCTCCGTGTGTCCGTTTTTACCATCCGAGTATCTGTTTTTACCTTCCGTGTGTCCGTTTTTACCATCCATGTGTCCGTTTTTACCATCCGTGTGTGTTTTTACCATCCGTGTGTCCGTTTTTACCATCCGTGTGTCCGTTTATACCGTCCGTGTGTCCGTTTATACCGTCCGTGTGTCCGTTTATACCATCCGTGTGCCGTTTATACCCTCCGTGTGTCCGTTTTTACCGTCCGTGTGTCCGTTTATACCCTCCGTGTGTCCGTTTATACCGTCCGTGTGTCCGTTTATACCATCCGTGTGTCCGTTTATACCCTCCGTGTGTCCGTTTATACCCTCCGTGTGTCCGTTTTTACCGTCCGTGTGTCCGTTTTTACCGTCCGTGTGTCCGTTTATACCCTCCGTGTGTCCGTTTTTACCGTCCGTGTGTCCGTTTTTACCGTCCGTGTGTCCGTTTATACCCTCCGTGTGTCCGTTTATACCCTCCGCGTGTCTGTTTTTACCGTCCGTGTGTCCATATTTACCGTCCGTGTGTCCATTTATACCCTCTGTGTGTCCGTTTTTACCATCCGTGTGTCCGTTTTTACCATCCGTGTGTGTTTATACCATCTGAGTATCTGTTTTTACCTTCCGTGTGTCCGTTTTTACCATCCGTGTGTCCGTTTTTACCGTCCGTGTGTCCGTTTATACCCTCCGTGTGTCCGTTTATACCCTCCGTGTGTCCGTTTTTACCATCCGTGTGTCCGTTTATACCCTCCGTGTGTCCGTTTATACCCTCCGTGTGTCCGTTTATACCCTCCGTGTGTCCGTTTTTACCGTCCGTGTGTCCATATTTACCGTCCGTGTGTCCGTTTATACCCTCTGTGTGTCCGTTTTTACCATCCGTGTGTGTTTATACCATCTGAGTATCTGTTTTTACCTTCCGTGTGTCCGTTTTTACCATCCGTGTGTCCGTTTTTACCATTTATGTGTCCGTTTGTACCATCCATGTGCCAGTGACTGTAGTGATACCATCCGTCTACATGTTTTTCAAGGTCACATGGACCTGTATAAGCCCTTTTCATCTGTGATACCAGAAAAAAACAGACAAGTCTTAGATTTTTGCACGGACCCAAGAGCAGCCCCGTCCATTATAATAAGCACGTGTACCATCCGTGCAAAAAAAAAAAAAAAAAGTCTAGAACACGTATGTGCAAAACGGAATGAATGAGGCGTAAGGAAGAGAAGGGACACTAAGAATCTCGGCTGTGCACCTCCACAGATCACTAACGAATGACATTATAAGACATATATAACTATCACTCGCTGCACAGGACAAGTATTGTAAAGTATGTACATCCTCAGATCCTGAGACTACAGATGCCGGGAGCCTAATCCACCATATGGGACCTATTAAATCCTCCACAGGAAAACTGAGACTGGTGCGGCCATGAAAGAGTTAACAGTGACTAAGGGAAAATCAAGAGGCCAAATGTGACCCCCATCCCTGGAGGAAAATCCGCCACAGACATTTCCTCATTGGTATTACAATAAGTCTACACGCCATGTCATCTGAGGGTTACTATGTGCTTTTATGATCTGTGTAGGATGAGAGGACCGTGGAGCGGTCAGGGGGCTTCTACAGACCACATGGAAAGACCCATAGGGAACCGTTCACACCAGTGCTGTCCGTGTAAAGAATGGATCTCACATGACAATAGTCAGAACCCTGACTGGTCCGATATATAGACCCGACTGGTGCTTGTCAATGGCAGGCATCATCTGGGGATGGGCACACAGAGATGCCCATGGACGGCGGCCATGAGAACGTGGCCTCATAGTCAGCAGGAGAACTCGTGTTATAGCGAAGGAAAAAAATAATATTATAAATGAAATATTCCTCACCAGTGGCGCTCTGCTAATAGCAGAAGACCATGAGGCCACTATGGAGGCCATACTACTACTAGGCCACACCGCCATCAGTTTCCCACTCCACCATGTGGCCCAAACATCCGCGTGTCAGCGCAGCAGGTACAACGACATTACCAGATTGCGCCTGCAGAGCCACACTGCACACACGGCGCAGGGGAATGGCGCCAGGTAAGTAGTTTTATTTTTTTTAATTGAAGGGGGCTGTGTGAGGCATCATTCTGTGCGTAGGGGGCTATGAGGCATCAAAATGTGTGTGGTGGGGCTGTGTGCGCATAACAGTGTGCAGGCGGGGCTGTGGTGACATAAAACAGTGTGTGAGGGGGGACTGTTTCGGTGTAGGGGTATTATAAAGAGTGGGGGGCTGTGTGAACCATTATATTGTGTTGGGAGTTGTGGCAGCCATCATACCGTGTGGGGGGCTCTGAGGGCATCATACTGTGTGATGGATTGTGGGGGCGGTTATACTGTGTGGAAGCATCATATCATGTAAGGGGGCTGTGGGGCATCATACTGTATGTGGGGGAACAACATGGGTCATTAAAGTGTGTGAGGGAGACTGGGGACATCATACTGTGAGGGGGCTCTGAGGGAAATATACTGGGTGGGGGGCTCTGAGGGAAACATACTGTTTGGGGTACTGTGGGGGCTGTTATACTGTGTGGGAACATCATACCATATATAGGGACTGTAGGGCATTATACTGTATTGGGGGAACAACATGGGTCATCACAGTGTGTGTAGGGGGACCGTGGGGACGTCATACTGTGTGGGGGGCTTTGAGAGCAACATACTTTGTGGGAGATTGTGGGGGCTGTTATACTGTCTGGGAGTATCTTACCATGTAAGGGCGTTGTGGGGCATCATACTGTATGTGGGGGAACAACAGCGGTGATCATAGTGTGTAGGGACATCATACTGCGTGGGAGATTGTATGGGCTGTTACACTGTGCGGGAGCCTCATACGATGTAAGGGGGCTGAGGGAAATCATACTGTATGTGGGGGCACAACATTGGTCATCATAGTGTGTGTGTGTGGACTGTGGGAACATGATACTATGAGGGGGCTCTGAGGGAAATATACTGTGTGGGGGGCTCTGAGGGCAACCTACTGTTTGGGGTATTGTGGGGGCTGTAATATTGTGTGGGAACATCATACCATGTATAGGGGCTGTGGGGCATCATACTGAATTTGGGGGAACAACATGGGTCATCACAGTGAGTGTAGGGGGACTGTGGGGACATTGGAGCGCCCCGTGTCAGGGCCGTGGGGTACTCGGAGCCGGGCCCGGTGGATTTCTATGGGGGATGTCACAGCGGCGGTGACCCGGTCTGTAGCCCTGGGCGTCCATTGTAAAAGGGGTAGAGTGATGGGGATAAAGTTTATAAGGGGATGATACGTAACGCCACCTGTGGTGTTCGGCAATGAAGATGTTAAGGCGACGCTGCAGACAGATCCTCTGGGACAGATGGTGTGGTGCAGCAATGATGTTGTGGCCCTCCACAGGTAGGGCTGTAGTCCCAGGGTAGTGTAGATGGAGAGGTAGTGAGGAGAGGAGAGCGGTGTGATGTTGAGCACAGAGATGTAGCAGTGCTGAGGGTGTTGGCGCAGGAATAAGTGGAGGACACCAGGGCATGTAGTTCCAAAGCTTTACTCACAGTCTGTTGAGCACACAGGTGCCCGCCTCCGTGCCGTGTCCTCCGGGTCAGGAGCTCTGTCAACCTCCAGGCAAGATGAAGTACTCCCTTCCAATACTCCGCCAACATGTGCCTCGTCTGAACGTCTCCTCACTAGCGCTTGTTTTAGGTACTCACAGTACTGAGTTACATTGGAGTTCCTCCTTTCTGATGTTCTTTAGAACTCTACTTGTACGGCAGACAGCTGTAGCCTGCTTTGGGGACTCCTTGCTACTAAGTCCCGGCTCACTATTATGCTGCTGTTGTGCCCCCAAGTCTCGTGTGGGAGTAAAGTGGTGACAACTTCTATTCCTCCGGTGTCTGCTGCAGGACCATTAGTATCCATACAACCTCGGGGACCGGACCCCGGCCTTGCACTGTGAACTTGGGAAGGGTTCTGCTCTAACCCACGTCCTTAGTGCTCTTCTTCTCCTTACGTTCCGTACAAATCTTTCTTTCTTATGGAGTATTAGGCTTTCTATATCTCTTTCCCTTGCCAGCAGTCTCAGGTCACTGAAGACTGCGGCAGCACCTCCTTTCATCCATCCCACTCAGGGGATCTTCTCTCACAGACTCCTAGTCAGACTGACTGACCTTGTCCTAATGTCTTCCCGCTCTCTTTTGTGCAGACTAAGCTCCACCCACCTCCCAGCACTCTTCGTGTTCCAAGCAGGGAGTCACCAAAGGTGCTTTGCTACACTACTATGTGGTGTGGGATGCAGGTGTTGGAGTGTGGTCAGGTGTCTCCACCTTACCTGGATGGTGGGGCGCCACACCTCAGGATTAGGTGCAGTACCTCTGTGGTGACTGAACCCTCAGGGGCGCCACATATCATACTGTGTGGGGGGCTCTGAGAGCAACATACTTTGTGGGAGATTGTGGGGGCTGTTATACATCATACCATGTAAGGGGGTTGTGGGGACATCATACTCTATTTGGGGGAACAACATCGGTGATCATAGTGTGTGGTGACTGTGGGGACACTGTGTGTGTGGGGGTATCATACTGTATGCAGGCCATGAAAGGGATATCGTAGTGGGTGAAAACTGTAAGGGTCTTCAATAGGGGAACAATTACTGTGTATGTGCCTCCCTACAGTTCTGGAGGACTACGGCTTGATTCACATTTCTCCGTCTGCAGACGTTTGTGTAGGACATTTTTTTACTGCATCTACGCCGATGCGCCACCTTATACATCTGATTCTAGGTTTTGTCTTTTTGCAATTCAGGGGAGTGCGCTGTATAAATGTGACCCCCGCCTAATATATGTTATATTGGGTCATGCCCCCTTATTAATGAGCTATTATAATATGAAGGACCCCAATAAATTGAATTCCTCTAATCATCTTCCATTATCCATTGCTATTGAGTGTTTTTTCAGTGGAGGATATGAGGCTGACGGGCCCCCGCTGGAGATTTCGGTGCACCCTCTCAATGCATCTCGTTATGTGAGGGGGAACGTTTGGTGCCTCATCCTTCGTCGCTTCCTCTTCCCAGAGGACACATTGGCCCTGATTACCATCCATTATGGCCTCCTTACACCTCGTTTTAATTCCCAACCAATTAAGAGAAAAACAAAGCCCCTCCTGTCCCCATTCTCTGCAATCAGAATTCCACCCAACAAGAGGTAAATACCCCAGAGGCGCGAAAAAGCCGAATCCCCCGATACCTGTGCCGGGAAGATGCCGGAGATTTCTTTACGATGATCCATGATATTTTATATAGATAATCTTCCTATGGAGAAATAGTAAGAGATGTAAAGGAATTGGTCAGGCTAAGGCTTCATTCACACCACCGGTTTTTTTTTGTCTGAGTCTTTTCTGTGAAAAAAAAATGACATCACATGAACTAATGTTATTCAATAGGGCTGTTTAGAGGACAGGGTTTTTTTTTTTTCATATAGACCGAATATCTAATGGAAAAAAAATCACAGCATGCACTGTTATTATATTCCGTATCAATCTTATGGAGTGCACTCGAATAAATTAGATCATCCATATAGCATCTGATTTTTATGGATATCTTGCCGCAGTTATTAAACATAAGAAATTGTATTTGGCATTTTAGATTTTTATTATTTTTTCTCATATGTAGAAACGGACGGCACATGGATGTAAAATTGCTCCTTTTGTCTAGATCAAAATTGGACAATTTTTTATTTGCTTGTGTGAATTTAGCCTAAGGCCTCATTCATACGTCAGTGTGAAAAAAAAAACGACTAAGTTTTATCAGTGATTTTCATCAGAATTTTATCAAAGTTTTATCCAAGTTTCATCAGAGTTTCATAAGAGTTTAGTCTAAGTTTCATCAGTTTTATCAAAGTTTGGTCTGAGTTTCATTAGAGTTTTTTTTCAAAGTTTGGTCTGAGTTTCATCCGATTTTTATCAGCGTTTAGTTCGAGTTTCATAAGTTTTATCAAAGTTTGGTCCGATTTTCATTACAGTTTTTTTCAAAGTTTGATCCGAGTTTCATTAGAGTTTCTTTTTTTCATAGTTTGATCCCAGTTTCATCAGCGTTTAGTTCGAGTTTCATCAGTTTTGTCAAAGTTTGGTCAGATTTTCATTAAGCTTTTTCAAAGTTTGGTCTGAGTTTCATTAGAGTTTTTTCAAAGTTTGGTCTGAGTTTCATTAGAGTTTGTTTTTCAAAGTTTGATCCCAGTTTCATCCGATTTTTCATCAGAGTTTGGTCTGAGTTTCATCAGTTTTATCAAAGTTTGGTCAGATTTTCATTAGTGTTTTTTCAAAGTTTGGTCCGAGTTTCATTAGAGTTTTTCAAAGTTTGGTCCGAGTTTCATTAGAGTTTTTTCAAAGTTTGGTCCGAGTTTCATTAGAGTTTTTTCAAAGTTTGGTCCGAGTTTCATTAGAGTTTTTCAAAGTTTGGTCCGAGTTTCATTAGAGTTTTTTCAAAGTTTGGTCCGAGTTTCATTAGAGTTTTTCAAAGTTTGGTCCAAGTTTCATTAGAGTTTTTTCAAAGTTTGGTCCGAGTTTCATTAGAGTTTTTCAAAGTTTGGTCCAAGTTTCATTAGAGTTTTTCAAAGTTTGGTCCAAGTTTCATTAGAGTTTTTTCAAAGTTTGGTCCGAGTTTCATTAGAGTTTTTTCAAAGTTTGGTCCGAGTTTCATTAGAGTTTTTCAAAGTTTGGTCCGAGTTTCATTAGAGTTTTTTCAAAGTTTGGTCCGAGTTTCATTAGAGTTTTTTCAAAGTTTGGTCCAAGTTTCATTAGAGTTTTTCAAAGTTTGGTCCGAGTTTCATTAGAGTTTTTTCAAAGTTTGGTCTGAGTTTCATCCGATTTTTATCAGAGTTTGGTCCGGGTTTCATTAGAGTTTTATCAGAATTTTTTCCACGTTTCCTCAGAGGTTTGGTCCAAGATTAAACAGTTTTATCTGAGTTTGGACCAAGTTTCATCA
Organism: Dendrobates tinctorius; assembly: GCF_039654945.1. Taxonomy (NCBI): domain Eukaryota; kingdom Metazoa; phylum Chordata; class Amphibia; order Anura; family Dendrobatidae; genus Dendrobates; species Dendrobates tinctorius. Next base: position 15,377,566 of record NW_027361803.1, read on the forward strand.
GTTTTGTCAGAGTGGGTTTAAAGACGTGAAAAAAGGTTCTCCACCTTCCCCTAGCTCTCATTCCGTGAAATCAGACCGAACTTGGAAGACATCTGATTTTTTCCATTATTCCATAGTCTTGCATTGCTGATTTTGATCTGACATTCCATGATTTTGCAGTGGACCTCTCGGGCATGAAATGACCCCATTCACTATTATAGGGACGAATGCTGTCCGTGCAAAACACATATACCTCGCACGTGAAAATCGGACGTCTGAATGAGACAAATGATGTAGCTGTCCCCCGACGGCCATTATTACCAGTTAATGATTAAGACCAATCACCTGCTGATTCCGCGCTTGTTTGGCTGATCAAACTGCAAATCGGCAGCAGAAACCCGAGGGAGGGCAACATGATTTCCTATTATGTCACAATGCTACAACACAAATGTATGTTTGAATTTCTATCACTGGTCGTAGATTTTAGGGCAAGATGTGTGTGAATTGTCATCAGCTTGGCTTGATTTTGCCATTTTTCACAGCAAAATCACAGTTCTAAAAAAGTCTAGCAACTTATGTGAGACCATATAACCGTGCGCCTAATTAGGTTTTTTTTTGTTGCTCTCTTCAACCTTCTCGATCAATAAAAGGTGAAAAAAGTAGGGCCAAAGGGGCACATCCAGCAGGAGGGTCCGTAATCGCTCTGTCGCTTTAAAACTTTGCAGGGGTCCAATCCAACTAAGGACAGGGTCAGCGTGGAGGTCGTATATTCTTCCGGGTACTTTATGTTCCTCCTAAAACATTCTGGCTTCTTAGTAATTTGGTGTCTAACATAGGAAGATTAAAGAGGTATTTGCAGAATTAAAAGTTATGTTAAAGTTTGGTCCGAGTCTCATCACAGTTATATCAGAGTTTGGTCCAAGTTTCATTGGTTTTACCAAAGTTTGGTCCAAGTTTCACCAGCTTTATCAAAGTTTGGTCTGAGTTTCATTGGTTTTACCAAAGTATGGTCTGAGTTTCATTGGTTTTATCAAAGCTTGGTCTGAGTTTCAATGGTTTTATCAAAGTTTGGTCCAAGTTTCATCAGTTTTATCAAAGTTTGGTCTGAGTTTCATTGGTTTTATCAAAGTTTGGTCTGCGTTTCATTGGTTTTAACAAAGCTTGGTCCAAGTTTCATCAGTTTTATCAAAGTTTGGTCCAAGTTTCATCAGTTTTAGCAAAGTTTGGTCTGAATTTTATGAGTTTTATCAAAGGTTCATCAGTTTCATCAGTTTTATCTAAGATATGAAGATTAAAGAATCAAAAGTTACCCCACCTCTATCCATAACATAGGGGGATACCTGCCGACCGCTGTGGTTTGAGGGAACCTGGAACGGCAGAGCCCCATGTGGAATGGAGTGAACCCCTAAGGCTATGTGCACACCGAGATTTTGGAGCAGAAACTCTCCAAATTGACCTTAAAAGCTCAAAACTCCTTCAAAATGTGGAGTTTCTGCTCAGCTTCCACTCCAAAAACTCAGCAAAAAAAAAACAAAAAAAAAAAACTCAGGGTGAACAAACCCTTAGGGTATTTGTCCATGAAGTTTTTTTTGGAGTGGGTCTGCTCTGAAAAAAAAAAGGCTATGCGAACGCCGTGTCTTTTTGCTGAGTTTTAGGCACAGAAACTTTCCAAATCTCAAAGCTCTTCAAACACTTGAAGCTTCTACTCCAAAAACTAAACAAAAAGACTCAGTGTGAACAAAGCCTAAGAACTGTTTAAAAAAAAAAACCGCTTGGAAGAATCTCGCTATTAATTTCTAATGTAAAACCATTTTGCTCTTGATATGTTGAGTCTTATGAGTGTTTTTTTTTTCTGCTTCAGGTTTTGAAGAAACGTCTTGTGGGAAACAGAAGAGCAGAAGAGTGCAGATGATTTCTTTGAGATGGCTTTTGATGGCACTAGACACTGCCCAGCAAAAAGGTTGCAAAAAAAAGACTTTAGGAAAAGAAAATACGTGAAATAAAGTCATGGGAGAGTCTTTTATTTTCTGGGTCTTTCTGGTCCCTACACTGGACGGCAGCAGATATCAGCCCGGGAAATGATTACCTAGTGATGTGTGTCAGGGACTTCTCGGACAATGACCTTTTCCATTGATTAATGCACCCCATAGTGCAGCAAAATCTTACTCCATAAGAACACCTAAAGTGAAATTGGGGGAGGAAACAGACTTTGCCTTTAGCTTCATCCGTGCCTTCCTTTGATCCCTATGTAAGCGATGATGCTGGAAGCGGTGGCACGGTTGGCACCATGAGCCCCCAAAAGTGTCCACATCCCGCCTCTCCACCAGTGCCTCCTGGCGAGGAGCTTCTCCTGACTTCTCCATGAAGTGTCCATGCTTTGTGCATGGTTCATCCTGTTGCACATCGTCCTTGCCCCTTTTTTCACCTTATTTTTCATCTGCACAATGATGAGTAATGGAACTGGTTGGGTTCTCGGAATCATAGACTGGGTCAACGAGGATGGAACTGGCTTATCCAAGATTTCCAATGGAAAGATTGGGTTGCCATTAGTACTGTCTCCATTACTGTGCTCCGCGATGTACTCCACCTAATATTTGAGAAGAGATCCCCTAACACCCTCACCCATCCAGAGACTGGACGGTCCGCGGTGCTGGTGTACAGCGTATTCCTCTACAGTGCCAACCTCTACAGTGAGAACCTCCACCTACTTGTTGGCATCTCTGCGCTACTTCTGATTAGTACGTCCCCATTGATGTCATGGTGTGTCCCACCACAACGATGATATCCCGTAGGCTACTAATCAGAGGAGGCACCGGGGATGCTGGTAGGTTGGTGGAGTTGTGCAGTGCTCTGATGCCATGGCCACTGACTACCAATGTGGCCTCTGAACCAGGGTCCTGCAAATCTTTTGCATCATCTCTAGTGATGGCATACCCTATGATGGGAATGTTGCTTTAAGGGGTCATCCCATCTCTTACAATTATGGCATGGGCTACAAGAGTATGGTTATAGTGGGTTCCAGAAAGGGGCACATGGCAGTAGAAAGGTGGCAGTGCATGCACATCTACATCGATTTGTATGGCAGTTCCAAAAACACCACTCTACCGCCACCTCCAATTTATATGTCCATCGTGACCATTTGTAGAAAAGCTATCACTGAAACAAAGGGGCAGAAGCCCCCCCACTAAGCACCGTGCCACTTCGGCCACAAGCAGAGTGGTGCGTCGGCTCATGGACTTTCTATGGTTCTGTACACAGTTTGTGTCTCTCCAGGGATCAACCAAAGTTTCAGAGATCAGTGGGGTTCAAGGCACAGAGACAAATGTCAAAACTTTGAAGATTTCATAAAGTACAGATACAGTGTAGAAAACAACTGACGAGAAGAATTGGAATGTTCTGAGCATGGAATTAAGTCATACTTTTGCCATTTGAAGACTTTTTTCAAGATCTCCGAACCCTCCGCTACAAGACTAAGTGATTCTCCATTCGAGTGGGCTGTAAATATCTGCTATGAGTAATTCGCTAAGGAGTAAAAACTAAACTATTACTACCTGGAGTAAACGTTCCATAAAGGAAAGGTTCCAATATTCTGCGTCACCTGTGAGCAAAATCCCACCAAGAACTGGGAGACGTCACTGAGCGATCAAAAACAATGAGTGGTCTCCAGCCACCGTCCTGATCACCGTCCCCTGCGAGGTCATCGTCTCCCGTGAGGTCACCGACTTTGCTGCATTTACTGTATTCTTAAATAAGTTTCCTGAACTGGAACCCCCCCCCCAATATTTTAGGATTCTTATCTTGTGCCCAGAAGGAGGGATTGGAACAAAGAGGGTCCTCAACGCTAGAGGATCTAGATCAGGGATGTCAAACTCAAATACACAGGGGGCCAAAATTAAAAATATCGACAAAGTCGCGGCCAACATTGACATTTATTTAAAAAAAATGTCTACAATTGAAGTTTTTCCTTATCATCAAATATAACGATGAACTTTTTCATATGGAAACAAACTTAAAGGAGTTCTTCCCCCAAACAAAATAGATGTTAATTAATAGATCTTAGAATAAAATATTGGAATAATATAATGTTATGTAAGAGCAGTAAAAAGCATATGGATCAATGGCCTTATTTATATACTGTATGTAATAACAAAGGGTAAAAAAAACTTGAATTAATAAATAATACAGATAATAAAGTATGATGCCAACAAAAGTGCCCCCAAACACAGTGTGATACCCTCACAGTGAATTCTTCCACAGTACCATCCACACGCACAGTATGATGACCCTACTGTACTCTCTTGTCTCAATCCCCCGATAATGAATGATGACCCCAACACAGTATGATGCCCTAACTGTGATCACTACACAGCCCTCCACATAGTATAATAGGCCCCACATAGTCCTCCATACAGTATAATGGTCCCACATAGTGCTCTATACAGTACAATGGGCATAATCTACCATACAGGAAAAATGGGCCCCACATAGTGCTCCATACAATACAATGGGCCCCACAAAGTCCTCCATACAGGATAATGACCTCACTTATTCCTCCATAAAGAATAATTGGTCCCACATAGTCCTCTTTACAGTATAATGGGCTCCACATAGTCTTCGATACAGAATAATGGGCCCCACATAGTCCTCCTTACAGAATAATGGGCCCCACAAAGTCCTCCTTACAGAATAATGGGCCCCACAGTCCTCCTTACAGAATAATGGGCCCCACATAGTCATCCATACAGGATAATGGGCTCCACATAGTCATCCATACAGGATAATGGGCTCCACATAGTCATCCATACAGTATAATGGGCTCCACATAGTCATCCATATAGAATAATGGGCCCCACATAGTCCTCCTTACAGAATAATGGGCCCCACATAGTCATCCATACAGTATAATGGTCCCCACATAGTCCTCCTTACAGAATAATGGGCCCCACATAGTCATCCATACAGTATAATGGGCTCCACATAGTCATCCATACAGAATAATGGGCCCCACATAGTCCTCCTTACAGAATAATGGGCCCCACATAGTCCTCCTTACAGAATAATGGGCTCCACATAGTCCTCCTTACAGAATAATGGGCCCCACATAGTCCTCCTTACAGAATAATGGGCTCCACATAGTCATCCATACAGTATAATGGGCTCCACATAGTCATCCATACAGTATAATCGACCCCACACAGTCCTCCATACACTATAATGGGGGTCAGTGACAGCATTGCGGGTTAAATATAATCACCCTGCAGGCTAGAGATTGACTTTTGTGATCTAGATGAATGTATAAGTCAACCCCTTGATTTCTGCATGTTGAGTAATGTAATACTCCATGTCCCCTGTAGGGGCAGTGCAGGGAAATTAAACACTTGCTGGCTTGTTTCCTATATGAATACTTAGTTAAAACATACCTGTCATATGGGGTGATTGTTCAGAATAATGCATGTCTCTGTACCCAAGTAATAACGCTATTTCAGGCCACTATATGATTTGTATTATGCATTTTTCACCACTTTTTTTTCCTTGCAGGCTCTGTGTTTAAGAGGAATCTGTCAGCAGTTTTTTCCTATGTAATCTGATCATAGTATAGGGGCTGAGAGCCTGATTCCAGTGATGTGTCACTTACTGGGCTGCATGTTGTTGTTTCAATACAATCAGTGTTTTATCAGCAGGAGATTATCACTAGAGGACTAGTTGTCTCGTGCCTCCTGGTCCAACCCCACCCCCATCACTGACTGGCAGCTTTCTGCCTATGCTGCACAGAAAACTGCTAATCAGAGGTTTGGGTAGAGTTATACACAAGAAGCTGCCAATCAGTGTTGTGGGCAGGTTTATACAGAGCTCAGCATTCTGAGCTCTGCTAGATATACAGCAGAGAAAACTGGTTGTATCACAACTGCTGCATCCAGTAAACTAAGTGACACATCACCAGAATTAGGCTCTCTGCCCCTACATCATGTTGATCTCAGATTATATAGCAAAAACCTAGTGACAGATTCTCTTTAATTTTCAGCTATTTCTGTGCTAGTGGATACAGACCAGCTGCTATGATGTCTCCCATACAAAACAAACGCAGAAATTATGGTTTTCTCCTCTCCTTTCTCTATGTAGCACATGTTCCAAAGCAGCAGCAGCATGGATGACATTATAGAGCAGTACTGACCATTGTAGCTGTGAATCCAGTTCTAGAAATTAGCAGCATGAAAGTTAAATTAGAGCACTACTGAGCAGTGTAGCTGTTAATCCAGGCCTGTGGTGAGATACGTACTAGAAAACAGCACTGATCTGTATATTTTTTAGCCTATTTCTCTGCTCCTCTCCTCCCCTTCTCCCCGGACTTTAACAGGTAGCTATAATCTGATCCCTCAGTAAGCAGGTTGTCTGTCTTGTCTCAAACAGGATGGATTTTAGCTGATTTTTCAGAGCGGATAGTGAGGTCATGAGGCGGGCGGGAATCAAGATGAGCATTATAGCTGAAGAAAGAAGCAGACTTCTGTGGAAAGAGATATTACAAAGATTGGACCGGCCGCTGCTCTCCCAACCCGTGCGTGACAGCTTTATAGGAAGGCGGGAGACCGGCGGCCAGTCCGTGCATTAGTGATCCGTGCTCGAACGTAGAAATGTGCCCATAGAAGAACTCATGGGGTCACTGCTAATAAAAGATTTTACAAATGATTTGTTGGATTGGTGAAACCCAGGATTGGAAATTTTTACCTTTTTTTGTAAAATTTCCTTTTGATTTGCTTCATGTATAGTCACAGTCAAACTGCAGAGATCAGCAGGGAGGTAAAAGGGGCAGGTGCAGGGGTCCACAGGTATACTCCCCAGTCCCCCGACCTAAAGTCTTAAAAAGGGGCGTAACTGCAATAGGTGCAGGGGCTGTAATAGCAAATGTCACGGGGTCCTTCTCTGGTATCACACAATCAACAGAGCAAGCGAAGAGTGAACAATTCCAAGACCTTTATTCAGGCAAAAATACGAAAAGGTCCATATTCATTCCACCACACAAAGGATAAGATAGTCCAGAATAAGAATGCAGTCCAGTATCAGGATAAAATGTCCAGGGAAACGAGATTCCACAACTCTAGAATTCAGAGGATAAAAATGGGTCCTTCTCTCTGAAATGCAGCCTTTTCACCATCTTGTCTATACCGGAACTGACCTGTCCAGCTGCCGTTCTTCCCCCCCAACCCCCTTCCTTGTCCAGGGGTAGTCCAACAAGTTGCCTCCCAGAGGAGAACAAAAGGCCTTAGGGATTAATGCACTACAGGGGGTCATCAAGAGACAGATACAGTGAGGCTGTAGGCTTACAATGTAATAAGAAAAACACTATGAAAATAACTGGAATTGTTAAAAATAGGAATATACAAAAAATGACATCCACATAACATATCACACCATCACAACCTCTCCCCCCCATAATAAGTGAGCACGCCATGAGGTCTACACAGACCTCTGGCCTGCTCACTTTATTCCACATTGCTCAGTTATTTATAGTTCCTTGTACAGTGGCAGGGGTAGGTCGGCCTGGGGAGCCTATGGTTCTTCTTGTCGAGACAGTCCATCAGCGTTCTGGTGTTGGCTTCCCCGCTTGTATTGGATGGAGAAGCTGTAGGGTTGTAAGGACAAGCTCCACCGCAGCAATCTTCCATTGTCCCCTGATACGCGGTTCAGCCATGTGAGGGGGTTGTGGTCTGTAACAATTGTAAAGTCTCTGCCATACAAGTAGGGCTGCAATTTTTTTAGCGCCCATACGATGGCAAGGCACTCCTTTTCAATAGTGGCATAGGCAGCTTCCCGATCCAGTAGTTTCCGACTGGCAAAAGCAACAGGATGTTCTTCTCCGGCGGCGTTCACTTGGCTAAGTACTGCCCCAATCCCAAAGGTGGATGCATCTGTCTGCACGAGGAACCTGCGTTTATAATCCGGGGCAGCCAAGACAGGAGCAGTGACGAGGGCAGTCTTTAACACTGAAAAGGCATCCTCGCATGCCGTCGTCCACGTCACATTCCTAGGCATGTTCTTGCGGGTCAGGTCGGTTAGGGGCTTGGCCAAGGTGCTGAAGTTAGAAACAAATTTGCGATAGTATCCAGCAGTTCCTAAAAACGCAAGTACCTCCTTTTTAGTCTGGGGTCTACACCAGCTGCTAATGGCTTCCACCTTGGCAGGCTCTGGCCTTAGTGTCCCACCCCCTACTCTATGCCCGAGGTACTGCACCTCGCCATCCCTATTTGGCACTTATCAGGGCGAATGGTCAGTCCTGCAGTAAGGATACAGTCCAGCACTATGCCCAAGTGTTTAAGATGTTCCTCCCAGGTTGTGCTAAAAATGGCAATGTCGTCTAAGTAAGCACAGGCAAAGTCCTGACATTGTTGTAACAGTCGATCCACCAGTCTCTGGAAAGTAGCGGGGGCAGTTTTCATCCCAAAGGGCATTCCCAGGAACTCATAAAGCCCAAATGGAGTAATGAAGGCCGAGCGCTCCAGAGCGTCTTCCGTTAGGGGTATCTGCCAGTACCCCTTGCTCAAGTCTAACGTGGTCACAAATTGGGCACTGGCCAGACGATCCAATAGATCATCAATCATGGGCATGGGATAAGCATCACTCTTGGTGGCATCATTTAGTCGTCTGTAATCAACGCAGAATCATGTTGTACCATCCTTCTTGGGGACCAGGACAACAGGAGAGGCCCAAGAACTGTGAGATGGCTGAACAACTCCCAGTCGTTTCATCTCCTCCAGTTCGTTCTTTATCATGCCTTGAACAGCCTCTGGAACCCGGTAGGCAGCCTGCTGGATGGGGCGTTGTCCGGGGGTTTCCACATGGTGACGGGTGAGAGTAGTCTTCCCCAGCTTTGAGGAGAAAGCAGCAGCCCTCGGCCTTAGTACGGCGACAATATCGTCCTTTTGTATATCCGATAAATGGGATCCCAGGGGCACATATTCCAGTGATCCTCCCGCTTGGGCAACCTGGAGATCTGGGAGATACTCGTTGTCGGCGGTATCACTAGGGGGGTGGCAGACAGCTAGAACAGGCAGAGATCGGTCGTGGTAGTCTTTCAGCATGTTAATGTGGACGGTTTTCTGTCGTCGACCACTAGAGTCCAGGGCAATAACATAGTGTCATTAATTTTCTAGACAACCTGGTAAGGGCCTTCCCACACTGCTTGAAGCTTGTTGGCAGGGGAAGCATTAATCATGAGCACTTGCTGTCCTTCCATAAATTCCCGGTTCCTGGCATTACGGTCATACCAGGTTTTTTGTCTGGACTGGGCCATTCGCTGATGTTCTTTAGCGAAGGTAGCTAGCTGGGCGAGACGGTCTCGGAGCTCTAGAACATAGGGAACGATGGGCATTCCGGTATCTGAGATGTCTCCCTCCAAATGTTATTTCAGAAGAGTGAGAGGCCCACGGACCTTCCGGCTAAACAGTAGTTCGAAGGGAGAGAACCCTGTGGACTCTTGGGGAACCTCCCGATAGGCGAAGAGATGTGGCAGGTACTTTTCCCAGTCTTTTTCAACGTCAACAAAAGCCCTCAGCATATTTTTTAGGGTTCCATTAAAGCGTTCACATAGTCCGTTGGTCTGCGGGTGGTATGGGGTGGTGCGAATGGCTCGAACACCACAGGTATGCCATAGGGACTGGACCAGATCTGACATGAACTGAGTGCCTTGATCTGACAATATTTCACTAGGAAACCCTACCCGGGTAAAGATGGTAACAAGGGCCTCGGCTACCTTTACTGCTGTAATACTGGACAGGGCCACAGCTTCAGGATACCTAGTGGCATAGTCCACCACGGTCAGGATATATTTTTTCCCCGACCTGCTGGGGTGGGCCAGAGGACCTATGATGTCGACGGCTACACGTTGAAATGGTTCCTCAATTATGGGCAGGGATTGCAGGGGTACCTTATGTCGAGCTCCTGGATGCCGCATTTGCTGGCACACATCACAGGTGCGGCAATAATGGGCTACCGACTGCGAGACGCCCAGCCAGTAAAAACTTTGGGTGAGTCTCTTTTCAGTCTTTTTTCTCCCTTGATGCCCAGCCAAGGGGATGTCATGGGCCAGTTGAAGTAGCTGTGCCCTGTACTTCTGAGGGACAATGAGTTGCCTGGTCGTTGCGTCAGGGTTGCCCTGGTCACTGCCCTTTGTTAAACGATAATACAGTCCATTTTCTCGAGTGAAGCCATCCCTATTATCTCCCATGTGCCCAGTTTCTGCCTTTCGCCTAAGGGCTGCTAAGGTAGTGTCCCCCTCTATTTCTCTCCTAAACTCCTCTCTGTCCCAAGACTCTCCCAATGTAGTAGCGAAAGTATTGCTTACCGACTCTGATGCGGTTCGTGGTGGTTGCTCCCCGGTGGGGTCCGGATGACGTAGTGCTTGAAGGGCCTGTAGTCGGGTGACTGCTCCCACAAATTGGCACTGTAACTCCCCAATGTCGTTCCCAAGGAGGATATCTGCAGGAAGTCCTCCCATAACTATAATCAAACACAGTTTTTCTCCACAACCATAATCCAAACGCACAGAAGCTTGCTGTATATATTTGCGGGCACTGCCCGCCAGGACAATGGGAATTCCTGGACCCTGGTAAATTGCCTCGGGTCGAACCACACGGGGGTCAGCGATAGTCAAGAATGTCCCCGTGTCTCTAAATCCTGACACTTTGTATCCATCAATAAAGACATCCTGCAGGTGGCGTTGCCGTTGCTTTGAGTAGCTAAAGGACAGAGGCCGGAGTCCGTACACTCCAGGAGGGGTATCTATGGTGCCGTGGTCGGTGGTCCACTCTGGTGGGGGTGGTGGTAGCTCTTCCTCAGGTGTGGTGGAATGTACAAGATGCACTGGACGAGGTGGGGCTGCGTGGGGCTCCCTCCGAATCCTGGAGGGACAGCCAGACTGCAAATGTCCAGGTTGCCCACACCCATAACACCTCCTCTCTGTGATACCCCAAGGTCGTGGTCGGAACTGTTGGGGCCTAGGATTGTGAGGCGTGATTGTCATCGGCTTGCGACTAGGTGGAAGGGCAGATATAATTGGAGGGGGACGGGGCGCGGGAGCAGGCCGTGGTTCATTGTCCAGAAGCCTCCTCCATTGCGGCCGGATAGTAAGGGCTTCATCGGCCAGAGCTGCAGCTCTATCCACGGTACACGGCGTGCGCTCCCGGACCCATTCCCGTACCTCTGCAGGGCACTTGGTAAGAAATTGTTCTATAAGAAACGCCTGTATAACATCTTCCACAGTAAAGGCGTTTTCCGCTTCCAGCCATCTCCGACATGCCTTGGACATCTTATGTGCATACATCCTAAACGATCCCCCCGTGGTGCATGGGAGGTCTCGGAACTTGGCCCTATATGAGTCTGGGGTGATAGCATGGTAATCCAGGATAGTCCGCTTTACAATGTTATAATCCCGATTCTGCAGTGCATCAATGGTTCGGTAAGCCTCCGCCATGCTTCCGTTCAGGAGCCCCACTAACAAACGCATCCAGCTAGAGTGGGGCACCTCCATCACAGCACACTGCTGCTCAAAGTCTTTGAAGAACCCCTCCACATCTCCAGAAGCCTCATCAAATGGCTTAAACTCTGTCCGGGTGATCCGTACAGGCTCCCGGATTGTTGGGGTTACACTCCACATTGCGTTACTCCCTTTTTTAAGCTCCATTGCTTCCTGTCTCCGCTGTGCCCGGCGGGCAGCCTCCTCCTTGTACTCCTGAGAGACGCCGGGGCCCAGAACCGGCATCTCTTCTTCATACCACACCAACCACTGGCTTTTCTGGATGGGGATCCCGGTCTCCAGTGCTTGTCCTTCAGACATCTGGGAGGAGGTGGCCGGGCTAGCGCCCACCAGTAGATCGATTAAGGCCTCTTTAGTCAGTCCCTGGTAGTTCAGGCACAGGTTTCTGGCTCTCTCCTGTAAACTGCATACAGTCCAATTTCTGTACTCACTCTGTGGGTGGTTCTCCATTGGGTTACGCTCTGTTGATCCCACTGCTGCCACCAGTTGTCACGGGGTCCTTCTCTGGTATCACACAATTTTCAGAGCAAGCGAAGAGTAAACAATTCCAAGACCTTTAATTCAGGCAAAAATACGAAAAGGTCCATATTCAGTCCACCACACAAAGGATAAGATAGTCCAGAATAAGAATGCAGTCCAGTATCAGGATAAAATGTCCAGGGAAACGAGATTCCACAACTCTAGCATTCAGAGGATAAAAATGGGTCCTTCTCTCTGAAATGCAGCCTTTTCACCATCTTGTCTCTACCGGAACTGACTTGTCCAGCTGCCGTTCTTCCCCCCACCCCCTTCCTTGTCCAGGCGTAGTCCAACAAGTTGCCTCCCAGAGGAGAACAAAAGGCCTTAGGCCTCTTTCACACTTCAGTTTTTTTGCATCAGTCAAAATCCGCCAAAAGGACTGATGGCGGATCCGTTTTAGTACTGATGACAACGGATGCCACCCGTCCGTTTTTTTTGACGGATCCGACAAATGAAGAATTTAAAGGAATTGCAGCCTGGAAAGAGAGAAAGAGAGAGAGAGAGAGAGAGAAAGAGAGAGAGAGTGAGTTTTTTTTTTTTTGTCCGGCACACAGAAAGAATTTCTGGTTAAATGAGTGTCTGGAGGATCCGCCAGAGGAAAAAATGTTGCAAGCTCCGTTTTGAAATCTTTGAGGATGGTGACGGACAGCAACTTTTGGCGGATCCGCAAAAAATGGATGGAACGGACGGCAATCCGTCACAATCCGCCAATAATGCAAGTCAATGGGGAAAAAAACGGATCCTCAAAAGAAAATTGCGGATCCGTTTTTTTTCAAAACCTGGCGGATTGTGACTGATTGTAAAAAACTGAAGTGTGAAAGAAGCCTAAGGGATTAATGCACTACAGGGGGCAGAGGCGTATCTAGGCTTTCTGGCACCCGGGGCAAGAATTCGGTTCGGCGCCCCCCCCAAGTACATATGCGACTTGCACACTTAGCCATGTACCTGCGAGCTGCTCTTCCTAATGCTCTCAATGTTCAGTAAAAAACTGAGAGAAGCAGGAAGAGAAGCTCGTTGTCACAGGACCATACCTATGAAAATCGCACATGAGTGAAGTGTCCGTGTGATGACTGCTGGAACCTGCAGAGCTGAATCCTGACATTGCAGCTTCTGAATTCTCACAACGAATGCACTGCACACTTTTAGGATTCTCCCTTGCCGATGTACAGTCATGTCAGCACAAGTATGTGATTTATATACCTCTGGCCACATTCCGACTAGACGTGCCCGGCCTCGCTCAGTTCATTTTCATTGAGTGAGGCCACACATGTCTAGTCAGCATGTGACCGCATGTATGTAAATTACCAGCACGAGAGAATCCTGACAGCGTTCAGTGCGCACTGTGAGAATTCAGACGTCTGCAGTCACATAGAATGACTGCAGACTCTGTACAAACCTGGACAACCCCTTTAATGTTCCTAACAAATAAAAACATGAGAATAAGTCAGTAGCACAAATAACATTTACATCCAGGTACCTTATAGATGACGTCGTCTCTGCAGTCAGTCACCTTTTCTTCTAGACCCCATGATGAGTTTTCTCATCCACATCTCGTCTCTGTAGACTTCCATCTTCTCCGGTCTTCTGCAGCAAATCTCCACACGACGCCCTTAAAGATAGAAGTGTCATTATAATGCTCCTAAATAAAAATATCTGCAATATACTGTCGCCTCACACTATTCCCCTCCCTCCTCATACTGTGTCCTCTATCATCCCCCTGTTCACCATACTGTCTCCTCATATATTTACCCCCTCACTCTCTATACTGTCTGCTCACACATATCCCTGACTCCCCATACCGTGTCCACTTACATTAACCCATTCGCTCCCCATACTGTCTGCACCAATCCCCCATACTGTTTCCTCATACATACTCTTTATTTTGTGTCCTCAAATCTCCCCACACATTAAATCCCCCCATCCCCAATCCCCCACACACATTAAGTACCCCCATCCCCACTCCAAATCCCCCCACACATTAAATAACCCACCACCCCACTCCAAATCCCCCCACACATTAACGCCCCCACACATTAACCCTCATCCCCATTCATTAACCCCCGCACACATTAACCCAATCCCCACTCCAAATCCCCCCACACATTAAATAACCATCTCCACTCCAAATACCCCCACACATTAACCCCCACACACATTAACCCCCACACACATTAACCCAATCCCCACTCATTAACCCCCATCACATTAAATAACCCCCATCTCCACTCCAAATACCCCCACACATTAACCCCATGGCATCCCCACTCATTAACCCCCACACACATTAACCCCCATCCCCACTCTAAATACCCCCACACATTAACCGCCATCCCCTCTACAAATCCCCCCCATCTCCACTCATTAACTCCCCCTCATCTCCCATCTTCGGTGGTTCTTCAGCTCCACAGTGGGGCACACTTACCACCAGCGTTTGCTTTGGGCGCCGGGGAGTGACGTCAGCAGCGTGATCACATGACCTGATCACGCTGCTGACGTCGCTCTGGCCCGGCGGTCAGAGCTTCATTTGTACTGGCGTCTGTGACGCCAGTACAATTGTTCCCTGGGAGCCGGCACGCGCTCCTTCTCTGCGCCGTCTGTCAGCTTGACAGCCGACACAGAGAACCGCCGACTCTCAGGCGGGGGGCGGCAGAACGCAGCCGCCAAGGAGGACACTGCGGACCGCTGCATTAGGCGGCCCGACTGCGCCCCCCTGCTGGCTGCGCCCGGGGCAACTGCCCCGGCTGCCCCCCCCTAGATACGCCGCTGACAGGGGGTCATCAAGAGACAGATACAGTGAGGCTGTAGACTTACAATGTAATAAGAAAAACACTATGAAAATAACTGGAATTGTTAAAAATAGGAATATACAAAAAATGACATCCACATAACATATCACACCATCACAGCAAAATTTGGTCTATATGAACTGATACTATTAAAAACTTGCAATCATCGGGGTCTTGTTGGATCGTTTGTATTTGGGGTCCATGAGATGCAAATTACACCATAGGTCCTAATGCAAAACCAGTAACATGAAATGGACTATATTGGTTTCTTGTTATGTGGCAGAGGGTCCGGTGGGCGCCCGACAGATGCAATGTTTGCTGTCTCACAGGAGCTCAAAAAATAAGGGGTCCCAATGCCAGCTCCAAAGCAAGTGGAATTGTGCATTATGATGAGATACTGGCCTGCAAAGAGCTCATATACTGTGCATGGAGGGCCCCTATACTGTGTATGCAGAGAGCCCCTATACAGTGCATGCAGAGGGCCCCTATACTGTGCACGCAGACGGCCCCTATACTGTACACGCAGAGGGCCCCTATACTGTGTATGCAGAGAGCCCCTATACAGTGCATGCAGAGGACCCCTATACTGTGCACGCAGAGGGCCCCTATACTGTGCACGCAGAGGGCCCCTATACTGTGCACGCAGAGGGCCCCTATACTGTGCACGCAGAGGGCCCCTATACTGTGCACGCAGAGGGCCCCTATACTGTGCACGCAGAGGGTCCCTATACTGTGCACGCAGAGGGCCCCTATACTGTGCACCCAGAGGGCCCCTATACTGTGCACGCAGAGAGCCCCTATACTGTGCACGCAGAGGGCCCCTATACAGTGCACGCAGAGGGCCCCTATACTGTGCACGCAGAGGACCCCTATACTGTGCACGCAGAGGACCCCTATACAGTGCACGCAGAGGACCCCTATACTGTGCACGCAGAGGACCCCTATACTGTGCACGCAGAGGACCCCTATACAGTGCACGCAGAGGACCCCTATACTGTACACGCAGAGAGCCCCTATACTGTACACGCAGAGAGCCCCTAAACTGTACACGCAGAGAGCCCCTATACTGTACACGCAGAGGACCCCTATACTGTGCACAGAGGACCCCTATACTGTGCACGCAGAGAGCCCCTATACTGTGCACGCAGAGGGCCCCTATACTGTGCACGCAGAGGGCCCCTATACTGTGCACGCAGAGGGTCCCTATACTGTGCACGCAGAGGACCCCTATACTGTGCACGCAGAGGGCCCCTATACAGTGCACGCAGAGAGCCCCTATACTGTGCACGCAGAGGGCACCTATACTGTGCACGCAGAGAGCCCCTATACTGTGCACGCAGAGGGCCCCTATACTGTGCACGCAGAGGGCCCCTATACTGTGCACGCAGAGGGCCCCTATACTGTGCACGCAGAGGGCCCCTATACTGTGCACGCAGAGGACCCCTATACTGTGCACGCAGAGGACCCCTATACAGTGCACGCAGAGGACCCCTATACTGTGCACGCAGAGGACCCCTATACTGTGCACGCAGAGGACCCCTATACTGTGCACGCAGAGGACCCCTATACTGTGCACGCAGAGGACCCCTATACTGTGCACGCAGAGGACCCCTATACTGTACACGCAGAGAGCCCCTATACTGTACACGCAGAGAGCCCCTATACTGTACACGCAGAGAGCCCCTATACTGTGCACGCAGAGGACCCCTATACTGTGCACGCAGAGGACCCCTATACTGTGCACGCAGAGAGCCCCTATACTGTGCACGCAGAGGACCCCTATACTGTGCACGCAGAGGACCCCTATACTGTGCACGCAGAGGGCCCCTATACTGTGCACGCAGAGGACCCCTTTACTGTGCACGCAGAGGCCCCCTATACTGTGCACGCAGAGGCCCCCTATACTGTGCACGCAGAGGGCCCCTATACTGTGCACGCAGAGGACCCCTATACTGTGCACGCAGTGGACCCCTATACTGTGCACGCAGAGGGCCCCTATACTGTGCACGCAGAGGGCCCCTATACTGTGCACGCAGAGGGCCTCTATACTGTGCACGCAGAGGGTCCCTATACTGTGCACGCAGAGGACCCCTATACTGTGCACGCAGAGGGCCCCTATACTGTGCACGCAGAGGGCCCCTATACTGTGCACGCAGAGGGCCCCTATACTGTGCACGCAGAGGGCCCCTATACTGTGCACGCAGAGGGCCCCTATACTGTGCACGCAGAGGGCCCCTATACTGTGCACGCAGAGGGCCCCTATACTGTGCACGCAGAGGGCCCCTATACTGTGCACGCAGAGGGTCCCTATACTGTGCACGCAGAGGGCCCCTATACTGTGCACGCAGAGGGCCCCTATACTGTGCACGCAGAGGGCCCCTATACTGTGCACGCAGAGGGCCCCTATACTGTGCACGCAGAGGGTCCCTATACTGTGCACGCAGAGGGCCCCTATACTGTGCACGCAGAGGGCCCCTATACTGTGCACGCAGAGGGCCCCTATACTGTGCACGCAGAGAGCCCCTATACTGTGCACGCAGAGAGCCCCTATACTGTGCACGCAGAGGACCCCTATACTGTGCACGCAGAGGACCCCTATACTGTGCACGCAGAGCCCCTATACTGTGCACGCAGAGGGCCCCTATACTGTGCACGCAGAGGGCCCCTATACTGTGCACGCAGAGGACCCCTATACTGTGCACGCAGAGAGCCCCTATACTGTGCACGCAGAGCCCCTATACTGTGCACGCAGAGGGCCCCTATACTGTGCACGCAGAGGACCCCTATACTGTGCACGCAGAGGACCCCTATACTGTGCACGCAGAGAGCCCCTATACTGTGCACGCAGAGAGCCCCTATACTGTGCACGCAGAGGACCCCTATACTGTGCACGCAGAGAGCCCCTATACTGTGCACGCAGAGGGCCCCTATACTGTGCACGCAGAGGACCCCTATACTGTGCACGCAGAGGACCCCTATACTGTGCACGCAGAGAGCCCCTATACTGTGCACGCAGAGAGCCCCTATACTGTGCACGCAGAGGACCCCTATACTGTGCACGCAGAGGACCCCTATACTGTGCACGCAGAGCCCCTATACTGTGCACGCAGAGGGCCCCTATACTGTGCACGCAGAGGGCCCCTATACTGTGCACGCAGAGGACCCCTATACTGTGCACGCAGAGAGCCCCTATACTGTGCACGCAGAGCCCCTATACTGTGCACGCAGAGGGCCCCTATACTGTGCACGCAGAGGACCCCTATACTGTGCACGCAGAGGACCCCTATACTGTGCACGCAGAGAGCCCCTATACTGTGCACGCAGAGAGCCCCTATACTGTGCACGCAGAGGACCCCTATACTGTGCACGCAGAGGGCCCCTATCCTGTGCACGCAGAGGGCCCCTATACTGTGCACGCAGAGGGCCCCTATACTGTGCACGCAGAGGGCCCCTATACTGTGCACGCAGAGGGCCCCTATACTGTGCACGCAGAGGGCCCCTATACTGTGCACCCAGAGGGCCCCTATACTGTGCACGCAGAGGGCCCCTATACTGTGCACGCAGAGGACCCCTATACTGTGCACGCAGAGGGCCCCTATACTGTGCACGCAGAGGGCCCCTATACTGTGCACGCAGAGGACCCCTATACTGTGCACGCAGAGGGCCCCTATACTGTGCACGCAGAGGGCCCCTATACTGTGCACGCAGAGGGCCCCTATACTGTGCACGCAGAGGGCCCCTATACTGTGCACGCAGAGGGCCCCTATACTGTGCACGCAGAGGGCCCCTATACTGTGCACGCAGAGGACCCCTATACTGTGCACGCAGAGGGCCCCTATACTGTGCACGCAGAGGGCCCCTATACTGTGCACGCAGAGGGCCCCTATACTGTGCACGCAGAGGGCCCCTATACTGTGCACGCAGAGGGCCCCTATACTGTGCACGCAGAGGGCCCCTATACTGTGCACGCAGAGGACCCCTATACTGTGCACGCAGAGGGCCCCTATACTGTGCACGCAGAGGGCCCCTATACTGTGCACGCAGAGGGCCCCTATACTGTGCACGCAGAGGGCCCCTATACTGTGCACGCAGAGGACCCCTATACTGTGCACGCAGAGGGCCCCTATACTGTGCACGCAGAGGGCCCCTATACTGTGCACGCAGAGGACCCCTATACTGTGCACGCAGAGGGCCCCTATACTGTGCACGCAGAGGGCCCCTATACTGTGCACGCAGAGGGCCCCTATACTGTGCACGCAGAGGGCCCCTATACTGTGCACGCAGAGGACCCCTATACTGTGCACGCAGAGGGCCCCTATACTGTGCACGCAGAGGGCCCCTATACTGTGCACGCAGAGGACCCCTATACTGTGCACGCAGAGGGCACCTATACTGTGCACGCAGAGGACCCCTATACTGTGCACGCAGAGGGCCCCTATACTGTGCACGCAGAGGACCCCTATACTGTGCACGCAGAGGACCCCTATACTGTGCACGCAGAGGACCCCTATACTGTGCACGCAGAGGGCCCCTATACTGTGCACGCAGAGGGCCCCTATACTGTGCACGCAGAGGGCCCCTATACTGTGCACGCAGAGGACCCCTATACTGTGCACGCAGAGGGCCCCTATACTGTGCACGCAGAGGACCCCTATACTGTGCACGCAGAGGCCCCCTATACTGTGCACGCAGAGGACCCCTATACTGTGCACGCAGAGGACCCCTATACTGTGCACGCAGAGGACCCCTATACTGTGCACGCAGAGGGCCCCTATACTGTGCACGCAGAGGGCCCCTATACTGTGCACGCAGAGGACCCCTATACTGTGCACGCAGAGGGCCCCTATACTGTGCACGCAGAGGACCCCTATACTGTGCACGCAGAGGACCCCTATACTGTGCACGCAGAGGACCCCTATACTGTGCACGCAGAGGACCCCTATACTGTGCACGCAGAGGGCCCCTATACTGTGCACGCAGAGGACCCCTATACTGTGCACGCAGAGGGCCCCTATACTGTGCACGCAGAGGACCCCTATACTGTGCACGCAGAGGGCCCCTATACTGTGCACGCAGAGGACCCCTATACTGTGCACGCAGAGGACCCCTATACTGTGCACGCAGAGGACCCCTATACTGTGCACGCAGAGGGCCCCTATACTGTGCACGCAGAGGACCCCTATACTGTGCACGCAGAGGGCCCCTATACTGTGCACGCAGAGGACCCCTATACTGTGCACGCAGAGGACCCCTATACTGTGCACGCAGAGGGCCCCTATACTGTGCACGCAGAGGACCCCTATACTGTACACGCAGAGGACCCCTATACTGTGCACGCAGAGGACCCCTATACTGTGCACGCAGAGGGCCCCTATACTGTGCACGCAGAGGACCCCTATACTGTGCACGCAGACTCTGTACCAGGATTGGGTAGAGCTGCCACCTCTGCGCCCCCATAGCTCCAATTCCACAGCAGACAGTTCGGGGGTCTGTGACGATCCCCCTGCTGCTCCCTCCGCCGCCTCCTAATCCCCACCCGCCGCTGTGTTAGTCTGAGTGGCCGGAGCATGTCGCCCCGTCTGGGCCGGTAATAATCCCCATGATCGGCTTAGTCCTGTGACCCGGGGAGGGGGGGCGCCGTCCTGTGCCGTGGGGTGCACCCGCTCCTGTCAGCCCCTCCTCCCTCCCACACGTGCAGAATCCACCAGGATCCCGAGCAGCAGCGCGTCCTGCGGATGAGGGGTCGCGGCTCCTGAGCTCCCCGGACCTCACAGGGATGGACCCGCAGAATCACCCCCGGTCCCGGCTGCTGCTGCTGAGTCTGCTGCTTGGAGGTGTCCTGTGCTCCAGGAAAGCGGCCACCCCCCGGAGACAAGGTACGGGGGTCCCCAGCAGCCGGGAGCTCGGGGACAACTTTCTGCAGAGGAAGCGGAGAATGGAGACAGCGACCAGTCTGATAATGAGGAGGAGGAGGACAGGGGGCGATGGCGGCTCCGGGCATCTGGGGTTAATCAGGGGCTCAGAGCTGAGGTGAATGGTCGGCACAGGATGGACTAGAGCAGGAGTGTCCCGTGCAGTGGGGTCCTGTGTCCGCTCCGTGCAGTGGGGTCCTGTGTCCCTGCTCCGTGCAGTGGGGTCCTGTGTCCGCTCCGTGCAGTGGGGTCCTGTGTCCCTGCTCCGTGCAGTGGGGTCCTGTGTCCGTTCCGTGCAGTGGGGTCCTGTGTCCCTGCTCCGTGCAGTGGGGTCCTGTGTCCCCCCTGTGCGGTGGGGTTCTGTGTCCCCCCTGTGCAGTGGGGTCCTGTGTCCGCTCCGTGCGGTGGGGTCCTGTGTCCCCCCTGTGCGGTGGGGTCCTGTGTCCCCCCTGTGCGGTGGGGTCCTGTGCCTGCTCCGTCTAGTGGGGTCCTGTGCCCTGTGCAGTGGGGTCCTGTGTCCGCTCCGTGCAGTGGGGTCCTGTGTCCCTGCTCCGTGCAGTGGGGTCCTGTGTCCCCCCTGTGCGGTGGGGTCCTGTGTCCCCCCTGTGCGGTGGGGTCCTGTGTCCCCCCTGTGCGGTGGGGTCCTGTGTCCCCCCTGTGCGGTGGGGTCCTGTGTCCCCCCTGTGCGGTGGGGTCCTGTGCCTGCTCCGTCTAGTGGGGTCCTGTGCCCTGTGCAGTGGGGTCCTGTGCCTGCTCCGTGTAGTGGGGTCCTGTGCCTGCTCCGTGTAGTGGGGTCCTGTGCCTGCTCTGTGCAGTGGGGTCCTGTGCCTGCTTCGTGCAGTGGGGTCCTGTGCCTGCTCCGTGCAGTGGGGTCCTGTGCCTGCTCCGTGCAGTTGGGTCCTGTGCCTGCTCCGTGCAGTGGGGTCCTGTGCCTGCTCCATGCAGTGGGGTCCTGTGCCTGCTCCGTGTAGTGGGGTCCTGTGCCTGCTCTGTGCAGTGGGGTCCTGTGCCTGCTTCGTGCAGTGGGGTCCTGTGCCTGCTTCGTGCAGTGGGGTCCTGTGCCTGCTCCGTGCAGTGGGGTCCTGTGCCTGCTCCGTGCAGTGGGGTCCTGTGCCTGCTCCGTGCAGTGGGGTCCTGTGCCTGCTCCGTGCAGTGGGGTCCTGTGCCTGCTCCGTGCAGTGGGGTCCTGTGCCCGCTTGGTGCAGTGGGGTCCTGTGCCCGCTTGGTGCAGTGGGGTCCTGTGTCGGGGGGGCGGCACTGGATCAGCAGTAACAGGAGCCTCCTGCTCCCCCCATATTCTTCTTTGCTGTGTATCTTCTGTCTTCTGCTTTTGTAATTTTGTAACAAAAAAAGTATCAAAAAATACAACAACATGATGCATAATGACTCGAAACATCCAGAGCAGCTCGTCATCCTTGTTCCTCATCCCCAATTTATTCATCATACTAGGAGGAGCTGTATCTATCGTCTATCTATTATATATCTATTATCTATCTGTATATCTGTTGTCTATCTATCTATCTGTCTATCTATCTATCCTTCCTCATGGTTTCTGCAGCTTTTCCTGTAGTGACAGCTGCGGCTCTGTAGATTACTTCCATTATTCCGGATATTTTGCACTTTCGGCTGACTTCTGACCTGCAGCTGAGTTGTCGTCCAGGTTGTGGGGATTTGAGGTGAATGAGACATTTGTGTGTTTTGCACTAATTGGCCATTGTCACTTGCTTGGAGCCCGGATAACACGGTGATGGTAATTACTCCCTGTACAATGGCAGGAGGGGAAGCGTCATTATTACACCTGTGAGCACGAGGGGTTAAATCAGAGCAGCTGGCAAAATATTATGCCGGGCCCCGGGGTCCTCCTTGTTAATTCATCACCCTCCTTTTTCTGAAAAATAGGGTCTAACAACAAGCCCTAAAACCAGCCACCCAGTGACAATGCCAGGTACAAACTGCCTAAGTAATACGGCCATACGGGTAGTAGCACCATACAGTACCTAAATAATTCTGCTGTACAGCAAGTAAATAATACCACCACCTAGTGTCTACATAATACCGCATACAGTGCTGAAATAGTTCTACCATACAGTACTGAAAAGGGAGTCACCCCAAAAAACTCAAATTCTTCCACTTTTATTGTCATATACAGCACTTAGCGCCTATAAAACTCATCCCTGCGGTGTCGATTTCGCTGCATTAATTTTACATAAAAAAACATTTTGTTATATATTCGTATGAGAGCGGCTTGGTGCTCAGCTTTGCCCCCTCGATCAGCCTCCTCGGCTCCTCCCATCAGCTTGATTGACAGCATTCGCCCAGAGCAAGCGCTTCATGAACTCCCACAGTGTCAGTGCCGGTGCGCTCTCTTCTCTCTGTCCTGTCTGCAGCCCACTACTGTGTGATCCTATGTACAGCGTGAAAGCCCTGCAGACAGGAGAGAGAGATGAGAGCGCACCGGCAGTGACACAAATAATAATTCATATAATACTGCCATACACTACTTAAACAATTCTGCCATATACTGTAGTATCTAATACCGCATCTAGCACTTAAATATTACTGCATAGAATGCTTCAATAATACCACCATGCAGTTCTTAATACTGTATTCAGTTCTTAAACAAATATTGACATATAGTGTAAAAATAATGCTGCTAGTATTTAAATAATACTACTGCTATACACTGCGTGCAGAGTTATTAGGCAAGTTGTATTTCAGAGGATTCTTTTTATTATTGAACAACAACTATGTTCTCAATCAACCCAAACGACTCATAAATATCAAAGCTTAATAGTTTTGGAAGTTGGAGTGTTTTTTTTTTTTAGATTTGGTATCTTAGGAGGATATCTGTTTTTTCAGGTAACTATTACTGTGCAGAATTATTAGGCAACTTAATAAAACACAAATATATACCCATCTCACTTGTTTATTTTCACCAGGTAAACCAATACAACAACACAAAATTTAGAAATAAACATTTCTGACATTCAAAAACAAAAAAAAACAATTGGTGACCAATATAGCTTTCACCTTTCTTTACGATGACACTCACCTTCCTTCCATCCATAGATTCTGTCAGTTGCTTGATCTGATTACGATCCACATTGCAATGTGCCGCAGCCACCACAGCCTCCCAGACACTGTCCCCAGAGGTGTACTGTTTTCCCTCCCTGTAAATCTCACATTTTCTGAGGGACCACAGGTTCTCTATGGGGTTCAGATCAGGTGAACAAGGGGGCCATGTCATTATTTTTTCTTCTTTTAGACCCTTACTGGCAGCCACGCTGTGGAGTATTTGGATGCATGTGATGGAGCATTGTCCTGCAGGAAAATCATGTTTTTCTTGAATGATACCGACTTCTTCCTGTACCACTGCATGAAGAAGGTGTCTTCCAGAAACTGGCAGTAGGTCTGGGAGTTGAGCTTCACTCCATCCTCAACCCGAAAAGGTCCCACAAGTTCATCTTTGATGATACCAGCCCACACCAGTACCCCACCTCCACCTTGCTGGCGTCTGAGTCGGAGTGGAGCTCTCAGCCCTTTACTGATCCAGCCTCGGGCCCATCCATCTGGCCCATCAAGAGTCACTCTCATTTCATCAGTCCATAAAACCTTAGAAAAATCAGACTTAAGATATTCCTTGGCCCAGTCTTGACGTTTTATCTTATGTTTCTTGTTGAAAGGTGGTCATTTTCCAGCCTTCCTTACCTTGGCCATGTCCCTGAGTATGGCACACCTTGTGCTTTTTGATACTCCAGTAACGTTGCAGCTCTGAAATATGGCAAAACTGGTGGCAAATGGCATCTTGGCAGCTTGACGCTTGATTTTCCTCAATTCATGGGCAGTTATTTTGAGCCTTTTTTATCAACACGCTTCTTGCGACCCTGTTGGCTATTTGCCATGAAACGCTTGATTGTTCGGTGAACACGCTTCAAAAGTTTGGCAATTTCTAGACTGCTGCTTCCCTCTGCGAGACATCTCACAATTTTTGACTTTTCAGAGTCCATCACATCTTTCTTCTGACCCATTTTGCCAAAGGAAAGGAAGTTGCCTAATAATTAAGCACACCTTATATAGGGTGTTGATGTCATTAGACCACACCCCTCCTCATTACAGAGATGCAAATCACCTGATTTACATAATTGGCAGTTGGCTTTCAAGCCTATACAGCTTGGAGTAGGACAACATGTATAAAAAGGATGATGTGATCAAAATACTCACACTGCACACAGTGTACAGTAATTTATACAATCACAGTGTATAAATAATGCCGCCATATGGTCCTTAATACTGCCACTTAGTCCTTAAATGATACCACCATACAGTACTTAAGTAATACTGCCTATATGCTGCTGCATATCATACTTGAATAATACAATACCTAAATAATACAGCACATAGTAATTACAAAGTACCGCATATAGTACTTAAATAATACCGCCATAGTGTTTTCATTATACTGCCATATGGTACCTAAATCATACTGACTTATAGTACGTAAGCTGTTGTGTGATACCTGTAGTGCACGTTATAAATATTTACCTTTCACCCCGAACCACTTCTGTAATTGGCTTCGTTATTATTTTTCCCTGCACGTCTCCCCCTCCTGCTGATCCCTGTGTCTGGAATATTTTTTTTTGTTTACTTCCTGACGATACCGCTGCAGCCACTCCAGGGGGCGACACTGAGGCCACTCACCGCAGCATTTGTCACCGCTGTCCCCTGATGTCATCCTGTTTCAGGGGGGCGATGGAGATGTGATCACCGCCATACTGTATCTGTGCCCGCCTTCCAGATCTTTACTGGCCTACGTCACACTTCTCCTGTTCTCGACGCTCCCATCTTCAGTGTCCCCCACCACACTTCTTCTGTTCTCACCGCCCGTATCATCAGTGTTCGCCGCCACACTTCTGTCTTCGCCGCCCGCATCTTCAATGGCTGCTGCCACAGTCCCTGCTTCTGCCACCGCCACCTTTTTCCCTGAAATGAGACCTCATCAACAGAGTGCGGTGATAGAAGCAAGGTGAGTGACAGTGCCCCGCCCACTGCTATGGGGCCGTCCTCCTGAAATGTCCCATTTGAGACCCTTCTCATATGAAACATCACAGGAAGTAAAGCAAAATAACTGATGTAGGGATCAGCTGTAGAAGGAGAATGATCTGGGATTTTATAATGAAGCAGAGCTTGTAAGCGCTGCTCAGACGCTGGCAGTCCACTGGATTCGGCTAGGTTCAGTGCCTTTGTGCTGCTCCAAATCTTCAGAGGTTCTTACCATTCACTGAAAAAAAAGATGAGGCCAATCTGGGCCGGGCGCCTTATATCCAGGAGCCCCAGTAACTTCAGACAGAGGAACAATCACTAGGGACGACTTTAAGGTTGCACAATTAGTGAGATTCATTATGTGCTACAATAAATGTGGCTCCACATAAACTGGGACTCAAAGCTTAGTGCCCCCATTAATCCAATTTTGTTTCAGTAGTAAATTCCAGTATTAAGTACTATATTGCAGTATTATTCAGGCACTGTGTGGCGGTATGAATCAAGTAGTACATAGTAGTATTACTTCATTGACTGATATGGTCAAATAGGGCTTGTAAAACCAAGCGCTTTTGCAGTTTAGTATTTAGGAAAACGTTCGGCAGTTCTTGAGACACTGACACTTTTTTGTTTACAGGTCGTTGCCTAGGAGACCGACCACCTTAGCTGTCCAGCTTGTAAGCGCTGCACCGAGGTTGGCTAGGATTAGGAACTAGTAGTGATATCCAGTGATCCCGGACAGCTCCAGAGCAGCGCTTACAAGCTCTGTAGAGAAGAGCTTATGAGGACTGCACATGCTTGGCCACTGTTGCTAGACAGCAGTGGCGGTCGGTCTCCTAGGAAACAAGCTCTAAACAAAAGAAGATAATGAAAATATCT
The DNA here is from genome assembly GCF_039654945.1 of Dendrobates tinctorius. Classification (NCBI taxonomy): domain Eukaryota; kingdom Metazoa; phylum Chordata; class Amphibia; order Anura; family Dendrobatidae; genus Dendrobates; species Dendrobates tinctorius. The sequence goes on from NW_027361803.1 coordinate 15,404,205, forward strand.
CAAGAACGGCTGCAAATTTTAATAATTGCACAAGTTGCTCCTCCGTCTGCCCCGTGTCCTGTACAATGCGTTCCTTTCAGACGTCCCCCTCCCCTCCATTTCTGGGCAGAGGGCACTGGCGTATCTTCATTATTAAACCCTCCATTTCGGGCCGTCGTGAACTTTGACGGACAATTGGAAAGTCAATGGATTCTCAGCGTGAAGCTTGTTCGGAGCCTTGGAGAACACAGACCCACATTATGTCGCCACTTTGCAGATGTTACAGAAATAGCGGTGAGGTTCGGCCGCCGCTCCGGATGGCGCATTCTTTCCTGAGTGCTCTATCGTCAGCCATTACCTCCTCTATACAAATACAATGTATCGCTCACGTCCTTGTGTGGAGGGGGAGGTCGATTTAGGCTTTTTGGCACAAAGCAAAAAGTTATGTAACTTTCTAATGTTCCTAATGGCTCAGTTCTTTCCCCACTTTCCTAATGTGGTGATGAGAAAAACAAGCATTAAACTGAATTTCTAGGATTGCCGCTCACAATACTCTAAGTATGTGAACCGCTAAAATCTCCATTCCTGGTAGTTTATTTTTGTTCTGTACACCCAATACCTGTAATTTCAGCAGTAATGTGTACATGAGGAATAACACTATTTCTGACCATTATATGTCTAGTATCCTGCATTTTCTTTTTACCAGTAACCCCCCTTTGTAGGCAATGTCTCTATTTTCCAGTTGTCTCTGAGCTAGTGGGAGGATACTGGCTGCTATGATGTCTCCCATACACAGCACACACATACTTGAGGGATTCCTGCTCCCCTGTCTCTATGTAGCACAAGCATCAATACCATGGAGGACATTATACAGCGGTACTGAGCAGTGCAGCTGTGAATCCGGCACTGGTATGAGACAAAACACTGTAGCACTACTAAAGAGTGAGAAAATTACTTGACCCAGTGAGCAATCAATTCTCATGGAACATTGGTAGATTCTGTGCTAGCTCAGTGTGAGCTCCAGCAAAAGTTCCAAGGAATCCGAGGCACCAAAAATAACTTGTATGAAAAAATACTTAACTTAATATTTAAGCATTTTCTCTCACATCATCTACACTGCTCAGCACTGCAGTTTAATGTCTGTCCTTTCACTGTAGCTACTTTCTGGTAAAAGTTTTATCTCTCCCAACACCTAGATTTGCAGCTACATGTTTCAGTATTGCTGTATAATGTCATCCATGCTGTTGCATTCTGATAAATGTTTTTATCACACCTCAGAGCTGGATTTACAGCTACACTGCTCAGCACTGCAGTTTAATGTCTTCCCTGACACTGCAGCTTCTTTCTGGTAAACGTTTTCTCTCACCCGTCACCTAGATTCACAGCTACACTTTTCAGTATTGCTGTATAATGTCATCCATGCTGTTGCATTCTGATAAATGTTTTTATCACACCTCAGAGCTGGATTTACAGCTACACTGCTCAGCACTGCAGTTTAATGTCTTCCCTGACACTGCAGCTTCTTTCTGGTAAACGTTTTCTCTCACCCGTCACCTAGATTCACAGCTACACTTTTCAGTATTGCTGTATAATGTCATCCATGCTGCTGCTTTCTGATATGTTTTTATATCACCGCAGAGCTGCATTCACAGATACACTGCTCAGTGCTGCAGTATAATGTCTTCCATTTCACTGCAGCTGTGTCCAGTTCCCTGCTCTAGGTGACGTCACCCAGACCACGCCCCCCCGGCACTGACAGCGGCGTCTCTCGGCCGGTGTACGCCTCGCGCCTCCACTCTTGGTGAGGTTCAGGTGGGCCCCACTATCCAGGGGGGGACGCTCCCCTGTCCCCACTTGTCCTCTGCCTGGAGTGTACAGCACTCTCTTTGCGCCGCTGGTGTCTATCGCCAGTATCCACACACTCACTGGCTCTCACCCCCCTGCTCCAGTGCACAGAATCTTCTGCTGCAGCCAATTCTATGGATCTTTTGGTGGATCAGGAATCTCCTTCATAGGATCACCTTACTTACACTGGACCATTCAATCCCTGTAAGGTAGGCAGACGATTCTTTCATCCACTTGTTATACCTCCTTGATTTTTAGTCACTACTTTGGAGATTTGTACAACTCTAGCGCGGTGTTCTTTTGTCGTCCTCCTGGAAATGCAAAATTTACTTTCATCTGAAAACAACACCTTGGACCACTGAGCAACAGTCCAGTTCTTCTCCTTGGCCCAGGTAAAAGATGCTTCTGGCATTGTCTATTGGTGATGAGTGGGTGACACAAGGAATGTGACACTTGTAGCCCGTGTCCTGGATACGTCTGTGTGTGGTGTGAAGCAATGACTCCAGCAGCAGTCCACTCCTTGTGAATCTCCCCCAAATCTTTGAATGGCTTTTTCTTAACAATCCTTTCCAGGCTGCGGTTATCCCGGTTGCTTGTGCACCTTTTTCTACCACACTTTTCTCTTCCACTCAACTTTCCATTAATATTCTTGGATACAGCACTCTGAACAGCCGGCTTCTTTAGCGATGACCTTTTGTGACTTCCCCTCCTTGTGGAGTGTGTCATTGACTGCCTTCTGGACATCTGTCAGATCCGCAGTCTTCCCCATGATTGTGGAGCTACTGAAACAGACTAAGGGACCTTTATAAACACTCATAATTAGTACATTGAGTCCACCTTGGTGTGATTTCTTCTCAGTATAACTACAGCCGTTCTGTGAGGGCCTGAATGGTTTGTGTGAGAACATTGGGGATCAAACAGCATCATTAAAACCAGCCGACCAGACAGGTCGGGGATAAAGTTGTGGAGAAGAGGAAAGCAGGGTTAGGTTATAAATGATAGGCCAAGCTCTGAACATCTCACAGGGCACTGTTCAATCCATCATCCAAAAATGGAAGGAGTATAGCAAACTGCAAACCTACGAAGACTTGGCCGTCCACCTCACCTGACATGTAAATCCAGGAGAGCACTAATTAGAGAAGCAGCCGAATGACCCATGGTCACTCCGGAGGAGCAGCAGAGATCCACAGCTCAGGGGGAGAATCTGTCCACAGGACCACTAGACTGGGGCGTAGGTTCACCTTTCAGTAGGACAACAATCCTATACGTCCAGCCAGAGCCACAATGGATGGTTTAGGTCCCAGCATATTTCTGTTTGTGAATGACCCAGTCACATTCCAGACCGAAATTCCATTTGAGAATCGGTGGCAAAACATGAAAATTGCTGATCACTGAGCAAGAGCAAGTGTGCAAAGAAGAAGGGGCAAAATGTCACCTCTAGACGTGCAAAGCTGCAGAGACAGACCCCAAAAGATGAGATGAGATGCATCCTAAACCCTTATCGAGCCCGCTCTACAATATTTAGGTTTAACCTGTTAAATGCTTGTGCCAAGACTGACAGCGGCATCTAAGCAGCTTCAGAATGGCGCCGGTCACTTGTGTCGTGATTGTGGTTTGCCGATTGTCTGCATGGCAGCTGGTGGTCTACAGAAGGTCCCTGTTTCTGCCATGTTGGAACTCCTATGAAGCCCGATGCTCTGCACTTTTACAGTATTGTAGTGTATTGTATAAGAGATTGCAGGTCAGGGAGACAACACATGATGTAACTGAATGTCATGTCGGTAACGAGTTAAGGGTATGTGCACACCTTGTCTTTTTCGAGCAGATTCTGCCTGGAACCCGCCTGAAAAAGTGCTAAAAAAACCCCCCCAAAAAAATTAACATATATAAAGCAGTATCAAAACGACTTGCTCTTCCTTTTATAACTTTTTTCAACCACTTCAGGTTTCGAAAGCCGTGAAGTGGCTGAAAGAGACCGGTCCGCTGCTATATTATATATAACATTAGAAAAAAGGTAAAAAGTCAGCAACAAAAACAACGTAGAGGGCGGCAAAAAAAAACGCATCTGGAAAAATACCACCGGCATTTTCCTGAATTGTCTTCTGCTTTAAAAACGATGCAGGTGCGACGCCATCTAAAAGACATCATGTGGACATAACCTTAGAACCGTTTTCCCCATCTCCGGTCCTCAAGACACATCAGCAGATCAGGTTTGCAGGATTTCCTTAGTGTTGACCATGTGATAATTACATCACCTGGACAGGCAAGAATGCCTTCACCTGGACGGGCAAGAATGCCTTCACCTGGACGGGCAAGAATGCCTTCACCTGGACGGGCAAGAATGCCTTCACCTGGACGGGCAAGAATATGCCTTCACCTGGACGGGCAAGAATATGCCTTCACCTGGACGGGCAAGAATCCCATCACCTGAGCAATACTCAGGAAATCCTGAAAACGTGACCTTTTCATGGTTCTTGAGGACCGGAGTTGGGGAACGCTGCCTTAATAATAATAATAAATTTTATTTCTATAGCGCTGACATATTCCGCAGCACTTTACATTTCAGAGGGGGTTTGTACAGACAATAGACATTACAGCATAACAATAATCACATAGATCATAACAGATACCAAGAGGAGTGAGGGCCCTGCTCGCAAGCTTACAGTCTATGAGGAAAGAGGTAGACACGAAAGGTGGGTGGTAACAGTTGCCCTGATTGTATGGACCAGCCATAATGTTAAGTGTGTGACAGTACAGACACAGTGGGCTGATGGATGCATAAAGCATGTGGGAACATGATGCGGGGAACCTGGTTATGGTAAAACTTTTGGCTGTGCCACACAGGGATAGATTAGGTTAATGTGTTGAGGCGGTAGGCCAGTCTGAATAAGTGTGTTTTCAGGGCACGCTTAAAATTGTGGGGATTGGGGACTAATCGTATTGACCTGGGAAGTGCATTCCAAAGAATTGGCGCAGCACGTGTAAAGTCTTGGAGACGGGAGTGGGAGGTTCTGATTATTGAGGATGCTAACCTCAGGTCATCAGCAGAACGGAGGGCGCGGGTAGGGTGGTATACTGAAACAAGGGAGGAGATGTAAGGTGGTGCTGAGCCATGGAGGGCTTTGTGGGTGAGGGCAATAAGTTTGTACTGGATTCTGGAGTGGATGGGTAGCCAGTGTAATGACTGGCACAAGGTAGAGGCATCGGTGTAACGATTGGTGAGGAATATGATCCTGGCTGCAGCATTCAAGACAGATTGGAGGGGGGAGAGTTTGGTAAGAGGGAGACCGATTAGAAGAGAATTACAATAGTCGAGACGAGAGTGAATAAGAGAAACAGTAAGAGTTTTTGCAGAGTCAAAAGTAAGAAAAGGTCGGATTCTAGAAATGTTTTTGAGGTGCAGATGACAAGAGCGAGCCAGTGATCGAATATGGGGGGCGAAGGAAAGCTCGGAGTCAAGTATGACCCCAAGACAGCGGGCATGCTGCTGGGGAGTAATAGTGGAACCACACACAGAAATGGCAATGTCGGGTATAGGTACATTAGTAGAGGGAGGAAACACCAGGAGTTCAGTCTTTGACAGGTTCAGTTTCAGATATAGTGAGGACATGATATTAGACACAGCGTTTAGACAATCGCCGGTGTTTTCTAGAAAGGCTGGCGTGATGTCAGGAGAAGAAGCGTATAATTGGGTGTCATCAGCATAGAGATGGTACTGGAAACCAAATCTACTGATTGTTTGACCAATAGGGGCAGTGTACAAGGAGAAGAGGAGGGGGCCTAGAACTGATCCTTGAGGAACCCCAACAGTAAGGGGAAGGTGAGAGGAGGAGGAACCGGCAAAAGATACAGTAAAGGAGCGGTCGGAGAGATAGAAGGAGAACCAGGAGAGAACGGTGTCCTTGAGTCCAATGGAACGGAGCATAGTGAGGAGGAGCTGATGATCCACAGTGTCGAATGCTGCAGAGAGATCCAAGAGAATTAGCATGGAGTAATGACCATTTGATTTAGCTGTTAGTAGATCATTAGAGACTTTAGTGAGGGCAGTTTCAGTAGAGTGTAAAGAGCGGAAACCGGATTGGAGAGGGTCGAGAAGAGAGTTATCAGAGAGATAGCGGATAAGACGGGAGTGGACCAGGCGTTCCAGGAGTTTAGAGATGAAGGGAAGATTAGAGACAGGTCTATAGTTAGCGGCACAGTTTTGGTCGAGGGATGGTTTTTTAAGTAGTGGATGTATGATGGCTTGCTTAAATAAGGAGGGAAAAATACCAGAAGAGAGAGAGAGGTTAAATATTTTAGTTAGGTGAGGGGTGACAGCAGGGGAAAGGGACTGGAGCAGATGTGACGGAAATGGGTCACTGGTGCAAGTGGTTGGGCGAGAAGATGCAAGGAGCTTGCTTACTTCTTCTGTGACTGGTTCAAAATCAGAGAGTGAGCTAGATGCAGTGGGGGAGGGAGGACAGTGCATGGTATGAGGGGATTGGGAGATAATTTCCTGTCGGATCTGGTCAATTTTTTCTTTGAAGTAATTGGCCAGATCGTCAGCTCGGAGCTCCGTGGTTGGGGCCTGTACTCTTGGGTTGAGTAGAGAATGAAAAGTGTCAAAGAGACGTTTCGGGTTATTGGACAGTGAGGTGATGAGGGTGTTGAAATAGGTTTGTTTGGAGAGGTGAAGGGCAGTGTTGTATGTTCTAAGCATAAACTTATAATGGATGAAATCTTCGTTTAGATTGGATTTTCTCCACAGACGTTCGGCGCACCTGGAGCACCGCTGCAGGAAACGTGTTTGCACCGTGTGCCAGGGTTGTCGCCGTCTGCGTTGTGGTGTTCTATGTATAGGAGGTGCAAATTCATCCAGGGCACTTTGAAGTGTTTCATTGTAATGCTTCAGTGCAGAATCAGGACATGAGAGGGAGGAGATAGGGGCCAATGAAGACTGCAAGTTCTTCATAAGTTTCTGGGTGTTAATGGCCTGTATGTTTCTATAAGTCTGGACAGTGGGGGTGACCTGAGCAGCCTGGCAGTTCTTTATAGAGAATGAAAGAAGATTGTGGTCAGAGAGCGGGAGAGGGGAGTTTGCAAAATCATCCACTGCACAAAGCCGAGAGAAGACCAAGTCGAGGGAGTTTCCGTCTTCATGCGTTGGAGAATTAGTAAGCTGCGAAAGGCCAAATGAGGAGGTTAGAGATAAAAGGTGAGTAGCAGATGGGGAGAGGGGAAGAGCAATGGGGATGTTGAAATCGCTCATGATGAGGGTAGGGATGTCACAGGAGAGAAAATGTGGAAGCCAAGTGGCAAAATGATCCAGGAACTGATGGGAGGGGCTGGGAGGACGATACACCACCGCCACTCGCATGGAGAAGGGGGTGTAGAGTCTGACGGCATGGACCTCAAAAGAAGGGAAGACTAGTGAGGGTAGTTGAGGGATAACTTGAAATGTACATTTTGGTGATAGGAGCAGACCAACGCCTCCACCTGCTCTATTGTCTGATCTTGGGGTATGAGAGAAGTGTAGTCCCCCGTATGAAAGAGCAGCAGCGGCGGTAGTGTCTGACTGCTGGATCCAGGTTTCAGTAAGAGCCAGGAGGTTAAGAGAATTAGAGAGGAAAAAGTCATGAGTGAAGGAGAGTTTGTTACACACTGAGCGAGAATTCCAAAGTGCACAATTAAGAGAGACAGATGGCAGGCAGGGAATATTGATAAGATTAGAGGGGTTTCTGAGTGTAGCAGTTGGGGGGTTTGACTTTCTATAACATGGGGGGCCAGGGTTGGGAGCAATGTCTCCTGCGACTAGGAGAAGGAGGATAGAAAGAGTGAGCAGATGGTTAAGTGATTTGTGAGAGCGTCTCTGATGTTGAATGGTGGGACTGACTGGATCAGTGCTGTGTAGCAATGTGAAAAGAGTGTGAGTGCTATACATAGGAGAGGAAAGGAGCGAGGGGCTGATATGGATGGAGTGTAGAGAGTTAATGGCAGGGCGGTGGATGTGTGTGAATGCAGCGGCCAGGATATAAATTACACAAATGCATATGGTATATATTTGTTGTAATCCAAATGTACAGGGAGAAGATGTATATAAATGTCTTACCTGTCTCCAGCCCTGTCTAACTGCCATGTTATAACTGCCAGTACTTTGATACATGTGCATAAATGCCCCCTGCATAAATGCCCTCCCCAAGCTATGTCTGAATATATAGGAGGTTAAGGCTAAGATTTTTTTTTTTTGCTCTCTCCCTTCTCGTTAATCAATCACACTAAATTGAGACACCAGGACCCAATAAAATGTTGTGGTCAAATAAACACATGTCCAGCACTACATGGATCATAAAGCACTTAGACGTGACCGCTCACCACGGCCGCCGGAACACACAGAGTAGCTTGAGAAACGCCAGCTGTGACGAAGGATGACGTCATTAAAGTTACAGCAGGTCACAGCCGGCAGTTCTCGCGCTACTCCGTGTGTTCCGGTAGCTGTGGTGAGTGGTCACCTTACTCATGTCACCACTCGCCACAGCCTCCAGATATTGCAGAGTCGAGGATCGTTGTGAGACCTCCTTACTATAGATTTACGGTGGACCCCTGTGGATTACTTTTATTTTTAGCAATAAATGAGTAAAAGAGGGTCGGAGAGTGAATTTTACAATTAAAGGACTTTCCTGGATGTCAGTGTTTCTTACTTTTGACTACGGGGTTACTAATATGGGTCTCTGTCTGACACCTCCATTACTAACTCCTGAGCTTGATGCCAGCAGACATTACACAGCTGACATCAACCCCAAAATCATTACCCCGATTGCCAGCGCACCAGAAGAATTTGCACATCTAATGGATGCGCCATCTCTGGGGCGACTGAGGACTGATGTTATTAGTTTGAGAGGGGGACAATATCCGTGGCCCCTTCCCAGCCTGTTAATGTCAACTATCAGCTGTCTGCTTATCCTTTGCTGGTTATTAAAAATAGGGGGGAACTCACAAAATTTTTTTTTCTTAGGGTCCACACCATTTTAATAACTAGTAAAGGCTACGCTGTGAGCTGATATTAATAGGCTGGGAACCTCCATGGATAGTGGCTCCTTTGCAGAATAATAACACCAGCCCTCAGCTGTGTACTTTACCTTAGCTGGTTATTAAAAGTAATTTATTATTCTATTCTATTATCTTTGCACATCTAACACCTAGACATCTATTTCCTTAGAAGGAAAGATAATCTGGAAATTAGTGTTCGTATGAATGCTTTTTCCCGATTATTGGCCCATCTAAACAGATGGTCAGTCGGCTCTCCTTACAGGGCATCTATATGAAGGGGCAGTGCCACCGGAGGGTTGTTCAGCGCCACCTCCATAGATGATTGCTCCAAATCCGTCACATATATGTACAATCATTAGAATAGGACTCGTGCCAGATACCGGCAGATTCGTACAGACATCCAGACAGGTAGGAGACAGACATGACATCATCGGACAGGAGTGTTGGACGCACTGTAAATAATACCGCTACACAGTGACCAAATTAAAGCTCCGTGCATAAAACGAACAAGTGGTCACCGGGGAAGGTGGGGAGCTACATAGAGAAATTAACAACCTGTTTAATGCCTGGAGCTCAAGGTAATTGCACCCATGGTTCCGCCAGGAATCAGCAAAACGAATTCTGCCTCCGTGGTTTTTGTCTTTGTTTTCATCACTGGCTAAAAGTCAGATTAAACCATCAGAGAATGATTGTTGAATAGGAAAAAAAAAAAAAAACACGTGCAAAGCAACAGAAAATTGTTGTTCTTGGCCGGTCCCATATCTCAAAAAGGCAAAAAAAACAGAAATAAAAACACTGTAATTTGGGCTTTTTTTTTTTCTAAGTGGCGGATTGCGGTGTGTTCAGCACCACAGCGGGGGTTCTTATTTTCGACCTTTAGAATGAAAGATTGCCTTTATATGGGAAGTGAAAAGCGTTGACTAGTGCCGCGCTGGGATCGCGATTTAAAAAAAAACAACAAAAACCATATATAATAATATAACATTATGTATCAATACAAAAGGCAAAAAAGACTTAATACAAATCTGACAATTTAGAAATTAAAACGAAAAAGAAATTCCAGGGAAATGATGTGAAAAGTACTTCGGTGTCGGCGTGAGATCGAGTACTAACCTGGTAAAATGCAAAGTATTATGTGACATGTAGGAGCTGTCATATCAGGAGGCCACAGAAACAGAGAGACGGATCGATCGGGAATTATTACGACTTTTATTTAAAGTTTAATAAAACTGCTACATGTCTTGGTTTTGCTTTTATTTGGTCACATTACTAGCTACACTGAATGGCCACAATTCTTCACATCCTCCTATTATCTTGTTAATCATAATGATTCTTCACATCTTCATCTGATCTTTTTGGTCAGAATGATTCTTCTCATCCTCTTCTGATCTTTTTGGTCAGAACGATTCTTCACATCCTCTTCTGACCTTTTCATCAGAGAAATCTCTCACACATCCTCTTCTGACCTCTTTCATTAGAATGATTCTTAACAGCTGTCTCCGTTTGATTCCTCAGAAAAATTCTTCATAGCCTCTTTTGATCCCATTCCCAAAACGATTCTTCACATCATACTTTGACCATTTCATCAATTCTTCACATTCTGCTCGGATCCCATCAGAACAATTGCTCACATCTTCGTCTGATGCTTTCGTAAGAACATTCCTTCACATCCTCTTTTATCAGAGCGATTCTTCACATCCTCCTCTGATCTTTTAAATTAGAATGATTCCTCACCTTCTCTTCTAATTCCTTCATCAGAAAAAAATATTTACATATTTCTCTAACCTCTTTCATAAGAACCATTCTCAATAGCCACCTTCGATCCTTTCGTCAGAACGATTCTTCATAGCCTTCTTTGATCCTTTTTTTCAAAATGACTCTTCATAAACAGTCCTTTTATCAGAACAATTCTTTTCATCCCTTCATCAGAACAACTGTTCACATCCTTCCCTGGTCCTTTTGCCTCATCAGTTCTTCACAGCCTCCTCTGATCCTTTTCATCAGAATCATTCTTCACAGCCTCCTGTGATCCTCTAATTAGAACCTTTCTTCACAACCTCCTTTGAATCCTTTCGTTAGAACGACTCTTTACATTCACCTCGGACACTTTCATAAGAATAATTCTTCACAATCCCCACTGATCCTTTCTTCAGAACGATTCTTCACATCCTCCTCTGACCCCTTTTATTGATAAACTGTTTCCATACACGGGATTTCCATGTTTCGCCTCAATCACAGAAGTGGCAATTTTTGAAATACTGATCCCGACTAATCTAGCACCAATCGCTTGATTTTTCGCATTCTAATGTGGATTCACACTGAAAATGATCCACAGAAAAAGGGATCACTGGATTTTATGAAACACTCTGGGGTCACGGGTCTAATGGACATACAGGGTAGTCCTGGGTAGAAAATTATTACTTTTTTCCCCAATTGAGCACAAATAACTCCTTAGTTTGTGCAAACTCTACTTATTAGAAGTTTCCACTGATGAGAAAGTAACCTGCTCTCCAGTGATCAGCTGCGATCTGTGCGATCACCTGGCAGTAAGTGCACAGTTTCCCTGCAGCTCCCCCGGAGGAGGAATGAAGTATTACACAGCGTCTATTCCTTTCGATGTGTAATGTGGGGCACACTCGGTATATACAGTATACAGCATGTAATGCACAACTACAATTGTATGTCACTGGAAGATGTTTCATTAAAACAGGCATCATGTACTCTTTGCTCCGGTATTGATTGCACATCCTCCCTGGAGGCAGAGCTCGCAATCATTTCTCACAATGTATAACTTTAGGAAATGGGTCATTGATCGTCCGCTCTGCCGACAATTCAACCTTTTATGTTCTGGATAATAAGCTTGATGTTCTTGTTCTTTGGAAATATCTGTACTATTTTTGAGACCACAAAACGGGTAACCGAAGGCAAATAAAAAAGAAACCAACCAGATTTCTTAGGCATCACACACGCCGTCATCACCGGTGGCTGGTCGCTTACCTTCACCCTTTAAGGGATTTTCCAGAAAATTCATAATGAAATGCCTTCAGGGTTGGATTGGTTGGGGTCTAATCTTCAAAAAACTGGCTCATCCTTAGGCCACGTCCTCCGTTCTTGCCCTTAGTAATAAAGCTCATCCTATGCAAGGTCTACTCATCCAACCCAAACATTGCTGGTCCATCCTAAGGACAGGTTTCCTAAAGAGTTCCCTTCAAGCCTTACTTAAGGAGGACCTGGCATGATGACATATTAAGCCAGCTACCCATCAATTTTATGGTCAACCATGTAATACCTTTTGTCACCTGCGTAGGCACTGCAGAAAAATTGAAAACGTTATGGTAGGTTCTTCTGCAGATCACCTCTGATCACTCATGATTGCAGAAGCTGGACAACCTGGGACCAGATAATTTCCACAGGATACTTCTAAAAAAAAGATTATTAACTGTGAAAATAGTAATATCCCACAGTAATAAGTCATGGGACTCAGGGAAGAAACATATTTTTTCAATATATCTTTTATGAATGTGATGGATGATGAGGACACACTGATCATATTCGCGGGGTTGGACCTGGGTGAGTTCGTGGGGTTGGACCTGGGTGAGTTCGTGGGGTTGGACCTGGGAGAGTTCGCGGGGTTGGACCTGTGAGAGTTCGCGGGGTTGGACCTGGGAGAGAGAGCGGAGGGTTGGACCGGGGAGAGAGAGCGTAGGGTTGGACTGGGGAGAGAGAGCGTAGGGTTGGACTGGGGAGAGAGAGCGCAGGGTTGGACCGGGGAGAGAGCGCAGGGTTGGACCGGGGAGAGAGCGCAGCGAGTGTCGCGAGTCTCCTCCTTGCCTGGAATACAATAGGAAAGGGATGACAAATTGGGACAGAGAATTTTATTGTTTCGTTTGTTTTCCTGTAAAGGTTGAATGTTTCCTTTCTTCATTTCCGTGTTGAGTGGGCTGATAAACGTCTGAGCAGCGCGGAGGGGGCGCAGTGTCCTCATCTCAGGATTGTGATGGCGGACATCTGGATTCAATCTTGGATTTGTCATGCATGGCGGGTCCGAGATGGCAGCAACGAGGAAGTTGTCCTTTCAAATTACTTATTCTAGGTGCCGGAAAAGCAGCACCCTAGTAACACCTTTTGGGGGATTTAAAAAAAAAAAAAAGCTTTTCCTGCTTATAGTGCCTCAAAGCAATCCATACATCATACACGGCCCCCTCAGGTCCCACATAGCTCGTATTTGTCAACTGTCCTAAATTTGCTATAACGGTCCTGAAAAAGAGGCAGGAAATGTCATAATGGGTGACAGGAGGTCTCTTCTGTACCGCAACGTGTGCCCTCTGTGCTGCCACCTTACCCCTCATCTATACTGCCTGCTGTATACTGCCCTCCTTACCCCTCTGAGCCACATCCTTTCTCCTCTGTATTGCCCTCTGTCCCACTGCATCACTTCCTGCTCCCTCTGTACTACCCTTATGCCTCTTTTGTACAGTAGTGCCTTCCTGCCTCTTTTATACCACCTCAGGCCTCCTCTGTGCTGCCTCCTATATACTGCCTCCAGCCCCCTCTGTGCCACTTTCTTCCTCCTGCGTACTGTCTCCAAACTCCTCTATACTGCCTCCTCTGTACTGCCTTTTGTCTCACTACATCCCCTCCTGCTCCCTCTATACTACCTCCTGCCTCTTTTTTACCACCTTTTGCCTTTATTGTAGTGTCTCCTGACTTCTCTATATCGCTTCCTGCCTCCTCTGTACTGCCTCATGCCTCCTCTGTACTGCCTCCTGACCCCACTGTGCCAAGTCCTTCCTCCCATATACTGCCTCATCTATAGTGCCTCCTGACCGTTATGTGCCACCTCCTTTCTCCTCTGTACTGCCTTCTGTCTCACTACATCCCCTCCTGCTCCCTCTATACTACCTCCTGCCTCTTTTTTACCACCTTTTGCCTTTATTGTAGTGTCTCCTGACTTCTCTGTATCGCTTCCTGCCTCCTCTGTACTGCCTCATGCCTCCTCTGTACTGCCTCCTGCCTCATCCCTACAGCCTCCCAACCACTCTGTGCCACCTCTTTCCTTTGTACTGCCTCCAGCCTCCTCTATACTGCCTCCTGACCCCTCTGTGCCACCTTCATTCTCCTCTGTTCTGTCTTCAGTAGCACTGCATCACTTTCTGCTCTCTCTATGCTACCTTCTGCCTCTTGTACCACCTTATGCCTCTTTTGCAGTGCCTCCTGCCTCCTATGTACTTCCTCCTGCCTCCTATCTACTGCCTCCTCTGTACTGCCTCCTACCTCCTCTTTACTTCCTCCTGCCTCCTCTGTACTGCCTTCCTCCTCTGTAGCTGCCTCCTCTGTACTTCCTTCTGTCTCCTCTGTACTTCCTTCTGCCTCTTTACTTCCTCCTGCCTCCTTCTGTACTGCCTGATGTATCCTCTGTACTGCCTCCTCTGTACCGCTTCCTGCCTCCTCTGTACCACCTCTTGCCTCCACAAAGGGCCACAGGCGCAGTGTAAGGAAATATGAGGAAGCACTGTGCATGTGCCACCTGAGACGGGGAAGCACTGTGCATGCGCCACCTGAGACGGGGAAGCACTGCACATGCGCCACCTGAGACGGGGAAGCACTGCACATGCGCAAACCTGAGACGGGGAAGCACTGCACATGCGCAAACCTGAGACGGGGAAGCACTGCACATGCGCAACCTGAGACGGGGAAGCACTGCACATGCGCAACCTGAGACGGGGAAGCACTGCACATGCGCAACCTGAGACGGGGAAGCACTGCACATGCGCAACCTGAGACGGGGAAGCACTGCACATGCGCAACCTGAGACGGGGAAGCACTGCACATGCGCAACCTGAGACGGGGAAGCACTGCACATGCGCAACCTGAGACGGGGAAGCACTGCACATGCGCAACCTGAGATGGGGAAGCACTGCGCATGTGCAACCTGAGATGGGGAAGCACTGCGCATGTGCAACCTGAGATGGGGAAGCACTGCGCATGTGCAACCTGAGATGGGGAAGCACTGCGCATGTTCAACCTGAGATGGGGAAGCACTGCGCATGCACAACCTGAGATGGGGAAGCACTGAGCATGCACAGCCAGAGAGGGGGAAGCAATACACATGCACAGCCTGAGACAGGCAAGCACTGCGCATGCGCAGTCTGAGATGTGGAGGCAATGCACATGCACAACCTGAAACGGGGAGGCAATACACATGCACAGCCTGAGATGTCTGAGATGTGGAAGCTGTGAGCATGCGCAGCCTGAGACAGGGAAGTACTGCACAAGCACAACCAGAGATAAGGGAAGCACTGCACATGCACAGGTTGAGATACATATGCGCACCCTTAGATGGGGAAGCGCTGCACATGCACAACCTGAGATGGGGAAGCGCTGCACATGCACAACCTGAGATGGGGAAGCATTGCACATGCACAACCTGAGATGGGGAAGCATTGCACATGCACAACCTGAGATGGGGAAGCACTGTGCATGCACAGCCTGAGACGGGCAAGCACTGCACATGCGCAGTCTGAGATGTGGAGGCAATGCACATGCACAACCTGAAACGGGGAGGCAATACACATGCACAGCTTGAGATGTCTGAGATGTGGAAGCTGTGAGCATGCACAGCCTGAGACAGGGAAGTACTGCACAAGCACAACCAGAGATAAGGGAAGCACTGCACATGCACAGGTTGAGATACACATGCGCAGCCTTAGATGGGGAAGCACTGCACATGCGCAGCCCCCAGTATGAACTTTTCCAGTGTTATTGGCAACATTAGACAAACAAAGGGATTAGGGGAAAGTGATAACTTCCTGAGATCCTTGTGTTCTGTGGCTCATTGATGTAGGGTGTCTGTGATGGGAATCTTGTCACTAGATTTTGGTCCATTAATCCACCATCATGTTAATGTCAAAAGCAGATTGAATAAGCGTGTAAAGGAGCTTATAAGTTCCTAAGATGAGCCCGGACTGTCCCCAATGCCCAGGGTGCGGATTCCGCCGCTCATACGGGACGAGTCGCTGCTGTTACATTCTTGTGATAGTCATATCTGTATAGAAATGTTTTCTTTGTACATCTGGTATAAAGCCGAGCGCGGTCTGTCCCGGCCCACGTGGGTGTTCTTCTAAAAAGTCCCAAATGGCGAAATACTTCCAGCCAGAGGACGTCTGCTGTGACCACCCAGGAAAAGCTCATTAAGCTGATAACGAAGCTATAAACAGCTGCCCCCCAGAGCGAATATCAAGACTGGGTTCAAAACAAAAACTGCAAAAAACGAAGAAACATCTTGTCTGAAAACTGAACTCACCGATACAATGTTCAACATAACAAAGCTGCTAACCTGCTCCCAGCGATCAGCGGAGATAACCTGGCATCAGGTCTTAAATTTCCCTGCAGCGCCACCACAGGCGAAACAAAGTATTACATGTTGTACAAAAAGTTGTTCTTAGTTGGAGTTTCTTTGTTTTGGTTGATAGGTGAGGATCCTCAATGGGGGGAATCTTGTCTCTTATCTAATATTATCCTAAAGGGTCTCTTAAAGTGCGGGAAGAGGAAGACTATACATAGATGGCTCCATATATATCAAACTCCCACGGGGTGAATCCACTAGATTGACCTTTAACCCTTCCCTGACCTTGACTTGTCCAGAGTGGGTTCAGGACTGAGCTGACACCTTGCTGACAACTGCTGGGATTGGAAACGGCTTTGATCCCGGCAGTTTATCCCCTTAGATGCCACTGTCAATATCGACCACCCCTTCCATCACCCCATCACTAACCCTCCTCCAACATGAGTATGGGATAATAATAATAATAATAATAATAATAAATTTTATTTTTATAGCGCCGACATATTCCGCAGCACTTTACATTTCAGAGGGGATTTGTACAGACAATAGACATTACAGCATAACAATAATCACATACAGTAGATTATAACAAATACCAAGAGGAATGAGGGCCCTGCTCGCAAGCTTACAGTCTATGAGGAAAGAGGTAGACACGAAAGGTGGGTGGTAACAGTTGCTCTGATTGTATGGACCAGCCATTATGTTAAGTGTGTAACAGTACAGACACAAAGGGCTAATGGATGCATAAAGCATGTGGGAACATGATGCTGGGAACCTGGTTATGGTAAAACTTTTGGCTCTGCCACACAGGGATAGGTTAGGTTAATGTGTTGAGGCGATAGGCCAGTCTGAATAAATGCGTTTTCAGGACACGCTTAAAATTGTGGGGATTGGGGACTAATCGTATTGACCTGGGAAGTGCATTCCAAAGAATTGGCGCGGCACGTGTAAAGTCTTGGAGACGGGAGTGGGAGGTTCTGACTATTGAGGATACCAACCTCAGGTCATCAGCAGAACGGAGGGCGCGGGTAGGGTGGTATACTGAAACAAGGGAGGAGATGTAGGGTGGTGCTGAGCCATGGAGGGCTTTGTGGGTGAGGGTAATAAGTTTATACTGGATTCTGGAGTGGATGGGTAGCCAGTGTAATGACTGGCACAAGGTAGAGGCATCGGTGTAACGATTGGTGAGGAATATGATCCTGGCTGCAGCATTCAAGACAGATTGGAGAGGGGAGAGTTTTGTAAGAGGGAGACCGATTAGAAGAGAGTTACAATAGTAGAGACGAGAATGAATAAGAGAAACAGTAAGAGTTTTTGCAGAGTCAAAAGTAAGAAAAGGTCGAATTCTAGAAATGTTTTTGAGGTGCAGATGACAAGAGCGAGCCAGTGATCGAATGTGGGGGGCAAAGGAAAGCTCGGAATCAAGTATGACCCCAAGACAGCGGGCATGTTGCTGGGGAGTAATAGTGGAACCACAGACGGAAATGGCAATGTCGGGTATAGGTGCATTAGTAGCGGGAGGAAACACCAGGAGTTCAGTCTTTGACAGGTTCAGTTTCAGATATAGTGAGGACATGATATTAGACACAGCGTTTAGACAATCGCCAGTGTTTTCTAGAAAGGCTGGCGTGATGTCAGGAGAAGAAGCGTATAATTGGGTGTCATCAGCATAGAGATGGTACTGGAAACCAAATCTACTGATTGTTTGACCAATAGGGGCAGTGTACAAGGAGAAGAGGAGGGGGCCTAGAACCGATCCTTGAGGAACCCCAACAGTAAGGGGAAGGTGAGAGGAGGAGGAACCGGCAAAAGAAACAGTAAAGGAGCGGTCGGAGAGATAGGAGGAGAACCAGGAGAGAACGGTGTCCTTGAGGCCAATGGAATGGAGCATAGTGAGGAGGAGCTGATGATCCACAGTGTCGAATGCTGCAGAGAGATCCAAGAGAATTAGCATGGAGTAATGACCATTTGATTTAGCTGTTAGCAGATCATTAGAGACTTTAGTGAGGGCAGTTTCAGTGGAGTGTAAAGAGCGGAAACCGGATTGGAGAGGGTCGAGAACAGAGTTTTCTGAGAGATAGCGGATAAGACGGGAGTGGACCAGGCGTTCCAGGAGTTTAGAGATGAAGGGAAGATTAGAGACAGGTCTATAGTTAGCGGCACAGTTTTGGTCGAGGGATGGTTTTTTAAGTAGTGGATGTATGATGGCATGCTTAAATGAGGAGGGAAAAATACCAGAAGAGAGAGAGAGGTTAAATATTTTAGTTAGGTGAGGGGTGACAGCAGGGGAAAGGGACTGGAGGAGATGTGACGGAAATGGGTCACTGGTGCAAGTAGTTGGGCGAGAAGATGCAAGGAGCCTGCTTACTTCTTCTTCTGTGACTGGTTCAAAATCAGAGAGTGAGTTAGATGCAGTGGGGGAGGGAGGACAGTGCATGGTATGAGGTGATTGGGAGATAATTTCCTGTCGGATCTGGTCAATTTTTTCTTTGAAGTAAGTGGCTAGATCGTCAGCTCGGAGCTCCGTGGTTGGGGCCTGTACTCTTGGATTGAGTAGGGAATGAAAAGTGTCAAAGAGACGTTTCGGGTTATTGGACAGTGAGGTGATGAGGGTGTTGAAATAGGTTTGTTTGGAGAGGTGAAGGGCAGTGTTGTATGTTCTAAGCATAAACTTAAAATGGATGAAATCTTCGTGTAGATTGGATTTTCTCCACAGACGTTCGGCGCACCTGGAGCACCGCTGCAGGAAACGTGTTTGCACCGTGTGCCAGGGTTGTCGCCGTCTGCGTTGTGGTGTTCTATTTATAGGGGGTGCAAATTCATCCAGGGCAGTTTGAAGTGTTTCATTGTAATGCTTCAATGCAGAATCAGGACATGAGAGGGAGGAGATAGGGGCCAATGAAGACTGCAAGTTCTTCAGAAGTTTCTGGGTGTTAATGGCCTGTATGTTTCTATAAGTCTGGACAGTGGGGGTGACCTGAGCAGCCTGGCAGTTCTTTATAGAGAATGAAAGAAGATTGTGGTCAGAGAGCGGGAGAGGGGAGTTTGCAAAATCATCCACTGCACATGCTGATGGCCTGACATAATAGCCAGTGGTCTAATGAAGCCCCCTCCGCCAGCCCATCAGCTCTGCCACCTAAGGACTCCTATTATGCCGCCCTACAGACAGAGCTCGGTGGGGAAAGGCTGGTAAGAAAGCTTGATTTATTGCAGATTAAAGTCCCAATTTTGAATAAAAATATATATACAAAAAAAAAGAAATATTAAATAGTTACAATGCTACACAGGTTGAAGAAAGGCAGAGGTCCAGCAAGTTTTTCCTTTCTCCACCAGTTCTATATTCTCCATCTCTAGATTATTGATAACCCACATTGCCATTTGTAGTGAGAAAATCTTCCAGTCTTTCTAACTTCTGTTATAGTGTCAGCTATTGCTGCCTCTTGTGGTCGGACATTTCGCAGTCTGACTGCTCTAACTGTAAAGAATCCTTTTCTAACTGTAAAAAATCCTTTAATTGTAAAGGCTCCTACTCTAACTGTAAAAAGACTCCTGCTCTAACTGTAAAAAATCCTGCTCTAATTGTAAGACTCCTTCTCTAACTGTAAAGAATCCTCCATCTGTAAAGAATATTGCTCTAACTGTAAAAAAAAAATCCTGCTCTAGCTGTAAGGACTCCTGCTCTAATTGTAAAGACTCCGCTAACTGTAAAGAATTCTTCTCTAGCTGTAAAGAATCCTGCTCTAAGTGCAAAGAATCCTGCTCTAAGTGTAAAGAATCCTGCTCTAAGTGTAAAGAACCCTGCTCTAAGTGTAAAGAACCCTGCTCTAAGTGTAAAGAACCCTGCTCTAAGTGTAAAGAACCCTGCTCTAAGTGTAAAGAACCCTGCTCTAAGTGTAAAGAACCCTGCTCTAAGTGTAAAGAACCCTGCTCTAAGTGTAAAGAATCCTGCTCTAAGTGTAAAGAATCCTGCTCTAACTGCAAAGAATCCTGCTCTAACTGCAAAGAATCCTGCTCTAAGTGTAAAGAATCCTGCTCTAACTGCAAAAAAGTTCTGCTCTACCAGCAAAGAATCCTGCTCTACCAGCAAAGAATCCTGCTCTAACTGCAAAGAATCCTGCTCTAATTGTAAAGAATCCTGCTCTAACTGTAAAAAAGTTCTGCTCTAACAGTAAAGAATCCTGCTCTAACTGTAAAAAATCCTGGTCTTACTATAAAGAATCTGGCTCTAAGTGTAAGACTCCTGATCTAAGTGTAAAGAACCCTGCTCTAAGTGTAGATAATCCTGCTCTAAAAGTAAAGAATCCTATATTTAAAAAAAATCAATAATATAATAGGAAAATGCAAAAAGTGATCTAAAGTTGTATGTATCCCAGATTTTTACCAATAAAGTTTACAGATCGGCATGCAAAATACAAGCCCCAGGCTTTGAAAAAAAGACAGAAATGAAAAAAAAAAAGTAAAAATTGACCACATTGGGAGGGGGTTACATTTTTTTAGGAGGCTGCAAGGTTTCATCGTTTCTCTTCCTCTTCTACTGCTGATAGAATTGGGACATGGACACTTTCCTGGAGGCTTAGACCTGTGGACATATTTTAGCAGGTAACAGAGGACAATTGCACAACTATTGCATCTAAACTGTTCTGCTCTGGCTTAGAGGCAGCTGCTCCTTATATCGGGATCCGCTGGGAAGCGTTGGATTATTTTGGGTCATTGCTGGTCCACAAGTCGCAGAACTGCTGAACATTCCGTGACCGCTGCTGCCAATCAGCACCTGCATTCACATTCTATCCAAGCTGGAAGTAACAATCTTTCTTCTTTGAGGTTTTCTCATAAATGCGACCCCGTGTCCTTGTATCTTATAAAGTGATGTCCAGGACTGGAATGGCGTTCTATGGCTCCTCCATAAATCTCAGTGATAGTGTCCCTTTTTTTTGGGTGGTGAGACAGGTCGCACGGCCAAACATCTCGTACCCCGGATAAGTCACAGAACTCGTCCTATTTTGCCTCTTCTTCTTCTGCTGATTTGACACATAAACTTTCTGTCGCCGATCTGCATTGTTTTCCCTCATTACTACATAAGAATATTCAGCAGAATTTGCAGAACTCGGAAAAATTGACTTCATGAATAATTGAATGAAAGCGCGTCTATGAGCGGCTGATTATTGGGGAGCGAGGATACAGCGTCATCGGTAGTAGAAAGGATTAGATACTTTATAACTGCGTATGTATCAGGAGCTGCGTGCGGCACGGCGTCCGCCCAGGGGAAACTTTCCCCAATTATGGGACGTTCAGATTTCATCATCTAATATCTCAGATTCTTCTGTGCAGAATTTGGATCTCGGCTCTGTTCACACTTTGTAAATTGTGTTCATCCCAAAATATATCCATAGGCTGGAGGCTGATACCATGGGTCCTGCAGAGAGAGAGCCCGGGTGAATCCCACCACCTACCTGCTTGCCTTACCATGTACAGTGGGGGAAATAAGTATTTGATCCCTTGCTGATTTTGTACGTTTGGCCCCCTGACAAAGACATGAACAGTCTATAATTTTAAGGGGAGGTTAATGTTAACATTGAGAGATAGAATATCAAAAATAAAATCCAGAAAATCACATTGTATAAATTATATAAATTTATTTGCGTTTTGCAGTGAGAAATAAGTATTTGATCCCTCTGGCAAACAAGACTTAATACTTGGTGGTAAAACCCTTGTTGGCAAGCCCAGCAGTCAGACGTTTTTTGTAGCTGATGATGAGGTTTGCGCACATGTCAGGAGGGATTCTGCTCCACTCCTCTTTGAAGATCATCTCTAAATCATTAAGATTTTGAGGTTTGGCAACTCGGAGCTTCAACTCCCTCCATAAGTTTTCTATGGGATTAAGGTCTGGAGACTGGCTAGGTCACTCCATGACCTTAATGTGCTTCTTTTTGAGCCACTCCTTTGTTGCCTTCACTGTATGTTTTGGGTCATTATCTTGCTGGAAGACCCAGCCACGACCCATTTTTAATGTCCTGGCGGAGAGAATTTGGTTGTCACTTAGGATTTTACGGTACATGGTTCCATCCATTCTCCCATTGATGCCGTGAAGTAGTCCTGTGCCCTTAGCAGAGAAACACCCCCAAAACATAATGTTTCCACCTCCATGCTTGACAGTGGGGATGGTGTTCTTTGGGTCATAGGCAGCATTTCTCTTCCTCCAAACACGGCAAGTTGAGTTAATGCCAAAGATCTTAATTTGTCTCATCTGTCCACAGCACCTTCTCCCAATCACTCACAGAATCATCCAGGGGTTCATTGGCAAACTTCAGACGGACCTGCACATGTGTCTTCCTGAGCAGGGGGACCTTGCGGGCACTGCAGGATTTTACACCTTTATGGCATAATGTGTTACCAATGGTTTTCTTGGTGACTGTGGTCCCAGCGGCCTTGAGATCATTAACAAGTTCCCCCCCCGTGCAGTTTTAGGCTGATCTCTCACCTTCCTAATGATCAAGGATACCCCACGAGGTGAGATTTCGCATGGTGCCCCAGATCGATATCAATTGACAGTCATTTTGTATTTCTTCCATTTTCTTACTATTGCACTAACAGTTGTCTCCTTCTCACCCAGCATCTTACTTATGGTTTTGCAGCCCATCCCAGCTTTGTGCAGGTCTATGATCTTGTCCCTGACATCCTTATAAAGCTCTTTGGTCTTGCCCATGTTGTAGAGGTTAGAGTCTGAATGATTGAATCTGTGGACATGAGTCTTCTATAAAGATGACTATGTAAGACAGCTGTCTTTAATGCAGGTAACGAGTTGATTAGGAGCGTCTAACTGGTCTGTAGGAGCCAGAACTCTTAATGGTTGGTAGGGGATCAAATACTTATTTCTCACTGCAAATTGCAAATAAATTTATATAATTTATACAATGTGATTTTCTGGATTTTATTTTTGATATTCTATCTCTCAATGTTAAAATTAACCTGCCCTTAAAATTAAAGACTGTTCGTGTCTTTGTCGGTGGGCAAACTTACAAAATCAGCAAGGGATCAAATACTTATTCCCCCACTGTACATAATCCGTGCACATGTCTGATATGGGGGGGTATTAGACCCCAGAATGATCTCCTGTCATTGACCCCCAGAACCTCACAGTTCGGTACTGGCTGTAATTATGCTGCATAAGCTGCAGATATGACGTCTGACTCACGGACATGTTACACATCAAAGGATTGCGAGACCATTACCGGGCGAGAGCAGGATTTCATTAAAAGCCACATGTGAACAGGGCTGGCTGGTAAAGCCGATCCCATATAATGACACTGACTGGTATAATCTATCAGTTATTTCTACCAACGATATATTGAAAAAGTTTGCACACCCACTGTGAAAAATCCTGTAAATAAATTAATCACATAAACAGTAATGGCGTTTTAAAATATAATTTTTACAAATTCTTAAAGTATCCGTCCCTTTACAGTCAGATGATACATTTCTAATCATCTTCACGTTAGGAACGGCGGAACGCACTAAATAAAAAATAATAATAAAGTGCGTTGGCCGCTCGTGGTCCACCGTGCAGTAGGTGATATAACTGCTGCTAAGTGGTGGCAGGCGCAATATGGCGGAAATGCGCACAGGGTTAAACGTCACCCGGGTGCGCAGAGCAATCTCTGATAAGTCACAGAGATGGGAAAAAAGTACAAACCCAAAAGGCTGAGCCTGCTGAGGTCACAGTACTCAGTATAACTACACACACGGTATCCGGTCACAGGAGCAGCCCAAGACGGTGACACTACGTCCGTCTAGACCTACCGTGTGCGGAGCGGCGCAGCTTGTGGACGCTAAGGAGGGCTGCAGCGCGGCGTGGACACTGGCGCTAAACGACAAAGCTATGACGCAAGCGCAATGTCGGACGCTAGCAGCTGTGGATGTTGCAGCAGAGGAGCGCTGGCGCTGATTCTAACTCCGTCCCTGACCACATACGTAATATCAGAGGGAAGGGGTTTCATAATGAGTCAGTCACCAGAGTCATACATCCGTCACCATACACACAGCAGCAACTAGAGACTATACTAGCGCATGGCGGAACAGCCCTGTGCGCCTTTTATAGCAGCCGGGACCTTCCGCACACTTCCAGATCTCTGAGATGGACCAATGAGATCTGGAGCAGGACCTGAGCACATGACTCCCGTGAGCATGCTCAGTAGGAGGACAGAAGGACGTAGCCTCAGGAGAGATTTGCTGCAAGGCAATCTCCTCTGCAGTAGATAAACAGCAGGAGACTGCAGAGTGTGAGGGTCTGGATCCCTGCGGAGTAAACCCAGAAATCCGACGCCAACACTTCAGCCACCACTATGGGGAGCTCACTTCATTTTTATTTTTACATCTGCCACTAGGGG
Source organism: Dendrobates tinctorius (assembly GCF_039654945.1). Lineage (NCBI taxonomy): Eukaryota > Metazoa > Chordata > Amphibia > Anura > Dendrobatidae > Dendrobates > Dendrobates tinctorius. The sequence continues at coordinate 15,428,784 of NW_027361803.1, forward strand.
GAGCTCACTGCATACAGATTTATACAGCCACCACTAGGGGGAGCTCACTACATATAGTTTTACACAGTTACCACTAGGGGGAGCTCTCCACATACAGATTTATACAGCTACCACTAGGGGGAGCTCACTACATACAGATTTATACAGCCACCACTAGAGGGAGCTCACTACATACAGATTTATACAGCCATCACTAGGGGGAGCTCACTACATACAGATTTATACAGCCATCACTAGGGGGAGCTCACTACATACAGATTTATACAGGCATCACTAGAGGGAGCTCACTACATACAGATTTATACAGCCACCACTAGGGGGAGCTCACCACATACAGATTTATACAGCCATCACTAGAGTGAGCTCACTACATACAGATTTATACAGCCACCACTAGGGGGAGCTCACTACATACAGATTTATACAGTCACCACTAGAGAGAGCTCACTACATACAGATTTATACAGCTACCACTAGGGGGAGCTCACTACATACAAATTTATACAGCCACCACTAGGAGGAGCTCACTACATACAGGTTTATACAGCCACCACTAGGGGGAGCTCACTACATAAAGATTTATACAGCCACCACTAGGAGGAGCTCACTACATACAGATTTATACAGCCACCACTAGGAGGAGCTCACTACATACAGATTTATACAGCCATCACTAGAGTGAGCTCACTACATACAGATTTATACAGCCACCACTAGGGGGAGCTCACTACATATAGATTTATACAGTCACCACTAGGAGAGCTCACTACATATAGATTTATACAGTCACCACTAGAGGGAGCTCACTACATACAGATTTATACAGTCAGCATTAGAGGGAGCTCACTACATACAGATTTATACAGTCAGCACTAGGGGGAGCTCACTACATACAAATTTATACAGTCACCACTAGAGGGAGCTCACTACATACAGATTTCTACAGCCACCACTAGTGGGAGCTCACTACATACAGATTTATACAGCCACCACTAGGGGGAGCTCACTACATACAGATTTATACAGCCAGCACTAGGAGGAGCTCACTACATACAGATTTATACAGCCACCACTAGGGGGAGCTCACTACATACAGATTTATACAGCCACCACTAGGGGGAGCTCACCACATACAGATTTATACAGCCACCACTAGAGTGAGCTCACTACATACAGATTTATACAACCACCACTAGCGGGAGCTCACTACATACAGATTTATACAGCCACCACTAGGGGGAGCTCACTACATACAGATTTATACAGTCACCACTAGAGGGAGCTCACTACATACAGATTTATACAGCCACCACTAGGGGGAGCTCACTACATACAGATTTATACAGCCACCACTAGGGGGAGCTCACTACATACAGATTTATACAGCCACCACAAGGGGGAGCTCACTACATACAGATTTATACAGCCACCACTAGGAGGAGCTCTCCACATACAGATTTATACAGTCACCACTAGGAGGAGCTCTCCACATACAGATTTATACAGTCACCACTAGGGGGAGCTCACTACATACAGATTTATACAGTCACCACTAGGGGGAGCTCACTACATACAGATTTATACAGCCACCACTAGGGGGAGCTCTCCACATACAGATTTATACAGCCACCACTAGGGGGAGTTCACTACATACAGATTTATACAGTCACCACTAGGGGGAGCTCACTACATACAGATTTACCCAGCCATCGCTGGAACTCACTACGTACAGATTTATACAGTCACCATTAGGAGGAGTTCACTACATACAGATCTATACAGCCACCACCACTAGGAGGAGCTCACTACATGCAGGTTATAGAACCACCACTAGAGTGAGCTCACTACATACAGATTTATACAACCACCACTAGCGGGAGCTCACCACATACAGATTTATACAGCCACCACTAGAGTGAGCTCACTACATACAGATTTATACAACCACCACTAGCGGGAGCTCACTACATACAGATTTATACAGCCACCACTAGGGGGAGCTCACTACATACAGATTTATACAGTCACCACTAGAGGGAGCTCACTACATACAGATTTATACAGCCACCACTAGGGGGAGCTCACTACATACAGATTTATACAGCCTTCACTAGGGGGAGCTCACTACATACAGATTTATACAGCCACCACAAGGGGGAGCTCACTACATACAGATTTATACAGCCACCACTAGGAGGAGCTCTCCACATACAGATTTATACAGTCACCACTAGGAGGAGCTCTCCACATACAGATTTATACAGTCACCACTAGGGGGAGCTCACTACATACAGATTTATACAGTCACCACTAGGGGGAGCTCACTACATACAGATTTATACAGCCACCACTAGGGGGAGCTCTCCACATACAGATTTATACAGTCACCACTAGGGGGGAGCTCACTACATACAGATTTACCCAGCCATCGCTGGAACTCACTACATACAGATTTATACAGTCACCATTAGGAGGAGTTCACTACATACAGATCTATACAGCCACCACCACTAGGAGGAGCTCACTACATGCAGGTTATAGAACCACCACTAGAGGGAGCTCACTACATACAGATTTATACAGTCACCACTAGGGAGAGCTCACTACATACAGATTTATACAGTCACCACTAGGGGGAACTCTCTACATACAGGTCTATACAGCCACCACTAGGGGGAGCTCACTACATACACATTTATACAGTCACCACTAGGGGGAGCTCACTACATAGATTTATACAGTCACCACTAGGGGGAACTCTCTACATACAGGTTTATACAGCCACCACTAGGGGGAGCTCACTACATACAGATTTATACAGTCACCACTAGGGGGAGCTCACTACATACAGATTTATACAGTCACCACTAGAGGGAGCTCACTACATACAGATTTATACAGCCACCACTAGGGGGAGCTCACTACATACAGATTTATACAGCCACCACTAGAGGGAGATCACTACATACAGATATATAGAGTGGGCAAAAAAGTATTTATTCAGCCACCAATTGTGCAGGTTCTCTTGCTTAAAAAGATAAGAGAGGACTGTAATTGACATTATAGGTAGACCACAACTAAGAGTCAAAATGAGAAAACAAATCCAAAAATCACCTTGACTGATTTGGAATGATTTATTTTGCAAATTATGGTGGAAAATAAGTATTTGGTCTTAACACAAGTTCATTTTGTTATATATCCTTTGTTGGCAATGACAGAGGTCAAACATTTTCTGTAAGTCTTCACAAGGTTGGCACACACTGTTGGTAGTATGTTGGCCCATTCCTCCATGCAGATCTCCTCTAGAGCAGTGATGTTTTGGGCCTGTTGCTGGGCAACACAGACTTTCAAATCCCTCTGAAGGTTTTCTATGGGGTTGAGATCTGGAGCATGCGTGAATACTGCATGTGGTCCGTGCTTCCCACAACAAGGACAATGCTCTGTAACTCCAGACTGATACAATGTATACAGTGCAGACAATGCTCTGTGACTCCAGACTGATAGCATTGTCTGCACTGGATACATTGTATCAGTCTGGAGTCACAGAGCATTGTCTGCACTGGATACATTGTCTGTGACTCCAGACTGATACATTGTATCCAGTGCAGACAATGCTCTGTGAGCTGAACACATCAGCAGCAGCTGCACAAATCTCTCTGCTGGTTTGTTGCAATGTATCAGCCCGGGATGTTTATTTCACAGAGCATTGTTTGTACTGGATACAATGTATCAGTCTGGAGTCACAGAGCATTGTTTGTACTGGATACAATGTATCTGTCTGGAGTCAGAGAGCATTGTCTGCACTGGATACATTGTATCAGTCTGGAGTCACAGAGCATTGTCTGCACTGGATAGAATGTATCAGTCTGGAGTCACAGAGCATTGTCTGCACTGGATACAATGTATCAGTCTGGAGTCACAGAGCATTGTCTGTACTGGATACAATGTATCATTCTGGAGTCACAGAGCATGGTCTGCACTGGATACATTGTATCAGTCTGGAGTCAGAGAGCATTGTCTGCACTGGATACAATGTATCAGTCTGGAGTCACAGAGCATTGTCTGCACTGGATACAATGTATCAGTCTGGAGTCACAGAGCATTGTCTGCACTGGATACATTGTATCAGTCTGGAGTCAGAGAGCATTGTCTGCACTGGATACAATGTATCAGTCTGGAGTCACAGAGCATTGTCTGCACTGGATACATTGTATCAGTCTGGAGTCACAGAGCATGGTCTGCACTGGATACATTGTATCAGTCTGGAGTCAGAGAGCATTGTCTGCCCTGGATACAATGTATCAGTCTGGAGTCACAGAGCATTGTCTGCAGTGGATACAATGTATCAGTCTGGAGTCAGAGAGCATTGTCTGCACTGGATACAATGTATCATTCTGGAGTCACAGAGCATTGTCTGCACTGGATACATTGTATCAGTCTGGAGTCAGAGAGCATTGTCTGCACTGGATACAGTGTATCAGTCTGGAGTCACAGAGCATTGTCTGCACTGGATACATTGTATCAGTCTGGAGTCACAGAGCATTGTCTGCACTGGATACATTGTATCAGTCTGGAGTCACAGAGCATTGTCTGCACTGGATACATTGTATCAGTCTGGAGTCAGAGAGCATTGTCTGCACTGGATACAGTGTATCAGTCTGGAGTCACAGAGCATTGTCTGCACTGGATACAGTGTATCAGTCTGGAGTCAGAGAGCATTGTCTGCACTGGATACAGTGTATCAGTCTGGAGTCAGAGAGCATTGTCTGCACTGGATACAGTGTATCAGTCTGGAGTCAGAGAGCATTGTCTGCACTGGATACAGTGTATCAGTCTGGAGTCACAGAGCATTGTCTGCACTGGATACAGTGTATCAGTCTGGAGTCAGAGAGCATTGTCTGCACTGGATACAGTGTATCAGTCTGGAGTCACAGAGCATTGTCTGCACTGGATACAATGTATCAGTCTGGAGTCACAGAGCATTGTCTGCACTGGATACATTGTATCATTCTGGAGTCACAGAGCATTGTCTGCACTGGATACAGTGTATCTGCTGAGAGCGGGATAAAAAGATTGTATAAGATAAGAAGCAGAGGATGGGTGATGACAGTGATGGCTCCTAACAGGTCATATCTGGTCACTATGTTAATGTCTGTTGTGGCGCCCCCTGGGGATTGTTACCCGTCACTTCACCCCACGCTGGAGAACAAAGTCTATTAATTCAATGCTAAGTGATCTAAAAGCCGCAGTGACAGTCACCTGGGGCCAGTGATGGTGGATTTACATTTAGTGTTTGCTTCTTGTATAATACAACCTGTGCTGACAGCCAAATATACGGCGACTGCACTGTCAGTTACCGGATGTGACTGGGAGTCTCCATTATTGATGTCGACAGCTATTAGGTTTGTGGCATTTCAAGATTCAGTTATTATTTTATCGCCTTTTAAAATGTCTTTTATCTCCTGCGTGGCACCAAATGCCCCCCACAGAGGGAGCCTGGCACCTGATGCCCCCACAAACCCCTGTGAGTTTATATGTCCTCACTGAGCCGCTGACATCATATCCAATGTAGGGTATCCTGAGACTTTAATCCCACCCAGAGCCCATGGTATATTATTCTGCCCACAGAGCCCCTTTCTTCTTAACCCTGCAGAACCCTGCCACTTTATCCCCCAGAGAGCCCCTACCACCCTATTCCCCCTCAGAGTTCATGCCGACTTATACCCCCATAGAGCCCCTTCCACTTTTTCCCCCACAGAGCCCTGCAACTTTTTCCCCCACAGAGCCCTGCAACTTTTTCCCCCGCAGAGCCCTGCAACTTTTTCCCCCGCAGAGCCCTGCAACTTTTTCCCCCGCAGAGCCCTGCAACTTTTTCCCCCACAGATCCCCTGTCCTTTTATTCACCCACAGACCCCTGTCACTTTATTCTCCCATAGAGCCCCTGTCCTTTTATGCCCCCACAGAACCCCTGCCAAGTTATACCTTCACAGAGCTCCTGCCACCCTATTCCCCCATAGAGCCCCTGCCACCTTATACCCCCACAGAGCCCCTGCCACCTTATACCCCCACAGAGCCCCTGTCACTTTATTCCCCCACAGAGCCCCTGTCCTTTTACTCCCTCACAGAGCCCCTGTCACTTTATCCCCACACAGCCCCTGCCACTTTATTCCCCCACTGTCAGTTACCGGACGTGACGGGGAGTCTCCATTATTGATGTCGACAGCTATTAGGTTTGTGGCATTTCAAGATTCAGTTATTTTATCGACTTTTAAAATGGCTTTTATCTTCTGCCTGGCACCTGTCTCCTGATGCCCACCACAGAGCCACTGTCACTTTATCCTCCATAGAGCCCCTGCCACTTTATTCCCCCACAGAGCCCCTGCCACTTTATTCCTCCATAGAGCCCCTGTCACTTTATTCCCCCACAGAGCCCCTGTCCTTTTACTCCCTCACAGAGCCCCTGTCACTTTATCCCCCACAGAACCCCTGCCAACTTATACCTCCACAGAGCTCCTGCCACCCTATTCCCCCACAGAGCCCCTGACACTTTATTCCCCCACAGAGCCCCTGTCACTTTATCCCCCACAGAGACCCTACCCTTTTCCCCCACAGAGCGCTTGCAACTTTATTATCCCACAGAGCCCCTGTCACTTTATTCCCCCACAGAGCCCCTAACACCCTATTTCCCCACAGAGCCTCTCCACTTTATTCCGCCACAAAGCCCCTGTCACTTTATCCCCCACAGAGTCCCTGTCACTTTATCCCCACACAGCCCCTGCCACTTTATTCCCCCACTGTCAGTTACCGGACGTGACGGGGAGTCTCTATTATTGATGTCGACAGCTATTAGGTTTGTGGCATTTCAAGATTCAGTTATTTTATCGACTTTTAAAATGACTTTTATCTTCTGCCTGGCACCTGTCTCCTGATGCCCCCCACAGAGCCACTGTCACTTTATCCTCCATAGAACCCCTGTCACTTTATTCCCCCACAGAGCCTCTGACACTTTTTCCCCCACAGAGCCCTTGCCACTTTATTCCTCCATAGAGCCCCTGACACTTTACTCCTCCACAGAACCCCTGTCACTTTATCCTCCATAGAGCCCCTGTCACTTTTTTCCCCCCACAGAGCCCCTGCCACTTTATTCCTCCATAGAGCCCCTACCACTCTATTCCCCCACAGAGCCCCTGCCACTTTATTCCCCCACAGAGCCCCTGACACTTTATTCCCCCACAGAGCCCCTGCCACTTTATTCCCCCACAGAGCCGCTGCCACTTTATTCCCCCACAGAGCCGCTGCCACTTTATTCCCCCACAGAGCCGCTGCCACTTTATTCCCCCACAGAGCCCCTGACACTTTATTCCCCCACAGAGCCCCTGACACTTTATTTCCCCTCAGAGCCCCCGACACTTTATGCCCCTGACACTTTATTCCCCCACAGAGCCCCTGACACTTTATTCCCCCACAGAGCCCCTGACACTTTATTCCCCCACAGAGCCCCTGACACTTTATTCCCCCACAGAGCCACCGTCACTGTATTCCGCCATTGAGCCCCTACCACCCTATTCCCCCACAGAGCCCCTGCCACTTTATTCCCTCACCAAGTCACTGTCACTTTATTCCCCCACAGAGCCCCTGTTATTTTATCCCCCACAGAGTCCCTGTCATTTTATCCCCTCAGAGAGCCCCTACCACCATATCCCCTCTGAGTCCGTGCCACCTTGTACCTCCACAGAGCCCCTGTCACTTTATTCCCCCCACAGAGCCCCTGACACCTTATACCTCCACAGAGCCCCTGTCACTTTATTCCCCCACAGAGCCCCTGACACTTTATTCCCCCACAGAACCCCTGTCCCTTTATCCTCCATAGAGGATAAAGTCACTTTATTGCCCCACAGAGCCCCTGCCACTTTATTCCTCCATAGAGCCCCTACCACTCTATTCTTCCACAGAGCCGCTGCCATAGAATCGTAGAGTTGGAAGGGACCTCCTGGGCCATCTGGTCCATCCCCCTGCTCAAAGCAGGATTCGCTAAATCATCCCATTCAGATGTCTGTCCAGCCTCTGTTTGAAGACTTCCATTGAAGGAGAACTCACCACTTCTCGTGGCAGCCTGTTCCACTCATTGATCACTCTAACTGTCAAAAAGTTTTTTCTAATATCTAATCTGTGTCTCCTCCCATTCAGTTTCATCCCATTGCTTCTAGTCTTTCCTTGTGCAAATGAGAATAAAGTTGATCCTTCTACAATGTGACAGCCCTTTAGATATTTGTAGACAGCTATTAAGTCTCCTCTCAGTCTTCTCTTTTGCAAACTAAACATTCCCAAATCCTGCAACCTTTCCTCATAAGACAGGGTTTGCAGACCGGTCACCATTCTGGTCGCTCTTTTCTGAACTTGCTCCAGTTTGTTGATGTCTTTTTTAAAATGTGGTGCCCAAAACTGGACACAATATTCCAGATGAGGTCTGACCAAAGAGGAGTAGAGGGAAATAATGACTTCACGTGATCTAGACTGTATGCTTCTGTTAATACATCCTAGAATTGCATTTGCCTTTTTTGCTGCTGCATCACACTGTTGACTCATATTCAGTCTGTGATCTATTAGTATACCCAAGTCTTTTTCACATGTGCTGTCACTTAGCCCTATTCCTCCCATTCTATATATGCTTTTTTCATTTTTATTGCCCAGATGTAGTACTTTGCATTTCTCCCTGTTAAAAACCATTCTGTTATTTGCTGCCCACTTCTCCAGTTTATTTAAATCTTTTTGAATCCTCTCTCTCTCTTCTCTAGTATTAGCTATCCCTCCTAGCTTTGTGTCATCAGCAAATTTAATCAGTTTACCCTCAATTCCTTCATCTAAATCGTTGATAAAGATGTTGAACAATACAGGGCCCAGGACAGAGCCCTGTGGTACCCCACTTGAGACATTCTTCCAACTGGATGTGCAGCCATTTACGACCACTCTTTGGGTCCGATCACTAAGCCAGTTATGAATCCACCTAACAGTTGCCTTGTCCATTCCATACTTAGTCATTTTTTTAATAAGGATTGTATGAGAGACTTTGTCAAATGCTTTGCTGAAGTCAAGATATACTATATCTACAGCATTTCCTTGATCCACCCAATCAGTGATACCGTCATAGAAGGAAATTAAGTTAGTCTGACATGACTTATTAGTTACAAACCCATGCTGACTCTGTTTAATCACTTCATTCTTATCCAGGTATTGACATACATGTTGTTTAATAATTTGTTCAAAGATCTTTCCTGGTATAGAAGTCAGACTCACCGGCCTATAGTTGCCTGGGTCCACCTTCTTCCCCTTTTTGAAGATAGGAACAACAGTTGCTCTTCTCCAGTCTTCTGGCACTTCTCCTGTTCTCCAAGAATTTTCAAAGATTATGGAGAGGGGTTCAAAAATTTCTTCTGCTATCTCCTTCAGTACTCTGGGGTGTAATTCATCTGGACCTGGAGACTTGAATTCATTTAGGTTAGCTAAGTGTTTCCTCACTATCTTTCTGTTTATAGATATCCTGGATTCTTCTATTCCCTTAATAGGACAGTGAATAACAGTTGATGTTACATTTCCTTTCTGAGAGAAAACAGATGCAAAATAGGAATTTAAAAGTTCAGCCTTCTCAACATCCTGTCTTACCATTTCATCATTTTCATCCTGTAAAAATCCTATAGCATCTTTGACTTTTCTTTTACTTTTGACATATCCCCAAAATCCTTTATTATTGCTTTTGACATCTCTTGCAAGCCTCAATTCATTTTCAGCTTTAGATAATCTGATTTGTGCCCTGCAGGTTCTGCAGACAGCATTATATTCTTCTTTAGATATGCCTCCCTCTTTCCATTTTATAAACATTTTTTTCTTCCTTTTTAGCAACTTTATTCCCCCACAGAGTCCCTGTCATTTTATCCCCTCAGAGAGCCCCTACCACCATATCCCCTCTGAGTCCGTGCCACCTTGTACCTCCACAGAGCCCCTGTCACTTTATTCCCCCCACAGAGCCCCTGACACTTTATACCCCCACACATATACTTTGTGTTCTCACAGTCACTGCACTTTGTGCACCCCCTTCCTTGCCCTTCCACTTTGTATCTTTGCACCCGTCCAAGAAAACCCCTTCCGTTATCTGTCCTCCTCCCCCAACAAAGCTTTTGCCACATCACAACAATCCAAAAGTGAGCAGAAGCTTTATAGGCTGGTAAAAATGCCCCTCATTAGATGACAGACTGATGGTCCGTGGTCCAGGAAGCTGAGAAGTCATGTAGATCTCCCATCCACACTGTGCTGGGTAATGTTGGCAGTAACACAAGTGACATGTCGCCTGGTAGGGACTGCTTTGATGGAGACCCCTGACATCTTCATCTTCTTTATTACAGTATTTTGTAACTGTAGTGGCCATATTATATTGTGGCCCCATAGGGCCGGTTCTCCACCGTGGTCAATTGTCTACTAAGGTTGGGTCTCTACCGGGTTCGGTTCTCTACCGGGGTCTATTCTCCACCAGAGTCGGTTATCTGCCGGGGTTGGTTCTCCTACAGGGTAAATTCTCTACCAGGGTTGGTTCTTTACCATGGTTGATACTCCACCAGGGTTGTTTTGTCACCAGGGGCGATTCTCTACTAGAGTCAATTCGCCACCAGGGTTGGTTCTCTACCACGGTTGGTTCTCTACCAGGGTTGGTTCTCTACCAGGGTCGGTTCTCTACCAGGGTCGGTGCTCCACCAGGGTCGGTTCTCTACCAGAGTTGGTTCTCCACCAGGATTGGATCTCTACCAGGGTTGATTCTCCACCAGGGTTGGTTCTCTACTAGGGTCGGTTCTCTACCAGGGTCGTTATCCAACAGTTGGTTCTCTACCAGGGTTGGTTCTCTATCAGATGTAGAATCCAGTCTATATTACATCAGTCATTAATTCTGTGACTTTCCATTTTGCAGAGCGGCTCGGGCCTCCCCTGGACATTCACTTGGAAGCAATTAACTGTACGGCCTTCAGTGTACAATGGAGGATGCCCCGACAGCACGCCAGCACCATCAATGGCTACACGGTAAGGGAATGGATGAAATAACAGGAAAAAAAATCAAAAGGTTCTCCATGTTGAGAATCTGGAACCGTCTGACAAAAAAACTCTGCTCCCCCTTATACAAAGATAGAAAATCAAGAAATCAATCAGCGCAAAAACAACACACTGTTCATAGTGGGGTGTCACTGGAACCACAAATGACTGGGGTGGTGATAATCCGCACTGTGATGGTGTGATATGTTATGTGGGTATTATTTTGTGTCTATTTATATTTTACGGATTTCCATAGTGCTCTTTTGTTGCCCTGTAACATTCCATGTATTTCCCATATTGTCTAGAGTCTCAATTACCTTCCAAAAGTCTGATAATTGAATTAGCTCACTTAAGCCCCCGTTACACACTGCGATATCGCTAGCAATATCGCTGTAAAGTCACCGATTTTGTGACGTAGCAGCGATATTGCTAGCGATATCGCTGCATGTGATACTTACCTCCGACCGGCTCCCCCGCTGGTTATCGCTGATCGCGCGAGAAGCTGCTGGACCATTCCTCGTCGGTCACTTCCTGCGGCGCTTCCTGCTGTGATGACGAGTGACGCGTGGAGCCGGGCGGGAGGTCGCAGGATCGCCTCGTCTGACAGGTAAGTAGCGATCCCCGACCCCTGCTATGTCGCTGGTGAGATCTGCCTGTGTGGCAGCTCACTAGCGACCATCTAGCGATGCACTAGCGATCCTGACCGCATCATATCGCTGGTCGGGATCGCTGGTGAGTCGCAAGGTGTAACGGTACCCTTACTGTCTGCAGCCTGACTGTATCTATGCCTCTTGATGAACCCCCTGTAGTGCCTTAATCCCCAAGGCATTTTTGTCAGGTCTGGGAGGCCTGAAAACCACCCCAACCTGTCTGACTGCCCCTGGACATAAGGAGGGGGCTGGGGTGGACAGGAGCTGTACAAGTCAGACCTTGTGTGGTGATGATCGCGTGAAGACAGCATGTCAGAGAGGAGGGGAAGTATATGGACCCATTTTATCCTCTGTCTGCAGGATTATTGGACTCTCATCTCCTTGGACATTCATCTTGTTACTGAACTGCATTTGTGTTCTGGACTATTGTATCCTCAGTGTGGTGGATTGTTTATGGACCTTTTAGTTTTGCCTATAATAAAGGTCTTGGGATTGTTCACACTTCCCTCGCTCTGTTGATTGTGTGGTATCGGAGAAGGACCCCGTGACAACTGGTGGCAGCAGTGGGATCAACATAGTGTAACCCAATGGAGAACCACCCACAGAGTGAGTACAGAAATTGGACTATATCCAGTTTACAGGAGAGAGCCAGAGATCTGGGCCTGATCTACCAGGGACTGACTAAAGAATCCTTAATTGACCTATTGGTGGATGCTAACCCGGCCACCTCCTCCCAGATGTCTGAAGGACAAGCACTGGAGACAGGGATCCCCACCCCAAAAAGCCAGTAGTTGGTGTGGTACGAAGAAGAGATGGAGGTTCTGGGCCCAGGCGTCTCTCAGGAGTATAAAGAAGAAGCTGCCCGCCGGGCACAGCAGAGACAAGAAGCAATGGAGCTTGAAAGAGGGAGTAATGCAATGTGGAGTGTTAACCCAACGATTCGGGAGCCTGTATGGATCACCCAGACAGAGTTTAAGCCATATGATGAGGCTTCCGGAGATGTGGAGGGGTTATTCAAGGACTTTGAGCAGCAGTGTGCTGTGATGGAGGTGCCCTACTCTGGCTGGATGCATTTGTTGGTGGGACTCCTGAACGGTAGCATGGCGGAGGCTTACCGAACCATTGACTCACAGCGGAATCGGGATTATAACACCGTAAAGCGGACCATCCTGGATTACCATGCTATCACCCCAGACTCATATAGGGCCAAGTTCCGAGACCTCCCATGCACCACGGGGGGATCGTTTAGGATGTATGCACATAAGATGTCCTAGCCATGTCGGAGATGGCTGGAAGCAGAAAACGCCTTTACTGTTGAAGATGTTATACAGGCGTTCCTTATAGAACAATTTCTTGCAAAGTGCCCTGCAGAGGTACGGGAATGGGTCCGGGAGCGCACGCCGTGGATAGAGCTGCAGCCCTGGCCGATGAAGCTCTTACTATCCGACCACAATGGACGAGGCTTCTGGACAATGAACCACGGCCTGCTCCCGTGCCCCGTCCCCCTCCAATTATATCTACCCTTCCACCTAGTCGCAAGCAGATGACAATCACGCCTCACAATCCTAGGCCCCAACAGTTCCGACCACGACCTGGGGGTATCACAGAGAGGAGATGTTATGAGTGTGGGCAACCTGGACATTTGCAATTTGGCTGTCCGTCAAGGATTCGGAGGGAGCTCCACCTCGTCCAGTGCATCTTGTGCACTCCATCCCGCCTGAGGAAGAGCTAACACCACCCCCACCAGAGTGGACCACCGACCCCGGCACCATAGATACCCCTCCCTCCTGGAGTGTACGGACTCCGGCCTTTGTCCTTTAGCTACCTAGAGCAACGGCATCGCCACCTGCAGGATGTCTTAATTGACGGATACAAAGTGTCAAGATTTAGAGACACAGGGGCATTTCTGACTATCGCTGACCCCCGTGTGGTTTGACCCGAGGCAATTTACCAGGGTCCGGGAATTCCCATTGTCCTGGCGGGGGGTGCCCACAAATATATACAGCGAGCTTCTGTGCGTTTGGATTATGGTTGTGGAGAAAAACTGTGTTGGATTGGAGTTATGGGAGGACTTCCTGCAGATATCCTCCTTGGGAACGACATTGGGGAGTTACAGTGCCAATTTGTGGGAGCAGTCACCCGACTACAGGCCCTTCAAGCACTACGTCATCCGGACCCCACCGGGGAGCAACCACCACGAACCGCATCAGAGTCGGTAAGCAATACTTTCGCTGCTACTACATTGGGAGAGTCTTGGGCAAGAGAGGAGTTTAGGAGAGAAATAGAGGGTGACACTACCTTAGCAGCCCTTAGGCGAAAGGCAGAAACTGGGTACAAGGGAGATAATGGGGATGGCTTCACTCGAGAAAACGGACTGTATTATCGTGTAACAAAAGGCAGTGACCAGGGCAACCCTGACGCAACGACCAGGCAACTCATTGTCTCTCAGAAGTACAGGGCACAGCTAGTCCAACTGGCCCATGACATCCCCTTGGCTGGGCATCAAGGGAGAAAAAGGACTGAAAAGAGACTCACCCAAAGTTTTTACTGGCCGGGCATCTCACAGTTGGTAGCCCATTATTGCCGCACCTGCGATGTGTGCCAGCGAATGCGGCATCTAGGAGCTCGACATAAGGTACCCCTGCAATCCCTGCCCATAATTGAAGAACCATTTCAACGTGTAGCTGTCGACATCATAGGTCCTCTGGCCCACCCCAGCCGATCGGGGAAAAAATATATCCTGACCGTGGTGGACTATGCCACTAGGTATCCTGAACCTGTGGCCCTGTCCGGTATTACAACAGTAAAGGTAGCCGAGGCCCTTGTTACCATCTTTACCCGGGTAGTATCTCCTAGTGAAATATTATCGGATCAAGGCACTCAGTTCATGTCAGATCTGGTCCAGTCCCTATGGCATTCCTGTGGTGTTCGAGCCATACGCACCACTCCATACCACCCGCAGACCAACGGACTATGTGAACGCTTTAATGGAACCCTAAAAATATGCTGAGGGCTTTTGCTGACGTTGAAAAAGACTGGGAAAAATACCTGCCACATCTCCTCTTCGCCTATCGGGAGGTTCCCCAAGAGTCCACAGGGTTCTCTCCCTTCGAACTATTGTTTATCCGGAAGGTCTGTGGGCCTCTCAGTCTTCTGAAAGAACATTTGGAGGGAGACATCTCAGATACCGATATGCCCATCGTTCCTTATGTTCTAGAGTTCAGAGACCGTCTCGCTCAGCTAGCTACCTTCTCTAAAGAACATCAGCGAATGGCCCAGTCCAGACATGAAACCTGATTGTGGTGAAACCTCATCCAGGGGGAGCTGGTGAGGGAAGAGAGGTTACACACTAAGAGCAGCAACCCTGAGCAGCAGCACAGGTGCCACAGGTAACGAGAGAGAATAGTCATACAAACCGAGTCAGAAACTAGCAGGAGCAGACGTACCAGAAGGAGCAGCAATACACGTAGTCAAAATACCAAGCCGAGAGTCATAAAGCCAGAACATGAGCACGGGGTCCAAAACGGAAGTCGAAATACGTGGTCGGGGTACAAGTCGGGGAGTCAGATGCCAGAGAGGGAACGTAACAGCAGAGACCAATACCAAGAGACGGGGTCAGAAATCAGTCCGGGTCACACACGTGAATATCAGTCAAAGGCAGGAGGATCACCAAGGTACAAGGGTCAGAGGCTCTAAACTGGAAGCTTGAGCTATCACTAACACTGGTCAGCAGGCTGTGAGAGACTGAAATAGCCCAGCTAGCTCTAGAATGAGGCTGAGGAGATCAACTCCCGCATGACCAGTCCGGAGTGAAGACAGTAGAAAATAAAATCCGGACTGGACCATGACAGTACCCCCCTCTCAGTGGGGGGCCACTGGACCCCCAGGCTTCCCTGGATGACGAGCGTGAAAGGCCCGGACCAACCGATCCGCATGGACCGAACGCGCCGGCACCCATGACCGATCCTCAGGACCGTATCATTTCCAATGAACCAAGTACTGAAGAGAACGACGGAGCATACAAGAATCCACCACCTGTTCCACCTCGTACTCGGTCTGACCATCTACCATAACAGGCGGCGGGTGCGAGGGAGCCTTATCAGAGGAAGGCACCGACGGCTTCAGAAGCGCTTTATGGACACATTAGGAATCCGTAAGGACGGAGGCAAACGCAGGTGAAAGGCCACAGGATTAATCACCTCTAAAATCTCATACGGACCAATAAACTTGGGACTTAGCAGAGGGAATTCTCAGCCTTATGTTTTTGGTGGATAATCATACCTTATCCCCCACCTGATAAGTCGGCCCCACCGAACGTCGTTTATCCGCAAAAAATTTATATTTACCCTGAGCCTCCCCAATGTTTCTCCAAACCTCCTCCAACCACAAAAAGGCCGAATCAGCCCCTGGACACTCCGACTATAGGCCGGTGAGTCTGACTTCTATACCAGGAAAGATCTTTGAACAAATTATTAAACAACATGTATGTCAGTACCTGGATAAGAATGAAGTGATTAAACAGAGTCAGCATGGGTTTGTAACTAATAAGTCATGTCAGACTAACTTAATTTCCTTCTATGACGGTATCACTGATTGGGTGGATCAAGGAAATGCTGTAGATATAGTATATCTTGACTTCAGCAAAGCATTTGACAAAGTCTCTCATACAATCCTTATTGAAAAAATGACTAAGTATGGAATGGACAAGGCAACTGTTAGGTGGATTCATAACTGGCTTAGTGATCGGACCCAAAGAGTGGTCGTAAATGGCTGCACATCCAGTTGGAAGAATGTCTCAAGTGGGGTACCACAGGGCTCTGTCCTGGGCCCTGTATTGTTCAACATCTTTATCAATGATTTAGATGAAGGAATTGAGGGTAAACTGATTAAATTTGCTGATGACACAAAGCTAGGAGGGATAGCTAATACTAGAGAAGAGAGAGAGAGGATTCAAAAAGATTTAAACTGGAGAAGTGGGCAGCAACTAACAGAATGGTTTTTAACAGGGAGAAATGCAAAGTACTACATCTGGGCAATAAAAATGAAAAAAGCATATACAGAATGGGAGGAATATGGCTAAGTGACAGCACATGTGAAAAAGACTTGGGTATACTAATAGATCACAGACTGAATATGAGTCAACAGTGTGATGCAGCAGCAAAAAAGGCAAATGCAATTCTAGGATGTATTAACAGAAGCATACAGTCTAGATCACGTGAAGTCATTATTTCCCTCTACTCCTCTTTGGTCAGACCTCATCTGGAATATTGTGTCCAGTTTTGGGCACCACATTTTAAAAAAGACTTCAACAAACTGGAGCAAGTTCAGAAAAGAGCGACCAGAATGGTGACCGGTCTGCAAACCCTGTCTTATGAGGAAAGGTTGCAGGATTTGGGATTGTTTAGTTTGCAAAAGAGAAGACCGAGAGGAGACTTAATAGCGGTCTACAAGTATCTAAAGGGCTGTCACATTGTAGAAGGATCAACTTTATTCTCATTTGCACAAGGAAAGACTAGAAGCAATGGGATGAAGCTGAATGGGAGGAGACACAGATTAGATATTAGAAAAAACTTTTTGACAGTTAGAGTGATCAATGAGTGGAACAAGCTGCCACGAGAAGTGGTGAGTTCTCCTTCAATGGAAGTCTTCAAACAGAGGCTGGACAGACATCTGACTGGGATGATTTAGCGAATCCTGCTTTGAGCAGGGGGTTGGACCAGATGGCCCAGGAGGTCCCTTCCAACTCTATGATTCTATGATTCTATGAATCTATTCTGGAGAATTTAGTAAAATGAGGGTGAAACCCATAGTTGCAGAAGAAAGGAGAAATACCAGTAGACTGATTGACACGATTATTGAAGGCGAATTCCGCTATAGGTATCACAGAGCACCAATCATCCTGTCTGGATGTGACAAGACACCGCAGGATCTGCTCCAAAGACTGATTGGTCCTTTCAGTCTGACCATTGGTCTCGGGATGGTAAGCCGATGAAAAGGTCAGACTGATGCCCAGCCTTTTACAAAAAGCTCTCCAAAATTTTGCCACGAATTGCACCCCTCTATCAGACACCACACTGACAGGAATACCATGCAACCGAATCACATGCTCAATGAATAGCTTAGATAGAGTCTCAGCATTAGGAAGGCCCGTTAAGGGTACAAAATGTGCTTGTTTACTAAACCTATCCACAACTACCCATATCACGGTTTTGCCATTAGAGGGTGGGAGATCGGTGATAAAATCCATGGACAGGTGAGTCCACGGTCTATCTGGAATTGGCAGTGGCACAAATTCCCCGGCCGGCCGGTTGTGGGAGGTTTTAGCGTGGGCACAAGTTTAGGACACAAAACCAGTGACGTCAGAAGTCAACGAGGGCCACCAGAACAGGAAAGTGATGGCTTTACGAGTGGCCGAGATTCCAGGATGCCCACTCAGAGCTGAGTCGTGGAACTCCCGAAGCACCCTTAACAGATACTGGACAGGCACAAAGAGCTTATTTTCAGGTATGGACGGAGGAGCAAGAGATTGGGCCTCAAGAATCTCCTGCTCCAATCTCGGGGACACCACAGCCACCACCACCCCACGCTGAAGAATGAAGGAAGGATGCTCAGGAGGCGATACCGGATCTAGGCTGTGAGACAAGGCATCCGCCTTCACATTCTTGGAACCTGGTCTGAAAGTGATGGAAAACTGAAATCGGGAAAAAAAAAGTGACCACCTTGCCTGTCTCAGAATCAGACGTTTGGCGGATTCGATGTAAGACAGGTTCTTGTGATCTGTAATGACAGTGATACGATGGACAGCCCCCTCCAAAAAATGCCTCCATTCTTCAAAAGCCAATTTAATGGCCAACAACTCTCGGTTACCCACATCATAATTCCTTTCAGCAGAGGAAATTTTTTTTAGAAAAGAAGGCACAGGGTCTTAAGTTAGTTAATGTGGTGGGCCCCTGGGACAACACAGCCCCCACTCCCACCTCAGAGGCATCCACTTCTATGATGAATGGTTTAGACAAGTCAGGTTGCACCAGTACCGGAGCAGTCATGAAACGTTCTTTTAACAAAGAAAAGGCTGCCACAGCTGGAGCTGACCAGTTTTTGAAATCCGCCCCCTTTTGGGTGAGATCAGTGAGGGGTTTGACCACTTGAGAGAACCCCTTGATGAATTTTCTATAATAATTGGCGAAACCCAGAAATCGCTGGAGACCCTTGAGATCTCTGGGTTGCACCAAATCCACAATGGCCTGTACCTTCGTAGGGTCCACACGAAACCCCTCAGCGGACAGAATGACCCTTAGAAAGGACAATTCTTGAGTAAAAAATGAACATTTCTCCAATTTGGCAAAGAGTGAGTTCTCCCTGAGTCTCTGGAGAACCGCATGAAGATGACCCATATGACATTGTCTATCAGAAGAATATATGAGTATATCGTCAAGATAAACAACTACAAAGCATCCAATAAAATCAGAAAAAAACATGGTTAATGAAATTCTGGAATACCGCTGGTGCGGTAGGCAAACCGAAGGGCATAAGCAAATTTTCACACAGACCCTCAGAGGTGAGAAACGCAGTTTTCCATTCATCCCCCTCCCGCATACGGATGAGATTGTATGCTCCCCTGAGGTCCAACTTCGAGAACCACCTGGCCCCCGACAATTGATTGTACAAATCAGGTATCAGTGGGAGAGGGTAAGCGTTTCTTATGGTTATTTTATTCAGTTCTCGAAAATCGAGGCATGGGCGTAAACCACCATCCTTTTTTTCACAAAAAAGAACCCCGCTGCCACGGGAGAGACAGATGGCCGTATATGCCCTTTACGGAGGCTCTCAGAGATATACTCCTTCATAGCAGCCCGCTCAGGGCCGGAGAGATTGTACAGCCGGGCTTTGGGCAATTTGGCACCGGGAACAAGATCCATGGCACAATCGAATGGGCGGTGTGGTGGTAGAACCTCAGCCTCCTTTTCGGAGAACACATCCTCAAAATCCTTCAGGTACTCCGGAATAACCTCCAGACTGATGGATGACATAGACACAGTAGCAAGACAATTTTCAGAACAACCAGGTCCCCATTTAACAATATCCCGGGACCCCCAGTCAATAACCGGGTTATGCCGTTGCAACCAGGGAAACCCTAACACCAGGGGAGCAGGGAGGTTATCCAAAACAAAGCATGACATGCGCTCCTGGTGTAGGGCCCCCACCCGGAGGGTGAATTCTTTAGAAATGAAGTGGAGACCATCCTTAGTGAGAGGTGTAGAGTCAATAGCCACAATTTTTAAGGGAGTCCCCAACCTAACTGTCCCTAATCTACAGCGAGCCACCAGCTTAGAGTCAATCAGGTTCAGGGATGACCCACAGTCTACAAAAGCCGAAGTATGGAAAAAGCCGCTCTCAACACCAAGTTCCACCTTTAGCAGTATCTTTGAAAAAGAAGAAAAAGGTACCTGAGAGTCTGGGTGACCTCCACGATTATCACCCAGACTCAGCCGCTTGTTAGTCGGAGGACAGGAGGGGCAGTCTTTTTTCCAATGTCCGGGATCTCCGCAGTAATAACACAATTTTCCATCACGTCGCCGTCTCCTCTCTTTCTCCTGGGGGTTGGTGGCTCCCACCTCCATAGGTTCAGATGGAAGCAAAACATCAGGGTTAGCAGGGAAAAACGGAACCCCTCGCTGAGTAACACCTCTCTCCCGCAGTCTCCGATCCATACGGATAGCCTGAGTCATAGCCTCCTCGAATGAGCTGGGAGGTGGATGGAGAGCCAGAGCGTCCTTCAAGCAATCCGACAGTCCTTTCCTGAACAGACATCTCAGTGCAGAGTCGTCCCAGGACACCTCAGTGGACCATCAACGGAATTCGGAGCTGTACCATTCGGCTGAGTGCTTCCCTTGCCCCAGACCCAAAATAGTGTCCTCTGCCACTAGGGCCTCAAAGAACCTATCTACCGACAAACGTTCAGGGGCAGTAGGGGGCAACGAAAAAGCCCAGGATTGGGGACCCTCCCTAAGTAAGGAGATAACAATCCAGAGACGATCGGGGTCTAAGAGAAAAACATAATTTACAACTCTCCTTGAATATGTGAAATTTATCTTTTTCGCCAGAAAATGTGTCAGGAAGTTTAACTGAGGGTTCAGGAGAGTGCAAAATAACATCTACAGAGTCACCTGTTGGACAAACAATATGAGAGGTGTTTCCCTGCATGGTCTTAATAGTCTCAGTCACTTCTTTCTGTAAGTGGGTATGAGACATGACTAAGGGGCTGATTATTCACAGAAAAGTCCTGCGCCATCTGTGTCAAACTGGACACTTGATCTACCAAGTTATGCAGCAGATCCATGACCAAAGAAAAAAAAAAGTGCAAAATCCCGTTTAAATGTATGGGTTAGTGATAATGTAGTGAAACCTCCACCAGGGGGAGCTGGTGAGGGAAGAGAGGTTACACACTAAGAGCAGCAACCCTGAGCAACAGCACAGGTGCCACAGGTAACGAGAGAGAATAGTCAGACGAACAGAGTCAGAAACTAGCAGGAGCAGACGTACCAGAAGGAGCAGCAATACACGTAGTCAAAATACCAAGACGAGAGTCAGAAAGCCAGAACATGATCACGGGGTCTAAAACGTGATAAGAAATACGTGGTCGGGGTACAAGCCAGGGAGTCAGATGCCAGAGAGGGAACGTAACAGCAGAGACGAATACCAAGAGACGGGGTCAGAAATCAGTCCGGGTCACACACGTGAATATCAGTCAAAGGCAGGAGGAACACCAAGGTACAAGGGTCAGCGGCTCTAAACTGGAAGCTTGAGCTATTACTAACCCTGGTCAGCAGGCTGTGAGAGACTGAAATAGCCCAGCTAGCTCCAGAACGAGGCTGAGGAGATTAACTCCCGCATGACCAGTCCGGAGTGAAGACAGCAGAAAATAAACTCCAGACTGGACCATGACACTGATATGACCGTAATGCCAGGAACCGGGAATTTATGGAAGGACAGCAAGTGCTCATGATTACTGATTCCCCTGCCAACAAGCCTCAAGCAGTGTGGGAAGGCCCTTATCAGGTTTTCAAGAAAATTAACGACACTAACTATGTTATTGCCCTGGACTCTAGTGGTCGACGACAGAAAACCCTCCACATTAATATGCTGAAAGACTACCACGACCGATCTCTGCCTGTTCTAGCTGTCTGCCACCCCCCTAGTGATACCGCCGCCGACGAGTGTCTCCCAGATCTCCTCCAGGTTGCCCAAGCGGGAGGATCACTGGAACAAGTGCCCCTGGGCTCCCATTTATCGGATATACAAAAGGACGATATTGTCGCCGTACTAAGGCCGAGAGCTGCTGCTTTTTCCTCAAAGCCGGGGAAGACTACTCTCACCAGTCACCATGTGGAAACCCCCGGACAACGCCCCATCCAGCAGGCTGCCTACCGGGTTCTAGAGGCTTTTCAAGGCATGATAAAGGACGGACTGGAGGAGATGAAACGACTGGGAGTTATTCAGCCATCTCACAGTTCTTGGGCCTCTCCTGTCATCCTGGTCCCCAAGAAGGATGGTACAACACAATTATGCGTTGATTCCAGATGATTAAATGATGCCACCAAGAGTGATGCTTATCCCATGCCCAGGATTGATGATCTATTGGATCGTCTGGCCAATGCCCAATGTTAGGCGTCAGGTTTCTGCGTCTGCTCTGCAGGAATCCAGAGCCTCACATTCTGCGGTCTCCTGCTGTCTTTCTACTGCAGAGGAGATTGCTTTGCAGCAGTCCGCTCCAGAGACTAAGTCCCTCTGTGCTCCTACTGGGCATGCTCACGAGACGATCTCCCATTGGAGATCGGGAGTCATGTGTCCAGGTCCTGTTCCAGATCTCATTGGTCCATCTCGGAGATTTGGAAGGTCCCGCACGGCTATAAAAAGTGCGCATGACCGTTCCGCCATGCGCTAGTATAGACTATACTTGCTATGTGTGAATGCTGACGGATGTATGATTCTGGTGACTAACTTATTATGAAACCCCTTCCCTCTGATATTACGCATGTGGTCAGGGAATTAGTTCAGCAGTCAGCGCCAGTCTGTGGCAAGCCTTAGGCCACTGTGCACACCGCACCTCTGCGCTAGTGTCCGACATAGCGCCTGCTTTGTAGCTGTGTCGTCCAGCGGCAGTGTCCTGCGCCGCGCTGCAGTTGCAGCCCTTCTTGGCGCTTGCAGTAGCGACGCCGCACACATGGTAGGTCTAGACGGACGCAGCTCCTCTGTCTTAGTTCCTGCTCCTGTGACCTTATACCGTGTGTGCATTTACCTGAGGCCTGTGACTCTAAGAGGCTCAGCGTTTTGTATGTTTTTGTTGTGGTGCCTCTGTGTGTGAACAGAGCCCGCTCTGCGCACTTCGGGTGAAGTTGAACCCGTCCGCATTATATCGCCATATTGCTCGTCTGCCATTACTCAGCAGCGGTTGTAAAACCTACTGCAAGGTGGACCCCGAGCGGCGAACGCACTTTATTATTATTTTTATTTAGTGCATTCCGCCGTTCCTAACACCCAATTTGTGACCACGTTAGACTTGAGCAAGGGGTACTGGCAGATACCCCTAACGGAGGACGCTCAGGAGCGCTCGGCCTTCATTACTCCATTTGGGCTTTTTGAGTTCCTGGGAATGCCCTTTGGGATGAAAACTGCCCCCGCTACTTTCCAGAGACTGGTAAATCGACTGTTACAACAATGTCAGGACTTTGCCTGTGCTTACTTAGACGACATCGCCATTTTTAGCACAACCTGGGAGGAACATCTTAAACACTTGGGCATAGTGCTGGACTGTATCCTTACTGCAGGACTGACCATTCGCAAATAAGTGGCAAATAGGGATGGCTGAGGTGCAGTACCTTGGGCATAGAGTAGGGGGGGCCCTAAGGCCTGAGCCTGCCAAGGTGGAAGGCATTAGCAACTGACGTAGACCCCAGGCTAAAAAGCAGGTACTTGCATTTTTAGGAACTGCTGGCTACTATTGAAAATTCGTTACTAATTTCAGCACCTTGGCCAAGCCCCTAACCGACCTGACCCGCAAGAACATGCCTAGGAATGTGACGTGGACGACGGCATGCGAGGATGCCTTTTCAGCGTTATAGACCGCCCTCATCACTGCTCCTGTCTTGGCTGCCCCGGATTATAAGCGCAGGTTCCTCGTGCAGACAGATGCATCCACCTTTAGGATTGGGGCAGTACTTAGCCAAGTGAACGCCGCCGGAGAAGAACATCCTGTTGCTTTTGCCAGTCGGAAACTACTGGACCGGGAAGTTGCCTATGCCACTATTGAAAAGGAGTGCCTTGTCATCGTATGGGCGCTAAAAAAATTGCAGCCATAGTTGTATGGCAGAGACTTTACAATTGTTACATACCACAACCCCCTCACATGGCTGAACCACGTATCAGGGGACAATGGAAGATTGCTGCGGTGGAGCTTGTCCTTACAACCCTACAGCTTCTCCATCCAATACAAGCGGGGAAGCCAACACCAGAACGCCGATGGTCTGTCTCAACAAGAAGAACCATAGGCTCCCCAGGCCGACCTACCTCTGCCACTGTACAAGGAACTATAAACGATTGAGCAATGCGGACTAAAATGAGCAGGCCAGAGGTCTGTGTAGACCTCACGGCGTGCTCACTTATTATGAGGGGGAGAGGTTGTGATGATTTGATATGTTATGTGGGTATCATTTTGTGTCTATTTATATTTTACGAATTTCCATAGTGCTCTCTTGTTGCCCTGTATCATTCCGTGTATTCCCCATATTGTCTAGCGTCTCAATTAACTTCCAAAAGTCTGATAATTGAATTAGCTCACTTACTGTCTGCAGCCTGACTGTATTTATGCCTCTTGATGAACCCTCTGTAGTGCCTTAATCCCCAAGGCACCTTTGTCAGGTCTGGGAGGCCTGAAAACCACCCAAACCTGTCTGACTACCCTTGGACATAAGGAGGGGGCTGGGGAGGACAGGAGCTGTACAAGTCAGACCTTGTGTGATGATGATCGTGTGAAGACAGCACGTCAGAGAGGAGGGGAAACATATGGACCCATTTTATCCTCTGTCTGCTGGATTAATGGACTCTCATCTCCTTGGACATTCATCCTGTTACTGAACTGCATTTGTGTTCTGGACTATTGTATCCTCAGTGTGGTGGATTGTTTATGGACCTTTTAGTTTTGCCTATAATAAAGATCTTGGGATTGTTCACACTTCCCTTGCTCTGTTGATTGTGTGGTATCGGAGAAGGACCCCTTGACACGCACCTTTCTATGTTTTTTTTGCAGATTCCATAGAAAGCACTACTCCATGACGTAAAACTAATCCTTGTGCTGATCCGTGGCGCACCAAACTGCAGCAAATATATTTCTAAATACATGTACATTCAGAGTTGCCATAGGGATCCAAAACACCACTGTCATCAAGAGGCACATTCTAAAGGAAATTATATATGCAGTGGATTGCGAAAGTATTCACCCTCCCCCTACCTTGGCATTTTTCATGTTGTGCTATACCTCACAACCTGGAATTTCACAGTTATTTTTTAGGATTTCCATTAGTTCATGTAAAAAACATGCCTACAACTGTGAACATTTGGTTTTCTTTTTTTTTTTGTGAATAAAACAACAAGTAGAACAAAATAACTGAAAACCTTAGTGTGCATAGCTATTCACTGCCCCTAAAGTTAGTACTTTGTAGAGCCTCCTTGTATGGCAATTACAGCTGCAAGCCGCTTTTGGATAAGTCTTAATGAGTTTTCTACATCTTGCTTCTGGAATTTTTGCCCATCCTTCAAAGACAAAACTGTTCCAACAGCATGTTGCTGCCACCACCATGTTTCACTGTGGAGATGGTGTTCTTGGGGTGATGAGCTGTGTTGGTTTGGCGCCAGACATTTCATTTAACTTGGCGGTCAGAAAGTTAAATTTTGGCCTCATCTGACCATGGCACCTTCCTCCGTACATTTGGGGAATCTCCCACTTGTCTTTTGGCAAACTTAAAATGAGCCTTAAATTTTTGTGCATAAGTAAAAGCTTTTTCTACCCACTCTTTCATAAAGGCCACCTCTATGGAGTGTACGGCTTATTGTGTTCATATGGACAGATGCTCCAGTCTCTGCTTGGGAACTCTGCAGCTCCTTCAGGGTTACCTTTGGTCTCTGTGCTGCCTCTCTGATTAATGCCCTCCTTGCCTGCGCTGTAGAGCTTTGATGGGCGGCCCCCTCTCTTGGCAGGTTTGTTGTGGTACCATTATCTTTCCATTTAATGATAATGGATTTGATAGTGATTCGGGGATTATCAGAGATTGGGATATTTTTTGATAACCCAACCCTGACTTGTACTTCTCAACAGCTTTGTCCCTGACATGTTTAAAGATCTCCTTGGTCTTTATGGAATTGTTTGGAGATCTCCTTTTTCTTCGTGGTGTTGTTTGGAGATCTCCTTTTTATTCATGATGTTGTTTGGAGAACTCCTTGGTCTTCATGGTATTGTTAGAAGATATCCTTGATCTTCATGGTGGTGTGTGGAGATCTCCTTGGTCCTCATGGTGTTGTTTAGAGATCTGATTTGTCTTCATGGTGTTGTTTGGAGATCTGATTGGTTTTCATGGTGTTGTTTGGAGATCACCTTGGTCTTCATGGTGGTGTTTGGAGATCTCATTGGTCATCATGGTGTTGTTTGGAGATCTCCTTGGTCTTCATGGTGTTGTTTGGAGATCTCCTTGGTCTTCATGGAGTTGTTTGGAGATTTCCTTGGTCTTCATGGTGGTGTTTGGAGATCTCCCTTTTCTTCATGATGTTGTTTGGAGAACTCCTTGGTCTTCATGGTATTGTTAGAAGATATCCTTGATCTTCATGGTGTTGTGTGGAGATCTCCTTGGTCCTCATGGTGTTTGGAGATCTGATTGGTCTTCATGGTGTTGTTTGGAGATCTGATTGGTCTTCATGGTGTTGTTTAGAGATCACCTTGTTCTTCATGGTGGTGTTTGGAGATCTCCTTGGTCTTTATGGTGGTGTTTGGAGATCTCCTTGGTCTTCATGGTGTTGTTTGGAGATCTCCTTGGTCTTCATGATGTTGTTTAGAGATCTCCTTGGTCTTCATGGTGTTGTTTGGAGATCTCCTTGGTCTTCATGGTGTTGTTTGGACATCTCCTTGGTTTTCATGATGTTGTTTGGAGATCTCCTTGGTCTTCATGATGATGTTTGGAGATTTCCTTGGTCTTCATGGTGGTGTTTGGTTGTTGGTGCCTCTCGTTAATGGTGTTGCAGCCTCTGTGGTTTTTGAGAGAATGTAAAATGTATATACTGACAGACCATGTGATCTGGGTGTAGTTCTGCCTGTGACATTCCCGCTCCCTGTGCAGAGTTGCCATAGGGTTCTAATCGCCATCCTCATCAGTATCCATGTGAGTTACATAAGGATATAAAAAAGGAAATGGGACTTGTTTTAAAGCTTTTCTCGCCATTCATAGTTGTCATAGGAATCCGAATCAATAATCTCATAAAACTTCACATCTTAAAGGAAGTTACATGTTAATATGAACAAAGGACCAAATGTCGCTGTTTTCCTGAATCCGGCGATGTTTTTCTTTTGTTCCTGCTCCTCTCCATTCCTGAGATATGGCCTCTTCTTCCCTGTATATAAATCTGGTCATGTAAAACAAATGGGTGTGGTGGTTAACTGTTCCTTGTGGGCATCATCTTAATGGCCACACCTATTTGCCTAAGAAAGAAACTAGAAGATGGGGCTATATCTCAGCAACCGAGAGGCGCAGGAATAAAAGAAAAACATCGCCGGATTCAGGAGAACAGCGGCATTTTCAACAAGTAAAGAAAAATTATATTTCTATGGCAAGTGACAACTCTCCTTTAACCCCTTAGCGACCGCCGATACGCCTTTTAACGACGGTATTTAAGTGTACATAAACCACAGCGCCGCTAATTCACGGCGCTGTGGAGAAAGTGAATAGCGCCCCCCAGTGTCGGATTTTCTCCGGGGTCTTGGCTGCCGGGGGTAGCCGAGATCCTAGAGAACATGAATCGTTTGGTTTTTACCGACCCCGCTTTTGCGATCGCTGTTATTAACCCTATAACGGCGACCGCAAAAAAAAAGCCGCGATTGTGCATTAAATTTCTCTTTCCTCTGATGTGATCGCACATCAGAGGAGAGAGAACTAGGGTCCCCGATCCCCCCGGTACCTCTCCGTGGTCCAGGGTCCCCTCCCGGTCGTCCCGCGTCCCGCCGGCGTCCTCCGGTGGGCGCCGCCATCTTGGATCCGGACAAAATGGCGAGCGCATGCGCAGTGCGCCCGATGGGAATCTGCAGACTCCGGCTGGCAGGTTCCATTCTTTCATTTTGATCACGATGATAAACTATCACCGTGATCAAAATAAACAAAATAGTACATAATCCCCCCCCCCGTTTATCACCCCCTTAGTTAGGCCAACATAACAAAATAAAAAAAATATATTTTTTTTCAGTTTTCCATTAGGGTTAGGGCTAGGGTTAGGGTTAGGGTTGGGCTAGGGTTAGGGCTAGGGCTAGGGTTAGGGCTAGGGTTAGAATTAGGGTTAGGGCGAACTAGGATTAGGGTTAGAATTAGGATTAGGGATTAGGGTTGGGATTAGGGTTAGGGGTGTGTTGGGGTTAGGGTTGGAGAAAGAATTGAGGGGTTTCCACTATTTAGTGAATATATATTTCCCTTAAAAACAATTTTAATTCCTTATTATAGTAAAAAACACCTAACCCAGTGTGTAGGGTAAAAAAAACCCATATAACCCACAATATTAACACACAAAAATTGCCTGCAATATGCCTCACTGACTCCTTCCTTGCCGTGGAGGCCACCCCGACGCGTTTCCCCGTTTGCATCCGGCATCAATATGCATTCCTCCTGATGAACCGTGCAAACGGGGAAACGCGCGGGGTGGCCTGAACATACGCTAAGTTCCAATTATTTGCATCATTGTATATTGCTCTATTTTTAAGGCCTTATTTCCCTACGATTGAGGGGCCATCTATTGGTATTACGGTATTACCATATGTGATTAAGTCTTTTATTAATGAGGGAGATTATTGCTCCTAGGTTAATGAATATGCCGCTATGTGTGTAACACTCTTTGAGGTGGCTTAAATATATGTTAAATTTCAAAGTGCTCACCACACATCTAGATAAGTTCCTTAGGTGGTCTAATTTCCAAAATGGGGTCATTTGTTGGGGGTTTCCACTGTTTAGGTACATCATGGGCTCTCCAAAGGCAACATGACACCCGCAGACCATTCCATCAAAGTCTGCATTCCAAAATGGCACTCCTTCCCTTCCGAGCTCTCCCATGCGCCCAAACAGTGGTTCCCCCCCACATATGAGGTATCGGCGTACTCAGGACAAATTGCACAACTGTGGGGGTATGATTTCTCCTTTTACCCTTGTAAAAATTTGGGGGCGAAAAGATCATTTTTGTGGAAAAAAAATTGATTTTTTATTTTCACGGCTCTACGTTATAATCTTCTGTGAAACACTTGAAGGTTCAAAGTGCTCACCACACATCTAGATAAGTTCCTTGAGGGGTCTAGTTTCCAAAATGGGGTCACTTGTTGGAGGTTTCCACTGTTTAGGCACATTAAGGGCTCTCCGAACGCAACATGGCATCCGATCTCAATTCCAGCCAATTCTGCGTTGAAAAAGTCAAACCGGCGCTCCATCCCTTGCGAGCTCTGCCGTGTGCTGAAAAAGTGGTTTACCCCCACATATGGGGTATCTGCGTATTCGGGAGAAATTGTACAACAAATTTTGTGGTTGATTTTCTCTTTTAACACTTATGAAAATAAAAAAAAATTGGTTTTGAAGTAAATTTTTTGCAAAAAAAAAGTTAATGTTAATTTTTTCCTTCCACATTGCTTTAGTTCCTGTGAAGCACTTAAAGGGTTAATAAACTTCTTGAATGTGGTTTTGAGCACCTTGAGGGGTCTAGTTTTTAGAATGGTGCCACTTTTGGGTATTTTCTGTCATGTACACCCCTCAAAATGACTTTAAATATGATGTGGTCCCTAAAAAAAAATGGTTTTGCAAATTTTGTTGTAAAAAAATTGCTGGTCAAATTTTAACCCTTATAACTTCCTAACAAAAAATGAGAAATTCCTAGTCAACTTTTAACCCTTATAACTTCCTAACGAAAAAAAATTTTGCTTCCAAAATTGTGGTGATGTAAAGTAGACATGTGGGAAATGTTATTTATTAAGAAATTTGTGTGACACATCTCTCTGATTTAAGGGCATAAAAATTTAAAGTTATAAAATTGCAAAATTTTCAAAATTTTCGCCATATTTCCGTTTTTTTCATAAATAAACACAAGACTTATCGAAGAAATTTTACCACTAACGTGATGTACGATATGTCACGAAATAACAATGTCAGAATCAGCGGGATCCATTAAAGCATTCCAGAGTTATAACCTCATAAAGGGACAGTGGTCAGAATTGTAAAAATTGGCCCGGTCATTAAGCTGCAAACTGGCTCTGTCGCTAAGGGGTTAAGTAATTGCTGTCTTAATTGACACCATGCAAGTGGAGGAGGCGACCTAGTTCTGGCTCCATCCATCAGTCGTATAAGAAGAGAGGACAATATAAAGTGACGGAGTCGAGTGTTTGATGGCGTCCGTGGACTTTCTCATCCTCCTCGTTTCTCAGGGGCGCCATATTTAAAGACCATCTGCATAAACTCCGAGCGCGTCGATAAATTCACCTCGAAACCAAACAAGATGATAAATAAGGTTAATAAATTATCAACAGGAGCCGCAGTAAAAATTAATTGTACACAGCCCCCCCGGGTATTGGAGTCGGCTGCGGGCAGGAGACCAATTACATCTATTGATGAAAAATGATATCATAAATTACAGGTGCTGGAAAGTTAGAAGAAGAAAGGAAGGAAATTCCAAAACACAGAGGATTTTCACCTGCTGGAATCATTAGCCGGAGCCGCACTTTGTGGATCGAAGCCGAGAGATGGGTCGCGTAGAACGCTGTCATTTATTGCCGCAGAAAATGAGTTTATCCTCTGGAGATAATGCTGGAGAGGAGATCTGGGGGTCCCACCAGACCCTCCTGACGCAATTGGATGACCATTTCCACCTTCCACCTAATTAGTAACAATGGGACAGACAGACTAATCAATAAGAGGATGTAGCCGGAATGAGCTGACGGAAAGAAGAAAGATCGCCGAGTATCTAGAAGAGACGCTCCCTCGTCCTTTCATCATCATGTGTCACATCATGTACATCACCACAGCATTAGTGACCATCGGGGGATGTATTAGGATATATATCGACGTCAAAAATACAGCGCCACTTCTGTCCACAGGTGGTGCCTGGGATTGCACCTTATCCCATTATATTCACTGAAAACAAAAGTAGCATTCTTTCTTTTTTTTCCAGTCCTTTGCATCCCCTTTATGACACCCCCTACTTTGGAGAGTTCCGTTGTGATTTTTTATTTTGCAGCTCATATTTGTAAAGATTCTTAAACGCAGAAGGAAGTCAACATTCCGTTCTGTAAATCTGTAAATAATAAAACCCTGCAGTCACCACTAGAGGGAGCTACACGTGCGTACAGATAATTGGAATTCCTTTAGCTCCCTCTAGTGGAGGCTACAGGAATCTTCTAGGATCATGCGCCGATAAAGAAGCAGATTGAAGTGAATGCAAGTCGTACTACTAAGGGTTAACACGGCCATTGTTGACCCTGTATTAGGCCATTGATTGTGTCTTGGAAGAATCCAAAAGAAGTCTTCTCTCTTCCTTCCTGCCTCATCTGTATAGGAGTAGCCACTGTAACCTATCCCTATCACAGCCTCCGTTATTAGCACAGAGGAGCCTTTTGGGAACCTCAGTACTTTTGATGCCTTAATAGATTCCAGGTTTTAACATTTTATTTTCATTGATTTTTTTTTTTTTTTTCAATAATGTGTTTCTCGTTTTCTCTCCTGCAGGTTTTCTACACCGAAGTAATTAACGGCAAACACGTGAAACAGCAAACCCAGGACGTTCCCCTTACACTGGACATGTTGAATGTGGTACGTTACATAATTGCAGGACTTATTTTTAGGATTTCTTTTATGGATCGGTGGGAATGAAAGCTGCAGAAATACTCATCATCACTGTGTGGATCAGCTTGCATTGTATTTTGATAGATTGGACTTTTAATGGACGGGGCGATATTGAATTTGTTTTTGATTTTTTTCCTTTTTTTTAATTCTTTATTGTTGAACTGTGAAAAGGAAGGAGACAAGCTTATGTTTTTTTGTTATTTTTCAATTTTGTTTTATAAATTATTTTGTACTTTATTTATTTTAGTCCCCCTATAGAACTTGAACCTATACTTGTTTGACTGCTTGTCCTATATACTTCAATACCACAGTTTGCAGCATTTAGTGAAACTGATATTCTCCATTTCAAGCCCAGCCACAGACTGAGATTCCAAAAGTGTAGGTACCGTTATGGTCGGGGACGACCATATTTTAGGAGGGAAGAATGTAACGGTGTGACAGGAGACGTCATAAAACTGTCACCCTAAAGACAACGTCTTCAAGGAGTGTATTTAAATATGTGTTGTGCAACAGACTGCCGGGCATACAGAGTAAAGAGACAGTTAAAGATTGGTCCAGCCAATACTGGGAGGGGTTAGAGCCAGTAAAAGTCAACCACTTCCTGGTTTAGTCAGTCAGTGAGGAGGTTTCGCTGGGGTGCCAGGGTGTGAAAACGCAGCACCTCGACCTTGACTACCGCCCTGCGCACCTTGCAACTGGACCATCATGG
Source organism: Dendrobates tinctorius (assembly GCF_039654945.1). Lineage (NCBI taxonomy): Eukaryota > Metazoa > Chordata > Amphibia > Anura > Dendrobatidae > Dendrobates > Dendrobates tinctorius. The sequence continues at coordinate 15,461,336 of NW_027361803.1, forward strand.
CAGCGACAGGGACCTTCAGCGAACCCTCATCTGATCAGAACCTTTTTTTTTTTTTCTACTCCTCTTATATGACCCTTGTAAGATTGGGACTTTTTATACTTTTTCTAGCTTTTTTATTTATAGATTTTCTTTAAAGCCGCTCTTACCTGTGTGCACCGTCTGTAGCTATCAGTTAGACGGATGCTTCCATGTCTCAGACCCCGGACGCGAGAATTCCTCTTGTTGTTTAACCCCCCCCCCCCCCCACGAGAATCGCACCGTTTTACGGCGGAACAGATGACTTTATGATTATCGGAGATCTCGCTGCAGTTTCTATTTAATGAACTTGATACATTTACGTAAACAATAAACAATGTTTCTGTTTCAGGAGAAACTGGAGGCAATGGAAATGTTTGTAAGTAGCGTCTGCGCTCGGCCGAGCGGCTTTATATTATTATTATTATTATTATTATTATTATTATTATTATTATTATCACCGGTTGTTGTTATTAGATGCTGATGACGGACTTTGTAGCCAGACCCTACGTGCCATGTGGATCCTGTCTCCAGAAGAGAGAGAGTAGGAAAGAATAAGAGCGAGCTATAAGAATCTGTCAGGAAGCTCGTTCTGACGGAGAGTTTATAATTCTTTCTTTTTTTATCTGTCTTTTCCTGAGCTCCTCTTAGTTGATTTATGACCACGGACCTCATCCAATGGAGAGCTGAACTTTGCCGTGGTCATAAATCAGCGGAGAGGAGCCGAGTAACAGACCGATAGAAGAATGACAAACTCTCGTCGTGATGAGGAGCTCGCTTACAGATTCTTAGTTGACTCATTCTGTAGCCAGCAATAGAACCGAGCAAAGTAAATGCCATAGAACAGAACTGGTGCAAAATTTACCCTATTGCTAAAAGTATTTTTAGCCCAAAATTCATGCATTTAAATAAAAAGAAAAAAGGTTTTCATATCCTTAGAGCACTTCAGTAAAGAGGTTGGAGAGGGGTAGAGGGGTAGTTAGTTTGGCATTCTCTCATTTTTTGCAAAATGTCAGCTTGGCTCCGGGGGTTTTTTGGGCTACAGCCCTGCCAGGACGTTTTGCAATAACGTGCACCATATTGGGGGCCGTCTAATCTCTGCTATGACCCCTTTTCTCATTTGTCTGCCACAATGTCTAGAATATCGGAATGCAAAGAATTAAGAATTCACTTGTGTTCTAAAATGTATCCGTCTGCATCACTTTGTCTTCACTTTTCACTTATTTTTTACTAAATTATTTTTATTTAATTAGGCTATTTCTATCCTAAACATATGTACCATAAATGCCTTATAGATGCGGGTACCATCTCTCGGACGCCCTCCTATCAGCATGTTGGGGGTCCTCTGACTTTTATTTGCCATCTCCTGGCCTTCTACATACAGAGAGAAGATTGTCAGCTCTTTTCTTAGCCTAGGCTTGAACGGAGATGACTGGACACGGCTCTGCTGAAGTGTTCAGAGAATGCGCAGTTGTAAATGGGAAAATAGAGGTTAGCAGACCCCCATTCTGCTATTGAGTGAGGGTCCCGTGGTCCTGTGGATATGTCATAAACGTCTAAAGTGACAGAATATCCTCTGCCACTATGTTTTTCAAGTGTAATATATCGCAGTTATGCCACCTTGTGGTGTTCACTGGTACTGCAACTACTGTAATGTTCTGTATTCGATATTATGTCTTCTGATACAAGACTTAAAAACTATACAGTTCTGTGGAAAAATGCAACAAACTGAGAACGCTTTCCGACATAGAATCAATTTGTCAAATAACAAAATGCAAAAGTGATTCAACAAAAGAAAATGCAAATTCCATCTGTATCTGGTGACTGCCCATCGCCTCCATCATCAGTATCTGGTGACCGCCCGTCAACTCCATCATCAGTATCTGGTGACCACCTGTGTCCTCCATCATCAGTATCTGGTGACCACCTGTGTCCTCCATCAGTATCTGGTGATGCCCGTCGCCTCCATCATCAGTATCTGGTGACCACCTGTGTCCTCCATCATCAGTATCTGGTGACCACCTGTGTCCTCCATCAGTATCTGGTGATGCGCGTCGCCTCCATCATTAGTATCTGGTGAACAACAGTCACTCTGTCATCAGTATCTGGTGACCGCCCATCATCTCCATCATCAGTATCTGGTGACCGCCCGTCGCTTCCATCATCAGTATCTGGTGACCACCTGTGTCCTCCATTAGTATCTGGTGATGCCCGTCGCCTCCATCATTAGTATCTGGTGAACAACCGTCACTCTGTCATCAGTATCTGGTGACCGTCCGTCACCTCCATCATCAGTATCTGGTGACCGCCCGTCACCTCCATCATCAGTATCTGGTGACCCTCCGTCGCCTCCATCATCAGTATCTGGTGACCACCCGTCACCTCCATCATCAGTATCTGGTGACCGCCCATCACCTCCATCATCAGTATCTGGTGATCACCCGTCGCCTCCATAATCAGTATCTGGTGACCACCCATCACCTCCATCATCAGTATCTGGTGACCGCCCGTCGTCTCCATCATCAGTATCTGGTGACCACCCGTCGCCTCCATCATCAGTATCTGGTGACCACCCGTCGCCTCCATCATCAGTATATGCTGACCACCCATCACCTCCATCATCAGTATCTGGTGACCGCCCGTCATCTCCATCATCAGTATCTGGTGACCGCCCGTCGTCTCCATCATCAGTATCTGGTGACCACCCGTCGCCTCCATCATCAGTATCTGGTGACCACCCGTCGCCTCCATCATCAGTATCTGCTGACCACCCATCACCTCCATCATTAGTATCTGGTGACCCTCCGTCGCCTCCATCATCAGTATCTGGTGACCGCCCGTCGCCTCCATCATCAGTATCTGGTGACCGCCCGTCATCTCCATCATCAGTATCTGGTGACCGCCCATCACCTCCATCATCAGTATCTGCTGACCACCCATCACCTCCATCATTAGTATCTGGTGACCCTCCGTCGCCTCCATCATCAGTATCTGGTGACCGCCCGTCGCCTCCATCATCAGTATCTGGTGACCGCCCGTCATCTCCATCATCAGTATCTGGTGACCGCCCGTCATCTCCATCATCAGTATCTGGTGACCACCCGTCGCCTCCATCATCAGTATCTGGTGACCGCCCGTCACCTCCATCATCAGTATCTGGTGACCCTCCGTCGCCTCCATCATCAGTATCTGGTGACCACCCGTCGCCTCCATCATCAGTATCTGGTGACCGCCCGTCGTCTCCATCATCAGTATCTGGTGACCGCCCGTCGTCTCCATCATCAGTATCTGGTGACCACCCGTCGCCTCCATCATCAGTGTCTGGTGACCACCCGTCGCCTCCATCATCAGTATCTGATGATCGCCCATCACCTCCATCATCAGTATATGGTGACCACCTGTGTCCTCCATCATCAGTATCTGATGATGGGAGATGACGGGCGGTCACTAGATACTGATGATGGAGGTGATGGACGGTCACCAGATACTGATGATGGAGGCAATGGGCGGTCACCAGATACTGATGATAAAGGCAATGGGCGGTCACCAGATACTGATGATGGAGGTGATGGACGGTCACCAGATACTGATGATGGAGGCGACGGGTGGTCACCAGATACTGATGATGGAGGCGACGGGTGTCACCAGATACTGATGATGGAGACGACGGGCGGTCACCAGATACTGATGATGGAGGTGATGGGTGGTCACCAGATACTGATGATGGAGACGACGGGCGGTCACCAGATACTGATGATGGAGATGATGGGCGGTCACCAGATACTGATGATGGAGGCGATGGGCGGTCACCAGACACTGATGATGGAGGCAATGGGCGGTCACCAGATACTGATGATGGAGGCGACGGGTGGTCACCAGATACTGATGATGGAGGCGACGGGTGTCACCAGATACTGATGATGGAGACGACGGGCGGTCACCAGATACTGATGATGGAGGTGATGGGTGGTCACCAGATACTGATGATGGAGGCGACGGGCGGTCACCAGATACTGATGATGGAGGCAATGGGCGGTCACCAGATACTGATGATGGAGGCAATGGGCGGTCACATGCCACAATCACGCCTATCCTTAAAAAGCCAACTCTCGACCCAACCGCTATCGCCCAATATCGTTGCTCCCATTCGCTTCCAAACTCCTGGAGCAGCACCTCCATGCTGAACTTTCCTCCCATCTCTCATCTAACCTGCTCTTTGACAATCTACAATCTGGCTTCCGCCCCCATCACTCCACTGAGACAGCCCTGACCAAAATTACTAACGACCTACTTACAGCCAAAGCTAACGGACAATACTCTATACTCCTCCTTCTAGACCTGTTCTCTGATTTCGACACAGTTGACCACTGCCTCCTATTACAGATCCTCTCTTCCATTGGCATCAAAGACCTCGCCCTATCCTGGATCTCCTCATACCTTTCCAACTGCACATTCAGCGTCTCCCACTCCCACACCACCTGCTCATCCCACCCTCTCTCTGTTGGAGTCCCCCAAGGCTCTGACCTAGGACCCCTACTCTTCTCAATCTACACACTTGGCCTGGGGCTACTCATAAAGTCCCATGGATTCCACTACCACCTTTATGCTGATGACACTCAGATCTACCTCTCTGGCCCAGACGTCACCTCTCTGCTGTCCTGAATCCCGGAGTGTCTATCAGCCATATCCTCCTTCTTCTCCTCCGGCTTCCTCAAGCTCAATGTGGACAAATCTGAACTCATCATCTTTCCTCCATCTCACAGATCTTCCTTACCTGACCTAGCTATAACAATTGACGACATCACGCTTTCCCCCGTACCGGAGGTCCGCTGCCTTGGAGTAACCCTTGACTCTGCCCTGTCCTTCAAACCGCACATCCAAGCTCATTCCACCTCCTGTCGCCTCCAGCTCAAAAATATTTCCAGAATCCATCCTTTCCTCAACCCTCAATCTACTAAAATGCTTGTACATGCCCTCATCATCTCCCGCCTCGACTACTGCAACATCCTTTTCTGTGGTCTCCCTGCTAACACCCTCGCACCTCTCCAGTCCATCCTTAACTCTGCTGCCCGACTAATTCATCTCTCTCCTCACTATTGCTCCGCTTCTCCCCTCTGCAAATCTCTTCACTGGCTCCCATTCCCTCATCGTATCCAGTTCAAATTACTAATACTGACCTACAAGGCCATCTATAACCTGTCTCCCCCATATATCTCTGAACTAATCTCCCGATACCTTCCCTCACATAATCTCCGGTCCTCCCAAGACCTCCTTCTCTCCTCCACACTTATTCGCTCCTCACCCAACCGTCTCCAAGACTTCTCCCGAATAGCCCCTATTCTCTGGAATTCTTTGCCCCAACACGTCCGACTATCAACCACATTCGGATCCTTCAGACGGAACCTGAAAACCCATCTCTTCAGGAAAGCCTACAGCCTGCAGTGATCCCCGCTGCCTCCTCACCACTACCGGAGCTACCGCCTCACCAACACCGGAGCTGCTGTAACCCCCAACCTACTGTCTCCTTCCCCACCATCCTGTAGCATGTAAGCCCGAAAGGGCAGGGTCCTCTCTCCCCTCTATATCAGTCTGTGATTGTTAGTTTGTTTACTGTAAGTGACATCTGTAATTTGTATGTAACCCCTTCTCATGTACAGCACCATGGAACCAATGGTGCTATATAAATAATAATAATAAATAATACTGAAGATGGAGATGACGAGCGATTACCAGATACTGATGATGGATTTTTGCATTTTGTTAATAAAAAACTATTAACACTTAGACTTATTAAAGCTCCTTGCTGAAAAAAAATGTTGGTGCCTCCATTTCCTTTACTTACGGTCAGTGAATAATAGCGCTTTTCTTTCCATTCTGTACCAGTAACCCTACAGACCGGTGGGGCTTTATTCAGCTGGCAAATGGATGCAATGTATCCAGGGCAGACAAAGCTCTGTGACTCCAGACTGATACATTGTATCCAGTGCAGACAATGCTCTGTGACTCCAGACTGATACAATGTATCCAGTGCAGACAATGCTCTGTGACTCCAGACTGATACAATGTATCCAGTGCAGACAATGCTCTGTGACTCCAGACTGATACAATGTATCCAGTGCAGACAATGCTCTGTGACTCCAGACTGATACATTGTATCCAGGGCAGACAATGCTCTGTGACTCCAGACTGATACATTGTATCCAGTGCAGACAATGCTCTGTGACTACAGACTGATACATTGTATCCAGTGCAGACAATGTTCTGTGACTACAGACTGATACATTGTATCCAGTGCGGACAATGCTCTGTGACTCCAGACTGATACAATGTATCCAGTGCAGACAATGCTCTGTGACTCCAGACTGATACAATGTATCCAGTGCAGACAATGCTCTGTGACTCCAGACTGATACAATGTATCCAGTGCAGACAATGTTCTGTGACTACAGACTGATACATTGTATCCAGTGCAGACAATGTTCTGTGACTACAGACTGATACATTGTATCCAGTGCGGACAATGCTCTGTGACTCCAGACTGATACAATGTATCCAGTGCAGACAATGCTCTGTGACTCCAGACTGATACAATGTATCCAGTGCAGACAATGCTCTGTGACTCCAGACTGACACATTGTATCCAGTGCAGACAATGCTCTGTGACTCCAGACTGATACACTGTATCCAGGGCAGACCATGCTTTGTGACTCCAGACTGATACATTGTATCCAGTGCAGACAATGCTCTGTGACTCCAGACTGATACATTGTATCCAGTGCGGACAATGCTCTGTGACTCCAGACTGATACATTGTATCCAGTGCGGACAATGCTCTGTGACTCCAGACTGATACATTGTATCCAGTGCAGACCATGCTCTGTGACTCCAGACTGATACATTGTATCCAGTGCAGACAATGCTCTGTGACTCCAGACTGATACACTGTATCCAGTGCAGACCATGCTCTGTGAGCGAAACACATCAGCAGCCGCTGCACAGATCTCTCTGCTGGATTGTTACAATGAAGCACAAAGAAATAACACAGTATGACAAACGTGCAAAAATACTCTGGTGTAAAAAATGTAACAGTAGACAGCCAGTGCTAGTAAAACATGATAACAAAAACAGGGTATTTAGTTGATAAGTTTTTGGCAAAAAATGTATACTAAGCCACTCCACCAACGTCATGGTATACCCATCTCGGAGCAGTCCCTAACTGATGTATTTAAAACCTGATCATGTGAACAGTACCTACATGAGCAGGATTCAGAAAGGCGCTGCCCGATGCGGACACGCTGGGTAAGACGGCTCTTTATGTGCATGTCACACGAGAGAGGGGCGGGAATCTCCCAAACCTAAATACCCTGTTGTTGTTATCATTTTTTTACTAGCACTTGCTGTCTACTGTTACATTTTTTACAGCAGAGTATTTTTGCATGTTTGTTATACTGTGTTTTTTCTGTGTTTCAGTCTTTGGGTGGTGTGAACACTGTCCTACCGACCTGTTCACTTTTGTGCCTGGCTCATGTGTTTTTAGGATTGTTACAATGTATCAGTCTTTATGCGGCATGTTTCGCTCACAGAGCATTGTCCGCACTGGATACAAGTGACATATCTCGCTTATTTCCAGTTCCTTCCTTAGAGAGCTGCAATATTGTGATATTAATATTCTTATCTCTCCGATTAGAAAGTCGTCCTCGGCAATCTACAGCCCGGAATTCTGCATCGGGTTAGTGTCGGGGCCTATAGCTGGGCAGGTAAAGGAAGGGCGAGTATGCCGAGAGATGTATCAACGTTATCAGCAGGTGAGAGCCAAACTAACCACACGTTACTGCCGGGTTCACTCTGCACTCAAGTTATATGTGTGCCAGCAAATAAAGATTCCAGAAATGAAGCCCCCCCCCATACACATTATCCTGACAGCACAAGCGCTAATGGATATCTAACATGTACATACAGGCATCCCAGGTGCAAAGGGGTGGACATTTCACAAATTGCATTAGCCAATGTACAAGGTCAACTGCGAAGAGTGACTCCTGTTGGAACAAAAACATGTTAATAAATGGTAATAATACATTGATTTATTTAATATCATTATCATTATTAATACTAATACATCCCCAGACTGGCCTTTAAATGTCAAACTCCGACCTAAATAAATACATTTTATGGATCAATTTTTTGGTTATGTGGCTCCAACTTTTTTAGTACCGCCCCAATGTACAAGAATATAACTACTATAATACTGCTCCTATATACAAGAATATAACTACTATAGTGCTGCCCCTTTGTACAAGAATATAACTACTATAATACTGCTCCTATATACAAGAATATAACTACTATAATACTGCTCCTATGTACAAGAATATAACTACTGTAATACTGCCCCTATGTACAAGAATATAACTACTATAATACTGCCCCCTATGTACAAGAATATAACTACTATAATACTGCCCCCTATGTACAAGAATATAACTACTGTAATACTGCCCCTATGTACAATAATATAACTACTATAATACTGTTCCTATGTACAAGAATAGAACTTCTATAATACTGCTCCTATGTACAAGAATATAACTACTATAATACTGCCCCTATGTACAAGAATATAACTACTATAATACTGCTCCTGTGTACAAGAATATAACTACTATAATACTGTCCCCTATGTACAAGAATATAACTACTATAATACTGCTCCTATGTACAAGAATATAACTACTATAATACTGCTCCTATGTACAAGAATATAACTACTATAATACTGCCCCCTATGTACAAGAATATAACTACTATAATACTGCCCCCTATGTACAAGAATATAACTAGTATAATACTGCTCCTATGTACAAGAATATAACTACTATAATACTGCCCACTATGTACAAGAATATAACTAGTATAATACTGCTCCTATGTACAAGAATATAACTGCTATAATACTGCCTCCTATATACAAGAATATAACTACTATAATACTGCCCCTATCTACAAGAATATAACTACTATAATACTGCTACTATGTACAAGAATATAACTAGTATAATACTGCTCCTATGTACAAGAATATAACTACTATAATACTGCCCCCTATGTACAAGAATATAACTAGTATAATACTGCTCCTATGTACAAGAATATAACTGCTATAATACTGCCTGTATGTACAAGAATATAACTACTATAATACTGCTCCTATGTACAAGAATATAACTACTATAATACTGTCCCCTATGTACAAGAATATAACTACAATAATACTGCTCTTATGTACAAAAATATAACTACTATAATACTGCCCCTATATACAAGAATATAACTACTATAATACTGCCCCCTATGTACAAGAATATAACTACTATAATACTGCTCCTATGTACAAGAATATAACTGCTATAATACTGCTCCCTATATACAAGAATATAACTACTATAATACTGCCCCCTATGTACAAGAATATAACTACTATAATACTGCCCCTATATACAAGAATATAACTACTATAATACTGCCCCCTATGTACAAGAATATAACTACTATAATACTGCCCCCTATGTACAAGAATATAACTACTATAATACTGCTCCTATGTACAAGAATATAACTACTATAATACTGCCCCCTATGTACAAGAATATAACTACTATAATACTGCTCCTATGTACAAGAATATAACTACTATAATACTGCTCCTATGTACAAGAATATAACTACTATAATACTGCTCCTATGTGCAAGAATATAACTACTATAATACTGCCCCTATGTACAAGAATATAACTACTGTAATACTGCTCCTATGTACAAGAATATAACTACAATAATACTGCTCCTGTGTACAAGAATATAACTACTCTAATACTGCCCCCTATGTACAAGAATATAACTACTATAATACTCCCCCTATGTACAAGAATATAACTACTATAATACTGCCCCCTATGTACAAAAATATAACCACTATAATACTGCCCCTATGTACAAGAATATAACTACTATAATACTGCCCCTATGTACAAAAATATAACCACTATAATACTGCTCCTATGTGCAAGAATATAACTGCTATAATACTGCTCCCTATGTACAAGAATATAACTACTATAATACTGCTCCCTATGTACAAGAATATAACTACTATAATACTGCTCCTGTATACAAGAATATAACTACTCTAATACTGCCCCCTATGTACAAGAATATAACTACTATAATACTGCTCCTATGTACAAGAATATAACTACTATAATACTGCTCCTATGTACAAGAATATAACTACTATAATACTGCCCATATGTACAAGAATATAACTACTATAATACTGCTCCCTATGTACAAGAATATAACTACTATAATACTGCCCCCTATGTACAAGAATATAACTACTATAATACTGCTCCTATGTACAAGAATATAACTTCTATAATACTGCTCCTATGTACAAGAATATAAATACTATAATACTGCTCCCTATATTCAAGAATATAACTACTATAATACTGCTCCTATGTACAAGAATAACTAGTATAATACTGTCCCCTATGTACAAGAATATAACTACTATAATACTGTCCCCTATGTACAAGAATATAACTACTATAATACTGCTCCTATGTACAAGAATATAACTACTATAATACTGCTCCTATGTACAAGAATATAACTAGTATAATACTGCTCCTATGTACAAGAATATAACTACTATAATATTGCTCCTATGTACAAGAATATAACTTCTATAATACTGCTCCTATGTACAAGAATATAAATACTATAATACTGCTCCCTATATTCAAGAATATTACTACTATAATACTGCTCCTATGTACAAGAATATAACTAGTATAATACTGTCCCCTATGTACAAGAATATAACTACTATAATACTGTCCCCTATGTACAAGAATATAACTACTATAATACTGCTCCTATGTACAAGAATATAACTTCTATAATACTGCTCCTATGTACAAGAATATAAATACTATAATACTGCTCCCTATATTCAAGAATATAACTACTATAATACTGCTCCTATGTACAAGAATATAACTAGTATAATACTGCTCCTATGTACAAGAATATAACTAGTATAATACTGCTCCTATGTACAAGAATATAACTACTATAATACTGCTCCTATGTACAAGAATATAACTAGTATAATACTGCTCCTATGTACAAGAATATAACTACTATAATATTGCTCCTATGTACAAGAATATAACTACTATAATACTGCTCCTATATACAAGAATATAACTACTATAATACTGCCTCTATATACAAGAATATAACTACTATAATACTGCTCCTATGTACAAGAATATAACTACTATAATACTGCCTCCTATGTACAAGAATATATCTACTATAATACTGCTCCTATGCACAAGAATATAACTACTATAATACTGCCCCTATATTCAAGAATATAACTACTATAATACTGCCCCCTATGTACAGGAATATAACTACTATAATACTGCTCCCTATGTACAAGAATATAACTACTATAATACTGCCCCCTATGTACAAGAATATAACTACTATAATACTGCTCCTATGTACAAGAATATAACTACTATAATACTGCTCCTATGTACAAGAATATAACTACTATAATACTGCTCCTATGTACAAGAATATAACTACTATAATACTGCTCCTATGTACAAGAATATAACTTCTATAATACTGCTCCTATGTACAAGAATATAAATACTATAATACTGCTCCCTATATTCAAGAATATAACTACTATAATACTGCCTCTATGTACAAGAATATAACTACTATAATACTGCTCCTATGTACAAGAATATAACTATAATACTGCCCCTATGTACAAGAATATAACAACTATAATACTGCTCCCTATGTACAAGAATATTACTACTATAATTCTGCCCCTATGTACAAGAATATAATTACTATAATACTGTCCCCTATGTACAAGAATATAACTACTATAATACTTCTCCTATGTACAAGAATATAAATACTAGAATACTGCTCCTATGTACGAGAATGTAACTACTATAATACTGCTCCTATGTACAAGAATATAACTACTATAATACTGCTCCTATGTACAAGAATATAACTACTATAATACTGCCCATATGTACAAGAATATAACTACTATAATACTGCTCCCTATGTACAAGAATATAACTACTATAATACTGTCCCCTATGTACAAGAATATAACTACTATAATACTGCTCCTATGTACAAGAATATAACTTCTATAATACTGCTCCTATGTACAAGAATATAAATACTATAATACTGCTCCCTATATTCAAGAATATAACTACTATAATACTGCTCCTATGTACAAGAATAACTAGTATAATACTGTCCCCTATGTACAAGAATATAACTACTATAATACTGTCCCCTATGTACAAGAATATAACTACTATAATACTGCTCCTATGTACAAGAATATAACTACTATAATACTGCTCCTATGTACAAGAATATAACTAGTATAATACTGCTCCTATGTACAAGAATATAACTACTATAATATTGCTCCTATGTACAAGAATATAACTTCTATAATACTGCTCCTATGTACAAGAATATAAATACTATAATACTGCTCCCTATATTCAAGAATATTACTACTATAATACTGCTCCTATGTACAAGAATATAACTAGTATAATACTGTCCCCTATGTACAAGAATATAACTACTATAATACTGTCCCCTATGTACAAGAATATAACTACTATAATACTGCTCCTATGTACAAGAATATAAATACTATAATACTGCTCCCTATATTCAAGAATATAACTACTATAATACTGCTCCTATGTACAAGAATATAACTAGTATAATACTGCTCCTATGTACAAGAATATAACTAGTATAATACTGCTCCTATGTACAAGAATATAACTACTATAATACTGCTCCTATGTACAAGAATATAACTACTATAATACTGCTCCTATGTACAAGAATATAACTAGTATAATACTGCTCCTATGTACAAGAATATAACTACTATAATATTGCTCCTATGTACAAGAATATAACTACTATAATACTGCTCCTATGTACAAGAATATAACTACTATAATACTGCCTCTATATACAAGAATATAACTACTATAATACTGCTCCTATGTACAAGAATATAACTACTATAATACTGCCTCCTATGTACAAGAATATATCTACTATAATACTGCTCCTATGCACAAGAATATAACTACTATAATACTGCCCCTATATTCAAGAATATAACTACTATAATACTGCCCCCTATGTACAGGAATATAACTACTATAATACTGCTCCCTATGTACAAGAATATAACTACTATAATACTGCGCCCTATGTACAAGAATATAACTACTATAATACTGCTCCTATGTACAAGAATATAACTACTATAATACTGCTCCTATGTACAAGAATATAACTACTATAATACTGCTCCTATGTACAAGAATATAACTACTATAATACTGCTCCTATGTACAAGAATATAACTTCTATAATACTGCTCCTATGTACAAGAATATAAATACTATAATACTGCTCCCTATATTCAAGAATATAACTACTATAATACTGCTCCTATGTACAAGAATATAACTAGTATAATACTGCTCCTATGTACAAGAATATAACTAGTATAATACTGCTCCTATGTACAAGAATATAACTACTATAATACTGCTCCTATGTACAAGAATATAGCTACTATAATACTGCTCCTATGTACAAGAATATAACTACTATAATACTGCTCCTATGTACAAGAATATAACTACTATAATACTGCTCCTATGTACAAGAATATAACTAGTATAATACTGCTCCTATGTACAAGAATATAACTAGTATAATACTGCTCCTATGTACAAGAATATAACTACTATAATACTGCTCCTATGTACAAGAATATAGCTACTATAATACTGCTCCTATGTACAAGAATATAACTAGTATAATACTGATCCTATGTACAAGAATATAACTACTATAATATTGCTCCTATGTAAAAGAATATAACTTCTATAATACTGCTCCTATGTACAAGAATATAAATTCTATAATACTGCTCCCTATATTCAAGAATATTACTACTATAATACTGCTCCTATGTACAAGAATATAACTAGTATAATACTGTCCCCTATGTACAAGAATATAACTACTATAATACTGTCCCCTATGTACAAGAATATATCTACTATAATACTGCTCCTATGCACAAGAATATAACTACTATAATACTGCCCCTATATTCAAGAATATAACTACTATAATACTGCCCCCTATGTACAGGAATATAACTACTATAATACTGCTCCTATGCACAAGAATATAACTACTATAATACTGCCTCCTATGTACAAGAATATAACTACTATAATACTGCCCCCTATGTACAGGAATATAACTACTATAATACTGCTCCCTATGTACAAGAATATAACTACTATAATACTTCTCCTATGTACAAGAATATAACTAGTATAATAGTGCTCCTATGTACAAGAATATAACTACTATAATACTGCCCCTATGGACAAGAATATAACTACTATAATACTGCCCCCTATGTACAAGAATGTCACTACTATAATACTGCCCCTATGTACAAGAACATAACTACTATAATACTGCCCCCTATGTTCAAGAATATAACTACTATAATACTGCCCCTATATACAAGAATATAACTACTATAATACTGCCCCCTATGTACAGGAATATAACTACTATAATACTGCTCCTATGCACAAGAATATAACTACTATAATACTGCCCCTATGTACAAGAATATAACTACTATAATACTGCTCCTATGCACAAGAATATAACTACTATAATACTGCTCCCTATGTACAAGAATATAACTACTATAATACTGCTCCTATGCACAAGAATATAACTACTATAATAATGCTCCTATGCACAAGAATATAACTACTATAATACTGCTCCCTATGTACAAGAATATAACTACTATAATACTGCTCCCTATGTACAAGAATATAACTACTATAATACTGCTCCTATGCACAAGAATATAACTACTATAATACTGCCCCTATGTACAAGAATATAACTGCTATAATACTGCCTAATATATACAAGAATATAACTACTATAATACTGCCCCTATGTACAGGAATATAACTACTATAATACTGCTCCTACGTACAAGAATATAACTACTATAATACTGCCCCCTATGTACAAGAATATAACTACTATAATTCTGCTCCTATGTA
This sequence comes from Dendrobates tinctorius, assembly GCF_039654945.1. Lineage (NCBI taxonomy): Eukaryota > Metazoa > Chordata > Amphibia > Anura > Dendrobatidae > Dendrobates > Dendrobates tinctorius. The sequence continues at coordinate 15,476,632 of NW_027361803.1, forward strand.
CAGGAATATAACTACTATAATACTGCTCCTACGTACAAGAATATAACTACTATAATACTGCCCCCTATGTACAAGAATATAACTACTATAATACTGCCCCCTATGTACAAGAATATAACTACTATAATACTGCTCCTATGTACAAGAATATAACTACTATAATACTGCCCCTATGTACAAGAATATAACTACTATAATACTGCCCCTATGTACAAGAATATAACTACTATAATGCTGCTCCTATGCACAAGAATATAACTACTATAATACTGCCTCTATGTACAAGAATATAACTACTATAATACTGCCCCTATGTACAAGAATATAACTACTGTAATACTGCCCCCTATGTACAAGAATATAACTACTATAATACTGCCCCTATGTAGAATATAACTACTATAATACTGCCCCTATGTACAAGAATATAACTACTATAATACTGCCCCTATGTAGAATATAACTACTATAATACTGCCCCTATGTACAAGAATATAACTACTATAATACTGCCCCTATGTAGAATATAACTACTATAATACTGCCCCTGTGTACAGGTATATAACTACTATAATACTGCCCCCTATGTACAAGAATATAACTACTATAATACTGCCCCTATGTACAAGAATATAACTACTATAATACTGCTCCTATGCACAAGAATATAACTACTATAATACTGCCCCTATGTACAAGAATATAACTACTATAATACTGCCCCTATGTAGAATATAACTACTATAATACTGCCCCTATGTACAAGAATATAACTACTATAATACTGCCTCCTATGTACAAGAATATAACTACTATAATACTGCCCCTATGTAGAATATAACTACTATAATACTGCTCCTATGTGCAAGAATATAACTACTATAATACTGCTCCTATGTACAAGAATATAACTACTATAATACTGCCCCTATGTACAAGAATATAACTACTATAATACTGCTCCCTATATACAGGAATATAACTACTATAATACTGCTCCTATGTACAAGAATATAACTACTATAATACTGCTCCTATGTACAAGAATATAACTACTATAATACTGCCCCTATGTACAAGAATATAACTACTATAATACTGCTCCCTATATACAGGAATATAACTACTATAATACTGCTCCTATGTACAAGAATATAACTACTATAATACTGCTCCTATGTACAAGAATATAACTACTATAATACTCCTATTGCACATGGATCTGCAGCACATACTTGTTACCCAGCGCTGCTTATAGATTGATTTTCGCTGTTGTGCTTCAGTAATGATCTGTGATGAATGTAATGAATCGATGCAGTAATCATTGTAAATTGACGCTGTGATCCGTCTCTGGAGATTCATTGTGGCTCAGTTAATAGGTATTTATTCACTTCTGGATCATAAATTACAACCTTTTGCCTTCATGGTGCTAGAAGAAGCCTCCGCTGACCTTTTCTTACAGATATGTGCCTGGTGCCTGATCCGCCGTTGCAGCCTCAGGTCGTGGTCGTGTCCGACGCGGAGGTGGCCATTTCATGGAAGCCGGGTGCCAGTGAGGGCAGCGCCGCAATTCTGTATTACTCTGTGGCTTACAGGAGGTTGGTGATCGGCGCACATCCGTCATCTGCCCGGATCACAGTGTATCACTGCACGGGAAATGTGTCAGTCTATCGCTCAGGATTTGGCTCTCACAGAGGATTCCCTAGATTTTACTTTACCTTTCCCACATTTCCCTTTCCCTCCTTATTTTTGAGCTGCTGAGAGCGGCATAATTCCCCCATGAAGCTCCACCCAGTATCGCACCTCCTCCGACCAGCTCCGCCTAAATCTGCATGCGGCCTGCGTACCTATTTTTGACGCATGCGGAGGAATCCGCATACATCCGCACGGCCTGCGTACCCAATGTTAAAAAGAGGTACACAGGCTGCATGCGGACGTAGGCGGAGCTGACCGGAGGGGGTGTGGCAGTGGGAGGAGCTTCACTGAGGAAGTCCGCAGCCCTCCGCATCTCGGCCATCCGCAAATGTGAACCTAGCCTTAGCCCTTCCTTCCCCGACTGATGGAGATCTTATATATACTGTATGCTGCAAAAGAAACTCAGTGGGAACGGTGGGGTCAGTTGTCAATCTTTTTTCAAAAATAAAAATAATTTAAATGGCTCCTTAACAAAGCCTGTGAGTCCTGCTTCCCCCACCTACTTATAGGTGAGTCCTGTTTCTCCCAACTAACTATAGAGAGATCCTGTGAGTCCTGCTTCCTCAGCCCACTTAAAGACAAAACATGTAAGTTCTGCTTCTCCCACCCACTTAGAGAAAGCCTGTGAGTCCTGCTTCCCCCACAACCTATAGAGAAAGCCTGTGAGACCTGCTTCTCCCACCCACTTAGAGAAAGCCTGTGAGTCCTGCTTCCCCCACAACCTATAAAGAAAGCCTGTGAGACCTGCTTCCCCCTCAACGTATAAAGAAAGCCTGTGAGACCTGCTTCTCCCACAACCTATAGAGAAAGAATGTGAGTCCTGCTCCTCCCACCCACTAATAGAAAAAGCCCGTGAGTCCTGCTTCATCCACTCACTAACAGAGAAAGCCTGTGAGTCCTGCTTCCTCCACTCACTAATAGAGAAAGCCTGTGAGTCCTGCTTCCTCCACCCACTCATAAAAAGCCTGTGAGTCCTGCTTCCTCCACCCACTCATAAAAAAGCCTGTGAGTCCTGCTTCCTCCTCCCACTAATAAAAAAAAGCCTGTGAGTCCTAGTTACCCATCCACTCATAGAGAAAGCCTGTGAGTCCTGCTAGAAGCCCCCATGCTCACCTTCCCCCATACAGACACTTTATCCCTGTTTCTTGGGGGCTCTTCTCTTACTTTTCCTTCTGTTTCATCTCAGGCCGGATATTGACAGTGATTGGGTCGCTATTACAGACCAGGTACAGATGGACTCGATGGTGCTGAAGGGTCTGTCACCAGACACCGACTATCAGTTTGCGATAAAAGCGGTCAACTCTTTCGGAGACAGCCAGCATAGTTCTCCGAGTGAGGTCATCAGAACTTTCCGTAAGTGTTAAAAGTGTTACTTTTATGATAAAGTCTCAGTTTCTTACAGAGCACTGTACATTACATGAATTTGGGGGGTACAAACTTTAGAAAAATGCAATAGAAGAAAAGATTCCGGTTCACTAATGCCAACTGTATGAATTAGACACCTGTCTGTCAGCCACTGATTTATTCCCCATTTCCATTAACAGTTTAATTTCTCTAAAGGAATCGAAGGATCAGGCATGCTGAAAGGTAACATGCCCAATCCCACTTTTTAATAATTCCTTGTACACCAGTGTTCTGGAACAAGGAGAATCTGCTGAAAAAAAATAGCAAAATGTATATGACTTGCAAAAAGAAGGGGAAATCAACCGCTGCAGGACAAATTAACTATAATGTATGCCAGAAATCTGGTGTGAATTGTAGTTGAAGTCTACACAAGTTGTGAGATTTCAGTTTCTGCTGCATGAACACATCTAAAAATGTCCCTTTAAAAAAAAAAATATGCTCCTCTTAAAGGGAATGGGTACTCAGAAAATAACCTATTAATTAAATCACTTTTTTGTCAAATTTATTATTTTTTCTTTTAATTTCAGCTTTTTTTTTTCCCATATCACAATCTGTATTAAACAGAAAAAAATATAAATCCTGCAATTCTCACATCAGCCACTGGGGTTTTGTTAGACTCTAACTTCCTGTTGTTTCAGGAAATAACACACGTACATTAGGCACAATTGACAGACCTTGTCCCTATATTTAAGCATCTAATGAGTGTGTGCAAAAGTCACTATGATGAGAGTGGGAGTACGAATGACATTGACTTGTGATTGGTGGATCCTGTGTTATCAGCTGTGGGTAAGAGGTGTTACTCGTCATTGTAATCCTGCCTCTGATGATAAGGAGCCTCCTGAAAACTCTTACTTAAAGGACAGGAAGTATAAGTCTAAAAAAGCCTCAGTGGCAGTTGTAAAAATTGCAAAATTACAAAATGTTTCAAAAATAAAGTTCATGATTAGGGATGAGCGAACCTGTAGAAGTTCGGGCGCTGGTATCCTACTCCAACTTTATTCCAAAGTCTGGTTCGGGTACCAGAACTTGACCCGAACTTGAACCCCATTGAAACCAACGATGAGTCGAACTTTAGAGCTGGAAAAATCTCACTCTCTTTCTCTGTCTTGCTCCCTTCTCCCAGACTTCCCCAGGACTCCGTACATTGCAACGGACTTCCGGGAGAAGTCCATGTTCAGCATTTAACACCAGACTCTAACTGTCCGGTATGAACCCCAAACTTTTTTTCATGACATGGAAAAAAAAACCTCTTGCCAAAATTTTGTTCAAAAATACCTGTAACCAAATTTAAACAATGTATCATTTTCAGATGATAGGTTCCCTTGAAAGTATTTAAAGATGCTTCTTACTGTGTCTAATGATTAACTTTTATTGTAGCCACCTGTCAAATACTTAGGCAGGTTTTGCAGGATTGCTAAGAGACGGGGTGTCGCGGGGTTACCGCGACAGTGTTAAGCCAGAAGACCGCAGTGCAGCGTCTGATTGCTCCTACTCCCACGTTGAAAAGAAGCCCTTCCGCTTCATTTTAAATGTATTTATTTCTTCTGGCAGAACAGGGGTTAATCGGCCATGTTGGACATCCCTGTGCACACAGCTGAGCTCGATTAGCCATTCCTTTTCCCTTTATAATCAGGGCTCTGATACAAATCCTTGTCAGAGCTAGCATTTGCTGCATGGCTTCTAGAGGGAGAGGAGAAGCAGAGTTGGAGGAGTTATCTGTGATTGTTGCTTGGCTTGTATGTGTGGTAATTCCTTATCGTTCTCTATTTTGGTTTATTCCCCTTCCTCCACACCCCGGTGCATTCCTCTGTTATATGTGAGTGAATATTTTGTATGCCTGGAGTTTTCTGTTTGTTGGGTTGTTGTACTGCGGTGCACAGTAGTGCCCCCTCTTCCCTGGGTGGGGGAAGAGAACAGACGGAGTGCTAACTTAGGAGATAAGGTAAGGGTGGCGGCCCCGGCATCTTCACCTTCAGAAGTATCCCAGGGAGTAAGGCGAGCTAGGGTGCCCCCTAGTGTTAGGGTCAGGGAAGGAGCCCCTGGTCCCGGATCACCCGACAGCTGTCTCATGACACGGGGAAGAAAAGTTACTAAAGTAAGGAAGCGAATTCTAGGGTTTCCGGGCATCTCTAGAGGAGTCTTGCTAGGTCGGTAAAAGAGGAGATGTAAAGTAAACATTAGTAACATTTTCTAAAACTATCGATTGTTCTTATAAACTTTTTTTTTTCCACCTTCGCTTGGCAGAGAATTGTGTTCTAATACCAGAATCACCTCTCGGCTGCCTTTAGCTTCCATGTTCTTTAGGGGTTTTTTTTTTTCGCGGGAGATGATTAAATCTCAGGTAGCGGTAATATTTTACAGGCTTGAGAACAAATACAAATCCTTTTCCATGTTCTTCCTCGGAGGATTGCGCTCAGACTTACATTTGGATCACTGGCCATCGCCATTGTCGCCCTTTTGCAATATTAATAGATGGAATTACGCTGCGGAGAACAACAGGCAGACGGGGGAGGGTGACGGGTCACCAAGACTGGAAGCTTCTCTATAAACTCTTCATATTTACCCTACAGATGAGAGAAGTATCCGAATGTGTCGGCGACATATATATATTTTTTCTCTTTTCCTATGACTGTTTTTGCTGTCATTGTTGCGAGCGCTCATTAACCATCGCAGCTGCATTTGCAGACTGTAAACTTGCCGACATTCCTTTGTGGGATTCTGCGGAGAGTTCATTGCCTTGTAAGGATCTTATTGTGCTTTTATGTTGTGTTTTATGGGAGTTTTTAGTTATTTCTGGCTCAGGGTGATCATCTGCGCCTCTTATAATAAATTAAAGACTCTTTCCAGAGACTTTTTTTAAATTTATAAATATATATATATATATATATAAGTTTTATATCTAAAAAGTTTTTATTTTTTACATCGTTTCGTAACGGGACCAGTGATTGGTTACTGCAAATATGTAACAAGTAGACATTGGCCGGAATCTGGTCGGTAGTCCATGGCCACCCGATGGGACCCTCCTACCTGCCGGCATCCCCGACACTACTTCTGATTAGTCATATCCACTTCATGCCACAATGATAATATCATACCGGCCCTAAAAATACTGAAAAGCCCCTTTTGCCCAGTTATGGTGTTTCTATGGAAATGACATAAATGGTAATAATTGGAATACCCAACGAAGGAACGTTGGTTGCTGTTCTATCGTTCGTGTGTAGTTTTTCCGCTGTTTATTAGGCGATTGTTCACGTGCAACAAAGTCTCTTTTAGTGCTTGTCACATCTGTATTGCTAGCTCCGGACGCTTGTGGGCTGTCATGTGGCAGTTTCTACTTCATTGCCTTCGCCTGGTGTACTAATCCGAGCAGACAGAGGAGTGGGCGTAACACAGCGGCCATCAGGTATATCCGCTAAGCCCTATCTGCCTAGGAGGCAACCAAATTTGTCTTTACAAGAAGGAATAAGAACCAAGGCATCGGCGTCCTCGCATCCAGATGTAACTCATTATTCCGCACACTTCGTCCTATTTACACGCCTGGAAGTGGCGGCTCCGACGCGCGTGGCCTCTGATTGTCTGCAAATTAAAATGATACAAAACTTCTTAGATTTACTGATCGGCGAGGCGATAATAACAAGGAGGAAGAGAGAGTTTATCAAAAATGGAGTCCCGGGAGACCCCGCTCGTACGATCTGCTTCCCCCCCTGAGACTGATTCTCATTTCTAGAGAAATAGTAATAGACATTTCTGTGTTTGGGGACACGCACATCTCCCCCACGAGACTTGTTATTCCAGACGCTGGAAGAAAAGAACTTTTTCAATTTTTTTTTTTATTCTAAACTATTTTAAAAGTTTACATTCCGAGTCCAATCCTGTCCTACGAATTCACGATTTTCAGGAATCTGGTGATATGTGATCACTTTATCTGTGGACGCCTTTATTATTTTAATGGTTCAGGGGATGGTATGCTGCAGCCAAAGGAGAATGGGGTCACAAGTGGCAAAAAAAACAAACAACTTTACTACTTGCTTGTCCCCATTCTCCTGAATTGACCCTGCAACAATGTGCCATGACCAAAATCAGCATGCACCCCCAGCTCTAGTTAAAAAAGTTGCACCAAGTTTTAACTTCCTGGAGTGATTTTCCCCTTTTATAGTTCATAAAGAATCAAGTGCTTTCCTCCCTTTCTACAGCCTGAGTGAGCTGCCCTCCCTGATTCTGTAAACGCTTTCTCCATTTCTCCTATCTTATTTGTGGCTGGGGCACAACCATAATGTTTCATTTTTGGGAGCTTAAAAAGAACACAACACAGCAGTAATGCTGCAATTTTGCGACGACTCGGTGTGACTCCCGAGCCTAAATGTTTCTGATCTAATCTATTAAGTAGTTTGCATTCAGTAATTTGGACTTTTTGACACTTTCTATACCAGACAGTTACCATTGAACTCTATTCTGAGTCTGGGGAAAGCGTAACACACTTCATTACAGCTACCTGAATAGTTTCTCCTCCGTAATTCACAATTTCTGTGTAATCACCATTGTTCTCTCATTAATTCCTGTATCGTGGAGTCGCTCGCCGGAGACGTCTCAGGCGCCATTGAGGACGCTTTTTGCCTCTCAATCCATCACAGCGATATGAAAAAGCAGCGTCGTGTTATAAATGCAGGAAACAAATATAAAGGGGAGGGGGCATGATGTCGGCATCGATCAGCCTCTTGGAGAAATCGTTATGTCCTTGTCCAGCACAATGCCTATTATAGCCGCTGTAATTGAATTCACTTCCAATGCTCATTGTATTGATTGAAAAAAAAATCTGAAATGTTTCTCTGTTTATGTATCTCTGAGCCAAATGTACAAGGGGTTTGCCGAAAATGACATTTTTAGCATGTGCAGGAGGCACAATTGCCATGGGACCTGTGGAGAGAGGGAACCAAAAAAACTGCTCATTAAACAGTGATAGCATTTGCCTCCCGCCAGCACCAGGGGGAGTTCGCGCAACAGAGATTTTACACTGAGTTGAATACAAGCTGTATAAATCTGTATGTAGTGAGCTCCTCCTAGTGGTGGCTGTATAAATCTGTATGTAGTGACCTCCCCCTAGTGGTGACTGTATAAATCTGTATGTAGTGAGCTCCCTCTAGTGGTGGCTGTATAAATCTGTATGTAGTGACCTCCCCCTAGTGGTGGCTGTATAAATCTGTATGTAGTGAGCTCCCCCTAGTGGTGGCTGTATAAATCTGTATTTAGTGAGCTCCCTCTAGTGGTGGCTGTATATATCTGTATGTAGTGAGCTCCTCCTAGTGGTGGCTGTATAAATCTGTATGTAGTGAGCTTCCCCTAGTGATGCCTGTATAAATCTGTATGTAGTGAGCTCCCTCTAGTGGTGGCTGTATAAATCTGTATGTAGTGAGCTCCCTCTAGTGGTGACTGTATAAATCTGTATGTAGTGAGCTCCTCCTAGTGGTGGCTGTATAAATCTGTATGTAGTGAGCTCCCCCTAGTGGTGCCTGTATAAATCTGTATGTAGTGAGCTCCTCCTAGTGGTGGCTGAATAAATCTGTAGTGAGCTCCCCCTAGTGGTGGCTGTATAAATCTGTATGTAGTGACCTCCCCCTAGTGGTGGCTGTATAAATCTGTATGTAGTGAGCTCCCCCTAGTGGTGGCTGTATAAATCTGTATTTAGTGAGCTCCCTCTAGTGGTGGCTGTATATATCTGTATGTAGTGAGCTCCTAGTGGTGGCTGTATAAATCTGTATGTAGTGAGCTCCCTCTAGTGGCGGCTGTATAAATCTGTATCTAGTGAGCTCCCTCTAGTGGTGGCTATATAAATCTGTATGTAGTGAGCTCCCTCTAGTGGTGGCTGTATAAATCTGTATGTAGTGAGCTCCCCCTAGTGGTGGCTGTATAAATCTGTATGTAGTGAGCTTCCCCTAGTGGTGCCTGTATAAATCTGTATGTAGTGAGCTCCCTCTAGTGGTGGCTGTATAAATCTGTATGTAGTGAGCTTCCCCTAGTGGTGCCTGTATAAATCTGTATGTAGTGAGCTCCTCGTAGTGGTGGCTGTATAAATCTGTATGTAGTGAGCTTCCCCTAGTGGTGGCGGTATAAATCTGTTTGTAGTGAGCTCCCCCTAGTGGTGGCTGTATAAATCTGTATGTAGTGAGCTTCCCCTAGTGGTGCCTGTATAAATCTGTATGTAGTGAGCTCCCCCTAGTGGTGGCTGTATAAATCTGTATGTATTGAGCTCCCTCTAGTGGTGGCTGTATAAATCTGTATGTAGTGAGCTCCCCCTAGTGGTGGCTGTATAAATCTGTATGTATTGAGCTCCCTCTAGTGGTGGCTGTATAAATCTGTATGTAGTGAGCTCCCCCTAGTGGTGGCTGTATAAATCTGTATGTATTGAGCTCCCTCTAGTGGTGGCTGTATAAATCTGTATGTAGTGAGCTCCCCCTAGTGGTGGCTGTATAAATCTGTATGTATTGAGCTCCCTCTAGTGGTGGCTGTATAAATCTGTATGTAGTGAGCTCCCCCTAGTGATGGATGTATAAATCTGTATGTAGTGAGCTTCCCCTAGTGGTGCCTGTATAAATCTGTATGCAGTGAGCTCCCTCTAGTAGTGGATGTATAAATCTGTATGTAGTGAGCTCCCTCTAGTGGTGGCTGTATAAATCTGTATGTAGTGAGCTCCCCCTAGTGGTGGCTGTATAAATCTGTATGTATTGAGCTCCCTCTAGTGGTGGCTGTATAAATCTGTATGTAGTGAGCTCCCCCTAGTGATGGATGTATAAATCTGTATGTAGTGAGCTTCCCCTAGTGGTGCCTGTATAAATCTGTGTGCAGTGAGCTCCCTCTAGTAGTGGATGTATAAATCTGTATGTAGTGAGCTCCCCCTACTGGTGACTGTATAAATCTGTATGTAGTGAACTCTTATTATAAAAATACAAAACTTACAATCAATAAATAGCAAAAATCAAACCCCAGCCAAAGCAACCATCTCAGTCCAGCATTACCCCCCAGTCCAAAGCAAAGTTCGAGTCCAGCATAACTGCCCCCAGCCAAAGCAACCCCCCCAAAACAAACAAAAATCAAACTCTGTCTTCTTCTTTCTCAGAGGAGCGTCCTCCATCATCTTTCTCTCTTATGCTGTTTTCTTTCCGTTACTCGTCTTTTCACTTTTTGACTTTTGATTCCTCCAGATCTCCTCCTCCCCAGGTTACCTCACCCAAGGAGAGAAGACACATTCTATTAATACACGCGCACATACACACTTTACACCAAACCTGACAAAGAAGACTTCTGGTCCATCGCCCAAAAAGAAACATAAAAGCCACCTGGCTCAAAACACATCTATCTAAACCACACAATTTTTTTTTTCCCTTTTTATATATATATTTATTCATTTATTTATTTATTTTACACAGCAAATACAACTATAACAAACTCACCACCAACCCTCTCCAACCACTAAAAACCCCACACAATACAAAAATCAGCTCACTGAGGAACTCATGACCTCCTGCTTACAAGACAGGTGCATTAACCCTGTAAGCCACAGGATCATCACCCTACAATACAATGCTACATCACTCTCTATATTACGACACTTACCCACAGCCAGGATTGGTGCCTGTAAGCCCTATATCAGTATTTCACTTCTGCAAAACAAAAATCTGATAGTGAAAAGCCGCCAGCCCGCCACCAGGAAACCGGCGATGACTGGCTTCTATCCTAACAATCCTTACTCTACCAGCTGTCCCTACCTGTTTATCTACCTACCTTTCCCTGTCTCTCCCTCCCTGCCCCTACTGCCCTACCTAACTCACCACAAGCCTTCCTAACTGTCCCTCGGCTGTCCCTGTCCTGCCCCTAACTATCTACCTGTCCCTACCACTTACCTGCTTATCTAAGCCCTAGGGTACATTAAATGAGAACCCTCTCCAGAGAAGAGAGGCCCTCGCTGCACCCAGCCTGTCATACTCCAGAGAGCGCACCTTCACCAGGCCACCCAGAATGCTCCTAACAACCTCGTCCCAGGGGAGGATTTTCTGCTGAGTTGCCACTAAGCACCGTGCGTTCCACGTGTAAAACCTGACGACTAAACTGAGGAAAAATAAAGTGCCCCGATCTCGGTCACCCAGGGATCTGAATGCCCCATACGCCCACTCCACATAGGAAAGGTGTGCCAGCCTATGGAAGCACACACCCTGTTGTAAGGACAGAGTAGCTAAAGGACAGAGGCCGGAGTCCGTACACTCCAGGAGGGGTATCTATGGTGCCGTGGTCGGTGGTCCACTCTGGTGGGGGTGGTGGTAGCTCTTCCTTAGGCGTGGTGGAGTGCACAGGATGCACTGGACGAGGTGGGGCTGCGTGGGGCTCCCTCCGAATCCTGGAGGGACAGCCAGACTTCAAATGTCCAGGTTGCCCACACACATAACACCTCCTCTCTGTGATACCCCCAGGTCGTGGTCGGAACTGTTGGGGCCTAGGATTGTGAGGCGTGATAGTCATCGGCTTGCGACTAGGTGGAAGGGCAGATATAATCTGAGGGGGACGGGGCGCGGGAGCAGGCCGTGGTTCATTGTCCAGAAGCCTCCTCCATTGCGGTCGGATAGTAAGGGCTTCATCGGCCAGGGCTGCAGCTCTATCCACGGTACACGGCGTGCGCTCCCGGACCCATTCCCGTACCTCTGCGGGGCACTTGGTAAGAAATTGTTCTATAAGGAAGGCCTGTATAACATCTTCCACAGTAAAGGCGTTTTCCGCTTCCAGCCATCTCCGACATGCCTCGGACATCTTATGTGCATACATCCTAAACGATCCCCCCATGGTGCATGGGAGGTCTCGGAACTTGGCCCTATATGAGTCTGGGGTGATAGCATGGTAATCCAGGATAGTCCGCTTTACAATGTTATTATCCCGATTCCGCTGTGCATCAATGGTTCGGTAAGCCTCCGCCATGCTTCTGTTCTCGGGAGCCCCACTAACAAACGCATCCAGCTAGAGTGGGGCACCTCCATCACAGCACACTGCTGCTCAAAGTCTTTGAAGAACCCCTCCACATCTCCAGAAGCCTCATCAAATGGCTTAAACTCTGTCCGGGTGTTCCGTACAGGCTCCCGGATTGTTGGGGTTACACTCCACATGGCGTTACTCCCTTTTTCAAGCTACATTGCTTCCTGTCTCCGCTGTGCCCGGCGGGCAGCCTCCTCCTTGTACTCCTGAGAGACGCCGGGGCCCAGAACCGCCATCTCTTCTTCATACCACACCAACCACTGGCTTTTCTGGATGGGGATCCCTGTCTCCAGAGCTCGTCCTTCAGACATCTGGGAGGAGGTGGCTGGGCTAGCGCCCACCAGCAGGTCAATTAAGGAATCTTTAGTCAGTCCCTGGTAGTTCAGGCCCAGGTCTCTGGCTCTCTCCTGTAAACTGGATACAGTCCAATTTCTGTTCTCACTCTGGGTGGTTCTCCATTGGGTTACGCTCTGTTGATCCCACCGCTGCCACCAGTTGTCACGGGGTCCTTCTCTGGTATCACACAATCAACAGAGCAAGCGAAGAGTGAACAATTTCAAGACCTTTATTTAGGCAAAAATACGAAAGGTCCATATTCAGTCCACCACACAAAGGATAAGATAGTCCAGAGTCTGAATACAGTCCAGTAGCAGGACAACATGTCCAGGAAGATGAGATTCCAAAACTCTAGCACCAGAGGATAAAATGGGTCCTTCTCTCTGGGGTGCAGTCTTCACGAAGCTCTCCACACAGGAACTGACTTGTCCACCTCCTCTCTTCCCCACCCCCTTCCTTGTGTACAGCTCCTGTCCTCCCCAGCCCCCTCCTTATGTCCAGGGGTAGTCTGACAGGTGGAGGAGGCAAAGGAGCCTTAGGGATTAAGGAACTGCAGGGGGTCATCAAGAGACAGATACAGTCAGGCTATAGACATACCAGGCAACAAGAAAAACACTATGAAGATCAGTGAAATAGAAATATACACAAAATGATATCCACATAGCTTATCACACCATCACAACCTCTCCCCCACCGTAATAAGTGAGCACGCCGTGAGGTCTACATAGACCTGTGGCCTGCTCACTTTAGTCCACATTCCTCAGTCATTTATAGTTCCTTGTACAGTGGCAGGGGTAGGTCGGCCTGGGGAGCCTATGGTTCTTCTTGTCGAGACAGACCATCAGCATTCTGGTGTTGGCTTCCCCGCTTGTATTGGATGGAGAAGCTGTAGGGTTGTAAGGACAAGCTCCACCACAGCAATCTTCCATTGTCCCCTGATACGCGGTTCAGCCATGTGAGGGGGTTGTGGTCTGTAACAATTGTAAAGTCTCAGCCATACAAGTATGGCTGCAATTTTTTTAGCGCCCATACAATGGCAAGGCACTCCTTTTCAATAGTGGCATAGGCAACTTCCCGATCCAGTAGTTTCCGACTGGCAAAAGCAACAGGATGTTCTTCTCCGGCGGCGTTCACTTGGCTAAGTACTGCCCCAATCCCAAAGGTGGATGCATCTGTCTGCACGAGGAACCTGCGTTTATAATCCGGGGCAGCCAAGACAGGAGCAGTGACGAGGGCAGTCTTTAACGCTGAAAAGGCATCCTCGCATGCCGGCGTCCACGTCACATTCCTAGGCATGTTCTTGCGGATCAGGTCGGTTAGGGGCTTGGCCAAGGTGCTGAAGTTAGAAACAAATTTGCGATAGTAACCAGCAGTTCCTAAAAACGCAAGTACCTGCTTTTTTGTCTGGGGTCTACACCAGTTGCTAATGGCTTCCACCTTGGCAGGCTCAGGCCTTAGTGTCCCACCCCCTACTCTATGCCCGAGGTACTGCACCTCAGCCATCCCTATTTGGCACTTAGCAGGGCGAACCCCTTTCTTTTGGCTGTTTCCCTCCATCCTCCTCAAAACTTTCATATTGGGAGGCATCTGAGAGATCAGCCACCTCCTCATTCTCCATCCATCTGATCTCCTCATTCACTGTTTAATCCCCCGGGTCCTAAGTGACATGGGCTGTCACCTCGGAGGAGGGAGCAGCCATCACCCCAGTTTCCCGAGGCTCCTCCTGTCCCCTGCCCTCTTGACGCCCCTAGACCTGCCATTCCTCATCGGCCCCTCAGCTCCTCCCCCGCTGCCACCTCCAACCTCTGCAGAGGTTGCACCGCCAAGAACTTCCTCACAGCTCCCCTCTGCCCGGCCGGCCATGGCATTAGAGAAGGAACAAGGGCAGCGGCTGAATGGGTGACCTAGATCACCACACAGGTGACATCGAATGACACCACAAGATGCGGCGAGGTGACCCACCTCGCCACACAAGGCACATTTCTGCACCTTGCAGCCCGCGCTGAAGTGGCGAAGATCACCGCACCTTCGGCTGCCACTGATAGAAGACTAGAATCCGATCCCTTCCCAGGAAAGCCGAGGAAGGGATGTGGGTGACAGTGCCCCCTGAACGCTTCAACTTTACCATGAAGGTCCAGCCTCCTGACCAGATGCCAAAATCGTCCCGGTTCTTCTTAGGGACCTCCACAACCTCGCCGTACCGGCTCAACCTGGTCATTATGTCGATGCCAGAAAGAGACTCATTACATGTTAAAATGGTCACTTTCTTCGGCCCACTTTGGCGAGAAATTGCCTCCACGTCAAACCCTCGCCAGCCGGGCTCCTCCTTTACCAGCTCATAATTCGACCAAAAGAGCTCCAAGCCCCCCGGACGAACAAAGCTGATATCAAAGGTGGAGGTCCCAAAAGGATGCATCAGAGCAAAGATGTCAATAGCCCTGAAGTCCATCTTCATGAGGAGCTTCACCACATTTGTCCTGGATGCAGAGGCGTATCTAGGCTTTCTGGCACCCGGGGCAAGAATTTGGTTCGGCGCCCCCCCCCCCCCCAGTACATATGCGACTTGCACAGTTAGTCATGTACCCACGAGCCGCTCTCCCTAATGCTCTCAATGTTCAGTAAAAAACTGAAAGCAGGATGAGCTGCTCGTTGTCACAGGACCATAAGTATGAAAATCGCATATGAGTGAAGTGTCCATGTGATGACTGCTGGAACCTGCAGAGCTGAATCCTGACATTGCAGCTTCTGAATTCTCACAGCGCATGCACTGCACACATTTAGGATTCTCCCTTGCCGATGTACAGTCATGTCAGCACAAGTATGTGATTTATATACTTCTGGCCACATTCCGTCAGCATGTGACCGCATATGTAAATTACCGGCACGAGAGAATCCTTACAGAGTTCAGTGAGCACTGTGAGAATTCATAAGTCTGCAGTCACATAGAATGACTGTAGACTCAGCACAAACCTGGAGAACCCCTTTAATGTTCCTAACAAATAAAAACATGAGAATTAGTCAGTATCACAAATAACATTTACATCCAGGTACCTTATAGATGACGTCGTCTCTGGAGTCGGTCTCCTTTTCTTCTTCTTGTCCAGACCCCATGATGAGTTTTCTCATCCACAGCCGTCTATCTTCTCCGGTCTTCTGCAGCAAATCTCCACATGATCCCCTTAAAGATAGAAGTGTCATTATAATGCTCCTAAATAAAAATGCAATATACTGTCGCCTCACACTATTCCCCTCCCTCCTCATACTGTCTCCTCTGACATCCCACCTGTTCACCATACTGTCTCCTCATATATTTACCCCCTCACTCTCTGTACTGTCTGCTCACACATATCCCTGACTCCCCATACTGTGTCTGCACATCCCATCACCCTCACTCCCCATACTGTGTCCACATACATTCACCCGTTCGCACCCCTTACTTGTCTGCACCCATCCCCCATAATGTTTCCTCATACATACTCTTCATTTTGTGTCCTCAAATCTCCCCACACACATTAAATACCATCCCCAATCCCCCACACACATTAAGTACCCCCCATCCCCACTCCAAATTCCCCCACGCACATTAAATCCCCCACCCTCACTCCAAATCCCTCACACACATTAAATACCCCCCATCCCCACTCCAAATCCCCCTACACATCAAGTATCCCCCATCCCCACTCAATAACCCCTCGTCCCTACTCCCAAATCCCCCCACACATTATGTACCCCCAATCCAAATCCCCCCACACATGTACCCCCACTCCAAATCCCCCCATACATTAACCCCCATCCCCACTCATTAACCCCATCGTCACTCATTAACCCCTCCTCTCATTAACCCCCATCCCCACTCATTAACCCCCCACACATTAACCCCCATTCCCACTCATTAACGCCCACACATAAACCCCCATCCCCACTCATTAACCCCCCAGACATTAACCCCCTTTTTCACTCATTAACCCCCCACACTCATTAACCCCCATCTCCACTCATTAACCCCCCACTTATTAACCCCCCACTTATTAACCCCCATCCCTACATTAACCCCCACACATTAACCCCCATCTCCACTCATTAACCCCCACACTCATTAACCCGATTTCCATTCATTAACCCCCCACTCATTAACCCCCATCCCCACACATTAATCCCCATCCCCATAGTAACCCCCTTCCCCACACATTAACCCCCATCCCCACTCATTAACCCCCATCCCCACTCATTAACCCCCATCCCCACACATTAACCCCCACCCCACATTAACCCCCATCCCCACATTAACCCCCATCCCCACACATTAACCCCTACATATTAACCCCCCACTCATTAACCCCCATCCCCACACATTAACCCCCATCTCCACTCATTAACCCCCACACATTAATCCCCATCTCCACTCATTAACCCCCATCTCCACTCATTACCCCCCCACTCACTAACCCCCATCCCCACATTAACCCCCATCTCCACTCATTAACCCCCCCATCTCCCATCTTCGGTGGTTCTTCAGCTCCACAGAGGAGCACACTTACCACCAGCGTTTGGTATCTGTATGTAGTGAGCTCCCCCTAGTGGTGACTGTATAAATCTGTATGTAGTGAGCTCCCTCTAGTGATGGCTGTATAAATCTGTATATAGTGCGCTCCCCCTAGTGGTGGCTCTATAAATCTGTATGTAGTGAGCTCCCCCTAGTGGTGACTGTATAAATCTGTATGTAGTGAGCTCCCTCTAGTGGTGGCTGTATAAATCTGTGTGAAGTGGTCTCCCTTTAGCATTTTCTACTCTGCCATTTTTATGTTTCGTTTTTTTTATAGCACTAGTACAATTTCCAGCAATCCCCATCGTGTTTTGCCAGATATTTAGCGCAGTGGTTGAACATGAAAGTGAAGTCAGTTCTAATTGTCTACATACATTAGCCTCTCTGCTTCTTTATACTTTGTGCTCTCTACAGATCATTAGAGTAGTTTTTCATCTTTGTCTCTTCCATTGCAGGGAGCGATGAGCTGGGATCCGGAGGATACGTGGACGGATACATTACAGAGCCCAGGATCATTGATGATGATGGATACAACATTGATGACTCAGATTACGATATCTATATCGATGATGTAAGTTTATGGCAAATTATTCTTATGATTTGTTTTATTACTATGTGACCAGTTGAAAATTTAAAGGGGTTTTCTGGGATGCAAAACCATTATCTAAGGAATCCTCTGTTGATCCCCATCTTTACCTTTCTACTGTGTAAACGCTTTTAAAGGGAATGTCAGCCTAACAGCTAGTGATAGAGCCAAATGTATGTCTTCAATCTCTCAGCCCTGCAATCAAAAAAATAATTAGTATCTGTATCCGGTATGGCAGTCTTCCACCACTCCTGTCCTGAAAGCCAACCGACAGGTCATGTTTCAGGGTTTCCTTAGTATTACACAGGAACACTACTGTACAGCCACACAACTTGGGCAAATGAATCTATCCAAAGCCTGTCACTACATACAGGTATCTGCAGACACCACTAGGAGGAGCTCACTACATACAGATTTATACAGTCACCACTAGGGGGAGCTCACTACATACAGTTTATACAGCCACCACTAGGGGGAGCTCACTACATACAGTTTATACAGCCACCACTAGGGGGCGCTTACTACATACAGATTTTACAGTCACCACTAGAGGGAGCTTACTACATGCAGATTTATAAAGTCACCACTAGAGGGAGCTCACTACATACAGATTTATAAAGTCACCAATAGAGGGAGCTCACTACATACAGATTTATACAGTCACCACTAGGGGGAGCTCACTACATACAGATTTATACAGTCACCACTAGAGGGAGTTCACTACATACAGATTTATACAGCAACCACTAGGAGGCTCTCACTACATAAAGATTAAAACAGCCACCACTAGGGGGGGCTCACTGCATACAGATTTATACAGCCACCACTAGGGGGGGCTCACTACATGCAGATTTATACAGCCACCACAAGAGGGAGCTCACTACATACAGTTTATACAGCCACCACTAGGGGGAGCTCACTACATGCAGATTTATACAGCCACCACAAGAGGGAGTTCACTACATACAGTTTATACAGTCACCACTAGAGGGAGCTCACTACATGCAGATTTATACAGCCACCACAAGAGGGAGCTCACTACATACAGTTTATACAGTCAACACTAGAGGGAGCTCACTACATAGATTTATACAGCCACCACAAGAGGGAGCGCACAACATACAGATTTATACAGCCACCACTAGGGGGAGCTCACTACATACAGATTTATACAGCCACCACTAGGGGGAGCTCACTACATACAGATTTATACAGCCACCACTAGGGGGAGCTCACTACATACAGATTTATACAGCCACCACTAGAGAGAGCTCACTACATACAGATTTATACAGCCACCACTAGAGGGAGCTCACTACATACAGATTTATACATCCACCGCTAGAGGGAGATCACTACATACAGATTTATAAAGTCACCACTAGGGGGAGCTCACTACATACAGATTTATACAGCCACCACTAGGGGGAGCTCACTACATACAGATTTATACAGCGACCACTAGGGGGAGCTCACTACATACAGATTTATACAGCCACCACTAGGGGGAGCTCACTACATACAGT
Organism: Dendrobates tinctorius; assembly: GCF_039654945.1. Lineage (NCBI taxonomy): Eukaryota > Metazoa > Chordata > Amphibia > Anura > Dendrobatidae > Dendrobates > Dendrobates tinctorius. Next base: position 15,495,734 of record NW_027361803.1, read on the forward strand.
TTATACAGTCACCACTAGAGGGAGCTCACTACATACAGTTTATACAGCCACCACTAGAGGGAGATCACTACATACAGTTTATACAGTCACCACTAGAGTGAGCTCACTACCTGCAGATTTATACAGCCACCACAAGAGGGAGCTCACTACATACAGTTTATACAGTCACCACTAGAGGGAGCTCACTACATACAGTTTATACAGCCACCACTAGGGGGAGCTCACTACATACAGTTATCTATAGCCACCACTAGGATGAGCTCACTACATAGATTTATACATCCACCGCTATAGGGAGCTCGCTACATACAGATTTATAAAGTCACCACTAGGGGGAGCTCACTACATACAGATTTATACAGCCACCACTAGGGGGAGCTCACTACATACATATTTATACAGCCACCACTAGAGGGAACTCACTACATACAGATTTATACAGCCACCACTAGGGGGAGCTCACTACATACAGATTTATACAGCCACCACTAGAGAGAGCTCACTACATATAGATTTATACAGCCACCACTATAGGGAGCTCACTACATACAGATTTATACAGCCACCACTAGAGGGAGCTCACTATATACAGATTTATACAACCATCACTAGAGGGAGCTCACTACATACAGATTTATACAGCCACCACTAGGAGGAACTCACTACATACAGGTTTATAGTCACCACTAGGAGGAACTCACTACATACAGATTTACAAAGCTATGAGGGATAGCTAATACTAGAGAAGAGAGAGAGAGGATTCAAAAAGATTTAAATAAACTGGAGAAGTGGGCAGCAACAGAATGGTTTTTAACAGGGAGAAATGCAAAGTACTACATCTGGGCAATAAAAATGAAAAAAGCATATATAGAATGGGAGGAATAGGGCTAAGTGACAGCACATGTGAAAAAGACTTGGGTATACTAATAGATCACAGACTGAATATGAGTCAACAGTGTGATGCAGCAGCAAAAAAGGCAAATGCAATTCTAGGATGTATTAACAGAAGCATACAGTCTAGATCACGTGAAGTCATTATTTCCCTCTACTCCTCTTTGGTCAGACCTCATCTAGAATATTGTGTCCAGTTTTGGGCACCACATTTTAAAAAAGACATCAACAAACTGGAGCAAGTTCAGAAAAGAGCGACCAGAATGGTGACCGGTCTGCAAACCCTGTCTTATGAGGAAAGGTTGCAGGATTTGGGAATGTTTAGTTTGCAAAAGAGAAGACTGAGAGGAGACTTAATAGCTGTCTACAAATATCTAAAGGGCTGTCACATTGTAGAAGGATCAACTTTATTCTCATTTGCCCAAGGAAAGACTAGAAGCAATGGGATGAAACTGAATGGGAGGAGACACAGATTAGATATTAGAAAAAACTTTTTGACAGAGTGATCAATGAGTGGAACAGGCTGCCACAAGAAGTGGTGAGTTCTCCTTCAATGGAAGTCTTCAAACAGAGGCTGGACAGACATCTGACTGGGATGATTTAGCGAATCCTGCTTTGAGCAGGGGGTTGGACCAGATGGCCCAGGAGGTCCCTTCCAACTCTACGATTCTATGATTCTATGATTATACAGTAACCACTAGGGGGAGCTCACTACATACAGATTTATACAGCCATCACTAGAGGGAGCTTACTACATACAGATTTATACAGCCACCACTAGGGGGAGATCACTACATATAGATTTATACAGTCACCACTAGGAGGAGCTCACTACACACAGATTTATACAGCCACCACTAGGGGGAGATCACTACCTACAGATTTATACAGTCACCACTAGAGGGAGCTCACTATATACAGTTTATACAGCCACCACTAGGGGGAGCTCACTACATACAGTTATCTATAGCCACCACTAGGATGAGCTCACTACATAGATTTATACATCCACCGCTAGGGGGAGATCACTACCTACAGATTTATACAGCCACCACTAGAGGGAGCTCACTACATACAGATTTATACAGCCACCACTAGGGGGAGCTCACTACATACAGATTTATACAGCCATCACTAGAGGGAGCTCACTACATACAGATTTATACAGCCACCACTAGGAGGAACTCACTACATACAGATTTATAGTCACCACTAGGAGGAACTCACTACATACAGATTTATACAGTAACCACTAGGGGGAGCTCACTACATACAGATTTATACAGCCACCACTAGGAGGAACTCACTACATACAGATTTATACAGTAACCACTAGGGGGAGCTCACTACATATAGATTTATACAGCCATCACTAGAGGGAGCTCACTACATACAGATTTATACAGCCATCACTGGAGGGAGCTCACTACATACAGATTTATACAGTCACCACTAGGAGGAGCTCACTACACACAGATTTATACAGCCACCAGTAGGGGGAGCTCACTACACACAGATTTATACAGTCACCACTAGAGAGAGCTCACTACACACAGATTTATACAGTCACCACTAGAGTGAGATCACTACCTATAGATTTATACAGCCACCACTAGAGGGAGATCACTACCTACAGATTTATACAGCCACCACTAGGGGGAGCTCACTACATACAGATTTATACAGCCACCACTAGAGGGAGCTCACTACATACAGATTTATACATCCACCGCTAGAGGGAGATCACTACATACAGATTTATAAAGTCACCACTAGTAAAGTCACCGCCACTAGTAAAGCCACAGCTACTAGTAAAGTCACCGCCACTAGTAAAACCACCGCCACTAGTAAAACCACCGCCACTAGTAAAACCACTGCCACTAGTAAAGTCACCGCCACTAGTAAAACCACAGCTACTAGTAAAGTCACCGCCACTAGTAAAGTCACCGCCACTAGTAAAGTCACCGCCACTAGTAAAACCACCACAACTAGTAAAGTCACCACAACTAGTAAAGTCACCGCCACTGGTAAAGTCACTGCCACTAGTAAAACCACAGCTACTAGTAAAGCCACCACCACTAGTAAAGTCACCACCACTAGTAAAGTCACCGCAACTAGTAAAGTCACTGCCACTAGTAAAACCACAGCTACTAGTAAAGCCACCACCACTAGTAAAGTCACCGCCACTAGTAAAGTCACCGCCACTAGTAAAGTCACCGCCACTAGTAAAACCACCACTACTAGTAAAGTCACCACAACTAGTAAAGTCACTGCCACTCGTAAAACCACAGCTACTAGTAAACCCACAGCTACTAGTAAAGTCGCCACAACTAATAAAGCCACTATAACAAGTAAAGCCACTACTTGTAAAGCCACCGCCGCTAGTAAAGACACCGCCGCTAGTAAAGACACTGCCACTAGTAAAGACACTGCCACCAGTAAAGTCACCACAACTAGTAAAGCCATCTCCACTAGTAAAGACACAGCCACTAGTAAAGTCACAACTAGTAAAGCCATCTCCACTAGTAAAGACACTGCCACTAGTAAAGTCACCACAACTAGTAAAGCCATCTCCACTAGTAAAGACACAGCCACTAGTAAAGTCACCACTAGTAAAGCCATCCCCACTAGTAAAGACACTGCCACTAGTAAAGTCACAACTAGTAAAGCCATCTCCACTAGTAAAGACACTGCCACTAGTAAAGTCACCACAACTAGTAAAGCCACCACCTCTAGTAAAGTCTCCACAACTAGTAAAGCCATCACCTCTAGTAAAGTCACCATGACTGACAAAGACGGATCAGCCAGCTGGAGTTTGATATGTCCAGGTGTTTGTTCTCTGGTAAGATCAGTCACCCCTAGAGGGATCTGGCAGCGGCTTGCTCCTCTCTCCTAGTGAAGGACGCTCTCATGCCCAGATGCTTTTGTTTGGAGGATTAGCTCTTCCACAATCACGCTTCTAAACTGTAGATGACAAATGAGATCTCCACCGGAAGGAAGAAACCTTCTCAGATCATCCTGACCCCGAAACAGCTGCCTGAGCATGGACTCCTCTTCCTTCGGGCCAGTATCATATTGTTGTCTTCCTTCTGGAGGAGAGATCATTTTCATCAGTTTATTTAATTGGAGCGTTGCCTGAGAATAGGCCTCCATATACTTCAGGATCTGTTTAGTGAGAAGACTCTGGACAGAAGCGTGTGAGATGTTGCAATGCTCGGTGATGGGGCTTCAGTCCTCCCTGGGTGGTCTATGACCCGTGACTTGCCCTGCATGTCGGCTCCTTACCTCCAGTTATGGGGACTTTGCTCTTTCTATTTAGTGATCTCTTAGGTTTTTTGTTAATGTCTCTGTAGGTCAAACCGCTCTCACGCATCCGAGGAGGAAACAAGAAGTTTATGATAGAAACTAAGATGACCCCAGGGACCTACACGAAGATAGTCCCTTTGAAAACGACCACGACAGCTGCCCCCGTAACATCTGTATCTGTGGCAAAACCAACAGCAAGTCCTCCAGCTACGACCACCACTGGTAAAGCCACCACCACTGGTAAAGCCACCACCACTCGGCCACCTAGGAAAAAAGTCATGGTTTCTCCTCCTCGGCTCTTTGACCTGACCTGTGAGGAGACCGTTTGTCCAGCCGATAGCTTCTGTCTTAATGATTATGACCGCGGGGGCTCACAATGCCACTGTAACCTCGGGAAAGGAGGAGACACATGTGCACATGGTAGGTTCATAACTTTACTGATCCTTTCCTCTACTTTATCTGGACTTTCTTGCTTTCTTCTCCCATTATATATAAAGCTGCTTCTTTCCTGTGATCGGACAGCAATGCATTATGGGATCTGTTATGTGGTGTGAGGCAGTGACCGGTGTCACAGGTAGGGGTCGCTGTGTGTTCCGCCAGGATGCGCACGGAGGTGTATGGAGGCCATGAGAGGGCAGTGCAGTTACAGGCGTAGCAACAAAATGGTAGTGGTGCAGTCTGTTTCATTCCCGACCCGGGTTTTCCATGTGGCCTACGGCCACAGATTCCAGTTAAGAACCCTGCAGTAAAAGTTTTGGGTAAGTCAGGGTCAGAGTTAGTTTGGTCTAGCAATTGTGCAGAGCAGAAGGCCCTTCAGAGGCAACACAGGCAAGCGGAGCCAAACAGCCAAGGGCTGTGAAAGGCCTGGCACCCACAGCGTACAAGGCGGTGCAGTCGCCCACGGCAATAGTCTCGAAGTTGTACTGTCATGTACCCTGCTGTGAACCGGAGGTAGACTGTCCTGTGCTCGGCTGCGCTCCGGAGGTGGACTAGCGTGTTTATCGACTGCAATCTGGAGGATATGTTTCCCGACTGCGATCCGGAGGATATTGTGTACTGAGCTGTCCTGTCAGTTGAGCATTAAAGAGACTTTTGTTTTGAACTTTGCTGGGTCACTGCCTCATCACTGCTCAGTGTGGATGTCTCTGCACTTCAGTGGTCACAGTATGTTGGTATTTTTCAAGAACTGTATGGCGCTATGTACATCGTGTTTCATTTCCACTTTAAAAAAAAATATATATTTTTGCACTGTATGTCGGTATTTCAAATATGAGGCACTGCCACTTTAAGCATTTTATAGGATATTATTTTTGCACTGTATGGCGGTATTTCAAATATGAGGCACTGCCACTTTAAGCATTTTATAGGATATTATTTTTGCACTGTATGGCGGTATTTACATTTTCAGTCACTGCTCATTTTTTGCCATGTATGATAGTGATGTGTAACATCGCTGTTTAGTCAGCTATGTGGCAGCGTTATCTGGCCGTTGTATGGCACTATGACAGGATTTTCCAGCTTTATTCTGGAGCGCTGGGTCGTGTCTGATATTGCCACTTGACCCCATTTAATCACGTGCAGTTAGATTGACCTGCCGTGCGCTCCTAGTTTAATCAATGTGGGTATGCTCTCTCCCACCACCCCGGGGCGCGTTGTATGTGTGATGCTTGCACATGACCTTCCCCAGGGGCATCGGCTGCATTTCCTAGTCAATAATGAAATAATGATGAAAAGTATTGTGCTTATATAATGGAGAGTAACTGTGCCGCCATAAAATGCTGACCATGTAACATCAGTCATATAACTTTTTCTGCCTCCTGAAAGGCAAATTTAATCAGTTTCAATCACCAGTCAGGAGGGAATGTGGCATTTTTGAAGGTAGTAACTTATGGTTTTCTTTTCGACACATAATTAATACACCTATACCATACACATAAATAAAACCACTCTCCCATACACAATAATTGTACTGCCTTACAATGCAAACTGGTATTTCTATACTGTACACAGAAAAAACATTGCTGCACCAAACACTTAAATAGTGCTGCCATACCATACACTTAAATACTTAAATACTACTGCTATACGATACAATAATTGCTGTTATACTGTGCACAGAAATTGCATTGTCACACCAAGTACAACTATGCCATAAACAATAATTGTTCTTCTATATAGTACACATAATTAATACTGTTGGTCTGTACACAGGAAAAATACTGATAAATCGTACACTTAAATAGTACTACTATGCCATACTCAATATTGGCACAACTGAACTGCACACATAATTGTCATTACTATACTATACACAGAAATAACACTGCTGTAACTTACATTTAAATTGTACCCCTAACCCATGCACAATAATTGTACCGCTACACAATACACACAATTGGTACTGCTATACCGTGCACAGAAATAATAGTGTTGTGCCAAACACTTAAATAGTACTGATATACTGTTTCTAATAGTTGCCCTGCTATGTCATATACAATATCGGTGCTGCTATACTGTACACAGAAATAGCACTGTTATACTGTACTCTTAAATAGCACTGCTATGCTACACACAATAATTGTACTTCAATATAATAAATATAATTTATACTGGTATACTGTACACAGAAAATCCACTGCTATACCGTACACTTAAATAGTGCACGATATTAGTACAGCTAAACTGTTCACATTATTGGCACTTGTATACTATATACACAGATTAAACACTGCTGTAACTTAAAATTAAATAGTACCGCTATCTCATGCACAATAATTGTGCTGCTATGTAATGCATAGAGTTAGTACTGCTACACTGCAGACAGAAATAAAACTGCTATACTAAGCACTTAAATAGTACTGCTATAAAATAATTTCACTGCTATGCCATATATATTACTGGTAATGCAGAAATACTATTAATATACCATACTCCATATTTGTAGCACTAAACCGTACTCCTAATTCGTACAACTATACTGTGCATATAAATAGTGCAGCTTAGACATGTAAATAAATGTGCGCACACATAGATCACATTGATACATACTGCTGCCACTAGAGGGAGCTTGGGATAAACAGTATATGGTGCACTCTTCAGCTCCCCCTAGTGGTGGCTGCAGGAAGCCAGAATATTATCTTTTATGTCTCTGTCCATAGAGAGTATTTGGAGTTCTAGGTCTAATATAAAATATTCTACATCAAGAATCGGAGCAACAATTTTAACCTGTTTAGATGAAAACAAGAGATAATATTCATGTTAGTTTATGACCAGAAGGGAAAAAAAATGCAAATTTAACACAAGATATTTTTTTTTCAGATATTAACGTCCAGTACCCGCAGTTTTACGGTCACTCCTATATGACATTTGAGCCATTGAAAAACTCATACCAGACCTTCCAGATCACTGTGGAATTTAAGGTAAAGCCCAGACAGGGTGTCCCTCAGTGCATGGCCGCCCTGGGGTGACTATTATTGAACCAATGTGCACAGTATATATATATATATATATATATATATATATATATATATATATATATATATATATATATATGTGTGTGTACTGTAGGTAGCTAGGACTTAAATCATGTACAGTATGGAAATAAGTATTTGATCCCTTGCTGATTTTGTACGTTCGCCCACTGACAAAGACATGAACAGTCTATAATTTTAAGGGTAGGTTAATTTTAACATTGAGAGATGGAATATCAAAAATAAAATCCAGAAAATCACATTGTGTAAATTATATAAATTTATTTGCATTTGGCAGTGAGAAATAAGTATTTGATCCCCTACAAAAGTTAAGATTTCCAGCTCCTACAGACCAGTCAGATTCTCGTAATCAGCTCGTTAGCTGCATTAAAGACAGCTGTCTTACATAGTCACCTTTATAAAAGACTCCTGTCCACAGACTCAATTAATCAGTCAGACTCTATCCTTTACAACATGGGCAAGACCAAAGAGCTTTCTAAGGATGTCATTGACAAGATCATAGACCTGCACAAAGCTGGAATGGGCTACAAAACCATAAGTAAGACGCTGGGTGAGAAGGAGACAACTGTTGGTGCAATAGTAAGAAAATGGAAGAAATACAAAATGACTGTCAATCAACATCGATCTGGGGCACCATGCAAAATCTCACCTCATGGGGGATCATTGATCATGAGGAAGGTGAGAGATCAGCCTAAAACTACACGTGGGGGAACTTGTTAATGATCTCAAGGCAGCTGGGACCACAGTGACCAAGAAAATCATTGGTAACACATTACACCGTAAAGGTTTAACATCCTGCAGTGCCCGCAAGGTCCCCCTGCTCAGGAACACACATGTGCAGGTCCATCTGTCAATGAACACCTGGATGATTCTGTGAGTGATTGGGAGACGGTACTGTGGACAGAGCAGACAAAAATTGAGCTCTTTGTCATTAACTCAACTTGCTGTGTTTGGAGGAAGAGAAATGCTGCCTATGACCCAAAAAACACCATCCCCACTGTCAAGCATGGAGGTGGAAAAATGTTGTTTTGGGGGTGTTTCTCTGCTAAGGGCACAAGGACTATTTCACCGCATCAATGGGAGAATGGATGGAGCCATGTACCGTAAAATCCTGAGTGACAACCTCCTTCCCTCAGGACATTAAAAATGGATCGTGGCTGGGTCTTCCAGCAAGAGAGTGACCCAAAACATACAGTGAAGGCAACAAAGGAGTGGCTCAAAAAGAAGCACATTAAGGTCATTTAGTGGCCTAGCCAGTCTCCAGACCTTAATCCCATAGAAAACTTATGGAGGGAGATTAAACTCATAGTTGCCAAGCGACAGCCTAAGAGATGATCTGTAAAGAGGAGTGGACCAAGCCTCCTCCTGACATGTGCGCAAACCTCATCATCAACTCCAAGAAACATCTGACTGCTGGGCTTGCCAACAAGGGTTTTACCACCAAGTATTAAGTCTTGTTTGCCAGAGGGATCAAATACTTATTTCTTACTGCAAAACGCAAATAAATTTATAGAATTTATACAATGTGTGTGCTGACCCATCTAAAGTTATCATTGTATGCTTTATATAGTTGTGTTATGTTACCTTTTTTTGTGTTCAGTTTTACTTTTGGTCTTCTGCCACCTGCTGTCCTTTTTCTGTATAGCAGACTGCAGCTAATTATTTCTAGTACATGCCTTCCACTTCCTGGTCAAGGTCACTGCTTCTCTTCCTGTTAGCTGCCATTATTAGTTTCATTTTCTCTTGGGAGAGACTTGCCTATGTGGGGACTGTCCATTCACCTCGTGTGGGGACAGAACAGTCAAAAAACTGCCTTGAAGCCCGGCAAAAAATCACCCTTATATCCTAACCTGTCTGCCCGCTCACATACTGCAGCCCTGCTCTGCTAAGAAACTCTGTCACCCCAAACCGCATTGTGCATAGAGATTGTCTGTATATTGTCGGACTGCAAAACCCCACAATTCTCTAAAAACACATTGGGGATCTCGTCAGGACGTCTTAACTAAGTTGCACTGCGATTTCCAGCCCCCAATTCAAAAGTTCAGTTTCTTAAAGAGACAGTGCACCTTAAATCAAAATGGCTGAAAAAGACCCTGCACAGTCTCCCACTGCTGAAACAGAGCAAATACTATCCGATACTGTCCATTATGAAGAGGGGGAAACAGAGTCCGCTTCAGAAATAGACCAAGACTCACGACCAAGACGCTCTGTCAAACCTACCATAAAAGTCGTCGAAAACTATCACAGTACAAAGGATGAGTTCAATGACAACCTGGGCGACCTATGGGAACGAATCACCTCCCTCATGTCAAGCATCCAACGCCACAAAAATGATGCAGCGGGTCTACAGGACACTATAAAACGGCTAGACACGGCCTACGGAAGATACAAGAGACTGTCCGCAAGGTACGCCGCCTTCCTAAAAGACTCCAATATTGATAAAGCCTCATCAGAGTTAAGCAAAGTAGATTCCACAGACAGAGAAAGGGACGCCGCCGTGCAAGACGCCAAAGATAAAGCGGAGCTCCGTATTCCTCATCTGCAAGAATCAAGTTCCCGCAGGTCAGGCTCATCCCGACACTCTTCTCGGTCATACAAATCATCCTGCTCAAGAACTTCAGCCCTCAGCGACAGAATCCTAGAGGCCCGTTTAAACGCAGAGCGATCCAAACTAAGACGCTCCTACACGGAAAAGAAAGTAGAAGCAGAGGCAGAAGCCTAGAAAGCAGAGGCAGAAGCCTAGAAAGCAGAGGCAGAAGCCAAGAAAGCATCGGCAGGAGCCAAGATAGCATCGGCAGGAGCCAAGATAGCATCGGCAGGAGCCAAGAAAGCATCGGCAGGAGCCAAGAAAGCATCGGCAGGAGCCAAGAAGGCAGAGGCAGGAGCCAAGAAGGCAGAGGCAGAAGCCAAGAAAGCAGAGGCAGAGGCAGAAACCAAGAAGGCAGAAGCAGAGGCTCGGGCAAAGATTCTTCAAACAGAAATGGAGGACGAAATCGCGCTAGCTGAAGTAAAAATACTCGAGCAAGCATTGAATCAAAACCTCGACCCGATTTGCCTACCACCACTGGAAGAAGAGGACCCAGCCGTCCGTACCAGCGATTACATGCAGAAACAGATATCTGCAGCACACACCTTCTCCAGCCACGTTCAACCCACCAATGTGGAAACGTCCAAGTCAGCCCAACTTACTGTGCCAGTGTTACCCACAGCATCCGCAGAGACCCAAAACCAACGCCATAACGTGTCCCCTCAGGTGCAGCAATCATCACAAGGCGACCACAAGATGCACTCCAGTCCATCTCCACAGTTCAAGCCGCAGTCATCAAAATCTCCAGATGATAAACCACAGCTCAACCCTGCAGCAACATCATTCTACCTGGGAACAATTCATCCTTCCACACCACACAGCTTATACCCCGAGAGGCAACACAAGCGAACATGGTAACAAGGAGTGAAGGATCGGATACGACCGAGTTAGCCAGGTTTATGGTGAGCAAAGATCTAATCAGCACCAGCCTCTCAAAGTTTGACGACTGTGCAGAGAAATACAGAGCCTGGAAAGCGACCTTCAAGACCACCTTGGCTGACCTCAATCTATCTGCAGAACGGGAGCTCGACCTCATGGTAAAATGGTTGGGTCTTGACTCCACGAACCGTATCAAGAGTCTTCGGACCGTCTACGTGGGGCAAGCTGAAGCAGGTCTCACTGCTGCCTGGCTGAGACTTGAAAGAACCTATGGCAGCGCTAAGGCCATAGAAAAGTCCCTATTCAAGAGACTGCAGAACGTTCCAAGGATCAACCTTAAGGAAGCCCACAAGCTTCTGGACTTAAGTGATCTGCTTATGGAGCTGAAACTTGCAAAAGGAGACCCTCGTTTGTCTGGATTATGCTACCTGGACACTGCCCATGGGGTGAACCCAATCGTCTCAAAGCTGCCGCATAGTCTGCAGGAGAAGTGGGCAGTATGCGTCTCCAGGTACAAAAGATCACATGATGTCACCTTTCCTCCGTTCAATAAGTTCTGCAAGTTTGTCGACGAACAGGCCCAAATGAGGAACGACCCTAGCCTAGACTTCCAGGAGTCTAACACTACAGCTCCAGCAACACCGTCATCAAAGTATGAAAGCGTCACACATAGACGCAAGGACTTGAGGAGCAGTATAAGTGTCAGAAAGACTAACCTGCCACCACCTGCAGTAACTGCCGATAAACAGTACACTATTCCATCGAGAGATAAGTCTTTCAATCGTGAGTGTCCCATTCACAAAAAACCACACTCACTGAACAAATGTAGAGGCTTCAGGTCTAAAACCATTCAGAAGCGCAAGAAAATCCTCAGCGAACTTGGAGTATGTTTCAAGTGCTGCGCCTCATTAGAACACATGGCCAAGGACTGTAAATCTGCCATAAAGTGTGAAGAGTGTCATAGTGACAAACACCCGTCAGCTTTGCATCCAACCTCAGCTACCAGCGATCCAGCAGTCGCAGTTACCTCTAGTCCGGCTACAAGCCATGGCGGGGAGCCACAGAATAACGCCAAGTCTACCACGGCTGTCTCCTGCTCATGCTCAGAGGTATGCGGGGAGAGCCAAAGTGATAAATGTGCCTAATCAGAGTTTATCCAGAAGAGCAACCAGAGAAGGCAGTAAAAATGTATGCCATCATTGATGATCAGAGCAATCGATCCCTAGCTGGATCTAAGTTCTTTGAAGCCTTTGGAATCAAGGGACCAGCAGCGCCCTATACTCTGAACACTTGCTCAGGACGCATAGAGACTAGCGGCAGGAGGGCACAAGGTTTCATTGCTTCTCCTGTCAACGGTGCCGTAGAAATACCCCTATCTACGCTAATCGAATGCGATCAAATCTCCGACCGAAGGAATGAGATCCCTACCCCAGAAGCTGCATTCCACCAACCACACCTAAGGCACCTAGTCAGCGTTATCCCACCTATGGACTCAGATGCTGAAATCCTGCTTCTGCTCGGCAGAGACAATTTAAGGATACATAAGGTCCGCCAACAGTGCAATGGTCCTGACTATGCCCCCTACGCACAGAGACTCGAATTGGGGTGGGTAATCATAGGAAATGTGTGCTTGGACCGAACAAGAGTCGATTCCTTTAAGACCTATGTACGCGGAGACGGACGAGCTACTTTCTGCCAACCATGCCCTCATCACTACGAGGTGAAAGAGAAGCCTCCAGATCCCGTACAGCTGCCTGATGTCATTCCTTCTCCCTATGCAGACGACTTGGGAAGATCGGTGTTTCATACAACTAAGGATGACAACAAAGTAGCCCCGTCAATGGAAGACAAGGAATTTGTCAGGATAATGGACAATGAGTTCTTTAACCCCTTCACTACCAAGGGTGGTTTGCACGTTAACTACCGGGCCAATTTTTACAATTCTGACCACTGTACCTTTATGAGGTCATAACTCTGGAACGCTTCTATGGATCCCGGTGATTCTGACATTGTTTTCTCGTGACATATTGTACTTCATGTTAGTGGTAAAATTGCATTCAAATAACTTGCGTTTATTTGTGAAAAAAACGGAAATTTGGCGAAAATTTTGAAAATTTCGCAATTTTCCAACTTTGAATTTTTATGCCCTTAAATCACAGCGATACGGCACACAAAAAACTTAATACATAACATTTCCCACATGTTTACTTTACATCAGCACAGTTTTGGAACCAAAATTTTTTTTTGTTAGGAAGTTATAAGGGTTAAAAATTGACCAGCGATTTCTCATTTTTGCAACACCATTTTATTTTTAGGGACCACTTCACATTTGAAGCCACTTTGAGGGGTCTATATGATAGAAAATACCCAAAAGTGACACCATTCTAAAAACTGCACCCCTTAAGGTGCTTAAAACCACATTCAAGAAGTTTATTAACCCTTTAGGTGCGTCACAGGAATTTTTTGAATATTAAAAAAAAAATGAACATTTAACTTTTTTTCACAAAAAAAATACTTCAGGTTCAATTTTCTTTATATTACCAAGGGTAACAGGAGAAATTGGACTGCAAAAGTTATTGTGCAATTTGTCCTGAGTATGCTGATACCTGATATGTGGGGGGGAACCACTGTTTCGGCGCATGGCAGAGCTCAGAATGGAAGGAGCGCCGTTTGACTTTTTAAATGCAAAATTGGCTGGAATTCAGATCGGACGCCATGTCACGTTTGGCGAGCCCCTGATGTACCTAAACAGTGGAAACCCCCCCAAGTGACCCCATTTTGGAAACTAGACCCCCCAAGGAACTTATCTAGATATGTGGTGAGAACTTTGAACCCACAAGGGCTTCACAGAAGTTTATAACGTACAGCGGTACAATTAAAAAATCATATTTTTTCCACAAAAATGATCTTTTCACCCCCAATTTTTATTTTTCCAAGGGTAACAGGACCCTAAAAGTTATTGTGCAATTTGTCCTGAGTACGCTGATACCCCATATGTGGGTGTAAATGACTATTTGGGCGCATAGCAGAGCTCGGAAGGGAAGCAGCGCCATTTGACGTTTTTGGCTAGAATTGAGATCGGACACCATGTCACGATTGGAAAACCCCTGATGTACCAAAACAGTGGAAACCCCCCACAAATGACACCATTTTGGAATCTAGACCCCCCAAGGAACTTATCTAGATGTGTGGTGAGAACTTTGAACCCCCAAGGGCTTCACAGAAGTTTATAACGTACAGCAGTACAATTAAAAAATCATATTTTTTCCACAAAAATGATCTTTTCACCCTCAATTCTTATTTTTCCAAAAGTAACAGGACCCTAAAAGATATTGTGCAATTTATCCTGAGTACGCTGATACCCCACATGTGTGGGTAAACCACTATTTGGGCGTATGGCAGAGCTCGGAAGGGAAGCAGCGCCATTTGACGTTTTTGGCTGGAATTGAGATCGGACACCATGTCGCGTTAGGAAAGCCCCTGATGTACCAAAACAGTAGAAACCCCCCACAAATGACACCATTTTGGAAACTAGACCCCCCAAGGAACTTATCTAGATGTGTGGTGAGCACTTTGAACCCCCCAGTGCTTCACTGAAGTTTATAACGTCCGGGCGTGAAAATAAAAAAATCGTATTTTTTCCACAAACATGATCTTTTAGTCCCCATTTTTTTATTTTCCCAAGGGTAACAGGAGAAATTGGACCCCAAAAGTTGTTGTCCAATTTGTCCTGAGTACGCTGATACCTCATATGTGGGAGAAAACTACTGTATGGGCACACGTCGGGGCTCGGAAGGGAAGTAGTGACGTTTTGGAATGCAGACTTTGATGGAATGGTCTGCGGGTGTCATGTTGCGTTTGGAGAGCCCCTGATGTACCTAAATAGTGGAAACCCCCCACAAGTGACCCCATTTTGGAAACTAGACCCCCTAATGAACTTATCTAGATGTGTGGTGAGCACTTTGAACCCCCCAGTGCTTCACAGAAGTTTATAACGACCGGGCGTGAAAATAAAAATATCGTATTTTTTCAACAAACATCATCTTTTAGTCCCCATTTTTTATTTTCCCAAGGGTAACAGGAGAAATTGGACCCCAAAAGTTGTTGTCCAATTTGTCCTGAGTACGCTGATACCTCATATGTGGGAGAAAACTACTGTATGGGCACACGTCGGGGCTCGGAAGGGAAGTAGTGACGTTTTGGAATGCAGACTTTGATGGAATGGTCTGCGGGTGTCATGTTGCGTTTGGAGAGCCCCTGATGTACCTAAACAGTGGAAACCCCCCACAAGTGACCCCATTTTGGAAACTAGACCCCCTAATGAACTTATCTAGATGTGTGGTGAGCACTTTGAACCCCCCAGTGCTTCACAGAAGTTTATAACGACCGGGCGTGAAAATAAAAATATCGTATTTTTTCAACAAACATCATGTTTTAGTCCCCATTTTTTTTATTTTCCCAAGGGTAACAGGAGAAATTGGACCCCAAAAGTTGTTGTCCAATTTGTCCTGAGTACGCTGATACCTCATATGTGGGAGAAAACTACTGTATGGGCACACGTCGGGGCTCGGAAGGGAAGTAGTGACGTTTTGGAATGCAGACTTTGATGGATTGGTATGCGGGTGTCATATGCGTTTGGAGAGCCCCTAATGTACCTAAACTATTGAAACTCCCTACAAGTGACCCCATTTTGGAAACGACCCCCCACCGAGCTTATCTAGATGTGTGGAGAGCACTTTGAACCCCCAAGTGCTTCACAGAAGTTTATAACGCCTGGGCGTGAAAATAAAAAAAACATTTTTTTCCGCAAAATTATATTTTTGCCCCCAATTTTTTATTTTCCTAAGGGTAACAGGAGAAATTGGACCCCAAAAGTTGTTTTGTAATTTGTCCTGAGTAGGCTGATACCCTACATGTGGGGGTAAAACACTGTTTGGGCACATGGCAGAGCTTGGAAGGGAAGGAGCACCATTTGACTTTTTCAACGCAGAATTGGCTGGAATTGAGATCAGACGCCATGTTGCCTTTGGAGAGCACCTGATGTGCCCAAACAGTGGAAACCCCCAATTATAACTCCAACCCGAACCTCAACACACCCCTAACCCTAATCTGAGCCCTAGCCCTAACCCTAGCCCTAACCCTAGCCCTAACCCTAACCCTAGCCCTAACCCTAACCCTAGCCCTAACCCTACCGGGAAAATGGAAATAAATACATTTTCTTTTAGTTTTATTATTTTTCCCTAACTAAGGGGGTGATAACGGGGGGTTTGATTTACTGTTTATGGCGGTTTTTATGTTTGGCAGCTGTCGCACGCTAAAAGACGCTTTTTATTGTAAAAATAGTTTTTGCATCACCACATATTGTGAGCTATAATTTTTCCGTATTTTGACCCACCGAGTCATGTGAGGTCTTATTTTTTGCAGCACGAGTTGACGTTTTTATTGGTACCATTTTCGGGCACGTGACATTTTTTGATCGCTTTTTATTCCGATTTTTGGGACGCAGAATGAACAAAAACCAGCGTTTCATGAATTTCTTTTGGGGGGGTGCGTTTACACCGTTCCGCGTGCGGTAAAATTGATAAAGCGGTTTTATTCTTCGGGTCAGTACGGTTACAGCGATACCTCATTTAGGTCGTTTTTTTATGTTTTGTCGTTTTTTTGCAATGAAAACTATTTTATATAAAAAATAATTATTTTTGTATCGCTTTATTCTGCGAGCTATAACTTTTTTATTTTTTTGCGGATGATGCTGTATGGTGGATCGTTTTTTGCGGGACAAGATGACGTTTTCAGCGGTACCATGCATATTTATATGCGTCTTTTTGATCGCGCGTTATTGCACTTTTTGTTCGGTGGTATGATAATAAATCATTATTTTTTTGCTTCGTTTTTTATTTTTATTTTTTAAGGGGTTCGCTAAAGGGGTTAACTAATGGGACAGTTTTATAGGGCAGGTCATTACGGACGCGGCGATACCAAATATGTGTACTTTTATTGTTTTTGGGTTTTTTTATTTTGAAAAAATGGATTTATTGGGGAATATTTTTTTTTTTTTTACTGATTTATTTAGCGATTTTTTTTAAATTATTTTTAACACTTTTTTTTTTTTTTTTTTTTACTTTATTACCTTGTCCCAGGTGGGACATCACTGTCCTGTGACAGATCGCTGATCTGTCACATCACAGATCACTGTGACAGATCAGCGATCTGTCACAGGCACTGCTGCAGACTTCCTCATGCCTGCGCTTTGCAGGCAGTGAGGAAGTCAGCTCCCTGCAGGCCCCCGTCGCCATCTTGGATCCGGGGGCCTGTAGGGAAAGAGCCCCCCGCAGCAGCGCTGCACATTGCGCTGCCGTGGGGGGCTCAGGGAAGCACGGAGGGAGCCCCCTCCCTGCCGATGCTTCCCTTTAACCCCCGGTACACCGCGATCGCGTTTGATCGCGGTGTGCAAGGGGTTAACGTGTCGGGGGCGGTCCGTGACCACCCCTGACACATTGTGCCGGGTGTCAGCTATGATAATTAGCTGACACTCGGCCGCGATCAGCGGCGCTCACCACGTGGGCGCCGCTGATCGCGATGACGTAATATTCCGTCCATGGTAATTAGGTCCATGGACACATGGACGGAATATTACGTCAATTGTAGGTAAGGGGTTAAGGACGAGACTAATCACTGGGTTTTTCCCCTACCCTTCCGAGCCACCAGGGTAAGACTCCCGAACAATCGTGAACAATCCTTGTCCAGATTCAACTTTCTCCAGCGCACACTTAGCAACAAACCTGAGATGAAAGAACACATTGTCACCTTCATGAACAAGATATTCCGGAATAACCATGCGGAGCCAGCGCCTCCCTTAAAGGAAAACGAGGAGTGCTGGTACCTACTCTCATTCGGAGTAAATCACCCACGGAAACCTAAGCAAATTAGAATTGTCTTTGATTCAAGCGCCAAACATCAAGGTGTATCGCTCAACGATGTCCTCCTCACGGGCCCTAATCTTACAAACAACCTAATAGGAGTGTTGGTGAGGTTCCGGAAAGAGCCCATCGCCATCACCGCCGACAATGAACAGATGTTCCACTGTTTCATGTTTCATTCAGAGAGGACCATAGGAATTTCCTCAGGTTCCTATGGTACAAGGACAACGACCCCAGCAAAGAGATGGTGGAGTATCCCATGAGGGTGCACATATTCCAGAACAGCCCTTCCCCAGCAGTGGCAACCTATGGCCTGCGGAGAACCGCACAAGAAGGAGAGACCGAATATGGAACAGACGCTAGAGACTTTGTAGAGAAAGACTTCTATGTAGATGATGGACTAAAATCTCTACCCACAGAAGAAGCGGCTATCCATCTACTCAAGAGGACCCAAGGTATGCTGAACCAAGCTAAGCTTAGATTGCACAAAATTGATTCAAGCAGCCTGGCTGTCATGAGAGCCTTTGATTCAAGTGACCACGCACCAGGATTCAAGGACATAGACCTGGGACCAGACTGTCCGCCTGTGCAGAGAAGCTTAGGCTTGAGGTGGAACCTGTCAGTCGACACCTTCAGTTTCCAAATAAACTGTGCAGACAAACCATTCACTAAACGTGGTGTCCTGTCAGTGGTGAATAGCTTATATGACCCACTGGGGTTCGTAGCATCAATCACCATACAAGGTAAATCCCTTCTGAGACAGCTTTCCGAAACCGTCAAGGACTGGGATGCCCCACTCCCTCCTGAGAAGGAACCAAAATGGGAAACCTGGAAGCAGTCTTTGTGTGCCTTGGGTTTGATCCACATACCGAGATGCTATGCCAGAACCTCACTGTTATGAATGGGTCACCGAGGAGGAAAAAACAACACAAGCCAAGTCTCAGAAAACCAGAGGGGTTGGTAACTATGCAGATTGCAGATCCCTGATCTTACCACACAACTAGCAGCAGTCGTGTAGTGTATCTACGATGATCCTAGACGCCTCGTCACAACCGGAGAGCCCAGAGCAGACCCCAAAGGAAAGACAGCCCCCCACATGTATTGACGGTGAAACAAGATGAAAACACAAACAAAGGCAGAAAAATAGGCTGAGCAAACGATGGGGCCCGACTAACTAGAAAGGACAGGAAAGGAAAGACACTGTCTGCAATCTGCCAAAAACCCTGCCAAAATAATGTCCAACACTTCTGATAGCAAAATTAACGCTGAAGTCACTAGACTTCTCCCACTATATCAGCACTCTGAAATATTCTGAGACAGAGCAAAAAGAGGCCAATCTAATAAGGAACCAAATGGCAAATACAGATAAATAGGAGTGGAAATTCAGCACAACCCCAGCAGGGGCTGGCTGACCACAAAAAACTGAATTGACCAACAAGAGCAAGTGTGAACAATAGCAAAAACAAACTTAACTTGAGAAGACTGGAACAGAGCTGAAGTCCAAGACCTGAGAAGCAGACTGAATCACCAGCACCAGGATAGGGCGTCGGCTGTCTTATATCCAGTCTGATACTCCAGAGATCCAATCGTTATCCTCATCAGGTGGCAGATCACTACCAATTAAACCAACCTCACTACCTCCTGTCACCACCAGAGGGAAAACGGAAGGAGGAGCAGAAAATGAGCTCACAACACCTCACTTGCTGCTAGCACTAGGAAGGAACTCCATGTATTCTCGGATGCATCCACGGAGGCCATTGCAGCAGTTGCCTATCTGAAGGTGATGGGACCTGACAATCAAGATCACGTTGGATTTGTCTTCGGCAAGGCTAAGTTGGCTCCCAAACCTGACCACACTATTCCCAGGCTTGAACTCTGTGCGACCGTGCTTGCAGTAGAACTCGCAGACTTTATACAGCACGAGCTGGACACCAACATAGATGACGTGCAATACTACAGTGACAGTAAGGTTGTCTTAGGTTACATCTACAACCAAACAAGGCGCTTCTACGTGTACATCAGTAACCGCATCGAGAGAATAAGGAGGTCTTCCAAGCCTGAACAATGGCACTATATCCCATCTGAACTTAATCCAGCTGACTATGCCACTAGACCTATGTCTATAAGGTCCTTTGCTAACTCTTCTTGGCTTTCAGGTCCTAAGTTTCTGTCGGAATAGAAGGGAAGTGAATGTGTCCAGGAAGTCTTCAGCATCCAGGATCCGGATGGTGATTCAGAAGGTCAGTGCTTTGGCGACAAACACTAAACCAACCTCCAGCCTTGGTTGCCAGCGCTTCGAACGCTTCTCCAATTGGATGAGACTTGTCAAGACTATCGCAAGGTTAGTCCACATTGCAAGATCTAGTCACAACTCACGTGGAGACAAAGACTGTCACGGATGGCACGTCTGCCACAAACCACTCGCTACCCAGTACGTTCCGGTAGGATGAATCACAAACAGAACACTGCCCTACTATTTCGTCCATTGGATTACTGTTGGGTCGGAGACAGTTTGGCCTAGTGCGGCTTCTCCGATCCGAAGATGGGTACCATTGGATTGTCTCAGGAACTGTCATCTACCTCGTTTTGAAGTTGTTATTATTGCATGCATATTTGTGTTTCCTTTCTAGGTTATTGAACTTTACTTACACAAAAAACATTAATATAGTGAAATCCCTTACGGAATTTCAGACGGGGAGTGTGCTGTCCCATCTAAAGTTATCATTGTATGCTTATATAGTTGTGTTATGTTACCTTTCTTTGTGTTCAGTTTTACTTTTGGTCAGCTGCCACCTGCTGTCCTTTTTCTGCATAGCAGACTGCAGCTAATTATTTCTAGTACATTCCTTCCACTTCCTGGTCAAGGTCACTGCTTCTCTTCCTGTTATCTGCATTATTAGTTTCATTTTCTCTTGGGAGAGACTTGCCTGTACGGGCTGTGAAAGGCATCAGTTTTTTGACCACTTCGTTGCACTCACAATTTGCTAAACTTGCTGAACACATCTTGCTGTACTACCTGGGTTGTTACACCTGCATTTCTGGAGAAGTACTGCATTACCAATCTTACGCTGTATGTCCAGATTTCCAATAAACAAGTCTGGACTTCACAATACCTGGTGTGTATCATCTCTCCGGACGCATGAACAGCAAAACAGCAACCATGGTCCTGTCTGCTCTGCATTGAGGAAAAGGAAGGTAGGAATCTCTCCCAGCCCCAATCAACTACACCTTCATTCAACTCGTGTGGGGACAGAACAATGTGATTTTCTGGATTTTATTTTTGATATTCTATCTCTCAATTTTGAAACTAGCCTACCCTTAAAATTATAGACTGTTCATGTCTCTCAGTGGCCAAATTTAAAAAAATCAGCAAGGGATCAAATACTTATTTTCCCCACTGTAACCTACGTCCCTGCATGTCATTTATATAATATTTCTCTATATTTATATACATATATTGCAGTTGTTTTTTTGCAATTTGCATTATTCTCCAGAGCTGCACTCACAATTCAGCTAATAAATGGAAAACATCAGAGGGGTTGTACCGCAGTATGGCTGCTCTAATGCTCAGTCTTCAATGATTGCCTTTGGGGGCAGAACCTCATGTGTCCATATTGCTCCTCAGGCTGATGGGGACGACGGCTTGCTTCTCTACTGTGGAGAAAACGAGTATGGCCGGGGAGATTTTATGTCATTGGCCATCATTCGCAGAACGGCTCAGCTCCGGTAAGTCACCGAAATACGACACTTTGCAGCTGACTAAAGATGTTTTTAGATGGGAAAAGTGTGTTAATTTTATTAATCCAAATAAGGTTAATATTTCTGAGCTAAAATCTTAAAATACTGTATCTTTATATCAGTCGGAGCTCCATTTTCCTGATACAATCTCCTTTCCACAGAGATTGACATAATAAAATTTTAGTTACTTGTTCCATCACTAGAGGGAGCTCATTTAGTGCTGTGTTAAAAGTAAAAACTGGAAGTGAGCTCCCTCTAGTGGTGACTGCACACAGGATCTTATCATGTATCTCTGTATACAGGGAGCTTCCCCTAGTGGTGGCTGCAGACAGGATCTTATCATGTATCTCTGTATACAGGGAGCTCCCCCTAGTGGTGGCTGCAGACAGTATCTTATCATGTATCTCTGTATACAGAGAGCTCCCCCTGGTGGTGACTGCACACAGGATCTTATCATGTATCCCTGTATACCGTGAGCTCCCCCTAGTGGTGGCTGCAGACAGGATCTTATCATGTATCTCTGTATACAGGGAGCTCCCCCTAGTGGAGGCTGCAGACAGGATCTTATCGTGTATCTCTGTATACAGGGCGCTCCCCCTAGTGGTGGCTGCAGACAGGATCTTATCATGTATCTCTGTATACAGGGAGCTCCCCCTAGTGGAGGCTGCAGACAGGATCTTATCATGTATCTCTGTATACAGGGAGCTCCCCCTAGTGGTGGCTGCAGACAGGATCTTATCATGTATCTCTGTATACCATGAGCTCCCCCTAGTGGTGACTGCACACAGGATCTTATCATGTATCCCTGTATACCATGAGCTCCCCCTAGTGGAGGCTGCAGACAGGATCTTATCATGTATCTCTGTATACAGGGAGCTCCCCCTAGTGGTTGCTGCAGACAGAATTGTTGTAAAATTAACCTTTTCTTTTCCAGGTATAATTGCGGTACTGGGACTGCAGTCATCACCAGTGACAGTAAAATTAAACCTGGCACTTGGCACATTGTGACTCTGTACAGAGAAGGTCTTAATGGATGGATCAAGCTTGATAACGGTGCTGCGGTGTCTGGGAGATCACCGGTAAGATCTGAGTCTACAGTGATGCTCCTAAGGCCCCTAAATCTCATTTATGCTGTTCTATAAAGTTTTGGGTTTTTGCTCTCCTCCACCAGGGTCAGTACAGTAAGATCACCTTCCGGACTCCCTTCTATGTCGGCGGAGCACCGAACATTTACTGGCTGGTAAAATCATCTGGAACCAACCGGGGGTTCAGGGGCTGCGTCCAGTCTCTATCTGTGAACGGCAGGAACGTGGACATGAGGCAGTGGCCGCTGGGGAAGGCGCTGAGTGGAGCGGACGTGGGTGAGTGACGCTCCGGTAACATATTTGCCCCCGTTAATCATCTGCTCCGCTGTAACCCGCTCGCCCGTCGTTCGTACACAGGTGACTGCAGCATCGGGGTCTGTGACGAGGCTTCTTGTGTCAATGGTGGGACGTGCACCTCCAGGTCGGCGGACTCCTACATGTGTCTGTGTCCTGTTGGATTTCAGGGGCGTCACTGTGAGGAAGGTGAGTCCGGCGGCGCGGCGTCCGGTATGCACAAAAATACAAAAGTTTAGGAACCTCTTTATGAAAACAGTCAGAGTTTAACCCCTGATGTCTCCTTGCCCGTCCTGGAGGAGCGAGCGGCCAGAGATCAGCCACCTAGATGGCAGCGTACGGCGCTTGTTTCCGCTCCATGCTCTTTGTGACTAATTAACCCTTTATTGATTCCCCCAATGTGAGAGAGGGACGTCCGGCACATGTTGTAGCCACAAAGTAGCAAAGAGAAGGGAACCAAGCATGTCAGAGCCCCCTTTTTTGAAGACCCCCCCCCCATTGCAGGTGCAAGGTCTGGTGAGAGCCCACCTATCCTTGTGGCACTGCGGAGATCTAGCTTATGTATGGAGGCAATGCACTCTGGGAAATAAGTATGCAAATCAGCTCTCCCCACAATGGAGGAAAAAAACCCCAACATGTCAATATGGAGAAAAAAGGAAACCTGGGTGCCAAACACCGAGGACACGCAGAGTGCCAGAGACCTAGTAAGTGCAGTCCTGTAAGGCGATGTCTGGCCACTAGAGGCGCTGTGGTCATCAGGAATATTCCTGATAATTGGAAAGCTGAAAGTCATCGAAAAATCTTTTTTCTTAGAAAGATCAGTAGTCAGCAATGGAAACGATTTCACAAGTCCTAATAATTTTTGCCACCTAGACCTCATACTAGTCAGTGCTGTCTGCGTCACGTGTATCACTGCTCCTCTTCTATCAGCGACGCCCGTCTCTCCAGACCTGATCACAATTGTTCTTTAGCACCTAGTTAATTTTTCTGCAGCGCCTCCGCAGGAGAGCTATAGAATTACACGGTGGCTAATGTGATCCATGTAATGCACAGTTGTGCCCAGGTCGCGTCCTCTGCTTCGGGTCTTGATTGAGGTTCCAACCTCTTTTAGAGGGGTTGTCCGGGGATTTTCATTCTACATTCCGCTGATATTGCCTTGAAGGATCTCTACCAGCAAGTGCCCGACAGTCCTCTATTTGTGGTTGACCTCTGCCTTTCGACACTAGACGTCACATTCCAGACAATGCTC
This sequence comes from Dendrobates tinctorius, assembly GCF_039654945.1. Classification (NCBI taxonomy): domain Eukaryota; kingdom Metazoa; phylum Chordata; class Amphibia; order Anura; family Dendrobatidae; genus Dendrobates; species Dendrobates tinctorius. The sequence goes on from NW_027361803.1 coordinate 15,520,174, forward strand.
TGTGAGCTCAACATCCCGGACTCCGGACTGATACACTGTAACAAACCAGCAGAGATCTGTGCAGCTGCTGCTGATGTGCTTTGCTCACAGAGCATGGTCTGCACTGGATAAACCATCAGCACAGATCTCTGCTAGATTGTTGCAATGTATCAGTGTGGAATGTTTCGCTCACAGAGCATTGTCTGCACTGGATACATTGTATCAGCTGAGAGCAGGACTAGTTCTGTACGATTCACTGACAGCAATCAGAGATCTATATATATATATTTGACTTTATTTGAGTCAATCTGGAAGTCTCCTATCTTAAAAGGTTGGAAAGACTCAGCTGCTTTCCTCCAGTAACAGTGCCACGCCTGTCCACAGGTTGTGTGTGGCATTACAGCTCAGCCTGATTAATTTTAACTGAGATAAGCTGCATTACCAGACACATCCTGTGGACGGATGTGGCGCTGTTACCTGTGTAATGCGGCCACGTCTTTCCTATCCCGTAAAAACCCTTCACGCGGTTGACTTTTCTCACGTCCTTTCCTTCCCTCCTCGCAGCCTTCATCCTGGCTGTCCCCCAGTTCAATGAGTCTGCCCGCTCCTATGCCGTGACTCGATGGCCGTTTGAGCCGCACCATTACCTCTCGTTCATGGAGTTCGACATGACGTTCCGGCCGGATGCAGACGACGGCACCATCCTCTACAGCTACGACAAGGACAGCAGAGACTTTATATCCATCGCCATGGTGGGGGGCTACGTGGTCTTCAGGTTTGACTGCGGCTCAGGAACGGCCGTGATACGGTGAGTGTATGGGGCGCTAACCTATTGCACTTTTTACCCTTTTTTTGTATCCAGAGTCTCAAAGTACCAAAAAAGGAGGGGCACAGGGCAACTGAAAATGACAAGACCCATTGAATCGGCCAGCTTCGGAGCAGCGCTCACAAGCTCTATATCATCGAGCTTGTAAGGACTGTGTTCCTTGCCTAGGAGACCGACCACCACTGATTCTGAACAGTAAACTTCAGAATCCCTTCGTTCTCAAGATCAGGATCATTTTTATGTTCCTTTTCGCACGCACTTTGGAATTTTAGCCATTTCAGAAGTAATAATGTAAAGAAAGAAATGTTGGCCCACACATAAATGAAGGAGCAAACAACTAGAAGAAAGGAAACTCCAACATCTGGATCTTCATTAAAACTACTCTCTATTGTAGAAAAAGTGAAAAGTCGCAGGTCCAATACCGACTATGACTATAAGGCCGGGGTCAGACTTGTGAGTGCAATGTGAGAAACTCGCGCGAGTCTCTCGCCTCAATACCCGGCACTCAGGACCGGAGTGGGCGGCTGCATGTATTCCTATGCAACTGAACGCTCCGGTCCCGATTGCCGGCGGTAGTGCCGGGTATTGAGGCGAGAGACTCGCGCAAGTTTCTCACATTGCACTCACAAGTCTGACCCCGGCCTTAAACACATTTCAGATTACTGCCTCTAGCCAGTTATAGTCGGCACCGGACTCGCAACTTTTAATTTTTTTTCTACAATAAAGAGTAGTTTTAACTAGATGTGTATTTCCTGAAGGAAGTACAGATAATGCTTTCAAATGGTGCCCGGGCTGCCCCTTTAAGAGAGACTTGCCTGCTGCCCCTGCAAGACTTTCAACTCAGGATCCGTTTTAACTGTGGGTGCCTCTCAGGGGCCACTTTGGCCTGTGTGGCCCCTCAGGGTCTGATTTGGTGGGTGGGGCCCCACAGGATCCGATTCGGTGGCATGGACTCCTCAGGGCTTGAATTGTTGGATGGGATCCCTCAGGGTCCGATTTTGTGGCCAGGGCCCCTCCGGGTCCGATTTTGTGGCCAGGGCCTCTCAGGGTCCGATTTGGTGGGCGGGGCCACTCTGGGTCCGATTTGGTGGGCGGGGCCACTCTGGGTCCTATTTGGAGGACGGGGCCACTCTGGGTCCGATTTGGTGGGCAGGGCCCCTTATGGTCTGATTTTGTGGGCGGGGTCCCTCTGGGTCCTATTTGGTGGGCGGGGTCCCTCTGGGTCCTATTTGGTGGGCGGGGTCCCTCTGGGTCCTATTTGGTGGGCGGGGCCCATCAGGGTCCTATTTGGTAGGCGGGGCCCATCAGGGTCCTATTTGGTGGGCGGGGCCCATCAGGGTCCTATTTGGTGGGCGGGGCCCCTCAGGGTCCGATTTGGTGGGTGGGGCCCCTCAGGGTCTGATTTTTGTGTGTGGGGCCCCTCAGGGTCTGATTTTGTGGGAGGAGCCCCTCAGGGTCCGGTTTTGTGGACAGGTACCCTCAGAGTCCGATTTGGTGGCTGGGGCCCCTCAGGGTCCGATTTTGGGGGTGGGGCCCCTTAGGGTCCGATTTGGTGGGCGGGGCCACTCTCGGTCCGATTTGGTGGGTGGGGCCCCTCGATCTGATTTGGTGGGCGGGGCCGCTCTGGGTCCGATTTGATGGGCGGAGCCACTCTGGGTCCGATTTGGTGGGCGGGGCCCCTCAGGGTCCGATTTGGTGGGCGGGGCCCCTCAGGGTCCGATTTGGTGGGCGGGGCCCCTCAGGGTCCGATTTGGTGGGCGGGGCCCCTCAGGGTCCGATTTGGTGGGGGGGCCCTCAGGGTCCGATTTGGTGGGCGGGGCTCCTCAGGGTCCGATTTGGTGGGCGGGGCCACTCTGGGTCAGATTTGTAGGCCAGGGTGGCTCAGCCTTCGATTTGGAGGCCTGGGTGACTCAGCCTTCGATTTGGAGGCCGGGGTCAATCAGCCTCCGATTTGGAGCCTGGGGCCACTCAGCTTTCGATTTGGCGCGCCGGCCCTTTAAGACTCATTTTGGTGCGCCGGCCCTTTAAGAGCCAGTTTGGCTCACTGGGCTTCTAAATCCACTTTGGCGCACATTCTCTCTCAGGGGCGTGCGTCATGTGATGAAGCTAGATTTGCATTTGTGCTGTGGGTTTTGCTTCAAGAGCTGAAATTATCTGCCAGAATCTCTGTCCTGGAGGTGTCATGTGAAGTTCGTAGGCGTTGGCATAGTAACTGGGTGTGCCTGTGCATATCAATGAGCTTAACTGCCATTTCAATCGCCTCAGGACATGTTTCCCTGTGGCAAAATTTTCCCATTGAAATGCATTGAGACAATTCATTCCAATGACGGGGAAAAAAAATTTCAAACGCAAATTGCGCAAAAACTACAAATCCGATTGACACTCATGGACGCTGGCTTCGAAACGACACCTCAGAGTCTGTGCGTGTAGCGGTTCTGGCCGTATTAATTGCGGAAATCAACTGAATAATAATAATAATAAGAATTAGTTAGCAGCGTTCGGATTACAATATAGTGGTTTTTCAAGCACTATAATGAAGATCCGGATGCTGGAATTCCCTTTCATCTATTTCAGAAGTAATGTTACAAATTTTCAGATACCAAGTGCGGCCACTAGTATTGCTGTGTGCGGCCACTAGAGGGCAGATTTGTATCAGGTATTGTTGTGTGCGGCCACTAGAGGGCAGATTTGTATCAGGTATTGTTGTGTGCGGCCACTAGAGGGCAGATTTGTATCCAGTAATGCTGTGTGCGGCCACTAGAGGGCAGACTTGTATCCGGTATTGCTGTGTGCGGCCACTAGAGGGCAGATTTGTATCCGTTATTGCTGTGTGCGGCCACTAGAGGGCAGATTTGTGTCCGGTATTGCTGTGTGCGGCCACTAGAGGGCAGATTTGTATCTGGTATTGCTGGATGCAGATCAGGATGATATGTGTTTAGGGACATAGTGTGAGCGACTGTAAAAAACAGTTTTTGCTTTTATTTAGGCTATGTGCACACGTTGTGGATTCCACTGCGGGTTTTTCCGCGCGGAAACGCAGGTAAAACCGCAGGTAAAGTGACCTGCGGTTTGGTCTGCGGTTTTGCCCTGCGGTTTCACACCTCTACTATGTTAAAGGTATGAAACCGCTGCGGAATCCGCCCAAACAATTGACATGCTGCGGTTTGTAAACCGCAGCAAAACCGCACGGAAAAAAGCGCATCGTCAGCACAGCGGTTTTGAAACCCCATAGGGTTTCATTGTACTGTACATGGTTAGCGGAACTGCTGAGTTTCCGCAGGGCCAAAACCGCTGCGAAAACGCAGCAGAATCCGCAACGTGTGCACATAACCTAAGTGATGAAACCTTTGTCCCGATATTCTGTACATGATCTTGTGCTTCATTTTCTGCTTTCAGAAGTGAAAATCCTGTAACCCTTGGCCAGTGGCATGAAGTGCGAGTCTCCAGAACAGCTAAGAACGGCCTCCTGCAGGTGGACAACCAGAAGCAGGTGGAGGGAATGTCCGAGGTGAGACTTCTTTCTGTATATGAAAAGTTTCACAACTTTCTAATAGATTTTTAGATTTCAATTTACAACCATCTGCTTATTGTCAGTGATTGAGAAAAGATGTTTCCATTCAGATGCACAGTCCTCCATATATCTAGCCCTGCACTCAGCCAATACAATGTATCCAGTACAGACAATGCTCTGTGACTCCAGACTGATACAATGTATCCTGTGCAGACAATGCTCCGTGACTCCAGACTGATACAATGTATCCTGTGCAGACAATGCTCTGTGACTCCAGACTGATACAATGTATCCAGTGCAGACAATGCTCTGTGACTCCAGACTGATACAATGTATCCTGTGCAGACAATGCTCTGTGATTCCAGACTGATACAATGTATCCTGTGCAGACAATGCTCTGTGACTCCAGACTGATACAATGTATCCTGTGCAGACAATGCTCTGTGACTCCAGACTGATACAATGTATCCAGTGCAGACAATGCTCTGTGACTCCAGACTGATACATTGTATCCAGTGCAGACAATGCTCTGTGACTCCAGACTGATACAATGTATCCAGTGCAGACAATGCTCTGTGACTCCAGACTGATACAATGTATCCTGTGCAGACAATGCTCTGTGATTCCAGACTGATACAATGTATCCAGTGCAGACAATGCTCTGTGACTCCAGACTGATACAATGTATCCAGTGCAGACAATGCTCTGTGACTCCAGACTGATACAATGTATCCAGTGCAGACAATGCTCTGTGACTCCAGACTGATACAATGTATCCAGTGCAGACAATGCTCTGTGACTCCAGACTGATACAATGTATCCAGTGCAGACAATGCTCTGTGACTCCAGACTGATACACTGTATCCAGTGCAGACAATGCTCTGTGACTCCAGACTGATACAATGTATCCAGTGCAGACAATGCTCTGTGACTCCAGACTGATACAATGTATCCAGTGCGGACAATAATGCTCTGTGGCTCCAGACTGATACAATGTATCCAGTGCAGACAATGCTCTGTGACTCCAGACTGATACAATGTATCCAGTGCAGACAATGCTCTGTGACTCCAGACTGATACATTGTATCCAGTGCAGACAATGCTCTGTGACTCCAGACTGATACATTGTATCCAGTGCAGACAATGCTCTGTGACTCCAGACTGATACACTGTATCCAGTGCAGACAATGCTCTGTGACTCCAGACTGATACATTGTATCCAGTGCAGACAATGCTCTGTGACTCCAGACTGATACATTGTATCCAGTGCAGACAATGCTCTGTGACTCCAGACTGATACAATGTATCCAGTGCAGACGATGCTCTGTGACTCCAGACTGATACAATGTATCCAGTGCGGACGATGCTCTGTGACTCCAGACTGCTACAATGTATCCAGTGCAGACAATGCTCTGTGACTCCAGACTGATACAATGTATCCAGTGCAGACAATGCTCTGTGACTCAAGACTGCTACACTGTATCCAGTGCAGACAATGCTCTGTGACTCCAGACTGATACAATGTATCCAGTGCGGACAATGCTCTGTGACTCCAGACTGATACAATGTATCCAGTGCGGACAATGCTCTGTGACTCCAGACTGATACACTGTATCCAGTGCAGACAATGCTCTGAGACTCCAGACTGATACAATGTATCCAGTGCAGACAATGCTCTGAGACTCCAGACTGATACAATGTATCCAGTGCAGACAATGCTCTGTGACTCCAGACTGCTACAATGTATCGAGTGCAGACAATGCTCTGTGACTCCAGACTGCTACAATGTATCCAGTGCAGACAATGCTCTGTGACTCCAGACTGATACAATGTATCCAGTGCAGACAATGCTCTGTGACTCCAGACTGATACAATGTATCCAGTGCAGACAATGCTCTGTGACTCCAGACTGATACACTGTATCCAGTGCAGACAATGCTCTGTGACTCCAGACTGATACACTGTATCCAGTGCAGACAATGCTCTGTGACTCCAGACTGATACAATGTATCCAGTGCAGACAATGCTCTGTGACTCCAGACTGATACACTGTATCCAGTGCAGACAATGCTCTGTGACTCCAGACTGATACAATGTATCCAGTGCAGACAATGCTCTGTGACTCCAGACTGATACAATGTATCCAGTGCAGACAATGCTCTGTGACTCCAGACTGATACACTGTATCCAGTGCAGACAATGCTCTGTGACTCCAGACTGATACATTGTATCCAGTGCGGACAATGCTCTGTGACTCCAGACTGATACACTGTATCCAGTGCAGACAATGCTCTGTGACTCCAGACTGATGCAATTTATCCAGTGCGGACAATGCTCTGTGACTCCACACTGATACATTGTATCCAGTGCAGACAATGCTCTGTGACTCCACACTGATACATTGTATCCAGTGCAGACAATGCTCTGTGACTCCAGACTGCTACAATGTATCCAGTGCAGACAATGCTCTGTGACTCCAGACTGATACATTGTATCCAGTGCAGACAATGCTCTGTGACTCCAGACTGATACACTGTATCCAGTGCAGACAATGCTCTGTGACTCCAGACTGATACAATGTATCCAGTGCAGACAATGCTCTGTGACTCCAGACTGATACACTGTATCCAGTGCAGACAATGCTCTGTGACTCCAGACTGATACAATGTATCCAGTGCAGACAATGCTCTGTGACTCCAGACTGATACACTGTATCCAGTGCAGACAATGCTCTGTGACTCCAGACTGATACAATGTATCCAGTGCAGACAATGCTCTGTGACTCCAGACTGATACACTGTATCCAGTGCAGACAATGCTCTGTGACTTCAGACTGCTACAATGTATCCAGTGCAGACAATGCTCTGTGACTCCAGACTGATACAATGTATCCAGTGCAGACAATGCTCTGTGACTCCAGACTGATACAATGTATCCAGTGCAGACAATGCTCTGTGACTCCAGACTGATACAATGTATCCAGTGCAGACAATGATCTGTGACTCCAGACTGATACACTGTATCCAGTGCAGACAATGTTCTGTGACTCCAGACTGATACACTGTATCCAGTGCAGACAATGCTCTGTGACTCCAGACTGATACATTGTATCCAGTGCGGACAAAGCTCTGTGACTCCAGACTGATACACTGTATCCAGTGCAGACAATGCTCTGTGACTCCACACTGATACATTGTATCCAGTGCAGACAATGCTCTGTGACTCCAGACTGATACAATGTATCCAGTGCAGACAATGCTCTGTGACTCCAGACTGATACAATGTATCCAGTGCAGACAATGCTCTGTGACTCCAGACTGATACAATGTATCCAGTGCAGACAATGCTCTGTGACTCCAGACTGATACACTGTATCCAGTGCAGACAATGTTCTGTGACTCCAGACTGATACAATGTATCCAGTGCAGACAATGCTCTGTGACTCCAGACTGATACAATGTATCCAGTGCAGACAATGCTCTGTGACTCCAGACTGATACACTGTATCCAGTGCAGACAATGCTCTGTGACTCCAGACTGATACATTGTATCCAGTGCGGACAAAGCTCTGTGACTCCAGACTGATACACTGTATCCAGTGCAGACAATGCTCTGTGACTCCACACTGATACATTGTATCCAGTGCAGACAATGCTCTGTGACTCCAGACTGATACAATGTATCCAGTGCAGACAATGCTCTGTGACTCCAGACTGCTACAATGTATCCAGTGCAGACAATGCTCTGTGACTCCAGACTGATACACTGTATCCAGTGCAGACAATGCTCTGTGACTCCAGACTGATACAATGTATCCAGTGCAGACAATGCTCTGTGACTCCAGACTGATACACTGTATCCAGTGCAGACAATGCTCTGTGACTCCAGACTGATACATTGTATCCAGTGCGGACAATGCTCTGTGACTCCAGACTGCTACAATGTATCCAGTGCAGACAATGCTCTGTGACTCCAGACTGATACACTGTATCCAGTGCAGACAATGCTCTGTGACTCCAGACTGATAAAATTTATCCAGTGCGGACAATGCTCTGTGACTCCAGACTGATACAATGTATCCAGTGCAGACAATGCTCTGTGACTCCAGACTGATACACTGTATCCAGTGCAGACAATGCTCTGTGACTCCAGACTTATACAATGTATCCAGTGCAGACAATGCTCTGTGACTCCAGACTGATACATTGTATCCAGTGCGGACAATGCTCTGTGACTCCAGACTGATACACTGTATCCAGTGCAGACAATGCTCTGTGACTCCAGACTGATACACTGTATCCAGTGCGGACAATGCTCTGTGACTCCAGACTGATACACTGTATCCAGTGCAGACAATGCTCTGTGATTCCAGACTGATACACTGTATCCAGTGCAGACAATGCTCTGTGACTCCAGACTGATACACTGTATCCAGTGCGGACAATGCTCTGTGACTCCAGACTGATACAATGTATCCAGTGCGGACAAAGCTCTGTGACTCCAGACTGATACAATGTATCCAGTGCGGACAAAGCTCTGTGACTCCAGACTGATACAATGTATCCAGTGCGGACAAAGCTCTGTGATTCCAGACTGATACACTGTATCCAGTGCAGACAATGCTCTGTGACTCCAGACTGATACACTGTATCCAGTGCAGACAATGCTCTGTGACTCCAGACTGATACAATGTATCCAGTGCAGACAATGCTCTGTGACTCCAGACTGATACAATGTATCCAGTGCGGACAAAGCTCTGTGACTCCAGACTGATACACTGTATCCAGTGCAGACAATGCTCTGTGACTCCAGACTGATACACTGTATCCAGTGCGGACAATGCTCTGTGACTCCAGACTGATACAATTTATCCAGTGCGGACAATGCTCTGTGACTCCAGACTGATACACTGTATCCAGTGCAGACAATGCTCTGTGACTCCAGACTGATACACTGTATCCAGTGCAGACAATGCTCTGTGACTCCAGACTGATACACTGTATCCAGTGCGGACAAAGCTCTGTGACTCCAGACTGATACAATGTATCCAGTGCAGACAATGCTCTGTGACTCCAGACTGATACAATGTATCCCGTTCAGACAATGCGCTGTGACTCCAGACTGATACAATGTATCCAGTGCAGACAATGCTCTGTGACTCCAGACTGCTACAATGTATCCAGTGCGGACAATGCTCTGTGACTCCAGACTGATACAATGTATCCCGTTCAGACAATGCGCTGTGACTCCAGACTGATACAATGTATCCAGTGCAGACAATGCTCTGTGACTCCAGACTGCTACAATGTATCCAGTGCAGACAATGCTCTGTGACTCCAGACTGATACACTGTATCCAGTGCAGACAATGCTCTGTGACTCCAGACTGCTACAATGTATCCAGTGCAGACAATGCTCTGTGACTCCAGACTGATACACTGTATCCAGTGCGGACAAAGCTCTGTGACTCCAGACTGATACACTGTATCCAGTGCAGACAATGCTCTGTGACTCCAGACTGCTACAATGTATCCAGTGCAGACAATGCTCTGTGACTTCAGACTGCTACAATGTATCCAGTGCAGACAATGCTCTGTGACTCCAGACTGATACAATGTATCCAGTGCAGACAATGCTCTGTGACTCCAGACTGATTCAATGTATCCAGTGCAGACAATGCTCTGTGACTCCAGACTGATACAATTTATCCAGTGCGGACAATGCTCTGTGACTCCAGACTGATACAATTTATCCAGTGCGGACAATGCTCTGTGACTCCAGACTGATACAATGTATCCAGTGCAGACAATGCTCTGTGACTCCACACTGATACACTCTATCCAGTGCAGACAATGCTCTGTGACTCCAGACTGATACAATGTATCCAGTGCAGACAATGCTCTGTGACTCCAGACTGATACAATGTATCCAGTGCAGACAATGCTCTGTGACTCCAGACTGATACAATTTATCCAGTGCCGGCAATGCTCTGTGACTCCAGACTGATACACTGTATCCAGTGCAGACAATGCTCTGTGACTCCAGACTGATACATTGTATCCAGTGCAGACAATGCTCTGTGACTCCAGACTGCTACAATGTATCCAGTGCAGACAATGCTCTGTGACTCCAGACTGATACACTGTATCCAGTGCAGACAATGCTCTGTGACTCCAGACTGATGCATTGTATCCAGTGCAGACAATGCTCTGTGACTCCAGACTGATACAATATATCCAGTGCAGACAATGCTCTGTGACTCCAGACTGATACACTGTATCCAGTGCAGACAATGCTCTGTGACTCCAGACTGATACAATGTATCCAGTGCAGACAATGCTCTGTGACTCCAGACTGATACATTGTATCCAGTGCAGACAATGCTCTGTGACTCCAGACTGATACAATATATCCAGTGCAGACAATGCTCTGTGACTCCAGACTGATACACTGTATCCAGTGCAGACAATGCTCTGTGACTCCAGACTGATATAATGTATCCAGTGCAGACAATGCTCTGTGACTCCAGACTGATACATTGTATCCAGTGCAGACAATGCTCTGTGACTCCAGACTGCTACAATGTATCCAGTGCAGACAATGCTCTGTGACTCCAGACTGATACACTGTATCCAGTGCAGACAATGCTCTGTGACTCCAGACTGATACAATGTATCCAGTGCAGACAATGCTCTGTGACTCCAGACTGATACAATATATCCAGTGCAGACAATGCTCTGTGTCTCCAGACTGATATGTTGCCTGCACTGGATACATTGTATCAGTCTGGAGTCACAGAGCATTGTCTGCACTGGATACATTGTATCAGTCTGGAGTCACAGAGCATTGTCTGCACTGGATACATTGTATCAGTCTGGAGTCACAGAGCATTGTCTGCATTGGATACATTGTATCAGTCTGGAGTCACAGAGCATTGTCTGCACTGGATACATTGTATCAGTCTGGAGTCACAGAGCATTGTCTGCACTGGATACATTGTATCAGTCTGGAGTCACAGAGCATTGTCTGCATTGGATACATTGTATCAGTCTGGAGTTCCAGAGCATTGTCTGCACTGGATACATTGTATCAGTCTGGAGTCACAGAGCATTGTCTGCACTGGATACAATGTATCAGTCTGGAGTCACAGAGCATTGTCCGCACTAGATACATTGTATCAGTCTGGAGTCACAGAGCATTATTGTCCGCGCTGGATACATTGTATCAGTCTGGAGTCACAGAGCATTGTCTGCACTGAATACTTTGTATCAGTCTGGAGTCACAGAGCATTGTCTGCACTGGATACAATGTATCAGTCTGGAGTCACAGAGCATTGTCTGTACTGAATACATTGTATCAGTCTGGAGTCACAGAGCATTATTGTCCACGCTGGATACATTGTATCAGTCTGGAGTCACAGAGCATTGTCTGCACTGGATACATTGTATCAGTCTGGAGTCAGAGCATTGTCTGCACTGAATACATTGTATCAGTCTGGAGTCACAGAGCATTGTCTGCACTGGATACATTGTATCAGTCTGGAGTCAGAGCATTGTCTGCACTGGATACAGTGTATCAGTCTGGAGTCAGAGCATTGTCTGCACTGGATACATTGTATCAGTCTGGAGTCACAGAGCATTGTCTGCACTGAATACATTGTATCAGTCTGGAGTCACAGAGCATTGTCTGCACTGAATACATTGTATCAGTCTGGAGTCACAGAGCATTATTGTCCACGCTGGATACATTGTATCAGTCTGGAGTCACAGAGCATTGTCTGCACTGGATACATTGTATCAGTCTGGAGTCACAGAGCATTGTCTGCACTGAATACATTGTATCAGTCTGGAGTCACAGAGCATTGTCTGCACTGGATACATTGTATCAGTCAGGAGTCACAGAGCATTGTCTGCACTGGATACATTGTATCAGTCTGGAGTCACAGAGCATTGTCTGCACTGGATACATTGTATCAGTCTGGAGTCACAGAGCATTGTCTGCACTGGATACATTGTATCAGTCTGGAGTCAGAGCATTGTCTGCACTGGATACATTGTATCAGTCTGGAGTCACAGAGCATTGTCTGCACTGGATACAGTGTATCAGTCTGGAGTCTAGGAGCATTGTCTGCACTGGATACATTGTATCAGTCAGGAGTCACAGAGCATTGTCTGCACTGGATACATTGTATCAGTCTGGAGTCACAGAGCATTGTCTGCACTGGATACATTGTATCAGTCTGGAGTCACAGAGCATTGTCTGCACTGGATACAATGTATCAGTCAGGAGTCACAGAGCATTGTCTGCACTGGATACATTGTATCAGTCTGGAGTCACAGAGCATTGTCTGCACTGGATACATTGTATCAGTCTGGAGTCACAGAGCATTGTCTGCACTGGATACATTGTATCAGTCAGGAGTCACAGAGCATTGTCTGCACTGGATACATTGTATCAGTCTGGAGTCACAGAGCATTGTCTGCACTGGATACATTGTATCAGTCTGGAGTCACAGAGCATTGTCTGCACTGGATATATTTGTATCTACTTTCCTAATAATAGTAATTATTAATTTAATGTTGTTGAAATGTAAGTAAAGATTATTATTATTATTATTATTATTAATAGTAATATCAATTATATTCCAGGGAGGTTTCACCCAAATCAAGTGTAATCCTGACATCTATATCGGTGGCGTTCCTGATTACGATACGGTCAAGAAAAACTCCGGAGTCCTACGGCCATTTAGTGGAAGTATTCAGAAAGTGAGACCTTTTGCTAATGATTATTCTAAAGTTCTTTCTGCCACCACTAGAGGGAGCTCTCAGCTATTGAGTTTATTATACAGTTTACTAGAAGCTCCCCTTGGTGGTCGCAGGAGGCAGATGGAAATTTATCATGTACCTTGTTATCTATGGGAAGTGAAGCTGATCAATGTGTAAAGGGTTAATCAGGACTAAGATATTTATACAAGTCAAAAATATCAGATTAGTTGGGGTCTGACACCTGACATCTCCATTATAGCTGTCAGCAGGTCTTAGAACTGTCAGAAGTACGCAATTTATGGAGCCAGAAATTACTCCTTTCGCTGTGTAGTGGCCATTCTTGGTACTGCAGGTAACATCACATTCACTTCAATAGGAGCTGGGCTGCAGTACTGAGAATGGCCACTACACGGGATACGGCGCTGTGCTGTTTTGGCTCTGTACTGTACACTGTGCATCCGGCGGCTGTAGAAGTTGCCAAAAGCTGATCAGTGATGGTGTTAGGTGTCACATCCCCCCCTATCTGGTATTAATGACCTGTCTGGACGATAGGTCATCAATATCTTCATCTTGGACAAGGCCTTAGTGAAACAGCACCAATGCCTAATTACCATGTCTAAAGGTTTCAGCAACTCTCCTGGTGTCACCATTAAATGGGCTGGCCAGGTTTGCAGACTTTTGAATCCACACATCGTAGACTGTGAAGATTCTGTTACCGACAGTCATGTGACTGTAAATACGTGATTTGCATTCTCTTGACCACATTCCAACTAGATGTGTCCAGCCTCGCTCAGCACAAGTGAATTGAGTGAGGCTGCGCACGTCTAGTCGGAATGTGGCCGGAGGTTCCTGACCGCACTAAGGCGGTGACTGCGGACTTTCAAGCCAAACCTGCACTGAAGTGTACACAATACTCTCTCTAGTGGTCAGTATGCAATATTACATTCTTGAGTTTCTTTAGAGCTCCCTCTAGACCCCAGGGCTGCAAAGTAACAGTAGTAACCACTGAGCCACTGTGTAGCCATTCTGAAACTCCCTCTCTCAGCTAGCAATTGTCATTAAACTTCAGAGTTCCTTCACGTAGTATTACACACAGGAGCTCCCTCTAGTGGTCAGCATGTGCTATTACAGATAGGCGTTCCCTCTAGTGGTCAGCATATGCTATTAAAGATAGGAGCTCCCTCTAGTGGTCAGCATGTGCTATTACAGATAGGAGCGCCCTCTAGTGGTCAGCATGTGGTGTTACACATAAGAGCGCCCTCTAGTGGTCAGCATGTGGTGTTACACATAAGAGCCCCCTCTAGTCAGCATGTGCTTTTACAGGTAGGAGCTCCCTCTAGTGGTCGGCATGTGCTTTTACAGATAGGAGCTCTCTCTAGTGGTCGGCATGTGCTATTACAGATAGGCGCTCCCTCTTGTGGTCTGTATGTGGTGTTACACATAAGAGCTCCCTCTAGTGGTCGGCATGTGCTATTATAGATATCAGCTCCCTCTAGTGGTCGGCGTGTGCTATTACAGATAGGAGCTCCCTCTAGTGGTCAGCATGTGCTATATTACAGATAGGAGCACCCTGTAGTGGTCAGCATGTGGTGTTACACATAAGAGCGCCCTCTAGTGGTGGTCAGCATGTGCAATTCTTTATATTCATACGTCTATTAGCAGTCATATGTAATAAGCCGCTATATTAGAAATGGCTAGCTCAGCTCTGCTCCATCTAGCGGCGATGTCTCCATGTCTGATGTAGTCTCCGCCATGTTGGTCCTCATGAAGCCGTTCCCGCCCGTGTGTAACGTATCCCCCCTTCCTCTGCCTTTCTTTGCCCGCAGCTAATACTCAATGACAGGATGGTGAACCTCGTGCACGGTCTGACTTCTGGGGTGAACGTTGTAAACGCTCTCCATCCCTGCGCCAATGTGCCCTGCGCCAACGATGGGAGCTGTAGACCCAAACACGACAGCTATGAATGTGACTGCCCCCTGGGCTTTGATGGCAAGAACTGTCAGAAAGGTAACGCCTGCGGCCGCATTCTGCCGGTGTGATTGTGACGCACTCAGCCATCACCCAGTGAGTGGTGTCTGCCTTTATTTTATTCCCAGGATTATTCCGTCTTCGTTTTTAACCCTGCGTCCAGTTCCAGAGATATGTGCCGCTTTATTTTAACTTTTCATGCTTTTTCCCAAGGGGCGTGGCTCACAGGATACTCAGGGGCGGGGCTTATTTGTATTTCTACACTCTAAGCACTGCCCAGTTGGTAAATAACATTAAAAAATCCAAAATTATTAAAAGGCTCATATCTGTGGAACCATATGGCTGATTAAAATAAAAAAGCAGGAGGAGGATGACATGAATCTAAGAAGTGATACTTTATTAGCCGTAATTCCTATATTATCTGGTAGGAGAATACAGTCAGTAATGTCATATACTGTAAAGTATTTACCCCGGAGGGGAATCTTCAAGTGTCAGGGGCACAAGTTTTAGGCAGGAGCAGAAAAAAAAAAAAAAAAAAACCTTCCAAAAGTAGGAATGTAAATTGTTTATATAACAAAATGTAAAGAGAATGAACAATAAAAAAAATCTAAATCCCCTCAATATCTGCTGACCGCCCATCACCTCCATCACTTCTTCTCGGTACTGGATGATGTGAGATCAGGGGTCTGTGGGGCCTGATCATCATTTCCAGGACTCCTCGTTCTTAGTGACATTGGCTGGATGTTGGGGGTCGTGGTCCGGCTGCAGAATAAATTTGGAGCTAATCAGACGCCTCCTGATGGTGTTACATGAAGGATAAGTATCTGCTTGAATTCCTTAGCATTGAGGACACCATTAATCCTGACCAAATCTCCAACTCCATTTGCTGAAATGCCGGACCCCCAGGGAACAATCTGCTTTCAGTTCCAGCCAAATATTTGACATTTTGACTCCGCAGTCCAGAGACCTGCTTACATTCTTCTGATCCCCAGCTTCTATATGTTCCTACATAGTGGGGTCCCTTAGCCTTATTTCCATGTAGAAGGTATTGTTTTTGGCCACAATTCTTTCATGAAGACGACTTCTGACAAGTCTTCCCCGAATGCTAGATAGGCTAACCGATTCCCACTGGTTCTGAATTGATGGCACTGCTGAACATCCTTACATTTTGAAGCCTGATCTGTCTTACATCTGCTGCACTGTTTCCTTGGCCAACCACTGCTTCTACGATCTTCAACATTCTTCATGCTGTTTCAGAAGATCTTGAACATCACATCTTGAAGCCCCAGTCTGCTGTGAAATCTTTACCTGGGAGATACCTCACTGATGCACTATAACTACCTTGTGTCTTGTTGCTGTGCTCTATCTCGCCTTGGTGACATTTATCTGTCTTCCACAACTTCACCTTTGTAGCAGAGTTTGGCTGTTCCTCACCCAGTTTTAAGCCCCCTACGCACCTATTTCTGTTTCAGTTAATGGCTATGGTTCACCTTACATATTAAACTGATGATTATTATCACCTGTCTGGTATAATTGGTTACTCAAACACTGGACTACAATCCTAAAAAAGTAAGGGGCGGTCACCGAATATTGTCTGTGTATGACATATGTATTAAATGTGCTATATATATATATATATATATATTTATATATATATATATGTCAGCGCTCAGCTTCTTCTCTCATTGTCACTGTTCTTGTTTTTTTGCTTACTGGCTGCAGAGTGTGGAAACTACTGCATCAATAGTAAGTAGAGTAAGAGCTTTGTCCTCTCCGTCTGCTGAGGACGACCCCTCTCCATGTGGACGTTATATAGGGGCTCAGAGGGTCTTCCATTGTATTACCCATAATGGAGAACAGTAGCACCCCCTCTGGTCCTATCCTTCCATTATAAATTATTTTAGAGAACCCAGCCCTATGGTGATCAGATGATCGCCGGGTCAGTTAATGCATGTAGTCAACTTTGGGGGGATTCATTTTTTAAATTGCCCCCCCCAAGATAACTAGTAGTCATAATGTAACGTAACATGACCTGTTCTTAGTCATTACAGAGGCCATCGAGATTCCACAGTTCATTGGACGAAGTTATCTCATTTATGACAGCCGGGAAATCCTGAAAAGGTGAGCCGGTATAGATGTGGCAGGTCGTCACAGGTCACTCTGCCTGTGCGGTTCTGTGCAGGGAGCTGAATCTTTTTCCAAAACAGGAGAGTAGATGAACAATATATAGAGATGTCAAAATTAAATTTTTTGCTCCCTACAGCCACCACTAGGGGGAGCTTAGGAGTACAAATCTGGAAGCTTAAGCGCCTATGCTCCCCCTAGTGGTGGCTGCCACAGTCTGTGCTTTGCAGCAGGGCGTCTGCAGTTCATATATTCAATATCACTGTTTTTCAATGTTTTCCAGAGTTTCCGGATCTCGAACAAACATTTTCTTGAGATTCAAGACATCCGTGAAGGATGGGCTGCTCATGTGGAGGGGGGACAGCCCCATGAGGCCAAATAGCGACTTTATCTCATTGGGCCTTCAGGAAGGAAACCTTATGTTTAGGTAAATCGAGGCTGACTCTGTACAATCACAGCAAAAAATTCTCTGATTGAGACAAGTTTTGGTTTTCACAAAGTTTGCCGCTTCTGTTTTCGTAGCAGCAATTTTGTATCAACTCTCAATTGTTATGAAAAGTGATCAGATAAATAGCAAATATAAATTCATCATCTAGAACTTCATATGGAAAGGGATAATTGTTGTAAAGTCGGCTTCAGGGGGTAGACAAGAAAATCCAGCACATGCCAGGACCGTCTCCTAAAGAGGATTCAGCTACGGCTTGGTTCTACACCAGTGCGGAGCTTGCCCTGGAATGGCAGCAGGCAGGTGTCACTGCACAGTGAGGAGAAGGACTTGGGAGGCTGCCTGGTATTAAAAGTGCAACAGATACGCCACTTCTCTCCAAGAAAAACATCAAGGACAGACTGACGTTCCGCAGGAAGTGCAGGGAACGGACTTCTCAAGACAGGTGTGGTTGTTTTCCATGATGAAGGCCCTTCAGACTGTTTGGGACATCTAGAAGAATGACTGTCCGGAGGACAAAAGTCGACGCTGCCATGAGTACTGTGTCTGCAAGCAGTAAAGCCTCCTGAGACCCTTCATGTGTGGGGGCTTTTCCTCCATGGAGGGGGTCACTCACAATTTACCTAAGAACACGGCCAAGAATAAAGAACAGGATCTAAACCTCCTCCAAGAGCAACTTCTCCCATCATCCAGGACAATGTGGTGATGATGCTTTTTCCTCCATGATGGAGATCAGGTCACAGGGAAAAGTAAGAACTAAATAGCTCAGGGAGAAAAATATTGATATTTTGGGCCCACGTATAGAAAATTCTCACTGACAACCTACGGAGAATTCTCAAAAAGTGACAAACAAAGACCAGATTTTGTGATAACTCTGAGCTCTGATGAGAAAAGAACGGGCGGCCATCAGTCAGGATCTGACCAGAAGGCGATAGCCAGCTGTCGGGGAGGAGGGCAAAAATCTGGAAGATAAGGAGCAGAAATGTGGAGAATAAGGGACAGAAGTCTGGAGAATAAGGGGATGAAGTGAGGAGAATAAGGGGCAGGAGTCTGAAGAATAAGGGGCAGGAGCGTGGAGGATAAGGGGCAGGAGCGTGGAGAATGAGGGGCAGGAGCGTGGAGAATGAGGGGCAGGAGCGTGGAGGATGAGGGGCAGGAGCGTGGAGGATAAGGGGCAGGAGCGTGGAGGATAAGGGGCAGGAGTGTGGGGAATAAGGGGCAGGCGTCTGGGGAATAAGGGACAGAAGGAGGGAGAATAAGGGGCAGATGTCTGGGGAATAAGAGGCAGGAGTGTGGGGAATAAGGGGCAGGAGTCTGAGGAATAAGGGGCAGGCGTCTGGGGAATAAGGGGCTGGAGTGTGGAGAATAAGGGGCTGGAGCGTGGAGAATAAGGGGCTGGAGCGTGGGGAATAAGGGGCAGGAGCGTGGAGAATAAGGGGCTGGAGCGTGGAGAATAAGGGGCTGGAGCGTGGAGGATAAGGGGCAGGAGCGTGGGGAATAAGGGGCAGGAGTCTGGGGAATAAGGGACAGAAGGAGGGAGAATAAGGGGCAGATGTCTGGGGAATAAGAGGCAGGAGTGTGGGGAATAAGGGGCAGGAGTCTGAGGAATAAGGGGCTGGAGTGTGGAGAATAAGGGGCTGGAGCGTGGAGAATAAGGGGCTGGAGCGTGGAGAATAAGGGGCTGGAGCGTGGGGAATAAGGGGCTGGAGCGTGGAGAATAAGGGGCTGGAGCGTGGAGAATAAGGGGCTGGAGCGTGGAGAATAAGGGGCTGGAGCGTGGAGAATAAGGGGCTGGAGCGTGGAGGATAAGGGGCAGGAGCGTGGGGAATAAGGGGCAGGAGTCTGGGGAATAAGGGGCAGAAGGAGGGAGAATAAGGGGCAGATGTCTGGGGAATAAGAGGCAGGAGTGTGGAGAATAAGGGGCAGGAGTGTGGAGAATAAGGGGCAGGAGTGTGGAGAATAAGGGGCAGGAGTGTGGGGAATAAGGGGCAGGAGTGTGGGGAATAAGGGGCAGGAGTGTGGGGAATAAGGGGCAGGAGTGTGGGGAATAAGGGGCAGGAGTGTGGGGAATAAGGGGCAGGAGTGTGGGGAATAAGGGGCAGGCGTCTGGGGAATAAGGGGCAGGCGTCTGGGGAATAAGGGGCAGGCGTCTGGGGAATAAGGGGCAGGCGTCTGGGGAATAAGGGGCAGGCGTCTGGGGAATAAGGGGCTGGAGTGTGGAGAATAAGGAGTAGGAGTCTGGGGAATAAGGGGGCAGGAGTGTGGGGAATAAGGGGGCAGGAGTGTGGAGACTAAGGGGGCAGGCGTCTGGAGAATAAGAGGCAGCGTCGGGAACATCAAGGAGTCACAGAAGCTTCATGGATTTATCAATAAAAGTGTAACAACGTATGAGATTTTATAATTGTAGATCAGTAAAAGAGAAACATCCGACTAAAAGAGTGAAACACTGAAGTAGCAAAATGTAAAAACCAAAACTTCTGTCAGTCTGAAAACTTTTGGCCCCAACTATTCTGTGCTATATGATCACTTCAGTATACCTATCCTCCCATGTATTATAGATCTGCAATTTTCAATAGAACCTAAAGATCAATGCATTATATCCAGGGAGGATCCAATAACATTTCTCTTTGGTTCTTCTCTCCATAGTTATAATTTGGGCAGCGGAATGGTTTCAATTATGGTCAATGGAACTTTTAATGACGGCAGATGGCACAGAGTGAAGGCTGTACGGTAAGAGAATCTTCTGTCTGCAGTTATCTCATGCTCATCAGATGACTGTCCCTGAAACCCACAAATCCATTGGGGTGCAAACCTTTGGGATGTATTAGCAGAGGGACAGGTCACCAATCACATCCTGCTCCCCAATATTGTCAGTTATGTGGGCCCCTTTATGTACGTGGATGTAGACAATACTGGCGCAAGCGTGGAATAACGGCAAATGTATATGATAGATATTTTATGTGTCTTTGCAAATAATTCTAACTAGATGCTAAATGAATTTTCTGTTCCAGCGACGGTCAGTCTGGTAAGGTGACTGTGGATGACTATGGAGCAAGAACGGGAAAATCTCCAGGTTTAATGCGGCAGCTGAACATTAACGGAGATCTTTATGTTGGTGAGTGACGCTATCCGCTCTTATAATTTAAGTTTGATCACAAATACTAAAACCCAACAGTATCACCGACTCCATTTACTTCTAATAAATGTGACAACTTAACATGAGACGTATCTGTGCCACTTACAGGCCTTTAACTATGTGGTGAGTGTCAATGGTAGGTCTGTACAGCACTGCGGAGATGTGGTGGTCTCAACCCTCAGTGGTGGTCTCTGTTTCTGATCTCTATCCTGAATATTGTTAATGGCGTGTAAACATATATCTGAACACATTTTTTCCATATTACCACGTTTGTCTGTTAAGTTAATGAACATGCGGGTGGTACATCGACGACATTTTTTATATAAAAATATTCATCATACTTTAATTGTTATTTGTGCAAGTTTTGGTAGCATTTTTCTGTTTTTTGTATAAATCTGATTTTGCATTTGATTTTTATAGCTAAAAAGTGGTGATTACATAGAAAATGTGAAACTTTTAGAGCTGGATTTGGTGGTTTCTAGATGTTTTTGACCGATTCATCAAATGCAGATTTTTAAAAAAATCGGTACATTTTTTGTGCACTTGTACTTCAGTCCTTCCTCCATTTACGTCTGCACTCTTTACAACTTTTTGTGCTAAGAAGTTTGGAAAAAAGTTTAAATGCAAAAATAAAGATCAGTTCTGAGTTTGGACAAAATTAATCAAACATTTGCGCAATTTTGAAGAATTTGGAACAAAAAACGCCAAGGAATGCTACAAGGAAAAAAGAAAGCGTAAATGCAAATGATGAATCGGACTGTTAGTGGTTTTATGGGCTGAAGGATGAAAATGTGTAAAAAAGTCATATATTCCGGCCATGATAAGTAATGATTTTGGTTTTGGCTTCCAGGTGGGATGAAGGAGATCGCGTTACACACCAATCGGCAATATATCGGAGGCCTTATAGGTTGCATCTCTCACTTCACCCTCTCCACAGACTATCACGTGTCGCTGGTGGAAGACGCATCGGATGGGAAAAACATTAACACGTGTGGCACGAAATAGGGAAGGACTCATTCTTAGGTTTGTTTTTTATTCTGATGGGAGAAAGGACGACTTTTGCACTCAGAGGACAATCTGCAATCCTTGTCTTTCCAAGTATGTTGCAAGAAAGCCAGAAAAACCAAACAAAAATCTTCTAAAAGAAGTTTGTAGCGCGCGGAGAGCAGACTTGTGTATGAGAAATGCGTGCCTTTTCCGCACAACCAGCCCAAAATGGTCAATGAGAAACCGGACGATGTTATAGATCCTTTTGTCCACTCCGTGACCGGTCAATTAGCAGCTATTTATTCTCCGAGAACTCGGTTTTCCCTATGTTTTTCCCTAATTTTGGAGTTGCCCAGCTCTTATTGTATTCTGCATGGTCCCTGACCTCCGTTTTGCTGGTCTTGCAGCATTTGCAGTCATCTCCTGTCTGAATGGCCACCGTGGGATTTCAGAAGCGATTTCTAGGTTATTTTGCTATAGAGTTGACTTTCTCTCTGTTCCGCACCGACTTGTTTTAGGCCCCTCCGTTCCAAAGGTTGAAAGGAGAGAAAATGCAAAAAAAAAAAAAAAAAAAGCATCTCGCTCTGGAGGACCAGACACGTCCTTTTATTCCAAGATTTTTGTAATGCTTCATTTCTCCTCTGGTGGCACTGTTGGGAAATTGAGCTCTTGTATTTTTAACAGATCACAGCTGATTGCTGGAGGTCAATTTTTTTTTTTTAGGAAAATTTTCGAATGAAAAAAAAGTTCCAAAAATTGGTCAACACCCTTTTAATGTGCATTATCGTGATTAACAAGGCAGTAGCGCACCGTGGTATGCAACCCCAGACCGTGATTATAGCTGTTCCAAGTTTTAGAGGATGCCGCTTTTTGCAGGTTTTTGGTTTAAAGGGACCATTTCCATTTAAAGGGGATTTCTATGCAGATTATTTTCTCCTACATCCTCCCTTTATGTCGTCATTATTGTCTTTCCTGTTGTATTCTGGTGCTATAATAGGCCGACATCCAAGCTTTATATTTAACAGTCCCTATTTGGAGAACTCCTTTGAACACGCATCAATCCCAAGCCATGTATTCAGTCCGCGTGACTACACGTGAACGGGTTCATGGCCTAGAATAGGTAGGAGTGCCAGCCGAGAAAACCTGATGCGTGAACGAGGTTATAATATAAGTGAAACTGTGAGAGTGAAAACTCGTCAGGATTTCTTCCATACTGGTTCATACTGGGCAGTCCCAAGCAGACACTCCCTCTTCTGACAATTATTCCACAAGGGATTTT
This sequence comes from Dendrobates tinctorius, assembly GCF_039654945.1. NCBI lineage: Eukaryota > Metazoa > Chordata > Amphibia > Anura > Dendrobatidae > Dendrobates > Dendrobates tinctorius. Next base: position 15,543,193 of record NW_027361803.1, read on the forward strand.
ACCATTATTTTTTACTATTAAGATCATTAGCAAAAGAACAATTAACCTACTACAGCTCTAGTCCACCAAGGATATGGCATTCTGACAACCAGAGAACACCAGCAAGGTCTGTATGAACTGCTCATCTGCCGTAGGCTACCAGTGATGTCTCCATTAGTTCATTAGATACCATAGGTCACCAGCCAAATCTCCATCAACTCCTTCTCTGCTATAGATCACCATTGAGCTCTCCATTAATTCATTAGATATCTTAGGTCACTAGCCATGTACTCATCAACTACTCCTCTACCATAGACCACCAGGCATGCCATCGTCAGCTCCGCCTCAAACACAGACCACCATTGATTTCTCCATCAACTCTACCTCTACCATAGACCAGGGTTTCCCAACTCCAGTCCTCAAGGCCCACCAACAGATCATGTTTTCAGGATATCCTTAGTATTGCTCAGGTGATAATTGCATCACCTGTACAATACAAGGAAAATCCTGAAAAACATGACCTGTTGGTGGGCCTTGAGGCCTGGAGTTGGGGAACCCTGCCATAGACCACCAGCCATGTCTCCATCATACACCTAGCACCATATTGCCATCAACTCCTTCTCGAACCCAGAGCACCAGCCATGTCTTCATTAATGCCTCCTCTACCTTAGACCACCAGTCATGTCTATCAACTCCTCCTCTACCATAGACCACCTGCCAGCCATGTCCCAATCAACTCTTCTTCGAACACAGACCACAAATGTCTCCATCAACTCCTCCTCTACTGAAGACCACCAGACATGTCTCCATCAACTCCTCCTATTCCATAGACCACCAATTTCTTCTTCAACTCATTCACTGCTATAGACTGCTTGCAATATCTCCATCAACTCCTCTCCCATAGAGCAGTGATGTCTTCATTAATTCATTAGATACCATAGGTCACCAGTCATGTCTCCATCAACTCCTCTTCCACTGTAGACCATCAGCCATTATTTCAACTGCTCCTTTACCTTAGACCACCAGCGATGTGTCCATTAATTCATTAGATACCATTGATAGTAAGCCATGTCTCCATCTCCTCCTCTACCATAGATCACCAGCCATGACACCATCAACTCCTCTATCATAGACCACCAGCAATGTCTCCTTCATTTCTTTCACTACTGTAGACCACCAGCCATGTCTCCATCAACGCCACCTTTGCCACAGACCACTACCCATATCTCCTTCAACTAGCAATGTATTCATTAGATACCATTGATCACGAGCCATGTCTCAAACTCTGCCACTACCATAGACAACCAGCCATGACTCCAACTCCTCCTCTACCATAGACCACATCCAAGTCTCCATCAACTCCCCATCTGTTATAGACCACCAGCCATGTCTCCATCAAATCCCACTCTACCATAAACCACGAGCGATGTTTCAATCAGCTCCTCCATCGTAGACCACCAATTTCTCCATCAAGTCTTCCTCTGCTGTAGGCCACCAGATATGTCTCAATCAGATGTTCATCTAATGTAGAGCACCAAATATGTCTCCATCAACTCCTCCTCTATCATAGAGCACCAATAATGTCTCCTTCAACACCTCATTTACCTTAAACCACCATAGATGTTTCCATCAATTCCTCTTCCAGCGTAGGCCACCAACAATGTCTCCATTAATTCATTGGATATTACCGGTCACCAGAAATGTCTCCCTTACACAAGGAGCAGAGATTGAGCAGGCACAATTCCACTTCCTTCATTGTATATGGGACTGATGGAAATAGAGTGCTGTACTAGGCAGACCCATAGACAATGAAAGAAGCAGAGACCGAACATGCACAGTTCCGCTTCATTCACTGTCCATGGAACTGATGCAGATAGGCGAATGATCGATTCGACTTTCTTCCATAGACAGATGGAAATATCTGAGTGCTGTAGTAGGCAGTCCTGTAGACAATGAATGGAGCGAAGGTTGAGCATGCGCACCTCCACTCCATTCATTATCTATGGGACTGATGGAAAGAGCCAAGTGCTCCATTAGGCAGTCCTATAGGACGATTGTAGCAGAGGACATGCATGCGCACCTCTCCTTTCCAGAATGAGGTTGCAGATCTCCATTCTCAGGATCGCTGGGTGTCTCAGTGATAGGAAACCCAACAATCAACAAGCTTTCTCCTACCCTATAGATAGGGAATTACGGTATTTCACTTTCTGGGGGCAATAAGCCTTTAAGCTAGGCTGTAGTTTCCATGCGATTAAGTTGTGATATTAAAATACCAACAAAGAACTTCACACAAGGCCATATAGTCATAAAAATATAACAAAAATCTTTATTGAAAAATAATATAAACTCATAAAAGCAAGACAAGTGCCACCGATACAGGAGGAAAAGGTGGGAACTCCACAAGAGGCCTCAAAAACACTATGTATACTACAATATTCATTGGATGTAACAATAATCTCATCAAAAAGTTGAAATGTTACATTGCCATGCACACTAAATATATGCAACAAAAACATGAAGTAAAAAGATGGTTCATGTGCAATGAGTATTAGAGAACACGTTAGTCATATAGTGGATAGTAGTAAGAACAGTAATAAATGTACCAAGAATCCAAGATATATATACACAAAAAGTGCCAGTAATAGAGCAAAGCAGGTGAACCTAATGTTCGTAAATAACAAAAGTATTGACCAAAGTAGACATAGATTATAAATATAAATACGCTATAGTTGCCAAAGAGGCACACTCAGGGGACCCACCACACCTGACGCGCGTTTCGCAAAGAAATGCTTCGTCCAGGGGTGGTTAGGTACTGGCCAGATTGGTTACTCAATACATACTCTAACCACCCCTGGACGAAGCATTTCTGTGCGAAACGCGCGTCGGGTGTGGTAGGTCCCCTGAGTGTGCCTCTTTGATAACTATAGCGTATTTATATTTATAATCTATGTATACTTTGGTCAATAATTTTGTTATTTACTAACATTAGGTTCACCTGCTTTGCTCTATTACTGGCACTTTTTGTGTATATATATCTTGGTACATTTATTACTGTTCTTACTACTATCCACTATATGACTAACGTGTTCTCTAATACTCATTGCACACGAACCATCTTTTTACTTCATGTTTTTGTTGCATATATTAAGTGTGCATGGCAATGTAACATTTCAACTTTTGGATGAGATTATTGTTACATCCAATGAATATTGTAGTATACATAGTGTTTTTGAGGCCTCTTGTGGAGTTCCCACCTTTTCCTCCTTTATCAGTGGCACTTGTCTTGCATTTATGAGTTTATATTGTTTTTCAATAACGATTTTCGTTATATTTTTATGACTATATGGCCTTGTGTGAAGTTCTTTGTTGGTATTTTACTGGTTATGCTTCATGGCCTCATTTAAGGGATATGGATAGGTGTATTTAAGTTGTGATATTAGTTAGATTCTTGGATGGTTTATATAACTTTACAGCCGAGTCTTTGTTCCCTCACACTCTAATCACCATAAAGTTCTATAGATCGAATAGCGGAGTTCCGGACTTTTCCATTTCGCACTGCCGTAGTAATCAGATTTTTCCCGTAGTCCATCGTGGTGCAGACTCTCCTCACATTCCGCGACTTTATGACCCGACCGACCTATTTTGTACTGTGCTTGACATTCCGTTTTGTAGATCGGATCCTTTTGTACTTGTATATTTTTATATAAAGCTCCTTCTGAACTCGTCATCCGGTGTCCTGTAGAATGTCGGCCATCGTCCTCTTTGCACAGTTTACATGTGTTTGTAATATAAAATCTTGTCTTTTGCCGTTTGTCCGTTTCCTTCTGATACTTTTTTTTTTGTAATTTCATGTTTGTTTTACATCTTAATAAAATATTAGAAATCTTGTAAATGTGATGCGGGAATGATCGGAGGACGGATGTTAATACGTGGGTCCGGTTGCAAAGAATTTAAGATGTAAGTACTCACCTTAGTTTTCTTTTTTTAGGCCCCAAAACATAAGTTTCCACGGTCCTGTGTCCACTATAGATTATTCACACCCCCAACAAACTAATGCTGCACAGCAGAAGTTGCGGAGCCACGCCCACTCTGACATCACTTCCTGCTCTTTCTATTGGCTGAAGCTGCACCCCATTGACTCCCCGCACTGCCTTTTACCCTGCAGGGAAACTTCTTAGAATACTGGTACCGTAGTGTCACCCATTAGGATTTGGAGCTTTGTATTAGAAAACAAAACAAGATGTTGGACCTAAACGTGAAATGGCATTAAAACTTGGAGTATCCCTTTAAGTATGATGGGATAATGCTCTTTTAAAGGGATATCCCCTAATCATGGGCAAGGGCTTACCCTGCTGATCTCTGGGTCGGTCTAAACTTCTGGGGTTCAGAGCGATACAAACATAATTCATTGTCTATGGAACAGATAGAAATAGTTGAGCTCTGTAACTGGTAGTGCCATACATCAGAAATTGTGAAATGGAGTGAAGCGAACCACATCTCCATTCATAACAGGACTACAAAGCCAGATGCCAGGAGAGTCCCAGCACTTGGACACCTAGGTATGAGAATGTTATCCTCCATCTTATGAACAGGGGATAACCCTTTAAACCCTTACATTTCGAGATCTTAAATCATGAGCTGCTCCGCAGGGGTGTTCCACACTGGCTAATCAGGGGTGGTCCTAAGCAGAAGACCCTCCCACATCCTTTAAGAATAAAATCTAATATTTACACACATCATGCTTTTTAAGACATTAATAGAATTACCCCTCGAGTGTCCTACAAGAGGAGTTACTCCGTACACTCGAGTACTATGAGTATGAAAAATAAATAGCTGTAAGTCACATTTATGTATGCGATAGCCAAGATGACTGTCTGTAAAATGATGGTGGTCTCACGTTGGAAGCAGAAGTGGTGAGATCTGGAGCCTGAAAGTCAGCAGCTCACAACCTTGTGACCCATTTGCTCGTCAGTGTATTCAACCGCCGAACACACACACAAAAAAAACTACAAGAACAAACAACAAACCCATCAATCTGCATCTCAAGAGATTTTATTTAGTTTTTTTATTACAAAACTCAAAAGCTCAAATTATGATTTGGCTCAAATAAAAAAAAAAAAAAAAAAAAAGCAGCATCAAGTGACTTTATACAAAAAAATAAAACAAGGTAAATACTGACGTAGCTTATGTGACCGCAGCAGGCGTTGCTTGCACGGTATAGCGACTCACATACTTACAGCATTACATACATGGATACCGTAGAACAATCACACAAAAAAAAAAAATCTACTGGCAGTGACGGTCGAGAGGATCCTAAATACCGAGGAGTTACAAAAATAACAGCGATGGACAGATCCTCGGGGGATGGCCATGAAATGCCCAGGAGGAACCTATATATTACATACAGGCAAAACAATTCACAGGGGGGTGCAGAGGCGGCGATCGCTCCTGGTGCCCAAAGCTTCCTCTGCCACATAAGATGGCACCGTTATTAGTAGAAGGAGCACAGTTACAGAGTTTACTTTGGGCCCCAGGAACTTCCATTTCCGCCTCCGACCCTACAGTAGGAGCATCCAGTGTCATTCTCTAGACCAGCTCTCTGCTAGCCAATCGCATAACTGGCAACCCCCTTTAAAAAAAAAACCCTGAGAATCAATCTACAGCAGGAATCTGCACTCCACTTGATGCAAAACTACAACTCCCAGCATTCCCTGACAAACGACAGATAAAGGGAACTGACACTTTTGCAATCAGGTGCTACCCGCTGAGCCAATGCTATAAGGTCATGTATTTTGGGTTTTTTTCCCCCAGAGATGCCATTGTTGTCCAAGGTAAGTAGGCACTGCATTCAAATATTCGCCTGCAGTACCTGACATAGCCTGTGTACTAAGGTGGCGCCATTTCTGCGGGAAAAACAAACATAGCTGAAGGGGTTCGGTCATAGAGCGGTTATCACATGCAAACATTTGTTACATTTCATTTTACATATATTCTACTATAAATACAGGATACATATAGAATTTTTTTTAATGATCTTCTATCACTATAAATCGGAGCCAGTGCAATGCCCGCCAGGAACAGATCGGTGGTCTGACGACCCGCGGATCTCTACAGTCGGTGCAAAACTACAATCCCGCCAAAAGGCTGCCGTCACCTGGAGTTTTTACACAAACCGGAGACCGCTGAAGTGCATCTGCTTCACATACAAGACACAAAAATGTAGTAAAACTTTTGGACTTTCCCCCCCCCCCCCCCCCTTCTTCATATTTACACGAGAGATTAGCGCAAATAATCTGAACAGCGGCCAATAACAGATCTCCGATACACAGATACGATGGCTAAATATTGGCTGGAAAGTGTCCGTCTGTACAAGGAGGATAAAGTGCAAAGAAGAGGGAAAAAAAAAAAAGTAACAAACTTACAAAAATCTTACATCGATAAATGTGTCTTTTAGGATTTGCTCCGAGGCCGACGGCAAAATATCGTAGTGCATCTCGTAGTGTCGTCTCCTCTCCAGCGATGTGTATTGTAGCAGGACTATACGGACGCTTTACAGGCACAGATTATAATATCTCGTATCCGCAGCGGTGGAAGTCATTCCGGCTATGTAACATCGACAACCTAGGGATGATCCCGCGTCCTAGGAAATGGCAAGGTCAGGTCTAAAAGAACCTCGATATACGACTACCGCAACTTACAGGGCTTTTATTTTCATCGAATATGTTTTTATATGTTTTACATGCTTGAAAGGGAATCTGTCAGCAGTTTTTTTTGCAACTTAATCCAATTCCAACGATGTGTCACTTATTAGTCTGCGTGCTGTAGTTTCAAAGCAATTTTATCGACAAGAGATTATCACAGACTAGGTCTAATGTGCAGGTCAGTCAGGCTAATTGGTGTAACCCCGCCCACACCACTGATTGGCACAGTATGCAGGAAGCTGCCAATCCCTGCTGGGGGGCGGAGTTATACACAGCTCAGCAGTCTGACCATGGCTACATCTACAGCAGAGAAATCAGGAATTATAACAAAACTGCGGCAAGCAGCCCAATAACGGATACATCACTGAAATCAAGGTCTCTGCCCCTACATCAATATGCTCTCAGATTACATAGCAAAAACCTGCTGAGAGATTCCCTTTAAATATGCGGTCGATCACTTAGGTTTTGAGTCCTGAGATCTCGACCCATCCACCACACTCTGATGATCAGCAGCGTGCTGCACTTGCACATGCAGTAATGCAAGAGTGTGCAGAAGTCAGTGCATCAGAAAAGTGGTTCGAGTGATGGGTCAGGGTCGCATGACCCATCAGGAGCATGTTTAAAGGGGTTTTGTTGCAAAACAAAACATATACTCACCTACTGAAGTGGCGCTATTCCTCTGTTGTCGGTGCAGTGTCTCCCAGCAATAGCGACTGCCGCGGTCAATCAGCATCAGCTGATCGGCTGCAGCCTTCACTATTTCAGAGCGGAAGTCCGTTCTAACGAAATACTGAAAATTTGCAGCCGATCAGCTGCTGGACTGCAGCAGTCACCAAATTGCTGGGCCACTCCACCGACACCAGAGGAACAGCGCCGGTCCAGGAAGTGAGTATAGGTTTCTTTAGCCATTGTGACGAGGACAAGCCCTTTAAATATGCAAACAATCAGCAGGAAACCAGATTCCGAGACCCTGACCCATCACTCAAAATACAGGGGATTATATAAAAGAGCGGCGGCTCTTTAACAATTAAGAAAATTTGAACATATAAAAATGAATGAAGATAAATATAAACTGACAAATAAAGCCTGACGACCCAGTAAACTATTTGCCGATGCAGAGTCTCTTTAGCTGCCATAAAACAATCCAGCTCCCTCTGCCTCTCCCACAGCAGAAATCCCAGCAGTCGTCAGCAGCTACAATGTATCCAGCATTAATAGAACAAAGTGTTTACAGCACCCAGGTTCTAAGTCTGAGTTCACACTGCTGATAGTTTACAGCGGGAACTTTTCCAGGCCGAAGCCCTAAAGCGTGTCCACCTGCGTTCCCCAGCCCACAGAATCCTATGTTTAAAAGGGATGTGATCCCCAATTACAGAACTAATAAGAATTAATCAATGAGAAAAATTTCAAGACAGTAATCCGATTCACAGAGTCCAGCTCTCAGCTGATACAATGTATCCAGTGCAGACCATGCTCTGTGAGCTCAACATCCCAGATTCCGGACTGATACATTGTAACAAACCAGCAGAGAGATCTGCGCAGCTGCATCTACATCCCATTTAGAGCTAATACTTCTTCACAGATGAGACTTTATTACCATTATATCCAGTGTGGACAATGCTCTGTGAGCTCTGCTGGATTGTTACAAAGTATCAGTCTGGATTCCAGCTTGTTGAGCTCACAGAGCATTGTTTATACTAGACACAACAGCGGCAGCTGCACAGATCTCTCCTGCTGGGTTTGTTACAATGTATCAGTCCGGATTCCAACCGGCTTTCGCTCACAGAGCATTGTCTGCAGAATAGGACGAGCTATGTACAAGGTTACTACCTTTAATTTTATAATTAGTGTATAAAAATTCTCTTTTTTTATCTTGCCATCTCATCCCTGTAGTCATAAACATCCAGTTTACCTGAACAATCACTTTAAATAATTTTGAACAACAAACACAAAACACACAAACATAAACAGGTTAGTAGCGAAAGTCATCAAAAACGTCAGAAAACAGCAAAAATGGTCGATAAAAAAAAAATCTATAAATTTCATGTGTGGGTGATTAACTTTAAACCCTATCTACAGTGCAAGGCCACAAAAAAAAAGTGAAAAAAATATAATCAGTAGATAAAATAGATCACTAAAAAAGACTCAAAAGATTATAAAAATAATACTTCTATGCAAAAATAAAAAAACATTTTATATCTCGATTTTAAACAGAAAAGTAGAAAATATCAGGAAGGGAGGGAGAAAGTGAAAGCTTCAGATTAAAAAGGGAATGTGAACCAATAAATGTCCACTGACCAGTTATTAGAAATCTTTCATGGACTGTACTGGTGTTGAAGGAGTTGCTCTAGCGAGAGTCTGGATTTTGCACCAGATGGCGCCACTCTTGCCTGTAGGCCATGAGTGGTATTGCAGTTATTAAGTGACTAAGGCGGAGCTGCAATACCAGACATGGCCCACAGACAAAGGTAGCGCCGTTTCTGGAAAAAGACATTCCATTTCTGCTAGTTCTGGACAGTCCCTTTAAATTTAAAGGAACGTTATGGTCCAATTTATATCAACGGGACAGAAAAAGACTTGTTTAAAAAAAAGTGTAAGGAGAAAGATCAACCTCACTCTTAAAGTGCAACAGTCCCAACTTCCCCGAAAACGCTGCGGACCATTCCTACTTTTACAACTGAAATGATTTTGTTCCAATACATTTAAAAAAAAACAAAAAAAAAAAAAAAAACAATTTTGCAAATAGGATTAAAAATAATATCATTTGGAGTCTGCAGCTCTTGCACAGACCTATGTGTCGCCATGGTAACAGACTACAGAACAACTCCATGTAGTCTAGCCCTGAAGACGACTGCTACTTTTTCCATTTCCCCCCCATCTTGTAGCAGGGGGTCCCACAAGTTCATAAGATAATGTTACTACACCCTGAACCTCTCATCTACATGATCATCGGCGTGCAACCACAAAAACAAAACAAACTTTTGAGGAATTTTTTAAACCCTTTGAGCAGTAAAGTTTTTACTGGGCTAGAACAAGCTACTTTAATACTGCCCCCTATGGACAAGAATATGGACATAAAAAAAACAAAAAAACAAAGTTTGCTGTAGTGAGAAACTTTGAAGCAAGTGCGCAGATCAGCTGATCGCTGTTAGTCCTCCGTTAGAAATCCTGAGCGATCCAGCTGTGATCTGGGGAAAAGTTGCAGGGGCCACACACATTGCATTCTAATCAGTAACTAACCATGTAATACATTTACAGGTGGCGTTCACAAAAACGGAAGCCAATCTCCGTTCTGGATAAAGAGGGGCCCCGAGTTGGAGGAATAATTATTCTCACAAGTGACTAATTTTCTTGCATAAATTCTTGCATTTTCAGATAACTTTGTTAAAAAAAAAAATAAAAATAAAAACAAAAAAGAACTAAAAAAAACAGCAAAACAAAAGAACAAAAAAAAACAAACAAAACAAAAAAGAACAAAAAGCAAACACAAAAAACAATAAAAATAAGAACATAAAGAAAAAAGAACAAAAAGAAAAAAAAAAAAAAAAAAAGAACATAACAAAAGAAAAGAACAAAAACCTAAAAGTAATCTGCCAAATATGATTTTCATATGATTTTTAAGTATAACATGGGCCACCGTACTTCACAGATTTCTAGGAGTTGGAAATAAAAAAGAAAAATACTAAATCTAATGCAAAGCAGAAGCGTTCACACATCTTGATTCACATTTGTTGCCAAGGATCTGATCACGAGTTATGCAGGATCCCAACAAATCCCACTGCTTTATGAAGGGGGGGGGGGGTCCTTCAAAATCTGGTCATGGTCGCAAATTTTTGACAGCAGACTGTTCAATGCCATCAAAACTGATGATATTGCATAACACAAGTGTGACCGGAGCTTTCAAAAGTGCAACAGGTTCACCGGGAAATAGATCACAAAAAGTAACCAAAAAAAAAATAATAAAAATAAAAATAAGTAGTGTTCTTTCACAAATACATAATGCAATACATTCATAAACCTCCTGACGAAAAGCAGGACTGGCCGACACAATTTCACAATAAGGAAGGGAAAAAAAATAAAAAAAAAAAAAATAAAAAAATGTGATGGAAAAAATGAAAAACATGTGGAAATTCCTTTGGTAAAAAATAAAAACAACCCACACGATTTTGGAAAGACTGCTACGTATTAAAGTCACATTAGTAGGACAGCCACTTCCTTCAAGACCTTGAATGTAGTGTTAACCCTTCTCATTGCTCGGGGTTACCGTGTAGTGGTGTTGACCCTTTCAGAAAAGCGTGACCAGGAACTAATTATTTTAAAAAAATAAATAAATCATCATTGAAATTTTTGTTTTGTGATATTTGGATGCCCGGCCATTCAAAAGAAAATCCAGCGCTATCACACGTGTCCTTTTGGAACCTCGGAAAGCCTCCCCAACATATGACAGACCAGGACCACCACAAGTCCAACATTACCCCATATGTGGAGATAATTGGCCCATGGCGTCCACAGTTGCAACATGATCTTCTTCGGACCAGGTTTAATAATCCAGGAGCAGCCATAGTAAAAAAAAAAAAAGTTGACCACTGGAAGCTTGAAGTGACTATTGACATCCTCAACCATCACCATGACCAATGATGAGCCCAACTAAGGCTGCCACAAGTCAACCTGGACATTTTTGGGCACCACACCCTGCATCATTGGACTGGCACAAACAAAACTAGGTGGACGGTTTTACTTCTGAAGAGATGAAGGCAGCATCAAGGCCATATGGTAACATTTTTGCGCATTCTCCATGACCAATAAATCCCTTAAAAATCAGTCTATTTGCCCTTTGAGAGAAGGAACCAATGACTGTATTGATACAATTAATGCCGTAAGACACGAAAACCCAAGTTCTACTCTTGAGTCGATGGACACCGCCTACCGAAACCTCCTTCATTGATGAGTAGCTGGAAGGGGCATGCTGGATGATGTAGATGGTGTTGCCCATGCTCATTCCTCTTGCTTGTTTTGAAACAGGGAAGATATGGACCACCCCACATGGGCCGGTTTGAGGGGGTCTTTAACGTCCACTGGAGGGATGAGGAAGTGTCTGGAGTTCACCGAACATGGGCTCCCGAAAGAAGCATTTTCACTTCCCATAGACGTAGGAGATCCTGGAGAATCCCCGGCCCATGTATTGGGGTGTTCCTGAGGCCTATACCCTGAAGATGCTGCCATGTCATCTCCTGTGGGTTCTTGGTGGTCCATGTTCACAGTAGTGATAGGTAATTGCATCTGAGGTTTGTATCCAGCTCCATCAGCTAAGTCGACGTTGAGATCTTCTTCTGAGCCGGCTTGAGGCTGGTACATGGACTGGACGTCGATATAAACCACAGAGGGTGATGAAGACCCATCGAGAACCAGATTGGATGTGTCTTCATGTACAGTGGGCTGGGAATATATAACTCCGGTGTGATTATCATCCGGATTCTCCGAGCCGTCCTCTGGGGTCTGCCCGCTGCCCGATAGCGGAGAGTTAAGCTCAGTGTCCAGGATTTTTGGGAATGGTTCCACAACTTCCACACTGCTGGGGGTGCACCGGTTCATCTCCAGGGTTTTAATGGTTTTGCTCCCCTGTAAAAAAAAAAAAAAAGTCACAAACTTCAGACTCATGAGGGGGAATCGGGAAAATGACTCTAAAATTTGAAAACGCATGTAACCACATTGGAGCCGCGAGAATCTGAACCCGACCTGGGAGGGATCTATCCAAGATCGGTAGGAAAAAAAAATGGCTGTCCATAGGTTGCAACTCAATACCATTGATGTGGATAGGTCTAAACTCCAATACTATGCACAACCTAAGGACAGGTGTGGCACTGTTTTTGAAGAATAAACCAAATGTATATAGCAGAAGAGCAAAAACATTTATAGCAGGACCATGATTCAGCGTCCATGTCATGATCTAGTACGTAAAAGCCCAGGATGTCATAATACCAATGTGGACACCAAACCTAGAGTCCTGCAAATTCTTTTAATTAAATGCTGCTGTTAATCTCTGACAGTGGTATTTAAGTGGTTAAACAACAGCCATTGCTAGTTTTTACCACTGCTCCTGAGCACACTAAATACATTTGCATCTGACATAGGACATAATACATCCCATATCAGGAAGGGATTAAAACTTTTTTGGAGCATTTATTAATTTTTGCAAACTCCTAAAGATTAAAAAAATGGGAAGTTTATAATGTATTCTCCGATTTCCCGAATGGTCTTAAATGTAGAGGGGGACCGTGATGGGGTGCGCAGTTACCTCAGTGACATTCTTCGGGAATTGCAGAGCTTTACTGTTTTCTGGATTTGGGATTTCAGGGTAAAAAGTTTCTTTGATCCTAGGTGGAGAGATAAAGAATAGTCATAGGCAAAAAAATATAAAAGAAAATCTATAACCGTCAAGATCAGTTGATCGGCAAAATAAAAAAGTGCAATATTTTCTCCACAAAAAATGGTAACAATGTGGGTCCTTGTCCCTCTATTCTAGAGTCCTGACTCTAGACATTCAAGTCTGTCGGCTGCACCAAGAGGTTGAAGATCTGTCAACAGCAGTTTTCTGATGGTTTCAACTGGATTTTTTTTTCCCCCTGGCAAAAAAAAACATTTTACTTACCATTCCCTTTTCTTGTAGCAGATGGCACTGGTGACGATGACGAGAACAACCACAATCACTATTGGGATTAGGATGGCTAGAATTATCTTGACCGCTGCAAAGATACAAGTAGGTAGAAAGTGTTATCGACCAGACAGGTTCTCGAAAGCAAAAATTGGGCCCCGATGTCAGCCCAAGATCGCACTTTCCCCCCACTTTGGCATTAATCACTTTAAAAAAGACCAGGCGATTTTTTTTTTCTCCCATTCTTCCAAAGGCCCTTAACTAAATGGCTCGCTAAGATGAATCTACCGGTCAGTTCGATTGCAACAATTCCAAACTTATATAGGTGTTTTGTTTTTTTCCCCAAGTGGCAAAAAAAAAAAGAAAAATTATAAAATAAAAGAAAAAGTTTTGAGTTGCCATTTTCTGAAACCATTAACTAATTTTTGTTTTTTTCTCCCATTTATGAGGGTTTATTATTTATTTGCGTGGTGAGCTGACATTTTTATATATACTATTTTGGGGTACACAAACTTTTTGGTCACATTTTATCACTTTTTTTTTTTTTTATGTGAATTGCAGCAACTGTAAAATTCCCATAAAAAAAAAAAAAAAAGGTCTGGCTTATGAAATTCTAAAAATTAAGTAACCTATATGGTAAATACTAGAACAACATGGTGTTATTAAAGAGGGAAAATTAAGAGAAATTCAAAAACTTTTTTTTTTTTTTAAAGTTGGAGAAAATCAAGAAAACAAAAAGGAAAAGTTGATTTTCTTCATGAAAATAAATTGGAAAAATCTATAGGGGATGCAGAGGTCGCAGCTGCATCCAGTCCCGATGCCTGAGAGAATTAAAAGGCCCCCAAAAATAGACACCAGCATTATAAGTGGACCATGGTAGGTGGGAGCCCAGTGAACACTTACCATTGTCATTGGTCAGAACAGAGAAGTATTTGATTGGGCCCATCCCTCCGTTGGTATACGCTTGTAATCCCAGGGTATAACTTGTTCCACTCTGAAGGTCTTGGATCTTTAACACCTGCACCGCTGGATCTGTGATATTCCTAATTTTTGTCTCTGTATGACGAACTAAAAAGTGAAAATTTTTTACAATGTGACACCACGAATACTTTATTCAATACTCCATTACAGATTAAAAGTGCACGGGGGGGGGGGGGGAGCATTAGCACCATTTTATTTAAAAGGACAGTGGTAAGTGATCATAGGGGCCCCACAAATGGGTCAACAGAGGTGCGTTACTTATACAAACTTGCATAAAGTTTTGGTTAAGTTTTTGAGATGCTAAAAAAAGTGTGGGGAGTGTTAAATGAAGCATAATTATTGATTCAGATCTTTGGGAGGTATGCAAAATCATTAATATTCATTACCCAGATCCTGGAACCTTGAGAAGGATGCGTTATTTTGCTGTTTGACGACATAGAACAAGTAACCCTGCAGGAATCCCCGTAGGTTTTCTTCAGATATAGCTTCCCATTTCACCAGTACAGAACTAGACGTTGTCTCCTGTATAGTGAGATTTGGAGCCACTAACGGAGCTGAAAAAAGATTGTTTTTAGCATTAAACAGGAAAAAAAAAATATTTATGTATCATGTAATACTAAAGACTGAGTCCACCACAGTAAAATCAGATTGCTCCAAATGATAAAAAGGGACCGCTATGGGGACATATTATTCCCCTTAAGTCCTAACAGGGCACGTGTACAGAGGTCGTGTTAATGACAAAATCCCTTTAAATCTCTTTTAATTTAACACTACTTAATCGCTGATATTTGTTTTTGGGAATTCAGCGTATAGAATTTTTGGAAGCAAACTGATAAACTAGCGATATGAAATCCTTCCTGCTGTATATATACATTGCATAATATCCAGGTTATATAAAATAGCAAAAATGAGACACCCAAAATCAGTCTTTGGCTCTCAGGGCAAACTGAAATGCAGTGAGTAAAGGATCCTTGCGAAAGAGGGGGAATTTGGTTTTTCATTCAACTCTGTTTTTTTATACCCCCAGTATTACGCAATGTAGCTACAGCTGGAAGTTTTTCATATTGCTCAGTTGTTAGGTCACTGCCAAAAATTCTAGACAGTTTATTCTTAAAAACAAATTCCTCATCATAGCAACCAAGTCGCATTAATGGAAACAAATATAAAACAGAGTTACAAGGGGTTGTCTCATTATAACAACTTCTGTAGTGTGGTCTATCAAGACATATGGATTCTAGTGAAGTTGTTTGTATGCATAGCGGTCCATTTTTACTAGCTGGAGCAGTGAGCTTTCACTGGACTTGACCACGTTTATGTAAATGGCAGAAATGAAATACTAAAATCTGTTTCACATACAATGAAAATTGGTGGTTGAACCTTCTTGCGCAGTGAAATTTTAGATTTTTTTTTTCCAAGTTTCATAAACATTTAAGCAAATTTTTTTTTCCAACTTATGTTGAAGTGCCCTATAAGAACTCATGCATATCATAGGGAAATGGTGGGGTGGGATGTCCCCATAGCGGTGCCTTTATATTTGCAGTCGCAGTAAGCACCGACTCTTTGAGCTTGATAGAAGATGTAGTTTTACAACATTGAGTTACAGCTAGTTAGGGAGCAAGATGCAATATTACTCACCTAGTTCCTTGGAGTACACGTTCATTTCTTTCATGAGCTGGTGGTCATCATTTTCACAGCGGTACAGTGATACATTGTATTTTTGCCCAGGTTGCAAAAGTTCTGAGAATGCAGATAAGCAGAAAGTTACACAAATCTCATAATGGCTGATGGATCTAGTGATATTCTAAGAGGAGGCAGCACTCAAAGACACGGGTCTCACGGCCTACTGATGATGCCCATAGCTTTTTTAAAAGAGGTATTGAGAATCTCAGCAAACTCCTCTACTATGCAGAGTATGGGAACATAAAAAAATTGCCAAATACATCCCAAATTTCTCTTGATTTTTGTGCCGCCGATGTCAATGCCATAACATGGCATAGAAGGCTTAATAAATGTAAGTCAATCATTATAGACTGTATAAAGCCAAGAAAGCAACATCTAGAAACAGTGCCACGCTTGTCCATGGCGGCAGCTGGTATTGTAGTTATAGAGGATGTTTCAATATCAGATACGTCCACAGACAAAAGTGGCGGAGTTCATGACAAGCTTTTTAAATTAGTGGGGGTCCAAGCGTGACCCACCCCGATTGACAGGAAAGCAGCCAGATGAAATGCATTATGTTCTGCTGCCCTCTTCTTACTTGAGCTGATGAAGCCGCTGGCAGAATTAGAGGAAAACCTCTCCCACATCAACGACGAATCTAGGGGGAGGCTGGATGGCACCCACTTCACCAAATAACCGCAGGAAGCATTCGGGTCTCGACTCCACGTGATGTTAATGCCATTACCGTCCCCATCAATCTGCTCCACAGCGACATCTGGAGGTAAGAAAAAAAATAAATAAAAAATACCATTAGACAAAAACATAGAAATTAAGGTAAAACCTAAAATGTAATAGAAAATTCAATTACTTTCACACTTTGGCATCGGCGTCATTTTGTTTTTCCTCCTAGTCCTTCACAACCGGGAGATTTTCTGTTTTTTTTTTCTATTTACCATGTTCACTATACAGTAATACGGACCTGGCAATATGTTTCTTTAAATCAGTACAAGTACGCAGATAGTGAACATGCATAGTTTTTTCCGAGACCCTTAGCTTTTCTACTTTTCACATCTGTAGCTGGGCGATGGCTTATTTTTTTTGCGTCCTGAGGGGACGTTTTTATTGATGCCAATTTGGGTTAGAGGTTATGTTTTGATCGCTTATTGCATTTTATTGCAATGTTTCGGTGCAATGTACTGAAAACCGGAGAAATATTCCAAGTACATTGAAATGGTTAAAAAAAAAAAAAAAAAAAAAAAGAAATCTCGCTTTAGATTTTTGGGCAGTAAACATGGTAACAAGATTCTCCCGGTCAGTACGGGTCTAATGCCTTATCAGTGTACATAAACCCAATAAAAATCCATTTCATGCACACAGCAATATCTGCAGTGGACGGACGCGTTGCAGCTCAAGATGTGCATAGATTATTCTCTCGGTGGCGCCACCCGCAGCTCTGATGACGAGACTCACCACTTGGCAGCATCACTGTTGTTATCCTGGATGGCGGGGAAGACCCAGCAGAATTGACGGCCCTGACCGTGATTTCATAATCCCGCTCATCGGTCAGGGTGATGCTGGTCCTGTTGCGATCTGCAGTCAGTTGTGTCTCCTGGATCGAGTCCGCACCGTGCAGGGGTCTCCACGTCACTCCATAGGCGTTCACTTCTCCATTAGCTTCTCGGACGGTGAAACGCTGAAAGAGACGGTCACATTGTCAGCCCCGACAGCAATGGTCATCCCTGATCTCAGTACAGCACTGTGCAAAATGTGGGCGCTACATCTATGGTGACTTCTCTTGGACTTTGTTGAGTTTAATTGCCTCATCTGCAGACTTATGTGCCGAGGATGCCATTGATTGCATTGAGAAGTCAGGATCATAGTTCTCGCTGTCGGGACAAGATGTCACCTCGGCTTACAGTAATAAAATACTTCCATTTTGGAATGGGGGTGGTGATAAAATTTGGAAAACTAATGACACTGACGTCACACTAGAGATGTGGTGGCTTACCTTCCAAAAAACCTCGATCTTACGTCCTTCTGCGCTCCAAAGAACCTCTCTCCAAATATCTAACTTTCTAAAAGGGGCTGTGAACAGAAAAAAAATAAAATAAAGTCATTCTCCTTCTGTCAAACTGTTCTTTAGAGCTTGAGAAGTTGCTAAAAGGGGTCAACATAGACGTGGGACCGCCAAGGGTACCAGACACACCCCATACAGGGATCAGCGCCCTACCGGCAGTCACTGTGCGATGCCTCTTGGCGCTTCTCCAATCGCTCCACTTCCAAAAATGATCGTAAGACGCACATCGTACCCGAAAGTCGTAGAGATGAAAGGGGTGGAGGTTGTTGATGTCACAGTGGTAATGTGAATCTTTTATTAACCCTTCCAGAGTAAAATTGCGCTGAAAAAGACAATTGTTAGGAAACATTTTAATGCAGTAATTTGCAGAATTGTCTACTTTTTTCAAAATTTGCCACTCAACTCCTTTGACAACGCAGTCACTTCTGGCTGCAGCATCTAAGCGGTTAAACAACGAGAATGAGAGTTTACTCCTATCCCGGCCATTGCCACAAGGTGGAGACGCCTGCTGCCGATGATATGGGTATAGTACTTCACTGCAAGTCAAGGTGCTAGTGGAAGTAAATACTATGAGATGTTCCAGGGATGCAAAAAAAGTCCCAAACTTGCAAGTGAGCTCACATTATTTCCGGCTGCATGACATTGAATGCACATCTCCTGCCTTTATTAAAAGGTACCCGAAGCACTGGTGGATGGCAGGACTGCAAATGCAGCAGGAGGCAAAAACATGGATTTTTGTGAGTACTCACCGTAAAATCCTTTTCTCCGAGACGCTCATTGGGGGACACAGAGACTGTGGGTGTGTGCTTCTGCCGTCTGGAGGCTGACACTAAGTATACAAAAAAAGAGTTAGCTCCTCCTCCGCCGCATACACCCTCGCCCCCAGACCGGGCGTAACTCAGTTTAGTGCATAAGCAGTAGGAGAACGCGCCTTAAACTCAGGCAAGAAATTATATGTCTGAAAAAGGGGCCACCCTAAACCCTACACAAGGATTTGTATAACTCAAAAATAAGTAAATGCCAACTGGCTAATAGGGTGGGTGCTGTGTCCCCCAATGAGCGTCTCGGAGAAAAGGATTTTACGGTGAGTACTTACAAAAATCCATGTTTCTCCTTCGTCTCATTGGGGGACACAGAGACTGTGGGACGTTCTAAAGCAGTCCTCTGGGCGGGATCTTAGCTCACCCAATCCAAGCTAATTTGCGCCCCTGATTAGAGGTGCGCAACTGCTGCCTGGAGAATCTTTCTTCCCAGGCTTGCATCCGAGGATGCCTGGGTATGTACGTTATAATGTTTGACAAACGTATGCAAGCTGGACCAGGTAGCTGCTTTGCACACCTGTTCCGCTGAAGCTTGGTGTCGCAGTGCTCATGAGGCACCCACTGCTCGAGCAGAGTGTGCCTTGATCCCTGCCGGAACTGGCGTGCCACTGATTTCATAAGATTCTTGGACCGTCAGGCGAACCCATCTGGCCAAAGTCGCTTTGGACGCAGCGAGCCCCTTCCGCCGCCCTTCTGGGATCACGAATAGAGAGTCTGTCTGGCGGAAAGGTGCTGTCCTTGTCACATACCTCCTAAGAGCTCTTACCAGATCCAGGGTGTGCAATGCCTTTTCTACCCTGTGCACCGGTGCCGGGCAAAACGAGGGTAAAACAATGTCTTCGTTGATATGGAACGCAGACACAACCTTCGGCAAGAAGGAAGGAGCTGGCCTTAAAACTACCTTATCTTTATAAAAGGTTAGGAACGGCGGTTTACAAGATAAGGCCGCCAATTCCGAAACCCACCTAATAGACGTTATCGCAACCAGAAAAACGACCTTTCTGGACAGGTAAGGTAAGGAGACTTCTTGCAATGGTTCGAAAGGAGCCTCCTGAAGGGCTCTGAGCACCAAGTTCAGGTCCCATGATTCCGTCGGCGCCTTATAGGGGGGTACTAAATGTGCGACCCCCTGCATAAATGTCCTAACCTGCCAGACGGAAGCGACCTTTCGTTGGAAAAGCACCGACAGGGCCGAGATTTGCGTTCTGAGCGAACTCGGAGCCAATCCTGCGTCCAGCCCTGCCTGCAGAAAAGCCAGTACGTTAGGGATCGAAAAAACCAGAGGAGCCACTCCGCGATCCCTACACCAACGGAAAAAAACTTCCCAAGTCCGGTGATATACTTTCGCCGAGGAAGGCTTCCGGGCACTCGCCATCGTGGCCGCCACATCGCGCCTGAATCCTGCCTGTGTTAACAGCCAAGATTCAATGGCCACACCGTCAAACACAGGGCCCCTAAGTTCGGATGGCAGATCGGACCCTGGGACAATAAGTCCGGCCGATCTGGGAGACGCCAAGGTACGTCCACCACTAGTTGAACCAGATCTGCATACCAGGCCCGCCGGGGCCAGTCTGGGGCCACCAGAATTGCTGGAACCTTCTCTCTCCTTATTTTTCTGATGACTCTTGGAAGTAGCGGCAGCGGGGGAAACAAGTACGGGAGACGAAACTGGCTCCACGGAAGCACCAGAGCGTCTGCTGCGATTGCCTGCGGGTCGAGGGATCGAGCGACAAACCTTTGTACTTTGGCGTTCTCTCTGGATGCCATAAGGCGTCTGGTGTCCCCCATCGTTGGCAGATCTGTTGAAAGACCTCGGGATGCAGGGACCATTCCCCTGCCGTGACCCCGTCGGCTGAGAAAATCTGCCGCCCAGTTTTCGACTCCCGGAATGTGCACCGCTGAAATTACCACGTGGTTCTTCTCTGCCCAACGCAGTACCAGCCCAACCTCGCGCATGGCTGTCTGGCTGCGCGTGCCCCCTTGATGGTTGACATATGCTACTGCTGTAGCATTGTCCGACTGAATGCGCACCGGCCGGTGTCTCAGCAACCGCTGAAAGTGTTGCAGGGCCAATCGTATTGCCCGTATCTCCAGAATGTTGATCGGGAGATTTACCTCCCGAATGGACCACCGCCCCTGGGCTGTGTGACTCTGGAAAACTGCTCCCCAACCATGCAGGCTTGCATCGGTCGACACCACCAACCACTGTTCCGGTGGAAAAGGTTTCCCCTGGACCAGAGACGAGTCGCGAGTCCACCATCGGAGTGATCGCCGGACCGGCGGAAGCAACTTGCACTGATGATTGAGAGACAGCAGCCCCCCGGTCCCATGCTGACAAGAGCGCATGCTGAAGGGGACGGAGATGGAACTGGGCAAACGGGATTGCCTCCATCGCCGCCACCATTCTGCCCAACACACTCATGCCGTACCTGATGGATCTGGTGCCTGGCTGTAGAAGGTTCCGTACCCCCTGCTTGATCCTTCGCGCCTTGTCCTGAGGGAGGATCACCAGCCCCCGGGAGGTGTCGAAAACCATGCCCAGGAATACGATTCTCTGGACTGGAACCAAGGACGACTTGTTTCGATTGATCAACCAGCCTAAACGGGCCAGGGTATCCAGAGTGATACTGACATTCCTCTGGCACGCTAGAAACGACGGACCCTTTACCAAAAGGTCGTCCAGGTACGGTAGTACCGTTATGCCCCGTGCATGCAGGATGGCCATAACCACCGCCATTATCTTCGTAAAGACTCTGG
Source organism: Dendrobates tinctorius (assembly GCF_039654945.1). Classification (NCBI taxonomy): domain Eukaryota; kingdom Metazoa; phylum Chordata; class Amphibia; order Anura; family Dendrobatidae; genus Dendrobates; species Dendrobates tinctorius. The sequence continues at coordinate 15,564,820 of NW_027361803.1, forward strand.
GGGCAGTGGCCAAACCGAAGGGCAGAGCCACAAATTGAAAATGTCGCCCTCCGATCGCGAAACGCAGGAACTTCTGGTGTGGAGGAAATATCGGAATGTGTAGATATGCATCCTGCACATCGATCGAGGCCAGGAATTCCCCCGGATCCATGGCTGCAATGACCGAGCGGAGGGACTCCATCCGGAACCGCCTGACCCTGATGAATCTGTTCAGGATCTTTAAATCCAGTACCGGCCTCACAGTCCCGTCTTTTTTGGGGACCGAAAACAGGTTGGAGTAAAAACCCTGCGTCTCTTCGCCTTGCGGCACTGGGACAATGACCCCTTTGCGCTGAAGCGTCATTATGGCCTGTAACAACCCTTCCGCCTGCGATTCTGTCCCGGAAAGTCGGGAACGGAAGAATCGCTGTGGCGGGAGTCCGACAAACTCTATCTTGTACCCGGACGATATCAATTCCGCCACCCAAGCGTCGCGTGCCACTGCGACCCAAACGTGGCTGAACCCTAGTAGGCGTCCGCCCACTCTGTCGTCCGTAGGTACGAAGCGCCTCGAGTCATTTTGCCGGAGGCTTTTGGGATCTGGCCCCCCTCGCCCTGGGCAAACGGCCTCGGCCTCTACCCAGCGGATTGGCTCTGTAAGAGGTTTGCCTTTCCCTACTCTGGCCATTGTTTGCGGAGGAGGATGCCCTGGCCGAAGTCCCCCCCAGGGGCTACGAAAAGGCCGAAAACGCCTCTGCGTTTGCCTGAATGCCGGACAACTCCTCTGCTGCGGGAGGAAACTACTTCTCCCCCCTGTGGCTTCTGAGATAAGCTTATCAAGCTTCTCACCGAACAACCGATTGCCCTGGAAAGGCAATGAGGTTAAGGATTTTTTAGAGATAGAATCCGCTTTCCACAACCTCAGCCATAATGCTCGCCTAATGGCGATCGCATTTGCTGCTGCCACAGCCGAACACTCGGCCGCGTCCAGTGAGGCGCTGATGAGATACTCACTCGCTCCTGATATCTGATTTGCAACTTCCAAGACTTCCGCGGGCAGATCCCTGTCTTGGAGGGCCTTATGCAGAGTGTTCGCCCATGAAACCATGGCCTTAGCCACCCAAGTTGCCGCAAAGGAGGGAGCCAGAGCCGACCCTGCTGCCTCATACACTGAGCGGGCAAGCCCCTCTAGGAGGCGATCAGTTGGGTCCTTGATGGAAGAAACACTGGGTATCGACAATAGCGACCTTGATGCTAAACGTGATACCGGTGGGTCCACTACTGGCGACTCCACCCATCCTTTATGGAGCTCAGGGGGAAACGGATACTTTGCTTGCAGCGCTTTTTGCATTGTAAAACGCTTATCCGGGTGTTCTCTATGTTTTTGGACTAAATCCTCAAACTCCGGATGCGTGGCAAAGCTTCTATGTGGTCGCCTGGTTTTCTTGAAGGAGACCTTGTGACCTGAGACCGTGGACACATCGTCCTCGATCTCTAATGTCTGATTGACTGCCTCAATGAGGCTGTCCACTGAGTCTTGGTACCCCAGACTTTCTAGATTCCAGGCCTCCTCCTCCTCACCCTCATCCTGATCGCTCCCTGAGCTCAGCGACGGGGAACGAGATGCCCTAATAATCGCCGCCGAAGCCCCGGAGGGCCCGGCCGACGGGGAACGAGCTCTTTTACCATGAGCTTGTCTGGAACTGGAGCGGCCTCTAACGATCGGAGTGTCCTGAGACGTGGACGAGCTGTCTTCCGCTGGCAGACCACCATCCTTGTCCCTGCCCGGGCCTCGAAGGGATTCAATTGCCCTTGTAAGGGACAACATAGAATCTGATAAAGATATCGCCCATTCCGGGGGGTCCTGACCTCTGGGCTCTGAAACAGTGGGAGGCTCCTGGGCGCGCTCCGACTCGCAGGCTTCACCTCGCGTTGCAGGAGAGGAACAACGTGAGGGTCGCTCACACGTGCTCGCCCGATGAGGTTATGGGGAAAACGAATCCTCTTATCAGGATGCGTTGCGGCCTCTTTACAAAATAAAAAAGAAAAATGGTAGTCTGGGGAAAAGTCCCAGATGTGTCCCTCGGTGCGGGAGAGAAACACGTGGAGGGTTACTCACACGTGGTCGCCCGTTGATGATTTGGGGAGATCGGACCCTCTCTATAGGATCCGTCGCCCCTGTCATATCTTCATAGAAAAGAAAGCAAAAAAAAAAAAAAATCTAGTCTGGAGATCCAGACTGCGTGTGCCTCCATAGACACTAAGCAAAAAACTGAGTTACGCCCGGTCTGGGGGCAAGGGTGTATGCGGCGGAGGAGGAGCTAACTCTTTTTTTGTATACTTAGTGTCAGCCTCCAGACGGCAGAAGCACACACCCACAGTCTCTGTGTCCCCCAATGAGACGAAGGAGAAAAAAAAAATCTGGGACATGAGCGCCCCCCAGTGGCAAGTGTTAGGGAAGCAAAAGACCAGAAAAAGCCATACACCTGACAAATGCTATTGAGAACTCTGCTATTAGAAGTGGAAAGGAAGAACAAAGACGAAAGAATCTAATTAATAAAAATATTGGAGAAAGAGAAACCAATTACAAACTAAAATGTTTCTATACTAATGCACAAAGCATGGGCAACAAACAAGGAGAATTGGAACTACTAACACAGGAACAGAAATATGATGTAATTGGAATCACTGAAACTTGGTGGGACAATACACATGATTGGAATACAAGACTAGAAGGATACAACTTATTTGCAAGAAACAGACTTGATAAACGAGGAGGGGGTGTCGCATTGTATGTTCGAAACGCGTATATCTGCACAGAGATTGAAGCTTCAGAGACTGGGAGTTCTGTGGAAACTGTTTGGGTAAGAATACAAGGACAGAACAATGGAAAGGACACCATTGTAGGCATTTACTACAGGCCGCCTGTGCAAGCCGAATATATAGATGAACTCTTTATGCATCAGATGGCCAAGTTCTCCAAAAAATATGACATAGTTGTCATGGGAGATTTCAACTATCCAGACATTTGTTGGGAATCTCTCTCAGGCAAAACTAACAGGTCAAGGAAATTCTTATCCTCTCTTGCTGACAACTTTATCTTCCAAAAGGTAAGGGAGAAAACAAGGGGAACTGCTACCTTGGATCTAATCCTTATAAACAGGGAGGAAATGGTTGAGGAGGTAAAAGTGGCTGGGACCCTAGGAGGTAGCGACCATGCTATTTTAGAATTTTGGATTACTAGAGGTGGAAGACCTGTGAAGACTCAGACGTCAAGGTTAGATTTCAGAAAGGCAGATTTTAAGAGATTCAGAAAGAGAATTGGAGGGATCCAATGGCTGGATATCCTTAAAGACAAAAATGTCCAGGAAGGATGGGAAATCTTGAAAAATGAAATTCTCAAAGCACAGTTGTTAACAATTCCGAAAAGAGGGAAGAATAGGAAGCATTTAAGGAAACCAGGATGGATGAACACAGAACTTAAGCACATGCTAAAAAGGAAGAAAAAAATGTTTATAAAATGGAAAGAGGGAGGCATATCTAAAGAAGAATATAATGCTGTCTGCAGAACCTGCAGGGCACAAATCAGATTATCTAAAGCTGAAAATGAACTGAGGCTTGCAAGAGATGTCAAAAGCAATAATAAAGGATTTTGGGGATATGTCAAAAGTAAAAGAAAAGTCAAAGATGCTATAGGATTTTTACAGGATGAAAATGATGAAATGGTAAGACAGGATGTTGAGAAGGCTGAACTTTTAAATTCCTATTTTGCATCTGTTTTCTCTCAGAAAGGAAATGCAACATCAACTGTTATTCACTGTCCTATTAAGGGAATAGAAGAATCCAGGATATCTATAAACAGAAAGATAGTGAGGAAACACTTAGCTAACCTAAATGAATTCAAGTCTCCAGGTCCAGATGAATTACACCCCAGAGTACTGAAGGAGATAGCAGAAGAAATTTTTGAACCCCTCTCCATAATCTTTGAAAATTCTTGGAGAACAGGAGAAGTGCCAGAAGACTGGAGAAGAGCAAATGTTGTTCCTATCTTCAAAAAGGGGAAGAAGGTGGACCCAGGCAACTATAGGCCGGTGAGTCTGACTTCTATACCAGGAAAGATCTTTGAACAAATTATTAAACAACATGTATGTCAATACCTGGATAAGAATGAAGTGATTAAACAGAGTCAGCATGGGTTTCTAACTAATAAGTCATGTCAGACTAACTTAATTTCCTTCTATGACGGTATCACTGATTGGGTGGATCAAGGAAATGCTGTAGATATAGTATATCTTGACTTCAGCAAAGCATTTGACAAAGTCTCTCATACAATCCTTATTGAAAAAATGACTAAGTATGGAATGGACAAGGCAACTGTTAGGTGGATTCATAACTGGCTTAGTGATCGGACCCAAAGAGTGGTCGTAAATGGCTGCACATCCAGTTGGAAGAATGTCTCAAGTGGGGTACCACAGGGCTCTGTCCTGGGCCCTGTATTGTTCAACATCTTTATCAACGATTTAGATGAAGGAATTGAGGGTAAACTGATTAAATTTGCTGATGACACAAAGCTAGGAGGGATAGCTAATACTAGAGAAGAGAGAGAGAGGATTCAAAAAGATTTAAATAAACTGGAGAAGTGGGCAGCAACTAACAGAATGGTTTTTAACAGGGAGAAATGCAAAGTACTACATCTGGGCAATAAAAATGAAAAAAGCATATATAGAATGGGAGGAATAGGGCTAAGTGACAGCACATGTGAAAAAGACTTGGGTATACTAATAGATCACAGACTGAATATGAGTCAACAGTGTGATGCAGCAGCAAAAAAGGCAAATGCAATTCTAGGATGTATTAACAGAAGCATACAGTCTAGATCACGTGAAGTCATTATTTCCCTCTACTCCTCTTTGGTCAGACCTCATCTGGAATATTGTGTCCAGTTTTGGGCACCACATTTTAAAAAAGACATCAACAAACTGGAGCAAGTTCAGAAAAGAGCGACCAGAATGGTGACCGGTCTGCAAACCCTGTCTTATGAGGAAAGGTTGCAGGATTTGGGAATGTTTAGTTTGCAAAAGAGAAGACTGAGAGGAGACTTAATAGCTGTCTACAAATATCTAAAGGGCTGTCACATTGTAGAAGGATCAACTTTATTCTCATTTGCACAAGGAAAGACTAGAAGCAATGGGATGAAACTGAATGGGAAGAGACACAGATTAGATATTAGAAAAAACTTTTTGACAGTTAGAGTGATCAATGAGTGGAACAGGCTGCCACGAGAAGTGGTGAGTTCTCCTTCAATGGAAGTCTTCAAACAGAGGCTGGACAGACATCTGACTGGGATGATTTAGCGAATCCTGCTTTGAGCAGGGGGTTGGACCAGATGGCCCAGGAGGTCCCTTCCAACTCTACGATTCTATGATTCTATGATTCTATGATACAATGAATTGGTCCTTACCGTCTCCAGCTCTCCGTGCATCGGCTTGACTTCAGCTTCACACAACAGATTGACAGAAGTATAAGTTCCAGGCAGAATCCAGGAGAGGTAAACCTCGCTGGCGCTGGTGTCACGGATGATGAGCTTCTCGATAGGCAGAGGGTGAACTGGAAACAAATAAGAAAAAATAAAAATAAAATAATGATTAGATGAAAAGTAACAATAAAAACAAAAAAGCTACAATGTAACAAATATTGTTTATATGGCAGGGTACCACCGAAGAATTACACGATTTTATGGGGAGTCTGAATCGCAACAACTACAACATCAGGGTGACCTACAATGAGTGAGTGCTTCCTTTCTAGATGTCGAGCTCAAGGTGCATTCTGATGGCTCTGTATATACGGACATGTTTTGTAAAGAGACATTGGTAAATGCACTTTTACATGCATCATCGGCACACCTGAGCTCGACTATAAATGCAATTCCAGTGGGTCAATTTCTCCGGGCTCGGAGAGGCAGGCGGTCGACCTTGGGCACAGATTTACAGAACGTGGGTACAGTAGGCGGAGTATAAAGAGGGGGTATTTGAGAGCTAAAAGATCTGAGAGAAAAGACCTCTTAATTCCACGTGAGCGAAACAGGACAAACGATGATGTGCCTGGGAAGGGCTTTTAGATTTTCCACGTCATGACCTTCCCAGGCACTTCAAATTGAAACATTGATCTGGGGTATTGATCGTATTCGCTTGGGAATCAGGGGTGGTGATGCGGTACGTCTTCTGACGCAAAGAGAGTGGCGTTGGATCACGATGTTGGATACATTAGCACCGGCGGGTCTAAATGAGCAAATTAGTTTCTCCTCATTTTTATAAATCAATTTCCTGGATTTATTTTAATATACGCGTCTTGTCTCTTTGTGTTTTAGTTTTGTTCTACATTTTATGAGTAATTATGAATATTTCCCCTTTGGACCCTGGATGTGATCTTTTGAGAAGACCTTGTTCTATCAATATAGCCCGGCAATTGGAATCTTTTGATACACAATGTTTTAGATGTTTTTCATATGTTTTTTGTAGGTATTTCTGCACTATGCACTTTAATTTTTGCACTGTGTGATTTCTTAAGTGGCTTATTGTCTATTGGCACTACAATGTACAATTATGCATTTTTTCACTATAACAATATTATATGTCTTAGATGATTCTTCGATATTGTGATTTATGAGCATTTTTTCACCTATTTTCATCACTGCATGCTTGTGGGCTATATATATATTTTTTTTTTTATTAAGTAGTATGCGGGACTAGCATTTTCCGGTACACACTGGGGCATGTCGCGGGTATAGTGACAGCCGGCGTGGCATTTCTGGCCGCAGCTGATGTGATCAAACAGTGAACGGGACTAGCTTATCTCCGCATATACTGAGACGCTGGAGGTTGCTAGTGCGCATGTCGCGGCCACAGAGACAGCCGGCGCGTCATTTCCAGCCATGACTGATGATGGATGCGGTTCAGTGATGTCACCGGGTATTCCGGGTGAACCGCGCGGCCATCTTGGCACCTTGAGGTGACGCGATTTCCGGGTCCTACTTTCCAGAAACATGCGCCGATTAGCGCAACACTCCACAGCTGTCAACAGGACTTAAAAGGGGTGAAGGGACAGACCATGCTATCTCAGCCCCCTGACGAAGCCTACGCGAAACGCGCGTAGGGGCTTGCTGTGTGGCATGCCGTGCATCCATGGGTAAGGTACTCTGAACGCTGGGTTATCAAGTGTAGTCATTATGGGGTTACTATTGCTAGTATGCTCAAATGATTGAACACTTTTTCTGGGGCCTCTATCAGTGGCTACACTGGTGACCAGTTCCTTTTGTTATTTATGACTATTGTATGTATTGAATGGTTAAAAGCACTGTCACTACAATTTGCATACTTACTTGTTATATCCTATTGCTGCACCTTGAATCTTGTACTGATTACTCTATAATGTAATGAAATTGTCTCTATGTGTTTTGGCATCTCTTTTATATGAGAATAATACATTTTTTCTATTTTAATTATTCTTTTGGTGGATTTAGTACTCCTATTTTTTTTTTGTGCTCAATGTAACAAATAGTCAAGATATTTCCAAGACACGTGACAGCTGTAACAAAAGTATCACATGAAGGCCCAACTTAAATCAGAAAAGGAAGCCCCGCACCTCAGGGTGACGGCCCCCCCGCACCTCAGGGTGACGGCCCCCCCGCACCTCAGGGTGACGGCCCCCCCGCACCTCAGGGTGACGGCCCCCCCGCACCTCAGGGTGACGGCCCCCCCGCACCTCAGGGTGACGGCCCCCCCGCACCTCAGGGTGACGGCCCCCCCGCACTTACGTCTTTCGGTGACATTAATAGTGAAGGAGGCGTTGGAGGTTCCCAAAGGATTTACAGCGAGGAGCAAGAATTGGTGCAGCTCCTGCTCCTTCTTTATGTCGTAGCTGCAGTTGAATTCGTCCTGATCTTCTCGAAACGCGGAACACGAAGTGTTAACTCCCGAGAACCTAAAATATCAATCAGTCGTCTCGTTATCAGAAAATTTCCCACTTTCACTTCTTGTATCAAAAAGTCGGCGTTCACATTGTAGGGGTATTCTGGCGCCACTCATTTCTGTGTTGGGAGGTACATGCAGACCTGCCAGGACACGGGCGCGATTAGCACATATCAAGGCGGGAAATGAGGACACCGGAATATCCCTTTAAAAGGGGTTGTTCATCTCTGAGTACAATTTTTTTTTTCTTATGCACATGCAATCATTTTTGCAATTAGATTTCATTACAAATTTTGCAGCGTTTTTGCCTTCTGTAGCCTCTGTGCTGCTGGAAGCAGAATGAGTAAACTGAGATTCCGACAGTAAGCTCTTTCTGAAGGGAGACTTTCTAATTCTCACTGTTCTTCTTCTGAGCAGAGTTATGAACACATGAATGTGGAGCTCAACATTGTGCCAATAAGTCAGCTGAGAAAGGAAGTCAGAAGGAGAAAGCTCGCTGATAAGGTTTTCCTGTACCTCATCATTCAGTTGCTAATAGATAGTTATAGAAGGCAGACTGTGCAAAATTTGCAAATCAAACCTTTTTGCAAAAATTGTTGGCAGCTAGAAAAAAAAAAAAAAAAAACCACAAACAAACCAAACAAAAAAAAACACATTGAGTTTTTGATATGCCTTTATCGATTCGTACGGATGTGGATTTTACCTTTCGTACAGGGTGTATTTTGTTCCGCGGTCCACACCGTACAGTCCGGTGTCTCTTCCAGCCTTCCAGGTGCAGTTGATCACTTGGAGGTGCCGGGCTTCACAGCTAAAATCCTGGGGCTCGTCAGGAGGATCTAGGAGAGGTGAATCCACAATTACTGCGCTCGATAAATGCAGCAAATGAACGAAGGCTGAACACATCAGATTCCCAGAGTGGCTTGCAAAAGTATTCCCCTCCCCCCTGGCTATTTACCTATTTTGTTACCTTACAACCTGTGAATAAATATTTTTGTCATCCGATTTGTCTGTGATGCACCAGCACTAAATAGTCTAAAGTTGGTGAAGTGAGAAAAATATAGGCAAAAATTAAATATATGGGATCAAATAACTAAAAATTGGCATGTTCATATGTATTCACCCTTTTTCCTATGAAGCCCCTAAACATTTCTAGTGCAAGCAATTCCCTGCATAAGTTCCATGCTTAGTGACAGGACGTCCTGTGCAGCGTCGGACTGGCCCACCGGGGAACCGGAGGATTCTCCGGTGGGCCCTGGCATCTGATGGGCCCTGGCACCTGCAGGCATACAGGGCCAGCAGTTGCCTAGGGCCCCCGCTGCTCCAGGGGCCCCCAGCCAGTGGTGTGTCGCACACCTTGCAGCTGCTATGGGGGCCCCTGCCAGCGGAACAGCAGCGGGTGTCAGGAGCCCCTGTCCCCACTGCTAAAGAGAAATGAATATTCACTGCGAAGCAGTGCATATCATTTCAGGTCTCCACCCCCAGAGGCCCCGCCCCCAGCCCAGTAAGCCGCTCTGCATCAGGGCCGGCGCCGCCCTCAGTCCTCTCTGCTCCTGGCTCACAGCCGGTGCGCGATGACGTCACTACATCGCGCACCCGCTGTGTGTCTGGCAGAGGGGGCAGCTCCTGACACTGAAGCCGGGATCAGCGTGGGAGCGAGGAGGAGAGGTGAGTATTGTGTTTTGTGTTTTGTTTTGTTTTTTATATCTCTCTCGCTCTCTCTATCTGTCTCTCTCTATCTATCTATCTATCTATTTCTCAATATATCTCTCTATCTTTCTATCTCTATCTATTATCTATCTATCTATCTCTATATCTATCTCTATTATCTATATCTATCTCTATCGCTCTATCTTTATATCTATCTTTCTATCTCTACATCTATCTTACTCTATCTCTATATCTATTATCTCTATATTTATTATCTATCTAGCTACCATCTATATCTATCTATCTTTATCTATATATATCTCTATCTAATATCTATATCTATCTATCTCTATACCTATCTATCTATTTATCTATCCGTTATCTATCTCTGTATCTATCTCTATATCTCTCGCTATCTATCGCTCTATCTCTATATCTATATCTATCTTTATATCTATATCTATATATCTATCTCTATCTATCTCTATATCTATCTCTATTTCTCTCTATATCTATCTCTATATCTATCTCTCTATCTATCTCTCTATCTCTCTCTATCTCTCTCTATCTATCTATCTTTATCTATTTATCTCTATATCTTTTCTCTGTATCTATCTCTCTATATCTATATCTATCTCTCTCTATATATATCTATTATCTCTATATCTATATCTATCTCTCTATCTCTCTGTATATCTATCTTTCTATCTCTATATCTATCTCTATATCTATCTTTCTCTATCTATCTCTATCTATTATCTATATCTATCTCTATCTATCGCTCTATCTCTATATCTTTCTATCTCTACATCTATCTCTATATCTATCTATCTATATCTATCTATTATGTCTATCTAGCTATCTCTATTATCTATATCTACCTCTCTATATCTTTCTATCTTACTCTATCTCTATATCTATCTGTTATCTCTATATTTATTATCTATCTTTATCTATCTATCTCTATCTATCTATATCTATCTCTCTATCTATTTATCGATCTCTGTATCTATCTCTCTCTATATCTATCTCTCTCTATCTTTATATCTATATCTATCTCTATATCTATTATCTCTATATCTATCTCTATATCTATATCTATATATCTGTTTCTCTCTATATCTCTCTCTATAGCTATCTATATATTATCTCTATATCTATATATTATCTCTATATCTATCTATCTCTATATCTATCTATCTCTATATCTGTTATCTCTATATCCATATCTATCTCTATATCCATATCTATCTATCTCTATATCTATCTTTCTATCTAACACTATATCTCTATATCTATCAATCTCTATCTCTCTCTCTTTATCTATCTATTGATCTATCCATCTATCTCTATATCTATATCTATCTATTATATCTATCTATTATCTCTATTATCTATATCTATCCATCTATCTAGCTATCTCTATATCTCTCTATATCTATCTTTCTAACTCTATCTATCTATCTCTATACATATCTCTATATCTAGCTATTATCTCTATATCTATCTCTATATCTATCTGTCTCTATATCTGTCTCTATATCTATCTATCTCTATATCTATCATCTCTATATCTATCTATCTCTATATATATCTCTATATCTATTTTTATTTATAGCCATCTATCTATATATATTTATCTCTATCTATATATGTCTATATTATTATTATTATTATATCTGTATATCTCTATCTATTATCTATCTCTATCTATATATCTATCTATCTCTATATCTATCTATCTATCCATTATCTATTTTCTATCTATCTCTATATCTATCTACCTATCTCTCTATCTATCTTTCTTTCTATATCTATCTTTATATCTATCTATCTATCTCTATGAATCTTTCTATCTATATCTATCCATTATCTACTATCTATCTCTATATCTATTTCTACATCTATCTTTCTATCTATTTCTATCTAACTCTATATCTATATAGCATTATTCCCTATGAGGGGGCAGCATTATATCCTATGAGGAGGCAGCATTATATCCTATGAGGAGGCAGCATTATACCCTATGAGGAGGCAGCATTATTCCCTATGAGGAGGCAGCATTATTCCCTATGAGGGGGGCAGTATTATACCCTATGAGGGGGGCAGTATTATACCCTATGAGGGGGGCAGCATTATACCCTATGAGGGGATGCATTATTCCCTATGAGGAGGCAGCATTATTCCCTATGAGGGGGGGCAGTATTATACCCTATGAGGGGGGCAGCATTATACCCTATGAGGGGGGCAGCATTATTCCCTATGAGGGGGGCAGTATTATACCCTATGAGGGGGGCAGTATTATACCCTATGAGGGGGGCAGTATTATACCCTATGAGGGGGGCAGTATTATACCCTATGAGGGGGGCAGTATTATACCCTATGAGGGGGGCAGTATTATACCCTATGAGGGGGGCAGTATTATACCCTATGAGGGGGGCAGTATTATACCCTATGAGGGGGGCAGTATTATACCCTATGAGGGGGGCAGTATTATACCCTATGAGGGGGGCAGTATTATACCCTATGAGGGGGGCAGTATTATACCCTATGAGGGGGTGCATTATTCCCTATGAGGGGGGCAGTATTATACCCTATGAGGGGGGCAGTATTATACCCTATGAGGGGGGCAGTATTATACCCTATGAGGGGGGCAGCATTATACCCTATGAGGGGGGCAGCATTATACCCTATGAGGGGGGCAGCATTATACCCTATGAGGGGGCAGCATTATACCCTATGAGGGGGGCAGCATTATACCCTATGAGGGGGGCAGTATTATACCCTATGAGGGGGGCAGTATTATACCCTATGAGGGGGGCAGTATTATACCCTATGAGGGGGGCAGTATTATACCCTATGAGGGGGGCAGTATTATACCCTATGAGGGGGTGCATTATTCCCTATGAGGGGGGCAGTATTATACCCTATGAGGGGGGCAGTATTATACCCTATGAGGGGGGCAGTATTATACCCTATGAGGGGATGCATTATACCCTATGAGGGGGTGCATTATACCCTATGAGGGGGCAGCATTATACCCTATGAGGGGGTGCATTATACCCTATGAGGGGGGCAGTATAATACCCTATGAGGGGGTGCATTATACCCTATGAGGGGGGCAGTATTAAACCCTATGAGGGGGGCAGTATTAAACCCTATGAGGGGGGCAGAATTAAACCCTATGAGGGGGGCAGTATTATACCCTATGAGGGGGGCAGTATTATACCCTATGAGGGGGGCAGTATTATACCCTATGAGGGGGGCAGTATTATACCCTATGAGGGGGGCAGTATTATACCCTATGAGGGGGGCAGTATTATACCCTATGAGGGGGTGCATTATACCCTATGAGGGGGTGCATTATACCCTATGAGGGGGTGCATTATACCCTATGAGGGGTCAGCATTATACCCTATGAGGGGTCAGCATTATACCCTATGAGGGGTCAGCATTATACCCTATGAGGGGTCAGCATTATACCCTATGAGGGGTCAGCATTATACCCTATGAGGGGTCAGCATTATACCCTATGAGGGGTCAGCATTATACCCTATGAGGGGGGCAGTATAATACCCTATGAGGGGGTGCATTATACCCTATGAGGGGGGCAGTATTATACCCTATGAGGGGGGCAGTATTATACCCTATGAGGGGGGCAGTATTATACCCTATGAGGGGGGCAGTATTATACCCTATGAGGGGGGCAGTATTATACCCTATGAGGGGGGCAGTATTATACCCTATGAGGGGGGCAGTATTATACCCTATGAGGGGGGCAGTATTATACCCTATGAGGGGGGCAGTATTATACCCTATGAGGGGGGCAGTATTATACCCTATGAGGGGGGCAGTATTATACCCTATGAGGGGGGCAGTATTATATTCTATGAGATGGCTGCATTATATTCTATGAGATGGCTGCATTATACTATGTGAGGGGGCTGCTTTATATTCTATGAGGGGGCTACCCCAACTCCTGCTACATAATTAAGACATGTACAACCTTATATTATACCCGGATATTAGCGTGTTTTACCGCATAATTGGTGGTCTGGTATTTAACTCTATGCAGCTACATAGTGGGCCCCAAGAATGATTTTCTCTGGTGGGCCCAAGGTGTTCCAGTCCGACGCTGGTCCTGTGTATGCAATCAAAGTGTGACATGTCTGTCAGTATATACACTTTACCTTCTCTGAAAGGCCACATAGGCTGCAACACCATTAACAAGAGGCATCACTAACCAAACACCACCATGAAGACTAAGGAGATCTCCAAACACTATGAAGGCCAAGGAGATCTCCAAACACCACCATGAAGACCAAAGAGATCTCCAAACACCACCATGAAGACCAAGGAGATCTTCACTATGAAGACCAAGGAGATCTCCAAACACCACCATGAAGATCAAGGAGATCTCCAAACACCACCATGAAGAGCAATGAGATCTCCAAACACCACCATGAAGAGCAATGAGATCTCCAAACACCACCATGAAGAGCAATGAGATCTCTAAACACCATGAAGAGCATGATCTCCAAACACCACCATGAAGACCAAGGAGATCTCCAAACACCATGAAGACCAATGAGATCTCCAAACAACACCATGAAGAGCAAGGAGATCTCCAAACACCACCATGAAGAGCAAGGAGATCTCCAAACACCACCATGAAGAGCAAGGAGATCTCCAAACACCACCATGAAGAGCAAGGAGATCTCCAAACACCACCATGAAGAGCAATGAGATCTCTAAACACCATGAAGAGCATGATCTCCAAACACCACCATGAAGACCAAGGAGATCTCCAAACACCATGAAGACCAATGAGATCTCCAAACAACACCATGAAGACCAAGGAGATCTCTAAACACCATGAAGAGCAATGAGATCTCTTAACACCATGAAGAGCAAGATCTCCAAACAATGCCATGAAGACCAAGGAGATCTCCAAACACCACCATGAAGAGTAAGGAGATCTCCAAACACCACCATGAAGACCAAGGAGATCTCCAAACACCACCATGAAGAGCAATGAGATCTCCAAACACCACCATGAAGACCAAGGAGATCTCCAAACAAGTCAGGGATAAAGTTGTTGAGAAGTACAAGTCAGGGCTGGGTCATAATATCCATATCTCTGATGATCCCCCGGAGCATCATCACATGGAAAGAACAAGGTATCACAACAAACCTTCCATGAGAGAGGGCCGCCCACCAAAACTCTCAGCCCAGGCAAGGAGGGCATTAACCAGCGAGGCAGAACAGAGACCAAAGGTAACCCTGAAAGAGCTGCAGAGTTTCCAAGCAGAAACTGGAGTATCTGTCCATACGACTACAATAAGCCGTACTCTCCATAGAGGTGGCCTTTAAGGAAGGGTGACCAGAAGAAAAAAAAAAAAAAAAAGACTAATTGTAAGGCTCGTTTTGAGTTTTCCAAAAGGCATGTGGGAGACTCCCCAAATGTATGGAGGAAGGTGCTGTGGTCAGATGAGGCCAAAATTGAACTTGTTGGCCACCAAGTTAAACGCTGTGTGTGGCACCACACCAACACAGCTCATCACCCCAAGAGCACCATACCCACAGTGAGACATGGTGGTGACAGCTTCATGAGGATGTTTATCGGCAGTAGGGACATGGAAAATGGACTGAGTCCAGTGGAAGACGGATGGTGCGAAATACAGGAATATTCTTGAGCAAAACCTGTCAGTAGACGGAGACGGGGACGGAGATTCATCTTCCAACAAGACAATGTCCCAAAGCACACTGCTAAAGCAACACTCGAGTGATTTAAGGAGAAACGTGTAAATGTTCTGGAGTGGGCCTAGTCAAAGCCCAGACCTTAATCCAATGGAGAATCTGAGGTCAGACTTGAAGATTGTTTTTCACAAGAAGAAACCATCTAACCTGAAGGACCTAGAGCAGTTTTGACTTGAGCAATGTGCAAAATCCCAGTGGCCAGATGAGTGGCTCATAGAGACTCATCCAAAGCAGATTGCTAGTGTAACTGCCGCAAAAGGAGGCTCTACAAACTGCTGACTTTAGTGGGGTGAATAGTTATGCACACTGAAGTTTCAGTTATTTTGTCCTATTTGTTGTTGCTTCACAATAAAAAGAAAACCAAATGTTCACATTTGTCAGCATGTTCTGTACGTGACCTGATGAAAGCCTTCAAAAAAAAAAAAGAAAAAAAAAAGTGAAATTCCAAGTTGTGAGGTAGCAAAACACGGAAAAATTCCAAGAGGTGCAAATACTTTCGGAAGCCTCTGTACTTAGGTGAATGTTATGGAAAATTCCTCCAAGAATTATTTCCACCATAGTCTTCTCTCCACCGAGCTCCGAGTTTATGGCGTCTGAAAACTGGAAGTAGAAGTAATACTCCCACCATCCAGCAGGTGTCACTACAACTCTGAATCGAAGTGTGACAACGTCATAACCTTATGCTAATAAATAACATCATGTACATGTCTGTGACCACCGCAGACAATCACATCAATGGCTTCATTGCTCTCATGCCGTACAGGACCACTGCAGACAATTAATTGGCCTCAGCACTCTCATGCTGTACATGTATGTGAGCGCTGCAGCCAATCACATCACTGACTCCGTAGCAGATTCTTAATTTTACCATTCTCAGAATATTTATTTCACACAGTAAAAGTGAAAAAAAAAAATAGCACAATTGCCATTTCTGTTCCCTTTGGCAAAACAATGAGGGTAAAAAGTGAAATTAAATGTATGCACCCCATTAATGGTATCAACACCAAAAAACAAGAGCACGAGACATAGCATGTTCCTTCCAAAAGAAAAGAGGAAAACAAATAAAAAGAAACACAAGAGAAGAGGGACAGAAAAGAAGACAAAGGGTGACAGGAAAGAAGACAAAGGGTGACAGGAAAGAAGACAAAGGGTGACAGGAAAGAAGACAAAGGGTGACAGGAAAGAAGACAAAGGGTGACAGGAAAGAAGACAAAGGGTGACAGGAAAGAAGACAAAGGGTGACAGGAAAGAAGACAAAGGGGGACAGGAAAGAAGACAAAGGGGGACAGGAAAGAAGACAAAGGGGGACAGGAAAGAAGACAAAGGGGGACAGGAAAGAAGACAAAGGGGGACAGGAAAGAAGACAAAGGGGGACAGGAAAGAAGACAAAGGGGGACAGGAAAGAAAACAAAGAGGGACAGGAAAGAAAACAAAGAGGGACAGGAAAGAAAACAAAGGGGGACAGGAAAGAAAACAAAGGGGGACAGGAAAGAAAACAAAGGGGGACAGGAAAGAAAACAAAGGGGGACAGGAAAGAAAACAAAGGGGGACAGGAAAGAAAACAAAGGGGGACAGGAAAGAAAACAAAGGGGGACAGGAAAGAAAACAAAGGGGGACAGGAAAGAAAACAAAGGGGGACAGGAAAGAAAACAAAGGGGGACAGGAAAGAAAACAAAGGGGGACAGGAAAGAAAACAAAGGGGGACAGGAAAGAAAACAAAGGGGGACAGGAAAGAAGACAAAGGGGGACAGGAAAGAAGACAAAGGGGGACAGGAAAGAAAACAGAGGGACAGGAAAGAAGACAAAGGGGGACAGGAAAGAAGACAAAGGGGGACAGGAAAGAAAACAAAGAGGGACAGGAAAGAAAACAAAGAGGGACAGGAAAGAAAAAGATGGAAAGGGAAGGAAGAGGTAAAGAAAAGGAAAGACAGATGGCCGTAACGCCAGCCGACCAAGTGGTTATGAACAGTTTGGCTGGATGAAGCAATTCTAAAATATGGAACAGAATAGAAATGACGGATTAATAGAGATGGTTGCACCGACTCGCAGAACCCTGGTCTAGCGGACAGGTCAGTAATCAGACACTGCTGGATGGGGCACTGAGAACGCTCCCACCTGTCGGCTTTCTTGACTCCCCTTTTACCTACCTGGCACGCCGTGACGTCTCTGTATGTCGCCGTAATGATGACAATGCACCAAACCGGCAAATCAAAACAAACCCAGTGTATGGCGACGTGTAGGAGGTGGATCGCAGGCCCTCATCTTTCGGCCACAGACCACTGATCTGGACCCTGAGAGTCAATTCCCTCCTCTCTACTGTTTGAGCACCGGAAGGACACGAGTCCGATACTTACATCCGACAAAGACCACGGTCCCGGCGACGTACGGCTCCTCGTGGGTGTTACAGAAGATGTTGTCTCCGCTGGGGTGGGACATCGGGAGACTTCTTAGCCGGATCCCTGCGATGCCGTCTCCCAGATCGACCAGCGGATACTTGTGGGACTTGAAGTTTATGGATTCGATTTGGTTTCCGCATTTCAGTTTACAGCAGTAGTTCACATCGGAGCCGACGAGGACGGTTATATCCTCAGGGAAAACTTTATCTTCATCTTCACCTTCATCACTGCTACCTGTGGACGACGGAGAGACTACCATCACAGCCCGTCCATATGGACCCTGTGTACCGCCATATAGTGCACACAATGCTGCCGCCACACATGCATCATCCGATGGAACATAACATTTTCCCCACGGTTGCATTATTCTGCTACCTCCCCATATCGTTACCGTTGACTGTTTTGGTGGCGCTCCAGACGCTCTGCCTCTTTTCGCCGTTGTAGTGTTCTTCATGCACGAAGCAGCGTACCCTCATTGAGTGCGAGGTGCAATTTAAAGGGAAATCAGACTTCCATTTCCAGTGAAAATTCCCGACATGAGGAAACCAATGTTCTACCACCGTCTCCTGCAGGGAGAAAAGAAAGTATGTGACCCAGAAAAATGAGCAAAAGACAGCGCCATGTACTCCAGACCAACAGGGAACACAGTATCAACCCCTTAATATAACCTACACCCCAAATTGTCAACCAATTCCATAAGGGAGACTTAATCTCTAAGGGGTTATACTTTAATATATTACGCCAACTGGATTTGACAGTGAATTTCTATATTGTTACTAATTGGAGATATTTTGATTATCTACAGACCTTGAATTTGTTCCCTGGTGGTCTACAGTAAATAAGGGGCTAAAACCTTGAGGTGAAGGAAATATTTGAAGGATGATAGATTGTTCCTTGCTGGGTTAAAGTAAAGAAGAGGGCGGGTAGGAAGGTTAAAACATAGTGGTCTAGCATATCCCTGGTGGTCTAGAGGATTTATTGAGCGAATACTTGTGCCCTATGGAATGTTTTGGGGGGTGGGTTATTTTGTTCCCTGGTGGAACTGAGTAAACAAGCAGTTAAATTGTCTACATTACATTTGAAGGGTGATACCTTGTGTCCCTGGTGGCCTAAAGTCATTAAAGGGTTTATTCCTACTGTTCTGAAGTATATAAGAGGATAATACCTGCCTAGAGATCCCGTGTGTGGGGGGTGAGGAGCAGTGATTACTTCCTTGGTGGCCTAGTGATCCGGTGTATGAGGGAGGGTGAGGGGGGCAGTGATTACTTCCCTGGAAGCCTAGTGATCCAGCCAGTGTATGGGGGGGGGGGGGGAAGCGATTACTTCCCTGGTGGCCTAGTAATTCAGTGAATGCTGGTGAGGGGGTCAGTCATTACTTCCCTGGTGACTTAATGATCTAGTGTATGGGTGGTTGAGTGGGGCAACGATTACCTCCCTGGTGGCCTAGTGATCCAGTGTGTGGGGGTGATGAGGGGGAAGTGATTAACTCCCTGGTGGCCTAGTGATCCAGTATGTGGGGTGAAGGGGGACAGTGATTACTTCCCTGGTGGCCTAGTGATCCAGTGTATGTGGGGTGAGGTGGGACAGTGATTACTTCAGTGGTGGCCTAGTGATCCAGTGTATGTGGGGTGAGGGGGAACAGTGATTACTTCAGTGGTGGCCTAGTGATCCAGTGTATGTGGGGTGAGGGGGAACAGTGATTACTTCCCTGGTGGCCTAGTGATCCAGTGTATGTGGGGTGAGGGGGGACAGTGATTACTTCCCTGGTGGCCTAGTGATCCAGTGTATGTGGGGTGAGGGGGGACAGTGATTACTTCCCTGGTGGCCTAGTGATCCAGTGTATGTGGGGTGAGGGGGAACAGTGATTACTTCCCTGGTGGCCTAGTGATCCAGTGTATGTGGGGTGAGGGGGAACAGTGATTACTTCCCTGGTGCCCTGGAGATCCAGTGTATGAGGGTGAGGGTGGCAGTGGTTACTTTCCTGGTGGCCTGGTGTAAATAATTAGTTAAAACCTAGGTGTATATTGAGGGGGGTTGGAATTGTTGGTGGGGTCAATTTTTTCCCTGGAGCCTAGAGTAGAAAAAGGGCAGACACCTGTGGTCTAAGTTAGATTACATTTTATCCCCTGGTGGTCTAGAGCATTGAGGTCATTTACCCCTGGTGGTCTCGTATACACTGTGTAGGAGAGATGAATTTGCTTTGTAATGCTATGGTGTCATGTAGGGGGATCACCGCTGGCGGTCGGGGTCCATTCTCCCCGTCAGGCCCCAGCAATGAGTCCGCAGCACATTCGACATCCCTTCCTGTCTGAGTGCCGCCTCGGAGGAGGGGGATCTATACCGCTACATCTCCCTCTATATACACGCTATATCCCCTCCTGCACCAGGGCAGGAGACCAGGGCGCCGTGCACACAGAGACCTACATTCAGGGCCAGCAGCTTCTCTCCACGCAGCACGTTCATCTCGCAGGTCAGTTTCACCCCATCCAGCATCGACGTGGAGTTCACAGTCCAGTCCACAGACAGCAGGTCAGACTGATAATCGGCAACCAGGGAGCGAATCTCCGGAGGATAGGGAACATAGGCTGCAAGAAACAAGGACTCCAGATAGAAGAGCACCGGGAGGAGGAAGGGAACGAGCGGCCATTACACCCATCTCACTAATGAGATCCTGCTAATGAGCAGATCGGGCGCAGGATACAACGTGTCAGCACCAGATGTAAAGAGGAAGAAGAATCGACCCATCCTCTGCTGCACCAGGGACATCAGAGACCGGCGGGACCAATATTTAAGGGATTCAAAGAGAAGCTCATCGCTACATCCGCAATATTGGAACTACTGGATTGTCATTAACTATCATGTAACACCAGGGGGCCCCCTAACATGCATGTAACATCAGGGGGCACCATATAACAAGTATGTAACACCAGGGGGCGCCCTAACTAGCATGTAACACCAGGGGGCACCCTAACTAGCATGTAACACCAGGGGGCACCCTAACTAGCATGTAACACCAGGGGGCACCATAACAAGTATGTAACACCAGAGGGTGCCCAAACAAGTATATAACACCAGGGGGTGCCCTAACTAGTATGTAACACCAGGGGGCGCCATAACAAGTATGTAACACCAGAGGGTGCCCAAACAAGTATATAACACCAGGGGGTGCCCTAACTAGTATGTAACACCAGGGGGCGCCATAACAAGTATATAACACCAGGGGGCGCCCTAACAATTATATAACACCAGGGGGTGCCCTAACTAGTATGTAACACCAGGGGGCACCCTAACAAGTATATAACACCAGGGGGCGCCCTAACAAGCATGTAACACCAGAGGGCTCCATAACTAGTATGTAACACCAGGGGGCGCCCTAACTAGTATGTAACAGCATGGGGGGGGCTATAATAGATATGAACTGACGTCCTGATGCCTTTTGACCTCCAATGGTGTTTGCTTATAAGAATACAGGAGACTTACGAATATCTAAGGAGGTCTTCTGAAACCGTATGGACGGGTTCCCCGGAACGTCTGTGGCTTCTATGGTTATATCGGACACCGAGAACACTGGGAACTCCACTTCCAACTTGTGTCCGGTTGTGTGGAAACATGCGGCTGAGATTCCGGACCTGCGGCACAGAAGACCCCGTAGTATAATCCTATACATTCACATGTACGATTCTGGGTGCGGCCCGTACGCTGCAGCGGCCCTTCACATGCTGGATTTGTTGTCAGATACACATTTCCTCAGATTGAAATCTAGAATTGTCTGTCGACAACTGAAGGGAGCGAGCTCATATAATACATGGAGGGAGAGGGAGCTGCCCTTACTCCGTCTGCGGTCCCTCATGCTCTATGAGGGCAGACAATGCTCTGCGAGCGGAACACAATGGCTACAATGTATCAGTCCGGGATGTTGAGCTCATTGTCTGGATACATTGTATCCGCAGGAGGCGCTGGGTGTAGGTTACTATATGTGATCTGCTCATCCATTGAGGGATAGAAACCTAAAGTTTGTTACTAAGTTCTAAAACTTTTCATTTATACAGAGATCACACTTTTTTTTTTTTTTAAATATAAAGCCTGAATTCCCCTTTAATTAGTGTAGGGGAAATCCATAAGTGATCGGTCGTCACATTGTCTGCAGCTGCCAGAAGACGTTTTGGCTTCTCACCTGGAGCAAACCTTGTAGACGATGTTCCGGTCGGAGGGGAGCGGGGTGTCCCACCGGCAGGACATGGTTTCAAAATCATGTGTCAGGCAGTCAAGGTTCCTGAAGAAATCGGAAGAAACTGAAAAAGCAAAAACCAGAAGTCAGGGGCAAAGGGCAGCACTGCGGTAACCCCAGGTGTACACGTGCGGCCCGCTCATAGCTCCCAGAGAACCTGACAGGCATCCACGGTGTCTCTGGGGGTCTTGGGGAAGGGTCCACCAGTGTTCTAGCTCCATACGACCCCAGTCCTAAGCCCCCGACCTGCTGCGCTTATAGACGAGCGCTCATTAAGGCTCGTCTACCAGGGTTAATCTCTCCGCTGATTTATGGATTTTTCTTCTTCCGAGGAGACGATTTTTTTACACTTTTGCCAAAAATCCCTTACGATTTATTCCATGCAGGGAATGTCTGTCGCTTTTACAATCCACACTCAACACTTTCATGACTTTTATTAGTGCAGCACTTGAAGCTGCCACTATGGCTGAGTGCAGAGCAGAGATCCCCATTACGAGCCAAAGACCAGCAAAAAAAATAAAAAAGAATAAATAAAAAACCTATTAAACAACTGAAGAGAGCTTGCGGGATCGATAAGACAAACGTAAAATTCATACAACCCAACTAGTATGGCCATAGAATGAGCCCGCGGTCTCTGCTCACGCGGACATCTACGCGCCAGGTCCTTAGGTCTCCGCTAGCGTGGCCGTCTACATGCCGGCCCCTTATAGTCATCACTGAGGACTAGACAGAGTTCTATGGACAGAGTATTAGCTGGGCCTTAATATACTGATACAATTGCTCCTTCCAAAAACTGCGACCATTAATAAGCAATTATTAAAACCAATCAGTCCGGGGTCACCAGAGATTCAGGGTCTTCACTATCTAAAGCATCCAGCAGATGCAGCCGGCTACAAACACTCCTGAAGTCGTCCATGCATAGAGGTTTACTGGCCGAGCACAGATGGTGGCAGGACCTGCTGACCGGCTATAGGAGCCCCCAACTCTCCCCCGATGTCTGACGCCAGGGAACGTGAGGATCCGGCACTTGGATTTCAACTTGCACAATGCTTTTTGTTCTCAGAGAAATAAGCCCCAAAGAAGCCAGGAGAAAAAGGACGACGACGCAGGCGATATGAGAAAGGAGGAGGATAGAGGCGCCCAGGAGAAAGAGGAGGACGACGACGGCGGCGATGTGAGGGAGAAGGAGGAGGAGGAGGACAGAGGCGCCCAGGAGATAGAGGACGACGGTGATGTGAGGGAGGAGGAAGAAAAGGACAGAGGTGCCCAGGAGAAACAGGACGATGACGACGCCGGCGCTATGAGAAAGGAGGAGGAGGGAGGCGGTGGGGGAGGAGAAGGAAAAGGACAGAGGCGCCCAGGAGAAAGAGGAAGACAACGGCTGCGATGTGAGAAAGGAGGAGGAGGAGAACGACGACGCCAGTGATATGAGAAAGGAGGAGGATAACGGCAGAGCTGTCAGGAGAAAGAGGACAACAACGACGGAGGCAACGTGAGAAAGGAGAAGTACGGAGGCGCCCGGGAGAAAGAGGAGAACGACGCCGCCGGTGATATGAGAAAGGAGGAGGAGGAGGATAACGGCAGAGGCGTCAGGAGAAAGAGGAGGAGGACGATGACGTAGGCAACGTGAGAAAGGAGGAGGACGATGACGGAGGCACCAGGAAAAAGAGGAGGATGACTGAGGCGCCAGGAGAAAGAGGAGGACGACGAAGGCGCCAGGAGAAAGAGGATGATGATGACAAAGGTGACATGAGAAAGGAGGCCGACAATGGTGATGGAGGAGAAAGGAGGATGACGGCAGCAGCGGTGCCATGAGAAAAGAGAAGGATGACGATGGTGGAGGTGCCATAAGGAGGACAATAGGTGCCAGGAGAAAGAAGAGGAGAAAAACAGCGCCATGAGAAAGAGAACAACAACATAGGCACCAGGAGAAAGAGGAGGAGGGGGGAGAGGCGCCGGAAAGATGATGGGATCTGGCAGGAACTTATTTCCTGCTGCCTCCTTAGAATACATGCATGCTTGGCCTTGTGTATGGAAGGGTCGGGAGAGGTGATGATCATGTGATTGAGTGTTCAGTCCATGGCCGTCTAGTGTGCACAGCATAGCAGTGATTAGGCTTTGTATAACGGTTGACAAGCAGCGGCTGTGATGTGCTCACTATATGGCGCCATTACTGTATGTAACATACGGCAGCGCTGAGTGAGACCAGCACGGTTACTTAGCACTGTATGGCAGTATTATATATAATATTATACTATAATTTGGGAGGCCATAAATCAGATATAATAGAGAAAACCCCAATATGCGGCGACCCTCCCCTTACAGGTCACTCACCGGAGGCCTGGCTGCAGACAGGGGGCAGCAGACATTGGAAAGCAGCCAGGACACTGACCGCACTGAGAACACTCCACATTCTCCTGACAACTCTTTGGGTTTCGCTACGTTGTCATCAGCTGCATTTTTATCGGATCCAGAAAATCCTACAAAAAAAGAAGAAAAGAAATGAAAAAAGAAATACAATTTATTACAGGAAATCAACATTAAAAATGTCGCTCGCTGCCCTACATATTATTTCCAGGTCTTCGTTTCACCTGTAACAATTACATCACACAGTACAGGGCGTGCGGCCAAATGTCCCATTAATCTGGATATCCTACACCAGTCCGGGGCGGAGGGTCGGCTACAGCTTTATACACATGCAATCCAAGACCGGCAGCCCGCTAATAGATTCAGCAGCTGATTAGTCGCTGTGACCCCTCACCGAGAAACAAGAGCCCCCCTCCACCCCCACAAATCATACATTATTCACGACTACTGGAGGAGCAGAGACAAGCGGAGGCCGAGGGAAATATAGGACTTAGTTTTATTCAATCCTTCATAAGCCGCATCCACAGGAGGAAGCGCTGCGCCACCGGACATCGGCAACTCTTCCAGAAACTTATTTCTCTGCCAAAGGAAAGTCGGCGCAAGCAGTTTACAATATACAGGCGCTTCTCACAAAATTAGAATATCACCAAAAAGTGAATTTATTTCAGTTCAATACAAAAAGTGAAACTGACATATTATATAGAGTCATTACATAGAGTGATCTCTCTCACGTGTTTTTTTTCTGTTAATGTTGATGATTATGGCTTACACCCTGAACACAGATCCTAGCTCTAGCCCTTTCCATCATCCTATCTCAAACCCCAGCCCTGTCCCTAACTCTGATCCCAACCCTGTACCCAAACCCTACTATAGCTCTTAACCCTATCCATAATCCTATGGCAAACCCCAACCCTAACCCCAACCTCTGACCCTATCCATAATCCTATGGCAAACCCCAACCCTAGCCCTAACTCCAACCTCTGACCCTATCCATAATCCTATGGCAAACCCCAACCCTAGCGCTAACCCCAACCTCTGACCCTATCCATAATCCTATGGCAAACCCCAACCCTAACCCCAACCTCTGACCCTATCCATAATCCTATGGCAAACCCCAACCCTAACCTCTAACCCTATCCATAATCCTATGGCAAACCCCAACCCTAGCCCTAACCCCAACCTCTGACCCTATCCATAATCCTATGGCAAACCCCAACCCTAGCGCTAACCCCAACCTCTGACCCTATCCATAATCCTATGGCAAACCCCAACCCTAACCCCAACCTCTGACCCTATCCATAATCCTATGGCAAACCCCAACCCTAACCTCTAACCCTATCCATAATCCTATGGCAAACCCCAACCCTAGCCCTAACCCCAACCTCTGACCCTATCCATAATCCTATGGCAAACCCCAACCCTAGCGCTAACCCCAACCTCTGACCCTATCCATAATCCTATGGCAAACCCCAACCCTAACCCCAACCTCTGACCCTATCCATAATCCTATGGCAAACCCCAACCCTAACCTCTAACCCTATCCATAATCCTATGGCAAACCCCAACCCTAGCGCTAACCCCAACCTCTGACCCTATCCATAATCCTATGGCAAACCCCAACCCTAACCTCTTACCCTATCCATAATCCTATGGCAAACCCCAACCCCAACCTCTGACCCTATCCATAATCCTATGGCAAACCCCAACCCTAACCTCTATCCCTATCCATAATCCTATGGAAAACCCCAACCCTAGCCCTAACTCCAACCTCTGACCCTATCCATAATCCTATGGCAAACCCCAACCCTAACCTCTGACCCTATCCATAATCCTATGGCAAACCCCAACCTCTAACCCTATCCATAACCGTACTACAAACTTTAACCCCATCTCTGACCCTAGCTCCAAACCCAACACTGTACCCAAACCCTAGCTCCAACCCTATCACTAACTCTGACCCCAACCATGGACCCCAACCCTAGCTTTAATCCCATCCATCATCCTATATCTAACCCCAACCCTATCCTTGACCCTAGCCCCGACTACAACCCTAGCTACGATTACAAAAAGTGTTAAAAACAGAAAAGCAGCTATTAGTAATGAATGAATTGTGCATGTATCAGAGTCATGTATTATGTGCACTCTACTTGGTTCAATATTGTCTTTTTTTAAGTGCTAATCTATCTTGCTGCCTATGCAGTGCGCTGAAGTGTACAGGAGTTTATCTTCATTAGCTGCTGCGCTTTACATGGGACAGCGACCAAGATGACAAAGCTCACTTCATTATTCCAAGCTGTTGGCTGCAGCCTATGCAGAGCACAGCAGACGATGATAAACTTATCTCCCACTGCTGCGCTCTGCATAAACATGCTCCAGGTGGGCAATCGCTGCGCAGAGCTTGTAGGCACTAATTACTTCAGATTGCGAGAGGCGACGGCAGGACAGTCCACCTTTTTTACAGATACTTTGGAAAACCATAACAAATAACGTATACTTTAATGATTCTGATACAAAAACAATCCCCAATAGTTCCTGGTCACTGCCATGGTTGGGATTTGCACTCGTTATCCGCCATGCTTTATACTGCAGCGAACAGCTCTACTGGAGGCGACAATACACGGGTAGTCCATCATTTACTCAAATTACAACAGTTCGGATTGGTATATAATTAGTATTTTCCGAGTAACCAACTTCAGCTGGAAACTTTCCAGTCCTGTATTTCACAGAACGACTTTTTTGGAGATAATTCTCACATTAATGATCAAATCAAAGCTTTAAAACGAAATAAGAAAACCACACGGGGCAAGCAGGCGGCTTCGATTTCCTTCTAGAAGTGCTTAATCGCTAATGGTGCCGGTAAAACGCTCCTCGCATACTGGAAATCTAATATAAAATCCTTAATACGGGACATTTAAAGGGGTCGGACACACTATGAAACACAGGATTACATTTCTCCAGAAATAGCACCCAAACCCCCCCAACAAACCCACAAGTCTATGGAATGGCTCTGGTATGGCCGCTCAGCTCCACTGAAGTGTATGGGGCTAAGCTGCAATACCAGACACAACCTAGGGACAGGCAGGGGCGCTTTTCTGGAAATAAACAGCCTTTTTATTTTTTACCTGGGTCTGACCCCTTTAAAAAATGTCCTCTATGGGCCCCCTGGAAATAAGAGGAGCAAGTGCAGGACTGTTTCCTGTATATGACACACGTGAGACATTTCTTAGACGTCTGAAACCATGCAGACTGCAAAAGCTGCTGAGGTGCCACTGATGTGACGTCAGCCCGGCCGATTGGCTGCAGCGCTGTTGATGTGACGTCAGCCCGGCCGATTGGCTGCAGCGCTGTTGAGGTGAGGTCAGCTAACAGTTTACAGGAGGAAGTTTTATTAAAGGGGACATCCCCTTTAATATCCTCTGTCATCAATATGTGCCCACCAATCACACAGACGCCATTCTAAGAAATCCTCATACTGTGCCTCCTCCCGTGTCGTCACCCCGGTGGACGGCCTGTGCCTCCTCCCGTGTCGTCACCCCGGTGGACGGCCTGTGCCACCTCCCGTGTCGTCACCCCGGTGGACGGCCTGTGCCTCCTCCCGTGTCGTCACCCCGGTGGACGGCCTGTGCCTCCTCCCGTGTCGTCACCCCGGTGGACGGCCTGTGCCTCCTCCCGTGTCGTCACCCCGGTGGACGGCCTGTGCCTCCTCCCGTGTCGTCACCCCGGTGGACGGCCTGTGCCTCCTCCCGTGTCGTCACCCCGGTGGACGGCCTGTGCCTCCTCCCGTGTCGTCACCCCGGTGGACGGCCTGTGCCTCTCCTCCCGTGTCGTCACCCCGGTGGACGGCCTGTGCCTCCTCCCGTGTCGTCACCCCGGTGGACGGTCTGTGCCTCCTCCCGTGTCGTCACCCCGGTGGACGGTCTGTGCCAAGCCTGCCACCTGCGCTGCTGCCCCAGCATGGCCTTCATTATGTACAATGGGCTCATTAATAAAACACAAACACAACTGTTTACATAACATCCCGGGTGCAGCTGCCGCCTGAACACTCCGCTGTTTAGAGCCGTCGTCAGGATCCAGATGAGACGTAAATCCTTCACACAATAAATATTATTGGAATCAATCCATTTACAAGTCCGATAACAAACAAGACTAAAGCCACTTTTACATTTAGCGATGCACCAGCGATCCCGAACACGATACGACCTGGTCAGGATCGCTGCTGCATCGCTAAGTGGTCGCTAGTGAGCTGCCAAACAGGCAGATCTCACAGCGATGTAGCGAAGTTCTACAACGTTAGAGTAAACTTTGGCTCGGATCCATCATTATTTTTATTTTTTTTACTTTTTATTTTTTTATAAGAAAAATGGAAAAACCTTCAGATGAAATCCCTGATGATTTGGGGAAATTCTTGCAGCTATGGCAGCCATGGGAAGAATTGTCACCCTTTTATTTACTTTCTCTTATAGATTGGGCAAACGGGACGTTTATGCACCATTACGGGATGATTCATTATTGTATGGCGTCACTCTTGCTCATACTTTATTTAATCAAAAACCGATTCAACATAAAATATATCTGGCGCACATAAAGTCACTCCGAGGAAGGGCTCGGAGTACATATGTGACAAATTTTGCAACTTTTTTGAATTACAAATGATGAATTAGGCAAAAAAAAACAAAAACATGGAAATGCTAAACTCTACCCAAACAAAAAAAAGTGCCTCCAGACTGATACAATGTATCCAGTGCAGACAATGCTCTGTGACTCCAGACTGATACACTGTATCCAGGGCAGACAATGCTCTGTGGCTCCAGACTGATACACTGTATCCAGGGCAGACAATGCTCTGTAACTCCAGACTGATACAATGTATCCAGTGCAGACAATGCTCTGTGACTCCAGACTGATACAATGTATCCAGTGCAGACAATGCTCTGTGGCTCCAGACTGATACACTGTATCCAGGGCAGACAATGCTCTGTAACTCCAGACTGATACAATGTATCCAGTGCAGACAATGCTCTGTGACTCCAGACTGATACATTGTGTCCAGTGCAGACAATGCTCTGTGACTCCAGACTGATACATTGTATCCAGTGCAGACAATGCTCTGTGACTACAGACTGATACAATGTATCCAGTGCAGACAATGCTCTGTAACTCCAGACTGATACAATGTATCCAGGGCAGACAATGCTCTGTGACTCCAGACTGATACATTGTATCCAGGGCAGACAATGCTCTGTGACTCCAGACTGATACATTGTATCCAGGGCAGACAATGCTCTGTGACTCCAGACTGATACAATGTATCCAGGGCAGACAATGCTCTGTGACAACAGACTGATACAATGTATCCAGGGCAGACAATGCTCTGTGACTCCAGACTGATACATTGTATCCAGGGCAGACAATGCTCTGTGACTCCAGACTGATACAATGTATCCAGTGCAGACAATGCTCTGTGACTACAGACTGATACAATGTATCCAGGGCAGACAATGCTCTGTGACTCCAGACTGATACAATGTATCCAGGGCAGACAATGCTCTGTGACTCCAGACTGATACATTGTATCCAGGGCAGACAATGCTCTGTGACTCCAGACTGATACATTGTATCCAGGGCAGACAATGTTCTGTGACTCCAGACTGATACAATGTATCCAGGGCAGACAATGCTCTGTGACTCCAGACTGATACATTGTATCCAGGGCAGACAATGCTCTGTGACTCCAGACCGATACATTGTATACAGCGCAGACAATGTTCTGTGACTCCATGCTGATACAATGTATCCAGTGCAGACAATGCTCTGTGACTCCAGACTGATACATTGAAACAAACCAGCCGGGAGATCTTTTCCGCTGCTGCTGATGTGTCTGGTCTGGTCAATGCTCTGTGAGCTTATCATATAATCTGCAGGTCTGCTATAATGCATTAATGTGGAGTCCAGGCTCTTTAGCTCACAGAGCATTGTACAATTGTATCCAGTCCAGCGAACGGAGAAGTATTATTATTATTATTTATTGTTATAGCGCCATTTATTCCATGGCGCTTTACATGTGAGGGGGGTATACATAAAAACAAGTACAATAATCTTAAACAATACAAGTCATAACTGGTACAGGAGGAGAGAGGACCCAATGTTACTGAAAACGATCACAAGATAAGTTGAGAGAAGGAGAAGTGAAGTGATTTACCATGTCTCGCAGCATCGGTGTGTGAGATTCCTCCGGAGTTCTCCTTTAGCCGTCTGGGTACATAACAGAACAGTCGATGATTTATTTCTCTTGTAAGACTGAATTATTGACGTAATCGGAGGCGATAGTCTTGTGTGCTCTCCTCCAAACCAAACACCTTCCCCACACAGAACCGGTTGGGTCGCTTTCCCACACGCTGCATTAATATTTATACCATTTAATGACTTTAAAAAACAATAGGCATGTTGTGTATATACAGGTAGTATATAGCCCGGGGCGAGATGGCACCCGATGGCACTCCAACTATGCTCCCATCCTGCCCCGACAGCCGCAGCTCAGCCAAATCGCTTTCATTAGCAAAAGTCACTAAAGTTCTTGAGAACTGCGGGTCTGAACACTGCCTGAAATTGGCAGCCCGGCGATTGGAGCGCCAACAATCGCCCCCTCCGTCAGCCCACAATGCGACACCCCCCTCGTCCGGCCGCCCAAGGCGCGACACCCCCCTCGTCCGGCCGCCCAAGGCGCGACATCCCCCTCGTCCGGCCGCCCAGGGCGCGACATCCCCCTCGTCCGGCCGCCCAGGGCGCGACATCCCCCTCGTCCGGCCGCCCAGGGCGCGACATCCCCCTCCTCCGGCCGCCCAGGGCGCGACATCCCCCTCCTCCGGCCGCCCAGGGCGCGACATCCCCCTCCTCCGGCCGCCCAGGGCGCGACATTCCCCTCCTCCGGCCGCCCAGGGCGCGACATTCCCCTCCTCCGGCCGCCCAGGGCGCGACATTCCCCTCCTCCGGCCGCCCAGGGCGCGACATTCCCCTCCTCCGGCCGCCCAGGGCGCGACATTCCCCTCCTCCGGCCGCCCAGGGCGCGACATTCCCCTCCTCCGGCCTCCCACAGTGAGACATCCTCCTCCACTGGCCACCCACAGTGAGACATCCTCCTCCTCTGGCCGCCCACAGTGCGACTCCCCCCTCCGGCCGCCCACAGTGCGACTCCCCCCTCCGGCCGCCCACAGTGCGACTCCCCCCTCCGGCCGCCCACAGTGCGACTCCCCCCTCCGGCCGCCCACAGTGCGACTCCCCCCTCCGGCCGCCCACAGTGCGACTCCCCCCTCCGGCCGCCCACAGTGCGACTCCCCCCTCCGGCCGCCCACAGTGCGACTCCCCCCTCCGGCCGCCCACAGTGCGACTCCCCCCTCCGGCCGCCCACAGTGCGACTCCCCCCTCCGGCCGCCCACAGTGCGACTCCCCCCTCCGGCCGCCCACAGTGCGACTCCCCCCTCCGGCCGCCCACAGTGCGACTCCCCCCTCCGGCCACCCACATACTTCAAGTCTCTCCCAACACGATTCCCCACAATGCAGAAAAAAAAAAAAGACAAAAAAAAAAAACTTAAAGGCATGTGCACATGACGCCTTTTAGACGCCGGCGTACCCACCAAGTTTTTCAATCAGGAGACACTTCAGGAAAATGCCGGCGGTGTTTTCACTTCTTCTGGTAGCGGTTCGGCTGTTGCCTCTTAACCGGCCACTTTTTAGCCTCTTTGGGTCTTTACACTCCTGAAGTGCAAAAAAGAAAACTCCCTAAACATAAGCAGAGCAAGTGGCTCTTACACCGCAGAGCACATCTTCACTGCTTTCCATGTTTACTTAGCGCTTTTCCAGGCCGGTTACAGAGCGGGGGAACCTGGAAAAGACGCCGTGTACACAAAACCTTTGGGGTGTAGTTTGCCCTCAATTTTATGCAGGTTTGCCATTATTGCACCAGTGTCATCATTAGCAAGCCCTCATGTCACTGTCAGGGTCATGTTCACACAGCAGTGATTTTTCTTTTCAAAAAAAGAAAAATCAAAGAGCAATTTTTCATTAATATTTTTGTATCACTTTCAATTATCAATGTGTCAAACAATTTCTTTTTATTAATAAAAAAAACTTCCTGGGCTGGATACAGTTTTTATCCATTTATCCGTTTTGGAGTTTGGGAGCCTGGAAAAAAAACAACCACACGGAAAAGGAAAAACAGAAAAAAAAGTTTCTCCTAATTAGGCAATAGAAAAAATAAGCAAAAATAAAGGCATTTGCATCTGTCTCTTTTTATGGAACCTTTCGTTTCAGTGGGTGACTTGGATCTACAAGTTTTTCTTTTCATTTCAGATGGACAGAAGTGTGAACAGCTCCAAAAAAGACTATAAGGAGAACATAAGCATGTTAGCCATTAAAAAAAAAACCCACCAACTAATGGGCAAGACAATGCCAAAAACGGGAGGGCAAAACCGGACGTCTAAAACGCACACAAGGCTGGAATTTTATGTTTGGAACAACTGTGGTTTTTCGGACTCAAACTTTCAGTCTCTCATATATACACTAAGATTACTATGCCTTTAAACAATTCTGGACTGCCCCATAAGATGAAGTCATGTGTTTGAAAGCTTCTGTTTTTTGGCAACATCTGAATTAGAGACACACCTGTGGATGTATTTTAATGCACACCTGAAACACACTGCTTCTTTGTGTAGCATTATGAGAAAGTCTCAAGAAATCTGCCAAGATATCAGGAAGAGAATTGTGGACTTGCACATGTCTGGCTCATCCTTGGGTACAATTTTAAGATACCTGAATTTGCTTCGTTCATCTGTAGAAACAATTATACACAAGGACAAACAAGATGGGAATGTCCAGCCATCATACCGCTCAGGAAGGAGATGGGTTCAGTGTCCCAGAGATGAACGTGCTTTGGTCCGATATGTGCATATCCACCCAAGGACAAAAGAAGAAGACCTTGTGAAGATGATGGCGGAAGCTGGTAAGATTGTTTCAATATTCACAGTGAAACGAGAACTGTATCAGCATGGGCTGAAAGGCCACTCTGCAAAGATGAAGTCATTACTCCAAAAGAAACATAAAAAGACAGAGTGATGTTTGCAAATGCACACAGGAACAAAGATCTTATTTTTTAGACACGTCTCGTGGTCCGATGAAACTAAAATGGAACTTTTTGGGCATAATGACCATCGTTATGTTTGGAGTAAAAAGAGAGAAGCTTGGAAGCCTAAGAACATCATCCCAACTGTGAGACATGGTGGCGTCAGCATCGCATTATGAGGTTGTTTTACTGCAGGAGGGACTGGTGCACTTCACAAAATAGATGGTATCATGAGAAAAGAAGATTATGTGGCAATACTGAAGAAACATCTCAAGATATCAGCCAGGAAGGTAAAGCTTGTGCGGAAATGGCTCTTCCAAATGGACAATGACCCGAAGCATACTGCCAAAATGGGAACAAAGTGCCTTAAGGATAACAAAGTCAATGTTTTGGAGCGACCATCACAAAGCCCTGATCTCAATCCTATTGACAAATTTATGAGCAAAGCTGAAAAGTCAAATGCGAGCAAGGCGACCTAACACCGGGATCAGTTACACCAGATATGTCAGTAGGAAACAGCCCAAATTCCGACCAACTATTGTGAGGAGCTTGTGGAAGGAGATCCCAAATGTCTGACCCAAGTCATTCAGGTTAAGGGCAATGGTACCAAACATTAATGAAATGGATGGAAACTTTTGACTTTGCAGCAAGTAATTTAAAGGTCTTAAAACTTTCTCTCTCATTATTCTGGCATTTGGCAAATATTAATAATGATGGTAATCCTAACTGACCTAAAACCGGAAAGGTTTATTCTGATTTCATGTCAGATATTGAGAAAAACCTGCAGATGTGTCTTTAAATATAGTGGATGGAAACTTCTGGTTTAAACTGTTTATATGGCCGCTCATACAGGTCTGGAGACCCTGAGTCTTTCCGGGAGTTCTGCCTACGGTCCACCACATGCAGATGTGTGCGGCCGGCTGTGAAGAATCAGACCGGGCATGGATTGGCCCCATGTGCTGATCAGGTGCCGGAGCGGTCTTCATTTTCTTGTGCAGTTCTGGTCTGTATACAATGGACCGCAATAGCGCATGCTGTCACATTCTTCCTGCAACCAGTTCCCCCATGGGCACTAGCGCAGGGTCCATAGGTGGTTTGCAGCCCACACCTAACGATCTGGACAATCTCTCTCATACGCACCATGGATCCCCTTGATGTGACCCCCAGAGCTGGGAGCAGGATCGCTCCGGACGGATGGAACTCAGGGATCAGCTGCACCCGGGGGTCTTCAGCAGGGTGGAAGTGCTCCGCCTGTATATCCCGCTTCCTTCGATAGACTATTACCGTGTTGGAAGGAACACCGGGATCAGCTGCACCCGCGGCTTATCAGTAGTGTGGAAGCGCTCCGCCTGTATATCCCGCGCTCTTCGGTAGACCGTTACCATGTTGGAACACCGGGATGAGCTGCACCCGGGGCTCATCAGCAGGGTGGAAGTGCTTCACCGGTACATGCCGCACTCTCCGGTAGCCTGCTACCATGTTGGAGGGAGCTCAGGACTTGGTGGATTTCATTACATCAGACCCTCCAGAGATCAGAGGTTGTCAGCCGCTCATCTCCCGCTTTCCTCGTTAATAATGCACGCTCACAGCCTGAAGAGCCTTGGCAGGTGGCCAGTCTCTCTCCTGGGTGCGCAGCCCTATGTCAGATGGGTTCATCCATGACTGTTGTGGCTCAGGGGAATGATTTTTTCCAAAAATGGGAATAGAGCCAAGAGGAAGATGTAAACAATGGTGGCCACGTCTCCAGAAGGAGCTCAGCGCCATAAGTGACTGCACTCAGACGGCTGATGCTCTGCTCCCCGCACAGCTGCCTCCACGAAGCCACTCTGCCCATTAATCCTTACTTTACAGGGTTATATTCACCATACGATCGGACATTATGGCTCTTCGGCAGGAGGTGGGTGGGGTATAAGCTTCTAAGCTCATATTTTTCGAAATTGGATTCCATGGAAGATCTTACCCAGTTTGGCCTTATAGAAAGGAGAGGAGGCGGCCATGCTTAACCTCAGCTTTGATCATTATCAGCAGAAGCGCAGTGCCATAGACCATGAATGGAGCGGAGACCGAGCACCCACAACTCGTCTCCTAACAGGACGGGATAAAGAGGCCCCATCTCAGGATTACTGGGGGGGGTCCGGATGCCTGGACAACCCAGAGATCAGCAAGTTATTCTATATCCCTATGATAAATAATTTAAGGAGTAATATCCCTTTAAGAGCACATTTTCAAATCAGTTTTTCATATCTGTGCTCAGGTTTTTTAAGGATCCTTCTTTCCCTTAGGTGAACTGCAGTATAAATAAATCAAAAAGGCTAAAATCTGTGTGTGAACATGGCCCTACATGGGTTGTCTGGGGAAAAAAAAAAGAAAAGGTTCCCAAAGGGCTTGGATGTGAAGAAATAATTGATACCTACTGATATCCACCGTGATCCAGCACAGGCCACTTCTTGTTCTGTGCAGACACGGGAAAGGGAAGAGTAACCGTTTCGCAACTACAGGATTCTTCAGAATTACTGGGGAACTTTCATTTTGCCCGGACAACCCTTTTAATCAGCGAAAAAAAAAAAGAAAAAAAGGTTAAAGACCTCCAAAAAAAAAAAGAGCTCGTTGCCAGATCACTGGTGACTCATTCTGCAGCCTATGTACAGTGATACACGGAGGATACAGAAGACCAATTCTGTGCTGATGAGCGAACATGCGCCCAAGTGTCCTCGGCGTGCTTGAAACATATGTTCGAGTCCCCGTGCCTGCATGTCTCGCAGCTATTCGACAGCCGCAACACACGCATGGATTGCCTAACAAACAGGCCAACACTGCATATGTTGAAGCTGTAACATGCAACCGCGAGGACTGGAACATAGATTTCAAGCACGCCGAAATATTCGCTCCACCAAAATTCTGCTAAAGTCTTAATAAAACACTACTGCAAAAAAATACAAACAAAAGTGTCCATATCCGTTACGCCTCCGCTAATAAAGGTTCAGTATCATGAAAAAGCTTTTCTGTCGCAGCCGAGAAAACAAAAAGCCAAGACACGGAAGCCCCTGCAGTCTTCGGCCTCCTCCCTTCCCGCGGCCTGTCAGGACTTTGTGCACAATGGGAAGAACAATATCCGAGTTTTCCCGCTTTCCTCCAGCAGTGAGGAGGTCAGAGGAGCGGAAATGTGGCCGCACTTCCATACCCGGTATTTTTCCATACAAGTTCCCTCCGCTTCTCGCTCCCAAGACATTATTCTTCTTCTCTCACTATTAACCACATGTTTTCCAACGCCCTCTGCCAAGAAGAGAAGCAGCG
Source organism: Dendrobates tinctorius (assembly GCF_039654945.1). Lineage (NCBI taxonomy): Eukaryota > Metazoa > Chordata > Amphibia > Anura > Dendrobatidae > Dendrobates > Dendrobates tinctorius. Next base: position 15,601,573 of record NW_027361803.1, read on the forward strand.
GAGAGGTTGTGCCAAGTCACAGAGTCCCATGGCGGCACACACAAGTCATGGCGACGAGCGGCGACGTGATGCAACAACAGCCGCGTCCGGAAACAACGCAGCAAGAGGTGCTAGGACACGATGTAACCAACATCATGCTCTGGAACACCATCCCATGCTCTGTGAGCTGCACACAGCTATCTGCTGGTTTGTTACAATGTATCAGTCTGGAGTCACAGAGCATTGTTTGCACTGGATACAATGTATCAGTCTGGAGTCACAGAGCATTGTCTGCACTGGATACATTGTATCAGTCTGGAGTCACAGAGCATTGTCTGCACTGGATACATTGTATCAGTCTGGAGTCACAGAGCATTGTCTGCACTGGATACATTGTATCAGTCTGGAGTCACAGAGCATTGTCTGCACTGGATATATTGCATCAGTCTGGAGTCACAGAGCATTGTCTGCACTGGATACAATGTATCAGTCTGGAGTCACAGAGCATTGTCTGTACTGGACACAGTGTATCAGTCTGGAGTCACAGAGCATTGTCTGCACTGGATACAATGTATCAGTCTGGAGTCACAGAGCATTGTCTGCACTGGATACATTGTATCAGTCTGGAGTCACAGAGCATTGTCTGCACTGGATACAATGTATCAGTCTGGAGTCACAGAGCATTGTCTGTACTGGACACAGTGTATCAGTCTGGAGTCACAGAGCATTGTCAGCACTGGATACATTGTATCAGTCTGGAGTCACAGAGCATTGTCTGTACTGGACACAGTGTATCAGTCTGGAGTCACAGAGCATTGTCTGCACTGGATACATTGTATCAGTCTGGAGTCACAGAGCATTTTCTGCACTGGATACAATGTATCAGTCTGGAGTCACAGAGCATTGTCTGTACTGGACACAGTGTATCAGTCTGGAGTCACAGAGCATTGTCAGCACTGGATACAATGTATCAGTCTGGAGTCACAGAGCATTGTCTGCACTGGATACATTGTATCAGTCTGGAGTCACAGAGCATTGTCTGTACTGGACACAGTGTATCAGTCTGGAGTCACAGAGCATTGTCAGCACTGGATACAATGTATCAGTCTGGAGTCACAGAGCATTGTCTGCACTGGATACATTGTATCAGTCTGGAGTCACAGAGCATTGTCTGCACTGGATACAATGTATCAGTCTGGAGTCACAGAGCATTGTCTGCACTGGATACATTGTATCAGTCTGGAGTCACAGAGCATTGTCTGCACTGGATACATTGTATCAGTCTGGAGTCACAGAGCATTGTCCGCACTGGATACAATGTATCAGTCTGGAGTCACAGAGCATTGTCTGCACTGGATACATTGTATCAACTAGGAGAAGGATTACTGCATTATTCACTGACAGCAAGAAGAGATCCTGAAAATAAAAAAAAACCTGAAACAAAGTAAGTTTGAAATTTGTAGAACTTTACTTTCTTCTCACCGGAGAACGGAGCCTGGAGAGAAGCAGTAAATGGCTCGATAAACATCAAGTAAAAGACGTAGGAACTGCCCCATCCCACTAGGGGCCATTATTATACAGTCATGGGACCTTTGAAATTGTTCCAGAAAATGAAGTATTTCTCCCAGAAAATTATTATAATTGCACGTTTTGTTATACACAGGTTTATTTCCTTTGTGTGAATTGAAACACAAAAAAAAAAATTAAGAAAAAAAAAAAAAGGCAAACTGGACATAATTTCACACAAAACCCCCCAAAATCAGGCAGACAAAATTGTTGTCACCTTTCCAAAATTGTGGGAAAACAACCGTTTCAAGCACGTGATGCTTGTTCAATCTCACCTGTGGCAAGTAACAGGTGTGGAAAATATGCAAATCACACCTGAAACCAGATAAAAAGGGGAGAAGTTGAGTTAACCTTTGCATTGTGTGTCTGTGTGTGCCACACTAAGCATGGAGAACAGAAAGAGGAGAAGAGAACTGTCTGAGGATTTGAGAACAAAAATTTATATCAACAATGTCAAGGTTACAAGTCCTTGATCAAGAAGTTTACAACCCTAAGAAATACGAATAATTAAGGGTGCCAATACTTTTGGCCATTACTATATGTTGGACTTTTGTTGGAAGATTTGGATTCCTTTTTGGAACATCTGACTGTTGCAAAAAATAAAAAGTGAATTTTTACTTAGATTTCACCCATAAACCTACAAAAAGGAATCATTAAAGCAGCTTCTGATACATTTTGGTGACGGAGCAGCTCGATTTGTTCATAAAAGTGAAGCCTTCTTACATTTTTTTTTCCGGCAGGAGGGTAGGGAAGTCATTTTTGTGGATCAGTATTACACACTGCTCTCTTTGTCCCGGAGCGTCGCACCTACGTGACAGTACGGGAAGTTGGAGGGAGCGTTCAGGAAGGAGAGAACTTCCCGGAGCAAAAACATGGACACTGTCATTACCAGCTGGAAATATCAACCTTATGTAACTGGTAGAGCCGGGACGGCCACTAATCCGAGGGAAAAACTGCAGCAATGACATCTGCTGGAGAGAAAAGCCTCGAGGGACAATAATTATAGGAAGAGGATGACGAGCGACCGTGGAAATCAGGACTAACCCCGCCAAAAAGTTCTCTCACCCAGCTGCCCTGGGAGGAGCGGTGCTCTGCTCGGTCACTTAAGTTTTTTTTGTTGGAGTTTTTGCAGCGTGCAGAAAAACATTTTTGTAGATTTTCACCATAATACGATTCCTGCTTTAAAATTCTGTGCAAATTTGAGATGCGGATTCCCTAAAAAATCTGCAGTGAGCAGGTGTGGAAAAAACCCTATTCACACGGTGCAGAAACACCCGGAGTTTGCACAGCAAAAACGGTGCAGAAAATTACAAAATCTGTGTCAGTTTCTACTAAGAAAAAGCTGAAAAAAAAACTTTTCCCAATGCTTTAAACAGTAGCGATCAGAGTTTTACTCTGATTACTGCCATTAGAGGCGGATGCCGGTTGTGTAACAGTCTCAAAGGGCAGCTGCGTACGACAGAGTCAAGAAGGGGTTAAATAAATCTATGTAAAGGTCGTCCATGTCTCTTCTCGGCACTGTGCCCAAATTCTAGAAGCATAGTTAAGAAAGAAAGAAATTTAATTTTTTTTTTTTTTTTTGCAATTTGTCCCTTTTTTGGTGGCGTTTATGCCAAAAACGTAGCATGAATTGCATAAGAAAAAAAAAAAAAATAGCCCATTAAATGTTTAGAATACTGACAGCCAGGCATACACGGGCAAAATACGAGCACTGTTATTCTATTGCTTTTAGTATATTTTAAAACTAATGTTAAACAAAAAGTTGAAAAACTTCTTGAAATAGATAAGTCTCACATGTTATTCCAGCTCTTTGGAGAAACTTTGCGTTGAAATAAAAAAAAAAAAAAAAAAAAAAGGGAATTTCAAAATTCCTGACACAGAATCAATCGGCTCACGTGACGGAGTCAGCTGAATTTCACTCACAGGTCACAGGCAGAATAATCATCTTCTTCCAATAATGGGGAATATTATAGGAGCGAAGCCAAGAGACGGGGTCAGCACAAGGCAGAAAAGCTTCGCAAAGCAGTGCAAGACCCCGACGGGGCGCTGGACTAGGGACAGCTGCTCCCAGGTAGACATGTTGTAGGTTTAAAAAAGTCCTAGAAAAATGGCATCTAAATTAATGATTACACTGATCCTGGGTGATGAAATCCGTCTTGTGGTTCTTGTGTAATTTTTATTCTCAGTTTTGTGTTAATGATATGTCTGTGCTCCGGGGCGGCCTGTAGGGGGCGGTCAGTGAGGGATCAGTCACCCTGTCAGCAGTCTGTATTATGAATACCTAATCAGAGAATCACATGAAGACCCACCCACAGGCCGCCCTGAAGTACGAGCATATCATTAATGCAAAACTGAAAATAAAGATTAAACAAGAACCACGAGACGGATTTCATCACCAGGTATCACTGTAATCAGTATAACGGTGCCGACCTGACACTGTCTGTAGGTTACTGTGCACAATCCAGCTTACAGGTTCCCTTTAAGAGAACTATTTCCAACATCACATCCTGCTCTTTAGCTGTTGGCTGAAGCTGCACCTTCCTGACTTCTTGCTCTCCCTCCCCCCTGCATGCACTTTGCACATAACACTGGCAATCCTCAGACCCCTCTGGATCATTTCAGTTCTCTTGTCCTGCATTTGATCCAAAAGGCAAAAGATAATTATTTAGGATAGGGGTCAGAATGCATACAGGGGGCATCCGAGAGGTGCAACTTTAGCCAACTGCTGCAGAACTGGAAGTGATGTCAAAGAAGGGGGTGTGGTTTTAGCAACTTCTGCTGTAAGGTCCAGTGAGCAGCAGTAGTTGCCATTTTCTGTAGTGTACAAAGCAGATTGGAAATGTGCATTTGAGGGATCAGAATGGAAAAAAAAAAAATGGCCCTGGAAGCCGGTTACATGGCCCCTTTTAACTCCATTTTACTAATTATAAAATATGACTTTAAAGTTAAAACCACAAAGTTTATAATTTTACCAAAACTACAGAAAAACCATCATTTTTCCAGCAAAGCAAAAATCATTCATATCTGCCTACATACAATAATAAAGCTTAGAGTGGGCTTAAAAAAAAAAAAAAAAAAATAATATAACCACTCTCCTTCAGAAACAGACCCACATCTGAACATAGGTGGCGTCTGGTACTGCAGCTCAGCTCCCTGGAGGCCAATGTTACCAAGCTGCAATACCGCACACACCCTGTAGTGGCACTAGAGAGCACACACTTTTTTTTAAATAAACGAATAACCCCCATTAAATGTCCAATGATTTGAGACTCGGATGTTGGTAACTAGGTTTGTATATGGATCCAGATTTCATACATGCCTCAATATAAAACAGGTACAAACACCCCCTCCCCCCCTCGCTATGGTGCGATCAGCACTGGGAAAGCAAAAAACTCCTGTGGGATCCAGATCAAATATTAAAGTAAACAAAACACTTGAAAGGAGCAATAAAAAATTGTGCAAACGTCTAAAAAACACAAGTTAAATATTAGTCCAAAAGATTCCAGACTGCGACAATAGAGATCCGTGGAGGAGATAAGTCGCCGTCCTGCAGCCGCACCGACCGCCTCCGCTCATCTGGGATCTATTAGACAAGTCAACACTTAGGAGAAGTCAGTCTGACTTCAATTATTCGGCTTATTGCTAGGAAAGTGTTATCTACACAGAATTACCCCAATATACAGGACGAGACGGACCGCTACAACAACCCGACCAGCGCCTCGTCCTATGGGAGCGACGACTCCATATAAAACTCCCTACTATCGGGAATCAGATCCACGCCAAGACCCGAGACCTCCAGCATTACTGCATGGCGTCTGCCTGCAAGTACAGGGCATTCTGGGAAATGTGATTGTGACTGGTAATCATTTATCCTAAAGACAACCTGTCAAGATGAAACTGTAGGTGCCTCCCAACTTCCCTGTGACAAGCAGGGGCGGGGTGGCGCCTCCTCCCTCAGCAAGCAGGAGCCAGATCAGTGCCCCCCATATGACAAGCAGAAGACGGGCCTGCGTTGCCACTCCCCTAAGGCCTCTTTCACACTTCAATTTTTTGCATCAGTCAAAATCCGCCAAAAGGACGGATGCTGGATCCGTT